>NC_136071.1:588139272-590903022 GCF_964261635.1 Lissotriton helveticus
GTGTTGTGGTGTATATATCTGTAAGTACTATGAAAGCTGGTAAGTAATTAATTGGTTAATTAATAAATAATAAAAAATAATTTAAAATAATTAATTAGTAATTATTAATTGTAATAGTGTAATTAATTTTAGGTGTGTGTTGTGGTGTGTATATGTGTAAATGGTGTGAAAGCTGGTGAGTCATTAATTGTTTAATTAATAAATAATAAAACATGAATTTTAAATAATTAATTGGTAATGATTAATTGTAATTGTGAAATTAATTTTAGGTGTGTGTTGTTTATATGTGTAAATGGTGTGAAAGCTGGTAAGTAATTAATTGTTTAATCAATTAATAATAATAAATTAATTTTGATTAATTAATTAGTAAATATTAAATGTAATTGTGTAATTAATTTTAGGTATTTGTTGTGGACTTTATAGTGCTAAATAATATTTTTTTTTAATCTTTGCTAATAATAATATATTTATATTTATATATTTATTATGTTAAAATTAGAAATTAAATTGATTGAAAATGTTGATATTTTTATTTGTTATTGTTTTGGGATCTTGCGCTTTCCCTACTGTTGTACTCACTGGAGTGGGAATAGTAATGTTTACCCCTCCGCTATCCTGGGTTCTCCCTACTGTTGCACTAATTGGAGTGAGAATAGTAAATTTTACCCCTATGCTATCCAGTGCTTTCCCTACTGTTGCACTCACTGGAATGGGAATAGTAAGTTGTACCCCTAAGCTATCCAGCGCTTTCCCTACTGTTGAACTCTCTGGAGTGGGAATAGTAAATGGGTTTGACTTCTGCCCAAGGAGAAGTCTCCAAATCATTTCCAAGCAGACAATCTATAGGGACACATGGGGACTGTGATGAATTCCCTACCCCAATGGCGGAATGCCCCGTAAAACCCAATATGGCAGCTGCTATGCCCTGGCCGGAAGCGGAATGAGTGCTCTAGCAGGTCAAACAGGAACCTGCGAACAGCCAACCACGAACCAAGAGGGCAGAGCCTATAGTAACAAAGAGATGCCGAGAATCGGAATACGGCGAGAGTTAGAGGTAGAGATGGAAAGAGAGGAAGATATCGAAGATGAGAGGAGAGCAATACTCTACCCTCAGGAAGGAACAGAGGAGCTACCGAGACTGCAGAATCGGCCCAGAATGAGGAGACCCATCTGGGAAGAGACCGCTCCAGGAGCAACGCTTGTGAGTCCAGCACTCCAACAAGAGAAATGGAGGATTGGACTCCCATTTCCATGGCCCAGGAGGATCGTGATCCAGGCAAGTGCCTGGGGCATGATTTTTCTCATTAAGAGGTTGGTGGGCAGGGTTACAAGCCACACCACCCTTAATCACTGAAATACCTTTTGACACTTAGGCAAGACACGAGAAAAAAGCATGGGTGATGGAGTACTTTTTCCCTAAGTCAGTACTAGACCAGTGGCCTGGCTGTATTTTTATTTCTCTTTGTTCCTTTTCCGGTTCCCTCCTGGGGAGACAAACCAAAACTGGAATAAAACGCAACCACAACAATTGTTTCCTGTGGACTCAGACTCCTTTTTTTCCCCATATATGACTTTAGTTTTTCCTCATCCTTAATTTCCCGAGCCTTAGAACTGAAACCCTTACCTAAGAACCATTGGGATAAGAATGAGACAGAAAAATGAGACCATAATAAAATAACTACACTACTGTTAGCTACTTCAGCGTCACTGAATACAGGAGGGGCAAACATCTGGCATGGCCAGCAGAGGACAGGGACACAACAACTTCTTTTTCTCTAACTACTCCCCCCTAATCCAAAGTGACAAGGCCATGGGATAGAATTTGGTGACATTGCTAGTGTTGGTGACTGGCTAGGCCCTTCCAGTTATGTACTGATCTGAGTTAACTAGCTGCTAGGTCACCTCACCACAGTGACAATAGCCCCAGAATCTGTCTAGGCATCTATCCTGGACCCATTAATCTTGGGAAACTTCCTGTATTGCTTCATATTATCTGGCTATGCAGCACAGATAAAGTCTACCTCTCTCTCAAAGACTAATGTTGCCTCAGTGGGGTTACTGATTAGTGTGGGCGAAATTTGCGAATTCGCGGTTCGCGAATTCGTGCGAAATTGAAAAAAAAGTCCTCGAGTTCCTGAATTTCCCCGCAAACTCGTGGATTTTTGTGCCATTTGCACAAATATGTGACCAAGTGTGCCTGTAACTTTGCCAGTGCGCCAAAAAGCACCAAGGTCCCTTGAGTTAGCTGGTCATTATAGTGGGGACGGGCAGGAAGACGTTTCATACCGCTAGTGTGTGGTGGATGGGGCCAAACGGGCGGGGCTTCTATGCAAGTTCACATGCATCTTGTTTATAAAGGGTCAGAGACCGAGCAGAGCAGCAGATGAGGAGAAAGCAGCCTCCTGGTCACAGGAGATACACGGGGATGGCGCTCAGGAAACTCATGGATGCAAAAATACGTTTGGCACAGGACCCCAGAATCCTTCAGATGTCCAAGATAGCTCTGCTGTGCGTGTTGGTACAAAGCCATTCTGATCCTGCTCAGTGGGTTCAGGCGCATGCAGCTGCTGCTGCTGGACAATGTCCCATTTCATACTAAACTGCCCCATACAGGTATATGCTGGCGCTGGGCAGTAGGGTGCAGTGGCATGCGGGTGCTCCACGCCTGGTACATGCGCATACCGGTGCCAGGGGGGACACATGTTTATTGGTGCTGTGTAGCAAGTTAAGACTTTACATTTTGACTGCACCAGACGGTGGTACCACCTACACGGATCAGGAGCATCCAGGCACCAGACTTCATGGTGCAAAAGCATAATGGTGCTGTGCGGTATGGGTATATATGTACTGGGGGCAGGGGGACACTTAGCACAAAGTGTGCTCACACCCAGAGGGCTCCCAGGCAATTGAGCATGAATGATTTTCACTCTGAGAGGGCTCCGGGGCAGTTCAGCAGCATGGGGGCTCACACCAACTGGGACCCGGGGCAGTTCAGTAGCGCGTGGTCTCACAACCCCTGGGCAGCTCAGCAGCGCAGGGGCTCACACCCACAGGGCACCCGGGCAGTTTAGCAGCACCACCCTCTGGTTCATCACTGCCACCCTCTGGTTCATCACTGCCACCCTCTGGTTCACCCCTGCCACCCTCTGGTTTGTCACTGCCACCCTCTGGTTCACACATGCCACCCTCTAGTTCACCACTGTCACCCTCTGGGTCATCACTGTCACCCTCTGGTTCATCACTGCCACCCTCTGGTTAATCACAGGACCTTCTGGTTCACCACTGCCACCCTCTGGTTCATCACTGTCACCCTCTGATTCATCACTGCCACCCTATGGTTCATCACAGCACCATCTGGTTCACCACTGCCACCCTCTGGTTCATCACTGCCACCCTCTGGTTCATCACTGTCACCCTCTGGTTCATCACTGCCACCCTCTGGTTCACCACTGCCACCCTCAGATTCATCACTGCCACCCTCTGGTTCATCACTGCCACCCTCTGGTTCACCACTGCCACCCTCTGGTTCATCACTGTCACCCTCTGGTTCATCACTGCCACCCTCTGGTTCACCACTGCCACCCTCTGGTTCACCAGTGCCAACCTCTGGTTCATCACTGCCACCCTCTGGTTCAGCACTGCCACCCTCTGGTTCATGACTGCCACCCTCTGGTTGATCACTACCATCCTCTGGTTCATCACAGCACCCTCTGGTTCACCACTGCCACCCTATGGTTCATCACTGTCACCCTCTGGTTCACCACTGCCACCCTCTGGTTCATCACAGCACCCTCTGGTTCACCACTGCCACCCTCTGGTTCACCACAGAACCCTCTGGTTCACCACTGCCACCCTCTGGTTCATCACAGCACCCTCTGGTTCATCACTGTCACCCTCTGGTTCATCACTGCCACCCTCCGGTTCACCCCTGCCACCATCCGGTTCATCACAGAACCCTCTGGTTCACCACTGCCACCCTCTGGTTCATCACTGCCACCCTCTGGTTCATCACTGCCACTCTCTGGTTCATCACTGCCACACTCTGGTTCAGCCCTGCCACCCCCTGGTTCATCACTGCCACCCTCTGGTACATCACTGCCACCCTCAGGTTCATCTCTGCCACCCTCTCGTTCACCACTGCCACCCTCTGGTTCACCCCTGCCACCATCTGGTTCATCACTGCCACCCTCTGATTCAGTACTGCCACCCTCTGGTTCACCACTGCCACCCTCTGGTTTATCACTGCCACCCTCTGGTTCACCACTGCCACCCTCTGGTTCATCAGTGTCACCCTCTGGTTCACCACTGCCACCCTCTGGTTCATCACTGCCACCCTCTGGTTCACCACTGCCACCCTCTGGTTCATCACTGTCACCCTCTGGTTCATCACTGCCACCCTCTGGTTCATCACAGCACCCTCTGGTTCACCACTGCCACCCTCTGGTTCACCACTGCCACCCTCTGGTTCACCACTGCCACCCTCTGGTTCATCACTGTCACCCTCTGGATCATCACTGCCACCCTCTGGTTCATCACTGCCACCCTCTGGTTCATCACAGCACCCTCTGGTTCATCACTGCCACCCTCTGGTTCACCACTGCCACCCTCTGGTTCACCACAGCACCCTCTGGTTCACAACTGCACCTTCTGGTTCATCACAGCACCCTCTGGTTCACCACTGTAGATTATGGGGAGAAAGCACACCTGCCCAGCCTCAACCGGGGGCTGGTTAATGTGTTACTGAATTTGAGCTTCAAGTCCGGCACCTGCTTCCTTATCTGTAAGTGCTTCCTGTTATTTTTTAATTTTTGTGACAGCCTGGAGCATTGTGCCATACTTGTAACTATTCTCTGACCCTGCTTCGAGGGTCAGAGCAGGGTCAGAGAATAGTTGCAAGTAGGCAACAACTCTGGAGGCGCCGCTCAGGAAGCACTTACAGTGTTACAGCAGGTGCCCAAGTTGAAGTTAATTTCTTTGTAACCATTTTGTAAATGGTTACAAAGAAATTAGCTTCAACTTGGGCTCCTGCTGTAACCCTGTAATTGCTTCATGTACTTCAGTTTTTGAAAATCCGTCCCGAACGCGATTTCGTGGATTTTTCTGCAATTTCGTGAGATTCACGGACCGCGAAATTGCAGAAAATCTGCAAATTCCGCGAACGGAATGGATTTTACGCCCATGCTTAGTTACTGACATGGTCAGGCCACACCTGGGATCCATCATGATGTCAGCAACTGCAGGTACTGCAGGTGGACTAGAGGCATTTTTATTTATTTTAGAGCTAAGATCTTCAGTTTGATGTCCTGTTGCTTTACTGTCGGGACACCAAGCCTTGTTAGGATCCCATTTCTTTCCATGGTAACCACACTTAGACTGTGTAGGGACTCCAGCTCCACCCTGCTGAGCAGGTTTTTGGAGGCCTGTAGGAGACTTCTTTTTTTAGGGGTACCCTCCTTCCCATGGGGGGGGGCTTTTTCACCTCTTACTTTTGGTCTCCTCAACCAGTGTACGTTTTGGTGACCCTTGTCTTGATCCAGTGGTCTGCTTTCTTCCCCAATTCTTGTAGGAGGAAGTGGACCCAGGTCTCCCAGGAATTGATGTAAATTCTCTTGGTGACAATTACTTAAAAGGTGCTCCTCCATATTCAAACTATACAATCTTTAAAAATCATGAACTTTGTTACCATTCAACCAGCCTCCTAGTGTTTTCGCTGAGTAATCTACGAAATCTACTGTCACAGTACATTGGATGAAGAAATAGAGAACCAAAGAACCAGTCTGGAAGCAACAAAAAAAACAGCGTTCCTTTTTCATTGCAGATTAAAAAGTACACAGGGGAAACAATAGGAAGTCAGGCAGGCCAAGCAGAGACAGAGGTTCTACTACGCGAGGAGAAAGTAGGAGAGGTGGAGTTGCGGGACAATGGAGGAGAAGATCCAGGTTGAGCAGAGAATTGAATTCTCAAATTCAAGCTGTTCACAAGGGCCGATCAGGAAACCCTGGTAGCTAAGTGGAAAGACAGTATTCTGGACCCATCTTCTCCTGCCTAGGTACCACCAAGGATAGGGAATGGAAGCCCAGAGAGTGAAGTGACTGAAACGCCGAGTGGACACTGGCAAAACCTCCAGTCCAGCCATGCTTCAGGAGGAGGGTGGCTATATCAGATGTGTGACTGTGTACTAAATAGAAGAGGAGGTTAAGAAGGAAGCCGGAGGATATCGGAGAATAGGAAACTAACAGGGTTTTTACATTTTAGGTGAAAACCTATATTTTGAGAATTTGTTTTCTCTTTTTTTTGGTGGTGTTCATTTTTATTTCCTATTTTTAATGGGTTTTACTTTGGGTAAACAGGGACAGTTTCAAAAGAGTGCATACAAACTCTATAACGCTGTCCTGCTGGGAAAGTAGCAGTTGTTTTCTTGATAATCTTTATTTGGAGCACCTACGAATATCACCTTACAAAAAATGAAAGGACAGATTTACATTAGGTCTAGCGCCACAGGGTGGATGCCATAATATTAATAGTCAATTACCTGAGATATCTCTACTGTTAAGGGTGCAGGCGACGGGGAACGCTGGAAGAGCTGAAACAAAGAAGAAGAAGCTCTAAATCACTTTGGATTTTCAACCATATATTCACTTAAATAAATTACCATATTTCGAGGAATGATTCTTTTAATTAATTATTAATTAAATGACATCTACCCAGGATTGACTTTGGGTATTCTTGGCCTCCCTGAACTTGATCCTATACTCCTCGGTGCTGAATCCAAAGCCCTCAATCAGGTTCCCCTTCATGAGGTTATATGATGTAGCATCTTTCTCATTAAATGTCAGGAGTCTATCCCAGCACTTTCCTGAGAATATTTCCCACAGGATAGCACTCCACAGCTTGATGTGGACCTGTCTACCAAGGAAGGCTCTCTCAAATGCACTAAACCACTTAGTGATATCATTACCCTCAAAATATTTAGGGATAATGCCTTTTGGGGTTTAAGGATCAACCAATTCCTCCTTCCTGTTTATTATTTTGCTACCACCAGAGATGAGTCCTAGGCATCTCAGCTCTCTCTTTTACTAGGGCTAGGAGTTTTGCTTTTAAGGCTATCCTCTTACCGAGTTTCTAAAGATCAGCATCTTTAGTGTCTACCTTATTTGAGACAATAGTAGGGTCACTTTCTCCAGAGGGGGTATTGATGGAATCAGTGTCTTCCCCCTCTACCTCCTCCTTTTCTTCGCGTTCTGTTTGCTAGCACCTACTCATTATCTGCCAGCAACTGCTGGAGATGGGGTTTATTGAGTTTAGGACCTGTGGCAAGTTCCCATGCTTTGCACAAATCTTTAAGTTGAGAAACTTTAAGGTGTGCATAGGGACCCAGGTTGAGCTCCTGGCTGGTCCCTGCAGTCTCAGTCATGGTGTTTAAAGTAAGTTGTGTCTTATTGGAGATTTAAAAAAAAAATTAAGTATTTCCAAAGTGTTAGAAATGGTTGTCTTTAGTTGGCAGAGGTAGGTACCTTTGTCTAAATAGGGACCCAGGCTTCTAGTCGGGGTAAGGGGGATACACACTTTAGATTACCCCTGCTCACCCCCTTGGTAGCTTGGCAAAAGCAGACATGCTTAGCCAAAAGGCAATGTGTAAAGTATTTGTACCAACACTCACAATAACACAGTCAAGACACCAAAAATGGACATCAAACCAGTTTAGAAAAATAAAATATCTTTATCTATACTGAACAAGACCAAAACAATAAAAATCTAACATACACAGTTAAAAATATGACTTTCAAAATAATTCAAGAAAGTGTTCCATAGAAAACTATGATGTGTGACTTTTACACAAAGTACCTGGAAATGCGTACAAATTCACAAGGCCAAACAGCCGCAGAAAATGTAATTGTTGGACAACACAGCAATGCATCAGTTCCTGAGCCCTTGGGGAGGCGAGGTGACAGTTATGCTGCACACAGGAGAAGTGATGCATCAAATTCGGACTGTAGGGGGAAGTGAGGCATCGAAATCCAAGACAATTCTGGTCTGAGGGTGATGCGTGGAAAACTTGGTGCACTGGTACGATGCGTGACACACCGGAGGTGATGCAAGGCTTCACGCCGTCTGGCGTCGGTGCTGGGGGCTTTGTGGCAAGACTTAACGCCGCCCAGCGGGGCTCGGCATGTCTTCGCGTGGTTCAGCGTCATTTCCAAGAGACTTTGCACAGCTTTGCGATGCTTTGCGATAGTTCTTGCAGAGATTATCTGGAAAAGCAACCTCTGAGACCCTCTAACTGGAAGAAGGCACCTCAGGTAAGGGTATGACTCACAAATGGCAGAGTCCCACAGCACCAGTAGATTTGCAGGAAGTCTTTTGTGTACCTGAGACTTCAGAACAGGAGGCCAACATACTTCAGGCCCTTGGAGATCTCCTTCAATCAGGGGACACAGCAAAGTCCTTCTCCTTTCCTTGGCAGAAACAGCAGCTGCAGGCCAACCCTAGACACACAGCAAGGGCAGTACTTCTTCTCAGTCTCTCCAGCACTTCTCCTTGGCAAAGGTTCCTCTTGAATTCCAGGAATGATCTAAAGTGTGGGATTTCGGGTCAGATACTTATACCCCAAAACATCTTTGTACTCTTTGTGCAAGGTGCTCTGAGCCCAGTACAAACCAATTCTGTGGGGCACTCTGCAATTGCACAACAATATCCGTTGTCAATCTGAGCCTTGGCTCCAGACACACCGCAGGGGGCAGAGCCCGCACTGTGAAAGGCAGTCATATCCCTATTCAGGTACAGGTGCTACTTCTCTCACCACTCCAAATGCAGATCAGGCCTATTCAGCCTAGTGCTGACTCATCCAGACTCCTGGAGCCACTGCACCTCCCCAGCCCCTGTCACTCCAAAGTCAGACAGTCAATCCACAAACAGACAGAGGCACACAGGATGGTTGAACAAGAAAATAGCCACTTTCTAAAAGTGGTATTTTCAAACACACAATTTAAAAGCCATCTTCACTAAAAGATGTGCTATTAAATTCTGCGTTCAGGGATACCAAACTACATTTTTCCATCGTATCCCTATGGAATATATGCTTGTAAAATGTTACAAAGCATTCCCATTCTGTGCTAGGCGGGCAAGATAGCCTTTCAATAGTGAAAAACGAAAGTGGGAGTATTTCACTATCAGGACATATACACACACCACTAAATGTCCTACCTTTCACAAACACTGCCCCCCTGCCCAGGTGGGTTCCATGGGCCTACCATATGAGTTTCCATGTGTAAGAGAACGGAAGGGAAAGGTAGGGCTTGGCAAGTGGGTGCACTTGCCAGGTCAACATGGCAGTTAACAAACTGTGCACAGGCACTGCGGTGGCAGGCCTGAGACATCTTTTCAGGACTACTCATTTGGGTGGCACAATCAGTGCTGCAGACCCACAAGTAGCATTTTATTTACCAGCCCTGGTACACCCAGTGCACTTTACTAGGGACCTAATGGTAAATCAAATACGTCAATCATGGATAACCAATCACAATAACAATTTACACAGGGAGTACTTGCACTTTGACACTGATCAGCATGCCAGGTCTAACATAAAGCCTAACTACTTTACAGTCTTTTAAGTTTCTTAAACAGTGGGGGACTTAACCAAGGCCCTGACACTATTTTCCAAAATTGGAAAAAAGTCGATAATTGATAAAAAACGTCTCTATAAAGACAATTTTCGGATTTCCTCAGTGAAATTGATTATCAATTAAGTGGTACCTCAAATGTCAAAGTCTTGTACTCCACCGCTGCACCACCAATGTACAACGGCGGCCATAAACAAAGGGTGGTGTGGTGGAGGGAGTCACGCAAGAGGTGTCAAGAGGGGCGGAAAAATATATTATAAAAAATAAAACGTACCTTTTGCTGCTGGTCGCCTCCCACATTGCTTCTTGTTGCACTGCTTCTCCTCTTCATGCCGGTTGCACCCAGCAGCCCCTGGAACAGACCACCCTGATCAGACCAGGGAGTCTGTGGCGCTCAATGCAGCTGGGCTGGAGAAAACCTAAGTGCGCATGTGTGTTTTGGTTGGCCTGAGACTGCCTGCCAAACACACATGAGCACTTAGGAAGTGGAGTGCACAAGCACTCCTCTTCCCCCTCCCATGCTTCACCCCTGCCCTTCCCAACACTATTGGCTGACAGCCGGCAAATGTTAAATAAAAACGATGCAAGAACATAGTTTTATTTTACAATTGCTGGCTCTGAGTCAGGCTGTGGGGTTACACTTCTCCGCCATTGCGGAGGAGCCTCCACTGCCAATGAGAAAACTGAGATTCATACTGTTGATGGTATAAAGGCAGGTGAGCTGGCACCACTCAGGTGATGTCACACAGGTATCAACAAATAGAACAGTACAGAAAACGGTGCTGCAAGGTGAAGAGAACCACCAGTTTCCCCAATATTGTGTTCTAGGCCAACACAAGATGCAATTACAGACCCCAGCAAACTTCTTCAAGTTTTAATAAAAAGAAAAAAACAGGAAAAGAATAAAGAAAGGAAGAATTTGACTACTGTGTTTCTGAATTGCGTGTACTATTGCATATTACTTTGTGTTTTCTTAAAACTTGAAGACGTGTACTGGGGACTGTAATTGAATGTAGAAAACGGGCTCTGTATATGAAACTGCCAATAGGTGGTAATACCATGCACAGAGTCCAGGGGTTTCCCAAAAGTGTACAGGGCCCAATGTTAAAACCCAAAGTGCTCTATTAGTGGTAGTGTGGGCAAGCAACCTTAGGCCCAACACAGAGGAGTGTAAAACATTTATTGCACAACAGTGATCAATAAAGGACACAGAACTCAAAAAGGAGACCCAAACTAATTTAGTAAAATGATACTTTGTTTGTACTTTAGTTGAAGACAAAAATCTTCATATTAAGGTAGGTAAATTTTTAATTAAAAATACTTAGCTCTTTGAAAAATCAACACAGTTCAATGTTATCCTTTGCGGTTAAGCATATTACAGTTCCAGTCTTCGTGATCAAAGGTCAGTAGTGGGCAAAGTTCAGGTAGGTACCAACACTAAACCCACAGTGGCACAGGAGCAGCTGGGTGCAGAGTTCAAAATCAGAGTTCAGCCTAAAGTTTTTCAATAGCAGCTAGGGGTGCCTGGAGCCACACTGCTTGCAGGTAGGTAAATCGGTTGCAGAAGCTAGGCTAGGGGGACTAGATTAAATACAGAGGGCATAAAGCAGCACCAAAGATACACCACCAGTGGCAAAGGGGCAGCTGGGTGCAGGGTGCAATTTCGACCTCAGCTGCCCAATGGGTTTCAATGGGAATTCTTATTCTGTCAAAGAAGCTGCAGGCGTGGCACTGGAGCTTGCAGGAGGAAGAACAACAGCAGAGGTAAGTAGAAGGGCAGGGGGTCATAGGGGCACCATCGTTTCAGCTCACCAAGGACCAGGGGCTTCAGGTGTAGGGATGCCTTTCGACATCGGAGTCTTCTCATTGGAGCTGGTCGGGGGAGTCTCTGGATTTACACTGCAGGCGCAGTTGTGGAGGGAAGGAGAGGTCTGCCAATGCTGGACAGGAGGTCAGGATTGCCAGGGAGACTTCACTGCACAGGTGAGCCACTCAGACTCGGGCCATGGGCATGGGGGCAGAGTGGACAAGAGATGCGGATCCAATGGATCGGGGGGTCCTTGGAACTTGTTTTGCTTGTACAGGTTAACTGTTCACAGGATACTGGAGTCTTTTTCAAAGGCAGCAGTCCTCTCAGGGTTTTCAAAGGTCACAGGCTGCAAAACTGGTCGCAGGTTTGCAGAAATTGGAGATAGGCCAATAGGGCTGGGGCCAAGGCAGTCGTCTTTTTAACTGATCTCTGCAGGGTCAACTTCTTGCGTTTTAGGTCACCGCGGATCTAGGTTCTAGGTCTGGGGAAGCCAACAAAATACAAAATGTCGAGGCATTTAAGAGGGGTAGCAGTTAGGGTCAATGGGCATCTTACCTGGGGTGACTACACCGTCCATTATGCCACCCTCCTGTGGGAGAGGGCATAGACCTAGCACTGATTGGAGGGGTACCAGCATCCTCAAGATGACATGGACTGAAAGATGCACTTCACCTCACCTCCCCCACCTTAGAAGTGGAGTTGTCAAAAGTAGGGACACCTCCTAGTCTTCTTAAGTCTTCCCTCTGGTTTTCTAGCCCAAAGTGGGAGTGTAAACTAAGAACTTTTATCTGCTGCTAGCAGCAGAGGCTGGGGGTTGCATTACAAACATGGAAGGCCTTTGAAGCTTCCCTCTTAGAGCAATGGCCCATCCTGGGCAAGGAAGTATGACACCACTGCCCAGGATGTGCATTGTTTCTGACCCCAGAGAGCAGGGGCTCTCTACCCATGGGTCCAGAATCATGTCTGGTCGTGGCTGGCTGCCAACAACCGGTCAGAAACCACAGCAGGGTTGGTAGGTTTTCAGTGTGCACCTCTGAGGTAGCCTCTAGGTACATGGTGCAATACATTCCACACTGGCATCAGTGTGGCTTTATTGAGAGGATTAGTTTGGGACAAGGCCCTCCTGTATTCAGTGAAGCCATCATGGTGCTGGGGAACTCGAGTTGTCGAGTTTCCAGCACATGTACTCTTCATGGCTTCACTGGCACTTACAATATGAAGGAATGGGCCCTACTATTGTAGGAGCATATCTGCTCATGCAGATATGCCCTTACCTGTGGCGTAGTGCACCCTGCCTTAGGGCTGTGAGACCTGCTAGTGGGGTGACTTACCAATACCTTCAGGCAGTGCTGGCTGACATGGCACCCAGGCAGGGTGCCATATTGACTTTTCCATTTTCTCCTTCACAGAAGGGTGACAAAAGGCCTGGGCTCTGACCCTAAGCAGAGCCAGATACATTTGACATTCCTTGATGACCTATACACAGTACAGATATCTTATTGGAACTTACAGTATTCATTTCCCACACAAGCTAAGCCCCAATTCAAGGTCTCACTGGTCTCTGTTGGGCACAGGGAAGTGAAATTACTCTTAGGCATCCCTCCCATTGGTGCATGATGGAGTGTCACTGCACTACAAAATGGGATGATGGACGGCAGGTCGGGCTGGACTGTTCCCATGAGGCACAGGGTCAGACTGATTTGCATATGGCCATGTCTGAACTGGGGTGGCTGAGTGGGCTAAAGAATGGTGATGGATTTAACCCAGATCAGTTGAAAGTGTTTGATTTGCTCAAACGCTCCGTCCATCATCCCCTTTTGTATCGGAGTGTCACTGCAGGCAAATCAGTAGACCACACTGAATTTCTTTATGTGGTTAGATGGGCAAAACCCATCTTCGCACAGTACTGCCCTGTGTTACCTTGGATTGACTAAACCACGTTGAGCCATGTAAGGTGATTTTGTGCAAGTTGGTAAATCCCAGTTAAGGGCTTACAACTCCTTACAAGCACTTACTGCATCAGGCCCACGATCTGGGTACTATTTCTTGTAAGCACAAAGTGATTTTTACCCATAAGAGGCACATTTTATAAGGAATGGAACAATCAAACCTTAAGAAAGCAGAAAATGGTTTTAAATAGAAATACAAGAGAAATGTAAAGCCTACACATTAATTGTCCATAAATGACAGCCTCCAGGACACCAGGGAAACATTACAAACCACAGGTTTGGGAAGCAAGGAAGGCTCACACTGAATGAGAATTGCTATAAGCAATACAAATCTGTGGGTAAAATTGCTCAAGAAAATCCTGGCAATTCATAAGTAAGTTTGACTTACAATATTCAACTGCAGCGGGCAACTCTATCTCTGAGCAAAGCTGGACTGCACATATTGAGATGTTATATGTCAATGATGCAGATGGATGGTATCCAACTTTTGCTGAAGCCTCCCTTTAACCCACTTTAACTTTGAGTATCATTAAAACATCAAAATCTGATGGAGTTCCGAGCCCTATGTTTTAAGCTTTAAATAGACTTTTGGGCTCCCACTCTTATCACCCTATACCACAGCACTTTTGAAACACAGATTGCTCCATCTTCTTGTAAAGCATCTATATTACATCTAATATATACCCAGCATTGGCTAATCCAATAGGTCTTGGCAATCCGAGAACTATTGCCGTTGTCAAGCACAATGTATTTTAGTCATGTGTCATGTAGTTGAGTGGATGTATGTGGAGTGGAATTATGTGGGTTGGATTGGAATTATTTGTTGTGAAATTGTGTGATGTTGAGTGGAGTTATGTGTAGTGGAATTATGTGACATGGTGTGCAGTGCAAATATATGGACAGTAATTATGTAGTATTGAGTGTACTGGAATTATATGGAGTAGTATTATGTGTCATGGAGTATCATTATGTGGACTGTATTGCGTGTTTTGGAATTGCATGTAGTGGAGTGGAATTATGGGTTGTGGTGTTGAATTTTGTGGCATGATATGGAATTATGTGGTATGGATTGAATGTATGTGGTGTGTAGTGGAATTGTGTTGTAGAGCAGAATTATGTTGTTTGTTGTGGAAATATTTGGTGCAGAATTGAAATGTGTTTAGTTGCATTGTGCAGTGCCCATCTGTGTGACGTTGAGTGAAATTATGTTGAGGGGAAATACACCGAAAGTGAAAAAACAAGGGGGACTCTACTCACATCGGAACCAGGGTAATTAAAGTGTTAAAAAAGAACAATGGTTCCTCTGGAATAATATTTATTATTTACTAATAATACCAATAGCGAAAATCGCATGTATAGGCAGGGATCAAGTGGGATGTCAGACCGGAAGAGACTCAAGTACATTGGTTTTGTTTATACAGTAATTTGTATTGGATCAAGCAAAATTAAGAAATACAAAAATAATACTAATAATAAATTCAAAACAGTTCTGCAATAATTATATTTACAGTTGTGAGTTTGTGTCCCAAGTGAATTTATGAACCAAAACATACGGAAACATTTGTGAAACAATATGTACAAGGTTTCAGTGATATTTTGTTTTATACAGAAAGCGACCAATTCCTTTTTCAAATACATAACATCTAAAGAGTGATAAAATGTCGGTTGTATGACGATCCATCGTGTACTTTGATTTCGCGCGCGTTTACAGTGCGGCATTTACATCGCAACGGTGCTTACAACGCCATTGTTTGCATCGCACGTTGTTGCGACTCTAATGCGGCCATATCATTGGATAGCGTGTCACATCGCAGAGGTTACATCGCGCGACATGACAACGCGATGTTTGTGCCAGGTTTAAAATGTTTACAGCCAATGAGTGATTTGGGGGGGTTGAGGGGGTATATACCGTATTGCCCACCCTCTCTGCAGCCATTTGTGTTTCTGTTGTGGATGTGAGCAGCCGTGACCCTGTGTACAGACTTTTAAATCGGTAAGTGACGAAATACTTTTTCTTCGTGTACAACCTCTTGTCCTGCTACCCACCTCCCTAGAGCTACATCCATCCACTCAGGCATTCCTTTTGTTTGCCCAGTCCTTGCCGCATTTTTAATTTATTGTTTTTAGTCTCCCACGGCCTCAGCTATAGGGGTCAGATCAGGAAATCGAGGCCATTGCGTCCCCTCTCCTGCCACTCCACGACAGTCTTAGTGGGTTACTAGGGAGTAAAGTGTGATTCGGCTGCATTTGGGACTTTATTCTAAATCAAAGTTTCAGTTGTAGCACCCGGATACATCAATGAACCGAGGGTGTCCCTCCACGCAGCTCTTCAGGGGGGGGGTTGCTCCAGGGATGCAGAGATCACGGCCTTTTGATGCATGCTTCCAAAAGTTAAATTACAAAAACATTTTATAAGAATTATTTTGAAAAACAATCTGAAAGAATTTTGTGGTCTACTGTAAATGAATGTATTATTGTATGCATGAAGAAAAAGAAGAAACCTAGGCAACCGAACTTGCCAAAAGTTGCGAAGTGAGCGCGTATGTGCAGTATGGTCAACTTTCTCTCAATTTAGGCGAGTGCACTCAAATCCAGCCACCACATGGTCTAGCAACAGCAAAGGAGGAGGTTGCGAGGTATTTACAGGAAAAGCACAGGCGTCGGAAGTGTGCTGGAATATGTAGTCAATGGCGACATGTGATGCTCAGCCCCCATGAGGGGTGAATGTAGTCCTGTGGTTGAGACCCCTCACTGTCCTTGTGGCAGGCACCTGGGGTCCTTCTCCATTAGGCCTGCCGGCGGTCCTCTCGCACCGCACCTCGGCCTGCCGGTAGTCTGCCGGGGCCCCTCATGGCAGGATTACCAGTGAATCTGTTGCAATATTCTCTGTTTCTCTGCTCTGCAGACCTGTCACTGGCGCCGTGTCTGAGGTGCATTATCAGAGCTGTGTGAATAATAACTGCGTCAGCCCCGTGCCTGAGGTGCATCATCAGAGCTGTGTGAAAAATAACTTTGTTAGCCCCGTGCCTGAGGTGCATCATCAGAGCTGTGTGAATAATAACTGTGTCAGCCCTGTGCCTGAGGTACATCATCAGAGCTGTGTAAATAATAACTGCGTCAGCCCCGTGCCTGAGGTGCATCACCAGAGCTATGTGAACAATAACTGTGTCAGCCCCGTGTCAGAGCTGTGTAAATAATAACTTCGTCAGCCCCGTGCCTGAGGTGCATCATCAGAGCTGTGTGAATAATAACTGTGTCAGCCCTTAGCCTGAGGTGCATCATCAGAGCTGTGTGAATAATAACTGCGTCAGCCCCGTGCCTGAGGTGCATCACCAGAGCTGTGTGAATAATAACTTCGTCAGCCCCGTGCCTGAGGTGCATCATCAGAGCTGTGTGAATAATAACTGTGTCAGCCCTGTGCCCGAGGTGCATCATCAGAGCTATGTGAATAATAACTGCGTCAGCCCCGTGCCTGTGGTGCATCATCAGAGCTGTGTGAATAATAACTTAGTCAGCCCCGTGCCTGAGGTGTATCATCAGACCTGTGTGAATAATAACTGCGTCAGCCCCGTGCCTGAGGTGCATCACCAGGGCTGTGCGAATAATAACAGCGTCAGCCCCGTGCCTGAGGTGCATCACCAGAGCTGTGTGGATGGATGCGTGATGGATGGGTGGATGGATGCGTGATGGATGGGTTGGTGGATGGATGGGTTGGTGGATGGAATCGTTGGTCGATGGGTGGGTGCATGGATGGGTTGGTGGGTGGATGGGTTTGTGGATGGATGGATTGGTGGATGGATGGGTTGGTCGATGGGTGGGTGCATGGATGGGTTGGTGGGTGGATGGGTTGGTGGATGGATGGGTTGGTGGATGGATGGGTTGGTCAATGGGTAGGTGCATGGATGGGTTGGTGGGTGGATGGGTTGGTGGATGGGTTGGTGCATGGGTTGGTGGATTGAACAAATTGTTGATGAATTGGCTGATATACCCTAAGTTTGACTAATATCTATTTTGTCTCTTAAAATAGGCCGTCACCATCATGAAGCTTTGTGTGGATATCCAAACACAAACAACAAAGTCATTCAAAGTTTAAAACAACGATACAGGTACATTAATGGGATTTCCGAATGACTATTACGACCCAAAAATTGTTGATGGGTGCGTGATGGATGGGTGGATGGATGCGTGATGGATGGGTCGGTGGATGGATGGGTTGGTCGATGGGTGGGTGCATGGATGGGTTGGTGGGTGGATGGGTTGGTGGATGGATGGGTTGGTGGATGGATGGGTTGGTGGATGGATGGGTTAGTGGATGAATGAGTTGTTCAATGGGTGGGTGCATGGATGGGTTAGTGGGTGGATGGGTTGGTGGATGGGTTGGTGCATGGATGGGATTATCGAATGACTATTACGACACAAAAAATGTGGATGGAAGCAATGTGTTAAAATGTGTAGTTGGAACCCCTAAGTAAGAATGCCACCGCAAACCTAATATGTTTACTTGCTGTTACAGAGTTGGAAAGGTAACGGAGGTGCAAGGCAAGCAAAGATTTTGGGTTTCTACGCTAAGTGCAGCAGAGTAGCACAAAAGGTAAACAAGCATTTGCAATGCTATAGGTCTCGCATTCGGAAAGTTTGATTTATTTGTCCTGTACATGACAAATTTGTTATTTATGTGTTTTGTTTGAAAATTGTGAAATTAATAGCTTTGTCATTAACAATGGTAATACTTGTATTTTTGGACAATGTGACACCTATAGCATTTTCAATGCAACATGTTTTGGATTGACCTGACTTAGAAACATTGATGTTACAAATTCCAGGTTTTTATAATAAAATAATACTTTGTTAAATAAAAGTTATTGTAATTTATAATGGCAATAGCTTAAACTTTAGTAACTAATTTTGGGGAGATTATGTTCATTTTATTTTATCGAGACTAAAATATCAGAACAGAAGTGAAATATCAACTTTTTTTGCTGACATTTGTAATAAAGCTTGAAACATTGAGGGAACATATTTGAACCAGTTGTTGTTGAATGTTTGCACAGGAGCAGAGGTTGAGGGAGGGGACTGTTGCGTGAGTTGGAGGGGCGTCAGGCACGGGCCTTTCATCCTTCTGTGGCCGATTGGGATGGAGGTTTACTGCCGCGGGCGCTGGGGTGATTGCAGTACTGTATGCATTTAGCGACCGGCATTAGGAAAAATGTGTCTTTCTTATTATTTTTAAAATGCAATTTTGTTTTATTCCTACCGCAAATGTCTTTCTTATCATTTTTAAAATGCATTTTTTGTTGTCTTCCTACAGCAAATGTCTTTCTTATCATCATTTTTAAAATGCATGTTGGTTTTTTTTTTCTACAGCAAATGTCTGATCCAAAGATGGCGCAATATATCACGTCAAGCAGAAGAAACTGCCTACTCAAACACAGCGGTTATATATATTGCAAGGAGAGAAATTCTGAGCCACGGGGTCATTGGAACTGTGTGCAATACCACTCAAGCCATTGCAGAGGACGAGCGGTTACTCCGGGTGAGTCTGTTTTAAGAAGCACAGACCATAACCACTCGGCCTCTGCAACTGCTATTGAAGTTAGAGAATCGATAAATGAAATTAAAGTGATTGCAGGCAACTCCAATGACCCTTATGGTGCCATTTTAAGGGAGGTATCCCAACATATTACTGAACATGTGGCTAGTAGTATGCCTGCCATCCCCAACTTACGTAGAATGATCCAAAGTAAGAAACACGCGAATCACCCAAAACGCATGGCACCACAAACTTTTGGGGATATTACAATTCCTGCTGAACTCTGTGTTACCGTTTCAAATGAACAGTTTATTATGTATGACAATGACAATTGTCATAAGCGCATTATAATATTTAGCACCCCCGGTAATCTTAACCGCTTGGATAACAGTGATGTGTGGATGATGGATGGGACCTTTAAAAGCACGCCCACCCCTTTCACCCAAATCTACACCATTCACGGTTATGTTAACGACATTGTAGTTCCTTTAGTCTACAGTTTACTACCAGACAAACAATCCTCAACATATACTGAGTTTTTGTCAGTCCTAAAATCCCAAATCCCAAACAATAGTAGGAGAAAAGTAATCATGGACTTTGAATTACCCATGATAAATGCTGTAAAGGAATTGTACATGGATACCCAAATACAAGGATGTTTTTTCCACTTTTCTCAGGCTATTTGGCGAAAAATTAAAAAAAATCCCTTATTGAGGATTATGTGTCTGATAGTAAACTACAGTTTGAGCTTAAAAAACTAGCTGGACTTTGCTTTGTTCCTCCTAATAGTGTAGACAAATACAACACATCGATTACAGAGTCTGATTACTTTATGGTAAACGAAGAAAAATTGGCACCAATATTAAATTATTTTAAAGACATATGGATTGGGCATCTAAGAAGGTCGGGTTGCCGGAGGAAACCACGTTTTCTTGTGGACAGGTAGAACTGCTACTCCACCTGCTTAGAGGGAGGAGCAAAGACAAACAATGCCCTAGAGGGTTGGCACAACTCTTTAAACAAAAGTATTGGCAAACCGCACCCAAATTTCTACAGTTTTCTTGAGATTTTGCAAAAGGAGCAAAGTTACCAGGAAATGCGCATGTCACAGTGTTTAGCAGGTAATCTACATCCACGTGTTTCTCACCGTTCAAAGGAAATGTCTGCCCGACTTTTGGCAGAATTAAAACTTTTCACCTTGTCTGTGCCTTCTGACTACCTATCTTCCATCGCACATGTACTTAATTCCTTTGGTTAAAAAAGTTGGCACTATTCTATGTTGGATTTCCTCATCTGAACTCTTACTGTTGGGTACCATAATCCTATCTGTAAATTGTACACCCTATCTTGTATGTTGGATTTCCTCATCTGAACTCTTACTGTTGTGTACCATAACCCTATCTGTAAATTGTACACTCTATCTTGTTTAAATATTTTTAGGGATATGTACCACCCTTAAATTGTTAATGCATTGTGCCATTGTTTTTGGTTGTTATTTTTGCTTGATATAAATACCTAGTACGTTTTTTCGTATTTGGTATCAATGCAATGTAAAGAAAATAAAAATGTCCAAAGAAAATAAAAATGTCCAATCATGTTTATTGTGTTTTTTGTATGTGACATTACATATCACCTTCATTTATATTTTAGCACCCATCCATGCATCCATCCAGACACCCATCCATTCATTCATCCGTCATCCATTCATCCATCCACCCACCGACCCACTCACCACACACACATCATCAACCACCCATACACCCATCCATGCATCCATCCAGACACCCATCCATTCATCCACCCGCCATCCACCCATCCACCCCCACCCAGCACCCATCCATGCATCCATCCACCCATACACCCATGCATCCATCCAGACACCCATCCATTCATCCACCCACCATCCATCCATCCAACCCCACCCAGCACCCATCCATGCATCCACCCACCCATACACCCATCCATGCATCCATCCAGACACCCATCCAAACATTCATCCACCATCCATTCATCCATCCATCCACCCACCCACTCACCACACACACATAGCATCATCCACCCATACACCCATCCATGCATCCATCTAGACACCCATCCATTCATTCATCCGCCATCCATTAATCCATCCATCCACCCACCCACTCACCACACACACATATCATCATCCACCCATACACCCATCCATGCATCCATCTAGACACCCATCCATTCATCCATCCGCCATCCATCCATCCACCCCCCAGCCAGCCCCAATCCATGCATCCATCCACCCATACACACATCCATGCATCCATCCAGACACCCATCCATTCATTCATCCGCCATCCATTCACCCATCCATCCACCCAGCCACTCACCACACTAGTGATAGGCACTGTCTGTTGAAAATTGTTATGACTGTGAATACATAAAAAGTTAATGTAGCGGTGCACTTGAGTCGTTGATAGGAGGCTCTAACCCTGGTTGACATCACCAAAGTCGGCAGAGCTATCCGTCAGACCACATCCTCTCACAGTCACTGTTGATTCTTAAATCTTGGCTATATTAATTGCTGGCACCTGTTTCTTAAATGACAGTCTACAAGGAAAAGGCGTGCAAGGAAAAGGCCGTTTCTGTAGCCAGCATGCTTTCTTTATTCCGTCAGACCACATCCTCTCAATATTTCAAGGGAAAGGCCGTTTGCTGGCACCTGTTAAATTGCTGGCACCTGTTACCAACATCGGGTAACATTGCAAGAAAAAGGCCGTTTCTGTAAGGAAAAGGCCGTTTCAGAAGCCAGCATGCTCACATCCTCCCAATATTTCTTTACATCCTCCCAATATTTCTTTATTCCGTCAGACCACATCCTCCCAATATTAATTACTGGCACATCCTCCCAATATTTCTTCAAGGAAAAGGCTGTTTCTGTAGCCAGCATGCTCACATCCTCCCAATATTTCTTTACATCCTCCCAATATTTCTTTATTCCGTCAGACCACATCCTCCCAATATTAATTGCTGGCATATCCTCCCAATATTTATTTATTCTTAATTGCTGGCACCTGTTACCAACATCGGGTAACATCGCATGCGTTGTAATTGCATGCGATGCTAACGGCATCGCGCCGTTGTAGCATCTATAGTAAAAGCCTGCGATCTCAAGGATCATGCGATGTAAAAGTCGCGGTGCGATAGCACCGCGATGTATTAACATCGCTGTAATGGTTGTTTCCCTAGAATGTCAGTTCTATTAGTTTGCTTTTCTCAGTTGTCGACGGCGGTTCGACCCTAGCAAGGAAATAGGGTCTCTTCAGGACTTAAGATGTGTGGGACATCTGTCGTAAGAATTGCTCAATGTTGGTGAAGTGTGCGGGAACCATGTACAGGTGAAGCTAAAACTTAAGATACTCACTAAGAAACCCAGCCGGATTCCCTAGTGAATATGTGGCATGAGTTAAGTCCAATGCGAAGCTCAATGGCTGTCTTTTTGCTTCCAGGTGTAGCTTGCCTGGAAGTCGTAGCCCTTGTTTCTGCGGACACTGATAGCAGTTACCGCAGTCTGCGTAGAGTTCTTTCACTTAAGTACAAGGGGCTTCTCAGAGGAGCTGCGTATGTCCGTTCCCCGCGGTCGTGATAACACGGAGAACGGACATAAGCAGCTCCTAAACCTGGAAGCAAAAGGACAGCCATTGAGCTTCGCATTGGAATTAACTCAAGCCACATATTCACTAGGGACCTGCACACGGTCCCACACACTTCACCAACATTGAGCAATTCTTACGACAGATGTCCCACACATCTTAAGTCCTGAAGAGACCCTATATCCTTGCTAGGGTCGAAACACCGTTGACAACTGAGAAACGCAAACTAATAGAACTGACATTCTATCACTCTATAGATGTTATGTATTTGAAAAAGGAATTGGTCACTTTCTGTATATAACAAAAATTAACTGAAACCTTGCACATATTGTTTCACGAATGTTTCCGTAGGTTTTGGTTCATAAATTCACTTGGGACACAAACTCACAACTGTAAATATAATTATTGCAGAACTGTTTTGAATTTATTATTAGTATTATTTTTGTATTTCTTAATTTTGCTTGATCCAATACAAATTACTTTATAAACAAAACCATTGTACTTGAGTCTCTTCCTGTCTGACATCCCACTTGATCCCTGCCTATACATGCGATTTTCGCTATTGGTATTATTAGTAAATAATAAATATTGTTCCACAGGAACCATTGTTCTTTTTTAACAAGAGGGGAAATATGCGGCATGGTATGGAGAGAATTTGTGTCGATTATTTTGGATGAGTCCCTCTGATTTCACCGCACACCCTACAATCCACTCCAGTGCTTCTCCATAAACTTTGGGACTTCACCATACAGCACCATGGACAATAGTTGGACAGTGCACAATTGTTGTTGTACCCCATTTGGTAGAACGACTACCCGGTGTGCTATGGGTTTATACACATCGCCTGGCTCGAGATCCAGCACACAACAATGTTCGACTTCTAACAACATCCTTTGAAAACCAAGGTTCACCCATACACGCACCCAACTCCACTATACTGATAGGGTGTTTTGTGAACAACTTAGTTTCCTTCCTAACTGAGTTTTACTTCCAACAGGTTTCTTCCCAATCTTTCTTAATATACATGGTAATGCAATTGAATTACTGATATCGTTTACCCTTTCTAAAAGTGCTGAGCCACCTTTTTACTATTTGTTTTGTACTATTTGCCTTTTGTTTTATGTATCCTTTACCCTTTTTCACTGTATTCCTTTCTGATAAACGGACACCTAATAAGCAATCAGTATTAGACAGCCAAGGCGCGAACCCAGTCTCCCTGAGCACACCTCGGTTAAAATAGGAAGTGAGTATGACATTCCACCAGCAGGTTAGCAGTCTAACACCACTATCACCACTAGGACGCTGATAACAGTTTCACGTTTCTGCATAAAAAGCAACCCGCCACGACCCTTCGGTATCTAATGAGCCACTGGAGAATGGGCTCTTTTCTCCAGTGAGGGAGTAGCCTTGAGGAAGGTCTTACTACAGGCGTCCCCTCTTCCCCGATTTGGACTCATGAGGCCTGAAGATGGTTGCTTTCATGTATGTTGTAATCAAAAAGAGAGAGGAGAACTAGAGAGGCTAGTCCGTTTCCCCAGTTTATATGTTAGCAATCAATGAGAACTAGCTCTGGTTTAAATTGTTTGTATGTCTGCAGGTGGGGGAAAACCATAAGGTTTTATGAAGGCCCTCACCCACCAACCTAGTTGGTGGCATGCTTCATCATCGGGCCCCACCCGTGGTACCGAGTGTACCTCAGGTGTGCTTCGATGCCAGATTACTGCGGAGCAGGTTTTTTTGTTTTGTGAGGGTGCTATGAGTGTGCTCTGAGTGAGGTTTAAAATACTGTCCTGAGTGTCCCAATGACTGTTTTAATGGTGGGCCCCAGGCAGTCAATAAAAACAAAGGCTTTCGGACGTGCACGGTAGGCTTATGGCCTCCGACGTCCTGTGCGGTCAACTAGTTTCAGCCAGGCCTTTTCTTCTACTGGCTTTCGTCAGGACCTTTTATATGTAGGGTGTTACAGGGGTTTGTATGAGTTTGTCAGTGCCCTGTGTGTAAAGCACACGCTACGGTGCTTATAAGTGCAAGAGGTGTTTCCTCTCGAGATGTACACCTGATTTTGGTGAACAACTCAGCATGGAGCTCAGCCGGGGTTCAGGACCATGTGCACTTGCGCAATGTCGCTGGACCCGCAATGAACCTGTTGTCTGGGCAGAGGCTCCATGTATGTAATGTCTCCTAGTTATGTATGGTTTCTATTTGGGATCTAGTACGGTATGAGTGTGTATTTTGTGTTTTGTGTAATGTATATAAATCAATCAATCAATCAATCAATCAATCAAGGACATTTGTAGAGCGCACT
Source organism: Lissotriton helveticus (assembly GCF_964261635.1). Classification (NCBI taxonomy): domain Eukaryota; kingdom Metazoa; phylum Chordata; class Amphibia; order Caudata; family Salamandridae; genus Lissotriton; species Lissotriton helveticus. Next base: position 588,164,107 of record NC_136071.1, read on the forward strand.
ACTCACCCGGAGGGTCTCAAGGCGCTTGGGAGGGGGGGGGGGTGCTGCTACTGCTCGAACAGCCAGGTCTTGAGCTTCTTCCTGAAGGAGAGGTGGTCTTGGGTCAGGCGCAGGTCGGTCGGGAGGGAGTTCCAGGTCTTGGCGGCCAGGTAGGAGAAGGACCTTCCTCCTGTTGTCGTTCTTCGGATGCGGGGGACGGTGGCGAGGGCGTGACTGGCTGATCGGAGGTGGCGCTTGGGAGTGTAGAAGTTGATGCGGTTGTTGAGGTAGCTCGGGCCTTGATCGTGTAGGGCTTTGTGTGCGTGGGTGAGGAGACGGAAGGTGATTCTCTTGTTGACGGGGAGCCAGTGCAGGTCTCTCAGATGTCCGGAGATGTGGCTGCGTCGGGGGATGTCGAGGATGAGTCTGGCTGAGGCGTTCTGGATCCGCTGGAGTCTCTTCTGGAGCTTGGCGGTGGTTCCGGCGTAGAGGGCATTGCCGTAGTCCAGTCGGCTGGTGACGAGGGCTTGGGTGACCGTCTTCCTGGTTTCGGTGGGGATCCAATCAAATGTTTGTTTAGGCGCGAATTTTCACCTGCAAGGATCTCAAGGCGCTGGGAAGGGGGGGAGGTGCAGGTTCTAGTCAATCATGAAGGGGGTCTGTCAAAGAGCCAAGTTTTGAGGTTTCCTGTGAAGATGTGGAGTGATCTTGTCTATCTCAGGTGGAGCAGTAGGGCGTTCCAGGCTCTGGCCGCGAGGAAGGAGAAGGAGCTGCCTTTCAATCTGGCCTTTCTGGTGTGGGGGTCCACAGCATAGGAGAGTTGGGCTGATCGTAGGGTCCTTTAGGGTGTGTGGAATTTGAGTCGGCTGTTCAGGTATGCTGGTCTGGTGTTTTGGAGAGCTTTGTGTGCATGAGTGAGAATCTTGAAGGTGATTCTTGCCTCGATGGGGAGCCAGTCGAGTGTGCGCAGGTGCTGGGAGATATGGCAGCGTTTTGGCAGGTTGAGGACCAGTCTTGCGGTGGAGTGCTTGACATTTTGTAGCTTGCGGTGAGGGTTTTGATTATCCCGCCATAGAGTGCGTTGCCATAGTCGAGTCTGCTGATGACAAAGGCGTGAGTGATGGTCTTTCTGTGCTCGAGGGGGATCCATTTGAAGGTCTTACGTAGGAGGCGGAGGGTACGCCCATGTTCTTTCTTTTTAATTATCACATTTCACAGTGTGCTCACATGTTTTTGAGAAATATATTGCCCAATCACTTTTAGAATGCATAAAGAACAAATCTTGTATAAGGCCTATGGGCCGTGCATATTTTTAATGACTCTTTTTTTGCATTCCCCAGCCTGTATAGTGATTTAGAAAACCTGAGAACAGAATAATTGGGTGCTATATTTCTTTCCCTTTATTTCATTTCTTTATTTGCTCTTTACTTAGAGATCAGTTAACTATTGGAGTGGGAGCAGCAACCCCTTTAGGTCCTGAAGAAAATCCATGGGGTAGAACTTGAAACTAGTTGACCAGGAAAACGGTGGGTCATATACCCTAGTAGTTTCACAGCATCCCCATTTTTTAATCATGTCAGCTAGGGACATGAATACATGAAACATTTTCCCACTAGTTAGTTATTTTTATCCTTTTTACGCATTAAAGAACCCACTCCAATACCATCCCAACCAGCATAGATGTATAGGAACATCACAAAATGTGTGTATCCACGTTTCGTAGCCCGGCCCTTTCCGTAGCAGGTTAGGGATGAGCCCTATGATGAAGCATGCCACCAAATGGTAACCCTGGTGGGTGACAGTTACTTAAAAAGAAAAACTTTTCCCTTCCACGATGAGGTTGGAGTTGATGCTTTTTCATTTCTGTGTTGTCTTCTTGGAGGGACTTTTGTTTGGTTATTTATGTATTTATTGCATGACAAATGGGGACAAAAAGATTCAGAGGGGCGATGGAGCAAGCAAATGGAAAGCCTATGGGTAGGTTGAAGCCCACAGATTGAACACTACACGTCTCTTCGTGACAGCGCATGCACTGTCTATCAGAGAACTGAAAAAGTTGATACAATGCAAGCATCAGATTACCGAATGATTGCATTGCTTTATGTGGAAGCCATTCAATAAGCCAAATTTGACTAAAGGACCTGGAATTTTAGGCTCAATCAAAACATTTTATTCCATTGACACAGGCTTCAGAGGAAGCGGCAACATATTGACAATATACTTGCTCTGTTGATGTTAATCCATGAGTCACTTAAAGTAAAAAAATTGAGTTTGTGTGTTGATCACCCGATGGCCTTCAATTGAGTACATTGTTTCATGTTGTAGCGAAGGTTGCCTAGATGGGGAATCCCTTCCCCTTTGCTGTAGGTCATCCAGTCACTGTATTGTAACACATGAGTTCAGATAAAATTAGTACATAACAGTGACGTTTCAAGAAAAATAATCATCAACAGAGGGTTAAAGAAAGGCTGCGTGCTGGGTCTGCTGCTTTTCAATCTGTAAATAGCAGACCTTCCAGGTGTCATCAAAGTGCAGGGTTCTTACTCATCAAAAATAGACAATTCCTGCAATATTCAGCTGCCAAAATTATTTGAGACAATTGAGCATAGGGCCAGCAGAAACCCATGGCTGCCCGGAATAATCCTTACATCAATAATCCAATAATATTCAACACAAAGTAATCTGTGGTCTTGATGTTTAGTAATCAAATGTGCAAAATGAACAGGTGGTTTGTTGGAGATGCTGGAGTAGAGAAACATAAGAAATGCAGTAATTTTGGAGTATAGATGAATTATCAAGGTTTACTGAATGATTAAGAATCACCGAATGAACATGGGGTCTACTTAAAAAGGAAATCTGTTTCTCTGCTTTATGCCATCTGTCACCTTTATAAAAACCTGGAATCCATTCAATAAAACTCCAACATCGTTAATAAATGCTGAAGTACTTCCACTTGTTGCTTATGGCTTGGCTGCCTTCCCAAGGAAAATGTGTCAAAAATAAATCACACTGTGTTCTTTCTAGAACATAGTGTAATTTATTCAGGCACATCTTTCATCTACCGAATTCTTCCACCCATCGGGAAACTTCATGTAACTTTAATTTGCAGCAACCATCCCTAAAATGAATGTTCTTTTTTTGGGTCAGATACTATGCAATGAATTTTTCCAATGATAACTCCATTAGCTAAACTGTTTGGCATGCACTTGCAACAAGCCATTTTAGATGATCTCCCTGTACTACTGATGTACATAATACAATGTACATGTTACAGCTACAAGGTTTATGGGACTCTTCAACTTCTCTGGGGCACTTTAAACTTGTAGCCAAAAACAGACACAAGCAATGTCTTTTATAAGTGGCAATGACAAATTGAATACTAAAAACCACTCAGAATACATTGTGGGTAGCTTTTCTGAAAATAAATAGTCAAACTACCTCTCCTACACTTTGTTAAAAGGAACAAGGACATCACTTTGTACATATTTAGTTTTTTGTGTTGCCCTTTAATGGAATTAAAACATGTACGGCCAGCATAAAAACATTGTTCGAAATGCTCCCTACTGTATTTGTGGTTATAAGCATGACACATTAACTCTCAGGTTATGTCTTTGTCCATATCTCTAACTGGAAAAAAGAAAATGGTTTAGACCACTTCTTATCAACAAGCTTTGGCAATGCCAATAGATCTGGCTTTAAATGAATGGCATAGGGTAATGCTTATCCTCCGTCCATCTGTGCTGCAGCCAGAGAGAAACACCATTAATTACCTAATTGTCTAAGACACTTTATTAGCGTTACAATGTCATGTGTGTCCCTAAAGATTCAAGCTCAGGTAGCTGGATAAATAAGCAAAATGATCACAGCTTTGTTGAAGGCAAGCACTTTTTTGTGGAAGCACACAATTTCTGGCCAATAAAAACATGTACTCCTGGATCCTAACATGTGGAGGGAGCCAGAACCCTATGCTAGTAATTCTGACATAATTGTCTGGCGTTAGCGGCGCTGTCATGCCATACTATTAAAAGAAGTGTCACCAAGTATTTTGATATATGAATGATTTATGATGATCTCTGAATATCAGAAAATCTAGTCAAATTTAGGATTGTAACTCTCACTGCCTGAGAAATTAATAGGATGGTAAAATTAAACAAGCATTGACAAATGCAATATGTTGCGCATATGTGATTTATAATATGTTTTTTGTTGTATATTTTAGTTCGGTGAGCAGTTGTGCAATATAAGTTGCTGAAACTCCATAAAAGTGTTATGAATTGCTTATTGAGAATGGCAATATATTGTGCAGTAACTGGTGGTTAATATAAAATGGGGATATTAGGTAAAGGATGGAGGACAAAAGAAAACATGCAGCCGACAAGCAAGCTTGAAATGTGTGCAGCCACGGGGAAATTAGGTAAAGGCGGAGGACAAACCAAACAAACACAGTGCAAGCACTGTGCAGGCAAAACCTAAAAAGTCATCAATATACTGTTTTAATAGTAAGACCTCATAATGTGTTGCAAATAGAATTATAACAGCTTATAATATGCAACCTATGTGATTAATTTACGAATAAGAACCCCTAACAAAAGAATGTGGCCAAATACGAAATTAAAGTGTATCATCACTGGGATGCTTACCTCACAGTAAACTACACCCTAGAGGACTTTACAGGGCCTTATAGAGTGTAGACACATCCCATGATGCCATAAGTGTCAAATATCACAAAAACTTCCTTTCCTGTGATGCCACTGTGACCAAAGGACCTGTGATGCAATTTCATGTGATGTCATAATGGAGGACAAAATGTGTGTGGTGTGACCAGAGCAGGCCTTTGCTAAGATAGCTCCCTGGGTAGACACACATTTGGCACCCTAGTAAATTAAATGAGGCAACGGCAGCCCCTATTTGTGTACACTGCTCAGTCCCTGGCTAAGCAGTGACTGACCCCTGAACACAAATATATCCGGACCTCCCCCAGCTCTAAATCAGAGCTAGCTTATCTAACTCAGGATGATGATGGTATTGTTGGTGTGTGTCAGCAGGGATGACATGATGAAGGACGGGCAAAAAGGGGGCTAGTGGGTGTTGTGGCCTGCTGGACACAGTCTAGTGTTTTTGCCAGCCACTCCCTCGAGGGCTGGCCCATACACCCACCCCACACCCATCCAATACAGGCGTCACCAGTCAGGTGACACTGCTAATAAAAGAGCCTGAGTGCACGTGTTCAGCAGCAGTTTCTAGTACACTGATTAGTGTCTGTGTCAATTCTTATTGATCATGCAGGCTTAGAGCCCACGACTTAACAATGGCGGCGAGCGGGTTGGCGACGTTTTTTCTGTTCCTCTTGGGATGAAAGTATAGCTTGAGGTATACCTGCACTTGCCGTTCACAAGGCTGCAACTGAGGCAAGACCGGGTCAAAACACAACCAACCAGTGAGCGAGGACAACAGCGTCTGGCCTCCATACCCTGGCAGCTGTCTGCATGTGTTTGTGTCCCCCAAAGAAAGAGAGCGTGGAAAAGGGGAGAACAGTCCCTGTGTCTCTCTGCCAAGACCCCTACAAGTAGCGGCAAACCTGGAGCATTCCTTGATTACCTACTAGGCATGAGGTAAACCCTCAGAGGAATACTGTATGCAGCAGCATAAAGGCCAGCGCCACACGTTGTGCACCTCCACGCTGCAGCCACTGACACAGAGCCTGCAGGTAAAGCAGAAGCAGCCTGAGTGGCATGACTGAGCAATGAGCGTGCTGTATATTGTCCCAAGACTACGTATGCTTCCGGATGTTAACGCCTGCAAGTAAAATGAGTATGGATCGCCCAGTCACCCAGCAATATAAGATTGTGCAGTGCCTGTAAAGTTGGGCCTCAGGCCCACATGACGCTCAATCACTGACACTGATACACGAATGTATTATGTAGAAACTGGCCTCGAGCACGTGCACCCGGGCCCTTTTACTGACGGGGCCACGTCACTCGTGGCACCCGTGATGGATGGGTGTGGAGGTGCAGTGCGTCCAGCCCTCGAGGGAGTGGCTGGGGTTACAGCTTCCTGCAGAACACTAGACTGTGTCCTGCAGGACATTACAGTGGCTATGATTAGCAGGGATGTGGATGCCCCGACTCACCCATTTCATGCACGACATGACAGTGGCGAAGTTCAGAGCCTGGGGCCGTATCGGCACCAGGAGAACCCCCCCTGCATGGGGATTCCCAGAGAGAGGCGACTGCGGTCAATGAGGAATGGTGGCTGCAGTGCCACCTAGTGGGTAGGCACAGGACCGCACCTAAACAAATCACACTTCTTATAAAGAAACGTAATACTTCAAATACACATAAGCCACTCCTGTTTTATGAAACCCAGCACTGACATGAAGTAAAGTATCTCACCAGCGTTTCTCAGCCCCACACCTGCAGTGTCCGTGGGAAAGGAAGGCAATTGGCAAACCAGGAAGGCTGCGAAGATAAAGAAGCAGGTATCTGCAGTGTCACATAGATTTTCTTGCATGTGTCCAGCTCTAGTGACAGCAGCTGTACCCACATCAGCCCCACATACCCTCATCCCTGCAGGGTAGCGGCCCCAAGAAGTGTGCCAGTGTGAACACCATCTTCATTATGGCTGACAGATGTGATGTTCCCACTGGTGGCAAGCTGCCACCCCCATAAGCCAAGTAGAAGGGAGAACAGTTGCTGCAGCATTGGGGAATGAAACTGCCTGCCTAAGCTGGCCTGAAAGATATTAAAACTGCCCAAGAGACTGTTTGTTCTGCTGCAGCAAGGATGGAAAAGACTATAAGTCCTAAGAAACAGCATCCAGCAGAGTCAGTGAATGTGTGCTGCACTGCACGCCTCCCGGTGGAGAATGGCAGGCACTCCAAGCTGCCCTGGGAGAGGAGAAGGAGCTGGCCGTCACTTTCAGTGGATGAGGAAAAGGGCATGACCGCCCCGGTGGCAGGTGGCCACCGATGCACCAGAGGAGCAAGGACAGCCAGAAAATAGAATGCACCTGCCCCACAGCTACCCAAGGACCTGCGTGCAACAGTGGAGACTGCAGCTGCCAAAGAGCACAGGGACCACTGCATGCTGAGCCAGGCAGAAGGCTTACCCGGGGCATCACAGGGGAGCGGCTGTACCAAGTCTGTGGTACACCAGTGCCCCTGTAGTTGCCTGAAGAGACTGTGCTTCTAACCCAACCATGCTGCATTGGCCAGCAACACTACACAAGAAAGAAAAGAGCAGAGTCTGGCTGGGAGAACGCCATCTGGTTGCCGTATACTGCCACTGCATACAATAGAGAGAAGTGACTTTTTACCTCCCATACTAATCAGACTGCTGGGCAGTAGATAGTGAATCATCCCCCGAGAACCTCCCGGTTGTCAGAGTGTTTTCCTCCTGTGGTATCATTGCATCACCGGCTGTTGCTTTCTCGCAAAGAGGTTCTGGAGGAGATCTTGCAAGAGAGAGAAAAGTGAAAACAGGACAGCAGAAACACACTGCATGCCACAAGCCCCCAAAAGAAGATACAGAGAGAGCCCAGATGCAAGGGAAACAGAGACATTGCCAAGAGGGAAAGCAGACAATGCACCGCTTCATGAAAGGAGCAGCAAGAGCTGGCAGACCAGCACCACAGAGCTAACATTTTATCCACCAAGGAGAATGTCACACAAAGTGACCAGGAGCTTATTTCTCCTCGTCTGCTGCTCTGACCGGTATCTGACCTTTCTATACACACAAGAGGCATGTGAACTCGCATAGAAGCCCCCCCGTTTGGCCCCACCCACACACTAGCGGTGTGCCCCGTCTTCCCGCCATTTACACACTTTGATGGACAGCTCACTCAAGGGACCCCTGCGCCCTTCGGCGCGATGGCATAGTAACACACACATGGTCACTGGAGACAACTCTTCTGGCCCTTTACGCAGCTGCAGTGTAGGAAAAGCACTATACATTTACCCAACGAGCTAGCACTTACTGTGATTAGCCAGTAGAAAGTACTCCAGTAATATTTCTGGAAATCGTAAAAAAATCCGCAAGTTTATGGGAAAATCCGGGAACGCGCGGATTTCTTTGCGTTTTTGCGCAAATTCGCGGACCGCAGATCTGCAAAATTCACCCATACTTAGCTTCAACAAGGGTTTGGTTAAAGCATATTACTTTTAGCCTCTTCACCCCCTAGTCCTCCCACCAGCAGGGCCAAACGAACCTTCGACCGCTCCCCTTATCACCCGATTACAAAACGCGATTGGAGCAGAAAAGACAGCTTGTCAATTTTTCACATTGAAATAGCGATTCATTTTCTTCCAGAAAATGTTATTTTGCTGTTTCACTTGCCGTCACAATAATGTTATCTGGAGCTGCAAGAAGGCGGACCCGAGGCAAACTTTTCCCACTAACTCCTTCCTTTAAGTCATGCTGAGCACAAAACAAAAGTTGGAACAATAAAAGCGCCCTAGCACAGCCTCGGACTAAAACCATTCTAGAGGCTTGTCGTGTTCCCTGACCCAGGAACACACAGGAGACGGTAGGGCTTTCAGTGGAATCTTTATTTGCTTCTCTAGTACATGCTTGTTGCCCTTTGTTGTCCTTGACCTCTCGCTCCGAGGTCCTGCTCCTTAGTGACCCCTGGTCCCCTCCCCTGACCGGATGTGGTGTCCGGTATCTCTTGTCCCCACCCTGTGCCCCGGGGTCCTAGTGCCATTCCCACGGCACGACATCTCCCCCTTTGTTGTGAACAAAAAAAGGAGAGAGAGAGAGAGAGAGAGAGAGAGAGAGAGAGAGAGAGAGATGGAAATGTGCGAAAAGAGCTCCATCCTTCCTACATGTGCTTGTCCACCTATTGTCTCTCTTTACATCTCTGCAATCAGTCTCTTTGTCTTCTTGCACTCTCTTCTTGGTCGTTCTTCTCTGACGTCAGTTGGTTATTCTGTTGGTGCAGTGTCTTCACTCTGTTCTTGCTTTGGTGTCTCTTCTTCCTTTATTTTTATTTCTCTGAAGTGGGAGCTGTTCCGCGTGATGTGATATCTGCCCACTGATGCCGTGATCATAGGCCCCTTGACTTCAGTCACTTTCAAAGGTTCCTTTGCGAATGCGCTGTCCGACTTTTTTACTTGTCTCTGTTTCACTAGCACAGTGTCTCCTTCTTTAATTGTTGTGCCCGTCGCGTGTCTTCTCTGGTCAGCATACGCCTTCATTTTCGCTTTCTGTTCCTTGTCTCTTGTCGCGATGTCCTTTTTGTCACGGTCCAACGGCTCCTCGGGATCAGGTTGATGCTATTAGGGGTCCACCTCCAGCTTTCTCCGCACTCTGAATGCAAACTGCTTACAGAGTACGGTAGTAAGCAGGTGAGGGAAAAAGTCCCGGGCAGGAACTGCAGTGGAAGGGATGCCTGTGAAAACAAGAACCACAGGTAAGTATTGGTCTCTATCACTTGTCTATCATAATAACTGTCACTATACACAAACCCCTACCTGATACTTCTCAGACAGAAACCCCCTTCTGTTAAGTAGATAAAAATGAGATATCCCCTCTCATGGTATGGTACAGGATTCCTGAAAAGACAAATGCTTTCATTAACCAACATCCTACTTGCCACAATTCTATAGGGACAACCTACATAATACACATACGTACCATACGTTCTCACCCCGTTGAACTCATAACTGAATAAAGCACCCAGGGAATTCCTTCCAGATACAAAGTGCAGTCTTATTTCAAACAAAGAAACATTCACCCGACTGAATAGAAAGGAGAGTACCTGTAGGAACGCGCCTCTCTTACCAGACCGTTGTGGAAACTTTCCTCTCAGCCTCCAAAGTGACCTGAATCTAACCACAGTAAACCACTCCGGTCTGCTGTTCGTCTGACGTTCCAAAAACACCTAACAGTACGGTGTTCCGGTCACGGGAGGGGGCAATCCAGCGTCTCCCGGTCCGGACAAAAAAAACAACTATACCACTCGGCCTCAGGAGGGTGTCAATCCTGCGTCTCCTGAACCGAGCCTATGCACTCGTGCAAACCCATATTCAAATGAAACCGAGAGGGGGCAAATCCAGCGTCTCTCGTTCAAGTACCTAAGTCTCCGAACGCGGGAGGGGGAAATCCAGCGTCTCCCGGTCCGGGCTCTGGGAAACTATGAAGCGGATTCAGAAGGGGGAAATCCAGCGTCTCCTGATCCGATGCACCGGCGCTAACTCCACCGCGGCAGTCCAACGTCAATACGAGCACTAGTCTCACAATACGTAACACCGCAGCCGCGGGTTACAACAGAAGCAGGTCACAAGGCAATATAACGAAATCCACACAGGAGCAAGGCGTCCGCCATACTCCCCATGGTAGACAAAATCACGTGCACCGCACCGGGTCTCTCCCGTGATTACATAGCCTCCACCGCACCTCCCAGTCAGATGGATTTCTGGGAGATGTAGCTCTTGTTGCATTCAGGTAGGCACACGGCAAGCCCTGACACTTTTGTTCTGTTTGCTCTGCCTCCTTTAGCTGTGGCAATCTTGTTCTGCTTGAGCGCCCTAGTACCAGTCCTGCAGGGCATTTTCCCGTGGAGCTGTGGGGTGTGTTGCGATAGTCCCTTAGAACCTGGCAGAGGGCCTGCCAATTTGATATTTGCATCAGCTTTGCTCTCTGTATCGCCTTCTTGATTGTTCCCATGAACCGTTCTGCCATGCCCTTTGCCTGCGGCCACAGTGGCGTTAATCTTCGGTGATTTATTCCCAGGTACGCCATGAACTTCTTGAATTCCTCGCCAGAGAATGGCGGGCCATTGTCTGTCTTTAGTATCTGCGGTGAGCCCCACGCTGCGAATACATCATCTAGCACAGGCAGGGTCGCATTTGCTGACGTTGATGCTACTGGTCTCACTATTGGGAATCTTGAGTATTCATCTATGATAACCAGCAGGTAACTTCCTGTTTCTAAGGGCCCATAGAAGTCTGCTGCCAGCACTGTCCACACCGCTTTCGGTAGTGGAGACATTTGCAGTGATTCGGGCTTTGATGATGGTCCTGTTATTTGACAGATGTGGCAGCGCATAACCATTTCTTCCACCATGTTGTCTAGTCCTGGAAACCATACTTTTTCCCGCAGCATCTTCTTTGTTGCTACAATTCCTCTGTGTGATTCATGTGCCAGCTCCACAGTCTTTTTTCTCAGTGTCCTGGGCATCACTATCCGTGTGCCTCTCATTATTATTCTGTTTCCGCATTCCGATAGTTCTTCACTTACCCTTTTGAAAGCTAACAGGTCTTCTTTTTCTACCCCTTTTTCCACATGGCTGTTGCTGTTCACATGTCTCCATCTTTGCTGTTTGGTGATCTTCATTGATTCCTGCATGGTGCGATCTCCTTTTGTCTCCTCTTGCAGTTCTTCCAATGTGATTGTTGTTGGGGTGCTGAGTTTCAGTGCAAAGTTGAGGTATTCTTCTGCCATCGTTGTTGCTTGTGATGCTTGTGGCAGAGGGTTCCGCGACACATAGTCAGCTGGGTTGTGCCCTTTTCCTGGCTTGTGAATAATCTTGAAGTTGTAGTCCATGAGCCGGATCCCCCATCTTTCTATCCTGGGCGGTATTTTTGCATTTGGGTTTCCATAAATTGTTGTGAGCGCCTGGTGGTCTGTTATGATTGTAAATGGCTTCCCGTAGATGAACATGTGGTAGTGTTCGCAGGCCCACACCACTGCCAGCTCTCTTTTTCTGGTTGCGAGTATCCTTTTTCAACTTCTGACAAGCTCTTGCTTCCATATGCCACTATTTGCCTTGGGGAGTCCCTCCCTTGTTGATGTTGCACCAGTATTGCTCCTAGTCCCACTGGGCTGGCGTCTACCATTAACTCGGTGCATAGTCTCGGGTCAAAATAGGCCAGATGATCCACTGCTGTGACGGCTTGTCTTATTTCTTCGAATGCTTTGCTGCATTCGTCGGTCCACAGGAAACTTTGTCCTTGTTTTGTCAGCTCTCTTAGTGGTGCACTTACAGTGGCAAAGTCTCTGATGTATCTTGCGCAGTAGCTTGCTAGGCCAAGAAATGACCTTACTTCCGCTACATCCGTTGGTTGTTTTGCTTTTTCCAGTGTTTCCACCTTGCTGTGATCCGGCCGCATTCCTTTCCTGGAGAAGATGTGGCCGAAAAAAACCAGTTCATTTCGCCCTAGCTCGCACTTGTCTTCATTCAGCGTCAAACCAGATTGCTCCAGGTGTGAGCACACTTCTCTTAGAGCTTTGTCATGCTCTTCATCTGACTTGCCGAACACTAAAATGTCATAGCTGTAATTTAAACTGTTCTTTATTGGCCTTATTATCTGTCTTATTGTTTCTTGAAATATCTCTGCCGCTGATGAGATTCCAAAGCTCAAACGTTTGTACCTAAACAGACCTAGGTGGGTGGAGAACGTTGTGATATACCGAGACTGAGGATCCAGTTCTAGTTGGTGGTATCCTTTACATAGGTCCAGTTGGAAAAACGCCTTGTGCCTGTGAGACAGCTGATCATGTCGTCTAAATGTGGTCCAGGATGTCGTTCGCGTTCAATGGCCTTGTTCGGTATCCTCATGTCGACACATATTCTTACCTTTGAGGTGTCTTTCTTTGGAACAGCCACGATTGGCGATACCCAGGGCGTCGGTCCTTCCGCTGGTTCTATTATGTCTTGTTTTAGTAGTGTTTCTAGCTCTTCTGCTACCTGTGGCTGCAGATGTATTGGCACTCTTCTGTGGTGCTGCGCGACTGGCCTCACTGTCTCGTCAATGTGCAGTGTTATTTGTCGGTCCTTCAGCTTTCCTAGCCCTCTTAGTAACTTGGGGTATTCCTTCAGAATGTTTTTCTTTTCTGACATGTTGTATGTCATTGCCATGAGACCCATCACTTGAGCCGTGACGTTGCTCAGTAGGCATGGTGCCGGGATGTCTCCTTTCAGTACGTGTATCTCTTCAGTTGTCTTTTGATCTTTGTATGTCAGCTCTTCTCTAAATTTTCCCATGTTTGTCACTGGTCTTTTGGCCCCCCACGTGAATACTCTGACCCGAGATGGTTTTAAAATCGGCTTTACTTGCATCTTGTCATATTCAGAGACGCACATAATGTTGCACGTTGCACCACTGTCCAGGACAAATTCTGCTTCATGTGGCCCGACCTTGATGTTCACTGACTCTGTTTTCTTTATTTTCTTCTTGTCTATCAGGCATATTCTTTCATCATTATCTTCCTCGTCTGTTTCTGACTCTGCGGTCATGAGGTACAGTTGTTCCGTTTTTTCTTCTGCTTCCTCTTCTTCAGATTCTACTGATGAGCTTCTTGCCCCTGTCTCGACATGTCTGATGTGTCTGTTTGTTGGCATTTGTGCTCTTCCTGGCCTTCCTCGGTCATTTCTGAATTGCCTCCCTTGGCACACACTGGCATAGTGATCTCTTCCATTGCACTTTCTGCAGGTCTGGCCGAAAGCCGGGCATGGGCCTCTGTGCGGGAACTCTAGTCCGCACCTGTAGCAAGTTCCTTCCGTCTGTTTTTTCGCCATCTGTTCATTTTTTTCTTTTCTCCAGCCTCCTGAGCGGTTGTTTGTCATTCGCTGAATCTGTTCTGTGCCTCGTCCTTTGCCTCGTTCCATTTCGTTTGCATGTGCTGTCGCCCTGGCTTCAGCCCTCCCTAGGGCCAGAATGTTTTCTAATGAGATCGGTTCCTTTAGGATCCTTGTGCGAAATTCGATGTCACAACAGCCTTCGATGATGCGCAACCTTATTGCCTGTTCATTGTCAAATTTGTCAAATGTGCAATGAGTCACCAGCTTCCGCAACCTGGTTGCGAAGTCATCCAGAGACTCCTCTGCTTGTTGGAATGCAATCATGAAGGTGTATCGTTCAAAATCAACGTTTCTCTGCGGATCAAATTTATCCGTTAAGCACTTCTTTAGTTGGTCATAGGTGGCAATCTCTTCTTTTGGCAGAGTTACCATTTGGTCCTCCACTTCATCTCCTACTAAGTTTACAAATAGGCCTCTCAACTTTGCTTCTGTTACATCCGTAGCTACAGCATAGTTTTCAAATCGTCTGATCCACTTTTCCCATCTAATTCCTGTTTGTGGTTCAGAAAGGCTGAATGGTAGTGGTCTTCTGTATTGCGCACTCAGTTTTGGGTCTACCATTTCTTCTTTCCTCCTTCTTTTATGGCTTGTCTTTTTTTTCTATCTTCTCTTTCTTTAATTTGCCCAGTAATTTCTTTTGTGTACCTTTTTTTTTTTTCATCTTCTTGTCTTTGCCTGTGCTTATTTCCGTTTTTTCATTGAAATCGGCGTTTTTTCCACTATTTTCGTTTCTTCCTGACCTTAAGATGGCCGCCTGAGTTTCCTGCTTGCTGATTGGCTCCTGTGCCTGACTTCAAGATGGCCGCCGAGAGTCTCGCTAGACTTTGCAGCCAATTGCGGTGTTGCCTGACCTCAAAATGGCCGCCTGCGCGATGCTGCTCGCTGATTGGCCCTTGCACCTGACCTCAAGATGGCCACCGAGACTCTTGCGTGAGCTCGGGCCAATTCTTTAAACTTCGCGCTGCTCTGCACGGCGCTTACCGGCACAACAAGTCTTCTCTCGCGGCGGTCGGGGTGGGCTCCCACGTCGCTGCGCTTCTTTGTTGGCGCTTCCCGCAGTCTTCTTCTTCTGGGCACGATGCGATCCAGGGTGGGCTCCTGGTGTAAAATCGCTTTTTTTGCTTCCGATGAGCACGCAGATGGGTGCGTCGCTTTGTCGCCAGATGTCGTGTTCCCTGACCCAGGAACACACAGGAGACGGTAGGGCTTTCAGTGTAATCTTTATTTGCTTCTCTAGTACATGCTTGTTGCCCTCGACCTCTCGCTCCGAGGTCCTGCTCCTTAGTGACCCCTGGTCCCCTCCCCTGACCGGATGTGGTGTCCGGTATCTCTTGTCCCCACCCTGTGCCCCAGGGTCCTAGTGCCATTCCCACGGCACGACAAGGCTAAAGAACATAACATGTATTTGTAAAGTGCAAGTTCACCCAGAAGGGTATCTTCACTCTGAATAACAGATATTTGTTGTTACCCAAGTCAATGGTACTCACTTTATCAACCTCATAAGGATGAAAGGCTGAGTGGACCAACCAGAATTTGAACCTGTGACCATGAGGTGAGACATAAGCCCCTGGAGTGGAAAATTAACCCACTGAGCCACCAGACCCGCCCAGAGTAGAGGAAAGTGGGGGCTGCAGGCAGCGTTGGTGGGTGGTAAGGAGGGGAAAACACTGTGCCAGTGCTCTCCATGTCACTGGAATCAAGCTATCATGGCTGAAGAGGGTGAAATCCCAAATCCGGTCCGAGGATGCTTGTTTCCAGTCCAGGGAGGACCTGGCTTGGTAGTTTGGGCTGGACAGTTCCAATGAGGCACAGGGTCAAGACTGATTTGCATATTGCTGGGTTCAAAGTGGAACAGCATGGTGAGCAAAAAAACGATGGATTAAGGCCCAAATCTCTGTACTGGGGTGAATGTATGACATTGATCTGCATTCTGTCCTTCAATTGTTGTTTTTACAAGTTTGCTTTAGGCAGAGATAGTATAAGATTAAACTGTCGACTGAGTTTAAACACATGCACTGGTATGTAGCGTGGGGACAAGGGTAAAGGATCTGGTGTAACAACTGGAGTGTTTGTCTTTGAAGCTGGCAGAACAGGGTTTGAGTCTCGTGGGAGGAGACAATTTGCTCCAAGGGGTTGGAGCTAAAAAAAAAACAATCAGCTGACAGCAATGGTAATAAGCATTGGAAATGCTATAGGTCTCGCATTTGTTTTTAGATTTAGAGCTATTGGCATTGTAAATGTTAATGTATTTTACCCACCAAAGGAGGAGGGATTGAGAAGTAGAGAGACACTGAGGTAAGGGGCTTATGCCTGGAATGCAAGAGAGAGGAGTAGAGAAGATAGAGGGGAGTAGGTAAAAAGACATGGTTAGGTAGAAAGACAGGGGGAGAGAGAAAGACGGGGTAGAGACAAAGACAGGGCTAGAGATAAAGACATGGGTAGGGAGAAAGATTCAGGTAGGGCGAAAGAGACAAACATTTCTTTCTGAAAAGAACTGTTGGCTTTGGAACATGAGATATGCACTGATAGAGAGCTTGAGGGAGTGGACCAAGAGACAGGGAAAGGTATGAGGAGCATGAGACTGCGAGGAAGACAGAGAACATTAAAGTGAGAGACTGGGCTAGAGAAACAGAAATACAATGTAATGAGTGCCCAAGACACAATGGTAGGTCTAGACTTACTCACTGAGCCATACTGTGTGAGTTTTCCTCACACAATCCAGATGGTTGTTGGGGTGGGGATGGGCGTGAGATAGGAAAGAAGAGAACAGTGCAAGAACTGTGAGCCAGAGATAGGTGCCACTGATCTGTGAGAGAGAGCAGCGCAGCGCCACACAATTTATTTTATAGGTGCAGACACATACATGGAAAAGTACATGGATGAAAAAGACAGAATGATAACGTAAAGATAGACACTGGAAAAGAAAAATAAGAGAAAGAAGTACAGACAGAGGAACAAAAACACCCTCTCTCCCCTAAGCCCTACAACATGCTCCTTCTGTTGTTACAGCCCTCTCTCCTACAACGCACTGTCATGTTTGTAGAGCATTCCGAGATGATTAAGCGGCTTCTCGCAAGGTGGTTAAGACAGTGAATTCCTTAACCCTGGGCAGCTCTCGCCGGAGGGTCCCCGGCTCCCCTCACCCACTCTACCCCTAGCTGCTCGTCATTTTTCAACGGGCTCGGACGCGGGACCTTTTTCTTGCCGCCAATGAGAATAATTTTCTAGAGAAAGACTAGTTTTGATTAAATCTGACATGCTGATAACTGCATGCTACTGTAGAATAATTAACATAGGAGCCATAATAATTAAAAGCACGCTAACAATTACATAAATTTATCACACAATTGTACTACCTTTCTGCCCCTAACTACTCTCTCATCGTTAATTAAACATGTTGCCTGTAATGCCTACAGCGCTCTAGTCGCTGCACGCACACACGCACCCCCACATCCGCAGGCCAGGCGTGGTCTGCGGGGTTGAATAAAAGGAGGACGTTCGCTCGTGAACGTCACTTCCGACAGTGGCATTGTGTCTGTGTATGTTTCCTGCCTCAGCGCGCTCTGCCCCCGCGCTACCTCCCATGCCTAAGGGAGGCCTGGGTTGCACACACAATGTAGCCCACAACATTGGCGACGAGGGTGGGGGCCCAACCCTTGCCCGTTCACCATTGCCTGCAGCGGAGCTGCCTGCTCCTCTTCGCGGCTCTGCCGCCTGTCTCCCTGCTGCGGCCCGGCCCGCCCGACCTCCCCTGCCTCCTCCCGCCTGGGCGATGCTCCCTTCTGGTGGCGGCCATGTGCCCTGGTGCGGCGGCGTGTGAATCGGCCCGGAGACGCGACACAAGGCCGTTCCACGCATCTCGCGTGATCTGCGCACACGCGTGGCACCCTGCCGATGCTCACGCATTGCGCGTGAGACTTGAAAATCGCCTCCCAACGCATTGCTCTGCGCCCTGGAGGGAGTGTAAGTCAATTTTGGGGCCAGAGGACGACCCCCAGGAAGAGCCGGACACCCCGCAGCACCAGAAGCCTGCGACACGCTCGACGGAACGGAGGTAGGCCACACAGCTACCACGTGGCGCTGCTAAACAGCGGGTG
The DNA here is from genome assembly GCF_964261635.1 of Lissotriton helveticus. NCBI lineage: Eukaryota > Metazoa > Chordata > Amphibia > Caudata > Salamandridae > Lissotriton > Lissotriton helveticus. The sequence goes on from NC_136071.1 coordinate 588,181,764, forward strand.
AGGGGTTAGCGATCGACAGGGCCACGCCCAACATACGCATAGAGCAGGAGAGAAAGAAAAGGCGGCAGATCTACCCCGGCGCGCCATCACCATGGAGGACGAAGATGCGCCGGCGCCCACCATTAACATCCCTTTCAACACGCCGCATCCGGGGTATTACCGCCATTCAGCGAAATGGAGGACCCATCCACAGCGTCGCCGAGGTGGAAAATATGGATTGAGAGGCTGGAAAACTACTTCATAGTCACACGAGAGACAGACACAGCTGTGAAGAGGTCGCTCTTATTACACTATGCAGGGGATGAGATGTTTAGACTTTTCAAACACCTGCCCAACACGGGGGCGGCGGGTTACTATAATGCCGCAGTGGCTGCCCTCAACGGTCATTTTGACCAACAACTGAACTTGGACTTTGAAGTGTTCAAATTGGGCAAGGCACGCCAGAGGGAAGGTGAGACTATGGACCAGTTCTATGCCTGTGTACGGGAACTAGCCAGCTCTTGCACCGACGAGGACCAACCGAAAGCCATACGGAGGCAGATCATACAAGGGTGTAGAGACAAGACGCTGAGAGGTTTGATACTACGCAAACCAGGGATCTCACTAGAAGATATACTAATCTTGGCCAGGTCCCATGACCTCTCGAATGCCAGGGCTACAGCGATGGAACAAGCCCTCCACAAACCCCAGATTAAACCAGAGGCCGTCAAGAGCGAGCGAGCAGATGCGGTAAGGACTCAGTCACGCGGGCCACCCCAGAGGGAATACCGGAAGGACCAGCCTCGGACACGATGTGGATATTGTGGGCATGAGCCCCATGCTGCCAAAGATTGCCCAGCACAGGGCAAGACCTGCTCGAACTGTGGAATTCCAAACCACTTTGCGACAGTATGCCAGAAGAGGAATACGACAAAGACCTTCAAGAGGTCACGCATGCCTACCAAAGCGGTCCGACACCTGTCACTGGCAGAACCGTCGCCATCCAAGACCGAGAGATACCTACCCACAGTGGATGACAACTCAGAGTCCGAGGACGAAGAGGCCTACATCGTGTCATTCGCGCGAGAACTCAAACAGCGGCGGCGGCCACAGCCCACGTGCATCGTACAAATGGCGGGAAACGAAGTCAAGGCGATAATTGACACTGGGGCCACTGTGAATGTAATGGGTCTGCAGCAATTCCGTAAACTACACCCACGGCCTCAGATATTGCCATCCAAAACAAGGATCTTCGCCTACGGAGCAGACACACCACTACCTCTCAAAGGAAAAATCACCATACCGATACAGGCCGACGAGTCGGAGGTAACAGCGACAATTCACATAATCGACCGAGAGGCTGACACGCTGCTAAGTAGTCACACGGCGGAGGACCTGAAACTGATAGCATTTGCCAATCGCATCAGGGCACATCAGGGAGAGGAGCTGCTGGGACGCTTCCCCGAACTATTCCAAGGTTTGGGCTGCATAAAATGTGAACCAATTAAGCTACACATCGACAGGTCGATCACCCCCACCGCCCTGCGGCACCGCCGGATACCCTTCCACCTACGCCCACTGGTGAAGAAAGAACTTGAGAAGTTAGAGAATCTGGGCGTCATAGAAAAGGTCACGGGGCCCACTCCGTGGGTATCGCCGATGGTGATTGTAGAGAAGCCCAAGCAACCGGGTGAGATACGCCTGTGCATCGACATGCGGTTACCAAATGCTGCGATCGGGAGAGAGAGACACTTGACCCCCACGATGGATGACATCATTGCTGACGTGAATGGGTCGAAGTGGTTTTCCAAGATCGACTTAAACGCTGGATACCACCAGTTGCCACTAGCAGAGGAGAGTCGGTTCATTACCACGTTCAGCACCCATCTTGGCCTACGATGGTATCAGTGATTGAACTTTGGTATCTCCTCAGCAGCGGAGGTGTTTCAAAACACAATCAGAGAACTCCTGTCTGGTTTGCCCGGAGTCGTAAATGTCAGCGATGACATCCTGATACACTCCGCCACAGCCTCGGAACACCATAAACGCCTTTGGGATGTCTTGAAGAGATTGAGTGCACATGGAGCAACCCTCCATAAGGAAAAGTGTCAATTTTTCCAACCATCCATCGAGTTCTTTGGATATGTTTTCAACCAGGAGGGTATACAGGTAGACCCAAGGAAGTCCAAAGCAATCAAGGATGCCCTAGCGGCAAATCCCCAACGGAAATCCGAAGTTTCCTCGGAATGGCCACCTACTGTGGTCGATTCATACCGGGTTTGGCCACTCGGAGTGAATTGCTACGAGCACTGACCAAGTCTGATGCCGTCTGGCAGTGGGGCCCGAAGGAAGACGAAGCATTCCAGGGAATCAAAGATGCACTCCTGGAAAAGGCCACCCTTTCCTACTTTGACCCCACAAAGCGCACGGAAGTGATAGTGGACGCCAGCCTAGTGGGACTTGGAGCAGTGCTGACCCAAGAACATGAACCCGGCCAATGGACAGCGCTCACATTTGCCAGCAAGGCCCTCACTCCCACCGAAACCAGGTACGCACAGATCGAGAGGGAGGCCTTGGCTATCAAGTGGGCCTGTGGTCATTTTCACCTGTATCTGCGAGGACACCCCTTTGTCATGGTCACTGACTATCAGCCGTTGGTGCACCTTTTCAAAGGAACGGCTCCACACCCGCCACCTCGCAAAGAACGGTGGGTGATCCAACTCCAACCATACGAGATGGAGGTCGTATATCGGCCGGGTGCCAAAAACCCTGCAGACTTCTTATCGCAACACCCATCTACACCTGAACCAGAGGCAGAAGACGACGGGTGTGAGGAATATGCACAGTGGGTAGCCCTCACGTCGTGCCCCCAAAGCATGACGATAGAGGAAGTGAAGGAAGCAGCCACTAATGACAACGTATATCTGAGGTCACTGCAGGCAGTCCAAGAAGGGTCAGGGGCTGATTACCTCCGCCTATCCAACTCCTGGTCCGCGGGAGACAAAGAGTCGCTGACAAAGATGTGGCAGATTTGACATGAACTAAGCGCTACCGAGGAGTGTGTGCTGTTGAGGGGATCACGCCTGGTCATTCCCCAGAGCCTGAGACACAGAGCCGTGCAGCTGGCCCATGGGGGCCACCAAGGGACGACAAAGATGAAGACACGAATGAGGGAAAAGGTGTGGTTCCCGGAGTTAGAGAGCATGGTAGAGGAATACGTGAGGAACTGCATGGCCTGTCAATTAACCAGCGACCCTGAAAAACCACTACTGGTGATCACTGAAGACACCTGCACTTCTCCCTGGGCCAAGATTAGCATAGACATTGGGAGCTTCCCAGGGGAAGGACACACATTAGTGGCCATCAACGCTTACTCGAAGTACCCGCTAGTAGAAAAGGTGGCGTCCACGGCATTTTCTCACGTGGGACCGGCACTCGAGAGGATGTTCTTCATGTTCGGGTATCCATCAGAGATACGGAGCGACAACGGACCGCCCTTCCAAGGAGCTGATTTTGCCACGTTTCTTCGACAAAGGGGAATCCAGCACCGCCGCATCATGCCCCAATGGCCCCAAGCGAATGGGGACGTTGAAAGATTTATGCGGACCCTGAATACAATCTTCCGGATAGCAGTGGTGGAGCAGGCTGATCCGGAGCAGAGACTACAGGAGTTCCTACGGGAGTATAGGAGCACCCCTCACTGCACCACTCAGTGCAGCCCATGGGCCCTCATGTTTCAAGGACCACGAAGAGACCTGCTTCCCAGTGCCCCGGGATGGACACCACCACAAGGTGCCGTTGCTGAAGCTCAGGAATGGAGGCGAGAAGGGAACCAACGTGCGAGCTATCGCAGAAAAACCGTCCCCCGAAGGGTCATACCGGGGACTCGGGTGCTCATTCGGAACAGACGCCCAGGGGGAAAGTTCCAGACTCGATACAAGCCAGGCTCCTGGACGGTTACATCCACAAGAGGAACCATGGTTACAGCACAGAGAGAAGGTGAGGAAGTATCGAGGAACACCTCCTGGTTCAAAGCCATTCCGCCAAAGGACAGACAACCATCCGAGGAGGGCGGAAGGGGAACTGACTCGAACGTCGGCACAGCCCCGAAGAAGAAGAAGAAGAAGATAACCCAATGATTGGGAGTCAGGCAGAAGGGCATGAGTCAGCATCGGGGCCACCAACATCTCCCGTCATGCCCAAAAACACACGCCAAGATGCCGAAAGTGGGAGGACCAACTCCCAGCGTTACAGCCTGTGACCTAACCCACCACCCAGCCAGAGACTAAGAGACTATGCCTGTCTACTGAAACCGTGAAGATGTCACCAAGAGACACGCAAGTACCTGAGTGCTAGTTTTCTTTGCCAACGATTGTGTTACGAGACTTTTGTTTGTTTAAAAAGAAGAAATATAGCTGGATAGGGATGTAATGCCTACAGCGCTCTAGTCGCTGCACGCACACACGCACCCCCACATCCGCAGGCCAGGCGTGGCCTGCGGGGTTGAATAAAAGGAGGACGTTCGCTCGTGAACGTCACTTCCGACAGTGGCATTGTGTCGGCGTATGTTTCCTGCCTCAGCGCGCTCTGCCCCCTGCGCTACCTCCCATGCCTAAGGGAGGCCTGGGTTGCACACACAACGTAGCCCACAACATTGCCTTTCACGGAATGGATTTTTGTGAATTTCCAGGACAAATAAATCCCACGCTGTTTCTGGAAGCAGGAACAGGCGCGGTGTTTGCGGCTGTAACACTCACGGCCCTGGGGTGCTTTTAGTGACCTGCGCGGGAGCACCCTCAGATCAAGGAAATGCAGTATTTTCAACAACACTTAAACAAATAATAACGGATATATCTAAATACACTTTGCATCCTGCTAGTTTTGTGTTAATATTTTAGCTCACTGTTTGGCCGAGCTATGAAAGGCGCACAGTTCCACCATCTATTACAAAATACATGTATGTCAATTTTTCTTTTGTTTTGCCCGCAATAACAATACATATGCATTATTTAATTAGTGCACAATATAAGTCTAGTGATTTAATCGCTCTGCTTGCCGAAATTTCTTTTAGGCGCAAACGGTACACCCACAATTCTTGGATGGCAAAAGTGAACAGATTATTTTATATCCACTTGCATAGAGCTGGATACCATTTATATGGTACAACAAGTATATAACACATTACACACACGCTCAGCTTTAAGGAGTCCCAATGTGTACCTCTCTCTCTTTACCCCGCCCCCCAAACATACACACACACACACACACCTTTGAGCTGCACCATGCACACTACACTGAGGGAAGCAATGATAGAACTCACACGGCATTGAAAGATCACCCTACACATAATACCCCAGCCTCCCCACCCACACACACCCATCAGGACCATATGATGCATGGCTTAGGCGATAAGATCACAACTCTCCTCCAAACACGCAAAGACTCAGGGGGACAGCACCCAGTATAACAAATGTGTCGGAGGTATGGGCGAAAACAGAAGCGAGGAGTCCGTAATGGGTTTATAGTGGTGGTTTTATTTTATAATTAGACAGTCCTTCATATAATAGTTTTGCATATGCATATTTATAAGGCTGTTGGGGTTGTCTTTGGAATGTTTTTTCACGTTCTTCCTCTTCTTTTCTTCCTTCTTTAGAAATTCCCCTGCCGGTGACGGGATCCCGGGAGGCTTGGAAGGATGGAACACAACAACAGAAGGAAGCGTTAAGTAGGTTTGAATGAACGGGGGGGGGGAGATGTTATACTTCCACCACACCCAAGTGAATCACGGAAGTGTCAAAACAAACAAACAAACAAAAATAATAGGGTAGGTGTGCTTTAATTGTTGGGGTCTTGCTTTGTTTTGCCTGGGTTTGTGAGCTTCTGGGCTGTGTAGCGCTTCCTGGGAAGGAGTGGGTCATGCAGGGCAGTGAGGTGAAAATGGGAGTGAGGCAGGAGGGCAATCAGGTCACCAAGGTCATTCCGCACCCCAAATTGATGCTCAAGCTTTACCAAAGCGGCCTTGACAATCCCTCAAACCACCCTCCATCCCCCCAACACCCCTTGAGCCCGGGGGACGTACCGCCTTAAGCCGCAGCCCTCCTGGGTTGCGGTGGCTCCTGCGTATCTCCCGGCATCTACCTCTCTTCACACCACACGTCTGGATCCTCTGGAACGTCCGGGTCTTCTTCCGACGCCCATGCTCTGGTCGCGTTGTTCTCCCAGGGGTCGTCTGCTTGTCCGGTAATGTTACTGGAATTGCCGACTCTGCAATCCTCCTTCGTGTCTTCCTGACTCCCGATGATGACGTCCCTGTTGCATTGTGGGTCCTAGGCCCACATGCTAATGAAGTACTGACACAGACACGCTGGCTCTGATCATTCAACTGGCCACGAGCACGTGCACCCGGGCCCTTTTATTAGCCGGGTCATGTCACTCGTGACGCCGGTGGTGGTTGGGTGTGGGGTGTGTGTGCCCACTCCCATAGGGGGAGTGGTTATTAAACCAGTGCCTGGCGAGACACTAGAACGTGTCTCACAGGACACTACATTCCTTTCCAACTTTATTAAAGAACAAACAAAATGTTGGTCCACCCTGTGGGGACAAAACCATTAACTAAAACACCACAGAGTCCATCAGTCTTCTGAGACAGATGGCAGGAAGACGCCAGACGTGGGCTGATGACTCTGCCTGCAGCAGGACCTTCCCGGTTGGCACTCGTAGTTTAACCTGAACAGTTCAGGACATGACTGCTGGCTTGGAGACGTCCACTGCATGGCGACAGTTCACTTGGGATGGCATGTCTGTGGTGAATTCAAACAGTTCTTTCAACGGGATGCGTCATGAGCATGGACGGAGTTCATGGTGACGGTTCGTGGAGGTGTTGCCTGATCACGTGTCTCTGTGGACTCCTTTGGCTGTAACCACTGAGCCGTCGGTGGGGCAAAGTCTCTTTTCACTCTCCCGTCTGGAGAGGCCCATTGCCAGGGTTGCTGCGGGACTGCAGGAAGGCTACGCTGGGGCCACTTGTTTGCCGACTGGGGCAGCTGCAGGATGACCTAGGACCCGTTGCTTGGTCGCACGCACAACCCTCTACGGTGGAGGTGTCTTGGCCGATGCTTGCTCTCGCTACCGCGGTTCAGGGGTGTGCCCGGTTCACAAGTAGCCTCTGGTCTCTTCTCTCGGCTGGTGTGGCAACAGCGTGTGACTCTCATCCATCGATACTCTGGGAGTGGTGTTTGACGCATGTGGTGATGGCTGGCATGATGGCGGTTGCCAGCCATGTGGTGACTCAGGATGACAGGTGGTGGTGACGAGCTGGACGTCCGGAGGGTCTTGGTAGCCCTGTGCCTCTGCCTAGCTGAGGTTGAGTTTCAGTGCCGGCGTGACACGTATTGTGTGTATCCTCTCTTGCCTGGCTTGGGGCCACTGCCGACTCCGTTTTGAGGTGGTGTGAGGAAAGACACTTGATACCAATCTTCACCCATGGCATCTGCAGTCAGGAGCAGGGATGCCGTTTGACTTAGACCGCTGACACTCTGGGGTGGACGATCGTCTGGGGGGACGCGTTGGGATGATACACGGTTTGCGTTTGCTGTGACTTGTGTTCGGCTCTCCCGTGTGGCTGTATCCAGGGACGCCGGTTGACACTCATCTGGGGAAACTTTGGGATGATACTCAGTCTGCGCTCGCTGCCGCTTACTCTTGGTTTTCCCTTGAGGCTGGATCCGGGGACGCCGATTGACGCTCACCTGGAGACGCATTGGGATGAGACTCAGTTTGCGCTTGCCACGGCTTACTCTTGGTTCTCCCGTGAGCCTGTGTCCAGGGACACTGATTGATGCTCACCTGGGGAAGTGGTGGGATGAGACTCGTTTGCGCTTGCTGCGGGTCACGTGTGGTTCTCCCTTGGTGCTGTCGCCAGGGCCATCGGTCCGCCTTGGTGTCTGTCTGGTGTCTTTGGAGGTGTTCTTGGGTTGTGGTGCTCCGAGTCCTTGAGCTTCTCCTCTCATCTGTGATGCACATGCGGGTGTCAGGTTCTCCTGGGTGACACGATTTCCACTCTTCTTCTTCTTCTGAGGCAGTGACATGCACCTTGCTTTTACAAGGCCAACGGGCCTATTAACTTCAATGGTCATTGAACCATTCCAGCTAACCTTCAGTCGCTCTTCTCGGTGGCGTGGCGGGCAGCCACTCATTTTTGGTGCTTCTTCTTTGGGTTTTCCTTCTCTAGGGAATAGCTTCCACGGACAGTGGTAAACTGTGGTGGCGGCTTACCACTTGTGGTGTACGACTCTCTTCTTGTTAACATGGGGTCACTGACGACTCCTGCTTGTGGCAGTGTGAGGGAGGACACTCTGCTGTGTTTGACCCCTTCTGGGATTCATTGCTGTTGCTGCTGTGGAGATGTAGGGGATCTCCCTGCTGATTGCAGCAGTGTTTCTTTCCTTCAGAACGGTCTCTCTTCCTCCTGGGTGTGCACTTATGCTGGCGCTCTTCTGGGTGCATGCAGCACACTCCTCGGACTGCACACTCTTCTTTGTTTCTAGGGTGCCCTCTTCCTCCCTGCGGTGGTGGTCGTTCAATGCCAGGGGCAAGTGGCACACGTTTCCTCGCGCGCTGTGGCATTAGACAGTCACTGGGGTACTCTCTGCTCCAGCCCTTCTTGTGCTTTCCTCTTGCGTGGGAAGAATCTGCTTTGGGGCATTGCTGTCTGTGTTGCTCTGCACATCTCTGTGGGGATTGTCAGGTATCTTCCCTACGTTGCAGAGGTGGGCACTGCATGTGCTTGCCCTGTGGGATTAAATTGGCCGTCAAAGTCCTGTGGGATTTCGCTCAGCGCTTTCTTCTGCGTTGTGTGCGTGAGTTGCCCTGAGGCTCTTGCAGTGTCGCTGCACATTAGTTGTGTACCTGCAAACCGTGATAGACTGATACCTATCACCGACCCCTTGTGTGCTTGTGCTTTTCGCTTTCAGTGGTAGGTGATCGGTCCTACAGTCATGCAGTCGGATCCTGTCGATGGCAGTGTGGGTAGATGGCTGCCAGGGCTGTGTGGCCTGCTATGCCCTTTATGTCTTTGGAGGTCTTGCTGGCTGGGAGGCCTGTGATTCCGCTAGCTTGCGTGTGACCGGACTCTGCGTGACATGAGTTTCTGTCTGGTTGGTGCTCTTTGCTTGCTGAGTGCTATCATTCTCTGGCCCACTATCCCATGATGTAGGTGCCCGTGCTGGCCACTAGATGGCGCTGTCCTTCCTCCTTTCAAGCTGCAGTTGCCTTGCATTAGGTGGGCATGTGTGGGCGAAATGCGGCCTGTAGGGCATCTGCAAGGGCTCCACTTTTTCAGGCCTCTCTCTAACAACATCGTAGCATGCAGAGGGTGCTGGTGTGGTGAGGCAGGCAGCTGATTGACGCTGCATGGGCCTCGCTGGTTCCTCATGGAAAATTCTGAGGAGGCAGGTGTAGGGACCTACTTTGTGGCATGGCGCAGGTGTTGGGACCTACTTTGTGGCATGGCTTTCCACTCTTCTTGTACAGGTGTTTGGTCCCTCCTCACGCTCTCTTGCTCTGTGTGCACTGAGCTGCGGTGCACTTCGGCAGCCACTAGGTGGCGCTGTGGGTGATCCCTGTCTCCCTCACTGCAGCGGCAGTCTCTTGTTGGCCACCGACTACCCGTGACTCTCCGGCATGGTTCCCGCTGCGTGCTCGGCTTTGTGAGCACCCTCCACCAGCAGGACCATTAAGGATTGCAAGGTGAGTCTCACCTGCCGCTCGGACGTGCCACCGCCGTTCTTGTCGGCCCGATCAGGGTGGCGGGCGCATCAGGGCCTGCAGACGCCTGCATGGCTTCCCCAGTGTCAGTCCTCTGGGTTGCAACAGAGTCGAAGCTTGTTGCTGGCGCTTATGCTTCATGCGCCGTTCCCTGGGGCACTACATAGTACACCATACCCGCTGCTGGGAAAACGCCTTGTCCCCGGGATGGACGGCGGCCGTCCGCACTGCCGCTGGGCGCTGTCACCGGTGTGTGGGAGTGTACCTTCTCTCCCTCTTTTCCTTCTTCACAGGGGGTTGGACATGCGACACTTGACCTGGGAGCTCGGTGCTGGCACTCTTGGTGTGGTTCAGATGCTCCGGTCACCTGGGGACATGTGGGCTTTCTTGCAGTCTGTCCACCATGGCGAAGTGCCTCCGGCCTCCGGCATTGACTGCACCTTCACTCCCTGTTCTGTCACAGCAGAGGCTCAGCGTGTGAGCGCCAGTACACCCGGTGGGAGCCCGCCGTCTGGTCCAGATACCTCACTTTAAGGATCACGCAGGCATTAGGGGTGCCATGAACGGGGGCCGCTCCTCTCCCCCTCAGGGAACAGCCAGGCTGCTGCCAGGGGACATGCGGGCCAGACCCGCCTCATCTCCAAATGTTGCATTGTGGGCCCTATGCCCACATGCTAATGAAGTACTGACACAGAAACGCTGGCTCTGATCATTCAACTGGCCACGAGCACGTGCACCCGGGCCCTTTTATTAGCCGGGTCACGTCACTCGTGACGCCGGTGGTGGATGGGTGTGGGGTGTGTGAGCCCATTCCCATAGGGGGAGTGGTTATTAAACCAGTGCCTGGCGAGACACTAGAACGTGTCTCGCAGGTCACTACAGTCCCTTCTCTCTGTTTCTGGCTCCTTCTTGTTCCAGCTCAGGGCATCCAATTTGTCTTTCCCAGTTACGTGCCCGGTCTGGATTGGCTCCGAACCCGGAACCATGGTGGCTCCACCCTGGGAGAGAGAAAGACAGTCTTTAATTACTGTTTGGTGATTTAAGGGAGTTTTTTCTTCACCCTCGAGACACGGTAACCACAGTGAGTAGTCTTTCGCCCCTCGGGGCTTCGAGGGGGAGTTATCTGCAGGACTTCCTCACAAAATGTTTTCTGCTACATTGTAGCAGTGAGTGTCCCATTGCTTTGGGAGACAAGATAATGAAAAAGGCCAGCCATACTGAAAGAAAGGCGTGGGCCGCCTTGTTGAAGTGAAAGGTGCTAAAAATAAACATAAGCATCGGCACCACTCCTGAAGCGCAAGTGCGGAGCTGGTTAATAAAAGACATGGGTATTTGAAATTTAATGGAGCCTGCGCCTTGTTGAAAGTGAACGGTGCCGAAAATAAACATAAGCATTGGCGCCACTGCTGAAGTGCAAGTGCGGAGCTGGTTAAAAAAACATAAGTAATTGAAATTTAACGGAGCCTGCTGGGAGGAAAAAAGTTCAGCCCGCCATTGTTTTATGCACCATGCTTTTTCTCAAACTTGAAGCACGGCACCCAGGCTTTGAGGAGTACATGCCCCCAGAGCCTATCCGTGCTTGGTGTACATTTAAGAACTCAGTGCGGTCTCTCATGAGGGAGCGCACATTCCCTAAGAGAACTGGCTCAAATATTAACAAGCAGCCCCTTGCATCAAGCTTTTACTTTAAGTGAGATCACGATGAAAAAAAGTGACTGTCTGCTAGGAAAGTGAAAGCACGCCACGCACGTGCCTAACTTCAGAAACATGATCCGTAACTACACGCCTCCTAAAGATAAGAAATAGCCTTATGACAGCAGTGAAGCAACTGATCCAGTCCGAATGGGCCATCCCAAAAGGAGACAGGGCAGTAACAAAGAAGCCTCGTTTTCAATGGCAGGCCACCATTTAGCATAAACTTTGACGCCAGCCAATGAAAATATTGGGCGGGGCTTCAAGCCCCCTTCTGAAATGTCCTCTACCACAATATGTCTCCAGAGCGGACAGCGCATGCGCGCTGCAACGCTAGGCGAGACCTAAAAATGTGTGTTAACAGGACAACATTACATTTAAAAGCACCCTGTAAAGGCATGCAGTCAGAAATGGAAGTGTGTGCAGCCCGGGAAAGCAAATAAAGATAAACAGCTAATGCGGTGCAGCCTTAACATAGTAAAAAGAAGTTCCATCCCCCAAAGCGGACGAGAATGAATACTTTGGCCATGGGAGACTTATAAGATAGACACACAAGGGAGAATGCTACAACCACAAGAATTGGAGGATAAGTAAACTGACAAGCAGTACATGGATAAACAAGAAAAAATGCAGGATTGAAGCCCCTTTTAAGATATATATTCAATTTTAAAGATATCACAAGCACAGCGCAGGCTTTGCGTAGGTGAAACCTAAAAATGTTTTCTCCATGATAATGTGTTTTGTAGAATTTGTTTGGAACAAAGAACGTTCTCGGAGCTTGGGGAAAGATGGTGGCTGTTAAGTGCCGTAGCAGGGACCAGGTCCTCACCTCAGCATGGCCTGAGGGCGAGCAAATGCTACAGTAGCGAAGAAATGATTACTAGTTGAGCCCAGATTGGCTATATTCAGTACAGTCAGTGGCGTAACATTAGCCCCTTCAGCCACTGTGGTGCAAGGGCCTCCAAACTCCAACGGGCCTCCTCCAGAACTGTGGACAGGTGGCTGGCCCCTGGCCTGGGAGCTCCTGACTGGGTTGGGAGTGGCCTTCCTCTACTTTGCAGGGGGGGACCCCTTAAGTTTAGTTATGCTACCTATACCATTAAGATAATGATTGTGGGCACCTACAGCGCTCATAATCTTGATGTGGTAGACCTCTCGAGTGCTTTTACCTTTGTGTGCCTTTTTGTTCTCTCCCAGATGAAGGAAACTGACACATGTTGTCCGACGACACCTCCTGCACTCCACGTTCCAGGGTGCTGAAAGTATTCCAAACGTGGTGGAGGTTCTTTATTATAAGCAGGTTGTTTTCTTCTCAACAGGAAAAGAAGCAGGGGCGCGGTCCAATAACCACTGCAAGTAAACCAAACACTGATTTAAGGGGAGAGCCTGTCTTTTATATGAGCCAATCAGGCAGTAATTGTAGTCATGTGAGCCTAGTGGTGATAACAAAAAGAAGGCTAAATGGATTTAGCTTGCTGTGCTTAGTATTCTAAACAGGGTGCACTGTGGGAACATAGTTTTTGAGGGATTTACACCAGTTCAGGGCTCAAAAAGCTTGACGTGTAATACCTAACTACATTAACCACTATATACCTGTTGTTAACAGCCCACTGAACACAATTGACTAATACTCGGGTCATGCGTTCTATCTGGCCATTGGTTTGAGGATGATGTAATGACATCCTCAAATGTTTGACATCACCAGCCTTGAGAAACCTCTCAACCTCCTCATTGACAAATTGAGCCCCATTGTCTGAAATCAAGAACCAAGGATAACCTTCCCTGAGAAAAATTTCCCTGAGGAAGTCAGTGACAGCACTGGCACTGGGTTCAGGCACTAACTCAACATCTGGCCACTTTGAGTATAAAATCAACGGCAACCAATGAAAAACTATACTACCCCGGTACCATATTAAATTGATCAACCAAGTCAGCACCAATTTTTTCCAGGCTCCTGCAGGATATTCACTTGGCTTCCGAGGAGGTTTCGTCACATTCAACCCATGCTCTGAAGAAAGACATACCGCACATTCACCCACAAATGACTCAACCCTTCTATCCATAGAAGGCCACCATAAAGGGGGCCTCACCTTTTTTTGTGAATGTGGCTCCCATGAGTCCTTCATGAGCAATCTTTATGAACCTCAACCTTAACCCCATAGATGGTACCAACATATCACCTCCTAGAAAGAAGGCATATTCCACAGAAAGTTAATCAGCAACTTTCCAGAATGGCCGACACAAATTAGTAAGTGACTTTTAGACCTGGCATCATTGGCGTGAGTCTCCCTTCCATTTTTGATGGATTGCCTCCTCTCTTTTGATATGTTTTTGCTGGATTTATGCTTTGGGCACTGTGCCACTGCTAATCAGTGCCACAGTGCAAGTGCTCCCTATGTTAAATTGATATACTGATTGGATTCCATGATTGGATTATTTGATTTACCTGTCAGCCCCTAGTACAGTGCACCATGTGTGCCCAGGGCTTGTAAATCAAATGCTGCTGGTGGGCTTGCAGCACTGGTTGTTCCACACGCAGAAGCAGCATGTAAAGTGTGCCTCAGGCCTGCCATTGCAAGGCCTGTGTGCAGTCTAGCATTGCCATGTTGACTTGGGCAGGTGCACCCACTTGTCAGTCCCTAAACCTTCCCTTTGCTTCATATTAGACACCCCTATGGTAGGCCCAAGGGCAGGGTGCATTGTAAGTACAAGGTAGGACATGCTTTCATGTGTGTAGCATGTTCTAATAGTGAATTACAGCCATTTTCGTTTTTCACTATTGAAGGCTACCTGTCCTCATAGGCCAGAATTGGCAGTTAAGCTTGTTACATTCATACAGTCCTAACTGACTCAGGAAACATGGTAAAAATTCGAATTTAGTAACCCTGAACTCAGAATAATAAGATACATCGTTTAGTAAAGTTTATTATGATATTCTGTGTTTGCAAATACCACTTTTATAAAGCAGATATTTGCTTGCCTAACCATTCGGGCATGCCTCTGATGAGTTGTGTATTCCTTGCCTGGGTTTGTGAGTGACAGGGCTGGGAAATTCCAGGAGACAGACTGGGACAGCCCAGTGGTGAATAGAGAGATTTACCTCCAGATGGGAGGTAGGAGTGCACCTGGGACCTGAATAGAGCTGGGCCTTCCCACTACAATGCTGGCTCCACCTCCTGTGGCTTGTCTGATGTCCCCGCCCTGCACTGTGAAAGGAGAGGGGGAATTATGTCAAGAGAGTGCTCCAGAGCTATATCTTCCCTCCCCTGTGCTGGTTCCACCTCCTGTGGGGCGTCTGATGTCTCTGCCCTGCACAGTGAAAGGAAGAAAAGAGTCATGTAAACAAAGTGCTCAGGAACTGGTTTGGACTAGGTATAGTCCTCTCTGCCTTCAGATAACAAAGGATTTGGGGGTATAAATATTGGGACCCTGATCCCTAGAAATTAGTTCACTTCTGAAACAAGAAACCTTTCTGCCAAGTAGAAGAACCAAGGAAGCTGCAGAGTTTGGACTGCCCCTCTGCCAGTGTGCTGTTTTCTGGGTTGGCCTGCAGTGGTTGATTCATTGCCAAGGGAAAGGAGAAGGAACATTGTAAGGACTTTCATCTACAGAATATTCTCCAAGGGCTTGAACTGTGCTTGCCTCCTGCTGAAGTCTCAGGGCCAAAAGACTTCACCTCCAGCTCCCTCCTGAATTTCCTTGCTGGGAATTCTGACTCCAGTCACTTGCGTGCCGCTGGGAGCTGGAAGTGCAACGCATCGAGATGAAGCGTGTCGCCGCCGCAGCTGAAATAATCGCAAAGCCGGAGAAGCGAGTCTTCGTGGCATCTCCCTGGAAGCGTGTGTTCATCGAAGCTGTCTGCTATCGCATCACCGGAGAAGTGTGACGTCATCGAGAGAGTCGCCATCACATCACCGGAGAAGCGGGTCGCAGGGCCTGTCGTGGCTCCAAAGTACCGAGTCATCGCAAGGCTGCCAGGGCGTCATCGCATCGTCATCACATCGCCGCATCAAGGGCGCCATCTTCTCGCATCGCAACTGGATTATCGCATCGCATCAAGGCGCCATCTTGCACACCGCAACGGGCCCGCAAGCAGATAATCTACGCAACACCTTCGCTCCGGTAAGGCTCACGACGAGTCCCCTACTCTGCGCAAGCATTGAGGAAAGGCGCAACCGTTCTGCCGGATCATGGAACGGACGCATCTCCCCTTTTGCAAGCCTTTTGTTTACTTTGTGTTTACGCATCCAGGTACTTTGTTGAGAACTTTGTCGCATTTACCAACAACTTTAATTAAGAGACTTTAATCATCTTTTAAGTAAGCTTAAGTGTAGTATTGTGGATTTGTGTTGTTTGTGGTCTTATGTTTAGGTCTATATAAAGAATACTTATTTTTATAAAACCTGTGTTGTGTCCATCTGTAGTGTTATCACTGTATTACTGTGTATATTCACAAATGCTTAACACACTGCCTCTGAGATAAGCCTGTCTGCTCGTGCCAAGTTACCAAGGGGGTGAGCATGGGTTATTAAGGAGTATAATCCCCTTATCCTGACTTAGAAGTAAGTGTCCCTATTTGGACAAAGGTGATAACCATTGCCAACTAGAGACCCCCAGTTCTAACAGTGACCTTTCACTATGCCACCCCCCTAGCAACATACCCCAACACAACTTTCACATCTTCATCTGAAACCAACCCTTCTCACAATCACGCTCCGTAACTGCACATATCCTCTCCAGATCCACTGAAGCAATAAAACAACTTTCCTCCATGGCCTCTACATCTTCCACACCGTCTTCCTGCATAGCGAACTGAGAGAAAAAAATCTGTCAGCACATTTTTACTGACAGATTGTAAGATTTCAAAGTGAAATGTAAGATATCAAAGTGAAATTGTAACAGTTTGGACGATAGTCTTGAGAGTCTGGGTGTTTGTTCTTTAATTTCCTCACTAGAAAAAATGGCAACCAGGGTTCATGATCTGTTTTTACAGTAAACTTAGTACCCCAGACACATGGTTTGAATTGAACAAGCCAACAATTTATTTTCAATTGTTGAATAATGAGTTTGTGCCCCCTCACCAACCAGGAAGCATACCTAGTGGTGTTCTCCACTGACCCATTCTCCTACGTCAAAATCGCACATAAACTATAACTAGAAGCATCAATAGTGATGCAACATGCTAGCTTGGGATCAAAAGATTTCATAATGTTAGAACTTGCCAATTGTTTCTTCTTCCATTACAGCAATTCTTGACATGAACTAGCCCAACTGAACTTGGTATCTTTCCTCAAAGGTTTAGTTAATGGTAAAATGTGAGAAGCATAATCAGGAATAAAATAGGAATAAAATTCACACATCTGCAAGAAAGATTTAAGAGCTGTTTTATCACTAGGAGCCTGTACTTCAATAATCCCTTTCACCAAACCTGACCTGGGCTTGATGCCATCCCCGAGACCACATGACTTAAGTATTCAATTCTGTTTTTGCAAAATTTACATTTGCCAATCTTAATCACTACTTCACTTTCCTGGTCTATTGATAGAACCAGATTAAGAATGACCTATTTTTCTTCTTCAGTTTTAGCAAAATGTAACACGTAGTCCTGGAGAGCAACAACACAATCTACATCCCTCAACAACTGGTACATGATCCTTTGAAAATCCACCACCTCCGAGGCTAACCAAAACGGTATCCTGTGATATTGAAAAGTATCCATGGGAGAGACGTAAGCAGTAAAGTGTCTAGACTCGGGTTTCAACATCGCATGGTGGTAGGCAGAGGCAAGGTCCAATTTACTGAACCACTTCACACACGACACCGCAGCAAGCAATTCAGAAATCTTCGGAAGCGGGTGTGAATTGACCCAAATGGCCCTGATTAGGTTGTGCAGATAACACAAAACCTGAGTTCACCATTCCTCTTATGGGATAACCAAATCAAAGATTCAATTGGTTTAATGACTCACTTGTTGCACAGCTTGACTAACTCTCTTTCTGAATCCTCCCTGACAGAGAACGGTACATTCTGCATCTTGTGCTTGATAGGAATTGATCTTGATTTTCAGTTGAAACCTCTTTATAGTTTCTAACCTATTTGAAAACAAATTAGGGGAACATGCACAAACATCTTCAACCTTACAGCCACCCACCGTACTAGCTTCACCTACATCCACAATGGAGACCTGGTCTACTGTGCAAGGTCTTAAAATCATCTTGAACAAGTCCTGGTGAAATCAACCCAGAATACACAACCCACTAACTGCAACATACACCTTCCCAAAAATCGTCCTCCCTCTGAAAATAAACACATCCTCAAAAAACTCAGACGATTTAATTTGATGTTCTTCGTAGGACACAGTATCCCAGTCACAGGGATCCAATACTCTTCCAGGCCACAGATCATTAAATAATGCCTGGGTTATCATAGTCATTCTTACACCTGAATCCACCAGCAAGTTAAAAACTCTATTTCTTAATGAGACATCCACATACGGGTCCACAGAGGTGGATGGATCGCCTGACTACACCTTGTCATCACTGTTCACTAATACCATGTCCTGTAAATATTCTTGCAGTCTGTCTAAATAGTTTTCAGAAACACCATCTGCCAAATTACCAATAACAGGGTTGTTTCTACCTGCCTGTTTCCCTTGACTGTGGTACACTTTGGCAAAGTGCCCTAACTTATTGCAATTTCTGTATGCAACATTCCTAAACCGGGCAAGATCATCCACTCTTAAAATGTGATGGATTGCCACACCTAAAGCATACATTAGTTTGTTTAAATTCATATCCACTTTTGTTTCCTTGATCTGAACAGTGAGGTCTTTATGAGGATACTGGTGCTCATATAATTATCCCATACAAGTATTTATGACAAGGGATTTAACCCGCTGTGCATTCAAATAGTGAGAAGATACACCCTATTCCCCTTAGTACAATCCTAGGATTGGACAACCATAACTAGCTTCATGAAGCACACACAATTTATATCAACCAATACAATGTAAACAAAACATGTAAGAAACACAAAATAATTCTTGTCTTGCCTTTTAGAAATGCAGGGCTTCAATGACCTCTTGTTGAGCTTTCGAAAACACGGCGTCCCCAGGCGTTGGTTCCGGAGGTCGGTGCACGAGTCGTCGGGGCCCTTGAAGTCACACGCATTGCAGGTTGATCTCCTCTCTGATGGAGTCAGGAGCGCTGGCATCGGCAGGCATCATGTGCTGCGGTGCGAAGTGCAGCAGTGCAGCCTGTGGTGCCCTCAGGTCGCAGTGCGAGCAGCAGCTCGGTGGCGGCATCAAATGACGTCGCAGGTGAGACCAGGGTCGGGGTGCGAGATAAAGGCAGAGGTAAATTCACAAAGAAATATAGAAGATGGGGTAGCATCACCATCTTAGAAATGGCAAACTGCCCCATTGCTGATAATGGTAGAGATGTCCAGAAAGATATACTTGAGCTTATAGCTGCGATTGCTCTCAGTACACTACCATCAAGTTGATCAGATTGCGCCCGGTATGCCAGGATCTCAGGTATTTAAAGGTGTTGTGGGCTACAGGCAGGTTCTAGGTGCCGAAGATACACATGTCTGGGCAAGGTCCGTCACGGAAATAAAAGGCGGTCGACTTTCCCTCATTGATAGCTAGGCCCGAGATACGCTCAAAGGTGGAGAATAAACTGGGAAGAGGTTCCGCCCCAGCGGACATGCCACGCAAATAAATGAGGATGTCATCTGCATATATTGAAATGAAATGCACGGTGCCAGCTATCGGTATCCCCAGTCTCTCGGCTGATTGCCTCAGGGCTATTACTAGGGGCTCTAGTGTCGGAACCAACAGTAGGGGAGATAGGGGGCACCCCTGCCAGGTACCCCTATGTATAGTGTATTCACAGGAAAAATGCCTCCCAGTGCGTGCCCTGGCGGTGGGATTGGTGTAGAGCAGACATACCATTGGAGGTAATCTGGCGGGAGACCGAATCTTCACAATGCTGCAAACATATATCCCCAAGTGATGGAGTGGAAGGCCTGGCGGAGATTTAATGCCAGACATCCTGCATTGGTATATTCCGCCGGAGTAGCCACTATGCCATGGTTTAACCGTCTAGTGTTTAGGGAAGTGCTGCATGCAGGGAGAAATCCGTATTGGTCTCTGTGTATAAGGGTATTTAGGACACAGCAGTAGACGAATGGCCAAGGCCTTACTAAGGATTTTGTATTCCGGCGCTAGTAGGGATAAAGGTTGTTAACTAGATAGATCAGTTTCATCTCGTCCCGGTTTGGGGAGGGAGACGACCAAAGCTAGCATGGAGGATTGTGGTAAATGACTGATATCTAGGGCTGTCTTATATAGTTCCTCTAGTTTAGGGACCAGGGTGTCTGTGTAAGTTTCATACAATTCTGTGGGCAGGCCATCAAGCCCAAGGGTTTTATTGTGGTTTAGGCCCCTAATCGCTGCTCATATTTCATGCTGGGTGATGAGGTCAAAAAGGTCTTTCTGTGTTGTCTGTGATACTGGAGAATGTTGAGTCATTCAGGAAGTCTTCTAGTAGCATGTCATCAGTATTCGTGGGGGCTGCATCGAGCTGACCGAGGTAATCACATCAGGCCTCGTTTATCTCGATTTGTGTATGCACAAGGCCCTTAGTTGGTGCCAGTATACAAGTGACAATGGGTGTTTCTGGGCTGTCTCGCAAAATCAGGGCAAACAACGTACCAGACTTGTCGGCCTTCGCAGTGCTTTTGCTGTATAAAGGCCCGTGAACTATGACACTGAGATCCTCCAGGGTCTCAGCATGTCGAATGCGGGCGTCCTGCAGAGAGTCTCTTTTGTCTGGGTCAGACAATGCTGCCTGCTCTAAGTCTGTCAGTTGGGTTTATGCATCAATAAGGCGTTTGTGTATTTCTTGTCTAGCCCCCACTATGGTCCCAATCGCAGATCCCCACACTACCACCTTAAGTGCATCCCAATCAATGAGGTTGGAGGAAGCTGTATTCCAATTTTCTGACAGGTAATTTGTAATGGTCGTGGATAAAGTGGTACGGAACGGGGTGTCCTCCAAGAGCTGAGGCCATAATTTCCATGTGGGAACCGGAGTGTGGACTCCCCATGTGAGAGTGAATTCCAAAAGGTTGTGGTCAGAGAAGGTCTTAGCTAAATAGGTGGATTGGTGTGTTTGTGAAGCAATAGTGCGGGACCCTAAGAACCTATCAATCCTGGTGTGAAGTTGGTGGACTGGTGAATAAAAGGAATATTCCCTTTGTGTAGGGTGCAGAAGTCACCAGATATTATTTAATTCCCAGCCATTCAACCAAATTGAGAGGAGATCAGCTTGTTATGGACGGCAGCGCCGTATAGTGGGGGTGGGTCTATCTAAGTCCACATCTAGAACAGCGTTACAATCTCCACCCAGAATCCAGGGAATACTGTCCCACCCAGACAGGGCTGTGCTCAACCGCTGGAAGAATTTGTCTTAATTGAAGTTTGGGGCATATATACTGCCCAGACCACAAGTAGCCCATCCTGTGTACCCTTAAACAATATGTATCAACCCTGATCATCTACGCGGCGGTCCAGCTCTTTGAAAGGGGCCCCATGGCGGATCCATATGGTCGCCCCACGAGTGAAAGCTTAATAGTTAGTGGAGAACATGAGGCATCTCCATTTTTTGCGAGGCTTCATGGCCTCCGAATCGGTAAGGTGCCATTCCTGAAGGAATGCAATCTATGCTTTCTGCCTGAGAAGGTAAGCAAGGACTCTGTGTCTTTTGTGCACTGCCACTAGGCCTCGCACATTCCAGGTCAGCAGGTTGTATGAGCCTAAGGTGGTGATGTTACTAGACATAAGTAAGTAGTGTAGACAGGACTCCTTCAAACACAGAAACAATTAACATTTGCAGACCAGGAGTACCCCTTTCCCTTCAAACCAAGGATACTCGGCACA
Source organism: Lissotriton helveticus (assembly GCF_964261635.1). Lineage (NCBI taxonomy): Eukaryota > Metazoa > Chordata > Amphibia > Caudata > Salamandridae > Lissotriton > Lissotriton helveticus. Next base: position 588,203,143 of record NC_136071.1, read on the forward strand.
GCCAATGAACTGTGCTGGGCCAATCCCTGATAAATGATAATGGAAAAATGTATTCTAAGGCAGTGGGTGAGCGACATTTTCAAGTCATAAATTAACTTGTAAGCAATGAACTGCATGGGTTCATTACAGACTGGAATGGTGGTGAACATACTAATATGGCAACTGCCATGTTTAATGCCGCATTTACACTTCAATATCCAGCTGGCATGATTTCATTCAATATATGCAAGAATTATATGAAACATCAAACGCTAGAATAACAACCATGGGCTGACTTCACAATATTCAAATTTGCCAGCATTATTTGCAGTTTATTTGGAGCTGTAAAGAAGACAGATAAATAGGAATCACATACTGAAACTTCTAGTATTGAATGCTATACAATTTAAAATTCCCGCAATCGGAGACAATGTCGCAAACTATTAACCTACAGTATTAGAGACTTTAAAGAGTTTCAAGCTTTAGAGGAACAATGTGAATTTGTATCAGGTATAAATCAAATATGGTGAAAACTCAAATGATCTTTGATTATAAAAAAAAACAGGTGAAAGATCAATATATTGTAAACAAAGCTGTACATTTGGCCATTAGATTAAATAGCCACGTTTATCACATTTTCAGTATTAATAATGAACACTTGTGGAGGTATTGTGTTAAGCAGTTTCAAAATTGGAAAAAACTCTCCCTATCAATGGTAGAGGCATGTAACATTATGAAAATGATTACACGACCCAAATTCCTATAGCTATTTCGTTCCATTCCCCTTTTGTTTCCAAATGTATTCTTCAAAAAATGTTGCTGCAGCAATTAGCCAATTCGAATGGAATTATCAGAAACATTGAAAGCAATTAGGTTCGTGAAACTCCCATATGAAAGAGGAAGAATATGCATTTCCTGACTTCAAATCATAATATTGGGCTGCCATGTTGCATGAAATGACTTTTCTAATCCTAGACCATCCTGAATGCAGATATATATGAATGCATCAGATGAGCTATGGTACAAATCTTAATTTGGTTTTGTTAAGGTATTTTGATCCAGCATACTTCATAAGAGGTACATTTAAGGGCACCATAACTGTACAAGCAATGCAGGACACCCTCCAAAATAACTATCAGATCCCCTGTATTAACCCATACACCCTTATGTGGAGCAACTCATCATTTCCTGTGATACTTTATAGATTCCTACTGCAATGTATGGTCTCAAAATGGTGTTAAGCTCATAGGACATGTAATCATTGGTGAACCATCACAATATTTTTGTGACTTAAAAAATGATTATTTTATTCTTCAATACATTTTGTCAAATATCTACAAATGAGGGATTACTTTGACAAGATTGGAATGCTTGAGTCCTGGACAGATTGAATTCCATTGAAAGGAATACTTGATGAGGGGAAACATCACTTACAACGAAACTTTTACAACGCACTACCATTACAACGCGGTCATTACAACGCAAACTATTACAACGCATTGCGCTGGCGGGCGCTCTAGGATAGGGAATAGGTTAATTTACTATCCAATATCCTTCCCTAGTGTCCACGGGGACTGGAGTTGGAATAGTAAATTAAACTATTCACTATCCAACACCCAAAAGCGCTATGCGTTGTAATGGTATGCGATGTAAAAACCGTGTTGTAAAGGCAGGCGTTGTAATAGCCTGCATTGTAACGTCATACATCCCTTGATGAGTCAGAGGAGCGGCCAACTATATGTAAGATATATCAATGGTTTTGAAGACGAGTTAGATAGAATATCAGGTAAATGGTCTAATAAACTGTGAACATCCATCACCACCCCCTTTTGTACTGCTTTGTTTGCCATAAGTTGGCAGGGTATGCTCAGACCTGAGTCCCTTGCCCACTTTGCCACTGGATTCAAGCAAGCCTGGCTGAAGATGTTTGAAATGCTAGAAACCGGTCCTAGGAAGCTTGTTTCCGGTCCAGGGAAGGCACGGCTTGGCAGTTGGGGCTGGACTGTTCCCATGAGGCACAGGGTCAGACTGATTTGCATATGGCCATGTCTGAACTGGGGTGGCAGAGTGGGCTAAAGAACTGTGATGGATTAAACCCAGATCTTTTGACTGGGTGTGAGTGTTTGATTGGTTCAGGTGCTCCGTCCATCACCACCCCCTTTTGTACTGATAAACTGTGACTAAATGGAATTGTAGAGGGAAATTCAATTGCTAGAAAAATGGGACTTTAGATGTTGTAATGCTCGAATTTGTGGTTACAACTGTACGAGGTAATTATTAGACTGTATTACACACATAATAAGTTATATAGATGTAATATGTTGGACCATTCTAAATGTCCTAGCTGCGACCTGGTATTTGCAGATAATAAACATTGTCTAGGATGCTTGTTTGTAGCATACAACTGACTATGCATGTTATGTTATGTGGAGAGCTTATATGGCGCACGAATCACCGGGGGGCATCTCGGCGCTTTTTCTCAGTCACACCTAAAGAGCGAGGTAGCCAAACAGAAGTCAGGGCCGCTAATATAGAAATGCTTTGAGGTGTTTCCTAAAAGCATAATAAGAGGAAATTTCACGCAAGGCCAGAGGGAGACGATTCCAGTATTTGGGGGCTAAGTAAGAGAAGGCCTTGCCCCCCGACCTGCTGCGTTTGATGCGCGGTACTTGGAGTAATTGCATCGAATGAGACCTCAGCACCCGGGTAGGACTGTATCTTACCACTTTCTTTTACAGGTAGACAGGACCCAGGCCCTGAAGGGCAGAGAATGTCAGACAGCAGACCTTAAAAAAGGACCGCTGTTTGATCGGAAGCCAGTGGAGGGATTTTAACAGAGGCAGTGACGGTGTGCCAGCTGGTTTATTCAAAACCAGCCTGGCAGCAGTGTTTTGAATAACCTGCAACTTTCTCAAGTGGGATACTCCGACCTCGGCTAACAGAGCATTGCCATAATCTAGCCTACTAATGATCGTCGCTTGGGTCAGCGTCCTTCGGTAGATCATGGGGATAAAGGGAAGAATTTTTCGTAACAGCTTCAGCCTGAAATAGCAAGCCCCGGCTATTGATGATATATGGTCTTGCATTGAGAGGGTTTGATTTAGTTTGATGCCTAGATTGTTAACACTCTGTGCCGGCACAGGAGGGGCACCGAGGTGCGACGGCCACTAGTCTGAGGACCAGGATTCTTCTGCCTTGCCCAGAAGCATAATTTCTGTCTTGCTTGGGTTAAGCTGAAGATAGTTTTTATCCATCCAATTGGAAATCTCCAACATACCCATACAGAAGCGATGTTTATCAGCCTCTCTATCTGGTCCACATTTGAACACCTGTTGGGTGTCATCGGCGTATGACACTGTTTCAAACCCCAGGGATTCCACCACCTTAGCCAATGGCGCCATATAGATATTAAAAAGGGTGGGCTAAGGCAGGAGCCCTGGGGGACACCCTTGTCCAACAGAATGCTTTTGGACTGATAGGGGCCCATAATGACAGTTTGCTGTCTATCCTGCAAGAAACTCTGCAGCCACTTAAAGGCTAGACCCTGGATGCCGGCCGAGCTCAGCCTCTCCGCGAGCTTTGTATGAGAGATGGTATCAAAAGCCGCGGAGAGGTCAAGCAAGACCAGAATAGCCGATCCTCCTTCGTCCAGAGTCATCCTCAAGGAATCTGTTATGGCCAGCAGACCTGTTTCTGTGCTAAAGCCCCATCTGAACCCAGATTGTGAAGGGTCCAGGATATTATTGGATTCAAGATGTCCATTTAATTGTTGATTAATATAGCTTTCCAGCATTTTTCCCAAAAGAGGGAGCAAGGAAATGGGGCGATAGTTGCCCAAGTCCTGAGGATCGGCTGTGTTATGCTTGGTATGGAGATTAATATTGCTGTACATTATGGAGATTCTACATATAATGCAATTGTGTAATTGGCAGACTATTGCACATTATTGGAAGGAAACAAATCCCCCAGGAGCGAGACAGGGATGAGAACAACCATGGCACTTTCAGAAGCTAGAAGCTGCTGGTATGGAATTAAAGTGTAACAAAGTATGTGATAGATATAATGAGATTTGGAGTCCAAAAAAATGATGGGAAAGCAGTCGAGGATTAAATTAAACAAGAGACAATCAAATGTATTACTGTAAATGGACATTTGTGGTCAATTGATTATTGTGATGTAGTTTGTGTTCTCCTGATCCTAAGACATAAAATATATTTAAAAAAGAAGGATCTGTTTAATTTCCAATGGAAGCGGTATTTTCTCTTCCTTCATTTCTCTTGTTTTTATTGAATTTATTGTTGTATGTTTTCTGGTATTATGTAATAATTATATTTTATATATATATTAACATGGAAATAATTGAATGGTTTTAATTAAATTACAATAAACGCCCTACCTAAGGATAATGTCATGGTAAACAATGTTCTAATAGAGTTGCCCAGTTGGTTAATGCACTTCCTAAAGAAATCTGTGTATAACCTGCTAGTTAATAGTTGAAATCATCATAAAATGGTTACATGATTTGTGCAGCATATCTCTGTGTTGAACCTGCAGATCACAAGCTCATATCATGGTAAGATTGTATACCGTATAATACAAAGATACTGGTGTAACATGTAGACCTCAAATTCTAGTCTCCCTAAAATGGCTCCGGAAAATAAAAATATGCTGTAAATACCTGCATATTTTGAAATGCCTTTACAAGTTTACTCAATTTTTCGTTCAAGGTTCTTTATGCCATGAATCAATTATACCACTATATGCAAACATGCAGTGACACTCTTTTCCTGTATATCTTAAAGAGAATCCAACATAACTAGTGGCTTTCACTATACATGTATCGTCAAATATATTTTCTTCATATTTGATTTGATGGGAGGCGCAGCGTGTGCACAGTGAAGTGCACGGATACACCTGGAGGCTGCGGGAGGACTCGGGAGGCGGCGGGCACACCCCCTTGCTACCGGGGGATTCAAAACAGACCTCGCGTCTCCCGCTTCGCGGGAGGCGCAGCGTGTGCACAGTGAAGTGCACGGACACACCTGGAGGCTGCGGGAGGACTCGGGAGGCGGCGGCCACACCCCCTTGCTACCGGGGGATTCAAAACGGACCTCGCGTCTCCCGCTTCGCGGGAGGCGCAGCGTGTGCACAGTGAAGTGCACGGACACACCTGGAGGCTGCGGGAGGACTCGGGAGGCGGCGGCCAGACCCCCTTGCTACCGGGGGATTCAAAACGGACCTCGCGTCTCCCGCTTCGCGGGAGGCGCAGAGTGTGCACAGTGAAGTGCACGGATACACCTGGAGGCTGCGGGAGGACTCGGGAGGCGGCGGCCACACCCCCTTGCTACCGGGGGATTCAAAACGGACCTCGCGCCTCCCGCTTCGTGGGAGGCGCAGCGTGTGCACAGTGAAGTGCACGGACACACCTGGAGGCTGCGGGAGGACTCGGGAGGCAGCAGCCACACCCCCTTGCTACCGGGGGATTCAAAACGGATCTCTCGTCTCCCGCTTCATGGGAGGCACAGCGTGTGCACAGTGAAGTGCACGGATACACCTTGAGGCTGCAGGAGGACTCGGAAGGCGGCGGCCACACCCCCTTGCTACCGGGGGATTCAAAACGGACCTCGCGTCTCCCTCTTCGCAGGAGGCGCAGCGTGTGCACAGTGAAGTGGACGGACACACCTGGAGGCTGCGGGAGGACTCGGGAGGCGGCGGCCACACCCACTTGCTACCGGAGCCTATTTCAGACAGCCCTCACTTCCGGCCCCGCGGCACGCGCGCGCGGGCGAAGCCCGGGCAAAGGGCGGGCCCTCTAAGGCCCTCAGGTGCCAGAAGATGATGGGACGGGCCACCCCACCTGACTTTTCCATAGGAGGAGGTATAGAGATGCACTTTATTCATTAACTTGCACTGTACTGCTATTGCCGCTTTTTGGCGCATCGTATACAAAATATGTCCATCTGGGAGGAGCTCAATGCCCTGTGTGGCACCAGTATGTTTCGGATGTATCAACCCCCCCTATTTTGGGCTGTAATTTAGACAATTCAAACGGCACTCCGCGGGACCCACCTCTACCCTCAAATAAAGACAAAACTCAAGCCAATGCACTGCCTCGGGCCTCAAAACAAAAAGGAAGCACGACGGGGCAAATGCTAATGAGAACCAACCTAAAATCCTAAAATTGTGCACCAGCCCTACATCATCTCCCTCTAACCCAACTACATCAATGGTGGATTTGGCTGCGGACAAAATAAATGATTCTGTACCGTCCTCCCAACCAACTTTACTGGCTCAGTTCGAGCAACTGTTACTATCTGCCATATCGCCTCTGGTTATAAAAATTAATGATCTGGGGGACAGGCTGACTAGCATTGAGAATATAATCAATAGGAATTTTCCACCTACCAATAAGATGGCAATACCCATTTGCCCTAATCCTCCCATTACCCCCGAAAAGTTTAAGTCAACTTCACATAAGAATGTCCAAACTCAATCTCTACCACTTAACACACTTATCGCATCAGGCCCTAAAGTAGCATTAAAACCCGCGTTAACAAATCACACAGTGGCCAGAGTCGATCCAGAAAGAATGCCACGTATTAATTTACCTCCTGTAGCGGCCCCATATGTGACTGTCCTCTCTGGGGTCCCCGCACTTAGTCAGGGAAAACATGAAACACATCAGGACCTGTTAAATAAGGTTATTTTTTGGCTACAGGACAACAGACCTTTGCCACCTGATTTAGATGGTGGAATCCTGAGCGTCAGGAGGGTGGGGTGGTTAGGTACGCTGCCAAAAGAAACCTCTGGGGACCTGGTGATAATTAAATTTAAGAATAGGAACATCGCCCCCTACTTACGATTTTGTCAGCCCAAAGAAGGAGATGGCCCCATCAGCATTTGGGACTTGTATGACTTCTATCCGAGCTTCCTACACATCCCGTTACTTAGATCAACGGCAAAGAAACACAACTCCTGGGGAAGGGGATCTTGTGCACCTAGCGCCACTAACCTCCTAACCTCTAATAGATTTGAACCACTGTTTAAAAATCGTTTTTTCTGAGAACCAACTATAAAGAGGCCACCCATGAGTACTAGCTTAAATGACACGGTTGTAGCCAATTTATAAAGCCTCATTGTATTTCCAGCTGTTGCATGATGAACTATGTGTGGCTACAATGGTTGGTTTTTTAAAGTGTGTTTTTAGGAAAAGGAAAAGTTTAACGTGCCCACAAATCCATTGTATTCATAGTTATTTTGTTTTTACTGAAATATAATGTTATATTCTGTGTACATTATGTATCGATTTCTGATGAATGTTGCTTTTAAGATTTTTAAATTTACAAAAATCGAATAAAGCTTTTCTACTACCATATTTGATTTGAAAGTATTTTATTAAGACAATGGAAATAATAATAATAATGTGAAATGGTCTAGTTCTTCTGACTTGTGACTTCACACCTTGGTCTTAACCAGAAAACAGCCCCGATGTAAATAGCTTAGAGCTGACTATAGTCGCATCTGGGAACGATCATTCTTGAGTAATTTACAAGTCTAGAAGGGTCTCTCAGAGATAGAAAGAGAAGGCAGCACACGGGCAACATATGCTGCCTGTGCTGCCTTGGGCGAGCCTCCAGTGACCCAGAGCCAAAGAGAGAAAGGCAGAATAAAAAGAGACCGGAACACAGCGGCAAAGGGAAACGACAGAGAAAGAAAATAACTTGCAAGATTGAGAAGAGATGGGAAGTGCAGGATGATGGAAGAAAGAGGCTAGATTTTAAGTAAAAAACTAGGAAGCAAGAGGATTCATCAGCCACAGCACTCAGCAGTGCCAGCAGGGGACTCTTCAAACAAACGAAATCGTCTACACTTATACAGACTGTTCACCGCCCCCACACATGGTTGGATTTCCTAGAGTGCAATCAGGTAGTGAGTGCCCATTGAGCTGGGCTGAAGGGTCAGTGTGTGGACTGTATTTTTGGCTATTTATGGGTCTGTTTTACTTTGCTGCCAGGGTCTTTTTCTGTCCTAGTCGGGCCCTGCTCCCAGGCGCAACTGAAGAGAAAAGAGGGGTGGGTGCAGAAAGATTATTCTTCAAAATGAAATGTGTATGCGAGTGGGTTGCACTTACTTTATTCTTGTCACACACCTTTTCTCATCTGGGTTAAATGCATCTGAAGCGCCTGCCATTCATTGCCTACGTGAAAGGAATGCCTTTCAATTATGTTCTTTCATGTTTTGTTCTTGCTGCGCCAGAAAGGAAGGCGAGGCGTGTCGTGGGCTTGAAGCCAATAGAGAGAAGGAAGGCGAGTGGGCGTGTCTACCATCAGACATTTAAACCTCTGAAAGATCAGCCTCCAGCATCTATCGCCTCTTGCTGAATACCTCTCTCTCCTTTTGCAGAATATATCGCCGTAATGATGCAGTTTGTGTTTTTGTTTTGTTTTGTTTTATTTTATCAGCCTACAACAGTCAATAGCGGGTTACAGGGACGGCCAGCAGACAACAGCAACAGTCCAGATAAGTAAGCAGAGCGCATTGATGTGCAAAGAAAACCTTTCTGTGTTTTCATTATTTCAAGTATATGTTACATGAATATTGATTAAATAATTTGGGCAACCATTACACAAAACTCGAAATTATGTCATACACATATATTATGACTCAACTCAACAATGTATCATGCCTGGCAAATTACTGCGGACCCGTGTTGTGTATTAAAAATGAGTTAAGGGCACATTTAAGCTCCAACTAAAAATTGACTCGCATTGAAAACTTTTTTTTTCTGAAAGACGGTTGTGTATGTAGCCTGCAGTTTAGTATACAGTACGCCAGCCACAAAGTTCGTGCTGTTCCATTTTTTTTTAATATACGTTGTGAACAGGGGTTTGTGGTCACTTGAACACTATGTATGTATTTCAGTACCGAAGCCTTATAGATTTAGATTCAGTTTGGCAGAGGGTTTATGTTGCCATGTTGTTGTAAATTACTCCCACCATGTTAAAGGTGTTCCACCTGCCAAATTTAGAGGTGTCCGCCGGCCCAAAGGCTATCCCTTGCATTGTCCATGAACTGCTGTAGCATCAAACTTTCAACACATTTTTGACATTTTCCCCGCAAAATTCCCAAGGGCAATTTATTATGGAAAATAAATAAAACCTGACCCCGTTGCCATGGGAGTTTTCTCCCATGGTGTTGCGGTCATTTTGCACTTTGCACTGCCCCTGGTCACCAGGTTTTACCTGGTGGTGAAAGACAGCAAAAGCTTGAAATGTGTCCATTCTCTTTAAATAGGGAGTGCGGACAATTGGAAAAACTGTCAGTGGCCACTACTTTATTAGGCTATCTGAGGTGAGGCGTGTCAGCGACGGAGACAGATTAATCTCCGTAGCAGACATACTGAAAGTCCACCCGACTCTAAATGAGGCACATGGACCTTCAGTTTGGCAGAGGGTATTGCGTCTTGGTTGCAACGGAGTGCCCTCTCCCCTAAACTATACATCAGGCCTTAAGATTAAAAGGCCCTGATGCACGATGGGAAAAGATGCAAACTAGTTAATGTTTTTGCACATTGACTTGCTCAGCATTTTGAGATGCCGCCAATCTAATATACCACTCAGACATATATCAAAATATGTTTTTGCTGTTGGTTGCAAGAACTCCTGCATCATTAAAATTAATGAGGCAGCAGGAATTTTGTACCACCCTACAAACGTCTTAGAATGCAGATCTCCCTCCCTGATTTCCTTCCCTTCAATGTTACATTTTTTTGAGGTGCCAAGTCTCTGAGAGGGACATGTGATGCTCTAAAAAAAAGTACATTGAATGAAATTAGGGTGAGAATATGGTGGTCCTCTAAACCACTATCTTTTCACCAGACACTGCCAATGTAATTTCAATAGGGACGGCTTCCTCTTTGCAACTCAGTTACCACCCAGTCTCAGGCGACAGTAATTGATTAATGGTTTGTAACTGTAATTGCGATCATAAGTCATTGGAGCACAGCACTGTGACTCAAATACGAGAACAGCACCTTTTTTACACTCACTCCTACACTCCTATTTGTGATTCTGAATTGTCTCCCAAAGTCACTTTCTGACAGCCCTTCCATATATGAAAGGCAGACGCGGAATGGCTGTTGGAAACCAACATCCTAATCTCGATGGCGGAAACACCATTCATAGGTGGTCATGGTGCGTTTCCGACTGACAGGAATACTCCATGAGTCAGTCGGAATTGAGTCGGAATGACAGGCCGGTTCACGTTCTGACCGTGAACATCATAATCAGGTGGTCGGACTTTAAAACAATTGAGTTGGTTGGAAGAGCTCCAACGCGGGCGGAAAGATTACGACTGTTGGGCAGAGGGTTTCCGCCCAACATCATAATTGGCCACCTAATTCTTTGCTTTCTTGTACAAAAATGTTCTTTGAAACAGCACACTAAATGCATTGTCACTCACTAAGCTAATGGTTAAAATAAATGACAAAATACTAATTTAAGCCACCTCACTCCAAAATTCACCATGTTTTAAGTCATAAACAACCTTTTCTCTTGGTTTTACAAAAGTTGTTGTAACACATCAAGAATGCGTTTCTCACAACCTTTTACCACCAGTCAAACTGTTTGAATAATTGACACAACATTTTTATCCATGTCGGCTCTTTACTTTATTCCATCCACTAAGATTGTTTCAGTTCTCAAGATTAGAGTTTCAGTATGATTATGCATGACCATAAAATAATCAATTTAAGGCAAAGCACATTGCAGTAACTAAAAACCTTCTGGACAGTTCCTGGTGAGTTTTGTCCTTGAGGAAGCTCCCCATTGTGAGCTGTTTTTGGCATTTAGGGCACTTCGGGGCAGATTTATGTTAACTGGCGCATCCCCAGGGATGCGCCAGTTAATGTGCGCCACAGTGCGCCACAGCTCCGCCAACCATGGTGCGCCGCATTTACAATGCGGCGCACCATGGGGCAAAAACGGCACAGATGCGTGACGCATCTGTGCCGTAAAGGCGGCGCATTGCTGGAGTTGCGTCGTAAGCGCGACGCAGCTCCAGCAAGGCTCGGGGGTGCCTTATCTGACCAATGCTGCATCAAGACCTACGCCTGCTTCAAGCAGGCGCAGGCTTTTGACGCAGCATTGGCCTGAAAGTGACTGAGTGAAATCTCATAGATTTCACTCAGCCACTTTTGCGTGGCGCACCTGCCCCGGAACGCCCACCCTGCGCCGGAACGCCCACAAGCGGCGCAGGGCTTTACAACGTGACGCATCTGCCTAGATGCGTCACGTTGTAAATCGTTCGTAGGGATGCGCCATGTTTACGCCGCCTTGCGTGACGCAACAGCGGCGTAAACGTGGCGCAAGGCCTTCATAAATCTGCCCCTTCATTCTTAATCTAGCATAACATGTTTCCACAAACAGCATTCACATCATATTTGTTTCCTTTTTTCAAAATTTTGGGGATTGTAAAGGTGCCTACAATTTTTTCATTACCCTCAGGTCCTTAACATATTTTCTGAAAAATGGGGAAAAAGGTTCTATGGGGCAAAATGCGTGTGCTTATTTTAATTTGCATACCAAAAAGGTTTGGTGTGTTAGATTACCCTTTCCCCTTCATTCAGAAATAGGCAAATAGGAACGGAAACAATTTTTCAGCATGACTTTAGCAACTTTCTAAACAGTGCTCAATAGTTTCTATTTTTGCGGTATCTACTTGCTTGCAGTTTGTGGAAGACAAAGTTGTAAAGGAGAACTCAGAAATCTACACATTTCTACAGAAAAGACAATATTCTAAAATGAGCAAGAGGTCATGTGTGTATCTTAAGTTTGTCTTGAATGAAAATTAACTTGCATCAAAAAATAGTTGACTGTATGTGAGAAGTAAAAGAAATAGGCAACATGGTTTTCATCTGTAAGTGGTTTACACTGAAGATCAATCTAGCTATGTAATACTATAACGTACACCAGAGGATTATCCCTCAATATATCGCTGGCAGCATATCAGGAGTCATTACATTGCAGGTATGTATGGTTACATTAATGTTAAGACACATTGTATCATTTAAGAAACTGCTTCGCAGCTAATTTAATGTATTTATTAACATTAAATCTAACGCATACATGTTCTTATCCTATTTTTGTAGCCTAATAATTATACGTCATTCTGAACAATAGTACCAATAAATGGGCATTCACGTTTTTATTACTACCGTGCAAAGGTCAAAGTCAAATTTATTACAGCAACATTGATAAGAGAAATTCCATATTTGCTCTGTGTAACTATAACTTTATACAGGAAAAGAACTCTGCTGATAGTCTCAAGGACTCCTGATATGATTTTGGATGACTGTGGAATTTTAACCATTTGCGTCCTGGTTTTGGTTAAATATCTTTTGTTAAACCAAAACACATGAAAAAATGCTACAGCATAATCCATATGCAACTTCCATATATGCTATAAAATTAACCATTGTCCGATTTTTCTGGGAGGGAAGGGGAATCATGACCCATTTGAGGCTTCGCCTTTCATGGGGGTCATGGCCCCTCCAAAACATCAGAATATATATATATATATATATATATATATATATATATATATATATACATACATATACATATATATATATATATATCCAACAAAAAAGAGCACTCTCTTTGGGAAAAGCCTCCTCGGTGGATTGTCATTTCTATATAGAGGTACAACGAGCCATGCAGCTGCACCAAGGTCGAATTTCTCGCCACACCCGTTTCGGGCTTAAATGCCCTTGTTCACAGGCAGCAAAGAGAGTCAGCACTGAAAATTGTAGTCACTTAATTTATTTCAAATAAGCCCTGCCCCAACAGGCTTCTGGGCATTGTGGTACTTGAAGTTCTACATAACTACAACCAAATGGGTTTCTAATGTCGCTCCCCATTTTTATGCACATAAAACCACAGTGGGATGGCATTTGTGTCTGCAACCTGCTCCTTGCTATTCTCAAAAGCATCCATAGGAAACACCACTGGTCATGAGTACCCTGTTGTCATTGTCTCTAGATCCGCATGGTCACGACGGGCAGTTCCCACGACCGAGTCGACCATAAACATCTAACATCACTTTTGGAAAATCCTCCACAGTGAATTCTTGTTTCTTATATGGAGATGCAACGAGCCATGCAGCTGCACCAATGTAGAATTTCTCACCAGACTCGTTTCGGGCTTAAATGCCCTTGTTCACAGTCAGCAAAGAGAGTCAGCAGTGAAAATTGTAGTCACCTAATTTTTTTCAAATAAGCCCAGCCCCAACAGGCTTGCAGGCATTGTGGTACTTGAAGTGTTACATAATTACACCGAGTGGGTTTTAATGTCGCTCCCCTTTTTTATGCAAATAAATCCACAGTGGTATGGCATTAGTGTCCGCAACCTGCTCCTTACCATTCTCTAAAGCCTCCATAGGAAACACCAATGGTCATGAGTACCCTGTTGTCATGGTCTCTAGATCAGCATGGTTGCGGCGGGCAGTTCCCACAACCGAGTCGGCCATAAACATCCATCAAAAAAGAGCACTCTCTTTGGGAAAAGCCTCCTCAGTGGATTGTTGTTTCTTATATGGAGTTGCAATGAGCCATGCACCTGCACCAATGTCAAATTTCTCGCCTGACGTATTTTGGGCTTAAACGCCCTTGTTCACAGGAAGCAAAGAGAGTCAGCGCTGAAAATTGTAGTCACCAAATGCATTTCAAATAAGCCCTGCCCCAACAGGCTTCCGGGCATTGGGGTACTTGAATTACTACATAATTACACCCAAGTGGGTTTTAATGTTGCTCCCCATGCAGGAGAGTGCTTTTTTTGTTGGACAACAGGGTACTCAGGATCGCACAACCTCAACATAGTCTCCTACGCCGAAGACACCCAGCTGATTCTCTCCCTCACCAAAGACCCCGCGCTGCCAAAACCAACATCCACACAGGGATGAAGGCCGTCGCCGAATGGATGAAGAGCCGTCGCCTGCAACTGAACTCCAACAAGAGAGAGGTCTTCATGCTTGGCTCCACCCCTTCCACCTGGGATGACTCCTGGTGGCCAGCCTCAATGGGAACTGCGCCGACACCCACTGACCACGCACGCAACCTGGGGTTCATCCTGGACTCTTCTCTGTCAATGACCCAACAAGTCAACGCCATCTCCTCTTGCTTCAACACCCTCCGTTTGCTTCGCAAGATCTACAAATGGATCCCCACCCAAACCAGAAGGACGGTCACCCAGGCCCTCGTCACCAGCAGGCTGGACTATGGCAATGCCCTCAACGTGGGAACCATGGCCAAACTCCAAAAGAGACTCCAACGCATACAAAATGCCTCTACACGCCTCATCCTCGACATCCCCCGCTACAGCCACATCACTGCTCACCTGAAGGACCTACACTGGCTTCCCGTCAACAAGAGGATCACCTTCAAGCTCCTCATCCACACTCACAAAGCACTCCACGACGCCGGACCAGCATACCTCAAAAAGTGACTCACCTTCTACACCCCAACTGCCAGCTCCACCGCACCCAAAACAACCCCCGTACACACAAAGGAACTGGAACAAAATCACAGAGGAAAACCTCAACTCCACCCTCCTCCTGGACCTCCCATCATCCCGACCGATACCAACGCCGCAGCCAAAGAACTCCACAGATTTATCTCCAGATGTGCCAACAAGATCAACCCCTCCACCACCCACCCAAACATCACCCCCTGAAGGCTGCCTGGTGCACCACCGAACTCCAAGTCGCCAGGCACACCTGCACAGGACTTGAGAAAAAATGGCAAAGCCAAAAACCCATAGAAGACCTAAACATCTTCAGGAGCGCCATGAAGGAGTATCAGGAGCTCATAAGGGACACCAAATTGACCTTCATCATGAACAAACTCGACACCAATGCAAAAACTCTTCAACGTCATACAGCAATTCACCAAACCTCCCAACGAGGCCACGGACGTCGCACCTTCCCAGGAACTCTGCAAAAAGCTCAGCTCCTACTTCCATCAGAAAAGCAAGGCCCTCTATGACCACTTCAGCAACCAGATGCCGTTCACCACCCTTTTCCCCTCCGTCGACCTCCAACTGACCATCACCACCTAGACTCCCGCCACAGTGGATCTCTTCACCACAACCGGTTCCGGAGCCCCCACATACTCCTGCTCACCGCAAATCTACCAGAGGGCCACCAACGTCATCGCCCCAGATCTAGGACGGACCGTCTATGCCTCCCTCCAATCCCACATCTTCCTTGAGGACTGGAAGCGGGCGGAAGTCAAGCCCCTCCTTAAGAAGCCCACGGCTGACCCAACGGACCTGAAGAACTACTGGCCCATCTCTCTGCTCCCTTTCACTGCCAAAGTCACAGAAAGACTAGTAAATACCCAGCTGACCGCATTCATCGAAGAGAACTCCATCCTAGACGCCTCCCCATCCGGATTTTAAGGCAACCACAGCACAGCGACTGCCCTCTTCGCCACCACCGACAACATCCGCATGCTACTCGACCAGGGACACACGGCATCCCTCATCCTACTGGATCTCTCCGCAGCTTTCAACACTGTCTCACACCGCACCCTCATAGCCAGACTGCACAATGCCAGGATAAAAGGCACTACCCTCAACTGGATCCGATCCTTTCTCTCCAGCAGAACCCAGAAGATAAGGCTCCCCCCTTTCATCTCGGAACCTACAGAGATCAACTGCGGAGAACCACAGGGATCATCGCTCAGCCCCACGCTCTTCAACATCTACCTGGCCCCCTCACCACCATCATAAGACAGCATGGACTGTACCCCAGTTATGGGAGGGTCCCAGAGGGACCTTGCAAGGCATTAAGAGCATTTTTCTTAATTCAATGTTGCTGTTCATTTGTTAATGGAGCCACAAATCCACAACAAAACTGAAAAGAAAAAAACATGCAGGCTCCTGCACATCTTTTGTTAGGAGGTCCCCGGGCGGGCCAAATCCAGGAAGCATGTAAACACATAAGGGAGGGGGCCCCTTGGGCCCGCCACTTAGGGTTTATAACACCTTGAGGACCAGCATCTCCCAAGGTATTACTGATAACTTACGTAGGGGGCTACACTGGCCCCCTCAGCCCCGGGGACAGCCACCTTCCCAGGGCTACTTAGAAAATGAGTGCTGGGGAGGCCCATACGGCATTCCCCAAAGCCCTGGGTATCACCACTCCCACATGCTAATGTGAAAGTAATTGGGGGGCCTCATGGACCCCCCACTCTGGGGACCAACACCTTCCCGGGTTTGTTTATTTTGTTACGGTGGACTCTTAGGGACCCCCTGGGCCCCAGAGACCACCAACTCCCTTCCCAAATTATTTTTTCTAAAGGGGACCACCACCTCTCCAGGTCAAGCGCTCCTGGAGCCATACATGCCTCTGGGGACCACCATCCCCACCAGGGCCAGCTCCTACTTTGTCCCAGGGTTCCCACCCCTGGGACATAGCTATTTGCTATGGCTTGGCAGGAGCTGTACTGCTCCCGCCAAGCCATAGCAAACTGTGGTCCACTTTCAGCAAGCAAAAGTGTTAAGCATGCTCTTGCTTGCTGAAAGCGGAGCAAAATTGCTTTTACATAGAGTGAGCTGCATGTTTGCAGCTCCCTCTCTGTAAAAGCAATGCTGGCTCCTGCAGGAGGCATGGAGCTGGCAGGGACCACGGGGGCCTTCAGGCTTCCCCCGCTATCACCATCAGTGACAAGTGGGTGCCCATTGTGAGACCATGGCACTCACAATTGAGTCTGGATCCCGGGGAATCAGGTTTCCAGAGCCATAATCGGTGTAGGAAGAGGGCTACGTGGTGCCCCTGAACCTCAAATTTATTTTAAAATAAAAAGGCCAGGCCCCAGGAGATGGAATTCCCGAGGCTTCAGTTAGACCAGGGAGGGGCCATGCAGCACCACTCCCCTGGTAAATGGAAAAAATAATCGGGACCTTGCAGTCACCGGAGGCCCTGCCCCTTCAACCACTAATCTGCAAATGTGCCTCTTAGTGCACCACTAGTTGGGAGATAAAGTCCCCTTGGATGTTGAATGTCCTTGGGGGCCCAAAGCCTTCCTCATACCTCCAGTAAGTCCAACACAGCAGGATTCCGAAGAGCTGGTCGAAGGCCCACCCCTTTTCTCCACCACTCTGAAAATTCAACTACTTGTTAAAAAACATAGAAATTCATTAAAAAAAAAGGTTACATGGACATTGTAGTTAGAAAATAGGAAAACCTAGAAATTCAGTTAAAAACCAAATAATACAGGGTTGGTATAGTTAAAAATAAAGGTTACAGGCAATGTTAAATCTAATTTTGTTTCCCTGGGTGAAGTAGTTAATGGCCTCTGTGCACTGCCTTGAAGGCCATGTGCATCAAAGTCATGTGACAACTCACTAACCATGCTTGTGCACCACCAGAATTAGTAGTATTTGCAAGAGGTACCTACATTGGTGCATGGCAGCCCATTGATCGCCAGCACATGGGAAAAGGACAGGAATGTGCCGTATCTTGTAGATATGGGGCATTCCTGGCCTTTTCTCTTGACGCATGGCAGTGCATCAGGAAGGTTTGCTGCGCTGCCGAACATTGAAATATTGTAAATGAGGCCAACCGCTTTTTAACACAACCCACTTGTGAACTAATAGGCAAGACAGTTCTGATGTAAACCCTACAGGTGGCCCAAATTGTTAAAGAGCAACATTATCGTCTATTAAATCACACACAACAGGTTTTTGTGCAACTGAAATTCGGAACTCATATTTGAAAGAGATTTCACCTGCAACAATGAAGAAAAAGGTGTATTGGACAAATGAAATATTTGTCTAAGATTGCACAAGTTAAGTAGGGAAGGTATGATTTTAGCAGGTTTAACTTTGTATGTATCAGCCACCAAAATTAGCTCTATTTGTATTTACTCTTTTATGCCAATGCTTTAATTTTAACGCAATGTGCATTTTTCTGCTGTTTTCATTTAGGGCGAGGCATTGGAACATTTTACATGAGCATCAGTTGCATTGTTTTTGTAACCTGGGAAAATTACGTGATCTGCCCAGAATCACAGGATGTTGAGCACTGCCGAGATTCGACCGAGATTCAAACTTGCTTCACCAGCTCCAAAGTTAGCAGCAGCTCTGGCCATAGAGCCGCAGAAGCCACATGTAAGCTTATTAATAAGGAATCTGGTTAGAAAGGTCTAAGTGCATCGACATTAGCATGCACTTCACACCAGAAGGGCAGGGGATGGCATTGGTAACAGCCCTCTGCCCATTAAGTCATACATTCCCATTCCAGAGTACCCCATCAGAAAAGCTAAGGAAGAGCAGGTGTTTTGCTCCTATGACAGCCCACACCAAGAGAAAGCTTCCTTCAGCGTTAATGATTTAAAAAGCTTGGGAAGTCTTTCTCTTTGTGCGTGCACCATTAGAGGCCCTGTGCACCTGCATAAAATAGGGTGCGCGGGCGTGCACGTGCGCACCTTACTGGGAACATAGGATACAGGATTTGTTATCGTTAGGCTCTGATTTCACTAGTAGAAAACCAGTGAAATTTAGCAGTTATAGTTACCTGAGCTAACATTAGCTGATGCCCTCACAATGCACTGCTTATGACCTCACATATTACATCACTCAAGACATGGTCTCGAGTGGAAGAGGTGTGGCGCTGCGGTCTTGGCGACTGGCGTTGGACGCTGGGGATCAGGGTTCGATCCCCGGCTCCGGTGGCAGGAGTCTCCCCAGCACCATACGACTCTGGGCAATAGCTCGCTTAATCTTTCCAACAGCCCCCAGCGCCGAGATACCCCTTCGGGGGTGATTCGCGCACTATACAAGTACTGGATTTACATTTACATGGTCAACGACACCACCAATGACATCACTGATGACATCTTAAATTACATCACTGATGACATCATCCACATAAACTCTCACACACACCCACTGATACCCCATACAACCTCCTGTATGCTCACTCACAGTCACTCACATACACATTTACAGACTGATAACCGTACTCACTCCTCCATAGAGCCACTCACATACACACTCTTATAGCCACTCACACTGCCATTCATTCACCCATACAGCTACTCAAACAACCAGTCATTCACCCATACAGCCAGACATTCAGCCACACAACTATTCACACACCCACTTATTTACCTACACAGTCACTCAATCGCCCACTCATTCACCCATATAGCCTCTCAATACAGCCGGTCAGTCATCCACACAAGAGCTCACATACTGACTCACACACACAAAATCACTTACATACCCATTCACACATCCATACAAGCACTCACACATCTGCTCACTCACCCACACAGCCATTCACACGCTCACTCTCAATACAGCTACCCCCACACCAACTCACTTAACCAAACACCCACTGAAAGAGCTACTCACTCATCCATATACCAATTTACTCACCCAGTCAGACACCCACTCACCCATACAACTGCAACACACCCAGTTACCTACCCATAGACCCACTCACACCACTACTCAATGAGCCATACAGCCACTGACACACCCACTCACTCACCAATACAGCCACTCACACAGCATCTCACTCACCAACACAGCTTCACATACACCCACTTAAACACCAATACGGTCACTCACACACACATACACACAAGGATACATACAGCCACACAGCCACTCACATAATATAGGTGAGAAGCAGTATCACTCAGTGGCAGTGCAACTAGTAAGCTAATTTAACTTTTCTGGCAGGTTAATATACATGTTTAATAACCAAAACCTCTTAAAAACACACTCACTTCAGGATGTCATCAGAAACGTAATCAGTGATGTCACTTACAATGTAATGAGTTAAGTAATATGTGAGGTCATAAGAAGTGCATTGCTGGGGTCATAACTTATAGTTAGCTCAGGTACTCATAGCTGCTGAATTTCATTGCTTTTGTACCAGTTAAATCAGAGCCTAACTATAACGTCCCTGTGACCTTTGTTTTTAGGTCAAGCATTTGAGACCTCTTGTATATACTTTAGTATGTACTTTGTGGGCTCTAGAGATCAGCCTTAGGACTTGTCTCCTTTCTACTTAGGGACTTTTTTCCATTCAACTGCCTCTATTTAAATGTCTTGATAGAAAATAACTTGTAGAGGTCAGTAAAATACCAGAAGTGCTTTCTGCTTGTTCAACTGCCTCGATTTAACTGTCTTAATAGAAAACGACCTATAGAGGTCAGTAATGTACCAGAATTGCTTTCTGCGGAGGGACTTTCTTTTTTTATTTTTTTGGCAACTGCGTCTATGTAACTTTCTTGATAGAAAACGACCAGCAGAAGTCAGTAAAATACCAGAATCACTTTAAAATTCTCTAGACTCCAGTCTACAGAAAATGCCTTCCACGAACACCCGTAGACAAAACATTTGTTTTTCAAACCTTGTATTTTCAGTGATCTGACCATGGAAGGCCCTGATGGTATATTAAAAACAGAGCTTTGTACTATACCATTTCACGCTGAAAGGCAATATTTCTCTCCATGTGTTCCCATACCTGGCGTGTCATACAGTTTGGTGCTTACTTTTCCTCCATTTTAACCCCTTTTCTGCTAGGCCTCCCCGTGCTAAGCCTTTTTTTAACTGTTTGGGGTAGTTTGCGCTTAGGCCCTTGTAACTTTTTGACCACATAAGGTATCCACGCCAAATTTGCACCCTTTTCTTTCAACATCATGGGAATTTTAAAGGTACCCAAGGTTTGTTGATTCCCCCAGAAGGGACCCAGAAATTAGTAAGAATGCAACTACATTTTGTTTTTGGGGGGAAAAATGGGAAAAAAGGGATACAAATGAAAGTGTCTGTTATTTTCCCTGATAATGTTACTGTTGGACTTGGCCCTTTTGGCAGGGTCATCCCTTAACTTTTTGCCTTCCTCCTCTATTTTTTCTGACCTGTTGTTGGCTGTTTTATGACTCTGGGCACTTTACCACTGCTGATCAGTGCTAAAGTGCATATGCTCTTCCTATTGTAAATTGATGTATCGATTATTGATTCCATGATTGGCTTGTTTGGTTTATTTGTCAGACCCTAGTACAGAGCACTGAGTAGGCCCGGGGGGTTGCAAATCCAAATGCTGCTAGTGGGCTTGCAGCACTGGTTGTGCCACCCACAGAAGCAGCCCTGTAAAATGTGTTTAAGGCCTGCCATTGCAGAGCCTGTGTGCAGTCTGGTACTGTCATGCTGACTGGGCAAGTGCACCCACTTGCCAGTCCCTAAACCTTCCCTTTTCTTCATATCAGACACTCCTATGGTAGGCCCAAGGGCAAGGTGCATTGTAAGTATAAGGTAGGACATGCGTGTGTGTGTGTGGCATATCCTAATAATGAATTACAGCCATTTTCGTTTTTCACTATTGCAATGCTACCTGTCCTCCATAGGCCAGAAAGGGCAGTTACATTATTACATTCTTATAATCCTAACTGACTCAGGGAACATGGTAGACATTTGAGTTTAGCATGCCTGAACTAAGAATGATAAAATACATCTTTTAGTGAAGTTGGTTTTAACATCCTGTGTTTGAAAATACCGCTTTTAGAAAGTAGGTATTTTCTTTTCTAACTATCCAAAACCTGCCTCTGCTAGGTTGTGTATTCCTTGTCTGGAGTTTGAGTGACAGGGCTGGGGGATTCCAGGAGACAGAATGAGTCAGCCCAGTGGTGAATAGAGAGATCTGCATCTAGATGGGTGGGAGGAGTTTCATCTGGGACCTGAATAGGACTGTGCCCGCCCCCACAGTGCTGGCTCCCCCCCCCCTGTGATGCGTCTGATGTCTCTGCCCTGCACAGTGAAAGAAGAGAAGGAATCATGTCAACAAAGTGCTCCAGGGCTGTGCTTTCCCTTCACAGTGCTGGCTCCACCTCCTGTGCGGTATCTGATGTTTCTGCCATGCAATGTGAAAGGAAAGAAGGAGTCATGTAAACAGAGTGCTCCAGAACTGGTTTGGACTGGGCAAAGTCCCCTCTGCCCTCAGAGGACAAAGGATTTTGAGGTATAAATATTGGGACCCGGATCCCAAGAAATTAGATCACTTTTGGACTGCAAGAAGAAACCTTTGCTGAGGAGAGGAATCTGAAGAAACTGAGGAGAGACGATTCCTAAGCTGAAGCACTGCTTAGGGGATTGGCCTGCAGTGGTTGCCTGACTGCCAAAGAAAGGAGAAGAACTTTGTGTGCTTTATTTTCAACTTGTGAAGCATCTCCAGGGGTGTGGAAAAGAGCTTGCCTCCTGCTGAAGTCTCAGGGATAACAGACTTCAACCCTCAGCTCCCCAAAGTTCTTTGGAAGTGCCTGTTGCTGTTTTTGGGTCTTCTGACGGACTGCGTGTTGCAAGGAGCTGGAAGCGTGACTCAACGAAAAAGAAACGTGTCACTGCTGCTGCTGTCGTACTTCTGAACAAGAGTGTCGCCGCAGAGTTGTCGCACTGCACCTTATCGAGAGAAGCGTCTTGCAACGGAGAGGAAGCGTGTCACTGTTGCTGCTGCCTGCCTTCACACTTCTACACAAGGGTGTCGCCGCTGGAGTTGTCGCACTGCATCGCATCGTGAGAAGAGTCTCGCAACAAGGTAGAAGGATGTCGCTGTCGCTGTTGCTGCCATCGCACTTCTGAACAAGGGTGTCGCCGCTGGAACTGTTGCATTGCACCACATCGAGGAAAGCGCCTCGCATCCCCCAAGAAGCGCGCCGCCGTCGGAGCTGCTGCCATCGCATTTCTGAACAAGGATGTCGCCGCTGTAGTTGTCGCATCGTGCAGAAGCTTCACACATCTCGGGAGAAGAGTGTCGCAGCTGAAGCTGTTGCCGTCACACTTCTGAACAACGGTGTCGCTGCTGCAGACCACTAATTGAACCGAGAACATCTCGCATCCCCGGAGAAGCATGCCGCATCTGGAAGAACTTCACGTCTTTATTTCTTTGCACCTGAACTTTGCCGCATTTCCCTCGCTGCGACATTGCTTGTCGTGGAAGTGCTATGCATCATAAGGTACATTGATGCAAATTGTCGCATCTTAAGAACTGAACTTAGCTTAGCTAAAACAACCATCTTAAAGTAAATCTATTTAAAGTATACTTATTTTTAAATATAAAAACCTTGTGTGGTGTCCATTTGTAGTGTTGTCACTGGGTTACTGTATGTGGTCACAAATGCTTTACACACAGGCTTTTGTCAGAAAACCTAAATTTTGTACACAGTTTTGGCATTTTTCTGGGGCATAGCCTATTTGTGCTATTTTTTTGTGCTTTCAACCGCCTTTCAGTTAATGGTAAAATGGGTATGATAGATCCTGGAAAGCTGTAGATTTCTGAAAACTAGAGAAAATTCCTAATTCAGCAAATGGTCATTTGTGTAGATCCTGCAACACTTTCTGTAGAGAAACTAACAGTTGAAAATAGAAAACAATTAAAATTAGTTAAAAAAAACACCCATTTGTGCCAACGTTTTGGCCTGAAACTTCTACCAACTATGTCATATATTTAAAAGCAATATACCGTTACATCTGCTACACCCTTCTGGTTGTGGGGATATATAGGACTTGTAGGTTCACCAAGAACCCGAGGAACAAAGAGCCAATAACTGATCAGCGTCTTGCAATGTTTTTTTTATTGTGTACCGGGTATATAGAAATCCATTTGGGAAAATATAAACAGGGAAAAATCGGCATGAAAGTCACCTATGTATTTCTGAAATGGGAAAAAATGTAGAGTTTATAAACAGTAGCTATTTGCACATCGCCAAAATTGTGGGCAACCACATCAGCATGTAAATTATGGGTCATTTTTCAAAGTGACTTCTTTTTTACACATTGTCTTACGTTTGGAAGGCAGAAATGCATTGAAAAGCAATAGGTAATAACAGTTACTCTACAATTCTGTATTCCTCTAAGTCTCCCAATAAATATGGTACCTCACTTGTGTGGGTAGGTGTAATGCTCTCGGCAGGAAATGGCCCAAACCGCAACTTGGGCACACCAAATTTTCACATTAAAAACAGACCCTTTTTTTGCAAAGTTCCAAGCTGTAGATTTTGAGCCCTAGCTCTGCCGGCACCCAGGAAAACCTAGCAAACCTATACATTTTTGAAAACTATACAAACTGAGTAATCCAGGATGGGGTGACTTGTCTGTCTCTCACCAGCTTCTGTTACCCAGAATCCCTTGCAAACCTCAAAATTTGTAAAACAAAACACATTTTCCTCACATGTCTGTGGTGGAACGTTCTGGAATCAGTGTAGATCCACAAAATCCTACCCACCCTACGTTCCCCAAAGTCTTCCGAAAAAAATGGTATCTCTCTTGTATGGGTAGGCCTAATGCTCACAACAGGAAAAGGCACAAAACGCAACATGAACACACCACATTTTCACAGTGAAAACGGACCCTTTTATTTGCAAAGTGCCTAGCTGTAGATTTTGAACCCTAGCTCTGCCTGCACCAAGGGAAACCTAGCAAACCTATACATTTTTAGAAACTAGAGAACTGAATGAATCCAGTATGGGGTGACTTGTCTGGCTTTCACCAGGTTCTGTTACCCAGAATCCCTTGCCAACTTCAAAACTTGTAAAAAAACACATTTACCTCATATTTCTGTGGTGGAAAGTTCTGGAATCTGTGCGGATCCACAAAATTGAATCCAACCCGAATTCCGCAGGGTCTTTCAAGAAAAATGGTACCTCACATGTGGGGGTAGGCCTAGTGCCCGCGACAGGAAATGGCCCAAAACGCAACATGGAAACGCCACATTTTCACAGTGAAACAGAAACTTTTTTTGCAAAGTGCCTAGCGGTAGATTGTGAACCCTAACTCTGCCAGCACCTAGGCTAACCCAGCAAAACTATACGTTTTTAGAAACTAGACATCCAGGGCAATCCAGGATGGGGTGACTTGTCTGCTCTCACCAGGTTATGTTACCCAGAATCCCTTGCAAACATCAACATTTGTAGAAAAAACACATTGTCCTCATATTTCTGTGGTGAAAAGTTCTGGAATATGCGTGGATCCACAAAATTCTACCCACACCGAATTTACCAAAGTCCTCCGAGAAAAATGATATCTCACTTGTGTGGGTAGGCCTAGTGCCCATGACAGGAAGTGGCCAAAAATGCAACATGGCCACACCACATTTTCACAGTGAAAACTGACCCTTTTTTTGCAAAGTGCCTACCTGTAGATTTTGAAAGCCTAGCTCTGCTGGCACCAAGGGAAACCTACAAGAACATATTCCTAGGCAAAGAACAATTTCGCTAATATCGATTTAATCATACAGCACAAATTTATAAAAATTCTCTATGCGACAAACATGAATGACATTTATATATTCATTTTTATTTCCAAATAAACAGGATTTAACAATAATTAAACCAATTTTTAAAAAAGGACCTCAAACAACTGACACCCTTATTTTCATTAAAAAATGTAGTGCTACATTCAAAATTTCTCAATCTTACAGAATTATCTCAATACGATAGTACATCAAATTACAATTAAAAATATTTTTTATATAAAATCACTTCGTGGCAAAGGATAAATCTTCAACACGAGTTTCGGCGCACTTTGCGCCTTCAGAAGGAATGCCACAATTTACCTAAAAACAATGATAAAAATGAATGCAGGTCACACTGAGATAGATACTTTTTATACAATAAGGTAACTATATGCTAATTTCAAAGGATTCCAAAGAGAAGTCAATATCCCAAAAAATGTAGGACAGAATGCTCAGTTACAGAGAGAGTAGATGAAGACAGAGGTAATTTCTCTCACAACTAAATGTGGATTATATTGCAGAGAAGTTTAGATAGTACCCTTTACAATTTCATAGCACCTCCTGAGCAGGTTAATAAACGCTTACTAAATGATTTTATAGTTGGCGTTCTGTTCGATATGAGCCAAATGATGCGCTTAGGTTTGCTTGGTAGATTAAATCTGTAAAAACCCATACATTTTATGAGTATAGTTTCACATAATCAATGGTTAAGAAAAAAATGTATAAGGAGATATAATAGTTATCATAAATCTCCTAATTTTCGTATATACTTTTAAAATTATTTTCCAGGCAGCTTTTGCTGTTGCAAATCTTTGTTTCTTTTTTGGTGCTGGTGCTTTCCTAGTTATTAACCACCTGGATCTCAAAATGGAAAAAAAAATGAAAAATGAAAAAGAGCTATTGATTAAATTTATCGTAATTGCTCTTTAGTATCTATCACAACCTCTATATATAACTTGCCCGACTCTAATCTCATCAAGTACTTACCTAATATCTTTATCATCAAACTGGCAGTGATAAGCCCAGTCAGTTAAAAACGCTTCTTATTTTTCTTATAAAACAATTTCTGTGGATAAACGAGAAAAGCAGGGAGAGGGAACACGAAGAAATCATCAGGATAAACTTCTTAAGTTTCAGCATTCTAAGTGGCGGTCTCTATATCTAAGTTCAGCTCACCTCTTTTAACTGTGTTGGCGAGGATATCATCGAAACCGGAATCGAGCACTTCTTCAAAATTTGAACTTTTTATAAAGGGTCAGCACTGTATGTACTGTTTAAATATCGGTGGGTATCTTCTTTTACTGGTCAGCTGATGTTGACAGGCTGTAATGACTTATTAATTATGTACGTTTAGTCTGCAGGATGTTTTCAACTACGAGACACCAGAATGCTAACTTCTGATGGTGCCATGGTGGCAGTTCTTACTTCCTGCTTTTGAATAGTTAACTTTATTGATTATCATGTATATCGGATACATTTATTTATTTATTTCTGAAGCCCTAATTAATATATCCTCATTTATCTCCAATCAATTATATATTTGTTAACTAATTTTTATTATCCTACTAAAAAAGAATCTCAAGTAAATAACACAGATTATCTCATAATTCCTAGAGCAGTTCATTATTTAAACCGCATGTGAAGTTATTTAGAGAAAAAATCCAAATACACTTCCCTCTTTTTTCGGATTTCTAAACCGCCTTTCAGGTCTGCAATTTAATTTTTTCTACTTCTAAAATACCTAAATTATGCCTGATTAATATATGCAAGAATTCAACTTCTTTGGTACAAGTGTGTGCAGTAAACCTGAGATTGGTGTCTGCTAAGTTGAGCCATTGTAAAAATTCTTGTAGTTTATCATCAATCAATCAATCAATCAGAGAATTTGTAGAGCGCGCTACTCACCCGTTAGGGTCTCAAGGCACTGGGGTGGGGGGGACGCTACTGCTCGAACAGCCAGGTCTTGAGTTGCTTCCTGAAGGCGAGATGGTCCTGTGTCAGTCGGAGGTGGGTGGGGAGGGAGTTCCATGTCTTGGCTGCCAGGTAGGAGAAGGATCGACCTCCAGCGGTGGCTTGGCAGATGCGTGGGACGGTGGCAAGGGCGAGGCTGGTGGAGCAAAGCTGGTGAGTTGGTGCGTAGAATGCGAGGTGGTTGTTGAAGTATGTTGGGCCCGTGTCGTGGAGAGCCTTGTGTGCGTGGGTGAGGAGTCGGAAAGTGATTCTCTTGCTGACGGGGAGCCAGTGCAGGTTCTTAAGGTGGGCAGAGATGTGGCTGTGGCCGGGGATGTCCAGGATGAGTCTTGCTGAGGCGTTCTGAATGCGCTGTAGTCTTTTCTGGAGCTTGGCTGTGGTTCCGGCATAGAGGGTGTTTCCGTAGTCTAGGCGGCTGGTGACGAGGGCCTGGGTGACCGTTTTTCTGGTTGTGGTGGGGATCCATCGGAAGATTTTTCGGAGCATGCACAGGGTGTTGAAACAGGACGATGAGACGGCGTTGACTTGCTTGGTCATCGTGAGGGAGGAGTCCAGGATGAAGCCCAGGTTGTGTGCGTGGTCTGTGGGTTTGGGGGCAGAGCCCAGGGCAGGTGGCCACCAGGAGTTGTCCCAGGCCGAGGGGGATGGTCCGAGGATAAGGATTTCCGTCTTGTCTGACTTCAGCTTCAGGCGGCTGAGCTTCATCCATTCCGCGACGTCCTTCATTCCTTCCCGGAGGCTGGCTCTGGCGGTGGAGGGGTCTTGGTGAGGGAGAGGATCAGCTGTGTGTCATCGGTGTAGGAGATGATGTTGAGGTTGTGTTTGCGTGCGATGGCCGCGAGTGGGCTCATGCATACGTTGAAGAGGGTGGGGCTGAGCGAAGAACCCTGTGGGACACCGCAGATGACTCCGGTAGCTACGGATGGGAACGGGGGGAGGCAGACTCTCTGGGTTTTGCCGGCGAGGATCGAGGCGATCCATTCTAAGGCGGCGCCTTGGATTCCGGTGTCGCTGAGGCGTTGTATCAGGGTGCGGTGGCATACCGTGTCGAAGGCTGCTGAGAGATCCAGGAGGATGAGTGCGGTGGTTTCCCCGTTGTCGAGCATAGACCTGATGTCGTCGGTGGCTGCGATGAGGGCGGTCTCAGTGCTGTGGTTAGCTCGGAAGCCGGACTGTGACGGGACAAGGGATCCGTGTGTCTCGAGGAAGGAGGAGAGTTTCTTGTTTACCGTCTTCTCAATGACCTTGGCAGGAAACTGGAGGAGTGAGATGGGTCGAAAATTCTTGAGATCCGTGGGGTTCGCGGTGGGTTTTTTCAGGAGGACGCTGAGTTCGGCATGCTTCCAGCTCTCTGGGAAGGTGGCTGATGCGAAGGAGCTGTTGATGACGTCGCGGAGTTGGGGTGGGATGATGGAGTCAGCTTTGTTAAAGATGTGGTGTGGGCATGGGTCGGTAGGGGATCCGGAGTAGATGGTGCTCATAGTGTGGACGGTGTCTTCGGTGCTGACCGGGTTCCAGGTGCAGAGGGTGGTGGTTGGGTGCGCTGGTTCGGTGGTTGGGTGGTTGGTCTGTGCGCCGAAGCTGTTGTGTATGTTGGTTATCTTGCTGTGAAAGAATGCAGCGAGGGAGTCGCAGAGGTCTTGGGAGGGTGTGATGTCGTTGTTGCAGGCGCTGGGGTTGTAGAGCTCTTTGATGATGCTGAAGAGTTCCTTGCTGTTTTGGAAGTTGTTGTTCAAGCGCTGTTTGTAGGTAGTTCTCTTGGTGGTGCGGATCAGTTGGTGGTGCTTGTGGGTGGCGTTCCTGAGGGCTGTCATGTTCTCTGTTGTCTGGTTCTTGTGCCAGGTTTTCTCCAGGGTTCGGCAGGTTTTCTTTGAGTTTATGGTCGTCCGTGAACCACGCAGCTTTCTTGCTGTGGGGTCTGCTGGGTGGTTTCTTCAGTGGTGCGAGTTCGTCGGCGCAGTCGGTGATCCATTGTGCAAGGTTGCGGGCTGCTTCGTTGGGGTCCGTTGAGGTGGTGGGAGGGTTCTGGCTGAGGGAGGTGGTGAGCTGGTCGGCGGTGATCTTGCTCCAGCTTCTGGGGGGGGGCTTGTTGCGGATGGTGGTGGGGTTTGGTTTTATTGAAGGAGAAGTGGACGCAGCTGTGGTCTGTCCAGTGGAGTCCGGTGGAATGGCTGAAGGAGATGTGCTTGCTGGAGGAGAAGACGGGGTCAAGCGTGTGGCCGGCGTAGTGGGAGGGGGTGTTCACTAGTTGCTTGAGTCCAAGGTTGGCGAGGTTGTCCAGCAGGGTGGGGGTGTTGCTGTCGTTGTTGTTCTCCAGGTGGAAGTTGAGGTCTCCTAGGAGGATGTAGTCTGGGGAGGCGAGGGCGTGCGGGCTAACGAAGTCTGCGATGGCTTCGCTGAATTGAGTGCGTGGTCCCGGGGGTCTGTAGATTAGGGTGCCTCTGAGGGTGGTTCTGGGGTCGGTGTGTATCTGGAAGTGCAGGTGTTCGGCGGCTGTCAGGGTATCTTCCGAGTTGGTTGTGATACGGATGGTTTTTCTGTGGACGATGGCGATGCCTCCTCCGGTTTGGTTGGAGCGGTCCCTCCGGGTGATCTTGTAGCCATCCGGGATGGCTATGGCGATGTCGGGGCTGAGGAGGCGTTCATCCAGGTTTCCATGAGGAAGGCGACGTCCGGTGCTGTTGTGTCCAGGAGGTTCCAGAGTTCGACTGCGTGCCTGTGGATGGAGCGGGTGTTGAGCAGGATGCACTTGAGGTGATTCTTGCTGGTGGTAGGCTTGGTGGGTGCAGGTCCGGGACGAATGCAGGTGAATTTGCACTCCTGGCAGGTGAAGGGTCCGTGGGTGCGTTTCGGGGTGGCCAGGTAGCAGGCGGTGTTCCGGCCGGTGTGGAGTCCGTGGAGGGTGGCGGCATCGTAGGTCCGTCGGGTGGGCTGGCGTCGTTGAGGTCCAGGGGTTCTGGCGCTGGGCGCAGTCCAGGCGTGGACGGGCGCAGACGGGCTTGCCTTTGGCGTGCCTTCGGCGCACAATCGGCACATCCGCTGCGCGTACGTGCGGACTCTGCCATAAATGGAGAGTGGGAGGGAGGAGGGCGGGAGACGCAGCTGGGAGGTGGGAGTGGGGTGGCGAAAGGGAAGGGGAGAGGGTACAGAAAGTTAAACAGGGGCGGGGCCACAGGGGGGGCAGCGGCAGGGAGCTGGGAGCACGGTAACCAACGGGAATAGGCGGCAGACAATCGGGGTAACAAGCAGGGAGAGGCAGCAGACAATCACAAAAGCAGGAGTAAACAGGGGCAAAACAGTGAGGAAGAAAAGACAAGTATAGGCACAAAAAGGCAACAAGAGGCAGGAATCAAACCCAAGGCACCTAATCTGCACGGGCAGCGGCGATCAGGCGGCGGAGGTAGGGGGGACCGGCGCACTCGGGAGGAGCCACGCGGCGGGTGGAGCGACCGGCTCTGACAAGGTCCAGATCCCCATCTGTCCAGATAAAAAATATGTCATCTATATATCTGGACCAATGGGAGACTAATTTAAAAAATGGGGCAATTTCATTATAAATATACCTATGTTCAAACAAAGCCATGTAAATATTTGCTATTGATGGTGCTACAGAAGTCCCTATACCAACACCCTTTATTTGACGAAATAGATTCTCACCACATTCAAAAATATTTTCTGTTAACACTATACTCAGACATTCAATTAGAAAAGGTTTAGAACAGGGAATTTCAAATTCATCTATTTAACTGCTTCCACAGCTTCTTTTTGTGGAATATTACTATATAGTGACTGTATGTCTAGAGTCACTAAAATGTTGGTATGTGGGTTAAATTTAAGATGCTCGACTTTGTTAATCATTTCTCCTGTATCTTTCATATACTACTGAATTTTAGGAATAAATGGTCTTATCTTATTATCAATAAATGTAGTCAAGAGCTCCGTGACGGACCCAATCATTGATACTATTGGTCAATAAGGAGCATCCATCACATTTTTGTGTATCTTGGGGATACCGTATATACATGATGTCTTGCCTTTGGAATTATTAAGGTAATCATATTCTTTTTTATTAATTTGGCCTGCATTCAGTCCTCGATTAGTTAGATGTTAAATTTATATAGCTGTTCTTTGTGTAGGATTAGATGCTATTTTTAAATAAAATTTAGGATCATTTAACATAGCTAACATTTTATGTTCATAAGCTCTGGTGACCACGATTCCCCCACCTTTGTCACCATTTTTTATTGTGACTTCTTTATTTTGTGCGAAGGTTTTCAAACATTGAGAACTCTTCTTTTTTTAGATTATAGATGGGTTTAGGAATAAAATGAAGAGCCTGATTAAGAAATGTTAGTACTATATGTTCAAAAACCGATACTTCTGGTCCTACTTGGTCTAGTGAGGGTGTAAAATTGGATGGTCTAGATAGTTCACTATTCACAGATAATTCATTATTGGGTTGTTCATTGCAGTCAACGAATTATTTTTAGCTGATTTTTAAAAAAAAAAGAGTATTTATCTTGATACAACTCAAATTTATTAACAAATGAATGAGGGACATAGGATAGACCTTTGGAGAGTAGGGTCATACTAGCAGCATCTACGGAATGTGAAGAGAGATTGAAAATCGGGATTATATCCCAGATCCAATATTGTCTGTTGTGTGTTTCTAATATATGTTGGTTCTTTGGGTGGTAATGATGACTCTGATAATTGTCCCTGGGTTGTGGTTGGAACCTCACTCTCTGTCGGCCTCTGCGTGCACCGTGCTGGTCTAAAAAAAGTTTTTGTGTAATTTGGTTGGGATTAAAGGGGCTGTGTGATCCTTCAGACTCATAGTAATGCAAACTACTTTCACCCTATGAATTGGAAGTATCCGAAAACGTAGTCACTTTTTGATTTCTAGAGGTGTTCTCATTGATATATTGATTTTGTCTATAGAAGTTTTCCCTTAAATATGGGTATGTTTGCTCTAATGTATAGAAACATTTATCTTTTGCCAATTTATCTATTTTCCATGTTTTAAATAGTCATAAAAAGATGTTAATTCTTTAGCGGATTCTTCTAATATTTTTGTGGCCTCTTCTAAACTATTGAATTTCTTGATCTTGTCTTCCAATTCATCTAATTCAATTGTTAATGCATCTTGGTCTTCTTTCAATACCTACAATGAGGAATCTATTCTCAAAATACTTACTGCCCTAAACCCATCCAATCACTTCACTGACCCTCTCCCTGCAAACTACGTAAAATACTTCACCCCGCTGCTGTTGCCTCTATGGCCCAAGATCATAAATAACTCTTTATGCCATGGTTGCATCCCTAACACCCTCAAAGTCGGCATGTATCCCCCATTCTAAAGAAACCTACGGCTGACCCTACATACTTAAGAATTACCGCCCTATATCCAACATCCCTACCTTGGCCAAACTCTTAGAAAAATATGTACACCTCCAGTTGGTTAGACATATTGAACATCTACTCAACAAATACCAATCAGGTTTCCGTGCAGGTCAACTCACTGAATCAGCCATGACCCATATAATTGATGATGCTCTACAAGTCCTAGATCAGAATGGAGCCTGCTTACTCATCTTGCTAGACCTTTCCTCAGCATTTGATACCGTCAAACACAATAACCTGATAGACCTTCTGTCACACAGAATGGGATTATCTGGATCAGTTCTAAATTGGTTCACTTTGTTCCACCAAAACAGATTGCAACGATTTAAGGTCAACCACTCATTGTCCAAACCCGTCCTGGTCACGTTAGGAGTCCCACAAGGATCTTCACTTTCTCCAACACTGTTTAATTTATTCATGGAACCACTCCCTGAAATTCTCTCCTCGTCTAACGTGCAATATCACATGTACGCTGACAACACAGAATTATTCCTTAAGATCCATACCCTAGAAGACATCAAAGCGCTCAAAACAACCAAAGTCCTCCTAATCGCTCCTCCTGCCCAGGTACCCATATTGCAAGAATGGATCAAATACCTTACTGCGCTCAGCTGCCAACCTCTCATCGTTGACTCAGCGAAATTGCTAGAAATTACACTGGACAGAAACCTCAATATGCAAAAACACATCAGCAACACAATAAAAGGAGAAAACTTTCATATACATACTGAAACCTTTCCTGCTGGAAAAGGACTTCAATCTGCCAGTACAAGCTGCAGTCATCCCTAGAGTTGACTAAGGGAGTGTCTCTCTCTACGACTTGCCAAGAGCTACAACGGCCCCTGTTAGAGCCTCAATCAACGCTGCAGCAAGACTTATCACTTGCTCCAAAAGAAGCTTCGACATATCCCCTGACCTAAAATCCCTTAATTGGCTACCTTTTGAAGCCATAATACATCTGAAAATAGCTTGTATGACACATAAAGCTATTCACCACAACTCACCTAACAATTTGGTACACAAACTGACGCCCTCATGTGGGGTCAGATCTTCAAGAAGTGCTAAAAGCCTTCTACTGAAACCGCAAAGATTCAACAAGAAGAAAACATATATCCAAACCTTTTCAGGGAAGGCGCCCAGAATATGGAATGCTCTACCCCCAGAAACCAGACTTAATCGCTCTACGGCATCTTTCAAAAAAGAAGTGAAATTGCTTCTCATGGCAAAATTCACTTGAGCATGGACTACTGTTATTTTGCTACCAAACGTATCTTCTACATAGAACCTTTTATTGTCTATTGTGCAGCCAGGTTTTCTGGATACTTTATCTATATTTTGCATGACATACATTGAATGTTTTGTTATGTACCTTATAGTCATGTATCTATGTTAGGAAGTTTATACTATCACTTACCAGCATTGAACCTTATGTTATTTACTTTGTACTTATGTAACTATGACACAACCCTGTTAAGCCCTCTGATACCCGCAAGGCTCTGGTTGACGCTATATAAAACTTTCAAATAAAAATATAATAAAATAAATAAATAAAAAGGGAAGGTTAAGGCTTGGCAAGAGGGTGCACTTGTCAGGACAACATGGCAGTTTAACAAACAGTGCGCAGGTCCGCAGTTGCAGGCCTGAGTTCTCTGTTTAAGGCTACTGGTGTGGGTGGCACAATTAGTGCTGCAGGCCCACTAGTAGCAGTTGCACTACCAGCCCTGGCACACATGGCGCACTTTACTACGGACTTTACTAGTAAGGCAAACATACCAACCATGGACAACCAATTACCATTACACTTTAAACAGGGAGCTCTTGCACTTTGACGCTGATCAGCAGTGGCAAAGTGCCCAAAGCATCTAAATTGGCAACACAATGTCAGAAAAAAGGTCTAGGGGGAAGGCTAAAAGTTTAGGGAACTTTAGCCAAAAAGGGCCAAGTGCAACACATGGGTATAGAGTTATATAGACTGCGATATAATTCAACACATCTGTCACTATAAATCTATCATCTGTAGTACTTTACTTAGAGGCTCAGGAAGCATACATGTTACTATGCCCAACCTATTTTAATCTTCACTTCAGTACAATAAAACAAACTACAATACACATTCAGACATTTTGTAACATATTTGAAACATCATATTTCGCTAATGATGTCCAAACTTTAAAAATAATGTTTTTTAAAGTTAATAATATCACTACAAAAACTGAAGCACTACTACACAATGTATAAGATTCCTTACAACTTTGTAGCTCACCTGTCAAATAGTATTGCAGAATTCTGAAATATCAGAAACTCATAAAAGATTTTCATTTTCACACAATAAATGTAATGCACTACTCTCATCAAGGTAAAAAAACAGTAGTGACAGACATTCCCTCTCTTTCTGTACACAAATAAATGAAAGTAACAAATCAAAATGCTTCCTTCAATATTTCAAATTCTGAAACACATTTCAATTTGTTAGACATATGAACCCTTCCTTAGTGTCTTCCAAAAGTGCACAAACTGGTTTTGTAATTTATAGAAGTCGTGAGTCCTTTGTGGTGCCGCAGTGTAGCATCACGATGGAGCCGCAAACACTTACGGGAGTTAAATAACCTATTTCCAATAACACTAGTATAATTTTTTAACAACACACTACTTCTGAACATACTACTGATTTGGGAAAACTGAGGTTAGTAGCATATCACTTATATATGAGTTACCATTTCACATTTTAAAACTACAGATAAGTTTCAAACCTTTCCCCGGTCTGTTTAATCCTAGTTTCCATAGTAACACTTTAGGCAACATTCAACTGTACCAAAAGTTCGCAAGTTCACCATATTTTCAAATTCAGCACACTAGCTTACAAATGCACATAGCAGGAGTGGTTGACTTTTTCAAAATATTATCTTATTCTATCTAATATACCTTTCAAAAATGTTTTAATAACCAATTAGAAACATGCTTCCTCAGGAAAGTAACATGCATCCTATTTTTGAGTGCACAATGTTGATGAACAGCTAGTCAGTTATAGGTTTTCTCAAAAACAGCATCTTCTCCACCATTTTAGATACCTCTCATTCTATAAATTGATTATCTCAGCTACAGACATCTTTTGATTCCTTCTAGACATCCCTTCAAAATGCTTGCAGTGTGGATTGTGGGGCAGAGCTATGTTTCCTGGTGCTAAAGGTATGCTGAACACAGAGATTTTGACAAAGACCTATGTTTGCAAAATGTGGATATTAAATGGTTTGCATAGAGAGGATTAAAGTGGCTACAATTGATGCCTTTGGTTAAAACCTTTTTGCATCTCCAGCATCCGGACCTCATAATTGTGCACTATGGTAGTAATGACCAAGGCACATTGACTGGGGTAGGGCTTGAAATACTAATGAAGGATACCTTTGCACAATTGATGTTGCTTTTCCATCAAACTGTCTTTGTATACTCTAATATATGCCAAAGAGAGAAATGGAAGTGGTCAAATCACTTCTGTCCATAGATTGAGAAAGATAGGAAGAATGTCAATAAAGCTGTTTCTGCTTACCTCAGAGACCATAGGATGGGCTCCATCTATAACAGCAATCTACGTTTCGATGTGCATGACATCTACAGAAGTGATGGAGTTAATTTCACAGATGAAGGAAACAGCAGTGTTTCTCCATAACTTCAAGCTGTGCATCTGCACTTACATGTAGCTTCAACAAAGTCTTAATGAAAACAACAGCTATTTTTAGAGCCACCCTATAATTAAGCCTGGGTGTAGTTCGTGAAGTAGCACTACGTGCAGCTACACGAAGTGCACTTCGCACTACGCAAACTGCATAGTGCGCTGTTCGTGATGATTGCACAGTGCTGGATGCTTGTCCGCACTGTGCAATTATCAAAAACGGCCTCTTGCACAGTGCAAGCTGTTTTTTACTGCAGCAGGGGTCGATTTTTACTAAAGCGGCAGCTTTTTAAACACGGACATAGTTTGTCATTGCGAGCGTTTGCGAGCATATGCTACCACTCGCAATGAGAAACCCGACCCCCCCCCAGCATTGAGAATTTTTTACCGGTAGGTTTATTTTCCACGGTCGCGATCGACAACTTGATGTTGCTGATCGTGAACAAGGAAAAAGTCTCGCTGGGATGTCATTTTGCTTGCTCACGGTCGCCATTTTGACGTTGAGGACCGCGAGCAAGCAAAAAATGATTGCTGCACTACGCTACGTGTGTTTGCACTGAGCTACATGTACAAGTACAAGTACAAGTAGCGCAAACTTCGCAAACTCGCGAGCGTAGTGCTTTGCCCATGGTTACCTATAATCCACCAGTTTATCTTATTTATTTTTTAACATACATACTTTTTAAAAATATTTTCTGGGTACACGAACCCATTGAGAATTTGCAAAACAAAAGCATAAATTCAATGTACTACAACACAATACACTTTTCAAGTTTAACTTTAGATTTTTTATATAATTTCTAAATATCAATTGTAATATGATTATTAACTTAAATCTCACTAGCTCTATGAAAAAGTACACAAATGCAACACTACCTTCTGAATTATATACTATACTATAAAACTATTTATTTAAGGTGGATCCGCAAATCCACTGCAACGTTACCAGAGGTGCTGCGCTGAGAGCCGAGATATGGTAGCAACTCCAATCAAAAAGAAATTTTTTTTTGCCCCCCCCAGTTCTATTGCTCGATATCCGCCCCGGGGACCCAATCCCCTGGGGCCCAGCCATATGTTATGAAAAGGAAGAGGAGGCTTCTTGACCCAACCTCTTGGGCCATTTTGGGCACTGGGGACTCCATCCCTGGGGCTTGGACAATCCTTTATTTCTTGTAATGCTCCTTTCAAAATAGGTAGGGGGGCCTATAAGGCCCCCTATTGGGCCATTTTTGGACCCAGGGACCCCATCTCCTGGAGCTTGCCTCTTTATTGGACTCTTGCGGGAGCCGGTAATGCTTTTGGGCAGAGGGCTTAGCCCAAAAGCAATTCTGTTTCGCTTCATAGAAGCAAGAGCAGTTTTCCTGCTTACACCTCAATGAAGCGAAGCAGAGTTTGCTACGGCTTGGTGGGAGGAGTGCTCCCACCATGCCATAGCAAACTGTAATGTTCCGGGGGTGGGCACCCGTGGACATTGCTGGAGCTGGCCCTGGGGGTTGTGGTCCTAAAGGCCATGGCTGTGCCACCCCCCTCCAACATGTATGTTGCCAATTGGCGGTGAAGGTCCCCAGAGGTCCGCAAAGGACCACCAAATTTAAATAATTAGTGCCCCGGGGAGGTGCTGGTGCCAGGGCACCGCATGACCTCCGCATATCATTAGCATTGCCCCAGTGAGGTGGCAGTCCCCGAAGCTGTGGGGGCCCCGTGAGCCCCTGCATCATGATTAACTATTGCTCCTGGGAACTGGCCCAATGGGGGGCTTAAAAAACATGAAGCAAAGGAAACCAAACTTTTTTTATTTTATTTGCGCCAGGGTTCACAGGAACCCACGTGAATCCCGCTGATTTTTACAAAAAAAAATGCTTTTTTTGGCCCTTGAATTCCTGTGGGACCCCCTGAGGAGGCCAAGGGAGTCAGGGTGTTTCTACCGTGCCCCCTTTTCACGATATTTTACCTTTTTCTTATGACTCAGTTCGACCGAGTCACAAGATGGCTGCCTGGTTGGAAGTGTTAAAAAATGCAAAAACAACAATTGATGGACAGAATGCAGAACAATGTCATACATTCACCCCAGTACAGAGATCTGGGCCTAAATCCATCGTTTTTTTGCACTCCACACCGCCTCAGGTCAGACATGGCCATATGCAAATCAGCCTTGACCCTGTGCCTCATGGGAACAGTCCAGCCCGAACTGCCAAGCCATGTCTTTCCTGGACCGGAATCAAGCTTCCAAGGACCGGTTTCTGGCTATCAGCCTTCATCAGCCTGGATAGCTTGACTCCAGTGGTGTGGAGAGCATGGGACTCACGTCTGAGCATACCCATACCACTCGGGATGACAAATGCAAAAACAACAATTGATGGACAGAATGCAGAACAATGTCATACATTCACCCCAGTACAGAGATCTGGGCCTAAATCCATCGTTTTTTTGCACTCCACACCACCCCAGGTCAGACATGGCCATATGTAAATCAGCCTTCACCCTGTGCCTCATGGGAACAGTCCAGCCCGAACTGCCAAGCCATGTCTTTCCTGGACCGGAATCAAGCATCCAAGGACCGGTTTCTGGCTATCAGCCTTCATCAGCCTGGCTAGCTTAACTCCAGTGGTGTGGAGAGCATGGGACTCACGTCTGAGCATACCCATCCCACTCGGGGTGAAAAATGCAAAAACAACAATTGATGGACAGAATGCAGAACAATGTCATACATTCACCCCAGTACAGAGATCTGGGCCTAAATCCATCGTTTTTTTTGCACTCCACACCACCCCAGGTCAGACATGGCCATATGCAAATCAGCCTTCACCCTATGCCTCATGGGAACAGTCCAGCCCGAACTGCCAAGCCATGTCTTTACTGGACCGGAATCAAGCATCCAAGGACCGGTTTCTGGCTATCAGCCTTCATCAGCCTGGATAGCTTGACTCCAGTGGTGTGGAGAGCATGGGACTTACGTCTGAGCATACCCATCCCACTCGGGGTGACAAATGCGAAAACAACAATTGATGGACAGAATGCAGAACAATGTCATACATTCACCCCAGTACAGAGATCTGGGCCTAAATCCATTGTTTTTTTGCACTCCACACTGCACCAGGTCAGACATGGCCATATACAAATCAGCCTTGACCCTGTGCCTCATGGGAACAGTCCAGCCCGAACTGCCAAGCCATGTCTTTCCTTGACCGGAATCAAGCATCCAAGGACCGGTTTCTGGCTATCAGCCATCATCAGCCTGGATAGCTTGACTGCAGTGGTGTGGAGAGCATGGGACTCACGTCTGAGTATACCCATCCCACTCGGGATGACAAATGCAAAAACAACAATTGATGGACAGAATGCAGAACAATGTCATACATTCACCCCAGTACAGAGATCTGGGCCTAAATCCATCATTTATTTGCACTCCACACCACCCTAGGTCAGACATGGCCATATACAAATCAGCCTTCACCCTGTGCCTCATGTGAACAGTCCAGCCCGAACTGCTAAGCCATGTCTTTCCTGGACCGGAATGAAGCATCCAAGGACCGGTTTCTGGCTATCAGCCTTCATCAGCCTGGCTAGCTTAACTCCAGTGGTGTGGAGAGCATGGGACTCACGTCTGAGCATACCCATCCCACTCGGGGTGAAAAATGCAAAAACAACAATTGATGGACAGAATGCAGAACAATGTCATACATTCACCAAAGTACAGAGATCTGGGCCTAAATCCATCGTTTTTTTTGCACTCCACACCACCCAAGGTCAGACATGGCCATATGCAAATCAGCCTTCACCCTATGCCTCATGGGAACAGTCCAGCCCGAACTGCCAAGCCATGTCTTTACTGGACCGGAATCAAGCATCCAAGGACCGGTTTCTGGCTATCTGCCTTCATCAGCCTGGATAGCTTGACTCCAGTGGTGTGGAGAGCATGGGACTCACGTCTGAGCATACCCATCCCACTCGGGGTGACAAATGCAAAAACAACAATTGATGGACAGAATGCAGAACAATGTCATACATTCACCCCAGTACAGAGATCTGGGCCTAAATCCATCGGGTTTTTTTGCACTCCACACCACCCCAGGTCAGACATGGCCATATGCAAATCAGCCTTCACCCTATGCCTCATGGGAACAGTCCAGCCCGAACTGCCAAGCCATGTCTTTACTGGACCGGAATCAAGCATCCAAGGACCGGTTTCTGGCTATCAGCCTTCATCAGCCTGGATAGCTTGACTCCAGTGGTGTGGAGAGCATGGGACTTACGTCTGAGCATACCCATCCCACTCGGGGTGACAAATGCGAAAACAACAATTGATGGACAGAATGCCGAACAATGTCATACATTCACCCCAGTACAGAGATCTGGGCCTAAATCCATCGTTTTTTTGCACTCCACACCACACCAGGTCAGACATGGCCATATACAAATCAGCCTTGACCCTGTGCCTCATGGGAACAGTCCAGCCCGAACTGCCAAGCCATGTCTTTCCTGGACCGGAATCAAGCATCCAAGGACCGGTTTCTGGCTATCAGCCATCATCAGCCTGGATAGCTTGACTGCAGTGGTGTGGAGAGCATGGGACTCACGTCTGAGTATACCCATCCCACTCGGGATGACAAATGCAAAAACAACAATTGATGGACAGAATGCAGAACAATGTCATACATTCACCCCAGTACAGAGATCTGGGCCTAAATCCATCATTTATTTGCACTCCACACCACCCTAGGTCAGACATGGCCATATACAAATCAGCCTTCACCCTGTGCCTCATGTGAACAGTCCAGCCCGAACTGCCAAGCCATGTCTTTCCTGGACCGGAATGAAGCATCCAAGGACCGGTTTCTGGCTATCAGCCTTCATCAGCCTGGCTAGCTTAACTCCAGTGGTGTGGAGAGCATGGGACTCACGTCTGAGCATACCCATCCCACTCGGGGTGAAAAATGCAAAAACAACAATTGATGGACAGAATGCAGAACAATGTCATACATTCACCAAAGTACAGAGATCTGGGCCTAAATCCATCGTTTTTTTTGCACTCCACACCACCCAAGGTCAGACATGGCCATATGCAAATCAGCCTTCACCCTATGCCTCATGGGAACAGTCCAGCCCGAACTGCCAAGCCATGTCTTTACTGGACCGGAATCAAGCATCCAAGGACCGGTTTCTGGCTATCTGCCTTCATCAGCCTGGATAGCTTGACTCCAGTGGTGTGGAGAGCATGGGACTTACGTCTGAGCATACCCATCCCACTCGGGGTGACAAATGCAAAAACAACAATTGATGGACAGAATGCAGAACAATGTCATACATTCACCCCAGTACAGAGATCTGGGCCTAAATCCATCGTTTTTTTGCACTCCACACCACACCAGGTCAGACATGGCCATATACAAATCAGCCTTGACCCTGTGCCTCATGGGAACAGTCCAGCCCGAACTGCCAAGCCATGTCTTTCCTGGACCGGAATCAAGCATCCAAGGACCGGTTTCTGGCTATCAGCCTTCATCAGCCTGGATAGATTGACTCCAGTGGTGTGGAGAGCATAAGACTCACGTCTGAGTATACCCATCCCACTCGGGGTGAGAAATGCAAAAACAACAATTGATGGACAGAATGCAGAACAATGTCATACATTCACCCCAGTACAGAGATCTGGGCCTAAATCCATCATTTATTTGCACTCCACACCACCCTAGGTCAGACATGGCCATATACAAATCAGCCTTCACCCTGTGCCTCATGTGAACAGTCCAGCCCGAACTGCCAAGCCATGTCTTTCCTGGACCGGAATCAAGCATCCAAGGACCAGTTTCTGGCTATCAGCCTTCATCAGCCTGGCTAGCTTAACTCCAGTGGTGTGGAGAGCATGGGACTCACGTCTGAGCATACCCATCCCACTCGGGGTGAAAAATGCAAAAACAACAATTGATGGACAGAATGCAGAACAATGTCATACATTCACCAAAGTACAGAGATCTGGGCCTAAATCCATCGTTTTTTTTGCACTCCACACCACCCAAGGTCAGACATGGCCATATGCAAATCAGCCTTCACCCTATGCCTCATGGGAACAGTCCAGCCCGAACTGCCAAGCCATGTCTTTACTGGACCGGAATCAAGCATCCAAGGACCGGTTTCTGGCTATCTGCCTTCATCAGCCTGGATAGCTTGACTCCAGTGGTGTGGAGAGCATGGGACTTACGTCTGAGCATACCCATCCCACTCGGGGTGACAAATGCAAAAACAACAATTGATGGACAGAATGCAGAACAATGTCATACATTCACCCCAGTACAGAGATCTGGGCCTAAATCCATCGTTTTTTTGCACTCCACACCACACCAGGTCAGACATGGCCATATACAAATCAGCCTTGACCCTGTGCCTCATGGGAACAGTCCAGCCCGAACTGCCAAGCCATGTCTTTCCTGGACCGGAATCAAGCATCCAAGGACCGGTTTCTGGCTATCAGCCTTCATCAGCCTGGATAGCTTGACTCCAGTGGTGTGGAGAGCATAAGACTCACGTCTGAGTATACCCATCCCACTCGGGGTGAGAAATGCAAAAACAACAATTGATGGACAGAATGCAGAACAATGTCAATACATTCACCCCAGTACAGAGATCTGGGCCTAAATCCATCATTTATTTGCACTCCACACCACCCCAGGTCAGACATGGCCATATACAAATCAGCCTTGACCCTGTGCCTCATGTGAACAGTCCAGCCCGAACTGCCAAGCCATGTCTTTCCTGGACAGGAATCAAGCATCCAAGGACCGGTTTCTGGCTATCAGCCTTCATCAGCCTGGATAGCTTGACTCCAGTGGTGTGGAAAGCATGGGACTCACGTCTGAGCATACCCATCCCACTCGGGGTCTCAAATGCAAAAACAACAATTGATGGACAGAATGCAGAACAATGTCATACATTCACCAAAGTACAGAGATCTGGGCCTAAATCCATCGTTTTTTTTGCACTCCACACCACCCAAGGTCAGACATGGCCATATGCAAATCAGCCTTCACCCTATGCCTCATGGGAACAGTCCAGCCCG
The DNA here is from genome assembly GCF_964261635.1 of Lissotriton helveticus. Lineage (NCBI taxonomy): Eukaryota > Metazoa > Chordata > Amphibia > Caudata > Salamandridae > Lissotriton > Lissotriton helveticus. Next base: position 588,246,516 of record NC_136071.1, read on the forward strand.
AACTGCCAAGCCATGTCTTTACTGGACCGGAATCAAGCATCCAAGGACCGGTTTCTGGCTATCTGCCTTCATCAGCCTGGATAGCTTGACTCCAGTGGTGTGGAGAGCATGGGACTTACGTCTGAGCATACCCATCCCACTCGGGGTGACAAATGCAAAAACAACAATTGATGGACAGAATGCAGAACAATGTCATACATTCACCCCAGTACAGAGATCTGGGCCTAAATCCATCGTTTTTTTGCACTCCACACCACACCAGGTCAGACATGGCCATATACAAATCAGCCTTGACCCTGTGCCTCATGGGAACAGTCCAGCCCGAACTGCCAAGCCATGTCTTTCCTGGACCGGAATCAAGCATCCAAGGACCGGTTTCTGGCTATCAGCCTTCATCAGCCTGGATAGCTTGACTCCAGTGGTGTGGAGAGCATAAGACTCACGTCTGAGTATACCCATCCCACTCGGGGTGAGAAATGCAAAAACAACAATTGATGGACAGAATGCAGAACAATGTCAATACATTCACCCCAGTACAGAGATCTGGGCCTAAATCCATCATTTATTTGCACTCCACACCACCCCAGGTCAGACATGGCCATATACAAATCAGCCTTGACCCTGTGCCTCATGTGAACAGTCCAGCCCGAACTGCCAAGCCATGTCTTTCCTGGACCGGAATCAAGCATCCAAGGACCGGTTTCTGGCTATCAGCCTTCATCAGCCTGGATAGCTTGACTCCAGTGGTGTGGAAAGCATGGGACTCACGTCTGAGCATACCCATCCCACTCGGGGTCTCAAATGCAAAAACAACAATTGATGGACAGAATGCAGAACAATGTCATACATTCACCCCAGTACAGAGATCTGGGCCTAAATCCATCGTTTTTTTGCACTCCACACCACCCCAGGTCAGACATGGCCATATGCAAATCAGCCTTGACCCTGTGCCTCATGGGAACAGTCCAGACCGAACTGCCAAGCCATGTCTTTCCTGGACCGGAATCAAGCATCCAAGGACCCGTTTCTGGCTATCAGCCTTCATCAGCCTGGATAGCTTGACTCCAGTGGTGTGGAGAGCATGGGACTCACGTCTTAGCATACCCATCCCACTCGGCGTGACAAATGCAAAAACAACAATTGATGGACAGAATGCAGAACAATGTCATACATTCTCCCCAGTACAGAGAACTGGGCCTAAATCCATCATTTTTTTGCACTCCACACCACTTGTTGACAGCCAATCAGAGTCAGGCTTGAGATCGGGAGGGCTCACAGATCTTCACGGCCACCAGATATTAATATTTGTAAATATATGAATTTCTCAGGAACTACTGAATGAATTGACACCACTTAACAAAAAGTGTGCACTCCGGACCAAGAGCTACCTTTCTCCCAATTTGGTATAATTATGTTCAGCAGTTCGGGCTGTAGCTGGGTGAAAAGTTTCCTTGGGAAATTAACATGGAGAAAACACAATTTGGGATCCCCTTTTTTCTCTGCCCCACTTGATGAATGAAACCGAAACTTTTAAGACAGGAGCTGACCTGAGCGGGCCATTAGTTATGAAAATGTTGCAAAAATTCTTCAAACTACGCCAAATATATTAGCAAAAAGAAAAAACTATTTTTGAATAGAAACAAGGTCCTGACTGTAGCTACCTACTTGCGACCGGTACGTTATATATAGATATATGACGGACTCTCTCGAGGCAATCTGGAGGTGGATTTATGTTATGGGAGCCTGACCTACTTACCCCCTGAAAAGTTGATTTTTGTCCGTGTGAGGAGAGTAAGGGAAGCAGAATATGATGTTCTTCACTGCTGGTTGTCGCCATTTTGAAGGAGTAAGTGGAAACTTTAAAACAGAATGGGCATTTGGAACACACTTTATTTTCTACAGATGGGAATAACATGCATCGGAAAAGAAAAGTATTGGGTGCTTTGACATTCGTAGCACTACTCAGCGCATGAAAATTTTTCAAAGAGCTATTCTCCGCATGCCAAGTGTAAAGTATTTTTTCCCAGTGCGCACTCAGTATAAAGAATATGGCCTACATGTTTAAAAAGGAACATGTGGGATATTTCAAAAACAGAGACTTTAGTCCTGTGATCAAGGCTCTACGTGAGCAGAAACATTGGGAGTGAGTACCTTGCGCTTGTGAAGTTCCATGAATTAAACAAATTCAAAACCACAAGACCTGTGCCATTGTTGGAGCTGGGGTTGGAGAGTTCCTTGATGATGTTGAAGAGCTCCTTGCTATTGTGTGCGTTGTTGTTGAGGTGGTCTTTGAAGGAGGTCCTCTTGGCCGCCCTGATGAGATGGTGGTGGTTGCGGATGGGGTCCTTGTGTGGTGCATGGCTGTCCCGAGTTTGTTTACTGTGGCTTTTCTTCTCTAGTTTCTGGCAGGCTTGCTTGGAGGCTAGGAGTTCTGGGGTGAACCAGCTGGCCCTTTTGCTGATGTCACTGTGGGGGGGTTTCTTCAGCTGGGCAAGGGTGTTGGCGCAGTCCTCGATCCAGCGTCTAAGGCTGTGGGCAGCGTCATCGGTGTTGGAGTGTCCAGTGGGTGGGCTGAGCGCGAGGTTTGCATGTAGTTGGTCTTCGGTGATTTTGCTTCAGCAGTGGTGGGGGATCAGTTAGGTGCAATGGTGTGTGGTGGGTTTCAGGAAGGCGAAGTGGATGCAGCAGTGGCCGGTCCAGAGGAGTTCAGAGGTGTGGCTGACGGAGACGTGTAGGCTTGAGGAGAAGACGGGGTCAAACGTGTGGCCGGCAGAGTGGGTGGGCGTTGTAACGAGTTGCTTAAGTCTGAGGTTGGTGAGGTTATAGATCAGGGTTGTGGAGTTGTTGTTGTTGTTGTTCTCAAGGTGAAAGTTCAGGTCTCTGAGGAGGATGTAGTCGGTACTTGCTGATCAAGTCGGCAATGGAGTCGCTGAACTGGGGGCGGGGTCCGGGGGGTCGGTAGACAAGGATGCCTCTGAGGGTGGAGTTAGGGTCTGTGTGAATCTGGAAATGCATGTGTTCGGCGGTGATGAGCGCGTCATCATTGCTAGTCGAGACTCTTATTCTGTTCTTGTGGACGATGGCGATTCCTCCTCTGACTCCGTTGGTGCGGTCTCTGCGGATGACCTTGTAGCCGTCTGGGATGGCAATGGTGTTTTCAGTTGCGGAGGAGTCATTGTACCAGGTCTCTGTCAGGAAGGTGACGTCGGGGGCTGTTGTGTCAAGTAGGTCCCAGAGGTCGACGGCATGCTTGTGTGCGGAGCGGGTGTTCAGTAGTATGCATCGGAGGTGGTTGGGGATTTTCTAGGCAGGTGGTTTGTCGGCTCTGAGGCTGGTGTAGCTGCAGTTCGGTCAGGTGAAGGGGGCGTGTGTGCGTTTTGTGGCGGCCTTGAAGCAGGTGTGGCTCCGTCCAGAGTTGAGAGCGTGCACAGTGTTTGCATCGTAGTGGTGACGGTCATCGTTGCGGGCGTGGTCCAGACCTGGACGGGCACAGAAGGGCTTGCCTTAGGCGCACCTTTGGCGTGCCAAGTGCGCGGCAGCGCAGTGGCCGGCATATATAGGGAGGTGGGAGGGAAGAGCAGCAGGGAGATGGGAGGCAGGGGCAGCGAATAGGCAGTGGGCATTCCAGGGGGCGGGGCTCCAGGGGACGCAGCTGCGAGGGCGGTGAGGGACAACAAAGGTAACAGAAGGAAAAAGAGGCACAGAAACGAGGGAAAAACGAGTGGCCCAGAGGGCAGAAGGGCACAAAAAAGGAGTGGAACAGAGGGCAGAAGGGCACAAAAAACGAGTGGAACAGAAGCAAAAGGGGCACAAAAACGATGGGAAAATGAGTGCAACAGAGGGCAGAAGGGCAAAAAAAATGAATGGAACAGAGGGCCGAAGGGCAGGAAAAATGAGTGGAACAGAAGGCAGAAGGGCACAAAAAAAGAGTGGAACAGAAGGCAAAAGAGGCACAAAAACGTGATAAAACAAGTGGCAACGAAGGCAGACGGGCACAAAAACGAGTGGAACAGAAGGCAAAAGGGGCACAGAAATGAGGGGAAAACGAGTGGCACTGAAGGCAAAAAGGGCACAAAAATACCAGAAAAACAAGTGGCACAGAGGCAAAATACAGAATACAGAAATACAGGGGCAGCTAAGAACAGAAGGCAGAACGGGCAGAGAGACACGGGGGCAGCGAGGGGAACAGAAGGGAAAACCGGGCAAAGACACGGGGCAGCGAGGGGTACAGAGGGAAGAAAAAAAGTGGCACGGACCACGTACAGGCAGCGGGGGAAGACAGACAACAGCAGTCACAGATACAACAATGAAAATACAGGCAATACAATAAAAGCAATAAAAGGGAGGATGAACAAACCTACCTACGGCCTACCACTGACCACCAGGGATGAGGTGCAGGTGGAAGCCTGCCGGTGGTGGAGGGACTCGAACTTCCTCAGCAGCGGCAGCTGGTGCAGGGAGACACAGGCAGTACTGTGCGGAGGGGGATCGACCTACCTGACATTATGTGACTGGCTGTGTGACTGTGTATCTGTGTGTGAGTGGGAGTGAGTGGCTGTATGGGTGTGTGAGTGGCTGTGTGGGTGAATTAGTGGTTGTGTGAGCAGTAACTGTAAGGGTGAATAGGTTGGTATGTGAGTACTGCATGGGTGAGTGAGTGGCTGTATTGCTGAATGAGTCGGTATGTAAGTGGATGTGTGTGTGAGTGAATGCTGTGTGAGTAGCTGTAGGGGTGGGAGAGTGGGTGTGTGAGTGGTTTTATGGGTGACTGACTGGGTATGCATCTGGCTGTATGGGAGAGTGAGGGGCTTTTTGAGTGGGTGTTTAATTAACTGAGTGGGTGTGTGAGTGACTGTATCAAGGGTATGTACGTGAGTGGGTGAATGTGTGAGTTGTGGTATGGGTGAGTAAGTAGCTCTGAGAGGCTGTATGGGTAAACAAGTAAACAAGTGGTTGTATAAGTAACTGTATGGGTGAGTGGGTAGCTGTTTGAGTGACTGCTTGTGTGAGTGAATAGTTTTATGGATAAGTGAGTGGCTGTATCAGTTTCTATATGGGTAAGTGCGTAGATATGAATGAGTGGCATTGTGAGTGGTTGTGTGGATGATTTCATCAGTGATGACATTTCAGCTTTCAAGAGTGATGTCACCAGTGATGTCACTGACCAAATCAGGAGTGTTGTCATATGTGAGGCCATAGGTAGTGCTTTGCAGGGGCCTAAGCTATGTTAGCTCAGGTAGCCATAACTGCTAAGATTCTATGGTTTTGTGCGTGTATAATCTGTGCCAAACTATAATATCCCTGTAACCTTTGTTTTTTCAGTGAATTTCTAAGGTTTTTTAAATTCTATTTCCTAACTATAACATCTCTGTAATTTTAGTTTTTTCAAATAATTTCAAAGTTTTTTTTAATTCTGTTTTCAAAGTATTATGCCCCAGTAAATTTTACTTTCTTGTGTTAATTTCTAGGGTTTATTTTAAGTACTAAGTATACTTCAATTTATTTAGCTTTTAGTAATCAACATGTTTTAAACTGTAGCCATTTGGTTTAATAAAAATACTTGATATACATATTAAAAATTAAAGTTCAGATATATGCTTAATGTCAAACATATAATGTTTTGTAAATGTAATTGAACACGTTTTTTTAATTACTTTTTGGTACTGCTGTGTCAGGTTCCACCTTCCAGAATCCTCAGGATTGTACTGATGCTCAAAGGGGTCCACCTCTCGACTGTCCCAAGTCTGGAATAATAATACACACGGACTAGTGGGATAGTCAAGCGAGGTAAGGAAAGGGTAGAAACAGCATGGAGGGAGACCTGTAGATGAGACAGTAAAGACTCCGATATATAGTTGGTAAATCTATAATAACACACTATCTGTAAAGGAAAAGAAAGAGGGAGCTCTACCAGAAGAGAGAAGTGGGCGGTTGCAGAGTTCCAGCACAAAACTAGGAAGAAGAGAAAACAACCCATAAGATTAATGTACACACCACAGGAATCCTTGTCACAGGGGTAACATAGTATGAACCATACACCATCTACCCAGGTTACGTGTGGAATAGCCCCAAATGCAAGATAGGAACTTCTTGATGCCCTCTTATCTCTTCCGTAGAAAATGGTACATAAAGAACAGGTCATGCGTAAACAAAACCAAAGATGAAGTGCACTTGATGTCTGCACTATAACAACAAAAAGGAACCGACTTTGGAATATTCAAATGTCACAATACCATCGTACATTGAGCATTAATATACATGCATGAGGATAAGCACGGTCCAGAAGTCCCCAGTTACTGACCAACCGATTGATTGGCCTTTCCGGAATCCGAGGATGAAATCACCAAAAAGAAAGAACCACTTCCTGCATGAGAACCTGGTCAATCACTGGTCTCGCCAACAAGGAATAATAAGGGCGGAGCGTTAGTAGGACACAAAAGCTTCTCTGCAAGCAACCCCTGACTTTGCAATTCTGCCAACAGAGAAACAAGGTGCTTGCCTAAAGGACAAGCTGAAATCAAGTAAGAGTAATTTCACCAGCTGTCCGGTGAGCTCCTCTGCATGAAACAGCTTTGAAATGCTGTCTCGCCAACAGAGGAACCTGGACATGAACCACAAATAAGGCAGTTTAGTACGAGCAACAATGACCATGTGGTAAATAAATAAATAATACCCTATTTTTGACTAGACTTATAGCATAACAGATAGCTCAATAAAATAAGAGTCAAGATTCGAGGTAGTAGGAGTTTCTGCAGGTTTATTACAGCATAAGGACAGAATCAGGACAACCTGCATGGGAATAGGACAATAAGGCCCGGCAGCTGCCGGGGCTGGGTCTGGGATGAGCGCGCTAACATTCAATAACAAAACACAGGCATATATACATAGCGCAAACACATAGCATTACATTGCAGTAGGCGTAGCAGTGGGTGGAGCAGAAGACGTGACGCGTAGCAGTCGCGAGAGATAACAGTAAAAAGAGGTGTAACTGGGAGTATACATAGACATGTGATGCAAACGTAACAGAATATGTCATGAATGGGCGGAAACTTTGGAGGGGGCTACCTAAGGAGCCGGGACCTCTAACCTAATGGTGCGCGAAAACTGGCAATGACGTGTTACTAGGAGAAGCTGGGGGCTATGAACTCTGTGCTAGGAGCAGAGACTAGAGTCTGAAGGGTCGGAGCGACATGTACCTAAACCCTATCTGGTATCTGATGTTTAGGGAACATGTTGATATAAACTAGAAGTCATGAGGGGAAAAGCTAACTTGATTCTAAGACTGGACCATGCATTATTCTACATGTAGTGCGTGATGAAGAATATTAAATGACCATTAAATACAGTATTTCTCTAACGTGGAGACGAGAAGGCTAGACAATGACGGAAACTATTGATGCAGTTCAGTAGCTTAGGAATGCAGAGGAGGAGGACTGAACTGATAACTGGAACTATAACATACTTTTGGCAGACTCAGAGGCAGGGCCAAGCTGCACCGGGCACTGCTAGGCAGGAAGTAAGTGAAGGGTCGAGGATACAGGTGGGGGCTGTATCGCTCCTCAGCGAGGCTTTCAGGAGACAGGAGCTGAATCTGTGGTCCGGGCCCTTTTGAGGCCTGGAAACGGGGATTTTATAATGGAATAACGTGCACACTAAGAAACGTGGCAACATTACTTTACATAGGCCTAATATTCGTAGTATTCACGAGGACTGGAAACTAACATACTAGAGGTGGACACAACTGGAATTGCGTCATTAATCAGGCATGGGGAATAACATATGCATATTGGTCATGCACACATAACATATGATGGATGAAGCGTAGGGACACAGAACATGGCAAAATTTACTTTTCCACATTCCCTCCTTGTCACTACGTTTCCATCAGGAAACATCAATTTTCATGATACCATCTATCATTTCATACAGTATCATTTGCTCGTCTCGAATTGTCTTGGAACGGGATTTAGAACGGGGCTTGGGACTAGGAATACAAGAGGTAGCACACATGCTGCAAATCGCAGGGCCACATTGTATACAGAGGCAGCAGCTAAATATGATCGCTACTGCAATACCTAAAAAGGACAGGACTTTCCATCCCCATGCGGAAATTACATTCCAGAACCAACCGGACCATGTCCAGGTGCCTGGATCTTGGTGTAACAGATGGGCAATTTTATGGAGTCTGGTTATAGCTGAATAAACAGACGGCGCGTTATTTGGAATAAAAATGCAACAACTGGATCCGAGGACTCTACAGGCCCCGCCCCTATCGGCCAGTATGACGTCAAGGACGAGACGATTTTGCAAAACGACAAATCTCATAGCAGATTGCTCTTCGGTTAAGTTACCTAGAGCGGAGGCAGTCTCATCTACTACTGCTTCAAGGGTTCTTGTTAACCTACGGATTAGCTTACTGTTTACAACTGTGCCTAAATAAGGGAACACACCTTTATCAATATCAATGAATTGCTCTGCAGCAGTTTCAGTATAATCGACAATCGGGAGATTTCTCTTGTGTCTGGTATGTACTAGGAAGGAATTCCTATGATAGTCAGGTGGGGCTAGGAAAACAGGTGGCAGTAGGAAGGCAATGTAACAGGTTCCCTCCCAATCGAGGGGCAGACGGACATATGCAGTTTGACCACAAATAAAATAAGAATGACGTGAAGCTTTGAAAATAGATTTCCCACTGTCACTATACTTGATAACAGTAGTACATTCACTATGACCTATGTGTACAGAACCATAACTACGGACACATAATTCGCCTTTGACTGGTAGTACTGAAATAGCAGGTAAGTCTGGAGTAGTATCAGACTGAACATTCAGGACCATGAAATTCGACGAATAATTACCTAAATTATATACTTCATTTTCTAGATCTAAACCTGTTCTGTGGGGGAGACCTTGCTTGTCTGGAAAACATGTACTGTTAAGAAAAGACATATCTGTTGAGGATGACGTTAACGTGGACCATGCTCCACACGAACCATTGTGTGAGAATGGATAAGGAAAAAGTGGCAGAACTCCCTTCGGTGTCTGGAAAGGGGGGAAGTCGACCACACACCCAACAATTAGTGGCATTGCTGGTCTGGTGTGAATAATGTAACATACGGATAAATGTGTTGTTGCGCATAGCGAGGCGGTAAGAATATTCGTGAGGAGGCAGATCACTAAACGTGTGCTCTACTGTAGCATTAGCAGACATATTTACATGAGGAACTGGAAAACACAGGAAAAGTGCGTAGCTGGTGCAGGAAATCATTATGCTGAGAAATAATATGAAACTCAGAAAAACGATACATTTGATTGAACTTTGACTGACTCTCTCACTATGGGGGTCTATTTTATACATGTCAGAAACAATTTAACCGTTTCACCTAGGGGAGGACTTATACAATCAAACTGACTGACTTATTTTACTAGACCTGAGCTTCAACTTATACTCCTGTTGCGGAGTTTTCTCTAACAAGGGAGGGGTTGTAATAATGTCTTGTGCGGGACAGTCCTTTAAAACAATGTTCTGGCAGTCCTTTGAATCCTGGAAATCCTTGGAAATGTTTTTGGAGACTGATTTCAATGGATTGAAAAGTTTTACATGAGAAAGGTGGACCCACCCCTTCCTGCCTTCCAACTTGACGGCAGTACGGGTGGTCAAGAGGACCTGACGTGGCTCCTTCCAACGTGGTTCCAGCGGACTTGATCTGTCGAAATTTCTGATCATCACAAGGGAGCCTGGAACGATCTCGTGCGGTGCCACCTCGGTATTGTCTGGAAATGCGGCGGCAACCTGTGAACGACATGAGTTGAGGGCAGACATCAAGGAAGCTAGGTAATCTGTCAGCATATTACATGAAACATCGGTAATACTTCGGGGTCTAGGAGTACCCCACATGTTAGGGGGGCGGCCGAATACGACCTCATACGGGGACAGACCTGATCTGGAATGTGCGACCATACGCATATAAAACAAAGCGACTGGCAGAGCTATTAACCAGTCCACACCTTTGTCCTTACAGACTTTTGCAATGCGGATTTTCAGAGTCTGATTATGCCTTTCGACTAGTCCAGCTGCTTCTGGATGGCGTACACAATGAAACTTCCACTGGTACCCTAACAACAGGAAAACGTGCTTCATTAACTCTGAGGAGAATGGCTGACCGTTATCAGAATATACGACTCTAGGGAGTCCGTATCTAGGGAAAAATTCACGAACCAACTGCTTGGCAGTGGTCGCGGCTGTGTAATCTGGGACTGGATATGCTTCTGTCCACCTGGACAAAGCGCATACTACTACAAGGACATACTTGAAACCTCGACATCGCTCCATCTGAATATAATCCATCTGGAGGACCTCAAAAGGGTGGTCAGGGGGCTGGAAACCACCTTGTTCCACCGGGACACTTTTACCTGGATTAAACTGACAACATATCATACAGGTACGGACTTTCTGCTTGGCTGCAGCTCGTAAATGCTTGTTGAACCAAATGTTCTGGATACTGTCTAACATAGCTTTTTCTCCTAAATGTGCTGGACTATGTGCGGTATTGATAATGACTTGAACCATAGAATCGGGGAGAAACCATGTGGCTCTACCCTTCGTTAACCATCCTTGATCTGTCTGGACCCCTCCTTGTTCGGACCATTTCTTGATTTCATCAGGAGTAGCATGTAACTGTATATCTATGACATCTTGTGTAGGGTCCTTAACTGTCATGCATGTAATCGGATCTGGAGTATGTGTCAGATTAACTGGAATGTCTGGAGTCTGTGCTGTAAGCTTGGCTGTGCGGTCTGCTAGATCATTACCTTGGGAAATAATGTCAGTGACTTTCGTATGTGCTTTGCATTTCATGATAGCAATAGATGTCGGTAAATGTATGGCATCTAACAGGGCTTGAATAAGGAGACCATGCTGAATCTTGGTTCCGTGAGAAGTCATGAAACCTCTCTCCTGCCAGAGCACTCCGAAGTCGTGTACAACTCCGAATGCGTAACGTGAATCTGTGTAAACATTAACTTTCTGGTTCTTGGCGTGTATACAGGCTTGTGTCAGAGCGACTAGCTCTGCTGCTTGAGCGGACAGGGTGTCAATACGGTGTGTCTTGATAACTTCAGTGTCGGTAGTCACTGCATACGCGGCGACTAGTTCTCCTGTACTAGTTCTCATACATGAACCATCTACATAAAGTTTCAGGTCAGGATCTGGTAACGGAATGTCTGTCAGGTCTTGTCTTGGCTTCGTCGTAATGTTAACTACTTCCACACAATCATGTGGGTCTAGATTTGAATTAACTGATGGTAACAGTGTAGCAGGATTCAGAACGTTGCAGCGTCTGATTTCTATGTGTGGCTGGAACAGTGTCAATTCATAACCTGTTAAACGTGCAATTGTCAAGTGCTGAGTTTGTGTTCGGTTTAAAAGAACTTCTACTGAATGTGGGACTTGTACTGTCAGGGAATGTCCTAAAACTATGGAATCACTTTGTCTGATAGCTAGTGCTGTGGCTGCAACTGACTTGAGGCACGCAGGCAACGCCTGGGCGACTGGATCTAATGTGCTCGAAAAATAAGCACAGGGCTTGTATTGACCTGCTTGATCTTGTGTGAGAACAGATAATGCTGTACCTTCCCGTTCAGTAACGAAAAGTGTAAAAGGCTTACTGTAGTTCGGTGTAGCTAGAACTGGAGCTTGGCATAAAGCTTTCTTTAACTCGTTAAAACTAAGTGTATGTCCAGATGTCCAAGGGAGGACAGTCGATACGGCTGTCTCCTGTGTCGTTAACTGTATCAGTGGCTTGGCTAGAAATGCATACTGGGGAATCCATTGTCTACAATAAGAAGTAAGGCCGATAAAAGCACGTACCTCCTTCTGGGTTCTGGGCTGGGGAAGACTCGCTATTAACTGGATACGGTCGGGTGTCAACTGCCTACCCCTCTTGGACAGCAAGTGTCCTAAGTATACCACTTGCTGGACACAGAATTGAAGCTTCGAAGGTGACACCTTGTGCCCCATCTCAGCTAGAAAATACAGAACTGTAAGGGATGCTCGCTCGCAAGCACGTTCAGAACGGGCTGTGATCAGTAGATCATCGACATACTGGAGCAGGGCAGTGTCAGTTGGCATGTGAATATTGTCTAGTTGTCTCTTGAGTGCCTGACTGTAAATACTAGGACTTTCTGTGAAACCTTGAGGAGCGCGTGTGAACATATAGCTCCTTCCATTAAAACAAAATCCAAAAAGAAACTGGCTGTCTGGATGAATTGGAACACTAAAAAATGCATTCTTGAGGTCTATGACAGTGAAAAACATGGCTTCGGAATCAATGGCTGTTAACAGGGAAGAAATGTCTGGAACAACTGGGTACTGAGGAATAATACATTTATTAAGCTCTCGTAAATCAATCACTAATCGATATACTGGGGGTGCATTCGGATCAGTACGTTTCATGACTGGAATGATCGGAGAATTACATACATTGGAGTCAGTTTCTACAACTACTCCTTGAGCCATGAGCTCGTCAATAATTTTGGATAAGGCTGCTACAGCCTCAGGTGGCAATCTGTACTGTCTGATTCGGGGTAACACTACACCTGGTTTGAGAGTCACACGATGGGGTGTGATTTGCATGTAACCTACATCAGTTGGACCTTGCGCCCATAAATGCTGTGGAACATTAGACAATCTTGAATCAAAATCTCGTAATACATAGTGACCCTTAAAGTCACGTAGGAACAGACGTATTCCCTCTGGGGAACAGCAAATAACTGCACCTAACTCTTTCAGTGTCTTAATACCTAATAGATTTTCTGGACATGACTTAGTAAGTAACAGATCAGTAGTACGGGACAATGGACCTACTTCTAGAGTAACTGGCTTAGATATTTCATTAACTATTGGCTTTCCTGAAAATCCAAGGGAAACATTTCTTGAGCCTGAGAGTGGAGCCCCTGGAACTTCGGCATGACTAATTGTGGTCCTACTTGCCCCTGTATCGATCAAAAACTTTCTGTCTTTCCCCAATACTTGACTGTGAACATAGGGACCTTCTTGATCTACAGGTATCTCGATGAGAGGCAAGCCTACCTCCCTCTCTAGGCTGTTTCATGAATATGACTGGTACTCTGGATACTCAGACTGTGCATACTGGTACATCTGCGATGTAACATGCTGTGTTGCAGCAATGGGCTGCGGTGCGGAAACTGTCTGTTGTGCATTCTGTGACTGCGGAGTCTGTGAAACTTGTTCTTGTCTAGGCGGACGTGGTCTTTCTTTAGTCTTACCAGTAGCTATGTTGTGTTTCAGAACTGCACACTCGTTTATAAAATGACCTGGCTGTTTACAATAATTGCAGTTCCCTTTAACGGGAGCTGCAGGATGACTGGCTTGATTCGGACCCCTCTTCTGACTGTCTTGAGGAACAGATTGTGCAACTAGCACTTTCATTTTCGTGTCTTTCATACGTTTTCTCTCGTGTTCTTGCTCTTCCCTGATTCTATTCTGGTGATACTGGAGCATCTGGAGCATCTGGGACGGAGTATTAGCTTGCCAGGTGCTTTCGACTTTCAAAACTCGATTTTTAATTTGTGGACTTGAATTCTCAACTAATTTGGTGACGAAAAGATGAGGGTATGACTCACTACTTGTCTTGAGACCACTGTTAATACTGAAACATTTCTCAAATCTAGAATAAAAATCACTAATATCCTCATCTTGTTTCTGTTTACAGGCTGAGATTGCATCCCAGTCTTCTTTCCTTGTTGTCAATAATCTGGGTAAAACTTGAATCAATAATTCTGGTAAATCTTTACATTTATCTCCGAGACCAGTACCTGGTACTCGTGCCTTGTCTTCAGCTTCTAGAGCTGTCCAATCGATCTTTTTCTCTCCCACCTCCCATTCTTTTTCCTTTAACTTTTCATACACCCCTGCGGGTAACAGGACCTTTAACATTTTAATGATATCTGGGTAAGTGTATTCTCCCATACGGAGCATGTCTTTTAATTCTCTATGGAACCCTGCTGGATCTTTGTCATGACAGGGAATTAATTTCTTCATTTCAAGAAGTTCCATCTTTGAAATTGGAGTGTATACAAACACTCGTTGCATTACGCCACCCGCCCCTTGGACTGGGTGGACTTCTCGTAGCGGATTCTGTCTGTCTATGTAGAATGATTTACTTTCTGGAGGTGAGACATGAACAAAATGCGGGTTCAGAAACGTTCTATACTTGTGACGCTGTTCTAGAATGACACTTATTAAATCGGTACCTAGACCTCTCCATCTATACTGGAGTAACTCGTTCAGGATATCGTGCAACGGGCCTGGATCAGAATGTTGACCCTCATACTGAGTAATGAGGTGCTGGATCATATACATACCCACCAGTCGTTGCTCGGCTGGGGGCAATTTCAGAAACATTTGTGCCACTATTTCGTCTGGAAAAGTGGTAGAATCAGTAATCCATCGGACTGCTGATCGGGCTAGTTCTTGTTCATGCATAGTACTTAGTTCACTGTAACCGACTCGTGATTTCAGAATGTGATCGGTAGCTTGAAATACTTGTTCTAGGGAACCTTGTTCTGGTGCTAGATGTTGAAAAATAGACTTGGGTTCTAGACGTAAATGGCGATCTGGAAATCTAGATTTTCCTACATACGCTATTCTGGCGGGATTCTCGTTCTCTTCCTCTTCAGGATCAGAGATACTTTCTTTCTCGCTTACTTGTGCTGCTTTACGTTGTTCGTGTAACCTTATTATTTCTTTACGAATTTTCTTGTACATACTCTCCATGGCACTGACGGTCTTGTGCTTACCCTCGGCTATATTATCACTCCACCTTGTCAGGATTCTCATTTCGGCGGGATCTTTAGACGGGTAATCTTGTTCTCTTATTAAACAATTGATCAGGAACTTTAATATCATGAGCTGAATCTCGGCTTTCCTTTGAGACATAATCTCGCCAATACTTTCTGGATCATCCCCTGTACGGATGAAACGATATATTCTGTCTAGATCTTCTTTCATATTCGGCAAGGTGACTAGATACTCGGTCACTCTCCTTACACGTAAGGAATATAAAACCATAGTATATTCGCCTGGGACTGGATCATAGACACATTCGTTAAGGGCTTGTCTGATTTCTGTAACAGACTTATTACTTTTAGGAGTACGCTGTGATGCTTGAGCATGTAATTCGAGTGCTGATAAACGCTTGTGTGGCGGCGGGGTTTGAGGAGTAGCTCCTCCTGCGGCCCCTAGACTGGAGTCGTCTACTGAGGCTCTACGTCCTGGCAGAGTGGGAAATGGAACTATAGGCTGGACCGGGGGTACCGTAACAGGTACTCCGGTGTCTGGAGAAGCATGAATTACCTGGTTTACGGGGACTGGCGGAGCGCGGACAGGATTTGCATATTCGGGAACTGTGTCGTCCAGATAGGACGAAATAAAAATATCAGCTGCGGTCGGTTTGTGACGTAGCTTGGTCGGAACTAATGGTGGCGGGAAATTACTAGATGCCTCTGGGGTCGCTTTTGGCACTCCTTCGGCAAGAAGAGGATACATACCCTTAATAAGGGCATGCCTCTGTCTGTCTGACTGTTCGGCTTTGACTTGTTCACCTATCTCGATTAACTCCCTTTCTTGGGCTCGTTCTTGGGATTCTCTACTTAACTCTGACTTTCTGACTTCCTTTTCCGTTCTTCTATGAGCTTCCTTGCGCCATAACTCGATGGCATCTTTCTGTGACTGTCTGGCTTTCTTTTTCCATAATGCTTCTTCTACTCGCATGATACATTCGGCATCCCACGTACCCGATACGGGCCATCTATACTTTTCTTCTAACTGTTTGGTATACTCTACCCATAAATCTAGATACATTATGGCGCTTATGCCATGTTTCTGATACATAAAATGACCTGGACTGTCCCTAGGCGGGACAGGAACTGCTTCCTCTAACAGACCCTTTCTAGTTTTTAACTGACGTAACTTGGAAAAGAGCGGCATTCTAAACTTGAATCGGAACACAATACAATACACAAAAAACAATAACAATTGGGAAAACAATTCAGGCATACCACGACATTGGAAATACACTAAACAATATCATAACATAACAGTTCGAACAGAATACTACCTGAAAATACTGAAAACAGAAACAGAACAGAATTCTCGAGAACGGAACAGACTAGAGTTACTGGATGCACTGCTGTAACAGTACGGAACATACCGGTCCCATAAAGGAACGCATCAAGACCCGTATCCACCTAGGTGAACACTTCGTTTGTGGGCTTGGGTACCACCAACCCACGGACCAGGAGTCAATTTAGATTGGTCCTGTCTAGATACTACCCCAGCAATGGTACTCACCGGGCAGCACGGAACGGAAAGGCCTCGAACGGGACTGGACTACGACGGACTTCGGACTTCGGACTTCAGTTACGGGTGGGCCTCCGGATACCTCGGACCTTGGACTCTCGGCTTGGGCTCTGGTCGGGACTCGCCGCGTTCCTCCACCGTCTCGTTTGGATGCTGGACCGCCTCCTCCGTCTCCTCCGTGGGCCTGAGGGATACTTGGAGCAGAAATATCTGCCAGTGCACGGTATGGTTCCGTCACGACTGCAGAGGGTCAGGGGGTCGGCGTGGCTTCACCGACGCGTGGGGAAAGGGCAAGTCCCTATTCGGGCGCCATTATGTGGTAAATAAATAAATAATACCCTATTTTTGACTAGACTTATAGCATAACAGATAGCTCAATAAAATAAGAGTCAAGATTCGAGGTAGTAGGAGTTTCTGCAGGTTTATTACAGCATAAGGACAGAATCAGGACAACCTGCATGGGAATAGGACAATAAGGCCCGGCAGCTGCCGGGGCTGGGTCTGGGATGAGCGCGCTAACATTCAATAACAAAACACAGGCATATATACATAGCGCAAACACATAGCATTACATTGCAGTAGGCGTAGCAGTGGGTGGAGCAGAAGACGTGACGCGTAGCAGTCGCGAGAGATAACAGTAAAAAGAGGTGTAACTGGGAGTATACATAGACATGTGATGCAAACGTAACAGAATATGTCATGAATGGGCGGAAACTTTGGAGGGGGCTACCTAAGGAGCCGGGACCTCTAACCTAATGGTGCGCGAAAACTGGCAATGACGTGTTACTAGGAGAAGCTGGGGGCTATGAACTCTGTGCTAGGAGCAGAGACTAGAGTCTGAAGGGTCGGAGCGACATGTACCTAAACCCTATCTGGTATCTGATGTTTAGGGAACATGTTGATATAAACTAGAAGTCATGAGGGGAAAAGCTAACTTGATTCTAAGACTGGACCATGCATTATTCTACATGTAGTGCGTGATGAAGAATATTAAATGACCATTAAATACAGTATTTCTCTAACGTGGAGACGAGAAGGCTAGACAATGACGGAAACTATTGATGCAGTTCAGTAGCTTAGGAATGCAGAGGAGGAGGACTGAACTGATAACTGGAACTATAACATACTTTTGGCAGACTCAGAGGCAGGGCCAAGCTGCACCGGGCACTGCTAGGCAGGAAGTAAGTGAAGGGTCGAGGATACAGGTGGGGGCTGTATCGCTCCTCAGCGAGGCTTTCAGGAGACAGGAGCTGAATCTGTGGTCCGGGCCCTTTTGAGGCCTGGAAACGGGGATTTTATAATGGAATAACGTGCACACTAAGAAACGTGGCAACATTACTTTACATAGGCCTAATATTCGTAGTATTCACGAGGACTGGAAACTAACATACTAGAGGTGGACACAACTGGAATTGCGTCATTAATCAGGCATGGGGAATAACATATGCATATTGGTCATGCACACATAACATATGATGGATGAAGCGTAGGGACACAGAACATGGCAAAATTTACTTTTCCACAACCATCAAAATTACAATTCAGATGTGCGAGGTGTACCCTTACCACCTCTGAAAGTCTGGAACAAGACATTGCAGACACGGGAGGAATCCATGAATAATCAGAAGCATTAATTTCTTCTGACTTCCCTATATCTGGGTCTGATCAGCGTCCGAGTCACGTGTAGCGTGCTCCCTCTATGAACGCTGGGAAATGTAGTTCTCAGGCGGCTACTTCCTGGTTTTTCCATCTTTTGCGGTCAGTCAGTGTTCTACTGGCCGCTGGATCCTGACACTGCAGTACCTCTGCATGTCTGTAAACATAGACAAGACTACAAGTACTCTATGGTTATTGATTAGGATCACATGATTGCAATAAATCTGCGATTTGAGATTCACAGATTTACCAACATTTTTTACAATTATTTTAAATATATACATCCTTCCACTTTCATTAATGACATCAGTGTGAACATATTTATCAGTAATATATGCCACCCTTTATCTGTTTTTCAAGGAATGTACTCAGTCAGTCAGTCAAATCAAATCAAATCAGCTTTATTCAATTTTGATGCACTAGTAAAAATCATAATAGCACAGATTTTTTTTAAAAGATAAAAACTTTTCACAATTATATTACATAATACAGAAACATAAGAAACAATCCATATTTATATACTCAGAGGAGTACAAAAAAGCTCATTATAGTGAAGCTTCACATTGTGTTCCGGTACCTAATAACAGCCTTTAAAAAGGAAGAAATAACCATGATAATTTGTTCATTTTCTAATAATTGTCACCTTAGATTGTTCTACATTGTCTTAGGCCTCAGCTTCTGAGAGTAGGCATTAAAAACCTTTTCCTTGGTACAACATAGTATTTACAAAAAAAAGTGCAGTGCAGGGTTGATTGTTTTGAAATATGATCACATGGGCATATAGGCAAGTTTTTCGTCTAACCATTGGTTTCTGGGAATGTAATCATTCTAAAGAAAGACCCACAATGGAAATGGGCCAGAAGCCTGTGCATGTGGTCATCAAGCGGTTATCCATGACTGTTTTTTTCTCTCTCTCAATAAGACATCACTTGTTCTCTAAGTTATTCAGGCAATATGCTTTTAACCTTTTTCTAGATACAGTTTCCATGCTAATTGGGGAGTCAAAATATTCTGGATGGCCAATGTCATGTGACATTCTTTTTATATAACTAATCCATGACATATTAGCCACCCTGTCTAATTTAAGACACTCCAAAATTATGCCTCTGTTAAAACCTGTCTCCATAGATACCCACACCTAGTGCCACAGTAATAGGGGATTCATTCTAATGATGTCAGAAAAGGTATGAGAGAGAGAGACCAAGTTCCCTATGACGGCTAAAAGTAGCGGTAGAACTGGGGACCGCCAGCAAGTAGCGGGTAAAAGTATTTTCACAGCATTGAATTTGATCTACTCCTTCAATACTCCAGATACTTGCCCCATATGTCCCTGTTGAAATACATTTAGATTTATAAATATCCAATAGCTCTGGGACAGGTCTACCACCTAATTTCTTAGAGAAATTAATGACTGCTCCTATTGCTCTTGAGAAAGTCAATTTCCTTGCTTTCATGGCCGCTTTCCAGGACCCATTACTGTAAAAAATTATTCCTAGATAGGAAAATCTGTCCGTGATTTCAGTTTTTTTGCTATCAATAAAGACGTCACATATTTTTCTCCTTTTTGTTCCACAACTCATTGTGTAGGTCTTAGTAATGTTTACCTTTAGGCACCTGTTTTTCATGTATGCAACAAAATTGGGGACAGATCTTTGTAAGCCTAACTGCATCTGCGCCATTATAACTGCGTTGTCCGCATACAATAGAATACGGACAGGGGTATCCTTAATGTTTGGGTAATCATGTTGGTGTTCACTCAAGTACTGTCCTAGGCTATTAATATAAAGCGAAAAAAAGAATGGGCAATTATGCGCCCTTGCCTCACCCCCTTTTTTATACATTACTTGGTTGAATACTCCCCCTGTCTCCCATATCGGACCCTCGCCCCTGCCCCCTATGCAGCTCCTTGATAAACATTAGCAACAGTGGGTCAACCTCTAGCTCTTTAAGAATGCTCCACAACATATCATGTTTGACACAATCGAATGCTGAGCTTAAGTCCACAAACATAAGGAAAAGTTTACCCTTCTTGCTTTTGTATATTTATCTATAATTAGTGATAGGTTAAGTCCCTGCTCGGTTGTACCGAGACCTGAGTTAAATCCATATTGATAATTTGATAGAACTCCTGTTTCTTTTGCCCATGTCTGTAGCTTGTTTAAAATATCCCTCCCAGCAACTTTCATAAAAGCATCCAATAAGGAGATTGGCTGATAACAGCTTGGATAATTTCTATCCCCTTTTTTGAATATGGGGATCACAATAGCATCCGTCCAAGTAGAAATGAACCTATGACGATAACAGCTGATTAGGACATTTGTTAGAAGCGGGGCCCATAGCCCTATATTAGTTTAATAGACCTCCACAGGGATGCCATATGGCCCTGGTGCTTTCACTGGGGCATTCTCGGTTACGGCCCTAATGACCTCCTCGAGGCAAATATCGATATCTAGGGGAAAGGCTCCATATTGTGTATTATCTTCAGTCCCCGTTACTACTGTTGATGTCTTGTAATCATTAGTGATCTCATCAATATAGAGCCCCATAAAGAATTCTACCCACTTACCTCCTGTGATTGCCATGTCTATAATATTGGTCTCTCTATCAATGAAAAAGGGAGCATTAACTGCTCTCCAGAAGCCAATGTTGTCTTTCTTTATGCATGCCCGATGCAGCGCTTGCCATGCTTCCCTTTTTAATTGCGCCTTCCGTTTCTTTAAGGCTAGTCGATACAAGATTCTGTCCCGCCTTACTTTTTCTTTGCGTCTAGGTTCACTGTGGAAAGCATTTTTTAAATGGGTGTGCGCCTTAGTATATTCTTTGTCAAACCAACCCTGTGAATTATGCGCTCCATGTCGCTTTCCCCTCGTTAATAGTTTCCGGGCCCCATCTGATATCTTGAAGAAGCCATTAAAAATTTTAACTTCGTCCCTATTCTCTGAGAGGCATATCTCTATATCATCTGATGATTTTTTTATCAATTGTTGAAGAAATGCCACAGAATCCACCTTTGCCCAAATTATATTGTGTATTCCTATTAGTACTTCTAGCCAGACCTCTTACAGTGAGATCTAAACAAATTGGGTAATGGTCACTCATTAAAATATCAAGGGTGTTACAACTGAATGCATTACAAGAATACCTTTTAGACATCAAAACAAAATTAATGGTTGAATTACAACCCATCCCATTAAAAGTAGGTTGAAAAGATATTGGGGGTGAACACAGTTCATTTGCGTATCTTAAGTTAAATTGAAAAACCATTCCATTTAACAGGTCCTCTATGTCTGTATGTGAAACGTGAAACGGTGTATCTTCCTTATCCTTGCCTAAGCCACAGATACCTTGCTCACTATACTGGCACAGAGAACAGTTGAAATCGCCAACCCATATAATAAAGATATCCCGACATTTTTCCTTCGATATGTTTCAAGGATCGACAAAGGTCAGCGAAAACATTAGTTATCAGTGTTTTAGGTATATTGTTGTAGAAATGTATTAACACAAAAACCTTTTCCCCACCCAGACTCGCTGTTAGGATCTGATAGTAATCAGTGACATTTACAAATTTCGCATTAGAGACCGCTGCCACATTGGAGACGTAAATACATAAGCCCCTCCTTGTTTCGCTTCTGATTACTCGTACTAACTAGCTGAAGCGTTAACAGTTCGAAAGCCATTTATGTTGCTTTCCCCAGTTGCCCATGTTTCTTGAAGGCAAATTATAGCATATTCCTCTATAAAGGTTAACCACTGGAGACCCCTTACTTTAGCTGATAATCCTGCAATACTCCAAGTTAGTATTTTGCATCATTTGCTGGTATTTGACTTGGATGGCTCTCCTCCTGTCTCCTTCCTCATTTCGCTATCCCTTGTGCAAAATTGGTGTTATTTCTTAAGTAGATCCCATTCCAGTGTTATTTTGGATTTTACCTGGATCTGCGTGTCTATCCCCACCCTCCCTGCTATTATCTTTGTACAATAATCAGTCTCTTCCTTTCTCGCACAGTGTGTTGAGACCATGTCCCTGGGTATGCAGGATATCGCCCTGTTGGGATAACATGGCCGCCTTCCTTTGATCCACCTCCCTCCCTTGGTTTAAATTTAGTCAATCTAAATCCTCCATTGATGTTAGCGGTTCGAAACGGTTAAGTAGTGGGACATTCCATTGTGTTGTAAATTCTGCATGGGGGTCCCTTTCAGGTTTTCTGGCACCAGGCCTAGGTAAGAGTGGATAGGGGGAATAGAAAGCCCCTAACGCTAATACATTAATTTCATTATTATTATAAAAAGCATTCCCTGCCCTGGGTAAAATTGCGTAGACTAACATAGGGTCACTGAATATCAGGACTGTACAATCTCCCAAGAGCGCTTTTCGTTCCTTGCCCAGCCACGTAACTCGTCCTGCCATTTTAAAGTTTTTAAATAGCGCTTCGCTAGAACCAAATGGAGTGACTTATTACGGAGTTTCCTCCATGTTTCATGTTACGGTGTTTGCAATACAGGGGCATTGGCCAGAATTACAACATATGGGGCCATATGTAGGTAGCTAAATACCGGTCGGTAACGGCCGAAATGTGGTAAATTTGCCGTTACCAACCAGTATTTAGGCATATGAGATGTAGGAGGCCAAAAGTAAGTATTCAGTAAATATGAATCGGTAAATACCGATTCATCATTACAGAATTCTAAATTACCGAATCAATATTTACCAAATCCTTATTTACCGAATCGGTGTATAAGAAACGGTAAAAATGAGAATAGAGATGTAGGTAACTTCAAAAATACTAAAGAGTCTGTAATTACCATGGATTGAGGTGGTAACCAGGTGCAGGCCATAAAACAGGCCCCAAAATGCAACAGTGTGATCAGAATGGCGGCATTCTATGGGATAGCAAGGCAGCTACGGCTACAGGCAGCAGGAGAGGGGCACTGGAGACAGGAGGAGCAAGTCTACAGACAGCGGATCACACTCTTCCAACTTACTGAGGCAGAGATCCATGAAAGGTACAGGCTATACCCCCACACCATCCTGGACTTGATAAGGGACCTGCACCCACTCCTGGAGCACCCAACACCAAGGGCGCATGCCATACCACCACATGTGCAGGTGATCTGTAGCCTACACCTGCTTGCATCTGGCAGTTACCAGGGGGCTATAGCTGCGATCGGTGGGGTGTCCCAGAGCTGGCTGTACCGTTTCTTCAGGAAGTTCCTGGAGGCCATGATGCAGAGAATGCATCATTACATCAGCTTCCCTGCCACACATGCGGAACTGCTGAAGACCAAGACTGACTTTTACCAAATGGCACAGTTCCCTCATGTGATCGGCTGCATTGATGGCACACACATCCCAATCTGCCCACCTGCAGCCACTGAGTACATCTACATGTACAGAAAGTCCACACACTCAATAAATGGGCAGGTAATCTGTGATGCTGCCAACATAATCACAGACATTGTTGTCAAATTCCCATAAGGCACCCACGACTCCTACATCTTCCAGAACAGTGGGATCTACATATGCCTGACTGCGGGGGAATTCTGAGAAGGATACCTGCTAGGTAAAACACTGCGATACAAAAGGGGATGATGGACGGAGCGTTGGAGCAAATCAAACACTCACCCCCAGTCAACTGATCTGGGTTTAATCCATCACCATTCTTTAGCCCACTCAGCCACCCCATTTCAGACATGGCCATATGCAAATCAGTCTGACCGTGTGCTCATGGGAACAGTCCAGCCCGAACTGCCAAGCCATGTCTTCCATGGACCGGAAACAAGCATCCTGGGACCGGTTTCGGATTCATAATCCTCATCAGCCAGGCTATCTTGAATCCAGTGGCCAAAACACTGTGACACACCCTGATAGATACTGCAGATGTAGGTGTTGTTGTGCACGTGACTAATGGTTCTCTCTTTTCCACATAGGCGATAGCGCATATGCCGTCCGCTCGTTCATCCTGACACCCTACCTGAACCCATCAACCACGAGAGAGAGACAATACAACGTGGCACACAAATGGACTCGCAATGTTGTGGAGCGCACCTTTGGGCTGTTAAAAAGCAGGTTCCGCTGCCTCCACAAAAGCAGAGGCGCACGTCAGTACTCACCCCTCATCTGCTGTAAAATAATTGCAAGTTGCGCAATGCTGCACAACCTTGCCACTAGGAAAGGAACAGCAGTAGAATTAACAGATATTGAGGATAATGATGATGAAGATGCACAGTTTGAGCCCATTACAGCAGGAGTGGCACCAGCAAAAGATGGGAGACAGAGATGGGCAGAGATCACACGCAACTGTTTCTAAGGAGACACAGCCAGGCGTTGCATGTTCATGACATAGTTTAATAACTGGGCACTACAAGAAAGAACAAATGGCACACCATGCCAATCCAAATGGTGACAACCTTAATAGGTAGTCATGGGTTACTTCACCCTAAATATGTACATAAATGTGTGGGCAGCATTAACATCTGCATCCACGCACAACAGTGCTGGATGCCTGCAGCTGGCCTTCCTCACTGTCCGCCGAGCCAGGGCCCGCAATATGCCGCCTGATGCTCCTCCGGGTGCCTGGGACAGGGGGGGTAATGCTGCTCCTGCTGGTGGTCTCATCACTCTCCCCCACACCTAGTGCACCAGCTTTTGTTGACTGGGGGATCAGCAGCACTTCCAGTGCGGTTGTAACCTTCCCAATCCCCTGGTGACATGAGTGCAGCAGTGCACAAGCCCCTCCTGCATTGCCACGGAGCGCCTGGTTTCAGTTGCCAGGCAGTTCACTGCCTTGGTGTGCTGCTCCATGTACTGCTCTCCCTGCGCCTTCTTGCCCTGCCCTCGTCCAGTTTGTCACATAGTACCATCAAAAGACTGGGACATGTCCTGCATGCCTTCTGCCATCTCCTTGATGCCCTCCGCCATAGAGCTGATGCCCCTGTCAATATTAACCATGTTCTGGTTTAGGTGCCGCATTTGTCTTTGAACTGACTGTATGGCCTTCCCCTGCAGGCGTTGCACCTTGACCATACTGGACTCCAGCCCTCCAAAGACCCCATCACCCTGCCAAGTTGTACTGTGCTCCCAGGCCCTGCGGTGTCTCGCACCTCTGTGGGCAGTGGGCACCCTCGGAGGTGGACTGTAGCCCAGCATTTGTTTCCTCCAGTGGAGCAGTTGGTGTGTCACCCCCCCTTGTGTCATCAGAGGATGACTCCATGACATGGAGAGTGGCAACAGCATGCCTCCTGGGCCTTACCATTACAGGTGATCTTGCTGCTGGTGAGGCTGATAGTTCTTGTGAGGCTTGCTGTGGTGATGAGTCAATCAGCAGGGTCGATGCTGGCTCTGCTGTTGTGGCTGGCTCTGGTGGTGCAGCTGCCTGTGGTGTTGGTACCGGTGGTGGTTGAGTGCTGTGACCTGCACTTGTGCTGGCATCCTCAGTTCTTCCCTTACAGGGTGCCCTTCCCTCATTCTCCTGCGCAATCCTGCGCAATGACTCTCCTGTGGACAAATATGGACATTAGCTCAGTGGTCCTGCAGCCCTGCATTACAAAATTAAATTACAATCTTGTCACACTATCTCAATGTCCGAATCGGAGTCAGTGCCCGCTTTAGGGGCTTAGAGGGTTGGCCCGGCCTCTATCGGCCTCAGACGGGATCAGACGAGCCTGTCTCTGCCCAATCTTCACCCTGTTGGCGCCCCCGCGCGTGTCCCGCAAAGCCCTTATAGCGCTCCTGCGCTCGTGATTCCTCCCGCAGTCACTGGCAGGCAGAGACCAGGTTGAAAGTGCCGGTGCAGGATGCAATGAAGAGGCTCCCCACTGCGCCAGTTCTCTCGCAGCCCTTGTAGTGCTCCTGCGCTCGTGACTACTCCCGCTGTGACCGGCAGGCAGGGACCAGGTTGAAAGTGCCGGTGCAGGATGCAATGAAGAGTCAGTCAGTCAAACGTAATTTATTCGCAGGCAACAGCCATAAAGTACATGTTTTCTGAGTTTCACGACTTCCCAAATCTATTGACTGGAATCGTGAATTAGATCAATGACACTCTCAAACTTTGCCTTTTGATTGGCCACATTAGGACCCTGCCCATGTACATGTAAACCAGCTATTTATCTGGGTAATTCTGTAAAGAGAGGATCCAGCAGCAGTGATGCTGTTTTGTTTGTTCACTTTCATGAATAATTAGTTAGAATGGCTGAAGCCTCATCTTGTGAACAGGATGACCATCTAGAACCTGTTGAGGATGAGGAGCAAGATACACCACCTGCAAGAAGCATTTTACAATAACCTCAGGGAAAGAGAAGGTTACTGCTAAATATGTGCAGTGCAGTATTTGCGACAAGCTGTTATCCATGGGCACTGCAAAGAAGTATTCACAGACTACAAATCCCATTTATAAACATTTAATAACAATTCATGAAAGGGTCTACAACCAGATGATGATGGAGAAAGCTGGTGGAGCAGGACAATGCGGCACTACAGCACACTTGGGAGAACCATCATCAGCCACAGTCATTACAATACCATTTGTCTCCAAAGAATTAAGTGAAATGGTTACTCACTGTGCAAAATTCCACATGCCTGTCACTGTAATAATATCTTCTGTGGGTGAATTATTGGATAAAGTGAAGAAACATCCCTGTTGGCTTTCATTCTGGTTCTTGTTGCCACTTAATGTTTTTGAACACTAAAGCCAACTGCTTCTTTGCGTTTCCCTTACCTTACTCTTTAAGTACCCTGTTTACATTTATTGGAAAAAAAAAACAATAAAAAATAACTATAACAATGTATTCTCCTAAAAAATGGTTCTTTTTAGAACCACCACCAGGTCAAACAAAGTTCTAACTTCTGTGTTATTAATGTATCCGTTACTGTATCAGTGTAAGACTGGGTGTGTAAGTGCCTCTATCGATGTGTGAATGTGTGTGTTATTGGGTACTTGAGTGTGTACCTGGGTATTTCAGTGGCTGAATCGGTGTGTGTCAGGGGGTATATGGTGTGTGTCTGTGTGTCAGTGTCTGTAACAATGTGTGCACAGGTGTGTTAGTCTCTGTATTAGTGTGTCCCTGGATGTTTCAGCGGCTGTATATGTATGGGTGCTTGAGAGGCTGTATCAGCATTTGGCTGAATGACTAAGTGGGTACATTGATATGTGCGAAACTGTATAGGTCTGTGAGTCGGTATGCAAGAGTTTTTGTGGGTGTGTGACTGGAGGTCTTGACTGCCTGTGTGGGTATGTCAGTGGTTGTGTGAATTTTTGTAGGGGTGAATAAGTAGCTTTGTGGATATGTGAGTGGGTGTGAGAGTGTGTCTATGGCTATTTGAGTGGGTGTGTGAGTGCCTGTGTGTGTCTGTCATTGGGTATCTGTGTGTCTCTGTTGATCTGTGAGTGGGTGAGTGTATATGCGGGTACCTGTGTAGGTATGTGATTGGGTGTGAGAGTACCTGTGTTGCTTTGTGAGGGGAAGTGTGAGTGGCTGTATGGGTCTGTGAGTGGGTGTGAGAGTGCCTGTAACTGTCTTTGGGTAGGTGTGAGAGTGCTTGTATGGGCTGTCTGGCAGTGGGTGTGAAAGTGACTCTGTGGAACTATGAATGGTACTGTGAGTACCTGCATAGGTCTTTGAGTAGGTGTGAGAGTGCCTTTGTGGGTCTGTGAGTGGGCATGAGTGGTGCTAATGGTCTGTGAGTAGGTGTGTGTGCCTGTGTGGGTCTGTGAGTTGGCAAGAGTGGTGCTAATGGTCTGTGAGTAGGTGTGTGTGCCTGTGTGGCTCTGTTAGTGGATGTGCGAGTGGTTCTATAGTATTATGAGTGGGTGTGTGAGTGCCTATGTAGGTTTGTGACTGGGTGTGTGAGATCCGGTGTAGGTCTGTGAGTGGGTGTGTGAGTCTATGAGTAGGTGTGCGGGTTTGTGATTGGGTGTGAAACTCTTTGTTGGTCTGTGAGTGGGTGTGATTGGTGCTAATGATCTGTGAGTGGATATGAGTTCCAGTATGGATCTGTTAGTGAGTGTGTGAGTGGTGCTATATTCTATGAGTACGGTTTTGGGTACCTGCGTGGGTCTGTGACTGAGTGTGTTAGATCCTGTGTATGTCTGTGAGCGGGTGTGTGAGTGCCTGTGCAGGTCTATGAGTAGGTGTGTAAGTTAATGTTAATGTTAATGTTAATGTTATGGGTGTCTTATATAGTGCTCGGCTACTCCGAGGAGTGTCCCGGCGCTTTCAAACCCACAACAGACTAACAAAAGACAGAAAGAAGAAAGAAAAGAAACATCAGATCATTGTCCATAGAGCCACGTCTTCAGACCTTTTCTAAAGGCCAGCAGATTTGAGGTACCGCGGAGCGACAAAGGGAGGGCATTCCACAGCTTGGGAGCCAGGTGTTTAAAAGAACGCCCCCCCGCCCTTGCTTTCCTAACAGAAGGAACAGTGGCCAGACCAAGAGATTCCGATCTTAGGGATCTAGCTGGCTTGTAGAAAGCAAGGCGTTTCTGAATATATTCAGCTCCCACAGCATGGAGTGCCTTATGCGCCAGCGTAAGAGTTTTAAAAACAATCCGGTTACGAATAGGGAGCCAGTGTAGGGAATGTAAAAGGTCTGAGGCTTTCGCACGACGAGGCAGACCAAAGACTGCCCGAGCCGCCGAGTTCTGGACCACCTGGAGTTTTTGTAATAGATAGTCCGGAAGACCCAAATACAAAACATTTGAGTAATCCAGCCTAGAACAGATGAGAGCCTGGACAGTAGTCTTCCTATGCGCAAGCGGGAGCAGGGGAAGAAACTTGCGCAACATTTTAAGGAGACCATAGCAAGTGCCCGTCAGACCAAGGATCTAGGACTTAAGTGACAGGCAGTTATCAATTTTGACCCCAGATTCTTAGCAGCCAGAGAAGAGGACGTGGGCGGGGACATGTTCACAGGCCACCAATCCTGCCACTTTGGGTCAGCCTGACACCCGAAGAAAAGCACCTCAGATTTTCCAGGGTTACATTTGAGGCTGTTTCGCTGAAACCATTCGAAAACAGCCTCAAGACACCCACGGATGCTCTCTCCGTTGAACTCAGCCCCCTTCCCACAAGTGAAAAGGAGCTGAGTTTCATCGGCGTATGATATGATCTGAGCCCCAAATGACTCAGCCAGCACCGCCAAAGGGGTCATAAAGATGTTAAAAAGAGTCGGGCTAAGCCCCGACCCCTGAGGAACTCCGACCTCCAAAGGCGGCACTTCGGCTGAGTATGAGGGGGCCCAGACCACCTGTCGGCGACCAGCTAGATAAGATCTAAACCAGTTCAACACCATCCCTCTCAGACCGATCTCATGGAGTCTGTTGAGGAGACCCTCATGAAGGACGGTGTCGAAAGCCACCGACAGGTCTAACATTACCAACATGGCTCTTCCTCCCTCATCCAACACTTCCTTGATGGCCTCATTAACCTTCAAAAGTGCTGTCTCGGTGCTTAGATTGGAGTGAAAGCCCGACTGGGTGGAGTGCAGCAGGCTATGGGTCTCAAGATAAGTGGAGAGCACAGTATGGACATGCTTTTCCACTGTCTTTGCGAGAGCAGGCAGGAGGGAAATCGGCCTATAGTTGGCAAGGATCTCGGGGTCAAGACCCGACTTTTTAAGTACCTGAGTAGTACTGTGAGTAGGTGTATGGGTCTGTAAGTGGGCATGAGACTGTCTGTGTTAGCCTATGAGTGGGTGTTTGACTAGCTGTGTGAGTATATGAGTAGCGAGTGCCTGCATTGGTTTGTTAGTAGGTGAGTGAGTAGCTATATGAGTACCTTCTTGGGTCTGTGAGTAGGTTTGAGAGTATTTGTGTTGGGGTATGAGTGACTGTGGATCTGCAAGTGGGGGTGTGAGTGCCTATGCGGGTGTGTGAGAGAGTCTCTGAGTACCTGCAAGGGTCTGTGAATAGGTATGTGAATACCTGTATGAGTCTGTTACTGGGCCTGCGAGTACCTTTGTTGGTCTGTGAATCAGTCTGTAAGTGCCTGCATGGCTCTATGAGTGGGTGTGCGGCTCTGTGGCTCTGGCAGTAGATGTAGGAGTACATGCATGGGTCTCTGAGTGGGTATGAGAGCCTATGTGTGTCTGTGAGTAGGAGTGAGAGTACCTGTGTGGGTCTGTGAGTGTCAGTCAAAATACTTTATTGCGATAACTTAATATCATATAAAGACAATGGCAAAATACAAACATACATATACAACAAATACATTCTTCTAAAAACAGTTAAGATACAATACAATAAAAATCATACATCAATTTACAATTCATAATGATGTAATGATACAAAGTGCAAAGTGCTAAAGTGCTAAAAGTGCTACAAAAAAGAAATACTAAGGAGGGAAAATCCCCAGCAAAATCGGCGTTACTAACACCAATAGTCCCTGTAAGAAAACCTTGTATAATTACAAATCCTAATATAAATACATATAAGGTGCCTATTTGGGAGAAATAGCCGCATTTTTTAATCTAATATTCCTACTCCTAATAGCTCTAACCAAGAAACTAGCTACATAAAACATGATCTTGGGAGTCTGTAGAAGCTGTAAATCAATAAGAGCAGGTTTGACTTGGATAAATCCAGCTTCCCTAAGAATAGGCACCAAAAACTTTCTCCTAGCATCAATGTAATGGCTACAAAACATCACGAAGTACATAGTATCTTGTTTGGAGAAATGGTCACAAGAGCATGGTGACGCCTTATCAGGGGTACTCCATACGGGATAAAAACCAAGATTAAAATGTATCAAGTTAAAATGAAAACGAGTTAAAATAAACCTGTGGTATGGATAGGTCACCGTATTCAAGTAATTCTCTGGGCCATCGGGTATGGACAATATTAAACTAACCCTGACACTGGGTTTTTTCAACTCACATTCTTCCCTCTCCAAAGATAAGAGCTCTTTCATTGCAAATTTTGTGGACTCTATATCTTTAGATGTTATAGAGTCAATTTCAGAATAAAGCTCAGGCCTCCCCAGTCTTATGAAATTTTCCTTGATGTATGTCAACCACCTAATGTTGTTAACTTTGTCCAAACACAAACAATCTCTCATAATAATATGGTTTAAGGGAATTTCCTTGTTAAGCCACAACCTCAGCCAAGCAACTAACGGTGCTGTTTTTATCAGGTCTGTGATGTAGCCTTCCCCTAGTTCCATATGAACAGTGTAGGACGGGGTTGACTGTGGAACACCGAGGACAGATCTGAAAAATGTATTTTCCATCGTCTGTAAGGGATCCAGTACCCTATATCCCCATATTGAACCACCATAAGATGCCACTGAAATACATTTGGCCTTATAGATTTTCAATATGGCTGTGATAGGCCTAGCCCCAAGTTTCTTAGAAAACCCCTGAAGGGCTGCAGATGTTCTAGCTAACGAGATTACTCTATTCTTTACATGGGGTCCCCAGTTGCCCATCTCGTCGAAGGTAATCCCTAAATAGGGAAAGGAGGTTACACAAGCAAGTTTTTCTTGTCCACAAAGAAAAGTTTTATGATAAATTTTTTTTCTAGCTACCCTGCCCATGAGCATAATTTGCGATTTTTTCGCGTTTATTTTCAAGTCAAGTGAGGCCATGAAGGATTCAAAGGCATCCAGGAGGCGTTGGAGTCCCACCCCAGTACGCGCAAGAAGAACCGCGTCATCCGCGTAAAGGAGAACAGGAATCCCCTGTTCCCCTGCACGCGGAATATCGAGGGTCACGTCCCTAAGGGCAGGCTCCAAGGCGTTCACATATAATGTGAACAACAGAGGTGCCAAAATGCACCCCTGTCTAACTCCTTTTTCAGAGGCGAAAGCATCAGTACACCTTCCATCTGAGGAAACTCTGATTTTTGCAGTAAGGCCAGAGTGCAGGTCAGCCAATAAGTTAACTATTGACCTATCCAAGCCCATTTCCAGTAATTTTGACCAAAGCTTTGATCTATTAACCAGATCAAAGGCTGAGGAGAGGTCCATGAAACCAAGGTACATGGACCCCTCCTTAGCCCTGGTATATTTCTCGATCAACAAGTGGAGATTAAGACATTGGTCCTGGGTGCTTCTTTTAGGTCTAAAACCATATTGCACATTTGTCAAAATGCCATTCTCGTTGACCCACTCATTTAGTTTTACTAATATAACTCTTCCTAAGATCTTAACTGATGAATCAATCAGTGAGATTGGTCTATAACATGCACTGTCCTGCCTGTTTCCCTTTTTAAACACAGGGATAATTATAGATGTTTTCCATGACTCAGGGATGTTGTCATGATTCAATACATTAAAGACCCTGCAAAATAGTCTTGACCAAAAATTAGGAAAGCATTTAAAAGCGTCTGCAGGAACACCGTCGGGTCCTGGCGCCTTTTTCTTCAGGGTACAATCGATGGCATGTAAAACTTCCGTTACTTCAAAGTGCAAATGATTCCCAATGGCATTTATGTCAACCACCTGAGCCCCAGGATCTCCACTGGTATGATCAGAATAAATATCACTAAAGTGTTTGATCCAACCTTCATCAGGAATATTATTTCCAAGGGGCGAGTTTTCCTCTCCTGTAAATAGAGGTTGATTGACAATCTTCCAAAATTCTCCACTGTTTTTCAGAATTACTGGATCTGAAAGCTGTGTCCAGGCTTCATCTTTAATCTGTTTTTTCCTATCTGCTATGGCCTTTTTATACTGGGCTCTACAAGTGGTGATAAGTTCACGATCTTTCGGGACAACTTTTAAAGCATTTAACAAAGCAGAATGTGCTTTTGAACATCTGCGATCAAACCATCTTTTAATGGGCATTTTCTTAGGTCCAGAGCCAACAGATAGCCTACAATTAATCTTACTACATATACTAGCGTATGCAGATATCACATCCCTGTCTTCCGATTCACTAGATAGGCACACTCCAACCTCACCCTCAGCCTCAAAGAGTACCTCTTGTACGAAGGATTCCGGTGTTATACTATCCCATTTCAGTCTGCGTCCTTGATCTTTAACCTTGAGTACATGTTTAAAGTTACAAGGGCCATATTTACGCCCTATAAGATCTGAAGGCAATAGATCCAAGGAGACAGGGTTATGATCGCTGAAAGCGGAAACCACAGTTTTATACATTAAAACCTTAGCTAAAAAGCATGCTGAAATAAAAATGTAATCAATAATAGAGCCATTGTCTGTTCCCTTAAATGTAGGGGCCCTATCCCCCCCCTCCCCGCACCCAGACTCATATAGGTTCCATCTAGCTAAAAAGTTCTCTAAACATTCCCCCTGTTTATTATGTTCAAGATGAATAGGCAAACAGTTTGGGGGGGATTCTGCATCATCGCAAACACACATTAGTGAACACGGGTGTATATTAAAATCACCCAAGAACACAATTTCAAAAGAATTAACATTTTCACTATAGAGTGACAAGAAAAGATCCAATCTATCTAGACTATATATAGTACCGTCAGATGCATTGGAATTATAAAAGTTTATAAATAAAATGTTGGGGAATTCTACTGAGGAAAGTTCAACAATTAAACATTGCTCGGAACCCGAATCACATTTCTTTAAGCTTCCTTTAATATCCAATTTAAAGAGGCTTAACAAACCTCCCTTGGCTCTTCCTGCAGTGCTAGACACTGCAGGTATACAGAAATGGCTATAGCCATCTAAAGAAAAGCTATTGTTTGTGTCCCACGTTTCCTGCAATGCGATGATGTCGAACTTATCCATAAAATCTGTCCATGCCACATTGCCAACTTTGGCCTTAATTCCCGCAATGTTCCAAGTAAGTATACTAAATACTGATGGATAGTTCTCATCGCAACTTATATGTTCAGGCAGAAGTCAATCATTTTGACCCAAAGAGGATAGAGGTTTGCATATCGATTGGAAAACAAAGGGGTTGTACAAAAGGATTTTGGTAAACGGGAAGAGCTGGGAGGTTTAAAGTATTACGATGTTGTTCTCGACCCCATCTATTGTTTGTATCCCAGTTATTATCCCACCCAAAAGCTGGAGTCCTAGGGTAGGTGACATTCTGTTGTTCTCCATAAAAAAAATTTGAAGTTAGGGGGACAACAGTGCTCTGCCTGCGTTGGGGCGGGAGTAGGTTAGTGAGGATGTTTGGCAACACGCCTATATGTGAAAAACTTACCGCCACACAATCCCCTTTAAATTTTTTGGGACGGTTTCCTAGCCAGGAAACCCTTTTTGCATTCTTAATCTCCT
The DNA here is from genome assembly GCF_964261635.1 of Lissotriton helveticus. Taxonomy (NCBI): domain Eukaryota; kingdom Metazoa; phylum Chordata; class Amphibia; order Caudata; family Salamandridae; genus Lissotriton; species Lissotriton helveticus. Next base: position 588,280,756 of record NC_136071.1, read on the forward strand.
GAGCCAATTGCTGAGCCCCCCCCGGGGCTAACCTCGTGTTATTTGTAAGCCATTGCAAAGCTTTATTAGATAAGGTGGTAGGTGTTTCTACTATACCAGCTTCTAGAGTAGGAACATTAGCTAGTACTAGGACAACAGGTGAAGCTTCCACTATAAATTGTAAAGGGTCCGTTAACTGAGGCTGAACTGGGGGAATTTCAACTGTTATGGGAGCATCCCCTATGCCAACTTTTTCATTAGCTTTTAAAACCGGTAACTGCGTTGGGGGGTTATTAGAGGATAATTCATCTGTAGCCTCACCCTCATAAACAACATGCTCTCCATGATTATTGCCCATGTTAACGACCAGAGTGGTAACATTTTCAAGACCCTCCACTAGCTTGTTCTGCTGGCCACCTAGCTTTTTAACCTCAGTTTGTAATTTGTCTATTTTAGCAATTAGGGGTTTAACAATGGCTTTAATTTTACTTTCAATTAATTCAGCAATTTTAACAAACAAATCATCATCAACATTAAACGTTGCCCTTCCCTCCCCATGATCCTTTAAGTTGACCTTTGGAGTATTTGCCCTCTTCTTCCTTGCCCCCGATCTTAACCCTCCCCGTTTTGGCTGAGTTTTTGCCCTAGAGTGTTCTGACCGGAGATCCTGATCAGATATGGACTGGTCCTCATCTGAAAGACAAGCCTGTATCTCCACTTGAAAATCACTGTCTATATGGTTTACAGAGTCCACAATAAGTAACTCAGGGCTTGGCACAATTTTTTCAGTAAAGTTGCCGTTATCCTGATTAGCGGGAGAGATAGAATGAGCTTCAAGATCAATTTCCAAGGATGTAATATCATCTGTGGGGGGAGGTTTGGTAGGGCTCAAAAGTCTTAAGTCTGGTGATTGACTCAACCCCAAAGATTCTCTCCTCTGTATATTTATTTTTTTCACAGTTTGAACCATATAGTTTTCCATCGTATTTGCAGTAGAAACAGCACCTTTTTTCGGCATCCTACCACTGGAGAGAGAAGCCTAAGTCCACAGTCAATAGTAGATAACAAAAATGAGTACAACTGTATCTTACTTGAGCAATGGTATATACCACGGGCGTCCAACAGAGTTTCTGGCCCTGTCCCTGTCGCCGAGGGCCGTAGAGGGCCCGCCCTTTGCCCGGGCTTCGCCCCGGGCGTCCCGCGAGGCGGGGGTGTCAGGGAATTTATTGAGCCTCCTGGCGCTTGCTCCCCGCGTCTGTCATCAGCAGCTACGCGCCGCCGCGAGGCCTGCCGGGTGTTGTGGTCCCCGGAGCGGCGGCGCGGTGTTTGTAGGCTTCGTTACTCTTGGCGGTGGCGGCTGGTACCTCTGGCAGCTTTCTGTGACTCTCGATGGTGGCGGCGGTAAGTAGAACTCCCCCGCTCTGCCGGGGTGTCAGGGAATTTATTGCGCCTCCTGGCGTTTGCTCCCCGCGTCTGTCGTCAGCAGCTACGCGCCGCCACGAGGCCTGCCGGGTGTTGTGGTCCCCGGAGCGGCGGCGCGGTGTTTGTAGGCTTCGTGACTCTTGGCGGTGGCGGCTGGTACCTCTGCCAGCTTTCCGTGACTCTCGATGGTGGCGGCGGTAAGTAGAACTCTCCTGTGAGTGGTTCTGTGATTGCCTGTATAGGTCTGTTAGTTGTGTGTGAGTGGATGAGTGGGTATGTGAGTACCCGTGTTGGGTCTGTGAGTGGGTATCTGAGTTGCTGTTTGGGACTATGAGTGGATGTGTGGAGTGGGTGCGTGACTGCCTGTTTGGGACTCTGAGTGGGTGTGAAAGGGCCAGCATAGAACTGTGAGTGGATGTGTGAGTACCTGTGTAGGTCTGTGAAGTGGTGTAAGTGTGACTTTGTGGTTCTGTACGTGGATGTGTGGGTGTATGAGTAGGTCTGTCAGTACCTGCATAGATTTCTGAGTAGGTGTGTGATTGTTTACGTGGTTGTGCCAGTGGGTCTGTGAGTGCCTCTGTCATTCTATCAGTGGGTATGAGAGTGTATGTGTGGATCTGTGAATGAGTGTGTGAGCGGTTGTGTGGGTCTTTAAGTGGGTGCATAAGTGCCTATGTGGGTGGGTGAGTGGCTCTCTGAGTACCTGTATTTGCCTGTAAATGTGTGTGTAAGTACCTGCATGGGTTTGTGAGTGGGTGTGTCAAGGCCTATGTAGGTCTGTGAGTGGGTGTGTGAGTGTCTATTTGGATATGTGAGTGCCTGAGTAGGTCTGTGAGTGGGTGTTTTAGTGTCTGTGTGGGTATATGAATGGTGATGTGAGTGTCTGTTTGGGTGTGTCAGTAGATGGGTGAGTGTCAGTGTGGGTCTGTGAGTGGATGTTTGAGTTCCTGTGTGGGTGTATGAGTGGGTGTGTGAGTGACTGTGCAGGTCTGTGATTGGCTGTGTGAGTGCCTGTGTAGATCAGAGAGTGGGTTTGTGAGTGGGTCTGTGAGTGTGTGAGTGGGTGTGTGAGTTCCTGTGTAGCAATGTCACAGGGTGTGTGAATGTGTGAGTGCCTGTGTGTGGCTATATGATTTCCTGTGTAGGTCTGTGTATGGGTATGTGAGTTTAAGTAAGTCTGTGAGTAGGTGTGACAGTTTCTGAGATGGTCTGTCATTGGGTATGTGAGTGTTTGAGTAGGTCTGTGAGTAGGTGTGAGAGTATCTGAGTGGGTGTCTGAGTGTCTGAATATATCTGTGAGTAGGTGTGGGAGTACCTGTGTGAGTCTGTGAGTGGCTGAATGAGTATCTGTGTGGGTCAGTGAGTAGGTGTGTTAGTGTGTGACTGGGTTTATGAGTGGGTGTGTGAGTTCCTGTGTATGTCTGTCACTAGGTCTGTGACTGTGTAAGTGGGGTCTATGAGTAGGTGTCTGAGTGTCTATATGGGCATGTGACTGGTTGTGTGAGTATCTGTGTGGGTCTGTGAGTGTGGGTGTGAGTGCTCAACTAAATATGTGAGTAGATCTGTGAGTGCCTGTGTAGGTCTGTGAGTGGGAGTGGGAGTGCTTATATGGGTCTGAGTGGGTGTGAGAGTGCCTGCATGACTCTGTGAGTGATGGTATATAAATGCCAGCATAGGTCTGTGAGTGGGTGCATGACTGCCTGTGCTGGTCTGTAAATGGATGTGAGAGTACATGTGTGCATGTGTGAGTAGGTCTGGAAGATTTTTTTGAAAGTGCAATAAGATTTGAAGATATGTTACAGAGTCACATGGGGCTGCACTGAACATCGCAGGGATCAACAGATTCCTGAAGTGGAAAAAATAAACAATATACTCAAGTTTGTAACTAACATAGGTCCCTCTGAAATTCCTCTACCACACCCATGGCCCCATTAATAATTTTGGAGATACATTTTAAGACTCAGGACCATTCCCTGATATTTAAAATGGCAGCCGCAACCTGCTGGTCAGGTAGGGATGACCATATCACAGCATTGCTGGCGACTGATTTCGCTGACCCACCGCTGGGGATCCCTAACCCTAGATATACAATTTTGTTTTTCTTTTAATAACTCAGCGACTTCTGATGGATTAGCACCATATAACAACACGCATTTGCAATGCAATCGGTCTCGCCTTTGGGATCTTATATGTATTTACCTATACAGCACATTAGCCTGGGTGCTGAAAATCTATTGTTCTTTAACATGGAGGGAAACTAAGCAACAAACTGCGGAAAACGCCAGGCATGGGTACACATGGAGAGAAATACTGCCTATCAGCGGGAAATGGTATTGTCCAAAGCTCTGTTTTTAACATAAATTTAGTGCCTTCGTTTGTAATAGCACTGAAAAAACAAGATTTAATAAACTATTATTGTCTATGGGTGCTTGTGGAAGACAAGTTTCTATGTCCTGGAATCTAGGGAATGCTAAAAGGATTCTTGTATTTTACTGACCTTTGCTGATCGTTTTCTATCAAGCGAGTTAAATAGCGACAGTTACCAGAAACACAAAAAAGGAAAGTCCCTAAGCAGACAGCAATTCTGGCATTTTACTGACCTCTTCTGGTCGTTTTCTATCAAGACAGTTAAATAGAGGCAGTTGAACAGAAAAAAGAGTCCCTAAGCAAAAGTGGAAGCAGACAAGTCCTGAGGCTGATCTCCAGAACTCACAAAGTACATACAACACATCTACCAGACAGCGCAAGTGCTGTCTAGGCTTGACCTAAAAAGGGCTCTTTCTAGACCAAGATTTACCGCTCTGCCAAGTTTGGTGTACTTCCATCCAGAAGTGCGGGCTGTAGTCGTGTTTAAAATCCCTATGTGAATTGCATTTTTGACTCCCTCTTTTTCTTGAACCACACTTGACAGATCACTCTGAAACTTTTTCTTCAGAACGAGACGTATCGTTCCACTGTTTTTACTTTTTTACATTCCGTGAAAATACATCAAACCAGGGCCAAAGTTATAAACAAGTTAAAAAACCCTTTTCCATTGAAATTTCTTATTTTCACCAAAAATGTTTTTAAAAGTTGCATGGTATGTCTAGTTCTGCATGGAAAGTTGAGGAGTGATCTGTCTAGCGGGGGCAAGAAAAAGGAGGGTCAGAAAATGTTACCGGAGCTAACCATACCTTACGCCCCTGCAATGCGCTCCTTATGACCTCACACATTAAATCATTCATGAGATAGTCAGTGACATTACTGATGACAGCTCAAATTACATCACTGGTGACATTATCCATTGATTGTGAGTGTTTTCTAAACGTTTATGAGTGTTAAAGGTATAAAGGATTTGGATGGGAGCACTAGCTCCTTATCCTCAGGCAGTAAGGCAAGAAGTATTTTGGATGATCTGATTGAGACTGTAAAGAGGGTGAAATGCCACAGACAATCTAAAAACCTGAAGGCAAATGGTTAATCAAGTGGCACAATATCTAAGAACACCTAGTCCCCAGCTTTGAAATGGGATTATTCTACAACTCAGCAGCAAGTCTATCTTGAATCACACAAAGGCTTACTGGCCAATGTGGAGGAACCCTCGTTAAAGTTAATTTATAATTCCATCGAACAGCATCAAGAAGAAACACGAGCAGATGGCTGCAAGGCTAGATCAGCTACAAAGAAACTTCAGGCTGCAGTCAGGAAAGTCTCAAAAGCCTGTACAGAGATCAAAGAGAGAATCACTATGGTTGAAATCCACACTGCTACATTAGAAACAAATCTCATTGAAATAAATGAACAAACTAACTCGGAGGCTTCTCCAATCTCTGACATTCAATGGAAACGAGAAGATTTCAAAAATAGCCAAAGGGGAAGGAGCCTCCGGATCTTGGGCCTAGAGTAAGTAATTGAGGGCAGTGATGCTATGTTGTTTTTGGTTAGGATTTTTAAAAGGGCCTTTCTGGATCTGTTGCCCTTTGACTTGGACCAAGATGACCAACTGGCTCATTGTTTACCCCTTATACAAATGCAGAATCAGAGTAAAGCTCGGAGCTGAGGGGTTGTAATGTCAAGGGCCTTTATTGTGTATTTTGGAAATTATTTGCTCAGGCAAGTCGTATTCGAAAAAGCACACTCTGATACTAAAAGAAGCTTTGAAGGGCATACATTTTCTCAACACCTGGCATTTGTCACAGTACTGTTGAATGAAGTTGGAGGCTAAGACGGGTAATTAAGCCCTGTCAGTAGAAAGGCACAAATGCATATTTATTGAATCCAAACCACCTCAAAATCATCTTTGGGACCAAGACCTGTGATTTTACATCAGAGGTCAAAGCTAAAGGGTATCTGAATGAACTGCAAAGAAGAAAACTGAATGTTTCAATGTCTTCTTTGCTTGGGCTCTTTTTCCTTAAAACATCTGTTCCTTTCTTTTTGCTCATCCTGGTCATTTTGTATTTGCTGGATTTTTTTTATGAATGATCTTGTAGCTAGGGATTGAGCCGGGGAGGACAAAAACAAAGAATGTTTTCACTAGCATGTCTAAGCAGTTTCTCACACATTGAAAAGGCTCATGTATTGGTATAAGAGCCTCTTTCAACATGTCATACCCTTTCGGTTTCTTGGTTTGGAGTTGGCGAGTTGGGGAGGGGCTCGCACACTTATACCATCATTCAGACCTGGGTGACTATACTAGCTTGCAGGATTATTTGTAGGTTTAAACAGTCCTCATCTGACAAGTTTCAGAGATAGTTGAATGAAAAATGCCAATTCACAGGGAGTACAATCACACTGCTCTGTCTATGGTAAAACGCAGATGATCCTGCAGTATTCGATTTTTTTGAATAATAAACTGGCTTTGTTGCTGACTCAAATTATTTATTGCTGGGGCCATAACATCAACTATCCTTGTGGGCTACTTTACCTGGTTAATAGTTGCTATCCAGGTCGACAGCTGAGAGTTTTTTTTATCACTCCAGCATCTTCAGATTAACCATGGGTTAGTGGATGTCTGGTAGAGAGCCAGAACATTGGATCCTGGATATACCTTCCCCCCCCCAACCCCCCCCCCACAGAGGAAACATCTTCCGCCTGGACTGTTTTTCTGTATCCCTTAGTCTGGCTCAGGAGATATCAATCAGGAAATATCCAAAGGTTATGTCAGATCATAATCCCCTAGTCATTATGTTACCGAACATCATGTGTGAGGGGTCAATGCAGGACTGGTCGCTTGAAAGGGGCATACTTTACAATGAGAAATATATTGCTCATATGTCTTACTGGATTCCTGAGTTCCTCGATCACAATGGGTCAGTGCCCTACCGGGGATAGTCTGGGATGCCTTTAAGCCACACATAAGAGGGATGAGCTTATCCTCAGTTTGTACTAACAGAAAACATTGATGCTGAGATTGAAAGATTATATGAGGAACTTGCGAATGCTGAGGCTCAACTTATTGCAGCTGTCTCAAGTGGTGATGAACTTGTTGTGGTTTGACAAACCCTTGCCCTAGTGAAATCAGCTATCAACAGCATTTCTTAAAAGTACCTGTTTAGTAAAAAAAAGTTTTATAAATATAGTGAGCGGGTAAGCCATCTGCTTGTGGCGCACACCTTATAGATGTGGCTATTGCTGAGATCAAGGATAGAGGGGGCCATTCTGTCTCGGAATCTGGGAAGTGTTCAGAGACTTTTACGATGTTTTATATTGGGCTAAAGGATCAATGTACAATAATGAGATTGAGAAATATCTGACAGCAATATCTGGCAGTAAAGTTAGTCCCGAAGATGGAGATTTTTGAAATGCCCCTCTTACTAAAGATGCACTCTACATGGCTCACATGGATCACCCCTCTGGTAAAGCCATCAGAATGGAGAGAATCCCACTAGAATTTGATAACGTATTTTCTTAGATCGAGGCCCTGATTTGGTTGAGTTATTTCTCAAGGCAAAGATGGGACAACAAATTCTCGAGTCATGGGCACTGAGCAATATAGTGGTGTTTCTTAAAAAGGGGAATCCTCTGCAAGATCCTCGGTCATATAGACTCAGTATGTTAATTAGTAGCGACACCAAGTTATATTCCAAAGTTTTAGCAACAAGACTGTGTCAAGACATTGCTAAATTGCTCTCTCCTTGGCAGCGTGGTTTTATAGCAGGGTGGGGAACCATGGATCATGTTTGCCACATCATAATGCTTGTAGACGCAACAGTAATTTCAGATAAACCTATGGCTCTTGCTCTATTAGACGCAGAAAAAGTGTTCAAAAAGGTTGCTTGGGATTATCTCTGGGCAGTTATGAAGTGGTGTGGAAAAGGGCAGGGCTATATAAGGGTGATTCAATCTGTCTACCACAAAATTTCCGCCTAGCTCTAAATAATGAGTAATGAGTGGGCAGTCGGGGTGCCGCTCGAGGCTGCAGACACAGCTGGAAGCTTTCACTGAATCACCAGGGCTCATTGAAGGAGCACTTTCAAGTGCAAGGACATTGCCGCTTTTGCACGAGGATTTGGGACCACAGAAGCAGGATCTTTCCACGGGTGTGCAGCGGGACTGCGAGGACCAGGGGGCCAAGTTACAACTAAATCGGCTGCACCTGGGTTCTCTTCCTGCCCCGCCCCTACGGCCATAACAGCGCATCGCGGCCCCCGCTTTGCGGGAGCCGCTCGAGGTTGCAGACACTGCTGGTAGCTTTCACCGAATCACCAGGGCTCATTGAAGGAGCAATTTCAAGTGCAAGGACATTGCCGCTTTTGCATGCGGATTTGGGACCACAGAAGCAGGATCTTTCCACGGGCGTGCAGCGGGACTGCGAGGACCTCGGGGCCAAGTTACACCTAAATCGGCCACACCTGGGTTCTCTTCCTGCCCCGCCCCGCCCCGCCCCTACGGCCATAACAGTGCCTCACGGCCCCCGCTTCGCGGGAGCCGCTCGAGGTTGCAGACACTGCTGGTAGCTTTCACCGAATCACCAGGGCTCATTGAAGAAGCACTTTCAAGTGCAAGGACACTGCCGCTTTTGCACGCGGACTTGGGACCACAGAAGCAGGATCTTTCCACGGGCGTGCAGCGGGACTGCGAGTACCAGGGGGCCAAGTTACACCTAAATCAGCCGCACCTGGGTTCTCTTCCCACCCTGCCCCTACGTGGCCCCGCCTACTACCCGTAAAGTATATTATCAGTCTTCTGCTCCTGCATCGCGGGACGCGCGCGGGTGAGCGCCGGGCGAAGCCCAGGCCAAGGGCGGGCCCGTTTTAGCCCGTTATAGACCGTGTGAGACCGGACCGAGCCCCCCTTCTAACCGCACCCACACCGGACTTGATCCTAACTTGTATGTACTTTTGCAATATATATATCAGTTAAACTGGTCTTCTTGATATACGTAGTAATCATTATACTAGGGACTATACCTAGCACTAAAGCCTATATTATGTCAACACGGGGAAGTAGAAGAAAAACAGCTGCAGGAGATGCCCAGCTGATAGGCCCCTTGGACAGTTTTATTATTAGGGCAAATAGCTTTATAGACCGAGGTATTTCTATTATGTAACAAATAGTGTCACAGGACTTAGCTTTAGCTAATGCTAAAAGATCTTCCCTGGGCCTCCTGGCAACCGCTAGAACACCTGCGCATGCTAGGGACCATGGGTTGATGGAAGTCGGTGCTGACATCCATACCCTCCCAAACACAGTCGATTTATCGGCCTCGCATTTATTATCCGACTCTCAGATAAGTTCGGACTTGGAAAAAAAACCTGACTTAACTACCCAAATTACATCAGAGGAAGCAAGACAGTTGAGGGGCAGGAGGAAGGGTGCAGTGCGGAAAAAAAATGAAAAAATAAAAAAAACTAAAACCCAACAGACTAGAGAGACATCACAAAATCAAGCTGAGAAGCAAGATCATACTGCACGGAGAGGGGAGGAAGATAGGAGTACGATGCCCCATAATCAAGACCCAGCAGAGTCCCCTGGACCTATTACTCAGGATATATCGGTTATTTCTTTAGAGGGTAATGTTGTTAATGAGGTTGATAGCCAACTATTAAAAAATATGCGGGATCTATTTAATTAATGTTAACCCCAATAGAAGCAAGATTATTACTAATTGAAAAACAGTTAACTGACCTGACAGCCCTTATAAAAAAACTCCCCAAATCATGGGCCGCAAAAGCAGAACAAGCAGACTTGTAACAAACCATCTGTACAACAAGTCAAAAAATTAGCACCTCCAGGGCCAGCAGTAAAACCAATACCCCTGATAGCAAAAAAAAGGCACCCTGTGGAAAAGCTTACAAGCACAACCCCACAGAGTAATCAGGTACAAAATAGTAAGACTGTAGAAAGATCTCCAAAACTAACCCCACAGATAAACCAGGTACAAAATAATAAGACCCCTAAGCCTCCTGCTTCAAATGCCACGAGGAACTGGGATAGGGGACCCCCCGACAACAGATTCCCCGTTAACTTGCCCCCCCGAGGTCAGCCCTTACATGGTTGTGATGACTGGAGTACCAGAACTGGTTGATCCAACCACAGAATCCAGTTGGTCTTTAAGAAATAAGGTCCAACACTGGTTAAACTCCAATTGTCCACTACCGCCCATCTGGTCGAGTAAGATCCTCACAGCCTGCAGGGCCCCTTTGGTGGGGTATGGAAGGAAATCGATCCAGGGAGACTGTGTCATCGTCAACTTTGAAGACCCTCGAACAGTTGATTATATTTGCTCATGGGGACAGGCTGATATAAATAACGGTATAGGTACACAGCACCTTTCCTTTTTTTATCCCTCAAGAATCTGTAATAGACCGCCCAGCGAGGGAACTTGGCATACAGTGGGCCCCCGTTTCCGGGGTGCAGACTGGGAGGAGTGGGGAGGTAATTTTCCCAGGAATCGGCCCAGAGAAGTTCCTTTCTGGGATGGTTGGAGCAGTATCCCAATTAAGAATAGATACAGCTGCCTAGAGATGGTAGATTGACCACCACTGAGTGAGAAAGCGGAGGAGAAATTTGGAGAGAAATCTGGGGAGAACCTAGATCTGATCCCCCTAGCGGGTGGTATTTTAAGGAAGGACCCCCAAGCCCCATATGTTATCCCTCGGAATCTTCCCATCTGGGAAGAAGGAAACTTCAAGGATATAGGGGGAGTAGAAGTAAGATCCCCGGACACCTTGAAGTAGCTAGATGGTGTACCACCTAATATGATCGAGGACCGTGATCATAGTAGTGATGAAGATCTAGTACCGTGTGACCAGGGTAATAAAATTAACATATGTTTACACCACCAACAAGGTCACAGTAACTCCTCCCCCAACCCGGTAAACACAGAGGTAGTAGATGACATACTGCAGGATAGGGATGTATGACATTACAACGCATGCTTTTAACACGCATGCCTTTACAACGCGGTATTTACAACGAATACCTTTACAACGCATAGTGCTTTGGGGCGCTGGATAGTGAATAGTTTAATTTACTATTCCAACTCCAGTCCCCGTGGATAAGAGGGAAGGTGTTGGATAGTAAATTAAATCTATTCCCTATCCTAGAGCGCCCCCCAGCGCAATGCGTTGTAATGGTTTGCGTTGTAAAAGTTGCGTCGTAAAGGCACTGCGTGGTAAAAGTTGCGTTGTAAAGGATGTTTCCCGCAGGATAGGGATGCCATGTCCGAGGCAGGGTTACACAATGACAGACGAGGGTATAATCTAGCAAGTTGGAACATTGCTGGCTGGAATAATAAACTAGACGCGCAGGGCTGGAAAGAAACCTTGGAATCTCATGACATCCTATGCTTGCAGGAGACATGGAGTGTAGACGACATCACCTACGATGGTTATGTCGCTTATAATCTCCTTGCACAAGGCTCGAACATGGGTAGAGCTAAAGGGGGTTTACTTATTTTGCTTTCTTTTATTCTTCCTGTGCATGTTATAAGATATGTTATGATTGGAAGTTATGCCCAATTGCTGTGGTTGAGACATAAGAACGACTGTAATGTCCTATTGATTAATTTCTATAATAATTTGCCAGACTCTATGCGAACGACCGCGATCCGCGAGGTCGTCAAGACCTTGGATGGGATTGTGCGGGCCAATCATGCTAACTTCGTATTTTTGTGGGGAGGGGATTTTAATATTCCATTGTGTCCTTTATCATTGACTAAGGTGTGCGGGGTATATGATGATAGAGGAGAAGGGTATCTTCATTTTAAGCACAGCCCCTATGGAGAGTCTCTGAACACGGCCCTTGCAAAATTTTACTTAGTTGTGTTGCAACCTCTAGGAGGTGACGACGGTAACCCCGTCCCTACTTTCACTGGGAGGAATGCAGCCACAGTCATTGACCATCTTTTGGTGTCTGACGATATCTACAGGTATTGTGATATACCGGTCGTATTGGATCTTGCGATCAGCGACCATAATTGTGTCACAGTAACACTGCATGTTTGGGGTAATCGAACTCCAGCAACTCAACCTGTCGTTGCCGATATTGCCCCGTGTAGACCAAATGGTCATAGGATAAAATGGAAGGGCGACAATTCCGAAAATTTTTGATTAAGATCGTTGCAGCATGTTTTCCCGACTTGCTTATATGCCTGGACGATGGTACAGACTCTTGTGGTATTTTAACCAGTTTTAATAAGATTATTGATATAGTAGAAAATACCCTGACCACTACCAAGCACACTAATCATAAACCAATGATGGGTTTGTTTGACTCCCTGTGCACCAAGTCACTGCAGAACCTAAAGAAGGCTCTATCCTGTAGGCCTAGAGATAGGTCGAGTATTATTACCCTCAGGGCCATTTATAAGGGGCACTTAAAACGTGGAAAGCAGGAATTGCGGGAAGAAGCATGGGGTAACCTGACTAAGGCTGTGGAACTATCGGACAGTAAACTGTTCTGGGATACGGTTAACTGTCCCTTTCTCAAGAGTGATGAGACCCCGGTCCTCACTACCCAAGTTAGTGAGGCCTGCTGGGTTACTCATTTTTCCATCATTTTTGACCCGCAGCATGTGACGGACCCACACTCGGAGGAGGTGGATCTATGGCCAATAGTCCCTCTAAGTATTACAGTATCCGAGGTAGACCTTGCTATTAGAACCAGCAAAGGAGCTAAGGTCCCTGGTCCCGACGGGGTACCCATAGACCTGTATAAGGCAGATACATCATTGTGGAGCCCCGTCTTGACCAGGGTATTTAACGCGGTAACCATTGAAAGCACTCCGCCTAGTTGGGGTGAATCTGTAATTATTCCAATTTACAAAAAGGGGGATAGGTCGGATGCCAAAAACTACCGCCCTATCTCCCTCTTAGATTCATCGCTCAAAACTATGAGCAGGGTGCTGCTGGCCAGATTAGAAGAGTGGGCCGAGAGCTGTGGCATTCTTGCGCGGTCTCAATTTGGATTCCGTAAGGGTCTTGGCACCGTAGAACAGTGCATACATTTAGATATTTTAATAGGGAAGTATACCCGTGCCAAGCAGGGCTCGCTTTTTCTCTGTTTCGCTGACCTGAGCAGCGCGTTCGACCTTGTCGATGACGCGCTGCTATGGGCAACCCTATTAGGACAAGGGGCCCCAGCAGAGATTATATATTTCCTGGCAATATTGTACTCCAAACTTTCAGCCCACATTAGATATGGTCAAGGGGGGAATGTACTGACTGTATCAGTGTGAAATTGGGCATTAGGCAAGGCTGCGTCCTTGCGCTCCTTCTCTTCTCCCTCTTTATTAATGCTATAGAGTCCGAGCTTAAGCAGGTTAATTCTGATGCACCGCTAGTGGATGGGCAGGCTGTCCCTATCCTGCTTTATGCTGACGACTCAGTGCTCCTATCTAGAACTCCTCGTGGCTTACAGAAACTGATGGACAAGTTCGCGGGTTTTATCAAGGATAAAAAATTAAAAATTAACAATACTAAAATGTTTGTTATGCCCTGTGGAAAGAAAACGAGGAAAATGAAATCATTCTACATAGAGGGACAAAAAATAGAAACTGTAAACAAGTTTTGTTATTTGGGCATTACTTTTAGTAGTATGTATGTATGTATAGGCATTCTTATAGAGCGCTATCACTGTCACCCACCGGGCATCCTGGCGCTTTAGACTGTTATGACACAGAGCGAGATTTTACCAACTTCTGATCTATTTACATTGTTCTGGGGAACAGGTGGGTCTTTAGCTCTTTTTTAAAGATGGAGAAAACCTCCAGGCCCCTAAGTCCCAGCGGTAGAGAATTCCACAGCCGTGCTGCGGCAATCCTAAAGGAGCGTCCACCCATCCGGGTCCTCCGAAACTTGGGTACCACAACCAAGTGAGCCGATGCTGATCGGAGTGTTCTTGAGGGGATATACCATGAGAAAAGGTCCTGCAGAGGGGCCGGGCCTTGACTGTGTAAAGCTCTAAATACAATACACAGAGCCTTGAAGTTCACCCGTTGAGAAATTGGGAGCAAATGAAGGTCCCTGAGTGCCTTGGTGGAGGAGTCCGAGCGACGTCGCGAGAGTGCCAGTTTAGCAGCACAATTCTGAATCCGCTGGAGTTTTCCTAGCACGGTAGTTGGAGCCCCTAGTAGCAGTGCGTTGCAGTAGTCAAGGCGACTGAGGATTATGCTCCGCACTACTTCTGGTCTTGCCTGCGCCGGTAGCAGGGGTAGGATCTTTCTCAAGGATCCAAGTAAAGCCATGCACGTAGCCACCGTTTTATTTACTGAGGTGTCCAGATGTAGATCGGAACTAAACATGACCCCTAGATTCCGAACCGAGTCAGCAGGCAGACTAGTGCCTAGCAAGTCAGGAGGCCAAAAACCCTGTGGTAGGGATCTAGGGATCCGGTCCGAGGAGCAGTGTAGTACCTCGGTTTTCGAGCTGTTGAATTGGCGGGAGTTTTTCCCTAACCATTCTGCCGTGGCCCTCATGCATTGATGGAAAACCTCCTGTGACACCCAGCCCTTACCCTCAAACGAGAAGATAAGTTGGGTGTCGTCAGCGTAGTTGGTAACTGTTATACCAAACGACTTGATCAGTGTGATCAGGGGACGGAGGTACAGGTTAAAAAGAATAGGGCTGATGGCCGAGCCCTGGGGTACTCCCTGTCCCACCCTCTTGATGTTAGATTGGTAGGGCGGTAATGCAACTACCTGGTGTCTTTGCTCGAGATATGACACCAACCATTCAAGGGCTAAGCCTGACACCCCCGCCTCTGTCAATCTCCTGATCAAAGTAGCATGGTTGACCGTGTCGAACGCGGCCGACATGTCAAGCAGCACTAAAAAGGCTGCCTGACCCATGTCGGCCCGCGTCCGAAGGTCATCAAGAACAGTCACCAAAGCTGACTCTGTCCCGTGTGCTGGTCGAAACCCAAACTGAGCCACATCCAAACAGTCGTTCTTCTCAAGAAAGTTGGATAGGTGTTTTGTGGCCAGTTTCTCTAAGATCTTGATAGGGAATGGCAGGAGAGAGATGGGCCTGAAGTTAGCTGAGCATGTGGGGTCAAGGTTTTCCTTTTTGAGCAATGGGGAGACCACCGCCAGTTTCCAGCAGTCTGGCACCCGTGCCGAGGTGAGAGACTGACAGCAGATGGAGAACAACGGAGGAAACAGCTCTTCCCGACAGAGTTTCCAAAATCTGGGTGGTAGAGGGTCAAAGGGTGAGCCAGAGGACACCCCATCGGCCATAGAGCAGAAATCCTCAAAAGATGGTAGAGGGAAGTTACTTAGCTCACCTGCTTTGATGCACTCCTTCCCATTTTCTGGCAGGATGGAGTCGTATATAGTACTGCCAGTTGAGGAGGGGAGGTTATTTAAGATGTTGGTGATCTTATCCTCAAAGGCTTGTGCTAACAAGTCGCAGAGAGCTTGTGAAGCCGGGATGGCGTTTTTGGTACAGCCAGGATGGGCCAGGTCCTTTACGATCTTAAATAGGGCCTGGGATTTATTAACAGCTGCCAGCAAAGATTCTTCTAGAAATCTGGCTTTGGCCAGCTTGATCTAGGTCTTATAGAATGCCAGTGCTTGTCTGAAGAGGACTCTGTGTGGTTCCAGGTACTGTTTCCTCCAGGTTCGCTCAGCCTGTTTGCATTGTAGCTTGAGCTGCCGGAGTTCTTCCGAGTACCATGGCATGGCAAGGTTGGTCCTGTCTTTGATTTTCCGCACCGGGGCCGAAGAATCCAGAGAAGTGGAGATTTTCTGACAGAAAGTCTCATAGCTCTCATCCACGTTCACTCCCAGTGCAAAGCCATCCGGCAGCAAAGAAGGCAGAGTGGCTTGTCTGAGAAGTCTAGACCACAATCTCCCCGTTCTAGTGCCCGCCGCACTCGCTTTCTTCAGAGAGGTGCTAGTACACGCGAGGGAGAACTGGACAAGAGCATGGTCCGTCCAACACTGTGGCAGGACGTCAAGAATTGAAGTGCTACCGGCATCAGCAAAGAGTAGATCAAGAATATGACCCTTTGCATGGGTTTTGGAGAGTACCAGTTGTTCTAGCTCAATGTTGAGACACGCTTGTACCAGTTCTTCATAGGCCGTCTTGGTTGATCCTTCTGAGCACAGATTGAAATCCCCCAACACCATCATCTTTGTGTGGGAGTGGGAGAGGTCGTATACCAAATCAATGAGCTCAGGAACGGCCGATAGCGGGCAAGCCGGGGGTCTGTAGCATAATAGACCTGTGAGTAGCACACCTCCCGGGTCCTTGATGGAAAAGGCCAGTGTTTCACACCCAGCAATGGCCTTGACATTATGCTGAATGAGGTGTAAAGTCTGTCTAAAGATTATACCAATTCCACCTCCTCTACCTCCCACCCTAGGAATATGCATTATTTGAAAGCCCGGGGGACACGCTGACCCCAATTCCACCGAGCTAGTCGGTGTTGTCCACGTCTCTGTCATAAAGAGTACGTCAAGATGGAGAGACTCTATAAGAAACGCGATCTCATCACAATGTTTGACGAGTGAGCGCACATTCAACAGACCACAGGACACCGCAGCTGGGTGCTTGCTGGAGGAGTTGCCCATTTGATTACTAACAGGACCAGGGTTAAGACTTAAAAGTTCATCGCGAGAGTACGAATAGAGGGGAGCACCTGAGTTCCCAGAGGTAGTATGTTCGGCCGTCGGCGCGTCCCGTGCGCGAACGGGCGCAAACGGGCTTACCTCTGGTGCACCTCCGGCGCTCCGCCGGCGCTCCCGCTGCGCGCCTACGCTGCGCGCTTGTGGGACGGCCGTCATTTATAGCCGTAGACACTACAGTCCTGTAGTGCGAACACTAGACCCCCCAGCCAAGATGGCGCCAGCAATTCGGCACTCCCTGGTTTCCCTCACTCACCCAAGATGGCGGCTGCGAACACCACAGCGCGATGTCTCCGGGAGCCCTGAGTTCCCTGAGATGGTCAAATTTCCCGCTAAGTGCGGAATGGGGACACGATTTAAGGTGCAGGTAAGAGGGGAGGAATAATAGTAGAGCGCTAAGGTGGAATAGCGCCGAAAGCAACAGCGCGCACGCGCCATAAAGTAGATAGGATTTTTTTAAATAGTTAAAATCAGCAGCAGCAATGCAGCGCTAGATACAGCAGCGCACAGTAGTCATGTAAGTCTGACCACACGATGGAAAGTTCAGCTTTTTATGCCCTTCCAGTCACTACAGTCCTGTAGTGCGAACACTAGACCCCCCAGCCAAGATGGCGCCAGCAATTCGGCACTCCCTGGTTTCCCTCACTCACCCAAGATGGCGGCTGACAACACCACAGCGCGATGTCTCCGGGAGCCCTGAGTTCCCTGAGATGGTCAAATTTCCCGCTAAGTGCGGAATGGGGACACGATTTAAGGTGCAGGTAAGAGGGGAGGAATAATAGTAGAGCGCTAAGGTGGAATAGCGCCGAAAGCAACAGCGCGCACGCGCTATAAAGTAGATAGGATTTTTTAGTAGTAGTAGTAGTAGTAGTAATGGTACATGGTCACAAGAGATATCTAATGTACAAGCTAAGATGTCTAAGAGTGCCCACGGAGTTTTCAAATTTGCAAATAAGCTTGGTGACCGCAGAATATATGATATGCTCCATATTTATCGTAGTAGATGCGTTGCTATCGCGCTCTACGGATCTGGCGTCTGGGGGCATTGTCGCCATGAGGATTTGCAAATAGAAGAAAATAGTTTCTTAAAAAGATTGTTATGCCTGCCTACATCTGCCTCCAATCTGATAATACACCAAGAATTGGGCTTGGAGTTTTTGTCAGATTTAATTTGTTTAAGACCATTGCTGGTGTGGAGAGCAATTTGGCATAAGAAAGAAACTAGCTTCATTAGGAGCATTATTACTGATTGTTTCTGCCTAGATAAAAGCTCACTGATCCCATGGATCAACTACGTTGTGACAACAGCCAGGGATTTATTCAATCTTAATCTCCTGGCCGATCAGGAGAGCTTTTCTGATTTCTCAAAGAAAGAACTTTTAAGTGTTCCTATTTACATAAGAGAGCTCAAGTGCGTAGAGACACTACTATGCAGTTAACCATCCCTCAGTATTATCACTCCAATAAGGATTCATCTGGTTTCTCTAAATATTTAAAGGTTGTCACCAGACCATCCCATCGTTTTTTCCTCATTAGACTGAGACTCGGAATTGTCCACCATCTGGTTGCGTTCCCAGCCATGAAAAATTACCCCTCTATTCCATGCCCATGCGATGGGGTCACCAAACAGAATACTGTGCATTTTTTATTCCTGTGTGACCTCTATAAACACCTCCGCGTTGCCTACTTAAAACCATTATTCATTAAACGGGCAACTACAACAGTAAATTCGGCGATGAGGTTGTTGTTCTCCCTTGATGACCCTGACATTTGTTTTTATACAGCCACGTTTATCTTGAAATCTGTGGCTGCAAAAAAAAGTATGGTCTTTTAATCATTGTTTTACTGTACTGAACTGTACCAAACTTGTTTTATGGGGTTATTACATTAGTTCGTATCCATATGAAGTATATGTACTGTCTGCTTTTATGATTGATCTTTTTAATCGAATAACGTTTTCGAATCAAATCGAGTGGGCAGTCAGTTCTATCAAAATCTCAACAGGGACAAGACAGGATTGGCCCTGCTCCCTTTTATTGTCTGTCTTGTATATCGATCCTCTGTTTCAGAGGCTTCAGTCTAACATCTTAATTAAGCATACACAATTCCACAGCAGCAGTGCTAAGATTTTGGCGTACACCAAGTACATTGCCATCGTGACATCTGATCCAGTGGTAGCAATGTGGGAGGTGGAAAAAGAAGCTTTGAAATTTGAGAAACTGGTTATTCCCTAAATCAGCATACCATGCAGCTGGTAGTTAACAAACACACACCAACTGTTGGTGGCTGCACTGTAAAAGAAACAGTTTACCTGGGCATCAATATCTCCTTAGATCAGATTGTTGAATTCAACTCGGTGCCTGTACTGTCTAAATGTATAAGCGACTTTTGGAGGATGGATAACTTACATATGTCTTTTATAGGCGTCTGCAACGCTGTTAATATGCTATTTTTAACTAAGGTGCTGAATTTATTTGGCCAATCCCACTCAAGTTTGAAAATCAATGGTTTAAAAAGAAGGAAGACATGATTAGCAGTTTTTTTGTCGTCACATTGCATCCTTACATTCATGATGTTATCTAGAGAAAGGGTGGAATGAGTTGTTCCCAAATTTAAACTTTATCAATCGGCTGTGGCTTTACAATACATTAGATCGCTTATTGGTGGGAGAGAAGGTAATTGTGATGCCGGAGAAGGTATCCCCCATATATGAGTTACTTATATGAAGATAACTGAACCAAGCTATTTTAAGAAAGTTAGGTTAGGCACATTAAGCACACAGTAAACAACCCCCGAAACCAGGAACAGGCCAACGAGCTTTAACGGTTCCTTGTGACGGTGTGCCAAGGATTGGGGCCACCCCGTGATGATGCTGCAGCCGCCTGGGACCCCGTGTCAGGAGACTCTTCTGGAAGCGGAAGACCCAGCACCCGAAGCCCCTCCACCAGCTCGGAGATGTGGTGGGTTTTGTTGTCGTGTTCAAAAATGAGCCCAAAGGGGAAAGACCATCAATAGCGAATCTTATCTTCCTGCAGTTTTGCGGTGATAGGACTCAAAATGGGCCAGGGTCGATGAAGCCAAGTCTTGATAGACAGAACACCCATGGCCCCGGAAGGACACCTCCTTCAGTTTCCTAAGAGGCCGAAAGGATGGCATCTTTCACCTTGAAGGAATGTAGCTTGACCAGGACATCTCGAGGGTGCTTGCGGCTCCCCGCCTGAAGGGCTCCCACATGATGAACTCGGTCTATTTTGATTTTGAGCTGCTGAGGTGCGATAATCTCCACAAAGAGACCAGATACAAAGGCCTCCAAGTCCGGCCCCTCCGCCCCCTTCTCCAGATTACGGATCCGGGATATTTTCCCTCCGGGTCCTGTTCTCCAGATCCTCTGCCTTGAGTAAAGCCTGTTGGATCTGAGCGTGCAGGGTCTGTTACTGAGCCGCCGCCATACTCTGTGCCTGCCCCTCCACCTCCAGATATCGAGATCCCACTGCATCCACATCTTACCGGAGGGTGGTGAGCTTTTCAGTAAGATTGGCCTTCAGTTGGTCAACAGAGGTGCGCAAGTCCTGTTTGAAATCTCGACAGAGCTCCACTTTAAAGTCTCGGAGGGTAGCCACCAGGTCGTCACGTGCAAGCAACATTCCGGGCGAGAGTGCGGCATTCCCCAAGGAGGCTGACTTCTCAGAGGCCTTGATGTATCGAGAGACTTTGTTGGAGTGCTTCTTAGGAGGCATAGGGTCCCCTCTTTCGACCTGCGCAGTGCCCCGGTGAGCACACAGTCTGAACAGAGCCGTCCTCAGCCCGTCCCGTGGGGGGAACTCTGAATGTCCGAGGCGTGGGACGCCACCCCAGAGGCCTCCAAGCAAGTACTGCACAGCCCCCCCCCCTCAGAGAGGACGAGCCGTACTAGAGCCTCTTCTGACTCCTGGGCACCACTGCAGCCAAACCAATAGGGTGCAAATTCTGTGGCACTCTTTCCTATCCTGGCTCCTCACTACCCTGGTGCAGTCGTGGCTTCAATTCTGCTTCTCTCCCTCTACTGCCGCCGCCAACATCGGGACCAGGAATGCCGCAATTTTAGGGGCAGGCATGGAAGCGAGACCTCACCAGAGCATGGGGAAAAACACAACTCCACGCCGCTCAAAGAAGAGGGGGGGTGAGGGACCACAACCGCCTCAGTCCTAGGGCCCATGAGATGCCCCCCGCTGTTGTCTTGCCCCGCCAGAGCCGCCACACTCTGTCACTGAAAACGGGGAGCCATTACTGGGTCGGGAGCCTCCGGCTGCTTAGTTCCACGTCAGTGGCGCCCCACCGTGCAGCTGACGCCCTTAGCCACTGTTTTGCACTAGGGGCCCCCGCAATATCAGCCCAGGGGCCCTCGATGCTGTCTGGCACTCCAAAGCTCGCACGGACTCCCGGCACGGGCACCCACAAAATGGCGCCTGGGGCTCGCGATCGTCTCCGGCTCGGTGCACAGTCACCGGGTACAGCAGATTCCTGGCACTTCAAGCAGTGCCCACTGGCCAGCCAGCACCCAGGAGGTACCGGACACCAAGGAAGCTAGAGATGACTTCCCTAGTCATCAGGTAAGGCCATCCATCGATCAGGGGGATGCGGAGCTGAGCAGAATCACGACTGCCCCGCCATCTGACTTGGCCACGCTTCCCCGAGTTTTTGCTTTTTGCTGGATGCTGTTACTTTTTTTTTAGGCGGCATATTAGTCTTGTTAAGTGCACAGTTTTAATTGAGTCACATCCAACTGTTAATAGTGTGGCACAATTGGGTTGTAGTTTAAGGCAGTGCCAGTTTCTCTCAGTGGGATACTATGGTTTTCTGTGGGGGTAGATGATGTGGCACTATGGTCAGAGCTGCCGAATTTGGAACAGGGCAACCAAGTTCAGCCTTCATGACCAGTCCGCCTTAAAAGACCTGCTAGACCTTAGAATTCCTGGTGTCTTTTCACCAGCAGGTGAATCCTAGTGGTGGCAAGTGAGGGTAAACCATGAAGTCCTGTCCACCACAATCCATACTGAAGTTCACCTCCAGTCTTGCAGGCAGGCCTATGAAGCAGCACACTCTAGAGCGACAGTGACTCTGCAATTGAGGTCACAGGACCCTTGAGGCCAGTCCCCCTCACCCATTGGTACCTCCATTTGCCTTGTTTCAGAAAAAGTAGTGCTAATAACCAGGGATCAGCAATGCAGAATTTTCATGCACGCAAAACTAAGTTTGAAAACTTTAGGGCTAGCAAAAGCACTTTTAACATGTGCTGCCTGCTTTGGGGGCAATGGAATTATGCTGCAATAGAGGACAAATCTATGTCACAGTGTTGACTAAATAATTCAGCTAACAAAGGCTGCTGCGTAATGTGGTAAATTTTCTGATACTTTATCATTTTGACATTTTTTCAGATACTTACAGTCGCTGCAAAGATTTTGCCTCATTAGTACTAGTGTTACATACAAATGCAGCAATGTGAAAGGCGAGCAGGAAACCTGTGCAAAGGACCCTCCACTTTGCAGCAACACAAGTCATATTTTTTAGTAACATTTGATCTATTTGATCTGCAAACAATTTTTTTGTTAAAATGATCAGATTAGGCAACAGATGATGTATCGCCACTCATGTTTGAACTGCTCTTGTGAAAAAAGGGAAGAAAAGTGCTGATGACAAAAACTGCATGGCTCAGAGCAAACAGGCTTGTAATTCCACTTTTAAGCATATTTGGGATATTTTGTGATTGGAAACATTTCTACTGTGTTTTTTGTTTCTTTTTTTTTTTTGTCCTCATATCACTAATACCTGCAAAAACAGGCCTTTCTGTAAAACCTGTCCCAACCTCAGACCAGTTGAATTATATGTCTGGCTCTGCCGATACAGTCCCAAGAGTTTCCTGGTTACTGGCTTCGCACAGGTGTAATCATAGAACACTTTTTCAGGCATTTCCATTCTACACCATCTTTTGAAATACACTTTTATTTTATGAATTTTATTTTTGGAGCTTATATAGCACACAGCTACACCCAATGGGGGTGTCCTGGCGCTTGGACGGCAAAGGAGGGAGTGGACTCAATGGAATTAATTGCTGGAGAAGAGCCACATCTTCAGGTCTCGGCGGAAGATGGATTCTGAGTGAGTCAGTTGTAAACCCAAAGGTAGGCTTTTCTAGACTTTAGCAGCAACTACCACAAAGGCTCTGCTGCCCATTCTTGTGCGACGAAAGCGGGGGGTATGAGGAGTCGTAGGTGTTTGGATTTGAGAGCACAATTAGATTGAGCTTGCCTGAGTCGAGCTCTCAGATAGGCTGGACCCGTCTTCCGTAGTGCTCTAAAGAATAAGATCATAGAATTAAATTGGATATGTTTTACCACAGGGAGCCAGTGATGCTGCATCAGAAAAGGGGAGATCGAATGTCGGTAAGGGATATTGTATATCAGCCTAGCTGCAGCATTCTGGACTATCTGTGAGTGTCTGATCAGGCAGGCAGGAGCCCCTGCGCACAAGCTATCAGCATAGTCTAAATGGGAAGTAATAAGTGCATGAATAACAGTCCTACGTGAGTCTTGAGGGAGGAAGGGGAAGATTTTTCTAATCATGCAGAGTTTTCCAAAGCAGGCTGCAGATACTTGATCAATTTGATTTTTGCATGAAAGTTTGCTGTTGAATCTGACCCTGTTCCTGGCCGACGTCACTGGTTCAGGAGGAGGGGATAATTCTAGAGACCACCAAAGGGAGGGAGGAGGAGGGCTAGGTTGGTTAAAAAATAGCACCTCCGTTTTATCCGAGTTTAGCTTGAGGGTATTGAGGGCCATCCAGGACGAGATGTTGCGCAGGCAGTAACAAAGTTAGAAAAGGTAGGTTTGGAGTGGTCCCTGAAGGAGAACACAAACTGGTTGTTGTCAGCATAGGAAATCACACAGACTCTGCAGGCTTCGACAATTTGAGCTAGGGGGGATAGATAAACGTTAAAAAGTAGCGGGCTAAGTGTGGAACCCTGTGGGATACCACAGTTCAGTGGTTTTTCACAGGAGACAAAGGGCTGCAAGGAGACTGATTGAGAGCGATCATTTAGGAATGATCTGAGCCAAGAAAGGGGGGACCCTGGATCCCTAGGCTGAGTAGGCGCTCTATCAAGATGTCATGGGAGACCATATCGAATGCCGCACACAGGTCGAGGAGCACTAGCATGGCTGCCTTGCCAATGTCTATGGATTCACTGATGTTTTCCGACACCTCCAGCAGGGTGGTCTTGGTGCTAAAACCGGGTCTGAAGCCAGACGGAGAGTCGTGGAGATGGTGGATGGCTTCAAGATAGGTGGCGAGTTGTTCCCGCACAATTTTTTCAAGAACCTTCGCCGGTTAAGGTAGAACGGAAATGGGTCAACAGTTTTTAAAAATTGAAGGGTTGGAATAAGTTTTTTTAACAATAGGTATAAGCATGGCCTGTTTCCAGGCAGAGGGGAATATTCCAGTCTGTAGTGAAGTGTTCCAGATGGTGATCAGTGGAGCGATAATAAGGGGGGCAATTAAGCTTAAAAGAGAAACCGGGCAGGGGTCCATGGGTGAGCCAGATTTACAGGAAAGCCATTTTTGAACAACAGCTTTGTTGGAGATCAGATAAACAGAGGTGAAAGAGTGGGCAGTGGAAGGTTCAGTGATGGGTTCAGGGTGGTGCGAGGAGGGGTCGAAGAAAGAGTAGATCTCAACAATTTTTTCATGGAAAAAGTTAGAGAGGCCTTCACAGAGATACTGAGTAGGGGGAGTCTTACTGGATAGGGCATCCGGTTTAGCAAAATCTTTTACAATTTTAAGGAAGGATTTGGATGAATTGCTGGCCGAGTTGATCTGCTTAGCGTAATAGTCGTTTATTTCTGCACATTTTAAGCTGTGAAAGTTCTTAATGGCAGCTCTACATATGGATTTAGCCTCTAGACTATAAGTGAGTCTCCAGCTATGCTCCAATTCTTTTCAGTAGCTCTTTGCGGCATGTAGTGCGGGGGTGAATCAAGGGGCAGAAGGCTTAAGTCTGGTAGAGACAATTGGTTGGATAGGAGCAACATTGTCAAGGGCAGAGGAGAGCCCGTCGTTAAAGCCGGTAACAACATGATCCAGGTCTGCACTAGCCCGGGGCAGGAGGTTTTCGAGGGCAGGGGCCAGGGAAGAACAGGTGCCCTTTCACAATTTCCTGCTATATTCCAGGGTAGGGGGGCTGGATAGGAGGTGGAATAAAATTGAATCTAAAGGGAATCAGAGAGTGGTCTGACCAGTGGAGCGGCAAGGGTGTAGTAGTGAGGAGGTTTTAATTGTTCAAGAATAGTAGGTCTAGAGTGTGGACAGCCCTATGAGTGGGGCCCTTCACCCTGTGCATGAGATTGAGGCCACTCACAGCTTCTAAAATTTGGCTAGCTCTAGAACAGTCTACGTCATCGACCTGAAGGTTGAAATCGCCGAGAACAATGAAGTGCGCGTGTTTAGTGATAGATCGGCCACAACATCATAGAAATCTACAGGCGGTTGTGGTGGGGAATTAGGTGAACGATAAATGAGAATTCCAGCCAACATCAGATTGGAGGTGGAGGCTATGCAAAAGTACATTGCTTCCAAAGGACTAATATTGGTGATGGTTCTGGGGGATAATTCCCAGCCATGTCTGAGTATCATAGCAATCCCACCACTTAGTTTGTGATTAGGTCTGTTAATACCCGAGAGGTGGTAGTCTGGTGGGAGAGCAAGCTTAAGATCAGGGTTAGAGAAATCCCTGATCCATGTTTCGGTCAGAAACATAATGTCCCAGGCATGGATTGTTAGGGAGAGCCATATGTCATTAGAGTGGCGAGGGAGCGATCTACAGTTGAGAAGACAGGCTTTTGCGATAGGAGAGGCACAGTGGGTTTGGTAAGGATATTGGGAGGTGAAGAGGTGGGGCTGAGCGGTCGGGAAAGGCGGGGACCCCATTAGGTACCCAATAGCAGTTATCACAATGAAGGACAGGTGGAGGACCAGCGAGGTTGAAGAGGGAAAGGGCAGGGCAGTTGCACCATTTCTCTCTAATAGACAATAATTGTGAGGTAGGCCAGGAGATTAGGATGTTGTAGGGGCCGCCAGCAGCATGGCTGGGGCTGGTCGCGGCACAGGAGCAGACGGGCGTAGATGGACTTGCCTTTGGCGTGCCTTCAGCGCGCCCGCTGCGCACCGGTCTGGGCAAATCCAGATATAGGGAGGTAAGCTGGGATGCAAACCTCTTGGGTGGTGCGAGGCAGAAGTGAGAAAACCTGACTTCCGGTGGTGGCACCTCCGTCCAGACAAACGGAAGAATCCGTGCTAGACCGGGGAGGGACACCAAACCCAACCGGCCGGTAAGCCAAAAATGGATGGAATGAAAACTATTTTTTGTTAAAATCAGGATGTCTATAAAAACACATGAAGTGACATGCAATTGTGGCGTGAAAAGTGAACAGACAATGTAAAAAATGTTAAAATAGCATAAGAGCCCTTTCCCAGGTGCTCAAGAATGAGGCAATTCGAGCAAGTAAGAAAACAGTTTAGTTATCTTTTTAAGCAGAGAGATGTCATCCTAGACTAACAGGGAGCCCTTTCCCAGGCGCTCCATGAGTAGGGTGACTCAAAAGGTCACTCAGTAAGCACTAAGCGCGTCTGCTGCGCATCGGTCTGGGCATGTCTAGATATAGGGAGGTAAACTGGGATGCTAATCTCTCGGGTGGTGTGAGGCGGAAGTGAGAAAACCTGACTTCCGTTAGGGGGCACCACCCTCCAGACAAATGGAAGAATCCGTGCTGGACAGGGGAGGAACGCCAAACCCAACCGGCAGGTAAGCCAGAAATGGATGGATTGAAAATAATTCTATGTTAAATCAGGATGTCTTTAAAAACACACAAAGTGACATGCAATTGTGGCATGAAAAGTGAACAGACAAGGATTTTTTTTTTAAATAGCATGAGAGCCCTTTCCCAGGCACTCAACAATGAGGTAAATTGAGCAAATAAGAAAACAGGTTAGTTATCTTTTTAAGCAGAGAGGTGTCATCTGGGACTAACAGGGAGCCCTTTCCCAGGTGCTGCGCAAGTCGGGTGACTCATGAGGTCACTCATTAAGCACGAAGCGTGTCCGTTACACGTCGGTCTGGGCATGTCCATATATAGGGAGGTAAGCTGGGAAGCTAGTGAAGTGAGAAAACCTGACTTCCGGTTGGTGGCACTTCCCTCCAGACAAACGGAAGAATCCATGCTGGAACGGGGAGGCACGCCAAACCCAACCGGTAGGTAAGACATAAATGGATGGATTGAAAATAATTTTTTGTTAAAATCAGGATGTCTTTAAAACACACAAAGTGACATGCAATTGCAGCGTGAAAAGTGAACAGACAAGGTAAAAAAAATTAAAATAGCATTAGATCCCTTTCCCAGGCGCTCAACAATGAGGCAATTCGAGCAAGTAGGGAAACAGGTTAGTTACCTTTTTAAGCAGAGAGATGTCATCCAAGACTAAAAGGGAGCCCTTTCCCAGGCTCTCCATGAGTAGGGTGACTCAAGAGTTCACTCAGTAAGCACTAAGCACTTCTGACTCCCTGGAGCTAATCAAACCCCTTAGGAGGTAGGGTATCGGTCCAATGCTTACAAATCTCTCTTCTAGCTAAGAGCATCAAATAAAAGAGCAAAACCTAACTCTTATTAAGGTCTGACTGGGGCAGACTTCCACCCCATCAACACCAATGCTGAGCTCAGCATTATATTTCCCCCGAGAATATCGTTGCCAACCTTCTCCCCCTCCTGGTAATAGGCCTTTAATCCTGGGCACCTAAAATACATATGTTGGTCGTTGGCTATTTAAAGACCACATTACTGGCATCTTGGTATCTGTTCCTGCTTTCTTCTGCGGCAACCAATAGAGCCTATTGATGGTAAACAAATATTTCTGTTTCAGATTGGCTGGTTTAGCCACCAAGTTCAACAGTTTCAAAGAAAGTTAACACATTTGTTTGTAGCTAAGTTCCCTGAATAACTCCTTACAAAATCAAGTATGGTGCCTTCAGTTTCATGTCGTCGGTGTCATGTAGTGCCCAGTAATAAACAACCTTCTTCATCTTGGGGGACTCATCCTGCAACTTTAAGTCAAATCCCCAGACACCCACAATCTCCTATACATTGGCTGTGGCCCCATGATGATAGCTGGAGGTACTTGAATCTAGAAAGGGAGTTACCATTCTTTGCCACTAACACTTCCCAGGGCAACATGCCCTGCATTGTTAGGAGATCCCCATACTTCAATTCCAGCCCTCCTCAACTAAAGAATCAACCTGTCTTTAAAATACTCAGGCGTGCCTGGTGAGTCCCAGATTGGAGAGAAATCCACAAAATAGTCCATGCCTAGAATCCTTCTAACTCCCAGCCAAAGGGTGAGTGCCGCCTTTAAAGTGTTCAACTCAACCATTTTGAAGAACTTCCTTGCCCAAAACCTGTACAAACACCCTTTAGAATCCCACTTCCTTAACATCGCTTTCAACATACCTCCCCACATTAGTGGCCCCAGTTTAGCAAGGAGCGCTCTACAATTTTTAAACTGGAAGGTCATATAGTATAATTTTAAATTTGGAAAAGCCAATCCACCCTTTTCAAGCCTACACCTCAATTTCTTCCAGGCCAGATGACCTCCTCTTGATGCCCAAATAGAGCTAGCAATTTTCCCCAAAATCTTTTCTATTACATATTTTGGTAATGTCAAGTTGATACAATTAAAGAGGTATGTCAATTTGGGGAATATCACGATTTTAATCAAGTTTACACTCCTATTTATAATCAAGGTCAGGTTCTTCCATCTAACTAAAGATGCTTAAGCCTACTTTGCTACCCTGTTCTAATTGTACTGGGGTTTTGCCTCTAATGACTTTAAACAACGTATACCAAGATACCTAAGCTCATCCTGTACTTCCACCCTCCAGCCTGCTACATTCCATTACCCCAGACTTCAGGGTATTTACCAAATACCAAATATCCAGATAATGCCCTATATTCTTTCACCAAAATTTCCACCATAGGAATAGTTTGGACCTGTTTCGAAGTAAATATTGTAAGGTCATCCACATACAATGCAACTTTATTTTTGTAGCAGCCTGAACTAAAAGGGATAACCTGGCTGCCTTGCCGCAAAAGCTGAGCAAGTGGCTCAATATAAATATTGAACAACAGTGGGGAGGGAGGACAACCCTGCCGAGTGCCCCTAGTGATCTGAAAGCTTCATGTAAGGGAACGATTAAGGAGGATCCTTGCTATTGGGTGCTCATATAAAGCTTTTAATGCACCGATCAAGAAGGGGCAAAACCAATTATCAACAGGACTTCCCACAGAAAAGCCCAGCAGTCACAAAAAGCTTATAATCTGCATTTAGCAGGGAAATTGGACGATACGAGTATGTCTTCCCAGGGTCTTTAGCTGGTTTTAAAATCTAGGCTATAGTAGCCTCCTTCCATGATCAGGGTACCGGTGCCTTCCCCTAATACGCCAGGTTGAACAGTCTCCCAGACTGTGGCAAACTACTCTATAAGGAGTTCATAGACCTCTGAGGGAATAGCATCAAGGCCAGCAGCCTTACCACTCTTGATACTCATCATGGCCCTTCAAATACCCTCCTGGTAATCGGGACTTCCATACTCTCTTTTCCTTCTCCTGTAGGTACTGGAAGGCCAACCTCGCCCAACCATAAGTCTTTGAGGTTTTGAAAAAATGTTTTCCTTATTGAGTAAAGCAAATAAAGAGACCATATAGTTCTTCGTGTCTTCCATATTGTCTATCACCTCGCCCTGGAAGCCTACCAATTCTTTAATTGTATTTCTGAATCTATCGACCCTGGCCTTCCATGCAAGTAATGCCCCAACTCTCTCCCCGTACTCAAACTGTCTCATACTTCCAGCCTGTCACCATGCCTTACACTTCTGATTTTATAATTTATCGGTGCTTCTTCAAGCCGTTTTGATAACATTTCCATGTCTTCCCCCCCTCGACACCTATAAAGAGGCCTCAAGAATACCTTCAACTTTTTCCATTCTTTTCTCTACCCGTAAAGCAACCCAAACCTTTCAATACCCCCCGAATATAGCTTCAAGAGCATGCTATTTTACTCCTGAGGAAGCTGTTCCAGTATTGTCCTGAAGATACTCAAATGTAGCCTTCTTTAAGGCATGCATCATCTCATTATCTAAAAGGAGAGCACACTTTAGTGTTCACCTTACATTAGGCTTATTTCCAGGAACATGTAATGTCATCGTGCCGGCTGATTGATCTGAGATATTCACCGGATGGTGTTTGATCTCTATTACAGTTGCTGCTAAACCCCTCTCCATCAAGAAATAATCTCTTCTAGAGTAATGTATATTTTTTACTGTGAAAAGTATATCCTCTCATCTGCCCACCTGGATGTTGCCATACATCCACCAACCCTGGATCATGCATCATCTAAGTGCTTGTCTTATCCTAGGAGTCTGAGCACCATTACACCAGGTTGACCAATCCAAAATAGGGTCCAATAAAATAATAAAATCACCACCCAAAATTAGCGGAACTGTAGGCTCCACTTAGTTAAATTCCAAGTCTACAATATACTGTGGATTGTCCACATCTGGACCAAAGAAGCTAACACAAATACATTGGAAGTCTACTCATTTCATTCCAACTAAGACCCATCTTCCGAAGCTATATGTTTTGGAATACTTAACCTCCACACCAGAGCTCCTCCTTATTAAAATAGCCCTTACAACATTGCTCTTGATCTGACACTAGAACGCTCTGAATCCAACCATAACTACTTAATAACTATTTGCTCTCACTTGCAACCAAATGTGTCTCCTGCAAGACCATAATGTAAGCATGGCTTTCTTCCAGATAGCTCAACACTGCCCTCTGCCTGGCACGAGATCTGAGACCGGTCTCATTCCAGGCTAGGAAGTCTATGACTTTGCTAGGAAGTCTAGCCATTATCCCCATCCTTTAATCCCCACCTCCTTCCCCAACTTCTGTTTAAGTGAACATGCCTTATTTGGTGATACTGAGGACTTTTATTTGCTTTTTATCCAACTGCTCCTCGCCCGTGTACCATCTCTCCCACCACCAACCCTACTCCTCCCACTAATTGGAACCCTCCCTATCTTTATAGGCATAAACATACATCATGAGCTGCCACCTGGGGGTAATATCAAGCAAAACACTAAACAACAGATTTTGCCACGTTATAGCACATCTAAGTTTCATTATCGTAACTCCCAACTCAACACTTTTATGATCATCCACCTATTAGTTAGAGATTTCTTTATTTTTTCATTGAGTATATTGGTGCATCAACATCCTCAACTGCCCGATAACCATATCCATATTGTACGGTGGATTGCAGAAAATTTCATTTGCACCTTAGCCCCCAGCTTACTCATATCCTCCAACCTTTTACCAAACTCCATTGCCTCTGTTCAGTAACCTAACATATATTGGATCTTATTGTGATAGAGAACTCCTTGACTGCTTAAATCCCATCTATTAAAGCCCCACTGAGGTTTGGCTCCTTAACTGTATTTGCAGGAAATTCACCAAAATCTTCCTTGGTTTAGCGCATTGAGGATTGCGCCTGAAAGGTTCCTAGTGAGCACTTTGGATCGCCTGTTCTAGGTTAATGTCCTTCCAGTCCTTTAGCACTGTATCTCACAATAGGCCAATTATGTACCTCTTCATGTCCGTGACTTCCTTAGCTTCTGGAATATTTAGACATTTTAAATTATTCCTGCGAGAGTAGTTCTCCACTCTCTCAAAGTCTTCCCTGAGTGTTCGCTTTTGTTTAACCAGCATGGTAATCTTATTGGCATTTTTTGCCACATCTTGTCTTATGGATCCAGCTTCCTCTTCCAAGGCTTTAGTATGGTAGGCAATCTCATCCAATTTCTGTGCTAGCTTGGAGCATGAAGCTTGAATGGCGACCTGATTAGCCTCTGAAATTTCAAAGTGGCTCTTAATATCTTTTTGTAACCTCAGTAGAATGCCTGCCAGTGATTCCTCTGCATTATTACTTGGGCGCCTTTCGGCATTTACCATTTTCTTCACTCCTTGTAAGTGGGTCCTCCGCCTCTTCCGGTGCTTCTACTATTACCAGTGCTTTACACCTGTTCCTGATGGGGACTGGATCTACATTGGTTTGGGCTCTACCCATACCTATTTCATCCACAAGCAACTTGGTTTTGGCAGATACTCCTGTAGTATTAGCCTCAACGGGATTATGGGTCACAGGGGGTACCGATATTCTAGCACTCTTCACTGAGATTACACTTTCAGTGCTCTCCCCTCTCTGCAGGTTAGGTAAAACCTAAAAAATAAGATTTGAGTGAAGTTGTTATTGTAATGTTTTGAATTTTTTAAATTTTACCTCTATCCCCTAAGCTTTTAATAGGGGATTTACCCCCACTGTGGCAACCTCCCTTACACTCCCTTATGACCTTTATGTCTTTTACAGTACCTGATGGGGTCACAGGAGGGAATTTAGGCACCTGTCCAACCTTGCCGGCCCCAATGTTCCCAGTACACAATGTATATCTTGAGGGCTTGCCACCAGCCTTACCACCAACTGAGGCACCTTTCTCCATTGGCTGGAGACTTCTTACCCACTTTTCCACTGTATTGCTTTTCCACTTTCCCCACCTCAAGTCCCCTAATGAGGAAGACAGGTTGCTGCTCTCTGGCTCTGGGGACATGGGGAGCTCCAACCTGCAGCCCGACTTGTGCTGCCTCTGCCACCCATTCTCACACCAGCCGTCCTGCAGCGCCGCGCAATTCCATGGCTGCCTCCTCCCAATGAGAATCTGCACCACGTCCCGGGGCAGTCCAAAGCCGGATAGCGCATCTATCTCCTGACAGACGGAGCCTCCTTTATCTTCACATTAAGCCTGGTGAGTGCTGCTCATCAGTGGGGAGATCCGGAGCAGTATTGCAGCACGATGACCCACCATGGGTGCTTCAGCATGCAGCCGCCATGTTCCCCCAACAAAAAAAATGTGAATTTCACTTTGTGAAGGTATTTTAATGTCAAAAACTCATATTAACTCTTAAATAAACTTGTGTATCCATTGGTTGAATTAAATAAGGTAATAAGCTGTAACTAATCAGTGAAATTGCTAATAAATACAAAAAAATTGGGATGCTTTGCTCTTTCTGGCCACATCTCCGACTCCGCCCACTGGCCCAATGCACAGGTTATTCATGTCTTCTTATTCTCTGCCCCAGCTCCTCAACTTTTTTCCCTACTTCGAAAACTGTAACCTCCCCCTCTACTCCCATGCCTCATCAGCATACATTTGCAGTCCTACACCATTTGATTAGCAATGCCGCATTAATAGCCCATTCACAGCCCACTAACTTAACTTTCTTGCCACACGAACTCATCCTCTTGCGACATGCCAGTTCGGTGCTGATTGTGCTCATTGTCAATGTCAATTTTATAGCCTTTGCTTCTTTATCGCCTTTGCATCCGTGCCTAGCCGACCGGCTGGAGGATATGCAGGGAGGCCCACTGTGCCATTAGCAGTGCACCGCCATCACGTGCTCTATCAAAGGAGTTTGAAAATGATTGCAAGTGTCCAAATCATTAAAATTATAGATGCAAGCCACTCAGTTTAGTTCCACTGTGGCATTAAATCAGTTCCAGGGTTAAGCCCTGGCTAGCACCAGCTGAATTTAATCACTGGCTCTGGAGTGGATGGCTTGTGCCATTCAGTTTGTATTATGGTTAATGATGTTTTATCTCCTTGAGGCATCCTTCATTATGTTAAGAAAAAGCTTTGATACATCACAGAAATTAGTAGAATTTTCTCCTGTTTATTTTTTATTTTTTTGCCTTACTAGATCTGATGCACACAACCTGTGGGACCCGAGATCCATTCAGGCAGAGGATGAGGCAGCTATAGCTGCTTCAGAAAGTCCGTTGACTTTGAAAAAGATACAGGAATTTGTTGAAGCCAAGAAATCCAGGGAAGGAGATTAATTGTAAAAAAATTGTACGAATTTTCAAAAAGTTTTAAAAACAGCTGCAAAGGTACCCAATTTATTTTCTATTTACCACGCACTAGCTTCCTCTCATTGTTCTTTACATCCATAACTGAAATTGACTTGCAAGCAAAAGACAGATCTGATTGTCATATTGATAGCTTTGTAATCTAATATAACAGTTCTTTATTTCAACTTTCTGACAGAGATCAAATAGTATAAATTGTAAATGGAAGTAGCTGAGTGAAAACGTTCCGTAAAACATACAAATGCAGGAAATTTTAGGGGTACATGCATGAAAAGCAAAATTTGCGATTCCCAAATGAAGATTATTACTGAATCGCAATTTGGTAATCGCTAAACTCAATGCATCAAACCAGTTGCAAATTCTTTGCAAATCTGTATTATTCGCAATCACTATTAGCGATTGCATATTGGTGAGTCGCATTCATAGCGAATGCGCTATTAGAGATTTGCTGATGACGAATCCATAGATCTGATGCAGGATGATGATGTCACAAGCATGAAATAAAACATCCCATGCTGTATTCTGTGTACTGAGAGGGAAGAGGAGGAGGCAGACTGCAGGAGAACAGCACTAGGAAGCTTTTTGGGAATGCAGAAGCAGAGCAATTATCCAGCATTGCATCAGAGACACCACAGAAGGAGAGGAAAAGTAAGCTGAATTTCAGTGAAAAGGAGCTGGAAATCCTTGTAGAGGAAGTTGTAAGGAGCCATGAGAAACTTTTTGTCAAACAGTCACTGCATATTCCT
This sequence comes from Lissotriton helveticus, assembly GCF_964261635.1. NCBI lineage: Eukaryota > Metazoa > Chordata > Amphibia > Caudata > Salamandridae > Lissotriton > Lissotriton helveticus. Next base: position 588,315,013 of record NC_136071.1, read on the forward strand.
GGGTCCGAAAAAAGAAAATTATGACTGGAAATACAATAAAAAATCAGCTCAGTGGGGGCTCACCCAGCGCTCCATTTTGGATCTGTGCAAGCGGTGGCATGACCTGCGGATCAGGGCCAAGATAAGGGTTGGTGCAAGACTAGCTGATGCTAAGAAAACTGGATGAGGACCATCCACAGAAACTGTACCCACAGATTTGGAGGACCTGGTGGAGTCAACCCTTCAGCCTGAGGCTGTTGTTGGAGTGACGTTGATCGATTCCTCTGCAAGGCCTTGTACTTCCTGAGGTAAGATGCATGCAAATGACCTTACAATGCTTTAGTAACTAAACAAAATCCGTAAGTCTGATCCCGGTTAGTGTAGTAAATAGTGCTCCAGACTAGGCCTTGGCGGTAAATCCCGTTCCGCTCACGGAATTTGGTTAATTTGGGTAATTTCGCGTTCCACGGAGAATGCAAAATTGTCCAAAATTCTGCGTTACGCGACTTTGCGAAATGTTTTGCTTGTTCACGTTCTCAAAATGTGGGTTTGCGAGATATTTCCCCGTGAGCACGCAAACAACAATTGCGAACAGGAAAAAAGCATCACGAACAGGCAATTCCGCATGTTCGCGGAGATATTTTTACCATTTTGCGTAGATTTGCGTAAGACGATCACGCAAATTCCACCCACCCCTACTCCAGACCATATTTTACCTGTAACACACAAATGCATTATGGGAATAGCAGCCAGAAAATCAAATTGGAAAGGTAAGTGGGAAGCAAACCTGCATAGTTACAATCAATTGCGAAAAGCACGTTTAATCTCTACACATAGTGTGTTGAGTAATTACTAAATATGATCATTCTAAGTGCAAGATGAAATACATTTCCTTTTTTGAAAACTGACACATCACAGATGCACCTGCGCAGGAGTCTGATAACAGTGAAGGCCATGCACCTCAGGAAGGTGAGCCACAGTCATTAGAAGACATTGCAGTGTCACCTTCACCCACAACAACTGCACCCACAAGCCGCAGAATCACAGTACCACCATTGCCTGCATTCGAAATGGAAGAGGATAGTCAACATGACCCTCCAACAGCACAGTCTGGCAGACACCCACATCAAGACCATGTGTCCTAGGTCGAAATAGAAATATCCACATCTGGAGGAGCAGAGCAGGTGCACAATTGAGGGCTGTTGAAGGTGACAGTTCAACATCCTTTGCTGGGCTAGAGAATGCAATGTTGAGGGTACGGCACCTGCAATGCAAACAGATGCATTCAATGCAGGCATACCTTTCACCTCTTGCAAGGACCATGGGAGAGATGAGTGACCGCATTAATCAGCTCACAATAGTTGTGCAGGAAGGTCAGAGGGATACTACACAACACTTTGGTGACATGACACAGTCACTCAAGGAGTTATGCAAAGTGATGCACGAAGACCAGGTGACCCACCGCAAAACCAACATTGTAACATATGTTTACCAGTAGGTATTTTTCACTGAATTCTCCCCCAGGGAGACGAGTGAGTATGCCGCTGTGTCTGAATATGTATGAGTCATGTGTAGTGCCAGGGAATCTAGCCACTATGTCAGTTATGATGTGTTTGGAATTGCAAATGACTTGTATATTCAGTGATTGGTATGATTTTCTGTTCCTGTAAATGTACTCATAAACTGAGGGGGGACAAATGGCTTCATGCGTCGCATCAATGTAACCGATTACATGTGGAAATTGGGCTATTGATAGAAACCTATTTTTGTTTGCTGCAATTCCTGTGGTGTTGATGGAAAGCTTATGTGATGGTGTATCCTGGTCAACATTGCGTCAAGGAATTAATTGACAAAGCGTGAAAGGCATATAATACAAAACAAGAGCAGATCAGGTCTGAAAATATGTATGTGTCCATATGGGTGGCCGCGCGACAGTTAGGTACATGTGTAGACAGCTACTGTTGATTCACAACGGACAGAACAAGTCCCATCCGCCCACCCTTTTGGTGGAATTTCGTCATGTGGGAATTGTTGAACAGTCTGGCCCCGACCAAGTAGTGTCAGGAATGAATGTTCATGCTCTATCCTCGTTGTTCCTCAAAAAGTAAAGTAAAGTCAGTGAAGTGCAGTGCTCTAATGATAGTGATGGGTAAAATTGACTACAAAGACTCAGAAAACATACAGATTGGAGTCTATGTGTCAAAAGGTAAAAATACGCCGAGTAGTTTAACGCTAGCACTACTCATTGGCGCTTCGCAGGGTGGTCGACATGTTTCAGCCTTCAGGGGAATTACCCCGGATTTCTTCAGGACCTTTGGTAAGTATTAGCTGCTGCATCTAAAAAATATTCAGTGAGAGAGGAATAACCAGTAATGTACTCAAAAAAAGTTACATATCTACCAAAGCTTTCGCGCTTCAATGTCCACTGGGGAAGAGGGCATATCTTCATCCTAACAAGAGACAGAGAGATATTTGTTGGAAAGCTACTATTTACAACAGTGCCAAGTGATAACATGCAACAACACCGTCACACAGCCAACACACAAAAACTCACACCTGCGTGAATAATTTAAATTCTGCAGTTTTGAAAGGAAGCATAATAGCTTCATCACAAAGAGGCATTTCCTCAAAGTGATACTCACCCAGCTTTTTGTGGGTGAAAGCCTCACCTCACCCGGCAACCGCTCGGGAGAATGAGGCCCCGCTCTGTAGTGTAGAAATAGGACACAATAAGTAAAACTTTACTATGCCAAGCCAAATTGCTCTACACATATAACCTAACTAACGTGTGGTAGTGAACCCACTCATAGACCGTAGTTACCCTGCACATCAATCTACAGCAAACGGACTGAAATGTGACTCAACACCCAGAATGGAGATATCACAAAAATAAGTGTGTTCCAATGCCTATCTTGGAAACCCACTAAGAACGCTCATTACATGACCAAGAGTAAGTTGGGACTTGATCCTGTCTCTAAGTCAAAGACCCATATATATATGCACGATTTTCTAGTGCAGCCATTATTTTAGTAAAAAAATTAATTCTTTATTGTTGAGAATAGTGCCTACATTGTGACTTTTTTAAACCTAGCATGGTGTCGTTTCAAAGCCTACTAAAAATACTACTAAAAATATGTGAGAAGTTGGCCTGGTAGGGGATGTTTCCAATTCTGGAACCACCTACTACCTGACCAAACAATCCCCTTATGGTGTCTGGTTGTAAGTCAACCTTATTAGACAAGCTATCCTAGGGGTAGCATGGACTAAGCAGCCTAAAGGCTTAACTTAAGAGGTCGTGTTAAGCGAGCTGTTTTACCACATACAATCCTGTAATACCAAATGAAAGGACACCACACAAGTATATATTATAAAAATATATGTGTTTATTACTAAAAACAATCCCCAGTATTCTTTATGAAGAAAGGGGCACAAGCGTTAAATCAAAAGCACTGTTTAAACATACAAGTTGCACAATTATGGATGAGGGTGGGTGGCCACTCAAACCATATACTAAACAAGTGGTATAAGAGAGGCCACTCGAACAGTGGTTAGGCCTAGGGCCTAGGGAATCGCTGGGAGCAGTCAGGACAAGCAATGCTGAAGTCGGGAATGGCCCTCGGGATTCGGGAGATGTGCGGAAAGCGCACGCATGCACCAATGTTAACCAATGGTGCGTAAAAGTCAAAGAGTTAAAGTTTAAGGACACTTCCGCTGAACCTAGAGGAACAAAACTTAACACACAGACCCTAGAGGTGTGCACCAGTGTGGGAACACCGGCGGAGCAAAGTTACCTCACCCACAGGAAGTGGGTGCACAGGGTCGAAGTGGCGTCGGGTTTTGACACGCAGGCTCTTGGTGCTTGGAGCTGAAAGGGCTGCAGGCAGGGTGAAGACGAAGTGTCCGGTGGAGTCCAAGGGTGGACTCAAGTTGTAGAGTACCTGAAAGCAGAGGGGACAGAGTCTGGGTCACTCAGCAGTGACCAGGGTGGAACCAGGATGGAACCAGGCAATGTCGGGCGCAATCAGGTGGTCGTCGAGGAGCTTCTCTCCGCTGTCACGTGGGCTCTGGGGCATCTGCGATGTCCAGGAGCAGGTCACGATCTGTCCCACGCAGGCTCTCACCGTCGGTGCAGTCGGCTTCAAGTTTGGAGCAAACAAGCCTTGGTAAGAGCAATCCACGCAGGATCGGAAGATTGCTTCTCACTCGGACCAGGAAGGTCAGAGTCGGGGCTCCTTTTCAGGGGAGCTGGTGTGGATCTGGAGCAACCAGATTCACGAGTCTTCTTAGGTAGTTCGTCGGCACAGGGACCACAAGCCAGCTGGCAAGTGACCGGGCCAACGCGTTGAGCCAAACCGTGCCAAAGGGCCCCACGCAGCACTCGTCGAGTGTGGAGGGCTGAACTTCGGCTCAGGAGTAGCTCAGGGTGAGGGCTTCTCAAACCCCGGTGCACAGCTTCGAGGGTCACTCGTGGGCTGCACGGTCAGCGTCTCGTGGTCACTTCAAGATGGCGTGCCCCACGCTTCCGGTCGCCTCCACGGGTCTCAGCTTTGCAGGGACTGTGGATCGGGCTGTTAGAAGCTGGGCAGGCTTGATCTCGTCGATCTCAGTCGCCCGAGTTCCGGCGGGAACTGCAACTAAGTAGACGTTGAGGGCTGGATGGTGCCTGCTGCTGCAGGGTGGTCACTCCTTGACCACAAGGGAGATTCTTCGGGCTTCCACGTTGAGATGGAGGGCGAAGGGTCCAGAATATCGTTTCAAATGTTTCTTCCAGGAAATCTGATGTGCATTGGCACTGCTCCCACTCTTATTCGAATCTGGTGGGCGTGATTACCTGCTAGGTCCCCTCCTATGGGTGGGACCCAGGAAGTGGGTGGATACACCCCCTTCCTTTGATCCAGGCCGCCCTGGCACGAGGGCTGGAGTGCCCCAGAACCGGTTTGGCCGGATTATGCAAGGGGCAGCCTTGTGCGCCCCAGGCAGTGTCTGGTTTCTTTCAAACCTCCCTGCTACAATACACTATCTCCTGTCTGGAGGGCGGTGACACCCTCCTGTGACAGGAAACCCTTTGTCCAGGACCCCCTTGACTGAGTTTCGGTCAGCTCCAGGGGTCCAGACATTTGTCTGTGGCAGAGGCATCCATTTTGTGGATCTTAAGGCCTTTGGAGAAATCAACCGCATTAAAGTGAAGTAACATGTCTTACCCCTCTAGAGGGGTGGAATGCCATCCCCGTCGCCAGAACTGGCGAGGGGATGGTATTCCAAAGCGTATGACACCTTACACGACATGTTTTGATAAAGCCAAACCAAAGTTGCTAAATAACCGCGAGGATTATAAGGCACTTAATAGTATATGGTATGGCATTATCCTGAAACAGCTTAGGGATTTGTTCCCGACGGCTGCAGACAGGCCCAGCTCATGCTAGAGCTCCATCTCACATAAAACCATGCACCCAGCCTCCAGGATTGGTGAGGCCTGACTATAGGAGTGGCTCACAGGTTTACATGTGTCCAGATATAGGTTTAGATATGGGTATACTATATCTAAGCAAGGGGTGTTTACACCACCTTACCCCAGCTGAGTGATCAGCCAGTTGTGTCAATTTAAGAACCAGCCAGGGGTGGCAAAAGATATGCTGCAGCCCCTGGTAGGCCTTGGTGGCCCCTATGCCCTGGGCACCTATAGTGCATTATACAGGGGCTGACAAGGGGTCCATTTCCAATTGGGGTATGTACCTAGGGTACATGGAATCCATTTTACAGAGAGAGCAGATGGCCTGGGGCCCTGATTAGCAGGGAACCAGGTCAACTAAGTCAAAAAACCAGCTAAACACAGGCAAAAAATCTGGGGTAACCATAGTCAGGTAGCCACCTTCCTACATAACCCCCCCCCAAACGAAAGGAGATAAGGCTATCCTTGGCCAGGTAAGCCTATATTGCCTGAGTGGCCATATAAGGAAGTACCTGCACTAGCATGGGTACCCCCTGTCTCATGGTCCACTAAGCAGTCCCTCACCCTTTGGGTATTAGAGGGTCTCCACCATAGGGAATCACTACCTTGGGTGTGTTTATGCAAAGTTAAAGGCTGGTTTGGATATGGAGTATTGAAGTGAGGCTCTACTAAGTTAGGGCTTGGCTTCCTCCAATTATCTTCCACCATGTGTGCCTTTCTTTCTTTAACTGAGTTGCACTGTGCTCTCAGGGTCAACCTCTGGCTACCTAAAGCTGGAGGCTGGGTCCCTCTGTTTGGCTTGCTGGAGGGACAGTTCAGGTTTGGGCGCTTTGGGTCCCAGGTTTGGCTGTGCCCAACAGAATCCCCCTGTGGGAGGTCCCTAACTGTTTTTAAGGGGGCTCCCTCAGGAGTTTTTAAAGTTTTCACCTTACTAGGGCTACTAGTTTTGGTGCACCTAATCTTTTGATGGGGGTGCTTTATTTGACAGGGGGCCCTCTGGGTCTCACTGTCCTTCTTGTCCTCTGCAGCCCTGGGCTGGCTAAGGCAAGGGAGAGAGGGGCAGGTTACCTGCTCCAGACTGGGTTCCACCTGAGAAGGGTCCACCGCCATCAGAGGCTCTGTCAGGCCAGGCCTAACAACCTCTGGGGCAGTTCCTTCATCAGGGGTAAGATCAGTTCCCTGAGGAGGCTGATCCTGTCCTAAAGTCTGGTGAGGGGGAGATTTCTCGTCCTCCTCCATGCTCTCAGTTTGTGTGGAGTTATCCATCATTTCAGGTTTCACAACACACATATCAGTTTGAGTTTGGGCTGTGGCCATCACAGCCCCACCAACCTTTTCAGGAGGAGACTCAGTTTGGGTTTCTGCTGTTACCATAACAGCTTTGCTATTCTGTTCAGGAAGAGCTTTTGCTAAAGATGGGGCAGAGAGTTTCTCAGCCCTACCAACCTTTTCAGGACGGACATCTTGAATTGGGGCTGTAGCCATTACAGCCCCACTAACCTTTCCATTGGAATTCACCATTCTAGAATGGGTTTCCTGTTCAACCTCAGCCCAGGCTGAGATTTCCAAATCATTACCAAGTAGGCAGTCTACAGGCAAGTTTGGTGACACTGCCACTCTCTTTGGGCCAATGACACCTCCCCAGCTGAGACTTACTACTGCCATGGGATGATTTGTTTGGATTCCATCAATGTTTGTAACCTGGTATGTGGCACCAGGTAAAAGTTGCTTAGAGGGGACTATGCCATCAGCCACCATGGTGATGCTAGCCCCTGTGTCTCTAAAAGCTTCAACTTTCAAACCATTGATGATGGGTTCTTGTCTATACTTGCTCAAAGTATTTGGGCAAGCAGAAAAATTGGCAAACCCCATGCCAGTCTCATAAACAAGATCATTGGGTGATGGGGACCTGGATAGGCCAGGGTCCACCTGAGCTCCAACAGTAAACCCACCCAGATTCCTGGGTGTGCTTCCACTTCCTGGGGGATTACTGCTGACAGTAACAGGAGGTGTGGAAGCTGGCTTTGGAGGTATATTTTCTTTATTGTTATTCTTGGGACAACAGTTGTCTGTTTTGTAATGCCCAACCTGTTTACAGGCATAACAATAAGGCTTTTTCTCAGTTGAAGAAGTGTCTTGGGACCCACCCCCATTCTTGGAGTTTTGGGGCCCTGGGGAAGTCTTTTCTTTATTTTTATCCCCACCCTTATCTTGAGGCTTGGTAGACTCCTTCTTCTGGTTACTGTCCTGATTCTTAGGCCTAATCCTGGTTCTGACCCACTTGTCTGCCTTCTTTCCCAATTCTTGGGGAGAGGTCAGATCAGAGTCCACCAGGTGCTGGTGTAAGAGCTGGTTCTGACAATTACTTAGGATCTGCTCACTCATAATCAAATTATACAATCCTGTAAAGTCATGTACTTTGCTACCATGTAGCCAACCCTCCAGAGCCTTAGTTGCACAATCAACAAAATCAGTCCAGTCCTGAGTCTGTGTCTTCTGGGTATCTCTGAACTTCAACCTGTACTGTTCAGTGGTTAAGCCAAACCCATCTATCAGAACACTCCTCAGGACTTTGTAATTGTTTGCATCCTCATGTCTGACAGTGAGGAGCTTATCTCTCCCTTTCTCTGAAAAGGAGTACCATAAGATTGCTGCCCACTGTTCCTCAGGAACCTGCTGTACCATGCAGGCTCTCTCAAGAGCAGTCATCCATTTGTGGATGTCATCCCCTTCTTTGAAGGGGGGCACAATCTTTGTCAGGTTTCTACTATCATAGGACCTGGGTTTCTCTTTTGGAATATTGCTGCCACCAGTGGCATCTAAGCCACACAATTTCTGCTCTCTTGCCAAGGCAAGTTTAGCTTGAGCTAAGGTAAGTCTAGCTTGACTCAGGGCTACCTCCTCTCTCTCTATCTGGAGTCTGACAGCCCTCATTCTAGCCCCATGCTCAGCTTTCTGAGAAGCACTCATGCCTCTCTCTGATTCTCTGGAGGCACTAGAAAGATGAGAGTCCCCTGAGGGAGATCTCACTCTTCTGTTGCCTGGGAGAATCACATGTTGGGTTCTGGGGAGGTGCTGGCCCTCTCCATTCCCCAGTAGGTCCAAGTTGGCCTGGCTAAGCCTACCAACTGGAACCTGGCTACCCTGATCCTGTACTTCTAAGTCCTCAACATCTGAGTCCTCATCCAAGTCATCATCATCCTCCTCTTCAGGGGGATCAACTACAGGGGGGTTCTCTCCATTTCCTGTGTCTAGGGAAGCTGCTTTAGCCTTCTCTAAGTCATCCTGTTCTAGGATTTCTACCAGGATTAGGCAGGTGGGGCTTCTGCCCCTTTTTAACCCTCTTGCTTTGCACAAGGCAATCAAGTCTCTGCGGGTTAGTTTGTCATATCCAAAAGTTGCCTGGGTAGGGTCAACTGTCACAGGAGCAGACCCTGAGGCTTTTCCTGTGTCAGACATGGTTACTAGTGAGGTGTAAGTGGTGCACTTACCTACACTAAGTGTTTTCCTACTGTACCTTGCTAGTTAGTTGTAGTCAGGGTGTGCTAGTCCCTTCAACCTACAACTACTAAGTTCAGTAGAACTTAATATGCTAAGCTTTCGATTTTATATGTACCTAGAGGTACTTGATGTGATCTTTCAATTTGATATAAAGATTGCAATGGTAAAACAACAGCAAGCTCAAATCCGCACCGCTGCTCCCCAATGTGAGAAGTTGGCCTGGTAGGGGATGTTTCCAATTCTGGAACCACCTACTACCTGACCAAACAATCCCCTTATGGTGTCTGGTTGTAAGTCAACCTTATTAGACAAGCTATCCTAGGGGTAGCATGGACTAAGCAGCCTAAAGGCTTAACTTAAGAGGTCGTGTTAAGCGAGCTGTTTTACCACATACAATCCTGTAATACCAAATGAAATGACACCACACAAGTATATATTATAAAAATATATGTGTTTATTACTAAAAACAATCCCCAGTATTCTTTATGAATAAAGGGGCACAAGCGTTAAATCAAAAGCACTGTTTAAACATACAAGTTGCACAATTATGGATGAGGGTGGGTGGCCACTCAAACCATATACTAAACAAGTGGTATAAGAGAGGCCACTCGAACAGTGGTTAGGCCTAGGGCCTAGGGAATCGCTGGGAGCAGTCAGGACAAGCAATGCTGAAGTCGGGAATGGCCCTCGGGATTCGGGAGATGTGCGGAAAGCGCACGCATGCACCAATGTTAACCAATGGTGCGTAAAAGTCAAAGAGTTAAAGTTTAAGGACACTTCCGCTGAACCTAGAGGAACAAAACTTAACACACAGACCCTAGAGGTGTGCACCAGTGTGGGAACACCGGCGGAGCAAAGTTACCTCACCCACAGGAAGTGGGTGCACAGGGTCGAAGTGGCGTCGGGTTTTGACACGCAGGCTCTTGGTGCTTGGAGCTGAAAGGGCTGCAGGCAGGGTGAAGACGAAGTGTCCGGTGGAGTCCAAGGGTGGACTCAAGTTGTAGAGTACCTGAAAGCAGAGGGGACAGAGTCTGGGTCACTCAGCAGTGACCAGGGTGGAACCAGGATGGAACCAGGCAATGTCGGGCGCAATCAGGTGGTCGTCGAGGAGCTTCTCTCCGCTGTCACGTGGGCTCTGGGGCATCTGCGACGTCCAGGAGCAGGTCACGATCTGTCCCACGCAGGCTCTCACCGTCGGTGCAGTCGGCTTCAAGTTTGGAGCAAACAAGCCTTGGTAAGAGCAATCCACGCAGGATCGGAAGATTGCTTCTCACTCGGACCAGGAAGGTCAGAGTCGGGGCTCCTTTTCAGGGGAGCTGGTGTGGATCTGGAGCAACCAGATTCACGAGTCTTCTTAGGTAGTTCGTCGGCACAGGGACCACAAGCCAGCTGGCAAGTGACCGGGCCAACGCGTTGAGCCAAACCGTGCCAAAGGGCCCCACGCAGCACTCGTCGAGTGTGGAGGGCTGAACTTCGGCTCAGGAGTAGCTCAGGGTGGGGGCTTCTCAAACCCTGGTGCACAGCTTCGAGGGTCACTCGTGGGCTGCACGGTCAGCGTCTCGTGGTCACTTCAAGATGGCATGCCCCACGCTTCCGGTCGCCTCCACGGGTCTCAGCTTTGCAGGAACTGTGGATCGGGCTGTTAGAAGCTGGGCAGGCTTGATCTCGTCGATCTCAGTCGCTCGAGTTCCGGCGGGAACTGCAACTAAGTAGACGTCGAGGGCTGGATGGTGCCTGCTGCTGCAGGGTGGTCACTCCTTGACCACAAGGGAGATTCTTCGGGCTTCCACGTTGAGATGGAGGGCGAAGGGTCCAGAATATTGTTTCAAATGTTTCTTCCAGGAAATCTGATGTGCATTGGCACTGCTCCCACTCTTATTCGAATCTGGTGGGCGTGATTACCTGCTAGGTCCCCTCCTATGGGTGGGACCCAGGAAGTGGGTGGATACACCCCCTTCCTTTGATCCAGGCCGCCCTGGCACGAGGGCTGGAGTGCCCCAGAACCGGTTTGGCCGGATTATGCAAGGGTCAGCCTTGTGCGCCCCAGGCAGTGTCTGGTTTCTTGCAAACCTCCCTGCTACAATACACTATCTCCTGTCTGGAGGGCGGTGACACCCTCCTGTGACAGGAAACCCTTTGTCCAGGACCCCCTTGACTGAGTTTCGGTCAGCTCCAGGGGTCCAGACATTTGTCTGTGGCAGAGGCATCCATTTTGTGGATCTTAAGGCCTTTGGAGAAATCAACCGCATTAAAGTGAAGTAACATGTCTTACCCCTCTAGAGGGGTGGAATGCCATCCCCGTCGCCAGAACTGGCGAGGGGATGGTATTCCAAAGCGTATGACACCTTACACGACATGTTTTGATAAAGCCAAACCAAAGTTGCTAAATAACCGCGAGGATTATAAGGCACTTAATAGTATATGGTATGGCATTATCCTGAAACAGCTTAGGGATTTGTTCCCGACGGCTGCAGACAGGCCCAGCTCATGCTAGAGCTCCATCTCACATAAAACCATGCACCCAGCCTCCAGGATTGGTGAGGCCTGACTATAGGAGTGGCTCACAGGTTTACATGTGTCCAGATATAGGTTTAGATATAGGTATACTATATCTAAGCAAGGGGTGTTTACACCACCTTACCCCAGCTGAGTGATCAGCCAGTTGTGTCAATTTAAGAACCAGCCAGGGGTGGCAAAAGATATGCTGCAGCCCCTGGTAGGCCTTGGTGGCCCCTATGCCCTGGGCACCTATAGTGCATTATACAGGGGCTGACAAGGGGTCCATTTCCAATTGGGGTATGTACCTAGGGTACATGAAATCCATTTTACAGAGAGAGCAGATGGCCTGGGGCCCTGATTAGCAGGGAACCAGGTCAACTAAGTCAAAAAACCAGCTAAACACAGGCAAAAAATCTGGGGTAACCATAGTCAGGTAGCCACCTTCCTACATAATAATACTAAAAATACCCTCCAAATATCAACACATAAGCAAACGAAGTCTTACATCTGAAAACGGTATGTGAAAATCACAAACAATGCAAGTTGTTTCCACGTTTATCAATTCGATGAAAGTCAAAATAAAAAGGTCAACTAAAGAAGGAAGGGGGAGAAAGGAAGACAGGGGAACATGGCACCTAACCTGTCCGTCGGTGCCTCTTGTTTTCAGCCAAGCGGAAGTGGAGGTGCTCACATGCCCGCCCTGCCCTCTTTTTAAAAGGGGTACAATAGGCCGGAAAACAGATTGTGAGCCAAATTGAACGACCGGTCTTGGATCGGTGTTCATTAATAGCCATTTCCGCCTCAGTTTACAGACGGAGTGCCGTGGTCTCTAATTGGCCGCGAACTCCAGAAACATCTGCGTGCGCGTAGGATGGAAAACACTCATCCCGCGTGCCTGCGCAGTCACCGAGGGGCCACGAAGGCTAGCCACCACTTCTATGCGCCTGCGCATTCTGAAGGGGTGCCAGAGTGCAAAATACACAGTGATCACCTACGCAGCCACTGCCCTTAATTTGCAAATTGTGTATGGGGGCACTGCCCCTGCCTTTAATGTTTAATTATGAGGGGTGGGGGTAGAGGAAGGATAGAAAGACACCACCGATAGGGAATTCCAATTAATGACGGCCCTAAATAAGCCGACCTTATCTAGTGGACTGCTCCTACAGACAGGGCTATTGTATTCTCTTGCACCTATTCCAGGGCAGTGAGTAGCAAGTTGGTATGAAAGAAAAAGAAACTAAATATATTCTTATAGGGGAAAAGAACTATTAGTCAGATTTGGGTTACCGTATAGTGGAACGTGACTAAGCTCTATGAGAGAGCAATCAATGTTTGTAAAGATCAATGAGGGTCTATGTGAGATGGTCTTCAATGACTCTGAGAATTATCTTAATTTTGAACGTTGGCTAGATGGAATTTTATTGTCATGGAATGTTACAGGGGCCGAAGCCGGTAAGGCAAGGTCAAAGAGTAGGTAACATACACAATTGAGTTAGGTGAGCTAATCATATGTAAAAAGTGCTTTTACATCAGAGATCGACCCGCAACCAAAAAGTTGCTCTAGTACTCAAAAAAACAAAAATGTGTGTGGAGGGTCAAGGGGAATATTTACTGACCTGTCTGCTCACACCCCTAATATCAAGATACATAATACAAAACAAGAGCAGATCAGGTCTGAAAATATGTATGTGTCCATATGGGTGGCCGCACGACAGTTAGGTACATGTGTAGACAGCTACTGTTGATTCACAACGGACAGAACAAGTCCCATCCGCCCACCCTTTTGGTGGAATTTCGTCATGTGGGAATTGTTGAACAGTCTGGCCCCGACCAAGTAGTGTCAGGAATGAATGTTCATGCTCTATCCTCGTTGTTCCTCAAAAAGTAAAGTAAAGTCAGTGAAGTGCAGTGCTCTAATGATAGTGATGGGTAAAATTGACTACAAAGACTCAGAAAACATACAGATTGGAGTCTATGTGTCAAAAGTTAAAAATACGCCGAGTAGTTTAACGCTAGCACTACTCATTGGCGCTTCGCAGGGTGGTCGACATGTTTCAGCCTTCAGGGGAATTACCCCGGCTTTCTTCAGGACCTATGGTAAGTATTAGCTGCTGCATCTAAAAAAAATTCAGTGAGAGAGGAATAACCAGTAATGTACTCAAAACAAGTTACATATCTACGAAAGCTTTCGCGCTTCAATGTCCATTGGGGAAGAGGGCATATCTTCATCCTAACAAGAGACAGAGAGATATTTGTTGGAAAGCTACTATTTACAACAGTGCCAAGTGATAACATGCAACAACACCGTCACACAGCCAACACACAAAAACTCACACCTGCGTGAATAATTTAAATTCTGCAGTTTTGAAAGAAAGCATAATAGCTTCATCACAAAGAGGCATTTCCTCAAAGTGATACTCACCCAGCTTTTTGTGGGTGAAAGCCTCACCTCACCCGGCAACCGCTCGGGAGAATGAGGCCCCGCTCTGTAGTGTAGAAAAAGGACACAATAAGTAAAACTTTACTATGCCAAGCCAAATTGCTCTACACATATAACCTAACTAACGTGTGGTAGTGAACCCACTCAGACCGTAGTTACCCTGCACATCAATCTACAGCAAACGGACTGAAATGTGACTCAACACCCAGAATGGAGATATCACAAAAATAAGTGTGTTCCAATGCCTATCTTGGATACCCACTAAGAACGCTCATTACATGACCAAGAGTAAGTTGGGACTTGATCCTGTCTCTAAGTCAAAGACCCATATATATATGCACGATTTTCTAGTGCAGCCATTATTTTAGTAAAAAAATAAATTCTTTATTGTTGAGAATAGTGCCTACATTGTGACTTTTTTAAACCTAGCATGGTGTCGTTTCAAAGCCTACTAAAAATACTACTAAAAATAATACTAAAAATACCCTCCAAATATCAACACATAAGCAAACGAAGTCTTACATCTGAAAACGGTATGTGAAAATCACAAACCATGCACGTTGTTTCCACGTTTATCAATTCGATGAAAGTCAAAATAAAAAGGTCAACTAAAGAAGGAAGGGGAGAAAGGAAGACAGGGGAACATGGCGTCTAACCTGTCCGTCGGTGCCTCTTGTTTTCAGCCAAGCGGAAGTGGAGGTGCTCACATGCCCGCCCTGCCCTCTTTTTAAAAGGGGTACAATAGGCCGGAAAACAGATTGTGAGCCAAATTGAACGACCGGTCTCGGATCGGTGTTCATTAATAGCCATTTCCGCCTCAGTTTACAGACGGAGTGCCGTGGTCTCTCAGTGGCCGCGAACTCCAGAAACATCTGCGTGAGCGTAGGATGGAAAACACTCATCCCGCACGCCTGCGCAGTCACCGAGGGGCCACGAAGGCTAGCCACCACTTCTATGCGCCTGCGCATTCTGAAGGGGTGCCAGAGTGCAAAATACACAATGATCACCTACGCAGCCACTGCCCTTAATTTGCAAATTGTGTATGGGGGCACTGCCCCTGCCTTTAATGTTTAATTATGAGGGGTGGGGGTAGAGGAAGGATAGAAAGACACCACCGATAGGGAATTCCAATTAATGACGGCCCTAAATAAGCCGACCTTATCTAGTGGACTGCTCCTACAGACAGGGCTATTGTATTCTCTTGCACCTATTCCAGGGCAGTGAGTAGCAAGTTGGTATGAAAGAAAAAGAAACTAAATATATTCTTATAGGGGAAAAGAACTATTAGTCAGATTTGGGTTATCGTATAGTGGAACGTGACTAAGCTCTATGAGAGAGCAATCAATGTTTGTAAAGATCAATGAGGGTCTATGTGAGATGGTCTTCAATGACTCTGAGAATTATCTTAATTTTGAACGTTGGCTAGATGGAATTTTATTGTCATGGAATGTTACAGGGGCCGAAGCCGGTAAGGCAAGGTCAAAGAGTAGGTAACATACACAATTGAGTTAGGTGAGCTAATCATATGTAAAAAGTGCTTTTACATCAGAGATCGACCCGCAACCAAAAAGTTGCTCTAGTACTCAAAAAAACAAAAATGTGTGTGGAGGGTCAAGGGGAATATTTACTGACCTGTCTGCTCACACCCCTAATATCAAGATACATAATACAAAACAAGAGCAGATCAGGTCTGAAAATATGTATGTGTCCATATGGGTGGCCGCGCGACAGTTAGGTACATGTGTAGACAGCTACTGTTGATTCACAACGGACAGAACAAGTCCCATCCGCCCACCCTTTTGGTGGAATTTCGTCATGTGGGAATTGTTGAACAGTCTGGCCCCGACCAAGTAGTGTCAGGAATGAATGTTCATGCTCTATCCTCGTTGTTCCTCAAAAAGTAAAGTAAAGTCAGTGAAGTGCAGTGCTCTAATGATAGTGATGGGTAAAATTGACTACAAAGACTCAGAAAACATACAGATTGGAGTCTATGTGTCAAAAGTTAAAAATACGCCGAGTAGTTTAACGCTAGCACTACTCATTGGCGCTTCGCAGGGTGGTCGACATGTTTGAGCCTTCAGGGGAATTACCCCGGCTTTCTTCAGGACCTATGGTAAGTATTAGCTGCTGCATCTAAAAAAAATTCAGTGAGAGAGGAATAACCAGTAATGTACTCAAAAAAAGTTACATATCTACCAAAGCTTTCGCGCTTCAATGTCCATTGGGGAAGAGGGCATATCTTCATCCTAACAAGAGACAGAGAGATATTTGTTGGAAAGCTACTATTTACAACAGTGCCAAGTGATAACATGCAACAACACCGTCACACAGCCAACACACAAAAACTCACACCTGCGTGAATAATTTAAATTCTGCAGTTTTGAAAGAAAGCATAATAGCTTCATCACAAAGAGGCATTTCCTCAAAGTGATACTCACCCAGCTTTTTGTGGGTGAAAGCCTCACCTCACCCGGCAACCGCTCGGGAGAATGAGGCCCCGCTCTGTAGTGTAGAAAAAGGACACAATAAGTAAAACTTTACTATGCCAAGCCAAATTGCTCTACACATATAACCTAACTAACGTGTGGTAGTGAACCCACTCATAGACCGTAGTTACCCTGCACATCAATCTACAGGAAACGGACTGAAATGTGACTCAACACCCAGAATGGAGATATCACAAAAATAAGTGTGTTCCAATGCCTATCTTGGATACCCACTAAGAACGCTCATTACATGACCAAGAGTAAGTTGGGACTTGATCCTGTCTCTAAGTCAAAGACCCATATATATATGCACGATTTTCTAGTGCAGCCATTATTTTAGTAAAAAAATAAATTCTTTATTGTTGAGAATAGTGCCTACATTGTGACTTTTTTAAACCTAGCATGGTGTCGTTTCAAAGCCTACTAAAAATACTACTAAAAATAATACTAAAAATACCCTCCAAATATCAACACATAAGCAAACGAAGTCTTACATCTGAAAACGGTATGTGAAAATCACAAACCATGCACGTTGTTTCCACGTTTATCAATTCGATGAAAGTCAAAATAAAAAGGTCAACTAAAGAAGGAAGGGGAGAAAGGAAGACAGGGGAACATGGCGTCTAACCTGTCCGTCGGTGCCTCTTGTTTTCAGCCAAGCGGAAGTGGAGGTGCTCACATGCCCGCCCTGCCCTCTTTTTAAAAGGGGTACAATAGGCCGGAAAACAGATTGTCAGCCAAATTGAACGACCGGTCTCGGATCGGTGTTCATTAATAGCCATTTCCGCCTCAGTTTACAGACGGAGTGCCGTGGTCTCTCAGTGGCCGCGAACTCCAGAAACATCTGCGTGCGCGTAGGATGGAAAACACTCATCCCGCACGCCTGCGCAGTCACCGAGGGGCCACGAAGGCTAGCCACCACTTCTATGCGCCTGCACATTCTGAAGGGGTGCCAGAGTGCAAAATACACAGTGATCACCTACGCAGCCACTGCCCTTAATTTGCAAATTGTGTATGGGGGCACTGCCCCTGCCTTTAATGTTTAATTATGAGGGGTGGGGGTAGAGGAAGGATAGAAAGACACCACCGATAGGGAATTCCAATTAATGACGGCCCTAAATAAGCCGACCTTATCTAGTGGACTGCTCCTACAGACAGGGCTATTGTATTCTCTTGCACCTATTCCAGGGCAGTGAGTAGCAAGTTGGTATGAAAGAAAAAGAAACTAAATATATTCTTATAGGGGAAAAGAACTATTAGTCAGATTTGGGTTACCGTATAGTGGAACGTGACTAAGCTCTATGAGAGAGCAATCAATGTTTGTAAAGATCAATGAGGGTCTATGTGAGATGGTCTTCAATGACTCTGAGAATTATCTTAATTTTGAACGTTGGCTAGATGGAATTTTATTGTCATGGAATGTTACAAGGGCCGAAGCCGGTAAGGCAAGGTCAAAGAGTAGGTAACATACACAATTGAGTTAGGTGAGCTAATCATATGTAAAAAGTGCTTTTACATCAGAGATCGACCCGCAACCAAAAAGTTGCTCTAGTACTCAAAAAAACAAAAATGTGTGTGGAGGGTCAAGGGGAATATTTACTGACCTGTCTGCTCACACCCCTAATATCAAGATACATAATACAAAACAAGAGCAGATCAGGTCTGAAAATATGTATGTGTCCATATGGGTGGCAGCGCGACAGTTAGGTACATGTGTAGACAGCTACTGTTGATTCACAACGGACAGAACAAGTCCCATCCACCCACCCTTTTGGTGGAATTTCGTCATGTGGGAATAGTTGAACAGTCTGGCCCCGACCAAGTAGTGTCAGGAATGAATGTTCATGCTCTATCCTCGTTGTTCCTCAAAAAGTAAAGTAAAGTCAGTGAAGTGCAGTGCTCTAATGATAGTGATGGGTAAAATTGACTACAAAGACTCAGAAAACATACAGATTGGAGTCTATGTGTCAAAAGTTAAAAATACGCCGAGTAGTTTAACGCTAGCACTACTCATTGGCGCTTCGCAGGGTGGTCGACATGTTTCAGCCTTCAGGGGAATTACCCCGGCTTTCTTCAGGACCTATGGTAAGTATTAGCTGCTGCATCTAAAAAATATTCAGTGAGAGAGGAATAACCAGTAATGTACACAAAAAAAGTTACATATCTACCAAAGCTTTCGCGCTTCAATGTCCACTGGGGAAGAGGGCATATCTTCATCCTAACAAGAGACAGAGAGATATTTGTTGGAAAGCTACTATTTTCAACAGTGCCAAGTGATAACATGCAACAACACCGTCACACAGCCAACACACAAAAACTCACACCTGCGTGAATAATTTAAATTCTGCAGTTTTGAAAGGAAGCATAATAGCTTCATCACAAAGAGGCATTTCCTCAAAGTGATACTCACCCAGCTTTTTGTGGGTGAAAGCCTCACCTCACCCGGCAACCGCTCGGGAGAATGAGGCCCCGCTCTGTAGTGTAGAAAAAGGACACAATAAGTAAAACTTTACTATGCCAAGCCAAATTGCTCTACACATATAACCTAACTAACGTGTGGTAGTGAACCCACTCATAGACCGTACTTACCCTGCACATCAATCTACAGCAAACGGACTGAAATGTGACTCAACACCCAGAATGGAGATATCACAAAAATAGGTGTGTTCCAATGCCTATCTTGGAAACCCACTAAGAACGCTCATTACATGACCAAGAGTAAGTTGGGACTTGATCCTGTCTCTAAGTCAAAGACCCATATATATATGCACGATTTTCTAGTGCAGCCATTATTTTAGTAAAAAAATTAATTCTTTATTGTTGAGAATAGTGCCTACATTGTGACTTTTTTAAACCTAGCATGGTGTCGTTTCAAAGCCTACTAAAAATACTACTAAAAATAATACTAAAAATACCCTCCAAATATCAACACATAAGCAAACGAAGTCTTACATCTGAAAACGGTATGTGAAAATCACAAACCATGCAAGTTGTTTCCACGTTTATCAATTCGATGAAAGTCAAAATAAAAAGGTCAACTAAAGAAGGAAGGGGGAGAAAGGAAGACAGGGGAACATGGCGTCTAACCTGTCCGTCGGTGCCTCTTGTTTTCAGCCAAGCGGAAGTGGAGGTGCTCACATGCCCGCCCTGCCCTCTTTTTAAAAGGGGTACAATAGGCCGGAAAACAGATTGTGAGCCAAATTGAACGACCGGTCTCGGATCGGTGTTCATTAATAGCCATTTCCGCCTCAGTTTACAGACGGAGTGCCGTGGTCTCTCAGTGGTCGCGAACTCCAGAAACATCTGCGTGCGCGTAGGATGGAAAACACTCATCCCGCACGCCTGCGCAGTCACCGAGGGGCCACGAAGGCTAGCCACCACTTCTATGCGCCTGCGCATTCTGAAGGGGTGCCAGAGTGCAAAATACACAGTGATCACCTACGCAGCCACTGCCCTTAATTTGCAAATTGTGTAAGGGGGCACTGCCCCTGCCTTTAATGTTTAATTATGAGGGGTGGGGGTAGAGGAAGGATAGAAAGACACCACCGATAGGGAATTCCAATTAATGACGGCCCTAAATAAGCCGACCTTATCTAGTGGACTGCTCCTACAGACAGGGCTATTGTATTCTCTTGCACCTATTCCAGGGCAGTGAGTAGCAAGTTGGTATGAAAGAAAAAGAAACTAAATATATTCTTATAGGGGAAAATAACTATTAGTCAGATTTGGGTTACCGTATAGTGGAACGTGACTAAACTCTATGAGAGAGCAATCAATGTTTGTAAAGATCAATGAGGGTCTATGTGAGATGGTCTTCAATGACTCTGAGAATTATCTTAATTTTGAACGTTGGCTAGATGGAATTTTATTGTTATGGAATGTTACAGGGGCCGAAGCCGGTAAGGCAAGGTCAAAGAGTAGGTAACATACACAATTGAGTTAGGTGAGCTAATCATATGTAAAAAGTGCTTTTACATCAGAGTTCGACCCGCAACCAAAAAGTTGCTCTAGTACTCAAAAAAACAAAAATGTGTGTGGAGGGTCAAGGGGAATATTTACTGACCTGTCTGCTCACACCCCTAATATCAAGATACATAATACAAAACAAGAGCAGATCAGGTCTGAAAATATGTATGTGTCCATATGGGTGGCCGCGCGACAGTTAGGACATGTGTAGACAGCTACTGTTGATTCACAACGGACAGAACAAGTCCCATCCGCCCACCCTTTTGGTGGAATTTCGTCATGTGGGAATTGTTGAACAGTCTGGCCCCGACCAAGTAGTGTCAGGAATGAATGTTCATGCTCTATCCTCGTTGTTCCTCAAAAAGTAAAGTAAAGTCAGTGAAGGGCAGTGCTCTAATGATAGTGATGGGTAAAATTGACTACAAAGACTCAGAAAACATACAGATTGGAGTCTATGTGTCAAAAGTTAAAAATACGCCGAGTAGTTTAACGCTAGCACTACTCATTGGCGCTTCGCAGGGTGGTCGACATGTTTCAGCCTTCAGGGGAATTACCCCGGCTTTCTTCAGGACCTATGGTAAGTATTAGCTGCTGCATCTAAAAAATATTCAGTGAGAGAGGAATAACCAGTAATGTACACAAAAAAAGTTACACATCTACCAAAGCTTTCGCGCTTCAATGTCCACTGGGGAAGAGGGCATATTTTCATCCTAACAAGAGACAGAGAGATATTTGTTGGAAAGCTACTATTTTCAACAGTGCCAAGTGATAACATGCAACAACACCGTCACACAGCCAACACACAAAAACTCACACCTGCGTGAATAATTTAAATTCTGCAGTTTTGAAAGGAAGCATAATAGCTTCATCACAAAGAGGCATTTCCTCAAAGTGATACTCACCCAGCTTTTTGTGGGTGAAAGCCTCACCTCACCCGGCAACCGCTCGGGAGAATGAGGCCCCGCTCTGTAGTGTAGAAAAAGGACACAATAAGTAAAACTTTACTATGCCAAGCCAAATTGCTCTACACATATAACCTAACTAACGTGTGGTAGTGAACCCACTCATAGACCGTAGTTACCCTGCACATCAATCTACAGCAAACGGACTGAAATGTGACTCAACACCCAGAATGGAGATATCACAAAAATAGGTGTGTTCCAATGCCTATCTTGGAAACCCACTAAGAACGCTCATTACATGACCAAGAGTAAGTTGGGACTTGATCCTGTCTCTAAGTCAAAGACCCATATATATATATGCACGATTTTCTAGTGCAGCCATTATTTTAGTAAAAAAATTAATTCTTTATTGTTGAGAATAGTGCCTACATTGTGACTTTTTTAAACCTAGCATGGTGTCGTTTCAAAGCCTACTAAAAATACTACTAAAAATAATACTAAAAATACCCTCCAAATATCAACACATAAGCAAACGAAGTCTTACATCTGAAAACGGTATGTGAAAATCACAAACCATGCAAGTTGTTTCCACGTTTATCAATTCGATGAAAGTCAAAATAAAAAGGTCAACTAAAGAAGGAAGGGGGAGAAAGGAAGACAGGGGAACATGGCGTCTAACCTGTCCGTCGGTGCCTCTTGTTTTCAGCCAAGCGGAAGTGGAGGTGCTCACATGCCCGCCCTGCCCTCTTTTTAAAAGGGGTACAATAGGCCGGAAAACAGATTGTGAGCCAAATTGAACGACCGGTCTCGGATCGGTGTTCATTAATAGCCATTTCCGCCTCAGTTTACAGACGGAGTGCCGTGGTCTCTCAGTGGCCGCGAACTCCAGAAACATCTGCGTGCGCGTAGGATGGAAAACACTCATCCCGCACGCCTGCGCAGTCACCGAGGGGCCACGAAGGCTAGCCACCACTTCTATGCGCCTGCGCATTCTGAAGGGGTGCCAGAGTGCAAAATACACAGTGATCACCTACGCAGCCACTGCCCTTAATTTGCAAATTGTGTAAGGGGGCACTGCCCCTGCCTTTAATGTTTAATTATGAGGGGTGGGGGTAGAGGAAGGATAGAAAGACACCACCGATAGGGAATTCCAATTAATGACGGCCCTAAATAAGGCGACCTTATCTAGTGGACTGCTCCTACAGACAGGGCTATTGTATTCTCTTGCACCTATTCCAGGGCAGTGAGTAGCAAGTTGGTATGAAAGAAAAAGAAACTAAATATATTCTTATAGGGGAAAAGAACTATTAGTCAGATTTGGGTTACCGTATAGTGGAACGTGACTAAACTCTATGAGAGAGCAATCAATGTTTGTAAAGATCAATGAGGGTCTATGTGAGATGGTCTTCAATGACTCTGAGAATTATCTTAATTTTGAACGTTGGCTAGATGGAATTTTATTGTCATGGAATGTTACAGGGGCCGAAGCCGGTAAGGCAAGGTCAAAGAGTAGGTAACATACACAATTGAGTTAGGTGAGCTAATCATATGTAAAAAGTGCTTTTACATCAGAGTTCGACCCGCAACCAAAAAGTTGCTCTAGTACTCAAAAAAACAAAAATGTGTGTGGAGGGTCAAGGGGAATATTTACTGACCTGTCTGCTCACACCCCTAATATCAAGATACATAATACAAAACAAGAGCAGATCAGGTCTGAAAATATGTATGTGTCCATATGGGTGGCCGCGCGACAGTTAGGTACATGTGTAGACAGCTACTGTTGATTCACAACGGACAGAACAAGTCCCATCCGCCCACCCTTTTGGTGGAATTTCGTCATGTGGGAATTGTTGAACAGTCTGGCCCCGACCAAGTAGTGTCAGGAATGAATGTTCATGCTCTATCCTCGTTGTTCCTCAAAAAGTAAAGTAAAGTCAGTGAAGTGCAGTGCTCTAATGATAGTGATGGGTAAAATTGACTACAAAGACTCAGAAAACATACAGATTGGAGTCTATGTGTCAAAAGTTAAAAATACGCCGAGTAGTTTAACGCTAGCACTACTCATTGGCGCTTCGCAGGGTGGTCGACATGTTTAAGCCTTCAGGGGAATTACCCCGGCTTTCTTCAGGACCTATGGTAAGTATTAGCTGCTGCATCTAAAAAATATTCAGTGAGAGAGGAATAACCAGTAATGTACTCAAAAAAAGTTACATATCTACCAAAGCTTTCGCGCTTCAATGTCCACTGGTGAAGAGGGCATATCTTCATCCTAACAAGAGACAGAGAGATATTTGTTGGAAAGCTACTATTTACAACAGTGCCAAGTGATAACATGCAACAACACCGTCACACAGCCAACACACAAAAACTCACACCTGCGTGAATAATTTAAATTCTGCAGTTTTGAAAGGAAGCATAATAGCTTCATCATAAAGAGGCATTTCCTCAAAGTGATACTCACCCAGCTTTTTGTGGGTGAAAGCCTCACCTCACCCGGCAACCGCTCGGGAGAATGAGGCCCCGCTCTGTAGTGTAGAAAAAGGACACAATAAGTAAAACTTTACTATGCCAAGCCAAATTGCTCTACACATATAACCTAACTAACGTGTGGTAGTGAACCCACTCATAGACCGTAGTTACCCTGCACATCAATCTACAGCAAACGGACTGAAATGTGACTCACCACCCAGAATGGAGATATCACAAAAATAAGTGTGTTCCAATGCCTATCTTGGAAACCCACTAAGAACGCTCATTACATGACCAAGAGTAAGTTGGGACTTGATCCTGTCTCTAAGTCGCAATACACTCTAATGATTGGCAGATTGAATCTCCATCAAGGTTATCTAGAGAGGCTGCAGGGGTGGCAGGCCCTGTGACTTATCCAGCTACATTTGTCTATTCTCCAAGGGAAATTACTCCACTTGAACCCTTGCTAAAGATCCTAAGCTGGAATGTGGCAGGGCTTGCCCGCAACCTTGAAATCCCTGAATGGAACGCTTTTTTGGACCCTTACAACATCTGCCTTCTACAGGAAACCTGGTGCCTAGAACCCAGGCACAGAGTAGGCTTCACAACCTACTTTGTCCCAGCTTCGCAACAACATGGATGCAAAGGTCGCCCGTCTGGTGGCCTTATTATATGGGTCAGTATCGCACTAGGCGTAAGTGTAAGCCAAAGGATCACTCAATCTCCTGACCTCCAGAGGATAACTATACACTTCCAAGGGGTGAAGGAATCTTGAAGTCTTCAATCTCTATTTGAGGGGAGCTAGGGGAGGGGCATCATGTCTAACCGCAACAGGTTTAAGCAGCGATTTAGCTGCCTGCACTATCGATTCTTATGTTCTCCTTGCAGGCGATTTCAACTGCTGTTTTGAGCCATTGGCCAGGGAGGACATATTGGACTCTTTTGAAGAGGACACAAGGAGAGGTATCCCTATCCTGACCCTAGATCCGATCCCTAAATGGACGCAAAATGCGATAGACATCAATGCACTTTGGGAACCGAGACAAGTCCATCCACAAGTGGAAATCCACCCATGAAATTGTTCCTTCAAACTGTGGCAGGCACCTAAAGTGGGCAAAAGCAGCAGCGGATGAAGTAAGGATGGCGCAAGCAGGGACCACCGTGTCAGTGGTGGGGTCACAGCTCGATGCCCTAAGTCCCACCAGGCAAGCTGTCTTACCGATATTTATAGAAACTATTGCGGCATTAAGCGTACTGTTTACCATTCCCCACTCCAGTGCGAGGGTTGTACCGAAAGGTGTCTCTAAGGCAAGAGACAAGTGGTATTCCTCCAAATGTCGGGCTGCCAAGGGGGAACTTATCTCCGCAGTGAAGAGTAAGGTCCCAGCCAATATCAGAATCGCAAGGAAAATTTATAAAAAAACCATGGCAGAGGCCAAGGAGGCTCATGAATATAACTTTTGGTGTGAGTTAGTGGAGGCAAGCACTAGGAAAGATTCCAAGGGGTTTTGGGATTTGCTGAGAGCAAGGGACAAGCCTCTTGATCAACAGCTAACCTGTAATATCCCTGGTGACGTCTGGTTTGCCCACTTCTCCAAGCTTTATTCTGCTCCCAAGGGGGCACTCCATCCAACTGTGGATCTTTTGCCCAGTCCCCCAGTTGATATTCCAATTATTGACTGTCCTTTCACCACTGAGGAAGTTGAAAGGGCAATCGGGTGCATTGTATCCGACAAGGCCGCAGGCCCTGATGGGATTCCGGGTGACTTACTGAAGAAATACCCATTATTGTGGAGCAGATTAATTGCTTCACTTTTAAATGAGGCCATGCTGGGAGGTTCTCTCCCTGACTCTTGGAGGGGTGCTGAGGTCGTCCCTATCTTCAAGAAAGGTTGTAGGGACGACCCAGCCAATTATCGCCCTATCAGTCTGCTGGATTCAACGCAAAAGGTTGCGGGTAAAGTGGTACTAAGCAGGATCTTGCAGTGGGCTGAAGAAAACCAGATTCTGTCAGATTTCCAGGCAGGCTTTAGAACAGGGACAGGCACCATCGAGCAGACATTTCGCCTTCTAATGATATATTGGAAAGTAGTGGTGCTGGGTGGGGGCAGTTTGTATTTAGTCTTTATTGACTTGCGAACTGCCTTCGACCTGGTCCCACGCGCCCAATTGTGGAATGTCCTCGACAGGTTAGGCTTACCCCCTTACTTGTTGGCTTTGCTTATAAAATTCCACGAAAACAACTTTGCTCAGATTAGGTGGGGTGTTCAAGGGGAAAAAACATCTAGTATCCCTGTAAATAGGGGCGTCCGCCAGGGATGTGTGCTTGCCCCCACTCTGTTCTCTCTTTATGTCAACGGAGTGGTGGAGCATCTTCTTCAACATCCATCAGATGCACCTTCCCTGGCTGGGAGGAAAGTTCCGACGCTCCTATTTGCGGATGACACCCTTCTAATCTCAAAATCACCAGCAGGCATTCAAAAGTTGCTTTCCAGATTTAAGGCCTTCTGCGATACCAGGGGCCTGTCTATAAATATAGGCAAGACCAAATTCCTTGTCCTTAATCCCCCTAGGAAATCTGTTGCCCCTCCTGCTTTAGATTCTGTTCCACTTGAAAGAGTCAAAGAATTTGACTACCTGGGCATCCAACTTTGCGACACTATGAGTTGGAAGGCACACCACCAAAAGGTGTTTCTGACCCATAAGAGGGTCGCAGGCGCCCTGCTCAAAGAACAACGTGCCTCATCTATAAAACCTATTGGGGCACTATTAGACATTTATAGGGCAAGGGTGGTGAGTGCAGCTTTGTATGGTGCAGAACTGTGGGGCATTCAGAGAGTTGACACCTTATCGTTCCTCGAAAATAACTTCCACAAAGATCTTATGAAGTTACCCCACAGTACCCCTACAATTAACCCTGGGCGAAGAACTACGCTCCGTTCGCGGAGCTTGCGGAGTTTCGGCAACTCCGCGTTCTACGGAGAACGCGAAGCTGTCGATTACTCCGCGATCCGGTGCGTAGCGTAGTTCTCGCGCGCTGAATAACATTATCGCGTGCGCGGCAATGGCTTACCTTGGCCCGTCGCGACAGCCTGGGTAGGTTCGCGCGATCTTTGACGCGATCACGCACTTTGGCAGTGCGAACGAGAAGATGAGTTCCCGAACATGTCTAACACAACGCGAACACGTTACTTGTGACCCGGAACAGGAAATAAGGGAACGCAAGCGGGCGGGACAAACCTCTGGAGTAACTTAGCGCGCTAGCTATCTCGAGCATGCAGGCAGCGCCCCGAACACGCGCACCGCGCTCCCGAAGACGAAAAACGGCGCGCGAACGGGTCTAGCAAGCAACTACGCATGTCCGCGGAGCTACGTGTAGCTCGCGGAGTGCAAGTGCGTCTTCGCGTAGCCTCGTGGAGTGCGGCTACGCGAACTACGCCCAGGGTTACCTACAATTCCACTCTTGCTAGATGCAGGCACGCGCCCAATATGTGAGCAAGTAAGGCTACGCCCCCTTTTATTATGGGCCAGGATATGGAACGTCCCAGAATTGTGTTGCTACGCAGATGCCTTAGGTGAACTCTTATCCCTTTCGGGTTGGCATAAGGTACCCTGGCTCAGGGAGGTAAAGTGGCTTCTCTATGAGTTGGGGTTAGAAGACGCGTGGGTTAATAGATCAGCACCGTCAAAACAATTATTAAAGAAGGCTTATTGGTCATGGGTGGATAACGAGAGACTGTGCAATCCTAAACATTGTAAATCTGTTGCCCAGTTTTTGCTAGTTAAGGAGCTCCCATACAGGGAACCCTATCTGGATCTAATCCATAACTCGGGCGATAGGTCACTGTACTTCAAATTCAGGGTGGGAGTACTCCCTTTAGGGTTGCTAACTTCCACCTGGAAACCACCATTACAAACTGTACCTTATTGTCCCTTCTGCGACTCAAGGGTTGAGTCTGTTGCTCATCTATTGTTTGAGTGCTATGCCTACGTGGTGCCAAGGTTGAGATGGTTGAAGCCTTTATATAGGAGCTTGGGCACTAGATCACATTTGGAAGCCTTACGTATACTGCGTACCGATGCCCGACCCTTTTTTGCATGTTGTATGGCAAAATTTCTGGGCTGGGCTTGGCGAATAAGAACTGCAAAGAAACTGTTGATCCAGTAATGTGTTTTTTGCCTGTACCAGTTTTTTATACTATGCCCAATAATGTATTTTTTATTCTCGTTGTTGATTCTGAAGGGTTTTTACATTGTGCATTGCTAAAATTGTTTTTTTTATTGATGTAATGTATCGCTTTTATGATATGGTTTTATATCGAAATAAAGCTTCCTAACAATAGCATATATATATGGGTCTTTGACTTAGAGAAAGGATCAAGTCCCAACTTACTCTTGGTCATGTAATGAGCGTTCTTAGTGGGTTTCCAAGATAGGCATTGGAACACACTTATTTTTGTGATATCTCCATTCTGGGTGTTGAGTCACATTTCAGTCCGTTTGCTGTAGATTGATGTGCAGGGTAACTACGGTCTATGAGTGGGTTCACTACCACACGTTAGTTAGGTTATATGTGTAGAGCAATTTGGCTTGGCATAGTAAAGTTTTACTTATTGTGTCCTATTTCTACACTACAGAGCGGGGCCTCATTCTCCCGAGCGGTTGCCGGGTGAGGTGAGGCTTTCACCCACAAAAAGCTGGGTGAGTATCACTTTGAGGAAATGCCTCTTTGTGATGAAGCTATTATGCTTCCTTTCAAAACTGCAGAATTTAAATTATTCACGCAGGTGTGAGTTTTTGTGTGTTGGCTGTGTGACGGTGTTGTTGCATGTTATCACTTGGCACTGTTGTAAATAGTAGCTTTCCAACAAATATCTCTCTGTCTCTTGTTAGGATGAAGATATGCCCTCTTCCCCAGTGGACATTGAAGCGCGAAAGCTTTGGTAGATATGTAACTTTTTTTGAGTACATTACTGGTTATTCCTCTCTCACTGAATATTTTTTAGATGCAGCAGCTAATACTTACCATAGGTCCCGAAGAAAGCCGGGGTAATTCCCCTGAAGGCTGAAACATGTCGACCACCCTGCGAAGCACCTATGAGTAGTGCTAGCGTTAAACTACCCGGCGTATTTTTAAATTTTGACACATAGACTCCAATCTGTATGTTTTCTGAGTCTTTGTAGTCAATTTTACCCATCACTATCATTAGAGCACTGCACTTCACTGGTTTTACTTTACTTTTTGAGGAACAACGAGGATAGAGCATGAACATTCATTCCTGACACTACTTGGTCGGGCCAGACTGTTCAACAATTCCCACATGACGAAATTCCACCAAAAGGGTGGGCGGATGGGACTTGTTCTGTCCGTTGTGAATCAACAGTAGCTGTCTACACATGTACCTAACTGTCGCGCGGCCACCCATATGGACACATACATATTTTCAGACCTGATCTGCTCTTGTTTTGTATTATGTATCTTGATATTAGGGGTGTGAGCAGACAGGTCAGTAAATATTCCCCTTGACCCTCCACACACATTTTTGTTTTTTAAAGCGTGAAAGGCCACTTTGTGATAACCGCCGGCTGCAGCTATTACACCCTGGGAGCTACCTGAGGCTAGGAGCTGCAGTGAACATAGGACCTGCACATGAATGGGGATGGCATATGTCCTGTGAGTCTGACGCTGCAGTAGGGAATCTAATTCAGCTATCAGTTCATTGATCATGTCTGCATTTAACCTATACTTGTCAAATATATCTTCCTCTGTCTGCCCCAACAAAGTAACGCACACTCTAAATATGCGCTCCTGTAGCCTCCTTCTTCTGTCTGCTGCTGCTCGTAGCCTCATCCTCCTCACTATGACATTGGGCGCTGCCATTGTGAAACATTCTGAGGCCTTCTGGGCCTGTTTATATCATTTGCCAATGGATCTCACCTGATTTGATTGATTTCACCTGGTTACCACCTGAATGGATTTAGTGGTATTTCTGCAAGTGATGATTTGCAAATCCTGATTAATTCACAATTTGCAAATTTACATGCATTGCTTTCCAAGGCAGATGTAGCGAATTGCTAATAGGACTCACAATTCTGGGAATCGCAAAATAGGTATTCGCTGAAATTGTGAAAACAGATATTAGTTTGTAATTTTTTATGATATAGTGCTTAGGGCTATTTTGTGATCTCAAACTGCCTTTTTTTTACGATTCACACTGTTTGCGATTGCAAAATAGCTTGGTGCATGTGCCCCATAATTGCTTAATCATGTAAGTGGTTGTGTGTGCTGCTATAAAAAATGTACAAATTAATTTTATACATGTATTTCATTTTAATGAAACCACATAGTTTTCATTGACAGTAACATAGGTTATAAAACGCTAGCTAATAGTGTACAAATGAGTCTGATAAAACACAGAAAAATGAGTCATTATCTGAGCAATTAACACTGATGGTTCCTGTGCCATTCAGTTTGGGTGACATGAACAACTTAAGCCCAAGATGATGCTGATGGATCAGAGACTGGGATGTGCTCACCAGGGCTATAGAAATTGTGAACAAGAAGAGATTGATAGGCTATGCACATGGGACTTTTCTGTCCTCCTGGAGAAGAAGTATTGTGGCTCCATTATATAAAAGAGTTCTAAACTGTCCCCTGCCAGCTTTAGGTAGATCACATTATTGGATGCGACCAGAAAACTATTTGCCAAGATCATGTTTTTCCACCACCAAGTTTGGCTTTTTGGAAATGGCTTTGTTCCTGCAGAGCAAGCTGGGTTCTGTAAACATAGTGGCATTCTAGATAATACTACGGCCCTGAAAACTCTGATTGAAAAACATCCGACAGGCACAGAATGGCCTCATATACTGCCTTTAGAGATTTCTCCACAGCTTCCGATCAGTTGACAGAGGGACACTTTGAAGGAAACTGGCTGCAAAGGGGATCCCCATGCACCTGCTCAAAATGATCATCGCACTGCATTCCTCCACCTAGACTCCGGTCTTGATGGAAGGTAACCAGGCCCTGCCAAGTAAAGTAGAGGCTCATAATGGACTGAAGCAGGGGTGCCTATTAGCTCCTCTTCTTTTCTCTATATTAATGATTTGCTGAGAATGGTGGGGCTCTGTAAAGGGGACTCCCTGAAACTAGGAATAATGAAATTGAGCTGTCTGCTCTATGCGGATGATGCCATCCTATTAGATCTCTCTCCAGTTTGTCTGCAAAGGCGACCTAATGAGTTAGCACTCTATTTAGATGATCACTTTTTGAAAATAAATACCTCAGAAATAAAATGTATGTTTTTTAGATATCAGGGATGTAGAGTCAGGAAAAATACGCATTGGATTTTGGGGAAAGACAAACATGTTGTAGTGAAGTTTACACATATCTAGGAAGAATTTTTACAAGCAAGTGTTCTAGCAGTGACTACAATAACCAGTGCAGAAATAATGTATTATCCTAGACCTCCGCAATCGGCAGACTTTAAAAATGTTGCGGGCAAAGACACTTTGCAAATGTCTTATCAGTTAAAAAACTTAGAATCCTGCCCGTTTTCAGTTACACCTGTTAATCAGTCGATGAACAGCACTTGGATTTAATAAAATAAGTAGAAGGGAACATTTGGCACCAAATGTGTAATTTGAATTGCGCAACCTTGATAGCGGAACGTCGGCTCAAATTCAGTCTACTCTCTGCTCAAGTGTTCGCTATGGCTGAAGCTTAAGATGGAGCAATGCACTACTGAATAGTTTTGGGAACCCCCTATGGGTAGCATTGCGTGAGGAAATATTTGCCTCCCTGAAGGGGAAAAATGTTCTCTTCAAGAACTATGAGAAAGCTGCAAACTTACTTGAAATAGAGCACAGCTGCATGGGCTCTCTTCCCTAACAGGTTTTGAAAACTCAAATAAAAAATTTTTTATGTAGTCTCCCACAAAAGAGATATTGCATTGTGCTCAGTGCATTTCAGTAAGGCTTTAATAGTGGGGAGCAGGATTTATAAACAGCCTTAACCTTACGTTGTAGGGAATCTTCCCCATGGAGTGTGCAGAAACATCATGTAGCTAAGGTTGAATGTGCTTCCTTTATGAATTATAACAGGGGTGTTGGGCGGGAGTACATAGGCAGGATAGACTTTGTCACCTATGTGGAAACTGGGTGCAGTATCTAAATCATGTTTTATATGTCTGTTTCCTGCTACAACCCTCACAGCATCACTTTTGGAGACTTCTGTTTCTAAAATACAACATTGCTACAGCTGAGGATGCCTGAAATGGTCTCTTGCCCTCCCCCTTAGAACCAGTATGCATCAAATTTGTTTTAATATATTTTAGAGAAGGACTACTGTGTTGTGTTTAGCTGTAGTAGGCTGAATAGGGCACCTTCTGGACAAAATCTAATGCATATTATAAGTAGAATTTTAGGGTCTTTTTCATCATACTGTTGAAGTTGTTAGAGTATTTATTGGTATGATATGAACTGCACTGACTAAGTTAGGGTGGAATCCTAAAGGATTTGTGTAATTGGTACTATAGTCGAGCACTTGCACTTTCAACATCTCATATGCTATTATGAATTCTGCCCTGTACAAGGAATATGTATTTGTCAGGCTTTTTGTATGTAATTTGCATAAGTCTATTGAGAGCAAAATTCATTTTTTACTACAATTAGAGTTATTTAAATGATTTGTGAAGTTTTTATCATACTTGAGCATTTGCGCTTTTGATATCTCTTATGCTGATATGCTTTGTGTACATTACAACAAAATCTCCAATTGCTAAGACTTTTTGCAACATAATCATCTTTGGGCAAAATTCATTTTATTTTATAAATATATTTTAGGATCTTTGTATCATACAGTTGAAGTTGCCAAAGAAGCTAATGGGTACAATTTGATTTGCACTGCCTGTATTTTAAAGGATCTATGAAATCGGTTTTGTATCCGCAATCCTGCTCTTTTACCTCCTGTATGCAATTATGAAATCTGTATTTAGTGAGTTTTTTTATCTTGTTATTAAGCTCTGGAAGATTTGGTATATCAGAGTTTTCAGTGTACATTGTTATGTGGAACTCTTTGGAGCTCCAAATCATATTAAATTAAATGTAATTGAATTGTAAAAATGTACATGCTTTAGCAGTACAGAAACTATAGAAAATGTGCTCTAGATGTGACTCAATAAATAAAACTCAGTGTCATAAGCGTTTAGCAAACTGTCATAATTATTGGAATGTCATTAATGATGGCAAGTGCGCAAGTTATAGTTAATTCAGTTACCTATAGCTGGGCATAATGGGCAATTTAACCTTTGATTTATTCACTGAATTTCTAGGATCTTTTTACATGAAGTAAGATGGTATTACCATACCTAACTATTTCAACCCTGCACAGCACAAAACTGTTGGCTGTGTGCGGCTTGAGATTGGATGCCCAACTCTACGTGGGTGACCAACCAACACCATGCATGACCTTCAGCCAGGCGCAGCATGGATTTGGGTGCAGGGCCTAGCACGTGGTGATGGCCTAATGCCAACTCCACACAGGCGACCAGCCCTCCATTGTTGGCTAATGGCCCCCATAGTCAAACAACTCCCAACTTTTTTGTTGTTGTTTTCGTCCCACAGTATTCTTATGGCAATTTTGCAGTACTACTAGCAATTTTCACATGGAGTCTACGCTGAGTGCCTGTGTCAATGGAAATGCAGACATTTTTCTTTCACTTTGAACCTAGGGGGTCGCTCTAGGACCCTGACTATACAGGGGGCATTGTAAGCAGGCCCTGACACCTTACATCTTGCTTTTAAGCGCGGGGACACACTGTTGTCTAGTGTAACCAGGCGCTATATAAGTGGTATTATTATTATTATTATTATTTATTTTTATTTTCAAGACATGTAGAATGAGTTCCTAAGTTCATAATGGTGCTCACATTTTCTTCCTGTTGTGATCAATCAATCATAAGTCTCCGGACTAGCTTATTAGAAGGCTTCATTTGTTGTTTTGCCCTTGGTATTCTCTTGATAGTACAGCGAGGGTGTGGTGAGGAAAATTAACGTATGCCACACTCCCCATGTATTTATTTTAAAATGATGGCTACCATTTTGTTTTAATTTTTGCCACGATCCTGCGGGTTGTGTTGGGTAGGGTCCTCAAGTGCATTGAGAACATATTGCAGGAGTGCCA
The DNA here is from genome assembly GCF_964261635.1 of Lissotriton helveticus. Taxonomy (NCBI): domain Eukaryota; kingdom Metazoa; phylum Chordata; class Amphibia; order Caudata; family Salamandridae; genus Lissotriton; species Lissotriton helveticus. Next base: position 588,348,884 of record NC_136071.1, read on the forward strand.
GTTAAAAAATAGAGCATTCTGATTGGTCCAATAAGCTTTATTTTCCTTGGGCCATTTCACTCCCTCATTAGTCAGACTCCGGCAAGAATAAGCACTCGGATTTGCTGTTGGCAACATGAGAAAAATCTCACTGGCAACCTTTTCAGGACTTAGGGCCAGATGTAGGTAAATACTGTTTACCTATTCTTAAATACCGAATCATACTGATTCGGTATTTAAGAATAGGTAAACAGTATGTAGGTAATTTTTCGGTAAATTTTACCGAATCGGTAAAATTCGGTATTTACCGAATCGGTATTTACCGATTCGGTAATTGGAGGCCCATAGGAATGAATGTCAATTTCCAAATCGGTAAATACCCATTTGGTAAAAGGGGGAATACATTGAAGGGTGGCAGGGTATCATGATGATACCCTGTTGCACCCCTCAAAGCTAAGAGGCTCATTTAAGTTTCACTTTCTGCGTGCTCAGTGGACTATCCCAGCCCCCTGAGCACAAGAAAGTCAGGAGTGGTATTGTTGGAACGGTGGATCCCTGCTTGGGAATCACTCCAGGGGAGACCCACCCAATAGGCACCAGGGAGGGGGTAGCGGCCCCTTGGGCAAGTGCCTTTGCTCCCCCATTTAAATGTGGGTGAATTTAGCCCTTCTGCCCCCCTTGGGTGAAGATGGCGTCAGCAGCCTCCAATCGGCCCCCATTGGGGATGGCAGCAATACCACTAGAAACCAGGGATTTTTCTCTTAATTTGAATTAGGGTTGGGGCCTGCCCAATATGGGCATGTCAATGCTCCCACCTACCACAAAATTACAGTCTTTCTGCCAGATGGAGCTGAGCCCCCAATATGCCCCCGGGGCAGAAAACCCACTAGATGTCAGGGTTTTTCCCTAATTTAATTAGTGGTTGGGGCATAACAATGCCCCCACCCCTCCCCGAAATTCCAGCCTTTTTGTCCCCTGGCAGAAAGCCCACTAGATACCAGGGATTTTTTCCCCTGCAATTAGGGGTGGGGGCTGGCCAAGATGGGCATACCAATGGCCCCACCCACCCCCGCAAAATTACAGTCTTTCTGCCCCCTCCCTGGGAGGATAGAGGATAGAAAGCCAACAAGACACCAGGGATTTTTTTCTTTGAATTTTGGGGTGGGACTTCCTAAAATGGGCATGCCAATGCCTCCCCCCAAAATCTCATAGCCTTACTGCCCCCCGAAGGCAGATGGGCCAATAGCCCGTGATCTGCCCCCTGGGGGGGCAGAAAGCTCACTAGGGCCCAGTGATTGTTTTTTTAAATGTAGAAATAGGGGCTGCCTAAAATGGGCAAGTAAATGCCTCCGACCCCCGAAAACAATTTCCACAGCCTTTCTGCCTCCCAGGGGAGGCAGATGGGGCAATAGTCCCTAATATGCCCCCCGGGGGGCAGAAAGCCCACTAGGAGCCTGGGATTTGGGGATTTCATTTATACTTGAGGGTGCTTGGCTGGCAGTGTGTGTAGATGGAGTTTGGCTGGCGGTATGCATGAATGGTGCTTGGATGGTGGTGTGTGTGGATGGTTGTGTGTGTGTACTGACACTGGTTGGTGGTGTGGCTTTCATGGATTCCCCAGCGTTTTCTTACCTAGAATATCTCACAACCCTCAAATTTACTGACAGAGTCATATTTCCCTCACATTTCTGTGTGGGTAAGTTCTAGCATCACCCTGCAGGCACACATTTCCTACTACCCAGCATTCCCCTTCGTCTCCCGAGAAAAATTATACCTCACTTGTAGTAATGCCCAAAGTAGCATCAGCCAAAAAATGTCTAAACCTTCCCTTTTAGACCCACTTGGGCCCCCCTCAATTTCTGTATGTTTTTTACCCTTCTATGTCATAGGCATATGGCCCAACCACACAAGTAAGGTACCATTTGTATCAGGAGATTGAGGGGGATGATGGGTAGTAGGAACTTTGTGCTGGGCGGTGATCCCACAACTTCCCACACAGATATTAGAGGAAAATGTGAATTTTTAGCTACATTTGAGGTTTGCAGTGAATTATCCGAAGGAAAATGTTGGGGATCAACACAAGCTACCCCTCCCTGCATTTCCACAGGTGTCAAGTTAAAAAAATGTCTGGGTACTTTAGGTTCCCTGAGATGTCTGCAAACCTAGGAACAAAAACACAGGTGTCCACCTTTCTCTCACCAAGCTACCTGTTTTACAAGGGGGTCACCTGTGCTTTTGGTCTGCACCATCTAAGGAAACCTATACATTTCTGAAAACAAGACACCCGGGGTAGTCCAAGGAGGTATGGCTTGCATGGACCCACCAATGTTTTTCTTCCCAGATTCCCCTGCAAAACTCAAATTTAGCTAAAGATATAACATTTTTCTAAAATTTCTGTGTGGGAAAGTTGTGGGATCAACAGGCTGACACAAATTTCCTACCACTCAACGTTCCCTCAGGTCTCGTGATAAAAATGACTCGCATGGATGGGCAAGTACCTGTGACTGGCAAGGGCACAAAACTTATTGAGGAGATACCAAAATTACCTATCACAAAATGACCTGGATTTGCAAGGGGGTGTCACCGGGTTTTTGGCCCAAGTCTCAGCGGCCATCTAGGGAAACCTAAAATACTCACACATTTCTGAAAACTAGACACCAGGGGGAGTCCAGGGAGGTATGGCTTGCATGGACCCCCTTTCGCTTAACTACTCAGAATCCCCTGCAAACCTCAAATTTAGCTAAAAAAATGACATTTTTCTAAAACTTTCTGTTTTGGAAAGTTGTCGGATGAACGGGCTGACACAAATTTCTTACCACCCAGTGTTTCCCAAGGTCTCCCCAAAAAATTGCTACCTCATTTGTGTTGGTGGCCCAAGTACCCGTGACAGGTAAGGGCCCAAAACATATTGAGGCAACATCAAAATTACCTACCACAAAATGACCTGGTTTTGCAAGGAAACTCACCTGGGTTTTTGGCCCCGGGCTCGTCAGCCATCTATGGAAACCTACCAAACCCACACATTTCTAAAAACTATACACCGGGGGTCCAAGGAGGTATGGCTTGCGTGAACCCACCAAGGTTTTCCTACCCAGAATACCCTGGCAACCTAAAATTTAGCTGAGAAAACAATTTTTTCTTACATTACTGTGTGGGAAAGTTGTGGGATCAATGAGTTGACACAAATTTCCCTTCTCCCAACATTCCCCCAAGTCTCCCAATTAAAATGGTACATCACTTGGGTGGGTGGCCAAAGTACCCGCGATAAGCAAGGGCCCAAAATATATTGAGTAGACATCCCAATTACCTATCACAAAACGACCTGGTTTTGCAACGAGGGGTCACCTGGGTTTTTTGGCCCCAGGCTCGGCGGCCATCTAGGGAACCCTACCAAAGCCACACATTTCTAGAAACCAGAAACCCGGTGGAGTCTGAGGAGGTATGGGTTGCATGGACTCCTCAACTTTTTCCTACCCAGAATCCCCTGCAAACTTCAAATTTAGCTGAAAAAATCACATTTTTCTCAAATTTCTGTGTGAGAAAGTTGTGGGATCACCAGGCTAGCACAAATTTACTACCACCCAGCATTTCCCCAGGTCTCCCAATAAAAATGGTACCTCACTCGTGTGGGTGGGCCAAGTACTGTGACACGCAAGGGCCAAAACATATTGAGGAGTCATCAAAATGACCTTTCACCAAACGACCTGGTTTTGCAAGGTGGATCACCTGGGTTTTTGCCCCGGGGCTCGGCGGCCATCTAGGGAAATCTTCAAAACCCTCACATTTCTGAAAACTAGATACCCGGAGGAGTCCAGTGAGTCATGGCTTGCGTGGATCCACCAATGTTTTCCTACACAAACCCCCCTGCAAACCTCAGATTTAGTGGAACAAACCACATTTTCCACATATTTTTATGTGGGATCACTGTGCGTACATAAACATTCTACCACACAGCGTTCCCATCAGTCTCCTGAGTAAAATGATACCTCAAGGGATTCTGTGTAACAGAACCTAGTGAGAGCCAAAAACGTCACCAACTCCTGGATGCCTCTGGGTGTCTATTTTTCAAAAATGTATATGTTTCCTAGGTTTCCCTAGGTGCAGGCAGAGCTAGGGTTCAAAATCCACAGATAGGAACTTTGCAAAAAAAGGGTCAGTTTTCACTGTAAAAATGTGGCATGTCTATGTTCTGATTTGGGCTGTTTCCTGCTGCGGGTACTAGGCCTACCCACACAAGTGAGAAATCATTTTTATTGGAGGACTTTGTGGAACGCGGGGTGGGTGAAACTTTGTCGATCCATGTAGATTCTAGGTTTTTCCATCACAGAAATATGAGGAAAATGTTTTTTATTTTTACAAAGTTTGAGGTTTGCAAAGGATTCTGGGTAAAAGAACCCAGTGAGAGCCACTCAAGTCACCCCATCATGGATTCTTATGGGTGTTTAATTTCCAAAAATGTTTAGGTTTATTAGGTTTCCTTAGGTGCCGGCTGAGCTAGGGTTCAAAATCCACAGCAAGGCACTGTGAAAAAAAAGGGTCAGTTTTCACTGTAGTTTTTCCATGTTGCATTTTGGCCTATTTCCTGTTTTGGGCACTAGGCCTACCCACACAAGTGAGGTACCATTTTTATCGAGAGACTTAGTGGAACTCAGAAATGTAGAGCAACCTATTGACGTTCTATGCATTTTTGCCTTCCTAATGTAAGACAATGTCCAAAAAAGAAGTCACTTTGAAAAATGTCCTACAATTCACAGGTAGCCTGGGTAACCACCATTTTGGAGATGCGCAAATAGCTACTGTTTCTAAACTCTATATTTTGTTCCTATTGCTGAAATACATAGGTGTCTTTGATACCTAAGTTTCACTCTTTATATTTTACCAAAGTAATCGCTATATACACGGTAAACAGTGAAAGAACACTTCATCCGTTGCTCAGTTATTGGCTCTGTGTTCCTCAGGTTCTTGGTAAACCTACAAGTCCTATATATCACCACAACCAAAAGGGTCCAGCAGATGTAACGGTATATTGCTTTGAAACATCTGTCATACTAGATGTTACAGGTAAAAACGTTGGCACAAATGGCTGTTTTTTCAACTCATTTTGAATTTTTCAGATTTTCAACTGTGAGTTTCTATAAACAAACCATGAAGGATCCACACAAAGGACCCTTTTCTGAATTTTGATTTTTGTCTACTTTTCTGAAATGTATAGTTTTCCAGGATCCATTATTGCTTTCACACCCATTTCTACCACTGACTGGAAGGAGGTTAAAAGCAGAGAAAGTAGCAAAAACAGGCTATGTCTCAGTAAAATGCCAAAACTGTGTAAAAAATGTTGGTTTTCTGACAAAAGTCTGCTTGTCCCTGAAATCTGAGGAGATAATGATTTCAGTGCCACAAACCCATTGTTAATAACATTTGCAGGGGAAAAAACATACTCTGTCTTCTGCTCACAAAAAAAACACAATGTTGCTATATTTTGGCTTATTTCTGAGCCCCTTCCAGGGGAGTCCACAAACCCTGGGTAGCTTTAAAATCTCTATAATTTTGGAAGAAAAGAGTGCATATTTGGTGTGGATACCTTATGTGGACAAAATGTTACAGAGGCCTGAGCACGAACTTACCCAAATAGCCAACAAAGGCTTAGAACGGGGGGGGGGGGCCCTAGCAGCGAATTGCTTAAAAAAAAGTGATAGGTTTAAAAACAATAAAAGAACCGTTGGCAGTACATATACGCAACAGTAAAAGTTCTATTCCAAAGAATGACTGCGAAAACACTAAACTAATAAAAGATCCATCTTCCCAACCTCAACCAAGACATGGGGATCCACTATTGATTACTACACAGACAAACCTTAATCCCCCTAAGCTGTCAATTTCAGATAGGAATCCCACCAGTGGAAAAGATAACAGGACACAGAGACAATATAATTGTATATCTTTAGTAACTCTGGGCGGTGAACTCCGCTGCGCTCGCAGAGTTTGCCGAGTTTCCCACACTCCGCGTTACGCTCCGCTCGCGGAGTTCTGAAAAACTCTGCTTCATGTCAACATCAAGCTGGCGACCGCAAGCGAGGAAAATCAACCTCCCGGGTAATTTTTTTTTCGTTCGCGATCGTCAACATCAAGTTGGCGAGAGCGAGCATAGAAAATAAACATCCCAGCGAGCTTTCTCAAAATGGGGAAGTCAGGTTTCTAATTACGATTGGTCACGTATGCTTGCAACCACTCGTGATGCGAAACTGCTAGTTTGTATTGAGGAATTAGCCGCTCAAGTAAAAATCTACTCGAGCAACAGAAAAGGGAAAGAATGGGCTGCTTGCGCTATGTAAGGTGCCGCGCAGTACAAAAGTGGGTGGTGATGGACGGAGCATCTGAACCAATCAAACACTCACACCCAGTCAACATATCTGGCATCACCGTTCTTTAGCCCACTCTGCCATCCCAGTTCAGACATGGCCATAAGCAAATCAGTCTGACCCTGTGTCTCATGGGAACAGTCCAGCCTGAACTGCCAAGCCATGCCTTCCCAGGACCGGAAACAAGCTTCCTAGGGGCAAAGTGAGCAAGGGACTCACATCTGAGCATACCCTGACAACTTATGGCAAAAAAAGCGGTACAAAAGGGGGTGGTGATGGACGGAGCATCTGAACCAATCAAACACTCACACCCAGTCCATAGATCTGGGTTTAATCGGTCACCGTTCTTTTTTTTTTTTTTTTTTGTTTTTAGTCCTTGGATTAGGTTTATTCATAAACACCCTAACCATCAGCTATCAGCCAGTGACTGACTCTACAAGAATCTCCCAACATTGAACATTCTAAGTTCTATCAAATACACAAGTAATGGAAACGGAAAGAACACTACACATCCTCTTTCTTATAATAAAGACCAAACTTAAATTAAAAAGAATTAAGAAGAAAACATAGATGAATTTCACATAGAAATGAGCACAGAATACAATGCTTTAAATGTACATAGATACGACATAAGGAGAACTTTAACTAGTATAGTCTTTGAGATGAGATGGAACTGTCTTAATGCGAGAACTAAACCTTTGCAGAGTTACTTTTGCATCATCACAACTAACGGAATCCTTTATATTTGATTTATCAACAAATGTTTTTTTTTTTTCCAATATATTTTTATTGAGAGTTCATACACACAATATCAATGTTACAAAATGCAATTGTTAAGAAATTTAGTACAGTACATGGCGTATAAATATAAATACAAATCAATACTAGCGTTTGATTATCAACAGCTTGATTATAAAGTGCAAAGTTGAATAGAAAAAACATAATACACTTTAAACCATTCAGTGCTTAATTATGAAGTGCAAAGTGCATAAAAGCAGACTAATGAATCTGGGAATACTCCAAAGATTTGGATGTTATCAGACAGTGAAAAAAAAAAGAATTATTGTTCGAACACACTCCAGAACTTTTCATATTTCTTTAGTGCCCCAGATCTTAACGCATATTTTCTTTCCCTGCCCTGGATTTGTAATAATTTAGCCTTCCAAGCCTGAAATGACGGTACTTGGTTGGTTTTCCAGGACTGTAGAATAAGCGATTTAGCTATTAAAGAAGCAATAAAAAAGAATTCATCATACTGAGTGTGAATCGCTGAACAACCTAAAACAGCGACTAATTCGTCAAATATTATAGAGGTTTTAAGCTCGAGGGAGAGGTATTTTTCAATTTCCTTCCAGAGTGGCTGAATTTTAGGACATTCCCAAACAATGGGGCTCATTAGGATGGCGGACGGAAGAGCCACCGCGGCCCTGGAGTAGGCGTAAAAAGCCTTTTCCGTGTCCGCCTGCCGCGGATACTCCGTCCGCCATATCAGGATAGGAAAACGTGTCAAATTTCCGTCCGCGACGGAAAAGCACGCACCGCCGCCGAACTACACACGACCACGTGGCGGACGGAACACATCCGGAGGCCCCGCCGTACGTACTGACGTCTAAGACCGTCCTTCAAATCAAGATGGCGGAAAACACACATAAAACCGCAGCGGAAAAACAACCTGTCTGAACACGGCGGAATCCCCACAGCGAACATAGGTGACATAGCAGAGATACCCACCGCAAGCTGACCACCACCAGGGACCCAGCGCTACACGCTTTCCCGATGCTCTTCCCGATCCACCACGTCCTAGTCATGGCCCACTATGGACGACGACGCAGGTAAGGCACAAACCATTGGCTGTCTGGAGGGGAATACCAGCAAGGGACGTGACGTAGGGAGGGGGAGTGTCATGTTACCGAAACCACTGATGAGAAGCATATACGAATACACATTTGTAGTACGCAAGCAGGAATGACAACGACAGACCACGAGACTTGATAGACTACCTTTATTGTACAAAATAGGGGTATATTCACAGTGTATGCGTGAGCATGGGCAAAGTGGGCACAAGAGCAGCTACATCATTGGCAGTTAACGAGAGGGCAGAATGCAGTATCAGAGCTTCAACAGGGCATTGTGCAGTACAGAGCAGGTACATCATAGGCAGGTAACGAGAGGGCAGTATGCAGTATCAGAGCTTCAACAGGGCATTGTGCAGTACAGAGCAGGTACATCATAGGCAGGTAACGAGAGGGCAGTATGCAGTATCACAGCATCAACAGGGCATTGTAGAGTACAGAGCAGGTACATCATAGGCAGGTAACGAGAGGGCAGTATGCAGTATCAGAGCATCAACAGGGCATTGTAGAGTACAGAGCAGGTACATCATAGGCAGTAAACGAGGGGGCAGAATGCAGTATCGGAGCATCAACAGGGCATTGTGCCCAACAGAGCAGGTACATCATAGGCAGTAAACGAGAGGGCAGAATGCAGTATCGGAGCATCAACAGGGCATTGTGCCCAACAGAGCAGGTACATCATAGGCAGTAAACGAGAGGGCAGAATGCAGTATCGGAGCATCAACAGGGCATTGTGCCCAACAGAGCAGGTACATCATAGGCAGTAAACGAGAGGGCAGAATGCAGTATCGGAGCATCAACAGGGCATTGTGCAGTACAGAGCAGGTCCATCAGAGGCAGCACGTGAGAGGGGCTAAGTGCATCAACAGTCCATTGCACAGAACAGGTCCATCAGAGGCAGCACGTGAGAGGGGCTAAGTGCATCAACAGTCCATTGCACAGAACAGGTCCATCAGAGGCAGCACGTGAGAGGGGCTAAGTGCATCAACAGTCCATTGCACAGAACAGGTCCATCAGAGGCAGCACGTGAGAGGGGCTAAGTGCATCAACAGTCCATTGCACAGAACAGGTTGATAAAAGGCAGCACATGAGAGTGCAGTATGCAGTATCAGAGCTTCAACAGGGCATTGTGCAGTACAGAGCAGGTACATCATAGGCAGGTAACGAGAGGGCAGTATGCAGTATCAGAGCATCAACAGGGCATTGTAGAGTACAGAGCAGGTACATCATAGGCAGGTAACGAGAGGGCAGTATGCAGTATCAGAGCATCAACAGGGCATTGTAGAGTACAGAGCAGGTACATCATAGGCAGTAAACGAGGGGGCAGAATGCAGTATCGGAGCATCAACAGGGCATTGTGCCCAACAGAGCAGGTACATCTTAGGCAGTAAACGAGAGGGCAGAATACAGTATCGGAGCATCAACAGGGCATTGTGCCCAACAGAGCAGGTACATCATAGGCAGTAAACGAGAGGGCAGAATGCAGTATCGGAGCATCAACAGGGCATTGTGCCCAACAGAGCAGGTACATCATAGGCAGTAAACGAGAGGGCAGAATGCAGTATCGGAGCATCAACAGGGCATTGTGCAGTACAGAGCAGGTCCATCAGAGGCAGCACGTGAGAGGGGCTAAGTGCATCAACAGTCCATTGCACAGAACAGGTCCATCAGAGGCAGCACGTGAGAGGGGCTAAGTGCATCAACAGTCCATTGCACAGAACAGGTCCATCAGAGGCAGCACGTGAGAGGGGCTAAGTGCATCAACAGTCCATTGCACAGAACAGGTCCATCAGAGGCAGCACGTGAGAGGGGCTAAGTGCATCAACAGTCCATTGAACAGAACAGGTTGATAAAAGGCAGCACATGAGAGTGCAGAATGCAGTATCAGAGCATCAACAGGGCATTGTAGAGTACAGAGCAGGTACATCATAGGCAGTAAACGAGAGGGCAGAATGCAGTATCAGAGCATCAACAGGGCATTGTAGAGTACAGAGCAGGTACATCATAGGCAGTAAACGAGAGGGCAGAATGCAGTATCAGAGCTTCAACAGGGCATTGTGCAGTACAGAGCAGGTACATCATAGGCAGTAAACGAGGGGGCAGAATGCAGTATCGGAGCATCAACAGGGCATTGTGCCCAACAGAGCAGGTACATCATAGGCAGTAAACGAGAGGGCAGAATGCAGTATCAGAGCATCAACAGGGCATTGTGCAGTACAGAACAGGTACATCAGAGGCTGCACAAGTACGTGTCCCTACCAACCCGTCACAGGAACCACAAGAGTGCCACGCAGTTCTCAATGGACACACCATGTGAAATAACATTTGAGTGAAGTGTTCAGCACCTCACATCACAGAATCAGGGGGACTGCGTGAACTACCTGCCTCGGACACACTGGCAGCACCAGCAACAGGAGTGTGAGACACAGCCACAGCCCGAGTGACACACACATGGGCCACGGACCCAGACACACTGGCAGCACCAGCAACAGGAGTGTGAGACACAGCCACAGCCCGAGTGACACACACATGGGCCACGGACCCAGACACACTGGCAGCACCAGCAACAGGAGTGTGAGACACAGCCACAGCCCGAGTGACACACACATGGGCCACGGACCCAGACACACTGGCAGCACCAGCAACAAGAGTGTGAGACACAGCCACAGCCCGAGTGACACACACATGGGCCACGGACCCAGACACACTGGCAGCACCAGCAACAGGAGTGTGAGACACAGCCACAGATGTAGTCACTGACACGTGAGCCACTGACCCAGACAGACTGCCAGCACCAGAAACAGGAGTGTGCAACACAGCCACAGATCTTCTAACTGACACGTGAGCCATAGACCCAGATACACTGCCAGGACCTGCAACAGGAGAGGGCACAACTGACACTGTGCCACCATCTGATACATGAGAGTCAACTGCACCAGCGCCACTGGGACAACTGAAATGATGAGCCACAGGGCTGTATGGGCCAGGAGGCAGGGTGGGCCTGGGAGCTGGGGATAGCTGACCTAGAGCCAAATCGGGGTTGGCAGGTGTCAATGGTGTGTGTCTGCGTTTCTTAGGGATGTGTGAGTGCACCCTGGACAGGACAGGACTGGCAAGTGGTGGGGACTCCAAAGAATCACCACCCACCATAGGTGGAGCATCTGCAGCCGGGGATCTGGTTTCTGGGGACGTGCTGGAGCCTGCTTGTCGTTTGCTCTGTGCCTGCCACCTGGACTCGGAATCATGTGTAATGGGGGATGCAACTACAGGGGACACCCTCCTCTGCTTCTGACTGGCCTGGATGGGAGTGGAGGTATGGGGGGACTCCGCCGCGGAGACATCTGTTTGGCGTTCAGTAGAAAACATCAGCCTCAGTGCAGCCAGGGGTGAAGTATGCCTGTCCTTGATTGCGCCATTGTCCATGCTAGATGCCTTGTCCGTAGGATGTGCCTTATCCTTAGGTGGAGTGTTGTCTCTGGATGTAGCCTGTGCCCTGGTCGCCGCCCTGTTCCTGCCAGCAGACTTGTCGTCTGTGGTGCACCTGTCTCCAGTAGACACCTGCTCTCTGTGTGTGTCCCTGCCCTTGGGAGATGGACCTTGCTCTGCTGTGGGCCTGCCCTTGGGAGTCTCGCTGCTCCTAGGAGGTGCCTTTGTCTTGTCACTGTCCTTGGGAGTGTCCCTTTCCTCTGCTGTGGGCCTGCCCTTGGGAGTCTCCCTACTCCTAGGAGGTGCCTTTGTCTTGTCACTGTCCTTGGGAGTGTCCCTTTCCTCTGCTGTGGGCCTGCCCTTGGGAGTCTCCCTGCTCCTAGGAGGTGCCTTTGTCTTGTCACTGTCCTTGGGAGTGTCCCTTTCCTCTGCTGTGGGCCTGCCCTTGGGAGTCTCCCTGCTCCTAGGAGGTGCCTTTGTCTTGTCACTGTCCTTGGGAGTGTCCCTTTCCTCTGCTGTGGGCCTGCCCTTGGGAGTCTCCCTGCTCCTAGGAGGTGCCTTTGTCTTGTCACTGTCCTTGGGAGTGTCCCTTTCCTCTGCTGTGGGCCTGCCCTTGGGAGTCTCCCTGCTCCTAGGAGGTGCCTTTGTCTTGTCACTGTCCTTGGGAGTGTCCCTTTCCTCTGCTGTGGGCCTGCCCTTGGGAGTCTCCCTGCTCCTAGGAGGTGCCTTTGTCTTGTCACTGTCCTTGGGAGTGTCCCTTTCCTCTGCTGTGGGCCTGCCCTTGGGAGTCTCCCTGCTCCTAGGAGGTGCCTTTGTCTTGTCACTGTCCTTGGGAGTGTCCCTTTCCTCTGCTGTGGGCCTGCCCTTGGGAGTCTCCCTGCTCTTAGTAGGTGCCTTTGTCTTGTCACTGTCCTTGGGAGTGTCCCTTTCCTCTGCTGTGGGCCTGCCCTTGGGAGTCTCCCTGCTCTTAGTAGGTGCCTTTGTCTTCTGACTGGCCTTGTCCAAGGTACAGTCCATGGACATGTGAGTATCCCTTGCCTTGGGAGTACCTTTTGTGTTGAATGCCTGTGTAGCTCCTGAAGGCATGTCCCCCAACAACACTTGTGGATCCTGTGTGTGTACTCCAGTGTATCTGACGTCGTCTACGTGAACAGATTTAGCTGATCTAGGGGATGGGGTCTGTGCCCTGCGTGCCCTGACGTGCTGTCTGACGCTGCTTCTAGTGCAATAACCTGTATTTGAGTCCTGCTCAGAATAATCACTACCCCCTGAGACATCCAGTGGTGTAGATGGGGAAACAGAAGTAGCACCCTGTTCATGCGACTGTACTATTGCAGACGACACACTGCTTGCCAATGACTGCACTGTCCTGTGTAGACCTGCAAGATCGCCATGCATCCCTTGCATGAATGCCACCACCTGCCCCAACTTCCTATCATGGTCCTGGAAAGCATTTGTCATATTGGTCTGCCCCACACACAGCTGTCGCAGCAGATCAACGGCCTCAGCACACAGTGCATTTTGGCTCACCGTGGCAGGGGCAGCGGTGCCTGCACCGAACGCCACTCTGCTCCCCCTACTCCTCCGGCCACGAACAGTACATGGTGCAGTTGGCGGAAGTGTGGGCCCTGTGTGCTGTCTTCCGACAGAAGGTGATGAGTGCCCACTCCCAGTCTGTGACAACAGTGCAGGCTCACCAAGAGTGTCCGACGAGGAGGACGATGGTGTCTCCACATGCGAGTCCTCAGGGACGGTCCTGTCCCCCTCTCCGGTGCTGGCCTCCTCTGTGTCAGTCTGCGTGTGTGCGAAGTCTGAGCCGGACTCATTTCCTCGACTACTCTCCACCGTCTGTGGCTGAGTGTCCTCTGTCATAGCTGAAATGCACATAAAAGATGTGTGAGTCATGGGCAGACTGACGTACAGAAGGACCAGGATTGCCAAATTACATAGCTGACAAAGATTTTGTAGCCCTCATCCTGCACACGGCCCACCTCTACCAGTCATCCTCACATTTCCTGCCATGGGGCCATGGACCACTAGGGGATGTGCTTCAACACTCAACTACTAAGCAAGTGGCGTGTCAACATGGCGGACCTGGATGTCAAATGAGAACCACCCAATGGGACCAAAATGGCATCACAGACATACATACGCAATACGGAAGTCAATACTGTGTCTGTGCACCAATACATGCATAGCACTCACAGGTTTCCTACACAGACAGTATGCTCACCGCTAGTTTGCTGTTGATCGGCACTCAGACGTTCGGCCAGTTCAGGATGCGTCACTGCAATGATACGGTGCATGAGAGGGGTCATGGAGCGTCGGGCCAGACGGGGCGTCCTTGGAATCAGGCCCAGTGTTACTTCCGCTACATTCTTGCTCAGCCTGGAAATGTCGTCCCAGCGTTTGTGGTAGTGTGTATGTCGCTGTTGCACACCCCCAATGCCCGTACTTCCCGTGCTATGCTCCTCCACAGGTCCTTGCGAAGGTGCAGCTTGACCTACCATGATGGGAGACAAAAGGGTTTAAGTCAGTGGACAGGTGGCCTGTCACACACATAGGGGCAAGACGTAACTGTCAGCAGCCATGCACAATGAGGAACATATGTCTAGCCCACACTACACAGCTAAGATAGAAATAGGCCTGATTATTTGGCCCCCTCATGCACACCAAACTGTCCAACACTGCACTTACCACCCGTCCTGGTGCGCCGTAGAGGCGTCCATAGTTGCGGAGTACACCGTCCACGAGGACATCAAGCTCCGCGGCGGTGAAGGGTCGAGACCGGATCTCTTTGCCTCTCGACATGGCAAGATCACGGAGTATGGCACTAGAGCAGCAGTCGGTGGTCAGCTCAGCAGCAGCAGCAGGTCGAGGTGATGGTCACAGGCAGCAGTCGGTGGTCAGCTCAGCAGCAGCAGCAGGTCGAGGTGAACAGGCAGCACTGGTCCCCAGGGTAGGAAGTGTCATTTTGGCCAACACACATATATAGGGCCCTCAGCACGTGTCAGTGGCATACGTCGCCAGCAATTGGTCAGCCCTGGAAGCGTGATCGTGAAATGGGCCAATGACTGGCCCTGTTGTTGCGGTGCACTGCTTCCGCTACTTGCGATTGGCCATATGCGGCCAGCGTCCCTCTTCCCATTGGCTGCATGTGCAGGGACCGTCACGGGCACACATCGGCAACCGCACGTGCAAGCCTCAGGCACGGATGCTTCAGTTGCAACAATGTTCTATCACTGGCGCCTCCATGGCGGTGCACGTACTCAGCGGGGGAGGTGCAGGCCTATACACCCTGTAGATGTACTCAATGGACATGCCAGTTCATGACCCCCCTTACAGTCACCTTGCATCATCCACCGTACACCGGCCGGAGCGGCCGGGCCTAGGACGGCCGTGCCCGGCCATGTACACAACCGCCGTGCCTGGCCATGAACACAACCGCCGTGCCCGGCCATGTACACAACCGCCGAGGCCGGCCATGTACACAACCGCCGTGCCCGGCCATGAACACAACCGCCGTGCCAGGCCATGTACACAACCGCCGTGCCAGGCCCGGCGGTTGTGTACATGGCCTGGCACGGCGGTTGTGTTCATGGCCGGGCACGGCGGTTGTGTACATGTCCGGCCACGGCGGTTGTGTACATGGCCTGGCACGGCGGTTGTGTTCATGGCCGGGCACTGCGGTTGTGTACATGTCCGGCCACGGCGGTTGTGTACATGGCCGGGCACGGCGGTTGTGTTCATGGCCGGGCACGGCGGTTGTGTACATGGCCGGGCACGGCCGTCCTAAGCCCGGCTGCTCCGGCCGGTGTACGGTGGATGATGCAAGGCGACTGTAAGGGGGGTCATGAACTGGCATGTCCATTGAGTACATCTACAGGGTGTATAGGCCTGCACCTCCCCCGCTGAGTACGTGCACCGCCATGGAGGCGCCAGTGATAGAACATTGTTGCAACTGAAGCATCCGTGCCTGAGGCTTGCACGTGCGGTTGCCGATGTGTGCCCGTGACGGTCCCTGCACATGCAGCCAATGGGAAGAGGGACGCTGGCCGCGTATGGCCTTTGGGAAGTAGCGGAAGTTGAGCACCGCCATGGCGGCGCCAATTATGTTATCTTGTCAGACGCTGAACCGTGATGTGTTGTGTGCAGTTGCGTCATGAGGGATGTGAGCGTGATAGGGAAAGGTCATATGTCATACAATATATCATGTGTGTCCATACTATGCCCAGCAGGTCGACAGACAATGGGCAACAGATGTGCATTTGTATGTGTTGACGTCGGGTGTGACCCTACAGACGTTCTTACATCTTCACAACTACACAGTACATCACGGCTGTATGGCCAAATTATGCATCTGTTGTCAGTGTCTTGTTCTGGCGAGGTGACTACAGTGGTGGTGGTACACATGCATTCCGTGTATGTGTTTTGGACGTTGTGTCACCATGCATGTAATTACCGTATGCACATCATTATTGGTGTTGGCATTTGTGCTTGATGACATGGCGTGTGTATAATTATCGTTTGTGTGCATGCAGTTGCATGTGTGTCTGTGATGTGGCTACTAAACATTAGGGTGAAGACTGAAGTTTTGTCAGTAAGGTTCACATGTGATGGAGTTGTACACGTATGCGTCGTTTGTAAGTTGACCTAAGTTACATCTCTCTCCCACACAGGAGGGCTCCAAATGTGCATCGGCCATACACTGTGCTGGAGGATATGGTTGACGAGGAGGTGATTCGGAAATTCCGGCTGGATCGACGTCGGTTGCTGGAGCTTGTGGCTCAATTGTCTCCTCATCTGCAGCCACGTAGGACGTATCCTGGGTCGATTACACCCACTGCAAAGGTCATGGCGGTACTACATTTCTTTGCTACTGGCACATTTCAGTACACAGTTGGACATGCCGGGGGGATGTCACAGGCCATGTTCAGCACGGTTCTTCGGGATGTCTTAACAGCTATGATGCTGTACAAGAATGACTACATACATTTCCCATGGCCGGAAGAGTTGGCAGCGGTCAAAGCTGATTTCTATGCACTGGGCCACATACCTCACGTTGTGGGCTCAATTGATGGCACACACATCGCTATCATTCCACCACGGGCACGGGAACAAGTGTTCAGGAATCGCAAACACTTCCATTCGCTGAACGTGCAGGTGGTGTGCCTGGCAAACAACATCATCTCCCATGTGTGTGCAAGATTTCCTGGATCCGCACATGACGCCCACATCATGCGGAGCAGCATTGTCCCACGACTCATGGCAAATCTGCGACCCGGTCAAGCGTGGCTTGTTGGTGAGTGTGCAGTGGGGACTCTTGTGATCTCTGTGTTGCATGGGGTACCCACCATATCTTGTTGTGATGTTTGTGTCTGTCATCCCCCTACATAGGCGACTCTGCTTACCCAAACCGGCCCTGGCTCCTCAGTCCCCTACGTAATCCTAGAACAGCGGGTGAAATGCGGTACAATGAAGCACATGGAAGGACACGGAGAGTCATCGAACGTACCTTTGGACTGCTAAAGTCTAGGTTTTGGTGCCTCGATAAGACCGGAGGGGCCCTGCCTTACTCACCAGGAAAAGTATGCAGGATCGTGATTGCCTGCTGCATGCTCTACAACCTGGCAGTACGCAATGACATTGAACTGCTGTTGGACCCTGAAGACGAAGAAGTTCCTCGGCCTCCCATCCCACCCATGTCGACTGATGAGGATAGTGGTGAGGAGGAAGGTGTGGACCAGAGGCGCCAGCTCATAGATCGCTACTTCCCTTGAATGTGAGTAACTACCTCTAGTGGCGGTTGACAATGCCTCATGTATGTTTGCTGGTGTTGTGTGGATGTGGGGTTCATCAGCTGGGTGTTGTTTGTGATGGTTGCATATGTGTGTCTTCATGTCTTTGGACATACAAGTCTCCATGATGTGTGTGCTCTCATCCCATGCTTTTGTGATGGTTGTCGTTTGTGTAATGTTGCTGTGCATTGTGTTGTGATGTGTGTGAATCTGTTTCCTGACGTGTGTTTGCTGTCTCTGATTTTCTCTAGGTCACTCCCGCAGCGCCATGATCATGTACGACTATGATCCCTTAACCTGTTTACGTCTGTTTCTGAAGGCAATCATGTGAATAAACATGGAGGCAAAACATCATTGTGTGAGTAAGTGCAATTTATTTACAGGTTGTGCTTCTGTGCTGGTGAATATTTACAAGTAAGTGGGGTGGAGGGAGTTGGAGTTGAAGGTAATGGCAGATGAAATGTCCGTGCTGACACCACATTGGGGGGTGTCAGGGTAGTCCAGCAGACCAGTGGGAATGATTGTCTGCGGGACAGGATACTTAGCTGGGTGAATGTCTGGCACAGGCAGTGACATTGTCATGGTTGTCCCCTCTTGGAGCGTGTGGATGGCGCTCCAACACTGCTCTCAGCCACTTCCTGCCTCGGCCGGCCCCTCCGTCTCTGAGGTGGAACAGAGTCAGCTGGGAGGGCAGGTTGTTGATGGGCCACATCCGTCGCCAGGGGCACAGGTGGTGGTGGCGGCGGTGGAGGCGGAGGTGACGGTGGCGGGGGAGGCGGAGGTGGCGGTGGAGGCGGAGGTGACGGTGGCGGTGGCGCTACGACACTTGGTGGAGGTGGGGGGGGGGGTTGTTCCGGCCAACCCATTCCCTCCACATCGTTGCCTGCTGGCCCATGATCTGCAACATCTGGCCAAGGATGCCACAGATTTCGCGCTGGATGTTGGTGTTGTCCACTGAGTCCTGGTGTGCACGATCAGCGTTTGCCTGGGACCGGTCGTATGACGCCTGGCACCTGGCAAGGGCTTGTAGGGACTGTGCCACTGGATGGGGTAGCTGTCCTTCCTCTGCACGGCGGTGTGTGGCTCGCCTGATTGGCTGATGTCCCGTTGCCTGTGTTTGTGGCCCACTCACCCTGCTTGTGTGTGAGGCCGATGGACCAGCGTCGTGCGCTGGGTTATGCTGGGTGGCACCGGCAGGAGTCGTGGTGCTGGTGGTAGTGGTGGTACTGGTGGTACTGGTGGTACTGGTGGTACTGGTGGTACTGGTGGTGGTGGGGACTGTGCAGATCACAGAGACAGGTGTCGCTGGAGTCACACATGCGACGTTGGTCGGTCCCGGGAGTCCCTGTGAGCCAGATGGCCCTGGCTGCGTGCTTGGTCCCGCTCCATCCTCCGCACCGGAGCTGCCTGTGTCCTCGTCACCAGAGAGTCCTGTAGGTGTGGGAGGCGAGGCTGGCGGCCGGGTACTGGTTTCCCCAGTCAGTTGACGATCACCTGAGGGACAAGATAGAGCTGGTCAGTAATGTGGACATTACATGGTTATATAGATTTGTAGACATTTCTGTTTCCTGTCGCACACACCCCACCCTCCACCACCACCACCCTCCCCGTGAACATGGGGGCCTGTTGGGAGTTGTAGTTTGGGCCTCTCACACACCCCACCCTCCACCACCGCCACCCTCTCCGTGAACATGGGGGCCTGTTGGGAGTTGTAGTTTGGGCCTCTCACACACCCCACCCTCCACCACCACCACCCTCCCCGTGAACATGGGGGCCTGTTGGGAGTTGTAGTTTGGGCCTCTCACACACCCCACCCTCCACCACCACCACCCTCCCCGTGAACATGGGGGCCTGTTGGGAGTTGTAGTTTGGGCCTCTCACACACCCCACCCTCCACCACCACCACCCTCCCCGTGAACATGGGGGCCTGTTGGGAGTTGTAGTTTGGGCCTCTCACAGACCCCACCCTCCACCACCACCACCCTCCCCGTGAACATGGGGGCCTGTTGGGAGTTGTAGTTTGGGCCTCTCACACACCCCACCCTCCACCACCACCACCACCACCCTCCCCGTGAACATGGGGGCCTGTTGGGGGTTGTAGTTTGGGCCTCTCACACACCCCACCCTCCACCACCACCACCCTCCCCGTGAACATGGGGGCCTGTTGGGAGCCATGGACATGTTAGTGAGTTGGTGTCCAACCGTGCATGGGTTGGGGCGTAGGAGATGTTTCTTCTCAGTTGTGTGAGCCTGACCATGTCGTGCTGATCGTGGTGCTTGGTTTATACTCACCAGTCTCTTCTCCTTCGTCAAGTCCGTCTAGGCTCTCTGGGTGTAGTATCACCAGCACCTTCTCCTCCCAATCGGTGTAGGGTATGGGCTCCGGGGGTGTGCCACCGCCAGTATGATTGGCTCTAGCAAAGTTTTTAGCTCGGATGCCCTTGACCCTGGTCTTCAGGTCATGCCACCGCCTCTGAATGTCATGCTTCGTCCTCGGCACAGTCCCCGACGCATTCACCCGAGTGACGATCCTGTCCCACATGTGGTTCTTTTGCGCCACGGACGTCTGCTGGACTTGGGCCCCGAAGATGTGGGGCTCAACACGGATTATTTCATCTACCATTACCCTCAACTCTGTCTCCGTGAATTTAGTTTTTTTTTTGGGTGCCATGGTGTGTGGTGCTCAGTGTGTGAGTTGAGTGAGTTGGGGGGTGCAGGTGTGTGGTGTGTGATGTGTAGGATTTGTGTGGTGGGTGTTTGTGTGGTGGGTGTGGTAGGGTGGTGGGTGGGTGTCTTCTATGTGAGTTTGCAGTATCTCGAATTGGGCCTCTTGCTAGCAGCAATGCTGTGATGCAAAGGATTGTGGTAGTGTGTGGGTGTCATTTTATAGTCGTGTCTCAATGGTTGTTGGCAGTCAGGTGGTAGGTGGGCGTGTTGACTAGTGTGCATTATTGGATAATTGGGATGTGTCATGGTGGCTTGTGCTTGGTGTTGGTGTGTGGGGGGGGCGTTGTCAATGTTCGTATGTTTGCTTTGGACTTGCGGTACACTTTCTAACATTTGTTTGCCGCTAGGGATGTTGTGCGTGTTGGCCTTCCGCAGTGATGCTGTGGTTATCGTAGCATTCTTTCCGCCGCGGACGTGGATGGCTGTGAGTTCCGTGGTACGGGCAGATTTATCCTAATTGCGGCCACGGAGTATTCACAGGTATGGCGGTACATGTGTTATTTTCCGCGGTCATTTCCGTCCGCGGCAGTGATTGTTCATTGGACTCCGTCCGCCGCGGACGGAGTTGGATGTGTTCCGTCCACCGCGGACGGTGTTGGTTATGATCCGTCCGCCGCGGTCGGAGTTTCGTGACATGATTATCCTAATCCCAACCGCGGAATCTCCGCGGCGCAGCCGGGAGTAAAATTTCCCCCACCATGGCGGACAGTACCCATTTCCGTCCGCCATCCTAATCGACCCCAATATGTTTCCAGTTTCCTTTTTCTTCACAGCGGAAACATTTATCCGGAACTAGGGGGAAGATATTATGGAGATAAGAAGGAGTTCTGTAGATCAACCATTTGTTATAAAATTGCATGCATTTAAAATTAGCGCCACGAAAGATAGTTTTGTTAAATTTATTTATTTTATCCCATACTTGTTGGTTGATTTCGATATCTTCCCTTTTTTTCCACCTCTCAATACTCTTACTAGACAATTCCTGCTCCTTATTCTCCTTCAATATTTTAATCCAAGTACTCATCTTTTTTTTTATTTTATTATTCAATGTTGTTGAAATAGTTTCGTTATAATAAAGATTTACAATATCCAGCTCTTTGAGTATTGGATTGAGCATAAAAAAAGACCAGTTTAAAATGGAATGAGAATGCTGTACCTGTCTGGCAATTTGTTCCCATGACTTCCACCTGTTACCAACAAGGAAGTCCTCAATTTTCTCAAAGCCATTATCTTTCCAGAGATTTATTATTTTACTATCCAGACACCCCTCTTCTCCAAGGTTAAAATTATTCAAGTCCGTTGTGTTACATATTCTGGGAATACAATGGAACCTCAGAAACTGGATTTTGTGTCTGAAAATCCACTGGAGGGACTTGTAGCGAACTTTCTTTGGATCCTTCGTGGTTCTAATTGGATCAGTTATTTTTACTTCTGACAACATCTTCTTCATAAAAAAATTGTCTGCCTCATTAGTATCTAAGAAGAAACACCTAAAACTGTGGTGTGCAAATGACGCAGAATAATATTCTCTGATATTTGGGAGGGACAACCCTCCTTGTGCAGATGAGAAATATAAAGTGCTAAGTGCAAGCCTGGGGGTCTTTTGGGCCCAAAGAAAAGAAGAAATCAAGGCATCCACTTTTTTAAAGAAGGAGACCTGGATAACACAGGGGGCTGCATTAAATAAAAAATTAAAAAGAGGTAGAATTGACATTTGTATAAGTGCTGCTCGGCCTATTAAAGACAGGGGTAATAAGTTCCAGCGTTCCAGAAGAGACCCAACTTTTTTTAGCAATGGTGAATAATTAAGTGAGAACAAATCATCTAAGTTATCCGATATAAATATTCCCAGATATCTCTTCGGCAATCGATTGTATATTTACCTAAATTCTGGGATTAAAGTGTCTACAGTGCAATTTAGTAAAATAATTTCCGTCTTGTTAACATTAATCTTGTAACCTCCTAATTTTTGAAAGTCAGAGAATATTTTTAAAACTTTCGCTTGACTTAAGGGGTTAGAATCCAAAAACAAGGCAATATCATCGGCATAAAGTTTTATGTTAGTCATGCCGACTACTGGGACTGTGTCAGTTCGTATATTTCTAATCGCAATCGCCAAAGGTTCAATAAATAATGCAAATAATATTGGCGACAGAGGGCAACCTTGTCGGGTACCTCTAGTGACTTGGCATGTCCCAATATTAGAATTGTTGATAATAATCTGTGCCCTAGAATTCGTATATAGTTGTTTTAAAAGAGAAATAAAAACTTTCGGGAAACTAAAACTGTGCAAAATAGCAAAAAGGCAGTTCCATGACACTAGATCGAACGCTTTTTCTGTGTCTAAAAACCACATTTGGGCCTTCACTTTATTAATTTTGAAAAAATCTAGTGCCTCCAATACAAACTTTGTATTTGAGTGGAGATGTCTGCTTGCAATAAAACCACACTGATCATTAACTACCAGGCGTCCCACTATTTTATTCAATCGATTGGCTAAAAGCTTCGTAAAAATTTTGTAGTCTGTATTTAATAGACTTATGGGTCGGTACGAATTTATATTCTCCCTGTCCTTTCCTTTTTTTAAAATACTTACTACTACAGCGGAGTGAAAAGAGTCCGGGGGGGTCCCTCCTTGGAGTAGATCATTAACTAAGGTTAAAAGTTCTTTACGCAAAGTTCCTCCAAATTTTAAAAAAAATTCGATCGGGAGACCATCGTCTCTGTTAGCCTTACCATTAGGGAGGGAACCGATCACCTTATCTAGTTCACACTCTGAGAAAGTCTCGAGGACACATTTCTTGTCTCCATCCTCTACCTTGGGAATTGTAAGATGGGATAAGAACTCCCCTATTGAATCAGATGAGGCCTCTTCAGTTGTTTGATAGACACCCTCATAATGTTTCGAAAACCACTCGCCGATTGAGTCTGTAGTTTTAATGTGTAGTTTAGTAATGGGGTCGGTTAATTGATTTATTCTATTGCGAGCCTGTTTTTCCTTGGCTTGCCATGCCAGGAGCTTCCCGGTATACTCGCTCTCTTCATATATCCTCTGGGCGTAAAAATTACTATTAGTTTCACCCAGGGCGTAATAAAAATCCCTCATCCTACCCTTAGCCTCGGAGAGTTTTTGCCCAGAGTGCGATGTTCTCACCCTGTAGTGGTATTGGGTTGCCTCTGTAAGATCAATTTGTAATTTGCTTCTCTCCTCCCTTATTGCCTTATATTTTGGGATTCCTTTAGATGTAATTAAACCCCGTAGAGTGGCTTTAAATGCATCCCAAGTCGTGTTTAATGGGGCTGTCCCTCTATTTTGTGCAAAGAACTGGTCTATAAATTCTTCGATTTCTGTACACCATAGGGGATCTAGGAGATTGGATTTATTAAAAAAACCATCGTTTCGAAGCACTTATATCTTGTGGTCCCAGTTTTACCTCCATAGAGAGCGCCGCGTGATCCGAAAAAGCATTGGATAGATGTACATAGTTATATAACTCTAGCTCATGGGAGGTTAGGAAAAAATCCAATCTTGAAGCTGAGTTATATTTAGCCGAAAAGCATGAATATTCTCGTTTGAGAGGGTTGTTAATTCGCCAATGATCTCTAATATCGAGGTCTAATTTACAACTTTGAATCGCCAACGCTGATTGCGGTTTGTTTTGACTGCGATCTTTTTTGGATGAGTCTAGTAAAGGATTTTGCAATAAATTAAAATCACCCCCCCATACTATTAATCCGGGAAGGCCTGTTAAGACATTTTTTAGTCCCAAGATTGGCTGAGAATCATCTAGGATAGGGGCATAAATTGTAGCTAAAATAATATTCACATTGTTTATTTTCCCATATGCCACAGCCCATCTACCTCTGGGGTCCGTGGCTGTACCTGCCAGAGTGAAGTCTAGATGTTTTCCTATCAATATACATGTTCCTCTCTGCGCCAATCCGGCTGAAGCTGATATTGTATAACCGGCCCAGCTCTTGAATATTTTATCTGCATCCGCCTGGTCTTTGTAATGGGTCTCTTGTAGATAAATAATGTCAGGATTTAAATTTTTTAACCAACATTCGATGACATTTTTTTTGCGAACATTATTCAGACCATTTGCATTAAAGGAGATAAACTTCAGCATTTGGTTTGGGTTTTTAAAGGGCGATAATTAGAGACATACTCAGAAACGCCCATAGTGAATATGTATTCTGAAAAGATTTTTAAGATTCAGGCTATACACATTGGCATTAAGGAAGTTCGAAATAGGAGGCAAAAACAAGTCTCTTTCTGTAATGTAATGTAATGTAATGTAAATGCCAATTTGTATCGCGCGGCAATCGCTCCAAGGAGCATCTAGGCGCCAAAAAAAAGGGACCACCAGATGTTAGGTAGTCTCTATGCTTACTTGACTGAGACCCGGCTTACACTAGGCTTCTAGCAGTTGTGTCTTGGAGATTAAAGATCCAGGTTTTTAGATGTTTCCGAAAGTCTGTTTCTTTGTCCAATAATCTCAGCTGGGGGGGAAGAGTGTTCCATGCTTTTGCTCCCAGAACCGCCAGGGATTTGCCCCCTCGAGTTTTAAGTCTAAAACTCGGGACGGTAAGCAAGTTGGCAGTTGAGGAACGCAGTGCTCTAGTTGGACAGTATCTGCTAAATTTTTTCCTTAGATATAACGGGCCTAGGTTATGAACAGCTCTGAAAGTAATTAGCAGTACTTTAAACAAGACCCTTTTTATGATGGGCAACCAATGTAATGCATTGAGGGCTTTGGTTGCCGATGATCTTTTCGGCCATTTTAGAACCAACCTCGCTGCTGCATGTTGCAAATGAGCAAATAGGCAGCGCAATTATAAACCCTAGCCAGCCCTTTCCCTATGCGTAAACCCGTAGATACAGTCATTCTACATCAATATTGAAAGGAAGCATTTGTGCAAATAATGCAGGGAGCGAGCAAACAAACACTCTCTGTGTAAATGAGGCGAATGAGCAGTATAATAGCACAATAAATATCTAAAGACCTCTCTTCGTGCAAATAGGCAAATAGGAAAATAGGCAAACACTCTATATGCAGCAATAGGCAGAAGGGCAGTGCAAATACAAATAGCAGCAAAAATAGATAGCAACAAATCATTCCATTGTGCAAAATAGGCAAGCACACACTCTCTATGCAAATGAGTCGAATGGGTTGTGCAATAGTACAACAACTCTATGTGCAGCCATAAGCGAATAAGCAGTGCAGATACAAATAGCAGCAAATAAATAGCAGCAAATCCTTTCTTTGTGCAAAATAAGCAGGTAAACAGTGCAGATAATACTAGCAGCAGACCATTTCTTTGTGCAAAAATAGACAAATGAGCAGTGCATATATTTATAATAACAGACCCCTCGCTTTGTGGAAAATAGGCAAATAACCCGTACATCTGTACGCAGCAATTTAAATCCTCCCCTGCGCAAAAAGGCAAACATCAAAGCTGTATTAAAGATTATTGATCTTAGTCATTCCATGACTGTGCAGAACTAGATAGTAGAACAAAAAACTCTTCAATATATGAACTCTCTTTTTTTCCCCTGCAACACCTCCCCTCACCACCCCAACCCCCCACCCCCCTTAGAGTGGACGGTACCCCCCCCGTATCCCACTTCCGTCCTTCTCTGATGTTTCTTCTTTTTGGATGCCATTACATTGCATCCTTGTGTGCTTCCTGGCGTTGCCTTAACCCCGCCCGACAAACAAAACTGAATCAGTTGTGAGCTAAGCTCCTAAGCTTTCTAGAAAGGCCTGCGCTTCATGAACGATTGTAAAAATAAAAAACTTCCCTTTGGCCAATACTTTGAGTTTCGACTGCTGCACGATCATTGCTTGTGCTCCCTTGCTTTTGAATGAGTCAATCAGTTTCACAAAGTCCCTTCGTCTGTGTGCAGAGGCCGCCGACATATCTGAAAATATCCGGAAATTATTTACACCTTCCGAATTAAATGATTTCTTAGAGTATGCAGTGTTTAAAATTCTCTCCTTCACTCTGAAATCAGAAAAGTTAAGCAAGATTGTACGCGGATATTTCAAGTTGTTAGGTTTGTATGCCGGGACTCTGTGTGCCCTTGTAATTGTTAAGTCCCCTTGAAGTTCGGGTATAGCTTTTTTCAGGAGAGACTCTGACCACTTGACTACATCCTTATCTTCAAGTCCCTCAGGTATGCCTACCAGGCGTAAATTTGACCTCCTGTTATAATTTTCAAGGTCCTGCATTTTCTCTGCTAGCTGGGCTCTTTCTTTATTGGCCACCAGCAGGTCTTTCTGAATTGCTGATAAAGAATCCTCCAGGGAAGAAATCCGAGTTTCAGCTTCGGTAATCTTTAAAGGAATATTTCCCAAGCGCTCTTCCATTTTCGTGAGCCTACTGTGCAGTTGTGAAATCTCCTGGGCCTGGGAGTGTTTAAAATCTCTTAGCTCCTGAAGGATGGTTCCAAGCATAGTTTCGATTGAGTTCGTTTTTGTGGTATTCGGAAGGGAAAATAACCCCTCTTCTTGAGAAATCTGGGACGCCTGGGATGACTGTTGGCTTAACTCTTGGCTGTAGGTTTTCATGGTGCACTCATGACTTAGGCTGTTATCTGGGGCCGAAGCTGTAGGTGCTGGAGGTGGTGTGAGAGTCATTTCTTTAAGAACCTCCTGATCTCCCACTGCCAGTAATGCTGCCTCTGGTAGCTCAGGCGTTATACAGCTGGTTAGCACTCCTCCAGCGCTCAAATCATCTTGCACTGGCATGTCGTTTTTCCCTCCCAGATTCATCCCACCTCGCAGGGGAGTGCTTGAAAGTTGCCCCTGCTGAAGGAGGGGTTTAGAGAAAAGGGGGTACTGTTTTAATTTGTGCCCGGATCCTTGAGCTAAAGGTGTTTTATCGGCTGCTGTGTCTGCTTGGTCCTTCTTGGCTCCCTTATTCATCCCTTCCATCCCTTCCATATCCGCCTCGCCTTTCTCGCTTTTCTCAGTACCTTTCTCCGCATCATCTTGTGGACTTGGCCCTGTTGACTGGTTGAGTGGGGACTGATTTTCGGCGTCCTCATCTCCCTCGCCTCCTTCGCCCTCCTCCTGGTCATCATCATTGTACTCGTCGTCTTCTTCATCTGGTTCTCTTAAAGCATTGTATTTATTTCTGCCTGTTTGTGTCACTGTCGCCTTTTGTCGCAGGGCGTTTTTTTGCTGAGTTTTTCGTTTATTTTTTCTTTCCCCCTTGACTACGGGTGGGGATTTAGCAATCGACTTCAACAACTCCCTTGCCTGTTCCTGCTTGGCCTGCTTGCCCTTTATTCTTGCTGCCATGGCGGCGGGACACAGACAAACACAGAGGGCAGACCCTTAGCAATGGCAGAGCTGAGCAGTACCAATTGGCAATTGGCAAACTGGCAGAAACACACACGTTCCCTCACTGCAAAAGCGACTGGTAGCACTAATAGCAGTTGGAGACAGTTGGAAACAGGTTAATGAGCCCGATAATGAGCCTGATTATTGAAACCCCCCACAGCAGAACTTCAGGTGCTTACTGCTTATGCACGGTACTCACGCTGAGGAGGTTTGAGGCAATTTTGAGGCAGTTCGCAATACTCAATTTGCGGCAATTGCGGCAATTTTTATGGCAGTAGCAACAAAAACGTGTGGTCACCGTCTTGTTCCTGATGACTTTTTGATGTTGGCGTTTTTTTTTTGTGCTGGCATAGGCGTAGCAGGCGTAGCGAGCGAGAGGTGAGCAACAAAAGCAACAGAAGCTGCAGGGCGGTATTTCGCCTTCCCTTTCATCCACTCTCCAACGTCAGTGTTTTTGCTCGGCCCAGGCAACACCACCCGCGGAACAGAAATTAGGCTGTAGGGAGCAGGGAGGAGGGGCAGGGGAAGAACGGTGAAACAACAGCAAAAGCCGATAGGCAACCAGCGGTGAAGATCCGGGTTCGCTCTAAAAAGACGCCGAGCGAAATCACCGAGCACAATGTCAAGCCGCATCCAATGGCCTACAGCTATACAGCGAGCGGTCATTACCCGGAAGCTAGGTCCTCACCAAGAATTCATGGCGATCCTTAGCAGTTTCTGCAGTTTTCGGCCATAGGACACAAAGCAGCGGGAAGGCAGCAGCAGCAGAACGCCAGCATTTTTGATCGTGCTGCCTTCGTGGGCGGGGCCTCAGCACGTCTGGGAGCACAACGACGGCTTGCGTGGGTCAGCCGTCCATCCTCCTCGGTTGGGCCCAGAAAGGATTTATCAACAAATGTGTAATCCTTTACAATAGCAACACGATTTAAATTCCAGATTTTACCATTTTCCAATTTGACTGAATTTTTATTTATTTATTATTATTTTTTTTTTTGGAGAACCTTTATTGTTACTTCAAGGAAATACAAGGATGGGCCTACAACCACCCCGGCCGGCCGCTAGTCAAGTCATAAGTACAGCAAAGCAATATAGAAAAATACAGCAGCCCGAAAATCGGAATCTAATAAATGTCCAGGATATAACTGGTATACAAGCGTGCTATGCAATATTCAGGAGTAGAGAAGGTTCATTTTACAATAAAGAAAAATGCAGAATCAATGCCATACGATCATACATGGTCCTACAGTAGCGAGCATGAAGCAAGAAGTCCGCAAGTAGTGCGAATACGTTTGAAGTATTGGGGGTAAGGCATACGAGGCAGGATAAATGTAAAAACAAACAAGTTTCCTAACA
This sequence comes from Lissotriton helveticus, assembly GCF_964261635.1. Classification (NCBI taxonomy): domain Eukaryota; kingdom Metazoa; phylum Chordata; class Amphibia; order Caudata; family Salamandridae; genus Lissotriton; species Lissotriton helveticus. The sequence continues at coordinate 588,377,731 of NC_136071.1, forward strand.
AGCTGCACCCCACCCCTCAAAACGAAACATACTGTAGGAAACATGGAATACGACGACACCAAAAAGGAAGAAAGACAAAGGGCCATAGAAACAAAGAAAGGACAAATGAACAAACCCCATCCCCCTACCCCCCACCCTGCACCCCTGCAGAAGGCTACGGCCTATCCCCCCCGGCAGCGTGCCTGTCACCCTAAATAAGAGACCCGAAATATAGAAGAAGAGAAAAAGAAGAAAAAGAGAAAAACTGTGGGGAAGGGCCATCAATCGAGCCACCCGGCCCCCTCTCACCACCGCGCACAGTAAATATCCTAGAAGCAAGATCAGAATAGCCACGGAAAACAGTAATCACCAATAGCACAGTCAATAACCTCCCCGCAGAGTGTCCCCCAAATCACCGCAGCGAACAATAAGGTCCACCATCTCCCAGACGGTCTCACCCCTGGCCTTTCCTAACAGTAGTACCAACATACGTCCACATATCAATCGGCAGACAGAGCGGCGTGGAGGGTCTGAGTGATCCGGGCGGACCGGGCAGTTTTGTTACTCCATGGGAATTCAGCCACCAAAACCCAGCCGAAGATGTATGGCGGAAATCCGTCTGTGTAAGTATCGACTCCAAAAACACCCTCCAGTCCGAACACAGTCTCACCAGCCAGGGAGAGAGAGTCACACCTTCCGGTAAGCGCCGAAACGCCGCCGGGGCAGTCCAAACCATAGATCGACGTTGTTTCCCCTGCAGCCGAATAGAGAAGTGCGCCGACAAGCCACTCACATGTACAACAGATCTGTCCAAAGCGATCTCATGAACCGGGTCTTCCAGCGTCTCCACGAACATAGGCGTAGCTGGAGCACTCATCACTGACGCAGAGGCGGGCACATCGGCACTTCCTAAAGATCGAGCCATGCCCGTGTGGAACGGCGGGACAACAATGGCGGCCATCCTTCTTCCCAGGTCCAGGGCGTCCCGGATCAGGGTCGTATTCAAGGTTGTTAGCGCAGCCAGGATATCTCTAAACGTGGGTTCATTCTCGTGCCGCCAGACCCCGGGGCACTCGCGCACAGCAGCTTCTCTGCCCGGGTGTTATGTGCGTAAGAGGGCGCCATCCGCCATCTTAGTTGATCTGGCCTTGTCCTTCTCCACCTCACCTCGGGACCGGGACCCCCACCAGGGAGCAACAGGATGAATCACGAGGATCCCGAAAGTCAAGGCAGGCTTCCCAGCGGAGGGTCACCAAAAGGCTAAACAAAATCTCCGCCGCTCCCTGGGAGCCGCCCGTCGAGTCCGGGAGACGTCAATAATCATGCCCGGGCACAACACTGGAAAGGGGGCCAAGTATAGGGCACTCTCCTCGATCCTGCTGCACCGCAGGTCCCACAAGGCACTCCGCTAGATGGACTGGGTCGGCACTGTCGCCATCGGCCCAACAGATCTCCGGTTCCCACCGGCCGACTTCTTACCTCCACCAGGGGCCGCTGTTGTCGCAGTCGCGGCCGGCTACTCTCCTCACTCGACACCCCGGTCCCAGCTCTGCGAAGGCCGCAAAACAGTCGGGGACATTTCCATGGGACTGCTGCACGTAAAAGCCTCAGGAGCAAACGGTGAGTGAAAGGTATCCTTCGCCTACTTAAATATGCCGTTACGGCGCAGGATAGTTGCCAGGATGTATGCGCGGGGTGAGAAGGCTCACGGAGCCGGGCGTCTATGCAGCCATCTCGGTCGCCATCTTGGCTCCTCACCCGGTCACCGTTCTTTAGCCCACTCTGCCACCCCAGTACAGACATGGCCATATGTAAGTCAGTCTGACCCTGTGCCTCATGGGAACAGTCCAGCCCGAACTGCCAAGCCATGCCTTCCCTGGACCGGAAACAAGCTTCCTAGCACCGGTTTCTGGCATTTCAACAATCTTCAGCCAGGTTTGCTGGAATCCAGTGGCAAAGGTGCCAGTCACGATTATTGCAATGTGCGAACAAGCATACGCACTTTGTAATCACCGCAAACAGCCTTTTTCTATGGAACTCCCCCATTTGCCAAGCTCCGCGTAATGCAGCGGAACTTTTGTTTTTGCCACTTCGCAGAGTTCCGCGTAGTGCAACTCCGCGAACTCTGCCCAGGCTTAATCTTTAGTGAGACACCTATTCATCATCTAGCTCCCTATGCCACTCAGCACCACATTACCAACATAATGGGAACACACCTACATCCAGCCATTCATCTGAGTAGTGGAGAGATGTTAATACAAGAGAGAAAAATAGGGGCGACGGTCTGCTTAAAATGGCTAGTGAACCAGAATATACTTAACTAATGTACCAAATTTAGACAAGCGAAGCAGCAAGGCTGAGGAGGCTATCAAAAAACAAAGTAACCCATTTGTTTAGGCATGAGAGACATTGCTTATTGGTAATAAGATCTGATATAGTGAGGGCAGAACAGTTACATGACAGGAGGGAAAGCTATGATACCATTGCTCTTATAGTAGCGGACAAAACAATTCTAGATGGACTTATTGCCATGGACTGTTGTGTAGTTCCTATATTACCCATACAGGATCTGCACTTTCCGGATAACCTAAACTGTGGGTTTGGTGGCAGACTGGCTCTGAGCACCCCCAATGAGAATGTTAGCCTTTCTGTTTTAGCTAGCTCACAGTGCCACTAGAATCTTGTCTTATTGGAGAGTGAATAGTTTCTGGCAACCTAAGAACATGACAACCCTGATCCCTCAGGATCGTTGAAACAATGTACTACTTTTTGCTCAGTCACTCGTGCTCACTTATTTGATCTTAGAGAGTTACACAGAAGAAACAGTGGGGCCTGTTACAATAAGAATTTATTGTACAGTTGCTCTTCTAGTCTAAAATTAAAGTGCTGCCTATCTAGATGTATTTAAGTGTACCTAGTATGTGAGTAGCTGTGAAGCCAAAAATCCCTCTAGGATTTAGTCGAATCCCCTTACCAGAAGTGAGAGAGTGTGGGGCCCCATCCTGGTCTCGAGTTGGACACTCCTGAGGCACAGCCGGGAAAGCTAGGAGCGGATGTTTATTTGAAAAATTGATTGCTAATTTTTAAAAAGTGCTGTTTTAAATTCGTTAATATTGTGAGTTATACTGTGCATTGGTTTTAACTTACACACGCGGTGCTTCCCTGTTCTGCACTGCCACTGCCACCGCGAACCCATGCGCCATACTTAGACCAGTCTGGGGTGACGGTCTAGTTGCTGGGAGATCCCCGCCCCCTTCCTCCCCCCTATATATGGCAACCAACAGCCGTCCGCGCAGCGGGCGGGCGCAGCGGGCGCGCCTAAGGCAAGCCCGTCTGCGCCCGTCATCGCCACATCATCGCCTCTCACCAGGACCGCTGGCTGTTTCACATCAGATGCCCCACTTTATGACAGAGAGCTACTACTGTCTTTGAATCAAGGGGGGAGAGATGTACAAATGTACTGTCACTGATGGGTGAAGCCTGCACGGAATGTACTGTGTGTCAATTTAAACTTCCCGCCCCTGGTCGAGTGAGACCGGACACTAAATCAGGTACCCCGACCCCGATATCAATCCTCCAGTTAAACGTAAGATCACTTAATAAACACTAATTAGAAGTCCAGACACTTATCAATGAGGAATCTCCGTATATATTTTTCCTAAGTGAAACATGGTTGCGAAACGACGACATGACCGGGATACTTAACCTGACTCTCCCGGCAGGCTACTCTATGAAGGCACTGAAGAGGGAGACTAGAGGTGGTGGAATTGCGGTTATTTACAAAACCCAGTATCCCTGCTCCTTTACTAAGGAAGAGATAGGCGGGGGGAATGCGCACGCTTCAAAATTACCATCAATGCTCATTTCACAATCTCTGGTCTCTATATTTATCGTCCACCAGGGCCGGCAGCTAAGTTCATTGAAGCCTTGCTAGACACTGCAAACTCGCTTGTGACGAGGTCTGCCAACTTTACAATCCTTGGTGACCTGAATCTGCATTTTGATCTAGCTCAGGACCCAACTATCCATACTCTACTGGCAGACCTAGCTGCTCTAGAACTGAACTCGCTGGTGAGTGGGGCTACGCACCTAGCCGGTCACACCCTCGACCCCGTTTTTTCTAATATCCCTGATTTGTCTTTAGCTATTCCTAAACCCATGGGCTGGACTGATCACTTTTTGATAAAAGCCAATGTAGAGATCTCAGCACCGTTTAAGGTGGAGGAAGCGAAGAGGGTCCTGAAAAGACCCTGGCATAGGCTTAAATTACCAGAATTTCATAAATTCCTTGGAGAGCTCTCCCTGGAAAATATGCCAGATACGGATACGGCATACACTGCCTTCTGTGAATGGATTACCAAAGGCCTGGACGCCTGCATACCTATGAAATATACAAAGGGACGTCAATCCACCTCAAGCCCATGGTATAATGATGCTCTAAGAGCTTTGAGGAAAGATTGTAAGAGAGCTGAAGGGTCCTGGAGGAAAAACTACAAGGAGGGGGACAAAGCCATCTATCTGACTAAGTTGAAGATATACCATAAAGCAATCTGTTCAGCGCGGGCCCTATTCTATGCGGAGGAAATACATTCTAGTCCTAACCCCACTAAATGCATCTTCAAAATCGTGCAAGAAATAAAAAACCCTAGAAGTACGGCATCTAATATATCTTCAACACAGCATTGTGAGGAACTAGCTAACTTTTTCATCGAAAAAGTGCAAAAAATGTACAAGTCCTTCCCATAACACGTTTTAAGCCCTCAAACTCCTGGTGAAGGTAAGGTGGATGGTCCCATCCTGGAGGCCATACCCAAAATGTCGGAGGCGGAGCTAGGCAAACTTTGTAGGAAGGTGAAATCTGGCTCTCCGGCAGATCCTATGAGGCCAACACAATTCCTAGATTCACTGGCGCACTTTCAAAAGCCGCTTAGCGACATCATTAATTTGTCCTTTTCCTCTGCTAGAGTACCTAAAGCTTGGAAACAAGCTTGGGTCTCTCCCATCCTTAAAAAGCCATCCTTAGATCCCTCTTTGTCAGTAAACTACAGGCCCATCTCTCTCCTTCCGTGGGCCGCAAAGATCGCGGAAGCCCATGTGAGTGAAGTGCTGTCCCAATATCTGTATAACAACGATATACTGGATCCGTCTCAAAACGGGTTCAGGCCAGGTCACAGCACCGAGTCTGCCCTACTTGCTACTGCTGAGCATCTTAGGATGATCCTTGATGCCGGTCGAAGCGCAGCGCTGATCTTATTAGATCTCAGTGCTGCCTTCGACACGGTATCCCATGACGTCCTTTTGTGTCGGCTGGAAGCGATAGGGATCACGGGAGCCGCCTTATAGTGGTTCCGCTCTTTCCTTGAGGAGAGATCTTTTCGGGTTTCAGCCCCACCATTCATCTCTAAATCCCACCACATCGGTCAGGGGGTCCCGCAGGGCTCTGCACTTAGTCCATCACTTTTCAATCTTTATGTGCAACCCCTGGCCGATGTAGCAAAAAAGTGGGGCCTTACGCTGGTATCGTATGCAGACGATACCCAGCTGGTCATTACCTTATCCGAAGGACCATCCGACTCGGCCACCAGGTTCAGAGATGGAATGACAGCTGTTGCCCAATGGATGACGGATAACTACCTGCAGCTGAATGCCAGTAAAACGGAGGTCTTGCTGGCAGGAAAGGACACTGCCCTCTGGAATGAGCACTGGTGGCCGGCATCGTTGGGTGAAATGCCAATACCAACGACCCTTGTTAAGAATCTGGGAGTCTGGATGGACTCCTCACTTACCTTCCAGGCCCACACTAAGAGAGTGGCAGCTACCTGCGTGGGTCTGCTGAGAGGCCTTAAGCCCATCCTTAAATATTTTGAACCGACCATACGGCAAATCATCATACAAGCTTTAATATCCCCACGTTTGGACTATGCCAGCGTGTTGCTTTTGGGTGCTAATAAATCTGAGATCCTACGACTACAAAGAGTTCAAAATATGGCCGCGAGAACACTGATAGGGCTTCCTCGTTGGTGCTCAGTGAGAGCTACAATGAATAAACTTCACTGGTTACCGATCTCATCTCGGATCCAGTTTAAAGCCCTGGTGATGGCCTTCAAGATTCTTAAAACTGAGAGCCCGACCTTACTACGCCCTTTGCTGACTAGGTATGTCCCGCAACGCAGTCTGCGCTCGCTGGGACAACATTTGGCGAAGGTGCCGCGCTTTAAATTATGCCGTATGGGTGGCCGCTCCTTCCGGGTGCTGGCAGCTAAACTATGGAATTCTCTGCCAGATTACATCCGTGGCACTGAGAATTTGCTGCAATTCCGGAAGGACATCAAAACCTTTCTATTTCCATCATCATAGTCTCCTACCTTAATTCTCTGGATGGCCTCCTCGTCTGTTTTACGATTTGGTAGCGCCGGGACGCCCCTTTGCTGGGGCAGCTGTTGCCCTTAATAAATATAGTAACATAACATGTTTAGACCGCTATCAGCAGGAGCGTCTGCATGCAGGAGCTTCAGGCCTGGAAGTCTTGGCTCCCTCTACCAATCCTAGTAAGATGTGCTGTATATATACAAAAAGTATCTAGAGTTTCTTTGTTCCTTTTTTCTTGTATTAGCCATTGTTGGATTTGAGGATGACGTATGGGATGAACCTTGTACTTAGATATTATGCAGATGGTGTATCTCCTGTCTGGTTTCTAAGTACCCTCATAAATGTTCATTCATACTGTATGAGTCCATTGATGAAGTTATAGGATGCTGTTGTTCAGGGAAACCCTTCTTCTGCGCCTAGGACTTGAACTAGGTAAAGGTTCAATCCTAATGGCCCGTTACTCTGTTAGTATAAGGCAGAGAATGTAGGTGAAGATGTTTGATATTACTGGGCCTATATTAGGGTACCTGTATAAAACATAACACCCACTCCTCTTCCGAACAGTCAACAATGATAAAAAAGCTAGCAACCTTCTCTTCTTACTAGGTAGCAGATAGAACTTACAGTCAGCTTCATAAAATATTGTCTTTAAAACTGTTTAAAATAGTCTAAAGGGGGAGGAGAAAAATGGTTCATGAAAGTTAGTATTGGGAGTGTCACTGTAAGCCAAAGTCCTAGTTGAGTTTGTTTATGTAAGTCAGACCACTACAAGCGTCAGAAGGCCATGCTTTTCCAGTGACAAGTGTACATTTCTAAGAAATGTTCCAAATTTAGTTGAGGTTTGAAAACAAAAGGAAAAATCTGAGTTCTTTCCCAGCACACGATGAGCCAATTATAGATTAAGTGTCCTGTCTGGGAGACATAACATCGCTATGCCCGCCGCTCTGGAGGACGGTCCCTGTAATTCCTCGCAGAGTACATCAATGGAGCTCAGATAATATTCAAAACTGCTAATAGCTGGTGCAGAGGCAGCTGGTGCTGTAGTTCATACCTGAGTGCTGGTGGAAGAGCTGATGCACAACCTAGTTGTGGTAAAAGGCACCTGTGGGTTCCCAAGGAATGCAGCCATCAAATAGGAAAAGCAGGGAAAAATTGCCGAGTATGGGACTTCAAGGGTTCCAGCCTGGTATTCATGTCCGTAGGCGTGTCCGATGCAAGTGTCAGACAGAGATCCAACACGTATTTTTTTCTGCAAACAGTAAATGGAGAACACGTAAGATGCAGTCCAACCAGACTTGTCTAAATGATAAGAATCAAGAGGCGCTCAGTTCCTGTAGGCGAGGTGTGACCAGATGTTGTACCATGCGCTCACTGTATTTGCGCTGCAGGAGTGCTTTTGCCATCTCGTTGGTGTTTGGGATGTCCATTGCATAGCAGAAAAATGACAATCAGGATTCCTGCTATAGAGAACCATTACAAGCTCTGTGCAGGGAAATATCCTGGCACATGAGAGAACCGCTTAAAGCTTTCTTGTAGTTTGTACAGCTTAGAAACACTTCACTATCCCCACTCCTGCATCAAAATCTGTATGGTAATTCCCAAGATTCCCTAATGTAGTCCTTACCCATTTTTTTTATATTTGCCTGCCTGCCTTTGCTGAAGCCAATATTGAAAATAAAAAGTAGTGACGGGTAGAGTTATGTGGCCATGGATTAGCCATTCCATTTATGGTGATTCCACTACTGTAAATGGTAATCTATCCAGCTTTTCAATATGCAACATTGTATATTTTGCTCCCGTTTGTGCCATTTCTACCTGTTTATCTGTTAGATTGTGTTCAGAAAACAGAGACGTACTGTTGATAAAATGCCAAGGCACATAGCCTGCACACAAAGATTGCAGCGTCCAGCTCAACAACATAATAGAACATAACTGAGAATGCCCTTGTTGTAATATGGCCAAATCTTGTTTGAGTATGTCTACTGCAGAAGATACAGATATTGCCTAAGGAATATAAGGAATATATCCTGGAGGTCAAAGTTCTTAACCCATTGTCTACCACTTCTAGAGATTTCTCTAAGTTAATACAGACTAATTCCCGTATTCCCTCTGCGGCCTCTTGTTGGGATATGTTCCAAATTTCATTGTAGGCAGCATAAATGCCAGCATATATGAAATGTTTCTGACGTGATTTCCAAGGGCCTAGTAAAAAATCCCTAAGATCCATGTCATGTTTGAGTAAGGATACGTGCTGTTTCACTTCTGTGAGTGTTGAGGTTTCTAGCCAATCAAGGCACAACTTCCCAATACTGTAGGATGTCACTACTCCTCGATGTTCTCTTAGTAGATAGCGTGGGTCTGGCCTATGAATACTGAACCATTGGGTGGTACCCCCAGAATCTTTGCTGACATCTCTTTGTGTCTATGGGCCAAACCAGCCATTCTTTCCAATTAGGATCTGATCTATTGTACTGAAAAATGTCATCGACTTCTACCCCTTCTTGTCAAGTTGAATTTTCCCACCTGTCCATCTGTGATGGTGTTGGAAACCGAGGTGTGTTCAGGTCCTTGTTCTTGGATAGTCCAAGACAGGATGTCTGTGTGCACAGTGTTATTTAGAAATATCATCTGCTGTGGAATGTTGCACTTCTGTTCCCTGGACTTGCCAGTCCATACAAAAGGAAAGCAAGAAAGAGGACCAAGAACAAGAAAGAAAGAAATGGTAAGGGCAAGAAAAGAAAAGGCAGAGGTGAGGAAAACACATGAACAGTTCATCATTGCAACACATAACATTGTCATAGTATCAGTACATCAGTATCAGTACATCACAAAAACTTTGTAATATTTGGGAGGATGACGAGGTCTCAAAGAGAAACCATGTGCATGAGAATTTGAGAAGGAGTCTCCCTAAGGCAAACTGGATCCAGGAACAACACCAGGACAAGTAGGATGTAATGATTTGTCACCTTGAAATTTTACTAGACGAGACGTGCTCCACACACCACAATTGTGGACAGTCACCACATTCCTTTTCACCAAAATCATAAAATTTGGGCCCTTATATTCAGTGACACCCTTCCTATGGCACCTTGGTTTCTTTAGTACCCAATATCCCACGCTCTTGCCTTTAGCTGATTTCTTAAAATCAAATCCCTCCTTATATTTTTTTTAATAAGACTTAATTCAGGCACCCATTCAGGCCCCCATCTCCTCCTTATCCCAACCAGCACCTTCAATCAGGGCAACCACCCAGGATTGATTTTGGACAGAGCAACCCTGCCCCTCAATATTTCAAAGGGAGATTTTTGCAAGACTCCATTGAGAGCAGTACAGTGTGCCCACCAAGTGTCCCTCAGGATACTTTACGGGGAACTCTCATTTCAATTGCTATTACGCACAAGCTTTGACCACTCTATTCATGCGCTCCGCTAGTCCATTGGCTTGCGGTGCATAAAGGGCGGTCTTCTGATAACTTATGCCCCAAAATTTTGCATATCCTGTGAGGTGATTTGCACCCCATTAACCATTATCTGTGATGAGAAATCTGGGAACTCCTTCACTCATGAATTCATCTTTAAGAAAATCAAGAACCATTCTGCTGCTAGCAGAACATACACATTTGGTCGAAACCCACTAAAAGAATCACAAATCTTTCTGAGGGTCCTAACAGTTCAAAAGGACCCATGAGGTCTAAACCTAACTTGACCCAAGGATCACATGGGATCTCGACAGAAGACAAGGGAGCAGTGTTGGTGACCTGAGATTTATAATTTGTGGCACATTGACAAACCTTTTTAACCACCTTCTCTACCTGACTATCCATCCTAGGCCACCAGTACCTCTCACAAAGTCTAGCCTTGGTAAGATTTCTTCCCAGGTGTTGCTCATGAGCAAGGCTCACAAGTTTGGGTCTCAAGACACTTGGGGGTACAACTCTCTCAGCATCGAATAAGTTGACTCTGACATAAAGTGAGTTCATTTCTGATAGACCAGAAGGGCAGCAGATTAGAATCAAGTATTTGTGCAGTCAGGCCACCCCTTGATGACAAAATCCACTACAAGAGGAAGCTTCACATCTTCAGCCAGGGCCTTTTCCCACTCATCCTCCAGGATGCCAGGTTCCTTGACCCAACAGATTCCAGCAGGTTTAATATCATGAACATTACTGCAGGTCTCAATTGGCAGTCTTGATAGGCAGTCCTCAGCTTTATTAGCAGAGCCAGGAAGGAACTGTACTTGAAAATTAGACTTTTCCCATCCTTCGCTCCAGTGGTTAACTCTGGGTGTCAGTTTTTCACTCTCCATGCAAGAAAACACTTCGATGGTTGGTAAGTAAAATTTGAAATGCCTTATTGTCCAACCTATGGCCACAGATTCTCTATGGATGCAAAAGTATTGTTGCTTAGCTTTCTTTAATGCCCAAGAGGCAAATGCAACAACTTTCTCTTTGCTTCCTCCCACCTGAGACAGAACTGCGCCAAGTTCACAAAGACTGGCATCGGTTTGTTAAAACAGTTTTATTTCTGGTGTCAAAGTGGGCAAGCGTGGGCATTTTGCCAATTGCCTGCTTGAGAGATCTAAAAGCTACATTGCATTCTTCCGACCAGGCAAACTGTATTCCTTTTTTTTAGTAGAGCTCTAATCGGTTCAACAATGGTGGCAAAACCTTGAATAAACTTAGAATAGAACTCGGCAAGGCCTAGGAAAGACTTCACTTGTTCTTTATCGGACGGTATAGGGGCATTGACAATACTCTTAGCGAGATCCAGCTTGAGTTGGATGCCCTCCCCTGAAATAACATGTCCCAAAGAATTGACAGAAGACAAGCTAATCTTACATTGCAGTTTGTTCAAAGTAAAATCTTTGTCAGACAACCTTTGCAGAACAGCCCTCAGCACTTTGTCGTGCTCCAAGTCATCATTGCCATAAATTAAAATGTCATCCTGGAAAAATGAGATGTTTGACATGTCAACAAGAATCATTTTCATAATGCGTTGGAAGCGGCCAGCCCAAATGGCATTCTAATGAATCGGAATGCTCCCAGTGATGTTTACATAGTATGTTAAATGTTTAGAGTCTGGGTGGAGGGGTACTTGGTGGTACGCTGAGGATAAGTCTAACACACTAAAGACCTTTGCACCATCTAGCAAGTTAATGGACTCCGCAATGTTGGGAAGCGGTTGTCATTCTACCTTTATCCCCCTATTCAAACTTCTCAAGTCAACACACATTCTGATATTTTTCCCTCCATCCTTGGGTGCCAAAACCACCAGGGCCAACCACTCAGAGGACTCAATTTCCTTAATAATATTTAATGTTACCAGTCTCTTAAGTTTATTTCTCTAGGGTTCTAACATCATGTTTGAAACTTTCCTGACCTTGTGCACAGTCGATATAGCACAATTGATGTTCAAAGTGCTTGAGTAAGCAGAAGTTTGTCAGAAAAGACTTGAGGAAACTACTCAAAGAACTTGTTGGGGGTAGCAGCGTCTTCAAACAACATGACTAGCTCGGATGGATGGCGAGCATTAGGTTTGAGGATTATCCCCAAAATCTCTTTGATGCCTCCAACCCAGGAGGTTATCACTTTGTTTGGCCACGTAAATTTTCCCTATGGTTGTCTCCCCTTAAACTGTATTTTCATAATGGCATACCCAATCACCTCAATATGTGAACCACCATAGCTTACAAGTTGATCTTAGGGGCAAAAAGCTGTAAATCTTGAATCGTTTGGTTCCATAACTCATTGCCCAACATAGTGAATGGTGACCCAGAATCAGCTAAAATCACAAATAATTTTTCACCAATGACTACTTCACATTCAGGCATACTTATATAATCCATATCCACGACACCATCACCTCTTACACTGAGCATTATCATTTTTGGATTGCCATTGGAGGTCTCAACTTTTTCTATTGTGCTTACTTTTTCCACTAGACCTACAAACCCTGGCATAGTGGCCCTTGATGCCGCACTTATGACATGTGGTATCTCTGGTGTAACAGTTAGGATTATTGGAGGAGTGATTAAAACTCCTGCACCAATAGCACTTTATCCTTGTAAAGTCAGCGGAAGTTTTTCATCTAGCTCCATGGCCTACTTTAGAGACATTGTCAAGGGAGTTGTGAAGAACCTCCTCATGTGTTCGTTCATATATACTGCTTTGGTCTAGGAGTATCCTCAGTAGCAGGTTTATGAGCCTTTATTTCCTTAACCCAACCTGAAGTGTTTTCTACCCCATCTACTATAGAGATAGCTTCTTTAAGTGAGGGGTATCTTGACAATAGCTTCTCTTGCACTCTTGGACTATTGGTGTATCTGACTAGTTGATCACGTAGTAGGGAGTCCATCATTTCCCCAAATTCTCAAGTGCGGGCAAGCGTTTTTAAAGAAGGTATATTGTTCCCAACCTTTTCATTGGGGTCTTGTATCCTCATAAAGAATTTATGTCTCTCAAGGACGAAATTAATCTGCGGTCCAAAATACGTTTCTAGCATTTTTATGGCCATTTCAAAAACATCTGAGGGTTCACCAGCTCCTTCGCCTATAGGTATTACATCAACATTCTCATAGATGTTGCGCCCTTCTATACCAAGATTGTGAAGGAGCATTGCTTGTCTCCTGTGTGCTGAAAATTTCTCACCTCCTATTGCAACTAAATAGGAATCAAATAGTAACTTCCACCTCTTCCTGGGTAATAGCGGTTCACCTTTTTCACATAAAAAGGGAGGAGATTGACTCATTGATGTGGCTGACATGCTGGCAGGTTTGAAGAAATATCCATAAAATAATGCAAATACACGAGTATCCTATGAATTAAACTGTACTTGGATGACTGAAATGTAAGAGAAATGTCTGTAAGCTCCTGCTTGAAGCACACGTGTTTCTTACAGGTTAAACATTATCTGGAAATGGTGAAATAAACGGAGCTCCTGCTTGCAAACACACATATTTCTTATAAAGTACACAGTACCTGGACAACTGAATTTCAACAGAAATGTCTGTAAGTGTTATTGAAGAAAAACGGAGCTCTTGCTTCCTCCGTGACAAATGCTGAGTGAATTTATTGCTACAGCAACCAAAACAACAAAGCATAAATGGTGGCATGCAACGTTTGAGTGGCTGCATGATGATGCCCTGTTTGAGGATATGGTGGCTCGAGAGCAGTATGCAAGACGTCTCTGCATTGCACAGCTCACTATCAGCGGCATTTTCTCAAGTGCATCAGCAACTCACGAGGGGCTTGGATGAATGACACAACGAATGCTTTAAAGGAGAAGGGAACAATGTAACTTTACCTTGTTTCTGAAGTGTGATCCATCTTCACGAAGTCTTCGTAGGTCTGGGGTCATGACGGGCTGTAGTCCAAATGGCATAAAGTGAACACAACATCACTGATTGCACACAGTAGAAAGAATCATACACTATCAGTGTGGGGAATTCGTGATCCATGTTTACCAGTGCTAGTATCAGCGCTTTTAACTCTGCCAACTGAGTCGTGCAGTCTCCTAGAGATTAGGTTTTGGTGCAACTTGGATGGAACTTTTCATATTGCATGCGTCCTTTAACAATACCACATGCTGTGCTGTATTGTTTCTTACTCCCTATGGCCGGTTGAGCAGATCCATCAGTGTAAATTAGATATTCATACTGATCTAGAGGCAAGATTTCATTTGGTAGAGGATATTCTTGTTTGTATTGCAGAAATGCTTACCTTTTCAGACTTGAATCAAATCTGTGTTCAACATCTGTTGCAGTACTAGAATTAGCCCATTGTATCCATCTTGGATGTAAGGCTTTTGCATTTGTAAATCTAGCCTTTGTATTAGCTTTTAAAGCTGGTACTGGTGTTACGACAAATATGTGTTTTCCCTGAGCCAGTGCTCTCTCTCTTGCTACAGCGGTCTGAACTGCTGTCAGGATTTTTTCTGTTGAAGTGAAATGCATTTCTGCGTTTGTGTACAGGTGTGATTTTAAAGCTATTGGTACTGTTTTGAATTAATTGAAGGTTAAGTGAGTGTTCCCGCATTGAACCACGATTACACTGATCACTAAATTGAGTACATGTACCCACGTCTGTAAGTGTTTCGAAGCTATGATGTCTTCTTGTAGTGAACGTAGGATGTTAGTGTGTTCCTGTGTTCAATGTCTAAATGAAAAGTCAGGTTTTATTAAATTGTAGAAAGGTTTTATTCTTTCTGTGTAATCTAAAATGTATGATCTGCCAAAATGTAGGAATCCCAGTATTTATTGTAAATTTTTAAATGATTTTGAAGATTGGAGCAGCTCACACTTTCCTATAAAAGTTAGCTGCCTAACTTTTTCCTTCACTTGAAAGCTCATATCCTAAAAACAGGACATTGAGGTGGGCGATTTTTGATTTGTTTAAATTAAATTTGTAGCCCTCAGAGGTGAATCTCATAATTATGGTGCTCACCCTGGTCAAGTGCCTTTTATAGGTCACCGTCCGTCAGATAAATATCATCCCATAGGACTATGCCTCCTCATCAAAATTTAGAGTAATTCAGTTACTCTTGCTGAAAATACCTCTGGGCTATTCTTATACCCTTGGGGGAGATGACAAAATAGTTTCCTCGGACCTCAACGCTGAGAATGTGGTCAAATACCTGCTTTCAAGTGCTATATTATGGCACAAAAATTCATTTGAGATATCAAGTGTAGTTTTGTATTTTTTCCACACAATCTTTTTCATTAATGCCACACTGTCTGCATTTTGGACAGCGAATGTCTTTGTGCAAATGTTTAAATGTCTGTAATCTAAAACTAGACAATATGTATTTTCAGGTTTCATGGCAGGAAACAAAGGATTGTGCATTGGTAAGGTACATGTTTCATAGACCACTTGATATTCAAGTTGATCTAAGATCTCCCTGACCTGTTTTTTTATCTTCTTGCTTTAGTGGATATTGTCTCTGCATTTGGTGAAACTTTTAACGGGATCATATGGTGGGTTGAATTTGCATCACATTCGGCATGATTTTTGTACAATGCTGGAGCTTGGGCAACTGCCCACTCCCGTACATATGTGTGTTTAGGATGAATGAGAACGAGGTCAGAAAATGCTGGAAAAATGACAATTTCTCCCCTAGGGCACTCCATTATGAATGCTGGCGGCCAATCTTGTTCAGCTAATAGGATGTCATAACCAGATGACAGGTTCTCCCAAAAAGACCTTTTACTTTCCTGGGCTTGTCCCTCTCCATCTAGAGTGTTATTTCATGTAACTTATGTCGGACGCTCACCCTTGTATCTGGTGTTTCCACCGTGATGTAATCATTCAAGTCCGCTGTCACCAAAAATTCCATCATGTTCTTTGTGAGCTATTGTTACTTCTTCTGCACTTTCAAGAATCGTCTGAGCCCATTCCCTGTTCAGAAGTTGTGTCCTTAGAATTCTCTGCATGTTTGATCTTCAGGCCTGCAACTTTTGTCTTCTTAAACTGAGGTTTTGATTTGGCTTTTCTTCTTTTTAGGAAATATAGTCTTGAGGGTGCTGTTTGGCTCTGGACTTTGTACGTTCTTCTTGTCTTTCTCACCATCCTTCCCCCTCTGAGTTTTTCGATAAACCCTAAAAGTAGCGAGAGGAACGTGTATGAGTATCCTGATACCTGTCAGGTTTCCTAATATTATACCTATTCCTGAGATGATACCTCTCGTCAGAGGGCTCCTGTGGAGGAGATCTACCTCAGGATTCAGATCTGTTTCCTTTAAAGTTTTGTTGTTTTTTATTATCCCACTTCTTTTTAGAAGAATCGGGTGTCTGCTTAGACATGTCCTTTTCAGAACTGCCCATCAGTTGTGGTTTTAAAGCTTTCCCACCTAAACTGTCCCTGCCTAATTCTGCATATGCAGCTTCAATTATTTTGGATAGTTTGTGTTATTGATCTAACGGACTGAACTCCCTTAGGTGTTGGCGGATTGTAACTGAAGCTGCTTTCCCTTTAATATTAGCTAGTATTATGGCTGATACATTGTCATAATTACCTAGTAACTTCATCCCTAAGTTCAGGGCAGGTTCTGCTACATACTCATTTTGTATTTCTCTTAATACATCTGGTACCACTACTAACAAAGGAATACCATGAGTTCTGGTATAAATTGCAACAAAGAC
The DNA here is from genome assembly GCF_964261635.1 of Lissotriton helveticus. Lineage (NCBI taxonomy): Eukaryota > Metazoa > Chordata > Amphibia > Caudata > Salamandridae > Lissotriton > Lissotriton helveticus. The sequence continues at coordinate 588,394,213 of NC_136071.1, forward strand.
CGTACCCCAAGTGGTACAATATTCTACTTGTGGTGTTATCCCCATGGGCAAGCAGATTGATAGCATTCTGTGTTTTTCAAATAAGGTAGTATTCAGGAATACTGCCTTGAGCTGAGTTATTTTCTGAGCTACCCAGAATGGCATTTGTTCACATTTCATGGGCATTTTGCCTATTATCTCGTGTAATGTTTGTGATGTGATTTTAGTTGCTGTACCCTGGGATTGAGTTCCATTTGTTGCAACTGTTGTTGTTTGGATTGTGAAAGTCCTCATGATGAATTGCGACAAGTTTCTATAGATTTTAAATACATCCTTGTGTAGTATCAGTAAGTCCTACTGTGGAATTGTTTCAATGACAGGATGTGGTGTGTAGGCTGCTAATATTGGCCATGTTGCCCCCTCTACTCCGAGAGGGCCTAATCTTACTCTACTTCTTATATGGGGTAGGGCACCTTTAAACCAGTATAAATGTTCCAGGTATGTGAGAGGAATCGCTATGTCCTCGAAGAGACCATATTTCACTGGTGCATCTCCTTCTGTATAGTAGTGAAATGTCTGTGTTCTCGCATCTGCTTCTGGGAATGTAACCCACAAATACAATACCTCAGTTTTGATTTGTGTGCCTCAATCACGAAAGCTACTAAGCCATCCCTAGCAAATAAACCATTTTCTAATAGTTTCAGGGTGATTGTATGTCTGAATTAGGTGCAATTTGAATTGTGTTTGAATCTTCTTCTCTGGCTGAAACATGTATATCTACTACATTATCTCTGCTCTCAGTAATTTTTTAGACAAAGACGTTTGTTCAAGGGAACTAAGATAGGTTTTATTTGCACAATTTTAATAACACTGTGTGCTTCAAGCTTGAATAACCAACAGCTAATATCTAGTATTTTTTGCCTACTCAGCTGTGGTGGATTTTGTGCCCACCCAGTTCAGACATCTCTGATGTTTTGTGAGTAGGGGTATCTAAGAATAAGCATGACTGAACTACTCAGATTCTTTTGGTAAATAAGTACCCAACCAACGTTGGCGACGCCATGTCGTGTAGTTCCTATATTACCCATACAGTATCTGCGCATTCCGAATAACATAAGCTGTTGGTTTGGTGGCAGACTGGCTCCGAGTGCACCACCAAGAATGTTAGTCTTTCTGTTTTAGCTAGCTCACTGTGCCACTAGAATCTCCTCTCATCAGGGAGAAAATAGTTTCTAGCAACCTCAGAACATGACAACCCTGATTCCCCAGGATTGTGGAAACAATGTACTACTTTTTGCTCAGTCACTCATGCTCACTTATTTGGTCTCAGAGAGTTACACAGAAGAAACAGTCGGGTGTGTTACAATAAGAATTTATTGGTCAGTTGTTCTTCTAGTATAAATTAAATGTGCTGCAACAACCATTAGACAGTAGCAGATATATATATTTAGCAGTACAGTGGAAATAAAGGATAGTACAGTTCTACCATCTTGCAATACTCATGAATACATACATGAATATAAAATGCATGATAAAAGTGTGTGTACTCCTACGATGCCTATCGAGATGTATCTAAGTGTACCTAGTATGTGAGTAGGTGTGAAGACCAAAATCCCTCTAGGATTGAGTCGAATCCCATTACCAGAAGTGAGAGAGTATGGGACCCCTGTCAGTGGGAGCATCTGCATGCAGGAGCTTCAGGGTGTCTGGTCAGTGTGTTGGTCTGGAAGTCTTGGTTCCCTCTACCAATCTTAGCAAGATGTGCTGTATTTATACAAAAAGTATCTAGGGTTTCTTTGTCCCTTTTTTCTTGTATTAGTCATTATTCGATTTGAGGATGACGTATTGGATGAATCTTGTACTTAGATAATATGCAGGAGGTGTATCATCTGTCTGGTTTCTAAGAACCCTCATGAATATTCACTCATACTGAATGAGTCCATTGATTAAGTTATAGGACGCTATTGTTCAGGGAAAACCCTCCTTCTGTGCCCAGGACTAGAACTATGTAAAGATTCAATCCTTATGGCCTGTTACTGTATAGTATAAGGGAGATAATGTAGGTGAAGGTGTATGATATTACCAGGGTCTATATTATGGAACCTAGATGAAACATAACAGGACCTGAGAACAGAACCCGTGCTAAAATCAACAATAAATATTTAGGCTCCATAGGCCATCCCCTGACAGTATTGAGAGCACCCACAATCTTAATGAAGAAGATTGATTGACTTTAAGTAGAACGCCCTAATAGACAAACCCAAAGCCACAGTTAAAGCATGAGTTGTGACTCACCTAATCATGCACTGTTCACTTAGTGCTCCGCACTTCAATAACTTCAAATCTATCACCACTTTGTACTTTGTTAACACATTTGTGTTTGCATTTATTAAACACTTTTCAATTATATTTTTTAACTTTTTTTAGCGTTTGTTATTTACATGCTTCATAACAATTTCCAAGAGAGAACTACAGTTGACCTCAGGTACGCCATTGATTTAATATAAAAATACCCCCATGATCAACAATACACCAGTTACTTATACAGAGTACTTTTTCATTTCTTTTAGAGTTTCCCCTGATGAAGGCACCATTCGCGTGCCGAAATGCATTGGGCCAACCGACAAACGCTTGAAAAATGAAAAGAAGCATGTTACATTCATATTTTCAATGCAACATTGATTCATTTGTATATATGTATGGAAATTGTTATGAAGCATGTAAATAACAAACGCTAAAAAAGTTAAAAAATATAATTGAAAAGTGTTTAATAAATGCAAACACAAATGTGTTAACAAAGTACAAAGTGGTGATAGATTTGAAGTTATTGAAGTGCGGAGCACTAAGTGAACGGTGCATGATTAGGTGAGTCACAACTCACCATAACTAGTGACTATAATCCTCAGGAGTGACTTCCCTGATTAATCATTGCACCATTTGATAAATTTAAAACAGTTGGAGATATTGGAGTGCTCCCCACAACCTCGATTACAGTTAAAGCATGGCCAGGATATTGGATTTACACAAGTAAGGAATCTAAATAGAGCACAGTGCAATGGAATAGAGAAGGATAAAACTCAGGAGCGAAATCCTTTGATAATCATAGAATAAGGAGAGGGAATAGCAAACAACCCTAGCACCCCCACCATTAACAGAACTGCAAACAGTGGAAATGTAGCACCGATTTCATGGAATATGGCAGGAATAAAAACAGGCTATTAGATGCGGACTGGTACAAATATGTAGAACAGTTCAATTATTGTCTCCTTCAGGAGACATGGTTACTAGAACCACAGTACAAAGGGGATTTAAAACCTATTTTAAAAATGCAACACTCTCTGGGCATAGGAGACCATCAGAAGGATTGGTCACATGGGTAAAAATCACCCCAGATACAAACGTACATGCTTAAAATATTGACTCCAGTGATATACTTGAAATTAGCACATCCACGAATGAGGGAAAGCCATCACACCTTTGTAATATTTATATTAGACTGAAGAAAGCAAATACTGAATCAGAGGTTGTTAAGTCCTTGGACAATATTTTAAAAATGATAGATATTGGTGCCACAATTGTCATAAGAGGAGACTTATATTGTACCCAAGAACCCCTAATGAGACTGGATGCAATCACTGAGGAAGAGGATCTAGTGAGGGGAATACCACAACTGGAAGCAGATAACCATGTACCATGTACAAATGCAACCACGCAATTGGCCTATTATATAATGAAGCATAGGCTAAGGGCATGAAAAGGTAGGATTAAGGATGGAAACACAAGTGGAACCCCTTTACATACATTTCAAAGGGAACAGCTCACTCAATAATCGATGATATCTTGTGCAGTATAACAACATGGCAAATAATCGATAATTTTAAAATAGATAGAGAAAGAAAAGCTAGTAATCACTATCCTTTGTGCCTGGAATGGAAAGGAAGCAAGAGCAGAGCAAAAATGTTTGGCATTGACTCCCTGACTAATCAACCAATGATAGAGAATAATGGTAGATCACTAAAAAGGCCCTGTGTCGTGAATGACACAGATACTATGATTAACATCTACAATACTTTCTCTGAGGAACTTGAGGAACACTATAAAAGTTGCCTAACACCAGCTTCGATTATCGTTACCCACCAATCTCTTATATGAGAACTAAGACCATTTCAAAGAAAAGCTTGGATTGCAAGACTAAATCAAGAACTGAGGAGAATAGATCCATCCAATCCATGGTAATCAGACAAATGCAAAGAAGCCAAGAAATCTCTCCTCCATAGTCTTAAGAGTGGGTAGGCATCTTTGGTAAGAGAAGCAAAGGCCAACTATAAAAAATAAATTACTGAATGCACCAAAAATGTGGGAGGACTCAAATTGGTGTGACCTACTACTAGCAGCTAAACTGAAGGACTCCGCTTTTGTCTGGAAAATAGCTGCTGTTGAAACCAACGATCTAGTCTCCCATATGGAGCACTATGTGGACCCAGCCACCTGAACAGGCACTTTACTAATCTTTATGCAGCATCAACCCATCTAAAGCAACATCAACACTTATTTAAAGACTCCATAAATGACGGACAGGTGCTTTACTTTAGCTTAGTAGATACAGAGTAAGCTACTGAGGCCACGAAACCGGGAAAAGCTCCTGAGCTGGAATGGTCCCAGGGGATCTGCTGAAACATGAAGAGAAAGTATGGATTTGCTATGTAAATATGCTATGCAATACAGTTGCACCTGGGGCACAGTTCCCTCCATTGTGCAACGGGGTCAAATTAGTTCCAATCCTCTAAAAGGTAGTAAGTACGCGCCTGGGAATTATAGGCCAATAAACCATATAGACGTAATACCAAAAATGTATGCCAGGCAAATTCTGTACAGGCTGAACAAATGGATTCACGAATATAATATACTCACCTTCCAAGCAGGATTCAGGTCCTGTACCAGCACCATTGATCAGGCTTATGTGTAAGCTATGGACGTATATAAAGCTTAGGGAGGGACATATTTACATAGCATTCATCGATCTAATGATGGCTTCTGATTATGTGAGAGAGACATACTGTGGACAACCTTAAAGACCCAGGGTGACCCAAAAGAAATTCTAACCCAGATAATTAGGCTACACCAGAACAAGTTTGCCAGGGTGGTATAGGGTCAACAAGGCTATGTTACAGAAAAGGTCCCTATCAGAAGAGGAGTGAGACAAGGCGATGTGATAGCGCTAACTCAGTTCTCACTCTGCATCAATGATATTGTGGATCATTTAAAGAAATGTGGCCATGATTGCCCCAAGATCTCTGGAATCCATCCCCTGCTCCACTTTTAGAATATGATACCATCCTGGTCTCCCAGGCATCAGAATGAGTTAAAAATCTACTTGATAGTTTCCATATCTACTGCATGAAGAAGGGATTGGAAATTAATACATGTAAGACAAAATCTTTAACCATGAAACCACATAGGTCCTTCACGAAAAATGTCATAGTGGGGGGAACAAAAACCCAAGCATGTCAATAACTTTAAATACATGAGCATAACACTAAATTCCAGGTTATCATGGGAACTCCAGATAAATCAGGCTAAAATGGTCCTTGTACAAAGCTCTAGACCAATATTGGAAAAGTATAAAAGATCTGTTATTAAGGCAATAATAACTGCCTTGAAAATAGGCCCCAGGTCCAGGCCACAGTACTATATGGAGCTGAATCATAGGGCATGGACGGTGAACAACCTTTACAACAAAACTATTACAACGCACTACCATTACAACGCGGTCATTACAACGCAAACCATTACAACGCATTGTGCTGGGGGGCGCTCTAGGATAGGGAATAAGTTTAATTTTCTATCCAACACCTTCCTTAGTGTCCACGGGGACTGGAGTTGGAATAGAAAATTATACTTACCACTATCCAGCACCTCTAAGCGCTATGCGTTGTAAAGGTTTGCGATGTAAAAACCGCGTTGTAAAGGCAGGCGTTGTAATAGCTTGCGTTGTAACGTCATACATCCGGCATGGACAAGGTCAAATCTCTTGCCACACCAGAAAGTAAGCCCCTGAAAAGGCTCCTAGGTTTGCCAGTTGCAGCACCACATTACCAATGTACCTTGACCTCAATATCAAACAGATAGAACATATTGCGCCGCTAAGATCTATTCTCTACTGGGTCAGAATATGTACCACCGAAGAACTGGGCCATTACAGAGATAGTCTAAAATAAATTTTGGAATTAGCTGGAAATCAAACTCTTTCATGGCAGCAACATGTGAAAGCGTGGCTTATACAACTTGCTTTACCCCATATATTGGAATGAGCCACAAACATTACAAACCAGCTCAAAGAAACATCTTAAATCAATGTACTGGGAGTATGTCACAGATTCCTATTATCAGAACCCAAATCTAGGTCAATTTACAACTCAAATTCTTACTTTAAAACCAGTTTCCTGTTTTGAATGCTTCCTAGATGAAATCCCACCTTATCTGGTAAAGATATTGTAAATAAAATTTCACTATGCAATTCTCCAAATTAGATCCTATACTTTCAAATGAAATATGAATGCTACTTATGAGTCTGAGGCGTGCACCTTATGCACTTTACATCAGGCAGAAAACATTGCACATATTGTATTCTTCTGCACAGCCTACATTAAGCAAAGGAGCAAATTCATTCAATATGTAAGAGTATGGGTTACAGGAAATTTGAAGAAGCCCTGAGGATACTTAAAAATGATACATAACCCCATATAATCTTTGCTCTCAGTAGGTACTTACTTGCAGTTAGTAGTTAGTTTATTGCACAACAAAATAGGGCTGAATGTTAGTGTTTTTTATAGAGTGGTTTTAAGACATATTGTGGGCTAAGATGAGTGTTCTTTTTCCTTCTTAAATTTCACCTATTATACAAATCAGGGAGGCACATCCCTTATTTTTTGCATTGTTGCAATCTTACGGTGATGGCCAAAACAATGCCCATTAAAACTACTAGAGCCCCGGCCAAGTTAATTTGTAAATATGATTGCTGAGGAACATAATTAGCCCTAACTTTTGTAACTTAGCACATGCACTTTATTTATCTGGCTGTTTCATGTGACTTTGCAGGGTATCGATCTGTACTTGTGCTATAAGATAAGAGCCACTGCTACTCCCTGATAGCTATGTTATATTCACGTAACTACCATCGCACAATTGATGTCCGAGCGTCTGAAATGTAGGTTATGAGTTTCATTGTATCAATTCATGTAGCCTCCTTCAATTGCTATATGGCCTGTGATTGCACTTAATTCAAACCTTAGCCAGATATGTTAAGTATGAATCTCACCTTCAGGAATTTTAGACCATTTTAGGTTTTTGTCTTTGGTCGTGTATTTGTAGTACTTTCATGTTATCGGATCCAGGGGTGTATTTCATATACATTTTGATGTAAGTTTATTAAAGTGTCCACAAAACAATGTACTGAGTTGCAGGGAGCGGTTTGGTGAACTACCAACTGTAAATTACCGACGCAGCTGGGCTGGTGGGGCCCCCGATGCCACTGCTATCTTCCCCTCCCTGCTGGAGGCTTCTGGCTGCTCCGTTGTGATCGGAGTGCCCTTCTCTGTGGCCTCATTGCTCGGGGGAACTATTTGTTTGAGGACCTCGCCACTGCTGCACTTCGGAGCTGGGACCATCCGGACTATGCCCTTGCTCTGTGGGGGTGAGCACGGACTGCTGCTGTGCCCTGTCTTTGTCCCCTGCCTCGAGGAGTGACAGCAGCAGTAGGAGTTGCATGGCCCTGCTGGAGGTAGGAGATAAGTGCCGGAGGGGGCTGTGGAGTGCCTATGACGGAGCGGTGCCGGGCAGTTTGACATTGGTTGACCACTGAGTCTTGGAGTAGCATCTGCCCATAGTGGTGAGTGGACAGTGCAATGGATTGTGTGTAGCAGGATGAACTAAGCTGGGGCACGCAGGCTGACGACTGATGCTATAGAGCGCAGGGATTTTTCACTGTCCGTGGAGATACCATATGCCAGGGCCTTCTGCACCCACACTGCACTGTACGTAATCGATATCTGTGAGGTACTTGCCCCCTTTTGCGCTCTGCCCACTGCGCTGTACCATGGGGAAGCCCAGGGGAAAGTGGGGGGGTGCCTCCTTGGACAGCGTGGAGTCGGCGATGGAGCAGGGACCACAGGACTCGGCGGCTGCTCCTCCTGGGATGCTGCCATAGCAGCAGGTGGACCAAATCCTGCAGGCCGTAACGGATACTAGGGGGGCCCTGCAACAGGATAGCAGGTGGCGACAGGCCTGGGGCTCTTAAAGGCCGAACATGCGAAGCTATCCGACAGGGTGCGACAGACAGAGATCAAGCTGCAGGAAGTTGGGCCCAGACAGCGTAAGCTTGATACTCAGATGGGAGAGGTACTGACCCGGCTGCGGACTGTGGAAAAGCGAGCTGATGACACGGAAGGCCGCAATAGAAGGAATAATATTCGTGTAGTGGGCCTGCCGGAATGCATTGAAGGGCCCAACATGGTGGCCTACTTAGAGCGTCGGTTCAGGGAAGTGGTCGCACCAGAAGGACTGTCACAGTTTTATACTCTGGAAAGGGTCCATAGAGTACCGGCGCACCCGCTGGATCCTGGGCGCCTGCCCCGATCGGTGGTGGCGCGCCTCCCTCACTACATTGATAGGGATTTACTCCTCCATAAGGCCAGGTCCTCAGGCCCCTATACTGTGGACAAAAGCAATGTCACGTTATTTCCAGATTATACGTTCAAAGTACAACGAGCCCGGATGTCCTTCTTGGCAGTTGAGCGAGCACTCAGGGAAGAAGGCATACAATACTCCCCGCCCGATTGCGAATTGTGTTGGACGGTAAAACACATTTTAGCAACACCCCCTGAAGAAGCCTGGACATGGCTAGAAGCTTATCGAACAGGCAAGGGAGAGGCTGGCCTCCCTTCGCGGCGAACAGCATTTGAACAACGACCTCATTGATCTCACCGAGATAGGGGACGACGGACAGTGCTTAAGGGCCCTTCTACGCCTCAGACGGAAACGTAACAATTGGCGGCACTACGGGCTGTTGCGGATATTTCTGGGTTTAAGTCCTCCACGCCGGTAGCATCCACGTGCTCGGAGTAAGAAGCAGGATATATGGACGCCGAGCTCTCTGAAACCAGCAACCAGGTTCTCCCCCGGGTGACACCGGGTACAGCGGATGACATGGTGGACGCCTCTTAGCAAGCAAGGTAGACTCTGTGACTCTCCCTTAGGGTGATTGTTGCTGTGTGCCCCACCAGTCGCCATGTCCCGGGCCGCTTAATATTGTTGTGATAGTGACACTTGTTGACCAGAGGGGACATCTGGTCGTTAATATGCTACTGCTCTGCCATCCAGGGAGTGTTGTCTCTTCACTAATGGGGGATTGGTCTTGCTGGGGGGTTGGTGCTGGACACATCAGCTGGCTATTGTTGATCTACTAGGTTCTTCCCTACCCCCACCGGATGGTTCCCAGTTAGTACGTCTTCGGTTCTCACTAGAGGGCATTTGTTGGGGTGGCAGTTTGGATGGGATTTACTATGTTAGTGCCTGTTCTCGGGAGGGAGGGTAATGGTGTGGGTGGGATGGGGCTTTCTGGGAATGTTGAGGGTCCTCATCGGGAAATAGTGCTCACTGGCGTGTCTTGGAGAAACTGGTGACTTAATGTGCTTTTGCAATTGATTAATAGGTCCATTACCTGATGTAAAATGTATGACTTGGAATGTGCGGGGCTTACACTTTATGCAACGGCGATACAAGGTCCACTCCTATTTGGTACGTAGAGGCACTCAGATAGTATTTCTACAAGAGACACATCTTACTAGAACTGAGGGATTAGCATTGCAACGTAGGTGGAGAGGACAGCTTTATTATACTACTTATTCGGCTTTTGCAAGAGGGGTGTTGATTTGGATCAGGGCGGGAGTCCCCTTCAAGGTGACTGACCAGTTAGTGGACCCTGAGGGCTGCTATGTGGTAGTGGTGGGACACCTTCATGGGCGGGATGTGACCCATTGCAGTATAGAAGACCCTAATGTGGAACAGGCAACCTTCTATGCTCACATGTCCGAAACTCTGGCAGTCTGCTTCACGAACCCGGTACTTCTGGGCGGGGACTTTAATTCCGTAGCAGATGTGACCATGGATAGATCCCACCCCCCATTACCTGACGCCCCAATACATAGGCTGTCGAAAGTCAGAGGTCAATGGCAAGATAGTTGGGGGCTTATTGATGTATGGGGCACACATCAACCCAGGGGAACGGGATTATTACTATTTCTCAGCTTTACGTGATTTGCATGTGCGACTTGATGCGATTTTATGTAGTGCTGGAATCTCTGCCATGGTGGTTCACAGTGAATATTTATCGCGCACCATCTCAGATCATAATCCTTTGTTAGTGGGTTTCCTCGGGCCCCGGAGCGTCCAGCTATACCATGTTGGCGGTTGCGCCCGGAGATGTTGGATAACCCTGTCTTCCGTGCTGAGGTAGGAACAGGAATAGAATGATATTTTAGCGATAATGAGGGCACAGCTATAACAACCGCAATAGAATGGGATGCCTTTAAAGTGGTGATCCGGGGCTTATGTATTACTGAGTGGGTAGGAGCATGGAAGATTTTATTGCATGATATTGACTTAGCGGAGGGCAAACTTCGGGCGGCTGAGCGAACCCATTCAGCTAAAACTGAGGCGCGAGAAGAGGTCTTGAATGCTAAGGAAGCCGTGGCAGTAGTGGTCGAACGCTTAAGGTGCTTTGACCACAGAGCCTATCTGGCCCGCACACATGCAGAAGGGGACAAAGTGGGTACTTTGCTAGCATGGTTGGCTAACCCCTTCTCCAGAAGCACCCCTATATCGGCGCTGGCTTCTCCGACGGGATAAATGGAATATACCCAACATCGGGTAAATGATCTGTTTCATAACTATTATACAGAATTGTACAATAGTCGACTGCAGGCTGATGACACTGACATGCAGGAGTTCCTGGGGGACTTAGAGTTATCCCTTTTAAACGCAGAACAAGCCGACTCCCTTGGACAGGACATCACATTGACTGAAATTAGGTATGCTATCAAACAGATGGGGCGTAGCAAGACTTCTGGAATCGATGGGCTGCCCATGGAATTTTATTCGGCCTATATAGATGTCCCTGCCCCTAGGTTACTGATGGTTTTTAGAGAAGCCAAAGAACTAGGGGTTCTGCCAACATCTGCTTGGGAAGCGGTCATTATTCCTCTGCTTAAACCAGGGGAAGCCCCTGCTGACCCGACTGCGTACGGTCCCCTATCCAAGCTCACCACAGATTATAAAATCTTTAGCCCCATCCTTGCCACCCGGCTCCTCCCACACATGGCGCGACTGATTCATCTGGACCAGTCTGGTTTTATTCCCACCCGTAACACCGCAGGCAACGTACGACGATTGTTGCGCATCCTTGGTGAGGACCATGGAGAAGACAGTCTAGCAGTAATTCTCTCCTGGACATTGCAAAAGCATTCGATAGTTTGGAGTGGCCCTACTTGTTTTTTATTATGAGCGCTTTTGGGCTTGTGGAGAGTTATGTGTGCTGGATGGAAATATTGTTCATCGAGAGCCAGAGTGAAGGTCGGAGCGGTCATCTCTTCCTCGTACCCAGTGGGGCGTGGCACTCGCCAGGGAGGCCCGCTGTCCCAGTTGTTATTTGCCTTGGCTATTGAGCCATTGGCCGTTCGTGCTAGGCTGGGGAGGGCGTACCAGGGTTTGCAACTCCGTGGGCATATGCAATATATTTCGTTATACACAGATGACCTCTTGATGTTTTTGTCAAATGCGGGGGATGCCTTGAAGGGGGCACGCGTGCTGCTTTATGATTTTGGGGAAATTTCCGGACTCAGAGTGAACTGGGCGAAGACTTGCGTATTTCCAATAGATCCGTTGTGCGACTCGCCCGAGCATGTGCAGGACATTAAGTGGGCACCCGGCTGTCTTCCTTATCGGGAACGCATATTTATCACGCTCTGGAAGACTTATTGGATGGTAATATAGGCAGAGCAATATGAGGGCTTAAGAGCAGCATGCAATTTTGGGGAACCTTGCCTCTGTCAGTGGCCGGTCAGGAGGCCCTCTTGAAAATGGTGCCCTTTTTGGCAGCTCCGATCCATGCTTGGTGGTTTTATCTGGGGAAACAGGAGATGGAGGGTGGCGCTGGACACATTTATATGCCCAAGAGCAGAGGGGGGGCTTGCGGTGCCAGATTTTGATTTGTATTATCTGGCTGCACAGTTCAAGGGGTTCACCCAGGCTATAGCTCTGGAATTTAGGGGTCCCAAGCATGAGGTTGAGCCCGGAATACCTCAGCATGTGCTTTCGTTTATTGTTCTCCAGCAAAAATTGTATATGGACTCATTATCCCCTGAGTAACACATTCTGAAAATTTGCTTGAGACGGTACCATTGCAGAGCCAAGTTGCAGCGCCCATATGCCCCGGAGATACCCATGGGTATGTGTGCTGCCCTCCCACATGGTGGGGACTGGTCGCACTTGTGGATTGGGTATTAATTGGAGTGCATGTGATAGGAGACCTATACGAAGATGGAGCTTTACTGCCCTATTTTGTGCTGCAGGAGCGATTTGGGCTCCCACGGGGGCACTATTTAATTCACACAGCCCTGCTGGCTGCCATCCATAAATATTGGGGGAAGGGCCTGTTGGAACCACAGTTGAGCTTAGCATGCCAATATGTGGTAATGGCAGCTCGGAGAGGGCTTACCTCCATTACAGAAGATACACAACCAATGGGAGACAGACATTAATAAAGAAATCCCAAACAGGGCCTGGACACATATAGTCAAGAGGGCATGGAAGAGACCTAGAAATGCCAGATTAAAACTAGTTCATTTTTTCATACTGCATAGGGCATATTTAACCCCAGCAAAGATAAATCAATATTTCCACGTAGATACTGCCCGATGCCCCCGCAGTAAACTAGTGGGAGCAGACCTACTACATATGCTGTGGGATTGTCCTCATTTGGGTATGTACTGGGAAGATGTAGTGGTGCTACTTTGTAATATTACGGAGAGGCAGATTGAACCAGACAGGGGTGCCTGTCTACTGCATTGTTTTCCTCACACTAGCAAAACAAAAGTAACTAGGAAATTCCTCGATTTGGGGTTGTTGCTCGCCAAAATGGAAATCACAACACACTGTAAGACTAGAGGAGGGCTCAGCTTTGTCAGATGGAAGGCCGCATAACTTACATGGGCAAGGAGCGAATGTATAGTTCGCCTACAACAGGCCCAAAGATCTCACAACGACAAGGCGCTGGAAGCAGCACGGGCAGGGGAGGGCCTAGTCATAAATTTAAAGGCTTCAGATTTGGATTTCCACTCTGATTCCTGTGTGCTTGCAGTAGCTGGAGTCTCGTGAGTGAAAGGTGTAGGAGTGCATGAGTGTAGCGCCCCCTGAGATAGTTGTGTTCTCAGATAACGACATCGGCATGGGGCCCCCTGTCTATTTAGTGCTGTTACAGCATACTGTTGTGATATGATGAGCTGTAGAATATGTTACGCCGGTGGGAGTGGGTGGGGTTGAGGACGGGATTAGTGATGGTGGGATAGTTTGGTTAATTACTGCATGGCTCTGCAACATGTGCATACTTACATTGCAATTTCACATTCCTGTTGTGATACGGGCCTATTGTGACTACACAATTGCTACTCAATGGTTGGAAAATGCTTATTCTAAATTAGTCTGCCAGATATGTTATTGTATGTAATATACTATGGATAATTGCTTAGAGAGTTCGGAAGGAGCACATATTGATGTACTTGATCACTGTGTAAGTTGGTTGTTGTAGAAAATAATAAACAGATTTACAAACAAAAAAAATTACATCATTTTTGTATCCATGTAATGCTAAGTACAAAAATATTTTTAAAATATTGCTTTACACCAATTTTGCTAAAATGTCTGCAAACTATAGTTTTTAATATATATATACTGCGAAAGAATAAAAGTAAAGAAGAAGATTTAAAGTCTAAAATGTGTCGGTGTCTAATTTCTACTGCGGAATTGGAACTGTTGTTCCTATCGAGCCGCTGACCTTCAAGAGCGGCTTCGCGGAAACACGCCCTTGTTCAGGCGCTTCCTTATGTTCCACAAAATGGTGGAAATATGAGGTACATAACAGAAAATCCCCCGTAAGAAGAAGTAAAAGGCTTGAATGTTGCATACAGAGCTGTTTAATGAGAGTGAGCATTTCAGAACAGGAGGAGTAAAATGGATACCTGGCTAAAAGAAAGTGAGAAGGTGGCAAACACAGTCCTTGATGAAAATGCAGTTCCCAAGACTGATCAAGGCAGAGGGACGGGCACATCACCACATGAAATGAGTCTGCAGTTACAAATGCATGGATTCAAGAAGCTGAAAAGAACGGCAATTTCTAAGTGGTGGGAATGTAAATCATTGGAGAAGTACCTGCAGGTAGGGAGAGTACCACAGGGTCCAAGAGTTTGTTGGTCCCCACCTTTGAAAACCTGGACCCTGAAATGCTACAAGAGTGGGCTGTGAACAGTGAGGAATCTTCACAGAACATGATGAAGATTCTAGTTAAATATGCCAAACAAGATCGAGAAAAGATATTGGATAAGCTAAAAAGTTTAACGTTTGAAATGAGCAAAATGGTAAAATCTGAAATGTTAGCAAAATTTGAAAAAGAACTGGAAATTAAACTTAAAAAGAATGAACAAATAATTAGGGACAGAAAAGCTACGAAGTTCACAAGGGGTAGGCTAGACCGTCGTGCTCTCACCTTTGTTGCCTCAGGAGTGCCACGGAGTAAGAAGTTAGGTCCACAACCTCACCCTATCACCACCATATGCCAGAGTAGAGACTGATGCATCTAATGGTGATTAGAGGAAAGGAGGGAGAACATAACAAGGGAAGATTGGTAAAACAAGAAATCTTCTCCAATCACTGTGGTCCAGATACCTGCAAAGCTTCGGTATGCTTCTACTGTATAAAGAGAAAGCTAACAATTGATATCTATCCCTGCTTATCTCTATTCTGTAGACTGTGTGTTCTATATATATATGTACCTGTCTTTACTGTGTCTGCTTACGTCTCTGTAACTTCTGTTCTTAAAAGTGCATAAACGGTATAGATTTGATGTGAAGGATCTCTGACTCTTTAGTAGAAAACAACTTAGGATTAGGTATGTATCTCATCTAAGGAGTAATGAATAGTTATGTACTAATTCCTTGCTCACCATGTAGATTGGATCAAGTAACAAAAAAGGAATCAAATGCTCAATCAGGATATAGTTTGAATGCTTGCATCAGCATCCAAACGTTATATTCGTGAAATGTGTTCATGACCTGTTAACTGTCACAGGGAAAACCATGAAACCAATGCTCTGTGAATAATCGCTATCTCAATAGAGCCTAAAACATCATAAAGTACACGGAAGCAACCAAACACCTTAAGTTGCCACAAAGAACCCTATTCCGGATTCTCCTCAAAAATAAAGATCAATACGAGGGCTATGCAGGTAACATAAATTAGTCCATAACAAAGAACGTGCCCCAGGAACAAACTATATCAAGAAAGCATAATAAAGCACAATCAGAACTTCTTCTAAACGACGGGCACTTCACTCACGATACCACAACCCGACGAACCGCCTCGAACGCCACCACCGTGACCTGTACGAACTTGCAGGAAAACTGGCTCGAACGCAAATCGTTTCCGGGGCTGAGAGGTGGGCTTAAATCTCGCTCTCTATTCTCCTATGCATGCGCTGTCCGTTGCACATGCGCTCAAGAGGGCAGTGTCGGCCATCTTGCCAACCACGTCCGCTGTTTCTTGCCAACCACGTTTACACGCATAACAGTACACCCCTCCCACAAGCCCTCCCACAGGTTGGGGTTGGGTGGATATCTCCTATGAAAAGCTCGAACCAGATGAGGGGCGTGTACTTGACTTGCAGCCTCCCATGTGCGTTCTTCAATTCCATAGCCTTTCCAATGTATCAAGTATTGAAGGCGATGTCGTACTCGTCTAGAATCGATTATAGCCCCCACTTCATATTCGACACTATCATCAATCAGAGTGGGAATAGGTACAGCAGGAAGACGGGTACCTGGTACTCCAGGTTTCAGGAGAGAAACATGAAACACAGGGTGTATCCTCATGGAGTTTGGCAAATCTAGCTTCATAGCTACAGGATTCACTACTTTGCTAATGGAAAAGGGGCCTACAAATTTGGGCTTATATTTACAGGCTCCTCTCAAGGCAAGATATCTGGTGGATAACCATACCTTTTCTCCAGGCTTATAGATGGGTTCAGGTTTTCTATGAGTGTCAGGTTTCTTCTTATACTCAAGCTTAGCTTTATCCAAATTATCATGAATGTTTGACTGCACTCTTTGAATATGTTTAACAAGATCCAATACAGCAGGGGTATTACATGAAACGGACAGAGGCATAGGCAGAACTCTGGGATGTAAGCCATGAGACCCATAAAAAGGGGTATATAGGATGGAAACATGATGACTATTATTATAGGACAACTCAGCAAGCCATACTAATTCATCCCACTTGGTCAGTGTTTGTAGGGTTTGACATCTAATGAATTGTTCAAAGCTTTGATTGACTCTTTCGGTCTGCCCGTCTGTTTGAGGGTGGTGACTAGAAGACAGATGAACATCAATGTGCAAATGTTTGCATAATGGTCTCCAGAACTTTGAAACGAATTGAGCTCCTCTATCTGTGATTAACGCTGAGGGAAAGCCATGTAGCCTAACAATGTTTTGCAAAAAGGTGGTTGCCACGGAGCTGGAAGAAGGAAGACCCTTTAAAGGGATGAAATGAGCAGTCTTAGTGAACATATCCACCCCAACAAGAAGGGTATTGTTTCCTCTTTTGGTACATGGTAGTTCAACAATAAAATACATAGACACTGTGTGCCATGGTGTAGGAGGAGTGGGTATGGGTTGCAACAATCCCACGAGTCCTTCATGAGACACTTTTCCTTGAGCGCAAATATGGCAAGTACGCACATATTCCTGAACATCATGTGCCAAATGAGGCCACCAACAATATCGTCTTACTAGTTCCAGGGTTCTCTTATAGCCTGAGTGGCCTGCTACACCTTGTGTGTGACACCATTCTAAAACTTGCTGTTGTAATGGTAAAGTAGGGACCACTAATCCACCTTGAACATAATGTAGAGCTTCTGTAACGAGGGGGATCCAGACCCACCAGGCTTACCTGTGTCCCCTCTCTTTAAACAGCACACTGATACCTGGAAGACACCGAATGCTGTGTTCAACCCCGGACCGGAGGCAGCGGCGGAACCATGTTTCTTCAACTGGGCGGAGCTAGACCCTGACCACGCCCTCCGGTCCGAGGTAAAACCCTGCCCCGAGAACCTGCAGGTGTGTTTTACACCCGGAGGAAGTGGAAGTGACTGGCGTGAGGACGGAGAGGAGTGGGAGTATGGAGCGAGCGAAGAGGATTGGCGAGAGGACGGAGAGGAGGAGGCGAGTGGAGACCATCGGAGGAAGAGGAGGCGAGTGGAGAACAGCGGAGGAAGGAGGAGGCGAGTGGAGAACAGTGGAGGAAAGAGGAGGCGAGCGGAGAACAGCGGGAAGCGGAGGAGGCAGGACGAGGAGACGTGGAAGCCCCGAAGTTTGGAGCCGAGGAGAAGAACGGGGAAAAGCGGAGACCGGGACGAGACGTCCACGCAAAGCCAGGAGGCCACCATCGAGGCGCTTCGCCCGGCCACACTTCGAGGGAAGTGTGGCTTGAGCAGGTACGGTCACGCTTTGCGGGTTGGGCGGGTCGTAGGTAGGTTAAGCCACCCTGAATAACCGGCCATCTTCTAGAGTAAAGCCCTACCCTCCCAAACCCTTCACTTGAACCTGGGTCGAGTAGAGACACGTGTGTTCCTCACTCCCTTCCCTGTGCACAATCCACGGCCCCAGCCTAACTACACTTTCTTTCTTTCCCGGTACGCTGGACGGGACGGGGAGACACCACGAGGAGAAGTGGCCTACAAGTCCCAGAAGACCCCGGGATTACCGAAGACCAGGAGCGGTGAAGCTTCTAGAACAACTGTCAGAAGAAACGGACACGCCTCTCCCCTACTATCGAAAGACGATTCAGAAGAAGCGCTCTTACAAATTAATAAAACCGTCCTTACCCTGAGTACCAGTGTCCATGAGTCTGTTCGAAAGCCCACACCTTCCCTGATCTGAGATGTATGCTGGCCCAATAGTTTTATCATTGCGGGGTCTTGTTGTGCATATCGTGTCTGTTGTAGAAATTGTTCCTCCACTGTTAAAGAACCTATCACTTTCTGTGAGTCAACTATAGCGGGAGGTTGATCATTAATGGGGACAGGTTCAAACCCTATACGGGATAACGCATCAACTTTACCGTTCTTTCTGCCTGCTCTGAAATGTATGACAAAGTCATATTCACTGAAGAACTGAGTCCATCGTAACTGTCTCATTGACAAGGCTCTGGCAGTTTTCAAACATTGCAAATTTCTATGATCCGTTAGGATAGTGACAGTATGGTGAGTACCTAAGAGGTATTGACACCATTCTTCTAAGACCTTCTTTATGGCTAGAAGTTCCGTTTCTCCTACAGCGTAGTTGATTTCCGCTGGTGTTAGTTTATGGGAAAAGTAAGCTACAGGATGTAATTCCCCTGTGTCTGCATCTGCTTGAGAAAGTACCCCCCCCCCCATGGCCACCTGAGAAGCGTCTACCTCCACCACAAAAGGACTCTTTTGATCAGGGTGTCTCAAGATGGGTGCCTGTGTAAAAGCTTTCTTTAGTATCCCAAATGCCTCATCTGCTTCTTTAGACCAGTCAAAAGGTGTACCCTTACGCAACAATTTGGTAATTGGGGCATCTACATCAGAGAATTGATTGATGAATCTTCTGTAGAAGTTTGCGAAACCTTCAAATCTCTGTACTTCTTTGACATCTGAAGGAGGGGGCCGTTGCAGGATGGCAGTGAATTTCTGAGGATCCATTTGTAGGCCTTGAGCAGAAATTATATACCCTAAAAATGCTACTTGTGATCTGTGGAAGAAGCATTTGTCCAATTTACAGAACAAGTGATTGTCCTGTAGTTTACTCAAAACGGTCTGAACATGCAGGATATGTTCCTCTAATGTGTTTGAGAAAATGAGTAAATCGTCAATGTAAGCTATCACGCATTTATCGAGGAGATCTTTCAATACCTCGTTGATGAAATATTGAAATGCGGAGGGAGCATTACATAGCCCAAAGGGCATCACGAGATACTCATGCAACCCGTATTTAGAACAAAACTTGGTTTTCCACTCATCTCCTTCTTTTACTCTAACAAGGTGATATGCTCCCCTTAAATCCAATTTTGTAAACCATTTAGCGTCTTGAATTTGGTCCAGTAAAGAGGAGATGATTGGTAACGGATATTTGTTCTTGATGGTAATAGAGTTGAGGGATCTATAGTCTATACAGCAGCGCAATCCACCTTCTCTCTTGGGAATAAAGAAGAGACCTAAAGAAGCAGGGGATCTAGATACACGGATGAATCCTAATTCAATCATCTTATCAAGATATTCTCTCAAATAGATATTTTCTTTCTCAGTTAAGGAATATGCCCGGCTTGTAGGTATGCGCGCACCTGCTTGTAAATCGATTCGACAGTCATACACCCTATGAGGGGGTAGACTAGTAGCTTGTTCTTCGTCAAATAAAGACTGAAAAGATTGATATTCTGTTGGTAACATACTATCAGGTTCCTCTATTGTGAAGTTTTCAGATACAGGAGGAATTGGTACCATAATCTTTTCCTGAGGTTTTGTACTATGTGTGTCTCTCATAGAAATGGCTGATATCTCGGCTCTGGTTGTTTCTTCTAAGGTACTACTTTTGTTTTTAGCACAATCTTCAGAATTAAACATAATCTGTGACTGTTGACAGTCTATACAAGGGTTATGCTTTCTTTAGCAAGGAAGCCCTAACACTACAGGAAATTGTGGGGATTGAATCAAATCGAATGCAAGAGTTTCCCAATGAGTGGAGGAGATACAAAGTTCTGAAAGGATAGTAGTATGAGTAATAGGTCCTGACTTCAGAGAACTCCCATCAATAGTAAACACTTCTTCTCTGACTTCTTTAGACACTTCAGGTATAGACTGATCTATGGCCCATTGTTTGTCTACAAAATTGCCTGAAGCTCCTGAGTCAATCATAATAGGAACATCAATGATAGTTGTGTCCCAATGTAATTGAGCAGGAGTGAAGAAGTGGCCTTTCTTAGAGAGTAAGGATGAGACCATATATCCAGAATGACCCGATGGCGCAGACTCTTCTAACCTCGGGTCTCCTAGTTTTCCGACTTTCTATACTGTTTAGGTTTTACAGGACATTCTCTCAAAAAAAGTCCAGCCTTTCCACAATATATACATAATTTGTTTTCCCGTCTGCGTTGTCTTTTCAGATTCACTTAGGGGTCCTTTAATGCTACCAATTTGCATAGGTTCAGAATCATCTGTTTTTGTCTCTGCTACTGCTTTCTTTTCACGATTTCCTATTCTATTGTAGTCAAAGAGAGTTCTGTCTTTTCTTCTCCCCCCTAATCTATGATCCAGTTTTACTACTAGATCTATCAAATCCGTCCAGTTCTCAGGGGGATCTACCACATGTGCTAATGCATCTTTGAGTTCATCACGAAGCCCTTTGTAAAAGAGGGCACTACGCTTCTCAGCAGGCCATTCTGCTTCAGCTACCAATCTATTGAAGGTGGAAATGTAGGTGGTTATATCTTTAGTGACTTGTTTAAGGTTCAATAATTCTGTGTCTGCAGCATGAGTAAAGGTGTGTTTGTCAAATAGTTTACGTAACTCCCTCTTGAAGGCTTCATAATTTAACAGTAGAGGATCATCCTTTTCAATAAGAGGTATAGTCCAGTTTGCGGCTGATCCTCCCACATATTAAACAACAAATGCCACTTTTGCCTGGTCTGTAGGGAAACATGAGGCTTTGCATAAAAACTGTAACTGACATTGAGTGAGACAAGCAGCGCATTTAGTAGGGTCTCCATAAAAACGTTCAGGTGGAGCTAATGGAATGGTTTAAGGGGTTACTACTTGTACTGCCGGGTTTTGAGCGCTAGCGTCTGCCCCTCCATCTCTATCCCGATTTAATGCATCTGCTCTGTTGGAAAGGGCTTGGGTTTCTCTTTGAAGATTTCGCCATCATAGTAGGTAGGGCTGTGAGAGTTAGATCCATGGCACTCGGGTGGCAAAATATCTGTAATGCTTTGCGTTCTGTCGTGCTTTCACCTTTGTTGCCTCAGGAGTGCCAAGGAGTAAGAAGTTAGGTCCACAACCTCACCCTATCACCACCATATGCCAGAGTAGACACAGATGCATCTAATGGTGATTAGGGGGAAGGAGGGTGAACATAAAAAGGGAAGAAGGATAAAACAAGAAATCTTCTCCAATCATTGTGGTCCGGTTACCTGCAAAGATTCGGTATGATTCTACTGTATAAAGAGAAAGAAAAAAATTAATATCTATCCCTGCCTATCTCTATTCTGTAGTCCGTGTGTTCTATATATATATATATATATATATACCTGTCTTTACTGCGTCTGCTTACCTCTCTGTAACTTCTGTTCTTAAAAGTGCATAAACACTATAGCTTTGATGTGAAGGATCTCTGACTCTTTAGTAGAAAACAACTTAGGATTAGGTATGTATCTCATATAAGGAGTAATGAATAGTTATGTACTAATTCCTTGCTCACTATGTAGATTGGAACAAGTAACAAAAAAGGAATCAAATGCTCAATCAGGATACGTTTGAATGCTTGCTATCAGCATCCAAACGTTATATTTGTGAAATGTGTTCATGACCTGTTAACTGTCACAGGGAAAACCATGAAAGCAATGCTCTCTAAATAATCACTATCGCAATAGAGCCTAAAACACCATAAAGTACACGGTAGCAACCAAACACCTTAAGTTGCCACATAGAACACTATTCCGGATTCTCCTCAAAAACAAAGATCAATAAGAGGGCTATGCAGGTAACATACATTAGTCCATAACAAAGAACGTGCCCCAGGAACAAACTATATCAAGAAAACATAATAAAGCACAATCAGAACTTCTTTTAAACAACGGGCGCTTCACTCACAATACCACAACCCGACGAACCTCCTCGGACGCCACCACCGTGACCCGGATGAACTTGCAGGAAAACTGGCTCGAACGCAAAGCGTTTCCGGGGCTGAGAGGTGGGCTTAAATCTCGCTCTCTATTCTCCTACGCATGCGCTGTCCTTTGCGCATGCGCTCATGTGGGCAGTGTCGGCCATCTTGCCAACCACGTCCTCTGTTTCTTGCCATCCACGTTTACACGCATAACATAGACTATCAGAGAGGCCAAATATATACCTCTGCTTGATTATTTGACACCATACGCTGAGAAAGACTATCAAATAACAATGGATTCGATAAGAGAGATCAAGAGCTGCGAACACTATTGGAATACAGTTCAGAAATGAGTTTGAATACGAGTTCAGAACAAGACACAGAATCTGAAATGGAACTGAGCTCACAAACAGAAGTAGGTACCCAATGGAGCCGCCCTCAGTTATTGATGAGTTGTGTTTTTTAAGTAGAGACAGGGCATTGAATATCAAACAAGAACCACAAGGTGAAGGAATAAACTAACAAGGAAATGCAAATAACCAACATGAAAAATAGTATGCTCGTATTGTTAGCAAAATCAAGAGTAGAAAAGACATAGTGGTTTGCCAATCATATAAAGGGGGTAACGTGGTGTTGTGACCTCTAGGCATGTACAACAATGAAGCAAAATCTCAGTTATAAGATATCAAATGTTATCAAAAAGTTCTACAAAGTATTTTAATGGAGGTAAAAAACAAATACCATAAAGATTTAGCTTGATGGAGAGGTTTTGGCATGATTTCACAGGATGAATATATGTACCTGAAGGTAGTTGATCCGATTATACCAATCTTGTATCTTATTTCTAAAATACATAAGAGCGCATTTACCCCTCTCCAACAACTTTTCCCATGTCCATTCACTAAACCTTTTTCCACATCCAAATTACGCTGTATAATTACTCGACAGTTTTCACATACATATACATTTTTTTCTAAACCAGCAGTTTTAGATACTTGGATATTTTATCCAAAGAATCCATTTTATTTTATATTTTTCTGACAAAATAATAGTAATTCCTTCATGCTCTATTTTATTAATAGCTTCCATTGTTATTATTTGTTGTTTTTCCAGCTTTAAAAGTTCTTCATTGAATGTAGAATACTCTTGCAGTGCTGGCATTAGGCAGATTATATATTTCTTTTCTCCAATCTTTTTGTATATTATTTGCGGAGCAACATTTTCATTTGGAAACAAGTTTGTAAGTAGCCGACTTTGCAAAGCTTCTTTTCCATGTTTTGTCAAAACACCAATTCTTATATCTTGAAGGATGTCTCCATAATCTTCATCACTTGTCGGATGAGTGTAGGAGGAGTGACAGGGTGATTGCTGTACTACATGGGTGCTACCTGGGTAATTGAAGGAGCGAATGAGTAGTGTGTAGGTGGTTAAAGGACTGCATGGGTAGCGCACAGGGGATTGCAGCAGTGTATGTGTATGTGTCAGTGCCTGGGTTATTACATAAGTACATGGGTACTAACTGAATGTTTATAGATTACTGCAAGAGAGTACATGGTGAATGTATAAGTGCTTAGGTATTGGCGGAGTGATTGGATATGAACATAGTACTGAATGGATGATTGGAGGAGTGCATGGGGAATGAGTAGTGTGTAGGTGATTAGAGGACTGCATAGGTAGTGCACAGGCATGTGTCAGTGCATGTGTTAGTATCTGGGTTAATATCTGGGTCATTGCATGAGTAAATGGGTACTGACTGAATGAGGAGAGTACTGCGATGAGAGTGTATGGTGAATTTATAAGTGCTTGACAATTGGCGGAGTGATTGGATAAGTACATAGTACTGGCTAGAATGAGAGACTGAGTAGTGTGTAGGTGATTAGATGACTGCAAAAGTAGTGCACAGGGATTTGTAGCAGTGCATGTGTTAATATCTGGGTTAATATCTGGTACATTGCATGAGTTAATGGGCACTGACTGAATGAGGAGAGTACTGCGTGGAGAGTTCATGGTGAATTTATAATTGCTTGACAATTGGCAGGGTGATTGTATAAGTACATGGTACTGGCTAGGTGATTGGATGAGTAATGGGAAGTGACAAGGTGATTGCTGTACTGCATGGGTACTACCTGGGTAATTGAAGGAGCGAATGAGTAGGGTGTAGGTGATTAGAATACTGCAGGGATTGTGCACAGGGGGTTGTAACTGTGCATATGTTAGTGCCTGGGTCATTACATGAGTACATTGGTACTGACTAAATGATTAGTGCTTGGTTTACTGCATAACTACATGGGTAGTGCTTGTCTGATTGGGAGAGTGCTTGGGTAGTGTCTGGGCGATTTCATAAGTGTTTGGGTAGTGGCAGAGAGATTTCATTAGTGCTTGGATACTAACTGGATGATTGCAGAATATAGAATCAGTCAATCATTACTCATGTAGTTTTAAAATCAGCTAGTCACTACCCTTGCACTCCTCTAATCGGTCAAGCACCTCTCAATAGTTCACTAATATAACTGTATAAATACAATCAGAACACATAGATAAGTCATTACATATTATCTAGTTAAGTAGATAAGTACAACAAGGATGCAAGGGTAATATATGGCAGTTTACGTTTGAGCTACATCTTGACCATTCTATCTGCAAATATGTGACATCATTAAACTATAAATCTCAACAAACTTAATAAAGAAGGCTAATTAACAACACCTTTTATGAACATTTTTTAGACCACACTTTTATTCTACATCTTCACTTTTGCATCTAAAATTACATGGCATCATTACACTATACCTTTCTTCAGACTACAAAAACAAACCCAATTAACAGCACCTTATTTCACCATTCAATCTTAAAATATGTGACATCATTTAACTTTACCCTTGTACAAACTAATAAAAGGAACCTAATTATTAACAACTTATATGATCATCTTCCATACCATGAGTACATGGGTACTGACTGAATGATTAGAGTACTGCAAAGAGAGTGCATGTGAATTTATAAATACTTGGGAATGGACAAAGTGATTGCATAAGTACCTAATACTGGCTGGGTGGTTGAAGGAGTGCATAGGGAGTGACAGGGTGATTGCTGGATTGCATGGGTACTACCTGGAGAATTGAAGGAGCGAATGAGTAGTGTGTAGTTGGTTAGAGGACTGCATGGGTAGTGTTCAGAGGATTGTAGCACACAAAGCCCTACACGATAAAGGCCCGAGCTACCTCAACAACCGCATCAACTTCTACGCTCCCAAACGCCATCTACGATCAGCCAGTCACGCCCTCGCCGCCGTCCCCCGCATCTGAAGAACGACAACAGGAGGAAGGTCCTTCTCCTACCTGGCCGCCAAGACCTGGAACTCCCTCCCGTCCGACCTGCGCCTGACCCAAGACCACCTCTCCTTCAGGAAGAAGCTCAAGACCTGGCTGTTCGAGCAGTAGCAGCACCCCCCCCCCCCCAAGCGCCTTGAGACCCTCCGGGTAAGTAGTGCGCTCTATAAATGTCTTTGATTGATTGATTGATTGATTGAATTTGTTAGTGACTGGGTCATTACTAGGCCTGGGCGGTAATTTCGTTGCACTCGCGGAATTTGCGATATTTTGACATTTTCGTGTTCCGCGCAGAGCACGAAAATGTCAAAACTTTCGCAATCTGCCCCGAAATGGATGTTTTTTCTTGTTTGCGCTTTAAAAATGCGTTCTTACGCCTGCGGTAGTGACTTACCGGGTCCCTGCTTCGCCGATGAGTTTTCCTATCAGTTCGCGTGCGCCACAAGATGTTGGATTGTTGATAACCGGTCGCGCTATCCCGTGCGAATTTGCGATCGCGAACACGTCATTCGACCCGGAAGAGGAAATAGGCATTGCGAGCAAGATGGCCGTGCCCATTAGCGATCGCATGGGTAAGTTAAAGGTACATTTCCCCGCGAGTACGCAAAAACACATAGCGAACGGGAGGGAAAAGCAATCTCCACATCTTTGCAAAAGTTCTGCATGCTCAAGGAAGATTTAAGCAATTTCGTGATAGCTTGCAAAAGTAAATTTCGCAAATTCTGCCCACCCCTAGTCATTACATGAGAACATGGGTACTTACTAAATGATTAGAGCACTGCAAGGAGAGTGCATGTTGAATGTATAAGTGCTTGGGAATTGGCAGATTGATTGGATAAGTACATAATACTGGCTATACCAAAGACAAGAGAAGAAAATACCTTAAGACAACACTCCACTGAAGGAGCATTAAACATTCGAATTCACACCGATGTCTATGATCATTCAAGTGTAGCAGAAGTATGGATGAATGTAGGGTCAGTGATTCCCCCTTATAGCCATGTTGCTCATGTTATGGTACTTGAGTCACAGTGTGCAACATTACCGATTGCACTCCGAGTTGCGCCAACACTACAACAGAGACACACGTATTATTTACATCCTTGTCCAGCCCAGGATGGAATCACGCTCAGAGCCTTGGGTCATTGTTCACATCCCTACACTGGACTGGCATAGGCCAGGCCAACCTACTCCGCTTACGCTTACAAGGAGGGACGACAACGCTACATGTCCCAGGTCTTCCCTGTAGTGATCTGCTGATCACAGGTCTAGTTGTCAGCATGCCACAGCCACTCCCTCAGGGCTCGTTTACACCCACACTACACCCAACCAGCACAGGCTTCACAGGACATGTTACCCTGTCAATAAAAAGGCGCGGGAGCATGTGCCACTGTCTATCCGGGTGTGTCCGTGTGGTTATTATTTATGCATGAGGGCCTAGGGACCTACCACATCACATTCCCCATTGCTGGAGGTGACAAGATGTGTCTGTAGCACAATACTCAATCCTAAAGGGCCCATGACTTGAGGAGCACAGAGTTGATGGCAGCCGAGGTACTTTAGCCAACACGGGCCCCCCGTCACTTGGCGATGACTGAGGTGCACAGAGTTGGTGGCAGCCAAGGCACTTTGGCTGACAAGGGCCTCCCGCCATGTGGCAATGACTTTAGGTACACAGAGTTGGTGGCAGCCGAGGCATTTTGGCCGGCACGGGCCTCTCGCCATGTAGCGATGACTTGAGGTGCACTGAGTTAATGGCACCAGAGCTGAGCGGTTGTGCAGCCTGCGATGGTGCCTCGATACACCATCCTGGCAATCAAGGTTCAATCTGAATTGTGAGCCCAGCTGGACCGTAGTGTGCGCTGAAGGCAGCAGGCTGCACAGACATCACTCCTCGGCACGGTGCAGCAGGATACACTGGGGGCCTGTGGCGAGGAATCCAGTGACAGCTGAGGAGGTTGCTCGGGCACGTGGGGGACCCTCTTGGAGATACAACGGTGGTGGCAGGTGAGCACTGAGGTCTGGGTGTGCAGGGTTGGGCAGTCATTGCTGGGCATCAGACCGGTCTGGGGGCCAGGGCTGGGGTGCGACGACATTAGTGTACAGGCCCCTGTGGTCCAGTTTTGCCTGCAGATTGTTGGAACGTGTGTTTTCTGTTGTGGTGATTGTGTGTAGTGTCGGCAGGGGCCACAAGTAGTACATGTGTGCAGTCAATTGTCCCAACACATGCAGGAAGCCTGCTATGGTGTTGTCACCTTGCTTGGTCTCCAGTTGTCCCTGTGCAGTGTGGGTGAAGTGAAGCTGCAGGGGTATCAAGCTGATGCAAACCATGATGCTTACAGGTATGATAAATCCTGCATAATGAGACCGTAACAGAAGTTTGTGTGGTCATAACCTTTCTTTTATTTCTTACGAAGGTTACGACCACACAAATTTCTGTTACGGTCTTTTTGTGCAGGATTGATCATACCTGTAAGCCTTCCGGTTTGTCCAAGTGCAATACATTGTACTAGATTACGTTTGTGACCATACGGACGCTTGACCTTTGTCACCATTTATCCAACAGGTTTCTGAATACAGACTTTCTGAATGTAGAATTGTATTGGGGATTTCCCGAAAGATATGCAGTTAATTGGATCCACAAGTTGCCCTGATATAGTTCTGCATTGGGAACGGAACTTGTTGGCTGAGGTTTTCGTGTTGTTAATTTATGTTTTTGTAATAAAGTACTGTTTTTCCACAATTGTTGACTACTGGACTTCATGTACAACATAAGAGAACACAGGGGGTCTATCAGCCAATAAGTCTGGCCGGGCCGCCAATACGGACTACCAAAAGTCTCAGGGTGCCTAAGTCACCAAAGGACAGCCTATATAACAAGGGTGAACAACTACCAATATGCGAAGGAACAAACAACACACTGTACAGACCATTTAAAGATTGGTTAGCAAAATCCAAAACATTGAGCAATGGGATACCATCAAAACGACTTGATGATCAGTCATATCATCTGGCCATCCCAGGTGTGAGTTGGCTGGTCCCCTGATCATTGGGACATAGACGCCACACCATTAGTTGCTGGTCTTGGATTTGGTCCTACCAACATAAATGAGCCGCCATCAGATAGCTAATCTTTGATGGGTAATAAATTCTAGTGCAACACAAAATAGTGAGTTAAAATAGGATGATGTGTCCTCCATACATACATTTTATTCACCAGCCGAACAACACCCCCTAATTAAAAACCAGAACAGTGCAATGAAGACAGTCAAATAATTATCTGTCTAGTAACGGGCCAACATGTTTCTGCCTAGCGGGCAACCTGTCCCATGGCTTTCATCAGGGCCTCTCCTCTTTGGATAGTTGCACTTGTTATTGAATAAACAGTGATTAAATAAAAAAAATATATAAAATTATAAAGGTTGGAGATGATACGACCTGTACCAATCATGAACATTAAACCTCCATGTCACTTGAAAAGTGTGATTCTACGGAGGAAATATATAATAGTTAGTATCATGTAACAATGTCTGCTATTCCAAAACATATGTGTGTCACTTCAAATACTACAAATAAAATAAAATAAACAAGTTTTAGCTCACCCATCATGACAGGGGAAAGGACCTCACCTCACCTGGACCTTGCTCAGGTTCTACGAGGCCCGCACTATAGAAATAGAAGAAGTAAAACATAGAGTGAAGACACCATGAGGCTATTAAATCAGCAGTTCAAATAGTGTCTCTTGATCCCCTCTGTTTGTACATATCAACTTCTATCTATTTATCCACAGCAAAAAAGACTCTAGTCGCCTAACAGAATGCATACCTTGTCTCAAATTGTCCCATTCTTATCATGTTAGTTATGTCCTACATCTCTCTTATCACTCCTCTAAACAACCTGCCAGTATTTTCCCCAAGACAGCACTAAAGGGAAACCATTACTTTTAAGCCTGTAGGTTAAAGAAGTGCATGTGTGAAGGACTATAGAATCTCCAAGCATTCATACACCTTACCTCTCCGTCGGCACCTCAAGCTCAGTCCTAAGTCTTGGGGGAGGTACCGATCAGGAGAGGCCAGGCCATTTTTATCGGGTGTCGATAAGGCACCACTTGCGCCAACGAGCATATCAATGTGCGTTATACCGTGTAATGTGCATACAAAGATTGGCAGCAAGTGGATTGATCTCAAAGAGATAAAAGCGCACCCCTGTGATAAAGAAGAGTGCAATTATCAAAGTTTGGCGCTTACCATTTACTTTCTCCTCAAATATCTCGGGCACCCATTTTCCTTATGCAAACACCAAGAACTCCCGCGATCGCTCTCTCGAGATGGACTACAAAATGACGTCATCCCGTCATAATTTGTAGTTCCATCGCGGAGGCGATTGTTATCTCGGTCGGAGTATAATAATAAAGATACCCATTCAATGTCCCCTTATATGAACATTGTCAACCGGATCGTAAAAATTATCTCTGATTTCCCCACATACAGCTAGTGTTTCTATATCCTACAGGGAATAGCCAATGTATTGTATAACTACAAAGTAATGTCAAAGCGTCCATTTTTGTAGTTACAATGTCATACCATGTTGTTTTCTTGTTGTTTTTTTTACAATGACTATAGCCACTGTTTAGAGACTACAAAATGATGTCATAGAGCCCATATTTGTAGTTTCTTTTAAATATGTTCTCCTACCATATCGTTTTTTGTATAGAAGCTATAGCTAACTAGATTCCTCTGAGACCAGATGAAACCTAGACTACATATGTGTATAGTGTGTTTAAACCAGATACCTTAATCTTATAATCTAGACTTAACCTCTAGTCAGGTACCTTGAAAAAATCTCTGACAGCTGGTTGGAAAAAATGCCCTGCCTGTATCTGTTTACTCGAAAGTTATATATCGCTGGATCGATGGCTATATATCCTATAGATGGTTAAATAATTCATGTCTATTGCCAAATGACAAAAACCTATGTGTCTGTTATTCGATCCACTAGTTTCTGAATGATAGACTCATACCTACAGGTTATGGACTGCTCGAATCACTTAGATGTACTTGTTTGATGACTAACATGTGAACTAATTTCTACAGTGAGGTCCAAGGGATATCGTCATTGAGTCCTTCTGTGTCCGTATGAAGCTTGTAAATCCATTTCTGTTCTTTTTGGAAAAGATACCTAGACACATCACTTATATGCATGGGTATAAATGGTTTCTCAAGGACTGTCCATTGGAAGTCTGTTTCACAGTGTTGCTTCTCTAGGAAGTGTCTCATGAGTTTCGTGATAGATTTCTTGCAACGGAAAGAGCTCTTATGCTATAACATTCGGATGTGTACCTTTCGAGTGGTCATCCCCACGTACCGAATAGAGCAAGAGCATGTTAGCAAATAGATTAAATTATTGCTGTTACAGTTGCTGAAATGTAGCTGTGACCATGGTCTGTTGGTACTTATATCTATTTCTGTGAAGTGTTTGGTCTGGGGGCAGACAGAACAAATGCTACAAGGATGGTGTCCCACCACAGGAGGTAAATTCCACAGGGTACCCACTGGTTTTTTAGCAGTCTCCTTATGTCGGGTATGTAGAAGGCGGTCTCGAATGCTACTGGCCCGTATTCAAGACTGCCTTGTACATATCCAACTGACTGTCTTCATTGCACTGTTCTGGTTTTTAATTAGGGGGTGTTGTTCGGCTGGAGAATAAAATGTATGTATGGAGGACACATCATCCTATTTTAACTCACTATTTTGTGTTGCACTAAAATGTATTACCCATCAAAGATTAGCTATCTGATGGCGGCTCATTTATGTTGGTAGGACCAAATCCAAGACCAGCAACTAATGGTGTGGCGTCTTTGTCCCAATGATCAGTGGACCAGCCAACTCACACCTGGGATGGCCAGATGATATGACTGATCATCAAGTCGTTTTGATGGTAACCCATTGCTCAATGTTTTGGATTTTGCTAACCAATCTTTAAATGGTCTGTACAGTGTGTTGTTTGTTCCTTCACATATTGGTAGTTGTTCACCCTTGTTATATAGGCTGTCCTTTGGTGACTTAGGCACCCTGAGAATTTTGGTAGTTCGTATTGGCGGCCCGGCCAGACTTATTGGCTGATAGACCCCCTGTGTTCTCTTGTGTTGTACATGTAGCGTAGCTGGGGATACGAACCAGGCATGGGTCTTTAAACTGTGAATCCCTTTGACCCTCTCTCCACGGTTTGTTTGTGATACTGGACTTCATGACCTGGCGCACATCTATTTCAGAAACCACAATCTTGGATGTGGAGAACAGAGGTGCCAGGCAACGGCTGGGGTTTGGGTTGGTTGCGCAGGAACACTACACATTGGGATGAGCGTGTGGTTCATGTACAGGGGCCCGCCGTTGCTTTTGTGGATATGCATCCACATGTGTGAGAAAGTTTCATGGGGCTGGCTGTGAGACTCCTCCGACTTTGGCAGTTGTTGGTTGGAAGGTACCAGAGGTCAACAGGTGCAGCACAGCCAGCAGATTTGTCTGCGGAGGGATGTTGGTTGTCATCTTTGTTGGTACCTTCAGCCTGTGGGCAATGTGGCAGTTTGCACCAACCTGAGAATGGGGCGATAATTCTTTTACCACTTTTGCTACGCTAAAGTGTCGATAACTCTGCGATAACTCCTTGAGAATATGCCTCACTCTAGGGTTATAGGGTGGCTCTAAAACAAGCCTTTGTGTTTATTAGGAGTTTGTTGTAGCTTCATGCGAATCACAAGAAAAGAATTAAAAAAAAGGTGATCAAACAAAAAAAGTGAGCAGGGTACAAACAACCTGACCCCCTAGGCCTGCTCAGGGGCTTTTTTTTTAAAAGTGCCTGATTGTGTGCTGGGTACACAAATCTGGACAAAAATGTTTTAAAAACAGTGGGGCACCTTCTCAAGGACTTATCAGCACTTTAGCGCAGCAAAAGTGGCCAAAGAATTATCGTCCCATTCTCAACCTGGTGCAAACTGCCGATATCACCAGTTTTCCAGCGATAGTTTCCGCAAAACAAATCGCCAAAGATGAGAGCGACAACTAACGCTAATGATATGCAGAGTATGCATCCCCGTGCGAAAAAACATGAAAACACCACTTCGCGATATTTTAAATGGCCAGCCAAATCTGCGATGCGATCTAAAAACAGGCGATAAGGCGTGTTAGCAGTAGGAATTTAACACCTGCATTTTACTGGTGTAAAATGCAAAAACAACAATTGATGGACAAAATGCAGAACAATGTCATACATTCACCCCAGCACAAAGATCTGGGCCTAAATTCATAGTGCTTTACAAGTGCTTGGTTTATTGCATGACTACATGGGTAGTGTTTGGCTGACTGGGAGAGTGTATGGGTTGTGCCTGGGTGATTTCATAACTCTCTAGGTAGTGACAGAGTGATTTCATGAGAGCTTGGATACTAACTGGGTGATTACAGATTATGGAATCAGTCAATCATTACTCAAGTAGTTTAAAAATCATCTACTCACTACCTTTGCACTTCTCTAATCGGCCAGGCACCTCTTAATAGTTAACTAATATAACTGTATAAATACAATCAGAACACATAGATGAGTCATTACATATTATCTAGTTAAGTAGATAAGTACAACAAGGATGCAAGGGTAATATACGGCAGTTTACTTTTGAGCTACATCTTGACCATTCTATCTGCAAATATGTGAGATCATTAAACTATACCTCTCAACAGACTTAATAAAGAAGGCTAATTAACAACACCTTTTATGAGCATTTTTAAAACCACACTTTTATTCTACATCTTCACCTTTCTATCTAAAATCATATGGCATCATTTAACTATACCTTTGTTCAAACTACAAAAAGAAGCCTAATTAACAGCACCTTAATTCACCATTCAATCTTAAAATATGTGACATCATTTAACTTTACCTTTGTACAAACTAATAAAAGAAACTTAATTATTAACACCTTAAATGAACTTCTTTCAAACTACACATTTGTGCTGTATCTTCAACCGCATATCTAGAAATATGTGGCATCATTCAGTTATACCTTTGTGTAGATTTAAAAAGGAAGCCTAATTAATAACATCAATAATCATCTTAATAATATTACTGTACAAACTCATTTTTAAACAACATTCAAGTACATGGAAACAAACTCCAATATACATCTTTCCACTTTAATATTATATTTCAAACAACATAGTTTTAGAACAATGTTAAACATGTTTAAATAAACCTCACAAATGCATAACTCACCTTGCAGATAAATGAGTTGAATGAAACATCTCACAAACTGTGACAGGAGTTTTTTTTACATACAATCAATATAATGCACTCAGCAAGGTAAAACCAGTAATGGCAAGGTTTCCCTCTCTTTCGCCATACAAATACACATAGGCAACAAATAAATTTGCTTCCAAGAGTTTTTCAAATTGTAAAACACATTTCTATTGGTTCCACATAATAACCCTTAGCAACTGACTTCTTCCCCCAATCTGCTTAATGCCAGTTGCCATAGTAACAATTCATGGAACATTCAACTTAACTGACAGGTCACAATTTCACCATATTTTCAAGTTTACCACACAATGTTGCAAATGCAAACAGCAGGTCTGGTTGGCTTTGTAAAACGTGACCTTGTCCTTTCTACTGTACCTTTCAAACATTTTTTACTAACCAATAAAAAACATTCTTTTTAAAGAAAGTAAAATGCACCCATTTTTTGAATGTACAAACTTCTTAAACAGTCAATCAATTCTTTACTTTCTTAAAACAGCATCATGTCCACCATTTTGCATACCTCTCATTCTACCAACTGACTCCATCAGCAACTGACATCTTTTCATTACCTGCAGTCATCCCTTCAAGATGCTTTCAGTGTGGATTTTTGGGCACAGCTATGTTTTCTGATGCAAAAGGCATGCTGAACGCAGAGGTATTGACAAAGACCTAGCTTTGCAAAATGTAGACATTAAATGGTTTGGACAGAAAGGATCAAAGTGGCATAAATTGATGCCTTTGGTTAAAACCTTTGTGCATCTCCAACCCCCTGACCTCATGATTGTGCACTGTGGTGGCAATGGCCTAGGCACATTGACTGGGGTAGGTCTGGAAATGCTAATGAAGGATACCTTTGCAGAATTAATGTTGCTTTACCCCCAAATTCTCTTTGTATACTCTAACATATGCCAAAGACAGAAGTGGAAGTGGTACAATTTTGTCCTTAGATGGAGAAAGCTGGAAATAATGTCAATAAAGCTGTTTCTGCTTTCCTAAGAGACCATAGGAAGGGCTCCATCTATAACAACCATCTACGTTTCCATATGGCTGGCATCTACAGAAGTGATGGAGTACACCTCATTGATCAAGGCAACAGAGTGTTTCTCAACAACCTAAAGCTCTGCATCCACACTTGAATGTAGCTACAACAATCTCCCAATGAAAACAAGGGTTCTTTTTAGATCCACGCAATAACCCAACATATAACCAGGCTTTTTAAAAACAAATCTTTAAAAAATAATGGCAAGAGGGCCGCGGGGGCCTCCCTCCTGTGGCCGATTCTGGCCCCGAGGACCCCATTCCTCGGGGCATGCCCAAACATATGTTTTTTATATAGCAATGGGGGGATGCATGGCCCCCCTCCCGGACCACTTTTGGCCCCGGGAACCCCATCCCCCGGGGCCTGGCCTCTCCTTTTTTTAATAAAAAAATAAACAGAGGAGGAGAGCCGTGTGGCCCCCCTCCCAGGCCACACCTAGCACCGGGGACCCCATCCCCTGGGGTTGGCCATCTCCTTTGGGGACTTTGGGGGAGTCCAAATGCCCCAACGGTCCCTGCCAGCTCCCCGCGCCCTGCGAGAGCCGGCATTGCTTTTCCGTATGGGGAGGTGCTAACATGCAGCTCCCCATGTGGAAAAGCAATCTGCTTTGCTTTATTGAAGCGGAAGCGGGTTTCCCTGCTCTCGATTCAATGAAGCAAATCAGTTTGCAATGATTGCGTCTCCCGGCCAGCAATTGCAAACATCAGTGTCCTGGGGCTCTGCATGAGCTATGCCTGGGGGTGGAGGTCCCCAGGGCCATCACTAGCTCCATGAAGGGGGGCGCGTGGCCCCCCTCACAACCAATGCACAGCCCTGGGAGGTGATGATCCCCTGCGCTCGGGGGTCCACAACAGACCCCCAAATTAGAATATTAGTGCCCCGGGGAGGTAGTGGTTCCCGGTGCACACAGATGTTTTATGTTTTTTTTAAAGCCCTAGGTGTGGCGGTCCATGGGGCTGTGGGGAGGCCATGTCCCCCCACAAAACAGTTAATGAAAGCCCCCGGGAGTGGCAGTCCCCGGGGCTTGGGGGGACTTAGAGGCCTCCCCACAGATTAAAAAAGAAGGTGGTGGCAGTCCCCGGGGTGGTCGGGGTCCCCTGGGCCCCCGCAAATATTTTTTTGCATCCCCCGGGACTTAACCCACCTGGAGGCTAGTTAATAACAAAGCGCGGGAGCTGTGGTTTTTTTTATTTTCGCGGCCGGATCCGCGGATCCTCCGTGCATCATGATGAATTTTTTCTTTTAAAAAAACGTTTTGGGGCCTTTGGGGTCCTTGTGGGACCCCCTAAGCAGGCATAGGGGGTCAGGGTGTTTCTACCCTGACCCCTTCTCCTTTTTTGCACATTTGTTTTACTGTTTTCTTGTGTTTTCTTGTGCCTCGCTTCTACCGAGGCACAAGATGGCTGCCAACACTTCCTGGTTTGGAGTGTTGACAGCCAATTAGAATACAGCTCCTGGTTGGGAGGGTGTGCAGATCCTCTGTGCCTCTATAGATCAAAACTTTTATTTTTGGGTTTTCTCAGCAACTACTGAATGGATTTACACTATTTAAGAAAAAGAGTGCTTTCTGAACAAAGCATTATCTTTCTGACATATTTGATGTCATTCCATTTAGCAGTTCGAACTGTAGCCGTGTCTAAAGTTTCCTATCGGAATTAACATGGAGAAAACACGTTTTCCGCCAGTAGGTAATATATACCCTTTGCGTGTTTTTCACGTTTGGTTCACTGCTTTCTTGTGCCTCTGTTCTACTGAGGCACAAGATGGCTGCCAACACTTCCTGGTTTGGAGTGCTGACAGACAGTTGACATCAAATCAGCATGCAGCTCGTGCTCAGGAAGGTACATAGTTAAGTACAGAGTACAGTACAGAGTATGGTACTTCGTCTCTAGATAGTACCATGATTTTACTTTTGATTTTCTCAGGAACTACTGAACGGATTTACACCATTTAACAAAAAACACAATCTGCAAACCGAATTCTACCTTTTTGCCAAATTTAGTGTAATTCCGTTCAGCCGTTCGGGCTGTAGCCCTGGCTAAAGGTCCTATGGAAAATTGCATGGGGAAAACATGTTTTGGGACCCCCCTTTTTTCTCTGCCCCACTTGACAAATCACCCCCAATCTTTCAGGGAAGGAGCGGAGCAGAGCAGGCCATTTTCTTGGAGAATTTTGCGTGTATTCGTCCACTGGTGCAAAAGTTATTCCAAATAGAATGTTGCGGATTTCCAAAGGAAACTAGGTCCTAACTTTATCTACCTACTGGCGACCGCCAGTAGGTAATATATACCCTTTGCGTGTTTTGCACGTTTGTTTCACTGCTTTCTTGTACCTCGGTTCCACCAAGGCACAAGATGGCTGCCAACTCTTCCTGTTTTGGATTGTTGACAGACAGTTGACATCCAATCAGCATGAAGCCCGTGCTCGGGAAGGTACAGAGTAAAGTACAGAGTACAGTACAGAGTACAGTACTTCATCTCTAGAAATCATTTTACTTTTGATTTTCTCAGGAACTACTTAACGGATTTACACCATTTGACAAAAAGCACAATCTGCGAACGGAACTCTACCTTTTTGCCAAATTTGGTGTACTTTCGTTCAGCCGTTCGGGCTGTAGCCCTGGCTAAAGGTCCTATGGAAAATTGCATGGGGAAAACATGTTTTGGGACCCCCCTTTTTTCTCGGCCCCCACTTGACGAATCACCCCCAATCTTTCAGGGAAGGAGCGGAGCGGAGCAGGCCATTTTCTTGGAGAATTACGCATGTATTCGTCCACCGGCGCCAACGTTATTCCAAATGGAATGTTGTAGATTTCCTATGGAAACTACGTCCTAACTATATCTACCTACTGGCGACCGCCAAAAGGTATTATATACCCTTTGCGTGTTTTGCACGTTTGTTTCACTGCTTTCTTGTGCCTCGGAGACACAAGATGGCTGCCAACACTTCCTGGTTTGGAGTGTTGACAGACAGTTGACATCCAATCAGCATGCAGCTCGTGCTCGGGAAGGTACAGAATACAGTACAAAGTACAGTACAGAGTATGGTATGTCGTCTCTAGATATCACTATGATTTTACTTTTGATTTTCTCAGGAATTACTGAACGGATTTACACCATTTAACAAAAAGCACAATCTGTGAACCGAACTCTACCTTT
The DNA here is from genome assembly GCF_964261635.1 of Lissotriton helveticus. Taxonomy (NCBI): domain Eukaryota; kingdom Metazoa; phylum Chordata; class Amphibia; order Caudata; family Salamandridae; genus Lissotriton; species Lissotriton helveticus. The sequence goes on from NC_136071.1 coordinate 588,432,230, forward strand.
TTGCCAAATTTGGTGTAATTCCGTTCAGCCGTTCGGGCTGTAGCCCTGGCTAAAGGTCGTATGGAAAATTGCATGGGGAAAACATGTTCTGGGACTCCCCTTTTTTCTCAGCCCCCACTTGATGAATCACCCCCAAACTTTCAGGGAAGGAGCAGAGCAGGACATTTTCTTGGAGAATTTTGCGTGTATTTGTCCACCGGCGCCAAAGTTATTCCAAATAGAATGTTGCGGATTTCCTATAACCGAGACACAAGATGGCTGCCAACACTTCCTGGTTTGGAGTGTTGACAGACAGTTGACATACAATCAGCATGCAGCTCGTGCTCTGGAAGGTACAGAGTACAGTACACAGTACAGTACAGAGAACGGTACTTCGTCTCTAGGTATCACTATGATTTTACTTTTGATTTTCTCAGGAACTACTGAACGTATTTACACCATTTAACAAAAAGCACAATCTGCGCACCAAACTTTACCTTGTTGCCAAATTTGGTGTAATTCCGTTCAGCGTTTCGGGCTGTAGCCCTGGCTAAAGGTCTTATGGAAAATTGCATGGGGAAAACACGTTTTGGGTCCTCCATTTTTTCTCTCCCCCCACTTGACGAATCACCCCCAAACTTTCTGGGAAAGAGTGGAGCGGAGCAGGCCATTTTCTTGGAAAATTTGGCGTGTATTTGTCTACCGGCGCCAATATATATATATATATATATATATATATATATATTCACAGAAAAAACCATAGGTTATAGACCATATATAGTTAGGAATTAGCATTTACAAAACCTTGAAAATTCACTGACAAAACCATAGGTTATAGACCTATCATATCAGTGATGTCATCAGTGATGTCATTTGAGATGTCATCAGTGATGTCATCAGTGATATCACTGACCATGTCATGAATGATGTAATATGTGACATGATCAGCAGTGGATTGCGGGTGCGCGATATATAGTTAGTACAACTAACTATATATGGAATTTCAATGGTTTTGTGTGAGTAAAAAAAAGGTTTTTTAAATGCTAATTCCTAACTATATATGGTCTATAACCTATGGTTTTTTCAGTGAATTTTCAAGGTTTTGTAAATGCTAATTCCTAACTATATATGGTCTATAACCTATGTTTTTTTCTGTGAATTTCAATGGTTTTTTAATAGCAAATATCAAAAGCTTTAAAATGTATTCTTCTTTAAATCAAAAAATATATTTTATATGTTTATTAATAAAAAAAAAATTATTATTATGTTTTGGTTCGCTCCCGGTCCGCGAACCGGGTAGCTTCCCGTTAGCTCAATTTGGTGTCGCGACTCGGTACGCGAACCGGTAAACGTTCCGTTTGCGCAACTGCCGCGTTAGAAATCAACATCGTGACGCGTCGCGGAAGCGCGACGTATCGCGTTGTCGTGTAATGCGTCTTATGACACGCCGCGTTAGCGCACCCGGAAGTGCTCCGGTACGCGAACCGAGGCGCGAAGCGCAGCTCCCCGGAAGCGATCCGGGGCGCGGCCCGCAGCGCGTAACGTAAGCGTAACAGGTCATGTGACTTGTTAATAAAACTTTTCATTGGTTCATTTCACTTTTGGTTTCCTAATGATGTAAGGCTAGGTCATGTGACCTAAAAATAACACTTTTCATTGGTTTAGAACTATTTTTTTTCCAAAATGATGAAAGCCCCCACCTTTTTTCTCACTCTGACTTTCAACTTTGTGAGAGGAAGACCTATTTTGCTTAGTAGAAAATGGCTTCAGTAGTAGCTGCAGCTGGTGCCCCCCACCACCACCACCACCACCAAGGAAGAGAGGACCACCTCCACAGTTCCTTCCCAACACAGAGGAGGAAGAGGATGAAGAAGAGGAAGAGGAAGTACAGCCAAGACAGTTTTTACATGAGGAGCCCCGGATATCTCACCACAAAAATAGTTTTATTTGGCAGTTTTTTCCTTTTCCTCAAGGACAAAAAAAAGTGAATGCTCGCTATGTGACATGCCTCATATGCAAAGAAGATTTATCTAGAGGCACAAATAAAAAGTATAGTTTCGGCAACTATACTATGCACCATCATATGCAGAGGTGGCATCCACTGAATTACAGCATGGCAGAGATGCGTGACCTCCATGACAACCCACCAACTCCTGTGGCCAGTACATCGGCACAGGTAACTCTGTCGGGGCCAGAGGCACGGGAAACAGTGCCAAACATTCAAGAAAATTTTGTGCACATGAAGATAGTGTGTCTTTATTGTGGTAACTTACTCTCATGTGCAAATATGAGTATCAATTTGATAAACAGAGCATATGAAAACCACAAGTGCTCAAAACGCCCCAAAAAATAAAAAAAATTGTTGCTCCTGTTGAGCCCTTTCTAATGCCTGTTTTTCGTTGTTTCCCCTCAAAAAAACCAAACAAAAACATAAAATTGTTCAAAAAATACAAAAAAACCAAAAAATGTTCAGAAAAATAAAAAAAATATATAAAACAACAAAAACATTTAAAAAAAAGTTCTTTTCAGAACTACCTCCCCTTTATAAAAAAATTGCTAGAATGTTTAGCACTCTGGCAACCTCTATTTCTTTTGGTTCGCTTCCCGGTTCGCTCCCCGGTACGCGAACCGGGAGCGAACCAAAAAATGTTTTTGAAAAAAGAAGAGTAAGTATAAGGGAAGTAAACAGAGAGTAATGTTAAAAGAAAGACAACTATAGGGACTAAACCAGAGATACTGTTTAATAGTTCTATTTACCGAAGAAAAGATGGAAGAGGGTATAATTGTGAAAAACAAAATAGATAAGGAAGTGAAAGAAAAAAAGGAGAGTAGAAGAATAACAAAGAAGAGTTTCTTAGAGAATGTGAGTGAATGTTCAAAATAAGATTAAAACATGTGGAATAACAGAGAGAAAAAACAGAAAGCAGAAAAGAAGAAGTAACAGAAAAGGAATAATTGAAACAGCAAAGAAATGTAAATAACATAGGGGCATATTATCAACATAGGCAATAAAAGTTTCGCAGCTTTTATTGGCAGAAATGTGTCGCTAAAGCCGCTTTTGCGGCAGAAAACTGCCGCTAAAGCCGCTTTTGCAGCAGTTTTCTGCCGATAAAAGCAGCAATAATTTTATTGGCTGTGTTCATAATATGCCCCTTAGTGTGCTTCAACTACACAGAGAAAGCATAATGAACAAGTAGTGAAAGAGTGATCAGTCAGAGACACTTAGAGTAATAGAGACGGAGTGAGTGAACAAGAGTGAGGAACTATGAGAAGAGAGGGACTGGGAAAAGGAGTGGAAGGAGTAGAGTAAGTATGTAATAGAAAAAGGAATGAGGGAAGTAGCAAAGGCAGGAAAGTGAGGGTTAAAGAAATGAAGCAGTGGAACTAATAGTAGTTAAATGTGATAGAAATGTAACGAAAAGAGTACAAAACATTTACCTTATAATTGTCGTTAACTTAGTCACTTGTTATTTTTATACTTTCAATCTGTGAAAGAGAGAATAAGCATTTGAAAAATATTAAAACATGTATTTAAAAATTAGAAAAGACAAGGGAAAAGATTGAAGGACAAACAGTTTTTCAACAACTTTGACACTTACAGAAGCCTCTGCTTCTCCAGGCCCCCTACACAGTCCTAAAGATATACATTTTAAACTAACAGTATCTTGATGCAGATGAAGTGAGGCCTATCTTGGAACATGGTGCATCTTTTGCACTGCTGTTGTCTCACAAAAGTGACGCAATGGCAGCGCAGTAGAGGTGCACAATCATCATAAAACTGTTCCTAACATTTTAAATGATTATTTCAGGATGGCAATAAGGTGTGTCCTATCCAGACGTTTGTTTCAGGTGAGGCCTACTCAGGGTTGCAGATGAAATTTAGGCTTGTTGAAAAGTACAGAGGAGATAATACATGTGCAGGCCTACCAATAAAGTTCAGACCTCCTCTGTTTCCCTGGACAAGCCTAAACTTAATCTGCACAATGTGATTCGTAATGTTAGGAAACACAGGTAATGTATTTGAAAAACGTGCAATTTCTTTTGCTCATTTCACAATCACATCACTTGTGTTTCCTTTGGTTAGGTATCTCATTGTGCAGATGTAGTCCAGCATATGAAAGAGTACGCACTGCATGCAACAACTTTGACACTTACTGAAGCCTCAGCTTCTGCATGCCCCCTACACAGTACTAATTATATACATTTTAAAGTGACGGTATCTTGCTGGAAATGAACTGAGGCCTATCTTGCAACATGGTGCATCTTTTACACAAAAGTGACGGAACAGCGGCGCAAAAGAGGCACACAGCCTTCATAAAACTGCCCTTAACATTTTAAATGATTGTTTCTAGATGCTGATAAGGTGTAGCCTATCCACAGATTTCTTTCAGGTGAGTCCTACTCAGTTTTGCAGATGAAATTTAGCTTCTTGAAAAGTACAGAGGAGATAATACATGTGCAGGCCTACCAACGAAGTGAGTCATGTCCACTGCACTCTTGAACAAAGGCCAGACCTCCTCTATCTCTCTGGACAGGCCTAAACCTCATCTGCACAATGTGATTCGTAATATTAGGAAACACAGGTAATGTAATTGAAAAATGTGGAGTTTCTTTTCCTCATTTCACAATCACATCACCTGTGTTTCCTTTGCTTAGGTATTTCATTGTGGAAATGTAGTCTATCATATGAAAGACTACGTAGAATGTGAGCACTGTATGCAACAACTTTGACACTTACAGAAGCCTCAGCCTCTTCATGTCTACTACACATTTCTAAATGTATATCATAAATACAAAAAGTACAGAATTAATTATACATGTTAAATGGTTTATTTTTGCTGTTCTCAGAATTCATCAAATTTCACTAAAAACAGTGACTTGAAGGTATTCATCATATAACAGCGGGGAAAAAAAACACAATCAAAATGATTGTGTTTAAAAAACCCATACAACATGACAAATCAGAAATCAGAACTCCTTAAAATTAACTTACTTTCCATGACGTCGAATGATGTCCTATGAACAGCTTACACTCTGTTGTTCTGCTATTATTTTCAGCCCGCCACTTTCTGAAAGAAAACCTCCATCGTTTTGAAAAATATGTTACATACAATAAATGACTTCTCGCTCTCTACCACACGTTTCCACAAGGCCAAATCGTGTAAGAGCCATTTATAACTCTTGGAATTCTTCTAAGCAAATCCCGTCATTTTGTATTTCCGCAACTTTGAGAAAGAAAACGTTCAAGATCACTTTCACAATCCTGGACTAGTAATATCTTACCCTTCTTGCTCACTCATGTTCCACATTTCCTATGACACTGATACTGCTTACTATGAAGCAGACTTACACTACCTCTATGACTACTACAATTATTTAATTCTCTACATCACTTTTAATGACAAAGCAATTTAAAACAGTAGATAAATTATATCAACCCCTAGAATCATTATAGACCAGTTACCTACCCTAAATTCTCTTTTCTGAAAACAGAAAGTAAGAATATTTTTAAGTAAAAAGGCAACATTGTATCGTAGTCAAATAGGAATCATTTACGAAACAGCAGCTTTTTTTACATTTTCAATAAGCTGTGTAATAAGCGGATCTTGTCAAAGGACCATCATGTCATATAATAGCTGCAGTTAAAAATGTTATTCCTAAAATAAACGACTGTGTAGCCACAACATTTGTAATTATAGTTGAAGACTTACTTTCATCAGGTTTATATAGTTGGAATTTTAAAATGACATTATAACCAAAAGTTTGGTCAAATAATCTAGACAGCATTGCAGACTTACATTACCTCTACTCCATGTTTTTATTGGCTGCTTGAATTAGCTTATAAAAAGAAACAGTTTTTCTGAACTCATTCAAAGTGCAGCTATTTTTCCATGACGTCAAGTGTTATGGTAAGAACACCGTTTGCTTTGGGAAATACTCTGTTGTCCTTTAACTAATCCGTGCCCACCACTTTCTGTAAGGAAACCTTCTTTTTTTCCAGGAACTATTTAAAACTCAAAAATAACTTTTGACTCTGTACTACACTTATCCTCAAGGCCAAATTGTGTAGGAGCCATTAGAACCTCTTGAAATTCCTCAGAGCAAATCCTGAGATTCCTTCCCTAACATTTTGGTTTTAAAAACACCAGGTAAGAATTTTTAAGGTCAAAAGGCAATTTTTTTTTTAAAGTTAAAACAGAATCATTGCAGAATGACCAGCCATTTCTAGACTTTAAATAAGCTGTGTAATGTCCTGATGTTATTGAAGGACCGTCATGATATATAATTGCTGCAGTTACAAAAGTCCTTCCTGATATTGACAACTGTGAAGCCACAACATTTTTTATCAAAGTTGTCAATTTTGTTCCATCAGGCCTACATCGTTGGAACATTAAAATAACATACTGGCCATATGTTCGTATAAATAATGTTGACAACATTTCAGACTTACATTGGCTACACTCCATGTTGTGATCAGCTGCTTTTACTAGCTTATTAAAGGACACTGATTTACTGTCTGGCAAAGTTAAATATATAATTTTTTCTGAGTCTACACTAGTAGTACTTGATACCCTACAGTTCTCGCAGTCATGCTGCCATTGATAAGAAAGCCCAAACAGGTGATCTACATCTACACCTTCATCATGCAATACATCAAGCATATACATTAAAAACTCCTGACAATCTTGCTGAATATTTTGAGAGAATTGTGTTTGACCTGAACATCTGTCTAACAGATTTCGAATTTCAGACACACTTTCTATTTTTGTTCTATCAGTGCTACATTTCTCTAACACAGAATTCAACAAACTGCAAAATCTCTGATCCGAATTGACCACAATCTCTTGTTTTAAAGTTTCTAGAGAAAACAAAACATTAACCACTACATTAGCATAGCAGTTGACACCAGAACTGTTTTCAAATTGAAAACCAACAACATCTTCAACAAAATCCTTTTCCTTTCTGCTTATAATTTCTGGTTCATCGACTTTTCTTCTTTTTGCTACAACCTCCCTACTATTGGTCACATTTCTTCATTCCCGGCCTACCACACGTTTCTCAAACAAAGGATATTGAGGCAAATGTGGCGCATACTCTCTTCTTAACCTATTGTATTCCTTAACACAGTCTAGATCCGCACAAATGTTTGTGACATCACACTCAATCAAGTACAATCCTGATAAAGTTCTGACTCGTGACAATGCCACATATGCCATACCCTCCTTGAACACAGAACTGCCAATATTCACCAATGCACTGTCTACACTTAAACCTTGCGATTTATGGATTGTCACCGCATATGCCAAGCAAACAGGAAACTGCTTACGGCGAACATATAAGTCTTTCACAAGCAAAAACCTAGCAGAGCAACGACCAATTAGCTGTACTTCGTCAATGCCATCAAATTTAATTTTTAAAAATTCAATTTCATCCCTATTTCTGTATTTCACAAAATCAACAACATTACCCATTGATCCATTTACCAGACCTCTTTCAACATGTAAATTCCTTCTTAAAATTATACGGCAATTTAAGCACACATTCAGAGTATTTTCAAAACCCGCAGTTTTAGATATACTCTTCTCTAATGAATCCAATTTTGATTTCAAATTCTCAGACAAAATAATTGTTGATCCCATATGCTCTACTCTGTCAATAGCTTCCAGTTTCACAATATCTTGGTTTTCTAAATACAACATTTTGTTGTTGAAGATGGCACATTCTGCAAGAGTTGGCATCAAACATATTCCAGATTTCTTCTCAGTAATTTTCTGAAAAATATTCTCAGGCACAACGTCTTGTTCTGGATACAAATTTGACAGTAATCGTGCATGTAAAGCTTCTTTCCCATGCTCGGTCACTTTTCCGATTCTAACATCTTGTAGAATATTCTTGTAATCTTCATCCTTCGCCTGACGCATATTTTCATGCAGTTCAGCATAATTGAAGTTTAACCATATATTAACGTTGCCAATGCTCCCTAGGCACTTCCTGGTATCTCAATGCGTGAGCATTTTGAACACAGGTTGTCCTTTCACTGGTGTCAGCTGCAGAAGATCACCGAAAACAATGATGTGTTTGCCACCAAATAGCACATCATACTCTGTTTTGAGAACTTCTTGCATTCTCAAATGCACAAAGGCAAGCATGACATTGGAAACCATGCTTACTTCGTCAATGATAAGAAGTTTCATTTTCTTCAAGACTCTTGAAACTTCACAACAAGCATCTCCAGATAACTTGTGGTATTGTAATTTGTTATCATGCTCCACTGGCAGCATCAGTAGACGATGCAAAGTAATACCTTTAATGTTATGTGCTGCCAGTCCAGTTGGAGAGGTGACAACACAAGACAGCGATGACTCAGTCCTTTTCTGCAAATAACATGAAATTGCTTTAATGAGGAAACTTTTTCCAGTTCCCGCTTCTCCACTCACGTACAGTCGGACAGGTTTCAACGACGTACATGAGCACTCTTTCTTCTCATGACTTAATCCATGATCAATTTGGTTGGTAACTTCGTCATATATTTTCCTCTGCTCAATGTTGAGTTTTCTTTCCAAGTCTTCTAAGTTAACCGCATCCTCCTGAGCATGTGCCATGGCTCTTTCCACTTCAATCATGGCAGTGGCAGCTTCATTTTCGATAACTGGTCCTCCTAGTGGATCCTGACTCAATGAAACAGAACTCTGACTGTCCTGAGAACTGTCTCTAGCAATCTCGGCTGCAATCGTTGCTTCCTGCTCGATTTCCGCATTCAACATTTCTAGATATTTGAAAAAAACAGGACATTCTATGGTCTCCTTGGCGGCATTGAAAGAGTCTTCGTAACAGAGGAAATCTCCAAGCAGTTCCTCTTCTGCACGCCAAGGCTTGAAAAGTTGCAAAAGTGCTAAATAGAAAAACTCTTTTTTTTCAGGAGACTCGCCACTCAATTTTTGATGGTTTACCAAGTGGCATTTTCTTTGCTTGACGAGACATCCCTCACTTCCAATTACAGCATACACTCCTTTATCAATATCTTCTTTGATGTTCTTCTTGAATATGTAATTTTGTAGAACCTCATACAGACAAACATTCTCGAGGTGTCTGCTTCTATTTGGATAATATGTATCCAACATGTTGGTCTTCAAAATATCAGTACTGTTTGGCTCCTTTTCCGCGAAATACTCAATTTCCCGCACAGGTTTCAGAACTCGATTACGCGTTGCAGCAAGACCAAGACTCGTCCAAACGATACTCCTGGATTTGGCATAGAGACTTGCTGAAGACAACCGGTCAGAACATTCGTAAGCTCCGATTTCTCGATGTGACAACATCTTCAGACTGAAACTGTACAACTTCTTACTGAGGCTCTTTTCATGGGAAATGTCCTCCCACATATCCTTCAATTCTGTCTTTTCTTTTTTGGTGATGTAAGATGTCACATACCGAGCCACAGCCATACAGTTATCAGCCACGAACTGTATATCCATGTTAGCATTCCACATGGACAAAATCACTGGGTTGTAGTCGTTGATATACTTGGACTCTTCGTTCCTTTTCAAATTGTATGTGTTTTTAGGTGATTTCTTCATCACATTATGTCACAGCGAAGACATCAAACTGTTCACTCTTCCTTTAGAAATCACCGGTCGTGGAAAGGCGAAACGACATTTGGTGTAGAACTTGTCCTTGTTTCTGAATTTACGACGACAGTACTTTCCGCAACGATTGCTATGGAAGCGTAGAACTTGTTCTCTTAGGCTTTTGTCCTCCTTTGCGTTTGGAACAGCACATGTAGAATACTGTTCTATGAAACTCATCACTAATCTTCTGGATCTGTTCCAAATTTAGGTGCATCCTTGATCCACAGCAGCATATGTATATGAGGAGCACCTCTTGCTTGGTACTCCTTTCTCCAGAAGAAATCCAACACCTCTCCAAGAGGTGGATTTTTTCTTGTTCATGATGAAAGACATCATAGCTTCAAATCTATGATTGAAGTACCTGCATACATTCACTGGATCCAAAGAGCACAGTTCTCCGGGTGTCTTGAATTCGATATTTTCAATGTTTCCATTTGCCTCTCGTAGAAATTCAAGTAAGTCTTCCCAGCCATACTCGGCACAGCTGAGAGTGAGGAACCATGTGGGAGTTCCTAAGTTCCTCAGCATACATTTTAAATCACCATGACGACGGTACCAGTACTCATTAGTACCACGCTGACACGCCATGAGATTAATCAGGTGAGAATCCAAAATACTGTCTTGCACATTGACTTTATCCATAAAGTCACTTGCCGAGATATTTTGCAGCTGTACACCACTTTTCAAGATGTGGTTCACTGCATATGACAGTCCAGACAGATCGCTTTCAAACAGGAGATGAAACAAATAGGGAATGCATTGTCGAAACCTAGGATCTTCTGCATACAATCGTAAAGTCCGGTATTCAGAAGCAGGAATTTGATGAGTTCGCTCATCATATCTTCCTCCTTGACCTGTTGGAAATAGCTGTGGGAAACACCGACCTTCCAAACTTTCCTCCCAAACACTAATGAGACTCCCTTTGGCTTGTTTCATTTGAAACAACTCAATAGCATTCCCCATGACTTCCTTGGAATGCAAAGGATGAACACTATAATGTTCATATATTTCTTCACTTTTAGAGGGTTCTACTTTCTCAATTTGACCAGCACACAAATCGCTATCCTCTTCTTCACTTACTTCCTCTTCTGCAACATATACATTCTTATAGTACTTATTGTTTTTTTTCAAATACAATGTTGCCTTTCTGACTTTCCTAACATCCACTAAATCTTGCCATATTTTCTTACTCTTTGTCGGAACCCCATTAACTAAGATAACCAGAGGTTCCTCTTCCACTTTTTCTACTCCAATTGTATTAATGTTTTTCTTCAAATCTAGAGGCAAATAAACAACTCTTCCCTTTAATCCTCTCTGTAAATCTGATGGAGGCAATTGCCCTGTCTTTGGCTCCATTCTTACAATAGCCTGAAAGGGATGGATACTTTGAATCAAAATAGATTCATAAGTATTTAAATCCTTCAATTCAGGAGGAATCTCAACCAATTCCAGATTATTATGAACCGCTCTAGCAGGCATCTGGTTTTGATTTAATTTGTTACAACAATAAGTACACACACGTTGATCCAATCCCAAATCAAAACAATTTTCTACCATCAAGTATGTTGCAAAATCCTTCCATTCACTATTATTTTCCCTTTTACTTTTTGCATATAAATCCACTAACTTAGTCTGATTCTTATAATAAGTGCGTCGACATAACACACAAGTGAAATTAGGCCTCTCACTTGATTTCACCTGAAACGTGGCAATTTCCTTCTGAAAATTATCTGTACTGGAAACCTGTACACTATCTTCCACATTACCCTCTTCTTCTGGGTCAATTTCAACATTCTCCTCTTTACTTCCAAAGTAACAAAACTCAATTTCTTCACAAATATTCTTCACATCTATTTCAGAACCATGCAAAAGAGCAGTGCATAATTGTTTAAGCATAACTGCTGGACTCTTAGCATAATACAACATTCTAACTAATTTCCTCACTTTATTATGATGCACTGCTAGCATCCTGAAATGATGAAAAACACTCTGGCATACTCTCCTGGAAAGACAAGCCAGTGAATGACCATGCAAACCTGTCACTTCTCTCACTCGGCAAGGATCTAATTCTTGCAACAACTTCATTTTCTGCTTCAAACTTTTCTTATTAAATGTCCGTACAAAATCACAAAGCAAATTGATGGAATCCTGTCGCACACTGCAAATACTACTACACTTCCAGGTGTACACAGGTCCCTTAGGACGTCTTCCTAAAACCTCATTACCTAACACCTCTTCTGCCTCTGTTGTCACAAGTTTTTCTTTTTCAACTGGACAACCATCTTTCACCTCATAAGCTCGACCACTGATGTCAACTGCATGCACCAAATCATTATCCTGGAAATAACTCTCCTCATTAAAAAATGCCTCACAACTTGAACTATGCATCCATTCTCCTGAAAAAACTTCACAAAAATTACTACGATTAACTGTTCTCTTCCATCTACTATTTCTTTTGAAATCATAAATTGCCTTGTTTAGCTTCCTAATTCTATTGATTATCAAAATAAATAACTTTCGCTTAATTTCAATGCCTGATCAATAACTTTCTCAAAATTTTTTTTCTCTTATAAAAAAACACTTTCTGCTGACCTTTCTTAATATTTTTTAACAAATTGCCAATTATCCTGTTGCGGAACATTCGTCTACGAATGTCCCTAAACTGATTTTTCCTTCTACTACCATGCACAGAGTTATCTCCTGCTCTAGCAGTAACATTTTTGATTGGCCTTCCCTTTCCGTTTAAATTGCTTCTCTTTTTCTGGACTAAAACATTTTCTGTAGTACTACTTTTTTTTCTACAAATATTTCTTATGAATGATTTCTTTATCTTACCCGGACCTTTCTTGGTGACTTGACGAGTTTTTATTGTAGAGGTCTGCTGCAATAATTTTTTAAGCTGCTGTCTTTGATGTTTGGTAGCCTTTCGCCTTCTGTCCTTCGAAGGCATTCTTTAATTTTGAAATGATCTGCAGTTGAATCTGTGGTAAAATATAATAAAAAATGTTATTAACCACTATTAGCAAACAGTAAATCAATAACAGTCATCAAAAATGTAACACACTACTTGTCATTTTTAGTGCATTGGCAAATTTAGTATTCACAATAGTAGCAAAGAAATTGAATGCTTCTACATTTGACCTGTGCTGTTTTATATGTGAATCTGAACTAATTTTATGAGCATATTTGAATATTTTATTAAAGACACTACACACAACCTATTTTTGAACTTTTGTTTAATTTTAAATGAAACGGTTTACATTTTTATTTTTCATTTTTCATTTCCAGTAACTTTTAAAAATAAATGTTTATAGTTCCATAGGCTCAAGCAGGTCAGCTTCCCACCCTATGTCATACAATTCTGACAAATCGGCATCCTCATCATGTTCTTCATCATCCTCAGGATTTAAATCATCCAAGGGATCTACTTCCACTGACGTTTCAATCACAATTTCAATGATAATATCGAGATCAACGGATTGCTCATTATCACTCATGGTTGATGTTGTCGTTATCTTTAAAGAAAGAGAACAACAATGAGATGTTGCAGAGTAAGAGATAAATCTCAGAGACTATAATATTAAAATTGTTTAACAAGAGTAACATTTTGCAATTATTATTTAGCCATGTCCAGCGATGCTGAGGAGGTGAGGCTTATGTCCAAGTTTTCAGTGAACAGGACTCATCTCTTCTTAACCTTCGATAAGCCTCACCAACTCTTTTTACCCTGCTCATACTTAAATGTATAGGGGCAGATTTATGTTAACTGGCACATCCCACCAGTTAACGTGCACCGCTGCTGTGCCACCCATGATGTGCCGCATTTACAATGTGGAGCACCATTGAGCAAAAACAGCACAGATGCGTCACGCATCTGTGCCGCAAAAGCAGCACATTGCAGGAATCACGTCGTAAGCGCGACATGTCTACTGCAATGCACAGGAGGAAGCCTCACATTGCATGGTGCATCACTCCTTATGCCTGTTTCAAACAGGCGTAAGGATTTGATTCCGCAATGCTATAAAGCTGACTCAGTGAAATCTTCTAAATTTCACTGTGTTAGTTTTACAGGGCTTTCATGCAAATGAATGCCCAACCTGCAACAAAACACCTATATGAAACCTGACGCAGGTTTCATGTGGCACAGGACTTTACAGCATGACACATCTGCCTAGATGCATCAAGTTGTAAATATGTCACAACATAGCAAATCTTTTGCACCGCCGCTGCGTCACAAAAGTGACGCACAGCGGCGCAAAAGAGGCACACACCTATCATAAATCTGTCCCTAACATTTTAAATGATTGATTTAGGATGACGATAAGGTGTGGCCTATCCAGAGGTTTGTTTGAGGTGAGGCCTACTCAGGGTTGCAGATGAAATTTAGGCTTGTTGAAGAATACAGAGGAGATAATACATGTCCAGGCCTACCAATGAAGTGAGTCATGTCCACTTCACTCTTGAACAAAGGCCAGACCTCTTCTGTGTCTGTGGACAGGCCTAAAGCTCATCTGCACAATGTCATTCATAAAGTTAGAAAACACAGGTGATGTAATTGAAAAATGTGGAGTTTCTTTTCCTCATTTCACAATCACATCACCTGTGTTTCCTTTGCTTAGGTATCTCATAGTGCAGATGGAGTCTAGCATATCAAAGAGTACACAGAAGTTCAGCAGTGTATACAACAATTTTGACATTTACAGAAGATTCAGCTTCTTATCTTGTTGGAGATGAAGTGAGGCCTGTCTTGCAACATGGTGCATCTTTTGCATCACTGCTGCATCGGTTTCATGTGGCACGGGACTTTACAGCATGACACATCTGCCTAGATGCATCAAGTTGTAAATATGTCACCACATAGCAAATCTTTTGCACCGCCGCTGCGTCACAAAAGTGATGCACAGTGACGCAAAAGAGGCACACACCTATCATAAATCTGTCCCTAACATTTTAAATGATTGATTCAGGATGACGATAAGGTGTGGCCTATCCAGAGGTTTGTTTAAGGTGAGGCCTACTCAGGGTTGCAGATGAAATTTACGCTTGTTGAAGAGTACAGAGGAGATAATACATGTGAAGGCCTACCAATGAAGTAAGTCATGTCCACTTCACTCTTGAACAAAGGCCAGACCTCTTCTGTGTCCGTGGACAGGCCTAAACCTCATCTGCACAATGTCATTCGTAAACTTAGGAAACACAGGTGATGTAAATGAAAAATGTGGAGTTTCTTTTCCTCATTTCACAATCACATCACCTGTGTTTCCTTTGCTTAGGTATCTCATAGTGCAGATGGAGTCTAGCATATCAAAGAGTACACAGAAGTTCAGCAGTGTATACAACAATTTTGACATTTACAGAAGATTCAGCTTCTTATCTTGTTGGAGATGAAGTGAGGCCTGTCTTGCAACATGGTGCATCTTTTGCATCACTGCTGCATCGGTTTCATGTGGCATGGTACTCTACAGCATGACACATCTGCCTAGATGCATCAAGTTGTAAATATGTCACCACATAGCAAACCTTTTGCACCGCCGCTGCGTCACAAAAGTGACGCACAGTGACGCAAAAGAGGCACACACCTATCATAAATCTGTCCCTAACATTTTAAATGATTGATTCAGGATGACGATAAGGTGTGGCCTATCCAGAGGTTTGTTTAAGGTGAGGCCTACTCAGGGTTGCAGATGAAATTTACACTTGTTGAAGAGTACAGAGGAGATAATACATGTCAAGGCCTACCAATGAAGTAAGTCATGTCCACTTCACTCTTGAACAAATGCCAGACCTCTTCTGTGTCCGTGGACAGGCCTAAACCTCATCTGCACAATGTCATTCGTAAACTTAGGAAACACAGGTGATGTAATTGAAAAATGTGGAGTTTCTTTTCCTCATTTCACAATCACATCACCTGTGTTTCCTTTGCTTAGGTATCTCATAGTGCAGATGGAGTCTAGCATATCAAAGAGTACACAGAAGTTCAGCAGTGTATACAACAATTTTGACATTTACAGAAGATTCAGCTTCTTATCTTGTTGGAGATGAAGTGAGGCCTGTCTCGCAACATGGTGCATCTTTTGCATCACTGCTGCATCGGTTTCATGTGGCACGGGACTTTACAGCATGACACATCTGCCTAGATGCATCAAGTTGTAAATATGTCACCACATAGCAAATCTTTTGCACCGCCGCCGCGTCACAAAAGTGACGCACAGTGACGCAAAAGAGGCACACACCTATCATAAATCTGTCCCTAACATTTTAAATGATTGATTCAGGATGACGATAAGCTGTGGCCTATCCAGAGGTTTGTTTAAGGTGAGGCCTACTCAGGGTGCAGATGAAATTTACGCTTGTTGAAGAGTACAGAGGAGATAATACATGTGAAGGCCTACCAATGAAGTAAGTCATGTCCACTTCACTCTTGAACAAAGGCCAGACCTCTTCTGTGTCCGTGGACAGGCCTAAACCTCATCTGCACAATGTCATTCGTAAACTTAGGAAACACAGGTGATGTAATTGAAAAATGTGGAGTTTCTTTTCCTCATTTCACAATCACATCAACTGTGTTTCCTTTGCTTAGGTATCTCATAGTGCAGATGGAGTCTAGCATATCAAAGAGTACACAGAAGTTCAGCAGTGTATACAACAATTTTGACATTTACAGAAGATTCAGCTTCTTATCTTGTTGGAGATGAAGTGAGTCCTGTCTTGCAACATGGTGCATCTTTTGCATCACTGCTGCATTGGTTTCATGTGGCACGGGACTTTACAGCATGACACATCTGCCTAGATGCATCAAGTTGTAAATATGTCACAACATAGCAAATCTTTTGCACCGCCGCTGCGTCACAAAAGTGACGCACAGTGACGCAAAAGAGGCATACACCTATCATAAATCTGTCCCTAACATTTTAAATGATTGATTCAGGATGACGATAAGGTGTGGCCTATCCAGAGGTTTGTTTAAGGTGAGGCCTACTCAGGGTTGCAGATGAAATTTACGCTTGTTGAAGCATATCAAAGACTACGCAGAAGGTGAGAACTGTATGGAACATGGCTATGTAAGTCAAATAATCAAAATCTAAATTTGCCAAGCACACATGGGGGTGTATTTACAAGGACCTTCCACCACGGGGAAATGTCTTTAATTAAAATGGGAAAAATAACATCAAAGGGACTCAAATGCCTTTTAAATATACCCCAAGCAACCTATGAAACTCTAGCACTACATATCAAGAAACCTAATTGATTTCAAAAATCATTTTTAAACACATCATCTAAATCAATTATATACCTACATTCAAGGGGAAATGACTTAAAATGGCCTAAGACACATGAAAGCGTTTTTTTAAGGCCCTTGCAACATTTTTGGGTCACTTTTAACATGGCTATGTTAGTCAAAGAATTAAAATCTAAATTTGCCAAGCACAGATGGGGGCATATTTACAAGGACCTTGCACCACGGGTAAAGGTCTTAAATTAAAATGGGAAAAATTACATCAAAGGAACTCAAAAGCCTTGAAAATATGCCCCAAGCAACCTATGAAACTCTAGCAGTACATATCAAGACACCTAATTGATTTCAAAAAACGTTTTTAAACACATCTTGTAAAGCAATTATATTCATACATTCATGGGGAAGTGAGTTAAAATACCCTAAGACACATGAAAGCATTTTTGTAGGACCCTTGCTCCATTTTTGGATCACTTTTAACATAGCTATGTAAGTAAAATAATCAAGATCTAAATTTGCCAAGCACAGATGGGGGCGTATTTACAAGGACCTTGCACCACGGGGAAAGGTCTTAAATTAAAATGGGAAAAATAACATCAGAGAGACTCAAAGGCCTTATAAATATGCCCCAAGCAACCTATGAAGCTCTAGCAGTACATATCAAGAAACCTAATTGTTTTCAAAAATCATTTTTAAACACATCATCTAAATCAATTATATACCTACATTCAAGGGGAAATGACTTAAAATGGCATAAGACACATGAAAGCGTTTTTTTAAGGCCCTTGCAACATTTTTGGGTCACTTTTAACATGGCTATGTTAGTCAAAGAATTAAAATCTAAATTTGCCAAGCACAGATGGGAGCATATTTACAAGGACCTTGCACCACGGGGAAAGGTCTTAAATTAAAATGGGAAAAATTACATCAAAGGAACTCAAAAGCCTTGAAAATATGCCCCAAGCAACCTATGAAACTCTAGCAGTACATATCAAGAAACCTAATTGATTTCAAAAAACGTTTTTAAACACATCTTGTAAAGAAATTATATTCATACATTCATGGGGAAGTGAGTTAAAATACCCTAAGACACATGAAAGCATTTTTGTAAGACCCTTGCACTATTTTTGCGTCACTTTTAACATGGCTATGTAACACAAAGAAACAAAATCTATTTGTAAAACACTTGACACAAAGCAACATTTTAAATACACAACTTTCTTCATAATTTTCTCCCTAAACCATACTATTCTCTATCTAAATTAAATGAATCTTTTCTCACCTTAGCAAATACTTTATGAGTTTCAAAACAGTCTCAGAAACACACCAATTTGTCTTTAGCAGAGCAAAAGGTATGCACTCCAGAGTCTGCAGCCATAAAAAGCACAGAAAAGCTGTAATTCATCACACATATCTCTCATGTCACCCAATCAAAACTCTTCCCTCACTTTTTTCAAATCAACACCCTTCCCCCCTCTGCCCTTTCTGCCTTTTTTGCATAGCAACCACCTCCTGAAAGACCTCTGATGTTTGCAAGTTCACACAACAATGTTTCAATTGAACTCTGAACTCTCAGTACACCTGCATATCCAGTGCAATCTTTCATAAAATGATTTTTTCTTGACCATTCAAATTACATCTTTCAAAGAACTCATCCATGCACCCTAACTTTCTGTTTTCAGCAATCAAAATCCACCAATCACTGCTACTGCTTCATTAACACAGAAACTCCACAGTTTTTTTAATTTTAAACTCTTATTTTTTCAACTGCCATTTCATTGCCACACTTCATCTGACTGCAGCAGAACCTCCTCTCACCATGTTTTCTGTCTGGATTGTTGGACATAGTTACATCTACTGGGCTCAAAGGTATACTGATAACAGTTACTTTGCAGCAACTAGAGGCATAGCGGATTAGATAACGAGCCAACAGCGTTCACCAGCGGAAAAAAGACCCTCACCTCGCCGCTCCGCGGGTGCCGCAGCGTCCTGGTGTGCTTTGGAGCGTCTACTGCGGAGGTCCTGTGAGGCGAGGTAGGCGAGAGGCTCGGCGGGGCTGCGAGCGTGCAGGGAACTCCAAGAACCAGGAGTCCCTGCCAGACCGTGTACCAGCATCCGGTCCGCTCTCCCTGCCGGCCCGCCCCTCGCTTCCTCCTGGACATTTAAGGCACTCTCCTACTCCCCTTCTTGGGACACAGTTACTTTGCAGCAACTAGAGGCATAGCGGATTAGATAACGAGCCAACAGCGGTCACCAGCGGAAAAAAGACCCTCACCTCGCCGCACCCGCTCCGCGGGTGCCGCAGCGTCCTGGTGTGCTTTGGAGCGTCTACTGCGGAGGTCCTGTGAGGCGAGGTAGGCGAGAGGCTCGGCGGGGCTGCGAGCGTGCAGGGAACTCCAAGAACCAGGAGTCCCTGCCAGACCGTGTACCAGCATCCGGTCCGCTCTCCCTGCCGGCCCCGCCCCCCCCGCCTGTCCAGCCCCTATATCATAACCACAAACTCCCGCAGCGCGGGACGCAGCTCGGGGCGAAGACCGGGCTAAGAGCGGGCCGTTTGAGGCCGTTCGAGGACGGAAAGGACTGGACTGGCCCTCCCCATTTACGTCAGGTAGGGACCATATTCAACAACCTAAAGCAGCATTTCTCATTGTACCCCCTTTTCAGCCCTAACTCCAAATATGAGTCACATGGAGACGAGGAGTAAAGTCAACCATGCAGCCATCGCCAATACACCAACTGCCCCAACTCAGGGTACAATTGATAACTACTTCCTGAAAGCTGGCTCCCTCTTAATAGACGATATCCACTTACTAGAACGCCGCATCTCACAGGAGATAGAGTGGGTCAAGCGCTCTTCGATGGGTACTATAGCTATGGCCAAAACCCCTGAAGATAGACGTCTCGGAAATTTCCAACAAGAAGGTTCCCAGGGGGGGGCACAGCAACTTGACGGCTTAGATCTTACTGAGGACACACTAGGGGACTTAGAGGATATGAGTCTTCTGCAACTGCCCTCAAAAGAAACTGCCCAATTGCCTAAGGACATAAATCTGGGGGAGGCTACTGCAGCACCGAATAGGGAGGAATCGAACGTAGCAAGCATCAATCCAATTTTGCCAGGGCCACCTAGTACTAATCGAGGAATACGAGAAGGAGCCATTCAAAAAAGGGCACAGGGGAAACACTCAAATAGGGGTAAAAAGTCCAAAAATTCTATACAACAAACAGGGAATACCCCCACTTTACCAACCTTTACCAACAATATTCAGGAGAAACTTTCACCAGTGATAGTAACTGACCATTCCCCGCAGCAGCTACAGTCTAATATCCCAACTGATCATACACCATCTATAGCAGATCATAATCAGGAGTTACCTGAAGAGGATATAACTTTAGCAGACATAGGCCACCTCCTTAAGACAATTATAGGCCCCCTAGAAGCACGCCTAATAAAAATGGAGGCAAGATTAATAAAAATAGAGAAAACTGCCATCCAGATTATGGATTCTTGGAAACCTGGGGCTCTAGGTCTTACTCCTACTACCACTGACACACAACATAACAGTAGCCCGGTTATCCACAATTCTGTAACACCTAATGCATCAGCGATCACACTCACAACCGGTGGAAACAATATAAATACAGGCGACAACCAACAGCCATCATCCAACCCCAAACCAGCTACAAAACCTATTACTAGTTTACCTAAGCAGTCACATCCAATAAGCCAGCAGCCAAATGCAGACAAGCCCAAAATGCTTCCAACCCCACAAACAATGATCTCCCTAACGCCTTCCTCTAATGTCATACCGAATAAGGACAACCACAAAAAGTCAAAGGCATCCAGAACGGTCACTGTAAATCTACCACCTGAGGTTGCCCCGTACACAGTCATCCTAGTTGGGGCACCAGAATTAAAAGCAGATTCGCACGAAACGGAAGAATCTCTGAAAAATAAGGTCATCAACTGGCTGTCGACGCATAGACCACTCCCTCGAGGCATGACCAGCGATATTCGCATGGTCAGAAGGGTCTCCTGGGTAGGCAAAAGTCCCAAAACAATCAGCGGCGATTGCCTACTGGTGAGCTTTGGTGACCCAGGAACAGCCGCCTTTGTCTGCAATCCATCATTGGAAGACGAAGGTAGCAACATCCAGCCTGTCCCCCTATCCTTCTTTTATCCGTCCAATGACCACATGGCTAAGCCTCCTAGTAGAGGATACCAGCAGAACTTTAGGGGGAACTGGCAGGGCAACCAAGAAAGAAGGAGGACACCCTTCATTCAACCACAGATACCCCCTTTCCGCCCAAACATATTTAGTGACTCCTATGGATGGGAAACTGTCCCAAGAAGGAGGATGGGAGGGGGTGGATTTGCAAGAGATGATCCATGGCCCCAAGGAGTCTATCATCCACCACCTCTACCGCTGTACAATCATTACGATTGCCTCGAACTGGTCGATTGACAGCTGGCCTCCACACCCCGAAAGTATGTAGAAGGAATTAACCCCCAGATTCAGTTCATCTCAGTCTGTAACCAGAAGATGGGTACTTCTGGGGCCATAGAAATCTGTGAAGTTCAACATCAATCGGACACCATTAGAGATTCCCTGCGGGCAGATGAGAGGGAAACAGCTAGACCTCACTCCCCTGAAAATACAATCTCTATGTCAACGCACCCACCCACCCAAAAATTGCCACAATCTTTAAACATTCTCTCATGGAATGTTGCAGGTCTGGCAAATAAAGTTGACACAGATGAATGGGTGGAACTAACTCAATCAAACAGTGTCTGCCTCTTCCAAGAAACTTGGTCAAGGGAAGAGTCCCACCGTCGGGGCTTCCACATATTCTCAATCCCTGCAGTATGGGGCGGGAAAGGTAGACCATCTGGAGGCTTGGAAACCTGGGTGGCCTCGGATATAGGATGCAGAGCCTCAAGATATCTAGTAGACTCTCCAGATATATTGGCTGTTGTCCTTGAATGGCCAGGCAAATTGAAGTTGATGGTCATCAATATCTATTCAAGGCCTGTCAAAAATGGGTCTACCTCTAAAACTATAGAGCTCCTTTCCGGTACTTTGGAAACTATCCCAGAGAATCTGTCCTATTTAATTGGGGGGGACTTCAACTCTCATTTCGAGCCTTTACCCGGTCTTCTCGATGGACCCTCCCTTGAGGAGGATTCGAGTTGGCAGGTTCCTCGGACGGAAGCACCTCCCCCCAGAGCATGGACAACATTGGCTGTGCAGATTAATACCCTCAATCTGACACATGGGCTGAGGGCTTGCAATGGTCCGACATCCCCTCACAATGTACTTTTAATAGACAAGGGAGGGAATCTAGGACTGACTACTTCCTTGTACAGTTAAAATCATGGAAATGGGTGGTTGATTTTAAAATATCAACAAGACAGGATAGTGACCATAACACCCTGGAGCTAGAATATATGATCCCTTGCGAGAAAGCGCTTGGCGAGGAGAAACTGACAGGGGGACTCCTTCTAGAGAACAACAGGAGGAGGATAAAATGGGACACTCTCGCCTCCAGTGAAGAAAGGCTCACCTCTCTTTACGCTGGGATCATCCCTTTTCTTGAAGAGGCTTTCGAACTAGGGGGTCTACCGTCCAACATGGAAAGAAATGAGGTCTTAGTCCAGAATCATCTCCATCTGACCCAGAAGCTTGAACTAGCTTTCTTTACCAAGGCACGCCCGAAAACACAAGGGCAGTCTAACAACTCCTGGTACAATCGTTCATGCCGTCTGGCAAAACTAGACCTTATTAAGACCATAAAAGAGGGAGGTAGTGCAGTGCAGATCCAATCCAAAAGACGTGCCTATAAGTTACTCTTGGACAACGCAAGATTGGAGTGGGATATACACCACTGGGAGAACCTGGCCGAGTCTCTAGCTAGCAGGGATTCTCGTAGATTCTGGAGAATCATTAATCATGGCTGCGCAGACCTTCCATCTGCAAGTGAACCAAACATTGCAGCCAATGCTTGGCAAGATCACTATCAGGGGCTATACGCCCCCGAGGCAGAGGAGCCACAACCACCCGAAGTTAGTTCTTCCAATACACGTAATTCACTCCCCTTCACCTTGAAAGACGTCGAGATGGCCATAGCGGGCTTGTCACCTGGAAAAGCCCCGGGATTAGATGGGATCCCTGGCGATCTCTTTAGGCAGGAACCTGGGATCTGGGCTCCATATTTGATGGTCTTGTTTAATGCAGTCTTGGAGGGTATGAGGCTACCGGATACTTGGCTGGGAGCAGAGGTGGTACCGATATATAAAAAGGGCTCGCCTCTGCTCCCCGCCAACTACCGTCCGATCAGCCTCATCGATGTCAGCCAAAAGCTATTCGGAAGGCTGATTCTGGACAGACTCCAATGCTGGATGGAACAGAATGAGATCCTGAGCCCTCTTCAAGCAGGCTTTAGGAAGGGTGTCTCCACAGTAGACCAAATACTGAGACTAAACATTATATTCTGGAAAACTGCATACGTAGAAGGGGGGTCACTGTATGCAGTCTTTGTGGATCTCCGTGCCGCCTTCGACCTGGTCCCTCGGGCCAGGTTGTGGGCGGTGTTGGAGGACATGGGCGTCCCTGAAGATATCCTACAGATTCTCGTTAGGCTCCACACTAACAACTATGCGCGGGTAAGGTATGGTAAGGGAGGGAGGCTTAGAGATAGGTTCCCTGTTCAACGTGGCGTAAGACAGGGGTGTGTGTTGGCGCCGACCCTGTTCTGCCTGTTTACAAATGGGGTGATAGAGCATCTCTGCAAAATCGCTAACATCGACGCGCCACTATTGAACAACAGCAGGGTGCCTGCGATTATGTTTGCAGATGACACCCTGCTGCTGTCAAAAATGCCAATGGGCCTGCAAAGGATCCTGGATGGATTTTTGGACTTTTGTAATAAAAGGGGCTTAGAAATAAACCCAACAAAAACAAAATTCATGATTCTAAGCCGCAAATATAAAAATTGCCCAAATCCACGTTTAGGGCATACACCTCTGGAGCGAGTTAATGTGATTGAGTATCTGGGCATAACACTTAATCATAATTTAACTTGGCTGCCGCATAAAACAAAAGCAACCACTAAACTAATCCAGAGGGCGGGTGCAATCACTAGAATCGCTAAAAAGTCCCCCTTTCGCCCACTGGCCCCCGCAATACAAATCTATAGGGCCCAAGCGCGGGGCGGCATTATCTATGGGGCTGAACTTTGGGGCCATACACCCCTTCATTCCATCCAAGTTGCTGAGAACAATTTTATTAGGCAGCTGACGGCTCTTCCCTTAAGCACACCACTACTCCCGCTGAGAATGGACTTGGCACTATGGCCAATTAGCGAAGAAGTGAGCCTCAAACCATTGACCTATTGGAGGCGCCTGTGGAGTAGTCAAGATTTGAGCCATTATAGAAGCGAATTGCAAGAGCTTCTTAGATCGATTTCTGTATCCAAAATTCAATGGCTCAAGTACATTAGAGATATGTGTTCGACTCTTGGAGTCCCAGAGCTATGGAATGATCCACAAGCAACATCGCTAAGGCTTCCCAGGAAAGCACTCTCCAAACTCTTTTATGGTTTCATGCTCCAGAGAACTATTACCTCAACTCGAGAGGGTTCGTTAACTGACACATTCATCAAAATAAAGGACATCTACAGTTTTGAATACGTCCTAGATACAATGTCCCCTGTACATGTTAGGAAAATTTATTTGCAATGGAGATACGGCTCTCTTCCCTTGAGGTCGCTCACTAAAAATTGGGATGAAAAGCAGGCTTCACCTAAATGCCCCGCTTGCAATTATAAACTAGAAAACGATGTTCATGTAGTTTTATTCTGCAAAGCCTACCGCAACATTAGAAAATGTTGGCTCAAGCCACATCTAAGGAACATGGGCTTTCGAAATTATGCCCCAGCCTATAGAGTCCTTAAAACTGATCTTTCATCTCCGACAGTATTTGTAATGGCTAAATTTTTGGCAGCTATGTGGAGAGTACGCGCAAGAATTATAAGTGACTGCATTGTGTCGTGATTAAATTCTCCCTAATATATTTATGAATTAACCTGTAAAACTGGAAACGAATGTGTTTTAAAAATGTACTTTTTCACGCTATGGTTTTTAAACCGATTAATTGCTTCTACAGTTTTAAACATTGTGATGTTGTTTGTTTGTATATCTTTTATGATCGCATAGATCGAAATAAAGATTCTTGAATGATAACAGAAATTTACCTAACCTCAATTTACAAAATGTGGAAATTAAGTGGATTGGCCACAGAGGATTAAAATGTCACCAATTGATACCATTGGTGAAAACCTTTTTGCATTTGCCAAAACCTGACCTGTTAATTGTGCACTGTGGAGGTAATGACTTGGGCACTTTGACTGGGGTAGGTCTGGAAATGTTTTTAAAGGACACCTTTGAGCAATTGATGGCACTTTTTCCTCAAACTGCCTTGGTATATTCAAATATATGCCAAAGACAGAAATGGAGGTGGTCGAACCAATTTTGTCCACAAATTGAGAAATCGAGGAAGCATGTAAATAAGTCTGTTTCAGCTTACATGAGAGACCATGGAATGGGCTCCATGTATAACAATAACTTGCGTTACTACATGCAAGATATCTACAGAGGAGATGGAGTTCACTTCTCAGATGAGGGGAACAGAATTTTCATCCTCAATTTAAGACTGTGCATTGCTACCTACTTGTAGGTACCTACATCAGCCACAGGACCCAAAAGCTCTTTTTAGAGCTACCCTACATCTGATCACTCACAATTATTATTTTACTCTAACTTTTTTCACTAATTTTCAACAAAGTACGCTCCCCGGAGCGCTACCCGGTACGCGCACCGGACGCTAACCGCGCAAATTTTTTTTAAAAAATGTTTTTTTTTCGCACATATGGGCCTCCTCAGCCACCCTCAGAAAACCTAGGGGGTCAAGATACGTCTACCGTGCCCCCTTCTACCCATTCTGAACATTATTTGCCCTCCATCTTGTATCTTAATTCGACCGAAACACAAAATGGTGGACTCCCGTAACGCTGCCGGTTCGCGTACCGGGGCGCTCACCGGGAAGCACTCCATTAAAAAAGGTGGGAAAGTAATTTACAGAAAAAACCCTGGAGACAATGTCACCAAATATAGATTAACTCATACTACATACCAATCCCTACCATTTTCACAAATTTGGTTGGAATTCCATTTAGCCATTTAGCCCGTAGACCTCTCTAAATACCCTGAGGTAAATTACTTCACAAAACACTTCTGAAGTGTTGGAATTGACAACCAATTAAAATGTTACTTTCATTTTCTACTTTTTTTACCTGACATTTGATTGGTTATGTACCTGAATATATATAAAAAAAGAGAGAGAAACACAGCCATTTTGACTACTACTTCCTGAACTACATTGCAAGATCATTTTCACTCACAACTTAAACTTGTTTTTAAAAGGTAAGATATTATTTTATAAATTTGAAAACATTTTCAGATAGTTATATACTATCCCTCTGTAAGAGTTAGACATTGAGAAAGGCTTGTTTATTATAATTATGGATTGATTTAGGTTTCTGTGGTATAATTATGAATTTACATAGGCTTTTTCACAGGCACTTTTTAATAGTACTACTTCATGCCTCAAAAGTACCTGTCAGAACTTAAACCCAACAGTGCCCTATCTCTACTGATATATTTATTTTTTATTCAAATTTCAGCACAAAAATGCAAGGAGAACAGAATGTTTCCTTTGAAATTGTCCTAGACAAGAACAATGAGGAAATCATTGAACCCATTGACTTGGAATTCATGGATGAATCACGAGACCATGAACTTCTACAATGTGTAGAATCTGTGGATTATTTACTTCATTATGATGACGGTCAAATGTGGAAAGTTATGTTCACTCAACAAGAGGACATATCGGACAGTCAAATGTTAGACGTTCTATTAAATTTTGAAAAAGAATCAGAAAAATAAAATTATATTTAATATTAAAAAATTGTTTGAGTCTTTAATCATTTTTATATGTAATTCATAAACTAGTACCAAATTGATTATAATGTAAAGTCAGACTTATAGTATACTGTGCACAATTCCAAAAATACATTTATATTTAATAATCATTAATACTGCTACTTAAATAAAAAAATAAAAAACAACAAAAAGAACAATCAATAAACATACAATATTTCAAAATATCATAGTCTATCATTCTTTTTTCCTTATAGTACGCTCCCCGGACCGCTTCCCAATGCGCGTACCGGGCGCTCCCCACGGAAAAAAAAAAAACATTTTTATTTATTTTTTGCCCCGCGGGGCCCTTTTAAAGCCTCCACATCAAACCTAGGGGGTCAGGGAGGATCTACTATGCCCCTTATGGTCATTTCCCCCTTTGTTTTGGCCTCTTCTTGTCTCTCGATCCTACCAAGAGACAAGATGGCGGCCACTCCGGACTGTTTAGAATGTTGACAGACACCAGAGAGCCAATCAGCTTCGCTTCGCGAAGTTCCGTTACGCGTCAAGTACGCGAACCGGGGCGCTGCCCGGAGCGCGCTTACAGATATATATATTTTTTTGAACGTTAATTTCTCAAAATCCACTGGAGCACATATCTTGAGACCTAGCAAAGGCACATCGGGCTAACAGTCCCTACAATTTTGCCAAGTTTCGTGCAAATCCATTCAGCCATTCGGGCTAAAAGTGAGGCCAACCGCCCTATGGAAATTAACATGGGAAAAACGCGTTTTGGGACCCCCCTTTTTTCTCGGCCCCCCCTTGACGACCCCCCCAAATTTTCAGGGGCTGCTCAGAAACAAAATGTTCCATTTTCCTGAAAATTTCAGCCAATTCCGTCCACAAACGCCAAAGTTATTAGACATAGAATTTTCAAAAATCCCATAGAGAAAAAATCCTAACTATATATACCTACTGGCGACCGCCAGTAGGTAATATATATATATATATATATATATATATATATATATATATATATATATATATATATATATATATATATTACCTACTGGCAGTCGCCAGTAGGTAGTTATAGTTAGGACCTAGTTTCCATTGGAAATCCTCAACATTCTATTTGGATTAACTTTGGCCCTGGTGGATGAATCTTTGCGAATTTCTCAAAGAAGATGGCTCGGTCCGCTGCGCTCCTTCCCTGAAAGTTTGGGGGGGGGTTGGTGAAGTGGGGGCTGAGATAAAAGGGGGTCCCTAAACGTGTTTTCTCCATGTTATTTTCCATAGGACGTTTAGACACGGCTACAGGTCGAACGGCTGAATGAATTTATAAGAAATTTGGCAAAACTGTAGAGTCCGGCTCGCAGATTACGCTTTTTTTGGAATGGTGTAAATCTGTTCAGTAGTTGCTGAGAAAATTAAAGTTAAAGTCAATTATATATCTATAAGCGCGTACGGGTGCGCGCACTAGAGCGGCTGCGCGCGAGCGGAATTTTTTTTTTTTGCTGCGTGACGTCTGTTAACGTTCGATTCGAAGGAAATCAGGAAGTGTTGACCGCCATTTTGTCACTGCGAGCAAATATATTGTCATTTCAAAGCGTTGGAACATGGAAAGGGGAGAAGGTAGAGATTGTTTTGCTGCGTAGGTTGTCTCAGGGTGTGCAGTAAGGACCTTAAACGCGAAAATATATATATATATATTTTTTTTTTAAAGTTGCGGGGTGCACGCACCCGGGCGCGCACACCTATTTACAAGAGTGTGAAAATGGAGATAAATCAGAAGTTTGAGTGCTGTGATATAAGGTGGCTCTGAAAAGAGCCCTTGTGTTAATTGAGTTTTTTCTGCATTTATAAGTAAGTACCGATGCAGAGTCTGATGTTGTAGAGGAAGATTCTGTTTCCCTCATCCGTGAAAGGAACACCATCTGTCCTATAGATGTCTTGCATGTGGTAACGCAAGTTGTTGTGGTAAATAGAACCCATGCTATAATCTCTGAGGAAAGCAGAAACAGATTTATTAACATGTCTCCTTGCTTTCTCAATTTGTGCACAATGTTGATTGGACCAATTCCATTTCTGTCTTTGGCATATATTGGAATATACCAAGGCAGTTCGAGGAAAAAGTGTCATCAATTGTCGAAAGGTGTCTTTTAGAAGCATTTCCAGACCTACCTCAGTCAATGTGCCAAGCTCGTTCCCACCACAGTGCACAATTATAAGGTCTGGTTCTGGGAGATGCATAAAAGTTTTCACCAATGGTATTAATTGGTGACATCTTAATCCTCTTTGCCCAATCCACGTTATCTGCACATTTCTTAAATCAAGGTTGGAAATTCGTCTGCTTGCTGCATATTTTCCACTCCAGTGAATATAGCTGTGTCCTAAAAGCCAAACCTTCATTTTCAAGGCAGATGCACTCATACTCCGATGGGTTCTGGAAGTGGAATGGTAGTTAGAAGCTGAAAGTCAGGATAAAAAAATGGATGAAGCTTGGTGTGGTTGAAAAACGAAAAATGATTGGTTGATTCTAATACGTGAAGATTGAAGACTACGTTGCATGTTAATGTTATGTAAAAGAAAAAGTAGTATTGGGTGTGAAAAAAATGACATGTAACAGAGCTGTGGATAGGCAGGTGTTTCTGGAGGGAAAACAGTGTTGTTAGTTTGCTGTAGAACGTTGAGATATGAACTTTTGACCTGTGCCTTCAGCCAGGTGCAGAATGAGGTGTTACCATGGAAACAGCCAGAGATGGCAGTGGGTGATGGGTGACTTTTATGTGACATTGAGAATATTGTGAGGGACAACCAACTGAAATGTAAATTTGAATACAAAATTTTGCGGGAGGAAATATGATTGGCTGAAGAGACATATATGAGTCTGTATTGACTGTATATCTGTGCCATTGAATTTTGGTTGCAGTAATAGCAGCATAATTGAGATTCCGTCAAACGAATATCTATTTTGTGACTGTTATTGTTGTACATCGTACAAAGCATTGGTAAAGGTAAGTCTGTAACTGTTTGTTTTGTCATGTACCGTAAAATATGGTTTACTCACAAACAATGATTGATTTTCCTCATAGTTTGAAACTAAACTGATTTTTGGCTGTCATAATGTGTTGTATTTCTAAAACTATTTTTAATTTAAATGTGATATATGAAGTATAAAATATGTTTAATATAAAGAGTAATTATTTGTGTGATTTTGAAGCCTTTATATATAATGAGAGAAGTTGTTTATGAAGTGAAAAAATGATATTAGCAGAGAGACAGATAATGCAGATAGAGAGAGAAATGGTATATTACATGTGATATCGTCTTCAAAAAGTGGTAATGCTTAATGAATTCTTAAACTTTCTGACAGACGACAAAATTACATTGTAGTTTGTGGCCGGGGCTTGTACTGGTGGGGTGAGAGGGGGAGGTGGTCGAGTAAAAAAAAATAAAAAGTTCTGACCATGAGGTTGTACACAGATTTGTGCAGTAAATGTGTTCGTAAATTGAGGTACCAAACGGAGTATAAAAATATCTCTCTCACTCCTGCTGTTTGACTGCATCTTTATCTCTCTTCTGTTTTCCGTCTCCATTGCCCTGTGTTATCTTATTGTGTGTGTATCTGTCTGTGTCTGCCTTCAGTCCGGGCTGAGGAATTTTGCTGTGGAGGCACACACAGATAGTCGCATCAAAGTAGTTGGAACGTTTTCAAAAAACTATTTATATAATTGAAATGCTTTTTTGAAGCGCTAGTGAATGTTTTCTTTCAGAATTACCGCTCGGTTGTTTCCAAAGAGCAGAGGGTATGTTGTATTTCACGACTTAGTGCCTCTGCATCTGCACTCTGTTCTCTGGTGGCTGGCGGAGAAGTGTTTGTTATTGTGGAGATTAAAGCGTGATAAGGAGTGAAATACGACATAGCGTCTGGTCTGTAGAAGCGTGGGAGCAGTGATTAACACTGAGTGAAGCGGAACTGCGGCGGTGCTTGAGAAGAGTAATAAATTATTTTTTTACAGAGGTACAACTGCCTGCATGGTGCGCGACCTACTAAGAAAGGGTTCACGGGCTGTTATAGGCCTGGGGGTTCTAGTATGAGTAAATCAGGTCGACAAAAGAAAATATTAAGTTAGTACAGCTGAAGTTACGTGGAACACATGAATACTGTTTCAGTATACAATCATTTTAGTTGAGATTATGGATTAAAAGAGATAACGTGTATATTTGAAATGTTTATTCAGAAATGCACTGTTTTCAAGGCAAGTTTCTAATGTAATACGAGTAGAGACATTGCAAAAAACAAAGTAATCGGTATAGTCAGTAGTACATAGAATACAACCGGTATAGTTGATGAAAAATGAATATGGTTTTGCAAAATTAATTATACACTCTTATGAGGAAGTATATTATATTTTAATAAATGGAAGAAGGTCTCTGGCCTTTCAGTTTAGGAACGATATATAAAAATGCTAGTGGTTAGACATTATGTCTTTATCAATCAGCTCTCTTCATGCGAAGCACTATCACGTTTCTGTTATGCTATTGTGTAAGGGAAAAAAACACGCCAAAACCGACAAAATGGCGAGAGGTGCATGTATGAAAGCCCTGTAAAACTAACACAGTGAAATTTAGAAGATTTCACTGAGTCAGCTTTATAGCATTGCTGAATCAAATCCTTACGCCTGTTTGAAACAGGCATAAGGAGTGATGCACCATGCAATGTGTGGCTTGCTCCTGTGCATTGCAGTAGACATGTTGGACTTGCGACGTGATTCCTGCAATGCGCCGTTTTTGCGGCACAGATGCGTGACGTATCTGTGCTGTTTTTACTCAATGGTGTTCCACATTGTAAATGTGGCACATCATGGGTGGCAGAGCAGTGGTGCACATTAACTGGTGCATCTCTGGGGATGCGCCAGTTAACATAAATCTGCCTCTTTACATTTAAGTATGAGCAGGGGACACAGAGTCGGTGAGGCTTATCCAAGGTTAAGAAGAGATGAGTCCTGTTCACTGAAAACTTGGACATAGGCCTCACCTCCTCAGCATCGCTGGACATGGCTAAATAATAGCTGCAAAATGTTACTCTTGTTAAACAATTTTACTATTATAGTCTCTGAGATTTGTCTCTTACTCTGCAACATCTCATTGTTGTTCTCTTTCTTTAAAGATAACGACATCAACCATGAGTGATAATGAGCAATCCGATGATGTCGATGTTATCGTTGAACTTGTCATTGAAACGTCAGTGGAAGTAGATCCCTTAGATGATTTAAATCCTGAGGATGATGAAGAACATGATGAGGATGCCGATTTGTCAGATTTGTATGACATAGGGTGGGAAGCTGACCTGCTTGAGCCTATGGAACTATAAACATTTATTTTTAAAATTTACTGGAAATAAAAAGTAAAAATGTAAACCGTTTCATTTAAAATTTTTGACAATGATGAGAGTAAAAAAAGGTTAACCTGATGTTTTAAAGTTATTCACAGGCTTCTTTAGAGGAAGTATTCTATATGATTGTAGCGTGGGTGTTTGACTTTTTTATAGGTAATAGAATGCATTTTGTATGCTGTAGCAGGAGGGGTACTACATACTTGAATATTCTTCAGTGCTTATTTTCATTTCGTAAGTGGTATTGAGACCAACACAGAACTTCAATGGATCGTAGGGGCTGTTCTTGTGCATCTGGAGGACTGCCAAGCCGTTGCAGCAGTGGGAGTGAGGCCTCTCACAGGGGCGTAGCCCAGCTCCTTTTGATGTTCACAATTGTAGATAACAGGGTAGAGATGTCTGTGGAATTTATAGATGGTTAGTCACACTAGAGTGTGGGCGGCGCCCCTAGCACTTCATTACGGCACACAGGGGAGCCGCGTTGCACAGTTTCAGAATCAGAGACTTAGGAGATAAACCTTCATAATAGGAAAGCTTCTAAGTGATAAAAATCGCCGGTGCTCGGCGTTAAAAATATTACTGCTATCGGTGGAATTTTCCACGGTGTTAGTGCTTCTACAGCAATGGGAACACATATCTGATAGAAAATTCTGTAACAATCTCAGCATTTCACATTATCGCGTGAAAAGAAAGTCTTCTGGCTTCGTCATTACGAGCACTAGAAAACAAGACATTCTGGGCAATACCACCCTTGACGCAGCCCTTTATGCTACAAGATGGTGTCTTCCATTCAGAAAATATTGTTGGCAGCATTTTGAAAGGAAAGATAAACGGCCGTTCTCCTAGTGAGTCTCATATTGTTACATTTATGAAGAAAAAGCCTGAAGAATGTACAAACTGAAAACCAGTTTTTGTCTGCATAGCATCAGCAGCAACACTTGAGTCAGCTTTGTGTGAAGCCGCCATCTTGATCCAATCAATACCGTCCCCCTGCACACATTCAGGGACCAGGCCGCATATCTCAGGCCACACCAGGGCAACAAGACTGAGATCAATCTGTATCAATTTGCTGATACTGATCCATAACGCCCCGGCCTCTCCATGTCGTAGGCCGCAACAGTGGGCGAAACTCAGCTGGCCGAGCGAGACTTGGGGAGGGCGCAGGAGCCAAGCGACCTTTGTCAGTCCGCGCCACCACACCACACCGCCCCTCGTGGGCCTCCGTCTAGCGGCTCATGGGGGCACCGCAGGTAGCGGTTCTTCAGATCAGTGGCTCTCACCGGCAAGGCTCCCCTCCGTCAGCAGCGATCGTTGGCGCTGTGGTTGCGGCCGGAGGTCCCGCCTAGTCAACGCCTCGGCCTCTCCATGTTGTAGGCCGCAAGAGTGATCGGAACTCAGCTGGCCAAGCGAGACTTGGGGACGGGGTAGGAGATAAGCGGCCCCTCCCAGTCCGCGCCACCACACCGCCCCTCGGGCCTTCATTAAGCGGTTCTGTGAGGCACCGCAGGCAGCTGTTCTTCAGATCACAACAGAGTCTCATGCTCGATCGATTGAGCTGGCCGAATCAGGCAACATGAAGGTGGGGAGGGGGGGCAACTCTTGCTCAACCACCACCTGAGGAGGTGTGGTTTAGTTCTAAACCAATGAAAAGTGTTACTTTTAGGTCACATGACCTAGCCTTATATCATTAGGAAACCAAAAGTTAAATGAACCAATGAAAAGTTTTATTAACAAGTCACATGACCTGTTATGCTTATGTTACGCGCTTCGCGCCGCGCCCCGGATCGCTTCTGGGAAGCTGCGCTTCGCGCACCGGATGCGCTAACGCGGCGCGTCATATGACGCATTACGCGACAACGCGATACTAGTGTTTCTGGATGTTTCAGACTGAAGCTGGCGTCAGCATGAGAGCACCTCATGGCTACGTCGTGGCCATTCTGCGAGCAATCATGGCAGAAGCTGCCCACCGGAAGTCTGCGGGAGTCGGGGGCCCCGGTGACTCTTGTAGTATCTTCAAGGCTGAGGGGACGCTTTTGGGAATGGGGCCCATGCCGTAGCAGTTAAGCGTCTAAGTTCCAGGGTTGTCCAGAGCCATCCTTGCAGGCCAGGCCCAAGTCTGTGGAGCCGACCGCCATTTCCTGAGCTCCGTGGCAGCCGCCTGTCGCTGTACCGGAAGAGTGGGTGCAATTCAGCCGGATGGCGGGTGAGACGCTGTAATAGCAAGAGCAGGCGTAATTCAGCTGGCCGAGCGAGGCACTGTGCCGCAGGAGCGGGCGCAACTCATCTTGTCGAGTGAAGCGCTGGGGTGCAGCTGAGAAACCTCCACTTGGGGAGGTGGGGGAGGCTCGTTCGCGCCGCCTCTACCTTGCAGTGCACCCCACGCCGTCTCCTGGCGCAGGTATATGTGATGGTTGGACCAGGGCACCGCAGGACGTGTCTTCAGGTCAAACGGATTGTGGGACAAGGTCCAGAATGGAAGAGTCACCAAAAGGCTAAAAGTTCCGCCGGACCCTGGGAACCGGCCGCCTATGTCGAGTGAAGTGCTGGGGTGCAGCTGAGAAACCTCCACCTGGGGAGGTGGGGGAGGCTCGTTCGCGCCGCCTCTCCCTTCCAGTGCACCCCACGCTGTCTCCTGGCGCAGGTATATGTGATGGTTGGACCAGGGCACCGCAGGACGTGTCTTTAGGGGTGTAGCTGAGAAACCTCCACCTGGGGAGGTGGGGGAGGCTCGTTCGCGCCGCCTCTCCCTTCCAGTGCACCCCACGCCGTCTCTTGGCGCAGGTATATTTGATGGTTGGACCAGGGCACCGCAGGACGTGTCTTTAGGGGTGTAGCTGAGAAACCTCCACCTGGGGAGGTGGGGGAGGCTCGTTCGCGCCGCCTCTCCCTTCCAGTGCACCCCACGCCATCTCCTGGCGCAGGTATATGTGATGGTTGGACCAGGGCACCGCAGGACGTGTCTTTAGGTGAAACCCTGAACTATGGCACCCAACATCCAGGACTTATGACATTTATGGAAGGCAGTGACATCGAAGAATGTCAGGGACCAAGCATATGCAGAGTCTTCCCCGGGGTATTTGCACAACGGTCCTCCACCCCTAGGCCGCCAGCTATGCTACCTTGACAGGAACAGTGTCATGCATTTGGATCGATGTTGCAGCAGGCTGCCATGTAAATAGTTAATTAATTAAACGTTTTACTCTGTTACTTTGTTGGTGTGTTGTATATTTTTATAATATTTGCATAGGGTTTCTCGTTATTTTGGCAGGGGTGGGCGGCGGAGGAATTTCACTGAAAAAACCATGCATTTGGATCGATGTTGCAGCAGGCTGCCATGTAAATAGTTATTTAATTAAACGTTTTACCCTGTTACTTTGTTGGTGTGTTGTATATTTTTATAATATTTGCATAGGGTTTCTCGTTATTTTGGGCGGGGTGGGCGGCGGAGCAAAATCACTGAAAAAACTATAGGTTATAGACCATATATAGTTAAATATCTCAAGTCCATCTCTGCACTCGATGGAGATACAGGTCGTCGATCAAAAAATGTGCTGGCCACCTCTAATGGTAATAGCGTGGCCAGGGCTTTTGTCAATCCCTCTGTAAATTGCACAGGGTGCTCTTGTTTGACATGCCGCACCATGGTATGTATGGAAAAGGAATATTTTTTTGTTGGATTTCCTCTTGAGAGAAACGAGTCACATATCATGCAGGTTAGTTTTGGTGCATTTAGTTTCTTTTGATCTTCAGGATAAGTGAAAAATTGCCAGATGAAAGATTCTTTTTTTCTTCTTAAAGGTAGTCGATCATTTTGTTCAGATTCGGAAGATGAATGAGATACGGTAGCCATTTCACCAAAGAGTTCCGAAAAATGTAGGACGTTGTTCTCTCTTGAGAGTAGAAAAGATAGCTGCGTGTAAATTCCAGAATAGAAACTAGTAAGAACCAATTGGAAGTGTTGTTTTCATGTTGCAGCAGGCTGCCATGTAAATAGTTATTTAATAAAACGTTTTACCCTGTTACTTTGCTGGTGTGTTGTATTTATTTATAATATTTGTATAGGGTTTGTCGTTATTTTGGGCAGGGTGGGCGGCGGAGCCGAGCTATCTTGCAGCCATCATGGCGTCGAGCTCGGTTTCTCTCACTAGTTTCATATTTCTCATGAGGGGTTGTTCCTAATGTTTCTATTTTAGCGAGGTGAAAAAGAGATCCTATCAGTGGCCTACTAATTTTGCTCGATTCCTTTTGTTTTTTCTAACGATTTTTAAGTTAAAGTTTGCTAGCACGATACAGTGGCTAGTCCGCATTTTATATATGTCTTTTTTATTAGGGGTCTCCTCCGGTGGAGTCGGACGATCTACCTCTAATAACCGGTAAGTGTTCCTCTGAAGGAATGCGTCTTGAAAGTGGCTGACTGTAATGTATGATATTTCACTCAGTGACTTTCAGGCCCATGCTGTTTCAAAACTGTGCATGTGCTTGAAGCAGGCGTAGGTATTGACGTAGCATTGTGAATATAGTGCATTGGTGAGCCTTGCTGGAGCTGTATCACAGTTGCGATGCAACTCTAGCAATGTATTAGTTTTTGAGCACAGATGTGTTACGCATGTATGGTGTTTTTGTACCATGGTGCTCCACATTTCAAATGTGGCACACCATGGGTAACGGAGCACTACCATACTGTGGTGCACATTAACTGGTGCATATCTGGGTATGAAGTAGTTAACATGAATCTGCCCCATAGGTTACAAATCCGCGTTTAGTAGACTGTTTGGCCTTTGTAGTTTTATGTTTTTTCTGTTATTCTATGTAGGTATGTAATATTGCAAGATTTTTGTCACGAAAAAGAAGCCATGAGTATTGGGTTTGTGAAAGATTGCAAGATTTTTAAAATTAAAAAGGAAAAATCATGGCATTGTTTAATATAGTATTGTAAATACTTATCTTTAACAATGATGACAGAGTAAAAAAAGGTTAACCTGATGTTCGAAAGTTATTCACAGGCTTCTTTAGAGGAAGTATTCTATATATTCTATATGATTGTAGCGTATAGGTAATAGAATGCATTCTGCAAGCATGTAGTACTCCTCCTGCTACAGCATAAATATTCTTCAGTGCTTATTTTCATTTCGTAAGTGGTATTGAGACCGACACAGAACTTCAATGGATCGGAGGGGCTGTTCCTGTGCATGTGGAGGACTGCCAAGCCGTTGCAGCAGTGGGAGTGAGGCCTCTCACGACAGAGACCTTCAATGGATCGGAGGGGCTGTTCCTGTGCATCTGGAGGACTGCCAAGCCGTTGCAGCAGTGGGAGTGAGGCCTCTTACAGGGGCGTAGCGCAGCTCCTTTTGATGTTCACAATTGCAGATAACAGGGTAGAGATGTGGGTGGAGTGCTTCGTGTAAATTGCAGAATAGAAACTACTAAGAACCAATTGGAAGTGTTGTTGTGAAGTCACATGACTTCACATGCGCGTCTCAGGACGTGTACGCGGTGATAGTATCTGGTCACGTACGCCATTTGGAAGTAGCGGTCTAATTCAGCGAAGTTTCAAAACGTGAAAAGGAGTAAATCCAAATATATCCGGATTTAATATATCTTCTGAGCTGGAATCAAGCATACAATTGTTAAAGTATAAAACCTTTTATATATTTTTTTTAAATACCAAGGTGTGTACATTCGGTCACACACGACAGTTTAAAAAGACATTCGGCTCCATTTAATGAAACTTTTTATAATAATAAAAAAGAAGCCTAGGTTTACTGTCTTTGACGTAGTATAAGTTCTTTGATGGGTCTATGAAGAAATTTAATAAGTTGCAATCGCGAAGTTTTCCGAAATATATATAGGCGGGTGCGCGCACACGGTCGCGCACGAACGAAAGCCAAAAAAGGGGAGTTAAACCCCCTTTATAATATGCTCCTGGAGCTGTTTTTGGTACAATGAGTTAGTTCTGAAAAGAACTTTTTTTTTTTTTAAAACAAGTGTTAAGTTGTTTGATTTTGGACCAGGGCACCGCAGGACGTGTCTTTAGGTCAAATCCTCAAGTATGGCACCGAACATCCAGGACTTATGCCATTTGTGGAAGGCAGTGACATCTAAGAATCTCAGGGACCACCTCTGATGGTAATAGCGTGGCCAGGGCTGTTGTCGATGCCTGTGCAAATTCCACAGGGTGCACTTGTTTGACATGCCGCACCATGGTATGTATGGAAAAGGAATATTTTTTTCTTGGATTTCCTCTTGAGAGAACCGAATTGCATATCGTGCAGGTAACTTTTGACGCATTCACTTTCTTTTGTTCTTCAGGATAAGTGAAAAATTGCCAAATAAAAGATTCCTTTTTTCTTTTTAAAGGTAGTCGCTCATTTCCTTCAGATTCGGAAGATGAATGCGGGGCGGCAGCCATTTCAGCAAAGTCTTCCGAAGGGTGTTGAACGTTGTTCTCTTTTGAGAGTAGAAAAGATAGTGAGGGAAGTGGGTGGAGTCCTCCGTGTAAATTGCAGAATAGAAACTACTCAGAACCAATTGGAAGAGTTGTTTTCGAGTCACATGACTTAACATGCGCGTCTCGGGACGTGTAGGCGGTGACAGTATCTGGTCACGTACGCCATTTGGAAGTAGCGGTCTAATTCAGCTAAGTTTCAAAACGTGTAAAGGAGTAAATCCAAACACATCCGGATTTAATATATCTTCTGAGCTCGATTCAAGCATACAATTGTTAAAGTATAAAACCTTTTATATTTTTTTTAAAAATAGCAAGGTGTGTACATTCGGTCACGCACGAAAGTTTAAAAAGACATTCGGCTCCATTTAATGTAAATTTTCATAATAATAAAAAAGAAGCCTAGGTTTAGTGTCTTTGACGTAGTATAAGTTCTTTGATGGGTCTATGAAGAAATTTAATAAGTTGCAATTGCAAAGTTTTCACGAAATATATAGGCGGGTGCGCGCACACGGTCGCGCACGAACGAAAGCCAAAAAAGCGGAGATAAACTCCCTTTATAATATGCTCCTGGAGCTGTTTTTGGTACAATGAGTTAGTTCTGAAAAGAACTTTTTTTTTTTTAAACAAGTGTTATGTTGTTTGATTTTGGACCAGGGCACCGCAGGACGTGTCTTTAGGTCAAACCCTCAAGTATGGCACCGAACATCCAGGACTTATGCCATTTGTGGAAGGCAGTGACATCTAAGAATCTCAGGGACCACCTCTGATGGTAATAGCGTGGCCAGGGCTCTTGTCGATGCCTGTGCAAATTCCACAGGGTGCACTTGTTTGACATGCCGCACCATGGTATGTATGGAAAAGGAATATTTTTTTCTTGGATTTCCTCTTGAGAGAACCGAATTGCATATCGTGCAGGTAACTTTTGACGCATTCACTTTCTTTTGCTCTTCAGGATAAGTGAAAAATTGCCAAATAAAAGATTCCTTTTTTCTTTTTAAAGGTAGTCGCTCATTTCCTTCAGATTCGGAAGATGAATGCGGGGCGGCAGCCATTTCAGCAAAGTCTTCCGAAGGGTGTTGAACGTCGTTCTCTTTTGAGAGTAGAAAAGATAGTGAGGGAAGTGGGTGGAGTCCTCCGTGTAAATTGCAGAATAGAAACTACTCAGAACCAATTGGAAGAGTTGTTTTCGAGTCACATGACTTCACATGCGCGTCTCGGGACGTGTAGGCGGTGACAGTATCTGGTCACGTACGCCATTTGGAAGTAGCGGTCTAATTCAGCTAAGTTTCAAAACGTGTAAAGGAGTAAATCCAAACACATCCGGATTTAATATATCTTCTGAGCTCGATTCAAGCATACAATTGTTAAAGTATAAAACCTTTTATATATTTTTTAAAATAGCAAGGTGTGTACATTCGGTCACGCACGAAAGTTTAAAAAGACATTCGGCTCCATTTAATGTAAATTTTCATAATAATAAAAAAGAAGCCTAGGTTTAGTGTCTTTGACATAGTATAAGTTCTTTGATGGGTCTATGAAGAAATTTAATAAGTTCAGATTGCAAAGTTTTCACGAAATATATAGGCGGGTGCGCGCAGTCGGTCGCGC
Source organism: Lissotriton helveticus (assembly GCF_964261635.1). Lineage (NCBI taxonomy): Eukaryota > Metazoa > Chordata > Amphibia > Caudata > Salamandridae > Lissotriton > Lissotriton helveticus. The sequence goes on from NC_136071.1 coordinate 588,472,505, forward strand.
ACGAAAGCCTGCAAATGTGCTATCCATTTTATTGAGAACTGTTGCCGAGAGTGCGCACACCGGGTCGTGCACGAAAGTTTAGAAAGGCTATTTTTATTTACAGGCCAATTTTAATGCGTTGAAAAAAAGGCAAGGTACAGACTTTCTAATTCTGTATCGCTTTACAAGGAGTCTCTATGCAACTTGAACAGTGAAGAAAACGGCTTGTTTCTGAAAAAAATATTGCCAGAACTTTATTGACAAAAGTATAGGTTGTATACATGAGATATTTCTAAATTAGCATTTTAAAAACCTATGAAATTCACTGAAAAAACCATAGGTTTTACACACGTTATAGTTAGGAAGTAGCATTTACAAAACCTATGAAATTCACTGAAAAAACCATAGGTTTGACACCAGTTATAGTTAGCTGGAAATTTTACTGATATAAAACCAATGAAATTCCACGTTATAGTTAGTTGGACTCACTATAACTTGCGCGTGTAATGCACTGCTGATGACGTCACATATTACATCACTCATGACATCACTGATGACACCATCCTTGTGACATAGTGACAGACCTCCTTTCACTGTAATCTAACCCTTGAAACGCATATTCAAAAATAGAAACTAAAATGTTCAAAAAAATGGAGATACCCATACCAGTTACAACAACCAATTCAATAATTCCACCATGTATATACACATGCACTAATTCACCAACAGTTCTATATAGTCACTCATACATATATTCACTAATCATATGTAGTGATACACCTACACATCCTGTTACACACCGACAGTCATCCAAAAGTTATTCACACACATAGTCACACATGCAAATAAACTATTGAACATACATTTATTTGCATAAACAAATATACACACACTACCACTTTACTTCTAAGGAAACTTACACATACTTACTCTCTTAAAAAATCACTTCTAGAAACACATACTAATTTAAACAGGAACTTTTAGAATCCCTCACTCTCACATATAGTCACTTATATACATCAATATTCACATATACTACATTAAAACATATGTAGTTACTGATAAAGACACTAATAAGACAGTCATTCACTCACTAACACAGACATATGCACACGAATCCACCCATACAGTCCTGCACATATGCTGTCTTCAAAACACATACAAACAGAGAGTCAGTCATTCTTGCATCTATGTACTAAGTAATACTCCCACCAAAGCATGGAAACACTCATACTGATACTAAGAAAAACATCTAATCACCTATATACATACACATGTACCTACTCATCAACCCATGCAGCCACTTATACACAAAGTGAAACACTAATACATGTATTTAAATATTTAAGCATTACTCACTAATATATGTATTCACTAAGATATTAAATAATATATACATATATAACACATATTTATTTTTCAGAAAGATACACATTCACTGGATGGTGTCATCAGTGATGTCATGAGTGATGTAATATGTGACGTCATCAGCAGTGCATTACACGCGCAAGTTATAGTGAGTCCGACTAACTATAACGTGGAATTTCATTGGTTTTATATCAGTAAAATTTCCAGCTAACTATAACTGGTGTCAAACCTATGTTTTTTTCAGTGAATTTCATAGGTTTTGTAAATGCTACTTCCTAACTATAACGTGTGTAAAACCTATGGTTTTTTCAGTGAATATATATATATATATATAACCTACTGGTGGTCGCCAGTAGGTAGTTATAGTTAGGATTGTCTACCATAGGAAATCCACAACATTCTATTGGGAATAACTCTGGCGCCGATTGAGGAATTTGTGTGTAATTTTCCAAAATTTTGGCCAGCTCCGCTGCGCTCCTTCCCTGAACGTTTCGGGGGATTCGTGAAGTGGGGGCTGAGAAAAAAGGGGGTCCCAAAACGTGTTTTCCCCATGTTAATTTCCATAGGACGGTCTGACAAGTCTACAGCTCGAACCGCTGAATGGAATTACGCCAAACTTGGCAAAATTGTAGGGACTGGTACGCAGATGTGACTTTGCTATATTTGCTGAAAATTGCTCCAGTGTTTTTTTTGAAAATTAACTTCAAAAACACATATATAACTATATGCGCGCTTCGAGCGCTTACAGGTACGCGTACCGGGGAGCGCACCTGGCGCGCTACGGGAGTGCAAGAGCGGAAAGCTGATTGGCTGTCGGGTGTCTGTCAACATTCTAAACAGTCCGGAGAGTCTGCCATCTTGTGTCTCGGTACAATCGAGACACAAGAGGTGAAAAAGAAAGGGGGAAATAATTAAAAGGGGGCAGAGTAGACACCCCCTGACCCCCTAGGTTTTCTGAAGGGGGCCTAAATTCTGAATATTAGCACTCTAGTTGCTAATTATTATGATAAATTGAAATTGTGTAATGGTTTCATTGGACTTGTAAATATGCTCCTTTTCTTGAAGCGCCTTGTGCAACTTTTAGCATGGGTGGAAGCAGTGAATGTATGGAGAGGGATAGGAATAGCAGATAGAAAACCATATGAAATGGTGTGGGAGATGCATAAAGTATTTCAGTAATGGTATCAATTTAGATGGAATATAAGATAAAGAGGGGCATATTTACAAGACTCTTGCGCAATTTTTGACATGGGTGCAAGCAGAAAATGCATGCAGAATAATAAAATATGCACCCAGACAAGAATATGAAATGCCGAGAGAGATGTTTAAAGCTTTTTTTAAATAGCATAAATTGTGATAGAATATACCAAAAAAAAGAGGCATATTTACAAGCTGCGTGCACAATCTTTGACATAGCTGTGTGTTTATAAGGTAGACTCTCACAATGATAACATCTCTCACGGCATTTCATATTCTTGTCTGGGTGCATATTTACAAGCTGCGTGCACAATCTTTGACATAGCTGTGTGTTTATAAGGTAGACTCCCACAATGTTAACATCTCTCACGGCATTTCATATTCTTGTCTGGGTGTATATTTTATTATTCTGCATGCATTTTCTGCTTGCACCCATGTCAAAAATTGCGCAAGAGTCTTGTATATTTGCCACTCTTTATCTTATATTCCATCCCAATTGAAACCATTACTGAAATACTTTATGCATCTCCCACACCATTTCATATGGTTTTCTATCTACTATTCCTATCCCTCTCCATACGTTCACTGCTTCCACCCATGCTAAAGGTTGCACAAGGCGCTTCAAAAAAAGGAGCATATTTACAAGTCCAATGAAACCATTACACAATTTCAATTTATCATAATATTTAGCAACTAGAGTGCTAACATTCAGAATTTATGGAAAATGTGTGATACATCTGAATGCCTTGTTGATGGAACCAAAGTAAACAAGCATTGAAAATGCAATAGATCTCGACCTCGTTGTCAGACATACTGTTGGTAGAGACAGACATGGTACATTATATCTAAAATTCTTCTAATCTGCCTAAGATCACACTGTAAGTGAAGCTTGATTCACCCATCATTGTAATCTTAGGCAGAGTCACACATACTGTTCGCAGAGACAGACATCGTACATTATATATAACATTCTGATCATGTGCCTAAGATCACACTGTGAGTGAAGCTTGATTCACCCATTACTGTGATGTTAGGCAGAGTCACATATACTGTCGGCAGGGACAGACATGGTACATTATATCTAACCCTGGGCGTAGTGGGCGTAGTGGGGCTCCGCGGAGCTACGCGGAGTGGGCGAGAAGCTACACCCACTCCCGCACTCCGCGTAGCCCCACTACGCACTCCCTCCCGCTCTCCTCTACATACATTATTTAAGCAAAATACCCTTAATAAAACAATTTTAAAGCACTTACCGTGTCCGGGGCTCGTCCGGGGCTCCCTCTTGGAATCGCGTCGTCATGGATACCAATGCGCATGCGCGGGCGGTTGCGCCTGCGCATTGGTATCTATGAAGGGACGCTATTCCAAGAGGGAGCCCCGGACGAGCCCCGGACACGGTAAGTGCTTTAAAATTGTTTTATTAAGGGTAGCTTGCTTAAATAATGTATGTAGGGAAGGGCGGGAGGGAGGCGAGTGGCGGCCGACTCGGCTACGCACACGGAGTGGGCGTGGTGTTGCCGGCTACGCTGTCTACGCAAAATGCGTAGGAGGCAACACTACGCCTACTCCGTGGGCGTAGCCGATTCGGACGCCCAGGCTTAATTATATCTAAAATCCTATTAATCTGCCTAAGATCACACTGTGAGTGAAGCTTGATATAATGAGCAACTAGAGTGCTAACATTCAGAATTTATGGCAAGTGTGTGACACATCTGAATGCCTTCATGATGGAACTAAAGTAAACAAGCATTGAAAATACAATAGATTTGGTGTGATCTTAGGCACATGTGAACCATATTACATGTAATCTACCATCTCTTTGTCTGCAAGCAGTATGTGTGTCTCAGCTGATATTATTTCAAAGTATCTACAGGCCAAAAACAGACAACCTATATATAAACAAAACATAACATTAATTAGTTAATCGTTTTTGACAGAAAGCAAAGCACATGTAATGTAAATGAGCCTTTTGTTTTATACTAGTGTTTATATTGTTTACTTATTGCAATTGATGTGTAATATGTTTGTCGTGGTCTATAATATGTTATTTTTTCTTTACTACAGATTATAATCATCTATACAAACAAACTAAAAGATGCCTTCTAAGGCAAGAAGCGAGAACATTTATAAAAGAAAATTAAGGACTAAGGAAAAAGGAAATCAACAACCAACCAAAATAAAATCTTCAGAGAAAAAAAAAAAATGCTCCTGGTAAGCAATCTAAATTTTTTTTTCGAAAAAACAATGAAATCCCTATAACTTCAAAGAAAACAGGATGTCTTTCTAAAAATGTTAGAACAGTACAAGGAGATGTTACTTTGCATAACGAAAGAAGAAGCAAGCAATTTTTTTTACAACAGAATAGTAAAAAATGTATTAAAAAATGTAAAGAGGTATAAGAAAAAGACTGCTTTTTACAAGAAAAAAAAAACATAGTTAAGATCGTGAATGAAGCATTTAAAGTGAAAAATAAATTGTTTTGTTTAATAATGAATAGAATTCGTACACTTGATAAGATAATCAATGTGTTCAAATCAAAATGTAAGTGGAGGAGAGTAATTAATCAAACTAATTTCTGTGATGTTTTTTCCGGAGAATGGAAGCATAGTTCAAGTTCTGAGCCATTTTTTAATGAAGAAAGTTACTGTCAAGATAATGATTTGGTGCATGCAGTTGACACCAATGGTCGAGCATATGAGGTGAAGGACGGTTGTCCGGTTGAAAAATAAGAGATTGTGTCTAGAAATACAGAAGAGGTGTTACCAAATGAAGTTTTAGGGAGATGTCCTAAGGCTCCAGTGTATACATGGAATTGTAGTGGTATTTGTAGTGTCCGACACGAATCAATTGATTTGTTTCGCAATTTCTTACGGACATATACTAAGAAAAGTGTGAAACAAAAAATTAAAATTTTACAAGAGTTAGATCCTTGTAGAGTGAGAGAAAAAACAGGTTTGCAAGCGCATTCATTGGCTTGTCTTTCAAGAAAAGTATGTCAGAGTGTTTTTCACCATTTTAGGATGCTAGCAGTGCATCATAATAAAGTGAGGAAATTAGTGAGAAGGTTGTACTATGTAAAAAAGTCCAGCACTTAAACTAAAACAGTTAAACAGTGCTCTTTTGCATGGAACTGAATTAGATGTCAAAAACATTTGTAATGAAATTGAGTTTTGTTACTTTGGTGAAAAAGAGGTCAGTGCAGAAATTGATACAGTAATGGAAGGTAATGTAGAAGAGAATGAAGAGATTTTAAGTACAGAAAATTTTGAAAATGAAATTATAAAGTTTAAAGTCAATTCAAGTGAAAGGCCTAATTTTTCTTGTGTTTGTTGTCGACAAACTTATTATAAGCATCAGACTAGATTAGTTGATTTATATGTAAAAAGCGAAAAGATAAATAATAATGAGTGGAAGGATTTTGCAACTTATTTGTTGGTTGAAAATTGTTTTGATTTGGGCTCTGATCAACGTATTTGTACATATTGCTATACTAAATTAAATGAAAATAAAATGCCTGCTAGAGCTGTTCATAATAATATGGAGTTGGTAGATATTCCTTCTGAATTGATGGATTTAAATACCTATGAGTCTATTCTGATTCAATGTGTGCATCCTTTTCAGGCTATTGTTCGCTTGGAGCCTAAGACAGGGAAATTGCCTCCTTCAGATTTACAGGGAGGATTAAAGGGAAGAGTTGTTTATTTGCCTCTAGATTTAAAGAAAAATATTGATACAATTGGTGTTGAAAAAGTAGAAGAGGAACCTCTGGTTAGTCTAGTTAATGGTGTTCCGACAAAAAGTAAGAAAATCTGGCAAGAATTAGTGGATGTTAGGAAACTCAAGAAGGCAACGTTATATTTGGTAAAAAATAATCAGTACTATAGAAATGTGTATGTGGGCGAAGAAGAAACAACTGTAGAAGAGGACACTGATGTCTCTGCTGGGCAAATAGAAAAAGTTGATGTCTCTAGAAGTGAAGAAATTTATGAACATTATAGTGTTCATCCATTGCATTCCAAAGAAGTAATGGGGAATGCTATTGACTTGTTTCAGATGAAAAAAGCCGAAGGAAGTCCCATTAGTGTATGGGAAGAAAGTTTGGAAGCTCGTTGTTTTCAACAGTTATTTCCAACAGGTGAAGGTGGACGATATGTTCAAATTCCTGCATCTGAATACCGGACTTCAAGATTATATGCAGAAGATCCAAGGTTTCGTCAATGCATTCCATATTTGTTACATCTACTGTTTGAGAGTGACTTGTCTGGACTTTCCTATGCAGTAATCCATATACTGAAGTGGACCACATCTACAAAATGTTTCGGCAAGGTACTTTATGGATAAAGTCAAACTGCAAGACAGTATTTTGGAATCCCAGCTAATTAATCTCATGGCATATCAGCGTGGTACTAACAAGTATTGGTACCGTCGTCATGGGGAATTGAAATGTATGCTAAGAAACGTAGGAACTCCTACATGGTTCCTCACTCTTAGCTGTGCTGAGTATGCTTGGGAAGACTTACTTGAATTTCTAAGAGAGGCAAATAAAAACATTGAAAATATTGAATACAAGACACCTGGAGAACTGTGCACTTTGGATCCCGTTAATGTATGCAGGTATTTCAATCATAGGTTTGCAGCTATTATGTCTTTTATTACAAACAAAAAAAATTCTCCGCTTGGAGAGGTGTTGGATTTCTTTTGGAGAAAGGAGTATCAAGCAAGAGGTGCTCCTCATATACGTATGCTGCTATGGATTAAAGATGCACCTAAATTTGGAACAGATTCAGATGAGAAAGTGATGAGTTTCATTGGGCAGTATTCTACATGTGCTGTTCCAAAAAGTACAGAAGAAAACAATTTAAGAAACCAAGTTTTACGCTTTCAAACCCATCGTTGTGGGAAATACTGTAGTCGAAAATACAAATCCAAGGACAAATTCTACGCGAAATGTTGTTTTGCATTTCCACGTCCAGTAACATTGAAAGGAAGAGTCAACAATTTTATGTCTTCTCTGCGACATACTGTGACAAGGAAATCACCCAAAAATACATACAATCTAAGAAGAAATGAGGAATCCAAATACATCAATGACTACAACCCAGTCATTTTGTCCATGTGGAATGCCAATATGGATATTCAATATGTTGCTGACAACTCTATTGCTGTGGCTCGATATGTGACGTCTTACATCACAAAATCAGAAAAGACGGAACTGAAGGAAATGTGGGAGGAAATTTCACATGAAAAGAGTCTAAGCAAGAAATTATACAGTTACAGTCTGAAGATGTTGTCGCATCGAGAAATTGGAGCATATGAATGTTCTGATCGGTTGTCATCAGCAAGTCTATATGCCAAATCTAAAACCATCATTTGGGTGAGTCTAGATCTTGCTGCAACACTTAACCGAGTTTTGAAATCTGTACAAGAAATGGAGTATTTGGCGGAGAAAGAACCAGACAGTACAGATATTTTGAAGACAAACATGTTGGATACATACTATCCAAATAGAAGTACTCACCTTGAGAACGCTTGTCTCTATGAAGTTCTGCAAACCTACATTTTTAAAAAGAACATCACAGAAGATATCAATAAAGGTGTATATGCTGTAATTGGATATAAAGGCTGTCTAGTAAAACAAAGAAAAGGCCATTTGATTAATCATCGAAAATTGAGTTGTGATTCTCCACACAAAAGGGAATTTTAGTACTATTAGCTATTTTAACAACTCTTTAAACCTTGGCGTAGAGAAGAGGAACTACTTGGAGATTTTCTTACTTATGAAGATTCGTTCAATGCAACCAAGGATACGATAGAATGTCCTGTTTTTTCAAATTATCTGCAAATGTTGAACGAGGAAATACAGCAAGAAGCTACAATTGCAGCAGAGATTGCTAAAGACAGTTCTCAAGACAGTCAGAGTTCGACTTCATTGAGTCAGGATCCACTAGGAGGACCAATTATACAAAATGAAGCTGCTACTGCCATGGATGAAGTTGAAAGAGCCATGGAACAAGTTCAGGAGGATGGAGTTGACTTAGAAGATTTGGAAAAAGAACTAAACATTGAGCAGAGACAAATATATGACCAAGTCACAGAACAAATTGAGCATGGTTTATCTCATGAGAAAAAAGAGTGCTAATGTACATCATTTGTACCTATCCGACTGTATGTGAATGGAGAAGCAGGAACTGGTAAAAGTTTCCTGATTAAAGCGATTGCAACATATTTGCAGAAAACAACGGAGTCATCGCTCTCTTGTGTTGTTACTGCTGCAACTGGGTTGGAAGCACACAACATTAAAGGGATTACTTTACATCGCTTATTGATGCTGCCAGTGGAGCATGATAACAAATTACAATACCACAAGCTATCTGGAGAAGCTTGTTGTGAAGTTTCAAAAGTCCTAAAGAAAATGAAACTTCTTATCATTGATGAAGTAAGCATGGTATCAAATGTAATGCTTGCTTTTGTGCATTGAAGAATGCAAGAAATTCTTAAAACAGACTATGATGTATTATTTGGAGGCAAACACATCATTGTTTTTGAAGATCTACTGCAACTAACTCCAGTCAAAGGACAGCCAGTGTTTAAAATGCTTACGCATGAAGATACCAGGAAGTGCTTAGGAAGCATTGGAAATGTTAACATATGGTTAAATTTCAAATATGCAGAACTACTTCAAAATATGCGACAGGCAAAGGATGAAGATTATAAAAATATTCTACAAGATGTAAGAATTGGAAAACTAACTGAGCATGGCAAAGAGGCTTTACATGGACGATTAATTTCAAATTTGTTTCCAGAGGAAAATATTCTCCCAGAGAATATTTTTAAGAAAATTCCTGAAAACAAATGTGTCAAATGCTTGATGCCAACTCTGCAAGAATGTTCAATCTTCAACACCAAAATGTTAAAGTTGGAAAATCAAGAGATTGTGAAACTGGAAGCTTTTGATAAAATAGAACATGAAGGAGCAACTATTATTTTGTCAGAAAAGTTGAAAACAAAATTGGATTCTTTAGAGAAGACAATATCTAAAATTGCTGGTATGGAAAAGACTCTGTATGCATCTTTAAATTGTCATATAATTTTACGACGTAATTTACATGTGGAAAGAGGTTTAGTAAATGGAGCAATGGGTCATGTTGTGGATTTTGTGAATTACCGAAATAGAGATGGAATTGAAATTATAAAAATAAAATTTGATGGTATTGAAGAAGTACAACAAATCAGTCGTTGTTCTGCTCGGTTTTTTGCTAGTGAACGATTTATATGTCAGCAGAAAACAGTTTCCTGTTTCTTTGGCATATGCAGTAACTATTCATAAATCTCAAGGTTTAAGTGTTGATAGTGCTTTGGTGAATATTGGAAATTCTGTGTTCAAGGAGGGCATGGCATATGTTGCTTTATCTCGAGTCAGGACTTTATCTGGATTGTACTTGATTGATTTTGATGAGACAAAGATTAATGCAGATCTAAATTGTGTAAAAGAAAATAAGAGGTTAAGAAGAGAGTATGCTCCAAATTTACCTCAATATCCTCTGTTTGAAAAGCATGTGGTAGGCCAAAAAAGAAGAAATGAGAAAAATTGTAGTGAAGTTGTAGCAAAAAGAAAAAAATGTAGATGAAACAGTAATTGTAAGCAGAAACGAAATGGATTCAGTTAAAGATGTTGTTGGATTTCAGTTTGAAAATAGTTCTGGTGTCAACTGCTATGCTAATGTAGTGGTTAATGTTGTTTTTTTTCTCCAAACTGTAAAAGAACAGATTGCTGATATTATTAGAGAAATGTAGCAGTGATAGAACAAAAATACAAAGTGTTTCTGAAATTCGAAAAGTTTTAGACATATGTTCTGGTCTAAATCAATTTACACAGAATATTCAGCAAGATTGTCGGGAATTTCTAATGTATATGCTTGTTGTTTTGCAAGATGAAGGTGTAGATGTAGAAAATCTTTTTGGCCTTTCTTATATATGGCAACATGACTGTGAGAAGTGCTCCTTTTCAAGTAGTACTACAGTAGACACTGAAAGATTTATATATTTGACTTTACCAGACTGCAAATCAGTGTCTTTTAATAATGTAGTTAGAGCAGCAAATCAAAACATGGTCTGTAGTCAATGTAAATCTGCAATGCTATCAACTTTATTTTTAAGAAGATATGGACAGTATGTTATTTTAATGTTCCAACGATGTAGACCTGTTGGAACTAAATTGACAACATTAATTAGAAATGTTGTGGCTTCTCAATTATCAATTTCAGGAAGAACCTTTACAACTGCAGCAATTATTTACCATGATGGTCCTTCAACAACATCAGGACATTACACATGTTATTTAAAATGTCAAAAAGGGTGGAAGCTCTGTACTGATACTCAATTGACTTTCAAACAACATTTGCCTTCTGACTTACTAAATTCTTACCTAGTGTTTTTACAACCAAAGTTTTAGGGAAGGTAATTGGCCTATGAAGATTGCAGCAGTTAATATAACTTAGTTTGATCTTCAAAATTACTTTCTGAATGAGAGTGATGAAGATAATAAAAAACATGTAGTTCTCATAGAGATATTATATTTTTATCATATAGTGTGTGCTGTGAGTATTATACAAATTATTTATAAAAAGTAAGCTAGAGGTGGGAGTAAAACTCTTGTTTCATAATGTAAAAGGTGTTGGAGCTTTTCTTTCAGAAAGTCGGGTAAATGAGACATTAAGAATACTGTGGACTAATTTACATAGAAAATGACTTTCCATATACTATTTGGCCTCATGGAAAAGTGGATGGATCAAAAGTGAGTTTAGATATGGTTTTTAAAATTTTACATTATTTAAGAAATTATTCAATGGGTTTTTTAAACATAATCATTTTGATTGTGTTTTTTTTTTTGCCCGCTGTTATATGATGAGTACTATTGAAGTCACTGTTTTAAGTGAAATTCAATATATTCTGAGAACAGCAAAAATAAACCATTTAACATGATGTTGAAAACATTTTGTAATATCAATTATTATTAAATATATATTATTTTCCCATTCTCTTATGCTCACTCACCTATTTCCACCCTCTATCACTCCTCTTAACTCACCCTCACTGGAATTTTTTCACTCTCCCTCACCTCTCTTCCCATATTCCACTTTCCTCACTTATTCTCACTAACCACTCCTTCACTGCCTTTTCCCTCTCTCCCATTCACTACTTTCGAGCTGTCAGTCACTCTACTTCACTCCCCTTCCCCTTGTTTTCTTTCTTTGTTTCCGCAATAATTCCCTTTCTCTCACTCACCTTATTACACTTCACTCACTCCTTCTCTCACTTCCTCTGTCCTCTCACATCCCCACTCCCTTTCTCTCACTCCCTGTCTCTTAGCTTCAGTCTTTCGATCCTGTTATTCTCTCACTCCTCTTCCGTCATCCTTACTCCCTAAAACTCACCCACACTCCCTTACTTATCTTTCTTTGATCTCTTACTCAGTTTCTTTCTGCCAGTGTTTCCTTCACTGCCTCTCTGTTCTCCCTCTTTCACTACCTTTGTCTCAAGCTCCTTTGCTTGTATTGTAAAATATTTATTATACATATTCAAATTTGTTTTGTCTTTCACAGATATAAAATTTAATGGAATTATGATAATAAATTTACATTACTTATAAGGTAAGTTTGATGTACAATATTTATTTTCTCTATACTGTTTTCCATAACCTCACTACTCTTCTTTGATACTCCCACACCTCTGTTCCCTTATTGCGCTTGCCTCACTTATTCTGAATCCCCACATTTACTCTCTTTTTTCACACTCTTCTCTTACACTCACCTTCTTTCAGGCCTTCTCTTTTACTTTCTTTCCTCTCTCTTCTCTTACTTCTTTGTTTTATTTTTTCCCCTTCCTGTACTCTCCTTACTCCACTTCATTAACTCCTTCTCTTACTCCCTCTGTCCTCTTACTTCTACACTCCCCTTCCCTCAATCTCTTTCTGTTAGCCTCATTCTCTCCATCCCCTTAGTCTCTCAATTCTCTTCTGTCACGCTCACTGCCTATAACTCAGCCATATTCCCAAACTCACCTTCTTTCAGACCTTCTTCTTTAGTTTGCTTCCTCTATTTTTCCTTCCTTACCTCCTTCACTCTTTTCTCTTCCCTTACTTTCTTATTCCACTGTACTAACTCCTTCTCTTACTCCTTCTGTCCTCTTACTTGAACACTCCCCTTCCCTCATTCTCTCTCTGTTAGCATCATTCTCTCTGTCCTCTTAGTCTCTCACTCCTTTTCTATCATGCTCACTCCCTATTTATTATTATTTTGAGAATTTGTAAAGCGCGACTGACACCTTGCAGGCTTCCTGGCGCTGGAAATTACTCTGTTAACGGTAAACCGGGAGAACAGTCAGACGGACAATTTATTAGGGGAAGAGCCAGGTCTTAATACGTCTCCTGAAGGGAAGAAGCTGTGATATCTGACGTATGTCGGTGGGTAGGCTGTTCCACAGCTTGGCCGCTGCAACGCTGAATGATCTGCCCCCTGTTCTGGTTCTGTTAAATCTGGGCACCTTTACCAGACAGGCAGAGGATGAACGTAGGTCTCTGGCAGGAGTGTACCACCGAAACAGGGCTTGCAGGGGTTTAGGTCCAAGTCCGTGCAGAGCCTTAAAGACAATGCAGAGGGACTTGAAGGCCACTCTTTGTTTTAAGGGTAGCCAATGTAGCTCAGCCAGAGCTGCTGTGGCTGAGGCCCTCCTCGTCCAGCCAAGAGCCAGCTTGGCGGCGGCAGATTGAATTCGCTGTAGTCGGTCCAACATCGTGACTGGAGACTCCAGGAGCAGGGCGTTGCAATAGTCAAGGCGACTGAGTATCGTGCACCTGACTATCGACGCCCTGGCTTGTGCCGGGAGAAGAGGCATGATTTTCCGCAGTGATCGAAGCAGGGCTGTGCAGATCCCCACAGTTTTCGTCACCTGGGTTTCCATACTTAATTTGTTGTTCAGCATGGCACCCAGGTTGCGCACCGAAGGAACTGGCAGAGGTTTGTCTCTAAACTCCGGGGGCCAGAATTCGTTCGGAAACTGACGGGGTATCTTAGTGCCTGAGCAGAACAGGACCTCCGTTTTTGCGGAGTTGAACTGGAGGGAATTACTGTGTAGCCATCCAGCCGTCTCTCTTAGGCAGTCGTGGAAGGTAGAGAAAGGAATGGCATCTTCACCTTCCCACGAGAGGATGAGCTGTGTATCATCCGCGTAATTTATTGTTTTGACCCCAAAGGATTGGATCAGTTTGATTAGCGGAGTTTGATATAACTCAGCCATACTCCTACACTCATCTTCTTTCAGACCTTTTCCTTTACTTTCCTTCCTCTCTTTTCCCATCCTTCACTCCTTCACTTTTTTCCCTTCCCTTACTCCCCTTACTGCACTTCAGTAACTGCTTCTTTCAATCCCTCTGTCCTCTAACTTACTCATTCCTCTTTTCTTACTCTCTCTGTGTTAATCCCATTCTCTCCGTCCTCTTAGTCTCTCACGCCTCTTCTATCACGCTCACTCCCTATTAGTCAGCCATACTGTCACACTCATCTTCTTTCCTTCCTCTTCCTGCTTCCCATCCTTCGCTCTTTCACTATTTTACCTTCCTTTACTCTCCTTACTCCACTTCACTAATTCCTTGTCTTACTCCCTCTGTCTTCTTACTTCTACACTCCCCTTACCTCATTCTCTCTCTTTTAGCCTCATTCTCCCCGTCTCTTTAGTCTCTCGCTCCTCTTCTGTCACGCTCACTCCCTATAACTCAGCCATACTCCCACACTCACCTTTTTTGAAACCTTCTCCTTTACTTCCCATCCTCTCTCTTCCTATCCTTTGCTGCTTCATTCTTTTGCCTTCCCTTACTCTTCTTACTCCCCTTCACTAACTCCTTCTCTCAAACCCTCTGTCCTCTAATTTACTCACTCCCCTTTTCTCACTCTTTCTCTGTTACCCACAAATAATTTCCAGCGATGCATCCTTTCACATGGGGCAAGTCCCATGTGAAAGGGCCCGCGTCAGTTTTACGCCTGCTGTGAGGCAGACGCAAGATTTTGACGCACCGGCAGCGTAAAAGTGACGCATCGCCTCATAAATGAGGCCCTGAAGCGCACCACAGGGAAAAACAGTGTAAAAAATTGTATTAAAAAAATAATTTCCAGCAGTGCATCCTTTCACATGGGGCAAGCCCCGTGTAAAAGGGCCTGCGTCAGTCTTACGACTGCTGTGAGGCAGGCACAAGATTTTGACGCAACGGTGTCCTAAAAGTGACGCTGTGAAATCTCATAGATTTCACTGCGTCACTTCTACGACCCTTCCTTGCATCAATACGGCCCCTTTGCATACATTATACCTGGTGCAGTTATAATGTGGCACAGGGGTTTACAAAATGACGCATCTACCTACATGCGTCCCTTTGTAAATATGACTCAACAAGGTGCAATTTTTACACCACTGGTGCGTCACAACAAGTGATGCACCAGCAGCGTGAAAGTGACGCATGGCCTCATAAATGAGGCCCTCAAGCGCACCACAGGGCAAAACAGTGTAAAAAATTATAGTAAAAAATGTATTTCCAGCAATGCATCCTTTCACATGGGGCAAGCCCCATGTGAAAGGGTTCAGAAAAGGGGGTGGTGATGAACAGAGTGCCTGAATTAAGCAGACCACTCTTACCCAGTCCAAAGATCAGGGCTTGATCCATCACCGTTTTTTAGCTCACTGCACCATCCCAGCTCAGAACTTGGCTATATGCAAATTAGTCTGTTCCTGTCCCAGTGCATGATGGGCACAGGGCAAACCAAACTACCAAGCCAATTCTTGTACTGGGAAGGAAACAAGCTTCCGGGGGCCGGTTTCTGCCATTTCCGGCGTCGTCGGCCCGGCTTGCTTGAATCCTGATGGTGCAATGAGCAAGGGACTTACATCTGAGTATACCCTTCCACGCTTATGGTGGACAAAATGATTCAGAAAAGGGGGTGGTGATGAACAGAGTGCCTGAATTAAGCAGGCCACTCTTACCCAGTCCAAAGATCAGGGCTTGATCCATCACCGTTTTTTAGCTCACTGCACCATACCAGCTCAGAACTTGGCTATATGCAAATTAGTCTGTTCCTGTCCCAGTGCATGATGGGAACAGGGCAAACCAAACTACCAAGCCAATTCTTGTACTGGGAAGGAAACAAGCTTCCGGGGACCGGTTTCTGCCATTTCAGGCGTCGTCGGCCCGGCTTGCTTGAATCCTGATGGTGCAATGAGCAAGGGACTCACATCTGAGTATACCCTTCCACGCTTATGGTGGACAAAATGATTCAGAAAAGGGGGTGGTGATGAACAGAGTGCCTGAATTAGGCAGACCACTCTTACCCAGTCCAAAGATCAGGGCTTGATCCATCACCGTTTTTTAGCTCACTGCACCATCCCAGCTCAGAACTTGGCTATATGCAAATTAGTCTGTTCCTGTCCCAGTGCATGATGGGAACAGGGCAAACCAAACTACCAAGCCAATTCTTGTACTGGGAAGGAAACAAGCTTCCGGGGACCGGTTTCTGCCATTTCAGGCGTCGTCGGCCCGGCTTGCTTGAATCCTGATGGTGCAATGAGCAAGGGACTCACATCTGAGTATACCCTTCCACGCTTATGGTGGACAAAATGATTCAGAAAAGGGGGTGGTGATGAACAGAGTGCCTGAATTAAAGCAGACCACTCTTACTCAGTCCAAAGATCAGGGCTTGATCCATCACCGTTTTTTAGCTCACTGCACCATCCCAGCTCAGAACTTGGCTATATGCAAATTAGTCTGTTCCTGTCCCAGTGCATGATGGGAACAGGGCAAACCAAACTACCAAGCCAATTCTTGTACTGGGAAGGAAACAAGCTTCCGGGGACCGGTTTCTGCCATTTCAGGCGTCGTCGGCCCGGCTTGCTTGAATCCTGATGGTGCAATGAGCAAGGGACTCACATCTGAGTATACCCTTCCACGCTTATGGTGGACAAAATGATTCAGAAAAGGGGGTGGTGATGAACAGAGTGCCTGAATTAAGCAGACCACTCTTACCCAGTCCAAAGATCAGGGCTTGATCCATCACCGTTTTTTAGCTCACTGCACCATCCCAGCTCAGAACTTGGCTATATGCAAATTAGTCTGTTCCTGTCCCAGTGCATGATGGGAACAGGGCAAACCAAACTACCAAGCCAATTCTTGTACTGGGAAGGAAACAAGCTTCCGGGGACCGGTTTCTGCCATTTCAGGCGTCGTCGGCCCGGCTTGCTTGAATCCTGATGGTGCAATGAGCAAGGGACTCACATCTGAGTATACCCTTCCACGCTTATGGTGGACAAAATGATTCAGAAAAGGGGGTGGTGATGAACAGAGTGCCTGAATTAAGCAGACCACTCTTACCCAGTCCAAAGATCAGGGCTTGATCCATCACCGTTTTTTAGCTCACTGCACCATCCCAGCTCAGAACTTGGCTATATGCAAATTAGTCTGTTCCTGTCCCAGTGCATGATGGGAACAGGGCAAACCAAACTACCAAGCCAATTCTTGTACTGGGAAGGAAACAAGCTTCCGGGGACCGGTTTCTGCCATTTCAGGCGTCGTCGGCCCGGCTTGCTTGAATCCTGATGGTTCATCACCACCCCCTTTTCTGAATCGTTTTTGGCCACTATAGGTGTGGCAGGGTATACTCAGACATGAGTCCCTTGCTCACTGCTCCATCAGGATTCAAGCAAGCCGGGCCGACGAGGCTGAAATGACAGAAACTGGTCCCCGGTAGCTTGTCTCCTTTCTGGGGAAGAATTGGCTTGGTAGTTTGGTCTGCCCTGTTCCCATGATGCACTGGGCCAGGGACAGACTAATTTGCATATAGCCAGGTTCTGAGCTGGGATGGGGCAGTGAGCTAAATAACGGTGATGGATCAAGCCCTGATCTTTGGACTGGGTTAGAGTGGTCTGCTTAATTCAGAGACTCTGTTCATCACCACCCCCTTTTCTGAATCGTTTTTGGCCACTATAGGTGTGGCAGGGTATACTCAGACATGAGTCCCTTGCTCACTGCTCAATCAGGATTCAAGCAAGCCGGGCCGACGAGGCTGAAATGCCAGAAACCGGTCCCCGGTAGCTTGTCTCCTTTCTGGTGAAGAATTGGCTTGGTAGTTTGGTCTGCCCTGTTCCCATGATGCACTGGGCCAGGGACAGACTAATTTGCATATAGCCAGGTTCTGAGCTGGGATGGGGCAGTGAGCTAAATACCGGTGATGGATCAAGCCCTGATCTTTGGACTGGGTAAGAGTGGTCTGCTTAATTCAGACACTCTGTTCATCACCACCCCCTTTTCTGAATCGTTTTTGGCCACTATAGGTGTGGCAGGGTATACTCAGACATGAGTCCCTTGCTCACTGCTCCATCAGGATTCAAGCAAGCCGGGCCGACGAGGCTGAAATGCCAGAAACCGGTCCCCGGTAGCTTGTCTCCTTTCTGGTGAAGAATTGGCTTGGTAGTTTGGTCTGCCCTGTTCCCATGATGCACTGGGCCAGGGACAGACTAATTTGCATATAGCCAGGTTCTGAGCTGGGATGGGGCAGTGAGCTAAATAATGGTGATGGATCAAGCCCTGATCTTTGGACTGGGTAAGAGTGGTCTGCTTAATTCAGACACTCTGTTCATCACCACCCCCTTTTCTGAATCGTTTTTGGCCACTATAGGTGTGGCAGGGTATACTCAGACATGAGTCCCTTGCTCACTGCTCCATCAGGATTCAAGCAAGCCGGGCCGACGAGGCTGAAATGCCAGAAACCGGTCCCCGGTAGCTTGTCTCCTTTCTGGTAAAGAATTGGCTTGGTAGTTTGGTCTGCCCTGTTCCCATGATGCACTGGGCCAGGGACAGACTAATTTGCATATAGCCAGGTTCTGAACTGGGATGGGGCAGTGAGCTAAATAACGGTGATGGATCAAGCCCTGATCTTTGGACTGGGTAAGAGTGGTCTGCTTAATTCAGACACTCTGTTCATTACCACCCCCTTTTCTGAATTGTTTTTGGCCACTATAGGTGTGGCAGGGTATACTCAGACATGAGTCCCTTGCTCACTGCTCCATCAGGATTCAAGCAAGCCGGGCCGACGAGGCTGAATTGCCAGAAACCGGTCCCCGGTAGCTTGTCTCCTTTCTGGTGAAGAATTGGCTTGGTAGTTTGGTCTGCCCTGTTCCCATGATGCACTGGGCCAGGGACAGACTAATTTGCTTATAGCCAGGTTCTGAGCTGGGATGGGGCAGTGAGCTAAATAACGGTGATGGATCAAGCCCTGATCTTTGGACTGGGTAAGAGTGGTCTGCTTAATTCAGACACTCTGTTCATCACCACCCCCTTTTCTGAATCGTTTTTGGCCACTATAGGTGTGGCAGGGTATACTCAGACATGAGTCCCTTGCTCACTGCTCCATCAGGATTCAAGCAAGCCGGACCGACGAGGCTGAAATGCCAGAAACCGGTCCCCGGTAGCTTGTCTCCTTTCTGGTGAGGAATTGGCTTGGTAGTTTGGTCTGCCCTGTTCCCATGATGCACTGGGCCAGGGACAGACTAATTTGCATATAGCCAGGTTCTGAACTGGGATGGGGCAGTGAGCTAAATAACGGTGATGGATCAAGCCCTGATCTTTGGACTGGGTAAGAGTGGTCTGCTTAATTCAGACACTCTGTTCATTACCACCCCCTTTTCTGAATTGTTTTTGGCCACTATAGGTGTGGCAGGGTATACTCAGACATGAGTCCCTTGCTCACTGCTCCATCAGGATTCAAGCAAGCCGGGCCGACGAGGCTGAATTGCCAGAAACCGGTCCCCGGTAGCTTGTCTCCTTTCTGGTGAAGAATTGGCTTGGTAGTTTGGTCTGCCCTGTTCCCATGATGCACTGGGCCAGGGACAGACTAATTTGCTTATAGCCAGGTTCTGAGCTGGGATGGGGCAGTGAGCTAAATAACGGTGATGGATCAAGCCCTGATCTTTGGACTGGGTAAGAGTGGTCTGCTTAATTCAGACACTCTGTTCATCACCACCCCCTTTTCTGAATCGTTTTTGGCCACTATAGGTGTGGCAGGGTATACTCAGACATGAGTCCCTTGCTCACTGCTCCATCAGGATTCAAGCAAGCCGGACCGACGAGGCTGAAATGCCAGAAACCGGTCCCCGGTAGCTTGTCTCCTTTCTGGTGAGGAATTGGCTTGGTAGTTTGGTCTGCCCTGTTCCCATGATGCACTGGGCCAGGGACAGACTAATTTGCATATAGCCAGGTTCTGAGCTGGGATGGGGCAGTGAGCTAAATAACGGTGATGGATCAAGCCCTGATCTTTGGACTGGGTAAGAGTGGTCTGCTTAATTCAGACACTCTGTTCATCACCACCCCCTTTTCTGAATCGTTTTTGGCCACTATAGGTGTGGCAGGGTATACTCAGACATGAGTCCCTTGCTCACTGCTCCATCAGGATTCAAGCAAGCCGGGCCGAAGAGGCTGAAATGCCAGAAACCGGTCCCCGGTAGCTTGTCTCCTTTCTGGTGAAGAATTGGCTTGGTAGTTTGGTCTGCCCTGTTCCCATGATACACTGGGCCAGGGACAGACTAATTTGCATATAGCCAGGTTCTGAGCTGGGATAGGGCAGTGAGCTAAATAACGGTGATGGATCAAGCCCTGATCTTTGGACTGGGTAAGAGTGGTCTGCTTAATTCAGACACTCTGTTCATCACCACCCCCTTTTCTGAATCGTTTTTGGCCGCTATAGGTGTGGCAGGGTATACTCAGACATGAGTCCCTTGTTCACTGCTCCATCAGGATTCAAGCAAGCCGGGCCGACGAGGCTGAAATGCCAGAAACCGGTCCCCGGTAGCTTGTCTCCTTTCTGGTGAAGAATTGGCTTGGTAGTTTGGTCTGCCCTGTTCCCATGATGCACTGGGCCAGGGACAGACTAATTTGCATATAGCCAGGTTCTGAGCTGGGATGGGGCAGTGAGCTAAATAACGGTGATGGATCAAGCCCTGATCTTTGGACTGGGTAAGAGTGGTCTGCTTAATTCAGACACTCTGTTCATCACCACCCCCTTTTCTGAATCGTTTTTGGCCACTATAGTTGTGGCAGGGTATACTCAGACATGAGTCCCTTGCTCACTGCTCCATCAGGATTCAAGCAAGCCGGGCCGACGAGGCTGAAATGCCAGAAACCGGTCCCCGGTAGCTTGTCTCCTTTCTGGTGAAGAATTGGCTTGGTAGTTTGGTCTGCCCTGTTCCCATGATGCACTGGGCCAGGGACAGACTAATTTGCATATAGCCAGGTTCTGAGCTGGGATGGGGCAGTGAGCTAAATAACGGTGATGGATCAAGCCCTGATCTTTGGACTGGGTAAGAGTGGTCTGCTTAATTCAGACACTCTGTTCATCACCACCCCCTTTTCTGAATCGTTTTTGGCCATTATAGGTGTGGCAGGGTATACTCAGACATGAGTCCCTTGCTCACTGCTCCATCAAGATTCAAGCAAGCCAGGCCGACGAGGCTGAAATGCCAGAAACCGGTCCTCGGTAGCTTGTCTCCTTTCTGGTGAAGAATTGGCTTGGTAGTTTGGTCTGCCCTGTTCCCATGATGCACTGGGCCAGGGACAGACTCATTTGCATATAGCCAGGTTCTGAGCTGGGATTGGGCAGTGAGCTAAATAACGGTGATGGATCAAGCCCTGATCTTTGGACTGGGTAAGAGTGGTCTGCTTAATTCAGACACTCTGTTCATCACCACCCCCTTTTCTGAATCATTTTTGGCCACTATAGGTGTGCCAGGGTATACTCAGACATGAGTCCCTTGCTCACTGCTCCATCAGGATTCAAGCAAGCCGGGCCGACGAGGCTGAAATGCCAGAAACCGGTCCCCGGTAGCTTGTCTCCTTTCTGGTGAAGAATTGGCTTGGTAGTTTGGTCTGCCCTGTTCCCATGATGCACTGGGCCAGGGACAGACTAATTTGCATATAGCCAGGTTCTGAGCTGGGATGGGGCAGTGAGCTAAATAACGGTGATGGATCAAGCCCTGATCTTTGGGCTGGGTAAGAGTGGTCTGCTTAATTCAGACACTCTGTTCATCACCACCCCCTTTTCTGAAAGGGCCTGCGTCAGTCTTACGCCTGCTGTGAGGCAGGCGCAAGATTTTGACACAACGGCGTCCTAAAAGTAATGCAGTGAAATCTCATAGATTTCACTGCGTCACTTCTACGACCCTTCTTTGTTTCAATACGCCCCCTTTGCATACATTAAACCTGGCGCCCCCTCACCGATGCAGTTGCTCCTCCAGTTGAAGTAGAGGCACCATCTCTTGGGGCCTCTCGTGCCAGAGCCCTGACACTCTCCCGGGCATAGTTCTGGGGGTGCCTCCTCTGGACGTGCCCAATCATAGTAGAATTATCAAAACTGTACTTCCTTCTGGGGTCTCCTCTGGAAAGTACAGTATGGCAGATCTTGCACACCACCTTTGGAGCATTACATTTCACTGTCTTCTGAAAGTACACAAAATGGCGGCGATAGTGTACATTAGAGAGAGACAGTGAGAGAAAGAAGGCATGAGATGAAGAAGAGATGTGAAATGCACATTGGAGAAAATATAGTGGGAGAAGGGAAGTAACTGTGAGTAAACTTACTATGTAACACAGAAATGTTGCACTCTATACTATAAGTCTCACTTTATACCACAATCATTTTGCTACTATCTCATAAATTACAAATAGAATAATAAAAAATGTCTCAAACAATTTATAATTCCTAAATATAAATTTATTCTTCAGAATTTTCATAATTTAAAAGAACTTCTAACATTAACTGATCAGGAATCTCCTCATCAGAATTCTCCAAACATGAGTCCTGGAACTCAATATAGTCCAAACATTCGATTAATTCAGCATCCAATGTCTCATCGTTAAAATCCCCCATTCCATCTCCTCTCAAAAAAAGGTCTTCTTCATGGATAGTGTTATCAACAGGATCATTCAAGACCTCAATAAAACTCGCCTCAACAAAAGTCGCAGAATTTTCAAAAATAATATCAACGGTGTCCTCATTCAGATCCATTTTCTTTTCAAATTTCTTGATGTAAATTGCAGGAAAAAAAATCACTTTAATTTATCGTTTTTAGTAATAGATAATATAAAACTAGCTTTATCAAGTATTAAATTCCCCTTACAAATTAACAACTCACCTTTTAGAAAGCAGTAGAAGAGTTAGTACTGTGTAAATTTCACACCAGAAATAGAACACCAAAAATTCCTCACAAATGTACCTCAAAGAGTACTATCACAAAATGGCTGTGTTTCCCTCTCATTTTTCATGTATATTCATGTAGAAAACCAATGAAACTTCATCACACACAAATTCAAAACCAAAGAAACATTTTAGTTGGTTCTAAATTTCAAAAGCTAATTGGCTCTTGGGTGTCTGTAAACATTCTAAATGGTCTGCATAGTCCGCCATCTTGTGACTCTGAAGAACAGACACACAAGAGGTATAAAATAAAAGTGGAAAACGTTGATAGGGGGCAGGGTAGAGACACCCTGCCCCCCCTTATGTTTTATCAGGGGGGCCTAGGAGGACTCCGAAGGGCAAAAAAACATTTTAGTTTTTTTTTAAAAATTTCGCGGAGTAAGCTCAGGGTGCGCGCACATGGGCGCTTACTGGTACGCGTACCCTGAGCACACCACGGGGAAAAACAGTGTAAAAAATTTGAGTGAAAAAAATTATTTAGAGTGCTTAGAGTGCTGTTCCTTTACTCCGGTTCCCTCACTACCCTTCATTCCCTATCCTTCATTCCCCTTCCCCTTACTTTCATCCCCCAGTCACCTTCTCTTAGTACCTCTGCTTCAGTCCTGTTCCCCTCTGTTCCCTTTCTTCGCTCCCTCACTCATTGCCCTTCCCTCACTTACCTTACTCCACTTCACTCACTCCTTCTCTCACTCCGTCTGTCCTTTCACATCCTCACTCCCCTTCCCTCACTCCCTCTGTCTTAGCCTCACTCCCTCCGTCCCCTCACTCTCTCAGTCCCCTTTCTTCATGCTCACTCCCTTTAACTCTCCCACACTCCCTTACTTAACTTTCTTTGGTTCCTCTCTCAGTCCCCTTCTCTCACTCTTTCCTTCACTCCCTCTGTTTCCTCACTCTCTCACTCCCCTAGTCTCACTCTCACTTGCCTTTATCCACCCTCTATCACCCCTCTTTACTCATCCTCACTGCCGTTCTCTCACCCTCACTCACTCCTGTTCCCTTACTCCGGTTCCCTCACTACCCCTCATTCTCCATCCTTCATTCCCCTTCCCCTTACTTTTATCCCCCAGTCACCTTCTCTTAGTACCTCTGCTTCAGTCCTGTTCCCCTCTGTTCCCTTCCTTCGCTCCCTCACTCATTGCCCTTCCCTCACTCACCTTACTCCTCTTCACTCACTCCTTCTCTCACTCCCTCTGTCCTATCACATCCTCACTCCCCTTTCCTCACTCCCTCTCTCTTAGCCTCACTCCCTCTGTCCCCTCACTGTCACTTCCCTTCAATTACCCTCACTCATCTTCAAACACTGACTGTCATCAACTCACTCTCAATCAGTCCACCTTCCTTCTCCCTCACTCCCCTTGCCTTACTCTCAGTCTCATTACTTTATCGTCCGTCACCCTCTTTCTCTCAATATCAATCCCCTTTTTTCACCTTGACTCCTTTCTTTCCGTCTCTCCCGGTCACTCTCCTTCGTTCTCTCCACTTCAACTCACTCTTGTTTACAACTCACCTTCTCTCACTCGTCTTCTGTCACTTGATCCCTCTATCACTTTCTCCCCTTCATTCACTCATTTTATGCATTCATTTATTCAGTACACATTCTCTGAAAAAAATAATTGTAAAATGTGTAAAGAATACAGCTCTTTTTTGAGAATTGGAGGTAGTTCTGAAAAGAACTTTTTTTTTCTTCTTTTTTTTAAATATTTTTTTTATACTTTTTTATAACGATTTTATATTTTTTGGTATTTTTTTCAGGGGAAAAACAAAACCAGGGATTCCAAAACTGCTCAACAGGAGCAAAAAAAAAGGTGAAGAATTAGGGACGGGGAGGGCAGTGGTGTGCCTGTCTCTTCATTGCAATGAGTTCAACGCTCTGCTCCCCATAACAGAGCAGTTCATCACAGTCCACGCATAGAAATTTTATGCCTGCAAAGACCGGCTGCACGTTAGGGACCATTCTTCCACGTGGTGTTCCCAAAGCTGTTGCTCCACCAGTGGAGGTGCTGCCGCCATCTCTTGATGCATTCCGTGCCAGGTCCCTGACACTCTCCCAGGCAAAATTATTTGGGTGTCTTCGCGGGACATGCCTAATTAAAGTGGCATTTCCAAAGCTATATTTCTTATTAGGATTGCCTCTGGATAAAGTAGTGCCACATATTTTGCAGGTTACCTTAGCAGCATTAACCTTTTTTTTCCTTCAGGGATGGAAAAAAAATTCCAGATGAAGTGGTCCTTTACTTTGTGCTGAGGAGGGTCCTCAGGCAAAAAACCTTCAGAATCACTGCTGGATGACTCCCTTGCCGCCATTGCTGTAGATCAGAAAACTTTGAAAAGCAGATAATGCACAGAACACCTCTTGCTCTCTCCAAGTACAAAGCAATAGTGAGAGAAATGGGTGGGGTTCTCAATATTTGGAGAAAAAAAAATCCTGAACCAATGAAAAGTGTTATTTTAAGGTCACATGGCTTGACGCGCTTACGCTACGTGCTCCGGAGCGCTTCCGGGCCGCTTACGTGGCACGTACGTGGGCGCTTCCTGGAGCGCTTCCGGGGGCGCTTACGCGGCACGTAGCAGTGACATTTTGCTCTTTTTTCAGGAATGCGTTAAAAGTTCAAATACGGTTCTTAAATATTATAAATAGTACTTTTATATATTATTATTTACTTTTAATACATAAATTAATTTTTTTTCTATCGTGATAGGGCGCGCTCGCTGCGCGTACCGGTGCGTGCGCAGGTACGCATACCGTGAGCGCACCGGTGCACAAATAATAAAAAAAACATATATATGAAAAACATGTAAAAAATAGTTTTTTATAAATATAGAATTAGGAAATAATTGGAAAAAAAAGCAATATTTCACTAAAAAATTGTAGTTTTCAAACTTGCTAAAGTTACGAATTAGCTTTTTAAAAAACCTTTGAAATTCACTGAAAAAAACATAGGTTTCACACACGTTATAGTTAGGAATTAGCTTTTAAAAAACCTTTGAAATTCACTGAAAAAAACCATAGGTTTAACACTTGTTATAGTTAGGAATTAGCATTTAAAAAACCTTTGAAATTCACTGAAAAAACCATAGGTTTCACACCAGTTATAGTTAGCTGAACTCCTACAAAACCATTGAAATTCCCACGTTATAGTTAGTTGGACTCACTATAACTCGCGCGCCCGCAATCCACTGCTGATGATGTCACATATTACATCATTCATGACATGGTCATTGACATCACTGATGACATCTGACATCTCAAATGACATCACTGATGGCATCACTGATAACATCTCAGATAACATCACTGATTACATCACTGATGACATCATCCATGTGATAATACGATGCACCTCCTCACACTCTAACCTAACCTTTGATACACCCAGTGTTAAATACAAACTACCATTCCTGAAATTATTGACACACCAATACCAGTAACTACATACGCACTCACTGATTTCTAGGTCTACACACACATCCACTCATTCACCCATACAATCACTCATACATACAGTCACTCATCAATAGAACACTATCATATCCACTCATACACTTATACAGACACTCACACGCTGACACTCATGCAAAGAATCAATCACACTCCCATTTCCTCAACTACACAGTTTTACTCACTAAACCTTACTTAATCAAACATATACTAACACATACTTACTCTCTTTTACAATCACTGATACAAGAACACATTGATCCATACAGTCACTTATGCCATCACAGGCTCTCATGTATAGTCATTTATATATGCCAACTCTCACATGCACTGTGTTTTACATATGTACTTACTTAGACATGGAGCACTGAGATAGCCATTCACTCACCAACACACCCATGCACACAGTCAACCACCCATACAGCTCTTTCCACATGCACTCTTGAACCCATATACCAAGTGAATCAACTGCTCACACATATATGCACAGAGTCACACACCTCCCAGCCACCCACACACACACTCACCCTCACATACAAATATTTGGGCAACCAATCAATAACCCATATAACCACTCATATAGCTACTGATCAACACATGTAGCAGCTTACACAACAACAGACATACTGATACACACATTCAGACAGTTTAGTTACTAACCAATGCATTCAGTGAGACACATTTAATCACTCACTCATACAGTCAGTCACGCACCTACTAAATCCTTCATCCAGACACTCATACATACACTCATTCTTCAATATATAAAACATATTTTAACTTTTCAGAAACACACATTCACTGGATGATGTCATCAGTGATCTCATTTGAGATGTCATCAGTGATGTCATCAGTGATGTCATTTGAGATGTCATCAGTGATGTCATCAGTGATATCACTGACCATGTCATGAATGATGTAATATGTGACATCATCAGCAGTGGATTGCGGGCGCGCGAGTTATAGTGAGTCCAACTAACTATAACGTGGGAATTTCAATGGTTTTGTATGAGTAAAATGTTCAGCTAACTATAACTGGTGTGAAACCTATGTTTTTTTCAGTGAATATATATATATATATATATATATATATATAGTCGAGTGAACAAGCGGCGTTCGCGCTGCGAAACGCGTCTCAGACACTTGGGCGAATAAAGAAATAACGAGCACGAAATTTGGGTCCGTGTCCTGCTTTGATGGCACAGCGTGAATTGATACGCAGCGGCGGTGCAGGATTTGGAATATATATATATATATATATATATATATTCTCGCTCTCTGTCCCACTTGGTAATCAGGGCACTCGCGGGTGGGTGCGGTGTGCGGTAATGGACCACCGCAATAACACAGCGCTCAGCTTCAGATTCGTAATTCTCCAAAGAACCGCACTCGTGGAGTCAAAGTTTTCCGTGCTCACACCATCAAATTTTAATCACACAGATTAACAGACGCGTTTCAGCGTAAAGCCTTCGTCAGTGTCAATTACATTGCGAGGGTTAGCATGGGTATTAAAGCAAAACATTCATAGACATGGTTGACGGACTGTGTGTTTTTAGGTCGCGCCATCTTGCAGTGTGTTTAATACATTTAATGCATTGTAATACGCTGCGCGGTCTATGTTACCTCAAGTATTCCTTGGATTACTATAATATTGCCGTGTATCGGCCTGGCTCCCCATGATAATCGTGGGGAGATAAGAAAAGGGGGGATGTGAAGCCTCACAATCCCCAATATCAAGGTTCATACTTGTCCATCATGCCATGTATACACACGACCTATACACATTCGTAAGAAAGCTCAAGCTACACAAATACCACCAACTGAGGAAAGCTTCCAAAGGGCCGAAATTAGCTACCAAAAGATTGACCGCGACTGATGCCTTATCCTGTGAAGATCTGAGAGGGATAGAAAACCTAGAGAGTCTCAGGATGGAAAGAAACACACAAAGCACACAAGGCAATACTATGATCGATAGAGCTATGATGAACGACATCACGCAAGAGAGAGAAGAAAGTGGACTAAAACCAATGTCTACATTTAACCCTATTATGCCATGGGATGCGATAGATGCCTTTTCTGAGACTGTTCTGAAAGATCTGGTAACCCTAAGGAACAAACGAGTGATGACAAGGGAAACTGATAACATCGACCCCCAAGAAAGAGATGCTCTAACAAATCTACAAAAAGATGAAAACACCATAATTAAGCCTTCAGACAAAGGTGGTAATGTGGTGTTGCTCACACGAGAATATTACCACAAAGAAGCACTGAGACAACTTTCAGACAAGCAATACTATCAGCGAACAGATGAAGTGAAGTATAAAGAGGGCATAAGGAGATACGATGAACTGGTCAACAAGTGGTACAAGAAACAAATGCTGGGAAGTGATGAAAATATGTACTTACGAAGCAATAATCCTACAATCCCAACATTTTATCATCTTCCAAAATTACACAAGAATGCAATAGAACCACCAGGCCGCCCTATAGTTTCATATATCAACGGATTAACAGAAAATATGTCGAAGTTTATAGACAGTTTCCTGTTTCCCATGGTGACCCAATTGAAATCCCACATAAAAGACACTAAAGACTTTTTGATGAAAATTGCTGATCTAGTCTGGGATCCGTCCTATCTTCTATTAGTCCTAGATATAACAAGCCTGTATACCAACATCAAGCACGAGTTGGGCTTAATTGCAGTGGAACACTTCCTGAATAGAAGACCTGCAAGGTTCGCGTTGCATAATCAAATGCTTCTAGAATTTGTGGAATTCTGTTTGACGAGCAACATTTTCCTGTTCGATGAACAGCTGTATACACAGATATCTGGGACTGCGATGGGCACCTGCTTTGCCCCCAGCTACGCGAACTTGTTCGTAGGCTGGTGGGAGGAGCGGGTGCCCATGGCTCTACAGATCGAGGGACAGGAAACAGGGAAAGTGGTTAGGTGGTTTAGATATATCGACGACCTCTTCATCGTGTGGCAGGGGACGATGGAGGGGGCTCGTCAATATATAGAAATCTTGAATGACAACAACTGTAACCTACACTTCACAGGAACGGTCAGCCGCACCACAGCTGACTACCTGGATCTAAGGGTGAGTGTAGATGAGGAAGGAGTGCACACAGCACTATATAGGAAGCCTACTGCTGGCAATTCCATCCTAAGAGCAGACAGCAACCACCCCACGAAACTGATACAGAGCATCCCATACGGGGAACTACTCAGGATAAAAAGGAACAGCAGCAGGGAACAAGACTTTGAGTTGGCATCAAAAGGCTGCATAGAAAGATTCGGTAGAAGAGGATACAATCCGATCTCTCTATCTAAAACTTTGAAAAAGGTTAGAAAAATCAAAAGAGAGGATCTGCTTAAACCCAAACCAACAAATGCACAATCTGATAACGAAGGGAAATTCCGCCTGATCACTCCTTATACCAGCGAGTCCATGAACTTCAAAAGAATATTGCAAAAAAACTGGCATATTCTAAAGACAGATCCAATTTTGAAGGATGACATTCCAGGGAGACCATTAGTAACCTATCGAAAGGCAAGATCCCTGAAAGATGCACTGGTAAAAAGCCACTATGAACGGGTCACCGTGAAAACAGGGAAAATCGCTGAAATGGGAGGATTTTTCCCTTGCGGGAAGTGTAAAGCCTGCATGGGAAGCAAAAGGGTAAGAAAATATGGGATCCCTGGGACAAACATCTCCAGAACCATCAAGAAGTTCATGACATGTAGCACCAGTTATGCAGTTTATTGTCTAGTCTGCCCGTGCGGCCTAAAGTACATTGGGAGCACGACCCACCAATTAAAGATAAGGGTACTTGAACATCAAAGGGCCATTGAGAAAGCAGACCCGGCATACCCTGTTGCAAGACATTTTGACCAGGTGCACCAGAGAGACAGAAGTAAACTGCAATATTTTGGAATTGATTTTGTGGCAGAGGGGACCAGAGGGGGTGATAGACTAAAAAAACTGAGACGCCTGGAATCCAGGTATATCATCGACCTCATGACAAAGGCCCCACGGGGATTGAATAGCGGAGAAGAACTGGCAGTTCATCTGGGAAAATAACTTTACCAACTAGCCAATGACTATTCTTTCTATTCTTTCTATTCTAGTATATTCTTCTCCCCCTTTGTTTTGATACAGATAGATAAATACTGTAAAATTTGGAGCAGAAACTTTCAGGAACTGTTGGGAGGAACTAATGAGTTAAGACATCCTAACCAGGGTATCTCTCTTCTCTGGATAACTATGTGATATATTCATCTGACTTACTTTGGTTTGGTAATCAGAATTTAGAATTTTTGAATTTATAACTTTGCACAGGTGGAGGTATGTTTCGCACTTGGTGGTAATTAGCTGCTGTGTACAACTGTATCCTTGCCAATACATGGCATGATGGACAAGTATGAACCTTGATATTGGGGATTGTGAGGCTTCACATTCCCCCTTTTCTTATCTCCCCACGATTATCATAGGGAGCCAGGCCGATACACGGCAATATTATAGTAATCCAAGGAATACTTGAGGTAACATAGACCGCGCAGCGTATTACAATGCATTAAATGTATTAAACACACTGCAAGATGGCGCGACCTAAAAACACACAGTCCGTCAACCATGTCTATGAATGTTTTGCTTTAATACCCATGCTAACCCTCGCAATGTAATTGACACTGACGAAGGCTTTACGCTGAAACGCGTCTGTTAATCTGTGTGATTCAAATTTGATGGTGTGAGCACGGAAAACTTTGACTCCACGAGTGCGGTTCTTTGGAGAATTACGAATCTGAAGCTGAGCGCTGTGTATATATATACACTCCACTCGTGGAGTCCATACAGGACTTGATTGTGTGCTTTCCGCACTACACTTCCCAGAAGTCTCATTGGAGCCTCCCATTGGCGGGTGAGTTATATGAAATTGGAGAAGTGTAACGGGTGCGCACACCGCTTCCGTTAAAGCCCCTGAAGAGAAGCAGATGGAGCTTCGAAACGCGTCGGGCAGATCCATTACGGAGCGGCGTCTACGAGCGGATCCCCGTCCTCACCTACACATAAATAAAGCTGCTGCTCGCGTGCTACTCATAAGGTGGACAACCTTGGAGCGTGAATCTATATGCGGCAGTCCAGCCGCAGAGTATGCACCACCCCGTTAACGTGGGGGTCACGGCAGTGAAGTAGCAGCCGTACATGGGATCGAGGACGGGCCCACTCGTGGAGTCCATACAGGACTTGATTGTGTGCTTTCCGCACTACACTTCCCAGAAGTCTCATTGGAGCCTCCCATTGGCGGGTGAGTTATATGAAATTGGAGAAGTGTAACGGGTGCGCACACCGCTTCCGTTAAAGCCCCTGAAGAGAAGCAGATGGAGCTTCGAAACGCGTCGGGCAGATCCATTACGGAGCGGCGTCTACGAGCGGATCCCCGTCCTCACCTACACATAAATAAAGCTGCTGCTCGCGTGCTACTCATAAGGTGGACAACCTTGGAGCGTGAATATATATATATATATATATATTACCTACTGGCGGTCGCCAGTAGGTAGTTATAGTTAGGATTGATTTCCATAGGGAAATCGCAACATTCTATTGGCGCCGGTTGAGGAATCTGCCTGAAATTTTCCTCAACGTTGCCTCGCGGCGCTCCGGTCCTTCCCTGAAAGTTTGGGGGGATCCGTCAAGCGGGGGCCGATATAAAAGGGGGGTCCCACAACGTGTTTTCCCCATGTTAATTTCCATAGGGCGGTCGGACTCACTTTTAGCTCGAACGGCTGAATGGATTTTCACCAAACTTGGCAAAATTGTAGGGACTGGTAGCCCGATGTGCCTTTGCTATGTCTCAAGATATGTGCTCCAGAGGATTTTGAGTAATTTAGGTTCAAAAAATATATATATCTATAGCCGCGCCCCGGTACGTGCACCGGGGAGCGCGCCACGCGACTTGCGCACGGAAAGCTGATTGGCTCTCGGGTGTCTGTAAACATTCGAAACAGTCCGGAGCGGCCGCCATCTTGTGTCTCAGTAGGATCGAGACACAAGAGGTGGTAAAAACAAAGGGGGAAATAACCAAAAGGGGGCAGGGTAGACCCCCCCGACCCCTAGGTTGGATGTGGGGGCCATAAAAGGTAAAAAAAAAATGTACATTTTTTTCGATTTTCGCGGGGGGAGCGCCCGGTACGCGCACCGGGGAGCGTACCGGGGAGCGTACTTTGGTGAAAAATAGTGAAAATAGTAGTGTAAAAAAATCATTTTGAGTGATTAGAGGTAGGGTAGCTCTGAAAAGAGCTTTTGGGTTCTGTGGCTGTTTTAGGTACCTACAAGTACATCCCACACACACCCACACGCACACAACCCCACACCCCCACACCCACACACTCCCCAGACACACCTCACACGCACACCTCTACCCACACCCAAACACCCCACACCCCCACACCGACACCTAACACATCCACACCCACACCCACACATCCCACACACCCACACTCACACACACCTCACCCCCCCAACACACACACACACAGATACCTCACAGACACATCCTTACCCTCTGTTCCCTTCCTTTGCTTCTTCATTCATTCTGTTTTTCTTAATTATTTACCTTACTCCTACACACACACCTCATCCCCCTCTCAACACATACACACACTTCTAACATACACCCCACACACACACCACACACACACCTCATACACATAAAAAATCCCCCCACACACACTCTTCACATACACACACACACCTCATACACATAAAAAATCCCCCCACACACACTCTTCACATACACACACACATTCCATACACACACATACATCGCACACATATACACCCCACATCCATACACTGCTCACACATACTTCATACACCCTCAGCTTCACGCACACCAAAACACCTCACACAGCCACACCCATAGACACACCTTACACACCCACACCCCGACCTACACCCACTGACTCCCTATAAGTCACACACACTGCATTACTTATCTTTCTTTGCTGTTTCACTCAAACCCATTCAGGTACTGTTTCCTTTACTCTCTTTGTCCTTTGTCTTTGTCACTCCCCATGTCTTATCCTAATTCAATTTTTCACCCTCTTTCACCCCTGTTTACTTATACTAACTGGTCTTTTTTCTTACCCTCCCTCACCGTTCTTCATTTATCCCAGTTAAGCCACTACCCTTCATTCTCAATTTTTTTCTGTCCTTTCTTTTTCTTTCAACACCCACTTACATTCTCCCACTATCTCTACTTTAGTCTTCTTCCTCTCTCTTCCCTTCTTTCGCTCCTTTAGTCATTTTACTTTTCTCACTTTCACCCTATTACACCTTCTCTGTTTTTTACTATGTAATAAACAATCCCTCTGTGTTCATCCAGTAGCGCTCTTTCTATTAACATTATTCTCTTTGTGTTCTTCCCTCATGCTAACTCCTTCATTAAAAAAAAAAATCTATTTTTTTGGGGGGCGCACCCCGGTACGCGTACCCTAAGAAAAAATTGACAGAGATTCATTAAAAATATAGGTTTATTTTTATAAATGAAAGGTAGTTCTAAAAAGAACTGTTTTTTTTCTTCTTTTTGTTGTTTTATATTTTTTTTAATGTTTTTTGAACATTTTGTACTTTTTTTGGCTTTTCAAAACAGTTTTATATTTTTTTTGTATTTTTAGGGGGAGAAACAACAAACAGGGAATTGTAAATGGCTCAACAGGAGCAAAAAACAAAAAACGGAAAAAATTACTGTTTTTTGGGGCATTTGTGATTGTCACCAGCAAGGACGACGAGCTTCATGCTCTTTTCACCATAGGCGATGAGCTTGCCACATTCAATACATGTGATTCTAAAATCTGCAAATCGTGGTTGTATACAAGGCATCATCTCCGTTGTTTCTGGTCCCGATGGAGTGGGTTGCTTTCTTTTGGAGGTGGTCCTTGAATACTGGGGGAGGTTACTGGCCAGTTCCCTGAGCTCTGCACGAGAATAGTTGTTTGGATGCTTCCGGGTCATATGTCGAATCATGGTATTATTAATAAATGAATATTTTTTGTTTGGATTTGCCCCTTGAGAGTTCTGCACCACAGATTCGACAAGTTACCTTGGCCGCATTAACTTTTTTCTTGCCCTCTGGGAGTGAAAAAAACTCCCATACAATGTGTGACCTGGGCTTGTATGGGGTATTTTGTTCAGGCAGCCATGTTCTCCCCTCCTCCTCTTCCTCTTCCTCCTCCTCGTCTTCCCGACCACCAATGTACTGTTGTGGTGGTCCTCTTGGTGGTGGTGCAGATGCTCCAGCTGTTGCAGCTACAGTAGCCATTTGAAAGTACAAAATAATTCTCTCTATTGCTGAAACAGGTCTTCCTCAGTGAAAGGACAAAGTCAGAATAAGGAAAAAAGGTGGGGTCTTTCATCATTTGGAAAAAACAAACTGTCCTGAACCAATGAGAAGTGTTATTTTCAGCTCACATGACCCGGGCTTTACTCATTTGGAAACCAAAACTGTTCTGCACCAATAGAAAGTGTTATTTTTAAGGTCACATGACCCGACGCGCTTACGCTACGCGCCCCGGTGCGCGCCCGTAGTCGCGCTCCGGGGCGCGCCCGGGGGTGCGCAACGTAAGCGCGTCAGGACGTTGCGCGATCGTATGCGCTCGCGTGCTTCCGGGTGCGCCTACGCTGTGCGTCATATGACGCATCACGCTGTTACGCGAAACGTCACGATGTTGTTTTCGTTTGCGAGAATAGCGCTAACGGGACGCTCCCCGGTACGCGCCCCGGGTCGCGCCGTAACATTGCGCTTACCCATGGGTTCACCGGTACGCGCCCCGGAAGCGCCCCGGGTGAAAAATAAAAAATAAATTAAAAAATGACATAAATATACAATATAAAATTTGTTTTAAAATGTATTATTTTATATACCTATAAAGATTTGATATTAAAAAACCATTGAAATTCACTGAAAAAACCATAGGTTTCACACCAGTTATAGTTAGGAATTAGCATTAAAAAAAACTATTAAATTCACTGAAAAAAACATAGGTTTTACACCAGTTATAGTTAGCTGGAAGTTTTACTCGCATAAAACCAATGAAATTCCCACGTTATAGTTAGTTGGCCTCACTATAACTTGCGCGTGCAATGCACTGCTGATGATGTCACATATTACATCACTCATGACATGGTCAGTGACATCACTCATATATATATATATCAATCTGCATTGAAGAATATGTGGATATATAAATATCTGGATGGAGGATTTAGTAGCAATGTGATTGACAGTTTACTTGACTAATTTATAGTGTCTCAGTAAATATATTGGATATTGACTAAACTGTGTGAATATCTGTATCACTTTGTCAGTTGTTTTGTAAACTGCTGCACCAGTTGGTTACTAGCTATGTGAAAGTCTATATTAGTTATTGTTTAGTTAACTGAGTATTTGTATGGGAGACAGAATGTGTGTGTGGTTCGGTGGGTGGTGTGAGACTGCCCAAAGATGCGTAAATAACTGATTCACTAGGTATATGAGGTTAAGACTGCATGTTATAACTGTTGTTTGGGTGAGTGAATATCTGTATGGGTGTGGTGATGAGCAATATATATCTCTCAATGGTACATGTCCAACAAACTACAAAAATAAAAGGCAGTGTATGTGACAGTTGTTCTATATAAATAAGTATACATAAGACTCAGATTGTATGAGTGACTGTATGGATAACTGTATACTTGAAATAGTGAATTTAGTACACACTAAGTATGAGTCACTATTTATATGAATAAATGAAGTTATGTTTGTATAAGTGTGTAGCTGACTAAATGTAAGTATGATCCATTGTTTGCCTGAGTGAATAGGATGACTGCATAAGGGACTAGGATGTGTGCTGGTGTGTGATCTCGATATAGGTGTAGAAATATATTTGATGGTTTTCTGTTGATAATTGACTGCATGTATGAGTGAATCTATAGGTAAGTGATTAGATGTGTGTGTAGATCTGGGAATCACTGAGTGGGTTTTTAGAAACTTGTATCGGTGTGTCAATGGTTTCAAATATGGTACTCTGTATTTACAGTGAGCGACGAAAGGTTATGCTAGTGTAAAATGAGGTTAATCTGATTGTCACGTGTATGATGTTATCAGTGATGTCATTTGAGATGTCATCAGTGATGTCATCAAAGATGGCACTGACCATGTCATGAATGATGTAATATGTGACATCATCAGCAATGGATTGTGGGCACCCGAGTTATAGTTAGCAGAACTAACTATAACGGAGGAATTTCAATGGTTTTGTACGAGTGAAATATATGGCCCTGAAACCTATGTTTTTTTCAGTGAATTGCAAAGGTTTTTTAAATGATAATTTTTAAATGGAATATTAGTTATATGTATTTTTTTGATACTGGTTTTCTACAGTTTTGTAACTGTTTATTTTTATATATTTTATTTTTTACATGACATTATACATTTTTAATATAAATTAAAACAAAAATGTTTTAAAAAAATTGAAACTGTAGTTTTGATTTGTGTCAGGGTCACTGGATGAGCACTTGGGTACTGACTGAATGACTAGAGTATGCTTTTAGAGTACTGAATTTATAAGTGTTTGGGTTTTGGCGCAGTAAATGGATTAGTACATGGTGCTTAATGGGTCCCTGGAGGAGTGAAAGGGGAGTGCAGGGTGTTTGCTAGTAGTGTATGGCTACTGACTGGGGAATTGAAGGTATGAAGGACAAGTGTATAGGTGGTTAGAACACTGCATGCATAGTGGATAGGGGGTTGAAACAGTCCATGTCCTAAGGCCTGGCTCGCTGCATGAGTACTTGAGTACTGACTGAAGGATTAGAGTCCTTCAAGGAGAGTGCCTTGGTGAATTTATAAGTAGGTGGGTTTTGGCGCAGTGAATAAATTAGTACATGGTACTGAATGGGTCACTAGAGGAATGCAAGGGGAGTGGCAGTGTGTTTGTTGGAGTTTATGGAAACTGACTAGAAAGTTGAAGGTGTGAAAGACAAGTGTGTAGGTGGTTAGAAGACTGCAAGCATAGTGGATAGGTGTTTGAAGCAGTCCATGTGCTAAGGCCTGGCTCACTGCATGAGTGCTTGGGTACTGACTGAGTTATTAGAGTACTGCAAGGAGAGTGCCTGGGTGAATTTATAAGTGGTTGGGTTTTGGCACAGTGAATGGATTAGTACATGGTGGTGAATGGGTCACTGGAGGAGTACAAGGGGAATGACAGGGTGTTTGTTGAGTTTATGGATACTGACTGGGGAAAAGAAGGTGTGAAAGACAAGTGTATAGCTGGTTAGAGGACTGCATGCATAGTGGATAGGGTTTGAAGCAGTCCATGTGCTAAGGCCTGACTCACTGTATGAGTACTTGGGTACTGACTGAATGATTAGAGTATCGCAAGGAGAGTGCCTGAGTGAATATATAAGGGGGTCGGTTTTTGTGCAATTTAAAAAAAAAAATTCAGATTGGTACTGGTGGTAACTGACTCTGACTAATCAGTCCTAGAGCCAGTGCTATGCTAAAAGATAATTAGAATACAGTTAAAACATCTACGTACAATACGGAAACTATGCGTTGGGGTACCCATGTAATTAGAATGACCTTCTCTGTAAACCCCTAGGACATAATAGGGCAGAGGGATTAAAACTACCTCTTAAAACGCGGCACAGGGCACGTTTGCACACTGGTGTTAAAAGGGGGGCTAAGCTGACGTGTGGAAACACGCCCTGTGGCTATTTTAATTTGGGGTTAAAGTCCCCTTGAATCCTGAGTGTCCCTTCGGTTCAACTAGCCCACCAGGTATCTCCAGTTAGCGCACAGTGCTGCGTTGAGGAGAGGTGTAAAAAGTGGCACAGCCTGGACCACCTCTCTGCAACACAGCTCAGTGGCGCTTACTGGAAGCACCTCGTGGGCTAGTTGGCCCCCTGGAACCCTCAGGTTTGAAGGGAAATTTGCACATGTCACCTCAGGCCCCGTTCCCTCCCTTCACCACTGTGTAAACGCACCCTGTGTCTGTTCTAAGTTGGGATATTAAGTCCCCTTGAATCCTAAGGGTCCCTAGGGTCAAACTAGCCCACTAGGTACCTCCAGTAAGCGCCACAGAACTGTGTTGCACAGAGGTGTAAAAAGGGGCGTGGTCTCTGAACACCTGTCTTCAATGCAGCTCCGTGGCGCATAGTGGAAGCACCTGGTGGGCTAGTTGGCCCTCAGGGACCCTAAGTATTGAAAGAGAATTATTTCCCCAGATTTCAACTCACAACGGGGCGTGTTTGCACAATGGTGAAGGAAGGGGGTGTGGCCTGAAGTGACATGTTTGCAAACACGCCCTGTGGCGCGTTTTAAGTTGGAGAATTATTCCTCCTCAATCCTGAGGGGTCCCTGGAGGCAAACTAGCCCACCAGGTACCTCCCATATATGCCAGAGAGCTGTGTTCAGAAGCCATGCCCCTTTTTACAATACTCTGCAACGCAGCTCCGTGGCGCTTACTGAAGGTACCTGGTGGGCTAGTTGGCCCCCAGGGACCCTCAGAATTGAAGAGGTATTAATTCCTCAACTTAAAACACGCCACAGGGCGTGTTTGCACACATGTCACCTCAGGCCCGCCCCCTCCCTTCACCACTGTACTGTGGCACGTTTTAAGTTGGGAGATTAAGTCCCCTTGAGTCCTGAGGGTCCCTGCGGTGCAACTGACCCACCAGCTAACTCCATTAGGCGCCATAGAGCCGCTTTGCAGAGAGGTGTAAAAAGGGGCATGGCCTAAGAACACCTCTCTGCAACGCAGCACGCTGGCGCATACTGGAGGTTCCTGGTGGACTAGTTGGCCCCCAAGGACCCCCAGTATTCAAGGGAATTTTTTCCCCATCTGCAAATGCACCAGGGGGCGCATTTGCAGAGTGCTGAAAGGAGGGGTTGCAGCCTCTGGCACAATGCTGATCTTTTTTTAAATTATTTTTTAAGGAGGTGGACTGTGTGGCCCGCTCTTCTTTTCCTAATATTCTTGTCCCTGGGACCCCATCCCCCAGGGCCTGCCCCCAAATGTATTTTTAAAATGAAAAAAATAGGAAGGGGGCCGCGTGGCCCCCCACCCGAGGCCATAATCTGCCCCAGGGAGCTAAGATGTAGCTCCCCATGTATAAAAGCAATTTGGTTTGAATTTTGAAAGAGAGAGCAGGTTTCCCTGCTCTTTCTTTCAAAATCTGAATCAAGTTTGTACCAACCAACCAACCCATAGAAGCCCAGGTTAACACCAGAACCTGGGCTTCTAAGGGAATTCACAAGGGCATATTATCAAGCCCATTATCGCCAATTTAGCAGCAGTTTCCTGCCGATAAAAGCGGCAATAATGTATCGCCCTTTTTTGATAATATGCCCCTTAATCTTTAAGAATTCAATACCATCTTTATTTTGATAATTAACAAAATCCACAACTTTGCCCATTGCTCCATTAACTAAATTTTTTTCTTTTTTCTTTTTTTTTTCCTTTTATGAACTGACGCATCTCTGCTAATATGCAGAGATGTGTCAGTTCTTGTAAATCTGCCCCACGGTGTCCTACTTTTCTAGCTAAAACTAGACTGCATGGCTTATCTGAGGTTGCTCCTATAATGGTGTTCATGAGGTTCAGTGGTGAGATCTCTTCTTTATCAGGTTGATGATGCTTGTTCATGGATTTCTATAGTCTTCTTTTTTATTTTTTTAATTAAAGTTTTTATATTTTCAACATATACCACCAAATGTTACAGCACACTTATATGGTTTATAACATATCCTGTTCCTACATTAGACATTCTGTAATCAAATCTTTATACATGCACTTTTAGTTCCTTACGACCTTTAAGACTACCGAGCCATAGTTATAGGCGTAAACATAAACATATTCATAAGCATTTGGGCTTCTTGCTACATCGTCTCTATCCATAACTTCTAAGCAGTATGTACATCTAAAACCTCTGCTATATCAGTGCTAACCATTCCCCTCTTCCATCGATCTATAGGGTGCCATATCTTCTCCCCCAGCGCTCTAGCTCTCCGCCCTTTCCTGTCATATATTGCCATCTCCAGATTATACATAGAAAGTAGCCTAGCAATCCAGATTTGAAAAGTTGGAGGAGCTCTATCAAGCCAAACCTTTGCAATACAGATTCGATACACTGCCATAGCAACAAACAGAAACTCTATGGATTGACCCTCTCCCTGCCCCATCAGCCCAAGCAATATTAGTTCCGGTGATATCGCTACTTCAATCCCTAGCGATCCTGGTATAAAGGCCTTAATTGCCATTATTAATGAGTACAATTGTGGACATTTTGCAAACATGTGAACTATATCAGCATTGGTTGAATCACAGCACGGGCAAATTATTCACGAGGTGCCGCCCCATTGTGCTATTCTAGCAAGAGTATGATGTAACGAGAACAGCGTTTTGTAGTGCTGTGCTTGTAGCGTTGCTGAGCATAACACAGTACATCCTAGATCTAAGGAATCTTGAAAATTCTCTTGCGAGGAGCCTATTTTCTCCCTCCATTTTATAGCAAATGTTTCCCTATCGTCTATTTGAAGTGAATATAGTTCTGCATACAGCTGCCGAATCGTACAATGCTGGCTGCGCTCTATATATTCCATTATCTGGCATTGCCAAAACCCAAGTGTGCCTCCCTGTTTGTTCATAAATTAGCTTCTCAGCTGTAAATACTTGAAAAAACTCCTACCGGATAACTTATGCTTTGTTTGTAACACCTGAAACTGGAGGGTACCTTCCTGATCACACAGGTCTCCTATTTTCTTAATACCCTTTTCTTCCCATTATCTCATAACTAAATCCCTAAAAATATCCCCAGGAAGTGACTGATTTGTATATAGATGTGTATACCTATTGTACCTTCCCAACCCTAATTTTTTTGAGACTGCCATCCACACCTTATAGGTTGCCATCAAAGTTGTGAATCTTGTATGCTTAAAGTAGCTGAAATCAATTGTATTTAAAAAGCCGTTCACAGCATCTCCCCCCAACAGTGCACTATATACATTTGTGAAAATAGGTCCGTTACCCCTGTGCTCTACCCCTCCTTCCCCTATCATCCCCTGAAAGTACTGTAGAGCCACCGCCCAGTAGTAAAATCTAAAATCTGGAGCACCCCAGCCCCCTTTCCCTATCGGGAGTGTGATGTATCGATACACTCTCCTCGTTTTTCCTTATGCCCATATAAGTCTGTTAAGGATTCATTCTATTTTGGAAAACCATGAGTGATCAAAGAAAAGGGAAATAGCTCCAAAAATGTATAGAAATTTGGGAAATGTGACCATTTTAATGACGTTTATACAGCCCATTAGAGTTAGATGCAGGTTGTGTATTCTTTCAGTGTTTTTCTTCACTTTTGCTATTAAAGGCTCCATATTTATCTCCACCAGCCTGTCTAGATCCGCAGTCACCTTTATCCCTAAATAAGTTGCCTCGGGGACCACCCTAGCGTCCTGATGTACTGTGATGTTATTTTTCACTATCTGTGTCTTCCCCTTATTAATTGAATACCCTGAAATTGCCCCAAAGAGCATTGCCTCCTGCTCAATTTCCATAATAGCCCTCCCTGGGTGTGGTGTAATAATTGCCACGTCATCTGCGTAGGCAAATGCCTTGTATTCCATACTGTGCAGCTTAACAGGAAGGATATTGTTGTTGCCTACAAGCCTACATAGTAAAGGGTCCACTTATAAGGCAAACAGAAGGGGAGAGGCAGGGCAACCCTGTCGCGTCCCACGCCTTATTCGTACTACCTCAGTATAGCCTTTGTTGATCCTAACCCTAGCCGTTGGTTCAATATATAGGGCCTGACTTGCTTTGATAAACCCCTGGCCAATGCCAAACCAGGCCATCACCCTCCACAGGTAGTTCCAGGAGACCCTGTCGAAAGCCTTCTCTGCAGCGGGAAAAATAGCCGCGACAGGGTCCCCTGCAACCCCGGCAGCATCCAAGATGGTAATCATTTGCACACATGTCACCTCAGGCCCGCCCCCTCCCTTCACCACTGTACTGTGGCGCGTTTTAAGTTGGGAGATTAAGTCCCCTTGAGTCCTGAGGGTCCCTGCGGTGCAACTAGCCCACCAGCTAACTCCATTAAGCTCCACAGAGCCGCTTTGCAGAGAGGTGTAAAAAGGGGCATGGCCTAAGAACACCTCTCTGCAACACAGCCCGCTGGCGCATACTGGAGGTTCCTGGTGGGCTAGTTGGCCCCCAAGGACCCCTAGCATTCAAGGGAATTCTTTCCCCATCTGCAAATGCACCAGGGGGCGCATTTGCAGCATTGTGCTGAAAGGAGGGGGTGTGGCCTCTGGCACAATGCTGATCTT
Source organism: Lissotriton helveticus (assembly GCF_964261635.1). Lineage (NCBI taxonomy): Eukaryota > Metazoa > Chordata > Amphibia > Caudata > Salamandridae > Lissotriton > Lissotriton helveticus. Next base: position 588,515,132 of record NC_136071.1, read on the forward strand.
TTTTTAAATAATTTTTTAAGGAGGGGGGCTGTGTGGCCCGCCCTTCTTTTCCTAATATTCTTGGCCCTGGGACCCCTTCCCCCAGGGCCTGCCCCCAAATGTATTTTTAAAATGAAAAAAATAGCAAGGGGGCCGCGTGGCCCCCCTCCCGAGGCCATAATCTGCCCCAGGGAGCTAAGATGTAGCTCCCCACATGTAAAAGCAATTTGGTTTGAATTTTGAAAGAGAGAGCAGGTTTCCCTGCTCTTTATTTCAAAATCTGAATCAAGTTTGAACCAACCAACCAACCCATAGAAGCCCAGGTTAACACCAGAACCTGGGCTTCTAAGGGAATTCACAAGGGCATATTATCAAGCCCATTATCGCCCATTTAGCAACAGTTTCCTGCCGATAAAAGCGTCGATAATGTATCGCCATTTTTTGATAATATGCCCCTTAATCTTTAAGAATTCAATACCATCTTTATTTTGATAATGAACAAAATCCACAACTTTACCCATTGCTCCATTAACTAAACTTTTTTCTTCTTTTTTTTTTTCTTTTTATGAACTGACGCATCTCTGCTAATATGCAGAGATGTGTCAGTTCTTGTAAATCTGCCCCACGGTGTCCTACTTTTCTAGCTAAAACTAGACTGCATGGCTTATCTGAGGTTGCTCCTATAATGGTGTCCATGAGGTTCAGTGGTGAGATCTCTTCTTTATCAGGTTGATGATGCTTGTTCATGGACTTCTATAGTCTTCTTTTTTATTTTTTTATTTTTTTTATTAAAGTTTTTATATTTTCAACATATACCACCAAATGTTACAGCACACTTATATGGTTTATAACATATCCTGTTCCTACATTAGACATTCTGTAATCAAATCTTCATACATGCACTTTCAGTTCCTTACGACCTTTAAAATTACCGAGCCATAGTTATAGGCGTAAACATAAACATATTCATAAGCATTTGGGCTCCTTGCTACATTGTCTCTATCCATAACTTCTAAGCAGTATGTACATCTAAAACCTCTGCTATATCAGTGCTAACCATTCCCCTCTTCCATCGTTCTATAGGGTGCCATATCGTCTCCCCCAGCGCTCTAGCTCTCCGCCCTTTCTTGTCATATATTGACTTGTCCAGATTATACATAGAAAGTAGCCTAGCAATCCAGATTTCAAAAGTTGGAGGAGCTCTATCAAGCCAAGCCTTTGCAATACAGATTCGATACACTGCCATAGCAACAAACAGAAACTCTATGGATTGACCCTCTCCCTGCCCCATCAGCCCAAGCAATATTAGTTCCGGTGATATCGCTACTTCAATCCCTAGCGATCCTCATATAAAGGCCTTACTTGACGTTATTAATGAATACAATTGTGGACATTGCGCAAACATGTGCACTATGTCAGCATTGGTTGAATCACAGCGCAGGCAAATTATTCCCGAGGTGCCGCCCCATTGTGCTATTCTAGCAGGAGTATGATATAACGAGAACAGCGTTTTGTAGTGCTGTGCTTGTAGCGTTTCTGAGCATAACACAGTACTTCCTAGATCTAAGGAATCTTGAAAATTCTCTTGCGAGGAGCCTATTTTCTCCCCCCATTTTATAGCACATATTTCCCTATCGTCTTTTTGAAGTGAATATAGTTCTGAATACAGCTGCCGAATTGTATAATACTGGCTGTGCTCTATATATTCCATTATCTGGCATTGCCCAAACCCAAGTGTGCCTCCCTGTTTTTTCATAAAGTAGCTTCTCAGCTGTAAATATTTGAAAAAACTCCTACAGGATAACTTATGCTTTGTTTGAAACACCTGAAACTGGAGGATACCTTCCTGATCACACAGGTCTCCTATTTTCTTAATACCCTTTTCCTCCCATTCTCTCATAACTGAATCCCTAAAAATATCCCCAGGAAGAGACTGATTTGTATATAGACGTGTATACCTATTGTACCTTCCCGACCCTCATTTTTTTGAGACTGCCATTCACACCTTATAGGCTGCCATCAAAGTCTTGAATCTTGTATGCTTAAAGTAGCTGAAATCAATTGTATTTAAAAAGCCGTTCACAGCATCTCCCCCCAACAGTGCACTATATACATTTGTGAAAATAGGTCCGTTACCCCCGTGCTCTACCCCTCCTCCCCCTATCATCCCCTGAAAGTACTGTAGAGCCGCCGCCCAGTAGTAAAATCTAAAATCTGGAGCACCTCAGCCCCCTTTCCCTCTCCGGAGTGTGATGTATCGATACGCTCTCCTCGTTTTTCCTTGTGCCCATATAAGTCTGTTAAGGATTAATTCTATTTTGGAAAACCATGAGTGAACAAAGAAAAGGGGAATAGCTCTAAAAATATATAGAAATTTGGGAAATGTGACCATTTTAATGACGTTTATACAGCCCATTAGAGTTAGATGCAGGTTGTGTATTCTTTCAGTGTTTTTCTTCACTTTTGCTATTAAAGGCTCCATATTTATCTCCTCCAGCCTGTCTAGATCCGCAGTCACCTTTATCCCTAAATAAGTTGCCTCAGGGACCACCCTAGCGTCCTGATGTACTGTGATGTTATTTTGCACTATCTGTGTCTTCCCTTTATTAATTGACTACCCTGAAATTGCCCCAAAGTGCATTGCCTCCTGCTCAAGTTCCATAATAGCCCTCCCTGGGTCTGGTGTAATAATTGACACGTCATCCGCGTAGGCAAATACCTTGTATTCCATACTGTGCATCTTAACAGGAAGGATATTGTTGTTGCTTACAAGCCTACGTAGTAAAGGGTCCAGATATAAGGCAAACAGAAGGGGAGATGCAGGGCATCCCTGTCGCGTCCCACGCCTTATTCGTACTACCTCAGTATAGCCTTTGTTGATCCTAACCCTAGCCGTTGGTTCTATATATAGGGCCTGAATTGCTTTGATAAACCCCTGGCCGATACCAAACCAGGCCATCACCCTCCACAGGTAGTTCCAGGAGACCCCGTCGAAAGCCTTCTCTGCATCGAGAAAAATAGCCACGACAGGGTCCCCTGCAACCCCGGCGGCATCAAAGATGGTAATCATTTGCACACATGTCACCTCAGGCCCGCCCCCTCCCTTCACCACTGTACTGTGGCGCGTTTTAAGTTGGGAGATTATGTCCCCTTGAGTCCTGAGGGTCCCTGCGGTGCAACTAGCCCACCAGCTAACTCCATTAAGCGCCACAGAGCCGCTTTGCAGAGAGTTGTAAAAAGGGGCATGGCCTAAGAACACCTCTCTTCAACGCAGCCCGCTGGCGCAAACTGGAGGTTCCTGGTGGGCTAGTTGGCCCCCAAGGACCCCCAGGTATTCAAGGGAATTCTTTCCCCATCTGCAAATACACCAGGGGGCGCATTTGCAGGGTGCTGAAAGGAGGGAGTGTGGCCTCTGGCACAATGCTGATCTTTTTTTACATTATTTTTTAAGGAGGGGGGCTGTGTGGCCCACCCTTCTTTTCCTAATATTCTTGGCCCTGGGACCCCATCCCCCAGGGCCTGCCCCCAAATGTATTTTTAAAATGAAAAAATAGGAAGGGGGCCGCGTGGCCCCCCTCCCGAGGCCATATTCTGCCCCGGGGAGCTAAGATGTAGCTCCCCATGTGGACAAGCAATTTGGTTTGAATTTTGAAAGAAAGAGTAGGTTTCCCTGCTCTTTCTTTCAAAATCTGAACCAAGTTTGAACCAACCAACCAACCCATAGAAGCCCAGGTTAATACCTGAACCTGGGCTTCTATGGGAATTCACAAGGGCATATTATCAAGCCCATTATCAGCAATTTAGCAGCAGTTTCCTGCCGATAAAAGCCGCGATAATGTATCACCCTTTCTTGATAATATGCCCTTTAATCTTTAAGAATTCAATACCATCTTTATTTTGATAATTAACAAAATCCACAACTTTGCCCATTGCTCCATGAACTAAACTTTTTTCTATATATAAATTACGCCTTAAAATTATCCGACAGTTTCTACATGCATATAGATTCTTTTCTAAACCAGCATTTTTAGATATTGATTTTTCTAAAGAATCCAACTTTGTCTTCAATTTTTCGGTCAAATTAATAGTGATTCCTTCATGTTCTATTTTATCGATGGCTTCCATTTTTATTATTTCTTCATTTTCCAGTTTCAGAAGTTTTTCATTGAATATAGAACACTCACGCAGTGTTGGCATTAAGCAGATTACAGATTTCTTATCTGAGAGTTCCATGTATATTTTCTGAGGAACTATATTTTCATTTGGAAACAAATTGGAAAGTAATCGAGTCTGTAAAGCTTGTTTGCCATGTTCTGTCAATAGTCCAATTCTTAAATCTTGGAGAATAGTTCCATAATCAACATCATTTGCCTGTTGCATATTTGTAATGAGTTCTTTGTATTCAAAATATGACCAAATGTTCACGTTTCCAACACTACCCAGAGACTTTCTGGTGTCTTCATGCGCAAGTGTTTTAAAAACTGGTTGTCCCTTTACAGGAGTCAAATACAGTAGATCTCCAAAATCTAAGAAGTGCTTTCCTCCAAATAACACGTCATATTCTGTTTTAAGAATTTGCTGCATTTTTAAATGCACAAAGGTAAGCAGTAAGTTTGATACCATGCTTACCTCATCAATACCGAGAAGTTTACTTTTCTTCAAGATTCTTGAAACTTTACAACAAGCTTCTCCAGATAGCTTGTGGTATTCCAATTTGTTTTCATGCTGGTAGCATTAGTAAATGAAGTACATGATGTAAAGTAATTCCTTTAATGTTGTGTGCTGATATATTGATGATATTTTCATGCTTTGGACAGACTCAGATGAATCCTTAACACAAATGTTTCATTGCCTTAATAACAATAGCGGAGGCCTTAAATACACACTATCTGTTAGCAAAGAGTCTATTCCCTTCCTCGACCTTGAAATTAAACACCATGACGGTCGCCTGACCACTAGTCTTCATCGTAAACCAACAGAGCGCAATACCCTGCTCAGCTATAGTAGCCACCATCCCCGCGCTTTGAGAGACTCACTTCCCTATTCTCAATTTCTTCGCATTAGACGAAATTGCTACTTCAAGGAAGATTACTTTAATGAGGCAAAGACACTCAGTAATAAACATCGTAACCAAGGCTACCCTCGCAAACTTGTGCGTCGTTCTCTAAACAGGGCCTGGTACTGCCCTAGGGACGTTCTCCTAGATCCAAGACCCAAGAAACACCAGGATAGACTCATATGTGTCACAACCTTCTCCCTGGCCTCTAATGCCATACGGAAGAGCATACTAAAACACAGGCCAGTACTCAATGCAGGTGCACTACACATAGAACGCCCTATGTTTGCATTTAAAAGAGGCAAAAACATTAAAGATCACCTTGTAAGGGTAGCACTACCACAACCTGCAGGTAGAGTTACGATAAATGACGCATGGGGTCTACCCGCTCTTACAGGCCACGTGAAATGTGGCGAATGTGTAGCTTGTGAATCTACAATTGAAGGAAAAACATTCATGTATGAGACACTCAAGTATGAGAGAAGATACTTCACTAATTGTAATTCATCGAATGTCGTGTATGCCATCTTTTGTCCCTGTATGAATATCTAAGTGGGACAAACAACACAAAAAAATCAAGCTCCATATCGGCCAGCACCACAACAGGATTCTATGGAACACTGCAAATACACCCTTAGTCGAGCACTTCCAGGCCATGGGACAAAATGAGGAGGAATTGACATGGACAATCATTACTGCTATCAAACCGCCTCCGCGAGGGGCAGATATGTCTCAACTACTGAATAAGGAGGAACTTAACTGGATACTACGTACTAACAGACTCCGCAATGGACTGAATCGCCTTGAAGATTGGACCTCACTCCTTTAATAAGCCATTTCTGAGCAGATTAGATTATTAACCTCTTATTGCTGCAATTGTTACTCCGCCTTTTCACTGTGTATATATACAATTCCTCCCTTCCAAGCTGGTTTATGTATGTCTAACAATCAGGTGTTTAACTTTACATTTTTTAACACACCACTCTATGTCGTTGTATTCCTACATGCTATACCACGTCACTATTCTTTCCCTGTACACCCTTCACAATGGGCCCAATTCTCCTTTGCACCCCCTGTCCTAAGATGGCCGCAATTTTCCCAAATGCACTGTATGTTATCGCGCAAACTGCAATTTCCATCTGTCCCTTGACAGGTTCTTTGAATGACCTTGACGCACTATTCATCACATCCCACACGTTCAAATATTCATTACTCCATCCTGCTCTGTATACAGTTTCCCTATTTGTTTATTTCTGTATCATACAAGTGTGCTCCCCTCAAAGATGTCCACCTCCTTCACTCCATACAGTACTTTGTCTATCTCTACCCTTACCAGACCCCCCACGTGACCTAACTCACTCCTCCATATTGCCTGCAAAAGACAGCACTCTTTAATGATCACCGCAGAACCACGCCGATCGGGCTTTCAACTGGAGTATTATCTCAGTAGGTAAATTGCCTTTCCCCTCCCCTCTCCTCATACTATTGTCCTTGCAGTACCGGAAACTGAGTTCCGCTCTGTTTATTTTCAGAAATTGCCGTTTATCGCTATCCAAGAAGGCATCCCTTCAACTGCGTGATACTTGCATACCCGCTAAATCCTGGGTAAGCATAATCCCTGTACGCCCAACCGACCACATGGTTCCCACCCACCGTCTAGTTTTATTAACTTTCGTACTTCTTTCAGGTTATCATCACGCCCCGATGGATTGAATGCTCCTGATCCATCCTCATGCTGCTTTACCCTTCTGTAGCGATTGCCAACCCACTGGTAACTCCCTAATTTACTACTTCCCTTTTCACTGCGCAGTACATAACTAGGTGTTTGGCCATGTATGTATGTATGTATGTATGTATGTATGTATGTATCGCATACTTCTATAGCGCAGAATGTCACCCAGAGGGCATCCTGGCGCTTTGACTCTCCTTGACCATTTTGCAATCACAGATTTACCCCGCCCAGGGAAAAAGATGGGTTTTCAAACCTTTTTTAAAGGAAGAAAGTTCGTTCAGACTCCTCAAAGACAGAGGAAGAGAGTTCCATAGTCTGGCGGCAGTATAGCCAAAGGAACGGCCACCCATCCGTTGCCTCTGGATTCTAGGGACTACCACCAGGCATGCCGAATAGGAGCGCAAAGGTCTGACAGTGGAGTACCATGAAAAAAGCTCTTGTAGCAGAACTGGCCCCTGACCATGAGGGGCTTTGAAGGCTAAACAAGATGCTTTAAAACAGATGCGCTGCTGTACAGGCAACCAATGAAGATCTTTAAGCGCCAAGGAGGAGGAAGCTGAGCGCAACCGAGAAAGGGCAAGCTTAGCTGCCATGTTCTGTACGCGCTGTAGCTTACTAATCAAAGTGCCAGGTGCGCCCAGAAGCAGTGCGTTGCAGTAATCTAGCCTGCTAAGAATAATACCACGCACCACCTCCGGTCTGGCCTGTGCCGGAAGCATAGGGAGGATCTTGCGCAGAGTGCGGAGTAACATCATACATGCGGCGATTGTCTTAATAACAAAAGCATCCAGTTGTAGATTAGGGCTGAACATGACACCCAAATTGCGAACGGAGTCCGCCGCCGCCACCGTACCCAAAGAAGAAGTTGGCCAGAAATCCGCTGGCAGAGGGCGCGGGATGCAATCCAATGAGCAGTACAGCACCTCCGTCTTAGACCCATTAAACTGGAGCAAATTATCTCGCAACCAGTCCGCAGTAGCTGTCATACAATGATGGAAGGTCTCCTTAGACACAACATCTTTGCCTTCAAAGGAGAAAATGAGCTGTGTATCATCGGCATAATTAATTGCTGAGATGCTGGAAGGATTTGACCAATCTGATCAAGGGACGGAGGTATAGATCGAATAAAATAGGGCTGATTGCCGACCCCTGGGGCACACCTTTCCCTACTCTTCTGATGCCAGATCTATAAGGCGGCAATGCCACCACTTGGTATCTGTTGTGGAGGTAAGAAACCAACCATTCCCGAGCCAACCCCGCTACCCCAATCTCTTCCAGTCTACTGATAAGTGCGGCGTGGCTGACCGTGTTGAACGCGGCCGACATGTCGAGCAGCACTAGAAAGGCTGCCCGACCAGTGTCGACCCGCGAACGAAGATCATCCAGGATGACCACCAGCGCAGATTCCGTGCCATGCGCTGGCCGGAAGCCGAACTGAGCCACATCTAGACAGGTATTAGTTTCCCAAAAACTGGACAGGGATTTAGTAACAAGTTTCTCCATGATCTTAATAGGATAAGGGAGCAGCGAGATTGGCTGGTAGTTCGCCGGGCAGGTGGGGTCCAGTGTGGGCTTCTTCAAGAGCGGAGAGACCACTGCCACATTCATTCCAACATTCAGGCACCATAGCGGTGCTGAAGGACTGATGATAGATGGAGTATAAAGGAAGGAAGAGTCCCTCTTGGAACAACTTCCAAAATTTATGAGGCAGTGGGTCCATCGGCGAGCCCGATGATACACCATTCGCCAAAATACGGAACTCCTCAAAGGAAGGGAGAGTAAAACTGTCCAGCTGAGATTGTCCTGCCACTTCCTCTGGGTCACCTGGAATGGATAAAGGTGTCAAAACCACCGAAGGCTGAGGGCAAGGAGTGCCTGAACTGGAGAGTCCGCTCAAAATAATAGCGATCTTGTCCTCAAATGCAGCCGCCAGGGAGTCACATAGGGCCTGAGAGGCCGGTATGTTGTTCGTAGCACAAGCCGGGCGAGAGAGGTCATTAACGATCTTGAACAAAGTTTGATGCCCGCATCAATGTATCCTCGAGATACTTGGCTTTAGCGCATTTATTCTGTGCTTTATACTCCGATAGTGATTTTTTTAAAAGAGCTCTATCCGGCTCTAAATAATGCTTCCTCCAGGCTCTTTCCGCCTGTTTACATCGCAATTTCTGCTGGAGTAGATCGTTGGCGTACCAAGGCATGGCGAACTTATGCCTATCCCTAACTTTCCGCAATGGAGCCACTATATCCAAAGATTTTGTAATTTGCTGGCACAGAGTTAAGTAGCTCTCTTCCACATTTCCCCACAAGGAAAAACCATCAGGTAGTAAAGTGGGTGGACCAGGATTTTTCAGGAGTCTGGACCATTGCCTACTGACTTTGGTGAAACCCGAACTCCTATCTCTCAAAAAGTCAGTAGGGCGGTGTAGGGAGAAATGGAAAAGAGCATGGTCCGTCCAGCATTGGATACTTATATCACTAATTACAGCTTGGGTGACATCTGCAAAGATTAAATCTAAAACATGACCCTTCAAATGGGTCTGGGAGAGCACCAACTGCTGCAGCTGGATGTTGCGGCAGGCCTGGCACAAGTCTCTATAGGCAGTGTCAAAGGGCCCATTTGGCCACAGATTGAAATCCCCCAATACTATTAGCCTGACATGTGTGTTAGAGGGATCATAAATAAGATCAATCAGCTCAGGTGAAGTTGATAATGCATTACCAGGTGGTCTATAGCATAACATTACGGAGTACAGCACTCCATTTTGTCCTTTGAGTGAAAAGCCCATGAGTTCAAAACCTGGGACCTCCTTAATCTCAAGCTGAGATATGGCCAAAGTGTCGCTAAAGATGAAACCTACACCTCCACCTCTGCTCCCCACCCGTGGGTTATGCCTAATTTTATAGCCCGGAGGGCAGGCCAGTCCAAGTTCTACCTCACTGTCAGCTCTAGTCCATGTTTCTGTGAGACATAGCACATCCAACCCATAGGAATCGATTAGGAGTGCAATTTCAACATGATGTTTGCAGAGGGACCGAACGTTAAGCAAGCCACAAGAGAGCACCCCGGAGCCGCTGGTGGTAGTCTCCGGCAGGCTACTCGCCTTAGGGGCTGACCAAGCTGAATAAGTTCCTCCCTAGAATACACTTGACGGGAGCTGGCAGGAGAGGCAGCATGACTGGCACTGGACGCGACCTGTGCACGAACGGGCGCAAACGGGCTTACCTCTGGTGCACCTCCGGCACACCATCGGCGCGTCTGCTGCTCGACTGCGCTGCGCACTAGGCAACTATCCATCTTAAGTGCCGTTAAGCACGGGAGTACTACGAGGCAACCTCTGGCCCCGCAACCAAGATGGCGCCCGCAAATCGGCACCCTCCCGGTTTTTCTAACCCAAGATGGCGGCCTAAATCGCCGCGACGTGGTCAAAGCAAGCACTTGATCTGCCTATATCCCGCAAAGAACGGGGTGAAAAACAATTTAGTGTGTAGGTAAGATCTACCGAATAATTATCGCCCCCAGAGATGTCCACGGTTAAAAATGAGCGCCTGCGTTCTGAGTCAGCAGCGCGGTAGTGCAAAGTGAATTTAAAAGAGTAAAACTCAACAGGAATGGCAAAATAAGCGTGCGCGCTGTGGTAAATAGAGTCTACCTGCCAAAGGAGTGAACCAGCTTTTAAATGTTCCTCCAAGCGCGGGAGTACTACGAGGCAACCTCTGGCCCCGCAACCAAGATGGCGCTCGCAAATCGGCACCCTCCCGGTTTTCCTCACCCAAGATGGCGGCCTAAATCGCCGCGACGCGGTCAAAGCAAGCACTGGATCTGCCTATATCCCGCGAAGTACTGGGTGAAAAACAATTTAGTGTGCAGGTAAGATCTACCGAATAATTATCGTCCCCAGAGATGTCCACGGTTAAAAATGAGCGCCTGTGTTCTGGGTCAGCAGCGCGGTAGTGCAAAGTGAATTTAAAAGAGTAAAACTCAACAGGAATGGCAAAATAAGTGTGCGCGCTGAGGTAAATAGAGCCATCACTCTCATTCTGACATTCTCCTACTCTCTAATGTTATATCTTCATTTAACTGAGCCCAAAAACCTCCCTACTTTATCTCCGCACAGCGCCCGAATTAGCCAGAGTCTCTCACATTAAATTCTACATCTCCATTTCACTGCGCCGTAATTCAATATTGCAAGCCCGCACCACCCATGTCAATTTGTATTTTGCATGGAGTTAAGTTCTAGAGTACTGCCTATAATCTCTTTTTCTAAAAATGTCCATTTCACTGTGCCGTAATTCACGATTGGATGTCCGCACCGCGGTTGTCGACCTCTCCGTGCATACCGCTTCTCATTCCCACATCGCGTCGGACCGAGTCCGTCTCTTTCAAATCACTGCCTAAACATCCCCCCTTTTTTAATATATAATTCACTGCACCGTAATTTACTTTTGTGTGCCCTCACGCACGGCGCTGTATACAACCTGATCAATCCGCATGAATACCTTAACAAACCAAACTTGCGGATCATTCTATTAGACATGACATTGCCACTGTATGTACCGCTCACGCGCCACTCTGCACGTTTTTGGTAATAGTTCCATCGCCCTGGTCGCACACTGACAAACTGTGTTAATATGCGGCACTGTATCAATGAAAGTCACATATTAGCACACCTGCGCTGTTAAATGTCATTTCCAAGTCACTGAATATTGACAAGATTGGTCCATGCCTAGAAATTTGTTTAAAAAAGTTATTTCTTTCTTTTTCCCATTTTTTCCTCATGTCTGTGTTTAAATCTTTATGTTAATTGTTATATATGTATGAAAGGCAACTGTATGAATTCAAGACAGGCATGTCTTATAATACTGTCCTGAAGATGATGGCACACATCTAAAGTCTTGGAATCGAAACGTCGACACCCATGTACCATATGTTTCTTAATATTCAGAACGTATTGCACAATGGTACCTTGATTGAATTAAGTCTGTCTACTGAATACTAGAAAACAGACCGCTTCACCCGTTTTTGCCTGAAAATTGCTGTTTTGTCTTGTTGTCTGTGGGTCACAGGCTGTGCCCCCTTGACATTACTTTCAATTCCATGTTTATTTTTATATTTGTCAAAATAAAATCCTGTCCGGCTGGACAAAGAACATACTGGCTATTTTAGCGTATGTTGATGCAAGCTCTCAATCTCCATGCTATAGGGACCCCTGTCTTTAGTAACAGTTAAGTGCCCAAGGTACCTAGTGTATTACCTTTGGGTGCCCTTGTCTTTGTAAACAGCCAACCCAGTTGGATCAGGGACAACACAAGACAAATGCGACTCAGTTGTTTTCTGTAGATCACTTGTAATTACTTTAATTAAAAAATGTTTTCCTGTTACAGCTTGTCCACTCACGTACATGTGGATAGGTTGAAATGACGTGCATTAGCACTCTTTCTTTTCATGAAGTAATCCATGGTCAATCTGTTGTCTCACTTGCTAATATATTTGTTTTTGCTCAACATTTAGTTGTTCTTCCAACTTTCGTAAGTTTGTTACATCTTCTTGAGTTTGATACATTCCTGTTTCCACCTCATTCATGGCGATTGCTGCTTCGTTTTCAACAATTGGTTGTCCTAGTGGATCTTGACTCAGTGCAGCAGAACTTTGACTGTCTTGAGAACTGTCTCTAGCAATCTCTGCTGCAATTGCAGCTTCTTGATCAATTTCGTCATTCAACATGTTCACATAATTTGCAAAAGCACTGCATTGTATGCTATCTTTACAAGCATTAAAGGAATCTTCAATAGCTCTGGAAATCTCCAAGTAATTCCAGTTTTGAACACCATGGTTTGAATAGTTGTAAAAGAGCTAAATAGTAAAATTCCCTTTTATCAGCAGTGTCACAACTCAGCTTCCTGTGATTATTAAAATTTCCTTTTGTTTGTTTTACCAAACATCCTTCGGAACCAATGACTCCATATTCTTCATCATTGATGTTCTCTGTATTATTCCGTTTAAAAGTGTAATTTTGCAGCACTTCATAGAGACACATGTTCTCAAGATGATGACTTCTGTTTGGGTAATATGTATCCAACAAATTTGTTTTCAAAATATCTGTACTTTCTGGATCTTTTGCTGCTAAATATAAAATTTCTTGTACAGATTTCAGTACTTGATTTCGCATTGCTGCAAGACCTAGAGTCACATAAATGATTCTTGTAGATTTGGAGTATAGCTTTGCAGATGATAACCGATCTGAGCATTCATATGCTCCGATCTCTCGAAGCGATAACATCTTCAAACTGAAACCGTATCATTTCTTACTTAGAGTCTTCGCGTGAGGAATCTCTTCTGACATTCAATTCTGTCTTTTCTGATTTTGTTATATAAGATGTTACATATCGAGCAACAGCAATGGAATTGTCCGCAACATATTGAATATCCATGTTAGCATTCCACATGGACAAAATAACTGGGTTGTAGTCATTTATGTATTTTGACTCGTCATTTCTTCTTAAGTTGTAGGTATTTTTTGGAGACTTTCTTGTGATAGTATGTCACAAATATGACATAAAACTGTTCAGTCTTCTTTTCAATATTACAGGACGTGGAAATCCAAAACAACATTTGATGTAGAACTTGTGCTTAGATTTGTACTTTCCTCAACGGTATTTTCCACATCGGTGGATTTGGAATCATAACACTTGTGCTCTTAAGTAGTTGTCTTCTGTACTTTTGGGTACAGCACATGTTGCATATTGTTCAATAAAACTCAAAACAGTATCATCTGCATCTGTTCCAAATTTAGTGTCCTAATCCATAACAGCATATGTTTATGAGGAGCACCTCTTGATTGATACTCCTTTCTACAAAAGAAATCCACAACTTCTCCAAGAGGAGGATTTTTTTATTGCAGATAAAAGACGTCATAGCCTAAAATCTATGATTGAAATACCAGCATAAATTAACAGGATCCAAAGAGCACAATTCTCCAGGTGTCTTGTATTCAATGTTTTTTTATATTCGAATTTGCCTCTCAAAGACATTCTAATAAATCATCCTAAGCGTACTCAGCACAGCTCAGAGTAAGGAACCATGTTGGAGTTTCTAAGTTCTGTAGCATACATTTCAGTTCTTCATGACGACAGTACCAATATTCATTAGTGCCACGCTGACATGTCATCAAATTAATGAGCTGAGATTCTAGATGATCATCTCTCTGGTGCACTTTATCCATAAAATCTTTTGCAGTTACATTTTGCAGATGTATTCCATATTTTAGAATATGGTTTACTGCATATGAAAGTCCAGACAAGTCACTTTCAAACAAAAGATGAAATATATAAGGGATTCATTGTCGAAAACTTGGATCTTCTGCATATAATCTTGTTGTCCTATATTCAGATGCAGGAATGTGCACAGGACGTTCATCATATCGTCCTCCTTTTCCAGTTTGGAACAACTGTGGAAAACAACTAGCTTCCAAGCTCTCTTCCCATACACTCATGGGACTTCCTTTTGCTTTTTTCATTTGGAACAAATCAATGGTGTTCCCTATTACTTCTTTTGAATGAAGTGGATGCACACTGTAATATTCAAATATTTCTTCACAACTTAACATATCCACTTTTTCAATTTATCCACTTGACTTTTCAGTATCTTCTGCTAAAACTATTTCATCTTCTCCTATATAAACATTCTTATAGTATGTACTTTTTTTATCAAATACAATGTTGCCTTTTGTACTTTCATAACATCCACTAACTCCTGCCAGATGTTCTTATTCTTAGTTGGTACCCCATTAATAGGAATAACTAGTGGTTCACTTTCTACACTGTCTACACCAATAGATTCAATATTTTTCTTTAAATCTAATGGTAAATACACAACTCTTCCTTTTAATCCTCTTTGTAAATCTGAAAGAGGTAATTTACTTATTTTAGGCTCCATATGAACAATAGCCTGAAACAGGTGCACACATTGAATGAGAATAGACTCATAGGTATTGAGATCTGTCAGTTCTGGAGGAATAGCAACTAACTCTAAATTATTATGCACAGCTCTAGCAGGCATTCTATTCTCATCTAGTTTGTTATAACAATATTTAAAAAATACGCTCATCAGAACTCAAATCAAAACAATTCTCTACCAAGAAATAAGTGGCAAATTCCTTCCACGTATCATTATTTTCTTTTTCACTTTTTAAATACAGATCAACACTCATAGTCTTATTTTTGTAGTGAGTTCGTCAACAACAAATACAAGAAAAATGTGGCCTTTCACCTGAAATCACCTTCAACTTTGTAAATTTCATTTTCAACTTTTTTTTGTACAACTATGTTCAACATTCTCTACAACATTTTCTTCTATTAATGTCTGAGTTTCTTCACTCTCTTCTTCAGGAGCAAAGTAACGACACATTTTTCACATCTGATACTGACTTTTTCAAAAGAACACTGTTCAACTCATTTAACATTAGTGCTGGACTTTTTGCATAATACAATCTTCTCACTAACTTCCGCATTTGAGTATAATGTACTGCCAACATCCTGAAATAGTGAAAAACACTTTGACATACTTTTGTAGAAAGACAATCCAGAGAATGACCTTGCAAAAAGGTATGTTTTCTCACTCTGCAAGGGTCTAGTCCTTGCAAGAGCTTAATCTTTTGTTTAACACTTTTTTTACAATATGCTTGTAAGAAATTGCGTAATTTATCAATAGATTCTTGTTGTACACTACAAATACTACTACAATCCCAAGTGTACACTGGGGCTTTAGGACGTCTGCCTAGAACTTCATCAGCTATCACTTCTTCTGTATTTCTAGGAACCATCTTCTCTTTCTCAATTGGACAACTATCTCTAATCTCATAAGCTCGACCACTGGTTGCAACTGCATGCAGCAAAGTATTGCTCTGTAAATAACTCTCTTCATTAAAAAAAGGCTCGGAACTTGAACTATGTTTCCATTGCCCCCAAAAAAATCACAGAAATTACTTTTGTTAATTACTCTTTGCCTCTTACTTTTGGCCTTCATTAAATGGATTACTTTCTCTAGTGATTAAATTCTCTTCAATACTAAAATGAAGAGTTTCCTCTCTACTTCCAAAGCCTTTTCAACAATGGATTCAATATGCTTCTTCTTTTTATAAAATTGAGTTCTCTTTCTATATGTGTTTCAGTAAATTATGGACAACTCTGTTGTAAAATAATTTTTGGCGAATTTCTTTATATTGATTTTCTCTTCTTTTAATATAAGCTGTATCCTTTGTTTTTACATTGCCTTTTTACCTTTCCTATTCTTTGCACTTTTTTGTGCTTGGAACATTTTCACAGCTTTGCACATTTGCATTTATTTTTCTGAATCTAGTAATGTTTTTATGAAGTCTTTTGTAGTCTCACCAGTAATTGTTCTCTCTTCAGTCACATTATGTTGGTCTTCCAATACTTGTGGTGTGGTTGAGTTTTTTTCATGTAAGTGTCCTTTTTCTGACTTTTTCTTCTTCTTTCTTCTGCAGCATGATAACTTCATTTATTTAGGATACTATAGTGGTGTTTGGGTAGAGTAAGGGCTCCTGCTGTGATAGATTTAATCTTCAGAGTAGTGAAATGGTGATTAGTTAGTATAGGGAGTCATACTGGGATAGTGTTCTAGAATAGTGTAGTGGTGTTTATGTACCATAGCAGATCATGCTAGGGATGGCGTTTTAGGCTTTAAGGTAGTGCAGTAGTGTTTGTGTATTGTAAGGGGTCATGGTCAGGTAGTGTTCTAAGAAGAAAACTGGTGTTTGGGTAGTTTAGGGGGGTTTGCTGTGGTAGATTTAAGATTTAGGGTAGTAAAGTGGTGAAGAGGTAGTGTAGGTAGTCATGCTGGAGGTAGAATAAGGCTTTACAGTAGTGCAGTGGTGTTTGGGTGAAGTAGAAAATCATAGTGGGGGTAGTGTGAGTGCAAGACTATAATCACTTATTTCTCTGCAAAAACATTAAGCATGCATTCCATATATTTCAGAACTGCATTTTACTATTAATACTAAACTCATTTTGGAAACACATAACCAATGACTATTTTCTATTTCTACCAAAATGTGAGAACACAATATGTGTTTAACCAATTACATGTCGGGAAACACATGAACTACCAAAATGCTTCTCTCAGAGTGATTCCTATATGCACAGACTCACTGTGTAATTCTAGACAAACAACCCTATCCCTTCTATTTTGCCAAAACACATTTCATAGTGTAGAATAAGTACTGCATTTTAAAATAACTGGTTTCTAATTCTACCAAAACATTAGAACAGTATATTTATCTGTGTGCGAACACATAAAATAAACAAATGCTTATCTCAAAATACTTTCTAAATGCACACACACTCACAATAACATTTTAGAGAAAAAAATGTATTCCCTGCACTTTAGTAGGATAAACACATTACTCTGATTAAAATCAAAATGCCCCATATACATTCCCTCACAAATTAATAACTCAACTTTCCAATTGTTTTGTAGAATAAAAACTATGTCAGTCACACAGCTGATTTTCTTATTCAGAATCTCTCTTTTCAACACCTCTCACCAGAACCATAGAATGGAAGAGTTTCCCTCTCATTTTCAAAACATATACACCTTCACATCAAATCACATTCCTTCCCACATTAGTTCAAAACCAAACACACATTTCTATTGGTTAAACATTTCAATCCTTTTCAAATGACATACATTTGCACTCTACCCCCATTCTGCCTTCTGCCTGTTACCATAGAAACACTTCACGGAACACTTAACTAAGCACACAGGTCACAAGTTCATCACACAATGTTACTAATCAAAACAGCAAGTGTGCTTGACTTTTCAATATATCAGCTTATCTTATGTAACATTCTTTTCTATTAACCAATAAGAATTAGGCTTTTAAAAAAACAGAAACATGCACCCAAGATTTCCGTGTAGAATGTTGTTAGACAACCAATCATTTCTTTTCTTTTTTCAACACTGCATCTTATCCACCATTTTAGAAAAATCTTAGTTTTCAAACTGCCATTTCATTTACAGAGACCATCTGAGTGCATCCAGACCTCCTTTCAAGATGCTTAAAGTGTGGATTGTGGCACACAGCTATATTTTCTGGACCCAAAGGTACCCATAACAGAAAGGAATTCACAAAGACCTAGGTTTACCAAATGTAAACATTAAATGGATTGCACAGAGAGGGTTAAAGTGGCACCAATTGATGCCATTAGTGAAATCCTTTTTGCATCTCCAACACCCTGACCTCATACTTGTGCACTGAAGTGGCAATGACCTAGGCACTTTGACTGGGGTAGGTCTAGAAATTCTTATGAAGGACACCTTTGGAGAATTGATGTCACTTTTCCCCCAAACTGCCTTTGTCTATTCTAACATATGCCAAAGGCAGAAATGGAACTGGTCCAATCAATTTGTCCACAGACTGAGAAAGCTAGGAAACATGTCAATCAATATGTTTCTGCTTTTCTCCGAGGCTATAGAGTGGGGTCCATATACCACAACAATCTGTGTTTCAATATGCATGGCATCTATAGGAGAGATGGTGTACATTTTACAGATGAGGGAGGCAGAGTCTTCCTCTAAAACGTTAGACTCTGCATAGGTACTTACTTGTAGGTACTAAAATCTCTCAATAAACACAAGAGCTCTTTTTAGAGCACCCCAAGATCTTGATGTATATCTTAGAAATACAGGCTTCGATTTTTTCGGCGGCAAAATGCGCAGATCCTACGGGCATCCAGCGATTAAAAAAAATATATATTATTTTTTTTGCCCTATGGGACCCCCTCAGCAGGCCTAGGGGGTCAGAGTGTGTCTACCCTGCCCCCTTTTCACGTTTTGCACACATATTTTGTAGACCTCTTCAGCCTCGCTTATACAGAGGAATACAGGAGGCTGCCAACAGTTCCTGGTTTTGAATGTTTACAACCACTTGACAGCCAATTAGCATTGAGCGAGTGATCGGGACGCTGTGCTTCTGCTACAATGCCAATACTCGCACAATCCGCAGATCCACCGCGCACATAGATATATAAATGACTTTAACAATAATTTTCTCAGAAATTACTGAACAGATTTACACCATATAAGAAAAAGGCACAATTTGGAACCGAAGACTACCTTTTTGGATTTAATTCCATTCAACCGTTCAGGCTGTAGCCTTGGCTAAAGGTCCTATGGGAAATTGTATGGGGAAAACATGTCTTGGGACCCCCTTTTTCTCAGCCTCCGCTTGACCAATCACCCCCAAACTTTCAGGGAAGGAGCGGGACTGAGCTGGCCAAACGTAAAAAAATTTCAGGAAGATTCATCAATCGACGCCAAAGTTATTGCCAATAGAATGTTGCAGTTTTCCTATGAATAGGTCCTAACTATAACTACCTACTGGCGGTCGCCAGTAGGTAGTTATAGTTAAAACCTAGTTTCCATAGGAAATCCACAACATTCTATTAGGAATAACTTTGGCGCCGGTGGACGAATCTTTGCGAATTTCTCCAAGAAAATGGCCTGCTCCACTCCGTTCCTTCCGTGAAAGTTTGGGGGTGATTCGTGAAGCGGGGGCTGAGAAAAAAGGGGGGTCCCAAAACGTGTTTTCCCCATGCAATTTTCCATAGGACATTTAGCCAGGGCTACACCCCGAATGGCTGAACGAAATTACACCAAATTTGGCAAAAAGGTAGAGTTCGGTTCGCAGATCACGCTTTTTGTTGAATGATGTAAATCCGTTCAGTAGTTCCTGAGAAAATCATAAGTAAAATCATAAGTATATCTATAGGAGCTTACCGTAAGCTTACTGTAAACTTACTGTACTCTGTACCTTCCCGAGCACGAGCTGCATGCTGATTGGATGTCAACTGTCTGTCAACACTCCAAACCAGGAAGGGTTGGCAGCCATCTTGTGCCTCGGTAGAACTGAGGCACAAGAAAGCTGAAAACAAACGCGCAAAACACGCAAAGAGGGCATGGTAGACACACCCTGACCCCCTAGGCCTGCTCAGTGGGTCCCACGAGGACCCCCAAGGCCCAAAAATTATTATTATTTTTTTTTTTAAATCGTGGGGTCCGCGTACGTATGCGAACTCTGCGGAAAAAAAAAAACAGTCTGCTTTTTTTTAATTAGCCCCCGAGGTGACCAAATCCCGGGGGCTTATTTCAAAAAAGTGTGGGGGTGCCCAATCCCCCCACACTGCCCCAGGCACTGCCACCCCAGGGCAAATACATTAATGATGGGAGCCTCTAAGGCCTCCCGAGCCCCGGGGACTGCCACCCCCAGGGCTTTGTTCTAAAGTATGCGGGGGGGCTCATGGCCCCCCCACAGCCCCGGGGACCGCCACCCCCCGTGGCTTCATTTTTAATCAAAAAAATCTGTGCGGGGGGCTCAAGCCCCCCCACACGCCCCAGGGACTGCCACCTCCCCGGGGAACTAATATGCAAATAGGGGGGTCCGGGACAGACACCCAGCCCTGGGGACCACCACCCCCCAGGGCTTCGTACATGTTGGGAGGGGGGCCGGCTCCTGCACTGTCCCAGAGTGCCCAACCCCGGGACATTGCTGTTTGCTGTGGTAAGGCAGGAGCTTCATGGCTCCCACCCTACCACAGCAAACTGATTTGTTTTTTTAAAGAGAGAGCAGGAAACCTGCTCTCTCTTTCAAAAGTCAAAGCCGATTGCTTTTCTGTATAGGGAGCAGCATGTTAGCTGCTCCCCATACAGAAAAGCAATGCCGGCTCCCACAGGATGCGGGGAGCCGGCAGGGACTGTGGGGGGCTTGGGCCCCTCCCACGGCCCCCAATGAGGAGGGCCAGGGGATGGGGTCCCCGGGGCCAGAAGTGGCCCGGGAGGGGGGCCACGCGGCCCCCTCACAAAAAAAAGATAAATAATTTTTAAAAAAGGCAGGCCCCAGGGGATGGGGTCCCCGGGGCCTTAAGGGGGGTATAGGACAAACAAACAATAAAACAATTATGTTGGCCATGCCCCGGGGGATGGGGTCCCTGGGGCCGAAATAGGCCATGGGAGGGGGGCCTCGCGGCCCCTTCCGATTTAAAAAAAAAAGAAAATTGGGGGCAGGCACTGGGGGATGGGGTCCCCAGGGCAAAAAAAAAAGAAAAAGAAGGTGGGCTTCACAGCCCCCCTGCTTAAAAGTTTTTTTTTTTATAAACCGGGATTGGGAAGAGACCACACCTCCTCTCTGCACGTCTCTGCAAACGCGCCCCCTGGCGCGTTTGCAGAGGGAGAAATAATTCATCTCGCATACTGGAGGTCCCTGGGGGCCAACTAGCCCACCAGGAGCCACCAGTATGGGCCAGAGATGTGTAAGGAGGCCACGCCCCTTTTTACACCTCTCTGCAACCCAGCACCCTGATGTTTACTGAAGGTTTCTGGTGGGCTAGTTGGCCCCCATGGACCCCCAGTATGCAAAGGGAATTAGTATCCCCTCTGAAAAAGCGCCAGGGGGCTGTATTGCATAGAGGTGTAAAAAGGGGCATGGCCTCTTTTCACCTCTCTGCAACGCAGGCCCCTGGTGCACACCGGATGTTCCTGGTGGGCTAGTTGGCCCCCAGGGACCCCCAATATGCAAGGGGAATTAGTTCCCCCTCTGAAAAAGCGCCAGGGGGCTGCGTTGCAGAGAGGTGAAAAAGGGGCATGGCCTCATTACACATCTCTGCAACGCAGCCCCCTGGCGCATACTGGAGGTTCCTGGTGGGCTAGTTGGGCCCCAGGGACCTCCAGTATGCAAGGGGAATTAGTTCCCCCTCTGCAAACGCGCCAGGGGGCTGCGTTGCAGAGAGGTATAATGAGGCAACACCCCTTTTTACACCTCTCTGCAATGCAGCCCCCTGGCGCACACTGGAGGTTCCTGGTGGGCTAGTTGGCCCCCAGGGACTCCCAGTATGCAAGGGGAATTAGTTCCCCCTCTGAAAAAACGCCAGAGGGCTGTGTTGCAGAGAAGTGTAAAAGGGGCGTGGCCTCTTTACACCTCTCTGCAACGCAGCCCCCTGGCGCACACTGGAGGTTCCTAGTGGGCTATTTGGCCCCCAGGGACCCCCAGTATGCAAGGGGACTTAATCATCCCAACTTAGAACACGTTACGGGGCATGTTTGCACAGTGGTGAAGGTAGGGGACGGGGTTTGAGGTGACATGTGTGCAAACACGCCCTGTGGTGCGTTTTAGCATGGGGAATATATTCCTCTTCAATCCAGAGGACCCCTAGGGACCAACTAGTCCAACGGGTACCTCTAGTAAGTGCCAAGGAGCTGCGTTGCAGAGTGTTGTAAAAAGGGGGCGTGCCCTCTGAACACCTCTCTGCAACGCAGCACCCTGGCGCAAACTGGAGGTACCCGATGGTCTAGTTGGCTCACAGATGACCTCAGGATTGAAGAGGAATATATTCCCCAACCTAAAACGCGCCACAGGGCGTGTTTGCACACATGTCTCCTCAGGCCCTTCCATCACTATTGAGCGAAATATTCCTCTAAAATCAGCCGAAGTACGAATTCCGATTTACTCACCTGTTATCACGAGAGACGTCAGTGCTGCATCTTTCAGCTCACTACTGATCCTGAAAAGTAATTGTAACCATGCTTACAGTAACTTGAATTTCCTTCCATAGGTTAACATTGACTGGTTTCACTTGAAAATGTTTCTAAGTGTGGAGTTATGGAACTTTAAAAAATTCCTCAAAAATCAGCCGAACTACGAATTCTGATTTACTCACCTGTTATCAGGAGAGACCTCAGTGCTGCATCTTTCAGCCCACTATTGATCCTGAAAAGTAATTCTAATCGTAGTTACAGTAACTTGAATTTCCTTTCATAGGCAAACATTGACATGTTTTATTTGGAAATTCTTCAGTGTGTGGAGTTTTGGTACTTAAAAAAATTCCTCAAAAATCAACCGAACTACGAATTCCGATTTACTCACCTGTTATCAGGAGAGACCTCAGTGCTGCATCTTTCAGCCCACTATTGATCCTGAAAAGTAATTCTAATCATAGTTACAGTAACTTGAATTTCCTTTCACAGGCTAACATGGACATGTTTTACTTGGAAATTCTTCTAAGTTGGGAGTTTTGGAACTTTAAAATATTCCTCAAAAATCAGCCGAACTATGAATTCCGATTTACTCACCTGTTATCAGGAGAGAACTCAGTGCTGCATCTCTCAGCCCACTATTGATCCTGAAAAGTAATTCTAACCATAGTTACAGTAATTTGAATTTCCTTTCTTAGGACATCATTGCCTGCTATATAAAATATATATAAATTAAAAAAATATATAAAAAAATATATTACAATTTCAATATTTTTAAAAACATTTATATTTCAATTTATATAAAAAATATGTAATGTAATTTACAAAATAAAATATCTAAAAATAAATAATTTAAAATAATGTAGTAAATCAGTATAAAGAAAATATAACAATTAATACATTTAAAAATTATCATTTACAAAACCTTTGAAATTCACTGAAAAAAACATAGGTTTCACCTATGTTATAGTTAAAAATTAGCATTTAAAAACCTTAGAAATTCACTGAAAAAACCATAGGTTTCACACATGTTATAGTTAAAAATTAGCATTTAAAAAACGTTAGAAATTCACTGAAAAAACCATAGTTTCACACATGTTATAGTTCCAAATTAGCCTTTAAAAACCTTTGAAATGTACTTAAAAAACCATGGGTTTCACACATGTTATAGTTAGCTGGACATTTCACTCATACAAAACCATTGAAATTCCCCCGTTATAGTTAACTTTAACTTGCGCGCCAGCAATGCACTGCTGATGACGTCACATATTACATCACTCATGACATGGTCAGTGACATCACTCATGGCATCACTGATGACATCTCAAATGACATCACTGATGACATCACTGATGACATCATCTTTGTGAAAAACTGGCAGACCTCCTCTCACCCTAATATAACCTTTGATACACACATTCAAAAATAGAAACTAAAATTTTCCAAAAAATGTAGATACCAATACCAGTTACAACAACCTATTCAGTAATTCCACCATCTACATACACATCCACTCATTCGGGGAACACCCGTTACAACGGAAGTATTGCATCGCGCTTCCATCGCAACGCAAGTAGGACATCGCGGCAGGCTTCACAACGCATGCAGTTACGACGCATGCTATAACATCGCATGGACCATTACGTCACTAGCGATTACATAGCATCTACATCTGGAGGCTGTTTGGAGGCTGATTTGAACGGCGCTAAAGCGACTTCAACATAGCATCTACATTTTACAGCTGGGACTTCAACATAGCATTAAAATTTTACAGCTGTTTGGAGGATGATTGACCGGAGTTTAAAGAGCAGAAGAGCCGCAATATTTTAATTTATTTATTTATTTGTTAGTCTTATAAAGCGCACTATCACCTTGCAGGCATCCTGGCGCTGATGACTCAAAAGGGCAAAAGAGTGTCGGAGCAGGTCGGTCAGACTACAAACAACCGGGTTTTAACCTTTCTCCTAAAGGAAAGAAGCTCCTTAATGTGCCTGATCTCGTACGGGAGCAGATTCCGTAATTTGGCCGCTGCCACCTCAAAGGATCTGCCCCCTGATCTAATCTTCCTAAACCGGGGCACTCTCACCAGTCTAGCCGATGAAGAGCGAAGCAATCTGATCGGGGTATGCCAGGCAAATTTAGATTGCAGAGAGAGAGGGCCTATTCCATGGAGAGCCTTAAAAACCAGACAGAGGGCCTTAAATTGTACCCTCTGTCTCAAGGGGAACCAGTGAAGTCATGCCAAGGCTGCCGGCGCATGTGCTCTTCTGGAAAGCCCCAAAACCAACCCCGCCGCCACTGATTGCATTCTTTGGAGCCTATCCAACAAGAAGCCAGGAGACTCCAATAGTAGGGCACTACAATAGTCCAATCTACTAAGGATCGTACACCTTACCACTTGGGCGCGCGCCTGAAATGGTAGTAAAGGCAGGATCTTCCGCAGAGACCACAGAATGGCAAAGCAGCAGGAAGTCGTCTTCGCTACATGAGTCTCCGTGCTAAGTTTGTGATCCAGCATGACCCCCAAGATTTCGGACGGATTCCACAGGCCACACTTTAGTCGCAGTCTCAGGAGGCCAGAAATTCTCAGGAAAGGGACGGGAGATCTTATTCCCAGCGCAAAAAAGCACCTCCGTCTTCCCAGCGTTGAACTGAAGGAAGTTATCCCTCAGCCAACATGATGTACCCCGCAGACAATTGTGGAATACATCCACAGAAGTCGATTCTTCTCCCTCAAAGGAGAGAATCATCTGTGTATCATCCGCATAGTTTATAATCTTGATGTTATAAGATTTGATGAGCGTGATCAGAGGTCTTAAATAAAGGTTGAAGAGGATAGGGCTAATTGCTGAGCCCTGTGGCACCTCGTATGGAACAAGAGAAAACACAGACTGAAAAGGGGGCAGGAACACCGCCTGCTGTCTGTCCTGCAAGAATGACCCGGAACCACAACAGACCGTTACCTCTCACCCCAGCATCGCTTAAACGGCTCAGCAGAATCTCGTGGTTAACTGTATCAAAGGCGGCAGACATGTCAAGCAGAATCAAAACCGCTGCCTGTCCCTTGTCTGCACGCCTCTGAAGCTTGTCCACAGCAGTGACCAACGCCGTTTTGGTCCCATGAGCCGGGTGGAAGCCGAATTGATCGTCCTCTAATAAGAGATGCTGTTCCAGATGTTTTGAAAGAGCTAGGCTGACCGAACGCTCAACAACTTTGGCAGGAAAAGGCAACAGGGAGATTGGTCTATAGTTCTTGGAGCATTCAGGGTCCAAAGAAGTCTTCTTCAACAAGGGGGATATCAGAGCCTGCTTCCACTAGGCAGGAACCACACCAGTGGTCAGAGACTGATTACAGATCAGGCGGAACATAGGAAATAATTCCTCCTCATACTCCTTCCAAATCTTGTGAAGCACGGGGTCCAAAGGAGAACCCGAAGAGATGCCCCGTGCCAGCCCGCCAAAGACTTCTTCCGTAAGAAGTGGAAGCTCTAGTAAAGGTTCCCCTAACAGCCAGACTGGGCCATAAGTCTTGTTCACTAGAAGCTTACGCACGGTGGCCAAGGGGCTGTCACTCTCAGAAGACTCCAGATCCTTAATAATTAGCTAAATTTTCTCCTTGAAGAATTTAGCAAGATTCTCACAGAGATCCTGAGACGGAATAATGGAGTTCTTGGAACAGTCAGGGCTAGTGAGACTGTTTAGTATATTAAAAATGCTCCTAGAGCTATTAGTAGCATTACAAATCAAGGAAGAAAAGTAGTCAGCCTTAGATTTCCTAATCAGATTCTTATATTCCAGAATTTTGCGCTTCCACTGCAACCTCTTAGTTTTCTCATATTTATGCCTCCAACTTCTCTCCGCTTGTTTACAACCCCGCCTTAAGTTTTTCAGCGTATCATTGAACCAGGGGGCGGAGGTTTTCCCCTCACAGCTACGTACTTTCAGTAGGGAAAGAGAATCTAACGATGCTGCAATTTTAGCGCAGAGTGAGACATAATTCTCCTCCACTTGCTTATCCAAGGCGAAGCACTCTCCAACTTTAAACACCAGTTCAGAGGGACTTCACGCGAGCAAGGTCCTTCCAGTATCTACACAGAAACTCCTTTATTACTCGTGGAGCCCTCATCTGTGAACCATTGATTTTAACATAAAATCTGACGAGGAAATGATCTGTCCACCCCATAGGCAGGATTTCCCCATGACCAACAGGTCGGGAACAGTAAACACCAAGTCAAGGAGGTGCCCCGCCTTGTGAGTGGCTTCCGCGACTTGTTGAAAAAGGCCGATACCTTCGCATGAATGAAGCAGGTTTAATAAACCTGAGTCTAGGAAGCCATTTAGCCAAAGATTAAAATCCCCTAGAATTATCAGCTTGTGATGAGTAGCTGCCATATTAGTAAGGGTGGCTAGTAGCGATTGTTGCTGCTGAACGCTAAAAGCTCCCGGGGGTCTATAGCATAGGACTCCAGTGAAAATAGTCCCAGAACAACTCCTTATAGATAGGCCCAACAATTGCATTCCATCAACCGGATCCATGTTAATAGATCCAATCTTCCAGGGTGCTTTATAGATTACCCCAACACCCCCACCCCTCCCATTGGGCCTAGGGAGATGTAAAAAATTAAAGCCGGGTGGACAAGCCCAACCCGGATCAACCATACAGTCGGGGCGAGTCCTAGTCTCTGACATACACAAAACATCAAGCTTGTGTGTCTCTATCATCAGCTGGATTTCCACGCTATGCGTTGGCAAGGACCTCACATTCAAAAGCCCACACCCAAGAGATCATCTGCAAGAAAATCAGCCAGTGGATGGGCTGGATGCAGCGGCCTAAGCGTCCCCCTGTTACCTTGATGCTTACCAATGTGTAAGACAGTCTCTCTAGGGTACCGGAGGCCAGGTAGGTGACAACACTCCTCAGCATGACCAAAATGGGCAGCACAACTGGCACTAGGCGGTTCATTGGCGCGGACGGGCGCAGACGGGCTTGCCTTTGGCGCGCCATAGCAATAATGGTGCTAAGGCGACAGCTCTTCCGCAATATTTTAAAGTGGCACTTGCTCTGCTAAAGCAACTTCAACATTCAACATTCAACAATGGCGCTAAAACAGCTCTTAGACCAGAGTATAAAGAGCAGATTAGCATAGCGTCTAATAAAATATAATGGTGCTAAGGCGACAGCTCTTAGACCGGTGAATAAGTGAAAGACGTGCAAAATGCAGGTCCAGCACAAAGGGAGAGGATGTGGCCATACAGCTAGTGCTGCCAACTTTGGTGCTGGGAACCAAGGTTCGAGCCTCGCCTAACACACACAAAACAAATTGACACTTACAAGTGCTTTTTTTTTATGTTTCGGATTTATGATTTATGTTTATGATTTCTGATGTTATGTTTTTATGTATAGAAATACCTGCATTTTATTAGGAGTGTACCCCATAATGCAAGAAATACCTGCATTTTATTAGCAGTGTACCCCATAATGCCTGGATGCTCACAATATTCCAATAATTTGCACAATGTTGTCAGGACAGTGTTGCACAAAAGCTGGGCACAACATGTGTGCACATTCAGACACATTACATGCATTCTTGCACATACACACACACAAACAACAAACACATACATGTGCACGTGCGGGTGGGTGGGAGGGTGGATGGATGGATGCATGTTGAATAATGGATGGATGCATGGGTGGATTCCTGTTGAATAATGGATGGATGCATGGACGAATGAATGTTGGGTGGATTGATGCATGCATGATGGATGGATGCAGTATGGATGGATGGCTGGGTGAATGGGTGGATGGATGGATGGGGGGCATGAATGATGGGTGGGTGGGTGGGTCACTGGCTGGTGGGTGGATGCATGGATGGATGCATGTTGAATAATGGATGGATGCATGCATGGATGGATGCTTGTTGAATAATGGATGGATGCATGGGTGAATGATTGTTGGGTACGAAAAAAAAGGACACTTACAAGGACAGCGTTGCACAAAAGCTGGGCACAACATGTATGCACATTCAGACACATAATATGTATTCTTGCACATACACACACACAAACTACAAACACATACATGTGCGCGTGCGGGTGGGTGGGTGGGTGGATGGATGGATGGGGTGCATGAATGATGGATGGGTTGGTGGGTGGGTGGTGGGTGGATGCATGGATGGATGCATGTTGAATAATGGATAAATGCATGCATGGGTGGATGCTTGTTGAATAATGGATGGATGCATGGATGAATGATTGTTGGGTGGATGGATGCATGCATGATGGATGGATGCAGGATGGATGGATGGGTGGGTGCATGTTGGGAGGATGGCTGGGTGGATGGATGGATGCATGGATGGATGGATGCATGGATGGATGAATGATTGTTGGATGGATGATGGATGGATGGGTGGGTGGTGGATGCATGATGGATGGATGCATGGCGGATGGATGGGTGGATGGATGGGTCATTATTGTAAGCTGTATAATTATTAATTTAGTCATTCTCGTACACGTGTACTGGAATCGGTGAATGGTGGATGAATGATGGAAGGCAGGGATCAATGATGGGTGGATGGGTGAGAGGGTGGATGAATGAAGGATTAATGATGGGGTTGTGGAGGAATGAAGGGTGGATGGATGATGGTTGGATGGATGGATGATGGATTAATGATGGGGTTGTGGAGGAATGATGGGTGGATGGATGGGGAGAGGGTGGATGGATGAAGAGTGTATGGTAGAACTGGGAAAGGTTGGCTAGATGGATGGATGGATGGAAGGGTGGGTGGATGACGGATGGTTTGCTGGCTGAATGAAAGGGTGGCTGGATGCATGGACGGATGAAAGAGTGAGTGCGTGAAGGATTGGTGGGTGGATGGATAGATGAAATGATGCATGGGTGAATGGATGTTTGAAAGGGTGGATGGGTGAAGACTGGCTGGATGGATGAAAGGGTATGTGGATGAATGGATGTTTGAAAGGGTAGATGGATCAAAGGGTGGGTGGATGGAGGGATCAAAGGATGGGTGGATGAATGGGTAGGTGGATGGTTTGCAAACAAATATTTTACAATAATTGCTTCATGTAAGTCTGTACAGGGTGGATGGGCATTGACATATTTAGAGCAGATGTTTCTAAAATGGTTTGAAAAAACCTCTGTCAAAGAGTAGTGTACGATAATTACTGGAGACTGGATTGGCCGGAAAATGCTTTGGCGGTGTGAGTAATACAGATATAATCCTACATAACTATTGCTCATCAGGCTTCCGCCATCTTCTCTCCAGTGAGGCATTTCCATTCCTCCCCTTCAACTTTTATATGTGATGCTTATAGAAGTTTAATCATTTTGCTTTCATTTTCAAACAGCAACAGATCTTCCTCTGCATCATACATTTACTGGAACACAGTTTCTTTGTCTGTGACAAATAATTCAATGTTGTACCGTGGCCGAGTGGTCTAAGGCGCTGGATTTAGGCTTCAGTTTCTCTGGAGGTGTGGGTTTAAATCCCACCGCTGCAAGTTACTTTTATTTTATTATGAAATAAATACTCCTGACATCACCCAGGCCTATTGTTCTCTCCTCCAGACATTAAATATTGAGTGACTGTAACAACATATCCTATTACGAACTTTCTCACCATAAATTGCTCCACAATTTTTTTCAGTGCAGAGTACAGGAAATTGTCAGTTTCTCCAGTTTTTAGTAACTACCTATGCATGCTACATACTGTTAAGGCGATGTTTAGTTTTCAGACTGCTTAGCATACCGTCACATAAACTTTGCTTTAATAGCCATAATTATTTCATCTCCCTATGGAGCATCCTGTCCGACTCGCTGAGTAAACATTCAAAATAAATACTGCATGTGAGTCGATCATACATACTTTTTAGAGTGATCTCATCGTAATGGCCAGTTGCAAGTGTCCTAGTAATCCAGCACACTCCTGGTAATGGGAGTCGCCAGCCCCATTTATACTAATGCGTTGTTACGATGTGCGATATCAGGGTCTGCGATGTGATGTTATGCCCAATAGAAATCAACTCATTGGCGTTGCTCCAGCTCTCGATGTAACAGTTGACGAGGTAATGTAATATGCGGGGTAAAAGACGCGCGGTAAACGCACGCGATGAAAAGGTGCGCGATGTATCGTCATACATCCCCACTTATTCACCAACAGTTCTATATAGTCACTCATACATGTACTCACTTATCACATGTACTCATACACCTATACATCCTGTTACACACCGACACTCATCCATAGAGTTACTCACACACATACTCACACATGCAAATAAACGATCAACATCCATTTATTTGCATATACAGCTATACACACACACCACTACACTTACTTTCACCAGAAACGTGCACATACTTACTCTCTTAAACAATCACTTATAGAAACACATACTTATTTATACAGGAAACCGTTGAATCTCTCACTCTCACATATAATCACTTACATACATCAATACTCACATATACTAGATTAAAACATATGTAGTTTCTCATAAAGATACTATTTAGACAGTCATTCACTCACTAGCACACCCATACACACACTCATCCACCCATAAAGCCCTGCACATATGCTGTCTTCAAAACACATACAAACAGTGAGTCAGTCATTCATGAAACTATGCACTAAGTAATACCCCCCACCAAACCATCCAGACACTCATACTGATACTCAAAAAACAAACTAATGACCCATATACACACTCAGGTAGCTACTCACCAACCCATCCCGGCACTTATACGCAAAGTGAGACACTGATACAGATATTTACATATTTAAACATTACACAAGAATACATGTATTCACTAAGATACACTTCATAAGTCACTTATACAATCAATTTTACAAAAAAAATCAATTTAAACACTTATTTACCCATTTCATCTATGTCGACCTTTAGATATACATATATAAAACATATTTATTTTTCAGAAAGACACACATTCACTGGATGATGTCATCAGTGATGTAATTTGAGATGTCATCAGTTATGTCATCAGTGATGTCACTGACCATGTCATGAATGATGTACTATGTCACATCATCAGCAGTGGATTGCGGGCGCGCGAGTTATAGTGAGTCCAACTAACTATACCGTGGGAATTTCAATGGTTTTGTATGAGTAAAATGTTCAGCTAACTATAACTGGTGTGAAACCTATGTTTTTTTAGTGAATTTCAAAGGTTTTTTAAATGCTAATTCTCAACTATAACGAGTGTTAAACCTATGGTTTTTTCAGTGGATTTCAAAGGTTTTTTAAATGCTAATTCCTAACAATAACGAGTTTGAAATCTACGGTTTTTTAAGTGAATTTTTACGTTTTTTTAGTAGCAAATTTTTATAGCTATGAATTATTAGAATTTTTTCTAATTATTCCAATATTCTATACGTTTCTAACATTAATTTTTGAATGTATTTTTCCTGTTTTTTTTTTATATTTAAACCCTGGAGCACTCAGGGTGCACGCACCCGTGAACGCAGCCGTACATGTAGTGTGAGCGCAATTCCCGGGAGCGAAAAAAAAAAAATTATGTTTTAAAGTAAATAATAATGGAAGACATTCAGTGGCATACTCATAAAAGTAGTATTTTTGATTTTTAAAAACCGTATTTTAACTTTAAACACATTTCTGAAAACAAGCAAAACATCATTCATACGCGCCACGTAAGCGCCCCCGTAAGCGCCTCGGTAAGCACCTACGTATGTGCCGCGTAAGCGCCCCCGTAAGCGTCCCGGAGCGCGCAGCGTAAGCGCGCGTCAAGCCATGTGACCTTAAAACAACACTTTTGATGGGTACATAACAGTTTTTTACACAACTATGGAAACTCCCCACCCATTTCTCTCACTACCTCTTTGCAATTGGTGAGAGAACACCTCTTGCCTGTTTGTCATACTACTAGCACTCATTTTTCAAAGATGTCTGCTTCCCAGGACCCCTCCACAGACTCTGATGTGGAATTCCTGCCTGAGGACCCCCCCAAAGAAAAGTTAAAGAGCATTTCATTTGGAAGTTCTTTACTTTCCCAGATGGGGAAAAGAAATGTAATGCTGCAAAGGTAACGTGCCTGATATGTGACACAACTCTGTCACGTGGGGATCCCACCCGAAAATACAGGTTTGGGAATGCCACTTTGATCCGGCATGTGGAAAGGAGGCATCCTAACCACTTTGCTAGGGAGAGCACCAGGGACCTGGCACGCAATCCCCCAAGAGATGGCGTCTCCACCTCCACCGGAGCATCTACATCGTCTGTGAGAGGAACAACAAACAACGTTAATCCCCAACATACAGCCGGTGTTCGCAGATTTAAAAATAAAATGCAAACAGTGTGATGAACTGCTCTGCTACGGGGAGCAGAGCATTGAACTAATTGTTCGAAAGAAGGAGGAACACCACTGCTCTACCCAGCCCTAATTTTCTCCTTTATTATGCTCCTGTTGAGCAGTTTTGCATTCCCTGGTTTTGTTTTTGTCCTGAAAAAAATCCCCAAAAATATATAAAATCGTTCTTAAAAAGTAGGAAAAAAAATTAAAAACACAAAAAAGAAGAAAAAAAAGTTCTTTTTAGAACTACCTCCAATTCTCAAAAAAGAGCTATATTCATTATATATTGTGTCATTCTTTTTTTCAATGAATGTGTACTGCATAAATGAATGGATAAAATGACTGAATGATGGGGAGAAAGTGACTGAGAGAACAAATGACAGAAGGGGAGTGAGGGAAGGTGAGTTGGGAACGGGAGTGAGTCAAAGTGGAGTGAATGAAGGAGAGTGACAGGGAGTAAGGGAAGGGAATGAGTAAAGGTGAAAAAAGGAATTGATATTGAGGGAAGGAGGGTGAGGGAGGATAAAGTAATGGGAGTGAGAGTAAGGCAAGAGGAGTGAGGGAGAAGGAAGGGGGAGTGAGTAAGGGTGAGTTGATGACAGTGAGGGATGGATGGTGAGTGAGGGTGAGTGAAGGGAAGTGAGAGAGTGAGGGGACGGAGGGAGTGAGGGTAAGACAGAGGGAGTAAGGGAAGAGGAGTGAGGAAGTGAGAGGACAGAGGGAGTGAGAGAAGGAGTGAGTGAAGTGGAGTACGGTGAGAGAGGAAAGGAGAATGAGTGACAAAGCAAAGGAAGGGAAGAGAGGGGAAGGGAAGTGAAGCAGGGGGACTGAAAGAAGTTGAGGGTGGAAGAGGTGAGAGAGGGGAAGGGTAGTGAACATGGGAAATGAGAATAAGTGAGGGAAGCGGAGTAAGGGAACGGGGGTGAGGGAGGGTGAGAGAAAAGCAGTGAGGTTGAGGAAAAGAGTGATGAGAAACTAAATTTTGTTTGTCAAACTTACCTTATAAGTAATGTAAACTTAATTACATATTTTTACTAAATTTAATATCTGTGGAAGAGAAAAAAAAGTAAGTTATAATATTTATAATATATATTTCAAAATACAAGATACAAGGCAGGAGATTAAAAGTCATAAAAGGGTACTAAGAGATAAAGTAGGAGTGAAAGAAACAGAAAGGGAAACAAAGGAACGGTGAAGGACAGAGAGAGGGAGAAGGAAATAGAGGGAGAGCAGTGGCTCAATGGTTAAAGTGGCAGACCCTGATGCAGTGGTCTAGCCCGGGACCAGGGTTCAATTCCCCACCTTGGCAGGTCTTGGGCTCAAAACTCCACAGACCTGATAATTCTCGCCTCAGTGCCTATTCCAATCAGGGAGTCCCACTCTGCAACTCTGAGCAATGACTTGCTTAATCTCCACAATGGCCCCCACAATGCTAAGGATGCCTCGCCTCCACCTTGGGGGTTCCCAGGAGTGGACACCTCACAGGGAAAGCCAGGATGGGTTCACAGCAGTATTCATAAAAGCAACTTGAGACGCTTGCGGGTGAGTAGTGTGCTATACAAGTATCGATTTAATATTTTTTTTATTTTTACTGAGAGGATAATGAGGCGGTTAGATTGAGTGACACAGAGGGAAAGAGGGAGAGAGAAAAGAAGTGAAGGTGAGTAAGGGACTTAAGGAATGTGAGTTAGTAAAACTAAATGAGGAAAGGGGAGTAAGGGAAGGGGAGTGAGTGAGAGGGAAGGGGGAGTGAGTGAGGGTGAGTTCACGACAGTGAGGGATGGAAGGTGAGTGAGGGTGAGTTAAGGGGAGTGAGAGAGTGAGGGGACAGAGGGAGTGAGGGTAACAGAGAGGGAGTGAGGGAAGAGGAGTGAGGAAGTGAGAGGACAGAGGGAGTGAGAGAAGGAGTGAGTAAAGTGGAGTAAGGTGAGTGAGGGAAGGGGAATTACTGAGGGAACAAAGGAAGGAAAGAAGGGGAAGGGGGTGAAGCAGAGAGACTGGGAAAAGGTGAGTGGGGAAGGAGAGTGAGGGGAAGGGGAGTTAAGGATGGAGATTGAGGATAAGTGAGGGAAGTAGAGTATTGGAACAGGGGTGAGGGAGGGTGAGAGAAGGGCAGTGAGGTTGAGGAAAGAGGGGTGCAAGAGGGTGGATAAAGGCGAGTGAGCATAAGACAAGGGGAGTAAGGGAGTGAGGAGATAGAGGGAGTGAAGAAAGGAGTGAGAGAAGGGGACTGAGTGAGGGAGCAAAGAAAGGTAAGTGAGGGAGTGTTGGTGAGTTAAAGGGAGTGAGCGTGAGGGAAGGGGGAGTGACAAAGTGAGGGGATAGAGAGAGTGAGGATAAGAGAGAGGGAGTGAGGGAAGGAGAGTGAGGATGTAAGAGGACAGAGGGAGTGAGAGAAGTAGTAAGTAAAGTGGAGTAAGGTGAGCGAGAGAAGGAAAATGAGTGAGGGAGCAAAGGAAGGTAAGAGAGGGGAAGGGGAGTGAAGCAGAGAGACTGAGAGCAGGAAACTTAGGGAGGGGGGAGGGGAAGGGGAGTGAAGGAATGGGGAATGAGGGGTAGTGAGGGAAGCAGAGTAAGGGAACGGGGGTAAAGGAGGGTGAGAGAAGGGCAGTGAGGGTGAGTAAAGAGGGGTGATAGAGGATGGATAAAGGTGAGTAAGCGTGAGACAAGGGGAGTATATTATATATTTCACAATACAAAATACAAAATAACTTGTACAATATGTTATATGATTTATTTTGCTGTTCTCAGAATATATTGAATGTCACTAAAAACAGTGAGTTCAAACCTACTCATCATATGACAGAGGGCAAAAAAACCACAATCAAAAAGTTTGTGTTTAAAGAACCCATACAACGTTTCAATAAATAATGTAAAACTTAGAAAAAACATATCTTAAATGTTTTTTTCCAAACAACAATTAGTTACGTACATTTCAACAATCACAAACTAATAAAACATTAGTATGTCATTATTATACTCTCAAAGTAAAGTAATATAAAAACATATATTAACAACATTTACCCGAAATACTCATTTTTGACTCACTTACTTTTCCACGAGGCCAAATAGTATATGAAAAGTCCTTTTTTTGGAAATTATTTAATAGTACTTTTAAACTTCCATTTACCCGACTTTCTGAATGAAAAGCTCCAACATCTTTTCGATCATCTAACAATAGTTATATTTCCACGTCTGGCTCACTCATGATCAACATTTCCTATAATACTGATATCACTCACTATGTGATACACTTACACTAACTCTATGAGAACTACAAGTTTTTTATTATCTTGATAACTCTCACTCACAAAGTAATTTTGAACAGCAGACTTACTTTTATTAACTGCTCTAATATTCCTAGGCCAATTACTTTTCCTAAAATTTGGGTTGTAGGAACACTAGGTAAGAATTTTGTAAGTCAAAAGGCAAACGTTGTTTGAAAGTCAATTGAGTATTGTTACAATAAGCCCAGCCTTTTTGATGTTTTAAATAAGCTGTGTAATGTCCTGATGTTGTAGAAGGACCATCATGGAAAATAATTGCTGCAGTTACAAAGGTTCTTCCTGAAATTGATAATTGAGAAGCCACAATATTTTTAATTAAAGTTATCAATTTAGTTCCATCAGGTCTACATCGTTGGAACATTAAAATTACATACTGTCCATATCTTTGTATAAATAATGTTGATAGCATTGCAGAGTTACATTTGGTACAGACCATGTTTTGATTTGCTTCTCTAACAAGATTATTAAAAGACACTGATTTGCAGTCTGGTAAAGTCAAATATATAAATCTTTCAGTGTCTATTGTAGTGCTACTTGAAAAGGAAAAATTGTCGCAGTCATGCTGCCATTGATAAGAAAGGCCAAAAAGATTTTCAACATCTATACCTTCATCTTGCAATACAACAAGCATATACATTAGAAATTCCTGACAATCTTGCTGAATATTCTGTGAAAATTGATTTAGACCAGAACATATGTCTAAAACATTTCGAATATCAGAAACACTTTCTATTTTTGTTTTTTATCACTGCTACATTTCTCAAACACAGTATTCAAAACACACAACAAAATCTTTGATCCCGATTTTCAACAATCTGCTCTTGTAAAGTTTGGAGAAAAAAAAAAACATTAACCACTACATTAGCATAGCAGTTGACACCAGAACTGTTTTCAAACTGAAATCCAACAACATCTTCAACAGAATCCTTTTCATCTAGTTTTTTTCTTTTTGCTACAACCTCGCTACAATTTTTCTCATTTCTTCTTTTTCGGACTACCACACGCTTTTCAAATAAAGGATATTGAGGTAAATTTGGAGCATATTCTCTTATTAACCTATTATATCCTTTTACACAATTTAGATCGGCAATAATCGTTGTCTCATCAAAATCAATCAAGTATAATCCAGATAAGGTTCTGATTCGAGATAAAGCAACACATGCCATACCCTCCTTGAACACAGAACTTCCAATATTCACCAAAGCACTATCTACACTTAAACCTTGAGATTTATGAATAGTCACCGCATATGCCAAACAAACAGGAAACTGTTTTCGGCGGACATATAAATCTTTCACAAGCAAAAATCAAGTAGAACAACGACTCAATTGTTGTACTTCTTCAATTCGATCAAATTTAATTTTCAAAAATTAAATTTCATCTCTATTTCGGTAATTCACAAAATCAACAACATGACCCATTGCTCCATTCACTAAACCTCTTTCCACATGTAAATTCCGTGGTAAAATTATACGACAATTTAAACATGCATATAGACTCTTTTCAAAACCAGCAGTTTTAGATATTGTCTTCTCTAAAGAATCCAATTTTGATTTCAACTTTTCTGACAAAATAATAGTAGCTCCTTCATGCTCTATTTTATCAATAGCTTCCAGTTTTACAATCTCTTGATTTTCTAACTTTAACATTTTGTTGTTGAAGATTGAACATTCTTGCGGAGTTGGCATCAAGCATATCACAGATTTGTTTTCAGCAATTTTCCTATAAATATTCTCTGGGAGAATATTTTCGTTTGGAAACAATTTTGAAAGTAATCGTCCCTGTAAAGCTTCTTTGCCATGTTCACTTACTTTTCCAATTCTTATATCTTGAAGAATATTTTTATAATCTTCATCCTTTGCCTGTCTCATATTTTGAAGCAGTTCTGCAAATTTAAAATATAACCATATATTAACATTTCCAATGCTTCCTAGGCACTTTCTGGTATCTTCATGCGTAAGCATTTTAAACACTGGTTGTCCTTTCACAGGAGTTAGCTGTAGTAGATCTCCAAAATCAATGATGTGTTTGCCTCCAAATAACACATCATACTTTTACATTTGATACCATGCTTACCTCATCAATGATAAGAAGTTTCATTTTCTTCAGGACTTTGGAAAATTCACAAGCTTCTCCAGATAGCTTGTGGTATTGTAATTTATTATCATGCTCTACTGGCAGCATCAATAAACGATGTAAAGTAATCCCTTTAATGTTATGTGCTTCCAATCCAGTTGGAGCGGTAACAACACAAGAGAGCGATGACTCAGTTTTCTTCTGTAGATAAGTTGCAATTCCTTTAATTTGAAAACTTTTTCCAGTTCCTGCTTCTCCACTCACATACAGTTGGACAGGTTTAAATGATGTACATGAGCACTCTTTTTTCTCATGACATAAACCATGCTCAATCTGTTCTACGACTTCGTCATATATTTGTTTCTGCTTAACGTTTAGTTGTTTTCCCAATTCTTCTAAGTTTACTACATCCTCCTGAGCTTGTTCCATTGCTCTTTTCACCTCATCCATGACTTTGACAGCTTCATTTTGGATAATTGGTCCTCCGAGTGGATCCTGACTCAACGTAGCAGAACTCTGACTGTCTTGAGAACTGTCTCTAGCAATCTCTGCTGCAATTGTAGCTTCTTGCTGTATTTCATCATTCAACATTTGCAGATATTTAGTAAAAGCAGGACATTCTATAGTATTTTTGCTTGCATTGAAAGAATCTTCATAACTGAGAAAATCTCCAAGTAGTTCCTCTTCTGTACGCCATGGTTTAAAGATTTGCAAAAGAGCTAAATAGTAAAATTCCCCTTTGTCAGGAGATTCGCAACTCAATTTTCGATGATTAATCAAATGTCCTTTTCTTTGTTTCACCAGACTTCCTTCACATCCAATTACAGCATATACTCCTTTATTGATATCTTCTGTAATATTCCTCTTAAAAGTATAGCTTTGCAGTACTTCATAGAGACAAACATTGTCAAGATGACTACTTCTATTTGCATAGTATGTATCCAACATGTTTGTCTTCAAAATATCTGTACTGTTTGGTTCTTTCTGTGCCAAATACTCAATTTCTTGTACAGATTTCAAAACTCGGTTTCGTGTTGCAGCAAGACCTAGACTCACCCTAATGATTGTTCTAGATTTGGCATATAGACTTGCTGATGATAACCGATCTGAACATTTGTATGCTCCAATTTCTCGATGCGACAACATCTTCAGGCTGTAACTGTACAATTTCTTACATAGGCTCTTTTCATGAGAAATTTCTTCCCACATTTCCTTTAGTTCTGTCTTTTCTGATTTTATTATGTAAGACGTTACATATCGAGACACAGCAATAGAGCTGTCAGCAACATATTGAATATCCATGTTAGCATTCCACATGGACAAAATGACTGGGTTATAGTCATTTATGTATTTTGACTCTTCATTTCTTTTTAAGTTGGATGTATTTTTTGGTGATTTTCTTGTCACAGTATGTCGCAAAGAAAACATACAAATGTTTACTCTTCCTCTAGATATTACTGGTTGTGGAAATACAAAACGACATTTTGTGTAGAACTTGTCCTTGGATTTGAACTTTCGAAGACAGTATTTTCCACAACGATGGGTTTGAAACCGTAAGACTTGATGTCTTAAATTGTTTTCTTCTGTACTTTTCAGAACAACACATGTAGAATACTGTTCAATAAAACTCATCACTGTGTCATCCGAATCTGTTCCAAATTTGGGAGCATCTTTGATCCATAGCAGCATATGTATGTGAGGAGCACCTCTTGCTTGCTACTCCTTTCTCCAGAAGAAATTCAGAACCTCGCCAAGAGGAGGATTTTTTTTTGTTTGTTATAAAAGACATCATAGCTTCAAATGTATGATTGAAATACATCCATACATTAACTGGATCCAAAGAGCACAGTTCTCCAGGCGTCTTGTATTTTATATTTTATATGTTTGCATTTGCCTCTCGAAGAAATTGAAGTAAGTCTTCCCAAGCATACTCAGCACAGCTAAGAGTAAGGAACCATGTAGGAGTTCCTAAGTTTCTTAGCATACATTTCAGTTCCCCATGACGTCGGTACCAATACTCGTTGGTACCACTCTGGCATGCCATGAGATTAATTAGCTGAGACTCCAAAATAGTGTCTTGCTGTTGGACTTTATCCATAAAGTCCTTTGCCGAAACATTTTGCAGATGTACTCTACTTTTCAGTATATGGTTGACTGCATAAGAAATTCCAGACAAGTCATTCTCAAACAGAAGATGAAACAAATATGGAATACATTGGCAAAACCTTGGTTCTTCTGGATATAATCTTAAAGTCCGCTATTCAGATGCAGGAATTTGAACAGATCGGTCATCCTATCGACCACCTTGACCTGTTGGAAATAACAGGAAAACAACGAGCTTTCTTCCCATCCACTAATGGGACTTCCTTTTGCTTCTTTCATTTGGAACAACTCAATAGCATTCCCCATTACTTCTTTGTAATGCAGAGGATGAACACTATAATGTTCATAAATTTCTTCACTTCTAGACACATCTACTTTTTCAATTTGCCCAGCTGAGAATTCACTGTCCTCTTCTACAGTTGTTTCCTCTTCCCCTACATATTCATTCATTTCATTCTTTATTTTGATCAAATAGATCATAAAAGAGTACATCCAAAGTTTAAAAAAGTGCACTTTGTTAATACAAGTTCATTCTACAGTGGTTTAAAAATATGACATTGCAGATTTCATCCAATTATACAGAATCAGGCAGTTACAATAGTTTGCCTATCATAAAACACAAATCCGAATTAAAAATATCCTAGATTGAATGCACTGTGTATCAGTTAAATGTCAACAAAGCATGAAATTGTTTTAAAAATTATGCAGAATCTGTGTCAAAGTGCATGCAACGAGTGCGTATATGCCACATCGCAGTTAAGAATTTGGCTACCGCAAACACAATCGGAGGTGAAACGTCCGTCTTTAGTACTCTGTAAGCGGGCAAGTAGTGCCTGAACCCCAGGTTTTTAAGAAGGGGAACGAGCCTGTACTTTCTGGGTATTCATTTTTGTATACTGATTGTTTTTTTACCAAATACAACGTGCCTTTTTGACTTTCCTAACATCCACTAATTCTTTCCAGATTTTTTTACTCTTTGTAGGAACGCCATTAACTAGAATAACCAGAGGTTCCTCTTTCACTTTTTCAACACCAATTGTATCAATATTTTTCTTTAAATCTAGAGGCAAATAAACAACTCTTCCCTTTAATGCTCTCTGTAAATCTGAAGGAGTCAATTTCCCTGTCTTAGGCTCCATGCGAACAATAGCCTGAAATGGATGCACACATTGAATCATAATAGACTCATAAGTATTTAAATCCATCAATTCAGAAGGAATGTTTACCAACTCAAGATTAATATGTACAGCTCTAGTAAGCATTTTGTTTTCATTTAATTTATTATAACAATATTTACAAATACGCAGATCAGAACCCAAATCAAAACAATTCTCTACCAACAAATAAGTTGCAAAATCCTTCCACTCATTATTATTTTACTTTTCACTTTTTACATATAAATCAACTAACCTAGTCTGATTCTTATAATGAGTTCGTTGACAACACACACAAGAAAAATTTGGCCTTTCACTTGAAATGACCCTGAACTTTGTAATGTCATGGTCAAAATTTTCTCTACTTAAATTTTGTACATTCTCTTCCACATTACCTTCTATTACTTTAGCAGTTTCTGCACTGCCATCTTTTTCACCAAAGTAACTAAACTCAATTTCTTCACAAATGTTGTTCACATCTAATACAGATCCATGCAAAAGAGCACTGTTTAACTGTTTTAGCTTATGTGCTGGACTTTTTCCATAATACAACCTTCTCACTAATTTCCTCACTTTAGTATGATGTACTGCTAACATCCTAAAATGATGAAAAACACTCTGACATACTTTTTTAGAAAGAAAAGCCAGAGAATGACCTTGCAAACCTGTTTTTTCTCTCATTCTGCAAGGATCTAATTCTTGCAACACCTTAATCTTTTGTTTAACACTTTTCTTACTATACTTACATAAGTAATTGCGAAGAAAATCAATTGAATCCTGTCGTACACTACAAATACTACTACAATTCCGAGTGTACACTGGAGCCTTAGGACGTCTCCCTAAAACTTCATCAGCTAACCCCTCTGCTGCATTTCTAGGGGAATTTTCTCTTTTTCAATCGGACAACCATTCTTAACCTCATAAGCTTGACCACTGGTGTCTACTGCATGCAACAAATCATTACTCTGAGGGTAACTCTCTTTATTAAAAAACGGCTCCGAACTTGAACTATGTTTCCATTCTCCAGAAAAAACATTACAAAAATTAATTCTATTAATTAGTCTTTTCCACTTACTTTTGGCCTTCATAACATTGATTGGCTTATCTAGTGTTCGAATCGGATGTATGACATTACAACGCATGCTATTACAACGCATGCCTTTATGACGCAAGTTTTACAACGCAACTTTTACAACGACTTGCATTGGGGGGCGCTGGATAGTGAATAGTTTAATTTACTATTCCAACTCC
The DNA here is from genome assembly GCF_964261635.1 of Lissotriton helveticus. Lineage (NCBI taxonomy): Eukaryota > Metazoa > Chordata > Amphibia > Caudata > Salamandridae > Lissotriton > Lissotriton helveticus. Next base: position 588,557,659 of record NC_136071.1, read on the forward strand.
AGTCCCCGTGGATAGTAGGGAAGGTGTTGGAAACTATTCCCTATCCTAGAGCGCCCCCCAACGCAAGTCATTGTAAAATTTGCATTGTAATGGTTGTGTCATAAAGGTACTTCGTTGTAACAGTTGCGTTGTAAAGGATGTTTACCGTTCGAATCCTATTGATTACTAAAATGAACAACTTTTTTTTTATTCAAAAGCCTTCTCAACAATTGTTTCAATATGTTTCTTTTTCTTATAAAAAGCTGTTTTTCTTTTACAATATGTTATATGTTTTAATACATTTAAAACATCTCTGTTATAAAACACTCGCTTGCGAATTTCAACAAACTGATTTTTTCGTCTATTACTATACACAATATCTTTACCACATAGTTTTCCATCATTTTTCTTTTTTGTCTGTTTTTTCTTTGTAGTTACAGATAATTTTCTTTTTTTCCTGATTCTCCACACATTTTTTAGTTTGTGTTATTTTCCTTATAAAATCCTTTGTTGCCTTACCAGGAGCTTTCTTCTTTTTTTCCACACATTGCTGTTTAGATAAATATTGTACTTGTGTTTTCTTGGAAAGGTAAGCCTGTTTATATCTTTTTCTTTTCTCACTCTTTTAAGGCATGTTATTTTTTCTTTCTGTAGATAATTAAAATCTGTTGTGTAGAAAAAAAACCTGTTAACATTTAATTTTTTACAAATATAGACCACTACGAGAATACTACATAGCAATTAGAAGCACTATTTGTTGTAAAGTCTGGTTCACTCCATAAGTAATTTTAAGGAACAGCAGCAGTGTTTGGGCAGTGTAGGAGATCATGCAGGGAGTGCTGTTTCATGGTTTAGGACAGTGTAGTGGTGTTTCAACATCATAGGGGCATTCACTGAGAATGGTGTTTCAGGGTTTACAGCAGTGCAGTATTGTTGAAAGATTTTAGCAGGTTTTGCTAGGGATGGTGTTTCAGACTTTAGGACAGTACAGTGGTGTTCAGGTAGTGTAGGGGGTCAAGGTGGGGCTGATATTTCTGAGTTTAGAGCAATGCAGTTGTGTTTGGGCAGTGTATGGTATCATGCAAGGGTTAGGAGTATAAAGCACTGCATGTCCTAAAGCCTAACTCACGCCATGAGTACATGTATTCCCATGTCTGCAAACACCTGCGCAGAGCAAGTGATTCTGCCACAATATTCCCAAAAACAGACTGACTCACATTCAGATTCTAGACAAATCAAAATATCCCTTGCAATTCATTGAAATGATTACTACATGCTACAGAGAGAGTTGCTATTCCATTTCTACAGCACACCCAGGATCTTTATTACACAGCATGGAGACTATTTGGGAATTAAGAGGCCTGACACACATGCTGCATAGGACTTTCTAGCACTACATGTCCTAAAGCCTGACTCACTTCATGAGTACATGTATTGCCATATGTTTAAACACATAAACTAATCAAATTATTGTGCCACAATTTTCTAAAATGAATACTAACTCATACTGTGATCTTAGACAAATGACAGTAATCCTTGCAATTCAGTAAAATTAAATTAAAAAACTAACAATAAACAAAAAGAAATCTTCAACATTGTTAATTCCTACATAAACCCCAAAACTATGCAGAGAGACATCCCTCCCTCTCAAACTCTGTGCAATAACATCGCGGATTATTTTCATGATAAAATACAGGCGCTTACCATAGACTTCCCTCATCCCTCATTCCAGGAAGAGTTTCAACACTACAGGGAAAACTTGACGACCAACCTTTTCTCCTCCTTTAAACCAGTGAGCCTGGAAGAAACCCGGGCACAAATATTAAAAACCAAATCGGGCTCACCCCTGGATGCCTGCCCCCCTTTTGTACTCCACACTCTGGTAGAGATTGTCAATCCATATATTAACAATATCATTAATTACTCCCTCACTATGGGAACAGTCCCTGAAGAATGGAAACTGGCAGTGGTAAAGCCGTTACAAAAAAAACCTTTACCAGACCCTTCCACCCTTAACAATCTAAGACCAATTTCACTGCTTCCCATTTTCTGTAAACTTACAGAAAAAGCAGTGAATCAACAGCTCACCACCTTCTTAGAAGCTAATAACATCTGGCACCCACATCAAGCTGGGTTTAGAGCTCACCACTCGACCGAATCAGCCCTAATTTTTTCCACCGAAACACTAAGGGCAGCGCTTGACCAGAGGAAGAAAGCGGTCCTGGTACTCCTTGACCTGTCCGCGGCTTTTGATACGGTATGTCATACCATTCTGATAGACCGGTTAGCCGCGGCAGGGACGGGAGGCAAAGTTCTGGACTGGCTGAAAAGCTTTCTGGCCAACAGACGGCAAATAGTCACCCTGGGACAGTTTAGGTCAGAAGAAAAACGTCTAAACACAGGGGTGCCACAGGGCTCATGCCTGAGCCCGACACTTTTCAATGCATATATGGCCCCTTTGATTGCCCTCATATCATCTTATGGCATTGCCACCATTTCATATGCCGATGATACTCAACTCATCCTAGTGATGGAGGACGACACTGGCTTAGCAGAGACCAAACTTAAAAATTGCCTAGAAGCCACATTCCACTGGATGAAAACAAATCATCTCAAATGTAACACAGGGAAGACCGAAATTCTACCTTTCGGCAAGGGAAACATCTTTAACCCTACTCTGTGGTGGCCAGAAAATGCGACTGCTCCCCCGAATACGGCTAATGCAGTAAGAAATCTAGGGATAAAATTCGACCCCTCTATGAACTTTCAACAACAAGCAGTAGCCGTGGCGGGGACCTGTTTCGGCATAATAAAAAAGCTTAGGAAATTTTTCGATCTCATCCCCCTCCCAGTTAGAAAGACTGTTGCAGTGGCCCTCATCACCTCCCGTCTCGACTACTGCAACAGTCTGTATGCAGGAACCAACAGAACAGTCTGCCACAAACTACAAGTGGTACAACATGCAGCAGCCAGACTAGTCCTAGGGTGGAAAAGAAGGACCTCGGCCACCTCAGCAATGGACGCTCTGCACTGGCTCCCTATTCATAAAAGGGTGCTTTTTAAGATACTGTTAATCACTTTCAGGGCGTATAATAAAACTGGACCTAAATACATTGAAAACATGTTTAAGCACTATATCCCTACACGTTGTCTGAGATCCCAAGGTGAAAATCTCCTCACCATACCCAAGTTCCGACTTAAAACCAAAGGAGGAAAAGCTCTAGCAGTCCTTGGGTCTAAGGCTTGGAACACCTTACCACCCCCCTTTCGACATATTCCTACTGAAACAATCTTCAGAAAGACTCTTAAAACCTGGTTATACAACCTACCTGATACATACTGTAAAAACCTCATCTAATCCACCTGTTATGCTCTCCCACATGAACAATACCACCTGTTCTCCTCTTTTGAAAGCGCTAAGATGCTCCATGGAGTGTAACCCGCGCTATATAAAAGAAGTTTACATTTACATTTACATTTAAAATGATTACTACAGTGAAAGAGAGTCTTGCTGGGGGTGCTGTTTCAGGGTTTAGAAAACTACACTAGTATTCACCCAGTGTAGGGGTATAGCAGGAGGTGTTCTTTCTGAGTTTAAGACACAGCAGCAGTGTTCGGACAGTGTAGGAGATCATGTACGGAGTGCTGTTTCAGGGTTTAGGGCAGTGCAGTGGTGTTTCAACATTATAGGGGCATTCGCTGAGGATGGTGTTTCTGGGTTTAGAGCAGTGCAGTAGTGTTGAAAGAGTTTAACAGGTTTTGCTAGGGATGGTGTTTCAGGCTTTAGGACAGTGCAGTGGTGTTTAGGCAGTGTAGGGGGTCAAGGTGGGACTGATATTTCTGAGTTTAGAGCAATGCAGTTGTGTTTGGGCAGTGTATGGTATCATGCAGGGGCTAGGAATATAAAACACTGCATGTCCTAAAGCCTGTCTCACTCCATGAGTACATGTATTCCCATGTCTGCAAACATCAAACACATGCCCCAAGAAAGTGATTCTGTCACAATATTCCCAAACACACACTGACTCACATTCTGTTTCTAGACAAATCAAAATATCCCTTGCAATTCACTGAAATGATAACTATATGCTACTGAAAGATTTTCTATGGCATTTGTGCAGCACACCCAGTATCTCTAATACACAGCATGTAGACTATTTGAGAATTAAGAGGCCTGACACACATGCTGCATAGGAATTTCTAGCACTGCATGTCCTAAAGCCTGACTCACTTCATGAGTACATGTATTCCCATATGTTTAAACACATCTACTAAGTAAATTATTGTGCCACATTTTTCTGTAATGAATACTGGCTCACACTGTGATCTTAGACACATGGCAGTATCCCTTGCAATTCAGTAAAATGATTACTACAGTGAAAGTGGGTCTTGCTGGGAGTGCTGTTTCTGGGTTTAGAAAACTACACTAGTATTCACCCAGTGTAGGGTGTATAGCAGGAGGTGTTCTTTCAGAGTGTAAGGCACAGCAGCAGTGTTCGGGCGGTGTAGGAGATCATGCCGGGAGTGCTATTTCAGGGTTTAGGGCAGTGCAGTGGTGTTTCAACGTTATAGGGGCATTCGCTGAGGATGGTGATTCTGGATTTTAAGCAGTGCAGTAGTGTTGAAAGAGTATAGCAGGTTTTGCTAGGGATGGTGTTTCCGGCTTTAAGACAGTGCAGTGGTGTTCAGGCAGTGTAGGGGGTGAAGGTGGGACTGATATTTCTGAGTTTAGAGCAATGCAGTTGTGTTTGGGTAGTGTATGGTATCATGCAAGGGCTAGGGGTATAAAGCACTGCATGTCCTAAAGCCTAACTCACTCCATGAGTACATGTATTCCCATGTCTGCAAACACATGCTCCGAGCGAATGATTCTGCCACAATATTCCCAAAAACACACTGACTCACATTCAGATTCTGGACAAAACAAAATATCCCTTGCAATTCACTGAAATGATTACTACATGCTACAGAGAGAGTTGTTATGGCATTTCTACAGCACACCCAGGATCTTTATTACACAGCATGGAGACTATTTTGGAATTAAGAGGCCTGACACACACACTGCATAGGACTTTCTAGCACTACATGTCCTAAAGCCTGACTCTTTTCATGAGTACATGTATTCCCATATTTTTAAACACATCAACTAAGGACATTATTCTGGCACAATTTTCTGAAATGAATACTGACTCACACTGTGATCTTAGACAAATGACAGTTTCCCTTGCAATTCAGAAAAATGATTACTACAGTGAAAGAGGGTCTTGCTGGGAGTGCTGTTTCAGGGTTTAGAGCAGTGCAGTAGTGTTGAAATAGTTTAGCATGTTTTGCTAGGGATGGTGTTTCAGGGTTTAGGACAGTGCAGTGGTGTTCAGGCAGTGTAGGAGGTCAAGGTGAGACTGAGAATGTAGAAATGAAAATTCACTGAAATGATTACTACATGCTACAGAGAGAGTTGCTATGGCATTTCTACAACACACCCAGGATCTTTATTACACAGCATGGATACTATTTGGGAATTAAGAGGCCTGACACACACACTGCATAGGACTTTCTAGCACTACATGTCCTAAAGCCTGACTCACTTCATGAGTACATGTATTCCCATATGTTTAAACACATCAACTAAGCAAATTATTTTGCCACATTTTTCTGAAATGAATACTGGCTCTCAATGTGATCTTAGACACATGACAGTATCCCTTGCAATTCAGTAACATGATTACTACAGTGAAAGGGGGTCTTGCTGGGAGTGCTGTTTCAGGTTTTAGAAAACTGCCCTAGTATTCACCCAGTGTAGTGGGTATAGCAGGAGATGTTCTTTCAGAGTTTAAGGCACAGCAGCAGTGTTCGGGCGGTGTAGGAGATCATGCCGGGAGTGCTGTTTCAGGGTTTAGGGCAGTGCAGTGGCTTTTCAACATTATAGGGGGATTCGCTGAGGATGGTGATTCTGGATTTAAAGCAGTGCAGTAGTGTTGAAAGAGTTTAGCAGGTTTTGCTAGGGATGGTGTTTCAGGCTTTAGGACAGTGCAGTGGTGTTCAGGCAGTGTAGGGGGTCAAGGTGGGACTGATATTTCTGAGTTTAGAGCAATGCAGTTGTGTTTGGGCAGTGAATGGTATCATGCAAGGGCTAGGACTGTAAAGCACTGCATTTCCTAAAGCCTGACTCACTTCATGAGTACATCAACTAAGCACATTTTTCTGCCACATTTTTCAGAAATGAATACAGACTCACACTGTGATCTTAGACACATGACAGTATCCCTTGCAATTCAGTAAAATGATTACTACAGTGAAAGAGGGTCTTGATAGGAGTGCTGTTTCATGGTTTAGAGCAGTGCAGTAGTGTTGAAAGAGTTTAACAGGTTTTAATAGGGATGGTGTTTCAGGCTTTAGGACAGTGCAGTGGTGTTCAGGCAGTGTAGGGGGTCAAGGTGGGACTGATATTTCAGAGTTTAGAGCAATGCAGTTGTGTTTGGGCAGTGTATGGTATAAACGACCTCTGACCCTGCCTTCAGGTTAGGTCGCCCCCACACCGCTGCCACCTGCTCACCCCGGTCTCCTGCTGCCTCCTTTGCCTCACTTTTCCCACCGCTGCCTCCCTGCGGCCCGCCCCCCTGCCACCCCATTCGCCGCCCCGCTCCCGCCACCCAGCTGCTCCTCCCTCCCGTCAACACTCTTATGCAGACCACGAAGCGGCCGCACAGAGGACATGCTCAGCGGGTGAGCCGCTGGTGCGCCGAAGGCGGGCCAAAGGTATGCCCATCTGCGCCCATCCGCGTCTGGACCGTGCCCAGCGCCAGGGCCCCTGGCCCCGATGATGCCAGCCCACACAACGGACTTACGACGCCACCACCCTCCACGCACTTAACGCCGGCCGGAACCCCGCCTGCTACCGAGCCATCCCGAAACGCACCCACGGACCCTTCACCTTCCAAGCCTGCAAATTCACCTGCCTCCGAACCTGCACCGCTCCTGCCAAGCCAGGCACCAGCAACCCTCACCTCAAGTGCATCCTGCTCAACACCCGCTCCGTCCACAGACACACCGTCGAACTCTGGAACCTCCTCGACACAACATCACCAGATGTCGCCTTCCTCACAGAAACCTGGATGAACGCCTCCTCAGGCCCCGACATCGCCATAGCCATCCCGGATGTCTACATGAACACCCGGAGGGACCGCATCAACCAATCCGGAGTAGGCATCGCCATCGTCCACAGAAACACCATCCGAATCACGACCAACTCCGACGACACCTTCACCACCGCCGAGCACCTTCACTTCCAGATACAAACCGACCCCACGACCACCCTCAGAGGCACTCTCATCTACAGACCCCCGGGACCACGCACACAATTCAGCGAAGCCATCGCAGACTTTGTCAGCCAGCCTGCCCTAACCTCCTCAGACTACATCCTCCTAGGGGACTTAAACTTCCACCTGGAGAACAACAATGACAGCAACACCGCCGCCCTGCTGGACAACCTCACCAACCTCGGACTCAAGCAACTGGTAAACACCCCCACCCACTACGCCGGCCACACGCTAGACCCCATCTTCTCCTCCAGCAAGCACATCTCCTTCAGCCACTCCACCGGACTACACTGGACAGATCAGAGCTGTGTCCACTTCAACTTCAGGAGAACCACGACCCACAACCACCCGTAACAGGTCTCACAGAAGTTGGAGCAAGATCACCACTGACCAACTCACCACCTCCCTCAACCAGAACCCTTCCACCAACTCGAGGGACCCCAACGAAGCAGCCCGCAACCTCACACAGTGGCTCACCAATTGCGCCGATGACCTCGCGCCACTGAAGAACCCTCCCTGCAGACCCGGCAGCAAGAAAGCCTTGTGGTTCACCAACGACCTCAAAAACTCCAAGAAAACCGTCCGCACCCTCGAGAAAGCCTGGCGCCATGACCAGACAACAGAGAACATCTGGACAACAACACCCACAACAGCAAGGAACTCTTCAGCATCGTTAAAGAGCTCTCCAACCGCAGCGCCTTCAACAACGACATCACACCCTCGCAAGACCTCTGCGACTCACTCGCCTCGTTCTTTCACCGCAAGATCGCCGACATACACAACAGCTTCGGCGCCCAGACCACGCACCCAACCACCGTCCTCTGCACCTGGACCCCGGTCAGCACCAAAGACACCACCCGCACGATGACCACCATCCACTCCGGCTCCCCAACCGAACCCTGCCCATACCACATCTTCAACAAAGCTGACTCCATCATCGCACCCCAACTCCGGGACATCATTAACAGCTCCTTCGCATCCGCCACCTTCCCGGAGAGCTGGAAACATGCCGAGCTCAGCGCCCTACTGAAGAAACCCACAGCGGACCCCGCGGACCTCAAGAACTTTCGCCCCATCTTGCCTTTCTCTTTTCCTGCCAAAGTCATCGAGAATAGCGTCAACAAACAACTCTCTGCCTTCCTCGAAACAAACGGATCCCTTGACCCCTCGCAGTCCGGTTTCCGAGCAAATCACAGCACCAAGACCGCCCTCATCGCAGCTACCGACGACATTAGGTCCCTGCTCGACAATGGGGAAACAGCTGCCCTCATCCTCCTGGACCTCTCAGCAGCCTTTGACACCGTATGTCGCCGCACCCTGATAAAGCGCCTCAGCAACACCGGAATCCAAGGAACGGCCTTGGAGTGGATCATATCGTTCCTCACCAGAAGAACCCAGAGAGTCCTCCTCCCCCGTTCTGATCCGCCGCCACCGAAATCATCTGCGGCGTTTCACAAGGATCCTCAGCCCCACCCTCTTCAACGTCTACATGAGCCCCCTTGCAGCCATCGCATGCCAACACAACCTAAACATCATTTCCTATGCCGACGACACCCAGCTGATCCTCTCCCTCTCCAACGACCCTGCCACCGCCAGAGCCAGCCTCCAGGAAGGAATGAAAGATGTCGCGGAATGGATGAATCTCAGCCGTCTGAAACTGAACTCAGACAAGACGGTAGTCCTCATCCTGGGACCATCCCCCTCTGCCTGGGATGACTCCTGGAGGCCCCCTGCCCTGGGCACCGCCCCCAAGCCAACGGACCATGCACGCAACCTGGGCTTCATCCTGGACTCCTCCCTCACGATGACCAAGCAAGTCAGCGCCGTCACGTCATCCTGTTTCAACACCCTGCGCATGCTCCGAAAGATCCTCCGGTGGATCCCCACCGAAACCAGGAAGACGGTCACCCAGGCCCTCGTCACCAGCTGACTGGACTACGGGAACACCCTCTATGCTGGAACCACACCAAACTCCAGAAAAGACTCCAGCGCATACAGAACGCTTCTGCACGACTCATCCTGGACATCCCCCTTTACGGCCATATCTCTGCCCATCTGAGAGACCTGCATGGGCTCCCCGTCAGCAAAAGGATCACGCGCAGACTCCTCACCTACGCACACAAGGCTCTCCATGACATGGGCCCCAAATACCTCAACAGCCACCTCGCATTCTACACACCCACCGCCAGCTACGATCCGCCAGCCTCGCCCTCGCCACCGTCCCATGAATTCGCAGAACCACCGCTGGAGGAAGATCCTTCTCCTACCTGGCGGCCAAAACATGGAACTCCCTCCCCACCCACCTACGGCTGACCGAGGACCATCTCTCATTCAGGAAACAACTCAAGACCTGGCTGTTCGAGCAGTAGTGACTCCCCTTCCCCCCAGCGCCTTGAGACCCTAGCGGGTGAGTAGCGCGCTATACAAATTTGCTGATTGATTGATTGATTGATGCAAGTGCTAGTACTATAAAGCACTGCATGTCCTAAAGCCTGACTCACTCCATGAGTACATGTATTCCCATATTTTTAAACACATCAACTAAGCAAATTATTCTGCCACATGCTACTAAAAGACTTTCTATGGCATTTGTGCAGCACACCCAGAATGTTTACTAGACTGCAAGGAGACTATCTGAGAATTCTAACCCTGATGTACAAGTGTGTAAGTGGTTAGACCACTTCATGTACACACTCTACATTTTTAACAACAGCACTGTACTGCAAAAAAATATCTCCTCAAATACATTAACATACCAAATGCTCCTATCACAATGTTTTTCCCAAAGCAGACAAATTCAGAATCAGACTCTATACAAATAAACTCCTGCTTCTACATTAGAACACATTTTTCTTATTAACTTAAAGTGCACAACATAGATCACTTTACAAATTAACAACTCACCTTTAATGATCCTTTTGTAGATTTAGAACAGTGTCAATCACACACCAGATTTTCTTAAGCAGAATCTCTGAATTGTGCACCAGTCACTTGAACCATAAAATAGCATTGCTTCCCTCTCATTTTCCACAATATTCATGTAGATAACACAGAGATTATATATATATATATGTATTACAGCTCCCGTGTTACTGAACACACCACACTCGCGGGGGGTTTTCAAACAGGCATTTATTAGCAGCAGCGTGCTAGATAGCTCACAGGTCCATGTGAAAGCCTCTGGAGAATTCACGAGGGCGAGGGTTCGTCTTTATATTTTCCGACACGTTTCAAAGGTCCATGCCTTCTTCCTCAGGGATAGACGAACTTGACATATGGTCGCAGATACGAGTTCACTATTTAACAAGATGACACGCCCCCCACTGGGCGGTGCTGATGCCGCAGTGTCTTGTGGAACTGGTATGCTGTCTTTAATAAATTGCATATTGTGTTCCTCATCTGGGTCCTGTGCCGCTGTTGGTAAACACCCTCTGAGCACCCCCTCGCCTGCCACTGGACACCCTGGATTTCGAAGGCAGAAGCGGTATATGTCCGACATTCAGTGAATCTGAATGATTCCCTTTCACGGCTCCAAACTCCGGCTGTTGCAGTGGCGGTGCTGAGCGTATGCAGTTTTGCTGCGAGGCTCCTGTTTCCACCAAAACGCTCCTTGCACTCTTCGTGGCGGGTGCGGAAAAGAACGGTGGTGGGTCCGTTCGTAATATTACAGCTCCCGTGTTACTGAACACGCCACACTCGCGGGGGTTTTTCAAACAGGCGTTTATTAGCAGCAGCGTGCTAGATAGCTCACAGGTCCATGTGAAAGCCTCTGGAGAATTCACGAGGCCGAGGGTTCGTCTTTATATTTTCCGACGCGTTTCAAAGGTCCATGCCTTCTTCCTCAGGGATAGATGAACTTGACATATGGTCGCAGATACGAGTTCACTATTTAACAAGATGACACGCCCCCCAATGGGCGGTGCTGATGCCGCAGTGTCTTGTGGAACTGGTATGCTGTCTTTAATAAATTGCATATTGTGTTCCTCATCTGGGTCCTGTGCCGCTGTTGGTAAACACCCTCTGAGCCCCCCCTCGCCTGCCACTGGACACCCTGGATTTCGAAGGCAGGAGCGGTATATGTCCGACATCCAGTGAATCTGAATGATTCCCTTTCACGGCTCCAAACTCCGGCTGTTGCAGTGGCGGTGCTGAGCGTATGCAGTTTTGCTGCGAGGCTCCTGTTTCCATCAAAACGCTCCTTGCACTCTTCGTGGCGGGTGCGGAAAAGAACGGTGGTGGGTCCGTTCGTAATATTACAGCTCCCGTGTTACTGAACACACCACACTCGCGGGGTTTTTTCAAACAGGCGTTTATTAGCGGCAGCGTGCTAGATAGCTCACAGGTTCATGTGAAAGCCTCTGGAGAATTCACGAGGCCGAGGGTTCGTCTTTATATTTTCCGACGCGTTTCAAAGGTCCATGCCTTCTTCCTCAGGGATAGACGAACTTGACATATGGTTGCAGATACGAGTTCACTATTTAACAAGATGACACGCCCCCCAATGGGCGGTGCTGATGCTGCAGTGTCTTGTGGAACTGGTATGCTGTCTTTAATAAATTGCATATTGTGTTCCTCATCTGGGTCCTGTGCCGCTGTTGGTAAACACCCTCTGAGCACCCCCTCGCCTGCCACTGGACACCCTGGATTTCGAAGGCAGGAGCGGTATATGTCCGATATCCAGTGAATCTGAATGATTCCCTTTCACGGCTCCAAACTCCGGCTGTTGCAGTGGCGGTGCTGAGCGTATGCAGTTTTGCTGCGAGGCTCCTGTTTCCACCAAAACGCTCCTTGCACTCTTCGTGGCGGGTGCGGAAAAGAACGGTGGTGGGTCCGTTCGTAATATTACAGCTCCCATATATATATGGTCGCCAGTAGGTATATATAGTTAGGATTTTTTCTCTATGGGATTTTTGAAAATTCTATGTCGAATAACTTTGGCGTTTGAGGACGGAATTGGCTGAAATTTTCAGGAAAATGGCACAGTCCGTTCCTGAGCAGCCCCTAAAAATTTGGGGGGGTTTCGTCAAGGGGGAGCCGAGAAGAAAGGGGGGTCCCAAAACGTGTTTTTCCCATGCAATTTTCCATAGGGCGGTTGGCCTCACTATTAGCTCGAACGGCTGAATGGATTTTCACGAAACTTGGCAAAATTGTAGGGACTGGTAGCCCGATGTGCCTTTGCTAGGTCTCAATATATGTGCTTCAGTGGATTTTGAGAAATTAACGTTCAAAAAAATATATATATCTGTAAGCGCGCTCCGGGCAGCGCCCCGGTTCGCGTACCTGACGCGTAACGGAACTTCGCGAAGCGAAGCTGATTGGCTCTCCGGTGTCTGTCAACATTCTAAACAGTCCGGAGCGGCCGCCATCTTGTCTCTCAGTAGGATCGAGAGACAAGAGGAGGCCAAAACAAAGGGGGAAATGACCATAAGGGGGCATAGTAGATCCTCCCTGACCCCCTAGGTTTGATGTGGAGGCTTTAAAAGGGCCCCGCGGGGCAAAAAAAATAATATATTTTTTTGTTTTTTTTGCGTGGGGAGCGCCCGGTACGCGCACCGGGAAGCGGTCTGGGGAGCGTACTATAAGGAAAAAAGCATGATAGACTATGATATTTTGAAATATTGTATTTTTATTGATTGTTCTTTTTGTTGTTTTTTTTTGTTTTTTTTAATTTAAGTAGCAGTATTTATGATTATTAAATATAAATTTATTTTTGTGATTGTGCTCAGTATACTATAAGTCTGACTTTACATTATAATCAATTTGGTACTAGTTTATGAATTACATATAAAAATGATTAAAGACTCAAACAATTTTTGATTATTAAATATACATTTATTTTTCTGATTCTTTTTCAAAATTTAATAGAACGTCTAACATTTGACTGTCTGATATGTCTTCTTTTTGACTGAACATAACTTCCCACATTTGACCGTCCTGATAATGAAGTAAGAAATCCACAGATTCTACACATTGTAGAAGTTCATGGTCCCGTGATTCATCCATGAATTCCAAGTCAATGGGTTCAATGATTTCCTCATTGTTAATCTCTAGGACAATTTCAAAGGAAACGTTCTGTTCTCCTTCCATTTTTGTGCTGAAATTTGCATAAAAAATAAATATATCAGTAGAGATAGGGCACTGTTGGGTTTAAGTTCAGACAGGTACTTTTCAGGCGTGAAGTAGTACTATTAAAAAGTGCCTGTGAAAAAGCCTAAGTAAATTCATAATTATACCACAGAAACCTAAATCAATCCATAATTATAATAAACAATGTCTAACTGTTACAGAGGGATAGTATATGACTATCTGAAAATGTTTTCAAATTTATAAAATAACATCTTACCTTTTAAAAACAAGTTTAAGTTGTCAGTGAAAATGATTTTGCAATGTGGTTCAGGAAGTAGTAGTCAAAATGGCTGTGTTTCTCTCTCTTTCTTTATATATATTCAGGTACATAACCAATCAAATGTCAGGTAAAAAAAGTAGAAAATGAAAGTAACATTTTAATTGGTTGTCAATTCCAACACTTCAGATGTGTTTTGTGAAGTAATTTACCTCAGGGTATTTAGAGAGGTCTACAGGCTAAGTGGCTAAATGGAATTCCAATCAAATTTGTGAAAATGGTAGGGATTGGTATGTAGTATGAGCTAATCTATATTTGGTGAAAGTGTCTCCAGTGGTTTTTCTGTGAATTACTTTCCCACCTTTTTTGAGCGAGCGCTTCCCGGTGCGCGCCCCGGTACGCGAACCGGCAGCGTTACGGGAGTCCTCCATTTTGTGTTTCGGTAGAATTGAGATACAAGATGGAGGGCAAATAATGTTCAGAATGGGTAGAAGGGGGCACGGTAGACGTATCCTGACCCCCTAGGTTTTCTGAGGGTAGCTGAGGAGGACCATATGTGCGAAAAAAAAACATATTTTTTCAAATTTTCACGCGATTAGCGTCCGGTGCGCGTACCGGGTAGCGCTCAGGGGAGCGTACTTTGGTGAAAATTAGTGGAAAAAGTTAGAGTAAAATAATTGTGAGTCATCAGATGTAGGGTAACTCTGAAAAGAGCTTTTGGGTCCTGTGGCTGATGTAGGTACCTACAAGTAGGTACCAATGCACAGTCTTAAATTGAGGATGAAAATTCTGTTCCCCTCATCTGAGAAGTGAACTCCATCTGCTCTGTAGATATCTTGCATGTAGTAACGCAAGTTATTGTTGTAGATGGAGCCCATTCCATGGTCTCTCATGTAAGCTGAAACAGACTTATTTACATGCTTCCTCGATTTCTCAATTTGTGGACAAAATTGGTTGGACCACTTCCATTTCTGTCTTTGGCATATATTTGAATATACCAAGGCAGTTTGAGGTAATAGTGCCATCAATTGCTCAAAGGTGTCCTTTAAAAGCATTTCCAGACCTACCCCAGTCAAAGTGCCCAAGTCATTTCCTCCACAGTGCACAATTAACAGGTCAGGTTTTGGCAAATGCAAAAAGGTTTTCACCAATGGTATCAATTGGTGACATCTTAATCCTCTGTGACCAATCCAGTTAATTTCCACATTTTGTAAATTGAGATTGTGTAAATTTCTGCTATCAGCATACCTTTGAGCCCAGTGGATGTAACTATGTCCAACAATCCAGACAGAAAACATGGTGAGAGGAGGTTCTGCTGCAGTCAGATGAAGTATGAGAATGAAATGGCAATTGAAATATTAGGAGTATGTAATGAAAAAAACTGTGGAGTTTCTGTGCTAATGATTCAGTAGCAGTGATTGGTGGATTTTGATTGCTGAAAACAGAAAGTTAGGATGCAAGGATGAGTTCTTTGAAAGATGTAATTTGAATGGTCTAGAAAAAATCATTTTATGGAAGATTACACCGGATACGCAGGTGTACTGAGAGTTCAGAGTTCAATTGAAACATTGTTGTGTGAACTTGCAAACATGAGAGGTCTTTCTGGAGGTGGTTGCTAAGGAAAAAAAGCAGAAAGGGCAGAGGGGGGAAGGGTGTTGATTTGAAAAAAGTGAGGGAAGAGTTTTGATTGGGTGACATGAGAGATATGTGTGATGAATTACAGCATTTATGTGCCATTGATGGTTGCAGCCTCTGGAGTGCATACCTTTTGCTCTGCTGAAGACAAATTGGTGTGTGTCTGAGACTGTTTTGAAACTCAAAAAGTATTTGCTACGGTGAGAAAAGATTCATTTAATTTAAATAGAGAATAGTATGCTTTAAGGAGAAAATTATGAAGAAAGTTGTGTATTTAAAATGTTGCTTTGTGTCAAGTGTTTTACAAATAGATTTTGTTTCTTTGAGTTACATAGCCATGTTACACAGGCATGTTAAAAGTGACGCAAAAATGGTGCAAGGGCCTTAAAAAAACGCTTTCATGTGTCTTAGGGCATTTTAAGTCACTTCCCCTTGAATGTAGGTATATAATTGATTTACATGATGTGTTTAAAAACGTTTTTTGAAATCAATTAGGTTTCTTGATATGTACTGCTAGAGTTTCATAGGTTGCTTGGGGTATATTTAAAAAGGCCTTTGAGTTCCTTTGATGTTATTTTTCCCATTTTAATTTAAGACATTTCCTTGTGGTGCAAGGTCCTTGTAAATACGCCCCCATGTGTGCTTGGCAAATTTAGATTTTGATTCTTTGAGTTACATAGCCATGTTAAAAGTGACGCAAAAATGGTGCAAGGGCCTTAAAAAAACGCTTTCATATGTCTTAGGGCATTTTAAGTGACTTTCCCATGAATGTAGGTATATAATTGCTTTACATGATTTGTTTAAAAACGTTTTTTGAAATCAATTAGGTTTCTTGATATGTACTGCTAGAGTTTCATAGGTTGCTTGGGGCATATTTACAAGGCCTTTGAGTCTCTCTGATGTTATTTTTACCATTTTAATTTAAGACATTTCCCTGTGGTGCAAGGTCCTTGTAAATACGCCCCCATCTGTGCTTGGCAATTTTAGATTTTGATTCTTTGAGTTACATAGCCATGTTAAAAGTGACGCAAAAATGGTGCAATGGCCTTAAAAAAACGCTTTCATGTGTCTTAGGGCATTTTAAGTCACTTCCCCTTGAATGTAGGTATATAATTGATTTACATGATGTGTTTAAAAACGTTTTTTGAAATCAATTAGGTTTCTTGATATGTACTGCTAGAGTTTCATAGGTTGCTTGGGGTATATTTAAAAGGCATTTGAGTCCCTTTGATGTTATTGTTCCCATTTTAATTTAAGACATTTCCTCGTGGTGGAAGGTCCTTGTAAATACGCCCCCATGTGTGCTTGGCAAATTTAGATTTTTATTCTTTGAGTTACATAGCCATGTTAAAAGTGACGCAAAAATGGTGCAAGGGCCTTAAAAAAACGCTTTAATGTATCTTAGGGCATTTTAAGTCACTTCCCCATGAATGTAGGTATATAATTGCTTTACATGATTTGTTTAAAAACGTTTTTTGAAATCAATTAGGTTTCTTGATATGTACTGCTAGAGTTTCATAGGTTGCTTGGAGCATATTTACAAGGCCTTTGAGTCCCTTTGATGTTATTTTTCCCATTTTAATTTAGGACATTTCCCCGTGGTGCAAGGTTCTTGTAAATACGCCCCCATCTGTGCTTTTCAAATTTAGATTTTGATTCTTTGAGTTACATAGCCATGTTCCATACAGTGCTCACCTTCTGCGTAGTCTTTGATATGCTAGACTCCATCTGCACAATGAGATATCTAAGCAAAGGAAACACAGGTGATGTGATTGTGAAATGAGCAAAAGAAATTCCACATTTTTCAATTACATCACCTGTGTTTTCTAACATTACGAATCACATTGTGCAGATGAGGTTTAGGCCTGTCCAGGGACACAGAAGAGGGGTGGCCTTTGTTCAAGAGTGAAGTGGACATGACTCACTTCATTGGTAGGCCTGCACATGTATTATCTCCTCTGTAGTCTTCAACAAGCCTAAATTTAATCTGCAACCCTGAGTAGGCCTCACCTCAAACAAATCTCTGGATAGGCCTCAGCTTATCGTCATCCTGAATCAATCATTTAAAATATATGGGGCAGATTTATGATGGCCGTGTGCCTCTTTTGCGCCGCTGTTGCGTCACTTTTGTGATGCAGCAGTGATGCAAAAGATGCACCATGTTGCAAGATAGGCCTCACTTCATCTCCAACAAGATACCGTCAGTTTAAACTGTAAACATTTAGGACTGTGTAGGGGGCATGGAGAAGCTGAATCTTCTGTAAATGTCAAAATTTTTGTATACAGTGCTCAGCTTCTGTGTACTCTTTGATATGCTAGACTCCATCTGCACTATGAGATACCTAAGCAAAGGAAACACAGGTGAAGTGATTGTGAAATGAGGAAAAGAAATTACACATTTTTCAATTACATCACCTGTGTTTCCTAACTTTACGAATCACATTGTGCAGATGAGGTTTAGGCCTGTCTACGGACACAGAAGAGGTCTGGCCTTTGTTCAAGAGTGAAGTGGACATGACTCACTTCATTGGTAGGCCTGCACATGTATTATCTCCTCTGTACTCTTCAACAAGCCTAAATTTCATCTGCAACCCTGAGTAGGCCTCACCTCAAACAAACCTCTGGATAGGCCACACCTTATCGTCATCCTGAATCAATCATTTAAAATGTTAGGGACAGATTTATGATAGCCGTGTGCCTCTTTTGCGCCTCTGTGCATCACTTTTGTGACGCAGTGGTGGTGCAAAAGATTTGCTATGTTGCGACATATTTACAACTTGATGCATCTAGGCAGATGTGTCATGCTGTAAAGTCCTGTGCCACATGAAACCAATGCAGCAGTGATGCAAAAGATGCACCATGTTGCAAGACAGGCCTCACTTCATCTCCAACAAGATACCGTCAGTTTAAAATGTAAACATTTAGGACTGTGTAGGGGGCATGGAGAAGCTGAATCTTCTGTAAATGTCAAAATTGTTGTATACAGTGCTCAACTTCTGTGTACTCTTTGATATGCTAGACTCCATCTGCACTATGAGATACCTAAGCAAAGGAAACACAGGTGATGTGATTGTGAAATGAGGGAAAGAAATTCCACATTTTTCAATTACATCACCTGTGTTTCCTAACTTTACGAATGACATTGTGGAGATGAGGTTTAGGCCTGTCCACAGACACAAAAGAGGTCTGGCCTTTGTTCAAAAGTGAAGTGGACATGACTCACTTCATTGGTAGGCCTGCACATGTATTATCTCCTCTGTACTCTTCAACAAGCCTAAATTTAATCTGCAACCCTGAGTAGGCCTCACCTCAAACAAACCTCTGGATAGGCCACACCTTATCGTAATCCTGAATCAATCATTTAAAATGTTAGGGACAGATTTATGATAGCCGTGTGCCTCTTTTGCGCCAATGTGCATCACTTTTGTGACGCAGCGGCGGTGCAAAAGATTTGCTATGTTGCGACATATTTACAACTTGATGCATCTAGGCAGATGTGTCATCCTGTAAAGTCCTGTGCCACATGAAACCTGCGTCAGATTTCATGTGAGCGTTTTGTTGTAGGGTGGCCAGTCATTTGCATGAATCCCTGTAAAACTAACACAGTAAAATTAAGAAGATTTCACTGAGTCACATTTATGGCATTGCTGAATCAAATCCTTACGCCTGTTTGAAACAGCATCGCTGGACATGGTTAAATAATATCTGCAAAATGTTACTCTTGTTAAACAATTTTACAATTATAGTCTCTGAGATTTGTCTCTTACTCTGCAACATCTCATTGTTGTTCTCTTTCTTTAAAGATAACGACAACATCAAGCATGAGTGATAATGAGCAATCTGTTGATCTCGATATTATCATTGAAATTGTGATTGAAACATCAGTGGAAGTAGATCCCTTGGATGATTTAAATCCTGAGGATGATGAAGAACATGATGAGGATGCCGATTTGTCAGAATTGTATGACATAGGGTGGGAAGCTGACCTGCTTGAGCCTATGGAACTATAAACATTTATTTTTAAAAGTTACTGGAAATGAAAAGTAAACATGTAAACCGTTTCATTTAAAATTAAACACAACTTCAAAAACAGCTTGTGTGTAGTGTCTTTAATAAAATAGTCAAATATGCTCATGAAATTAGTTCAGATTCACATATAAAACAGCACAGGTCAAATGTAGAAGCATTCCATTTCTTTGCTACTATTTGTGACTACTAAATTTGCCAAGGCACTAAAAATTATTGTATGTAAAAATGACAAGTAGTGTGTTAAATTTTTGACGACTGTTATTGATTTACTGTTTGCTAATAGTGGTTAATAAAATTTTTAATTATATTTGACCACAGATTCAACTGCAGATCATTTCGAAAGTACATAATGCCATCTAAACAACGAAACCGAAAGGCTACAAAACGTCAAAGACAGCAGCTTACTACATGCTTGCAGCAGTCCTCTACAATAAAAACTCGTCAAGTCACCAAGAAAGCTCCGGGTAAGACAACGAAATCATTCATAAGAAACATTTGTAGAAAAAAAAGTAGTACTACAGAAAATGTTTTAGTCCAGAAAAAGAGAACCAATTTAAACGGAAAGGAAAGGCCAATCAAAAATGTTACTGCTAGAGCAGGAGATAACTCTGTGCATGGTAGTAGAAGGAAAAATCAGTTTAGGGACATTCGTAGACGAATGTTCCGCAACAGGATAATTGGCAATTTGTTAAAAAATATTAAGAAAGGTCAACAGAAAGTGGTTTTTTATAAGAGAAAAAAATTTTAGAAAATTATTGATCAGGCATTTGAAATTAAGCGAAAGTTATTTATTTTGATAATCAATAGAATTAGGAAACTAAACAAGGTAATTTATGATTTAAAAACAAATAGTAGATGGAAGAGAACGGTTAATCGTAGTAATTTTTGTGAAGTTTTTTCAGGAGAATGGATGCATAGTTCAAGTTGTGAGGCATTTTTTAATGAGGAGAGTTATTTCCAGGATAATGAATTGGTGCATGCAGTTGACACCAGTGGTCGAGCTTATGAGGTGAAAGATGGTTGTCCAGTTGAAAAAGAAAAACTTGTGGCAACAGAGGCAGAAGAGGTGTTAGGTAATGAGGTTTTAGGAAGACGTCCTAAGGGACCAGTGTATATCTGGAAGTGTAGTAGTATTTGCAGTGTGGGACAGGATTCCATCAATTTGCTTTGTGATTTTGTACGGACATTTAATAAGAAAACTTTAAAACAGAAAATGAAGTTGTTGCAAGAATTATATCCTTGCAGAGTGAGAGAAGTGACAGGTTTGCATGGTCATTCACTGGCTTGTCTTTCCAGGAGAGTATGCCAGAGTGTTTTTCATCATTTCAGGATGCTAGCAGTGCATCATAATAAAGTGAGGAAATTAGTTAGAATGTTGTATTATGCTAAGAGTCCAGCAATTATGCTTAAACAATTATGCACTGCTCTTTTGCATGGTTCTGAAGTAGATGTGAAGAATATTTGTGAAGAAATTGAGTTTTGTTACTTTGCAAGTAAAGAGGAGAATGTTGAAATTGACCCAGAAGAAGAAGGTAATGTGGAAGATAGTGTACAGGTTTCCAGTACAGATAATTTTCAGAAAGAAATTGCCACGTTTCAGGTGAAATAAAGTGAGAGGCCTAATTTTACTTGTGTGTGTTGTCGACGCACTTATTATAAGAATCAGACTAAGTTAGTGGATTTATATGCGAAAAGTGAAAGTGAAAATATTAGTGAATGGAAGGATTTTGCAACATACTTGATGGTAGAAAATTGTTTTGATTTGGGATTGGATCAACGTGTGTGTACTTATTGTTGTAACAAATTAAATCAAAACCGGATGCCTGCTAGAGCGGTTCATAATAATCTGGAATTGGTTGAGATTCCTTCTGAATTGAAGGATTTAAATACTTATGAATCTATTTTGATTCAAAGTATCCATCCCTTTCAGGCTATTGTACGAATGGAGCCAAAGACAGGGAAATTGCCTCCATCAGATTTACAGAGAGGATTAAAGGGAAGAGTTGTTTATTTGCCTCTAGATTTGAAGAAAAACATTAATACAATTGGAGTAGAGAAAGTGGAAGAGGAACCACTGGTTATCTTAGTTAATGGGGTTCTGACAAAGAGTAAGAAAATCTGGCAAGATTTAGTGGATGTTAGGAAAGTCAAAAAGGCAACATTGTATTTGAAGAAAAACTACTACAAGAATGTATATGTTGCAGAAGAGCAAGTAAGTGAAGAAGAGGATAGCGATTTGTGTGCTGGTCAAATTGAGAAAGTAGAAGCCTCTAAAAATGAAGAAATATATGAACATTATAGTGTTCATCCTTTGCATTCCAAGGAAGTCATGGGGAATGCTATTGAGTTGTTTCAAATGAAACAAGCCAAAGGAAGTCCCATTAGTGTTTGGGAGGAAATTTTGGAAGCTCGGTGTTTCCCACAGCTATTTCCAACAGGTCAAGGAGGAAGATATGATGAGCGACCTGATCAAATTCCTGCTTCTGAATACCAGACTTTACGATTGTATGCAGAAGATCCTAGGTTTCGTCAATGCATTCCCTATTTGTTTCATCTACTGTTTGAAAGCGATCTGTCTGGACTGTCATATGCAGTGAACCACATCTTGAAAAGTGGTGTACACATGCAAAATATCTCGGCAAGTGACTTTATGGATAAAGTCAATGTGCAAGACAGTATTTTGGATTCTCACTTGATTAATCTCATGGCGTGTCAGCGTGGTACTAATGAGTACTGGTACCGTCGTCATGGTGATTTAAAATATATGCTGAGGAACTTAGGAACTCCCACATGGTTCCTCACTCTCAGCTGTGCCGAGTATGGCTGGGAAGACTTACTTGAATTTCTAGGAGAAGCAAATGGAAACATTGAAAATATCGAATTCAAGACACCCGGAGAACTGTGCTCCTTGGATCCAGTGAATGTATGCAGGTACTTCAATCATAGATTTGAAGCTATGATGTCTTTCATCATGAACAAGAAAAATCCACCTCTTGGAGAGGTGTTGGATTTCTTCTGGAGAAAGGAGTACCAAGCAAGAGGTGCTCCTCATATACATATGCTGCTGTGAATCAAAGATGCACCCAATTTTGGAACAGATCCGGATGACTTAGTGATGAGTTTCATAGAACAGTATTCTACATGTGCTGTTCCAAAGGCAAAGGAAGACAAAAGCCTAAGAGAACAAGTTTTACGCTTCCAAAGCCATCGTTGTGGAAAGTACTGTCGTCGTAAATTCAGAAACAAGGACAAGTTCTACACAAAATGTCGTTTCGCCTTTCCACGACCGGTGATTTCTAAAGGAAGAGTGAACAGTTTGATGTCTTCGCTGCGACATAATGTGATGAAGAAATCACCCAAAAATACGTACAATTGTCAAGTCCACCCTGGTGCCATCACCTTTTGCCTCTCTACCAGGTATCAGACTGAAGAAGTTTCCCTGGTTCCATCGTTCTCATCTTTTGAGAAAGAAGTTGTTGGCATAAACCATGTAGGGACAAAGACCTTCTGTCATTGTGCCACGCTCTAGTCTTTTGAATTTGCAGCGGCCATTTCGTGCGCGCGCTTCCTAACGCTGCGCACTTCAACTGCCTATTTCGAGGATAACGGTTGTTTCCTGAGAGTCTCCGCTGAGGCGTCTCAATTCCTGTCAGCCGTCATCATTTTGGTTCTTGTTTTCGAATGAAGAAGAGTGCAGAACCTGTCTCATCGTACTGGTAGCTGTGAGAGGTATTTCGGCGTTGTTGTGAATCTCCTCCGGCTTAAGTTATCTCTCCGGAGTCGAGGTAAGACGTTCCAGAGCTCGAATTCACATTCGAGCATTTCAGCAGCAGCAGCAGAGGTTTCCTGTTTGTATCCTTTATTTTTGCGCTAGAACTGAATTTGCTGCGCTAAGGATATCATATCGAAAAAAGACATTTCTGGTTGGGAACATGTTGCAGAAGTCCACTATGGTTCCCAAGTCAGTACAGCATCTGTAGGTTCTACTCTCTGCGGTGTTTGAAAGGCTTGTCTGCTAATTTGAAGTTATTCCAGCGGGACTGCAAGGGTCCTTTTTGAGTTAAAGACATTGTTCCATTAAATTTTGAACTCTATGCACACGAGTCAATTCAAGGAAAAATTTGAGAGAAGGCGAGCAGTGCAGTCTACTGTAATTACAAACATTCTTTTGTGCGAGAACTTTCAGTTGGAATGCAGCAAACCAAGAGTCCAGTGAAATAATATCGTGAAGTTCAGTTCCTTCATCTAACTATTGACTGGCAGACCATCGTAGTAGTGTCTAGGGTTATAATGTATGCGCATATAGTTTATATCCTTATTCATGATTGGTGGTTTGTGAATTGAATTTCTGCAGACCTACATCTTCTTCTGGATTTGTGTTTCAACTAATTCCATAAATAGCATATTACCTACTATACTGAGAGAGGCAAAATCCACACCCATTGCAGGTATTCATAGAGTGATTAAAGCTTAGTGAAGAAACGCCAGTTCTTGTGAGAATGTATTAATGCTGTGCTACTTCTTACAGGTCTCCAAAGCAGCAACCAATCGTGAAGGCACCTGGGTGTGGCAGTCTCTCTTGTTTGTTATCCACTTCCCCTTTCCCTTTCATTCCTGAGCTCAGAGTCCTCTGGGAGCAGGGGTGACGGGGAGTTGGGAAATTATCTTCTGAAGACCCTCTCCAGATCGTCCCCACAGAATACTAGAGTTTAGGTACGGTCCTCTTGACAGATTGAAGTGCCAACTAAGTGCCTTCTGTCTGGGCGAGATGGCTGAGGGTTGGGATGTCAAGGCCTTGACCTCCATTCTTGAAGGCATGCAAAAACAGCTGAGTGAGACTCAGGAAGAGATTAAGAAATCCAATCGGGAGACTAGTTATCTACGTCAGAGATTAGATGAGTTAGCCATTAGTCCCAATCCAAGTTTTGAAAGATCCAAGTTTCAGGGTTTTGCACCATCCTCGTCCTCATCAGAGTTAACAACTCAAGTGGTGCATGCTATGTCGCCCACTATTCCTTTGGCCCCACCTGAAAGATTTCAGGGAGATCCACATAAGGCTCAAATTTTCCTGACACAATGCTCTTTGCACTTTTTGTGCAAACCAATTTTGTTTAAGGAGGATCAGTCCAAAGTGGCATTTGTTCTGTCTTACCTGAGTGGGGATGCTGCGGCGTGGTCTTTACCCTTGGTATCAGTTGATGATCCGGTGCTCTACAAATTTGAAGACTTTAAAGCAGAATTTTTACGAATATTTGACAGAAGAACAATTTCGCAAACCACAGACAATGAGTTGTTGGATTTAAAGCAGGGAAATAGAGAGCTGGTGGCATACATTGCTCAGTTTAACAAACTCATTGTGGAAACCAATTGGCCCACGGCAAAGAGAGCAGAGATTTTCTATAGGGGATTGAAGGACGAGCTTAAGGATGGGCTGGCTCAAATTCCTAAGAGACCTACTGATGTTTCTGAATTAATTGACTTAGTGTTGCACATTGATCAACGGCAGTCTGAAAGGCGGAGTGAACGTCGTAAGGATTATCGGGTGATACCACCCAGATTGGATCGTGCTCGGCCAGAAGCGA
The DNA here is from genome assembly GCF_964261635.1 of Lissotriton helveticus. Taxonomy (NCBI): domain Eukaryota; kingdom Metazoa; phylum Chordata; class Amphibia; order Caudata; family Salamandridae; genus Lissotriton; species Lissotriton helveticus. Next base: position 588,582,543 of record NC_136071.1, read on the forward strand.
GTAAGAGTAATGAGGGAAGTTTTGTCGAGGAAGCCATGCAAATAGGGTCAGTACGGGGCCCACTTAGCAAGGAGGAGAGAGAAAAAAGGCGTGCTGGCAAGCTTTGTATGTATTGTGGTCAATCGGGCCATTTTGTTCGAGAATGTCCAAAGAAGCCAAAGCAGTCTGCGTGGGTAAAAGATCGGGTCCACCAGTAGATGGAGTTGCACTGGTGGGAGCAGCACAAGAGTCAGCTCCAAAGTCACAGTCTTTAGCAAATACTTTGCAATCTTCAGCTCCTCATCTCATTTTGTCCAGTAAAATTCAGTTTGGTGAGGCGACTCATGAAAACATTTCCATTATGATTGATTCCGGAGCCACAGGCAATTTTTGTGACATCCAATTTGCTAAGTCATTGGGAATTCATTTTGTAAGGAAGCCTAGACCGGAGCCAGTTCGGGCAGTGAATGGTACAAATCTGTCTTCTGGACCAATCGTGGCTGACACGGAAGTAATTACAGTATACGGCCCAGGAGATCATCAGAGTTTTGTTCGATTCAATTTAATAGATGCTCCCCAGTTTCAGTTAATTTTAGGATTGCCTTGGCTGACGGAGCATAATCCGAAGATTGACTGGGCCAAGCGTACCTTGAACATGACGTCCAAGTTTTGTCAAGATCATTGTTTTCATCCTCTTGCGGAAAATCCTCATCAGACCATGTCGTCTAGTTTAGCGGATCAAGTTCAAATTATCTGCCCACTGGAAGTTCCTGAGATCCCTGAAGAATATCACGACTTGGCAGAGGTATTTAACGAACAGGAGGCTCGAAAATTGCCTCCTCATCGAGCTTACGACTGTCGCATTGAATTGGAACCTGGAGCCTCACTTCCATGCAGTCGCATTTATGCATTATCTGAGCCGGAGAATCTGCACTTAAAAGAGTACATTGAACAAAACTTAGCCAATGGTTTTATACGCCCATCGAAGTCTCCAGTTTCATCTCCTCTCTTTTTTATCCCTAAGAAGGATGGTACTTTAAGAACTTGTATTGATTATAGAGCGCTTAATCTGGTCACCAAGAAGAATCGCTATCCTTTGCCACTCATCTCAGAACTTTTGGACCAGGTTAAGGAGGCTCATATCTATACAAAATTAGACCTCAGAGGAGCTTATCATTTGGTTCGTATGGCTGAGGGAGAAGAATGGAAGACAGCTTTTCGCACCAGACTGGGATTATTTGAATATCAGGTGATGCCCTTTGGGCTCTGTAATGCCCCTGCTGTGTTCCAGCACTTTGTGAATGATATTCTTCGTGAGTTTTTGGATCGATTTGCAGTCGTGTATATCGACGATATTTTGATTTTTTCCAACAGTCGGGAAGACCTTTTGTCCCATGTGCGAATCATTCTAGAAAGACTTCTTGAACATCAGCTATATGTGAAACTGGAAAAATGCGTATTTCATTCCTCCAAAGTAGAGTTTTTGGGTTTCATTCTATCTCCAGATGGGGTGTCAATGGATGACACCAAACTTCAAGCAATTAAGAATTGGCCAGCCCCCCGATCAGTAAAAGAGATACAAAGTTTTTTGGAATTTGCCAATTTCTACCGACGGTTCATTCATAATTTTTCAAGCAAAGTGAGTCCCATAACCAGGTTGCTGCGGAAGAATGAAAAATTTGTTTGGGAACCAGTTACGGAGGAAGCTTTTCAATCATTGAAAGAGGCGTTCACCACTGCACCTGTCCTGCAGCATCCAGATTTGCATGAACCCTTTTATGTGGAGGCTGACGCTTCGAATTTAGCTATTGGAGGAATTTTGTCTCAGAGACAAAAGGACACTGGCCAGTTGCATCCGGTAGCCTATCATTCTCGAAAGTTAACTCCAGCAGAGATAAATTATTCAATTGCCGATAAAGAATTATTGGCAGTAAAGGATACCTTTCAGGTCTGGCGACATTATTTATTAGGTGCCAGGCATACAATTACGGTCTTCACAGATCATCGAAATCTGCAATTTCTGAAGTCTGCTCGAACATTATCTCCTCGTCAACTAAGGTGGTCCCTCTTCTTTGCAGACTATGACTTTGTTCTCACTTATAAGCCAGGCGCAGCAAATGCAAAGGCGGATGCCTTATCTCGGTTGGAGTTAGGTAGTGAAGCTGAGCACCAGGTGGAGCGCTATGTCATCCCAGAAGAGAAGATTGTAGCTATTTCTGTGGAGGATGATTTGGGCAACAGAATTTGTACTGAGTTTGCTCAACAGAAATTTGAAAATTGGGAAAAAGAAGGTCCTGATCGGGTGATAAAGGAAGGAAAACCTTATCAATCTGGAAAAATATTTGTTCCCAGTGAAGAGCTCCGAGGCCAAGTTATACAGCAGTTTCATGATCATTTGTTGGCTGGTCACAAGGGAGTTGCAAAGACCTTGGAGTTGGTAAAGAGAGAATTTATTTGGCCAGGCATGGAAGCTCAGGTTAAGCAGTACATAGCCACTTGTGAGCAATGTGTCAAAGGAAAAACCATTAGACAGCTCCCACAGGGGTTACTTCAGCCGTTGCCAGTTGCCCCGTCTCCCTGGCATACCATTTCAATGGATTTCATTGTCGACTTACCCTCCAGTCAGGGGAGCACCGTGATTTGGGTGGTGGTGGATCAGTTTACAAAGATGAGCCACTTTATTCCTTTAAAGTCCCTTCCTACTGCCCCTCAACTGGCCAATTTGTTTGTTCAGCATGTGGTTAAGCTTCATGGTATTCCCAAGATGTGATCTCTGATCGCGGTCCACAATTTGTGTCTCGCTTCTGGAGATCCTTTTTGAAGGGGATGGGAGTAGATTCTCGTCTGTCCACCAGTTTTCATCCGGAAACGGATGGACAGACTGAGCGAGTGAATCAGGACCTGGAGCAGTATCTCCGTCTGTATCTTATGGATCAGGAGGGCGAGTGGCCATCCTTACTTAGTACAGCGGAGTTTGCTTACAATAATTCCATTCATTCAGCCACTGGTTTCTCCCCCTTCTTTTTAAATTCTGGAAGGCACCCGAATATGATGGTGGGTAAGATTGAGGTAGAGGTTCCAGCTGCTCAAGAGGTTCTTTTCAGTTTACAACAATCCTATCAGTTGGCTTTTTCCAACCTTTCTAAGGCCAAGGCATGTTATAAGAGGTCAGCTGATCGAAAGAGAAAAGAAAGTCCTCAGTTTAAATCTGGAGAGTTGGTTTGGATTTCCACTAAACACATGAGATTGCATGGGAATAGAAAGTTCCAACCCAGGTTTGTGGGCCCTTTCCCCGTAGAAAAGATGGTGAATCCCGTTAGTGTGAGAGTCACTCTTCCAAGTTCCATGAAGATCCATCCTACTTTTCATGTTTCCTTGGTGAGAAAGAGTCCGCCTCAGCTAAGGCAGGAAGCCCCTCCCGCCCCTGTTATAGTTCAGTCCTCGGAAGAGTTTGAGGTCAAAAGAATTTTAGATTCCAAGTTTAAAAGAGGAAGTTTGTTCTATTTGGTGGACTGGAAGGGGTACGGTCCTGAGGAGAGATCTTGGGAGCCTAGTTGTAATGTTCATGCCCCCAGGCTAGTGGCAGCTTTTCACAAATCTTTCCCGCAGAAACCTGGAGAGGGGGCTTTGGTGGGGGTACTGTCAAGTCCACCCTGGTGCCATCACCTTTTGCCTCTCTACCAGGTATCAGACTGAAGAAGTTTCCCTGGTTCCATCGTTCTCATCTTTTGAGAAAGAAGTTGTTGGCATAAACCATGTAGGGACAAAGACCTTCTGTTATTGTGCCACGCTAGTAGGGAGGTTGGCGTTCTAGTCTTTTGAATTTGCAGCGGCCATTTCGTGCGCGTGCTTCCTGAGCACTGCGCACTTCAACTGCCTATTTCGAGGATAACGGTTGTTTCCTGAGAGTCTCCGCTGAGGCGTCTCAATTCCTGTCAGCCGTCATCATTTTGGTTCTTGTTTTCTAATGAAGAAGAGTGCAGAACCTGTCTCATCGTACTGGTAGCTGTGAGAGGTATTTCGGCGTTGTTGTGAATCTCCTCCGGCTTAAGTTATCTCTCCGGAGTCGAGGTAAGACGTTCCAGAGCTCGAATTCACATTCGAGCATTTCAGCAGCAGCAGCAGAAGTTTCCTGTTTGTATCCTTTATTTTTGCGCTAGAACTGAATTTGCTGCGCTAAGGATATCATATCGAAAAAATACATTTCTGGTTGGGAACATGTTGCAGAAGTCCACTATGGTTCCCAAGTCAGTACAGCATCTGTCGGTTCTACTCTCTGCGGTGTTTGAAAGGCTTGTCTGCTAATTTGAAGTTATTCCAGCGGGACTGCAAGGGTCCTTTTTGAGTTAAAGACATTGTTCCATTAAATTTTGAACTCTATGCACACAAGTCAATTCAAGGAACAATTTGAGAGAAGGCGAGCAGTGCAGTCTACTGTAATTACAAACATTCTTTTGTGCGAGAACTTTCAGTTGGAATGCAGCAAACCAAGAGTCCAGTGAAATAATATCGTGAAGTTCAGTTCCTTCATCTAACTATTGACTGGCAGACCATCGTAGTAGTGTCTAGGGTTATAATGTATGCGCATATAGTTTATATCCTTATTCATGATTGGTGGTTTGTGAATTGAATTTCTGCAGACCTACATCTTCTTCTGGATTTGTGTTTCAACTAATTCCATAAATAGCATATTACCTACTATACTGAGAGAGGCAAAATCCACACCCATTGCAGGTATTCATAGAGTGATTAAAACTTAGTGAAGAAACGCCAGTTCTTGTGAGAATGTATTAATGTTGTGCTACTTCTTACAGGTCTCCAAAGCAGCAACCAATCGTGAAGGTACCTGGGTGTGGCAGTCTCTCTTGTTTGTTATCCACTTCCCCTTTTCCTTTCATTCCTGAGCTCAGAGTCCTCTGGGAGCAGGGGTGACGGGGAGTTGGGAAATTATCTTCTGAAGACCCTCTCCAGATCGTCCCCACAGAATACTAGAGTTCAGGTACGGTCCTCTTGACAACAATTTAAAAAGGAACGAAGAGTCCAAGTACATCAACGACTACAACCCAGTGATTTTGTCCATGTGGAATGCTAACATGGATATACAGTTTGTGGCTGATAACTGTATGGCTGTGGCTCGGTATGTGACATCTTACATCACCAAAAAAGAAAAGACAGAATTGAAGGATATGTGGGAGGACATTTCCCATGAAAAGAGCCTCAGTAAGAAGTTGTACAGTTTCAGTCTGAAGATGTTGTCGCATCGAGAAATCGGAGCTTACGAATGTTCTGACCGGTTGTCTTCAGCAAGTCTCTATGCCAAATCCAGGAGTATCATTTGGGCGAGTCTTGGTCTTGCTGCAACGCGTAATCGAGTTCTGAAACCTGTACGAGAAATTGAGTATTTGGCGGAAAAGGAGCCAAACAGTACAGATATTTTGAAGACCAACATGTTGGATACATATTATCCAAATAGAAGCAGTCACCTCGACAATGTTTGTCTGTATGAGGTTCTACAAAATTACATATTCAAGAGGAACATCAAAGAAGATATTGATAAAGGAGTGTATGCTGTAATTGGAAGTGAGGGATGTCTGGTCAAGCAAAGAAAATGCCACTTGGTAAACCATCGAAAATTGAGTGGCGAATCTCCTGAAAGAAAAGGGTTTTTCTATTTAGCACTTTTGCAACTTTTCAAGCCTTGGCGTGCAGAAGAGGAACTGCTTGGAGATTTCCTCTGTTACGAAGACTCTTTCAATGCCGCCAAAGAGACCATAGAATGTCCTGTTTTTCCCAAATATCTAGAAATGTTGAATGCGGAAATCGAGCAGGAAGCAACGATTGCAGCCGAGATTGCTAGAGACAGTTCTCAGGACAGTCAGAGTTCTGTTTCATTGAGTCAGGATCCACTAGGAGGACCAGTTATCGAAAATGAAGCTGCCACTGCCATGATTGAAGTGGAAAGAGCCATGGCACATGCTCAGGAGGATGCGGTTAACTTAGAAGACTTGGAAAGACAACTCAACGTTGAGCAGAGGAAAATATATGCCAAAGTTACCAACCAAATAGATCATGGATTAAGTCATGAGAAGAAAGAGTGCTCATGTACGTCGTTGAAGCCTGTCCGACTGTACGTGAGTGGAGAAGCGGGAACTGGAAAAAGTTTCCTCATTAAAGCAATTTCATGTTATTTGCAGAAAAGGACTGAGTCATCGCTGTCTTGTGTTGTCACCGCTCCAACTGGACTGGCAGCACATAACATTAAAGGTATTACTTTGCATCGTCTACTGATGCTGCCAGTGGAGCATGATAACAAATTACAATACCACAAGCTATCTGGAGATGCTTGTTGTGAAGTTTCAAGAGTCTTGAGGAAAATGAAACTTCTTATCATTGACGAAGTAAGCATGGTTTCCAATGTCATGCTTGCCTTTGTGCATTTGAGAATGCAAGAAGTTCTCAAAACAGAGTATGATGTGTTATTCGGTGGCAAACACATCATTGTTTTCGGTGATCTTCTGCAGCTGACACCAGTGAAAGGACAACCTGTGTTCAAAATGCTCACGCATGAAGATACCAGGAAGTGCCTAGGGAGTATTGGCAACGTCAATATATGGTTAAACTTCAATTATGCTGAACTGCGTGAAAATATGCGTCAAGCTAAGGATGAAGATTATAAGAATATTCTACAAGATGTTAGAATCGGAAAAGTGACCGAGCATGGGAAAGAAGCTTTACATGCACGATTACTGTCAAATTTGTATCCAGAAGAAGACGTTGTGCCTGAGAATATTTTTCAGAAAATTACTGAGAAGAAATCTGGAATATGTTTGATGCCAACTCTTGCAGAATGTGCCATCTTCAACAACAAAATGTTGCATTTAGAAAACCAAGAGATTGTGAAACTGGAAGCTATTGACAGAGTAGAGCATATGGGAGCAACAATTATTTTGTCTGAGAATTTGAAATCAAAATTGGATTCATTAGAGAAGACTATATCTAAAACTGCTGGTTTTGAAAAGACTCTGAATGTGTGCTTAAATTGACGTATAATTTTAAGAAGGAATTTACATGTTGAAAGAGGTCTGGTAAATGGATCAATGGGTAATGTTGTTGATTTTGAGAAATACAGAAATAGAGATGGAATTGAATTTTTAAAAATAAAATTTGATGGCATTGAGGAAGTACAGCTAATTGGTCGTTGCTCTGCTAGGTTTTTGCTTGTAAAAGACTTATATGTTCGCCGTAAGCAGTTTCCTGTTTGCTTGGCATATGCGGTGACAATCCATAAATCGCAAGGTTTAAGTGTAGACAGTGCATTGGTGAATATTGGCAGTTCTGTGTTCAAGGAGGGTATGGCATATGTGGCATTGTCACGAGTCAGAACTTTATCGGGATTGTACTTGATTGAGTGTGATGTCACAAACATTTGTGCGGATCTAGATTGTGTTAAGGAATACAATAGGTTAAGAAGAGAGTATGCGCCACATTTGCCTCAATATCCTTTGTTTGAGAAACGTGTGGTAGGCCGGAAACGAAGAAATGTGACCAATAGTAGAGAGGTTGTAGCAAAAAGACGAAAAGTCGATGAACCAGAAATTATAAGCAGAAAGAAAAAGGATTTTGTTGAAGATGTTGTTGGTTTTCAATTTGAAAACAGTTCTGGTGTCAACTGCTATGCTAATGTAGTGGTTAATGTTTTGTTTTCTCTAGAAAATTTAAAAGAAGAGATTGTGGTCAATTCGGATCAAAGATTTTGCAGTTTGTTGAATTCTGTGTTAGAGAAATGTAGCACTGATAGAACAAAAATAGAAAGTGTGTCTGAAATTCGAAATCTGTTAGACAAATGTTCAGGTCAAACGCAATTCTCTCAAAATATTCAGCAAGATTGTCAGGAGTTTTTAATGTATATGCTTGATGTATTGCAAGATGAAGGTGTAGATGTAGATAACCTGTTTGGCCTTTCTTATCAATGGCAACATGACTGCGAGAACTGTAGGGTATCAAGTACTACTAGTGTAGACTCAGAAAAATGTATATATTTAACTTTGCCAGACACTAAATCAGTGTCCTTTAATAAGCTAGTAAAAGCAGCTGATCACAACATGGAGTGTAGCCAATGTAAGTCTGAAATGTTGTCCACATTATTTATACGAACATATGGCCAGTATGTCATTTTAATGTTCCAACGATGTAGGCCTGATGGAACAAAATTGACAACTTTAATTAAAAATGTTGTGGCTTCGCAGTTGTCAATATCAGGAAGGACTTTTGTAACTGCAGCAATTATATATCATGACGGTCCTTCAACAACATCAGGACATTACACAGCTTATTTGAAGTCTAGAAACGGCTGGTCATTCTGCAATGATTCTGTTTTAACTTTTTAAAAAAAATTGCCTTTTGACCGTAAAAATTCTTACCTGGTGTTTTTACAACCAAAATATTAGGGAAAGAATCTCGGGATTTGCTCTGAGGAATTTCAAGAGGTTCTAATGGCTCCTACACTATTTGGCCTTGAGGATAAGTGTAGTACAGAGTCAAAAGTTATTTTTCAGTTTTAACTATTTCCTGAAAAAAAGAAGGTTTTTTTACAGAAAGTGGTGGGCACAGATTAGTTAAAGGAGAACAGAGTATTTCCCAAAGCAAACGGTGTTCTTACCATAATACTTGACGTCATGGAAAAATAACTGCACTTTGAATGAGTTCAGAAAAACTGTTTCTTTTAATAAGCTAATTCAAGCAGCCAATCAAAACATGGAGTAGAGGTAATGTAAGTCTGCAATGCTGTCGATATATTTTGAACAAACTTTTGGTTATAATGTCATTTAAAAATTCCAACTATATAAACCTGATGAAAATAAGTTTTCAACTTTAATTACAAATGTTATGGCTACACAGTCGTTGATTTTAGGAAGAACATTTCTAACTGCAGCTATTATATGACATGATGGTCCTTTGACAACATTCACTTATTACACATCTTATTAAAAATATTCTTACTTTCTGTTTTCAGAAGAAAGAATATAGGGTAGGTAACTGGCCTATAATGATTCTAGAGGTTGATATAATTTTATGTACTGTTTTAAATTGCTTTGTGATTAAAAGTGATGTAGAGAATTAAATAATTGTAGTAGTCATAGAGGTAGTATAAGTCTGCTTCATAGTAAGCAGTATCAGTGTCATAGGAAATGTGGAACATGAGTGAGCAAGAAGGGTGAGATATTACTAGTACAGGATTGTGAAAGTGATCTTGAACGTTTTCTTTGTGAAAGTTGCGGAAAAAGAAAATGACGGGATTTGCTTAGAAGCATTCCAAGAGTTATAAATGGCTCTTACACGATTTGGCCTTGTGGAAAAGTGTGGTAGAGAGCGAGAAGTCTTTTATTGTATGTAACATATTTGTCAAAACGATGGAGCTTTTCTTTCAGAAAGTGGCGGGCTGAAAATAATAACAGCACAACAGAGTGTAAGCTGTTAATAGGATATCCTTCGACGTCATGGAAAGTAAGTTAATTTTAAGGAGTTCTGATTTTTGATTGGTTATGTTATATGGGTTTTTTAAACACAATCATTTTGATTGTTTTTTTTTCCCCGCTGTTACATGATGAATACCTTCAAGTCACTGTTTTTAGTGAAATTTGATAAATTCTGAGAACAGCAAAAATAAACCATTTAACATGTATAATTAATTCTGTACTTTTTGTATTTATGATATACATTTAGAACTGCGTAGGAGGCATGGAGAAGCTGAGGCTTCTGTAAGTGTCAAAGTTGTTGCATACAGTGCTCACATTCTGCGTAGTCTTTCATATGATAGACTACATCTGCACAATGAGATACCTAAGCAAAGGAAACACAGGTGATGTGATTGTGGAATTAGCAAAAAGAATTGCACGTTTTTCAATTACATCACCTGTGTTTTCTAACATTACGAATCACATTGTGCAGATGAGGTTTAGGCCTGTCCAGGGACACAGAAGAGGGGTGGCCTTTGTTCAAGAGTGAAGTGGACATGACTCACTTCATTGGTAGGCCTGCACATGTATTATCTCCTCTGTAGTCTTCAACAAGCCTAAATTTAATCTGCAACCCTGAGTAGGCCTCACCTCAAACAAATCTCTGGATAGGCCTCAGCTTATCGTCATCCTGAATCAATCATTTAAAATATATGGGGCAGATTTATGATGGCCGTGTGCCTCTTTTGCGCCGCTGTTGCGTCACTTTTGTGATGCAGCAGTGATGCAAAAGATGCACCATGTTGCAAGATAGGCCTCACTTCATCTCCAACAAGATACCGTCAGTTTAAACTGTAAACATTTAGGACTGTGTAGGGGGCATGGAGAAGCTGAATCTTCTGTAAATGTCAAAATTTTTGTATACAGTGCTCAGCTTCTGTGTACTCTTTGATATGCTAGACTCCATCTGCACTATGAGATACCTAAGCAAAGGAAACACAGGTGAAGTGATTGTGAAATGAGGAAAAGAAATTACACATTTTTCAATTACATCACCTGTGTTTCCTAACTTTACGAATCACATTGTGCAGATGAGGTTTAGGCCTGTCCACGGACACAGAAGAGGTCTGGCCTTTGTTCAAGAGTGAAGTGGACATGACTCACTTCATTGGTAGGCCTGCACATGTATTATCTCCTCTGTACTCTTCAACAAGCCTAAATTTCATCTGCAACCCTGAGTAGGCCTCACCTCAAACAAACCTCTGGATAGGCCACACCTTATCGTCATCCTGAATCAATCATTTAAAATGTTAGGGACAGATTTATGATAGCCGTGTGCCTCTTTTGCGCCTCTGTGCATCACTTTTGTGACGCAGTGGTGGTGCAAAAGATTTGCTATGTTGCGACATATTTACAACTTGATGCATCTAGGCAGATGTGTCATGCTGTAAAGTCCTGTGCCACATGAAACCAATGCAGCAGTGATGCAAAAGATGCACCATGTTGCAAGACAGGCCTCACTTCATCTCCAACAAGATACCGTCAGTTTAAAATGTAAACATTTAGGACTGTGTAGGGGGCATGGAGAAGCTGAATCTTCTGTAAATGTCAAAATTGTTGTATACAGTGCTCAACTTCTGTGTACTCTTTGATATGCTAGACTCCATCTGCACTATGAGATACCTAAGCAAAGGAAACACAGGTGATGTGATTGTGAAATGAGGGAAAGAAATTCCACATTTTTCAATTACATCACCTGTGTTTCCTAACTTTACGAATGACATTGTGGAGATGAGGTTTAGGCCTGTCCACAGACACAAAAGAGGTCTGGCCTTTGTTCAAAAGTGAAGTGGACATGACTCACTTCATTGGTAGGCCTGCACATGTATTATCTCCTCTGTACTCTTCAACAAGCCTAAATTTAATCTGCAACCCTGAGTAGGCCTCACCTCAAACAAACCTCTGGATAGGCCACACCTTATCGTAATCCTGAATCAATCATTTAAAATGTTAGGGACAGATTTATGATAGCCGTGTGCCTCTTTTGCGCCAATGTGCATCACTTTTGTGACGCAGCGGCGGTGCAAAAGATTTGCTATGTTGCGACATATTTACAACTTGATGCATCTAGGCAGATGTGTCATCCTGTAAAGTCCTGTGCCACATGAAACCTGCGTCAGATTTCATGTGAGCGTTTTGTTGTAGGGTGGCCAGTCATTTGCATGAATCCCTGTAAAACTAACACAGTAAAATTAAGAAGATTTCACTGAGTCACATTTATGGCATTGCTGAATCAAATCCTTACGCCTGTTTGAAACAGCATCGCTGGACATGGTTAAATAATATCTGCAAAATGTTACTCTTGTTAAACAATTTTACAATTATAGTCTCTGAGATTTGTCTCTTACTCTGCAACATCTCATTGTTGTTCTCTTTCTTTAAAGATAACGACAACATCAAGCATGAGTGATAATGAGCAATCTGTTGATCTCGATATTATCATTGAAATTGTGATTGAAACATCAGTGGAAGTAGATCCCTTGGATGATTTAAATCCTGAGGATGATGAAGAACATGATGAGGATGCCGATTTGTCAGAATTGTATGACATAGGGTGGGAAGCTGACCTGCTTGAGCCTATGGAACTATAAACATTTATTTTTAAAAGTTACTGGAAATGAAAAGTAAACATGTAAACCGTTTCATTTAAAATTAAACACAACTTCAAAAACAGCTTGTGTGTAGTGTCTTTAATAAAATAGTCAAATATGCTCATGAAATTAGTTCAGATTCACATATAAAACAGCACAGGTCAAATGTAGAAGCATTCCATTTCTTTGCTACTATTTGTGACTACTAAATTTGCCAAGGCACTAAAAATTATTGTATGTAAAAATGACAAGTAGTGTGTTAAATTTTTGACGACTGTTATTGATTTACTGTTTGCTAATAGTGGTTAATAAAATTTTTAATTATATTTGACCACAGATTCAACTGCAGATCATTTCGAAAGTACATAATGCCATCTAAACAACGAAACCGAAAGGCTACAAAACGTCAAAGACAGCAGCTTACTACATGCTTGCAGCAGTCCTCTACAATAAAAACTCGTCAAGTCACCAAGAAAGCTCCGGGTAAGACAACGAAATCATTCATAAGAAACATTTGTAGAAAAAAAAGTAGTACTACAGAAAATGTTTTAGTCCAGAAAAAGAGAACCAATTTAAACGGAAAGGAAAGGCCAATCAAAAATGTTACTGCTAGAGCAGGAGATAACTCTGTGCATGGTAGTAGAAGGAAAAATCAGTTTAGGGACATTCGTAGACGAATGTTCCGCAACAGGATAATTGGCAATTTGTTAAAAAATATTAAGAAAGGTCAACAGAAAGTGGTTTTTTATAAGAGAAAAAAAATTTAGAAAATTATTGATCAGGCATTTGAAATTAAGCGAAAGTTATTTATTTTGATAATCAATAGAATTAGGAAACTAAACAAGGTAATTTATGATTTAAAAACAAATAGTAGATGGAAGAGAACGGTTAATCGTAGTAATTTTTGTGAAGTTTTTTCAGGAGAATGGATGCATAGTTCAAGTTGTGAGGCATTTTTTAATGAGGAGAGTTATTTCCAGGATAATGAATTGGTGCATGCAGTTGACACCAGTGGTCGAGCTTATGAGGTGAAAGATGGTTGTCCAGTTGAAAAAGAAAAACTTGTGGCAACAGAGGCAGAAGAGGTGTTAGGTAATGAGGTTTTAGGAAGACGTCCTAAGGGACCAGTGTATATCTGGAAGTGTAGTAGTATTTGCAGTGTGGGACAGGATTCCATCAATTTGCTTTGTGATTTTGTACGGACATTTAATAAGAAAACTTTAAAACAGAAAATGAAGTTGTTGCAAGAATTATATCCTTGCAGAGTGAGAGAAGTGACAGGTTTGCATGGTCATTCACTGGCTTGTCTTTCCAGGAGAGTATGCCAGAGTGTTTTTCATCATTTCAGGATGCTAGCAGTGCATCATAATAAAGTGAGGAAATTAGTTAGAATGTTGTATTATGCTAAGAGTCCAGCAATTATGCTTAAACAATTATGCACTGCTCTTTTGCATGGTTCTGAAGTAGATGTGAAGAATATTTGTGAAGAAATTGAGTTTTGTTACTTTGCAAGTAAAGAGGAGAATGTTGAAATTGACCCAGAAGAAGAAGGTAATGTGGAAGATAGTGTACAGGTTTCCAGTACAGATAATTTTCAGAAAGAAATTGCCACGTTTCAGGTGAAATAAAGTGAGAGGCCTAATTTTACTTGTGTGTGTTGTCGACGCACTTATTATAAGAATCAGACTAAGTTAGTGGATTTATATGCGAAAAGTGAAAGTGAAAATATTAGTGAATGGAAGGATTTTGCAACATACTTGATGGTAGAAAATTGTTTTGATTTGGGATTGGATCAACGTGTGTGTACTTATTGTTGTAACAAATTAAATCAAAACCGGATGCCTGCTAGAGCGGTTCATAATAATCTGGAATTGGTTGAGATTCCTTCTGAATTGAAGGATTTAAATACTTATGAATCTATTTTGATTCAAAGTATCCATCCCTTTCAGGCTATTGTACGAATGGAGCCAAAGACAGGGAAATTGCCTCCATCAGATTTACAGAGAGGATTAAAGGGAAGAGTTGTTTATTTGCCTCTAGATTTGAAGAAAAACATTAATACAATTGGAGTAGAGAAAGTGGAAGAGGAACCACTGGTTATCTTAGTTAATGGGGTTCCGACAAAGAGTAAGAAAATCTGGCAAGATTTAGTGGATGTTAGGAAAGTCAAAAAGGCAACATTGTATTTGAAGAAAAACTACTACAAGAATGTATATGTTGCAGAAGAGCAAGTAAGTGAAGAAGAGGATAGCGATTTGTGTGCTGGTCAAATTGAGAAAGTAGAAGCCTCTAAAAATGAAGAAATATATGAACATTATAGTGTTCATCCTTTGCATTCCAAGGAAGTCATGGGGAATGCTATTGAGTTGTTTCAAATGAAACAAGCCAAAGGAAGTCCCATTAGTGTTTGGGAGGAAATTTTGGAAGCTCGGTGTTTCCCACAGCTATTTCCAACAGGTCAAGGAGGAAGATATGATGAGCGACCTGATCAAATTCCTGCTTCTGAATACCAGACTTTACGATTGTATGCAGAAGATCCTAGGTTTCGTCAATGCATTCCCTATTTGTTTCATCTACTGTTTGAAAGCGATCTGTCTGGACTGTCATATGCAGTGAACCACATCTTGAAAAGTGGTGTACACATGCAAAATATCTCGGCAAGTGACTTTATGGATAAAGTCAATGTGCAAGACAGTATTTTGGATTCTCACTTGATTAATCTCATGGCGTGTCAGCGTGGTACTAATGAGTACTGGTACCGTCGTCATGGTGATTTAAAATATATGCTGAGGAACTTAGGAACTCCCACATGGTTCCTCACTCTCAGCTGTGCCGAGTATGGCTGGGAAGACTTACTTGAATTTCTAGGAGAAGCAAATGGAAACATTGAAAATATCGAATTCAAGACACCCGGAGAACTGTGCTCCTTGGATCCAGTGAATGTATGCAGGTACTTCAATCATAGATTTGAAGCTATGATGTCTTTCATCATGAACAAGAAAAATCCACCTCTTGGAGAGGTGTTGGATTTCTTCTGGAGAAAGGAGTACCAAGCAAGAGGTGCTCCTCATATACATATGCTGCTGTGAATCAAAGATGCACCCAATTTTGGAACAGATCCGGATGACTTAGTGATGAGTTTCATAGAACAGTATTCTACATGTGCTGTTCCAAAGGCAAAGGAAGACAAAAGCCTAAGAGAACAAGTTTTACGCTTCCAAAGCCATCGTTGTGGAAAGTACTGTCGTCGTAAATTCAGAAACAAGGACAAGTTCTACACAAAATGTCGTTTCGCCTTTCCACGACCGGTGATTTCTAAAGGAAGAGTGAACAGTTTGATGTCTTCGCTGCGACATAATGTGATGAAGAAATCACCCAAAAATACGTACAATTGTCAAGTCCACCCTGGTGCCATCACCTTTTGCCTCTCTACCAGGTATCAGACTGAAGAAGTTTCCCTGGTTCCATCGTTCTCATCTTTTGAGAAAGAAGTTGTTGGCATAAACCATGTAGGGACAAAGACCTTCTGTCATTGTGCCACGCTCTAGTCTTTTGAATTTGCAGCGGCCATTTCGTGCGCGCGCTTCCTAACGCTGCGCACTTCAACTGCCTATTTCGAGGATAACGGTTGTTTCCTGAGAGTCTCCGCTGAGGCGTCTCAATTCCTGTCAGCCGTCATCATTTTGGTTCTTGTTTTCGAATGAAGAAGAGTGCAGAACCTGTCTCATCGTACTGGTAGCTGTGAGAGGTATTTCGGCGTTGTTGTGAATCTCCTCCGGCTTAAGTTATCTCTCCGGAGTCGAGGTAAGACGTTCCAGAGCTCGAATTCACATTCGAGCATTTCAGCAGCAGCAGCAGAGGTTTCCTGTTTGTATCCTTTATTTTTGCGCTAGAACTGAATTTGCTGCGCTAAGGATATCATATCGAAAAAAGACATTTCTGGTTGGGAACATGTTGCAGAAGTCCACTATGGTTCCCAAGTCAGTACAGCATCTGTAGGTTCTACTCTCTGCGGTGTTTGAAAGGCTTGTCTGCTAATTTGAAGTTATTCCAGCGGGACTGCAAGGGTCCTTTTTGAGTTAAAGACATTGTTCCATTAAATTTTGAACTCTATGCACACGAGTCAATTCAAGGAAAAATTTGAGAGAAGGCGAGCAGTGCAGTCTACTGTAATTACAAACATTCTTTTGTGCGAGAACTTTCAGTTGGAATGCAGCAAACCAAGAGTCCAGTGAAATAATATCGTGAAGTTCAGTTCCTTCATCTAACTATTGACTGGCAGACCATCGTAGTAGTGTCTAGGGTTATAATGTATGCGCATATAGTTTATATCCTTATTCATGATTGGTGGTTTGTGAATTGAATTTCTGCAGACCTACATCTTCTTCTGGATTTGTGTTTCAACTAATTCCATAAATAGCATATTACCTACTATACTGAGAGAGGCAAAATCCACACCCATTGCAGGTATTCATAGAGTGATTAAAGCTTAGTGAAGAAACGCCAGTTCTTGTGAGAATGTATTAATGCTGTGCTACTTCTTACAGGTCTCCAAAGCAGCAACCAATCGTGAAGGCACCTGGGTGTGGCAGTCTCTCTTGTTTGTTATCCACTTCCCCTTTCCCTTTCATTCCTGAGCTCAGAGTCCTCTGGGAGCAGGGGTGACGGGGAGTTGGGAAATTATCTTCTGAAGACCCTCTCCAGATCGTCCCCACAGAATACTAGAGTTTAGGTACGGTCCTCTTGACAGATTGAAGTGCCAACTAAGTGCCTTCTGTCTGGGCGAGATGGCTGAGGGTTGGGATGTCAAGGCCTTGACCTCCATTCTTGAAGGCATGCAAAAACAGCTGAGTGAGACTCAGGAAGAGATTAAGAAATCCAATCGGGAGACTAGTTATCTACGTCAGAGATTAGATGAGTTAGCCATTAGTCCTAATCCAAGTTTTGAAAGATCCAAGTTTCAGGGTTTTGCACCATCCTCGTCCTCATCAGAGTTAACAACTCAAGTGGTGCATGCTATGTCGCCCACTATTCCTTTGGCCCCACCTGAAAGATTTCAGGGAGATCCACATAAGGCTCAAATTTTCCTGACACAATGCTCTTTGCACTTTTTGTGCAAACCAATTTTGTTTAAGGAGGATCAGTCCAAAGTGGCATTTGTTCTGTCTTACCTGAGTGGGGATGCTGCGGCGTGGTCTTTACCCTTGGTATCAGTTGATGATCCGGTGCTCTACAAATTTGAAGACTTTAAAGCAGAATTTTTACGAATATTTGACAGAAGAACAATTTCGCAAACCACAGACAATGAGTTGTTGGATTTAAAGCAGGGAAATAGAGAGCTGGTGGCATACATTGCTCAGTTTAACAAACTCATTGTGGAAACCAATTGGCCCACGGCAAAGAGAGCAGAGATTTTCTATAGGGGATTGAAGGACGAGCTTAAGGATGGGCTGGCTCAAATTCCTAAGAGACCTACTGATGTTTCTGAATTAATTGACTTAGTGTTGCACATTGATCAACGGCAGTCTGAAAGGCGGAGTGAACGTCGTAAGGATTATCGGGTGATACCACCCAGATTGGATCGTGCTCGGCCAGAAGCGAGTAAGAGTAATGAGGGAAGTTTTGTCGAGGAAGCCATGCAAATAGGGTCAGTACGGGGCCCACTTAGCAAGGAGGAGAGAGAAAAAAGGCGTGCTGGCAAGCTTTGTATGTATTGTGGTCAATCGGGCCATTTTGTTCGAGAATGTCCAAAGAAGCCAAAGCAGTCTGCGTGGGTAAAAGATCGGGTCCACCAGTAGATGGAGTTGCACTGGTGGGAGCAGCACAAGAGTCAGCTCCAAAGTCACAGTCTTTAGCAAATACTTTGCAATCTTCAGCTCCTCATCTCATTTTGTCCAGTAAAATTCAGTTTGGTGAGGCGACTCATGAAAACATTTCCATTATGATTGATTCCGGAGCCACAGGCAATTTTTGTGACATCCAATTTGCTAAGTCATTGGGAATTCATTTTGTAAGGAAGCCTAGACCGGAGCCAGTTCGGGCAGTGAATGGTACAAATCTGTCTTCTGGACCAATCGTGGCTGACACGGAAGTAATTACAGTATACGGCCCAGGAGATCATCAGAGTTTTGTTCGATTCAATTTAATAGATGCTCCCCAGTTGCAGTTAATTTTAGGATTGCCTTGGCTGACGGAGCATAATCCGAAGATTGACTGGGCCAAGCGTACCTTGAACATGACGTCCAAGTTTTGTCAAGATCATTGTTTTCATCCTCTTGCGGAAAATCCTCATCAGACCATGTCGTCTAGTTTAGCGGATCAAGTTCAAATTATCTGCCCACTGGAAGTTCCTGAGATCCCTGAAGAATATCACGACTTGGCAGAGGTATTTAACGAACAGGAGGCTCGAAAATTGCCTCCTCATCGAGCTTACGACTGTCGCATTGAATTGGAACCTGGAGCCTCACTTCCATGCAGTCGCATTTATGCATTATCTGAGCCGGAGAATCTGCACTTAAAAGAGTAGATTGAACAAAACTTAGCCAATGGTTTTATACGCCCATCGAAGTCTCCAGTTTCATCTCCTCTCTTTTTTATCCCTAAGAAGGATGGTACTTTAAGAACTTGTATTGATTATAGAGCGCTTAATCTGGTCACCAAGAAGAATCGCTATCCTTTGCCACTCATCTCAGAACTTTTGGACCAGGTTAAGGAGGCTCATATCTATACAAAATTAGACCTCAGAGGAGCTTATCATTTGGTTCGTATGGCTGAGGGAGAAGAATGGAAGACAGCTTTTCGCACCAGACTGGGATTATTTGAATATCAGGTGATGCCCTTTGGGCTCTGTAATGCCCCTGCTGTGTTCCAGCACTTTGTGAATGATATTCTTCGTGAGTTTTTGGATCGATTTGCAGTCGTGTATATCGACGATATTTTGATTTTTTCCAACAGTCGGGAAGACCTTTTGTCCCATGTGCGAATCATTCTAGAAAGACTTCTTGAACATCAGCTATATGTGAAACTGGAAAAATGCGTATTTCATTCCTCCAAAGTAGAGTTTTTGGGTTTCATTCTATCTCCAGATGGGGTGTCAATGGATGACACCAAACTTCAAGCAATTAAGAATTGGCCAGCCCCCCGATCAGTAAAAGAGATACAAAGTTTTTTGGAATTTGCCAATTTCTACCGACGGTTCATTCATAATTTTTCAAGCAAAGTGAGTCCCATAACCAGGTTGCTGCGGAAGAATGAAAAATTTGTTTGGGAACCAGTTACGGAGGAAGCTTTTCAATCATTGAAAGAGGCGTTCACCACTGCACCTGTCCTGCAGCATCCAGATTTGCATGAACCCTTTTATGTGGAGGCTGACGCTTCGAATTTAGCTATTGGAGGAATTTTGTCTCAGAGACAAAAGGACACTGGCCAGTTGCATCCGGTAGCCTATCATTCTCGAAAGTTAACTCCAGCAGAGATAAATTATTCAATTGCCGATAAAGAATTATTGGCAGTAAAGGATACCTTTCAGGTCTGGCGACATTATTTATTAGGTGCCAGGCATACAATTACGGTCTTCACAGATCATCGAAATCTGCAATTTCTGAAGTCTGCTCGAACATTATCTCCTCGTCAACTAAGGTGGTCCCTCTTCTTTGCAGACTATGACTTTGTTCTCACTTATAAGCCAGGCGCAGCAAATGCAAAGGCGGATGCCTTATCTCGGTTGGAGTTAGGTAGTGAAGCTGAGCACCAGGTGGAGCGCTATGTCATCCCAGAAGAGAAGATTGTAGCTATTTCTGTGGAGGATGATTTGGGCAACAGAATTTGTACTGAGTTTGCTCAACAGAAATTTGAAAATTGGGAAAAAGAAGGTCCTGATCGGGTGATAAAGGAAGGAAAACCTTATCAATCTGGAAAAATATTTGTTCCCAGTGAAGAGCTCCGAGGCCAAGTTATACAGCAGTTTCATGATCATTTGTTGGCTGGTCACAAGGGAGTTGCAAAGACCTTGGAGTTGGTAAAGAGAGAATTTATTTGGCCAGGCATGGAAGCTCAGGTTAAGCAGTACATAGCCACTTGTGAGCAATGTGTCAAAGGAAAAACCATTAGACAGCTCCCACAGGGGTTACTTCAGCCGTTGCCAGTTGCCCCGTCTCCCTGGCATACCATTTCAATGGATTTCATTGTCGACTTACCCTCCAGTCAGGGGAGCACCGTGATTTGGGTGGTGGTGGATCAGTTTACAAAGATGAGCCACTTTATTCCTTTAAAGTCCCTTCCTACTGCCCCTCAACTGGCCAATTTGTTTGTTCAGCATGTGGTTAAGCTTCATGGTATTCCCAAGATGTGATCTCTGATCGCGGTCCACAATTTGTGTCTCGCTTCTGGAGATCCTTTTTGAAGGGGATGGGAGTAGATTCTCGTCTGTCCACCAGTTTTCATCCGGAAACGGATGGACAGACTGAGCGAGTGAATCAGGACCTGGAGCAGTATCTCCGTCTGTATCTTATGGATCAGGAGGGCGAGTGGCCATCCTTACTTAGTACAGCGGAGTTTGCTTACAATAATTCCATTCATTCAGCCACTGGTTTCTCCCCCTTCTTTTTAAATTCTGGAAGGCACCCGAATATGATGGTGGGTAAGATTGAGGTAGAGGTTCCAGCTGCTCAAGAGGTTCTTTTCAGTTTACAACAATCCTATCAGTTGGCTTTTTCCAACCTTTCTAAGGCCAAGGCATGTTATAAGAGGTCAGCTGATCGAAAGAGAAAAGAAAGTCCTCAGTTTAAATCTGGAGAGTTGGTTTGGATTTCCACTAAACACATGAGATTGCATGGGAATAGAAAGTTCCAACCCAGGTTTGTGGGCCCTTTCCCCGTAGAAAAGATGGTGAATCCCGTTAGTGTGAGAGTCACTCTTCCAAGTTCCATGAAGATCCATCCTACTTTTCATGTTTCCTTGGTGAGAAAGAGTCCGCCTCAGCTAAGGCAGGAAGCCCCTCCCGCCCCTGTTATAGTTCAGTCCTCGGAAGAGTTTGAGGTCAAAAGAATTTTAGATTCCAAGTTTAAAAGAGGAAGTTTGTTCTATTTGGTGGACTGGAAGGGGTACGGTCCTGAGGAGAGATCTTGGGAGCCTAGTTGTAATGTTCATGCCCCCAGGCTAGTGGCAGCTTTTCACAAATCTTTCCCGCAGAAACCTGGAGAGGGGGCTTTGGTGGGGGTACTGTCAAGTCCACCCTGGTGCCATCACCTTTTGCCTCTCTACCAGGTATCAGACTGAAGAAGTTTCCCTGGTTCCATCGTTCTCATCTTTTGAGAAAGAAGTTGTTGGCATAAACCATGTAGGGACAAAGACCTTCTGTTATTGTGCCACGCTAGTAGGGAGGTTGGCGTTCTAGTCTTTTGAATTTGCAGCGGCCATTTCGTGCGCGCGCTTCCTGAGCACTGCGCACTTCAACTGCCTATTTCGAGGATAACGGTTGTTTCCTGAGAGTCTCCGCTGAGGCGTCTCAATTCCTGTCAGCCGTCATCATTTTGGTTCTTGTTTTCGAATGAAGAAGAGTGCAGAACCTGTCTCATCGTACTGGTAGCTGTGAGAGGTATTTCGGCGTTGTTGTGAATCTCCTCCGGCTTAAGTTATCTCTCCGGAGTCGAGGTAAGACGTTCCAGAGCTCGAATTCACATTCGAGCATTTCAGCAGCAGCAGCAGAAGTTTCCTGTTTGTATCCTTTATTTTTGCGCTAGAACTGAATTTGCTGCGCTAAGGATATCATATCGAAAAAATACATTTCTGGTTGGGAACATGTTGCAGAAGTCCACTATGGTTCCCAAGTCAGTACAGCATCTGTCGGTTCTACTCTCTGCGGTGTTTGAAAGGCTTGTCTGCTAATTTGAAGTTATTCCAGCGGGACTGCAAGGGTCCTTTTTGAGTTAAAGACATTGTTCCATTAAATTTTGAACTCTATGCACACAAGTCAATTCAAGGAACAATTTGAGAGAAGGCGAGCAGTGCAGTCTACTGTAATTACAAACATTCTTTTGTGCGAGAACTTTCAGTTGGAATGCAGCAAACCAAGAGTCCAGTGAAATAATATCGTGAAGTTCAGTTCCTTCATCTAACTATTGACTGGCAGACCATCGTAGTAGTGTCTAGGGTTATAATGTATGCGCATATAGTTTATATCCTTATTCATGATTGGTGGTTTGTGAATTGAATTTCTGCAGACCTACATCTTCTTCTGGATTTGTGTTTCAACTAATTCCATAAATAGCATATTACCTACTATACTGAGAGAGGCAAAATCCACACCCATTGCAGGTATTCATAGAGTGATTAAAACTTAGTGAAGAAACGCCAGTTCTTGTGAGAATGTATTAATGTTGTGCTACTTCTTACAGGTCTCCAAAGCAGCAACCAATCGTGAAGGTACCTGGGTGTGGCAGTCTCTCTTGTTTGTTATCCACTTCCCCTTTTCCTTTCATTCCTGAGCTCAGAGTCCTCTGGGAGCAGGGGTGACGGGGAGTTGGGAAATTATCTTCTGAAGACCCTCTCCAGATCGTCCCCACAGAATACTAGAGTTCAGGTACGGTCCTCTTGACAACAATTTAAAAAGGAACGAAGAGTCCAAGTACATCAACGACTACAACCCAGTGATTTTGTCCATGTGGAATGCTAACATGGATATACAGTTTGTGGCTGATAACTGTATGGCTGTGGCTCGGTATGTGACATCTTACATCACCAAAAAAGAAAAGACAGAATTGAAGGATATGTGGGAGGACATTTCCCATGAAAAGAGCCTCAGTAAGAAGTTGTACAGTTTCAGTCTGAAGATGTTGTCGCATCGAGAAATCGGAGCTTACGAATGTTCTGACCGGTTGTCTTCAGCAAGTCTCTATGCCAAATCCAGGAGTATCATTTGGGCGAGTCTTGGTCTTGCTGCAACGCGTAATCGAGTTCTGAAACCTGTACGAGAAATTGAGTATTTGGCGGAAAAGGAGCCAAACAGTACAGATATTTTGAAGACCAACATGTTGGATACATATTATCCAAATAGAAGCAGTCACCTCGACAATGTTTGTCTGTATGAGGTTCTACAAAATTACATATTCAAGAGGAACATCAAAGAAGATATTGATAAAGGAGTGTATGCTGTAATTGGAAGTGAGGGATGTCTGGTCAAGCAAAGAAAATGCCACTTGGTAAACCATCGAAAATTGAGTGGCGAATCTCCTGAAAGAAAAGGGTTTTTCTATTTAGCACTTTTGCAACTTTTCAAGCCTTGGCGTGCAGAAGAGGAACTGCTTGGAGATTTCCTCTGTTACGAAGACTCTTTCAATGCCGCCAAAGAGACCATAGAATGTCCTGTTTTTCCCAAATATCTAGAAATGTTGAATGCGGAAATCGAGCAGGAAGCAACGATTGCAGCCGAGATTGCTAGAGACAGTTCTCAGGACAGTCAGAGTTCTGTTTCATTGAGTCAGGATCCACTAGGAGGACCAGTTATCGAAAATGAAGCTGCCACTGCCATGATTGAAGTGGAAAGAGCCATGGCACATGCTCAGGAGGATGCGGTTAACTTAGAAGACTTGGAAAGACAACTCAACGTTGAGCAGAGGAAAATATATGCCAAAGTTACCAACCAAATAGATCATGGATTAAGTCATGAGAAGAAAGAGTGCTCATGTACGTCGTTAAAGCCTGTCCGACTGTACGTGAGTGGAGAAGCGGGAACTGGAAAAAGTTTCCTCATTAAAGCAATTTCATGTTATTTGCAGAAAAGGACTGAGTCATCGCTGTCTTGTGTTGTCACCGCTCCAACTGGACTGGCAGCACATAACATTAAAGGTATTACTTTGCATCGTCTACTGATGCTGCCAGTGGAGCATGATAACAAATTACAATACCACAAGTTATCTGGAGATGCTTGTTGTGAAGTTTCAAGAGTCTTGAGGAAAATGAAACTTCTTATCATTGACGAAGTAAGCATGGTTTCCAATGTCATGCTTGCCTTTGTGCATTTGAGAATGCAAGAAGTTCTCAAAACAGAGTATGATGTGTTATTTGGTGGCAAACACATCATTGTTTTCGGTGATCTTCTGCAGCTGACACCAGTGAAAGGACAACCTGTGTTCAAAATGCTCACGCATGAAGATACCAGGAAGTGCCTAGGGAGTATTGGCAACGTCAATATATGGTTAAACTTCAATTATGCTGAACTGCGTGAAAATATGCGTCAAGCTAAGGATGAAGATTATAAGAATATTCTACAAGATGTTAGAATCGGAAAAGTGACCGAGCATGGGAAAGAAGCTTTACATGCACGATTACTGTCAAATTTGTATCCAGAAGAAGACGTTGTGCCTGAGAATATTTTTCAGAAAATTACTGAGAAGAAATCTGGAATATGTTTGATGCCAACTCTTGCAGAATGTGCCATCTTCAACAACAAAATGTTGCATTTAGAAAACCAAGAGATTGTGAAACTGGAAGCTATTGACAGAGTAGAGCATATGGGAGCAACAATTATTTTGTCTGAGAATTTGAAATCAAAATTGGATTCATTAGAGAAGACTATATCTAAAACTGCTGGTTTTGAAAAGACTCTGAATGTGTGCTTAAATTGACGTATAATTTTAAGAAGGAATTTACATGTTGAAAGAGGTCTGGTAAATGGATCAATGGGTAATGTTGTTGATTTTGAGAAATACAGAAATAGAGATGGAATTGAATTTTTAAAAATAAAATTTGATGGCATTGAGGAAGTACAGCTAATTGGTCGTTGCTCTGCTAGGTTTTTGCTTGTAAAAGACTTATATGTTCGCCGTAAGCAGTTTCCTGTTTGCTTGGCATATGCGGTGACAATCCATAAATCGCAAGGTTTAAGTGTAGACAGTGCATTGGTGAATATTGGCAGTTCTGTGTTCAAGGAGGGTATGGCATATGTGGCATTGTCACGAGTCAGAACTTTATCGGGATTGTACTTGATTGAGTGTGATGTCACAAACATTTGTGCGGATCTAGATTGTGTTAAGGAATACAATAGGTTAAGAAGAGAGTATGCGCCACATTTGCCTCAATATCCTTTGTTTGAGAAACGTGTGGTAGGCCGGAAACGAAGAAATGTGACCAATAGTAGAGAGGTTGTAGCAAAAAGACGAAAAGTCGATGAACCAGAAATTATAAGCAGAAAGAAAAAGGATTTTGTTGAAGATGTTGTTGGTTTTCAATTTGAAAACAGTTCTGGTGTCAACTGCTATGCTAATGTAGTGGTTAATGTTTTGTTTTCTCTAGAAAATTTAAAAGAAGAGATTGTGGTCAATTCGGATCAAAGATTTTGCAGTTTGTTGAATTCTGTGTTAGAGAAATGTAGCACTGATAGAACAAAAATAGAAAGTGTGTCTGAAATTCGAAATCTGTTAGACAAATGTTCAGGTCAAACGCAATTCTCTCAAAATATTCAGCAAGATTGTCAGGAGTTTTTAATGTATATGCTTGATGTATTGCAAGATGAAGGTGTAGATGTAGATAACCTGTTTGGCCTTTCTTATCAATGGCAACATGACTGCGAGAACTGTAGGGTATCAAGTACTACTAGTGTAGACTCAGAAAAATTTATATATTTAACTTTGCCAGACACTAAATCAGTGTCCTTTAATAAGCTAGTAAAAGCAGCTGATCACAACATGGAGTGTAGCCAATGTAAGTCTGAAATGTTGTCCACATTATTTATACGAACATATGGCCAGTATGTCATTTTAATGTTCCAACGATGTAGGCCTGATGGAACAAAATTGACAACTTTAATTAAAAATGTTGTGGCTTCGCAGTTGTCAATATCAGGAAGGACTTTTGTAACTGCAGCAATTATATATCATGACGGTCCTTCAACAACATCAGGACATTACACAGCTTATTTGAAGTCTAGAAACGGCTGGTCATTCTGCAATGATTCTGTTTTAACTTTTTAAAAAAAATTGCCTTTTGACCGTAAAAATTCTTACCTGGTGTTTTTACAACCAAAATATTAGGGAAAGAATCTCGGGATTTGCTCTGAGGAATTTCAAGAGGTTCTAATGGCTCCTACACTATTTGGCCTTGAGGATAAGTGTAGTACAGAGTCAAAAGTTATTTTTCAGTTTTAACTATTTCCTGAAAAAAAGAAGGTTTTTTTACAGAAAGTGGTGGGCACAGATTAGTTAAAGGAGAACAGAGTATTTCCCAAAGCAAACGGTGTTCTTACCATAATACTTGACGTCATGGAAAAATAACTGCACTTTGAATGAGTTCAGAAAAACTGTTTCTTTTAATAAGCTAATTCAAGCAGCCAATCAAAACATGGAGTAGAGGTAATGTAAGTCTGCAATGCTGTCGATATATTTTGAACAAACTTTTGGTTATAATGTCATTTAAAAATTCCAACTATATAAACCTGATGAAAATAAGTTTTCAACTTTAATTACAAATGTTATGGCTACACAGTCGTTGATTTTAGGAAGAACATTTCTAACTGCAGCTATTATATGACATGATGGTCCTTTGACAACATTCACTTATTACACATCTTATTAAAAATATTCTTACTTTCTGTTTTCAGAAGAAAGAATATAGGGTAGGTAACTGGCCTATAATGATTCTAGAGGTTGATATAATTTTATGTACTGTTTTAAATTGCTTTGTGATTAAAAGTGATGTAGAGAATTAAATAATTGTAGTAGTCATAGAGGTAGTATAAGTCTGCTTCATAGTAAGCAGTATCAGTGGCATAGGAAATGTGGAACATGAGTGAGCAAGAAGGGTGAGATATTACTAGTACAGGATTGTGAAAGTGATCTTGAACGTTTTCTTTGTGAAAGTTGCGGAAAAAGAAAATGACGGGATTTGCTTAGAAGCATTCCAAGAGTTATAAATGGCTCTTACACGATTTGGCCTTGTGGAAAAGTGTGGTAGAGAGCGAGAAGTCTTTTATTGTATGTAACATATTTGTCAAAACGATGGAGCTTTTCTTTCAGAAAGTGGCGGGCTGAAAATAATAACAGCACAACAGAGTGTAAGCTGTTAATAGGATATCCTTCGACGTCATGGAAAGTAAGTTAATTTTAAGGAGTTCTGATTTTTGATTGGTTATGTTATATGGGTTTTTTAAACACAATCATTTTGATTGTTTTTTTTTCCCCGCTGTTACATGATGAATACCTTCAAGTCACTGTTTTTAGTGAAATTTGATAAATTCTGAGAACAGCAAAAATAAACCATTTAACATGTATAATTAATTCTGTACTTTTTGTATTTATGATATACATTTAGAACTGCGTAGGAGGCATGGAGAAGCTGAGGCTTCTGTAAGTGTCAAAGTTGTTGCATACAGTGCTCACATTCTGCGTAGTCTTTCATATGATAGACTACATCTGCACAATGAGATACCTAAGCAAAGGAAACACAGGTGATGTGATTGTGGAATTAGCAAAAAGAATTGCACGTTTTTCAATTACATTACCTGTGTTTCCTAACATTACGAATCACATTGTGCAGATGAGGTTTAGGCCTGTCCAGGGACACAGAAGAGGTCTGGCCTTTGTTCAAGAGTGAAGTGGACATGACTCACTTCATTTGTAGGCATGCACATGTATTATCTCCTCTGTACTCTTCAATAAGCCTAAATTTCATCTGCAACCCTGAGTAGGCCTCACCTCAAACAAATCTCTGGATAGGCCTCAGCTTATCGTCATCCTGAATCAATCATTTAAAATGTTAGGGGCAGATTTATGATGGCCGTGCGCCTCTTTTGCGCCGCTGTTGCGTCACTTTTGTGATGCAGCAGTGATGCAAAAGATGCACCATGTTGCAAGATAGGCCTCACTTCATCTCCAACAAGATACCGTCAGTTTAAACTGTAAACATTTAGGACTGTGTAGGGGCATGCAGGAGCTGAGGCTTCAGTAAGTGTCAAAGTTGTTGCATGCAGTGCTGCACTTCTGCGTACTCTTTTTATATGCTGGACTACATCTGCACAATGAGATACCTAAGCAAAGGAAACACAAGTGATGTGATTGTGAAATGAGCAAAAGAAATTGCACGTTTTTCAATTACATCACCTGTGTTTCCTAACATTACGAATCACATTGTGCAGATCAGGTTTAGGCTTGTCCAGGGAGACAGAGGAGGTCTGGCCTTTGTTAACGAGTGCAGTGGACATGACTCACTTCATTGATAGGCATGGACATGTATTATCTCCTCTGTACTCTTCAACAAGTCTAAATTTCATCTGTAACCCTGAGTAGGCCTCACCTCAAACAAACCCCTGGATAGGCCACACCTTATCGGCATCCTGAATCAATCATTTAAAATGTTAGGGGCAGATTTATGATGGCCATGCGCCTCATTTGTGCCGCTGTTGCATCACTTATGTGATGCAGCAGTGATGCAAAAGATGCACCATGTTGCAAGATAGGCCTCACTTCATCTGCAACAAGATACTGTTAGTTTAAAATGTATATATTTAGGACTGTGTAGGGGGCATGGAGAAGCAGAGGCTTCTGTAAGTGTCAAAGTTGTTGAAAAACTGTTTGTCCTTCAATCTTTTCACTTGTCTTTTCTAATTTTTAAATACATGTTTTAATATTTTTCAAATTTTTGTTCTTTCTTTTACAGATTGAAAGTATAAAAATAACAAGTGACTAAGTTAACGACAATTATAAGGTAAATGTTTAGTACTCTTTTCATTACATTTCTATCACATTTAACTTCTATTAGTCCCACTGCTTCATTTCTTTAACTCTCAGTTTCCTGCCTTTGCTACTTCTCTCATTCCTTTCTCTATTACTTACTTACTCTACTCCTTCCACTCCTTTTCTCAGTCTCTCTGTTCTCATAGTTCCTCACTCCTGTTCACTCACTCCGTCTCTATTACTCTCACTGTCTCTGACTGATCACTCTTTCACTAATAGTTCATTATGCTTTCTCCCTGTAGTTCAAGCACACTAAGGGGCATATTATCAACACAGGCAATAAAATGATTGCTGCTTTCATTGGCAGAAAACTGCCGCAAAAGCGGCTTTAGCGGCAGTTTTCTGCCGCAAAAGCGCCTTTAGCGGCAGATTTCTGCCGATAAAAGCAGTCATTATCATCAGAAAACTGCCGCAAAAGCAGCTTTAGCGGCAGTTTTCTGCCGCAAAAGCGGCTTTAGCCGCAGATTTCTGCCCATAAAAGCAGCGATAATTTTATCACCTATGTTGATAATATGCCCCTATGTTATTTACATTTCTTTGCTGTTTCAATCATTCCTTTTCTGTTACTTCTTCTTTTCTGCTTTCTGTTTTTTCTCTCTGTTATTCCACATGTTTTAATCTTATTTTGAACATTCACTCACATTCTCTAAGAAACTCTTGTTTATTATTCTTCTACTCTCCTTTTTTTCTTTCACTTCCTTATCTATTTTGTTTTTCACTATTATACCCTCTTCCATCTTTTCTTCGGTAAATAGATCTATTAAACAGTATCTCTGTGTTACTCCCTATAGCTGTCTTTCTTTTAACATTACTCTCTGTTTCCTTCCCTTATACTTACTCTTCTTTTTTTTTTTATTTTTTTTTTTATTTCGCTTCCGGTTCGCGTATTGGCGAGCGAACCGGGAAGCGAACCAAAAGAAATAGAGGTTGCCAGAGTGCTAAACATTTCAGCAATTTTTTTATAAAGGGGAGGTAGTTCTGAAAAGAACTTTTTTAAAATTATTTTTGTTGTTTTATATTTTTTTATTACTTTTCTGAACATTTTTTTACTTTTTTTGTATTTTTTGAACGGTTTTATATTGTTTTGTTTTTTTGGGGGGGAAACGAAAACGATTCATTGTAAAGGGCTCAACAGGAGCAACAAAAAAAAAGAATTTATTCTCTGGGGCATTTCGGACAATCATGATTATCAATTGCTAAGTTGATTAAATTGATGCTACTTTCTCTGTAGCAAATCAACTGACCGCAACGCACGCACACATGTTTGATTGTCCCGAACCTCATCTGTATATTTGGGACCATTTCCCTCGCCTCTGGTCCCGTCACTTCCTCCACATTTGATCTTCGGGCCACAGGACGGGGGTTGTCCTGCATGTCACGTAGCTGCGCAGCACTGTAGTTGATAGGGTGCCACCTCTCCATATGGCGATGCATCGTATAATTGCCATAACTGTATTTTTTATTTGTCCCTCTGGACAGATCTTTCTTGCATATAAGGCAAGTTACATACCGGGCATTCACTTTTTTTTGGCCCCGGGGATATTTAAAAAATTGCCAAATGAAACTCTCTTTGACACGGGACGTCCTAGGCACTTCTTCCAAAAACTGCCTCTCCACTTGCTCCTCTTCCTCTTCTTCCTCTTCTTCCGCCTCTTGATTGAGGATTACCTGAGGAGGCGGTCCTCTCTTCCTAGGAGGTGGTGGTGGTGGTGGTGGGGGTGCACTAGCTGAAGCTACAACACTTGCCATTGCTAAGTGATGAAAAAAGGTCTTCCTCTCACAAAGATGAAAGTCAGAGTGAGGAAACAAGGAGGGGTTTTCATCATTTGGGAAAAAAAATAGTTCTGAACCAATGAAAAGTGTTATTTTTAGGTCACATGACCTAGCCTTATATCATTAGGAAACCAAAAGTGAAATGAACCAATGAAAAGTGTTATTAACAAGTCACATGACCTGTTATGCTTACGTTACGCGCTCCGCGCCGCGTCCCCGATCGCTTCCGGGAAGCTGCGCTTCGCGCCTCGCTTCGCGTACCGGAGCACTTCCGGGTGCGCTAACGCGACGCGTCATATGACGCATTACGCGACAACGCGATACGTCGCGGTTACGCGACGCGTCACCATGTTGTTTCCTAAAGCGGCAGTTGCGCAAACGGAACGTTTACCGGTTCGCGGACCGGGTCGCAGCAAGAAATTGAGCTAACGGGAAGCTACTCGGTTCGCGGACCGGGAGCGAAACAAAAAAAAATATTAAAAAAAATGCATTAAAAAATTATATTAAAAACATATAAAATATATTTTTCGATTCAAAGAAGAACACATTTTACAGCTTTTGATATTTGCTATTAAAAAACCATTGAAATTCACTGAAAAAACCATAGGTTATAGACCATATATAGTGAGGAATTAGCATTTACAAAACCTTGAAAATTCACTGAAAAAACCATAGGTTATAGACCATATATAGTTAGGAATTAGCATTTAAAAAACCTTCTTTTACTCACACAAAACCATTGAAATTCCATATATAGTTAGTTGCACTAACTATATATCGCGCACCCGCAATCCACTGCTGATGATGTCACATATTACATCATTCATGACATGGTCAGT
Organism: Lissotriton helveticus; assembly: GCF_964261635.1. Classification (NCBI taxonomy): domain Eukaryota; kingdom Metazoa; phylum Chordata; class Amphibia; order Caudata; family Salamandridae; genus Lissotriton; species Lissotriton helveticus. The sequence goes on from NC_136071.1 coordinate 588,613,964, forward strand.
GACATCACTGATGACATCACTGATGACATCTCAAATGACATCACTGATGACATCACTGATGACATCTCAAATGACATCACTGATGACATCACTGATGACATCTCATTTAACATCAATGACCACATCACTGATGATATCATTCATGTGACAATACAATGCATCTCCTCACATTTTAATATAACCTCTGTTACACCCAGTGTTAAATACAAAGTATAATTTTTGAAACCATTGACACACCAATACTAGTTACTACATACGCACTCACTGATTCCTACGTCTACACACACATTCACTCATTCACCCATACAATCATTCATACATACAATCACTCATCTTTACAACACTATCATATGCACTCATACACCTATACAGACACTCACACTCTGCCACTCATCCATGGAGTTACTCACACACCTAGTCAGTCCTGTAAAGAATCAATCACACTTCCATTTTCTAATCTATACAGTTAAACATAGAGCACCTTACATTTTCAAACATATACTAACACACACTTACTCTCTTATACAATCATTGATACAAGTACACATTGATCTGCACAGAGTCACATACCTCCCAGCCAGCCACACACACACTCCCATACAAATACTTGGACAATCAATCAATAACCTATATAGTTACTCATATAGCTACTGATCAACACATGCAGCAGTTTACAGAACAACATACATAATGATGCACAAATTAAGACAGTTTAGTCACTAACCCATGCACTCAGTGAGACACATTTAATCACTCACTCATACATTCAGTCATGCACCTACTAAATCCTTCGTCCAGACACTTATACTTCCACTCATTCTTCAATATGTAAGACATATTTTAACTTTACAGAAACATACAGTCACTGGATGTTGTCATCAGTGATGTCATCAGTGATGTCATTTGAGATGTCATCAGTGATGTCATCAGTGATGTCACTGACCATGTCATGAATGATGTAATATGTGACATCATCAGCAGTGGATTGCGGGTGCGCGATATATAGTTAGTGCAACTAACTATATATGGAATTTCAATGGTTTTGTGTGAGTAAAATAAGGTTTTTTAAATGCTAATTCCTAACTATATATGGTCTATAACCTATGGTTTTTTCAGTGAATATATATATATATATATATTTATATATATATATATATATATATATATATGGATATTTCCGTGCAGGAAAGGCCATTTTTAGAGTGGGTATGGCTTTGTTTGATGAATCCTTGCAAACTTTTCAAAACTAGTATGACGCTCATTCAAGCTGCAGTTTTTAAAAGAGAAAAAGGAGAATCTCAAAACACATTTTCCCCATAAGAACTGTAGAGATGGCTACAGCCCGAATTGCAGAATGGAATAACACCAAATTTGGTAGGAAGGTAGATGGTGGTTGAGGAAAGTGCCTTTTTGTGATTTGGCATACATTGGTTTGTAGTTGTGGAGTAATTAAAAGAGATTTTAATTTGTGTATAGAGGGATACAGATACTCTGAGGATCTGAGAGTCCCTATGTCCAAATACATCTTATTGGCTGCCAACAATTCAAACCAGAAAGTGTTTGCTGCCATCTTGAGACTTGGCTTGAGCCAAGTACCACAAAAAAACATTTTTAAAAAGTGATGATGCTTCCCTAATATTTACCCTTGGGTTAGCCAGGGCCCTGGGGCTTTTGCTTGCAGACCCCATGCCTCTGGGACCACCACCTCCACATGGCTAATTTATTTGTTAGGGGGGCCCTCACAGATGGCCCAGGGACCACCACCTCCTGGAGGCCAAATGCATTTTTAAAATGGGAGGAGGGCTACATGGCCCCCTTCCCGGGGCCGTACTCAGTCCCAGGGACCACAATCTCCCTGTGGCAGGCCCTAGTGAGGAGAGACATTACAGTTAGACTTAGATTTAACTCATACAAAATTCAGCAGGTAAAGCTGCATGAGCTAACTATGACGTAGGCTCATGCAATGTTCTGTTTATGACTTTGCAAAGTACATCACTCATGACCTGGTCAGTGACATCACTGATGTTATCACTGATGGCATCATCCAATAAGTGTGAGTGCTTTCTAAAGGTTTATAAGTGTTTCATAACATATATACCAAGGTTCTACAAAAGCGAAAATTGTATACTTTTGGATCTGTGTCTAGCATATATTAGTTTAGTGGCTGTGTGACTGTGTGCATTTGTGTGTGAGTGGATGTCAGAGTGCCTGTATGGGTTAGTGAGGTGCTGTAGTTGGTATACACTTAGGTATGTGTGTAGCTGGGTGATTGAATGGCTGTGTGAATGACTATACTGGTTAGTGAGTGGCTGTGTCAGGGGCTGAATGGGTGTATGAGTGGCTATATGGGTAGGTGAAGGGTATGTAAGTGACTATATGGGTGAGTGAGTGGGTTTCTGAATGGCTGTATAAGTGAGTGGCTCACTGCATAAATGGCTGTATATGAAAGAGAGTGAGTGTTTGAGTGGCTGTTGGATTAAGTGAATTGGTGTGTGAGTGACTACTGTAGAGTAAGTGACTTTGCGAATGGATGTATGGTTGAGTGTGCAGATGTGTGAGTACTTGTATGGATGAGTGAATGGGTATGTAAGTAGATGTATTGGTATGTGAGTGCTTGTATTGGTAGCAGAGTGACTCTGTTGAAAGTCTATATGGGTGAGTGAGTGGGTGTATGAGTAGCTGTTTAGGTAAATAAGAGGGTGTGTGAGCAGCTGTATTAATAAGAGTGTGGCTGTATAAGCATGTCATGGTTGAATGAGTAGCTGCATGTGTGAGTGCCTGTATGAGTGTGTGAATGGGTGAGTAAGTGGCTCTGGGGATGATGTCATCAGTGATGTCATGAGTGATATCACTGAGCATGTCATGAGTGATGTAATATGTGAGGTCATATGCAGTGTACTGCAGTGTTGTAAGTTATAATTAGCTCAGGTAACTATAACTGCTGAATTTCTCTGGTTTGGGTTTTCTACGAGTGAAATGTGACCCTAAATATAACATCTGCGTAACCTTTTTTCTGTGAATTTCTTAGGTTTTTAAAATTCTATTTCCAAACTATAATGTCCCTGCAATCTTTAGTTTTTTCAGTGAATTACTAAGGTGTTTTAATTTCTTTTTCCTGACTGTAATGTCCCTGTAACCTTTGTTTTTTTTCAGTGAGTTTCTAAGGTTTTAACATTTTATTTTCCTAACTATAACACCCCTGCATCCTTTGTTGTTTTCAGTGAATTTCAATGTGTGTTTCTATTCCAATTTCCTAACTGAAACCTGTTGTGATTTAATTTCTGTGAAATGTGCATCATTCCAGAATGCATCTTGCCCTGCTTAAGTCTCCAAGAAGAGTCTACCGTTTTGTGCAACACGTCTCCCCAACTGGAGTACTTTCTTCTGGCTAATAAGTAAGTTGTTGAGTAACTGTATAGTGCACCTCCCACACTACAACTGCATAAATGATGCCGATAAAATGTCTCCAGTCACTTTGTGTGTCTGTATGTTTGCCAATGTGATTGTTCCTTGAGCATCTGCACTAGATATCTTTACAATTGTGTAATTGCAGAGAAAACACACTGATTAGTACTTTGAAGAAGCAAGTGCTTCTTTGTTTGGTGGAGATGCAATCGTATTCCTAGTCATCAAGTCCCTTTCTCCAAAATCGGTGGGAAATGCACACGGGGCCTTTTGGTAAGTAGTGCATCATCCTGGGCAAAGGGCAGGAAGACTTGCATAATGATAATGTACATGAGGTTGGGCCAATAGAGCGGGCTTATGGGCAAGTTTACAAACTTCAGCTTTATCCCAGAAGAGGCCCGCATTCCATACAACACCTCTACCCAATTGGAGTATTATCTGTTGACTAATTAGTAAGTGCTACCTCATTGTGTAAATGTATAGTGCATCTCCTACACTACAACTATGTAAAGTACGCCAACAAAACGTCTCCAGTAACCTTGTGTGTCTGTAACTTTGCCAATGTGATTGTTACTCGAGCATCTTTACCAGATAACTTTAAAAAGTGGAACTGCAGAGAAAACATACTTGGATGATTTGTACTTTGCAGACGTAAGTGCTTCTTTGTTTGGAAGAGATGTGATAATGTTCCTAGGCATGAGGAACACGTTTCCAAAATAGGGGGCAAATGAGCTGGGGGGTTCTTTGAGTAAGCTGTGCATCAATCTGGGTAAGGGGTGGAAAGACGTTGCATACCGCTAATGTGTATGGTATGGGGCTTGTAGGCAAGTTTACATACTTCTAGTTTCTAAAAGTTTAGAACACAATTTCTGGTCTCAGCTGCAGATGTCCATAAAGAACCCCCTCATAACAGACACTATAAGAGTTTTTGTGCTTAAGAAACGCAAGGATGCAAAGACCTCCATCTCGGATAAGTTTTCATGGTGGGAATGCAAAGAAAACATACTTAGATGATTTGCACTTTGCAGAAGAAAGTGCTTCTTTGTTTTTATATAGGGAGTGTGTCAATGGTGTATTTCAGCCCCGGAGGCCTCATCCCCTGGGGACTGGCCATATTCCAGAAGGACCAATTAAGGCCCTGGGGACCCAATACCCTGGGGCCTAGCTATTTAGAAAAAGGGGAGGGAGGCCACGTTGGTCCCCTCCACTGGTCAAAATCAGCCCTGGGGACCCCATCCCCTGGGACCTGGCCATTTTTCCTGGTTGCCCTGGGGGCACCCAGTCTGAACTGGGACCAAAGGGAGAGCCTGAAGACCCCTGCAGTCCTTGCTGACTCCCCATCTCCTGTGGTAGCTAGCAGTGCTTTCAAATGCAGGGAGATGGTAAAAATGCAGCTTTCTGTGTCTGAAAACAATTTATCTGTTTCCCTGCTCACTTGGCAGCAGCCAGAGAAACAGACAAATGCTCCGCTTTCAGCAAACATCTCTCATCGAATACTAGTGCATTTGTTACAAGAGATAGGTGTCAGCGGAATGGAATTAAAATGGTTTGAAAGCTTCCTTGCTGACAGAAAACAGCGAGTCCAACTAGATTTGTTCACTTCTCAGACTACGGCTTAAGACAAAGGGGTTCCAAAGGGTTCCATTTTAAGCCCCACTTTATTAAACATCTATGTATCTTTTCTGGCCACCATTATTAGATCTTGTGGATTTGAGACCATCTCTTAAGCGGACGATACACAATTAATAGTTAGTATTGACACAGATCCTGTGACAACCAGAGAAAAATTCAAAAATTGCATGTTAAAGATGGCGGCTTGGATGACTGCGAATCTTTTACAGCTGAACACTAGTAAAACCGAGATTCTGTTGTTCTGAAAGGCGGAGGAGCTTTGGACTATGGATTGGTGGCCTTCCAAGCTGGGTGAACTCCCTGTCCCCCAAAAATGGGCGAAAACCTAGGTGGTCTTGTGGATAACAAACTCTCCATGGAAGAACATGTGAAAAGCCTCTCAGGCACCTGTTTCGGTCTGATGTGAATGCTCAGAAATATTTTTCCTTGGAATCCTCTTTCATCAAGAAAATCTTTCATACAGGTACTGGTAGTAAGTAGACTAGACTTCTGTAACTCCCTACTGGTAGGGATTATGGTAGATTTGATCTCTAGGCTGAAGGTTGTGCAGAACACAGCCGCACGTCTGGCCCTTAATCAGCCCTCTTGAACACCTACTGAACCTCTCCTGCGACTACTACACTGGCTGCCCATTAGCAAACGAGCAGTGTTTAGGCTTCTGTGTCTGGTATTTAAAACACTACAGGGGAATGGTCTGGCTTACGTCAGAAAGAAGCTAAAACCATATATTCCTTCCTGGGTATTGCGGTCGAGCAATCAGCAGCTTGCGCGCCCTATGAGGAATAAAATCAGAATGGGTGGCCGCTCATTATCGTATCTTGCTCCCTTCCACTGGAACAAACTGCCAGACGACATTTGCGCTTGGCCCAACATCGGGCAGTTTAAAAAACTTAAAACCTGGTTGTTCAGTCACTAATCAGTTGTCTCCTCTCTGCTCTGTCTGATATTGTGGCGCCAAGAGAACCCCTTGGGTATGATTCATTTTGCACCTAATAAATACTACTAATAATAATAATTTTCACTGCTCTCGCTTGCTGAAAGCAGAGTGTTTGCTGTGGCTTGGCGGAAGAAGTTAAAACACCCGCCAAGCCACAGCAAGCAACAATGACCCAGGACATAGCTAAAGACGGCGCTGGGGAGTGGATGAACCATTGAAGCAAGTTTGTGTAATTTCTAAGTATGGGCGAAATTTGCGAATTCGCGGTCCGCAAATTCGTGCGAAATTGCAAAAAAAGTCAGCGAGTTCACGAATTTTCCCGCGAACTCGCGGATTTTTTTGCCATTTGCAAAAATATGTGACCACGTGTGCCTGTAACTTTGCCAGCGCGCCAAAAGGCGCCGCGGTCCCTTGAGTGAGCTGGCCATTATAGTGGGGACGGGCGGGAAGACGTTTCATACCGCTAGTGTGTGGTGGATGAGGCCAAACAGGCGGGGCCTCTATGCGAGTTCACATGCATCTTGTTTATAAAGGGTCAGAGACCGAGCAGAGCAGCAGATGAGGAGAAAGCAGCCTCCTGGTCACAGGAGTTACATGGGGATGGCGCTCGGGAAACTCATAGATGCAAAAACACGTTTGGCACAGGACGCCAGAATCCTTCAGATGTCCAAGATAGCTCTGCTGCGTGTGTTGGTACAAAGCCATTCTGATCCTGCTCAGTGGGTTCAGGCGCATGCAGCTACTGCTGCTGGTGGACAATGTCCCATCTCATACTAAACTGCCCCGTACAGGCATATGCTGGCGCTGGGCAGTAGGGTGCAGTGGCATGCGGGTGCTCCACGCCTGGTACATGCGCATACCAGTGCCAGGGGGGACACGTGTTTATTGGTGCTGTGTAGCAAGTTATGACTTTACATTTTGACTGCACCAGACGGTGGTACCACCTACACGGATCAGGAGCATCCCGGCACCAGACTTCATGGTGCAGGAGCATAATGGTGCTGTGCGGTACGTGTATATATGTACTGGGGGCAGGGGGACACTAACCACAATGTGTGCTCATACCCAGAGGGCTCCCAGGCCATTGAGCACGTCACACTGAGAGGGCTCCGGGGCACTTCAGCAGCACGGGGGCTCACACCCACTGGGCCCTGGGGCAGTTCAGTAGCGTTGGGGCTCACAACCCCTGGGCAGCTCAGCAGCGCAGGGGGTCCCACCCACAGGGCTCCCGGGCAATTTAGCAGCGCCACCCTCTGGTTCATAACTGCCACCCTCTGGTTCATCACTGCCACCCTCTGGTTCACCACTGCCACCCTCTGGTTCATCACTGTCACCCTCTGGTTCATCACTGCAACCCTCTGGTTCATCACAGCACCCTCTGGTTCACCACTGCCACTCTCTGGTTCACCACTGTCTCCCTCTTGTTCACCACTGCCACCCTCTGGTTCATCACTGCCACCCTCTGGTTCACCACTGCCACCCTCTGGTTCATCACTGTCACCCTCTGGTTCACCACTACCACCCTCTGGTTCATCACTGCCACCCTCTGGTTCACCACTGCCACCCTCTGGTTCATCACTGTCACCCTCTGGTTCATCACTGCCACCCTCTGGTTCATCACTGCCACCCTCTGGTTCATCACTGCCACCCTCTGGTTCACCACTGCCACCCTCTGGTTCACCACTGCCACCCTCTGGTTGATCACAGCACCCTCTGGTTCACCACTGTAGATTATGGGGAGAAAGCACACCTGCCCAGCCTCAACTGGGGGCTGGTTAATGTGTTACTGAATTTGAGCCTTAAGTCTGGCACCTGCTTCCTTATCTGTAAGTGCTTCCTGTTGTGGTTTAATTTTTGTGACAGCCTGGAGCATTGTGCCAGACTTGTAACTATTCTCTGACCCTGCTTCGAGGGTCAGAGCAGGGTCAGAGAATAGTTGCAAGCAGGCAACAATTCTGGAGGCGCTGCTCAGGAAGCACTTACAGGGTTACAGCAGGTGCCCAAGTCGAAGTTAATTTCTTTGTAACCATTTTGTAAATGGTTACCAAGAAATTAGCTTCAACTTGGGTACCTGCTATAACCCTGTAAGTGCTTCATGTACTTAAGTTTTTGAAAATCCGTCCCAAACGCGATTTCGCGGATTTTTCTGCAATTTCGCGAGATTCACGGACCGCGAAATTGCAGAAAACCCGCAAATTCCGCAAACGGAACGGATTTTACGCCCATGCTTAGTAATATCTGTAATGCAGAGTACACATTAGGGGCGTTATCAGGAATGTACACACAGCAACTGCTGCTGATGACGCGTCAGACTCAACCCCTACCAGGAAGAATGACTTTTAAAACCATCCAATTTTCAAGAGCGAAACGGCCTCTTTGCCCGAAGCTCGACTGTAATATTAGTCAGTATACCTGCTGTAGTATTAGTAAGTACCTCAACTACTCTAGACAGGCGACAAATATTGCGACTATTGAACATGGGACTACAGAACGGCAGAGTGGCCTTCATTATGTCAGTAAATTGCTGTAGGGAGGTATCAGTCTGATCAATATTATCTGGATTGACAACTCTCTTAACTTGATGCAGATGGAGATCCCTGCGCTGTAGCCTATGATCCTTGTGATAATTGGACGGTGCAATGTAAACGGGAGGTAAGAGGAAGGAAACATAACACCGGCCAGACCATCCCCGGGGAAACCATGTATAAGCCTGTTCCCCACAGATGTATTATACATTCAGAGGTGTAAGCAAAGGTGGGCTACTAGTAGTGTTCAATCGGTATGTATTGTTACAACTGCTCTGTCCTACTGGAATGTTCCCTGAACCCTCCACACAGAAACTCGCTGTCGTATTGATCACAGAGACGGGCATGGCTTTGTCTTCAGTGATATTGCATTCCTGGAAAAATTTTAAGTATTCAGTGGAATTGAATCCTTGGAAATCTAGCATTTCATTTTGTAACCAAGTGACATTTTCATTAGCCTCAAACAAATTCATGCAAGCATCTGGTTGTAGGGTACCCTCCGTGCCATCTACCCCAGGAGTATATCCTTGGTGTACCACTATATACTCAAACACTGCTTCGTAATCAGCCTGTACCATTTTCTTAGCGTCAGCATGATAGTGTATGTATACCCATGATAGCAACTGAAATCAGGCTTCACAGCAACCCAAATATGACAGGGGCAATGGCACCAGCAAATCGTTCTTGTGCATAACCGAGGGAAATAGCCCACACACCCAACAATTTATGGCATTGATGGTACTGTGTAGCTGATGAAGCATCTGAAGGAAAGCATTGTCGACATAGGTCTGCCTGTGTCTCTCTTTATGCAGGGCCAGTGTAACAAATAGGTGCTCAGATGGAGCCGGGGTAGTCCCTATCAAGGTGTGCACAGGATGTTGGTCTTCTAAATTCCAGATCACCCCAAATAAAGTTATTGTTACTATGAGATGGAACACTACCACCACTACCCTAAACCCAGTAGACCAACTAGACCACCCAGTACCATTCTGCTGTAATGGAGGGGCCACTAAGGGCTGCTCTTCCCTCATGACTGCAAGACCAAATGGGTCCTTTGAAAGAACCTTATGAATTGGAGCCACAAAAATACAACCGACCAGAGGGACACAAATTACCCAGCGTTTTAGAGCCTCGCTGGTAGGCTCCTTTTTGTTCATCAACTACGGTGCTATGAAGCACTCGCACGGAGGAGCTGTGCAAATGCAGCCCTTGCTGAAAAACAAATCCTCTTCTTTCAGGATAGGGCACCCTCCCTCCTGGGCAAGTACCCTCAACAATACTGTCCAGTGTCCAGGGCAGTGCACCAGTGTAGCTCACTCTACTCTAATTCAGGCACCTTAGGCACGACAATGTGAGAGATAACAAGGATCCCCTGATACCTTTAAGTTTCCTGGGTCAGGGCAGAATATCAAGAGTGAGTAAATTACCCAGGCAAATTGAACAAAACCAACTAACACATAAGAAAAAGTAATCAACTACAGTTTGTACATATTTAGAATACAAATTTAATACTTATTCCAGTTGCATACTAATTGATAAAATTGACATAATTATACACATAATATATAAAAAATATTTTGCATTATAACATATGCATGATTACAAAATATAAAACAATATACAAGCATAATAAAACTCCTGGATGGTTTTACTGTATCCTGTCTACGCGTTTCAACACTTTAACGTGCCTTCTTCAGGACTGTACCATCAATCTATATTTAGACTCGAATCAGGATAAGCTTCTACAGCCTAAGCAAGACAGTGCTTAATGCTGCATGGAGTTGGGTATCAAAGATGATAATATTCGTGTTGAGATAAAAAATCTTCAATATTTGTTGTCCATAGGTGCCATATTTAGGTTAGTCAGACCGCATTGGTGATACATCATCTGTGATTATATTATTTACACATCACGATGGTTTGAGCTGCTAGCGTTTGGTACTCGTTATTCACGTTAGCTTGTTTCGCGTTTCATTAAGATGTCAGCGCAGCTTTTAGAATGTTGTTAAGCAGACGAAGAAAAACTCTGCACGTTCGATATTTCTCTGCTAACTCGTTTCACGCTCTCGTCGGCACTTATATGAGCACAACTTATTCTTGTGTTATCGAGTGGACCCTCTGGGCGGCGTCTCGACGGTTCTAACGGTGTGGCATAAGAAGCCATACCGTTAGTTTTTCTTCGTCTGCTTAACAACATTCTAAAAGCTGCGCTGACATCTTAATGAAACGCGAAACAAGCTAACGTGAATAACGAGTACCAAACGCTAGCAGCTCAAACCATCGTGATGTGTAAATAATATAATCACAGATGATGTCCAATAGTCATGCGGTCCAATAGTCATGTAATTACCGTCTGCGGAACAAAAAATTATTGCATGCAACCTTTTTAACAAATCCAATCCCAACAAATTCTCCCCACAATTTTACATTTATAAAAATGGTGAATCAACATTAAAGGGACCAATAGTAAAGGCAAGAGGTTTGGAAATGGGGCTAACAACTGGCATGTCTGAGAAACCCACCAAAATATTATTTTGGCCAGACAGGGCTGCCCTCGGGACCAGTGAATGGGAAACAGAGCTATTCATACCCCCTTTATCAACTAGAAATTTCTTGGTCATACCTTGTAAATCCACGCTAATCTACAGGAAACGGAATTGGTCCCTTGCCCTGTCCCTGGCTTTCCTAGCTGTGAGACAACCCCATCACCTCATCCTTGTCATAGTCATCGTGATAGTACTGTCGGCCTCTGGGTCGTCAAAATAGTTCCCGCGCTGTTGATTATGTGATATATTCTCTGACTGCATCTCCCCCGGCCTCGTACTCCTCGTCTACGTCCCCTAAAACCTCGACCTTTCGGGGCTTCACCTTTCTGCAACAACTCTGGACACTCGTTCCGCCAATGTCCCTCATGCTTACAGTAAGCACATTGGTTACGCCCAATTGACGCACTCGAAGCACCACCCCTCTTAGACTGGGTTAGCCGTTGGGTGGAACCCGAACCTCTTCCTCTTCCATTCCTTCTCACAACTTGCTACATCAACACCCTTGTCTTCAAATCCTTTGACTTTTTCTCTACCTTTCCCTTGTCCTCATTCTCTCTGTGTTCATAGTATTGTGCCATACTTAATATTACTGACGGGGAGGAGGTCGTCCAAGTACTTTCCAAAGCTTGCAACCTAGTTGAAATACAGTTAGCAAATTAGTGACAAACCTGTAAACAAATAAACAAACTCCACCCTCCTGTGACAAGTCCTGACCACTAAAGTCTAAAAAGACCCCTTCAAATCTGGTAAATAAATCCAACACGTCTTCATCCGTTTTCTGACGACACGCAGTCAACTTATCCCAATCCACTCGCCTTGGCGGGATAGCTAGGAGCTCTGCTTTCAGCTTGTCGTCAGGCTTACGCTCCTTATCCCATGCCTTGATCTCATCCCATGTGCCACCCAACTCCAGTGCATGATCCTGCGCATGAACCTGCCTCTATATATCTACTGGTTCCAGCAGACCATTAAGTAAGTCTATATCAGCTAATGTCATCACTGTGGAGGAGGCAGCCTCCGTCAATTCTTTATAATGTGCAGTTAGGTTTTTCTGAGGGTCCGGAAACTGGCTCTTTAGGGATAGGACCTCACTCCTCTTCCAAGGAGTGTAGATCCACTGTTCCTGAAAACGAGCGTCAACGTGTGGTCTGATTACAGTGTCCGTGGAGTCGACACAGTTCTGGTATTTCACGATGGTAAATGGGATGGACCTCCATCAAGGGATGTTGTGTCCCTATTGTCGGAACCTTCTGGAGCAATGTAGAAAGAGTGTGATAGGGGTGAAAGGGGGCATAGCAGTCAAAATGAAACCAGTGGACTGGACAGGAGAGCTAACAGCACCCACCCCTGCGATTTGCGGAAGTGGAGGAGAAGCAAGTGGGGCCGGGGCTGAGGCAGTAGCACTAGAAACAGAAACACTAGAGAGGGCAGCACTAGGGGCTGAAGATTGGGATGTCGGGACTGTCGGGTATATACGATCAGAGGCATAAGGTGGAGGAGGGAGAGAATCCAATAGGTCTTCAACAAAATCATCACCTTCCTCTCTAGTACCATAACATTTATCGGTCTATAACCGAAACTTTCTTTTTGTGCATTCTATGCCTTTCTCTATCTTTTCTCTTTCATATGCTACTGCTTTCTGCGTTATAGTTTACATCTGTCTCTTCCAGGCCTCTTTCTCTGCTCTCATACGCTATTGCTTTGCTTCATTTTGCCATACTCTTAAAGAATCAAACATCAACTGCCTGCTCTTTTTAGCAAACAATTTTTCCTGCAAGAAATTCAATATTTGTTCATGAAATGAGCCAGTAAGTGGCCATTGCAACTCAGGATTGTCCCTCGTATATTTATTCGACAATGTGCTAAACATAATAGGACCAATACCATGCTTGACATCTACATCCAAATTTGGGGAACCCTTCACAGGGGCAAGCTGACTCTCTTCCAGCCAAGCATCAATGGCACAACATTAACATCCAAAAAAAAACTAACTTCCTAAGACAGGACTTCTTAATATAAGGCACATGTGTTGTCCCCAACGGACAAGTAGAACACCAAGAACAGTAATAAAAGAAAAGATAAATTATAAAATTGTTCAAAGCAAAATGGTTCGGACACCACTCCCTACAGTCAGGAAATTATACCAAGTACAAGAAGACATGCTCTAGCCCCAGAACTTTTCAAGCGTCGGCCAAATTACCAGTTGGCATGGCAGATTGTTCACAAGCAGCCCCAGACCTATTTAAGCGTGGGCCAAGTTTCCAGTTGGTCTGGTAGACTGTTCACAAACAATCTGTGTCTTTTGAAGGGTCCACACACCCACCAAGTTCAAACCAAGACGGCCCAGAGACCAAAAACCAAGACACAGCCTGTCGGCTAGTGCCGTTCAAGCAAGGCAGTCCGAAAACGGCACCAAGACAGTCCGGAGACTGCACTAAGACACATCCCGTAGGCCCGTGCCATTCAAGAATAGTCGAATTTTCAAATCACTCACTTGGTGCACACAAGTCGAGTCAACTTATTCTCCACTGCAGACTCTTCGGACCAAATGGTCAACTCAAAGGTTTTGCCTTCTCATGATGACCCCAGCCTATGACCACTAGAAGAGGAGAGCCCCGATCAGCCGGGATGGAGCAGCTTCAAGAACCAAGCATGATTGTGTGGTACCTCGATCCGGCCGACTGACCAAACGCACCCAATTATGGGTGAGTCGGATCACCTTGTGGGGTCCCTATTCAGCCACCAACTGAAGGAAGTGGCCCTTAGGGCCACCCGGGTTACGTACAACCACCTGCTTTGCCTTCCCAAGAATAAAGAGTTGGTCAGACAGTAGAGAATACAAACACTGTTTATAAGAAATACTCTGCAGAGGAGTCCAATCTGACCTGCACCCTAGGATATCTGCTGAGGGACTGACTCCCCAACAGTCTGCAACACGTAATGATTCTTCCCAAGACTCTCCAACCATGCCCATAATGGAAAGTTACCGGCCTGGGCCGAATGATAAACAAAGTAGACACAGAAGGATGAGTTACCACTTCCAAGATCGGTACATGCAATCTACAATTCAAGGCTACAGTGATGAGTCTCAGAATCTCCTAATGTGGGAGCAGAACTACACACTCGATAGGTATGCGAAGACAGAATGGGCTATTTATTAGATAGGGGTCTATTACGATGTCCGCCCGACACCGCAATGGCAAAGGGTACAGCCCGTCATAGGTGCGGCAGTCCCACCATTCAAATTAGGATGCGCCCGCCACACTGGCGGGGGCATCCCGCACTTTTTACCTTGCGGCGGGCGGTGCAGTAAGCAGCTCCCACAGCAATGTAAAAAATGCATGCTGTGCATTTGCATGCACAAAATGACAGGCACCGCGCGGTGCCTGCCCTCTTGTGCATGCCAATGCAGGGTATGGTACCCCCTTGTGTAAAACACCCTGGGGGCCGACAACGAGCCCCCAAGTGCAGAAACCACATGCCTTTCCATGATGGCAACGCAGCCATGGAAAGGCTGCTCTCCGCCATGATTATAATATGGATGGCGGTATCTGCACGTTTTCCTCCCAGTCGACGAGTCGACCCGCGGAAAAGTGGCGGATGGTCTTTCGGTCCGCCGCGGACCACCCAGCCATACTAATATGGCGGAGGTCAATCAGGCATTGATAGCAGGCAGATTTCCCTCGCCGGGCCATCCGTGGCTACCTACGGCCCTGTGGGGGCGATCTGCCCACCATCATAATAGACCCCATAGTCGGGAATCAGCTTAGAAGTAGAGAGGAAATAATAATGAAGTATAGTTCTCTGCTGGGGCAAGCAATACTGAATAATGAGGCCTAGTATGGGCACAGCCTAAGCAGCCTAATAGGGCTTACGAAATACAAAATGGAGTCACACTTGCTAACTGAAGCCTGCACATTTCCCGGATAACTGGGTTGCATAACGTTAATACAAATGGCGTTTAGCCATACACTGCTAACTAACCCTGGGCGCAGTATTTCGCTACGCCCACAGAGTGGGCGTAGTGTTGCCTACTTCGCCATTTGCAAAGTAGGCGTAGCAGGCAAAACTACACCCACTCCGTGGGCGTAGCGAAGTTGCCCGCCACCCGCCTCCCTCCCGCCCTCCCTAAATACTTAAATAACGTTTTTAAAAAGAATAAAAACCACTTACCTTGTCGGCTGCGTCCCCGGGGCTCCCTCTCGTAATCGCGCCGCCGTCTTGGACACTAATGCGCATGCGCGGCCGCCCGCGGATGCGCATTTCTCATGAGAAATGTGCATGCGCTGGCAGCCACGCATGCGCATTGGTATCCAAGATGGCGGCGCGATTACGATAGGGAGCCCGGGAGACGCAGCGGACAGGGTAAGTGGTTTTTATTCTTTTTGAAAACGTTATTTAAGTATTTAGGGAGGGCGGGAGTGAGGCGGGTAGTATTTAGGGAGGGCGGGAGGGAGGCGGGTGGCGCGTAGTGGGGCTACGCGAAGTGCGTAGGTGGACGCAGTTTCTTGCCCACTTCGCGTAGCTTCGCGTAGCCCCACTACGCCTACTACGCCCAGTGCTAACTTAATATAGCATGAAACAGTGCATTGTAGGAATGGGATTTTCAAACCTAACAGACCCTCCTTTTAGCATGGGTGGCTAAATGCTTTATTGAGGCTATCCAGTTGGGTCTTTACAATTCTAAGTGGGGAGAAAGAAAATGCTTAGTCACTCAAGTTACAAGGGAAACTAAAGCAACACATGAGCATCAAAATCACTTAGTATTCAAAGATGCCCTCATCAATGAGCATCATGTCCTGGGTATTTATTTATTTATGGAACTTGTAAAGCGCGCAAATGCCCAGAGCCGTCTCGGCGCTGCGGACGTGATAGTGGAAGGAAAGGAGTTATTGATTAAATAGCCATGCTTTTATTTTTCTTCTGAACACCAACACTGTTAGGCAAGATCTAATCTCCAGAGGAAGGGAATTCCATAGTTTTGCTGTTGAGACAACAAAACGTCGGTCGCCCCATGAGGCGGTTTTGGTCCTTGGGACTGATAGCAGGTAGGCGTTGGAAGAGCGAAGTGGCCTGGTGGGGGTATGGATGACTAGAGAGCTAAGGAGAAAGCGTGGTGCTAGTTTTCGAGAAGCTTTGTAGGCAATGCACAGTGCCTTAAACTTTATTCATTTCCTCACCGCAAGCCAGTGGTAGTTTTTAATTACATGCGCAATGGGTTTGAATTTCATAGTACCTGACAACATTCTGGCTGTGGCATACTGTACTGATTGCAGTTTTTGAATGGCTTTTTGTTGAGTGTTGACAAGGAGTGCATTGCAGTAGTCCAAGGTGGACATCACAAAGGCAGTAACCAACGTCCTTCCTGAATTGAGCTCGAGGTACGGAAGGATCTTTTTAATGGTTTTAAGTTTATAGAAGGAGGCAGAGACAATTGCATTCGCATGGGATGCAAAAGTCAGTTTATCGTCAAAGATGACTCCCAGATTTCTGACTTTGGGAACAGGATTAGGAGGAGGACCGAGATCTGAGGGCCACCAGGAACTTGACCGGATAGGAGAGAGCTTCACCAAAGATCATTACCTCTGTCTTGTCGGAGTTAATTTTAAGGCAGTTGCTGGCCATCCAGTTGCTGATGGCCAGCATGCCTTGCTGGAAGTTGGCTGCTATCCTTTATCCTGCATCATCATAGTACAGACCTTGTTATTGCATCCTGACAAGGTAGGGGTAGGGTTGAGCTTGCTCACGCAATAGTTGCAACATGCTGGAAGGCAATTAATATATAGGCAACATGTAATGATGACACCTGCAATAGCAATTAGGACAAGTAGTATCTTCCAACCCCATTATGTCAGCAGACCCCAGAGCCACCCTGCGAGGCACCATGAATCATTATCTTGATGGATATCTGAAACAAGTCTGTTAATTTCTGTATTGCGGAGTACATATTAGGGGCATTATCAGGAATGTACACACAGCAGCTGCTGCCGATGACGCGGCAGGCTTCACTTTCTATCAGCAAGAATGATGTCGAAAACCATCCAATTTTGAAGAGCAACGAGCCTCGTAGCCTGAAGCTCGACTGTAATATTAGTCACTATACCTGCAGTAGTATTAATAACTCCCTCAAATGCTCTAGCAAGGCAACGAATATTGTGACTATTGAACATGGTTCCCCAGAATGGCAGAATGCCCTTCATTATGTCAGTAAATTGCAGGCGGGATGTATCTGTCTGATCCACATCATTTAAATTGACAACTCTCTTAACTCGATGCACATGGAGATCCCTCTGCTGTAGCCTATGATCCTTGTGATAATTCGACACTGCAATGTAAACGGAAGGTAAGAGGAAGGAAACATAACACCGGCCAGACCATCCCCGGGAAAGCCATGTATAAGCCTGTTCCCCACAGATGAAGTTTACATTGGGAGGTGTAAGCAAAGGTGGGCTACGAGTAGTGTTCAACCTGTATGTATAGTTACAACTGCTCTGTCCTACTGGAATGTTCCCTGAACCTTCCACACAGCAACTTGATGTTGCATTGATCACAGAGGCGGGCATGGCTTTGTCTTCAGTGATATTGCAATCCTGGAAACATTTAAAGTATTCAGTGACATTGAATACTTGGAAATCTAGCATTTTATTTTGTAACTAAGTAACATTTTCATTAGCCTCAAAAACGTTCATTCGAGCATCTGGGTGTAGGGTAGTCTCCTTGCCATTTGTCCCAGGTGTATATCCTTGGTATACCACTATATACTCCAACACTGCCTCGCATTCAGCCTGTACCATTTTCATAGCGTCAGCATGATAGTGCATGTATACCATAGAAAGCAACTGAAAACAGGATTCACTGCTACCCAAATATGAGAGGAAATGACACCAGCAAATAGTTCTTGTGCATAACTGAGGAAAGTAGCTCAGACACCCAACAGTTTGTGGCATTGGTGGTACTATGTACCTGATGAAGCATCTGCAGGAAAGCATTGTCGACATAGGTCTGCCTATGTCTCTCTTTATGCGGGCCAGTGTAACAAATAGGTGCTCAGGTGGAGCTGGGGTAGTCTCTATCAAGGTGTGCACAGGATGTTTTCTTCTAAATACCAGACCACCCCAAATAGTGTTATCATTACTATGAGAAGGAACACCACCACCACTACCCTACTCCCAGTAGACCAACTAGACCCCACAGGACCATTCTCCTGTAATGCCATGGCCACTAAGAGCTGCTCCTCCCTCATGACTGTATGATCAAATGGGTACATAGAAAGAACCTTAGGAATCAGAGCCACAAAAATACAACTGACCAGAGAGGCACAAATCACCCAGCGTCCGTTTAGAACCTCGCTGGTAGGCTCTTATTGTTCATCAATAACGGTGCTATGAAGCACTCCCACGGAGGAGCTGCGCAATCGCAGTCCTTGCTGGAAAACAAATCCTCTTCTTTCAGGATAGGGCACCCTCCCTCCTGGACAAGTACCCTCAATGATCCTGTCCAGTGTCCAGGGCAGTGCACCAGTGTTGATCACTCTAATCTAATACAGGAACCTCAGGCACAGCACCTATGCCCTAAGCTCAAGTCCTTCCCTAACTCTTTGACTGTTCTACTAATGCACTTCTTTCGGGACGCAGGTTATACCTGGTTGCGCCAGGCCCTGTCTCGTCAACAAAAAGGTGTTGAAACTCGGAGTCAGATGGGCATTGAGACTCAGATTATGGTGCATTCGAAACAAGGTTATCCGGGGCGGCATTTATCTCTGGTGGGACAGCCTCCGAAACGGTTGCGTCACTTTCTTCGTCCATCTGCGCCCACCTCAAGCGGGCATCAGAGAAGGGACCTAAGCGGGGCACCCGCTCTCCTTACTGGTCAGCAATGCTGTTGAGAACCCACCTATCATACGGAAGTGGGAGAGGTACCTTTTTGACGTGAGTCCCATGGCCCCAATGCTTTGGGCCCTCAAGCTTCACAGAGATGTGGGTGATGAGCAGGACAAGCAGAGGCCCTTTCCACCTCGGCTCCAGGCAGTATTTCCATTGAAAGTTCTTCACAAGGATGACATCCCCAGGCTGTAGCTGATGCCCGGGCCCCTCTGGTACTCGTTGCAGCGTAGCGTGTATCAGTTGGTGGATAGAATGAATATATTTAGACAATCCATACATATAATCTATCAGCAAGGGATATTCTATCTCGGAAAAGTGCTTGGCTCTTGGGATGCCCCAGACATTGGAAGGGTACCCAAAGACCACCTCATACGTGGACAACCCTGTCCTAGAATGCGCTGTCGCCCTGTTAGATAATAAAGCCAAAGGTAACTCATCTGACGATTGCAATCCTGTGCTTTCATGAATCTTTGCTAGTTTCAGTTAGAGAGTACCATTGTGCTTCTCAACCAGGCCTGCTGACTGGGATTGGTTTGCTGCATGAAACTGATATGCATGCCCTTGTCCACCAATTCAATGACTTTTGAGTTGAAGTGACTTCTGTTGTCACTCCAGATCACACATTGCAATCCATAGTGCGGGAAGAAATCCTTTAAGAGTGCCTTTGGCGTCGCTATATCTGTATTCTCCTTATTGGCATAAGCCTTAATCTATTTACTGAAAGCTCAAACCACTACTAACACATACTTCAAATTGTTAACTCGTTTAATTTCGATTAAATCCATCTGGAGAACCTCGAAAGGGAAGGAAGGCATTGCAAAGTTATCTGCGGGTGTAGGAGTGCCTTTCCCAGGGTTATGTTTCATACAGACAATGCAGTGCTTCACCAGGTGTGTGGCTACCTTAGAGACATTATCGTTCTGCCATACTGGGTCCAGTAGCTTACATATTCCTTTGGCACTAATATCTGCGGGACCATGGGCCATGGTCACAACAGGGAGCATATACTCATTGGGCACCAACCTCCTCTGTTTCCGAGACAGGTCAGTCAAGCACCTATCCTCATCCAAACACCCAATACTCTCTTCCCATGTTGCCAATTCACCTACAGTTGCCTCACTCTGGATTTCCCTGACATTTTCTAATGTGTCCTCGAACATTCCATTATCTGGAACCCACCTAGCAGGACCTGCCACGAACATCTTTTTCATCTTCAATCTAGCTGACTCCTTATCTGTCTGATATGCTTTTGTATTTCCCCTTCCAACATCGTCTTTGATGGCTTTGTGAACGCTATAGTTTATTATCACCAACTTATCAGGAAGTGTCAATGTTGACAACAGTCTATGTATCAGTGGACCATTTTGTATTCGCAACCCATGCGAGGTCAAGAACCCTCTCTCCACCCAGAGGCACCTGAAATTACGGGCCACCCCCAAGGCATAATGGCTGTCGGTTTAGAAATTGACAGTCAGCCCCTCACTCAACTTACAAGCGCTAAGGAGGGCAACCAGCTCTGCAACTTGGGCCGATTGGTATGAGATACAGGATGTCTCAACTACAGTCAGTAACAGTGTGATTACATAAGCTGCAGTGTTAGTGCCATCTGGTAGTTTGAAACAAGAGCCATCAACACATAGTTCCACTTGGGTGTCAGGTAAGGGAACATCTGTCAGGTCTACCCATCCTTTTGTTTCTTCTTCAGTCCGAAATAAACCATCATGGACATCATTGTCCTTTTCTTCTGAAGGGAGGGGTCGTAACGTGGCTGGGTTCAGAGTAGCAAATCGTTTGATGGTGATGTTTAGATCAAACATGTTAAACTCAAATCCGGTCAGACGCGCACTAGTCAGGTACTGAGTCTTTATCTTATTTAATAGCGTATCAATAGCATGCGGTACCATCACTGTGAGATCAGTATCAAAGACGAGTCCTGCCGATTGTCTGATAGAAACTGACACCGCTGGAGCAGCTCTCAGGCAGCTCGGGAGAGCTCTGGCAACGTTATCGAGATTAGCAGAGAAATAAGCTTACCACCGAAACCCTGTGTTAGGACAGACAGTGCTCAACCATCCGCATTGTGTACATAGAGCACAAAAGGCTTCTGGTAATCAGGAGCACCAAGCACAGGAGCAGAGCAAAGCGCAACCTTTAATTGCTCAAAAGCTTGGTGGCATGCATATGTCCAAGGCAAGGGTTCATGCACATCTTTGGTGGTCAGGTAGAGGAGAGGTTTTGTTAGTAAGGAGTAATTAGGGATCCAGTGTCGAATATATGATGTTATACCAATAAACACATGTACCTCACGTTGGATCTTAGGAACAGGCATGTTAGTAATAGCAGCTATGCATTCAGGTACAACTCTCCTTCGACAGTAGGTGACCTAAATAGGTGACCTCCTGTCGACAATATTGAAATTTTGAAAGGGATACCTTGTGTCCTTGACATGCCAAATGCAACAGCAATTTAACTGTGGCCTCTTTACAACCCTCTTCTTTGTCCGAGGCCACAGTAGGTTGCCAACGTACTGCAACAGCACATTACCAGGGGGAAATTCCAAAGAATCCAATTGAGTTTTTACATCTTTGCTATAGATACTAAGACTTTCTTAATAGCTTTGTGGAGCACCGCAGAATCTAATGCTCCGTCCGGCTATTGCAAATCCAAACAGATATCTACTATCTGTATGGATTGCCATGCTGAAAAAAGCATTCTTCAAATCAATCACAGAAAAGAATTTTGCTGACGAGGGAATCATTGTCAAGATTGTGGTAGTGTCTGGAAGCACAGAGTCCTTGGGAACCACTATTTTGTTTACCTCTCTAAGGTCGATTACAAAGCGGTCTTAGCCTGTTCATCCTAGCACAATATTCTTGTCAGTGGACCCAAAGTTCCTAACATCTTGCATGGCATGTTACGCAGGTTTTGTCCACACCCTTCTGAGATCCTTATCCTCATGAAACCAACTTCATCAACAATAATTGATGTAGGGCACCCTGCCCTCATCTTAGTCCTAGTGGCTCTATCAATAGGATTTCTGATCCCTAATTTTATATGTCTTCCACCAATGGTGGATGAAACCACTCATAGAAATTCAGTTGCTACAACAAACCTGAACTAAACATAAGATTGCCTTCCCCATCCAAAACCACTGTCTGTGGCTTTTGAATTGATTTGACATTTTTTGAAGTAGTAGAGGCATCCCCATTGGCATAAAATCAATCAATATCATACATCACTAGAATATATATCATTCAAATCATCGAATGTTCTTTCATTTGGACCACCAAATGCACCCGTAATTGGATCCCTTCATAGGAACTTTGGAGCCTTTTAAGATTGCGGGCAGATCGCCACTGCCCGTGTCAGCAGTGGCCATACGCCCGCCAAATGTCCCTGGTACACCCCCCACCATATTCATATGGCGGGGGCACCACGGCGGATGGAAAGACTGTCTGCCGCTTTGCCACCAGTCGACTTGCCAACCGGGCAGAAAAGGGATCTTGCAGACACCACCATTCATATTATGATGCATGAGGTGATTGTCCTTTCCATGGCGGCAATGCCGCCATGGAAAGTCATGCAGTCCTTCATATTGCTGGCCAGTTACGGGCCCTCAGGGTGTTTTAGGGGTGTACCTATGGTACCCCCCTCATTGTAATGCACTACATGGCAGGCACCACGTGGTGCCTGCCATGTTGTACATGTCAATGCTGTGCACAATCCTTTTACATTGCAAGCAGGGCTGCAGCCAGCAGATCCACCCGCAATGTAAAAGGGCCAGGACGCGCCTGCCAGTGTGGCGGGTGCATCCTAATCTGCATGGCGGGACTGCCCCAACATCGGCGGTCGGTCTGGTGCTCCGTTGCGGTGGCGGGTGAACCAAGTCCGCCCGCCATCGTAATAGGCCCCTTTGTAATTTTTGCATTGCAGAACAGAATTGAACAGCGACATTCCACACAATGCATTTATTTAAATTTTGCATCTTTTAGTTCCTTAGCGGGTTGTGGGTTTATAAGGGAGTAGGGTATGAAGTTATTTATTTATAATAATTGACTGATTATTTTGTATTTGATTATATTTATTTAATTGATATTTAATAATGTTAATTGTGCTTTTAAGTTTTTTGTGGTACATTTTATGTGTGGGTTGTGGGGCTTTTAGGGGTAAAACGTGGGAAGTAATTTATTTGTAATTAACGAATAATTAGTTGTTAATTAATATTAATTTAGGTTGCAATTTATATAATTATGTGTTTGAGTTACTAAAATAATAATGTTATTAAAAGTTGGTATACATTTTGTTTGTCACTTATTTTTAATTAAATTGTAATATATGTGCTGTTTAATTGTCATTTTAAATTAGATTGATTACCTTGTTTAATATTTTATGTTTTTGGTATATTCAAATATATTTACATATATTCTTCATAATATTATGCTATTTAAGATTTATTAAATTATATTATTTAATAAAATATTAGCTTTTATTTTTTATATATGTATACATATATATGTGTGTTTTTTAAAATAAGTTTATTTGTTGTATTTGTTCAAATATACATTTAATTATGTTTTTTTATAAACTGAAGTTAATACTCACTTTATGTTTATTTTAATATTTTAAACTATATACATTTTAAATTCGATATTTAACACAACTATATTATTGTAAACTATATATTTTGTTCAATATTTTTGTACTTACCTGTTCAAGTTTAGGGAGTTGATATTTTTGCATTCTATATTTTTGCCTCAATATTTTTTACATCTATATTTTTTGGGTGTATATTCTGTCATTGAACCTTTGGATAGTATGTATATACCCAAAAGAAGGACATCTCTGCAGAATCTGTACATATGTATTTGTTGCACATTGGAACCCAGTAGTAATTATATCAGACTTTATAGCAGACACATGCTCACTGAGAGTCCAGGTCTCGAATACTTAATTCTCAGTGTGAAGGTCTGCAAAGACAAATACTACAACTTTACCTGACTTAAGAGGAAGCTGGAGCCTGAATTACCAGAAACCTTCAAATGGGGGGGGGGGGGGCGCTCATAACAGAATCCCTCAACGAAACAATGTTTCAGCTTATAAATCATTTGCTGTCGAACGCGTGTCCATTTTTCAAGTTCCAGTTACCATATTTTATTATTGGGGGCCATTGTGGCTTTCCATTACATTGTGATGATACATTTTGGTAGTAGTAGAGCAAGGTATGGAAAGCAGGAGGTGGCCCTCCTAGTGGCAGACTAGGGGGGGCAGTTGCAGTAGGCAGCTCGGGCCATCGTAAGCCAAGACATATATTAGGTGCTCCCGGAATAGTAACTCTATTAATTTCTTACCCATTCCCAGCTCGTTTAAGCTCTCATAATTCCACTGAAGAATATGTTGAACATTCAGAAGCGGTAAAAGAATAAAGAATAATGGTATGCATTGTCATTGTATGTCATTATAGAACTCTCAAGCTAACTGACCTCTGCTTGCATTCATATCAATTAGCCATATATAGAATTGGGTGGAAAAGAGAAATTCTCATTTGGAAGATTTTCTGCCAATAGGATATTCTACAGCAAAATCACTTCCACCATCAATCTCCTGTAGCAGGGGTTATTATGTAGCTGGATTTACCAATGTCAGAGAAAGGACATATCTTTAGGGAGTGTGCCTGGGGTGGGAGCACCCTCTGGAAAAAATAACAGTAGTCAAGTCTGGACCTTGGAATCAGGTGTGACAGTGTCTCTTTCAGGTCCCAGAAGATCAGCTTTGCTAGCCAGGGGCTTAACTCAGGCATCTATAGAGCAGGAGCCACCCTACCTTTCAGGGGCCCGCAGCCCTTCTGGAGGACCCATTCTGCCCAAGGCCAGTGAATATATGTAAGATATGAGAGACTCAGAGGTCCCCCTTGAACACTGTAGCTAGTAGCAATCACATGTTACCCATAACCTTTTAGATGAAATGTTCCTTAACCACAACACATGGGCTGGACAAATAGAACTAACAATAATGACACATTGGGACTACATAACACGTTAACTAGCCAACTCTTTTAAAGCTATGTTTCTTGTGCCATCTACACAGCAATAAATTGTTTTTCTCATATGTGTTTTTGGATCTGCTACTTAAAGGTAGGCTCCCTGACACAAAAGGTTTGAATAAGTTTTATGGATGTGTAAGGTGGGAGAATGATAAATACCAGTGGTTCTCTTTGCTCGTCAGCTGGTTTTGTGAATGGGAATAGAAGTGGAAAGACCAGAACAGAATACAGCTATCTACCACTCCCACATCACATTCTTTTGCCTTCAAATCTGGCTTCAACTGGACCACACAGACGCATGATACTTTTCAGACTGCAGGACCTCTGATCTGAATGTTTTCTCTAAAGCATTCGGTTGCTTTTTGCAGTTAGCAGAATGCTTTGTCAAATACTTAACATGAAGTCAGAATGTTCACTTTAAAGTGCAAACAGATAAGCACAGGCAGGCACAAGTTATGTCTGCATACACTTTGGGGCTCATTACGATAGCAGGAGGAATGCCATCGTCAGCTTGTCGGTGGTGGTCCCCGCTATTCGTAAGGGCCGATCAGGCTGCCACATTAGGATGACGTTTGGATCGTTGGTGGTCGGAAATTCTGACCACCACGGTTCCGACAGTCAGATTGCATCTGTCCGCCAGTCGGACCGCCTACATAGCCCAGAAAGGTGGCAGTGCTTGTTAGGCACTGCCGGTCAGATTAGGATGTCAATCAATGCCAGTCTTTCCATGGCGTTTCAACCGCCATGAGAAGGCTGGTGAGGATGGACATTGGGTGCCTGTCGCTTGCCCCCCTTCACCCGGACCATTCCTTTGGGTTTTGGGGAGCACCTTTGGTGCCCCCTACATATCCATGTACCAAGTGAAAGGCACCGCATGGTATCTGTCATGTAGTACAGGGATGTGTACAACATCTCTTTTTAACATTGCGGCAGGTGCTGCAGCCAGCAGCACCCGCCTCAATGTTAAAGGTGGGTGATGTGACTGCCACGGTGGCGGTCCCATCCTAATTTCTATTGTCGGACTGTCACACATTTGGTGGGCGGTCCCAGATGGGAGACGATGGCAGACAGACCGAAGTCCGTCCGTCAACGTAATGAGGCCCTAAATGTACAAATGCATGCATGCTAAAGCCAGCCCTGTTGACTTTACCAATGATTGGACAAACAGTAGCAAAAAAAGTCTGTGTTCTATTGAGAATACATTAAAGAGATGCCAAATTCAATAGGACAAACACTCTGATAAGAAAGTAACTTTTCAAATGTAAAATGGTCCTTGGTGGCAGAATTATACCACGTGAGAGAAATACTCCTCTAGGGTGAGCCAAAGCCTGCTTCATGCCTATTTAAAATGAAAATCATAATAGGTATGTAGACAGTTGCTCTGTCAAACAATGCCTAAAAATGACATTGAAAGCAGACATTTTTGAGCAGCAGGTGCAACAGGCACAGTATCCCAGTAAGCTATCATACTGGACTAGTAACCTGTGATAGGCAGGTCATACATACATCACTGCATCACTCAACCTTCCGAGGTATCCCACTGGGACTGAAGCTTTCACACTGGTAGAGATATCATCTGAAATGTAATTTACTCCATCTATAGTTATTACTTACTCACTTGCGGTACCTGTAGTTGGGTACACTACAGTGAGTGTGATGAGATTCAGATTCAGACCCACACCCCCAAATCGCTAGGCATAAACCGATCCTATGGAGTATTTACCACGTTATTGCAAGTTTGATCAACTCTGCTAGAAGAATTTACAATAAAACATACAGGTACATATTTACAAGGAGAGAATGCCACCAGAGCAGCACTGTTTCTGATGTTTTGGTGGTGTTAACTTCTTTGCCTTATATGCAAGGCAGCATTAAGCCACTTAACGTGGCTTAATGCTGCCTTGTAAATAATGCCCCCATTCATGCAGCACTTAGTGTGCAGGGTGTTGCAGTGGGCGTCCTGCCGAAACACTAATTGCTTTTTGATGGTGTCCCATGTTTACAAGGTATGGGGCAGCTCCAAAAATACTGTCAGAGAATACCTGGTCTTAAGCTTGCGATTTTAGGACATTTTTTTATTTCTCCACCTATTTTGCTCTTTCCATGTGTGCTTCATTCTTCAGCACACATAGATAGAGCAAGTCTCTTATAAACATTGTTTTTGTGCAGAAAGGCATGCCCCTGCAGCACAGGCACCCTAACAAAATGGATCCAAGCTGCCTTCACTGCTGCTGGGCAGCTTTTTGAGCACCAGCGCTAGGGGTAAGGCATGGGTGTGCTGCATTCTTGCAAATATGGCGCATCCCTGAATTTTGATGCTGTCAGAGCATGGCATTACCAATTTTGGGCTAACACCGTGCTTTGCTAGTTTCTTGTAAAAATGCCCCACAATTTTCTGAGACAGCAGTGCTGTAAGAAAATGCATGTTGAAACATAGTGTGCGGTGTGCTTATGATTTTGGATAACTATAAAAAGGTATTGCCCTGACAGAAGAGAATCACAGAGAAATAACAAATAGCATCATACATTTTATTTATTTATTGATTTAGTGTTTTATAGAGCACAAACCAGACCTGTGAGGGTATCAGAGTGCTTTACAGTAGTATCAGGTGGGATACAGGACAAAGGGGGGAGGAGAGCCGAAGGGATAGGGAACAGCATATGGTAAGACAAAAAATCATAATATCCGACTACCTTTTGGGATAGGAACAAAACGATACAATAAGCTAGAGAAGCAGTCTCAAGACCCTGGAGGTTTGTTCAGAAGTGCCGGGTGGGTAACATAAGGAGAGGAGGCCAAGAGATAATGCCGTAACGATAGGTAAAGTCAGGTTACGGGGGAGATTGTAACGTGAGCGTTAGGAGAGGAATTTGGTCTGCTTTTTGAAGTGAGTTTGTGACGGTATTCTTCTGATGGCGGGTGGGAGTGAGTTCCAAATTCTTGGGGCAGCCCCAGAGAAAGCCCGATTGTACGTTATTTTTTTCTTAAAGCGTGCAGGTTGGAGTAAAAGGACTCTGGCGGACTGGGAGTTTCTGGCTCCTCCGGATAACACAAGTTTCTGTGCGAGAAAAGCAGGGGACTTGGAAAAGAGAGCCTTGTGGGTGATGCAAGCCAGTTTAAATTGGATTCTGGCCTCAAGAGGAAGCCAGTTCAGAGCTTAAAGGTGGGGTGAGATATGGTTGACCTTCTTAGAGCCAGTTAGAAGTCTGACGGCGGCGTTGAGGCAGGCCTTCAAGGGTGCCAGAGGGATCTTGGGTAGGCCTGCGAGGGTGGAGCAACCATATTCTAGCCTAGAGATGACTGGAGCCTGAATTGCCGATTTTAGATCTGGGGGGTCGAGGAAAAGGTTTCAGGTTTCTTAAGTAGTTCAAATTAAATGTGACAGGTTTGGCCATCACATTGATATGGCCCTGAATGTTCTGGTTGCTGTCCACAATGGTAGGAGAGCAGTTTAGCGCTGTAATAGCCTTGATCCAAACGTTAATGTCTGTATTGGCGTTAGGTGGTGAGCTTAAGAAGAGTTTAAGTTGGTTAGAGGTGAGCCAGTGAACAGTCAACTTCAGGGCCTCATTCAGGGAGCAGATGTCCTCTGGAGAAGAGATTTTGATGTAGAGCTGTGTGTCGTCGGCATACACGTGGTAGGAGATATTGGCAGTGCGCAGCACCTCTGAGAGCGGTTCGAGGTAAATATTAAAGAGGGTAGGGGACTAGGTTGATCCTTGAGGGACTCCAACTGTGATCAGAGAGGAAGCAGATAGGTTGCAGTTGATCAGGACTCTCTGTGCGCGGTTCTGGAGGAAGGACCTAAACCAAGCAAGAACGGTGCCTTCCAGGCCAATCCTAAGTTTGAGGCGATTCAGGAGAACTTCGTGGTTAACCGTGTCAAAAGCCGAGGATAGGTCCAGGAGGATCAAGAGACAGGTTTTGCCTTGGTCAAGGGCTTGAAGGGCATCATCCACAATGTGGAGGAGTGTGGTTTCCGTACTGTGCCCAGGTCTGAAACCACATTGCACGTTGCCTAGAAGGTGGAAGTTGGTGATGTGTTGGCTCAGCTGTGGTTGTACACATTTTCCCAGCACTTTACATAGGAAAAGAATGTGTTACATAGGTTAGTAGTTGTCGGGAGAAGCAGGATCTAGCGTAGGTTTTTTTAAAATGGGGACAACCTGGCCATCTTAGAGAGAGTCAGGTATCGATCCCCATAGTAGGGAGGAGTTGATTATTGTAGTCCAAGAAGAGATGATAGCCTGAGAGGCAGTGGCAAGGCAGTTTGACAGGAGAAGGTAATTGAAGTGATTGTTGGGGCATTAAGAGGAAAGGATTTTTGAGACCGATAGTTCATCATAGACTTTGAAGTTGGACCATAACGCTTGGGTTTTGAGGGAGGGCTGGGAGAGCAGCGCGAAGTAGGGAGGTAGAACCGGAGGAGTTTGGGAATAGGTAGCAGACATGAGTTCCTTTTCTAGGCAGAGATTTTATCGCAGAACAAGGAGGAGAATTGCTGGCATGGGATTGGAGCTATGGGGGTTTCTTTGCATGATTTAGCTAGTCTTTTGGATTGGTGTTTGGCCAACTCAGATGCTGACGACACCCAGCTGCTGTTTAACATTGGCCCAAACCCAGAATCTGAGAAGCACCGTTTTTCCAAAGGTATATTGGCAATATCCAACTGGATGACTAACAACTGCCTCCAGTTGAACCCTGGAAAAACGGCAGTCATGTTACCTTGGAATGCTTTGGCAGTTTGGTCCAATGAGTGGTGGCCTTCACAGCTGAGTGTCCCCCCTGTCCCCAAGCAGAGAGTCAAAAACCTCGGCGTAAAACTAGATCGATCACTATCAATGCAGGACCACGTAGCCGCTACCACAAGCTCTTGCTATTATAGTCTTCGATTACTTCGCAAAATCCTTCCGTATATAACGACCGACCATCGGAGAACGTTGGTCCAAGCAATGGTGATCAGCCGTTTGGACTACGGAAATGCCTTATTGGCCGAGGTGGGTGTGCCACTACTAAACAAACTACAGGTCATCAAAAATACCGCTGCCAGAATGATCCTAAATATGCCTGCAGGCTCCCCATCTCTGCCTTTGTTAAAAGACTTACACTGGTTACCGATAAAAAAAGATCCATCTTTAAAATTTGCTGTCTGTCCTTTAACACTGTAAATGGCCGAGGCCCGCTTTATTTACAAAAGAAACTGAAAAAATACATTCCTGGCCGTTATTTGAGATCAGGCTCCCTGCAATTGCTCCATATCCCTCGCATCCATCTTAAACGTTCAGGAGGCATGGCCTTTTCCTATCTAGCGCCCAAGTACTGGAACAAAGTGGTACAAAAGGGGGTGGTGATGGACGGAGCATCTGAACCAATAAAACACTCACACCCAGTCAAAAGATCTGGGTTTAATCCATCACCGTTCTTTAGCCCACTCTGCCACCCCAGTTCAGGCATGGCCATATGCATATCAGTGTGACCCTGTGCCTCATGGGAACAGTCCAGCCCGAACTAACAAGCCATGCCTCCCCTGGACCGGAAACAAGCTTCCGAGGACCGGTTTTGGGCATTTCAGCCGTCTTCAGCCCGGCTTGGTTGAATCCAGTGGCAAAGTGAGCAAGGGACTCACATCTGAGCATACCCTGCCAACTTATGGCGAACAAAGTGGTACCAAAGGGGGTGGTGATGGACGGAGCATCTGAACCAATCAAACACTCACACTCAGTCAACAGATCTGGGTTTAATCCGTCACCGTTCTTTAGCCCACTCTACCACCCCAGTTCAGACATGGCCATATGCAAATCAGTCAGACCCTGTGCCTCATGGGAACAGTCCAGCCCGAACTGCCAAGCCATGCCTTCCCTGGACCGAAAACAAGCTTCCGAGGACCGGTTTCTGGCATTTCAGCCGTCTTCAGCCCGGCTTGCTTGAATCCAGTGGCAAAGTGAGCAAGGGACTCACGTCTGAGCATACCCTGCCAACTTATGGGGAACAAAGTGTTACAAAAGGGGGTGGTGATGGACGGAGCATCTGAACCAATCAAACACTCACACCCAGTCAACAGATCTTAGCCCACTCTGCCACCCCAGTTCAGACATGGCCATATGCAAATCAGTCTGACCCTGTGCCTCATCGGATGATGGGGTGGTGTGGAGTGCAAAGAAACGATGGATTTAGGCCCAGATCTCTGTACTGGGGTGAATGTATGACATTGTTCTGCATTCTGTCCATCAACTGTTGTTATGCATTTGTCACCCCGAGTGGGATGGGTATGCTCAGACGTGAGGCCCATGCTCTCCACACCACTGGAGACAAGCTATCCTGGCTGAAGACGACTGATAGCCAGAAATCGGTCCTAGGATGCTTGATTCTTATCCAGGAAAGACATGGCTTGGCAGTTCGGGCTGGACTGTTCCCATGAGGCACAGGGTCAAGGCTGATTTGCATATGGCCATGTCTGAACTGGGGTGGTGAGGAGTGCAAAAAAACGATGGATTTAGGTCAGACCAGTCGCAAGGATCTATGGAGGTGAGTATGACCGCAGATTCCTTAGAGATGATCCAGTATAGAAAGGCACCTTCTGAGTGAGTAGGGAGGGAGCAGGCTTGGGTAAGGTATTGGTCGGCCAAGAAGTCTCTTACGGCGTTGACCTTCCGGTTCTTGTGGTCATTCCAGTGCTAGTTAATGTCGCCAAGGAAAATGTCATGGGAGTTATAGGAGGCCTTGGCTGTGATGATTTCCATGAGGTAGTCTGTGAAAGTGTCAATCTTGCCTGGGGGATTGTAAAAGATGTGCTGTCTGCACTGAGAGGAGGTGTTGCAGATGGAGAGGACAAGATATTCGCAGGAATAAGTAGATTTGGCCAGAAGTTCAGTGATAAGGAGGTTGGAGCGGTAGATGCAGGCAATGCCACCCCCCTTTTTTTGTGATTGCCTGTCCAGCTTTGCGATGTGATAGTTGGGCGGGACTAGAAGGTCGAGGCAGGGTGAAGAGGATTCATTTAGCCAGGATTCCGTCAAGATCGTCTGTGTTTAGGTACAGGATGAGAGTTTTGAAGAGAGCCGCACAGGGTTCTTTGCTTTTATTATATGTCAGCTCACCTCAGTCTCACTCTGTAGCAATGGCTTTGACCACATACCTACTTAAATTTGACCAAAAATGGTTGCACAGGTGCAACCCCCACTCATCGTTCCTGCGTTAGCCAGTTTGACAGAGGCGCAGTCAGAGAAATTCATAAAGATCACAAGGGAGCATCATGTCATGAGTGAGGACTGGTGCACCTGCACTGGGCCATGGGAAATTTAAAGAGATATAGTGGTAGCATAACAGTCAGCTGGTCTTGTCCTGGTGGAAGACTGCCTGGGTGTGCTGAGCTAAGCAGAAAGCAGTGGACTAACCTAAAAGAATGAAACCCCTTCAGAAAGTTTAACCACTGTAAACCGACCTGTTTTTTCCCAGGGCCTGAGGTATTTTATACGTTAGTAACCTATTGTCTTTTGGAGGCCTCTAAGGGGTAATGGATGTTCATATAGAGGGGTTTATTTACTCGTTTTTGGCATACAGCAGAGCCGCAAATCTTCTTGCTGTGCTACTGTGCATCAAAATGAAAGGCCTGCAATGGGGCTTATTTAAGGCACTATGGCAATTTCTGTCATGTTCCTTGTGCTGGTGCACAATTTGGTGCCTAGCGCCAATACATGAAACCATGCACCATGGTGCAACTGTGTCTGCGTTATTGGCAGGATTATTTTTGTGCAGGAAGGGGCACCTACATCCACAAAAACAATCCAGGAAGGCTTTTTCCTCTTTCTATGTGTGCTTCAGAATGCAGCACACGTAGAAAGAGGAGAAAATGTGGAGAAATTAAGATATTTCACCTCATTACGCCTCCCCAGGGGAGACGTATAATTTTGACACATTCCCATGTTTGCAGATACTTGTAAATCTCAGAATGAGTCAAAACACATTGGTGCTGCGTGGGGAAACCCACCGCAACACCCATAGAAGGCCTTCCTGTGTGTGGCAACGCAGCGACTTGTGCTGCGTTGCCTTACACCATATCTAGGAGGCTATGAAAAGCTATGCAAAGTGGATTTGTGTGGCCTCGTAGATGTGGGTCTGCACCCTGTACTGCAACAGAGTCAAAAAAGTGACTCACCGGCAGAGCAAGGGGCTTGTAAATAATTCCTTGGGTGTCTATCTGTTTTTTCTGATTTGCCAACATTTGCCGAACTCTAAATCAGACCCCATCAATATCTACTTGAATTACCTCAAAATAGACACTAATGTCTAAACAATATTATGACACCTCTTGCTTTGGCAGAGTAAGTTGTTAACAACTTTTAACCCCTCTATTTCTTGCACATCCCTTCTCCTTTTATCTTTGTGATGTGGGTTTCCTACAGGATGGCAATCTTTATTCCCTTTGTTGTGGTATGAATGGGTGTATATTGCCCTTTTGCTAGCAGTTTTCATGTCCTTTATATTCCATGTCAGTACAGTGTATTTTCCATTTCTGTCCATATATTTCATGTTGTGTACAGGTAACGTCTAAATGGGTCAGCATCAAACAGTCCCATTCTGCATGTTCAGAGGTTCTTTCTGCTCCCTATTTGTTCATATTGAGTATCAGCAACAGCCATTTAAAAAAACTCACTACAACCTTGAAACAACTTCTCTCCCTGGAATGAAGTGTAGAAACAAACACATCGTCCCTTTGTCCACGTTATACTTATAGGGCCTCATTTACAATTTGTTAGTGCAGGGCAGTGCTGCAAGTGTTCTTACTGTGCTACCTGACGTGAAAAGGAAAGGGCAGAAATGTGCTGTATTAACGGTCCCAGGATGCTTGTTTCCAGTCCAGGAAAGACATGGCTTGGCAGTTCGGGCTGGACTATTCCCATGAGGCACAGGGTCAGACTGATTTGCATATGGCCATGTCTGAACTGGGGTGATGGAGTGTTCTAAAGAATGATGATGAATTAAACCCAGATCGGTTGACTGGGGGTGAGTGTTTGATTTGCTCAAGCGCTCTGTCCATCATCCCCTTTGGTATCGTATTAATGAAATAAAGCACATTCCTGTCCTTTCTGCCTGTGTAGGAACAGAATTTGGTGCCTAGCGCCAATGCAGGTACCCTTGCACCATGGTGCAAAGGTGTCTGCGTTGTTAATACAATTGTTTTTGTGCAAGAAGGGACACCTTCAACTGAGGTGATTTCCTCTTTCTATGTGAGCTGCAAAAATGTGAAGCACACATAGAAAGAGGAAAAACAAGGAGAAATAACGTTATTTCTCTTCGATACGCCTCCTCTGAGGAGATGCACAGTTTTGATGCATTGCCAGGTTTACAGATCTTTGTAAATCTGGGAATGTGTCAAAACCCTATGGTGTTGCTTGGGAAAAGCCAACGCAACACCCATAGAATGCCTGCTTGACGTAAAGTAAGGAAAGGCAGCACTTTGTGCTGCCTTGCCTTACTCCATATCTATGAGGCCATGGAAAGCCATGCAGGGTATGATTGAGAGGCTGCACCACCGGACCATCATAAAAAGTGATGGTCCAACAGCGCAAGCTTCTTGTAAATGAGGCCAATAGTCGATTGTCTCAGAATGGTCAGTATTGGTGTTAAGGGAGTGGATGGCAATCAAATGCAGTGGATTCATTACCCACCTGCCACCCACCACCCTCCTTAATACTGCCATTACTTAGCTGCAATAGTTTTACTCTGAGTCCTTCTCTCATCATGATGACTCACTCAGTGAGGCCCCTGTGCCTCCAATCACACACATTCCCAACTCATAAAATGACCTCCCCCTCTATACCTCCTGTTCCATATCAAAGCCCAAAGCTCCACACAATTGGACTGCCCCAGAAAGGGTAGGAGGGAAGGCCTGAGTCTTTACGGTGAGAGAATGACTCTGAAGAATGTTATTACCAGTAAGTATTCGTACCATTACACCATCGTCCCTGTTGCTGTGATGATTCACACAGTGAGATGTACAAAAGGCAATAAGTGGCCAGGACAACCATACAGAAAAATGGAACACAAGGTCAAGCCACAGGCAAAACCAAGGACAAGACAGAAGCCAGCACCATGGAACCCCACAAACCGTACCATCCGGACATGGAACCCCCAGGAAGGATAGCCAAAAAGAGAAACAAGTGTCTATAAAAGGCAAACCAACACAGCGACACTCAGAAGAAAAATAAAATAAAAAAGAGGGCGGCCTTCCAGCACAAAGCCTGGACCCCACCAAAGAAGAAACAGGCCTCCAACACCAGTAGCAAGCAGAGAGAAAAGGCGCCGAGGAAATAACAGCCAACCAGAGAGTAGACAGCAACCCAAAAGAGCATTAGTAGGGTACCAAGAAAGCACCCACAGAGGCCAAAGGCACAACCGGGGAACCTGAGAGGAAGCAAACCCAGAGACAAAGTCCAACGTGGACAGCACAAGAGGGACAGAACAGGGAACTGAAAAACACCAAAAAAGGGCCAGAAAAACACACCAGACCTCCACAAGGGGAGCGGAAGACAGGAAAACCCTGCCCGGAGAAAACAAGAAGCACCAGCTCAGGTCGCACAAGACATAGGGCAAGAGAGAAGAAACATCCAGTGACCAACAGCAGGTAAAAAATGGCAGAGGGAACCCACCACAAAAGAACAACCAGCAGAGAAGCCAACACCCAGGCACAAACCCGGAGTCCGGTACGAGGCTGTACGGGCAGAGTAGGAACCTGCAAAGCACAACACCACAGTGAACACACAGGAACGCCTTAGACAACCATCTACCAGGTAAACAACACAGCTGAAGGCTAACATCCCCCAGGACACAACGAGGCCAGCCATGCAGAGGAGGCAAAAGAAAACACCCCAATGGAAGGGGGACACAGCACAACCCCAACACCACCTGCCAAAGCAGATGAGAGCCGTAGAAAACGGGGACCCAGCAGGCCTTCGAACAGAGTGCCCCCCCAAAGGCAACCGGAGATAGAAAGCTAGAGTCAGCCAACAGGCCACAACCAGAGAAAGTGACAGGCCAAAACCTCAGAGGAGGATGATGCAGACACCCCCACCAAATGCAGGTACAACATCCAGGAAGAGCACATGTTGAGACAACTGACACACACGCCCCACTGGTGCAACCACAGCCAGAGGAAGAAAAACCCCACCACAAGAAGGATGCCAACAACACCCCATACACTGCCGACCAGTTACAAAACCAGAGGCCAGGAAAAAGACTGACAGACCACCACCCACATGAGAACCACCAGATCTGAAGACAAAAAGCTCCAGGAATGACAAGGAGCAGCCAACAGGTGTGACCATGAAGCAACTACAAAATTGGAAATTGGCAAAAACAGCACCCCACCAACTAGTGCACATGGGAAGGTGAAGACACAGACCACCATCATATTAAGGGTAGAAACCACACAATGTAAAAACCACCAGAGCAATGTGCAACAGCTCAAATTGACACCGAAACACAAAACAGGGACCCCGGCAGGAGTGCAACAGCCCCCAGATATACCCACCACCACAGCCCCCGGCAAGCCGAAAACAGAGGAAATGCAGGAAAACGGCACACACAAGATATAGCCCAGCATCCACCATAGGAGCTTTGCATCCTGGGCACACCGAAAGCCAGCCACCAACAACCCACCATACAATGAGCAGGAAAAAAGATGCTGCACAGCACCAGGCCAGAAAAAACAGCGACTTTGCAAAGGCACAGGCAACGCAGAGAAAGAAGCACAAACTGCACAAAGAGACAGCCAGCACCAGGAGACACAGCCCAAGAGCATGCACAAACAGCACATTGACCAGCAGGGCGACACAAGGCAGGAGATGAAATCAAGCCTTGCAGCACAGTGGGACAACGGATCAACCCCCCCAGAAAATGAGGAGCCAGGAACCAAATAAGGGTGGGCAGACAGCACCGAAGGCAGGAACCCCAACCAATACCACAGTGGTCACCAGAGGACAGAGCCGCAAGGCCAGCAACCGAAGCAGGGAAGCCACGAAACAGCCAAGGAGACAACACGGAATGATCATGACACAAGGCAAAACCAAAACCCAGAAGGCCAAAACACGCCAGCCAGGCAGGAAAAGACCCAGCAGAAGAGAACCCCAGGACCAGACCCAACCAGAAGAAGGGACACAGAGAACCATCAGAGCCTGAAGGCTCCAACCTGCAACAGCACAGTCCACACACAGAGTGCTCATATCTAAAAGCGCCAGGCCCCAAAAAACAGAACACGCAAATCCCCAAACAGGTAAAAAGGGTGGCAGCAGTCCAAAGTCGCACAGGCAGAATACACACAGCACAACAGCACACCAGAGGCATCAGGAGATGCACAAACACCCAACAACAAGCCAATCACCAAAAAGGCAGATGATGCTGTAACCAAGACATGCACCAGGCCCAAGACATTACAACATGCCGGTCACATAGATAAGCCTAAGACCCAAGGGGAATCAGGAGCAAAAAGCAACAGCAAGGCAGACACCAAACCAACACCCAAGCAACCAGACACCTCCCCAGCCAGCCGACGGAAGGCCCTGCACCCCAAGACCAGGAAGAGGCAACACAAGGAGAAAAGCGCAGCCCACTGTACAGCCAAATGGAAGTCGCACATGAAACTAGATGCTTAGCCAGAGAGCCAGAAACAGCGAGCAAGGATGACATAGGGAATAAACCCCCACAGCAGAGGTAGCGGCACGTAGGCCAAACCTGCCCAAAGCAGAGCCCGACAGTCAATTGCCATGACATGAGAGGAAATGCAGGAAGCTTAAACTGCAGTAACTACACAGAACGTCAGCCAAAGCCTTTAAGAACCAGTAAGGCATCTAGATAGGAAGGCAACCTGCTGGAAACACAGCATACCACGGCCGGAGAGAAGGTACTGCAGACTTATGGCAGGGCAACCCATGGCACAGAGCCACACTAACCTCAGCTGGATACAAGCAGATCAGGAAGCTGGCCAGGCACACCATCTCCGAAAAGCACAATATCAACCTCTGCCAGAGGAAAGCGCCGCAGACTACCGGCAGAACAGCCCAGCAGAAAACAGCCACAGGTCAGCCTACTGCACCACAAGCAGGCACCAACAAACGCGGGCCCCTGGGAAAACAAAGAAAACAATTACAGCAAAGCAGAGTGAACAGACCTCCACTTGGAGGAAGACAGGCAGAACAACCGACATGCAAGAGAAGAAAGACACTGGTAGCCGTCAGTGAGAACATGCAAAGAACCCGTAATAACACCACTCGACAACCTGTAAGTCTGCGGGGACACTCAACAGGGAAAATGACACCACGCAAAAGCAGCATTGCCACTCACAGCAGAATGCAGAGGAACCCTAGACATATAACAGCACCATGTACGCCAGTACACACGCCTGCCAGCCAGAGACACACAGGCGCTTAGCATTAGGAATGTCCAACAGGACCGACAGCACACAAGTCCTGCCAATGGCACGCAGCCAGGCAACAGAGAAACAAGGGGAATGCAGAGACATCAGAAACTACAAATGTGGCAACCCCAGGTGCATAGCAATCCGGGTAAAGACACACATGCCCCCAGACACTGTCGTACAGCCAGCAGGTGAGGCCCCGAAACACACCCGGCAGGTGGCCGGGGGCAAGCAAAGCAGACCTGCAGCATAGGCATGCAATAGGAGGGAAATGATGAGGACCAGCAGCTGTCACTCACTAGGAGAACAGGCCAAAGCCTCACACCGGAAGCCCATAAGCCAAGCCAGAAAGCCGGTGGGCCGCCTCGCCAGAAGCGTTTAGTATGGGCCCAGCCATAAAACAGCAAGTCCAAGAGACACCGTCTCCATGGAAACAAGCACCCGCCCCAAGCCAGCCGGAGGAAAGCACCGCAGACCTCCGGCCTGGCTGCTGGACGAGAAGCTGGCAAGAGCACCAGCTGCCACACTGCAGGCAGCCCGGAACCCCGCGCTCACCTGAATCACATCATGACTCCTCACTGCACAGTGCCACCGGAGACCAAACACTCCAGCATGTTGTGAACCAGACTTTGCAAGCTCCCCATCCCTTCTGCCACCGCACAGCCAGAAACGAGCTGCAGCAAAAAGCTGGAGCACGCCACCGCACATGCCCATAGATGTGTAATGGACACAAAAAAAGACCCGGAGGTATGGAAGGGGGGATGGAATTTTATGAGTTGAGAAGGTGTGTGACTGGAGGCACAAGGGCCTCTCTGTGTGAGTCATCACAGGGAGAGGGATGAAGGGGTAATGCTGAATGGGGGTGAGTTTACAAGTTGTCTTTTCAACATGTGGGTCATCTTTGCACAATAGTGCCAATGTTTTACATCCTCAGCATCCATGGTTTATATCAAGTTATGTTGAGCTGTTGTCTTTCTACTGAAAGTGGAAGGTACCCCATTTGATGCCCAGTCACAAATAATGGTTACCCTAGACGTCACATCACTTTATACTCAAATTCCCCAAGAGGAAGCACTAGAGGTCATGCAGGTATACCTTGATAAAAGAGAAAGACCCCATAGGGTTCCTACCGCGTTTATTTTACAACTAGCTGAAATAGCACTGAAAAAAAACTATTTCACCTTCAATGGTGAGTATTTCATGCAATTGAAAGGGACTGCCATGGGTTGTCCTTATGCCCCAGAGATGGCAGCCCTCTTCATGGCACAGTATGAGGAGAAATTTGTAAAGGTGAATAACCCCTTCAAACATCACATCACACAGTGGTATCGATACATTGATGACGTCTGGCTCCTGTGGCAGGGGGAGTCAGACCGAATTAATGGGATTCCATAGTTGGCTCAATGCAAGACATAGAGATATCCAATTTTCCATCGAGCATAGTACTAATCGCATGACATTCCTTGACGTGGAGCTCATATGTGACCAAGGTCAATTAAAAACATCTTTGTTCAAAAAGCCCACCGACAGGAACACAATTTTACACCACAAAAGCGCTCACCCGAGAAATCTCAAATCAAATTTGCCTTATGGCCAACTACTTAGGATCAGAAGAAATTGCTCTGACATCCATGACTATGACAAACATGCCCACAATTTTTGCTCTGCCATGCAAGAAAGAGGCTACCCAAAAAAGCTCCTCAAACATTCTTTGAAAAGAGCTAGATATACACCTCGGGAATGCCTACTTCAGGTTAAGAAACGTACACCGTTAGACAAACTTGTATGTGTTACCACGTTCTGCCCTGATACACACAAGTACGACAGGCTGTGCTTAAGAACTGGCACCTTTTGGAAGGGCTGGATTGCCCTTTTCCTAACCGGATTTTTGCTTACAAGAAAAATCATAGCATTGGGCAACAACTGATCAGAGCTGATATCTCATTACCTAAGCCAAAAAGGACTTGCTGTCACAATGGAACTTGAAGCCCATTGAGGGCCACCACAAGTGTGGCAACTGTGTAGCCTGCCCCAACACCATCGAAGGCAAGGAATTCACACACCAAGGAGTCAGATGGTCACACACAGATTTTTCTAATTGTAGGACCAAAAATGTGGTCTACATGATACTGTGTCCTTGTACGAAAATGTACATTGGCAAGACTAGCCAACAGATCAACCACAGGATCAGTCAGCACCGGTCCAGAATCAAGAAAAAAGTGATGTCAGCTCCCATGGTAGAGCACTTTTGGATAAGGGTCACGATGAGCATGACTTCAAGTGGTCCGTCTTACACGGATGTATGACATTACAACGCATGCTTTTACCACGCATGCTTTTACATCGCAAGTTTTACAATGCATGCCTTTACAACGCATAGTGCTTTGGGGCGCTGGATAGTGAATTATTTAATTTACTATTCCAACTCCAGTCCCCGTGAATAGTAGGGAAGGTGTTGGATAGTAAATTAAATCTATTCCCTATCCTAGAGCGCCCCCCCAGCGCAATGCGTTGTAATGGTTTGCGTTGTAACAG
Organism: Lissotriton helveticus; assembly: GCF_964261635.1. Lineage (NCBI taxonomy): Eukaryota > Metazoa > Chordata > Amphibia > Caudata > Salamandridae > Lissotriton > Lissotriton helveticus. The sequence continues at coordinate 588,654,879 of NC_136071.1, forward strand.
TTGCGATGTAAAAGCATTGCGTGGTAAAAGTTGCGTTGTAAGTGATGTTTCCCGTCTTACACATAGTAAAATCTACAAATCAATGCCTTGATGTCGAACGAATTCTGCTTCAAAAGGAAGCATACTTGATTTTGAAATTTAACAGTGCACAAACCAGGCTTAACAATCTCTTGGAGATAGCGCGGCTGTGAGAATTAAAAGTTTTTTCATGAGTGACTTTTATGCCAGGCTTGACTTGCCAGGCTTGGCCAGTGGGCCCGATTCTTCTATTTTCGGTACAAACATAACTTCCATGGAGTCTATGGGGACCATGATACTCCACCAGCATTGATTTATTCACACAGTTTGTCAACAGGTTGTTCTTAAAGGGAACTGCATTTGAATGCATATTCCTTGTAATCCATTAAGCATATGCTCTCACCTTGAAATTAACCTTTTAAATAATGTAGCGCCCACATCATAATTTAGCAAAACGCGGCCTTCCACACACAGTCTATTTGTTGAATTTCGATTTTTTTTTATTTGGATTTGTTGAAACTACTAGACCCATAATGCACTTGGGCCCCATTCATATAAATCCAGCCCACAAACAAGCCGGCCATTTTGAATCATACCTCGAGGAACCCGGTTGCTGCAGAAGCACTTTTGGAGAAGGTAACTTTTTAATCCCAGGGTCATTCCTCCGAGCCAAGAACTTATTTATATTTGAATCATTTACAAGTGTTCCTTTTACTTGACAGGAACACAAGTGTTTGGACCATTTTCAATTTAAGAATAACGAAGCCTGCACAAGGTAGGCTCTTGCTGTTACATCACAGCGTCCTTTAAATATGTAGAGAACGGCATAGCCCTGTCCTTTCTGTTTTTTTCCAAATCGATTTATACGCGCTCACTTTATTTTTGGCAGCAAAACACACGGATGGTCATATTTTACAAGCCATCTCGCCGTTTGGCGGCACATACAATGTTAGTGCTTGGTGAGAGCTTTGCAGTCGACGTAGTCGACTTATATATTGATATGGCACTATTTTGTTTCAGTTCAACGGCTTTATTTCGATTGTTACATCATAAAAGCAACATATGAAAAATACAACATGGATCCATTTAGAAGAGATTTACATTCATTAAAAGTTTTTATCCCCAAAAAAATTAAAAGCATGGTAACAAATACAAATTTAAAATGGCCAGATTCCATAGCATAAAACAGGATCCCAACAATCTTTAAAAGAAATAACCATTTATCAATCGGTCGTAGAATTAAAAGTTGATCTTTTAAACAGTAATTAATAGCCATTTTGTCCTGATGGACCATGCCCATGACAAAAATTTTGCAAGGCCAAAGACATACATGGGCTGAGTATCTGATATTAAAATTCGGAATGCCACGGAACAGTGCCTAGTACCCATGGCCCTACATACAGGTTTGAGCCACAGTTGCCTTGGGTGTACATAAGCCGGGCAGACAAACAAAAAGTGTTCTACTGACTCCGTAACGGTGCCACAGAAGGGACCGAATGCAATTGACTGATACGGTGGCTTCCAATGGGCTGTTAGGGCACGTACAGGAAGAGACCCCGCTCTGAATCTGAAATACCGGGCCCTGTCATAAGGTTTCCAGACCACATCAAGACAGAGCTCCCGAAAAGGTGCGTTCTTGTGAATTAGAAATTCCTCTGTGAGCCTGCCAAGAGATGGGTCCGTAGAGGTTCTGCTACTGACCCAATTCCAATACAAAGTTTTTAGGACAGCTTTCGGGGGAGGACCGACTTTCCCAGGCTTCGCTGAGTCCCAATTTACCAAGCAAAGCCTTAACATCGGTTAGCCATCTTATCCTGTGCCACCCCACCAGTGACATCACCTCCGCTAAACCTTTAGCGTATTTGGCAAGTTCAGGGACACGCCACAGCCCAGCCTATAGAAGTAATGGTCGTAGTCTTGCCACATCGCTAATTTGTTGACATCCAAGGTCCAGCAGGAGGGGTAGCGTAGGTGTGCTCTGTGGGAGGGACATAATACTTTTTAAGAACTTATTCTCAGACCTAGTTAGAAGATCGGTGTTAAAAGTACCCCAAAGTTCTGCGCCATACAAGGCGGAACTAACACCCTTCGCCTTGTAAATATCCATAAGAGGGGCGATGGGCTTAGTTGAAGAAGATCGCTGTTCTTTAGCGAGTGCCCCTGTGACCCTTTTGTGATTGAGCAACATTTTCAGCAGATTGTGGTCCACTGCATAGTATCCGTGATTCGGATGCCTAAGTAATCAAAAACGGTGACCCTTTCCAGAGGGGTTTTATTTAGTACAGGGGGACGCCTAATTTTTTTGGGGGATTTAAAACCAAATACTTTCTTTTTGTCTGTGTTTATTACTAGGCCCCGTTGGTCACAAAAGGTCTGAAAATTAACTAAGGGGCCCTGGAGACCCGCCGGAGTTTTTGAAATTAATAGCGTGTCATCGGCAAAAAGAAGAGTGGGAATTTTCTCCCCTGCCAAGGATGGTGCATCTGAAGGATGTTTAAGTAAGTGCTCCATAACCCCGTTCACATAAAGTGAAAAAAGGGTGGTGGCAAGAACGCATACCTGGCGTACCCCTTTCCCCACCGGTATCCTGCTAGTTTTCTGCCCATCAGTGCCCCATCGCACCTGTGCGAAATTACCATCATGCAATCGCACCAAGATTGACAGAATATTTGGGGGAATCCCCATATCCCCCAACACGCCCCATAATTGGTCTCTGGGCACAAGTTCAAAGGCAGTCTTCAGGTCAATGAATGCCAAATAAAGGCTGCCTCTGCCTATAACCACCACCTTCCAATATAGTAATAGGAGCCTGAAGGCCTGCTCTATCATGCCAGTGCCAGCCCTAAAGCCAGCCTGATAATCCGAAAGGATCTCTTTATCATTTACCCATTGGAGGATTCTTTCCAGCACCACCTTACCCACGACCTTCTGGGTTGAGTCCAGTAAACTTATTGGTCGATAGTTGGCAGGGTCTTCCCTCCGGCCTTTTTTAAAAATAGGGACAACCTCTGCCCCCTTCCAAGAGTCGGGGATGGCGGCACCTTTGTCAATCGCAGTGAGTAAGATGTGGATAAACTTCCCCCATTTCTGCAAGTTGGAACGGAGCAGATCCCCCGGAATTCCGTCGGGACCAGCTGCCTTCTGGTACACAATGCAACTGATAGCATATTCTACCTCCTTGATTGTAAATGGGGCCAACGTTTCATCTCCCGTGGGTACTGGAGATCTATAGGGCGCAGGGGAGGCAGGAGCCCTTTGTTGGCATGAGTATAGATTAGAAAAATGCTCGAACCAAGCCTGCCCAGTTATGTTACAGGTTATGAGTTCACTGTCAGGCCTGTTCCTTGCCCTTATGGTGCTCCAAAAGCGGGCTGCATCCCGCCCAGCGCTTGTCTCTCTTAGGGTTTGCAATAGGCATCCTCCCACTCCTTTTTAGCACTTTCAATCACTCGTTTATATTCTGCTCTGGCTTGCAGAACAAGGGGCTGTGACTGCCTTAACAGCTTTAATGAGGCACGCTTTCTTCTCTCTACATTTAGGTGTATACCACCCCCGCTTTGCTTTTGGCTTCTGATGACCAGCTGGCCTACCTCCATGCATTTGTGCCTTAAACAAATTACCTATCGAGTTTATAGTCTCCTGGAACAATGGCTTAGTTCTGGATATACCAGAATGTTTTAAGGAGAATGTTGCCATCTCGCTTAATGAGGCTTCCAGGAGTTGATCTATGGCCTGAAGTTTTGATTCATCTAGGGCCACTTTCCGCCATTTAAGGCGCCTACCACAGTTAGACAGGGTAGTAGTCGATGTTGTCCTATTAACAGATGATAAAGTTGGGGTGCTTAGCCATAGGTGCTTTAGGGTTAGCGAGAGGAAGTTATGATCACTATCTGTGGTGGGTGTTACAACCATGTCCATGACATGCTGCCAGAGATTTAGATCGAGGAGGATATAATCAATCCTGGAGGTGTGATTTACCCTGTTACATTTATGGGTGCCCAAGGGGTCAGAGATGGTTCTTCCATTTACGGCTCGCAGGCCATATTCCAAGGTCATGGCATTTAATTGGATCACCCTCTGGGACCATCTCTTTATTGGCTCAACAGCCAGAATTGGTATACCCCTCCTCAGATCATCCTCAGAAACACCCAAAATATCCTCTGCCGCTAGGGGTTCAAACGTGCACTTAAAATCCCCTGCAATCATAACTTGTACACCCTCGCCACAATCATCTAAGACTCTCTCAAGCAGGGCTACAGTGGGGGAAAGGGAGCTACCTCTAGTGCCTCTAGCATACACATTTAGAATCTCAAGGGGCCGCCCGCTACCTGGGCCTTTCAATGAGATTCTGAGGATATCCAGCGAATCACTATGCTTCTGGGTAATGCGACACCCCAGGGAAATGTCCACCCATATAAGGAGTCCCCCCGAGGGCCGGCCCCTCCCCGAGGGTGACAACAAAGCGGGCAAGAAATATGTAGAATAACCAGCTTTATTAACCGGGTTCAAGGCTCCAAGTTTCCTGGAAGATGCAAATGGAATGCTGTTCTACTTGCGAGTGCCATTCAGGAAGATCTAAATTCCTAGCAATACCCGCTATATTCCAGCTCATAACCCCCAGGATAGGCCCATTGACCCCAGCTGTGTCCCGGGGTTAGATAGGATAGTTTATGCAATGTGATGGATAGAGTTCCTCCCTCGTGTCTGTTAAAGATGTTATCATTGGGACATGTGTGGAAGAGAGCATACGAGTCTGGGCTGGTGAAGTCAACGGGAAAGTGGCAGCCCCAGGTGAAATAATTGCCATATTATTGCAGGAGAGGGATCCTCTTCCAAACTGGCAGATCGTGCCACAATCTTCCAAATTACTCGAATGCTTAATGATCTTCTCCATCTGTGGTGATGGCGCAGCCAACCTCCCTTCATAAGCTCCCTCTGCTGGTTCTACAATTTGGGTTTGGGTTGGGATATAGGGAGGGGAAATTGGAGGCCTACTTCCATGAAGCTGTCTATAAGCCTCAGAAACCAAAAATGAAGTTGAGAAAAGATGGTTGCTGCGTCAATACCCGTAGTTGTTTCGGTAGAAGTTGTCCCCTCTGCCGGGCTGATAGTCAGGGTAATAGCTAGAATGATCGTTGAGGCCTTCACCATATCTATCGCCTCTGCCAGACACATAGTTTGTATAAGGGTTGTGGCGGAATACTCCCCCTCCCCGGTAAGAGTTGCCCATAGAATGCGTATAGCCTGGGTAAAAGTTTCGGTTATCGTTTTGGCCCCCATACAAGTTATCAGTTCTGTCAATTGCAGGTGTATAATAGGGATTAAAATTACCAGCTTGCCATCCCCGGGAAGGAATGCCTTGGGCCTGCCTCTGACACCAGCTAGAATGCTGTGGATAAAAATACCCCAGGTCAAGAGATCTGATGCCATCATCGGCACGCACATCCTGCTGACTGCAAATGAACCCTGCCACTCTGGTATCCTTAAAGTTAACTATAACACAATCTCCTTGGATATCCTTCGGTCTTTTGCCCAACCAACCGACTCGTCTTACTCGAATGATATGGGCGTCTAGGTCGCTTGGGAGGGGTCTATTGCTTGTTAGCCAGAATGATGTTTTATTTCTGAGTTCGACGTAAGACTCTGCCTTCCCATGCTTAAGGCAGGGGACTCCTGCCAGAACAACAACGTAAGGCATGGAAGCTGGGGGCAGATTGATACAAGAGGAGTTTTCTTCCTTCTTGTGAGCTAAGTCGGGATTAAGTAGAAGTTTTTTGTTATTTCCCTCTAAGATGCCGGGGTTAAGCCTGCCTTTCTGGGCCTGTGTTGGTGTGGAGTCGGAGCCCCTCTTTAACAGATGGAGAGTGAACTAATGGCTTACTTGCCTTTTTATTTAGAGCGGCTACCACTGGAGTTTTAGACATTGGTGCCGTTCTTAACGCGGTATTTGCAGCGCTGGAGGTCCCTTGGTTATCTCGCTTATTCGAGGGTGCAGGTTTGGTCGGTTTGGCTGGAGGTACAGGTGGTTTCTCTTTCTGGGAAACTATTACAGGGCTAATCTTAGATTGTGTCTTTATAAGAGTCTTCACAGAAAAAAAGTTGTCCAAAGTTCCCTGCTCGAAACGATCCAGCCTTGCTGATAGCTCTTTGAGCCTCTCTTCTACTGGTAGGATAAGAGACCTTAGGATATGCTCGATACTTTTAGTTTGGGGCATATCACACTCAACACTGGGGGGGATCGCTGTTCTTAGATCAGTATTATGAGCTAGATTTACATCTTCGCTACCAGGATCATTGTTGTCTTGGATAGCAGGAGCTTCAGCTGATAAGATCTGTTGCCTATCTAGGGAGCGTAGATCAAGGGGTAGGGCCAAATCCTCATTAATAGCAGGAGCATTCCCAGCTATATTGATCTGAGTGCTCTTCCCTTTGGGTGCACAATGTCTGGCAGGCACTTTTCTTTGCTTTGAACCGTCAGCTAATCTAGTCCCACTTCTAGGTGTTAGGTGATCCTTATTAGGATTTTTCAACTGACGCCTAGCCAGCTGGCCTCTAGTTTTTACACTAGGGCTAGGAGTCACGCTCTTCGTGCTTGACTCAAGATCAGCGTCAGAGTCAGAAGGTGAGTTATTGGCACTGAGAAAGTTGGTTAACAAAATGTCATCATTACCTACGTCATGTGGAATCTGGCAGACAGAGATCTGAGAGCTAAAAATGGGAGGGGTCATTGACAGCCTAGGAGTGATACTTGGGGAGGGGTTGTTGGGCGAGGGTACTCTGTTTAGCGGGGGCACTAGAGGACTACCACGGGGGAGGGCAACAAATGATGGTGCGAGTATCGAATCTTGTGAATTAATAGACAGGATAGACATGTTAGAAGATGGTAAGGGGGGGATGGAGCCCGCAGGGAGCGAGAGGCGTCGCTCGGTGTTTTATATGGCATTGGCCACAACTCCAATTGTCTTTTGGAGCATGCGGTCAATAGCCGTTAGTGTAGGGAACTGGGCTTTCATGGCCTCGGCTGCTGGAGCAGGTGTCCCGGTGTTACGCTTCACCATAGTTGGCTCCTACAATCCCCAAGCGAAACAAATACAGGGATTACAATAAATTAAGTACAATGCAATGAAATAAAATAAGACCCCTAATATAAGACCCCAACAAGACAGGCCCCACACACAAGTGACGGGGGGGCCAAGAGGGGTGGCCCAGCCCGGCCTCTACCGGCCACGAACGGCCAACAACCGTCCCGCCCTTGTCCCAGGCTTCTCACGGGCTACTCCCGCGTGCTCCCGCGCCGCGGGAGACTAAGTTCCTTAGATTACGCCTCAAGCTGGGGGCGTGCCAATGGTCCAGGCCAGGTGTGGGAGATCAGAGGGAGTCTTGGGACTCGTAGTCCCCTGGAAACAACAGCAACGGTGTAGGTAGCGCCTCTCTCGCTCAGGGCACTAGGCAGCAGAAGATAACACTCCCGTCGGAGCTCAGGAACAGTTTTCCTTTTGTCCCAGGAAAATTCACCAGCTACTACAACACACACCGCAGAACCAAGCCACAGCCAGCAACAGCGCTGCGGGACCCGCGATAGCGGGTTCCGTGAGGTCTTTTCAATGCGCTTCAAGCTGGGGCGTGCTGATGGTCCGGGCCAGGTGTGGGAGATCAGAGGGAGTCTTGGGACTCGTAGTCCCCTGGAAACAACAGAAACGGTGTAGGTAGCACCTCTCTCACTCAGGGCACTAGGCAGCAGAAGATAACACTCCCGTCGGAGCTCAGGAACAGTTTTCCCTTTGTCCCAGGAAAATTTACCAGCTACTACAGCACACACCGCAGAACCAAGCCACAGCCAGCAACAGCGCTGCGGCACTAATACAAATGCTCAGTTTATTTTAATAAATCATGCCCTGATTTTTCAGATTGAATTGTCTGTCCATTGAAAACGATTGATTTCCTTGGTCCCCCCTTTCCCCTGACTACAAGTCCCACAAGCCTTCTCCTTCCTAGAAAAAGAGCCTGGTATGTAGACTCTCCTTATGTACATACTACTAGTGAATGCATTTTTAAAGTTGAGGCTTTCATTTCAACAAAATGGTGAAACGCTTTTTTCTTTGCATCTCTCAGACACAAAGAATAAAAGCCCTGATGAGAGCCCAGGGACACTTGTCCTGGTCTCGAAACGCGTCGACAGCTTTGATGGAATAGAGCATTATCAATAAACAATATTAGGCTTGGCCAGTTCAGATATTATCAGTTTTGAGTCATTCAGTTGTTCTCTATTCCTCATTCTTTTGATTTTTTCATTCATTGATTCTATATGTATGTGATATTTGTTTTCTGTTATGTATTAATTTTTTTGTAGGATGTGGAATGTTTAAATATCATTTTGACACTGTTTTGTTTCTATGTGTATCAAACCATTGTATATAAATTGAATGTATAGTCCTTATTTCTGTCTATTGATGTTAAAATATATTTCTAAAATTTAAAAATAATTGGCATTGAATAAGCATGCCTGGTTGGGATGTAATAAATATTTTTCTAACCTGAAAACGTTTTTTCTTTCAAGTAAGAGTGGTTGAGGCAATTTTCATGTTGTATGCTTAATAAGGGTCTAGCCTTAACCACGTTTTCATAGACCTATCTCCTTTGGGTTCCAACTTTTAGGAGTTGGCATTTCTGTGTGCTGTGTGTCTGCCTGCCTGATGTGAATTGCATGTCTGGCTTGTGATTGACAGGAGCTGAGAGGTGTGGGTGGCTCCTGGAGGGGCGGGATGAGTCAGTGCTAGGCTGAATGGAACTCCTGAGCTGAGAGTGGTGGGAAGAGAGATACCCTGACTCTGAAGAGGATGGTGCTTGCCTATTACAATGTTGGCTCCGCCCCCTGTGGTGAGTCTAATCCCTGAGACCCCACCTGACTGAGGAGAGAGGAGCTGAGCAAAACAAAGTGATGCAAAGCTCCGCTAAACCAGTTCTGACAGGTATCCTCCAAGCCCTGTGCTGTGACACAAAGGGAAAGGGCATATAAATAGAGTGGCTGTGACCCCATGTTCCTGTTCTGTTCCTGATCCTGACGGAGGGGGGGCTTGCTGCTGCTGGGGCCCAGAAGGGACCGCCATGGGGGCTGCCTCCCTGCTGGAGGGCCCTGTGTGCTGGCCCCTGGGCCCAGCCCTGCCCCTGGAGTCTCTCCTAGATCTTTGCCTGCAGCTGGAGCTGTGGCTCCTTGGCATCTTGTGAGCACTTTGCTTTTACTTGGGAGAGTGCTTGGCTCTCTGTTGCTGAGGAGTGCTCTGTTTTGGGCCTGCAGCGCTATGCTGCGATTGACAGAGGGGATCCCAACGTAGTGATTCCCCTGCCTTTGGGTGTCCCTGGGAGCGGGTGCCCACCCCGCGTTATGACCGCACTCTGTATTTGATGGAAAGCGGGTGCCCACCCCCCATTGCAGCCTTGGTTTGTTCCTTTGCGGGTGCCCACCCTGCATTGTATGCCGCAAGTTTACTTTGTTCTAATGCGGGAGCCCACTCCATGTTTCACTGCTGCGGACCGTGCAGTGAAGGGATAGCCAGAAACCGGTCCTTGGATGCTTGATTCCAGTCCGGGAAAGACATGGCTTGGCAGTTCGGGCTGGACTGTTCCCATGAGGCACAGGGTCAAGGCTGATTTACATGTGACCATGTCTGACCTGAGGTGGTGTGGAGTATAAAAAAACTATGGATTTAGGCCCAGATCTCTGTACTGGGGTGAATGTATGACAATGTTCTGTATTCTGTCCATCACCCGTTGTTTTTGCCTTTGTCGCCTCGAGTGGGATGGGTATCCTTAAACGTGAGTCCCATGCTCTCCACACCACTGGAGTCAAGCTATCCAGGCTGATGAAGGCAGATAGCCAGAAACCGGTCCTTGGATGCTTGATTCCGGTCCAGGAAAGACATGGCTTGGCAGTTTGGGCTGGACTGTTCCCATGAGGCACAGGGTCAAGGCTGATTTGCATATGGCCATGTCTGACCTGGGGTGGTGTGGAGTGCAAAAAAAACAATGGATTTAGGCCCAGATCTCTGTACTGGGGTGATTGTATGACAATGTTCTGCATTCTGTCCATCACCGGTTGTTTTTGCCTGTGAAGGGAAGTCAGGCATGCCGCGTAATGGGGGCAGGAGCCCACAGGCAACACTTCTGCTGGGGGAAGGCGACCTGCAAGACCGGACATTTTTCTCTATGGGGCTCTCGTGGTGAGGAGGGAAACCCACGTGCAGCACCAGGATACCGGATTCCAGGCAGGGCTCTCCTAAGCGGAGAAAGAGCCCTGCGTATGCAGCCTGGTAAAGTCCCGGGCCCAGGAGAGGGACCGGGTGAAGAGGAGACAAATCCTCCCCGACGAGAGAGGAGCCTGCAGGCAACACCCGGGTGAGTGAAGCTACCACATGACCCATTGCCAGTGCCTCTTTTTTGTGCGGCCTCGCCTGCCAGAGGCCCATTCCAGCGTTGGGCCTGTTTTCTTTTAGAGCCCATGTGGCTCCGACAAGGGGCACAGTAGTTTTGGGGCCAAAGTAGCCCGTGCCTCAATATTGCTGAACTAAGGTCACAGCTGTGCCGCTGTAGTGAGCAGCTGCAATGTGTTGGCAGGATTAGAGGATCTCAGGAGGCACGCTGGTGCCAGGGCTCCTTTGCACAGCTGCCCAGCAATTAGTGGGCAGCTGGTACGTTTAGGCCAGCCATACTTTGGGGCATTGTTGGAGGCGGGGGTGAATTACACTCCCCCAAGTCCAAGCGCAATTGTACGCTTGTGGATTCTGGTGTATATACAGCTGGGCCCTGACTTTGGGACAGAGGTCATTTGAGCCCTTTGAGAAGGCCAGTTGGCAAGGGGGACTGTTAGGAATGTAGGGTGTCAGGCCCTAATGTGATTATGTGGCGCTAGGAAATGTAATGTATGTACTATGTTTTATGCACCCTGTGTTATACCTCTAAATGTGTTTTTTATTTATGAGGTTGGTTTGCATACTATGGTTTATGCTAGTGAGATTTATTTCCTCCTGTGAGTTATGCTTAGGAGGTTAGGGTCTAATGGGTTTAGACTAATGAGAAGATTGCATAATGTGTTTATGCTGGTGAGGTTGGCGCAGAATGTAATTTGCGCCTAATGCAATACTGTGCATCATGTAGTTTATGTTACAGGCTAATGCTAAGTACATTGATTACCAGTGATTACTGGTTGTACATTTATGATATGTTTTACTTTTACTAAGTTCACTTTTTGATGGTTCTGACAGTGGTCCAGACTGTCAGGTGTATATAATCCCTTGTAAATATGACCCAGTGCCAGGTGGCACCTTGTATATTATGTGTTTACTATTCTTTTTTTAATGTTTTTAATGTTTTTATTTTTACTATTTGCAGAGTAAACAGAGTTTAACATCGTAGTGTGTCCTCCTCCCCCCACCCCTTCTTATACAAAAGTTTACAAAACATTTCTCAGGGACATCAAGTTGTACACAAAGGAACAGCTAAGCGAATGTGAGAATGAGTAGAGAAAGAGACAATAGAATGATAGGCAGGCGAGAGATAGAGACAGAGGAAGAGAAAAAGAAAGTGAAATACGAGAGAGAGAAGAGTTAAAGAGAAGAATTATTGATGACGCTCTAGCCAGGTAGTAATAGGTCCCCAAATGTCCAAACCCTTTTTCTTTCCTTTGCTGCCCTTCTTGGCATATAGAGCTTTCTCGAAATGATACGTAGCCATTAGCCTGGCTAACCACTGGGAGAATGGTGGTGGGTCAGCCTCTTTCCATCCTGAAGCTACACAAATCCTTCATATTGTCATAGCTACAAACACCAGTGCGCCACCTTTGGCCCGGCTAAGTGTTTCGAATGTCCCTAGCATGATTGTTGTGGGGGTTAGTAAATAGTCCTGAGAAACAACTCTTCCCAGGAATTCCTGTATTCTACGAAGAATAGGTGCTAATTTTTGACAGGTGGCAAACATGTGGATAGAGTCTGCACCGAACTCGGAGCACCGTGGACAAGTAGTCCCCTCGCCTGAACCCCACTTGGAAATTCTACTGGGAGTTAAGTACAAAAAGAAGATGGTTTTGAAGTGTTGCATCTGTAATTTAGCTGACAGTAGATCTCTCTGAGAGAGTTCTAGTGATTTAAAAAGACAAACTGTGTGGCGCCTCCAGCTTTGATTGCCACTTGTCAGCTATTCTAGGGAAATCGTCTGGTGTGTGGATATATGTCATTACCAGGCATACTTTTACAACGCATGCCTTTACCACGCAACTTTTACAACCCAAGTCGTTACAACGACTTGCGTTGGGGGGTGCTGGATAGTGAATAGTTTAATTTACTATTCCAACTCCAGTCCCCGTAGATAGTAGGGAAGGTTTTGGATAGTAAATTAACTATTCCCTATCCTAGAGCGCCCCCCAGCGCAAGTCGTTGTAATGACTTGCGTTGTAAAAGTTGCGTGGTAAAGGTACTGCATTGTAAAAGTTGCGTTGTAAATGCTGTTCCCCCTGGTGTGTTGATTTTTAAAGCTGCATATATAGCTCCTGTTCGTGGCGCTACTGGGGTTCGCATCATGTTAATAAACCCAGACAGTGCCCCAACCTTCCGTGAAAGGAAGTTTTAAATCGCTAGGTGTTTAAAGGCGTCATGTTCTTTTAAGCCATATTTGCTTTGTAAATCTGCAAAGGAGTTTACTCTCTCGTTTGAGATTAAGTCCCCTAGTTTTGAAATACCAGCTTTGTACCATTCTGCTAAGTAACTTCGGTCAAAGACACCCGGCAGGTTGCAGTTTAGGCTAATAGGGGTGTAGTGGTTAAACCTTCCAAGCCCATATATTCTACGTATATTACAAAACACCTTAAAGGAGTTCATCAGTGTGTGAAACTGGACCCGCTTGTAATATCCGTAAGATACCTGTCTGAAGAGACAGCCGCGAGCCTCTTCTCCCAGTAGTAACAGAAAAGGGGATGGCAAACCAGTTGCAGTAGTATGAGTAGTATAAGGGTGTACAGTTATCAAGTTGGTACTATACTGTAAAACTGATGCCCAGTAGTAAAGTACTATATTTGGCGGAGCCCATCCCCCCCCCCACTCTTTGGGGAGTGACAGTTGTCTTAGAGCCCGTCTAGGCTGAGCATAACCCCAAATGAATTGTGTAAAAATTTGCTGCAATTTTAATAATTGTGCCTTATTAAATTCTAGTGCGATAGAGCGAAAATAATAAAGCAGTTTTGGGAAATACGTCATCTTAATCACATTACACCTTCCCACAAGTGTCAAATATAAATTGTCAATTGCTTTAAGGGATTTTGTTTGCTTCAGAGGCCAAAGACACTAAGTTTTCAGTTACTATGTTGTCCAAATTTGCAGGTATAGTCACCCCTAGGTATTTAGCTTTTGTGACTACCCGGCTGTTATTCCAATGGACTTCCCTGTTGGTTATTATTTGTGTTTTGGAGCTATTTAGTGCGTATCTTGAAATTTTTTCGAACACCTGTGCTTCTAGTTCTAAAGCTAGCATAGCGTTTTCAGGATCGGGGTAGTAATTGACAGGTCATCTGCGTACGCCAAGATCTTGGTGTTCAGTACCTGTATTCTCATAGCTAGAATTGCAGGGTTCCTTTCAATTTTCTTAATTAAGGGGTCTATGTAAAGAGAAAAAAGTAAAGGGGAACAGGGGCAACTTTGCCTGGTACCTCGAGATATACTAAAGTTCTTGAAGAGTCTCCCGTTTATTACTACACAGGCCTTCGGGTGGTGATACAGAGCTTGAACTGCCTGCGTGAATCTCAAACCAAAGCCCATCCTCTTCATGATGCTCCACAGAAACCACCAGGAGACCCGGTCAAAAGCCTTTTCGGCCTCTAACAAAATCAGGAACATCGGGTCTCCCGACACCTGTGCAGCATCGAATAGAGTGATAGCCCTCTGTATATGCTCAGCAGTGCCCTTCTTTGGAATAAATCCGTGTTGTCATTCTGAGACCAGGGATTCTATTACCGTAGACAATCCAATTGCTAGCATTTTAGAGTAAACCTTAGAGTCGCAGTTTATTAGGGTGATAGGCTTGTATGAACCCATTTCTAAGGGTGATTTGTCTTTTTTAGGTAATATGGAAATTTTTGAGTTGGACCAGGACTCGGGGGGTGGATCTCCATTAAATGTAGCGGTGACCATTTCCAGAAAGATGTCTTTTATTTAGGGAGAAAAACCTTATAGAATTCAACAGGTATACCAGCTATACCTGCTGCTTTACCGTCAGGCAGACTGGCTAAAGCCACTAAAATATGATCCCAAGTCGGAGTAATCTCCAGCTGTGCACAGTCGCCTGGGTTGAGCTGTCTGTGTTCTATATCTTGTAAGTAGCTAGAGATTTCTAGTTCAACCAGGTCAGCTAATTGATTATTCCCTTCTGAATATAGTGTTGGGTAAAAGTCTTGAAAGCCCTCTTGTATCTTATTGGAGTCGCTAGTTTCTATCCCTGTGGGTAGACGGATTGTACATATTTCGCTGTTCACTATTTTTTGCCTAGTTTGACAGCAAGATGGTGGCCAATACTGTCACTACATTCATATAATGTTTCACGAGCAGCCGCCAATTTTGCTGCTGTTTTTTCTGCGCATACTGCTCCTATTTCAGCCTTGATAAGTGCAACTTCAGCCTGAATGTTCTCTACTTCCGCTCCGCTTTGGACCCTTTGTATCGTGGCTGGCGATCTCAACTTTCGGTTGGATGATCCATCCGATCCGGCTGCCACCAAACTCTCTGAGGCGCTAACCCCTTTGGGACTTATCCCTTACCTTCGGGAGCCTACGCATGAGAAGGGGCACACCCTTGACCAAGTTTTCTCGTCTGTCCCTCTTGAGGGTATAGAGGTTACTCCTGTCCTTTGGTCAGACCACTTCCTTGCCAAATTTGTGATCAAGGGCATAGGTAAGTCAGTGCCTACCCCGGCACATCAACAGGGTCGTGTCCACAGGGCATTCCATCGAGTAACCCCAGAGATGCTGGCGCAAGCAGTTGTGGCCCATCCCTGCCTCTTTTCAGGCGATTTAGACAGGGATTTGCAGACCATGCAGGACTGGTTTTTGGACAGGCTAAACGATCTTGCCCCGGAAGTAACATCTCGCCCGACACCGAAACGGGTCTCCGCGCCTTGGTTTACCGCTGCACTGTCGGCTACGCGGCAGCAGTGCAAGGTAGCCGAAAGAGCTTGGCGGGCACAATATGACACTGTTGCCAAGCTGACCTATAAAACGGTGGTCAAGGCTTATCACTGGGACATTCGCCTGGAAAAAAAAGCGTATCTAGCCAGGAGAATTGATGCTGCTTCCAACTCTTGCAAGGAGATATTCTCCATCGTGAGAGAATTTACCTCACCTTGGTCGAACACCTCGGACCAAAAACCATCTGGTACCTGGGCTGCGGATCTTGCTGATTTCTTTACGAGCAAGATCCAACGCATCCAGGAGTCATTCCTAGTACCAATGTCTGTGGGCCAAACTGAACGTGACATCAACACACTGCCACAGGCTGGGCCTAGGGTGACGTTGAGTGTGTTTCCTCCAATCTCTGCTCCGGACTCCCTGGCTTTAATGGGCAATTTAAAATCGGGTTCTCCCCTTGACCCATGCCCGGCTAAATTTCTAGCGAAAGTCGCGGAGGTGATCAACCCGTTGGCTAATCCGCTTTTGAATCTTTCGCTGAGGCTAGGTGTGGTCCCGCAAACCTGGAAGCAGGCGATGGTGATACCCTTGCTTAAAAAATCTGGCCTAGACCCGAAGGCCCCAGTCAATTATAGGCCCATCTCCCTGCTGCCGGCCCTCACGAAGATTCTGGAAAAGCACGTTCAAGGCGTGCTTTCCAATTTTCTTGAATCTAATGAGATCTTGCACGCCACCCAATCGGGCTTTCGTCCCCATCTTAGCACGGAGACTGCGCTCCTGGAGGTTTCGGAAACCATTAAAGGGGTTCTGGACTCTGGTGGCAAAGTCATGCTGGTGATGTTAGACCTGTCGGCGGCTTTCGACACCGTTCCCCATGATGGTCTTCTCGCAAGACTTCGCGAGATAGGCATACGGGGGACGGTGTTCGACTGGTTTTCTTCCTTTCTTGCCGGCCGCCGGCAGACGATCTGGGCCCCGCCTGATTCCGCCGTGATGCCGCCTCTGGGAGTTGGGGTCCCTCAGGGCTCTATTTTGAGCCCGACCCTCTTTAACATCATTATGACCCCGTTGGCGGCACTGGTGGAGTCGCATGGTGCCCAGATCGTATCCTATGCGGATGACACCCAGCTCCTCTTCTCGTGTACGAGAGGAGGCGACTTTGATGGGGAGAGTATTCGGGATTGCCTTGGGGCTGTTTTTCATTGGTTCCATCTAAACAGCCTTAAGTGCAATTCCGACAAGTCCGAAGTACTGTTCTTTGGGTGTGACACCGAACCCGTCTGGCAGACTTGGTGGCCACGGGATATGTTCCCTCCATCCTGTTCCTCTCAGGTTGCAAAGAATCTAGGGGTGAAGCTGGATAACAGGTTAACCTTGAAATCTCAGATCCTAGGGGTGTCGGGCATGTGCTTTGGCATCCTTAGGATGCTGCGGAGGTTTCTTCCTCTGTTATCCGTGGAACATAGGACGCTGACAGTTCAGGCTCTGATTGGGTCCAGGTTGGATTATTCCAACATTCTTTACCTGGGCCTTCCAGAGTACTTGCTGCAGCGCCTTCAAGTGGTGCAGAACGCCGCGGCTAGGGCAATCTTTGGCCTTAGTAGGCGCTCTAGTGCCTCGGGCTTGCTGGTAACATTGGTTGCCCATCCGCAAGAGGATCGCCTTTAAGGCTCTGACCTTGGTCTATAAAGCTCTTCACAAGGGGGGAGCTAAGTACCTTCAAAAGAGACTGGTCTTTTATCATCCGACCAGATCTCTGAGGTCGGAATCCCTGCACCTTGCTGTTGTCCCTCGGGTAAAGAAAGCGCGCCTTGGCGGGCGCTCTTTTGGATTGCTGGCATCTCAGCTATGGAACTCTTTGCCGCTGGCCCTGCGGGGAGCCACTAGCTTGCTGGTTTTTAGGAAAGGCCTTAAAACGTGGCTTTTTACTCAGTAGCCGTTCTCTCTTGAATTCCTGGCTCACTGCTCTTTTAGTCTTTCTTTTGGTGTTATGTTATTATGTTGCAGCTTCTTTGCCTTCTCCAATAAAAGCGCCGGGACACTCTTTTTGAGTAGCCGTGCGCTATAAAAATGAACTAATAACATAACATAACATAACATATTAAAGCGGTTTCTGCATTTGTTAATTTCGCTTGTAAATCAATTATTAGTTGTTTTTCCTTTTTGTTCTTCCTAATTGAAAATCTTAGGGATTCCCCCCAAATACCAGCTTTTATTGTATCCCAAACTACTGTTTTAGAAGCTGATCCCAGGTTTATTTTGAGAAATTCCTGGATCCATGCTTGCATATGGGTCCGGTAGCTTGCGTCCTGTAGAAGTGCCTTCTCGAAGCTCCACCTAGGGATATATTTCCAGTTCTCAAGTCCCCCCAAAAGTCAGTATGAGTGGATTATGGTCTGACATGAAACGTGGAGCTAAGACTATTGCGCATTTATCTAATAGGGAAGACAAGACCAAGAAGTAATCTAGCCTAGCAAATGTTTGGTGTGGGAATGAAAAGTAAGTGTATCCAGGTTGTGAGGAGTTAAGTTTAGACCAGACATCATAAAGCCCATGTGTCTGTACTAAGTTGGTTAGTGCATTATAAACCAGGGGTTTTCTGCCTTTGTAACTTCAGTTGCTCCCTATTTCTTGATCATGCGGCAAGTTAATGTTGAGATCCCCACACAAGTTTATTGGGGTGGGCAATGGATTAACTCCCCGGAGGTCTGATTAATAGAGCTTGGGTCATCAGCGTTGCTACCGTAGATTGAGCATATAGTAAAAGGTGAGCCTGTAGGCATATGACATTCCGCGATCACCCATCTACCGAGAGTATCGGATTTAACGTTTGAATTTTTAATGGCCAATCTTCTTTCGGCCAGGATTCCTACCCCTTTGTTTTTGCACCCTGTGTGGTGGCTCCTATAATTTTGTACCCTAATGTATTCAAGAGTTGTTTCTGTGTTCCCTCTAAATGGGTTTCTTGGTGACCTACGATGTCCCCCCCTAGAGACCGTAATCCTTGCGCGACTTTTTGTCTTTTCCCATCGTCGTTCAGCCCACAAACATTGGCCGAGATAAACCTGCGGACTCCTTTTTTAGCCATTAAGGTATTTTAAAAGAAGACATGATGGATAGTTTCTAGGGCCAGCATGCTCCCTTCTCCTTCTCTTTCCCTTCAAAACAGATCTCAACATTGCCCTTTGTATATGTGTGTGAGTACGTGCATAAATGTGCCAAAAAAAGATGTCCCTGATACCTGCTGTTTCCTTTCGAGCGCCCCCCACCCCCCACCCTTGATCTCAGAGCAATCAGGTATTACCTGAGTGACGGTTGTCATACGTGAAGTTCAGCCACCAACCACATCTTTGTAAGCTTAAAATCTAGAATGGCTAAGTTCGCCCCTGCGTCACTAAGGTTTGAACCTTACAGTGGACAAAGTTAGCCTAAAGGGAAGTCCCCGGAGAGAGTTACAAGTGTTGCAAGTGTGGAATAAGTGCAAAAACAACAAAAGAAAAAATAAACAACACATAAACAGCACATTGATTCCAAAATATTACAGTTTAGCAGAGCAGAATCAGATTGTGACATTTTTCATACTCAAATGCCCCTTTGGGACTCTTTGACTAAGCTCCTTATCTAGGCCCCTTTTTGGATTTGATCTCCTCTAGGTACTCCCCAGCTTTGATTTCAGACAGAAATATCTTGGAGCCCCCGTTAAAAATAACTTTAAACCTAGCAGGGTTCATAAGGCAGGCTTCTGCTCCCAGCTGCTGAAATGGCGAGATCAACTGCCTTAGGCCCATCTTTGCTTGACTGTCTGGTGGCAAAAGTCTGGTTTTGCAAAGAAACTGACACCATTAGCCCCTTTTTTAGAGTTAGGATGGGTTTGATCGTAGATGAGTTGTCTCAGAAGGAAGTTCCCAAAGTAGACTAGGAACACCCTTGGGTGTCTGCTTTCCATGCTCCTGTTGCCATCACGTTGTCTCCTGATGTTGAAGGGAAAACGGTGAGCCCTTTGCACCTCTCAGTCCCAGTCCCAACTCGAATGTTCCAGGAACGAATCTTGTAAGAGCTTCATGATGGATCTTCTGGGGTCCTCCCCCTCTTTGCCCTCCGGAATGCCAAGCAGGCAAAGGTTGTTCATGGGCTGGCGATTTTCTTGCTCCTCCATTTTCGCCATGATGTCTACCAGACACGCGGTGTTGGCTTCACTCTGTTTTTTGACCGCAGTGGCTTCAGTTTCTAGACATTCCGTGCATCCTTCAATCATGGAGACACGGTCACTTATGTCCGTGTATGTTTTGTTTAGTCGTCTGAGGCCTCCTTGCACTTTTTTTGCAGCACCCTTTGCTGCACGGTTATCCGCCCGTACCTCCTCTTGAAACTCTTTGATTGAGGCTAGTATTGATGCCAATGAGGGCTCGGTAGGATCTGGCAAGCCCTTCATCTTGTCCCAGTCAGCTAACTGTGTATCCTCTTCTTCATCCAGGGGGTAGGACATCTGTGAGTCTGAATATTCCCACTTGAATTGACTCCGTCTTTTCCCCTGGCCTATCATACGCAACTGGCGTGAGGTGTGAGGCTGATTGACCGTTCTTCACTCTGACACCGCCATTGCTCCGATCCTATGTGTTTATTATTCTAATGTGTTATGAGAATACAAAGGCTATTTTTGATATAACCTTGTGTGGAGTTCCCTTTGTAGTGTGCCTGGGATGTTGTTGCTGTATGCGTGCGCAAATGCTTTACACATGGCCTCCGGAATTAGTCCGACTGCTTGTGCCAAGCTACCAAGGGGTGAGCAGGGGTTATCTTTGGTGTGTAACTCCCTTGCCCTGACTAGAGTGGTGGTCTCTGCCTGCCTTTGACGCAAGCCTTAGCCCATTTCTAACATTGGTTGTCAGCGGTGAGGATAGGACTGCGTTTGCGCAGTACCACAGTGACAACTGGCTGCATTACAAAATGCTGCATTTTAGATAGTCACATGGAAAGAGATTATAGTGTCTAAGTTTGTTTGAAGTGTCATTTCTTTGGAATTGTGTTTCTTGTGCACTATGCGTAGTGTGTCCTGCCAAGGACACAAACCAGAGAATCTGGAGGAGAAACTGCCCTTGAGCCATTGCGCTGGTTCTTGGGTTGGCCTACATTGGGGACTTAATTGGTATGGAGTAACTAGCTCGGGACGGTAGATTATCAACTAAGTGCAGTGTGAGTTGTCTGGGTTCACAAGTAAGGGTGGGATCCAGTGGTGGCAGCAGAAGTGTGTCCAGTGCTTGAAGTCCCAGTCCCGTTCCCAGAGTATGGTACATGGTGCTCAGTAAGAGGGGTGCAGGTTGAGATTCAGGGGCAGTAGATACTGTCTCACCGGTCTGGCGGGGCGTGTGTGGATGAGTGGTGTGTTGCACTGAATGATTGAGTGTGAGTTCTCTTAAATAAGGAGCTTGCACAGAAGGTGGTCCTCTGGCTGTCTGCTAGAGGCACTGCAGAGGCATTGGGGAGTGATTCCAAAAGGATTGGCTGAGGTGTCTTCCAGTCTAGAGTGGTGGAAGAGGTTCACAGTAACCCAGCTGGGTCCCGGTGTAGTGGGAGAGGTGTAGGGGCTCACATCCTGTCTCAAGAAGAGAAGGAGTGAGTGGGACTGCGTGTCTCCAGGTGCCCAAAACCCCATCTCAGGCCTGGATAGTGTTTTGAGGGACCACCAGGTTGGGAGTCTAGGCTGTACTGATAGGCCATTTGAGGAGGATCTCCTAGTGTCTGTAGAACGTGTTGCATCTGTAAGCAGAGCTCCAGCAGTTCTGGTGTCTGGCAGTGCCACTCCAGTTGGGAGGGTGCAGAAGTACAGAGTGAGGGGTGAGAGGAGGAAAGAGTCCCCAGTGGGAACCAGTGGGTCAGGTGCCAGCCATAAGGGCTGACACACCAATGATTGGCCATGGTAACGCCACTTCTGTCCTGGGGGATCTGCATGCACTGTCAGTTGGACAGGAGGTTGTGAGATCTGCGCCGGGCAGACTGTCACAGGACACATTAGTCATGTGTCACCCTTGTAAAGTCCTGGTTCGCCGGGCATCTGACCAAAGGGTAGCGTCCCTGGGTTGGGGAGCCAGGAGCAGGTGTTTCCTAACCTGGATGGCAAGGCGGCTGTAATCAGTGTCCTGGCCGGTTTGCCTTTTAGGGGTACCCCTGTGAACACAGGTGGGGCCCATCTTAAGTGAAGGGACCCGTTGTTTCCCAGAAGGGGTGTGTAGAAGGGGTGTGTAAGACCTGGCACCATTGGCGTGGGGCTCCCTTCCATTTTTGCTGTTGCCTCATGTATTTTTGCTGGTATTAGATGCTTTGGGCACCGTGCTACTGCTATCCAGTGCCCCAATACAAGTGCTCCCTATTGTAAATTGATGTATTAATCAGTGGTTCCATGTTTGGCTATTTGGTTTACTTGTCATACCCTAGTCTAGTGCACTGAGTGTGCCAAGGGCGTGTAAATCCAAATGCTGCTAGTGGGCTTGCAGCAATGGTTGTGCCACCCACAGAATCAGCATTGTAAAGTGTGTTTAAGGTCTGCCATTGCAGAGCCTGCGTGCGTCCCAGTCCCAAAACCTTCCCTTTTCTTCATATCGGTCACCCCTATGGTAGGCCCAAGTGCAGGGTGCATTATAAGTATAAGGAAGGACAAGCCCTGGTGTGTGTGGCATGTCCTAATAGTGAATTACAGCCATTTTTGTATTTCACTATTGCAAGGCTGCCTGTTCTCCATAGGACAGAATGGGCTGTTATAGTTATTACATTTTATAATCCTAACTGTCTCAGAGAACATGGTAGAAATTCGAGTTAAGTATGCCTGAACTCAGAATAATAAAATACATCTTTTAGTGAAATTTATTTTAATATTCTGTTTGTATTTGCTTCTCTAACCATTCAAACCTGCCTCAGCTAGTTTGTCTATTCCTATCTCTGGTTTTGTGAGTGACAGGGCTGGGGAATTCCAGGAGACAGGCTGAGTCACCCAGTGGTGAATAGAGAGATCTGCATCTAGATGGGAGGGAGGAGCTGCACCTAAACCTTGAATAGGGCTGTGCTTGCCTTCCACAATGTTGGCTCCACCCCCTGGGGAACGGCTGATGTCTCTGCCCTGCACACTGAAAGAAGAGAAGGAGTCCTGTAAACACAGTGCTCCAGGACTGTACTTGCCTTCCACAATGTTGGCTCCATCTACTGTGGGCCGTCTGATGTGCATTCCCTGCACTGTGAAAGGAAAGGAGAAGTCTGGTAAACAGAGTGCTTCAGAACCGCTTTGGACTGGGCAAAGGCCCCTCTCCCCTCATAGAACAAAGGATTTTGGGGTATAAATATTGGGACCCTCACCCCAAGAAATTAGATCACTTTGGACTACAATAAGAAACCTTTACTGAGGAGAGGAACCTGAAGAAACTGAGGAGAGACTATTCCCAAGCTGAAGTGCTGCTTGGGGGATTGGCCTGCAGTGGCTGACTTACTGCCAAAAGAATATTATCAAGGGGGTTTATCTCCGCTTTTTTGGCTTTAAAAGCCAAGAAAGCGGAGATAAAATTATCTCCCTATTACCAAGCTGTCGCTAACACCAGTTAGTGACAGCTAATAGGAGATAGCGACCATCTTGGGCCCCGCTTTGCATGTCAGTGATATTTATCACTAATGACATGCAAAGTGGGCGTGCCAAGATGTTAGCGACTGGAAACAGTCGCTAACATCGCTATCTCCTATTACCAACTTTTGGAGATATTCGCGCTAAGCGCGAATATCTCCAAAAGCTAACACCTGCCCTGAGCAGTTCTTCACCATGTTATCCAATGGGAGGTGGATAACATGGCTAAGAGCATTTGCTCGATAATGCATGAATATCGCTGACTTTTCAGCGATATTCATGCATTGCGGCCATTTTTTATCGCATTTGCGATAAACCTTGCTAATAGCAAGGTTTATCTGCGATAAAAATCGCCGATGTGCGGCGATAATTTTTGTCTCTAAACAAGTTAGAGACAAAAATTATCGCTAGTTGTTGGTAATATGCCCCTTTGTGTACTTTGCTTTCAATGTGTGAAGGATCTCCAAGGGCTTGGAAAAGAGCTTGCCTCCTGCTGAAGTCTCAGGGACAACAGACTTCACCCCTCAGCACGCCAGAGTGCTTTTGGAAGTGCCTGCTGCTGCTTTGGGCCTTCGGAGGAACTGCGTGTCGGTAGGAGCTGGAAGCGCGACTCAACGAGAAGAAGTGTGTTGCCGTCGCTGTGCCTGTCGTCGCAACTCCGAAGGAGGGTGTCGCCGCTGGTACTGTTGCACTGCACTGCATCGGAGAGAAGCGTGCCGCAATGAAGAGGAAGTGTGTCGCTGCTGCTGCTGCTGCCATCGGAACTCTGAAGAAGGAGGGTGTCACAGCTGGAGCTGTCGCACTGCACCGCATCAGGAGAAGAATCTCGCAACAAGGTCGGAGCGTGTCGCTGTCACAGTGCCTGCCGTCGCAACTCCGAAGCAGGAGGGTGTCGCCGCTGGAACTATCGCACTGCACTGCATCGACCAAGAGCACCTCGCATCCCCTAGAAGCGCACCACCGTCGGAGGTGCTGCGGTCACATCTTGGATGTCGCTGCTGTAGTTGTCGCATTGAGCGGAAGCTTCACGCATCGAGGGAGAAGAGCGTCGCCGCTGGAGCTGTTGCCGTCACATCGTAAGGGTGTCGCCGCTGCACTCCACGCATCGAACCTAGGACTTCTCGCATCCCCGAGAAGCGTGCCGCAACTGGAAGTTCTTCACGTCTTTATTTCTTTGTATATGAACTTTGCCTTATTTCCCATCGCTGCGACATTACTTGTCGTGGAAGCGCAAAACAACTTAAGGTACATTGACGCAGAGTGTTGCATCTAAGAACTGAACTGAACTAAGCTTAAATCTACCATCTTAAAGTAATCATAGTGTGTATTTTTGTTGTTTATGGTCTTGTGGTAACTCTATATAAAGTCTGCTTATTTTTTATATAAAACCTGTGTGGTGTCCATTTGTAGTGTTGTCACTGGGTTACTGTATGTCATCACAACTGCTTAACTTACATCGCCTCTGAAATAAGCCTTGACTGCTCGTGCCACGCAACCTAGAGGGAGAGCGGGGGTTATTTTAGGACAGTAATCCCCCTTGTCCTGACTAGAGGAGAGGGTCCCTACTTATCACAAGTACCTACCTGTGCCAACTAGAGACCCCCAAATCTAACAGGGTGGTGCAGGCCTAGCCACACAGGCTTGGCTGAGTGTGGTAGTACTACCCTGAGAGCAGGTGGGGCCTATCTTAAGTGAAGGGACCCTGTTCTACAGTGGGAGGGTGCAGAACTCTGGAAGGGGGTGCAGAGGGAGGGAGTCCTCGCCTCTGCCCCCAGTGCATCCAGTGAATGTGGATCCCATGTGGAAGACCAGTTGATGGAAAGAGGTCCTGAATTGGTGGGAGAGTTGTCTTCTGGAAGTTGCTTCTCCTGGGAGAGTGCGCAACCCCAGAAGTAGAGTTAGGGTGAGGAGTTGCTTTGCCCATGACCTCTGGTCAGCCAGGGGGTGTGGGCCCTAGGTTGAAGGATCAGTGGTAATTTGTAACTACACTGAGCAGGAGAGTGGAGAATGGCTATTGGATGCCAGGGGTTACTGCCCCAGCTCTGTGGATTGGCAAGGACCAGTGGTATTTTGGTGGCCTAGGGCCTGGTCCTAGACGTGGACAACTAGGGAGTACCAGTAGGGTAGCCTAGTTGGGCCTGAGAGTTCTTTTTCAGCGAGAACCATGTGGGTTCCGAGTGGCGTAGAACTGGAGGGTGTCCCTGCAGTGCGGGCCCGCGTCCGTGTTCTATCGCCCGAAGCAGGGAAGCCCAACAAGGTGGTGATTGGTCTGCCCTGCATTTTGGCTTGAAGGGGGTTGTGTTGGACTTAGCCCTTTTGGCAGGTTCACCCCTGAACTTTTTGCCTTAAGCTCTGACATGGGGGTACTAGTGATTTTAGGCCTCTGGTCACTTTGGCACTGTGGCCCAGTGTAAAGTGTGTGGTGAGATTGGCCTGCCCTCCCATAGGAATGCTTGGGGGATATGTGTATCCATGGTAATTCCTGGTATGAGAGGAGTGCAGGGGTGAGTTTAGTATGTATGAACTCCTGAGGATAAATGCTGCGCAATGGTTTGCGCAGATTTATGGTGACTGGTGGAGAAATGCCAATTTTAGAAGTTGGCATTTCTGTGTGCTGTGTGTCTGCCTGCCTGATGTGAATTGCATGTCTGGCTTGTGATTGACAGGAGCTGAGAGGTGTGGGTAGCTCCAGGAGGGGTGGGATGAGTCAGTGCTAGGCTGAATGGGACATCTGAGCTGAGAGTGGTGGGAGGAGAGATCCCCTGACTCTGAATAGGATGGTGCTTCCCTAGTACAATGCTGGCTCCGCCCCCTGTGGTGAGTCTAATCCCTGAGCTCCCACCTGACTAAGGAGAGAGGAGCTGAGCATAACAAAGTGATGCAAAGCTCCGCTAAACCAGTTCTGACTGGTATCCCCCAAGCCCTGTGCTGTGACACAAAGGAAAATGGCATATAAATATAGGGGTGTGACCCCATGTTCCTGTTCTGTTCCTGATCCTGACGGAGGTGGAGGCTCTCTGCCCAGCTCTGCCACTGGAGCCTCTCCTGGATCTTTGCCTGCTGCTGGAGCTGTGGCTCCTTGGCATCCTGTGAGCACTTTGCTTTTACTTGGGAGAGCGCTTGGCTCTCTATTGCTGAGGAGCGCTCTGTTTTTGGGCCTGCAGCGCTATGCTGTGATCTATTGAGGGGATCCAAACGTAGGGATTCCCCCACCTTTGGGTGCCTCTTGGAGCGGGTGCCAACCCCGCATTAAGGCCCATTCTGTATTTGATGGAGAACGGGTGCCCACCCCACATTGCGGCCTTGGTTTGTTCCTTTGCGGGTGCCCAGCTAACTGTGTATGCTACAAGTTGACTTTGTTCTAATGCGGGAGCCCACCATGTGTTTCACTGCCACGGCCTGTGCAGTGAAGGGAAGTCAAATATTGAATTGGTGATCTGAGCACTCCTTTTTCTAAAATTAGAACCTACATTTTTATCCTAATAGTTAGATCTGTAAGCTGTTCCACACAGAGTGTACATCAACACCCCTAATAAACACTGAAAAATGGCTAGCTTGCTTGACTGCTTGCTAGACTCAGGTACGCACTACCATTATTGATTTACAATGTTCACCAAGTTCAACCCAGTTTTTAACACAGATTACGTTCTGTTCAATTTATTTTTCACTGATATATTAATTCATATATTCATTTACAGAAAAATATCTTTCATTGATGTGATATAATCAATCAATCAATCATATAACTTGTAAAGTGCACTACATACCCGTGAGTGTTCCAAGGCACTGGGGGGGGGGTGGTGCTGCTGCTATTGGTCGAAGAGCCAGGTCTTGAGTTGTCTCCTGAAGGTCAGCAGGTCTTCGGTTTGTTGCAGATTGGGGGGGAGGGTGTTCCAGGTCCTGGCAGCGCGATGGGAGGAGGATCTGCCTCCGGAAGTAGTTCTCCGGATGTGTGGGACCGTGGCTAGGGCATGCTCAGCGGAGCGGAGTTTCCTGTTGGGTACGTAGAAGGAGAGTCGACTGTTGAGATAGGCTGGGCCTGTATGGTGGAGTGCCTTGTGTGCGTCGATCAGGAGCTTGAAGTCTTTTGTCGACGGAGAGCCAGTGCAGGTTCCTCAGGTGGGGGGTGATGTGGTCATGGCGCGGGATGTTGAGGATCAGGCGTGCAGAGGCATTCTGGATTCTCTGCAGTCTGCTGATGAGCTTGGATGAAGCTCCGGCGTAGAGGGGGTTTCCGTAGTCGAGTCTGCTGCTGACTAGGGCCTGGGTGACTGTTTCCTCGTGTTTGTCGGGATCCATCTGTAGATCTTGCAGAGCATGCGGAGGGTGTTGAAACAGGTGGAGGAGACCGCGTTGACTTGTTTGGTCAGGGAGAGTTTCACGTTGAGGATGACTCCCAGGTTGCGTGCGTGGTCAGTGGGGGCTGGGGGGGACCCCGTGACGTGGGCCATCAGGAGTCATCCCATGCGGAGGGGTTGGACCTGAGGATGAGGATTTCCGTCTTGTCTGTTTTCAGTTTGAGGCGGCTGTCCTCCATCCAGTGTGCGACGGCCTTCATTCCCTGGTGGAGGTTGGATTTGGCAGTGCGGGGGTCTTTGGTGAGAAAGAGGATCAGCTGAGTGTCGTCGGCGTAGGAGATTATGTTGAGGTCTTGCTGTCAGGCGATGCGTGCTAGTGGAGCCATGTAAACGTTGAACAGCATCGGGCTGGGGGAAGATCCTTGAGGGATGCCGCAGATGATCTCAGAGGCATTGGATTGGAACGGGGGGAGGCGAACTCTCTGAGTTCTGCCGGAGAGGAAGGAGGTGGTCCAGTCCAGGGCCTTATCTTAGATCCCTGCGTCGTGGGGCCATGTGCGTAGTGTGTGATGGCAGATGGTGTAGAAGGCGGCAGAGAGGTCCAGGAGGATGAGGGCCGCTGTCTCGCCATTGTCTAGTAAGATCCTAAGGTCGTTTGTGGCGGCTATGAGGGCGATCTCGGTGCTGCGGTTGCTGCGGAAACCTGATTGGGACCGGGCCAGGATGTTGTAGTCTTCCAGGTGATGGGTGAGCTGGGTGTTTACTATCTTCTCGATGACCTTTGCTGGGAACGGAAGCAGGGAGAAGAGACGGAAGTTCTTGAGGTCGCTTGAATCCACCTTGGGTTTCTTCAGTAGGGCGTTGATTTCTGCGTGCTTCCAGTTCTCAGGGAAGGTGCTATCTCGAAGGAGAGGTTGATGATTTTGTGCAGATGGGGTACGATGGAATTGCTGGCTTTGTTGAAGATGTGGTGCGGTAGAGGGTCGGATGGGGAACCGGAGTGGATTTTTCCCCTGGTCTTGCATAAAAAATATTAAATACAGTACATAATTGAAAGAAAACACATAATTCAAAAATAATTTCAATCAGTGTGGATGAAGATGGCCCAATGCATTTCGGGACGAAGACATAGTCCCTTTGTCAGGGGCAACACTGCAAAATCAAAATATGACAAGCAGAAAGATCAGCACATATAGAAGAGGATCCATAAACATGATCTAAATTATTATTTATCTATCATCAGATTGCTTAATGAACAATGACTTAATGGAAGTCAAATGCATTTGGCAAACAACAAACATCTTTCAATTAGTCAATCAACATGAAAATTACATGAAATTCCAGATATCATAGGTCTACTTGAATTTGTCATGTAAGACGGTATAGAAAATCGCCACCACCAGTATAGATGCTCAAATGTGCGTCATTAAAATGTTCTACTTACTCCAACAAATAGTCAATTTCACCCAACTGGGTGAATAACTCAGTTGGTGACTCTCCAAAGTCCTAAAAAAAGTTTTCCAAAGCAACAGAACAAAAAAATTAACCACCATCGCTATAGTGTGTGATATTCCGTATTTAAAACCACTACACAAGACTTACAATTTCAAGAGAAACCAAAGTTGCACAACCTGTAGATTTAATTCAAGAAACAAGAGTTCACTATCCACTAAGTTGACCTTAGTCATGATCGTCTAAATGACAAACAATCTAATAACATACCATGAAAGAAAAAGAATGAATTTCTCTTCGAGATATCCCAGTTTTGTGGTCGAAATACCATATATAATGTACACTGCAAATTAAATACCAACAATCAGTCATTATCCAGCTGCTTTCTCCTGCTTAAATACTGAGCTTTCCTTTAAAAAGACCTGCGCTTACCATAAAAAGAAACTCAACGTTTCTATCGTTCTCCCCGTTTGCGCTCTCACGTGTCATGTGACGAAAAGGCTAGCGTGCGTTTAAACGTAAGCGCATCATTCCATACATCATCCGGATTGGAACCCGCTAACATGGCTACATCGTAGCCACAGCAACCAGTATTCCGGAACAAAGCGTCCACAAAACTTTATTAGTATCTTGAATTACATCGTATTACCTCACCGCATGGTTGTAACCCCAACCGAACTAACAAGATGTTGAATAATGCTACCAAAATCACTTTACAAATGTTCAAATACAAAGGGCTTCTGTGTCGTCATGTTTCACTTATAAACCAGATACCTCACAACCATTGGCAATGCCCTTTACAAACCAGCAACCCTAAAGCTGTCACCAATATGTGGTATACAAATCGGTATTGTAGTATTTCCTGGAAAGAACTCTTAGACAAAAATTAGCCAAAATATGCGCCCTTGAGTTATCAAATGAATTATGCCCGCCAGTTGAATGTCCCAAAACTGTAAGTAAAATGCTGTTGGAACAAAACAACACAGAATGATAAATTGAGATAAAATAGTAGAAAAGTAGAAAGGAAAAAGATATTGATATGTGAAAGAGTGTCAAAGATGCTGTTAATCACGTCATACATGTAAAAACAATTACAGTAATCAACTAAGTTAGATTCAGTCATTAAGACCCCCTGGGGTCATTGTGCCTAACTGTTTTATCCAAAAGGTTTCCCTTTGGAGCAATTTTTAATTCATGTCCAAGCCCACCTTTTCTGGCACCAGCTCAATGATTTGAAACCTCATTTGTGCAATTGTATGATGTTTTTCTGTCTCATTTGCACAGCTGCCCAGCAATTAGTGGGCAGCTGCCACGTTTAGGCCAGCCATCCTTTGGGGCATTGTTGGAGGCGGGGGTGAATTACACTCTCCCAATTCCCAGCGCAATTGCAGGCTTGTGGATTCTGCTGTATTTACCGCTAGGCCCTGACTTTGGGACACTTTGAGAAGGCCAGTTGGCAAGGGGGACTGTTAGGATTGTAGGGCGCAAGGCCCTAATGTGATTATGTGGTGCTAGGAAATGTAGTGTATGTACTATGTTTTATGCACCCTGTGTTATACCCCTAAATATGGTTTTTATGTACGAGGTTGGTTTGCATATTATAGTTTATGCTAGTGAGATTAATTTCCTCCTGTGAGTTATGCTTAGGAGGTTAGGGTCTAATACGTTTAGACTTATGAGAAGATTGCATAGTGTGTTTATGCTGGTGAGGTTGGCGCAGAATGTAATTTGTGCCTAATGTGATACTGTGCATAATGTAGTTTATGTTACAGGCTGATGCTAAGTACAGTGATTACCAGTGATTACTGATTGTATGTTTATGATATGTTTACTTTTACTAAGTTCGCTTTGTTTCGGTTCTGACAGTGGTCCAGTGGGCTCTGTCAGGTGTATATAATCACTTGTAAATATGACCCAGTGCCTGGTGGCACCATGTATATTATGTGTTTACTATTCTAATGTGTTATGAGAATACAAAGGCTATTTTTGATATAACTTTGTGTGGAGTTCCTTTTGTAGTGTGTCTGGGATGTTGTTGCTGTGTGCATGCGCCAATTCTTTACACATGGCCTCCGGGATAAGTCTGACTGCTCATGTCAAGCCACCAAGGGGGTGAGCAGGGGTTATCTTTGGCGTGTAACTCGCTTGCCCTGACTAGAGTGATGGTCTCTACCTGGCTTTGGCGCACGCTTTAGCCAACCAGAGATCCCATTTCTAACATTCATCATGGGGTTGCTTCAGTTTTCCACCACGCAACTTGGTGCATAAACTACGCAAGCCATAATATGCAAATTATCAAGCAATATAAGGCCCCCTTGCATGGCCCTGAGTGACTTTAGGAGTAGCTGGTATAAGTTAAGGTGGTGGAGTGGGTGGGGTCGCATGGAAGACGTTGTGCGGGGAGGACACTAAATATAAAAATAAATAATATTTATCTTTGCCGCTGACCGCTCCAGCATCGCATCTCCTTGCACCGCCTCTCCTCTGCCTGTCTGCTGGTCCCAGCAGCCCCTGGGACAGAATCTCTGTCTAATCCCCGCACAGAGCAGCATGGGTATTGGTCTGAGCGGGCAGGAAAGACGTCCTGCTCAGACCAGGGAGTATGTTGGGTTTCTCCAGCCTCGCTGCTCAATGCATCTGGGCTGGAGAAAACCTAAATGCGCATGTGTGTTTTGGTCGGCCTGAGACAGCCGGCCAAAACCCATTAATGCTCTTAGGGCGTGGAGTGCACTAGCACTCCTCCTCCCCATCCGATCCCTCAGCCCGCCCCTCCCAACAGCACTGGCTAGAAGCCGGCAAACGTAAATAAACACGATGCAAGAACATCATTTTAATTTACATTTACTGGCTCTGAGCAAGGCAGTGGGGCGACTCTCCTCCGCCGTTTGTGGAGGAGCCACTACTGAGTGGCTTGATAACTGTGGAGTAACACAAAGCAGCGCAAATCGGTGCGTTGCGTTACTCTACCCTGGAGAGGCATCCCGTGGATGGTGTGTGGGTGTTCCCATGCAACACCCATGGATTTTGGTACATTCACAGATTTATCATTTCTGGTACGCCTGGGAATGAGTCAAAATGTTACCTCTATACAGGGGAGTTGTAACAAGGAGAAATATCTTCTCTCTTCATTTCTTTCTCTTTCTATGTGTACACATAGAAAGAGGAAAACGCCTCAGGGGCATTGTGCAGCAGTGCTGGGAAAAGGCAGGAATGTTCTTTATTATGATAAACACAACACATTCCAGTCCTTTCCCTGTAACACAACTCTGTGTTACATTCTGCTAAATATGGCCCAAAGCATCCTTCTGGTAAAAATTGATATTTAAAACATTTTCTATGCCAAGCCTCCAAGGTTTATTATTTCACTACCGAAATCTAAATGCACTTAACCCCACGAAGGAGCAAATTAACACCTTAACTGTATTTAATTTAAGCATTGCTTATTTTTACCACTATAGCCACCCCAACTGCTGGGTGATAAACAAGTGCAAAAAGAACAATTGATGGACAGAATGCAGAACAATGTCGTACATTCACCCTAGTACAGAGATCTGGGCCTAAATCCATTGATTGTTTACTCACCATGCCATTTCAGTTTGGACCCAACCATATGCAAATCAGTCTTGAACTGCCAGGTCCTGCCCTCCCTGGACTGGAAACAAGCATCCTAGGACCGGTTTCAGAATTCCAGCCCCCATCAGCCAAGATAACTTGACTCCAGTGGCATGGAGAGCGCAGGACCCACATCTGGGCATACCCTTCCTACTCGGGGTGACAAATGCAAAAAGAACAATTTATGGACAGAAAGCAGAACCGTGTATTACATTCACCCCAGTACAGAGATCTGGGCCTAAATCCATTGTTGTTTTGCTCACCATGCCATTCCAGTTTGGACCCAGCCATATGCAGATCAGTCTTGACCCTGCGCCCAATTGGAACAGTCCAGCCAGAACTGCCAGGCCAGGTCCTCCCTGGACTGGAAACAAGCAACCTAGGATCGGTTTCAGGCTTTGAGCCCACATCAGCTAGGCTAGCTTGACTCCAGTGGCATGGAGAGCACGGGACCCACATCTGGGCATACCCGTCTGATACGGGATGACAAATGAAACAAGAACAATTGATGAACAGAATGCAGAGCAATGTCATACATTCACCCCAGAACAAAAATTACCAATGTTCCCCCATGGTCAGTACATAATTCTTTTTCTGGCTTGGCTCTCAGCATGTATCCATTGACATTTACATTTAGTACAGGAACAACAACATTTTGTTTTTCGTTTAAATATCTTGTATTTCTTTTTTATGTAAATATGAATTTTATCAAAATTATTTAAAACAATTTTTTTCTCATTTTGAATCTTTTTTCATACTGATCATCAGTTCATTAACATTTATATTAATTCAACTCATTCTAGAAAGTGCATAGGTGAATACCATAATTTATCTAATCCAAAGTATGCTATTTATTCTACAAAATAGGTGAGCAAAGAAACAATAACCCTGTTACACACACTGACTAACATACATATCATTCATACCATTACACACTCATGCATATCCAAAAAACAATTTCTAAGTTTGGGATAACACAGATCTTAAAGGTTTTCTAACGCCAGGTCTACGCGCGTTTCGGTGGGTTGCGACCACCTTCCTCAGGACCAGCTTAGAAATGGCTTTCTCCTTGATGTATGTTAGTCAGTGTGTGTATTAATATTCATCTAGATGACCCTAACAATTCAATGGTTAGGGCGCTCCTGGACAGTCTGGCGGCTCTCCAGATGATACAGAAGGGCTTTGATCCCACACATGAAAAGGGCCATCTCTTAGATGGGGTATTTAGTAACGACCATAGACTGGAAGTAGGGACCCCCTTGCCCCTTACATGGACGGACCACTATTTAATACCTATACAGTGGACGCCAGCTACGCCATTCCAGGCTCCCCCTCGCATCATCCTACAAGGGAGAGACTGGTCAAAAATTTCCCCAGATCAATGGGCCAACTCTCTCTCCCCGGTTCCGCCCCAAAATGAGATAGACCCGGCATCGCAGTATGAGAATTACACTAACTGGATGCGCACAGCCCTGGACTCCATCGCACCCATTAAAGCCCTCAAAGAAAAAACCAAATCGAAGGACTCGCCCTGGTACACTCCCCAACTTAAAGAACTAAAAAGGGTGTGTAGGAAACTCGAAAGGAACTGGAGGGTCTCCCGCAGTAACGTAGACAAAACCATCCATCTTGAAGCTATCAAAAAATATAAAACAGAAATTAGATGCACTAAAACCTCGTACTTCGAGGAAAAAATTACTACGGCCTCCAACTCATCCAGAGAAATTTTTCAGATAGCCAAATTTCTGATCGATACCCCTCCGACCCCCATTGACCCTAGCAAAGCCCAAACTCGCTGTGACACTCAAGCCGAATACTTTCACAATAAAATACAGAAAATTGCCTCTGTTTTTAACCCACCCAATCTGATTCAGGATGTAGGAACCACCTTACCAAGCACCGCGACTCCCAAATTAGATGAGTTTCCGTTGCTGGATGAGGACTCGCTTGGGGCCCTCATGCTGAAAATCAAATCTGGGTCTCCCACGGATCCTGCCCCCCCCTGTCAGCTAGTAAAAATCAAGGACACCATCAAACCTGTTATTCTTAATATTCTGAACGCCTCTATTACCACAGGCTCAGTGCCCACTGCCTGGAAACGTGCCCAAGTTAGGGCACTACTGAAAAAGCCTACCTTGGACCCGGAGAACATGGCCAATTACCAACCTATTTCTCTCCTTCCATGGGTCAGTAAACTTCTAGAAAAACACATTAACGCGTCCATAACCCAATTCTTAGAAAATTATCATCTACTTCATGATTCCCAAGCTGGTTTCCGCCCCAAGCTGGGAACTGAGGCGGCTCTTTTGGCGGTAACTGAGCTGGCCAGGAAACAAATGGATCAAGGCGGCACCACAGCAATTATCTTGCTCGACCTTAGTGCCGCCTTCGACACTGTCAACACCAGCATTCTCCTTTACCGCCTTTGCCAAATGGGAATTTCTGGGAAGGCCATGCACTGGCTTCAGTCTTTTTTGGAGAATCGCTCCTTCGAGGTTGTTGAGGGCAATACCCACTCAAAAATCTGGCCCTTGGGCCAAGGCGTGCCCCAGGGCTCTGCCTTGAGCCCTACCCTTTTTAATATTTATATGCAGCCTCTTGCTGATATAGTGCACTCGTTCGGCCTTGACATAGTGACTTACCCCGATGATACTCAATTAGTTGTATCTATGAATCAATCTGACTCTTCCCTTTCGAATTTAAGCAACTGTTTGGTAGCGGTCGCCCAGTGGATGGCTGCATCGCATTTGAAATTAAACGGCGAGAAAACGGAGCTCATGATGTTAGGCAATTCAACCATCTCCAGTCCTATGATGGACTGGCCCTCGTGTATGGGCCCCTCGCCCCAACCAAAGCCCCATGTAAAAAGTCTGGGCATCTGGCTGGACGCTAACCTTAGCTTTTTGCAACAAGCTACCAATCTATCTGCCACCTGTTTTGGGATCATGCGCATGCTGAGGAAGGTGCTACCTTTACTCCCCTTCGAAGCCCGTAGAATAATGGTGCAAGCCATTATCTTGTCCCCTTTGGACTATGGGAACTCCCTATATTTAGGGGCTCCCACCTCCACAATAAGGAAGATGCAGGTGACCCAAAACGCTGCAGCCCGCCTTTTACTAGGCCTTAATCAACGGGAATCAGGCACAGCGGCCCTGAGGAAATTGCACTGGCTCCCCATTAAGGCCAGAGTGCTGTTCAAATCCATGTGTATTATGCACAAAGCCATGTGGAAGACAGCTCCAACTATGATTGGCTCCCTAGCAAACCCCTACCTTCCCCATAGAGCGCTGCGATCTAGCACAGCTTTCCTGGCTACGGTCAATAAGATCAGACGCACCAGATGGGGTGGGCGTTCCTTCTCTTGGAATGCCGCCAGGGCATGGAATTCCTTGCCCATCTCCCTTCGTAGTGAACCCAGCCTTCTAAAATTTCGAAGGAATTGAAAACCCACCTGTTCATCTAATTCTCTTCACCTTATATTAGTCTGACTATACATAGTGCTACGAGGCCTCCGGGTTGTTTGCGCTCTACAAAACTCAATTAATAATAATAATAATAATAATAATATTCCTCTCTTTTCCCCGGTCATAAAAGTATTTAGAGAGGGGGTCCCATACTCTTTATAAATACATTCACCCCAGTACAGAGATCTGGGCCTAAATCACAAGACAAGAGCAACGCTATCTGCAATAGCCTTTCTCCTACAGCCAACGCAAGCAAAACTGGCAATGTTCCTTTCACTTCTCCTTCAGTTAACACACCGACCTGGCTGCCAATAGTTACACCTACTTCCATGTATAATGACTATGCAGGCAGTGGGTGGCAGAAAGCATTGACATGGATACCACACACATGCACTCATACTGCACTTGTTGGTAGATGTAACTTTTCTGGGGTCTCGTGATAAGGGGAGTGATGGGTTGTAAGTTGCATCCACATTTGTGAAGTGCATCAAGACGATTGTACTTGGAAGGGTGCACAAGTTCATAAATAAAATAGTGCCTGTACAACACATGACCACATAATTATGATTTATACATACTGCTTATGCTCACATTACTGAGCAGCAAATTGGGACCACAAAGAGGCAAACATCCTCTGTACTACACAAGGGCACAATACAGGAGATTCCAAAGACTGCTAAAAGTCACATATCCAATCAGCCAGATTAGACCAATGCAAACCATAATTAAACAAGCATTAGAAACGCAATGCGTCTCACATTTTTTTGGGAGTTAGAACTATTGGCGTTGTACATGGCTATGTCTTTTGCCATTGTGTTTTGGAGTTAATGTGCGTAGTTTGAGTGGAATTATGTGTGTTGTGTTGCAATTGTTAGCTGTGTAATTGTGTGGCGTGGAATTGTGTGGTGTGAAGTGCATTTATGTATTGTAAATATGTGGCGCAGTGTGCAGTGGAAATATGTGTACGGTAATTATGCGATGTAGAGTGCAGTGGTTTAGAGTACAGCTGCGCATAGTGGCACAGAGTGGCACTGGCTATATTGCAGTGGAATAAAGTGCAGTGAGGTGGAGTGGCACAGACTGTAAAAGAGTCGCTTAGAGTGATGTAGCCTAGAGTGTAGTGGCATAGAGCAGATTGTATTAGAGCAGAGTTAAGCGGTTAGAGTGGAGCAGTAAAGAGTAGAACGGATTGGCGTAGAGTGCAGTACCACAGCAGCAGTCTTTAAAAAAAAATGAACTCAATCACTAGTTACAACCCTAAAATAAACAATGGCAATGCAAAACTAGTTGCTCTAAAGTTTTGCAGCTTCTCTTTGATGATGCTTGTTCGCTGGCTTCACCTACACCCAGCCCTCGCTTTACCTATTGTGACCCACAGTTAACCTGCTGAATGCTGCGCTGTTGGAAATGTCTCAGAGAAAGTTTCTGCTTTTTATGTTTAATTTGAGTGGTGAGTGAAGCAGGTTCGCGGGTGGAAAAAGGATGTGGCGCAGTGGTCATTGGGCAGAACAGCCTACTTTGGGACTGAGGAACAAAGGGTTTGTGTCTCGGCTGTTGCCTCAACAACATCCTGTGATTCTGAGCAATTCACTTAATTAAGTCTTATTAGTAAGGTCATTGCAAAAGCGGGTTTTTGTCAAAAGTGCTTTCCGTTAGTTGTGCGTCCTACCGAAAACAAAGATGGCTTGTAGGAAAAGCTGGCTGCTACTCGTTTTCACTTGCAGAAGCCCGGGTGTTTCATTCAGTCCGCACCCCTGGTCAAGTCTGGGGTTTGCGGACGGGCATTTCACTAGTGTGAGAGGAGCTAGGAGATGC
This sequence comes from Lissotriton helveticus, assembly GCF_964261635.1. Classification (NCBI taxonomy): domain Eukaryota; kingdom Metazoa; phylum Chordata; class Amphibia; order Caudata; family Salamandridae; genus Lissotriton; species Lissotriton helveticus. Next base: position 588,692,301 of record NC_136071.1, read on the forward strand.
CAAGAGCTGCAACATTGAAGGGTTTCAAGTGCATGCAGAGGATGGTCGGAGTCTGCTGTTCGTTTGGTGAAAGAGAAACCAAGATTCCAATAAGACCAATCCTAAAAAGAACCTGTGTGCACTGAAGTAATAATACATGGGCAAATGTTGGGGTCACTACTGTAAAATCTGGAGGCAGCAAATGCTTTTACAAAGTCACATGCTGCTCAAATGTGTCTCCTAGTACCCCCGGCCATCCCAAAAATGTTGTAAACTTCAGCACTTTTTTAATGCTTGCATTGCTTTACTGTGATGGGGTTATCCCTTGGTGTGCGAGCAGGGAGGAGCCACTGTCTGTGAAGAAGGCGCTGTTTAATAGAAGGCGCTGTTTAATACAGCTCTGATTTCCTCCCCAGATGGTTTAGGATGTTTTAAAGCAGTAAACCGTCAGTCCTGTCCAGCAATTAAATTCAGCAACCCTTTGTCCCAAAGTCACTACTTTCAACTATTCCAAAAGGCCTCCAGAGACAATCATTATTACAGGACATGCTTCTATGAGTAGATACATGAAACCCAGGCTGCCAGGCGGATGAAGGACCGTTCACCAACAATATGAAGGGGCTTGGAGCTTTATTGACATTTAAATCAGAAATAGTTAGCAATGAACGCAGCTGTTGTGGAGAGCTTTCCGCGCAACGTGCTTGGAATATGCTGTGAATTGAAATACAGAAATCCTGACACGCAATTTACCTTCTGTCATTCTCCATGTCCTTGCAGCATTACCGGGCACCTGCTGTGACGCCCACTTAAAGCGCCACGTGTGTACCGTTTGGATGAAAGATTAACTGCAGTTCGAGGCAGGAAGTAACAGGTTGTGGAGTGTCATTCATAATAGTCAACATTGTCACCTGCAGGATGCCACTTCAGCAGAAAGGTGGCTCTGTTGTGGTTGGCTCATGGAATCAGACGCCATTCATTCTCAATGAAGAGGTGAAGGTGGCTCTAATGAACAGAGCGCGAGACAGTGCGGGATTAGGTACATATTTATCGGACTTTCGTATTAACAATACATAGATGCCTACAATTTCTCTTTGAGAAATGAGTTTGCAGGTATTTGAGATGGGGCAGTCTGATGAATTGCCCTGACATCTAATGACAAAAAATGAATGCCGAGAAATAATGTCCGTGTTTCCATTGCGCTTCACAAAGATGGTTACACTCCTCTTACAAAATGTTGTTCTCGATTTACATATTTAATGTTTTACTATTTATTTGATCGTTTCTGAGAAGCAGACATTTCAGGAACATAGCTCAACAGCTACCGCACAGAAAGTGCCACCTGCAAGTAATCCTGGGCATAGTTTGCGCAGCAAAACGAAGTGCATTTCGCACTACGCACACTAGGAGTAGCTACGCAAACTGCATCCTGCGGTAGGGAAAATGCTATTCGCACTGATTGCACAGTGCCGGATGCTTGTTTGCACTGTGCAATCATTGCAAATGGCATCTTGCACAGTGCAAGTGGTTGTTTTATGCTGCTCGAGTAGATTTGTACTCGAGCAGCAGCTTTCTCAACGCAGAGTGGTAGTTTCTCATCGCGAGCGGTTGCGAACATACGCGATCACTCGCAATGAGAAACCTGACCTCCCCACAATGAGACTCTCCCCGGGAGGTTTATTTTCCACGCTCGCGATCGGCAACTTGATGTTGCTGATCGCGAATGAGGAAAAAGTCTCACCCGAATGTTGATTTTGCTCGCTCGCGGTCACCAACTGGACAAGCAAAAAATGCCTGCTATGCTACGCTACGCGTTTTTGCACTGTGCTACGTGCAATTTCTGTAGTGCTTAGTAGCGCAAACTACGAACGCTCCACCAGCATAGCGTAGCATTATGCCCAGGGTTACCTGCAAGGTGGTTAATACATTGTATCAGAGAAATATGCCGAGCAGAGCATTGCTCCGTGAAATGGCCTAAAATCCTAAAAGGATGTTAGTAGCTCAAACAATAAAATGGCATATCGCGGGCAGGGAGACTGTAGTCAGGATCTTGCTATATAAGTTATATCCAGCAAAGCTGTGTGGCCAATAAGTGGGTGGTGGTATGGTGGGCAAGCAAGTGTTGTGGGAGGGGTGAGGGGGGTGGTATGGAAGAGCAAGTGACCTGCAAAATTATGAGACATCTGGCTTCCATGTGTTGCGATGGCCGACCAGGAGTAACCGCGGATGTGTTGGAAAGGACAACCAGAACCAAACAATGAGGGAAATCACCTGCCCGTGAACCAAGGATAAAAAAGGAAAGGGGAATGAGAACGAATGCACCAATAAAAACCCTGCATTTCTAAATGATACAACATCGAACAAATGGCAATTCATGGGCATGCCAACAGTCAACAGAGGAAATAACAGCAGATCTTGCAAACAGCTCATGCCCAGGCTCGACCTACAAATATGGATATGTGCCTCGTTCTCTCACATGCAATGCTGGTCATATTTATGAAATTGTGCCTAGAGCAATCCACTTCTTTCAATGACTGAAAACTTTAGGCTTTCACTATCATGAATGTTTCAATTAATCCACAAGAAGCTGAAGCCCTGGTTCTTCGACTATACCCTGCCCTTGGCTAGGCTTGGCACTCACACCTGCTCACCACCAGGATACCCTTGCAGGTGACACTGCGGTTTACAATACACATGAGATTGCTACGGATAAAATACTTCACCAATTTAGTGATCAGTCTGGCACATCTGACTGGAACTCTAGTGTTCCATGATCTTAGCTTAAAATTATGTGCGGTCATGCCCACATATTCTACATAATAAGGCAATACAAATGTATAACTTGATCAATATTACAAGGTGTAAACATCCTTTGTACTCATGTTATATGCAATCCTACACACAGTCCTTCACTGCATGTCTAATTAGAATACTCATTGTAATACATCAAGAAGTGTGACCACAGTGGCAAAGTTCCACATTAATATTTGTTTTTGTATGGGTTTTGTAACTGTTTTGTACACGACTGTCACTGAGATTTTTGCTTCTGTTTAATGCAAACAAGGGTTCAGGTGTATTATTCACCCTTACATTTAATCTTCTTTGTGCTTTTTTCAACTAATTGCATGATTTACAAGGTGCTTTGGCAATGTTTCCAACACAACGCACTGATTGTTATCACATATTCTCCTGTGTGCGCTTTTGAAAATGTTGACTGTACAGCATCAACCCCCTTGTTTGGTGGTCTGTGCTTTTGAGGCTTTATCACACTGCTGTACATGTGTACAATTCATATGGATGGACCATATATTGTTTAGAGTATACATTTTCCTTTAAAGCCTTCTGGAAATAGAGAGAGACATTCTTGTCAGTGGACTTGGGATGTAATCTTTTTTTTCCTTTCTCTGAATAAGTCATCTAATTTAAGAAAGATAGCTCCTGATAATCAGATATTCAAATAAATATGAGGAGTAAAATAATTAATCATTGTCGGTCGTAGTGCACTTTGATTTTTCAGGAAGATTAGGCCGGGACTAGTAAATATAATGCCCTGGACCAACCCCACACGTAATACGAAGTGGTGCTGTTCAGAAAAGTAATTGGCATGGCATAGGAGGAGTTAGCTGAACCGCAAAAAAGAATTTGAGAAAGTAAGGATAGGACTGAGGAGAGGATACAATTGCCCCCCAACGGTACATAAAGAAAATACTGTAATTCACCTAATGGTTCTGTGACCTTATGAAGGCTTCCTGGCGATGGCCTTTTTTCACCATATGGTCAAATAGCTCCTCATTTCTTGCACCATCTTTATAACGTACAGCTGGGGAGAAGTCAGGAACATTGGCAAAAAAGGGGACTTTTAGACTTTGCCCAGCTTTCCATGACCCTTACTTTCTGCCACTTAGCTTTCCGTAGGTGACCATTTCCTGCAACCTTCTGTGCCTCCCAGAAAGGAACACAGTCTGCATTTAGGGTCACAGCTGCGACCTCTAGCTTGCCCCTTGACACCACTGGCACTGTTATTGTGATCCTGGCCTCAGGGATGGCAAAATCAGTTCCAAGAAAGCATGGACAGCTCCATCATTCTCATTTTTGGACCATTTATTACTATAATGAATGTAGTAATAGTACATAATATTCCATTGAAGCATTATATTAGAACATTCTATTATTCACAAAGGAAGTAATAAAAATGGAGCATACGTTGCTGGAAAGGAGCCTTTATTTGCAGATTTGGTAAATAAAATGGTTTTATATGTATATTTCTGTGCATGCTTGCGGATGAGAGTATGCGAGAAAGAGCATGTATATGTATCTATATGTATAAGCATGTGCGTATGAGTAAAAGTGAATGGGATTGTGTGAGATTAAGTGTCTGTAAATATGAGTGGGTGAGAACGAGTGAGTGAGATTAAGAGTGAATGCAAGTGAGTGGTTGAGAATGATTAACAATGAGCATAACAAGTGAAAATGAGCGAGTTTGACTGAAAAAAAGTATGTGATCCTAGCATAATATAATTATAGCACTCTTGTGGAGCCCATGGATACCCAGACATGGGCTTCCCAGTGCTGCCTGGAATCACAAGAATGTCTATGCGCTAATTATTTAAAAAAGTGAGTCTTTAATTGCTTTCTAAAGCTGAGCAGGTTATCATTGGCCCTAAGATGATTGGGCAGCGAGTTCCAAAGCTTGGACATTTGGAAGACAAATGATCACCCTCCACTTCTAGTCCTTTTAAGTCTAGGGATTGTCAAAAGAAAACAGTTATTTGATCTAAGATCTCGTGTATTGCTATAATGAACAATTAGATGGTTCAGGATATGGGGCCCCGGAGCATGCTTTATGCTGTGTGTAATACAGAGGGCTTTAAAGTCAATTTTTTTTACTGGCAGCCAGTGAGGGCTGGCCAAGGCCAGGCGTGCAGACTGACATTTTGGAAGGCACAATAAAACACAAGCTGCTGCATTTTGAATAGTCTGCAGTCTCTTTAGGACACAGGCGGGGCTGCCTATGTAAAGCGAATTACCATAGTCCAACCGTGAGAGTATGAGACCTTGTACAACTGTTCTTTAGGTTTCACCTGGTAACCATTTAAGCATCTTCCTCATAGCTCCTAACAGGCCAAAAGAAGTCCCGGCAACTTTCTCTATCTTGTAGACCATGGTGAGATCTTTATCCAAAAGAACTCCCAAGTTCATGACTTTTGGTGAAGGAGTTAACAGTCCCCTAGAAATGAAGGCCAAATAAAATGGTCCCTGAGGGATTTGGTGTTCCTGACCACCATGACCTCTGTTTTCTCATCGTTTAATTTCAGGCAACTAGAAGTCATACATTTGTTGGATTGCGCATGGCAGCTGGATAGGTTCACTGTGGTTTGACTCTTATTGAAGGTACTTACTGAAGGCAATTATTATTTTCTGGAGACACCCAGGGCAAAATACTGGTGCTGGCCTAATTGAGACAATTCTTAGCATGACAAACACTTGTAACACAATGATGGGTTGATGAATAATATATTGGGGCACCCATAGTATAATTTGAAAAAAATGACTTACTAGCTGCACTCTGTCACTACAAATCAGGGCAAGTACTATGCAACTTTAAAAGATCAAGTCAGCACCATAATATAGGTCTTAGCTAAAGTAAACATATTTCTGTGTTGTGTTATTACATGCAGTTATTATGGAACTTCAGTTATGCCAATTGTGAAGTAGAGGTCGTGTGACATGCCTTCCTGGAAACAATTCGGCTCAAACTTCATATGATGTCACTTCCTGTAATGTCTTTGAGGTCAAAAAAGATATGATATTACTTCCTCTACCACTGACATTCTGAAGAATCGATGTCACTGGAAAGGAAAATACATTCATCTGCAGGATATTGTTGAGCCTACCCCCATTTTGTTTTTTTGAAAAGCTTTGTAATATTGTCACTTTGGAATGCATACAAAGTTACAATTTCAATTTGGTAAGCTTTATTTGACAAATTAGTCATAAAAGCACATAAAAGGTAAAACAAAATACAAATACTTGGAGTTACAGTAATTCAATTCAATTCAAAATTTCTTTATTCGACTGTAGATAAGAACAGTCATAAAAGTACAAAGAAAAGCACATATATATACAGTTCATTAGTTAAAAAGAGAAAAGCACATATATATACTGTTCATTAGTTGAAAAGAATTCAATTTAAAACAATAAATCAAGTAATAGCCTGTCACAGCTCATACAAATGTGAATATTCAGTTTATCAGAGATTTATATACATAAATAAAACGGGGCAGTTAGAGATTATCCTTCCATGCTTTTTCTAAATTTCAGGGCTGTTTTTAGAAAATTACATACGTATAAAGTGCTTTCACAGTGCAGAATTTAAAGGTAAATTAGTGCAGGCCTTAATTGCACAAAATTCAATTTTTTAAAAAGAGGTTTTAAAAACATTTTCCGTGGTAACGTATAGTAGGAGCATAAAAATAAAAAGTGTGCCAGATCTTGCGGAGACTTATTGTCGCAGCCGCAAGCTGGCAACACTTGTCCCCTATGGGCTCCACTGGGCACGGCTAGCAACAGGTGAAATAAATCAAAACGAAATCTGGTCAATAAAAAGCGCTCGTATCTAGAAAGGGCCCAGGATAGGTATGGTTCTATTTGAATACATGATTTGGTTAAAACATGACTCATCACACTACCCTTCTTCAATTCGGCCTCTTCCCTAGCCAGCTGTCGGATCATTAAAAAAGTGTTCTTTACAGAGGTTACATCGCGCTTTGATACTAACTGTGGTGTTAAGAAAAGATCCATCCTGCCCAAATCATGAAGACAATTACGAATATATTTTATCCAGGGTATCCTAAATTTCCCATCCCATTCCAGTGCTTCAGATAAAATGTCTTGGGTAAAAGGTATTTCATTGTTCATCCAACAGTTTAACCAGCACAAGAGGGGGTTTACCGCAATTTTGTCCTCTAAGTAGGGCACACCCAGTTTCTCATGAGTGGAAAAGTTAGCCGTGCTCTTCGGTAAACATAAAATTTGTTTTAAAAAGTTATTTTCAATAATTGCAAGATCGGACACTGACAAAAAAAACCCAGAGGTCACTCCCATAGCAGGCTACTGATATACTTTTTGCTTGGTATAGTTTCATTAGTGCTACCACTGGGGTATTACCCATTTTACGAGCAAAATCAGTTATTGCAACATTGGTCCTTATTAGATCTCCTCTCTTTTTCTTTAATGCGGGTCCCCATGTGAGTTTACTGTCAAACAATACACCAAGATACGAAAACGATGATGTAGTAGGTATTTTTTCCCCATTAACAGTAAATGGGTAGGGCTTTTTGGATCCAGATCCTACCTTCATGACATATGACTTGGCATTGTTAATAGACAGTCCGTGTGAGTTCATAAATTGAAAGAATGAGTCTAATAAAATTTGGAGGCCAAGTGCAGTTCTGGAGATAAGGACGGCGTCGTCAGCATAGAGCAGGACAGGAACGCCCTTTTTCCTTATATATGGGTAGTCCGTCTTTGTTTTTAAAAGATGCTCCTCTAAATCGTTAATATAAAGATTAAAAAGAAAAGGCGCTAAAATACAGCCCTGTCTAACCCCCCGGTTTATTTTGAAGTCTCTGGTTACTTTTAAGTCTTTAGTATACCGCACATTTGCTTGTGTGTCGCTGTGGAGGTCGGCCAGGAAGTTGATAAGGTTTTTTTCAATCCCCAGTTTCAGCAAGACGTCCCAAAGTTTACATCTGTCAACGCAGTCAAAGGCCGAAGAAAGGTCCATAAAGGCCATATTTAATGTGCCGTTTCTGGCCAAAGTATATTTACCGCTAATTAAGTACAGGTTTAGGCATTGGGATATTGTGGAATGTCCTGGCCTGAAGCCATATTGTACCGGTGACATTACTTTGTTGTTTTTGGCCCATGTGGTCAACCTGTTTAGAATAATCCCACCAACAACCTTGGCGACTGAATTGATCAGAGAAATTGGCCTGTAACAGGTAGCGTTGTTTCTGTCTCCTTTCTTGTACACTGGTACAATAGTTGAGGCACCCCAAGACTTTGGTGCCCCAGTAGCGGCTCCAGCGTTAATGACCGCCGTAAGAATTGGGGCCCAGAAGGAGACATCGGATTTGAATAGATCTGGGGGAAGGCCATCTGGGCCCGGAGCCTTATTACTAGATAGACTGCGGATCCCTCGTTCTACTTCCTTGTCTGAAAACACCAGCAAAGCTTCATCAGGAAATTTGGGAACTTGTGTTGGGCGGATGTCATAGCTCTGAAAAATTAGGCTAAAATGGGAGATCCACTCGTTTTCAGGAATACCAGTTTCGATGCTAGCGACATTATGGTCGTCGAACATTGGTTTGTTGATTATGCTCCAGAACTTGGAGCTGTTGCCCAGAATTGATGGATCAAGTAAGGATTCCCATATATTCACCTTTATGGCCTTTTTACGAGATGCCAAAGCAGATTTATAATCAGAGCGCAGGATTTTGATTAATGTGGGGTCCCTTGGTTTATTCTTAAGAGCCGTTTTCAGTTGCCGACAAGCTCTTGAGCAGGTATGATCAAACCATCTTGGCTGTTGGTTATTTAGTCCCTTTGATGGTACGGAGAGTAAATGATCAACTCTTTGAGTCAGCACAGCAAAAGCAGATAGTATAAGATCCGGAGGCGTGGTAATGGAGGTGCAGAGGGGGAGTTCTTGGGTACAGCTCATTTTGACGGAATCAAGTAAGGTGTCGCTGTTTACCGATGACCACTTTAACCGACGATTACCATTGATTGGTTTTAGAACACCCGGATCTTTATGATTTTTACGAAGTTCAAAGAGTCCATTTTTAACTTCCACTGAGATCGGATTATGGTCACTATAGATACTTTCGTGAATGGTGAAGTTTATAGCTGAGTTTGCCATATCAATAGAGAGGAGTATATGGTCTATAAAGGAACCTTGTTCTGAGCCTTTGTATGTTGGGACTTCAAAGATAAAGGAGTCCTCTTTCATAGACATTGCAATTCTCAAATCCAGACCGTCTATTAAGTTATTCATATTAGAGCCTCGGGGACAATGCGAAAAATGGAGACCTGACCTGTTACCACATCCCAAAGAACCCAAAGTTGACGATGTCGACTGTCCACAGATATGCGCGTTAAAATCACCTGCAATTATTTTGTTCCTAGGTAGTCTTGCCAGGTTATCATGGATGTACTCATGAAGTTTGGTAATGTTACATACGCCTAGTGGCATGATAGAGTTATAAAAGTTAACCAGAGTTAATGTTTTAATGCCCTTTCTAAGCTCCAGGATCTGAATATTCCTATTATCCAATTGCTTATCTTTTACCTGTGACACCAGGGAGAGACTAATAATAATAGCTAGGCCCCCCTTTGCCCTTCCACTGGGTGACGGAGATGCAGGAACAAAGAAACTTTGGAACCCCTCGATAAAAATGTTATTATCCGAGAGCCAAGTTTCCTGAAAACACAGTATGGTATAGTGTTTAACAAAAGCTATCCACTTATGGTCATTGGCTTTTGCAGCCAAACCTGCGACATTCCACGATAAAATTTTAATGGAATTAGGGTGATTATGGACCTTCCCTGACTCTACAATTGTGACTAAAGGTAGATGCTGGATTAAGTGAGGGTTACTTTCAGTATCTCTCTGGGGATTTCTGTCGCTATCAGAATGGTTGGGGCATATGCTATTGGGGGGAAAGCATAAGTCAGCGGTAGGAAAAACATGTGCACCTTGTAAAGGAGAACTAACAGGGATTGACGTTGTCAATTCTGTTTTAGGGGTGTCTATTTCTGCGCTAAGGGTGACATAGGTGCTTACAGGGTTATCAGAGTTTACTAAATTAAGAGGTACAACAGGGATTGACTGGACAAATGAGGATCTCGGAGACAAGGCGGATGGCAGTCAATCCACCTCGTCCAGATAATCGTGGGGATACAAGGCATCATATCTGTTTGAGGTTGGAATCTCGTATAGATTATGAGCCGGATACAAATTTGATATATCTTGTTTGTATGAGTAATGAACAGGTTGTGAGTTTTCATACAATGAATGTGATGGATAGTTATAAATTCTACCTTCACGGGAAGGGGCATAGCGTTGTGCTTCTAAATTCAGAGTTGTCCCCTGATTGGGAACTAGAGATGGAGCCCATGTTTGAAAATGAGTTTGAAGCGACATGGGCCCCTCATAATCAGAACATTGTTTAGGGTTATGCCTATAACCATCTGGATTACGGGGGTAGAAGTAACTTAATCCCATTGTACGGATCAGACTATTTGTGGAGGGGCTCCTCCAGTTAGTAATACATTTAGCAGCTCCTCTATCTTTGAAGCTGATCACGATACAATCTCCCTCAGTTGATTTATATCTTGTTCCCACCCAATCTACTCTCCTCACGTGTGAGATGGTCCCTATTATGTGGGAGGGAAGTGGTCTGTGGGTGGTTATCCACTGCATAACCTTGTTCTTTAATTCCGCGTAGGTTTCCCTCCTGGTTTCAGATAACTTGGGTACCCCAATCATAACTATTGTGTAGACATTAGACTCAGGTGGAAGATTTATATGTGTGGTTGTTCTTGTCACCCTGGGTCTAGGTGGTTTTATACCTGGAGCATTATTTGAAGTGTTCCTAGTTGCAGTAATGGGATGTCTAGGTGTTTCCTTGTTGACTACAGCTGTGTCCGAGGGAAAACCCTCCGCAGCCCATTCACTATCATCAGCATCCTCAGTAGTTGGAGTAGTCTGCATGTTGTTTATAGGTTTAAGTACAGGCTGAATGAAAATGGGTTCTACTTGTTGGATTGAGGAAGAATTGGTTGTAATTGACGAACCCTGTTTCTGTGTTGTGACCTGTTTTACAATATTAGCCCCTGAGTTATTGATATTGGTATTCATAATTTTCGAAATGCTACCATTGAGAGATGTACTAGCTGGCACAAAGACAGAAGTTGTATTAGAAACGTTGAGCTTTTTAAGGATGTTAGATGAGACTTCGTTCTGTGCTCTTTCAAATTTCCCTAGGGCCTTCTCTAAATTAACTATCCGGTTATTAATAGGATGTAAGAGGGATTTGATCAATGTTTCAATTTCAGACAAGGATGGCATATTCGTTGATGGTATTTGGACTATATGTCCTGTCTGCTCATTGACCCGGACGCTCTCTGAGTTGATGTTATGATGTCGAGGCAAAGCCGAGTCTAGAGAAGAGGTGGGGAAGGGCCCTATTAGAGTGTTATTTATAGGGTTCCCCTTTTTAGGTTTGTGCCACATGTCTTTGATTGAACGTTTTGGTTTGCCCCCAGGATATAAGATTTTTTTCATGAGATATTTGGCCTCGCGTTTTCTCATTGCGCACTTTTTCTGACTTGAACGACCAAGCATAGGCATTGGAGCAATTTGACTGGCAGATGCATGGCTCTCTATTAGCTGAATGTCAGAGCCTGGAGAGGGTATATGCAAACGGTTTGTGTTATTATCACAGTTAATTAAGATTGAAGGGCTGGTCTCAATTGCAGACGTAATAGAGCACGCAATTAGGGATTTTGATGTTGTGTCCTTCATGTGCGAGTTTGGCAAGTCAGTAAAAGATTGCATCAGTAGGGATTCTTGAGAATTTAAACTATCATCCACGTTACATGTGTTATTGGTAGTATGTAAAGATAAATTTGGAAAGCGCATGTCTGGCGTCAAAGAAAGGCGTTTCTCTGTACTCTGAATAGCGTCTGCCACTACACTGATAGTTTTTTGTAGCATTATATCAATGGCAGTTATAGTTGGTAGTGGAGTACTCACGCTTTTCAGTCGCGATGTGGATCTTGTGGCCATTGGGGTTTTCAGTGATTTCGTCATCTTCTGTACAGGGGTATGTGTCCTCTCAGCGTATCTCAAAACGCGTATATTTACTTGTGGCAGAGTGACTTCTGTGCAAATATCAGGGGAGTGGCCCGTCCCGTCTCCTTTAGTCCCCTGAGGGCCACAGAGGGCCCGCCCTTTGCTCCGCGCGCGTCCCGCTAACGCGTTGATGGTTGAGATTATATAGCGGGAGGGGGACGGGAAGAGGACCAGCTGTGGCGAGTTTTCACCGCAGCGCCCGCTGGTCCTCGCAGTCCCTGGTGATGTTATTTGGATCCCTCGGCGATTCCTCTTAGTCAGGCAGGCAGTCGGGAAGCAGGACGGTGATAGCCTCGAGCGGCTCCCGTGCAGCGGGGGCCACGAGGCGTGGGGTTAAAGATCTGCAAAAGGAGCACCCGGTCACAGCACAGTAGAGTCTCCGTTTAGCAGGCACACGGAGTGAGTTCAGCCCTCCTGGCTTTAAGTCCAGCGGGAGGGGGGCGGGAAGAGGACCAGCTGTGGCGAGTTTTCACCGCAGCGCCCGCTGGTCCTCGCAGTCCCTGGTGATGTTATTTGGATCCCTCGGCGATTCCTCTTAGTCAGGCAGGCAGTCGGGAAGCAGGACGGTGATAGCCTCGAGCGGCACCCGCGCAGCGGGGGCGGCGAGGCGTGGGGTTAAAGATCTGCAAAAGGAGCACCCGGTCACAGCACAGTAGAGTCTCCGTTTAGCAGGCACACGGAGTGAGTTCAGCCCTCCTGGCTTTAAGTCCAGCGGGAGGGGGGCGGGAAGAGGACCAGCTGTGGCGAGTTTTCACCGCAGCGCCCGCTGGTCCTCGCAGTCCCTGGTGATGTTATTTGGATCCCTCGGCGATTCCTCTTAGTCAGGCAGGCAGTCGGGAAGCAGGACGGTGATAGCCTCGAGCGGCACCCGCGCAGCGGGGGACGCGAGGCGTGGGGTTAAAGATCTGCAAAAGGAGCACCCGGTCACAGCACAGTAGAGTCTCCGTTTAGCAGGCACACGGAGTGAGTTCAGCCCTCCTGGCTTTAAGTCCAGCGGGAGGGGGGCGGGAAGAGGACCAGCTGTGGTGAGTTTTCACCGCAGCGCCCGCTGGTCCTCGCAGTCCCTGGTGATGTTATTTGGATCCCTCGGCGATTCCTCCTAGTCAGGCAGGCAGTCGGGAAGCAGGACGGTGATAGCCTCGAGCGGCTCCCGCGCAGCGGGGGCCGCGAGGCGTGGGGTTAAAGATCTGCAAAAGGAGCACCCGGTCACAGCACAGTAGAGTCTCCGTTTAGCAGGCACACGGAGTGAGTTCAGCCCTCCTGGCTTTAAGTCCAGCGGGAGGGGGGCGGGAAGAGGACCAGCTGTGGCGAGTTTTCAACGCAGCGCCCGCTGGTCCTCGCAGTCCCTGGTGATGTTATTTGGATCCCTCGGCGATTCCTCTTAGTCAGGCAGGCAGTCGGGAAGCAGGACGGTGATAGCCTCGAGCGGCACCCGCGCAGCGGGGGCCGCGAGGCGTGGGGTTAAAGATCTGCAAAAGGAGCCCCCGGTCACAGCACAGTAGAGTCTCCGTTTAGCAGGCACAGAGTTACAGTAAAATGTTAAAGGGCAAACGAACAACTTGCATGGTATCCTATTCACCACAACAAGTTGACATACGGTTTACATAAATAATAAGATACAATAAATCATGATCAACGGAAAATAGGTGGGAAAGAGCTCAGTAGGGAAAAGGGGAACATTCTAATGGGAGGACACATTGATTTGGGGCAGGTCGACCAAGAATAGGGCTTAATTAAAGCACATTTCATTGCTAATCACAATTTAAAACCAGTATTATGTGATGAAGCAGAAAGCTAAATAAATGTATTCATGCAGATCTTGCTCTAGTCTCCTACATCCACCCCAGAAACATCCCAATTGCACAGGCGTAGGTTATTTTTGGTTCTGATCTCTGTATCTTCAGAAAGACCAGCCGCTGCGGATCCCTAAAAGCCTGAAAGGGGTAGGAGCAATGTCTGGCGAGGTGCTATATATCCTGAGCAACAAAGAACACATGGCCAATGTATTCTTCAAAGTTGTTACAGGCAGGGCACAGTAGGTCGCCATTTGGGGCCTATTTGCTGGTAAACATTTTGAGAAGGATGGTACTGACCCTGAATTGGAAATGTAGCTTTTTGTCAAGGGGAACAGAGTTACAACAATCCATACCTCTGCAAAGCAGAATACATGCAATTGTATGTGGCTGCACTCAGTATCCAATATATCATCGCAGATATGCATTATAATTGAAAAATAATGTCTTGGAAAACTAAAAATGTAAACTCCATCTTTTATCTTTGCAGCCCTATCCCTAACATTTTTGTTTAATATTGAGTGAAGCTGCTAGGTATGAGGTAGTTACCTTACAGTTTATTTTTTTGTTCAGATTTTTATATAGCGCAAACTTGACCCAAAGGTATCAGAGCGCTTTTCTTGATCACCAGTTTGGACACATTCATTTTGTTTTGTTAGGCATGGGGAGATTAAGCGATTTGCCCAGGATCACAGGATGTTCGCGTATGGTAGCGGAGTCCAGTTCCCCAGAGTCGAGGTCGACCACCCTAGCCGTTAGACCACATCCTCTCCCCAGTTTAATACTTAGGTTATGACCCAGTAAGACAGACAGAAACATGAATTGTAATGATTATTGCCCATCATCTTCACAGGTAAGGCCTTCCTCCCATAGCACATACATTATTGGTAATACACCTCCAGGGGCAGAGAGTGGTGTGCCACCCCAATTAGGTTTTGAAATGGCAATTTTAAACAAACATTGGTAAATGCATTAGGGTTTGCCTATGTGATTAATAATAAGCTTCTTTTTTTTTAAGTTGTAGCTTGCTGAGTTGCTGTACAATATAAGTTACTGAAAGTCTGTTAAAGTGTTATGACAAATTTATGTACAAAAAGGCAATATGAAGTGCTGTGACTAGTATTATAGTATGGGTAAGTTATAGCAACATTTTGAAAAATGAAATGAAAGAGAGAAATAATAGAACTAATTGATGAAATTACAATATTATGTGTTTAGAGGAGTTCTGAAAAACCTTTGGGCCCGGCGTCATTTCACCTGCTGCACCATTCAAATCAGTGCCCCTAGAGCCTGCAAGATAACTGCAAGTTTAACTGCCCGTAAAATAGTAAAAAATAGCAATATTAGGTGTTAAGAGGTGTTTGGAGGAATTCTGACAACCTTTGGGTCCGGTGCCACTGCACCTGCTGCACCATTTAAGTCATACTCCTGTTGTCTGCAAAGTGACTGCACTTGTGGCTGCCTGTTTAGTAGTAAAATATGGCAATATTAGGTGTTTTGTGGGGTGCCTAGAGCTTTTGGTCCTGATGCTACTGCATCTGCTGCAGCATTCAAATCATGACCCTATTGCCTGATAAATAAATGTACTTGTGACTTTCTTGTTTAATAGGAACATTTAGCAATAATCTGGGTTTAGTGGGGTCCCTAAAGATTTTGGCCCGATGCCACTGCATCTGCTGCACCATTCAAATACTGACCCTGTTGCCTGCAAGATAATTGCACTTGTGACTGCCAGATGAGTGGTAAAATATAGCAATATTTGGTGTTTAGTGCAGTTATGACAACTTTTGGCCCCTGTGCGCTGCACCTGCTGCACCATTTAAATCAAGCCCCTTTTAACTGCAAGGCAACTGTAATTGTGATTGCCAGTTTATTAGTAAAATATAGCAATATTGTGTGTTTAGAGGAGTTCTCACATTTCTTGGGCCTGGGCTACTGCACCCGCTGCACCATTCAAATCATGGCCCTGTTGTCTGCAAGGTAACCGCACTTGTGGCTGCCTATTTTGCATAAAATATAACAACGCTCTTGTATCTTAATATTAACATGCAATGTTTTTTACAACATTTAGAATTTGATCATAATCAATCCGATAATGCCTACAAAGTGTACAGAAAGGTACGGAGGCTTGACTAGGAAATGCCACAAACGTTCTAAGTCTAAAGCATCTGCTTTACACAACTAGGTAATACAACTCAAGCATTTCAGCATACTATTAGAAGCTGTCTGCCTTTTCCATGGGAAGAGATCTTCTCTTGACAGTGAATGGGGGTAAACAGTGTCAACAGCTTTAGTAGAAGTATCGTAAACATGTGCATACAGGGTAAGTTAACAAAAAAACTTCCACACAAAAGCAAATGAACACAGTAATTCGGTTTTGGGAACTGATAGAAGCTGCCTTTGAAGATATATTAAATACAAGAGAATTTCCAAGCATGTCCAAGCGCTGTGCAGGTGAAACCTATATATGGCAACCAACTGCAGTATTTTAAACCTGCTGATGTACTTTATTGAGTCCAAATAACAGAGCGATCAGTGGATTGTGAAGTTCTCTTATATTCATTTGAATATTTTGATAATTAACAGGGGGGCCTGATTAACCTACCGGGACACCAGTGAGTTGTTGCCACACGTCTTTTGCCGCTGGTCTACAGCCCCCACCGCCACTGGAGTCATTGGGGCAAAGCGCTGGTTCTGCCAGACTAAAACTCCCAGTGCTACTAGCAGCGCACACGCCGTCACACCAGCACTCAGCGCTGGGAGACGCATAAGAATGGCACAGGGCTCCCGCAGCCCAGGAGCCTGATTAACCTACCGAGACACCAGAGAATTGTTGCCACATGTCTTTTGCCGCTGGTCTACAGTTGCCACCGCCACTGGAGTCATTGGGGCAAAGCGCTGGTTCTGCCAGACTACCACTCCCAATGCTACTAGGGGCGCACATGCCGTCACGCCAGCACTCAGTGCTGGGAGGCGCATAAGAACGGCAAAGGGCTCCCGCAGCGCGGGACGCACACAGGCATGCCCAGGGCCAGGCCCAGGCAAATCCCGGTCCAAGGACGGGTCTTTCTGTGTCCATCAGTGACCGGAGGAGGCTGGGCTTGACCACTCTTCTGAGACCTGCCCCAACATCAGTCTGTGTGGTAAGCTTATTCCAAGTGATATGGGACTCTATAATTGCCCGGCTGGGACTTGAAAATTACCAAGTGTCAATCTTAGCTGTCAGCTTATATAATCAAAAATACATAAAAGTATGAGTGTGAGCAGGTGCAAGGGGGCCGCTGGCACTCTAGACGGTTTTATTATTCGTGCTGAGTCCATCCTAACCCCTGAAAAACAGATAGCAGAGAGGCACTTGTCGCTTGACCTCGCAAAATTAGCCACATATAGACAAACATGTTCACCTACTCCTAATGTTGTACCTCAGCCGCTTCGATTAAGCCCAACAGTAATTGGTCACAATGAGCAAAGGTCCCCTGCCCCACCAGTGTTAGCCCATGGTCATATGAGTCATGTGGTAGATGGCCCAAATAAAACAGGCATGGCAACTAGGTTGCGTGCACCCAGGATAACTGAGGAGCCAAAGGAGAAGGGACAACTGACAAAGCAGAAACAAATAACTGGTTTTAGGAAATCAAAAACAAAGAAAACAGGGAGGTCTGGGACTATGATAAATTCAAATGACCCTATTGACAAACAAATCATAATTCAGAAAAAAACAGTTAGCACACTAACAGAAGCAGATTTTGGTATACATTCACTTTTATTAGAAGAGAGTAAGAGGAACTTAGAATGTTCTATAGTACCATATTAGAATTTGCACTTGGGTCAATGTTAATGCAGATTAAAGAGATTATGAATAAGAAATTTAGCGCGATGGATACAAAGATAGAGCAGCTGAATACTGCAATAGGACAACTGAAAAGCAGTAGTGACATCACCTATTCTGAGACCACCACAGGGGTATGCCCATTATTACCACAGCCAGAGGGTTTCCCAAAACACAAATTCATATGGAGTAATGTGAGTAAGGATACAATAGCAGTAAACCACACACCAACACTGATTAATAAGGACAGAAGTACATGGGGTAGAACACAGGATGTATACGGCAACTTAGGAGGGTTACACAATAGTCCCACCTCACATGTAACCTCCCATGCAACTAAAGTTCCTACTGACCCAGACCAAATATATAGTCCCAAAAGTACTGACCTTATACTAACAATGATATTCTAAGTCTGCCACCTGCCTCGTGCCCTTATGCGCTAATTTTAGCTGGGGTTCCTTCCCTTAAAAGAGAACAAAAAGAATCATGGCATAAATTACAAAACAAGACAGTTGACTGGTTAACCAAATACAAAAAGTTTCACCCTCTCAATATGAAGGATATTCTCATTACTCGTAGGGAAGAGTGGGTTGGGGAATCCCCACAAAACATTCCAGGTGACTATGTAGTAATACATTTCCGACGACCGCAGATGGCTAGAAAGATATTAAAAACTTATGAGGGGAATTCACCCCCAAAGTAGTTGCATTACTGCTCTCCCCCTAGGATATTTCTATAGACCACCAATTGAGAATTATGTTAATAATGATGGCATCCCATTTGTGCTATCAAATATGTTTCGAGAATTATCAGTCCCAGACGCCTTAGATTGACAACAAAAAAACACCACTACAGGGGAAGAACACACCTGTGATTATCCAGTCAAACTGTAATATGGTTCAAACATGTCTTACAAATGTAAGAGTTGCAGGACATTGTAAATGTTGCCAAGACACAGGAGTGTAAAAAACAACAAGGGAGGGGGATATAAATATCTCTCAAGGTACTCTCCCAGAGCCCCCTGCAGACTTCATGACTAATATTGTTATGGCAAACGTATTCAATTCTAACATAGAAAAATGGTTATACCCAGATGTCGGACTGAGTAAACTGATGGAAGTACGACTTACTTCATGGAACATAGCGGGACTCAATAGGAACCTTGGAGACATGGATTGGCATGAATATATAGAACAGAGTGATATCTGTCTCCTCTAAGAAACCTGGGCATTAGAAACTCCACATAGAATAGAATAAAAGACATTCAATCTGGATGTCATCCCTTCGGTTAGAGGCAGGCCATCAGGTGGCCTAGTCACATGGGTAAGAATCAGCCTTGAAGTTGCCCTAACCCAATTATGTATACCATCACAGGATATGATTGGGGTGTAAATAACCACAAGAGATGGAAAATAAATATACTTAATTAATATTTATAATAGGCTAATCCCAGTAACCAAGGAATCATCAGTGACAGAACAACTTTATTCCTTTCTAAATACATTAGATCCGAGGGCAAAGGTTATTGTTGGGAGGGAATTCAATTGCAGTTTTGAACCAGTTGCGGGGTTTGACAACCTCTTTGAGGATGAAGATATATCAAATAACATCCCTAGTGTAGAAAGTAATAAGATAGTGATGTGTACTGTGGCAGTTGCACAAATTATGAAATTAACCGCAGGGCATGGCTTAAGAGCCTGTAATGGCTGTTTGCCTTCGTATAGACCTAGCACATACACATTTTCTAGGGACAACTCTAGGAGTAATATAGATTACATAATGGTATCGATGGAGTTCTGGCCAAATGACCTCAATCTAATGATAGAGCCTAGACCGAGAGCGATCACAGACCTCTACAATTGATCTTACTAGCTGAGCTATTCATCCCTACCACCTTGTGTAGCGAGGTTGATAACACTGCTATAGATGATACCCTAGTAAGTAATAATTGTCGAGCCCTTAAATGGCCTCATATTCTAGGGGATATCAAGTCAATGGAATGTATTTATATATCTTTGCGGACACCATTTCGCCCTATACTGACAAATTACCAGAGTTAATTCCAATGTTAGAGTTACATAATGCTCTTGTTAATGCACTAACTCCGAATGTGAATAATATAGCAAAAGAGGGCAATGGAGGAAAGAAAGACGCAAATAAGGGAATTAATCCATGGTATAACAAAGAGTGCCATGAAGCAAAGGCTGAATTAATATTGGCAATAAAAAATAACAATATAATCTCTGTAAGGGAGAATAGGATTAAGTATAAAAGAATTCTAGCCAATACATAAAAAACATGGGATGACGATATTTGGACAGACTTAATCAGAGCCAAAGGGATTGGGACTGGTAGGGATACTAAAGATCTTTTCCTCGATGCTAACACTTGTATTGACCACTTTACTCATCTTTATGTAGCCGCTGAAATTAACCAGTCTCATATTATGAATGATTTGGTTCTTAACCTAAATTCTACCAGTCTACATTTTAGCCTGAAGGAAACAATAATGGCAATTGATGCAGTCAAACCAGGGAAGGTGTAGTGTAGTTCCTATTATCCCAATAGGCTCTGCGCATTGGAATAATATCTTCAATAGTATAGACGTAGGACTGTGGTTAACTAGGTCTTCTACTGACGATATTAGACTTAAAGTTATGTGTGCCAGCTAGCTCAGAGTTCACTAGAAACTTTCTCGAATAGGCCAGGAGGAGTTTAACCTCCCTGGATAGACAAGAAGGGATTTAGTTTCTGACAACCATAGAACATGACAACTTTGCTCTCCCCTAATCAAGAGTATATCTCTAGAGTCGTGTGAAAACAAAAGACAACTATTTTACTCAGTCAGTACGTGCATTCTTAGTTTCACCAGTTTGTAGAGAAATAAGAGATGGGCGTGCTTCAATAAAAAGATGTTATTTATTGATCAGTCTCTTTTCTCATACAAGAGAAATGAATCGCTATTATTGCAATACTTATAGTTAAGTAATGTGCATACAGTAAAAACAGAATTATAAAATAATACTGTAAAAGCATTTATATGGTTTCTTAGCCATATGATACTTAAAATGGATAAAAGATATACATACATATATACATTGACTAATCGTACTCAACTGGTGCTTATAACTACGCCTACCCCGGTGTACCTGACCTAAGCCTAATACTTGGGAGGGAGTAAGTAAGTAGCAGTTTAAGTTAAGTTTGTTTTGCCAAGAATCTGACTCAAGAATTCTCTGTAAGGGGTTTGTCAGGTCAGTACCTGGGATTTAGAAGGCTGGAGGGTTGGTATCTCTGTCGCAGGACTCGATATCCCAGTTACCCGCGAGGGCGGCTGGAAACGCCGGAGGCTGGATTTCTCGGCAGGAGAAAAGGCAGCATCTCTCTCAGCGCGTCAAAAGGGAGGGGCAGCGTCCGTGGGCTTTTCTGCATCAGCTGGGCTCTCCGGCAAGTAGCGCTGCTCCAAGCTCGTCACCACCGTGTCTTAGCTTAGGGCAGCGTCGGTATATTTATACCTGAAAGGTGCCGTGTTTGACGTAAGGATGGACATAAGACGTCAGCAAGAATGTCATAAGGACTGGTCGTTCTTACATTCTTTGCAGGAGTTCTCGAGCGAAATCAAAACAATAGCTGCGGGGGATTTCCCAGGTCTGTTGGAGGTTTGATTTGTTTTGAGAACTCGTGTGCTTTCTAGGGGGCTGAACGGATAGTGCTTGCTTAATGTGACAGCATGCGCTATGACCTAATCTGAAAACGGGTTTCTGTGCCGGTGTATGGACATTAGTGAATTAATAACCAGACAAGGGTCAGAAATAGGAGTATCAATATAGGTACCTAGATAAACACACTACAAAGGCTCCCAGCCCTGATAAAATCCCAGAAGCCTTGCTGAAACATGATATTAGTGTTTGGGGACCATATATAAAGTGCTTATGCAATGCAATAGCCTCGGGTACACCAATACCAGAGTCATGGAAGGGGCCAGAAATTGTGACGATTTTTAATAAGGGCAACTGCTAGGGTCCCGTAAACTATCGCCCAATTAGTTTAGTAGATATTTTACAAAAGACTTTTGGTAGGCATATTTTAAATAGATTAAATGATTGGATAGAGGAGAATTATGTGCTCTCTAAATTCCAGGCAGGATTTAGATTTAAAACCAGCACAATAGATCAGGTCTTCAGATTTCTATGCCTATGCTGGAAATATTTGTAGACCTAAAAGCATGATTTTACTCGATACCCCGAAATCTACTCTGGGATTTGTTGAAATGTCAAGGGGTGCCCGGCGAATTGCTCGTGCAAATAGTAAGATTGCACAAGGATAATTTTGCAAAAGTAAGATGAGGCCCACGGGGCGAACTTACTAAGCAAATCCCTGTAAGAAGGGGTGTACGCCAGGACTGTGTACTGGCACCCACCTTATTTTCTTTATATGTAAACGATATCCCAAAGTTCTTGCATGGATGTTCAAATGATGCTCCTATGTTGGGTGGAGATTTGGTGCCAGCACTATTGTTTGCTGACGATACTATACTAATATCACAAACCGCCAGAGGACTATAATACTTAAAGGATTCTTTTTATACATATTGTATTATGAAGGGCCTTGAAATAAACTCCAGCAAAACCAAGTATATGGCAATAAATCCACATAGATCGTTCAAAAAGAATTTGGAATTAAACAATGAAAAACTAGGGTATGTGCAGAGTTTTAACTACTTGGGTATAACCCTGGACACAAAACTGTCTTGGAAGCCACAGTTGGAAAAAAACAAAGTAAACCTGATTCAAAACTCATTGCGATAACTAAAAAACATGGGAGTAGTATCTCGAAAGCAGTTTCTCCCGCCTTGGAGGTATTTAAACATAAAGCACACTCAGCCTCTGATTTATGGGGCTGAAATCTGGGGACCCCACTGTAAAATGAGCTTTGAATTGGGGGAAAACAAATGTTTTAGGAAGCTATTAAGTCTCCCAACACAAACACCCTTGATTCCGATTATTATGGATTTGAATGTTAAACGCACTGATCATTATGCTCTACTAAGACCTCTTTTATTCTGGGTAAGACTCTGGACAAGTATAAAGTTGAAACATTACAGGGAAGGCCTTGAGGAGATTTTGAAGAATGACCAGAGTAGGAATATTCCATGGCTCAAGCATATTTCTTCTTGGTTTACCAAGCTGGGTCTATCTCATCTTTGGGAAAATCGGACCGATCCGGCATCACCTGCAAGGAAACTGCTAAAATCAACTTTTTGGGCCTATAAACAAAATTGCGTATCACATAGTTCCACTGTAGGGACACTAACAACTAGGTTTCTTCTTTTTAAAGATGTTGCAAATTTTGAGCCTTTCTTGGACGAGGTGCGTCCACAATTAGCTAAATCTCTGTACATGAAATTTAGGTATGGTGTGCTACAAATAAATGCTAATAAAGCCAGATGGAGTAGCAACTGTGGTAGAGAAAATAATGAATGGTGTATATCGAATCAAAGTGGGACCAAAGAAAATGATTTGCAAGTACTATTCTTCTGCCCATTGTATGATAAACCCAGGAAGATATGGATAAAACCCATTTGTAAAAACATGAACACCAGATTCTGCAAAGAGGCAGAAAGAATTTTGAAAATAGATACATCACAACTAATTGTCTTTAGCATTAGTAGATATTTATTTAATGTAAGCCTTATAAGAGCTAAAGCTGGGCTAAAGTTCTGATAGCCAATATCATGGTCGTCAAAGGTTTAATTCCAACAAAACTTGTACACACACTTTTCGACCTTGTACACAGCACCTTATGATTTTGCACATAGCACTTTTAAGGCTCATACATGTACATTATGATTAATTGTCGAACATGGGAATTGTGATCTTAAACCTGTATTGATGAAATCTGTAGTATCTTGGAATCATATATGGAATCCTGCCAAGAAGTATATAAAACTGGAATAAGAGTCTAATTGATTGGATGTGATGGATTTTACAATTACTTATGCCTATATTTTAAGTATTTATTGTATAGTATATGGTTTTATTAGCAAAAGTGGGGGGCACGTTACATTGTTGAGACTCTTTTTTGTCCGTACCATGATGTTTAGCAATTGTAATTATCATCAACTGCATTTGAATAATTAAAATGTGTTTTTATTGTATCTTTTATGGTTCTAATTGAATCGAAATATAAAAATTGTTGAATAATAAACAAATTCCGAAAATCTCAAGGAATTGGTTGTGTCATGATAAAATGCTCAATTGCGGATGAAAATCCAAAGGAATGTTGCTAAGCAAAGAACATTTTAATTTAACTAGACTATCATAGTTTATTTGGTGTTGAACCCTTTTTTGCCTTTTTCTTTTCAAGTACTATGAAGATGTCTTGTTAAAGGCCATGGATGAGAAGACCCTCAGCCCTCAAATGAAACAAAACATTGATAACAATCTGACATTTTCAAGCGATACCCTGATCAAGGCACCAGAATAAATCATCAATGAAAGTCATTTTAAAAGCAAGCACAATCGAAAGTAATGCAATGATGTTGTAGCTATGGATCTATAAATAGTGAATTGTTCTTGCATATGAGATTTGCTTGCAGCAGAAAACATTGCTTCTAATAAAAAACATGATTGTATGCATTGTTTGTGGGACTGGCTGTCATTCATGTTGAAAATTTGAAATACCACAACAAAGGCTTTAGGAATAATAAAGTTTGAATTTAAGAGGCAGAGATGAATGATCTGTTAGCTGGCAAATAATCAGCATATTACTGCACAGGGCAAATATTTGTGATCTTCATTAAAGAGTGCATAGTTCACCAAATGACTTGCAAGATTATGGGGACCATTGGAGGTTATCCAAGGACCATATCATTTCTAAATTGGAAGATCTAACTGGGTTGGTGGGGGCTGGGCCTTTGTTTTGCTTCCTGTAGAAATTTGAATAAACATCTAAAAAGTTCCAGTTGAACGAGTGAAGTTGCATAAGAACTGGTGAGTTAAACCTACAGTAATTTACTACCAAGAGTTATATCCTCTATTCACTGGAAAGGTTGTGACTGGGGGCATCAAAGATTATGACTGGGGACATAAGGCTATAATGTCGGAAAATGAAAACATAAAATCCCACCTAAGGTAAAAATAATATTTGTATTTATTCAGCATCAATAATCATTGTAATTGATGTATAGAATTAACTGAGAGTAATCCAATTATAAATAAATAAATACATAAAATAGTCATAAAAAACAAGATAAACTCATTCAAAAAGCCCCTTAAATGTACCTTAAAATACAGTTAGTTCCATAAATAAAATTATTTAGTACACATTGTTGTCAGAAAGGCATAGTCTATGAAAGGTTTCTGTGCGAATGAATGCTCAGTCCCTTGTCAGATAGTATACTAATAAGGCTAGGTAAATAAATCAATATTCGCAAACTGAACCACACAAGCTATCATTAAGAACAATGCTCATATCTAAAAAAAGCTACTTACCAATAAAAGTATGCTTCTATAAAACAGACTTATTTCAAAGCTTTCATACTGATGTACCATGTTGAGGAAAACAGCGTGACATTGAATAAATGATACAGTCATGTGTATTTGTTTTACATACTCTTAGCGTTGTATGGTGATTAAAAAAGACAAACAATCAATAAAGGAGAATACTTACTGTGAACATTGCCTCACATAGGCTTTACAGAAAAATAAGAAATCTTCATCATTCTTGCTTGCTGGACAGCCCAAGGGACATGTTTTGGACATCATTTCTATTTTATTCCGAAAACAAGTAAAGCAAGCCAATGGTAGGATCCACAGTCTGAATTTTATGTAAAGTTCTCTTACAATAGGGTTAATTATAAAATGTATAAGTTACTCAGATTCAGGTACAAATTTAAATATCATATAGGAATTTACCAGACTGTCTGAATTAAAAGTGGATGACTTTGCTCGTAACACAAAATTCCATTATCTCATTTTCACTTTCTTGTGGGCACCACAAATCAATACAGTGGGATGAGACCAATAATCATGCAAATCCAGCTTTGTAAGCCAAGTTTTTATGTATAGTAGCCATGTGTTACTCACTGATTGGCCCTCGAGTAGTACCCTGACACAATCCCTATAAGGACCCAGCTTCTCATTTGTCCACAGCCTGATCCAATATTATGTGCTCTCTAAATTCCAGGCAGGATTTAGATTTAAAACCAGCACAATAGATCAGGTCTTCAGATTTCTATGCCTATGCTGGAAATATTTGTAGACCTAAAAGCATGATTTTACTCGATACCCCGAAATCTACTCTGGGATTTGTTGAAATGTCAAGGGGTGCCCGGCGAATTGCTCGTGCAAATAGTAAGATTGCACAAGGATAATTTTGCAAAAGTAAGATGAGGCCCACGGGGCGAACTTACTAAGCAAATCCCTGTAAGAAGGGGTGTACGCCAGGACTGTGTACTGGCACCCACCTTATTTTTTTTATATGTAAACGATATCCCAAAGTTCTTGCATGGATGTTCAAATGATGCTCCTATGTTGGGTGGAGATTTGGTGCCAGCACTATTGTTTGCTGACGATACTATACTAATATCACAAACCGCCAAAGGACTATAATACTTAAAGGATTCTTTTTATACATATTGTATTATGAAGGGCCTTGAAATAAACTCCAGCAAAACCAAGTATATGGCAATAAATCCACATAGATCGTTCAAAAAGAATTTGGAATTAAACAATGAAAAACTAGGGTATGTGCAGAGTTTTAACTACTTGGGTATAACCCTGGACACAAAACTGTCTTGGAAGCCACAGTTGGAAAAAAACAAAGTAAACCTGATTCAAAACTCATTGCGATAACTAAAAAACATGGGAGTAGTATCTCGAAAGCAGTTTCTCCCGCCTTGGAGGTATTTAAACATAAAGCACACTCAGCCTCTGATTTATGGGGCTGAAATCTAGGGACCCCACTGTAAAATATGCTTTGAATTGGGGGAAAACAAATGTTTTAGGAAGCTATTAAGTCTTCCAACACAAACACCCTTGATTCCGATTATTATGGATTTGAATGTTAAACACACTGATCATTATGCTCTACTAAGACCTCTTTTATTCTGGGTAAGACTCTGGACAAGTATAAAGTTGAAACATTACAGGGAAGGCCTTGAGGAGATTTTGAAGAATGACCAGAGTAGGAATATTCCATGACTCAAGCATATTTCTTCTTGGTTTACCAAGCTGGGTCTATCTCATCTTTGGGAAAATCGGACCGATCCGGCATCACCTGCAAGGAAACTGCTTAAATCAACTTTTTGGGCCTATAAACAAAATTGCGTATCACATAGTTCCACTGTAGGGACACTAACAACTAGGTTTCTTCATTTTAAAGATGTTGCAAATTTTGAGCCTTTCTAGGACAAGGTACGTCCACAATTAG
Source organism: Lissotriton helveticus (assembly GCF_964261635.1). Classification (NCBI taxonomy): domain Eukaryota; kingdom Metazoa; phylum Chordata; class Amphibia; order Caudata; family Salamandridae; genus Lissotriton; species Lissotriton helveticus. The sequence goes on from NC_136071.1 coordinate 588,719,251, forward strand.
CTAAATCTCTGTACATGAAATTTAGGTATGGTGTGCTACAAATAAATGCTAATAAAGCCAGATGGAGTAGCAACTGTGGTAGAGAAAATAATGAATGGTGTATATTGTATCAAAGTGGGACCAAAGAAAATGATTTGCAAGTACTATTCTTCTGCCCATTGTATGATAAACCCAGGAAGATATGGATAAAACCCATTTGTAAAAACATGAACACCAGATTCTGCAAAGAGGCAGAAAGAATTTTGAAAATAGATACATCACAATCAATTGTCTTTAGCATTAGTAGATATTTATTTAATGTAAGCCTTATAAGAGCTAAAGCTGGGCTAAAGTTCTGATAGCCAATATCATGGTCGTCAAAGGTTTAATTCCAACAAAACTTGTACACACACTTTTCGACCTTGTACACAGCACCTTATGATTTTGCACATAGCAATTTTAAGGCTCATACATGTACATTATGAGTAATTGTCGAACATGGGAATTGTGATCTTAAACCTGTATTGATGAAATCTGTAGTATCTTCGAATCATATATGGAATCCTGCCAAGAAGTATATACAACTGGAATAAGAGTCTAATTGATTGGATGTGATGGATTTTACAATTACTTATGCCTATATTTTAAGTATTTATTGTATAGTATATGGTTTTATTAGCAAAAGTGGGGGGCACGTTACATTGTTGAGACTCTTTTTTGTCCGTACCATGATGTTTAGCAATTGTAATTATCATCAACTGCATTTGAATAATTAAAATGTGTTTTTATTGTATCTTTTATGGTTCTAATTGAATCGAAATATAAAAATTGTTGAATAATAAACAAATTCCGAAAATCTCAAGGAATTGGTTGTGTCATGATAAAATGCTCAATTGCGGATGAAAATCCAAAGGAATGTTGCTAAGCAAAGAACATTTTAATTTAACTAGACTATCATAGTTTATTTGGTGTTGAACCCTTTTTTGCCTTTTTCTTTTCAAGTACTATGAAGATGTCTTGTTAAAGGCCATGGATGAGAAGACCCTCAGCCCTCAAATGAAACAAAACATTGATAACAATCTGACATTTTCAAGCGATACCCTGATCAAGGCACCAGAATAAATCATCAATGAAAGTCATTTTAAAAGCAAGCACAATCGAAAGTAATGCAATGATGTTGTAGCTATGGATCTATAAATAGTGAATTGTTCTTGCATATGAGATTTGCTTGCAGCAGAAAACATTGCTTCTAATAAAAAAAATGATTGTATGCATTGTTTGTGGGACTGGCTGTCATTCATGTTGAAAATTTGAAATACCACAAAACAGGCTTTAGGAATAATAAAGTTTGAATTTAAGAGGCAGAGATGAATGATCTGTTAGCTGGCAAATAATCAGCATATTACTGCACAGGTCAAATATTTGTGATCTTCATTAAAGAGTGCATAGTTCACCAAATGACTTGCAAGATTATGGGAACCATTGGAGGTTATCCAAGGACCATATCACTTTTAAATTGGAAGATCTAACTGGGTTGGTGGGGGCTGGGCCTTTGTTTTGCTTCCTGTAGAAATTTGAATAAACATCTAAAAAGTTCCAGTTGAACGAGTGAAGTTGCATAAGAACTGGTGAGTTAAACCTACAGTAATTTACTACCAAGAGTTATACCCTCTATTCACTGGAAAGGTTGTGACTGGGGGCATCAAAGATTATGACTGGGGACATAAGGCTATAATGTCGGAAAATGAAAACATAAAATCCCACCTAAGGTAAAAATAATATTTGTATTTATTCAGCATCAATAATCATTGTAATTGATGTATAGAATTAACTGAGAGTAATCCAATTATAAATAAATAAATACATAAAATAGTCATAAAAAACAAGATAAACTCATTCAAAAAGCCCCTTAAATGTACCTTAAAATACAGTTAGTTCCATAAATAAAATCATTTAGTACACATTGTTGTCAGAAAGGCATAGTCTATGAAAGGTTTCTGTGCGAATGAATGCTCAGTCCCTTGTCAGATAGTATACTAATAAGGCTAGGTAAATAAATCAATATTCGCAAACTGACCCACACAAGCTATCATTAAGAACAATGCTCATATCTAAAAAAAGCTACTTACCAATAAAAGTATGCTTCTATAAAACAGACTTATTTCAAAGCTTTCATACTGATGTACCATGTTGAGGAAAACAGCGTGACATTGAATAAATGATACAGTCATGTGTATTTGTTTTACATACTCTTAGCGTTGTATGGTGATTAAAAAAGACAAACAATCAATAAAGGAGAATACTTACTGTGAACATTGCCTCACATAGGCTTTACAGAAAAATAAGAAATCTTCATCATTCTTGCTTGCTGGACAGCCCAAGGGACATGTTTTGGACATCATTTCTATTTTATTCCGAAAACAAGTAAAGCAAGCCAATGGTAGGATCCACAGTCTGAATTTTATGTAAAGTGCTCTTACAATAGGGTTAATTATAAAATGTATAAGTTACTCAGATTCAGGTACAAATTTAAATATCATATAGGAATTTACCAGACTGTCTGACTTAAAAGTGGATGACTTTGCTCGTAACACAAAATTCCATTATCTCATTTTCACTTTCTTGTGGGCACCACAAATCAATACAGTGGGATGAGACCAATAATCATGCAAATCCAGCTTTGTAAGCCAAGTTTTTATGTATAGTAGCCATGTGTTACTCACTGATTGGCCCTCAAGTAGTACCCTGACACAATCCCTATAAGGACCCAGCTTCTCATTTGTCCACAGCCTGATCCAATATTATGTGCTCTCTAAATTCCAGGCAGGATTTAGATTTAAAACCAGCACAATAGATCAGGTCTTCAGATTTCTATGCCTATGCTGGAAATATTTGTAGACCTAAAAGCATGATTTTACTCGATACCCCGAAATCTACTCTGGGATTTGTTGAAATGTCAAGGGGTGCCCGGCGAATTGCTCGTGCAAATAGTAAGATTGCACAAGGATAATTTTGCAAAAGTAAGATGAGGCCCACGGGGCGAACTTACTAAGCAAATCCCTGTAAGAAGGGGTGTACGCCAGGACTGTGTACTGGCACCCACCTTATTTTCTTTATATGTAAACGATATCTCAAAGTTCTTGCATGGATGTTCAAATGATGCTCCTATGTTGGGTGGAGATTTGGTGCCAGCACTATTGTTTGCTGACGATACTATACTAATATCACAAACCGCCAGAGGACTATAATACTTAAAGGATTCTTTTTATACATATTGTATTATGAAGGGCCTTGAAATAAACTCCAGCAAAACCAAGTATATGGCAATAAATCCACATAGATCGTTCAAAAAGAATTTGGAATTAAACAATGAAAAACTAGGGTATGTGCAGAGTTTTAACTACTTGGGTATAACCCTGGACACAAAACTGTCTTCGAAGCCACAGTTGGAAAAAACACAAAGTAAACCTGATTCAAAACTCATTGCGATAACTAAAAAACACGGGAGTAGTATCTCGAAAGCAGTTTCTCCCGCCTTGGAGGTATTTAAACATAAAGCACACTCAGCCTCTGATTTATGGGGCTGAAATCTGGGGACCCCACTGTAAAATGAGCTTTGAATTGGGGGAAAACAAATGTTTTAGGAAGCTATTAAGTCTCCCAACACAAACACCCTTGATTCCGATTATTATGGATTTGAATGTTAAACGCACTGATCATTATGCTCTACTAAGACCTCTTTTATTCTGGGTAAGACTCTGGACAAGTATAAAGTTGAAACATTACAGGGAAGGCCTTGAGGAGATTTTGAAGAATGACCAGAGTAGGAATATTCCATGGCTCAAGCATATTTCTTCTTGGTTTACCAAGCTGGGTCTATCTCATCTTTGGGAAAATCGGACCGATTCGGCATCACCTGCAAGGAAACTGCTTAAATCAACTTTTTGGGCCTATAAACAAAATTGCGTATCACATAGTTCCACTGTAGGGACACTAACAACTAGGTTTCTTCTTTTTAAAGATGTTGCAAATTTTTAGCCTTTCTTGGACAAGGTGCGTCCACAATTAGCTAAATCTCTGTACATGAAATTTAGGTATGGTGTGCTACAAATAAATGCTAATAAAGCCAGATGAAGTAGCAACTGTGGTAGAGAAAATAATGAATGGTGTATATCGTATCAAAGTGGGACCAAAGAAAATGATTTGCAAGTACTATTCTTCTGCCCATTGTATGATAAACCCAGGAAGATATGGATAAAACCCATTTGTAAAAACATGAACACCAGATTCTGCAAAGAGGCAGAAAGAATTTTGAAAATAGATACATCACAATCAATTGTCTTTAGCATTAGTAGATATTTATTTAATGTAAGCCTTATAAGAGCTAAAGCTGGGCTAAAGTTCTGATAGCCAATATCATGGTCGTCAAAGGTTTAATTCCAACAAAACTTGTACACACACTTTTCGACCTTGTACACAGCACCTTATGATTTTGCACATAGCAATTTTAAGGCTCATACATGTACATTATGAGTAATTGTCGAACATGGGAATTGTGATCTTAAACCTGTATTGATGAAATCTGTAGTATCTTCGAATCATATATGGAATCCTGCCAAGAAGTATATAAAACTGGAATAAGAGTCTAATTGATTGGATGTGATGGATTTTACAATTACTTATGCCTATATTTTAAGTATTTATTGTATAGTATATGGTTTTATTAGCAAAAGTGGGGGGCACGTTACATTGTTGAGACTCTTTTTTGTCCGTACCATGATGTATAGCAATTGTAATTATCATCAACTGCATTTGAATAATTAAAATGTGTTTTTATTGTATCTTTTATGGTTCTAATTGAATCGAAATAAAGAATGGTTGAATAATAAACAAATTCCGAAAATCTCAAGGAATTGGTTGTGTCATGATAAAATGCTCAATTGCGGATGGAAATCCAAAGGAATGTTGCTAAGCAAAGAACATTTTAATTTAACTAGACTATCATAGTTTATTTGGTGTTGAACCCTTTTTTGCCTTTTTCTTTTCAAGTACTATGAAGATGTCTTGTTAAAGGCCATGGATGAGAAGACCCTCAGCCCTCAAATGAAACAAAACATTGATAACAATCTGACATTTTCAAGCGATACCCTGATCAAGGCACCAGAATAAATCATCAATGAAAGTCATTTTAAAAGCAAGCACAATCGAAAGTAATGCAATGATGTTGTAGCTATGGATCTATAAATAGTGAATTGTTCTTGCATATGAGATTTGCTTGCAGCAGAAAACATTGCTTCTAATAAAAAAAAATGATTGTATGCATTGTTTGTGGGACTGGCTGTCATTCATGTTGAAAATTTGAAATACCACAACAAAGGCTTTAGGAATAATAAAGTTTGAATTTAAGAGGCAGAGATGAATGATCTGTTAGCTGGCAAATAATCAGCATATTACTGCACAGGGCAAATATTTGTGATCTTCATTAAAGAGTGCATAGTTCACCAAATGACTTGCAAGATTATGGGGACCATTGGAGGTTATCCAAGGACCATATCATTTTTAAATTGGAAGATCTAACTGGGTTGGTGGGGGCTGGGCCTTTGTTTTGCTTCCTGTAGAAATTTGAATAAACATCTAAAAAGTTCCAGTTGAACGAGTGAAGTTGCATAAGAACTGGTGAGTTAAACCTACAGTAATTTACTACCAAGAGTTATACCCTCTATTCACTGGAAAGGTTGTGACTGGGGGCATCAAAGATTATGACTGGGGACATAAGGCTATAATGTCGGAAAATGAAAACATAAAATCCCACCTAAGGTAAAAATAATATTTGTATTTATTCAGCATCAATAATCATTGTAATTGATGTATAGAATTAACTGAGAGTAATCCAATTATAAATAAATAAATACATAAAATAGTCATAAAAAACAAGATAAACTCATTCAAAAAGCCCCCTAAATGTACCTTAAAATACAGTTAGTTCCATAAATAAAATTATTTAGTACACATTGTTGTCAGAAAGGCATAGTCTATGAAAGGTTTCTGTGCGAATGAATGCTCAGTCCCTTGTCAGATAGTATACTAATAAGGCTAGGTAAATAAATCAATATTCGCAAACTGAACCACACAAGCTATCATTAAGAACAATGCTCATATCTAAAAAAAGCTACTTACCAATAAAAGTATGCTTCTATAAAACAGACTTATTTCAAAGCTTTCATACTGATGTACCATGTTGAGGAAAACAGCGTGACATTGAATAAATGATACAGTCATGTGTATTTGTTTTACATACTCTTAGCGTTGTATGGTGATTAAAAAAGACAAACATTCAATAAAGGAGAATACTTACTGTGAACATTGCCTCACATAGGCTTTACAGAAAAATAAGAAATCTTCATCATTCTTGCTTGCTGGACAGCCCAAGGGACATGTTTTGGACATCATTTCTATTTTATTCCGAAAACAAGTAAAGCAAGCCAATGGTAGGATCCACAGTCTGAATTTTATGTAAAGTGCTCTTACAATAGGGTTAATTATAAAATGTATAAGTTACTCAGATTCAGGTACAAATTTAAATATCATATAGGAATTTACCAGACTGTCTGAATTAAAAGTGGATGACTTTGCTCGTAACACAAAATTCCATTATCTCATTTTCACTTTCTTGTGGGCACCACAAATCAATACAGTGGGATGAGACCAATAATCATGCAAATCCAGCTTTGTAAGCCAAGTTTTTATGTATAGTAGCCATGTGTTACTCACTGATTGGCCCTCGAGTAGTACCCTGACACAATCCCTATAAGGACCCAGCTTCTCATTTGTCCACAGCCTGATCCAATATAAAATTGATCTCAAGGCAATGATATCTGAGATAAACAGAAGATTCATATTTCAGATCTTATTGGGAGCAAAGGGGCACTGGTGAGATGTCTCAATCGAGACTTCGCAAAAGCATTATCAGCTTTTTCAAGAGAAATAAGATTACAGTGGTCCTATAGATTCGCCCCATGAAGGGCTGCTCCACAGGCTTTAAGGGCAGTATATTTATTCTATATCTGGGGCTGCCATTCATGAGAATCACCTAATCCTGAACCCAGATAGTCCGATTAATTATCCCTGCTCAATGTCTCACGATCACATCAAGCACTACCTGTTGCTTGGCTTTTCTGAGTTCACTAAACACCATACATTTGTTTTTGTTACTAAAAATTCCTGGACCCTGCTCCTTACAAAAAGGTTACAATTTCCCAGGAGAATAGATGGTCCCTTTTCGCAGTTTTGGAAAGAAGCAAAGTATCATCTGCGAGAAGAAGGCCCAATATTATGTGTCCCCATTTTGGGAGAATCATTTTTGCTGTCAAAAAGATCCATTTAATTATAGAATATACAGGGTCAGGGCCAACATGCATCCTAGTCTGAAACCTCATCGAATGGGAATATTCTCTGCCATTCTCATGCCAGTCCTCAACTAAGTCTTGCCAAGTTCTCTGTGTATAGGGCTTGTGTAAGATACAGTAGACCCAGGGGAACTCTTATGCTTTGCAAGACCTCCAAAAGCTTTGCATTCGAGACATTGTCAAATGCAGCGCAGAGGGCCACAAAGACAACAAATTACGACTTCCGATCAATGTCTACATTCTTACATTTAATGGATAAAAAAAGCATTACATGGTCAATTGTACTAATATTTTGCCAAAATCCTGACTGAAGGAGGGACAACCCTTGACTCAAGGACATCCATTCCCATATGGGAGCCTTATCAAAATCTGCCTACAATAGACTTATGTTCAACCCATCTACCTTTTTGAATATGAGGTTATTATTCCCCTCGTTTCTAAGAGCACGGGACAGGGACCCCTGCCAATAGAGCATTTGACAGGGAGTTCACAAACAATCCCTAAATCTCGAGCTTAGAGCAAAGAAAGTCAGCAAAAACTATGTCCAGGCCAGTCACCTCTCCTAGTTTATGTGCCAGGATCTCAGCATTACGTTCCTCTATTGTAAAAGGCCTTTTCTCATCATCAAATGTATCATTAGGACCAACATAAGGAATGTCTGTTATAGCTTCATCTATATATGTGACTGCATGAAGGGCTGCAAAGCATTAACCCACTGCCCCGGAACTATATGACAGTCGGGGAGAGTGAACTCTCTGCAACCAATATGTGCAACCAGGTGTCAAAATTACCTGTTATGCCTATATTTAGCGGTAACCAACAATTCATCACAGATTTTGGCTTCCCACTATACTTTAATGATTTTGAGATGCTTACCATATTCCCGTCTTTTTTTGTTCTTTGTTTACTCCTCAGAGCAATTACCAAATCATTCTCAGCAATTTTACATGAGTCATCAAATCATTCATTCACTCTCATTCTATGAGAGACCCTGCTATTCATGCAGTCTTTCATGAGTATACAGAAGCTTGTTAAAAATGCTTTTATGGAGAATTATAATCTGTAAGGGATTCAGGGTCCGAGGCTCACAAACATCAATTCACTAGAGACAATGCTATAAACCTCATATATGGCTATCTCAGATTTAGAGACAACCTCTCCTCCACCATTCTACTTGTTATTGGTCGAAACAATGGGGCAAGATAATTAAATTGGGTCTAAGCACTCCATGTCCGTTAACCATGCCCATTCCCAGTGTGGTGTGATCGGGAAATGGTTGCCCTTGTGATGGTCAATAACTTAATTGTCTGTTATTTCATGCCACATCCGCATACCCATGAGAATATAATTGATGTGGCTTTTACAGTTGGTCCTCACGAATGTTGGCCCAACATCTATATCTGATATGAATGAACCATTTCATGGACTCAGGTCATGTGAGACCACAAAACAAACAATCTGAAGAGCAGCTAAATTCATTCTAGGTGATGTTATGTGGTCAGGATAAGAGGGAATCCCCAACGTTTGTCTTCATGCCTAAATACATCCTTAAGTGGGTACAGGGTTCAAAACATACGTTAAGATCACCTGCAATGATCAAATTATGATTACCACTTAGGCCCTCTAGAAAGGTATTCAAGATTCTTAAGGTCTGAAAAGGTTTGTTAAAAGGGGTCAACCTGTTGTAGAGGTTTATTAATGAGCATGGAGAACCTAACTTTGATGATATCTTGAGCACTAAAAGATCTGAGGAAGCAATATTGGTTCCCTTACAGGCACAATCTAAAGATATTTTCAGCCAAATAATGAGACCTCCCAAAGGTCAACCTGCTCCTGTGGAATACCCTTAATGCTACATGCTGTAAGACCCTGCCTATGAATTTTCGTAAGGGCCAATGTCTCTTAGAAATTCATACATGTTCTTAAGATGATGATTTCACTGATTATTAACTTTATTTCGTCCATGCTCCCTGTGAAACTCTCCTCATCCTTTTTTCGGGAGATTGATTCAGTTACGTCAACATTTTTATGGAATGATAAGCACGCCAGAATTGCGTATAAACATCTTCGAAAACCTTCTGTTTTGAGTGAATGTAATCTTCCAGATTGGAATTTGTATCAAACTGCTGTTTTATCATCTCAAGGTGCTCTTTGGTTTTTACTGGACTTCCTTTTTTTTTTAAACATATTTATAAAAAAAAAAAATTTCCCCCCACAACTTTTCCACATATTCCAGCATATGTATTACAGCACATACCAATTTCTCAGGTGGATATATAGTACATAAACATTTCATTGTTTTTATACAAATTTTCATAACATAAACAGATATAATAAACCGAAAGACAGTCCTCCAAAACAAATCAAATCAAACTTCTGTTGCACTAATCTAGATTTACCCTGCTAGATTTCCAAGTCATAATTGGTTGCCATATTTTTTTGCCTAAAGCCTTGGCCCTTCTACCTTTCCTGTCGTATATTGCCTTTTCTAAATTATATATAGTGAGGAGACTAGCAATCCAGTCTGCAAATAGTGGAGGAGCCTTATTCAGCCAATTTCTTGCTATACAGATGCGAAACACTGCTATTGAAACAAAAATAAACTCTACCGGCATAGCTTCCCTCATGCCTACCACCCCTAAAATGATTAATTCATCTAGCAGCTTAATCTTAATCCTAAGCGTTTTGTCAAAAAATTCTTCAATCGCCATTTTCAAAGTAAATAGTTGTGGGCACTGCGCAAACATATGTACAATATCTGCACCGCTCGCATTACAACGTGGGCAAGTTATTCCTGTTGTTCCACCCCACTGGGCAATTCTAGCCGGTGTATGGTAAAGTGAAAATAATGTTTTGTAATGTTGCGATTGAAGGGTTGCCGAGCATAGCACCGTTCTACCCAGATCTAGTGACTCCTGAAAAATTTCTGAGCCTGAGCCCAATTTTTCCATCCATTTTTGTGAAAATTTTGCCCTTTCATCTGACTTAGTTCCTTTCAGTTCTGCATAGAGATATCTTATTGTACATTTGGTGGTTATTTTTATATAATCCATAATCTTGCAGTGCTGCATCCCAAGCGGACCACCGTGTTTTTGTGTTAGAAAACTCCTCACTTGTAAGTATTTATAAAAACTATTGTGCTCTAAACCAAATTTTGCTTTGAGTGCTCCAAACTGCATGATATTGCCCTGCACATCCAATAAGTTCCCTATCTGCATTATACCTTTATTGTACCAATCAGACATAGTGGCATCCTTAAAGATCTCCCTCGGCAATGAGTTATTTGTGTACAAACTTGTATAGATATTAAATCTGCCTAGCCCTAATTTTTTAGCCACTCCTTTCCACACCCTGTATACTGCATTCAACGTCTTAAATCTCGTGTGTTTGAAATACGTAAATTCAGTAGTATTGAAAAAACCATTCTCAGCTTCCTCCCCCATCAATACGGTATACACATTAGGTAAGCCCACCTCACTGTCCGTTGTTTGCTCCAGACCTCCCCCTCCTATTAGCACCTTACTGTATTGTAATACCGCAGCCCAATAATAGAGTCTAAAGTCTGGTGCACCCCAGCCCCCTTTTTCCCTATCTACCGTCAAGTGTCTGTATGCTCTTCTTGTTTTCCCTTTCACCCAGATGAATTTATTCAAAATCAATTCTAATTTGCTAAACCAACCATTTTCAAAATATAGGGGAATGGATCTAAGTAAATACAGCACTTTAGGAAATGTTATCATTTTTATGACATTTATTCGACCCATTAAGGTCAAATGCAGGTTATTCATTCTTTCTGTGTTTGTTTTAATTTTCTCCAACAGTGGTCTCATATTGGTTTCAACTAAACTATCTAACTCGGATGTAATCTTCACCCCTAAATAAGTGACTTCAGGTGCTATTCTTATGTCATGATAGTTTACCCAGTTATTTTTAATTATTTGTGTTTTTCCTTTATTTAATGAGTACCCTGAAAATGTGCCGAAAAGTGTAGCCTCCTGTTCAATTTCAATAATGGCTGACCCTGGATCCGATGTGACCACTGCCACGTCATCCGCGTATGCAAGTGACTTATATGCATAGCCATGTAGACCAATCGGGAGGATGTTCGAATTACCTTCTAACCTTCGCAAAAAAGGGTCTAGATATAGGGTGAATAACATTGGTGAGGCCGGGCAACCCTGTCTTGTACCCCGCTTTATATGAATATCCTCTGTATACCCTCTGTTAATCCTCACTTTCGCTGTTGGTGCCGCATATAATGCCTTTATAGCCTGTATATAACCTGTGCCAATCCCAAACCACTCCAAGGCTTTCCACAAATAGCACCAGGAGACCATGTCAAAGGCCTTCTCTGCATCCAAAAAGATGGCTGAGGCAGGGTCTCCTGCAGCTCCCGTGACATCCAATATGGTGATCATTCTCCTTGTGTGTTCCGTAGTGCCTTTACCTGGTATGAAACCATGCTGTGTTGTGTATACCAGCCCCTCAATTACTCTACTAAGTCTTTGTGATAAAGCCTTAGAGTATATTTTTGCATCTGCGTTCATAAGCGTAATCGGCCTATAAGAGCCAGGATCCAGATGTGTTTTATTCTTCTTTAAAATAACTACTATACTTGCACCAGCCCATGACTGTGGTGTATTATCCCCTAACTGTGCATGCCTTAAAGTTTCCAACATATCTATCCCTAGTGTATCCCAAAACGTCCTATAAAATTCTGCCGGTATCTGGTCAGGTCCTGCGGCCTTCCCCGGGGGGAGTTTTGATACCACATTATGTATTTCACTCAACCTTAGTGGTGCCTCTAGAGTCTCTTTATCTTCCAAGGACAGTTCCTTGTGTGGGATGCCAGCCAAATAGTCCTCTATCTCGTCTCCCTTACTACCCACGTCTTGATCGTATAATTCCGAATAAAACTCTCTAAACACCTCCCTCACCTCTTCCACCCTGGTTACCACCTTTCCACGTTTATTCTTAATTTCTTTAATTTCCCCAGCTGCCAGGTCTTGCCTAATACGCACTGCGACCATGTGTCCAACCCTCTCGTTGAACTCGTAACACTTTTCTTTTTTTGCCAAATAATTAGCCGCAGATTTGTTAGCTAAACTTTCCCCAGTTTCTGCCTTCTTCAGTTCTATTTCTAGTAAAACCTGCTCAAGAGGTTCTTGATTTATAACATGCTGGATAAGCTGTTGTTCAAGGTTCCTTAAATCCTGTAGCCTACTGGCTAACTCCGTTTTCTCCTTTTTACTCCTATGTAGAGTATAAGCCAGTGTTTCCCCCCTTACCCCTGCTTTGAATGCATCCCAAACCATGCCTGCGGTTGCCGTACCTCTGTTTACCTCCCAGAACTGTGTAATCCATACCTTCATTCTGCAAACATATTCATCTTCTTTGAGCAACCCTCTTTCAAATGTCCAAAGGTACTCTTTGTGACTAATATTGTGGTTCCGGGAGATAGTCAACACCAGTGGATTATGATCTGAGGAAACTCGGGGTAATATTTCTATTTTCAGTTCTGATACTAATGGACTGGAGACTAAGAAGTAGTCTAATCTGGCTATACTTTTATGAGGGGCCGAATAAAAAGTACTACCTGTCCCTATAGGATTGTAAGCCGCCCAAACGTCTACCAACGCATTATTATTCATTAGATTGACTATGGCTTTTCTTACTCTCCTCTTACGCTCGCCCTTCATCCCCCCTCCCCACAAACCCAACCCTGTTAGCCCATTGATGTTGAAATCTCCACACATAATTATAGGCTCGGTCCATAACGGCAATTCGGTGTCTAGATACTCAAATAAATCAGGCTCATCTTCATTAGAACCATATACAGAAACAATTGTGTAGCGGCGACCGGCTATTTCCCCTTCTATCATCACCCATCTACCATCCACATCTTCCTTCTTTCTCTCTACTTTCATCAAACCTTTTTTTGCCAGTATGGCCGCTCCTTTTGTTTTGGTATCCTGGTGCGTGTGTGCTAATACATCAAACCCCAGCTGATCCATAAGATACCTATCCTTCCCCCTCACATGTGTTTCCTGCAGACATATGATATCCAATTTTAACCTTCTGCACATGGCCGCTACTCTCTGCCTTTTACCCCCATCATTTAGCCCGCATATATTGATTGTAGTAATTCTTAATGCCATCTGCTTTCATAAAAAAGACCAAAAAACAAATCCTCAAGATATTTTTCTGCCACCTTTGTGTGTCTACATACCTTTTTATTTTGTGCTGTACAAAACCTTATCTCTTTACCACCCCCTTCCTGCCCCCCCTCCCCCAGCCCCCCCTTTCCCCCCCTCCCCTTGCTAACCCCACCCCTGTCACAGGCAAATAGGTCAATTTTGACCTATGTGTGGCTGCGCGCTACTGTAGTGTCGCTTTCCTTCTCCCACCCTAGTTAACCATATTACCATCGTGAAACCCAATATACAATATGCCAAATATTTTTCTTATTTAACCTATGCTGGTTCTGATTCCTTGCTCATCCTGCCTTTCTGAAGCTCTGTAATCTCTGCAAGGTATTCTCCTGCCTTTACTTCCGAGAAAAACATTCTGGTGCGGCCCCTTGTAACCACTTTTAGCTTAGATGGATACATCAAGTATGCTTCTGAGCCCTGTCGTTGAAAAGGAGTGATAAGCTGTCTCAGTTTCCACCTCCTTTCCACGGTAATATGGCAGAAGTCGGGCCTCGTAAAAAAGGTAACCCCCTCAGCTGATTTTTTCCTCTCTGGCCTTGCAGTTTCAAAGATTTCCTGCCTAGCCAAAAAATTACCAAAAAAGACCAGCATTGCCCTAGGCAATCTATTCTGATTACTGCTGTATTGGTTACTGCCACTTCCCCCCTTCTGCGTTAATGGAAATCTATGCGCTCTCTACACTTCGACTTCCCACTGCCAATGCGCCTCCGGGTATGCCTCTTTTAACAGTTTAACCATAAACCCCCTTGGGTCCTTCCCTTCCAGTCCTTCCTCTATGCCTAGAAAGCGAAGATTGTTCCGTCTTTGGCGATTCTCAAAAGCTTCCAGCTTCCACTGCACGTCTTCGATCGCCTTCCCTTGTTCTGCTCTTGCATTCTGCCAATCTGTAACCTCGTCCTCTAATTTCCCAGTCCTTTCTTCTACTTGTTCCACTCTGCTTTCAACTTCCTGATATTTTCTGTTCATTTTCCTGATGCTCGCTTGTATTTTCTTTGAATCCTGCCTTGCTCGTCTGCTTTCTACGCGAGCTTCTAAGTGCATTTGCTTCAGCATAGAGAACATACCATCCAAAGTTGCTTGAGGCGGGATATCATTTAACTCGTTAGGGGCATTTAAGGAATAGGTCTCGGGTGCCACTCCCAGATCTTGATCCTGGAAAATTTTGGAAGCACTACCATAGTCCCATAACAGCTTTCTGTTTGTACTTGTTGCTGCTCTGTCCATCTCTCTGTCCCGCCTTATCATTGTTCTTCTTCTTCTCTTTTGTGTTTCCCTATTTCTGTGCTCACCAGAGAGGGATCTTTCAGACTCTGTCCCAGATGATAGGTCTGTATTAGAGTCCTCTTCCTCTGATCCCAGCAATGAAGAGTCTGACCCCTCAGTCACGGAGTAGAACTTTTCCCTCTCCGGGGAGCATACTCTCCTCCCTTTTGCCCCCTTTGTTGTATGGCTCTGAATACTTTTCATACTGCCCCAGGTAGACTGTATCATTACACTACTGTCCACGGGCGTTGGCACTAGATTTACTTCATTCAGAGCTTCGAGCATTTGGGCAGTGTTAATGTTTGTTTCAAGTATTTCCTTTGATTGGGTAGTACTAAGCTTACTTGTGTTAATCGCCGTCTTTGATCCTGCTTCTCCGCCTGCATTACCGTCTTTGTTCATACTGGCGTCCTCGACAGCCTCCTCGGCAACCTCCGCTGCATTCTCAAGCCCCTGTGCGTCTCCCGCTAGAGGTGTGTGCGCTTCAGGCCCCGGTTGCTTAGCAACCGCCGTGCTTGCGTCCTCGCGGTCAGCGAGGAGAGTTTCCGCGTTCAGACTTGGGTTTGGACCCGAGGCACCCGAGGCACCTCCAGCGGCCAGGGTTAGCTGCTGATTTCTTCCAGCGAAAGCCTCTGTCACAGTGGGCTGCCGCCGATCCTTGCCAGCGACAGGTACAGTAATTGCATGCTTAGCTGTTCCACTTTCGGAGTGAGAGCGCCTCTGTTGTGCCTGCGCTTTACCTCCAGGAGTCTCCGGATGTGTTGCTTGTGAGGCTGCCTTCATCTCCGCTTTGGAGTCGGCCTTTTCTTTGTCTTTATCCTTGACAGATCTCTCGCTCTTCTTGAACTGCGCTTTCTGGGAAGTGCCGCTTGTAACCATAGATGTTGTGCGTTTACTCAGTGTGACCTTTGGTACAGCTCCTGAGCGCTGCGACATCCTTAAGGCTGTATTGATACTGTCCGCAATCGCCTTCATAAAGTGCTCACGATAATAGCACCCCCAGGTTGTAATCACCTTTTGTAGCGCCTTGATGCTAATGCCGCCTTCAGTCCAGAGTGAACCCCGTAGGATCAGCATGCTTTTAATCCGTATCCAGCCATTTATTCCCTGGGTCCAGGAGAAGGAATAGGTGCGACTTCACTCTACAGCAGCCTGGCAGCCATCTTGCCTCGGTTTTTACTTGACTTCCTTGATACTCCTCCATGGTTATATATTGAACGGGAGCTATGTTCTCCTCTTTCTACCTCTTCCTTTCCAACTGCCTCTAAGCTGGTGCTACCTCATTCATCCCGTATTATTTTAGACACACTTTGTGCTCTAAAACATATTGATAAAAAAGTGTCCAAAACTATTCACAAAATAATATGGTCTTCATTATGGTTTAATCCTAAGACTGTTACTGATTTTGATCTTGCTACGATGGCTTCCTGGGCGTCTAGAGGTCTGACTTTGGTCAAACATCTTTAGGACTTTAATCATGATCCTCTTCCCTTTTCCTCTTTATCCAGCACAAATAACCTTAATAATATGGATTTCTATTCCTTTTTAAAATTAAAGGTTGCCCTTGATGGAGCAAGGTGGCAAAACAAAATTTTGTGTACCCCATGTGAAATCAATGTTCCATAACGTTAACATTTACTAATGATGTGTTGTGGTAAAATAGTCAACCATAGTATAAAATGCATAATACACAAACATTGGGAAATACTAATTTTGCAAGCATGGTCCAAATAATTAACTAATTTGTGTTGTTATCGTGTTGTGAACTAATGCACAGCTTAAAGATAAGTAAACGCAAAATGAATGTGCCTATTGTACACATTATTGTGCTAAAAAATCATCGGATATGTGAGTATGAAATGCATTTATGTGGCTTACCTGCTAGGTAATAACTAATAGGGAAACATTAGTACGGTGGGAGGTAAACAGAAGGGTTTCATTACCAAAATTAACATGAATTTGTGTTTGTTCCTATGATAGTTCCAAAAGTGGCCTCTGAGGCCTATAAAATCAGGTTACTCTGGCTAACTAAGAGCAAATGCTGGACTGCGCATGCGTGGCCAAAGCCTGCCAGCAAGAGTGAGCTGCCTGTACTCGGATGGGAAATTCAAGGATGCATTGCCCTGAAGTTAGGATGATTGCCAAAATATGGACAGTCAAGTGTTCTGAACGTGAGAGAATTACTCGACGTTGCGAGTGAAGGAAGTGACCAGGCCAGAGGCTGTTTAAAACAAAAGACTATTATATTTCTGCTGATTCACCGTGAGTTCGATGTTGTAATGGTAAGAAGATGCTCACCCACTCCAAATTGTCCAATCAGAACCCTAATTGGTGATATTAGATACTTTTTAGATAGATTAAATTATGAAATTAGTGTATAAAACCCCCTGGTTTTACTTAGAGGGGGTCGCTCTTTCGATTTCCTCTCCAAGTGCTGCTGGACTGAAGATCGATTCTTGGATGTAAGAGACTTCTAACTTTTTCCCCTTGTTTGCTTTTCAGGATATAGGAATAAGATGAGGGCGTTAGTTAGGAGAGAATGAATTTGGAACTATCTGTTCTTTGCTAAACTTTTAACTGATTTCTAAATAAACTACTTTTTCTGAGCTTTAAATAAAATGATCATTTTGAAATAAAGATTAAGATTTACCTAATAAAGAATTTATTAATACCTAAATGACAGACATATTAAAATGTTGCTTTTAATAAAATTGGAAAATGGAATATTAAAGCTGGTCTTGTGATTTTCCTACGCCTAATTTTCTTTCCAGCAGATCCATTGTCACTATGGTGGTGCATCTGAATAAAACTGAAATGTTTTGAATGAACCATGGTAAAGTGTATAAAACTGCAGGTGTAAATAATAACTGATTAAATAGGTTTAGACACTCCACCAAATCTTACAGCATTTCTCCATTGCGTTTCACCAATTTCCTTGAAGCCAAGTTGACAAGTGAATAGAGTAAAAGTGCAGTGTTATGGGCCCCACTGATAAATGAGTGTGTATTCAAAGGTTTCAGGGAAATGGTGAGTCCTGATTAGAAATGATTTTTGGAATTCCGCTGTAGCACCCTTTCTAAAGTTGTCTTTTGTAAAGGTCTCATTACAGAATAAGATTGCTCCTTCTCTCATGCAATCTAAAGTGATTTCTATGAATCTTCTGCATTGGACCCCAGCCCGCTTAGACAAGATGAAATTACGAGATAATGATCTCTGTTGGAATTGCAATTTAATCTCAGGTACTTATCAACATATGCTTTTTGAATGTTCATTATTACACTCCTTTTGGGATTTGATTAAGAAACATCTATCATTAATCTTTCATACTCCAGTAGAGCTTTCATTACCTATGATCTTATTGGGTCCTTGGGCTGCAGCACTCCTCTACCCGTGGATAATATTGATATGCAGCCAGGGACGGGTTTTAGTATTCAGGAAGAATGGCGCACAAGCAGTATTAACGTAATATCTAAGTGGTAAAGCTTAATCAGATGGTGCAACAGGAAGGGGACACCCTCACAAACCCCTTAATCTGTATAGCAACACTACACAATTCGTAATAAGAAAGGAACCTGTGCACACATATATACTAATTGATTCAATGATCACAATTTTCCTAGGGCACATAAAATACAGTCCAGGCGGCGAAGAAGTAATATTTGATCTTGTCTGTTTATTAGTAAGGCAGATGGTATACTTCGTACAGACAGCCATCCGACACGTGTTTCGTTGTAAAAAACAATGTTCAACAACTCTTCAGGGCTCTATGGCTGGATTCTCAAAACTAGTATGGGCCTTCCTCCGGTGATACTTCCAACCCGGCGGGGTAACCAAATGGATTTCAAGCATAGGAAATATAGTAGGTAAATAAATTAATTACGTGGAATCACGTAATTAATGCAGCAGTAAGACCCCGGTTACACGATTCTGTGAGGAGGACGCCGAGGGGAAAGCTGCTTTTTGGCAAATGTTCGTTTAAGAAGGCACTTACCCGTGCTGTACCAGGATTTAACCGGGGTCTTACTGCTGCATTAATTATGTGATTCCACGTCGGAGCAACGTATATTGCACATCATCCTATGTGTTCGGAATACTCGGCGCCCTATATTTATACTGCCACCATATAGCTGGTTTATTTATATATGAGTAGACGTACATCAATGAGTTTCTTTATCCGGCTAAATAAGCCTGATAGCATTTCCCTGGGGCCCAGCCACCACCAGCTGGACTCAAACATTCTGGAACCTGGAGTCCCCCTCAAAGCGCAGGCTTTTAAAATAGGCCTGATGGCGTTTCCCAGGTGTACAGCCCCCACTAGCTGGTCTTAAACAACCTTGGACCTGGAGTCCCCCTCTAAGCGGTCCTGCGCTGTGGCAAAGCAGGTCTTCCTAAATATGTCCAATCCCGTTTCCCAGTTGTTTAGCCTCCACCAGCTGGTCTCAAATGTTCAAGCCAAACTGGGACCTGGAGTCCCCCTTGAAGTCTGTAAATTAAAAATCTATCAAACTATTTTATAATTAAATGATAAATAAGTATTATTTTTATCTTTCTTCATATTAAATTACATTTATTTATATTCTTTACTACATTTTAAATAATTTAATTTAACATAACATTATTCCCTAGGAGATTTTATTTGAACCCTCCATTAGTCCAATAGTTAGCTATGTGTGGTGCTGTCCTTACTGTAGCTTTAAGCTGGAGTAACATAGTACTGTTTTGGGTTCCCTTTTGTCTGTAGTAACTTTAGATGTGTGGTTTGTGAATATCAATAGGCTAACTCTTTTGTGGCTAATTGCACATCACTCCCTAAACCTTACTATGTGAGCAAAGCTTTTTAAGACTATTTAAGTTATTCACCAGTTTTGCAATTTTTTATGCGCGTGGCCACCTTACTCCAATAAAACAACATGCTCTTGAACTACAATGATTTGTCAATATGGCTGTGGTGGCTTGATGCTAGTGATCATTAATAAAATATTGCTCTGTAGCACAGAGATACGTATGACAATATTGCAGGTGCATTTTGGTAGTTGTATGATTTAGCCACAGAGTCATGTGTCAGTATGAATTTGATAGCACATGGGTATCTTAAGCTGCAAACCTGCGCATCTGTGATCAAGGCTCAACACAATAGCCAAAACGCATCAGGATTGTGAGCATGCAGTCACTTCTACAACTGAAGAAAACTCTTGCCATGTCAGAAATTGGGCCTAGGGACTTGCTTTCCTCATACATATATATACAAAAAAGAAGCTCTGTGGCGCTTACTGGAGATACCTG
This sequence comes from Lissotriton helveticus, assembly GCF_964261635.1. Classification (NCBI taxonomy): domain Eukaryota; kingdom Metazoa; phylum Chordata; class Amphibia; order Caudata; family Salamandridae; genus Lissotriton; species Lissotriton helveticus. Next base: position 588,739,394 of record NC_136071.1, read on the forward strand.
GTTGGCTAGTTTGACCCCAGGGGATGGGACTTAATCCACCAACTTAAAGTGAGCCACGTGGCGTGTTTGCACAGTGGTGGAGGCAGGGGGTGGGGCCTGATGTGACAAGTGTGCAGGCACACTCCGTGGCACATTTTTAGTTGGGAGATTGAGTCCCCTTGTATTCTGAGGGTCCCTGGGGGCAACTAGCCCACCAGGTACCTTTAGTAAGCGCCACAAGAGGTGAAAAACTGGGCGTGGCCTCAGACCACCTCTGCAATGCAGCTCTGTAGTGCTTACTGGAGGTACCTGGTGGGCTACTTGGGCCCCAGGGACCCCCAGGATTCAAGGACACTTAATCCCCCAACTTAAATTACACCAAGGGGCGGGTTTGCAAATTTGTCACATCAGGGCCAACACCCTTCCTTCACCACTGTGCAAACAGGCCCTGTAACACGTTGTAAGTTGGGGGATTAAGTCCCCTTGAATCCTGAGGGTACCTTGTGTGAGACAAGCCCACCAGGTACCTCCAGTAAATACCACAGAACTGCGATGCAGAGAGCTGTAAAAAGGGGAGTAGCCTTGGACCACCTCTCTGCAAAACAACTCTATAGCACTTACTGGAGGTACCTTGTGGGCTAGTTGGCCCCCAGGGACCCTCACGATTCAAGCAGAATTAGTCCCCCAACTTAAAAAGTGCCACAGAGCATGTTTGCACAGTGGTGAAGGGAGGGGGGGCCTGATGTGACATGTGCATACTTATCCAATCACTCCGCCAAAACCCAAGTACTTATAAATTCACCATGCTCTCTCCTTGCAGTACTCTAATCATCCAGTTAGTACCAATGCACTCATGCAATGACCCATGCACTAACTCATGCACTGCTACAATACCCTTAGCACTACCCATGCAGTCCAGCCATCTCCTTGTGACTACCCATGTACTCCTCCAATCACCCAGCCAGTTCCATGCCCTTAACTAATCACTGTGCCAAAACACAAGCACTTATAAATTCACCATGCACTCTCCTTGCATTACTCTAATCATCCAGTCAGTACCCAAGTACTTATTCAATGGCCCAGGCAATAACCCATGCACTGCTTTAATCCCCAGAGCACTACTGATGCAGTCTAGCCATCTCCTTGTCACTACCCATGCACTCCACCAATCACCCAGTCAGTTACATGTCCTTAACTAATTACTCCTCCAAAACACAAGCACCTATAAATTCACCATGCACTCTCCTTGCAGTATTGTAATCATCCACTCACTACCCATGTACCCAGGGAATGACCCAGGCACTAACGCATGCACTGCTACAATCCCCTGAGCACTACTGATGCAGTCCAGACATCTCCTTGTCACTACCCATGCACTCTTCCAATCACCCAGCCAGTTCCATGTACTTATCTAATCACTGCGCCAAAACACAAGCACTTATAAATGTACCATGCACACTCCTTGCAGTACTCTAATCATCCACTCACTACCGATGTACTCATGCAATGACCTAAGTACTAACACATGCACTGCTTTAATCCCCTGAGCACTACGGATGCTATACCGGCCTTTAATAGCCGGTATAGCCCGCTACGGTGGGCTATAAGGCTATATTAATCCTCGATGCCTCCAAGATTTCCAATAAAAACGTTTATTATTTATTAAAATATGTTTATTGTGCCATATAGGAGAATCAAAAAAAGATGTGAGAGAAGGAGTAGGAATAATTTTGGAAGTATAGTTAAGAATAGGATTGGATAAAACTTGTGGCTTGCGTGTAAAGGACAAATATTCTTGAAAGGAGAAAGGGGAGATAAACGATCGTTTTAGCATTGTCCAAAGACGGCCACTTGTAGAAGGATCAGAGAGCCAGCGTGAAGATTGGGCTAATATAAAAGATTTATGGTAGAGAGTAAAATCGGGAAAATTTGTTCCCCCTTCTGATTTGGACGAGACAATTTGCGGATGGACATTCGTGATTTTTTGTTACCCCACAGAAAAGAAGACAAGATGGAGTTCATTTTCTTAAAATATTTGAGGGGGATTGATAACGGAATATTAGAGATTGTATGAAAAAACTATGGGGGAAAGCATCATTTTAATAGTGTCCATACAGCCCCACCATGATAAGTACAAAGGATGTCATTTTGCTGTCAAAGAAGATAGTCTATCAATGCATTTTTCCATACATCGTGTTACCGCACCTGTAATAGTCGGAGTAAAACTTAAACCTAGATATTTAATGAAATGGGGAATCAATGAAAAACCCGAGGTAGTAAAGTCAGCACTAAAGGTATACTTTGTCAAAGGTAAAATTTCGCATTTATCCTTATTTAATTTGTAGCCAGATACCGACGCAAAGGATTCCACCTCCTTCAAAAAAGCAGGTAAAGAAGTCTGGGGTTGTGATAAAAATAAAAGGACATCATCCGCGTAAGCTGCCATTTTGATATTGGTTTCTTGGAAATTGAAGCCATGTATGTCCGCATTTTGGCGAATCCTAAGCAAAAAAGGCTCTAAGGCAATATTAAAAAGAAATGGAGAGAGAGGACATCCTTGTCTAACTCCCTGTGCAAGGTTGAAATAAGAAGAGATCCCTCCATTCACAGTAACAGCAGCTCTCAGATTGGAATATAAGATAGATACTAAAGCAATAATTTTAGGACCAAAACCAAACCATTTAAGTGTATGAAAAAGATAAGACCATTCAACTGTATCGAAAGCCTTTTCTGCATCCAAAGCTATGGCAGCCAAAGGATGAGAAAAGTGTGAAGCTTTGGAAATGATATCAAAAATCAAACGGGTATTGTCCGTGATAAGTCTGCCTTTAACAAAACCGGATTGTTCAGTTCCTCACAAATCAGGCAAGTGAGACTCCAGTCCCAGTGCTAAAGCTTTCGAGAAAATGTTATAATCTATGTTAACCAGAGAGATAGGTCTGTAATTTTTGAAATATTGAGAATCCTTTCCATCTTTTGGAATAATGCCGATAAGAGCATCAGAAAAAGAACTGGTAGACCCTCCAGATTGTAAAAAAGTAAGTATAAGGGTATGCAATTTGAGAATCAGTAGGGTAGCAAAATGAGTAAAAAAATTCTACAGTAAAGCCATCTGGTCCAGGAGCTTTATCTTTTTTAAGAATTTTTAGAGCATTGAGATGTTCCTTCTGGGTAATATCAGATTCTAAAGAAGAAAGATCCGGCACGTATCAGGTGAAAATTGAATGTTAGACAGGAAATGTCAGATAGAATGGTCAGATGACTGGGATTCAGATGCATATAATGTTTCATAAAACTGAAGAAATTCATTCAAGATATCGTCATCCTTAAATTTTAATGAATTATCAGTGCCAAAAACAGATTCTATATTAAGTTTATTATGTTTTGTTTTTAAATAATTGGCCAAGAATTTCCCAGCTTTATTTTGACCACCATAAAACTTCGCGGTCCATTTTAATAAATAATTTGAAGCATTGTTAATTGTGTCTTTGTTAAATTGAAATTAGATTTTTAAAAGTTCAGATAAACAGTCCTTTGACTTAGAAGAGTAATAAGAATGTTCCAGTTTTTTTAATTTTGGTTAGGAGAGCAGTAGTTTTTTGCTTTGCTTTAGTGTGTTTGTTGGAGACAAAACGTATAATAAAGTCCCTTGCTGAAGCCTTAAAAGCATCCCAAATTGTGTGAAAAGACAAATCATCTGTCTGGTTAATATGAAAATATTCATGAAAAAAGGAAGTAAAGGAGGAAGTAAAAATAGGATCCAAGAGGAGAGCATTATTAAAACGCCACTTATGAGGTAAATTGGGTTTTTGTAAAACATCAAGGTTTATGGTAACAGGGGCATGGTCAGAAATCAAAATGGAACCCATATCCGCCTTCATCAGTGATTGTGAGATGTTGAGAGAGAGAGTGTGATGCACTGGTGAATAAAATTAATATTCCCTTGACGTGGGATTACAAAGTCTCCATGCGGCAATAAGTTTGTGTTGTGTGATGGTTTGTACAAATAATTTATGAGATTTGTGAGGTATGAAAGGAACCGATGAGTTACGATCCAAAAAGGGGTCAAAGATGTCATTGCAATCACCAGTAAGAATGAAATTATCATCATAACATTGTGTGATTTGTTGAGTCAAAGAGGTCCAAAAGGAGGGGTCACTAATTGTGGGAGCATAAAGGTTCAATAAAGAAACTGGAATATTTTCTAACATAAATTTAATAAATATCCATCTGCCTATTTGATCAGTACAATGTGATAATATTTTAATGGAGAGGCATTTGCGAAAGAGAATAACAACCCCATTACATTTGCCATACCCTGGGGAAAATAGAACTTCACCAACCCATCCTCTTTTTAATTTTGCAGACTCTTCATTTGATAAATGCGATTTTTGTATGCATGCAATGTCTGTTTCCAATTTAGCTAGATGTGACAAAACTCTCTGTCGCTTAATGGGTGAATGTAAACCTCTGACATTCCATGATACAATTTTTAAAGGCATAAGGAGTTACAAGAAAGTAAAAAAATTCCAATGAGAAAAACATCTTTAATAAGTCACATTATGATAAACGTCCAACCAACTGTATAATGAGTGAAAAAAAGAAGTAAGAGAAGAAAAGGAGGGAAAAAAGAAGAGAAAACCAAAGAACAATCTCTGAGTAAGAATAAATAGAAAAGATGAGATAAATGCAAGAGAGGATAAAGTGGTCATAGAAGGAAAAAAGGAAGAAGAAGGAGAAATATTTGGCACTTCTAATAACCTAATAAAACTACAGGAAAGCCAACATTAGATGAATGATGGTACTTTTAATATTTGTCCCAAATCTTTTTTCCAATTATATACAATACATGGCCTATATCAAAATTGCAACATACCATTACTTTACGCACTATTACCAAATAAAAATAAGTCCTCATCCATGGAATTATTACGCACAATAAAACAGAAAACAAATGACTATTCCCCTGAAAAAATAATATTAGATTTTGAACAATCAATGCTTACCACAATTTTAAAAGTACATCCCCATACCTGCATCCAGGGTTGTTAATATCATTTCAACCAGTGCCTATGGAGAAACTTACAGAAAACAACACTAAGCATAGAATATGCCACAAATGCATATTTTGCCGATCAAATAAAAACATTAACTGTGCTTGCTTATGTTCCAGAAATAGACGTTGTAGAACACTACATCTTAATCAACAGTAACTTTTATAAATAAAATTAAGCTAAACTAAGTTCTGTAGTGTAGTTCCTATATTCCCAATAGGCTCTGCCTTTTGGAATAGTGTATCCTGTAGTTTAGACGTAGGACTGAAGTCGACTAGTTCTCTACCGAATATACTAAACTTAATTTTGTGTGTGCCAGCTAGCTCAGAGGTCACTAGAAACTTTCTCGAATAAACAAGAAGGGATTAGTTTCTGACAAGCACTAAAAACATGACAACTTTGTTTCCCAAGAATAAGAAATATATCTCTAGAGTCGCGGAAACAATAGAAAGTTATTTCACTCAGTCAATCGTGCATGTTTCGTTTCACCAGAGGTGCAGAGAAAATAGAGAGACGGGCGTTTTCAATGAATGGTATTTATTGAACAGTCTTCTTTCTCAAGCACAAGAAATGAACTGCTGCAATCGTAATACTTGCTGTAAAGTACAGAGCATATAATACAAAGAGTATTATAAAAAAATACTGTAAAAGCATGGTATGGTTTCTAAGCCATTAGATACTTAAAATGCATAAAATACATACAGTGATAAATAATGACTAAAAGTACTCAACTGGTGCTTCTAAAATACGCCTACCCAGGTGTACCAAACCTAGGTCTAATACAAGGGAAGAAGTAAGTGAGGTGTAGCCCAGTTTAGTATTAGTTGCCAAGAATCTATTCCAAAAATTCTCTTAGGGTCTAATCAGCTCCATACCTTGGTTTACAATGTAGGAGGTCTTGTATCTCTCTCTCAGGACTCGATATCCCAGCAACCCACAAGGGTAGCATTGAGACACTAGAGCTGGATTTCTCGGCAGGAGAAAGTACAGCGTTGGCTTCCTTCGGCACTTGCTGCAGCAGGGTGCGTCGGGTAAGTAGATAGTCGAACTGCTCCAAACCACTGTGTGTTTGTTTGGACAAGTGTGGGCATATTTATACCTTGAAGGTGCCGAGTTTGACTTAATTCTCTGAAAACTCCATGATTTCTTGGATAACTTAATATTCATGCAGGGGGAAGTCCCTGACTGCTGAAGGCGGGTTTTCCTAAGAAATCGTTGTAGATTTTCGGAACTGGTGGAAGTAGCCAAGCCGTATTAGGACTACTTGAGTTAGGTCTTAATATGGTTATGATTTCTATGCTTATATAAGGATACGATATTTTTTACCTATATAAGGGCATGAATCGGGAAAATTACACTAGGGTCCTTAAACGCTATACAACACCCACTCCACGTATTATGTCTAATATTACTAAATCTATAAGCATCTAAAACATAACTAAAGCATGTGTTCATAATCCCACCCAAAATACATGAAATGCATTAAACATGGTTTATACACATACATGAGTATTTGTTTTGTACGCATTTTATAAGCAAGGGCTGTCATTAAAAAATGCTATCTAATTGAAACATGAAATGACAGTTATGAAATGGCTCTAAATTTACAGAAAAAAAATTGAGACCATTCCATGGCATATTATATAAACAGTTAACGTCTTCATGAGATAATGCCAAATATTTGTCTATAGGAAGTATCAAATGAATCTCTTGTTCTCTAAGAATAGTTCTACTTTAAGCAGATTACTTTGTGCCAAGTGCAAAAGGGTCTATTCTGGGATGAAGAAAAAATGTTTTCAAATGTAAATTGTAGAAACATAGAGTTCCCAAGTTAGAGGGTTTTTTTTGAAAAACCGAAGGCCGAATTTCAGAGTTCATGGAACGCTGTGTGCACTTTCAAAAGTTATTCTCAGTGTCGGGAGAAAACATCAAATCATCTAAGCTGGCAAAGAAACCGTCTACCATAGTTGGTGAAAGTGGAACTACTTGTGCATAGATGTGAAGCATCACCGTCAGCGTCAGTCACATTAGCAATGTTCGATGTAGATGGTACCTGTGTGCCTGTCGTTCCTCGTACCTCACCAAGAGCTGGATTTGCTGGTGAGATCTCAATGAATGCCGTCATCAGGATTGGCAGCTGTTGGGGGCAACACGACGCATGAGTCGTTACCGGACCTAGCAAGGCGTCAACATCGGCTGGTAGTGCTGATGGAAGTGTAAGACAGATGCCCAACACGCATTCTTTTCCGCAAATCAGGCATCGTAGAACAGGTAAGATGCAATCTTGCCAGATTGGTCTGAATGAAAGAAACAAAGTGGTATTCAGATCTCTTAAATGAGCCAAGCCAATAATCTGTGTAATGCTTTCACGATACCACATGGCTAGGAGAGCTTGTTCCATGGTAGTCTGGGTATCATTGGTGACTGGACATGCCATATCGGAGCAGGTGAAATAAAAATAGAATTCCTGCTACGAGTCCTAAAATGAGAGGCAAACCGCTGAACATAGAGTGCACGGAATTTGGAAAAATGCAGAGGACTGCTTCAAATGGTGCTAACAGTCCCGAAAATATTGTCTTAAATACATGTGCGATGCCACTGGTATCAGACATGTTTAAGATTTGACCTAACATTTCTGCGAAATGTACTGGGCAGTTTGTTGCTAATGATAATAGTGCATGTATCTCTGCAGAAGTCCTTGCAACTCGCAAATCATACATTTCTCTAGACGAGGTCAGTGGTATCGTTTTTTGTAAAAGAATGGCTTTCATTCTGCTTAAAGTATTATTTCGTATAGAAGAGATATTCAGTGAAGGCCATAATGCCGTCTCCCTGTCTTTCGTACTCTTTGGATACAATACTTGCATCCAACAAGTGACCCTGGCTGACACACTAACCAGATAGGCTCTCCCTGTCAACATGCCACAACAGCTGTGATAGTTGAGCATAACATAGCTCTCATTGGAAATCTGCCTAAACATTGGTTCTATCATGGCCGCTGGAGTACCGTGCATGTGGCAAGAAAGGTTATTTAAAGAACCTTCGCAGGCTCCATTTAAATTAACACCTTCGCATGAAAGTGTACCGCTTAGTGCGTTTTTACAGTTCTTTGTACAAAGAAATACCTCCTTTCCCCCTCTCCAACATTTGTGTGTGTGTGGTAAAGACCAGGTCGACTTAATGTGTCCTTTACCCAACCTTTCATACAGGCCTGCTGGTATATGCTGTAGACAATACTGAAATTGGAAAATCGTCACTGGTGTGTGTCCGCGTCTTCTGGTTAGGTGACGCGGACACACTCCTCGCAGTAACGGTCTTCACCGCCTTCGCGTTTAACTCTCCTTGATAAAGGGCAACCCGCCCGAAATGCATTGGAGTGTGAATTGATAATTGATGTTTTGATCAACCATCACTGATATAATTTAAATATCATTGAGAATTTCGAACATGATCATCATTGAAAAATAAATGTACATATCTACAACCATCTACTAACTTTGGAATCATTTTTGAACCCTTAACGGAGTGCCTCATCTGGGGATGTACATGCATTCTTATGCGTACACTACAGGTTCTATGGGCCAGATTAACCATTGTTTCCAATCAGGATTGGTTCTGTTGTGTTTTAAAATCTGTTTTACGTCTATCTCCTCATCTGCAGTGCCATTACTGTCAGGTGTGGCATTAGGTATGGACTGTTTGTTTAAATATTTTATCTTAGCTCAGCCAAGACAGGATGTTTGTTGAACGCTGTTGTTCAAAAATATAATTTGTTCTGGTATAATGCAGGCTCTGAACAAGGCTTCTAAACCCTGCACCTGCCATTCCTTTGTGCCCCAGACAGTTTTTGTCTCAATGTTGTCTTTCCAAAAGTTAAAACCTAATTTAGACAGCTGCGCATAAAAGTTTGCAGAATAAATCTGTTTAGTATTGATTAACATTGTTTTAATTCCTGTCTTATTTATATTTTTAAAATAAAACGTTTCTGGATTTGTCACATTAAAACCTGTAAAGCATGGACATTTCTCATAAAATGTTTTAGAGCTGCCTTTTGGTGGCGTTGGACAATGTTCCCATTGATTATAAGTAAAAACATTTCTAGGATTTACAGATTTGTGCAAATACTGGTGACCAAAATGATTGTAACAATAAAGTTCTTTATAACTTGTTTAACCTTCTAAGTGTTCATGTTTTTGAAATGTTGCTGACATTTCTAAGTCTGACATCATATTATTAACAGTTTCAAAATCCCAATCATCCGAAAAGGTGCTTGATGAAACAAAATCACTTAAAGAAACCTTAAACTGGTGTGCTCCACCGGGCCATGAATGTCATAGTAAGTTGTGTCCCATGCTATACCACCTGGTATAGGAACGGCTGTGATGTTCACTGATGACAGGTCTCTTCGCTCACGTTGAGATGATTTGTAAGGTTGCAGAAGTAAGTTGATGTTCTTACTTGCTGTGTCCATTGTACTGTATTTTCCATCTATCATTTGTCCCAAGCTCAAAACAAGAATGAGCCATAGTAGTAGAAAAAGTACATCTAATGCAATCCAAAATTCAACCCATGGCAAAACCAGATATGTTTTTTCAAGTTGATGAAAGAGTTCTGTTGTTTTTTCTTTTAAAATTGTATTAACTGGCGTTATTTCAGGTTCACTGGGATCCTCAGAAAAGTTACCGAAGTTGATCAAATTGCCAGAGGCAGTTCTGTCAATAGTTGGTATCGCATCCGGATTCTTTAAAATCCCTGGAGTTGCTTGCTCCTTTGACATGTTTGTATAGTCAGATGCTACATCATTGTAGACAGGAGTTTCTTGATGAACTGATATTTGGGTATCAAGAGGGACGAGTTCCAGAGCTTTGTTGCTTAGTCCTTCTTTTCACACTGTAGGTTTATCAAAGGTGATAAGTCTTTCAATTTGAACTTCTTGAACTGTAGCCAGATTTGGTCGTCGGCTACTTCTTGGGAGTCCACTGTGCCTACTACTTAATATTGGCCACATGATGTGGTTTTACCAGGTCAATTGATACTGTTCTGTTCTCCCTTTTTCCAGCAAGCGGCGGTAGTAACACTGATCTTGTTCCAAGAATTGCTAAGACAGGCACTGCTTTTCTATAAGAAGGCCCAAATTCCTTCTTCACCATGATCTTTTCCCTGACTAGATCCCCAATCTTTGGAATCCAGACAGGTCTTGCAGGGACAGGTGGTTGTTCTTCAGTGGTCGTTGGGCTTTGTGTTGTGTTACTCAGACTTCTTCTTGTTTCATTTAAGTACTGTAAAACAGCCAAACAATCTTTGATATCAAAGGGTTTTTCTTCCACCACTGAAGTGCGACAATCAAGGTCCTGGATAAGCATTCTAGTACCAAACAATAATTTATATGGAGTGATTCCCCCCAGAGAATTTCTTGACAGATTATTAAGACGTCTTTGGACACTATTTAGATGTTTGACACGCCCGTCACCTGAACCTAATACCCTAGCTATTATAGATTGCTTTATGTCACAGTTTTTTCTTTCCACGACCGCATTTCCCTTAGGATGGAAGGGACTCAAAAATCGCAATGCAACGCCCAAGCTGGCCATGGTCTCCTTGTAAGCTCGAGAGCTAAACGCAGAACCCTGGTCAGAATGTAGCGTGCCGATTGCGTACGTGCCGATAAAGACTCGCAAATCTTTTATAGCAGTTCTGGTGTCAGCCGAGCGCTGTGGCCACATCCAAATGAATCTTATCTTAATATTTGTGGGACCGCGTACGTCTATGGCGATGTCTGCGTGTAGAAAGCCTGATGCTGTCTAACAATGGTGTCTGGACTGGGCTGGCTATACTGTAGTCAGGTACCTGATGGTTTCGGAAGCTATGATCTTTGTAAGAGGTGTCAGAGTTAATTCCGAATTTGTAAACTTCATCGCTCATTCCCGGCCACCAGTACATCTCTTCTAATTCTATTACAGATTCTAAGATCCCTTGATGTCTCAGACCGTCTCCAATATGTGCTTTGTGAACCAAGGCACCTCTCTGGTTCCTGTTTGGGATTACTCTGTCCCCCACTCCAGGGATTCGAGCAAAAGGAACGGAGTTTACATCAATTATGTATGTATACATGAGTGGATAGTTTGAAGGTAACGCTGCATAGCTACCTTCCATTGGGGCTTTGACTGCTAGCATTCTTTGCCGTCTATTTTAGTTTTTGAACGAGTGATTGCAGCTACGGAAGCCGTTTGCACAGCTGCCTTCGCGGCTTCGTCAGCCAATGAATTGCCTGCAACGTGAATGCCATCACGCTGATGACTCAGTGTATGAATCAGTGAGTCTTTTGTAGTTCTTTTTGCAAAAGAACTACTTGTTCCCATAGCAGTTTATGCTTAATTGTGCCACCTTTAGTGTCTTTGAAGCTGTTCTGAACCCAGTTCTGCAAGTATTCATTGTAAGATTGGACGCAGTAATATGAATTGCACATTATGAGTGTGGGGAATTTGCGATCTGTACTTTCAAGCGCCATCTTAAAAGCCTGTAGTTCAGCTCGCTAAGCTGTACAGTCTCCGAGTAATTGAGTTTTAGTGACCATAGGTCTGAATTTACATTCGTGCGAGCGACCTTTAACAATCGCGCACGCAGCACTATAAGCTTGTTTACCCCCAGTCATGGGTTGTGCTGAGCCGTCTGTATATATTATACAGCCGTATTGTTCATGTGGCAGAATTTCAGTTGGCAGAGGACATTCCAATTCGTATTGTAGAAATTCTTGTGTCTTCAAGTATGGGTCAAAAACGTATTCAACGTCTATTGCAGCAAGAGAATTAACCCATTGTATCCATCTCGGATGTAAAGCTTTATCATTTGGAATGCTTGCCCTTGTCACTGCCTCTAAAGCAGGTACAGGTGTAACAATTTAAATGAGTTTACCCTGTGCGGGGGCTTTTTCTTTTGCTTCAGCAGTCTGAACCGCTGTCAGTATTGTTTCTGTTGAAGTGAATTTCATTTCAGCTTGTGTGTACAAGTGTGATTTGTATGATATTGGTACCGTCTCACCTTTGTTACAGGTTAAGTATGTGAATCCGCATCTCCCCGGGATGATTTGGATCACTAGGTTGCGCACGTTGTCGCGTGTTTGTAACTGTGGGTTTGCTAACATGTCTGTTTGCACTGAACGCAAAATTTCTGTGTGCTTTTGTGTCTAATTAGTAAGTTTGAAATCAGGTTTGATTAGTTCGTAGAGAGGTTTAACCCTTTCTGCATAATTTAGAACATAAGTTCTTCCAAAATTCAGGAAACCTAGAATTGACTGTAGGTTTTTCAGCGTTTTTGGAGGTTGAAGCAGCGCACATTTCTCTAAAAAGTTTGCTGCCAGGCTTTTGCCTTCACTTGATAATTCGTATCTCAAAAATAGGACGTTGAGATGGGCAATTCGTGATTTTTAGAAATTGAATTTATACCCTTCAGAAGCAAACCCAAGTATTATGGTGTTCACTCTTTTCAAGAGCACGTCCAAATCATTGTCTGTAAGATAGATGTCATCGACATAGGACAATGCCTCATCATCGTACATTTGTAGTAACTCTGTTACTCTGGCTGAAAATAACCCTGGACTATTCTTGAATCCCTGGGGGAGACAGCAACATTGTCGCTTTTCCCCCATTATGGAGAAAGCGGTCAAATACCTGCTTTCTGGTGCAATGTTTTGACAAAAGAAACCATTTTAGATATCTAATGTAGTTTTATATTTTTTGCGCACTATGTTATTCATCAGTGCTGCACTATGTGCGTTTTGTACTGCAAAAGTTTTGCAACAAGAATTTCGATGTCTGTAATCCAAAACTAGACCATATGAATTGTCTGGTTTGGAGACAGGAAACTAAGGATTGTTCATTGATGAGGTGCATGTTTCAATCACCCCTTGGTATTCAAGTTGATTTAAAATCTCCCTGACCTGTTTTTTAGCTTCCTGTTTTACAGGATATTGCCTTTACATTGTTGGTTGAGTTTTCAACTGGATTTTATGGTGGGGGGAATCCTCATCATATCCTACATGATTTTTGTATAATGCTGGGGCCTGGGATACAGCCCATTTCCTGGCATATGTGTATTTTTTATGAATTGAAATATGATTTGCGAAGGCTGGCATAATTATATTTTACCCATGTGGGCACTCCCTGACAAATTCAGGTGGCCAGTCTTGTTCAGCAAGTAGGATGTCATAACCCTTAGAGAGCTTCTCCCAAAAGAGTGCTCTAATTTTTCTTGGTTTGTCCCCCTCCATCGGGAGTGTTACTTCATATGACTTATGGGGTACACTAACCCTGGTATCTGCAGTTTCAACTTGGATACTTTCATTCAAGTCGACTGTCTCCAGATGATCTTTTAGGATCTTGTGAGCTATTGTTACCTCTGCTGCACTGTCTAGCATTGTTTGGGCCCACTCCCCGTTCTTAAGTTGTGTCCTCAAGATCCTCGGCATGTCTGATTTTTAGACTTGCTACATTCTTTTTTGGAAATTGGCTTTTCTTATTTTTTGGAACGTGCTGTTCCTCTTTGGACTTCACTCGTTCTTCTTTTTGTTCTGAACGTCCACTTCTTTCAGATTTCTGCAAGGAAGTCTGAAAGGCACGAGAGGAACGTGTATCATTATCTTGATATCTATTAGGTTTTCTCAAATTATCCCTATTTCTAAGGTTGTACCTTTTTTCTGAGGGCTCCTGCTGAGGAGACCTTCCTCTGGACTGGGAACGCTTCTCTTTAGGAAGTGTCTGTTTAGTGTTTTCCCACTTCTTTTTAGTAGTAGTGAGATTATTGTTAATAAAAACTTTTTCAGGATTTTCAGTTAGTTGTGGTTTTAATGGTTTCCCACCCAAACAATCTCTACCTAGTTCTTCATAGGATTTTTCAATAATTCTGGCAACCTCATACGGTTGCTCAGTAATATCTGTTTGTTTTAGTTTTTGGCGGATTGCCACTGATGCTGCTTCACCTTTAATGTTGGCTAATAGTATAGCCGAGACCTGTTTGAAATCCTTCAGTAATTTCATACCCAGATTTAAGGCCGGTTCTGCAACATATTCATTTTGAATTTGTCTTAGAACACCTGATATTACCGCCATAGACGGGACACCATGTGTTTTTGTGTAGTTTGAAGCAAAGACTATACCCCAAGTGTCGCAGTCCTCTACGTGTGGTGCAATCCTCATTAGTAAACAGATTGTCAGAATCCTGTGTTTCTCATGAGGTGTACTATCAGGGAAGACTGCCTCTATTTGAGTAATTTTTTGTGCTAACCAGAAAGGAATTTGTTCTCGTTTTGCGGGCAATTTACCAATGACTGACTGTATAGTCTGTGGTGTAATTTTGTTTGTGTTCCCTTGATTAGGGATGTGCAGTGGGATTCTTACAGCTGGTTGAACTGTTAAAGTCCTCATGACATATTGAACCAACTGCTTTTGTATTTTAATCAGCTGTTTTAGCTGAGCTAATAGTTCAGGACCTGTCATTTTTTCAATGTCAGGATGTGGTGTATAGCTGGCTAGTACCGCCCATGTTGCTCCTGGTCTACCTAGTGGACCGAGCCTGGTAATGTTATTTTGATGTTGTAGGTCGCCTTTAAACCAGAGCTGAGGCTCTTGGTATGTTAATGGAATTTCAATATCCTCGTAAGGAATGTATTCCGCTGGTGGTTCCTTTATTTTGTAGTAGTGGAACTCGTGTGTTCCTGCATCTGCTGCAGGGAACTGAATCCATGAATAGAATACCTCTGTCTGCCGATATTCATGTGCCTCTATAACAAAGATTACTTTACCACCTCTTGGTGATACTCCATTATTTATGAGTTTGTGAGTTATAGTTTTTCTTACATTTACCGGGATGATTATAACATCATCCTCGTTTTGTTGAAGACCTCTGTTTTCTACGGCTGGTTGAGCTGCTGCTGCAGTTCTACGCCTTTCCTCTTCACTATCCATTTTGTCGACTGGAAGTTTTTGCAGAACAAGTTTCAAGGAAACAAAGATTAGGTGGACAATATTTTGGAACACTGTATCCTTCAACGTTGAAAAAACTAAAAACTAATACATAGGATTGTTTCATCCTACTCAGTTTAAAGCGGATATTTTATCCTTTAACCCACTCCAGGTGTCTATTGAAGTATTTCACGGGAAAAGGGGTTTGTGTGAAAAGCACGACTGAGTTACTCTAGTATCTAGAGATAAATTATCGCCTTACCAAACTTTGGGCGCCATGTAGTGTAGTTCCTATATTCCCCATAGGCTCTGCGCATTGGAATAGTGCATCCTGTAGGTTAGACGTAGGACTGAAGTCGACTAGGTCTCTACCGGATATACTAAACTTAATTGTGTGTGTGCCAGCTGGCTCAGAGATCACTAGAAGCTTTGTCGAATAAACAAGAAGGGATTAGTTTCTGACAACCGCTTAAAACATGACAACTTTGTTTCCCAAGAATAAGAAATATATCTCTAGCGTCGCGGAAACAATAGATAGGTATTTCATTTTAGTCAATTGTGCATGCTTCGTTTCACCAGAGGTGCAGAGAAAATAGAGAGACGGGCGTTTTCAATAAAAGGTGTTTATTGAACAGTCTTCTTTCTCAAGCACAAGAAATTAACTGCTGCAATTTTAATACTTGCTGTAAAGTCCAGAGCATATAATACGAAGAGTATTATAAGATAATACTGTAAAAGCATGGTATTTTTTCTAAGTCATAAGATACCTAAAACGCATAAAATACATACAGTGATAAATAATGACTAAAAGTACTCAACTGGTGCTTCTAAAATACGCCTACCCCGGTGTACCTAACCTAGGTCTAGTACAAGGGAAGAAGTAAGTGAGGTGTAGCCTAGTTTTAGTATCAGTTGCCAAGAATCTATTCCAAGAAGTCTCTTAGGGTCTAATCAGCTCCGTACCTTGGTTTAGAATGTAGGAGGTCTTGTATCTCTCTCTCAGGACTCGATTTCCCAGCAACCCGCAAGGGTAGCCTGGAAACACTGGAGCTGGATTTCTCTGCAGGAGAAAGTACAGCGCCTGTCAGTGCATCAGCTGGAGGGTAGGCTTCCTTCGGCACTTGCTGCAGCAGGGTGCGTCGGGCAAGTAGATAGTCGAACTGCTCCAAACCACTGTGTGTTTGTTTGGACAAGTGTGGGCATATTTATGCCTTGAAGGTGCTGAGTTTGAAGTAAGATTGGACATAATAACGTCATCAGAGACTCAATTCTCTGAAAACTCCATGATTTCTTGGATAACTTAATATTCATGCAGGGGGAAGCCCCTGACTGCTGAAGGCGGGTTTTTCAAGAAATCGTTGTAGATTTTTGGAACAGGTGGAAGTAGCCAAGCCGTATTAGGACTACTTGAGTTAGGTCTTAATATGGTTATGATTTCTCTGCCTATATAAGGATACAATATTTTATACCCATATAAGGGCATGAATCGGGAAAATTACACTAGGGTCCTAAAACGCTATACAACAGTCCACTGTTGGACTATTTTGAGGATACATGGGTGGGGAGATTCCACAGATCTGGCCACAGAAGAAATCCTACATTTTTAATTCCCTGGTGGAATGTATATAGGAGTACATTAAATGGTGAATCCAAAACAAACAATGCAGTCGAAGGTTGGCATAATGCCTTCCTTTAATCAACAGGCAGAACAAAACCTAGGGGTCCATTAGGATGTTGGGCGGTGGCACCACCGCAGTCCTGGAGGAGCAGAAAAATGCCTTTTTCTGCCCGCGAGCAGCGGTACTAACGTCCACCATATTAGTATAGCAAAACATAGGTCATTTCCTGTCCGCCGCGGAGCGCCGCGCACCGCCATCAAAGTGCGTCCGCCACCGCGGTGGTGGGAGTCAATGGAGACTCACCGCCGTGCGGAATGACGTCCGCCCCTCTCCACAAATTAGGATGGCCCAAACAGGCAGACGCACCACAGCAGAAACACCGCCCAACCAGAGACGGCGGAAACTCGACAGCGGAGCGTGATAGCAGCGAGAGACACGGTCCCCTCCACACAGTCATGAACGCCATGGACCCAGCTCTACATATGCACCCGGTAATGTACCGGCTACAGCACTACCATCAAATGGACCGCCGCGGACGCCGCCGCAGGTACACAACTACACAAATACAACACACAGGCTGACACAGGGTCCAATTCCACCCCAGACACCCTGCTGGGGCTTACAAAACATCCACAAGGGCACCCACACATTAGCCACCTGCCACCAAGTCACCCCTCTGCATCCAGTCACGTCACAGCCGCGGTCAGCACATGTACACAATACAGAAAGCACGGCCACTCCAAGACATGGGCAGAGTACAGAGACCACAGGGACACACTACCCCCAACCACACATCAACACACCCCATCAAGTCACAGGCCAGGTGCCCATCCTGCGCACCCCCATGCACAGCAACAAGCACAGCAACAAGCAAGCACAATACACACCCTGCGCCACACAACAAACAACCAGGGAGACAGCCACTGCAGGGGACAAGGAACACACAACACCAGTGCCTCACACACCGAAGGCTGACAATACTTCCCAGCACATACACACACAAACAAACACACACCCTGAGTGTAGCCACAAACAGAACACACACACAGGAAGCCTGAACAGATGCCTGCCCAAAACACACACATACCGCAAATCACACAGGAAGTGTACCTGCACAGAACTACACTGCCACATCAAGCCAACCACAGATGCACATGAAAGCAGAAATCAACAAACACCACTAGACATTAGGGGATGCACATCAGGCAATGCCAAGCCCACATACACACAGCACTGTATGCACAACAACCAGCGTGTTCACAACAAGCACAACAGTTACACACAGAAATGACTGACACAATCTTAACACACACACCACAAATCAGCACAGCACAAAAACAACAGCACACCCAGGAAGTGAAGCAATACCACAGCCAACACACATACATCCAGCACAACAACAACAGGATGCACCACTCAGGGATACAAGAGCAGAACCATCTACACCAGAGCACTGGGCAGCGCACACAGCTGAAGTGCACATTGGCAATCCTCACTAATAAATAGTTCAAGAACAATACACATAAACCATTGGGGCAATGTCCAGAGTGGAACATCACTCTTGGTCCAAGAACTGCACCACAATGGACAGTCTCACAAATGAACTGATGGGGAGGCACATGCACATGTAAACAAAGGGGACAGCTGACATCAAAGTCAACCGACTTGCATGTCAGTAGTAGACATGCAAGGGGTGTACCATACACAAATGGAGGGAGTGCAGACCCACAATGGCTAGGCACAAGTGGCACACATAGGTGATGGCATTACACCACACTCACCATGCCATACAGGAGGAGAAAAAGCACCATGTGCCTGCAATGCAAGAGAAACACAAACATAATGCCAGTGAGGAGCAGCAGGGCCATGCAGTCTACACAAACACACTCAAGACACATTGATGATCAAACAAACACAACACTGATGTGCAAGTCAAACACTTTGCACACTCATAAGTGACCAAAAGAACAAGGATGAGTCACACAGAACTGTATGGACACACCAACACACTGCACAGTGCACAACAGGCAACTCACACAAGTGCATTCAATAATTTACACAGGTTAGGACAATCCAAACAACAGGCACACAATTCCTGGGTGACACATATGTGTCTATCCCCATCAATCAATCAATCAATCAGTCAATCAGTCATTTGTTAAGCGCACTACATACCCGTGAGGGTCTCAAGCCACTGGGCGGGGGCTGTTATTGAACGAACAGCCAGGTCTTTAGTGTCCTCCTGAAGGTCAGCAGGTCTTGGGTCTGTCGTAGGCTCAGTGGGTGGGTGTTCCATGTCTTGGCAGCGAGGTGGGAGAAGGATCTCCCGCCGGTGGTTGTTCTTCGGATGCACGGGACGGTGGCGAGTGAGAGGTCGGCGGAGCGTAGCTGGTGGTTGGGAGTGTAGAAGGAGAGCCGTCTGTTGAGGTAGGCTGGGCCGGTCTCATGGAGTGTCTTGTGTGCTTGGATGAGGAGCTTGAAGGATATCTTCTTGTTGACGGGGAGCCAGTGCAGGGTTCCCAGGTGGGGTGGATTGAGGTGATTTTTGTGTGTATTTCAAATTTGTGGGTGTTGTTGGGGCCTGGTCCAGGGCATGACCATGTGGGTGGGGGCTATTTTGAGGCCTGGTCCAGGGCCTGGCCATGTGGGTGGGGGTCTAGGGGCCATTTTGAAGCCAGGCAGTGTGCTTTGTGCCATAGGCCTGCACCCAGTCTGCCTTGCTTTCATCCATTATGCCCAGGGGTACTCAGTGGTGCAAGTCTTTCTGTGGGGTCTCTTGAATTTAAACATCATTTAGGGCATAGATGGCATTGGATTGGGGTGATTTCTGTGTGTATTTTGATTTTTTGGGTGTTGTTGGGGCCTGGTCCAGGGCCTGGCCATGTGGGTGGGGGGCATATTGAGGCCAGTCAGTTTTTGCCATAGGCCCGCAAGCTTGCGGGCCAGTAGGCCTAGGGTTATGAATGGGTGTATGAAACAACTCTATCTGTGTGGTCTCTCTTCTATTAATTTAAATATCCATTTTTGATTAGAATTGCATTTTTTATTTTGGGTCTTTCGATTTTAGGTGTGTTGTGTTAATAATAATGAATGCCTAGTTGCAATAGTATTAATTGAAGCACGACATATGCAACCTTCATTTAACTGATGTTCCTCTGGGGTCTTTGCTTTTAGGTGCACAAATACTGAGAACCAGGAATCATCCTCATCATCATCATCACTTGTAGTGCGAGGAAGAAGTCCTGCTGCGGTGTGTGCACAACGTCACGTGACATCACGTGTGGCCACAGGCATCTCTGCAACTCGTGCAACTGCTTCCTGCTGTTCTTCTGACATCTGAAGAAGATGGACCCAAAGAAAGGTGGCCGTAGCTCCTCTACCAAGAAAGTTGCCGGTGCCACTGACTGTAAGAAGGAGCAGAAGAAACAAGTGGCACCACTTACCAAGGAGACTGAAGGGCCGACCGTCACTTTTTTTGGGAAAAAGAAAACTACGCCTGCAGCAGCGGTGTCCCCCGGGGACCAAGCTGGGAGCAGCACCTCCGCTTCATTGTCTCAGTGCCACCACACCAAGTTAGGCCCAAGCCCATGAGTGCCGCAGGGGCAGCCACTTTAATCGCTCTTTCACCATCGACCAGTAATGTTGGCGTTGACTCATTGCAAAGTAGCATCCAATCAACGCAAGGTGTAACTCATCTGACGAGTGTTCAACCACAGCCGCAATGACAACCACAGGTGCAACAAGGAGAGGCACAGCAGAACTACATGTCTGTCTAGTTGTGGTATGGAGTGGTCGAGCCAGTGTAGTGTTATACCAGAGTCCAGACAGCGGTTCTTGTAAAATTGCGGCTATGTGGCTTGCTGTATAAAATTAGATCTGCTTTGTCTGTCTGTGTCAAAGAGATATGCTACATGGAAGTTGGTTCACTCAGTGGTGCCTGCCTTGACTGTCTGCATGGCCCTGGCCTGCTGTGTGCTAATTATTATCCTGGAAACAGAGACTCAGAGTAGGCACTTTAGAATTGATGCATGTATGTAATACTGTCGCCTCTGAAAGTGAAAGTGTTATTTTTGCACTACACACCGTACCTTATATTTTTCCTCCAGGGTGTTTTAATATCCCTTTCTGTTTTTCCATCGACAATTACAGGCCGGCACTTACCCTGTGCAATGGGAAAAACTCAGGCTTACCATAGCTATCCGCAATTCCGCATCTGCCAGGCAGGTAGTGGACAGTGTGTTCACCAAGATAGATCGATGGAGCGCCCGATGGAATGGAGGAGTACCGCGAATAAGAGGAATGGCTGGATGCATGCAACTTCCCAATTTGACCAGGACAACTACAACATACAGTTACATTACCCACTTCACTTGTCCTTATCTTTTAAATACTGTTATTGTTGTGAACTTCTATGAGTGTGACTCTGTGCATTTGCTCTCTGCTTCAAATTCATACCTACAGCTATTTGATAAGTTTCTCTGCTAGTTTTAAAACTAATGTAATGTACTACTAAGTGTTTATTCTCTCTGAGGGCAGATAGGCAAGTGAAATTGCGTAATAACTGCAGCCCTGAAGCCAGATATCCATTGACTTACTGACACAGCGCAGGGGCATCATGCTGCAACAAGCGCCGTGAGGGGAACGGCTTGCTACTTTGGAAACTCTTTGGGCAGACCGGGAGCGCCGGGAGACTCCCGGACCACATTTCCCAGCAGCCCCGGGGGCGTCGCGCCTTCCACACGCCTCCAGAGCGCCCGGAGGTGCTTCAAAGGGGAGAGCGCCCGTGAGCCCCCTGGGGAAGCCAGATATCCATTGACTTACTGACACAGCGCAGGGGCATCGGCTCGTGTTGCTGCAACGGGCGCCATGAGGGGAACGTCTTGCTACTTTGGAAACTCTTTGGGCAGACCGGGAGTGCCGGGAGACTCCCAGACCACATTTCCCAGCAGCCCCGGGGGCGTTGCGCCTTCCACACGCCTCCAGAGCACCCGGAGGCGCTTCAAAGGGGAGAGCGCCCGTGAGCCCCCTAGGGAAGCCAGATATCCATTGACTTACTGACACAGCGCAGGGGCATCGGCTCCTGTTGCTGCAACGAGCGCCGTGAGGGGAACGGCTTGCTACTTTGGAAACTCTTTGGGCAGACCGGGAGCGCCGGGAGACTCCCATACCACATTTCCCAGCAGCCCCGGGGGCGTCGCGCATTCCACACGCCTCCAGAGCGCCCGGAGGCGCTTCAAAGGGGAGAGCGCCCTCTCGCCCCGCGAGTCGCGTGCGGGAGAAGCCCGGGACAAGGGCGGGGCCGTCTGTGGCCATCAGGGGCAGGAGGAGGCTGGGCTGGGCCACCCCCCTAAGTCTGCAAAATGGGCAAAAGGAAAAGTACGGCGCACACTGATCAGGGAGGTAAGAAAGCAAAATTTACTAATCACTCCGAATCCATAATATCGTACCTCTCTTCAGCGGTGGGGGTCCTCTCTAAAGAAATAGCGCATGCCGAATCCGAACTGGGCATGCCATCTACCCCACTATCGCCACAGACATTTTCACCAGCCACGGCGCCATCAGTCCCTTTGGACCCAGAGGTGCTGATTGTAAGGCCCACTACAGCTGCGACATCAGTGGGGCCCACCGTACCCACCAGTACTCAGGTTCCTTCTGCACCAGAGCCCTCCCAGCCACAAGCAAAAGGCCAAAATCACATTGCGAAAAACAGGAAGAAAACGGGGGGGAAAACTCTCTACACCTTCATTGTCTGAAAGCCCACTTGGTGATCAACTAGAAACTCTGTTTACCTCACGCATCGAACCATTAGTTCTGGGTATCGCTAAGGACATTGTGGAGACTCTTAACACCTGCCTTTCTGGCCTATTGGCTAAATGTTCCCTAGTCGATAAGTTGGTTAAAGACCTTGCTGCTATATCCTCACAGTTAACTGGGGGAACTGGTTTAAGGGACTTGGGATCATCTGACGCTATGGACACGGCGAACCCCTTACCATCTAGCAGCGGGAGCACCAAAGACTCGAATGGGGCTTGCAGACAAACAGTCAATAGAACTGTCTTAATCTCGGCCAACCCTAAGCAAGCACCTCAGTCAAACGAAAGCAAAACCAAAGTGACAGATGTTCATCGGGAGCAACAGACTGGTTACCTAACTACTGAACTACCCCCAGAAGCAGCCCCGCTAGTAGCGGTTTTTGTGGGTGTTCCTCCGCTGATAGAAGGGGCGGTTGAATCTTCATCTGCCCTTGTGAATAAGGCAAAATCATGGTGTGATAGGGCATGCAGTGGTGGGTCTGACATAGCTAACAATGTGATTTTTGCTCGCAGGGTAAGATGGATTGGGAAAAGGTATAAACATATCAAGGGTGATTGTGTCATTGTAAATTTTAACATCCCCAATGTGGCCCATAGATTGTTCTGGGACGGTTCCAATATTACCAGCGAGGATTATCTGAGACCTATTCCCCTAGGGTACTTTTACCCACCCTCACCACCGGTTCTGGGACCGAGGTATTTCCGCCCTGCCAACCGCAGGGAAACTAGTCGCCCTATGGTAGGCGGGCTTAGGCCCATGACACAGTTACTCCTTATCCCTGGGAGCATCCCGTCCCCTACTACCACGCCGTTTGAGGCGCTATAGCCCACGGGGAAGGAGGCATCACCAGTGACCCAGACCAACCGTTTTGCCCCCCTCTCGAATTTAGAGGAAATTGACTGACAACCAGTCCACATACAAAATACATGCCCTATGCCCAACACATTCATAGAAGCAGAGGTCTGCAAACTTATTAGTTGGAACATCGCAGGCTCAAGAGCTAAGAGGACAGATATATCCTGGATGGAGTTTATTAAGGCACACAATATTATTGCATGCCAGGAAACGTGGGATAGCTCCCCTGAATTCTGGGTTGATGGATTCATTACCTTTACCACACCTGCAGTCCCAAGTCGGTCAGGTAGAGCTAAGGGGGGTTTAATGTCCCTGTTTTCCCTTAAACTGAAGGGTAGTTTTAGGCAGATTCATTGCGATTCGCCAAAACTTTTAGTTGTAGAATGGGTAGTTTCACCAGTTTGTACTATCCTTGTTATAAATTTTTATAATGCCAGGGAGAGAATTATTGAAAGAGAACATCTGGTTGGGCTGGATAATTTCCTCTCACTGTTTAGTCTGAATAAATACACCAATTTCGAGTTGGTTTTATTAGGTGATTTTATGTACATCCTTGAAATGAATTATGTATAAGAGATGATATGGAAGATTTGCAGATCAATCAGGTGCCACATTTTGAACATTCTAAAGGGGGGGAGGCTCTCGAGGAGTTACTGGCATCTTATAATTGTTTGAAGCCAATATTACGGAGAGGGGCAACAGGACAGTTACCTTTAAGGGTACATCCCCTGGTTCCATAGTAGATTACATTTTTGTGTCTTCGGGCATATTAGCCAGAGTTAAGATATATAATGCACTCTTTGCAGTCTATAGTGATCATAACCCTGTTCTGCTTGTGGTACAGGGGGAGGATTGGCTGTATATAAAGCAACGGGGGGACCTGCTGGGTATAGCAGTACGCCCCACAGATCAAGGACGCAGACTAAAATGGGCGAACGTGGTACCTGAGAACTTTATGCAGGAAATGTTACCAAAGATTGGGCCCCAAATAGCGATCTGCCAGGAGTTAGGCACACCTGTACAAGCCATCATGAGAAGCTTTGAATTAATTTGCTCAGAGGTTTCAACTGCCCTAACTGTTAAATGCACCCAAGGTTCCCCCAAACTCCATAGGTGGTTCGACGATAGGTGCTCAAAAGCACACAGGTTATTAATGAGGGCACTGAAAAGCAGCCCGAGAGATAGGGGTAAAATCTTGGAAGCCAGAAGGGTGTACAAGGCAACCATTATGGGGAGAAAGAAAGCGCTCAAAGAAGCAGCTTGGTATAATTTAACTTCCTCAGCAGTTGTACGGGATAGCTCACAGTTCTGGGCCACTGTGAACCAATCTTTTCTTTCAGAATCAGATAACTGCATCATGGACTGTGTGATACCCGATGACAAGTGGTTAATCCACTTTGGCACAATTTACGGTCTCGGCGAGATGGCCAACCAAATCGAACCCTGGGAACCTTTAGTGTGTGCACCATTGGTCTTTACTGCAGCCGAGGTGGAAAGGGCTAGCCTAGAAACATCTAAAAGGAAAGCCCCTGGCCCGGATGGGGTGCCTGGTGATTTTTATTTGTTCGCACCAAAACTTTGGGCTGGGGTCTTAAGTCAGGTCTTCACAGCGGCCAATAGCAATATTTTCCCTAGAAGTTGGGCAACCGCGGTCATCGTGCCAATTTTTAAAAAGGGCCAGCGCGACGACCCAGGCTGCTACAGGCCCTTCTCCCTTCTGGACTCTGCCATCAAGATCTTAGGCAGAGTCCTACTGTCCCAACTGAGAGAAAACATCAAGAAGGGGGAGGGGCTGTCAAACTTACAGTACGGGTTCAGGGACAAGAGGGGAACTGTGGACCAATGTCTCAACCTGCAACTGCTAATCTCCAAGTATACATTCGCCAAGGAGGGGTCCCTGTTTCTTGCATTCATGGATCTCTCCTCGGCCTTTGACTTGGTTAACAGTGCTAAATTGTGGCCAGCCATGCTGAAGATGGGGGTGGATGGCTCTCTGGTGAATTTCATAGCCTCATTACACCAGAATCTGTTTGCCAAAGTGAGAGTGACAAAAGAGGGCAGGTGTACTAGTTGTTTCAGATCGGAGAGAGGGGTGCGGCAGGGCTGCATCTTGGCCCCCCTCCTTTTTACGATCTATATAAATGGGCTTGAAAAAAACACCTGGTGGCTCCGCGTGTAGGAGAGAGAAAAATACCAGCTCTCCTATACGCGGACGATGCTGTCCTGATAGCTCGCACTGGGGTGGGCCTTCAACGCCTGTTAGACTCATTTGGCACCTTCATGGACCAGTTAGATCTTAAAATCAACACCAAGAAGTCCCACACCATGGTGGTGGCCCGAAAGAAGTATAAAACTATTTCATTGCACTGTAAACGAGAGGTTGTGTCCCAAGTAACATCATTCCCTTACTTGGGCGTTACTTTCGATGAGAAGGGCACCTGGGGTCCACAGATCAAGCTAAAAAAACTGGCCATGACTAGAGCCGCTTCAGCTCTTGTGGGGTTCGCGAACAGGCTGGGATCAAGACCCATGGAGGCTCTTCTAAAAATATACAACGCAAAATGCGTCGCAATAGCTACATATGGCGCACCTTTATGGGGGTACTTGTCCCAATATCTTCTACAAAGGGCAGAAAACAAATTTCTTCGACAACTTCTCTCTGTCCCCCAATCCACCCCTACTTTTTCGATGCACGCAGAGTTTGGTCTAGATTACATCACAGACAAGTTGAGACTGGCTCCCCTAACGTGCTGGTTGAAGTTATGGCTTAACGAGGAACTCTCTCTTAATCATGTCATCCTGGAGGACGTCATGTCTTATGATCACAGGAAGAAAATCCCCTGGTTAGAATATGTACGACTAGCTTTTGAAAAACTAGGTCGCCCAGGATTATTTAATTTGCCATCTTCTATCAGGGTTGAGGATATCAAATGGGTCAAAAAACATTTCATGGAGAATGTAAGGCTGACTCGGGAGGAACTCGAGCTGACAAAAACATCAGTAAGATCACACTACATGCTGTTATCCTCCCCATCTTTAGAGCCATACCTCACCTTTGTAACTAAACCCTTACACAGACACCTCCTAATTAAATTTAGATTTAATCAAATTCCTTCTGTGTTGGGCTGCTTCCAGCAATGGAGCACGCCGGAATCAGGAGTTCCATGTAAATGTGACGATTTTTCTACTCAGGACACGTTGCACTTTATGATGTTTTGCAGTGCATTTAGGGAGCCAAGAATTAAATATTTATTACCCATTTTAAAAGAAGCTGGATTCATACAAGTCAGGCCTGCCCTGTTATACTTACAGTCTTTAGGCAATATTTTTACTACATATTCTGTGGCTAGCTTTTTAGTTGCAGCATTTAGAACAAAATCAAGGCTCAATAAGGGTAATGCTGTAACATGATTGTTGATATATATGTCCTGTTATTTATGACTGTTTAATGCGTCGCTAAAACTGAAGATCTGTACGTATTCTTTTTAACCTGTATATATTATTGTGTTTTTATTGGCTTTTATGATTTTAATCAAATCGAATGAAGTGTATTTTGACTTGACTTGAACTGCAGCCCTGTACTGTCTAATTGTTTAGTACTAGTTAGTAAGTTGTAGTAAGTACTACTTGTCAGTAACCTAACCATCCATTTAGCAAACAACTTCATGCATGCACTTCCTTTATGTCCCTTAAAAGATTTATGGTTATCTTCTTATCCAAAGATTTGTTTTTCTTCATTTGTTGTTTGTCCATGCTGTGTTTTTTTCTCTCTCCAAAAAACTTTCCTAAAAACCCCCATTCCCATCAATTTTTCAAACCCTAACCCTCTTCCCCCAGGCTGTGTGGTTTTCATCAAGGTGTGACTAAATGACACCAATAATTCCACACGCTTGCTGGGGAGGATAAGGTCAAAAGCAACAGAAAATCAATTTCAAGGCAGTTCAAGGAATACGAGGATATATTCTTATTCTGCTTGACACACACCCATGAGTATTTGCAAATGAATTCAGAATGTCATGTCCGCCATTGAGTAGATTCATCATCAACAACATCCTCCTACACGTGACTAAAGCGTTCGCTGCTGTGCCCTTCAGTACTAGTTCTTGTAGTAGCCATAATTCATGCAACTAGTAGCTAACTTTTGATTCAATACGTTAGCATTGCTTAGGCTACAATGTATGGCACTGTTCTTGTGTACTGTACTATCGTACTGTTCTAATGCTCCTCTAAGACCACTCAATGTCTCATTTCCTTTTTTTTCATATGCTGCTACTGCCAGTGTGTACCACTACTACTACCATTACAACAATGCCATTTCATCTGTCCAGCATTCCATAGCCAACCTTATTCGCCATTTGCCATGCAGCCAGCCCTGTGCCTAGCCCTATTCTTATACAACAACAGTGGTCCCATGCAAGAAGAGATGAAAGGAAACAATAAATATAGACACAATGGAGACTATATTAAGTAGAATGACTTGTCCAGCCGGACAGGGGTCAATAATTTTTACTATACAATCGATAAATCACATAGAATACCTTCAACAATTCTTTAGAGTAGGGCACAAGCCTGTACCCCTACGTTTACAGATTGGCAAGGTGAAGAGATAGTAAAGAGACAGAGAAGAATATTTAGGCAGAAGTATATGATTTCTGTCATAAAGCAGTAACAGAAATTCAGTTCACACCATTACAAGCATATCAAATTCGGTATACAGTTCATAGTATATGGTGTTTCAACAAGTCGACGGCGTTTCGATCCCATTTACAAAATCAAAGGGATCATCATCAGGACAAGAAATATGCCTAAATAATACAAGCCACAATACCTAAGGGGAAAAAAGGAGATAGAGAAATGTTAAGAAACAAATCGTAGAGTTTGTGTTTAAAACCAGTGAGAGTGATGTCCATCGGCAGTGAATTAAAATACACGAAACACGGAGTGCTGAAATCTCATTAGTTCAATATGGGCAAAAACCACGAGAACATACAGCGGTGTCATAACGTTCAGTTAGCTCAATTCTAAAGGACCGTCAGGACCCATGCATAACGTGGTGAAGAGTAGTCGGGACTAAAAATACGTACGGTTAGCTCAATTCTACAAGACCGTCATCTACCATGCATATCGTGGTTTACAGTAGCAGAGACTAAAAATATGGTGTGTCTCATCAGGAACCGATAGTGTGTAACAAGGGTGACGTCCGACACGTCACATGCATAACGTGGTGAAAACTAGCAGTGACTAAAATACGGCGTGTCTCAAACAGGGGTGAGTTAAAAAAGGGGGGTTAACACGGTCGTAACAAGGCTACCTGATTGGCCCCGAGTAAGGCGGTCAGTCAGAATGTCGGTAGAAGGACGGACATCACAGCATCTGTGGTGAGAAATTCAGTGATTTACCAACACGCACTAGGGCAACACATGCTACCCGTGAGGGAGATGGAAATACTTCTTACCAGTAAACGTGTAAATGATGTCATACACCGGCCAGGGCTCGGTTGTAAATGATTTGTTGCGCGGCTTGTGCGAACAATCAGGTCAACATCCTAAAGTCAAAATAGGCAAGTGAGAACCGTGGTATGGCAAGCACGGACAAAATAAAATAGGGGCGACGGAGAAGCTTACCTGAAATAGGGTGAGAGTTGCACGCCAACGGGTAGCTTGGTCGCATTTTTTCGGGAGCCTGGTTGGGAACAGTACAAGGGAGGAATAGGGGTCGGAAAACCATCCGTTAATGGAAGGACTCGAAGAGCCGCACAGCAGCCGTGGATAAAACCTACCGTATAGTAAGGCTTCAGGCGTCTTCCCTGGCAGTCGCGGTGGCATACCATGAAGCAGGAAGTTAAACAGAAACCAATGGTAGTGAGATTGTTGTTGATTGGATGGTGTGAGCCAATCAGGAGGTGCAGCTGTTGTTGTTGATTGAGAGTCGTCCTCCTCCTCCTCCTGAGCCAACAGCCGCCGATATTCGGCAACAAATGCCTCCAGCTTCCGTCGCCTGATTCGGATAGCCAACTCCTTTCTTGATAGTTTAGAAGGAGTATCTATATGAAGAAAGAAAAAAATACTGTAACCAATACTCTATAAGATTAACACAAAATATTTCAACGGAAAGTTGTGTCACAATAGCATTAGCAACTTGCAAGCACAGTACATAACATTTGTGTCATGTATCTATCTAACCTCCCACTTTGTCGGTCTCTGCTCTATCATTAGTGGGAGTTTCTGGAATTCTACTAGCACTATGGACTCACTACATTAGACTCAGACACCAGTCTTCTTCTCTCTTGTTTAGCGAAATTAGTACGTAAACTTGTGGAAGCCGGCATAATGCTAGCTCAGTCAGCTTGCACCCAAGTAAAATAGATGCAAGCCATGATGACGCAGACTCGCGTTACTGTTACCAGTACATGCAGGTGGGGGAAGCTCTTACTTTTCTATTATGGGTGGCACTGGCCATACTCTGTTAAAAGTTACAACAAGGGCAACTGCTCCATTAATTTAACTTTCACCCTGCCCTGCCCCTGACTACTACAAAAGGAAAATGAAGAAGATAATATGAACATCTATCCCTTCACATGATATTTGCTTATATAAGGGATGATTTTACGTGCTTTGTTTTTATTAATTGAGTGAACACCGATAGGCCACACATGAATGACAGAGTTGAAAAAAGTTATTAACATAGGTAGGGACTGGTCCCCGTAATCGCCGGAGGAAGGCACTTGTGACTTGACTTGATAATGAGAACTATACAATATAGATACACAATATATGCTGTGCTTGCAAACTACTGTTAGTCAAGGGAGTATTCTGAAAAATTACAACTTCTACTTGCGTCTGCTTTGCTAGTCTGGCACAGACGTGCGGTGTTACATGCTCTTCAAACTAACACTCTTCATCCAGTGACCGTCTACTCTGTCTACTCTACATACACCTATGCTATCTATGACGAAGATACCATCCAGGCATCCATAATATAATAATCCACATTTGTATAGCGCACAATCACCCGTTAGGGTCTCTAGGCGCTGGGGGCCGTCGGGAAGATTAAGCAAGCTATTGCCCAGAGTCGCATGGTGCTGGGCTAACCTGCCGCCGGAGCCGGGGATCGAACCCTGATCACCAGATTCCAGCGTCAGTCGCCCTGGCCGCGGCTCCACACCTCTTCCTCCATTCAACCACACCTCTCCATCCATTCAAAGTAAATGTCAATCATTCTTCTTAATGTCTCAACTGGACAAAACATACTTTTTATCACCGAAAAACACTCTTTTTATTTTATTTTGTAAACCGCCACCCATGCATCCGTGCTTGACTTACATTTGAATTTGACCCAAAGGATATATTGCGCACACATACAGTTTCTGTTTCACCCACCCAGTTCTCTTTTCTTTCTCCTTCCACGCATCCTTGCTTCAACCAGCCATGCATCAGATTCCTACCAGCCACCTCTGCCTGCATTAAAAAACTTATCATTCTTTGCCAGTCATTAATTTAACTCGCTCGTCCTTCCTTACACCCTTCTTTCCCTTTTCGTTCATCGCATCCATCAAGTTCATCTCTGATCTGACTTGGCTTCTTGATAAAACTTTCAGTGCTGAGTTGAAGTCAAATTTAGAGGAGGCCATTGGTTACTCGTCAACTCCCGCCACTAATGCTATTGCTAATGCGAAGTCAAGGGTGACTGTCTTCTACCTGGTTGACAAAAGCTTAGTTCTAAATTTGTAAGTCTTCTTAACAGTAAAGTGTACTTGTACTGTACAACATATACACCCCTGCTGCGAGCCTACTCTGCAATCTCAATAAGTAAGGAATATAATAGCTTACCACTGCCCGCCACTACCGAGGCATCCCCCACAGCAGTTCCTGTGGCACTGGTGGCACCATACCTGCCCCTGGAGTGACCACCTCCGCGCTGGCCCCCGCACTGGTGGTGGGCTGTGCCGATGGTGTTCCGCCTATAAAATACATTTCATATTTTTAGATGCCATATACACCACTCCCTATTTTGTTTAGGAATGAAAAAAAATGTTACGACATAAACAAATTTAATTATTTGTGACTCTCTAGTCTAAACTAAAAACTCCCCTTTCGGAAGGGGAGGGTGTTTTTATTTATGCTTAGCCATAACATGCTACACTTTTTGGCACAACTGATGAATGCTTGCTTTTTAACACACACTATTTTTCTCATAACAGGCAGAAGCTTCCCTTCTACGAACAAGAGCAATATGTTACTCATCATCATCACCACCAGTACGTTAAGTTCCAACCAGGTGAGGGGTCTCCCACAATTAATGTGTAAAATCAGCCACTGTTCAGTTTTCAAGAGCTCACAGTTTCTCTTCTATGAAGTTGATTTTATTAAATGTGTTTATATAATGCACAATTGAAAATTAATATACAGAGTACACACAGAGCTAGTTGTTTTACTTTTAATAAAGCTTTAAAACTTACATAGACTCTGTGGTTTTTGGTCATGAGTGAGTGAGTAAAGGGTTTGCAGTTTGCAAGCATGATTCCGTGACTCTGAGAGGTCGGGACTCTGACTCTGTAGTCTTATGTTCTGGGTTGTACAATCATTGAGGATCATCGCTGCATTCTGGAGCTAAATAATGACACTGACACACTAGCTAGTCAGTAAGGAGATTGGGGGTTCAACTTCTGTGATGACTGAGGTATGTGGAAAGTCTAACTGCGCTTATTATCACCAATGCCCTATTTCTTGTGCATAGTTCTGTTGTGCAGAATAGTCCCTGCAACAGTAATAGTATGTCCTCCTATATAATCAAAAAGTAAACTAGTATCTTATTCTTGGTGGCCATTGACATTTTATTTTTGGGATTTGTCAAAGCATAAACATTAAGAAAACTTCAATAGACATTATGGACAACCCAGAGGACTGCACTCAGTGCCTAGAGCTATTGCTGAATAGGAGTTTTGTTTAACAGCTTTTGCCAACTGTGCAAGCTTAGCTAGCTACACAAACAGACTAATAATAATAAATAGTAGTAGCACAGAGAGTCATAGTAGAGGCAGGATAAGAATTTAGAAACAGTCTACAAGAAGATCAAAGACAATTTCGGAAAAAATAGAATTATGATGAACGTTTGGAATAAACAGATGCTATAAAATTTAGGGCAGTATAATTATTAATATTAACAGGAACACTTACTGGGGCCAGCAGAAGAGCCCTCAGAGGACCGGTCCTGGCCTTCCTCCTCCGCCTGCGCCGCCACCGCCACCTCTGTCCTCTTGCCCCTGGGAGGGCCTGATGTACATGAAAGAAAATTCTGTTAAGGGTGAGGGATGCACACCTAATTTTCAAAACGTTTCATCCAGCTTCCTCTTTTTATTTTTTTGATAGCGTGCAGATTGGTGATGTGGCATGCCCAAATGCCACCAGGTATGACCATGGTGATTACAAATGGGACACGTTCATGCCCCAGCCAAATGCACAGCTTAGTGCCGTCCTTGCGACATTCAAAACTCTGTCAGTTTTACTCCAAGTTTTCATTAATAAACATTGACCGTTTCTCCTCTTTTACATCATTCTTCAATCACTTATTTTAGAGTCCACGTGTGGAACGTATGCCTTTTTTTCAAATTTCTTATATTTACTCTGTGCCCATCCGGACCTCTTGAATAAATACGATTAATGCCTGGCTCACCTCAAGCAGTGTTTATTCCATAAAAACTCAATGCTGGGACTCAAACCGCGGATCTACGGTTTGAGTCCCAGCCAGCCGGCAGACTGATGGTTTA
Source organism: Lissotriton helveticus (assembly GCF_964261635.1). Taxonomy (NCBI): domain Eukaryota; kingdom Metazoa; phylum Chordata; class Amphibia; order Caudata; family Salamandridae; genus Lissotriton; species Lissotriton helveticus. Next base: position 588,772,437 of record NC_136071.1, read on the forward strand.
CAATAGTGACCCCCGAAGAAGGGCGCTGTGCCGCCCGAAATGCATTGGGTTTTTATGGAATAAACACTGCTTGAGATGAGCCAGGCATTAATCGTATTTATTCAAGAGGTCCGAATGGGCACAGAGTAAATATAAGAAATTTGTAAAAAAAGGCATACGTTCCACACGTGGACTCTAAAATAAGTGATTGAAGAATGATGTAAAAGAGGAGAAAACGGTCAATGTTTATTAATGAAAACTTGGAGTAAAACTGACAGAGTTTTGAATGTCGCAAGGACGGCACTAAGCTGTGCATTTGGCTGGGGCATGAACGTGTCCCATTTGTACATGAAAGAAAGACACAAACATGGATGATTGTTGTCAACGAAATCAAACATTTAAAAAAACAATAACAAATTATTTCGGGGAAATAAACAACAATTGCACTAAATGTAAAGACCTATCTGATGTGGTCTACTAGGATATTAGTATTGCTGGATTCGCGGACCGTCTATTCGGAAAGTTATGTAACTCACTAAACCAACTCCAAAAAGGTTCTACTAGGACTGGCAGCACTCAGCAGCACGGGAAGTGACAGAGACAATCCGTCATGATTGCAGACCACTAAAAAATGTCCTACTAAATAGTCATAATATACTCAACCTATCAATCCACCACCACCATGTCTTCTAAATGGAAGGAGGACAAAGGAAGGACTGGACTTGAGTCTCTAGTCTCTAGTATTACGCAGTTCTGTAATGTACACTCATACATAATCACTCAGGCCAAATGAGCACAAAATTGAAAACAAGTAAGCATAGTAGCACCGCCACTGACTGTGGAGGTGAGCACCTGCAATCACAGAAGCTTTTGAAACATAATTTACCTGCAATGTAATCGGCAGCATTCTTGCTCTTCGGAAAAAACATATATTTGCAATATAACACAGAGCAGAAGAAAACAAAGTAGTTATTAAATAGCTACTAGTACTCACCAAGCCCAGGGATCTCGACACCAAGCAGGTCGAGCAGGTCTTGTTCCCGGTCCTGTATGTCGGACCACCGGTGCGTCACCTGGTTGTAGGTGCGCCGGACCCCTGACTCCTGATACATGGGCCGGCACACCTAACCCCTTAGCTGGCGATGCTCCTGGAGGCCGTACCCGGTACCGGGCCTGCCGCCTGCTGCGATGCTCTTCGGGAGGTGGTGCTGCACAAAGAAGACCAGTGCGGCCACCTCCACCGTGCTGAAGATCTCCCTGGGACTTACAGATTCCCCCATTAAAAGCCCGCAAGGGAGCCGGCTGCGGGGTGCGGGACTCTTCCCCTTGGACTTGCCGGCTCCCTTTGCCATGGTCCTGGGTTAAAGAAAGGAAAAATAGGAAAGAATAGGGGGAAAAAAGTACATAAACGAAAAGAGAGAGCCAAAAAAAAGTAGTTATTAAAGTAACAAAAAGTAGAAAAAAACACAAAATATAGATGTTCATAAATAGAGAGATAGATAATGAGTAAAAAAGATTTTTTAAAAGTTCAAACAAACAAAGGATTACAAAGATTAAAGCAGGATAGAAAAGCATGCCCAGAACTATAGCAATGAATGAAAAACAAGATGGCCACACCCATTGCAACCACGTGGGTAAGTTTGTGCGATATTGTCCCCGCGAGCACGCAAAAACGGACGCGAACAGGCAATTGCGCCCGGCAACAGGAAATACACAATGCGAGCATGCAACTTGCGCCCGGAAACGGAAATAGGCAACGCAAACAGTGAAAACAAGATGGCCGCGCCCATATACGACCGCATGGGTAACTACTACTACTTTTACGAACCACAAGTACGCTTTCACGCGAATTTGCGTACCGCGAATTTGCAAAATTCCCCCATACTTAGTTGATGGTGTGCGGAGGGTCTGTTGTGTTGCTGTCTTTTGGAGCTGTCTGGGTGTTGAAGCTGTCGTGGATGTCTGCTATCTTGCGGTGGAATCGCACAGGGTTTGCGAAGGCGGGATGTCGGTGTTGGAGCTGGGGCTAGAGAGTTTCTTCACAATGTTGAAGAGCTCCTTGCTATCGTGTGCGTTGTTGTCGAGGCGGTCTTTGAAGGAGGTCTTCTTGGCAGCCCTGATGAGGTGGTGGTGGTTGCGGACGGCGTCCTTGTGTGCTGCATGGCTGTCCAGAGTTTGTTCACTGTGCCATTTCTTCTCTAGTTTCAGGCAGGCTTGCTTGGAATCTAGGAGTTCTGCTGCGAACCAGCTGGCCCTCTTGCTGGTGTCTCTGTGGGGGGGTTTCTTTAGCGGGGTGAGGGTGTTGGCGCAGTCCGCGATCCAGCGTCTGAGGTTGTGGGCAGCGACGTCGGTGTTGAAAGGTTCGGGAGGTGGGCTGAGAGCGAGGTTTGCATGTAGTTGGTCTTCGGTGATTTTGGTCCAGCGGCGGTGGGGGGATCTGTTGGGTGCGGTGGTGTGTGGTGTTTTTTTTGAAGGTGAAGTGGATGCAGCGCTGGTCGGTCCAGAGGAGTTTGGTGGTGTGGCTGATGGAGATGTGCTGGCTTGAGGAGAAGACGGGTTTGAGAGTGTGGCTGGCAGAGTGGGTGGGCGTTGTGACAAGTTGTCTCAGTCCGAGGTTGGGGAGGTTATCGATCAGGGTTGTGGAGTTGTTGTCATTGTTTTTCTCAAGGTGAAAGTTCAGGTCTCTGAGGAGGATGTAGTCGGTGGAGGTCAGAACGTGCGTGCTAATGAAGTCGGCGATGAGGTCGCTGAACTGGGGGCGGGGTCCGGGGGGTCGACGAGGGTGCCTCTGAGGGTGGAGTTGGGGTCTGTGTGGATCTGGAAATGCATGTGTTCGGCAGTGCTGAGCCTGTTGTCGCTGCTAGTCGAGACCCTGATGCTGTTTTTGTGGACGATGGTGATTCCGACTTCGTCGGTGTGGTCTCAGTGGGTGATCTTGTAGCCGTCTGGGATGGCTATGGCGATGTCGGGGCAGACACACATCACACCCACTACAAAGTCACACCCTTCACACTGCACACCTCCTCACCACCCAAGAGCACACATCTCATGTATGCCAGGGGAACAGGACTAAGGGCCAACACAAAATGACCATACCATTACACAGCTGGGCACATATACAGGAATAACACACATACATCAAGACATTGCCCAGCCTACATGCAAACCTGTGCACAGCATCACATCCTGTGCTGACAGTGTACCCCAACCTGACATGGAAACAACGTAGCAAACCACTAAAAATAGAACTGCATGACAGGTAAAAGAGCCAACACAGATAACACATGTTTCAGTGTTTGAATGGACTGAAGACCCTGTCACCCCTGTTTAAAAATGTGATGTGGGCAAAGAGCTGGGTAATGTTGAAGTGACACATAGAGCATGGGGCACAGGCAACCAAATTCACACACCAAAATAACTTTAATCAGCAAGAACACTGTCAAAACACACAACAGGAGTAACTGTCTTTATTCACATATTGCACAGATGTCACAGTATAACAACAGTAGACAAGAGCAAGGCACAAAATGCTGATCATATGCAAGATAATCTGCACAGGCAAGCTACAAACATGAAGGCCAGTGGGCATGGCACAGGAGAGACTCCAACACAGCAGAGCAACAGGGCCAGTGTCCATGGCACAGGGGAGAGTCCAACACAGCAGAGCAACTGGGCCAGTGCCCTTTGCACAGGGGAGAGTACAACACAGCAGAGCAACAGTGCCAGTGTCCATGGCACAGGGGAGAGTACAACACAGCAGAGCAACAGGGCCAGTGTCAATGGCAGTGGCACAGCAAGTACATGAGAGACTGCACAGGGGAGAGTACAACACAGCAGAGCAACAGGGCCAGTGTCTATGGCACAGGGGAGAGTACAACACAGCAGAGCAACAGGGCCAGTGTCAATAGCAGGTGGCACAGCAAGTACATGAGAGACTGCACAGGGGAGAGGACAACACAGCAGAGCGACAGGGCCAGTGTCTATGGCACAGGGGAGAGTACAACACAGCAGAGCAACAGGGCCAGTGTCCATGGCAGGTGGCCCAGCAAGTACATGAGAGGCTGAACAGGGGAGAGTACAACACAGCAGAGCAACAGGGCCAGTGTCCATGGCACAGGGGAGAGTACAACACAGCAGAGCAACAGGGCCAGTGTCCATGGCACAGGGGAGAGTCCAACACAGCAGAGCAACAGGGACAGTGTCCATGGCAGGTGGCACAGCAAGTACATGAGAGGCTGCACAAGGGAGGGTGCCACACATCAGAGCAACAGGGCCAGTGTCCATGGCACAGGGGAGAGTCCAACACAGCAAAGCAACAGGGACAGTGTCCATGGCACAGGGGTGAGTACAACACAGCAGAGCAACAGGGTCAGTGTCCATGGCACAGGGGAGAGTTCAACACAGCAGAGCAACAGGGCAAGTGTCCATGGCACAGTGGAGAGTACAACACAGCAGAGCAACAGGGCCAGTGTCCATGGCACAGGGGAGAGTCCAACACAGCAGAGCAACAGGGCCAGTGTCCATGGCAGGTGGCACAGCAAGTACATGAGAGGCTGCACATGGGAGAGTCCAACACAGCAGAGCAACAGAGCCAGTGTGCATGGCACAGGGGAGAGTAGTACAACGCAGCAGAGCAACAGGGCCAGTGTCCATGGCAGGGGGCACAGCAAGTACAGTGAGTGTGTTTGACCGCACCCTTCCATGACCAGCAACCCACCCAGGTGGCAAACAATGGGCAGGACTAGCAAACCTGTATGAGAGACAGGTGTATGAGGGGGACTGCCACTCACATTTGGCTGTCAGGCGGACTTGGAGCTGGCTGTGTGTCGGAGACAGCAGGAAAACTTGATCGGGGAGACAGAGGCCCAGGTGATGTAGGGCTATCAGTTGTTTGGCAAGCTGGATGGCTGTTTGGACCAGGTGGTATAGTGGCACGTGGAGGTGGAGTCATGCAGACCTGTGACACAGTGTGGGTGGGAGAGGTTGGAGGGGTGCCCTACCACTTTTTGGGAATACGAAATGGCTTCCCTGTCTTGGGGTTAATGGGAACTAGTGATGACACAACAGGCACACACACCAACTGTCCTGCATCAGGTACAGACACTGGCACTACCTCTGGTGACGTGCTAGATCCTGCGGAATGCTTTGTCTGGCTACGCCTTTGGACCACCTTCCCCTGTTTGCCAGGTGTCCCACCTACAGTGCCCTCCTTTGCCTCTTTGCCAGGGGTGGCCCCTACAGTGCCCTCCTCTACCTACTTCACTGGGCTTGGAATTGGAGTTGATGTAGTAGGGAGATGTGGCCCTGTGCCCTTCCTTGCTACACAACACCTCCTCAGTGGGCACAGACACTACACGCCTAGATCTGCCTGACGTTTTAGGGACAGGAGAGTTCTTTGCTGGTGATGCCTCCTAGGCATGTGAGCATGATGTCACCCTAATTGCTTTTTCGGCCTTGCTCTTCCCTGACGGTCTCTTGTCCCTGCATTCTGGGGTGGCTCTGCTCTTCTGTGGGGATGGTGTCTGTGGGCGGGACCGCTTGGGTTGTGTCTCCTTGTGCTGTATTGTGTTTGTGATGCATGTGAACCATGGTCACTGTCATCTGATGTGTCCACTGACTGGGGGGTGGACAAAGGCACCTGAGCAGTAATGGGAGCATGTGCCTATTGAAGGGCAGACGTCACTGCGGATGACAAAGCCTGGACTGTACGGTGTAGCCTACCCACGTCAGACTGTATGCCCTCCATGTAGGCAACCACCTGGCCTAATTTCTTGTCATGGTCACTGAAGGCATTGAGCAGGGCGGTCTGGCCCACACAAAGTTGGCGCAGGAGCTCTACAGACTCAGCACTGAGGGCAGCAGGGGGGACAGGTGCAGGCTCAGCGGTGCCAGGGGTGAATGTAACTCATCCCCTCTTACTGACACGGACACGGGCAGCACCAGATGAAGTAGATGGGAGGCTTGGCACTGGCCGCTGTGTGGTAGATGATGTTGCTGACTCCCCATCCCCTGTGCCTGCCAACATGAATGCATCACCGCTGGCATCAGATGATGTAGTACTCTGAGTCTCAACCACGGATTCCTCCTGCATACTACGGTCCCCTTCAGATGCGCTGGTGAGGTCTGTGTCACTGGCCTCCGGTGCAGCTGTGGTGCTCCTCTTGCCACCACTGGTTTCTGGCTCCCGTTTCTCCGTGTCCACTGGTGATTCTGCATGAGATAGAGATGCAGGGTTGTGTTACTGTCATCATCAGGACAAAGCAATCCAATCAATGCAGTACAGGGAATGCCCAAATCAACATGGTGACCACCACGCCCTGCAATCACATTGCAGCAACACACTACATAGACCACAACAGTGCCTGTAACACAGAATATCTGCCATGACTTAGCGATGTTGAGGCCACACAGCAAAACACCCTGCCTGTGGATGAAGTGTACCAGACACACAACTTGCCCTGCCCACAACTAGGGACATGATGTGGGGACAACATTCATTGCCACTGACAGACCTTCAGGGAACATGAGGGGTCAACACACACACCTATTAGGACATGAAAGTCCACAATGTCAAGTAGGCCATACCATGCTCCATGTGGTACTCTGGGGCACCTTGTTGTCAGATGTGTGGGCCTCACCGATCATGGTGAATGCAAAGTAGGCATACATAAAGTCACACTCAGATAGTGGACCCTACTGTGCACCCCCTAATAGATTCCCCACACTATACCAATGCTGAATGACCCTGTGGATCCTAACACATCTGGCTATGAGAAAGCACCGCAGGGAGGATCAGTTTTGTAAGGCCAGTTTGGCCCAATGCCTGACACTAGCACACATCCCAGCAGCCACTCACATGACACAGCACAGCACCACCACACGAACCTCACATGGGCCACCGCTGCCACAGTGCCCTGTACACATGCATCCGCTCCCAGCCAAAGTCACCCTCCCCAAATAATCACCCCTGCCTTGCTGGCGATACTCCTTCAGACGTGCATCCAGCTCCGGATTAGTCACTGCCAATATGCGGATCATCTGTGATGTTAAGTTGCACCGGCCAAATGCCCAGTGCGCAGTTGCAGCCCCAATGTCATCTCTGCCACGTTCTTTGCCAGCCGGCTGATGCCGTCCCACCTCTTGTGGCAGTGGGTGCGTCATCAGTTGGATACCCCCAGGGCTCGCACCTTTCCTGCAATGGTCCTCCACACGGCCTTATGCTGGTGTACCTTGAGCTGCAGGTATAGGAGAACAGAAGGGTAAATGACCAGTTACACAGTGTCATGTTCAATATCTATCAGTACAGTAGCAAGACACAGACTCAGGACCTTTTGTAATCTCCCTCCATCCCAAACTGGGGGACACCTCACAAGGGCACTCTGCATGGGCCAAACAGATGTGAATGCTGGCATACATGAGGGCGTAGAGGTCTGATATTCTCACACACATGCAGGATGACTGCGCTGAACCCCCTCAGTGGCTTGCAGACATCACCAGTCCCATGCATGTCTGCCCACTACATACATCACATATCTACCTGTGTCTGTGTCTAGAAGCACTGTGTGCATGACTGGGCAGCATTCAAAGAGCATGTCCTGTGAACATATGCGTTTGTAATGTGTATGGCCTGGGGGCACATGGACTCACCAACAAAATACCCATCTACAAAAGTGTGTTTGTGTGCAATCATACAGGGCTGAGATGGTGCATATCTACTATTCAATGTGAATGAACAGGAGCAAGGACCATGTAAGTTTGGTGATGTGTCCTCGTTTGGGTGGGCAGGCACTGGGCCTAGTCTCTGGGTTCACACTGAGTCGGACAACAGGGGCACGCAGAAACATTCACCCGAGCAATTACTGTCCTGGCACCTACATGTCGAACATCCTGTGGCTCTGTATGGCTGACAATGTAACACACTCCACTCATACATACAACTGCAGGCAGGGAAAATAGTGACATTGGAACACAAACACTTCCTCGCCCTGGAGACAGTTTGTTTGTCAGTGTATGACACAACCCCACACCCTCAGGCATATACTACAGCAGCACAACCACATGTCTAACCCCCCCTGCCTTACAGCTCCCTTAATGATGACTTACCACTATATTGGGGCCACCATACAGCCTTTGGTACTGTGCCTGCTCCTCGTCCACTAGGGACTCCTCGGTTGTGAATGGACTGGCACGGATATTCTCTGTCCTGTGGACATGGAGCACCTGTGGTGGAAGTGAGTGGTGAGGGGTCTCAGGCAGCAGGCACTTGAGGAAGCAGCAGGAGAGGGTCCCAGGCAGGGGGCACTTGAGGCAGCAGCAGGACAGGGTCCCAAGCAGCAGGCACTTGAGGCAGCAGCAGGAGAGGGTCCCAGGCAGCAGGCATTGTGAGCATTAGAAATCTGAGGCTCACTCTCACAGATGTGTAGCCCCCTGGGATCATTTGTAAGGTGCAAAGCTGCAACAATTGGTTGTCCAGGTCTGCCCCATTCAAAAGCATCCAATGACCGCCTCCGCGGTGGCGGAGCACACATTCCGCGATTTTCAAAACTGCATCATGTCACCGCAATCATCGCTCCCATTGGCTGTAGGCAGTGCTCCATGGCGCTGATGCACCGGAGGGGCCATGCGGTAGCTACCGCGATTTGGGTGGTGGAGCATGCCCACCACCATTTAGCCCTGTCTCCATGCTACTGGCTACCACACTTGTGAAGGGGGTGGTGCTGGTATCACACCGCCATGGCCAGGCGGTAGCTACCACGATTTGGGTGGTGGAGCATGCCCACCGCCATCTACCCATGTGTCCATGCCAATGGCTATCACACTTGTGAAGGGTTGGTGCTGGTGTCACACCGCCGTGGACAGGCGGTAGCTACCGCGATTTGGGTGGCGGAGCATGCCCACCACCATCTACCCATGTCTCAATGCCAATGGCTACCGCACTTTTGAAGGGGTGGTGCTGGTGTCACACCGCCATGGCCAGGCTGTAGCTACTGTGATTTGGGGCACATGCAATGGCAATGTCCATCGTGAACACTGCATCAGTACACAGCAGCAACATGGTTAAGGGCACATCATTGTGCACACAATGCCATTATTCCATATAATCCACAGGTGGACGCACGTTATATGTGACGCACATTGGTCTGTGGTCCCTGCCATGTCACTTATGCATTTGATGTTTGATGATGCTTCACAGTGTTAAGCTTCTGTCAATAATGTGTGACTAATCAATGTGTAGTGGGTCAGTGCTGACCTTGGCAAGGCTTGTCTCACTGTATGGTGTTGTTACTTACTTGTGCTACCATATCAGCTCATGCACACAAGTGACAGTTTTCCAGCTACTTTAATCATTGGGTTCTGGATGTGTGCCAAGTTCACATGATGCATTGAGGTGTGACAGGTACAGCAGATGGGTATGAGACAGTCATGGTCATTTTACACACATTTGTGGATGGTACGGTACGAGCCGTGCACATGTGAAATTTGGGGTTCTGTATGTGTGCATTCTCATTGACCTATGTGTAGTTTGCGGCACTTGTGTATTATAAATGGAGAAGTGTGCCCTCTGTGGGTCTCAAATGTCCAACCATGTAACCTGGTGTGCCACGCATCTCGCATGGCAGTTTTTGGTTTTCTATGACATCCTTAACGGTATGTGCTGTGTCCATCTCATGATGGTTGTCATTGACATTTGTCCATTTACATCTGAACTAGGAGGTGGCCTAATCTTATACGTCACCTGATAGTGCTGGAGGACATGGAGGATATAGTGATCATTCGCAAATTCCGCCCCGACAGACCGACACTGAAGACCCTTTGTGATCTGTTGGAGACCCACCTGCAGCCTCGTCGCCACTACCCAACAGCTTTCACACCCACATACAAAGTTATGGCAGCCCTCCACTTTTTTGCAACTGGTTCCTTCCAGGAGACCATGGCCAGCACTGCAGGGATGTCGCAACCCATGTTCAGCCCGGTGCTGAGGCATGTTCTTGCAGCCATGATGATATATAAGGATCGATACATACATTTCCCCAGGGTAGCGGAATTGGCTGGTGTGAAGGGTGACTTTTATCCCCTTGGGCACATCCCCCATGTTGTTGGTGCCATCGATTGCACCCATGTAGGTCTGGTGCCACCACAGGCGTGTGAGCACATTTTTAGAAATTCGATGAATGTGCAGGTGGTGTGCCTTGCGGACATGACCATATCACATGTGTGTGCAAGATTCCCCTGCCCAGCCCATTATTCGTACATCCTGAGGAACAGCATGGTGCCCCGCATGATGGCATATCTGCTTCCTGAGCGTGCTTAGATTGTGGGTGAGTATGCCTAGTGATATGGCGTGCTGTGTGTGTGACCTGCTGCCCTCTGCCTGTGCAACATTGCAATGTGTGTTTGTCATTCACAGGTGACTCTGCATATCCCAGCCGTCCATGGCTGCTGAACCCACTACGGAATCCCAGGATCCCGGCTGACGTCAGGTACAATGAGGCCCATGGCAGGACCCGACGTGTCATTGAGCGGACTTTTGGCCTGCTCAAGTCAAGAGTTCGCTGCCTTGACAGGACTGGAGGTGCACTGTCATTCTCGCCTGGGAAGGTCTGCAAGATCATTGTGGCATGCTGTATGCTGCAAAACATGGCCATTCACAAGGGGATTCCCCTGCTCCTGGATGATGGTGAGGACCCGAGGACCCCGCCTGTTCAGGGCCCTGAGTCCAGTGATGAGGACAGTGGAGAGGAGGAAGGAGTTGACATGCCTCAACAGCTCATCACCCGCTACTTCACTTAAAGGTGGGTGAAGAGATACGACTTGAACATTTTCTGGTGTGATTGCTGTAGTTGTGAAGGGCTATGCGTGGATGGTACAGACAGGCACATGTTGAGTCACCTGTGTGTGGAAATGTGGCAGTGACATTTCACATGTGAACGTATACAGAACTCTGTTTGTTGACACTTGCTGCACATTGTGTTGTCTGCCTGTAGACTTATGTGGATGTTTTGTGTAGTGTTATGTCTGTGATGCCACACTAACGCCAGTGACTGCTGTTCTGTTTTGTCTCCCTAGGTGCTTCGAAATTATCCAGCCCTACATACTGTACATCTTTTGGATACATCATGGACATTTTCACGACTGTAAATATTGCACTAAAAACAAAATGCACAAATTCAAGTGTGTAAGGTATTTTATTTACAAAGTTGACATGTGAGAGGTGTGGGCATATTTACATGAAGGTGGTGATGGAGCAGTGAGTTGACAGTCATGGTAGATGAGATGCAAGAGTAGACACAACATGGATGTGGTGACCAAGTTCAACAGACATTCACAAGGCAGTGTGGGGAAGGACAGTCTAAACAGTCAATGCAGCGGGGAAGAGGGTTGCCATCAGGGCTGGCTCCGTGACTGGCGTGTGGATGGTGCTTTGCCTCCAGAGACTCCCAGGCTCTTCTTTGGATGCCCCCTTGATGGGTTTGACGGGGGGCTGCTGCAAGGCCAGCAGTGTCTGAGGACTCACTCCTCTCTTTGTCCGCAGGGAAGGATGGTGCACTGTCATCCTGCAGCACGACAGAGGGGGGGCGGATGTGTTATTTGGGACGCATGCCTGTCCCTTAGTAACGCCACTTGCTGGGCCATGAGGTCTACCATTTGTCCAATGCGTGTGTCGATGGACCTCATCAGCAGGATGAATTCACATAATAGTTCGTCAGACCAGCCACTTTGTCCCTGGACCTGTTCATATGTCCCAATGACTCTGGTGAAGTGGTCCAGGGATGGTGTGCCAACCTCCTGAGGTCTGGGGGTGACCCTGGCACTCCCACCTGCCCTGCTGCCATGGACCTGTTGCCTCGCCACTGTGGGTCCCTGCACACTCTGTCTGCCCTCCACAGTTGTTGGTGTGTCCTGGTCATTCCCCTGGGATAGGGAGGGTGCTGCAGGTGGTACTGGTGGTGGTGGTTGCGGAGGTGGCAGCAGTGGAGTCACAGGCCGTGACTGCAGGGGTCTGCTGTGCTGGATGGGGGCCTGGGGCCTGTTGGTCCCTGGCACACCAGATAGGCCGGCCTGGAGCTCATCATCCAAACTATCCTGGGAGTCAACATCCGAGAGTCCATGTACCGGGGGTGGAGACTGGCTCTGCTGGTCGTTGTCCTCAGCAGCGAGTTCTTCATCACCTGTGGATTAGATGGGGAATGGTCAGTGTTGGGCACTGTGCAAGAATGCTGTTAGCTGTGTGTCATCGACTGTCTGTACACTATACAATTGAGACAACTTCACTATTAATATTAAGTGCAATACTGGGCGTTATTACATGGTGCAGAGGAACATCAAATACTAGTACATGTCAGGTATCAATGCATTGCATGCAATATGTGCTGTGTGTAGTGATGCAGGTCTCCCACTCACAAACAGCCAGACCAGGGAAGATGGCTACCTACCTGTAAGTTTGTTTGGTAAACAGTGCAATGGCTTTCAGGTGCTCCTGGGTGGGAGGGAGTGCTCCATGCTGCTGGGGCGTGGTACATGGGGCATGGTGGGAGTCATGGAACAGGCCTCCTGCCCCCAAACAGGGCCTCCCAAGCAAGATGGCTACCTACCTGTAAGTTTGTTTGGTGAACAATGCAATGGCTGAAACATGCTCCTGGGTGGGGGAGGCCTCTATCCTGCTCAGGTGTGGGACAGGGGGCATGGTGGGAGTCGTGGTACAGGCCTCCCACCCCAAAACAGGGCCTCCCAAGCAAGATGGCTACCTACCTGTTAGGTGAGGGTAAACAGTGCAATGGCTGACTCATGCTTCTGGGTGGAGGAGGCCTCCATGCTGCTTGGGTGTGGGACAGGAGGCATGGTGGGAGTCGTGGTACAGCCTTCCCACCCCCAAACAGTCTGAACAGGAAAGATGGCTACCTACCTGTTAGGTGAGGGTGAACAGTGCATTGGCTGACACAAGCTCCTGGGTGGGGGAGGCCTCCATGCTGCTGGGGTGTGGGACAGGGGGCATGGTGGGAGTCGTGGTACAGCCCTCCCACCCCCAAACAGCCAAAACAGGGAAGATGGCTACCTACCTGTTAGGTGAGGGTGAACAGTGCAATGGCTGACACATGCTTCTGGGTGGGGGAGGCCTCTATGCTGCTGGGGTGTGGGACAGGGGGCATGGTGGGAGTCGTGGTACAGCCCTCCCACCCCCAAACAGCCAGAACAGAAAAGATGGCTACCTACCTGTAAGTTTGTTTGGTAAACAGTGCAATGGTTTCCAGGTGCTCCTGGGTGGGGGAGGCCTCCATGCTGCTGGGGTGCGGGTTATAAGGCATGGTGGGAGTAGGAGTGCAGGCCTCCTACCCCCAAACAAGCCTTCTAAGCAAGATGGCTACCAACCTGTACGTTTGTTTGGTAAGCAATGCAATGGCTGACACATGCTCCTGGGTGGGGGAGCCCTCTATCCTGCTCATGTGTGGGACAGGGGGAATGGTGGGAGTTGTGGTACAGGTCTCCCACCCCCAAACAGGGCCTCCCAAGCAAGATGGCTAGTTACCTCTTAGGTGAGGGTGGAAAATGCAAAGGTGTTTGGGTTGTGCAAGAAAGTACTCATCAGTGTGTTGGTTAACATTTGTTTGTACTTACCAGCCTCCACTCCCCTGAATACTCCTGTGAGACTCACAGGATGCAGTATGACAAGCACCTTCTCCTCCCATGGTGTGAATGGTTTTGGTGCAATGGGAGGGCCACTGCCAGTCTTGTCAGCCAGCTCCCGGTTCTTGCTTCTCCTCTCTTTGACAACCCTCTTGAGATCATGCCACCGCTTCATGATCTCCTTCTTGGATCGCGGGGTGGTACCTTCTGCATTGACCCTTTGAACTATCCTTTCCCACATTTGTGTCCTTGTGGCTAATGGGGTCTGTTGGAGCAGGCTACCAAACAGTTGTGGTTCCACTCTCACTATCTCATTGACCATGACTGTCAACTAACTCTCTGTGAATTTGGGCATTTTATGTGCTGCCATGGTGCGTGATATTTGAAGTGTTTGTGGGTGCAGGGGTGTGTGTGGTGGGTGTAGTGTTGATGTGTGAGGTGTGTTGTGTGCTGGGGGATTGTTGGTGCTGGTGTGATGTTGGTAGTGATGATGGTAGTGGTGGTGGTGGTGGTGGTGTGTGTTCTGTGTTCTTTTGCCTCTCCTGTCAGATCTGGTGTATGCCCTTCTCTTCTGGAGTGTTGCAAAGGATTGTGGTCAATAAAGGGGCTGGTTTTATACTCAGCTGTAAGGGTGTGTCCAAATGGAATTTTGCTGTCAGGTGTGTTGTGGGTGTAGTCCTGGGAATTGTATTTTTTGGGGCATCTGTTTTTTCATTGATATGTGTTTGTGTATTTGAAGGAGATGGCTACTTTGATTTGTGCTAAGTTTGCCATCGTTGCGGTGTTTTGGCATCGTCCGCCATGGTTTTCATGTACCGTCCGCTGCGGTGGCTATGCTGCAGCTCTTCCGCTGTCTCTCCCATTCACTCCTGTGTGCGACCACTGCGGTCGGAAACAGCGGATCGTACTGCGGGACCATCAGGGATATCCTAATTTCCCGTGCGGTGTCTCTGCTTTGCTTGCAGCGGGTTGTAGCTTTTCTGCTGCGTTTCCGACTGCCGCGGTCGGTTTTTAGACGTCACCGCCAGCGTCGGCCAGGTTTGTTAGCCCGCTACCGCCGCGGTCGTTTTTTTTTGGTGGTTGATCCTAATTTGATTGCCAGCTTATCTGCGGTCCCAGCGGGCTGTTGTTTCACACCTCCGTGGCAGTTGGCGTGATTTTCACCCCATTGCGAGGCCTACGGGTAGTTACGCGCTATATAAATATAATTTTTCATTTCATTTCATTATCCTAATGGGGCCCCTAGTTTTGAAAAATATATACAATGGCTACAAAAGGAACAAAGCTACCAAGAGTTCCGAATGGAACAATCCATAACTTAATTAACGCCCAAAACATCCAAACAAAACAAATGCATAAATATTTAGAACAACAGGTAAAATTGTACCCTAGTACTAAAGGAATGGAATACTTAAACATAATATCCAAAACTCTCCTTTAAATCTGTACCACCAACAAATTCCTAATAAAATACATCCAACAATAAAATGCACATAAAATTAAAATATTTTATTCCAAAAATAATTATTGTTGCAATATATTTTTAATAATTCATAAATATATATACACACATTATTAATATTTGTAATAAAATTACAATTAACAATAACAATAAAAACATTACTCACCCACAATAAATACAAATAAACAACTTACCAAATGTATTCCAAAGACTGCAAAATCCATGTTCTGACAACATAATCCATGAATATAAAAATAATGTTGCCCAAAAAAAAATGGAAAAAAAAAACTATACCCAAAAAGAATAATCCACATAATGAAAGTCCTTCCGAAATACATAAAAAACCTGAAATTATATAAAAGAGTAAAAAAACGCTCCAGGAAAACCAAATAATATAAAGAAGTGTTAAAAACATATTAGTTAATGAAACGAACACACACTTCTTTAAAAAAAAAAATGACTCCTTCCGATACTGTGGTAAATAAATAAATAATACCCTATTTTTGAATGCATAAATGAATAACAGATAGCTCAATAAATAAGAGTCAAGATTCGAGGTAGTAGGAGTTTTGCAGGTTTAATACAGCATAAGGACAGGAACAGGACGACCTGCACGGGAATAGGATGGCAGCTGCCGGGGACAGGATCGGGACAAGGGAAGCATAGGAAGGAAGGAAGGATAACTTTTAATAACAGTACATGAGCATATATACATAACGCAAACACATAGCATTACATTGCAATAGGCGTAGCAGTGGGTGGAGCAGAAAGCGTGACGCGTAGCAGTCGCGAAAGATAAGGGTGAAAGTAGGTGTAACAGGGCGTATACATAGACATGTGATGCAAACGTAACAGAATATGTCATGAATGGGGCGGAACCCATGGAGGGGGCTACCTAAGGAGCCGGGACCTCTAACCTGATGGTGCGCGCAAACTGGCAATGACGTGTTACTAGGAGAAACTGGGGGCTATGAACTCTGTGCTAGGAGCAGAGACTGAAGTCTGGAGAGTCAGGGCGACATGTACCTAAGCAGTATCTAGTATCTGATGTTTAGAGAACATGTTGATATAAACTAGAAGTCAGGAGGGGAAAAGCTAACAGACTCTAAGACTGGAGCATGCATTATTCTACATGTAGTGCGTGATGAAGAATATTAAATGACCATTAAATGCAGTATTTCTCTTACATGGAGACATAAAAGCTAGACAATGACGGAAACTATTGATGCGATTCAGTAGCTTAGGAATGCAGAGAAGGAGGGCTGTACTGATAACTCGGGTCATAACATACTCTTGGCAGACTCAGAGGCAGAGCCAAGCGGAGCCGGGCACTGCGAGGCAGGAAATAAGTGAAGGGTCGAGGATACAGGTGGGGGCTGTATCGCTCCTCAGCGAGGCTTCAGGGGACAGGAGCTGAATCTGGTGTCCAGGCCCTTTTGAGGCCTAGAAACGGGAATTTTACAATGCATTAACGTGCACACTGAGAAACGTGGCAACGTAGCTTTACATAGACCTGATATTCGTATTATTCACGAGAACTGGAAACTGGCATACTAGAGGTGGACACAACTATAATTGCATCTTTAATCAAACATGGGGAATAACATATGCATATTAATCATGCACAGATAACATATGATGGAGGACGCGTAGGGACACAGAACATAGCAAAATTTACTTTTCCACATTCCCTCCTTGTCACTACGTTTCCTTCAGGAAACATCAATATTCATGATACCATCTATCATTTCATACAGTATCATTTGCTCGTCTCGAATTTTCTTGGAACGGGATTTAGAACGGGGCTTGGGACTAGGAATACAAGAGGTAGCACAAATGCCGCAAATCGCAGGGCCACATTGTATACAGAGGCAGCAGCTAAATATGATCGCTACTGCAATACCTAGAAAGGACAAGACTTTCCATCCCCAGGCGGAAATTATATTCCAGAACCAACCGGACCATGTCCAGGTGCCTGGATTTTGGTGTAACAGATGGGCAATTTTATGAAGTCTGGTTATAGCTGAATAAACAGACGGCGCGTTATTTGGAATGAAAATGCAGCAACTAGATCCGATGACTCTACAGGCCCCGCCCCTATCGGCCAGTATGACGTCAAGGACGAGACGATTTTGGAGCACGACAATTCTCATAAAGGATTGTTCTTCGGTTAAATTACTTAGAGCAGAAGTAGTCTCAATTACTACTGCTTCGAGGGTTCTGGTTAATCTACGTATCAGTTTACTATTCACAACTGTACCTAAATAAGGAAAGACACCTTTATTGATATCTATATATTGTTCTAGAGCAGTTTCAGTATAATCGACAATCGGGAGGTTTCTCTTGTGTCTAGTATGTACTAGGTGGGAATTCCTATGGTAATCGGGTGGGGCTAGAAAAACAGGTGGCAGTAGGAAGGCAATGTAACAGGTTCCCTCCCAATCGAGGGGCAGACGAACATATGCGGTCTGACCACAAATAAAATAAGAATGACGTGAAGCTTTGAAAATAGATTTCCTACTGTCACTATACTTGACAATAGTAGTACAATCACTGTCCTACATGTACGGAACCATTATTTCGGACACATAATTCGCCTTTGACTGGTAGTACTGAAATAGCAGGTAAGTCTGGAGTAGTATCAGACTGAACATTCAGGACCATGAAATTCGAAGAATAGTTACCTAAATTGTAAACTTCATTTTCTAGATCTAACCCGGTTCTGTGGGGAAGACCTTGCTTGTCTGGAAAACATGTACTGTTAAGAAAAGACATATCTGTTGAGGACGACGTTAACGTGGACCATGCTCCACACGAACCATTATGTGAAAATGGATAAGGAAAGAGTGGCAGAACTCCCTTCGGCGTCTGGAAAGGGGGGAGTCGACCACACACCCAACAATTTGTAGCATTGCTGGTCTGGTGTGAGTAATGTAACATGCGGATGAAAGTATTATTTCGCATAGCGAGGCGGTAAGAGAGTTCATGAGGAGGCAGATCACTAAACGTGTGCTCTACTGTAACATTAGCAGACTTATTTACATGAGAAACTGGAAAATACAGGTAAAAGGCATAACTGGTGCAGGAAATCATAATGCTGAGAAATAATATGAAACATAGAAAAACGATACATCGGATTGAGTTTTGACTAACTCTCTCACTATGGGGGTCTATTTTATACATGTCAGAAACAGTCTAACCGTTTCACCTAGGGGAGGACTTAGACAATCAAACTGGCTGACTTATTTTACTAGACCGGAGTTTCAACTTATACTCCTGCTGCGGAGTTTTCTCTAACAGGGGAGGGTTTGTAGCAATGTCTTTTGCGGGACAGTCCTTAAGAATAGTACTTTGGCAGTCCTTCAAATCCTGGGAAATGTTCTTTGAGACGGGTTTCAGTCCATAAAACTTTTTCACGTGCGAAAGGTGCACCCAGCCTTTGCGACCCTCCAACTTCACGGCCGTACGGGTGGCGAGGAGGACCTGTCGGGGCTCCTTCCAGCGTGGCTCCAGCGGACTTGAGCGGTCAAAATTGCGAACCAAGACCATGGATCCTGGAACGATTTCATGCGGTGCCACCTCGGTATTGTCTGGAAATGCGGCGGCAACCTGTGAACGACAAGAGTTGAGGGCAGACATCAAGGAAGCTAGGTAATCTGTCAGCATATTACTTGAAACATCGGTAATACTTCGGGGTCTAGGAGTACCCCACATGTTAGGGGGGCGGCCGAAAACGACCTCATACGGGGATAGACCTGATCTGGAATGTGTGACCATGCGCATATAGAACAAAGCGACTGGCAGAGCTACTAGCCAGTCCACACCTTTCTCTTTACAAATTTTTGCGATGCAAATTTTCAGGGTCTGGTTATGTCTTTCTACGAGACCTGCTGCTTCAGGATGGCGTACACAATGGAACTTCCACTGGTACCCTAACAAAAGGGAAACGTGCTTCATTAACTCTGAGGAGAATGGCTGGCCGTTATCAGAATATACGACCCTAGGGAGTCCATAACGGGGGAAGAACTCACGAACCAACTGCTTGGCAGTGGTCACGGCTGTGTAATCTGGGACTGGATATGCCTCTGTCCACCTGGACAAAGCGCATACAACTACAAGGACATACTTGAAACCTCGACATCGCTCCATCTGAATATAATCCATCTGGAGGACTTCAAAAGGGTGGTCAGGAGGCTGGAATCCCCCTTGTTCCACCGGGACACTTTTACCTGGATTAAACTGACAACATATCATACAGGTACGGACTTTCTGCTTGGCTGCAGCTCGTAAATGCTTGTTGAACCAAATGTTCTGGATACTGTCTAACATAGCTTTTTCTCCTAAATGTGCTGGACTATGTGCGGTATTGATAATGACTTGAACCATAGAGTCGGGGAGAAACCATGTGGCTCTACCCTTCGTCACCCATCCTTGATCTGTCTGGACCCCTCCTTGTTCGGACCATTTCTTGATTTCATCGGGAGTAGCATGTAGCTGGATATCTATGACATCTTGAGTAGGGTCCTTAACTGTCATACATGTAATCGGATCTGGAGTGTGTGTCATGTTAACTGGAATGTCTGGAGTCTGTGCTGTAAGCTTGGCTGTGCGATCTGCTAGATCGTTACCCTGGGAAATAGTGTCAGTAACTTTCGTATGTGCTTTGCATTTCATGATAGCAATGGATGTCGGTAAATGTATGGCATCTAACAGAGCTTGAATAAGGAGACCATGCTGAATCTTGGTTCCATGAGAAGTCATGAAACCTCTCTCCTGCCAGAGCACTCCAAAGTCGTGTACGACTCCAAATGCGTAGCGTGAATCTGTGTAAACATTAACTTTCCGGTTCTTAGCGTGTATGCAGGCTTGTGTCAGAGCAACTAGCTCTGCTGCTTGAGCGGACAGGGTGTCAATACGGTGTGTCTCAATAACTTCGGTGTCAGTAGTCACTGCATATGCGGCGACTAGTTCTCCTGTACTTGTTCTCATACATGAACCATCCACATAAAGTGTCAGGTCGGGATCTGGTAATGGAATATCTGTCAGATCTTGTCTTGGCTTTGTCATGATGTTGACTACTTCCACACAGTCGTGTGTGTCCGGACTTAAAGTAACTGATGGTAACAGTGTAGCAGGGTTCAGGATGTTGCAGCGTCTGATTTCTATGTGTGGCTGGAACAGTGTCAATTCATAACCTGTTAAACGTGCGATTGTCAAGTGCTGAGTCTGTGTTCGGTTTAAAAGAACTTCCACGGAGTGTGGAACTTGTACTGTCAGGGAGTGTCCTAATACTATGGAATCACTTTGTCTGATAGCTAGTGCTGTGGCTGCAACTGACTTGAGGCACGCAGGCAGAGCCTGGGCTACAGGATCCAATGTGCTCGAAAAATAAGCACAAGGCTTGTATTGTCCTGCTTGATCTTGTGTGAGAACAGATAATGCTGTACCTTCACGTTCAGTGACGAAAAGTGTAAAAGGCTTACTGTAGTTCGGTGTAGCTAGAACTGGAGCTTGACATAGGGCTTTCTTTAACTCATTGAAACTGAGTGTATGTTCAGATGTCCAAGGGAGGACAGACGATACGGCTGTCTCCTGTGTCGTTAACTGTATCAGTGGCTTGGCTAGAAATGCATACTGAGGAATCCATTGTCGGCAGTAAGAAGTGAGGCCGATAAAAGCACGTACCTCCTTCTGGGTCTTGGGCTGAGGAAGACTCGCTATTAACTGGATACGGTCTGGTGTCAACTGCCTACCCCTCTTGGACAGTAAGTGTCCTAAGTATACCACTTGCTGGACACAGAATTGAAGCTTCGAAGGGGACACCTTGTGCCCCATCTCGGCTAGGAAATACAGAACCGTCAGTGACGCTCGCTCGCAGTCACGTTCAGAACGGGCTGTGATCAGTAGATCATCGACATACTGGAGCAGGGCAGTGTCAGTTGGCATGTGAACATTATCAAGCTGTCTCTTGAGTGCTTGACTGTAAATACTAGGACTTTCTGTGAAACCTTGAGGAGCTCGTGTGAACATATAGCTCCTTCCATTTAAACAAAATCCGAAAAGAAACTGGCTGTCTGGATGAATGGGAACACTGAAAAATGCGTTCTTGAGGTCGATTACAGTAAAGAACGTGGCTTCGGAATCAATGGCTGTCAATAAGGAAGAGATATCTGGGACAACTGGGTACTGAGGAATAATACATTTGTTAAGTTCTCGTAGATCAATCACTAATCGATATACTGGGGGTGCATTTGGATCAGTACGTTTCATGACTGGAATGATCGGAGAATTGCATACATTGGAGTCAGTTTCTACAACTACTCCTTGAGCGATGAGCTCGTCAATAATTTTGGATAAGGCTGCTACAGCCTCCGGTGGCAATCTATACTGTCTGATTCGTGGTAACACTACACCTGGCTTGAGAGTCACACGATGGGGTGTGATTTGCATGTACCCTACATCAGTTGGACCTTGCGCCCATAAATGCTGCGGAACATTAGACAATCTGGGATCAAAATCTCGTAATACATAGTGACCCTTAAAGTCACGCAGGAACAGACGTATTCCCTCCGGGGAACAGCATATAACTGCACCTAACTCTTTCAGTGTTTTAATGCCTAATAAATTCTCTGGACATGACTTAGTAAGTAACAGATCAGTAGTACGGGACAATGGACCTACTTCTAGAGTAACTGGCTTTGATATTTCATTTACGATGGGTTTTCCTGAAAATCCAAGGGAAACATTTCTAGAGCCTGAGAGCGGAGCCCCTGGAACTTCGGCGTGACTAATTGTGGTCCTACTTGCCCCTGTATCAATCAAAAACTTTCTGTCTTTCCCTAATACTTGACTATGAACATAGGGACCTTCTTGATCTACAGGTATCTCGATGAGAGGCAAGCCTACCTCCCTCTCTAGGCTGTTTCATGAATACTGCTGGTACTCTGGATACTCGGACTGTGCGTACTGATACATTTGCTGTGTAACATGCTGTGTTGCAGCGATAGGCTGCGGTGCTGTAACTGTCTGTGGTGCATTCTGTGGCTGAGGAATCTGTAAAACTTGTTCTTGTCTAGGAGGACGTGGTCTTTCTTTAGTCTTACCAGTAGCTATGTTGTGTTTCAGAACTGCACACTCGTTTATAAAATGACCTGGCTGTTTACAATAATTGCAGTTCCCTTTAACGGGAGCTGCAGGATGACTGGCTTGATTCGGACCCCTCTTCTGACTGTCTTGAGGAACAGATTGTGCAACTAGTACTTTCATTTTCGTGTCTTTCATACGCTTTCTCTCGTGTTCTTGCTCTTCTCTGATTCTATTCTGGTGGTATTGGAGCATCTGTAACATCTGGGACGGGGTATTAGCTTGCCAGGTACTTTCGACTTTCAAAACTCGATTCTTAATTTGTGGACTTGAATTCTCGACTAATTTAGTAACAAAAAGGTGAGGGTATGACTCACTACTTGTCTTGAGGCCACTGTTGATGCTAAAACATTTCTCAAATCTAGAATAAAAATCACTAATGTCTTCGTCTTGTTTCTGTTTACAGGCTGAGATTGCATCCCAGTCTTCCTTTTTCGTTGTTAACAATCTGGGTAAAACTTGAATCAATAATTCAGGTAATTCTTTACATTTCGCTCCAAGACCGGTACCTGGTACTCGTGCCTTATCTTCAGCTTCTAGAACTGCCCAATCGATCTTTTTCTCTCCCACCTCCCATTCTTTTTCCTTGAGCTTTTCATACACCCCTGCGGGCAACAGAACCTTTAACATTTTAATTATATCTGGATACGTGTATTCTCCCATACGGAGCATGTCTTTTAATTCTCGATGGAACCCTGCTGGATCTTTATCATGACAGGGAATTAATTTTTTCATCTCTAAGAGTTCCATCTTTGTAATCGGAGTGTAAACAAACACTCGTTCTAGTTCGCCACCCGTTCCTCTAACTGGGTGGACTTCTCGTAACGGATTCTGTCTCTCCATGTAAAATGGTTTACTTTCTGGGGGTGAGACATGAACAAAATGCGGGTTCAAAAACGTTCTATATTTGTGACGCTGTTCTAGAATGACACTAATTAAATCGGTACCTAAACCTTTCCATCTATACTGGAGTAACTCGTTCAGGATGTCATGTAACGGGCCTGGATCAGAGTGCTGACCCTCATACAATGTAATGAGGTGCTGAATCATATACATACCCGCCAGTCGTTGCTCGGCTGGGGGAATTTTCAGAAACATTTGTGCCACTATTTCGTCTGGAAAAGTGGTAGAATCAGTAGTCCATCGGACTGCTGATCGGGCTAGTTCTTGTTCATGCATAGTACTTAACTCACTGTAACCGATTCGTGATTTCAGAATGTGATCGGTAGCTTGAAACACTTGTTCTAGAGAACCTTGTTCTGGTGCTGGATGATGGAAAGTTGACTTGTGTTCTAGGCGTAAATGGCGATCTGGAAATCTAGATTTTCCTACATACGCTATTCTGGCGGAATTTTCGTCGTCTACCTCTTCAGTATCAGAGTTACTTTCTTTCTCGCTTACTTGTGCTGCTTTACGCTGTTCGTGTAACTTTATTATTTCTTTACGGATTTTCTTGTACATACTCTCCATAGCACCGACGGTCTTGTGCTTACCCTCGGCTATATTATCACTCCACCTTGTCAGGATTTTCATTTCGGCCGGATCTTTAGACGGGTAATCTTGTTCTCTTATTAGACAGTTAATCAAAAACTTTAATATCATGAGCTGGATCTCGGCTTTCCTTTGAGACATGGCCTCGCTAATGCTTTCTGGATCATCCCCTGTACGGATGAAACGATATATTCTGTCTAGGTCTTCTTTCATATTCGGTAGGGTGACTAGATACTCGGCCACCTTTCTTACGCGAAATGAATATAAAACCATATTATCCTCGCCTGGGACTGGATCATAGCCGCATTCATTAAGGGCTTTTCTTATTTCTGCTACAGTCTGATGTCTGGGCGTACGCTGTGACGCTTGTGCATGTAATTCGGCTGACGTTAAACGCTTATGTGGCGGCGGGGTCTGAGGAGGACCTCCTCCTGCGGCCCCTAAACTAGAATCGTCGACTGATCCTCTTCGTACTAGTGTGGCAGGAAATTGAAATGCGGGCTGAACTGGTATGGCGGGCTGGACCAGGGGGGCCGTAGCAGGTACTGCAAGGGGTACCCCGGTGTCTGGAGGAACGGGAAGTGCCTGATTTACAGGGACTGGCGGAGCGCGAACAGGATTTGCATATTCTGGGACTGTGTCGTCCAAATAGGACGAAATGAAAATATCAGCTGCGGTCTGTTTGTGACGTAGCTTGGTCGGAACTAATGGTGGCGGAAAGTTACTGGATGCCTCCGGGGTCGCTTTTGGCAGGCCCTCGGCAAGAAGAGGATACATACCCTTAACAAGAGCATGCCTCTGTCTGTCTGACTGTTCGGTTTTAACTTGTTCACCAATCTCGATTAATTCCCTTTCTTGGGCTCGTTCTAAGGATTCTCTACTTAATTCTGACTTTCTGATTTCTTTTTCGGTTCTTTTATGAGATTCTTTGCGCCATAACTCGATGGCATCTTTCTGTGACTGTCTGGCTTTCTTTTTCCATAATGCTTCTTCTACTCTCATGATGCACTCGGCATCCCATGTGCCTGACACAGGCCATCTATACTTTTCCTCTAACTGTTTGGTATACTCGACCCATAAATCTAGATACAATATGGCGCTTATGCCATGCTTCTGATACATAAAATGACCTGGACTGTCCCTAGGCGGGACTGGAACTGCTGCTTCCAGCAGACCCTTTCTAGTTTTTAACTGACGTAACTTGGAAAACAAGGGCATGACTGAACTGTAATCTAGACACAATACAATACACAATGAACACGATACTTATTCCCCATTCATACCACGACATTAAAATACATGAAGAACATTTAAAATAACAGTTCGAACAGAAATACCACCTGGAATACGGAACACAGTATACATGAATTTTCTCGAGAACAGAACTGACTAGAACAGAAACTAGATGCACTGCTGAAACAGTACGAAACTTACCGATCTCATCAAGAGACACGTCAGGACCCGTATCCACCGGAGTGGACACTTCGTTTGTGGGCTTGTGTACCACCAACCCACGGACCAGAGTCAATTAAATTGACCCTGTCTAGATACTACCCCAGTAACGGTACTCACCGGGCAGCAAGAACGGAAGGCCTCGGACTGGACTGGACTGCTACGACGACGGACGACGAACTTCGGACTTCAGTTACGGGTGGACCTCCGGATACCTCGGACCTTGGACTCTCGGCTTGGGCTCTGGTCGGGACTCGCCGCGTTCCTCCACCGTCTCGTCTGGATGCTGGACCGCCTCCTCCGTCTCCTCCGTGGGCCTGAGGGATACTTGAAGCAGAAATATCTGCCGGTGCGCAGAAGAGTTCCGTCACGACTGCAGAGGGTCAGGGGGTCGGCGTGGCTTCACCGACACGTGGGGAAAGGGCAAGTCCCTGTTCGGGCGCCATTATGTGGTAAATAAATAAATAATACCCTATTTTTGAATGCATAAATGAATAACAGATAGCTCAATAAATAAGAGTCAAGATTCGAGGTAGTAGGAGTTTTGCAGGTTTAATACAGCATAAGGACAGGAACAGGACGACCTGCACGGGAATAGGATGGCAGCTGCCGGGGACAGGATCGGGACAAGGGAAGCATAGGAAGGAAGGAAGGATAACTTTTAATAACAGTACATGAGCATATATACATAACGCAAACACATAGCATTACATTGCAATAGGCGTAGCAGTGGGTGGAGCAGAAAGCGTGACGCGTAGCAGTCGCGAAAGATAAGGGTGAAAGTAGGTGTAACAGGGCGTATACATAGACATGTGATGCAAACGTAACAGAATATGTCATGAATGGGGCGGAACCCATGGAGGGGGCTACCTAAGGAGCCGGGACCTCTAACCTGATGGTGCGCGCAAACTGGCAATGACGTGTTACTAGGAGAAACTGGGGGCTATGAACTCTGTGCTAGGAGCAGAGACTGAAGTCTGGAGAGTCAGGGCGACATGTACCTAAGCAGTATCTAGTATCTGATGTTTAGAGAACATGTTGATATAAACTAGAAGTCAGGAGGGGAAAAGCTAACAGACTCTAAGACTGGAGCATGCATTATTCTACATGTAGTGCGTGATGAAGAATATTAAATGACCATTAAATGCAGTATTTCTCTTACATGGAGACATAAAAGCTAGACAATGACGGAAACTATTGATGCGATTCAGTAGCTTAGGAATGCAGAGAAGGAGGGCTGTACTGATAACTCGGGTCATAACATACTCTTGGCAGACTCAGAGGCAGAGCCAAGCGGAGCCGGGCACTGCGAGGCAGGAAATAAGTGAAGGGTCGAGGATACAGGTGGGGGCTGTATCGCTCCTCAGCGAGGCTTCAGGGGACAGGAGCTGAATCTGGTGTCCAGGCCCTTTTGAGGCCTAGAAACGGGAATTTTACAATGCATTAACGTGCACACTGAGAAACGTGGCAACGTAGCTTTACATAGACCTGATATTCGTATTATTCACGAGAACTGGAAACTGGCATACTAGAGGTGGACAAAACTATAATTGCATCTTTAATCAAACATGGGGAATAACATATGCATATTAATCATGCACAGATAACATATGATGGAGGACGCGTAGGGACACAGAACATAGCAAAATTTACTTTTCCACAATACGAAGAACACCTGAAAGTAAAAACCCGCAAAACAAAATAACATAAGTCCCACCCACATAAAACAACACATAAACACTTACTAACAATAATATTAACTTTCCATTTCACTTAAATATACTTGAAACACCAAAATACTAACTCTTGAACTAGACCTAAACAACCGTATCAATACGTAAAAACATCACATTTATTTAAAACATATCACAAAGCCAAATTCGAACAACTAACTTATAACTACACTAAACAGTATCAAACTAATATCAAAATTAATATAAAACACACTTAAAACATATAAAACAAACCTTACCTTTAGCGACATGAAGTGTCTCCCAACCGCGAGCTTCTCTTCAACCCAAATGACACAAAACGACCTAACGTGGTTACAAAATAAAAGACCCATAACATAATAAAAAGGTTAACATAAAAAATATATAATTTAATTTATTTAAATGTTACATAACTAGTAAAAAATACAATACTACGTCAATAAAAGTGTAATATTTTTTGTACTATTATTAAAATATGTATAAAATATACCTATGTTTTAAAATTATAAAAATAAATATTATCAAAATAATAATATTTATTATTATAATGAAAAAATAATAAAATGTGCAAAAATCTTCAGAAATGTTTTACAAGAAATATATAGTTAAAATATGTTAATAATGTGTTTTCATGTACAAATATTGTTAAACAATTAATATTATTATTTAAAATATGAATTTTACTAATTAACATGTACACAAAGCATGTATTAAAATTTATAAATTTGCATTATATTTAATAAAAGTATACTTTCTTTTACAAACTGTATACAATACCTAACACTGTATGAAATATAATTTGTTAATAAATTGTACAATTTTCTTTACAATTTATAAATTTTGAAAAATGTTAAGATTCATCAGAAATGTACAATATGTTTCAAAATACATGCATTAAAATATTTGGATAAAATAAACAGATAATAAAAATGTTTACTGTTTCTTTTAACTCATATTGAATGAAAAAATATCACAAATACAACAAAAATTGTTATTAATGGTATTTATTTTATTCTCTTTACATTAGATACAATATACATGCATAATATGTACATTAATTAAATATAATATACTATTCCAGCTCCAGTCTACATTAAATTGGGGTAGGTGCTGAACACTAATTAAATACAATTTACTATTCCCACTCCAGTCGACATTAAATTGGGGTAGGTGCTGGACAGTAATCAAATATAATTTACTATTCCAACTCCAGTCTACATTAAATTGGGGTAGGTGCTGGACACTAATTAAATATACTTTACTATTCCCACCTCAATCTACATTAAATTGGGATAGGTGCTGGACACTAATTACATATAATTTACTATTCCCACTCCAGTCTACATTAAATTGGGGTAGGTGCTGGACACTAATTAAATATAACTTACTATTCCAACTCCAGTCTACATTAAATTAGGGTAGGTGCTGGACACTAATTAAATATAATTTACTATTCCTACTCCAGTCTACATTAAATGGGGGTAGGTGCTGGACAGTAATTAAATATAATTTACTATTCTAACTCAAGTCTACATTAAATTTGGGTAGGTGCTGGACACTAATTAAATATATTTTACTATTCCCACTCCTGTCTACATTAAGGAGCCGATTCCGATTCGGTAAACTAATCCGTACAACCAAATCGAATCCGTAGCCCTTTCCGTACCACTCGTCCAATTACCGTCCGAATCCAGTATTACGATTCGTAGGAAAAATATACGACCGAATCGTTGCGAACCGTACGTATAGCAAGGGAAAATCCGTACGACACGGACCCTCAAAGTGTACCGTACGAATCGTAAACATGCTGTACGACCCGCCAAGTACGATCCAGACCGGGGAATCAGAATGCGATTCGTACAAAAAACGTCACGTATGAGCGAGTCGTATCACTATTGTAATGGAGCCATTTGCGAGCGGGTGTAACACACCGTACCCCGGCATTCATGGCATGTGTACGCACCGTACACAGGCATTCATGGACGTACTGGGGATGCGGTTCGGGTCGGACCCTGCTTTTCCGGATGTTTTGAGCTCCCATAGATAAAAGAGTCATACGGAGTGTCGCAGAGACGAGTCGTACTTGCTGGGCTGGAAACTGCTGCTTAATTACGTACGCACGTGTCTGTGATGCATGCAAACCGTGGTCACTGTCATCTGATGTGGCCACTGACTGGGGGGTAGACAAAGGCGCCTGAGCAGGAATGGGAGCATGTGCCTGTTGGAGAGCAGATGTCACTGCGGATGACAAAGCCTGGACAGTACGGTGTAGCCCACCCACGTCAGAGTATATGCCCTCCATGTAGGCAACCACCTGGCCTAATTTCTTGTCATGGTCACTGAAGGCGTTGAGCAGGGTGGTCTGGCCTACACAAAGCTGGCGCAGGAGCATACAGACACTGCACTGAGGGCAGCAGGGGGGGACAGGTGCAGGTTCAGCGGTACCAGGTGTGTGAGTAACTCGTCCCCTCTTACTGACACGGACACGGGCAGCACCAGAGGAAGAGGATGGAAGGCTGGGCACTTTCCGCTATGTGGTAGATGATCTTGCAGACTTCCCATCCGCTGTGCCTGCCAACACGGATGCATCACCTCTGGCATCAAATGATGTAGTACTCTGTGTCTCAGCCACGGATTCCTCCTGCATACTACGGTCCCCCTCAGATGCGCTGGTGAGCTTTGTGTCACTGACCTCCGGTGAGGCTGTGGTGCTACTCTCGCCACTAATGGTTTCCGGCTCCCGTTCCTCCATGTCCACTGGTGATTCTGCATGAGAGAGAGGTGCAGGGTTGTGTTACTGTCATCATAAGGACAAAGCAACCCAATCAATGCAGTACAGGGGATGCCAAAATCAACATGGTGACCACCACACCCTGCAATCACATTGAAGCAACACACTACATAAACAACAACAGTGCCTGTAACACTGAATATCTGCCATGTTGAGGCCATACGGCACATCACCCTGCCCGTGGATGAAGTGTACCAGACCCACAACTTTCCCTGTCCACACCTATCATGTCCCAAAACTCATTGCCACTGACAGACCTTCAGGGAACAGGAGAGGACAACACACACACCTATTAGGACATGACAGTCCACAATGCCAAGTAGGCCATACCAAGCACCATGTGGTACTCTGTGGCACCTTGTTGTTAAATGTGTGGGCCTCACCGATCATGGTGCATGCAAAGTAGGCATACATGAAGTCACACTCAGATAGTGGACCCTGCTGTTCAGCCCCAATAGATTCCCCACACCATCCCAATGCTGAATGACCATGTGGATCCTTACACATCTGGATATGAGAAATCCCAGCAGGGAGGATCAGCTTTGTAAGGGCAGTTTGGCCCAATGCCTGAATCTATCACACATCCCAACAGCCACTCACATGACACAGCACAGCACCACCACACGAACAGCACATGGGCCACCGCTGCCACAGGCCCGGTACACATGCATCCGCTCCCAGCCAAAGTCACCCTCCCCAAATACTCACAACTTCGTTGCTGGCAATGTTCCTTGAGATGTGCATCCAGCTCCGGATTAGTCACTGCCAATATGCGGACCATCAGTGGTGTTAAGTTGCGCCGTGCCAAACGCTCAGTGCGCGGTTGCAGCCCCAATGTCATCTCTGCCACATTCTTTGCCAGCCAGCTGATGTCATCCCACCTCTTGTGGCAGTGGGTACTTCGTCGGTTAGATACCCCCAGGGCTTAGACCTTTGCTGCAATGGCCCTCGGCACGGCCTTACGCTGGTGTACCTTGAGCTGCAGGTATGGGAGAAAAGAAGGGTAAATGACCAGTTACACAGTGTCATGTACCAACATCTATCAGTACAGTAGCAAGACACAGACTCATAACGTATTGTAATCTCCCTCCATCCCAAACTGGGGGACACCTCACAAGGGTATTCTGCATGTGCTAAACAGATGTGATTGCATGCATAAATGAGGGCGTAGAGGGTTCCTGACAATCTCACACACATGCCGAATGACTGCATTGAACCCCCTCAGAGGCTTGCAGACATCACCAGTCCCATGCATGTCTGCCCACTATATACATCACATATATATCTGTGTCTGTGTCTCGAAGCACTGTGTACGTGACTGGGCAGCATTCAATGAGCATGTCCTGTGAACATATGTGTTTGTAATGTATATGGCCTCGTGGCACATGTACTCACCAACAAAATAGCCATCTACAGAAGTGTGTTCATGTGCAATTATACAGGGCTGAGATGTTGTATATCTACTATTCAGTGTGAATGAACAGGAGCAAGGACCATGTAACTTTGGTGATGTGTTCTCATTTGGGTGAGCAGGCACTGGGCCTAGTCTCTGGATTCACACTGAGGCTGACAACAGGGGCACACTGAAACATTCACCCGAGCAATTAATGTCTTGGCACCAACATGACCAACATCCTGTGGCTCTGTATGGCTGACAATGTAACACACTCCACTCACACATACAACTGCAAGCAGGGAAAACAGTGACATTGGGACATACACACTCCCTTGACCTGGAGACAGCTTGTTTGTCAGTGTATGACACAACCCCACACCCTCAGGCATATACTGCAGCAGCACAACTACATTTCTGACACCCCCCTGCCCTACAGCTCCCTTCATGATGACTTACCACTACATTGGGGCCACCATACAGCCTTGGGTACTGTGCCAGCACCTCGTTCACTAGGACCTCCAGCTCCTCGCTTGTGAATGTACTGGCACAGATCTTCTCTGTCCTTGCCATCCCTGTGGACATGGAGCACCTGTGGTGGACGTGAGTGGTGAGGGGTCTCAGGCAGCAGGCACTTGAGGCAGCAGCAGGAGAGGTCCCAGGCAGTAGGCACTTGAGGCAGCAGCAGGAGAGGGTCCCTGGCAGCAGGCACTTGAGGCAGCAGCAGGAAAGGGTCCCAGGCAGCAGGCTCGGTCAGCAGTGGAAATGCGAAGCTCTCTCCCACATATTTATAGCCCCCTGGGGTTGTTTGTAAGGTGCAAAGCTGCAACAATTGGTTGTCCAGGGCTGCCTCATTCAAAAGCATCCAATGACCGCCTCCATGGTGGGAGAGCACGCCTTCTGAGATTTTCAAAACTGCATCATGCCACCGCAATCATCACTCCCATTGGCTGTAGGCAATGCTCATGGCTGTGATGCACCGCAGGGGCCCGTGGTGTGCGCTACGCCGATGGTGCATCATTCAAAAGCATCCAATGACCGCCTCCATGGTGGCGGAGCACGCCTTCCATGATTTTCAAAACTGCATCATACCACCATAGTCATAGCTCCCATTGGCTATAGGCAATGCTCCATGGCGGTGATGCACCGCAGGGCCCGGGTGCGCTACCGCGATGTTGCATCGTTCAAAAGCATCCAATGACTGCATGCGCGGTGGCGGAGCACACCTTCGGCGATATTCAAAACTGCATCATGCCACCACAATCCTCACTCCCATTGGCTGTAGGTAATGCTCCATGACGGTGTCGCATCGTCGTTGCCAGGCGGTAGCTACCGCTATTTGGGTGACGGAGCATGCCCACCGCCATCTACCCATGTCTCCATGCCAATGGCTACCTCACTTGTGAAGGGGTTGGTGCTGGTGTCACACCGCCGTTGCCAGGTGGTAGTTACCCCAATTTGGGTGGCGGAGCATGCCCACCGCCAGCTACCCATGTCTCCATGCCAATGGCTACCGCACTTGTGAAGGGGGTGGTGCTGGTGTCACACCGCCATTGCCAGGCGTTAGCTACCGCAATTTGGGTGGCGGAGCATGCCCACTGCCATCTACCCATGTCTCCATGCCGATGGCTACCGCACTTGTGAAGGGGGTGGTGCTGGTGTCACACCGCCGTTGCCAAATGGTAGCTACCGCGATTTGGGTGGCATGGCATGCCCACCGTTATCTACCCATGTCTCCATGCCAATGGCTACTGCACTTGTGAAGGGGGTGGTGCTGGTGTCACACCGCTGTTGCCATGCGGTAGCTGCCGCAATTTGGGAGTCGGAGCATGCCTACCGCCATCTACCCATGTCTCCATGCCAATGGCTACCGCACTTGTGAATGGGATGGCGCTGGTGTCACACTGCCGTTGCCAGGTTGTACCATCAATTTGCACATCGGTCACAACCAAACTCTACGTGGAGTGGAGTATGCAGGGCACCCAAAGAGTAGATGGCCAATTGATTCCAGGGGATCCGAGCAACATGGACATAAGGCATTTCCACCACTTGACCACCTAGATGGGAACGCTCTAACAGGAAAGCTGCCAATTCTCAATTGAAAATAGAGCTTCCTATCCAGTGGCTTTGTTATGTCGTCCCAGAATGGCTCCAATAGAATCTCATCCTTGAACTCCATAAAGACCCCCATAAGTGAAAGTGGAGCAGTGGTCCTAAAAGCTCTAGAGGATATCAATCCCCAATATAGACCCTTGATTGCCTTTTTTGACGGAAATGTGGCATTAATCGGATCCTCCCATACCTCCAGCAAGCCCAGCTCTCTGAGAATCGCTCCAATTCCAGAAAGCCATTTGACCTGATGGAAGACATCACTTTTAATTATGTCCATGAGGCCCATGGCAAATATTTTCAGTTCGGGTGATGACCATAAGCGCCTCCAGTATAATACTGGGCAGAGGTTTGCAATGATTTCAATTGGTCTAATACCCAAGTCCTGAAAATGGGGCCCATGGGGGTGCTCTGTGGTAGATTAACGAGATTGCGTGAAAACCTGTTTTCAGAGCCTGTTAACTTATTTAGGTTCCCGAACCCCCAGATCTCTAAACCATAGAGTGCAGCGCTCACCGCCTATGCTTTATAAACGATAATGGCCGGGGCCACTGGCTTTGTCAGAGACTTGGCATGTTCTTTATTCAGTGCCCCAGCCAGTTGCCGGTACTTGAGCGTTGCTAAGTCTATCTGTTCTTTCCATCGCAGATCATGAAGGATGGTAACACCCAGATAGCTGAATGATTTGACTTGCTCCAAGGGTAAGTCATTAATGAGTATTTTTCCCCTGTATGACTTGTGTTGGTTAAAAGACATGAACTTTGATTTTAAAACATTTATTTCCAGCCCGTGGTTGGTGCAAAAAGCTTAAAAAATACCAAGTGCTTTTTGCAGACCACTTGGGGTCTTGGAAATGATAAGACAATCGTCAGCAAACATTAAAATTGGTACCTTCGCACCTGCTAAGGTTGGAGCATCACTATTTGCTTCGATCAAGACTTTTGCCACATTATTGATATACAGAGAAAATAGGGTCGGGGCTAACCCGCAGCCTTGGCGCACCCCCCTCTCTACTGGAAACTGGTTAGTAACACTTCCAGGAGGGCCCCATCTTATCTGAGCAAAGTTGCGTTCATGAAGTTTTATGATTAGGGAGATGAGAGCAGGAGGCATACCCATATTATTTAAAATGAGCCACAGGTTTGAGCGCGGAACAAGATCAAACACTGCCCTCAAATCAATGAGAGCAGCATATAAGCTACCACCACCCAATTGGACAGTCTTCCAGTAGAGCATAGCAAAATGCAATTGTTAGACCTGGCACCTTGGCGTGGGTCTCCCTTCCACTTTTGGCTGATGTGCCTCAGATGTTTTGCTGGTGTTCGATGCTCAGGGCACTGCGCCACGGCCAATCCGTGACGCAGTGCAAGTGATCCCAATGTAAATTGTATGTAATTTATTTCCACGATTGGCTTATTTGGTTTACTGTCAGTCCCCAGTAAAGTGCACGAGGAGTGCCGAGCTTGTAGATACAAATGCTGCTAGTGGGCCTGCAGCCCTGGTTGCACCACCCACAGAAGCGGCCTCGTAAGATATGACTCGGGTCCGCCATTGCAGACCCCGCGTACAGTCCCGTACTGTCACGCTGACTGCGCAAGTGCCCACACTTGCCTGTCCCTGAACCTTCCCTAACCTCCATATCAGTCGCCCCTATGGTAGGCCTACTGGCAGGGTGCATTGGAGCATAAGGTAGGACAAGCCTAGAGTGTGGCATGTCCTCATAGTGAATTACCGCCCTTTTCGTTCTTCACTATGGAAGGGCTACCGGTTCTCTTAGGCCAAGATGAGCTGTCGGAACTATTACACGCTATAGTCCCGGCAGGCTCAGGGAACACGGTAGCATGTCGAGTTTAGTATGCCTGAACTAAGAATAATAAAATACTTCCTTTAGTAAGGTTTATTTTAATATCCTGGGTTTGCAAATGCTACTTTTAGAATGATAGCCTTTGCACGCCTAACTATTCAGCCCGCCTCTGCCAGGATGTGTATCTGTTGTCTGGGTTTGTGTGAGTGACAGGGCTGGGAGATTCCCGGGGACAGTTGGAACCCCCAGGTGGTGAATAGGGTGCTTACACCAGGATGGGTGGGCGGAGTAGTCCTTGACTCTGAGTAGGGTTGTGCTCCACCACCACAATGCTGGCTCCACCTCCTGTGGAGCGTCTGATGTCTCCGCCCTGCACTCCGAAAGAAGACGGCAGCTTCCTGTAAACAGAGTACTCCAAAACCGGGTTGAACTAGGCTCAAGCCCCCTGGCCTGCAAAGACAAAAGAATCGCAGTATAAATATAGGAGCTCCGCTCCTTACAAATCAGATCCAGTTTTGACCACGACGAACCTCTGCCTGACTAGAAGGACCAAGAGAAGCTGAAGGACAGAAACCGGTCTGAATCCTGTAAGACTGGCCTGCAGTGGTGCCTTGCTGAGAACAGAGAGGAAAGGACTAGAAAGGACATTGTAGACTTGTGCCTGAAACGATCTCCAAGGGCTTGATCGAGAGCTTGCCCCCTGAAAGGAACCCCAGGACCATTGGGTTCTATCTGCTTGTGCCCGTCTGCTGTTGGGCCTTAGTTCTTATTCCCTCCCCGGAGTTGTGACTCGGGTGCCTTCGCCCCCTCCCAGGTCGTGACAGCTCGGCGCCTGGTCGCCCCGCCGTAGAGAGCCCTCTCATTCCTGAGTCGCTCTCCGCTTCAGTGCCGGGCTGCCCGCTCTCCTGTCACCTCGCCACTAACGGAGCGCGTTGGGCGCCTCTCATCTTCTCCCGCCGGAATCTGCACGGAGCGCATCCCATAGCGTCGGACGGTCCGTACGTCGTAACGTACCCGACTGTCTCGCTTTGCCCTCCTGCATACCCAGACCCGTGCCGCACCTCAAGAAAGGCATCCCCGTACAGTGGTTCCGGAAGCCTGGTGTTGCACCCGTCTGCCATAGAACGTGACGCCCCTCACAGATCCACGAGTACGACCCGTCGTGCTAAGAAGTAGTACGTCCCGCAGGCCTGAACGGCGCCACGCCCCATGAGCTGCATCGACCCCGGATCGCCACAACCCTCCACAGTCCTTCTCCTCCACCTCGCACCTCGAGGGGGACCTGAGTCGGGGAGATCCTCTGGAGAACCGTCGGCCTCGTCAGGAGTCCGCCCTCACCAGCCGCGCCTGAAACGCCTCGGACTTCCACAAGCAAGGTACACGTGAACTCCGTCCCGAGTTCATATCGGATCCAGGGTCCGCAACGTTCTTATTTCCCTGTCATCGTACCTTGCTGAAAAGATGAACATTCAAAGACTCAATCTTGCCTATCATAATCTGGTGGCCTCGAATCGCTAAACGTTACATGGTCTTATGATAATCCTGCTTGAATCTATCTTTTATATAAAGTATATGTATTTTTGATTCAACTACGCGACTGGTGTCCATTTGTGGTGGGTCAGTGGGTTTACTGTGTGTGATCATAAATGCTTAACTTACTATCGCCCTGAGGATTAGCCTTGTCTGCTCGCGCCACACTACCTAGAGGGTGAGCAGGGGTTATTCAAAGGAGTAGTTCCCTTGCCCTGACGTGGAGCTGAGGGTCCCTGCTTGTCACAAGTGCCTACCTGTGCCAACCAGAGACCTCCAGTTCCAACATTGGTGGCAGCGGTGGGATTTCGGATTTGCATTTATGATTTATATACAGTAAATTACTGATCCCCACGTTGTGAGAGCAGACAAAGTAACGAGCCACAGATTACGTCCTTGCCGAGAGATCTTCAATCTCTAAACCATGCCTGGTTCACTCCCCGTGAGAGCACCCTCTGTTATCTCTGGAATCGACGAAGTTGACTGGGAAGGGCTTGACCTGTTGAAACTTGATCAGTTGAAAGCCCTGTGCGAGAAGTTCTGAGTCTCCCAAGCGGGCTGCAAAACCAGAGCCCAGCGCATCAAGGCACTAACAGCCTGGAAAGAGTCGAGAGGGCCAGAAAATCGGGTGGTAGTGGATCCACCCGAGAGCCTTATCGAAGTACCGGGAGGCCTGTCGTCAGAAGAGCTGGCAGACAGGGCCGCAACCAGAGCGCATGAAATAGAGATGGCCAGATTAAAAGGACAGATGGCAATGGAAGAGAAACGGCTCCAGCTGGAGCATGAGATACGCCTAAAATAATTGGGGCTGAAAGCAAAGAGCTTGGAAGCAGCTCCTGGGGCAGCACAACGCCAGCCAGGTAGAGTCAAGGGTCTACGTACCGAAGGATGTGGTGAAGGAGTATTTTAAGGGGGATGACATAGGGCAGTGTTTCCGGGCCTACGAGGTAGCCATGTCCTCCCACCGGGTCCCTGAGAAAGATTGGGGAGCGGGGTTGTGGGGACGGTTCCTGACCGAAGGGAGGGATACCCTGCTAGATCTTCCTTCTGAAGAGTCCAACTCCTACCCGCACATGAAAGATGCCCTGATGAATCGATTTGGGTTAACTCCTGAAATGTACCGACAGCGGTTTAGGAAGTTTGTGAAGATTCAAGGGGGTACGTATGTGGAGTATGTGACCTTTTTCTGCAGAGCGCTGGATGGTTGGGTCAAGGGCAGAAAAGTAACTGATTTTCAAGGGCTACTTGATTTAATGGCATGGGAGCACTTGTCGGATAATTGTTTTCCTGAGTTACGCCAGCACCTGATTGATAGCAAGCTGACCAACCCGAGGAAGCTTGCTGAGGAAGCGGACCGCTGGCTCAGCACCAGGGTCCACGAAGGTCCAGCGGGAGACTCAGCCAAGGGTGGGCAGGGTCCCCAGCAGAAGAATGGGGGGGACAGGGGAAAACAGAAAGGGTTCCACAAAGGCCCCCAAAGTAATCCCCAAGGGAACCAAGGGAAAGGTTCTCAGCCTCCTCCACCCCCGAAATCAACCGGGGCCCCGACAGGTAAACCTGTTCAAAGAGGGCCCATCACCTGTTTTAGGTGTGGCGACCTGGGTCACGTTGCCTCTGACCCTAAGTGTCGCTTGTTTGCAAAACCCGCACCCACTGGTGCTCCACCCCGGCAACTAGCTAATGTTAATTTTGGGTAGGAAGTAGCCGTCCAAATGGGTGGGGATCCTGTTCAGATGACCCCAGTCTCGCTAGGAGACAGAGAGATGGTCCCCGAAAACTGCCTACCCAATAACACTAAGTAATATGGGTAGGTAGTGACCATCACGGTAAGAAGGCGGAGGCTCTTCGAGATACAGGAGCCAGTGTGACTGCAGTGAGGCAGCACCTGGTGTCTCAGGAGCAGGTAGTACCGCACGCCTATTGTAGGGTTGTCAATGCTGACAATTCTGAGAGCCAATGTCCGATGGCTCAGGTTCCCTTTGAGTGGGGGGGGGGTCTCTGGTACTCTGCAAGTCGCTGTGAGGACCTCCATGCCTGTAGATTGTCTGCTAGGGAACGATTTGGAGAACTCCCCTTGGGGAAAGGTGGAGAAAATGACTCATCTGCGGATAGTGGGTCTACCCGACTGGGCGTGCGTGACCACACGGTCCATGGCAGCCAGTAGGGGTGTCGAAGAAATCCTGGAGCCTGAAGGAGAGGCCCAGGAACCGGCCTTAGAGAGAAGGCGCGGGGGCGCGGACAGCCGGCCCCCAAAGTTCCCACGGCCCAGGAGGAAGCAGACCTCGAGGGGGATACCCTGGAGCCTACCGGGGAACAGATCGCCAAACTGGGAGACCTGCCTGAGCTGACCCATTGGCAGTAGGAAGGGGGTCCCTCCAGGGAGGAATTCTGCAAGGAGCAGAGAGAGTGCCCTTCTCTCGTGGGGATGCGGCAGCAGGCTGCAGACCAGGCCAATGGTGTTCAGTTCGGGAAACACTTGGTCTACTGGGAGAACGATCTCCTGCATTCAGAGCCTAAGGCTGCTGAACCTGGGTCAGCCCGTGTGCTGGTGGTACCCCAGAAGTTCAAAGCCTTCCTACTGGGTTTGGCTCATGATGTGCCGTTAGCAGGACATCTGGGGATGGACAAGACCTATGACAGGCTTGTCACCCACTTTTACTGGCCCCAGATGCACAGGAGCTCAGATGCTCACTGTAGGACCTGCCCAACTTGCCAAGCCAGTGGTAAGTGTGGAGGGAAGAACAAGGCTCCCCTCCAACCATTCCCCATCATCAGTACCCCATTCCAACGAGTGGGAATTGACATTGTGGGGCCTCTGGACCCCAAGACAGCCATGGGCAACAGGTTCATCCTGGTCTTGGTGGACCATGCCACCCGGTACCCTGAAGCCATCCCTCTGAGGACAGTGACGGCCCCCGTGGTGGGACGAGCGCTGATGGGAATTTTCTCTCGAGTAGGATTCCCTCTAGAGGTGGTGTCTGACAGAGGTACCAACTTCATATCGAAATATATGAAATCCCTTTGGCAAGAGTGTGGTGTAACGTACAAGTTCACCACCCCTTACCATCCCCAAGGAAACGGGTTGGTTGAAAGATTCAACCGAACCTTGAAAGGCATGATCATGGGCCTAGAAGGACCAATGAGGCGTAAGTGGGACGTCCTCTTGCCATGCCTACTGTTTGCGTACCGAGAGGTGCCACAGAAGTCGCTCGGGTTCAGTCCCTTCGAGCTTCTGTACGGTCACCCGGTCCAAGGACCTCTGAGTCTGGTTCGGGAAGGCTGGGAGCAGTCTCCCAGGAAACCTTGCCAGAATGTATATAGCTACATGCTGGCCTTCCGAAACCAGACCAGGCAATTCAGGAAACTTGCTGAGGCAAACGTGGAAGCCAGCCAGGAAGAGATGAAGCGGTGGTACGACCAGAATGCCACTCTGGTGGAGCTTCAACCTGGACAAAAGGTGTGGGTCTTGGCCCCAGTGGAGCCCTGTGCACTTCAGGATAAGTGGACGGGTCCATTTGAGGTTGTGGAGTGCAAGAGTCCTGTCACCTACCTGGTGAACTTGCAAACTCCCCGGAACCCTTTGAGGGTCCTACATGTTAACCGCCATAAGCCCCACTTGGAGAGGTGCAAAGTGGGCATGCTGTTGGGAACCGATGATGGAATGGAGGAGGAGACCGAGCCTCTTCCGGACCTCTTGATGGCCTCCAAGCGAGACGGGTCAGCGGATGGAGTTAACCTCTCACGCTCCCTGACCCCTGAGCAGCAGAGTGATTGCCGCCAGCTGCGGGGGCAATTCTCTGACTTGTTCTGCCTGGTTCCGGGTGTCACAGATTGGTGCGTCCATGATGTGGACACGGGAGACAGCTTGCCGGTGAAGCACAAGGCTTACCGTGTGACTGACAAGGTACGAGCCTGCATCAAAGAGGAAGTCTCGAAGATGTTTGCTCTTGGGGTGATTGAGTCCTCCAGCAGTCCTTGGGCCAGCCCAGTGGTCTTGGTCCCGAAGGCTGCGACGCCGGGAGCCACACCCGAACTAAGGTTCTGCGTGGACTATCGAGGACTCAATTGGGTCACGAAGACTGACGCGCACCCCATCCCCAGAGCTGATGAGCTCATCGATCGGTTGAGGGCTGCCCGGTACCTCAGTACGTTTGACCTAACGTCTGGGTACTGGCAGATTGCCTTAACTGACGGGGCCAAGGAGAGGTCAGCGTTTTCAAGCCCAGATGGGCACTACCAATTCCGGGTTGAAAAACGCCCCTGCCACCTTCCAGAGGTTGGTCAACCGGGTGTTGGTTGGGCTGAACGCAATCAGTGCCGCCTACCTGGACGACATCGCAGTGTTCAGCAGTACGTGGGAAGAACACTTGCAACACCTGTGGGAAGTGTTGCGGCTCTGCGCAAGACAGGCCTCACGATCAAGGCAAGCAAGTGTCAGATCGGGCAGGGTTCGGTGGTGTATTTGGGACACCAAGTTGGGAGCGGCCAGGTGGCGCCCCTTCAGCCCAAAATTCAAACCATCCTGGCTTGGGAAGCCACCAAGACCCAAACGGAGGTGAGGGCCTTCCTCGGACTCACCGGGTAATACAGGAGGTTCGTCAAGGGATACGGCACCATTGTTGCCCCCTTGACCGAGCTGACTTCGAAGAAGCAGCCCCGGAAAGTGATCTGGACTGACACCTGTCAGGTAGCATTCGACACCCTGAAGACAGCCATGTGCACGGCGCCCGTGCTTCTGGCTCCTGATTTCTCCAAAGAGTTCTTAGTGCAGACAGACGCTTCAGAGCATGGGATTGGGACTGTCCTTTCACAGACAACATAGGAGGGCTGGGATCACCCTGTGGCCTTCATCAGTCGGAGGTTACTTCCACGGGAACAGAAGTGGAGTGCGATTGAGCGAGAAGCTTTTTCTGTTGTCTGGGCCCTGAAGAAGCTAAGACCCTACTTGTTTGGGTCTCACTTCCGAGTTCAGACTGACCACAGGCCCCTCAAATGGTTGATGCAAATGAGGGGTGAGAACCCGAAACTGTTGAGGTGGTCCCTTTCTCTACAGAGTATGGACTTTACGGTGGAACACCGCCCTGGCATAGACCACGCCAATGCTGAGGGTCTGTCAAGGTGTTTCCGCCTTAGTGATGAGGAACTCCCTGGGCAAGGGTAGTTCTCCCCACATTTCAGCTGGAGGGGACACATGTTAGAACTGGCACCTTGGCGTGGGTCTCCCTTCCACTTTTTGCTGATGTGCCTCAGATGTTTTGCTGGTGTTTGATGCTCAGGGCACTGCGCCACGGCCAATCCGTGCCGCAGTGCAAGTGATCCCAATGTAAAGTGTATGTGTAATTGATTTCCACGGTTGGCTTATTTGGTTAACTGTCAGTCCCCAGTAAAGGGCACGAGGAGTGCCGGGACTTGTAGATACAAATGCTGCTAGTGGGCCTGCAGCGCTGGTTGCGCCACCCACAGAAGCGGCCTCGTAAGATATGACTCGGGTCCGCCCACACTTGCCAGTCCCTGAACCTTCCCTAACCTCCATATCAGTCGCCCCTATGGTAGGCCTACGGGCAGGGTGCATTGGAGCGTAAGGTAGGACAAGCCTAGAGTGTGGCATGTCCTCATAGTGAATTACCGCCCTTTTCGTTCTTCACTATGGAAGGGCTACCGGTTCACTTAGGCCAAGATGAGCTGTCGGAATTATTACACGCTATAGTCCCGGCAGGCTCAAGGAAGACGATAGCATGTCGAGTTTAGTATGCCTGAACTCAGAATAATAAAATACTTCCTTTAGTAAGGTTTATTTTAATATCCTGGGTTTGCAAATGCTACTTTTAGAAAGATAGCCTTTGCGCGCCTAACTATTCAGCCCGCCTCTGCCAGGATAAGTATCTGTTGTCTGGGTTTGTGTGAGTGACAGGGCTGGGAGATTCCCGGGGACAGTTGGAACCCCCAGGTGGTGAATAGGGTGCTTACACCAGGATGGGTGGGCGAAGTAGTCCTTGACTCTGAGTAGGGTTGTGCTCCACCACCACAATGCTGGCTCCACCTCCTGCGGAGCGTCTGATGTCTCTGCCCTGCACTCCGAAAGAAGACGGCATATTCCTGTAAACAGAGTACTCCAAAACCGGGTTGAACTAGGCTCAGGCCCCCTGGCCTGCAAAGACAAAAGAATCGCAGTATAAATATAGGAGCTCTGCTCCTCACAAATAAGATCCAGTTTTGACCACGACGAGCCTCTGCCTGACTAGAAGGACCAAGAGAAGCTGAAGGACGGAAACCGGTCTGAATCCTGTAAGACTGGCCTGCAGTGGTGCCTTGCTGAGAACGGAGAGGAAAGGACTAGAAAGGACTTTGTAGACTTGTGCCTGAAACTATCTCCAAGGGCTTGATCGAGAGCTTGCCCCCTGAACGGAACCCCAGGACCATTGGGTTCTATCTGCTTGTGCCCGTCTGCTGTTGGGCCTTAGTTCTTATTCTCTCACCAGAGTTGTGACTCGGGTGCCTTCGCCCCCTCCCAGGTCGTGACAGCTCGGAGCCTGGTCGCCCCGCCGTAGAGAGCCCGCTCATTCCTGAGTCGCTCTCCGCTTCAGTGCCGGGCCGCCCGCTCTCCTGTCACCTCGCCGCTAACGGAGCGCGTTGGGCACCTCTCATCTTCTCCCGCCGGAATTCTGCACGGAGCGCATCCCATAGCCTCGGACGGTCCGTACGTCGTAACGTACCCGACTGTCTCGCTTTGCCCTCCTGCATACCCAGACCTGTGCCGCACCTCAAGAAAGGCCTCCCCGTACAGTGGTACCGGAAGCCTGGTGTTGCACCCGTC
Source organism: Lissotriton helveticus (assembly GCF_964261635.1). NCBI lineage: Eukaryota > Metazoa > Chordata > Amphibia > Caudata > Salamandridae > Lissotriton > Lissotriton helveticus. The sequence continues at coordinate 588,815,740 of NC_136071.1, forward strand.
TGCCATAGAACGTGACGCCCCTCACAGATCCACGAGTATGACCCGGCATGCTAAGAAGTGGTACGTCCCGCAGGCCTGAACGGCGCCTCGCCCAGTGAGCTGCATCGACTCCGGATTGCCACAACCCTCCAAAGTCCTGCTCCTCCACCTCGCACCTCGAGGGGGACCTGAGTTGGAGAGATCCTCTGGAGAACCGTCGGCTTCGTCCGGAGTCCGCCCTCACCAGCCGCGCCTGAAACGCCTCGGACTTCCACAAGCAAGGTACACGTGAACTCCGTCCCGAGTTCATATCAAATCCAGGGTCCGCAACGTTCTTATTTCCCTGTCATCGTACCTTGCTGAAACGACGAACACTCAAAGACTAAATCTTGCCTATCATAAGCTGGTGGCCTCGAATCGCTAAACATTACATGGTCTTGTGATAATCCTGCTTGAGTCTATCTTTTATATAAAGTATGCATATTTTTGATACAACTACGCGACTGGTGTCCATTTGTGGTGGGTCAGTGGGTTTACTGTGTGTGATCATAAATGCTTAACTTACTATCGCCCTGAGGATTAGCCTTGTCTGCTCGCGCCACAGTACCTAGAGGGTGAGCAGGGATTATTCAAAGGAGTAGTTCCCTTGCCCTGACGTGGAGCTGAGGGTCCCTGCTTGTCACAAGTGCCTACCTGTGCCAACCAGAGACCTCCGGTTCAAACAGCAATACTTGGCCGACTGTACATATACAGGCTCTAAATCCTGCTTGAAGGTGGATTAGAATATTCATCTCACACTCCTACTCCTGGACCTTATTTAATACCAGTTTGCCAAAGATCTTATGGATGGTATCGATCAGACTGATTGGGCGGTAATTACCAGGGAGTGACTTGTCGTCCCTTTATGAAAACTGGGATTATTTCCGCCCCATTCCAGGATTCGGGTATGGGTTCTCCTTTTGCTATTATATTTGCCAGTAATAATATGTACCTCTCCCAAAGTTCTCTGTCATATAAAAAAATGTCTGCTGGGACGCTGTCTGTTCCCGGCGCTCTCCCAGGTATGACAGAGTCTAAAGCACGTTCAATATCTCCACTAGTAAACGCATCTTCCAACCAAGGAGTGTATATGACCCCTCCTCTGTGTTCTAGGCATGATTCCATGCCTTTAGCATATTGGGGCTTAAAATAGGCTTCCCAATCATCTTGAACTACCCAATTTTGTGGTTTTTCGGGTCGGCCTTCAAATCCCCATCTTCGAAGATTCCAGAATTGCTGGAGTTCTTGGCTGAGCTAGCCACCTTAAGCTCACCCCACTTCTTTTCATCCCAAGCGCGCTTGGATTTTAGTATAGTTGTTTTATAAACACCCCTTGCTGGTGCTAGATCCTAATTTAATGGCCTGCCCTATATTTAAACGTGCTTTTCTAAATTCCTTGGTGTACCAACAAGGAGAATTATTAGTAAAGGCTTTATTTGGCTTGTTCGGTTTAACAAATAAACTTTTTGGTTGGGAGAACAGGTTTTCGTGTACTTTGATGCCATTTTCTCTGTCTGCTACTGTGGCTTCAGTATTGGTACATGCACTCAACTCCCTAGTCGCTTGTTCCAGCTTATTTAAAATAAAATCAATGTTTGTCTGACATTCAGCAACTTTGGCCCACTTCAAGTGGCGCATGTCATTTGTAAGGACGACATTTTGGGGGGATTCGTCACTCAGACCCTCAGGAGCCATGGGCGCTTTCCAATATGACAGAGCCATACATAGAGGATTATGATCACTCTCAAGACGAACAATGACCATTATATCCTCTAAATAATTCCATATTTCAAGGTTGACTAATATATAGTCAATTCTGCTTTCTCTGGGACCGCTCTTAAAGGTGATAGCACCCGCCTTATCCTTTGGGGTCCTACCGTTGGCCGCTCTTAGTCCTTTGCTAAAGCAAATAGAGTTAATCTGGATCGCCAGGTCTGTCCACCTCTTCACTGGCTCCAGCTCTAGTTTAGGCACCCCCCACTGCTTGTCCTGCTCCTCTGTTAGGTTAAACTCGCCATTTGACAATGGTTGGAAAGTTGTGTTAAAATCTCCCGCAACGATTATATGGGATTGTGTAGAGTATTTCTCAATAAGATCTTCAAGGGCAGCAAAAGTACCTGATTTCTTCCCCCATGTGCTCCTGGCATACACATTGTAAATATCTATAGGTTTAGCCTGTTTAAATTTAAGTGTTACAATCTGTATATCTTTGTGGTTCGTCTGGAGCACTTTTACAATAGTTTCTAAATCCTGCTTGACCCAGATGGTTAGGCCTCCCAAAGGTCGCCCTCTTTCACTTTTTTCTGCGGGAACATTATAGTTTAAAAACCCTACAAAATGTTGGGGGTCAAGTAGCCATGTTTCTTGGAATATGCATATGGTGAACAAATTAATGAACGAAGCCCATTCCAGGCTTTGGATCTTAGTGCTCAGGCCTGCGATGTTCCAGGACATAATTAAGCCAAATTTATCAAGGGTTTCGGGGAAATTGGCATTTGCATTCAAACTCTGATATAATAAACTATCTTCCCCATCCGTCACCCTAGAAACTATAGTTGTAGGAGGAATTCTGGGGATTATATCTCCTTTCATGGTTGACGTCTCTAGTGCAATGTGGCCAGGGAAGCTAAGATCAATACTATCAGGCGCCAGTCAATCTTTAGACTCCAGGCACGATCCACCCTGCCCTTTACCTGATGCTCGCTTGCCCCTTTCATTCACCCACTGTTGAGGGGGAGAAGATCTCATTTGTATAAGGGAGTGATCAGGGGAGCAGGATCTATATTCCAATAATATCAAGTTTTGTGCCAGATTTTCATGTTTAAAAGACAATTCAATACAATCAGCTCTGCCTCCTGGCTCCTGGATACGAGAGCCTTGTTGCCCTGGATATGTCATCCCTGATCACAGATCGACATCCTCTGGTATGTCTGATCCAATGAATGGCTTTATTTGTCAGGGAGTCATTTGTTTCTGTGTCCTTCCCTGGGCTCAGTTTTGGAACATTCACCATATAGAATTTCGACAAATCAACAGGGGCAGTGCGGAAAAGTGGAGGACCTATATCAGTCGGCTTACTAGAGGGCTGTTCTGGCATATTGGAACTGTTACTAGAACTGTTATTCGGCTTAGGATTCCCTAATTCTTCATGAGATTCAATGTATGAATGCTTGGTAGTTTTCATAAGTGAAGCTTTCGGAGTCCCTTTTCTGACTCCGGCCACTTCACTATATAAGGTGTCAGCCTGTCTCAACGAGCTGCCCCTCCCATGATAGGACACAGTATGCTGTACTATTGCCTTTTGTTGATCAGTAGATATAGAACTCGGCTGTTTTTTGGCTAGACAACCATTATGGCATGTGCTAGAGTTGGAAATAACATTGTGCACTTTAGTAGATAGAGTTTCGATCTTAACTTGCATACATTCAATGAGATTACATAATCTATTCACCACACTACACAGAGCAGTACTATCAACCCCATTAGGAAAAAAAGAAACATACGGGTTTGGAAAACACCCCTGCGCTACTTCCCTGGTTCCTTCTGAAGCCTCGGATTTACTTGGCTGGATTAAGGTGTCCCCGCTCTCTAAGTTTATACAACCTGTATTACCGAGGACAGAGAACCTATTTGTACAGTGGATAATTAGGTCAACCGGGGTAGGATGAGTCGCTTCTGCCTCTGGTTCTACACTAGCATTCTCAAAGGCTCCTAAATCAACATGCCCTTCATCAAGATTTCGGTCGCTTTGCATTTTCCTCAGGAACATCCCAGGAACCACTACCGAGCCCCGCTTGCTGCACCTCTTTGATGATTCAACAACGTCTTCCCCGCTGCTCTCCTCCGATCTCTGTTCGGTGGGGTGCTTAGAAGTAAGTAAAACACCACACTCCTCTATCCGTTCGTCTATGCGGGTCATTACACTGTTTTCTCCTGCATGCTTAGCAGCTTTCTTGAGCTTTTTTTTACTTTCTCTTCTTTGTATGCATGCTTTGTCCCTCTGCCCCGCCCTCCATGCTTTTCCTTTTCCCCATTAGGCAAAATCAGATAGCACAGTACCTTGATATGTCAGAACAAAATGTTAGTGGAGTGGCCCAGCCCAGCCTCCTCCGGCCTCGGACGGCCACAGACGGTCCCGCCCTTGTCCCGGGCTTCTCCCGGCACCGCCCGCGTGCATCCCGCGGGATGGGAGGCGTTCCTTGCACTTGAAGTGCCTCTGGGCGCGTAGATGGTGTCACAGCTGCTGCGCCGGACCCCGGGGCAGCTGGGAGATGTAGTTTCCCACTGCAAGTGGGTCCGGCGTGATGGAGACAGCGGCCGTTTCCCTCACGGCGCGGAAGGTGGGGAAGAAGATGCCGTTGCCCTCACAGCAGTAGGGACAGATAGAAACGAGCCATTGCCCTCACGGCGTGTGTCCCAAGTCCTGTGGTCATTTTACACACTTTTGTGGATGGTACGGTACGAGGCGTGCACATGTGGAATGTGCAGTTCTATATGTGGGCATTCCCATTTACCTATGTGTTGTTAGCGGCACTTGTGTATTGTAAATGGAGAGGTGTGCCCTCTGTGTGTCTCAAATGTCCACCCATGTAACCTGGTGTGCCATTCATCTGCCATGGCAGTCTTTGGTTTTCTGTGACATCCTTAACGGTATGTCCTGTGGCCATCTCATGATGGTTGTCATTGACATTTGTCCATTTACATCTGAACTAGGATGAGGCCTAATCTCATACGTCACCTGACAGTGCTGCAGGACATTGAGGATATAGTGATCATTCGCAAATTCCGCCTCGACAGACCGACACTGAAGACCCTTTGTGATCTGTTGGAGCCCCACCAGCAGCCTCGTCGCAACTACCCAACAGCATTCACACCCACATACAAAGTGATGGCAGCCTTCCACTTTTTTGCAACTGGTTCCTTCCAGGAGACCCTGGCCAGCGCTGCAGCGATGTTGCAACCCATGTTCAGCCTGGTGCTGAGGGATGTTCTTTCAGCATGATGATATATAAGGATTGATACATACATTTCCCCAGGGGAGCAGAATTGGCCACAGTGAAGGGTGACTTCTGTCCCCTTGGGCACGTCCCCCATGTTGTTGGTGCCATTGATTGCACCCATGTAGGTCTGTTGCCACCACAGGCGAATAAGCACATTTTTAGAAATCAGAAACATTATCATTTGATGAATGTGCAGGTGGTGTGCCTTGCAGACAAGACCATATCACATGTGTGTACAAGATTCCCCGGCTCAGCCCACGATTCGTACATCCTGAGGAACAGCATGTCGCCCCAGATGATGGCAAATCTGCTTCCTGAGCGTGCTTGGTTTGTGGGTGAGTATGCCCTGTGATGCGGTGTGCTGTGTGTGTGAACTGCTGCCCTCTGCCTGTGCAACATTGCAATGTGTGTTTGTCATTCACAGGTGACTCTGCATATCCCAGCCGGCCATGACTGCTGAGCCCACTGCAGAATCCCAGGACCCCGGCTGACGTCAGGTACAATGAGGCCCATGGCAGGACCTGACGTGTCATTGTGCGGACCTTTGGCCTACTCAAGTCAAGATTCCGCTGCCTTTACAGGACTGGAGGTGCACTGTCATACTTGCCCGGGAAGATCTCCAAGATCATTGTGGCATGCTGTATGCTGCACAACATGGCCATTCACAAGGGGATTCCCCTGCTCCTTGATGATGGTGAGCACCCAAGACCCCCGCCTGCCCAATCACCTGAGTCCAGCGATGAGGACAGTGGAGAGGAGGAAGGAGTTGACATGCGTCAACAGCTCATCACCCATTACTTCACTTGAAGGGGGGTGACGAGGTACAACCTGTACATTTTCTGGTGTGATTGCTGTTGTTGTGAAGGGCTATGCGCGGATGGTACAGACAGGCACATGTTGAGTCGCCTGTGTGTGGAAATGTGGCAGTGACATTTCACATGTGAACATATACAGAACTCTGTTTGTTGACACTTGCTGCACATTGTGTTGTCTGTCTGTAGACTTATGTTGATGTTTTGTGTAGTGTTATGTCTGTGATGGCACACTAACGCCAGTGACTGATGTTCTGTTGTGTCTTCCTAGGTGCTTCAAAATTATCCAGCCATACATACTGTACATATTTTGGATACATCATGGACATTTGCAACACTGTAAATATTGCACTAAAAACAAAACCGCACAAATTCAAGCATATGAGAAGTTAGCCTGGCATATGATGTCCACTAATTCTAGTGGGCACCTTGCACCAGTCTAATCGACCCTTATTGTTGGTGGTTGTAAAGTCAACCTTATAGAAAGCTATCCTGGTGGTATCGTGAACCATCAGGCATCAGGCTAAGACTTCAGTAGGCGAGTTAAGCAAGTTGTTTTACCAATTATAATCCCTTGAATACCAAATGAAAGGACACCACACAAGGTATATATCAAATATGTATGTATTTAATCTAAACACACCCCCTCTGCACTCTTGATAAGGTCAGAGGTAAAAATACAATACAAGTCACACAGTTAATATACTATAAGTTGCACAGTACATGTTATGCCCTAGGGGCCTCACGAACCATAAACTAAGTAAGTGGTATAAGAACCATGAGAGAATTAGAAAGCAGGCATAGGGCCTGTGGAATCACTGGGGTTACTCTACACGACCAAAGGTTAGAAAGTAGGAGGCCCACGGGAGACGCGTGCAGTATCTAAACACAGGTGCAGGTTACAATTGACTTTCCATGGAGATCGTAAAAGTTACAAATATACAATTTAAGAACACTTCCGGATGGACTAGGATGAAACCTTTTGAAACTAGGACACTTCGAGAGTCAAGGCCCACGGGAGCACCAAAGTACTCGTGTTACCTCACCCAGGGAAGCCGGGTGCATAGGTGTCTTTTCGTGTCGGGTTTCGTCGTTGTTTTTTATGGAGAGCTGCAAAGAAGTGCTGCAGGTGACCAGAGGAAAAGTGTCCGGGTAGATCCAAGGGTGGATTGAAGATCTGAAGAACCTGAAAGCAGAAGGGACAGAGTCTGGGTCACTAGCCAGTGACCAGAAAGGAACCAGGAAGGAACCAGGTGATGTCGGGTGATTTCAGGTGAAGTAGTTAAACTTGTCTCTTCAGCCACGAGGTCCAGGAGGCATCGATGATGACCGAGCCCTGGATTTGATCAGTCTCACGATGGATCTAGTTGACTGTGGTGTTGGTATCCAGATTGGATCCAACAAGCCTTGGAAAATGCAACCAACGCAGGATGTCAAGATTGGCTCTGTTGCAGACCAGCAAGGTCTGTGGTGCTTCTCCTGTGCAGGGAAGCTGGAGCAAGCCTAGAGCAACCAGGAAAGCAAGTTTGTTGTAAAGAAAGGTCTTCAGGGGGCTCACTAGCAAACAGGCAAGGAATCAAGAAGATGTGTCACGCTCAAATGCAAAAGCGGGGCCCACAGAACACTCGCGGTGTGTGGGGGCATGGGCTTCAGTGTAAAGGGTGCTCGGGGCTGGGGCTTCAAGCATCCCAAAGCACAACTTCGAGATACCTCGTTGAAGGAGTGCAGCTTGCAAAATGCAGTGTCTTAGCTTTGCTGTGGATGTGGGTCGGGGTCAGAGATGTCTGGAAGTCTGTGTCCTGTGTCGCATATTTTTTGGGATCCGGCGAAAGCCTCGAAAATGCAGACCAGAAAAGTTGTTCTTGGTGCCTGTTTGAACAGGGTGATCACTCCTTGACCAGAAGGGAGATATCTTCCGTCTTGCAATCAGAATGGAACATCGAAGGTCCAGGATATGTCTTTCAAAGATTCATCCAGGGTAATCTAAAGTCCTAGGGACACAGCTCCTATACTTATACTAAGGATGGGGGCTGGACTGCCTGGCTAGGTCCCTCCTATGGGTGGACCTGAGAAGAGGGTGGTTGCACCACTTTCCCATTTTCCAGTTTCGCACCAGAGCTGGGGCTGTGCGCCCCAGCAACCGGTTTGAACTGGGCTATGCATGGAGCACCTTGTGTGCCCCAGGCAGTGTCTGGAAAACATTCACTGAATGCAGCCCTCCCTGGCCCAATACACTAAAAGCCTGTCTGGGGAAGTGCCAGCACCTCCCTGGACTGGAAACCTATTGTCCAGGCCTCCCCTGCCGGAGTTTTGTCCAGCAGCAGGAGCTCAGACTCGTGTCTGTGGCAGCAGCATCCATTTTGTGATGCTGAGGCTGTGTTTAACTTTAACCAGTAACTACATGTCTTCTCCCTCTAGAAGGGTGGAATACTACCCCCGCCACCAGACCTGGTGGGGGGCTAGTATTCCAAAGTGTTTGACAACTTACACAACATGTTTTGATAAAGCCAAACCAAAGTTAGCATTAATCGCGAGGATTATAATGCACTTAAGAGTATATGGTATGGCTATATCATAGAACAGCTATGAAGAGATGGTTCCGAAAGCTGCAGTGGGGCTCAGCTCATGCTAGGGCACCCTCTCACATAAAACCAAGCACTCTGCCTCCTGTATTGTCAAGGCCTGCCATAGGAGTGACTTATAGGTGTATATGTGTCTATAGGTATATATAGATATAGGGATACTATATCTAATTAACCGCATGCGTGCGGCGGCTTTTTTCGGGCTGTGCGGCAATTTACAAAAAGCCACGTTACATGACGAGCTGAGCTCGTCATGAGCATGCGAGCGGCTTAACTCGTCATAAGCATGGAAGGGGTTAAAGGGTGATTACACCACTTTCCCCAGGCTGTTTGAACAGACCTGTGGTGTCAGTTTGGAAGGCAAACCAGGGGTGGGACAATACATGCTGCAGCCCCTGGTAGGCCTAAGGGGCACCTATGTCCTGTGTACCTATGGTACACTTTACAGGGGCTCAGAAGGGTGACCCAGTAACCAATCTGGTATGTACCTAAAGTACATGATATCAACAGCCGGGCTATTTGTCTGATTGGCAGGCCTACAGCCACACTAAAGTTGAAAAATCAGAGAATCACAGCAAAATTGGGGGTAACCATAGGAAGCAGACCCTACTCTCCTACAAAGTGCGTAAGGTATTTTATTTACAAAGGTGACAGGTGAGGGGTGTGGGCATATTTACATGAAGATGGTGGTGGAGCAGTGAGTTGACAGTCATGGTAGATAAGATGCAAGAGTAGACACCACATGGATGTGGTGACCCAGTCCAACAGACAGGTGCCATTCACAAGGCAGTGTGGGGCAGGACAGTCCAAACAGTCAATGCAGTGGGGAAGAGGGTTGCCATCAGGGCTGGTTCTATGACTGGCGTGTGGCTGGTGCTTTGCCTCCAGAGACTCCCAGACTCCCAGGCTCTTCTTTGGACTAAGTATGGACGGAAAATGTGTTACGCTCGCGGAATTTGCACATTTTTGGCAATTTGGCGATCCGCAAATCACGAGAAATTGCCCAAAAATCCGTAATTTACGAGTTGGCGGATTTTTTTTCTTGTTCGCGCATCAAAAATACAATCTCGTGTGCACGGCATTGACTTACCATGATTCTGCGTCCGCTGATGAGTTTTCCTCCCTGTTCGCATGCGCTGCGAGATTTTGGTAGCTGGCCGAGCGACGCCATGATCGGGAACACGTCATTGCAACCCGAAACAGGAAATTGCGAACGTGAACACGTCATTGCTACCCGATACAGGAAAAAGGCATCGCGAGCAGGCTGGTTAAGTGGAAACAACATGTTCGCGACCATTGCGACCGCATGCGCGAGTTCTCGTTCCCGAACTGTTAAACAAATCTTGCGAACTCGCAAAAGCAAATTCGCAAGCTCGCGGAATTTGGTGGATTTTTGCGAATTGCGATCACGAACTCGCACAAATTTGCGTATCGCGAATTCAGCCCATGCTTACTTTAGACACCCCCTTGATCGCTTTGGTGGGGGGGCCTGCTGCATGGCCAGCAGCGTCTGAGGACTCACCCCTCTCTGTGGCCGCAGGGGAGGATGGTGCACAGTCATCCTGCAGCACAACAGAGGGGGGCGGAGGTGTTGTTTGGGACGCAGGCCTGTCCCTCAGTAACGCCACTTGCTGGGCCATGAGGTCCACCATTTGTCCAATGCGTGTGACAATGGACCTCATCAGCAGGATGAGCTCACGTAATAGTTCGTCAGACCGGCCACTTTGTCCCTGGACCTGTTCATATGCCCCGATGACTCTGGTGAAGTGGTCCAGGGTAGGTGTGCCAACCTTCTGAGGTCTGGGGGTGACCCTGGACCTCCCACCTCCCCTGCTGCGACAGACCTGTTGCCTCGTCATGGTGGTTCCACGCACACTCTCCCTGCCCTCCACAGTTGTTGGTGTGTTCTGGTCATCCCCTGGGACAGGGAGGGTGCTGCAGGTGGTACTGGTGGTGGTGGTGGAGGTGGCAGCGGTGGAAGCACAGGCCGTGAATGCAGGGTCTGCTGTGCTGTTGTTGTTGCAGCAGACGTGGTGGTGGGTAGGGTGGGGGCCTGGGACCTGTTGGTCCCTGGCACACCAGATGGGCCGGCCTGGAACTCATCGTCCAAACTATCCTGGGACTCAACATCCGAGAGTCCATGTGCCGGGGGTGGAGACTGGCTCTGCTGGTCATTGTTGTCCTCAGCAGCGAGTTCTTCATCACCTGTGGATTAGATGGGGAATGGTCAGTGTTGGACACTGTGCAAGTATTTTGTTAGCTGCGTGTCATCCACTATCTGTGCACTACACAATTGAGACAACTTCACTATTATTATTAAGTGAAATACTGGGCATTATTACATGGTGCAGAGGTACATCAGGTATCGATGCATTGCATGCAATTGGTGCTGTGTGTAGTGATGCAGGTCTCCCACCCCCAAACAGCCAGATCAAGCAAGATGGCTACCTACCTGTAAATGTTTTTGGTCAACAATGCAATGGATTCCAGGTGCTCCTGGGTGGGGGAGGCCTCTATCCTGCTGGGGTGTGGGACAGGGGGCATGGTGGGAGTCATGGTACAGGCCTCCCAAACAGGGCTTCCCAAGCAATATGGCTAGCTACCTGTTAGTTGAGGGTGGAAAATGCAATGGTGTTTGGGTTGTGGAAGGACGTACATATCAGTGTGTTGGTTAACATTTGTTTGTACTTACCACCCTCCACTTCTCAGGATACTCCTGTGAGACTCTCAGGATGCAGTATGGTAAGCACCTTCTCCTCCCATGGTGTGAATGGTTTTGGTGGAATGGGAGGGCCACCGTCATTCTTGTCAGCCAGCTCCCGGTTCTTGCTTCTCCTCTCTTTGACAACCCTCTTGAGATCATGCCACCGCTTCATGATCTCCTTCCTGGATCGCGGGGTGGCCCCTACTGCATGTATCCTTGTGGCTAATGGTGTCTGTTGGACCAGGCTACCAAACAGTTGTGGTTCCACTCTCACTATCTCATTGACCATGACTGTCAACTCACTCTCAGTGAATTTGGGCATTTTATGTGCTGCCATGGTGCGTGGTGTTTGAAGTGTTTGCGGGTGCAGGGGTGTGTGTGGTGTGTGTGGTGTTGATGTGTGAGGTGTTTTATGTGCTGGGGATTGTTGGTGCTGGTGTGATGGTGGGAGTGATGGTGATAGTGGTGGTGGTGGTAGTGTGTGTGCTGTGTTGTTTTGCCTCTCCTATCAGATGTGGTGTATGCCCTTCTCTTCTGGAGTGTTGCAAAGGATTGTGGTCAGTAGAGGGGCTGGTTTTATACTCAGCTGTGTGGGTGTGTCCAAATATCAGTTTTTTCAGTTTTTAACGTCTTTATTTCGAATTATTCTTCATAAAAGACTTACATATAAACAAAGATACAAACAATACAGTTAATATTGACAGAGTCATAAATATTTCTGAACAGCTAAACAAAAGGAACGAAAAATAATTTTAAAATCTCAATTAAACATACGAATATAGACCTCAAAGGAGTAATTATTAAGACCAAAAAATGTACATTTATATAAGAAAAAGCAGATCGTCAATACTGGTCAAACCATAATATAGTGCACTAACGTATTATTTAAGTAATTCTAGTCATGGTGCTTTGAACTGACTTGATCCTTATTAACCAAGCCCACCCGAGGAATTTGGCCATTCCAATGGATATCCATTCAGCAGTATTGGTTCTCAAAATATACAATGCTTCACTACTCACTCGGGTGTTTAGTCTGGTACATATAGGTTTAAGCCATTTGTGTCGTGGTTCACAGTAAGCAGTACATACAAATAAAAGATGACCTAGTGTTTCTATACAATTGGTACAACAAGGACAGAAGGATGACTCTGACTTCTGCCAACCACTAGTGAAAGCCCTTAGTGGCAGTGTACCTACACGAAACTGGTGGTATAGTTTCCTGTCTAATGTTTTAAGAATAACATCCCAATAGGTCTCTATGTGGGGGACTGCTTTGTGAAGCAAGAACTGGCCAGTCAAGTTTGATTTCTCCGAAAGAGCAACATGTTCTTCCTTTACTGTGGACCAAAACAGAAGTTTAAACTCTTTCTTTGTAGGAAAGGTATGAGAGCCCGGCTCAGACCAAAGCAAGGGAAGACCCATGCCAATCAGAGTGTTCCTAATTTGCTTAAACCATGGTATATCACCTGCCCCCAATTGCATTCTCACATCCTGTAGTTCTCGAGCAAACAAGGCAAGTTCCGGGGTAGACCATATGCGTCTCCATAACGCCACCATCCTATAAAGGGCTTGATGTTTGATGGAATGGAACCCCATATCCATCAAAAGTGGTAGGACTGGTGTAGAGGAAGGGAGACTGGCTAGTGAACGAAAGAATTTATTCTGAATCCTATCTAAGACAACCAAATCCACACAACCCCAAATGTCTGCCCCGTATAAGATGGCTGAGCTAATTTTAGCACTATAAATTTTAAGAGCGGGTAATACTCTTTTGGTCAGAGAACACCGCTGCTCTTTTACTAGACAGCCGGACAAGCGAGCAAATTTCAGACTTAACGCCGCAATTTGCTCTTTCCATCTTAATCTATAGTCTATTGTGACGCCAAGATATGTCATAGCTTCAACCTGCTCCAGACTAGACCCATTCATAAAAACATGGCTCCTCAGTGGTTTATTTTTTGTCAGGACCATGAACTTGGTTTTATTGATGTTAATTTCCAGGTCATTCTCTTTACAGAAGTCCACAAATTTGTTTATAGCTACCTGTAAGCCCTTCTGTGTTTTAGCCAGTATAAGAGTATCGTCTGCAAATATTAAAAGGGGAAATTTAGTCCCCCCTAGTGAAGGGGCGTCAGTAGGGGTATCTGAGAGGAACTTAACCACTTGGTTAATAAAGAATATAAATAGGGTAGGGGCCAGGACACAGCCCTGCCTCACTCCGCGAGTCACGGGGAAGGAATCTGTGACCTGTCCCTGGCGGCCCCATCTGACTCTAGCAAAATTCTCCTCGTACATCCTGATGGCAAGTTCTAGAAGTGCAGTCGGAACACCCATCCGCCTCAGGGCTGCCCACATCTTCCCTCTGGGGACCAAATCAAACGCCGATTTGAGATCCACAAATGCAGCGAATATCGTACCACCTCCCAGGAACACTGTTTTCCAAAAGATCATGACGAATCTTAATATCTGTTCAACTGTGCTTATATGTGCCCTAAAACCCGCCTGCAATGGAGACAAAATGTCAGCTTCTGTCATCCAAGTGTGGATTTTCCCTAATAACATTCTGGCTATTACCTTTTGCAGGGCATCAATAAGACTGATGGGTCGGTAGTTTCCCCGCATCAGTTCTATCTCCTTTTTTATACACGGGCAATATCTCAGCCCCTTTCCAGGAGATGGGGATTTTAGTCCCTCTGGCTATCGCGTTTGCTAGAATTGTTATGTACGGGACCCAGTGCGCTTGGTCATACTTAAAAAGGTCTGCAGGAATGCAGTCCATGCCTGGGGCTTTGCCATTCTGCACTTGTTTAAGAGCAGAAATGGTTTCCGTTTTAGTAAAGACGATGTAATCAAGTGGGGGCTCCGCAGACTGTGCACTGGCATCTTCCCTAATATTAAGGGTGATCCGTTCCGTGTCACTGAACTGCGCCTCATAATGCTTGACCCATTGCTCAGCTGGGACATAGTTAACCGGGACGTGTAGATCACCTGTCCCTCCCCATTTTACCACCTCCCAGAATTTTTGTTGGTTAGATGAGGTACTAGCCTGATATAAGTCTAACCAACGCTGTTCATCCCATTTAGTTTTTGCTGCTAAGAGTACTTTCCTATAATTAACCCTTGCTAACCTAATATCCACAATTGATTTGGATTTAATAGCAGTTAACAGGGAGCTGTGGGCAGTGCGACAAGTTTTGTCATACCATTTGGTATTAGTTTGTACTGTGGCACTTTTCTTTCTTTTTGCAGGTTCAATAAAAAGGGATTTAATATTGTTAAAGAGAGACTCATGGATCGTCCCAATTTGATCAAGTGAAGTTCCTTCATCAAAAATGGGTACCATCAGGTTTGTAGCAGCTGAGACCTCAGTAGCAACTTCATTAATAATGGTGGGGTTGTCTAAAAACCTAGACCATCTTACCCTTCTGCAATCATTCGTGAGACCAGCATCTGCTGTGACGATATTTGTTGCAGAGTCCATTAAAAAGCCCTCATGCATCAATAGCTTTATTACCAGAGGATTATGATCACTTTCTGGTCTTGTGACTACTTCCATGTCTTCCAATATTTTCCAGTACTCTAATCTTATCAAAAAATAGTCAATGCGGCTCGAATGTAGGGAATTGTCAAACGTGACCTTTCCCAACAAGTCTGATTTAGTCCTGCCATTTGCAGCACGCAAATCCCATTCAATGCAAAGGCCTAACCACTTCATAACAGCCTCAGTGACTTTTTTGACTGGAGGAATGGATAGATGGGGAATATTCCATATCTGATCAATCTCCCCATAACCCCCATCATCAAGGTTGGGAAACGGTTCAAAAGAACAATTAAAATCTCCAGCCACCATAACACATTTCTCTCTACCAATGTTGTTCAACAAAGAATCCAAGTCATCTACCGCTCTCGCGGGCTTCCCACCTGGTTGCCCTCTTGCGTATATATTAATCAGGAAAAAAACCTGGTTGTTTTTACCAGATAATTTCAGGGCTAAAATGTCATTGCTTATGGAGGGAAGGCCTGTTATTTTGAAGGCTAGGGATTGTCTTATCCAAATAACCAAACCTCCCGAAGGACGTCCCTTAGGACCTTTACATGCTGGTTTATGGTAATTAAGGTAGCCAACCCGATAGATAGCGTCAGTTGACCAACTTTCTTGTAAAATAATTACATCATGTAAATCCATAAACAAACACCAATCATCATCTGACATTTTCCCCTTTAGTCCCGCTATGTTCCACGACAAGACTGTGAGGGTGTGAGTTAATTTCTCTTCCATGTTGCCGATTAAATTCACAGTCTTTTCAGGGATCAAAGGTCTGGGTGTACAATTTGGTTGTGTTTCCCTTGCCACCACCCTATGTGTTATTTCACTAGGCCCTGAGACAATCTCTTCTCTATGGACTCTCAGGTTGTCTGAGGAATGGTTTGCTATAGCTCCAGACAGCCCAGTGACTAAGGGTTCTTCGTCGAGTCAATCCACACCTTCCAAGCCTGACAGCGGGGCAAACCGGTTTGCAAGGTGAGGATAGAACATTGGGTAGTTCGGGGTATCAAAAAGAAATCTTCCTCTAGGCCTATCCCTTCTAGAATGATGGAACGGAGATTGGGGTCTTTTTACATATGATCCTGGGTAAAAGTAATGCAACGATAGCGTTTGCACATCTCCAACTCTTCCGAATCTTGGTTCCCTAATAATAAGGTCAGCCACCCATGGCTCTCTAAAGCTAATTACCACGCAATCCCCCTCAAGATCTTTCTTACCAAAACCTACCCAGTCCACCCTCCTTACATTGAGGATTTCAGGATTAAGATTGGGAGGGAGCGGGCGATTTTTATTTTGCCAAAATGTGACCTTATTATAAAGATCCTTGTGTGTTTCCCTCTTGCGATCGCTAAGGGGGGCCACGCCAGTTAAGATGATGGTGTAAGGCACTGACTCTGGAGGGAGATTCACACATTGTTTCTTTGGGATAGGTTTGGTCTTGGGCTGATAGCTAAGATCATAGCCCTTGGTGGAAATAGGGTTTTTCTGAGCCTGAAGATTTTTTATAGGCTTATGCCCAGAGGAATTCTCCGTGGTAGTTGCCTTCTTGGAAACGGTAACATTTTTATGCTGCGGGATCTTTGATGTAGGTGGTCCCGCTTTAGGATTGTTATTATTATTTCCTCCTACATTGATAACCATACTAGTGGGCTTCGCAGTGGTAGGGACAGGGGGGGTCAACCCCTTAGGTACTAAACTAGCAAGGATTCTATTAGAGGTCGCTATGTTATCTTTCACCAACTTATCTAGGGAATCCATTTTACAGTTTAGTAATCTGGTCCTTTCGAATAGTGGTAAAAGTAACGATTTAAGTAGCAACTCTATCCTGGCCAAGAATATTCCTTCAGAGATGGTAATTGTGTGATTATAATCCTCTGGTTGAACAACCATATTAGTGTCGGGTAGCTGTGAAGGAGATAAAATAGGGTTTCCCAGATCCTCCATTTGATCCTCTGTATCTGGTGAGGCTATCCTTTTGCGTTTCCCAGGATTATGGGTAGGTGTATGTTGTGAATGGGAGGGGGAGTCCATAAGTTCAGTACTAATGTTAAGGTTTGGCGAGTCTGAAAGACCAGATTTCTCACTCTCCTGATCTAAATTAATAATCCCCCCATTATGCAGGTTGACATGTACAGTATTATATGCACTTTCTTGGTTTGTCCCCACTGACTTCACAGTATAAATCTCAGGAGCAGTTGCCAACAATGACTCTGTGTTGACATCATGGCTATCTGTGGTCGACAAGGAGAGAGGGACAGGGGAAACGGCCTCACTAATTTTACCAAGAGAAGAACGCTTGCCTGTAATAATGTCAAGCGAAAGGCGTTTTTCGGCTAAGGCGATCTCCTTCTCCAAAATGGCAGTTGAGCGTTTAAAAAATTGATCGATAGTCCCAGTAAAAGTACCATTAGTAGTGGAGACCTGGATATGCCTTTCTTTGCCTGACCTTAAAGTCATTTTGCAATAAGTGCAAAAAACAAGATTATCTCCAACCACAATAACAAGCAACAATTATTCAAAATGTGTTCTTCCAAGTATAAGGACTCAACCGTAACTTTAGTCTTCAGTTTGTTAACATATAAGAAGAGTAACTGGTAAGAGAAAAATAATAAAAAGAGTAAGCAAGTAAAATACTTACGACTGGGAAGACAACATTAGGAGGGTGGCCCAGCCCGGCCTCCTGCGGCCCCGGATGGCCAAAGACGGTCCCGCCCTTGTCCCGGGCTTCTCAAGGGACGCTCCCGCACGCTCCCGCTAGCGGGTGCTGGCTTTCCTTTTCATAGACCGTTGGGTTGCAGGCGGGGCATGGTGGACAGGGAGAGCGGCCAGGTGTTGGTGGGCGGGCGCGGTATGCAGAGGCTTCTGGTCCTAGAAGTCCTGCTCCGCGCGCTCGCAGCCCTGATCCACTTCACGCTCAGCAGTCCTGCTCCCTGGTGTCACTGGAGCGCAGCGGGACCCGCGGAGCGGGTTCCGCAAGTTGTGGAGTTGTAATTAGGGGTCAGGAATGCCCTCCGACCTCAGCAGCAGTAGTCTCAGTTAAAACGGTGTCCCACGACGATTTCTTCGCACAGCCCTTTTAGAGGGTTGCAGGCGGGGCGTGGTGGACAGGGAGAGCGGCCAGGTGTTGGTGGGCGGGCGCGGTATGCAGAGGCTTCTGGTCCTAGAAGTCCTGCTCCGCGCGCTTGCAGCCCTGGTCCACTTCACGCTCAGCAGTCCTGCTCCCTGGTGTCACTGGAGCGCAGCGGGACCCGCGGAGCGGGTTCCGCAAGTTGTGGAGTTGTAATTAGGGGTCAGGAATGCCCTCCGACCTCAGCAGCAGTAGTCTCAGTTAAAACGGCGTCCCACGACGATTTCTTCGCACAGCCCTTTTAGAGGGTTGCAGGCGGGGCGTGGTGGACAGGGAGAACGGCCAGGTGTTGGTGGGCGGGCGCGGTATGCAGAGGCTTCTGGTCCTAGAAGTCCTGCTCCGCGCGCTCGCACCCTGGTCCACTTCACGCTCAGCAGTCCTGCTCCCTGGTGTCACTGGAGCGCAGCGGGACCCGCGGAGCGGGTTCCGCAAGTTGTGGAGTTGTAATTAGGGGTCAGGAATGCCCTCCGACCTCAGCAGCAGTAGTCTCAGTTAAAACGGCGTCCCACGACGATTTCTTCGCACAGCCCTTTTAGAGGGTTGCAGGCGGGGCGTGGTGGACAGGGAGAGCGGCCAGGTGTTGGTGGGCGGGCGCGGTATGCAGAGGCTTCTGGTCCTAGAAGTCCTGCTCCGCGCGCTCGCAGCCCTGGTCCACTTCACGCTCAGCAGTCCTGCTCCCTGGTGTCACTGGAGCGCAGCGGGACCCGCGGAGCGGGTTCCGCAAGTTGTGGAGTTGTAATTAGGG
This sequence comes from Lissotriton helveticus, assembly GCF_964261635.1. Classification (NCBI taxonomy): domain Eukaryota; kingdom Metazoa; phylum Chordata; class Amphibia; order Caudata; family Salamandridae; genus Lissotriton; species Lissotriton helveticus. Next base: position 588,834,275 of record NC_136071.1, read on the forward strand.
GTCAGGAATGCCCTCCGACCTCAGCAGCAGTAGTCTCAGTTAAAACGGCGTCCCACGACGATTTCTTCGCACAGCCCTTTTAGAGGGTTGCAGGCGGGGCGTGGTGGACAGGGAGAGCGGCCAGGTGTTGGTGGGCGGGCGCGGTATGCAGAGGCTTCTGGTCCTAGAAGTCCTGCTCCGCGCGCTCGCAGCCCTGGTCCACTTCACGCTCAGCAGTCCTGCTCCCTGGTGTCACTGGAGCGCAGCGGGACCCGCGGAGCGGGTTCCGCAAGTTGTGGAGTTGTAATTAGGGGTCAGGAATGCCCTCCGACCTCAGCAGCAGTAGTCTCAGTTAAAACGGCGTCCCACGACGATTTCTTCGCACAGCCCTTTTAGAGGGTTGCAGGCGGGGCGTGGTGGACAGGGAGAACGGCCAGGTGTTGGTGGGCGGGCGCGGTATGCAGAGGCTTCTGGTCCTAGAAGTCCTGCTCCGCGCGCTCGCACCCTGGTCCACTTCACGCTCAGCAGTCCTGCTCCCTGGTGTCACTGGAGCGCAGCGGGACCCGCGGAGCGGGTTCCGCAAGTTGTGGAGTTGTAATTAGGGGTCAGGAATGCCCTCCGACCTCAGCAGCAGTAGTCTCAGTTAAAACGGCGTCCCACGACGATTTCTTCGCACAGCCCTTTTAGAGGGTTGCAGGCGGGGCGTGGTGGACAGGGAGAGCGGCCAGGTGTTGGTGGGCGGGCGCGGTATGCAGAGGCTTCTGGTCCTAGAAGTCCTGCTCCGCGCGCTCGCAGCCCTGGTCCACTTCACGCTCAGCAGTCCTGCTCCCTGGTGTCACTGGAGCGCAGCGGGACCCGCGGAGCGGGTTCCGCAAGTTGTGGAGTTGTAATTAGGGGTCAGGAATGCCCTCCGACCTCAGCAGCAGTAGTCTCAGTTAAAACGGCGTCCCACGACGATTTCTTCGCACAGCCCTTTTAGAGGGTTGCAGGCGGGGCGTGGTGGACAGGGAGAGCGGCCAGGTGTTGGTGGGCGGGCGCGGTATGCAGAGGCTTCTGGTCCTAGAAGTCCTGCTCCGCGCGCTCGCAGCCCTGGTCCACTTCACGCTCAGCAGTCCTGCTCCCTGGTGTCACTGGAGCGCAGCCGGACCCGCGGAGCGGGTTCCGCAAGTTGTGGAGTTGTAATTAGGGGTCAGGAATGCCCTCCGACCTCAGCAGCAGTAGTCTCAGTTAAAACGGCGTCCCACGACGATTTCTTCGCACAGCCCTTTTAGAGGGTTGCAGGCGGGGCGTGGTGGACAGGGAGAGCGGCCAGGTGTTGGTGGGCGGGCGCGGTATGCAGAGGCTTCTGGTCCTAGAAGTCCTGCTCCCCGCGCTCGCAGCCCTGGTCCACTTCACGCTCAGCAGTCCTGCTCCCTGGTGTCACTGGAGCGCAGCGGGACCCGCGGAGCGGGTTCCGCAAGTTGTGGAGTTGTAATTAGGGGTCAGGAATGCCCTCCGACCTCAGCAGCAGTAGTCTCAGTTAAAACGGCGTCCAAATATGATTTTGCTGTCAGGTGTGTTGTGGGTGTTGTCCTGGGAATGGTATGTTTTTTTGGCATTTGTTGTTTCATTGGAATGTGTTTTGTGTATTTGGAGGGCATGGCTACTTTGATTTGTGCTAAGTTTGCCATCGTTGCGGTGTTTTGGCATCATCCGCAATGTTAGTCATGTTCCTTCCACAGCGGTGGCTATGCTGCTGCTCTTCCGCTGTCTCTCCCATTCACTCCTGGGTGCGACCGCAGCAGTCGGAAACAGCGGATCGTACCGCGGGACCATCGGGGATATCCTCATTTCCCGTGCTGTGTCTCCGCTTAGCTTTCAGTAGGTTGTAGCTTTTCCTCTACATTTCCGACCGCCGCGGTCGGTTTTCGGACGTCATCACCCACGTTAGGCGTTTTTTGTTAGCCCGCAACCGCCGCGGTCGTTTTATTTTGGCGGTTGATCCTAATTTGACTGCGGGTTTATCCGCGGTCCCGGCTGGCGGTTGTTTCCCACCTCCATGGCGGTCGGAGTGGTTTTCCGCCCGCTATCCTAATGGGGCCCTTTGTTATCAGCAGAAGTGCCTCCCCTGCTAATCTATCGGGATGCTCATCTTTGATAATAGAAAGAAGCCTTGCGATGTGCGTACAGATTAGTAATGTTATGGATATGTAGATAGCTCTGTCACCCTGTGGATGAAGAAAGAGATGAAATTTGTACATAGTGCAAAAAGAGACCTTGTACATGATGTTCAGGCAGTTGTGATGATGTTGTGCGAAGCTAGATGTGTAAACAAGTTTAGTTTTGAGCAAACTGATCCAACATTGTTGTGCACCTAAATATGTGCAAAAGGTCACAGCTAAATTTTTTATTTGTGAGGACAATGTAAGAAATAACATCCTTTGCTACATGGGCCCAACTTGTGAATATAACAGTACAAGTGTTTGGTACTGGTATGATTGGCACCAGTAGCCATTCAGGAGTGGTGGTGGTCATGCTGGTGGGATATCATCGTGGGTCACCCATCACTTTTTAGTATTTTATAATGAAAAATAGCCAGCATTAAAATATGCTGAAGAGTCAGTGGTAAGTACATTATCTGACTACCGAAGTTCACTGTACATACTGCATGGAGCAATAAGTGATTCTGAGTTACTGCACTGCTGGAAAAGTTTGCCCTGGGCCATATTTGAATCTACATTGCCTTGTGCTCTCGGGTGATGCCCACATACTCTGCCCATTCTGACTAACTACTAACTGGTGTAAAGCATGGACTACCTGATTTCCACCAGTTGTTTACCCTCTAACACTGCTTGTGTGAGTATTGTTGTGCCGAAGATACCCACCCCAGGCGGAGGCTCTCACCTCCTGCTTTGTTATCTTTTGTTTACTGGAGTGGACATACAGGAGAGAGTTGCCTGTGGCACTGTGCAATTGAACCTGGGATTGTGAGGGCTGCAGACATTAATCTACTGCTGCCTGGGATCCAGTACAAAAGTTTGTTCTCTCATTGTGGGCTGATTCTGAAGAGACATTAGGGGCAGCGGGTCATCATGATAATGGTCATTGCTGTAATGGGTAATGCACCAGCTAGCCTAGCCCTTCCAGGGTTCCTGGATCAGTAATGCCTTTTAACTCTGATCAAAACCAATTCAACTTCGTAGGTAAATAATACATTACTCAAAACAATGCACACGCTTGCAAGTAGATTATTTCTATTTCATCACGATATGGACCATCAGTCGCAGCAGAGGTTGGCCGATTTATGGCGTTTCGGTCTCTCTGCGAAACAGTAAACAAGGCCCATCAGAGGCATTACAGATAGGACTTGTTCCCAGGTCCCTGCCCCCCGTCAGAGTCCAAATCAAAGTTCAAATCAAAGATTCCACCGGGGTTCATACGTAACTGTGCTTCTTTGTTGTGTTACATCAAGTGAGTTGTGCTTCCATTAGATTCATTTGATAATTTATTAAAGGGCGGATATAAGGGTTTTCAGAGTTTATGAATATCAGTCCATTTTCATGCAGGCCCATATGGAGATATATGGACTGCAGGAGAGGGTTAGAAAATTGGTGGGATGTTTAGATTATGGTGCACAGGGAAAACACACCAAATAGTCATTACAAATGTGATGAAACCAGACATATCCAGAGATTTGTTGCTGTTACGTAAAGAAATGGCAGGCTGTACTATCTTATCATGGATTATGAAGGTTATCATTATTAAAAGGCAGAAGGTATGATCCTATGTCACAGGCAGCAATGGAGGGCAGCAATGAATATTAAATGCACCTACCTAATGGGCCGAATAGAACATTATGGAAAAAATAAGGAGGTTACTGGTACTTTACCTCCACCTGTGGTGGCTGATATGGATTTCATAGACATTTCCTTACACGTGCATCTCTTAATAGCTGATGCAAGGGGAATATTGGTGTAAATTGATCAATTCTTATGTTAACATGCTTCTAAAGCTAATAAACAAGATTGTTTTTCTAATATGATGGGCCTACTGATTCAATATATAAATTGCACAGTGATACGGCTATGTGACTTTAAGTTTATACCACCTAAATTGCGTAAAGCAGAGTGATTAAGGACCCATGGGGACGACTACTATAACTGTTCAACAGTTGTTGGCAGAATTCAACTTGATATAAGTCTGGATGTCCACAGTGGTGGAAGACTCAGATTTTCTTTCTACTTTGTCTGCCTAAAACCTACTCATGCATAATTGTTAATGGAGGGGGTGGAGTGTTTTAATGGGTTCAAGAAGGCAGAATCTTTAGACTGAGCCTTATCACATCATTCACCGCTAAAGATGTCTATAAGCCGGTTTGGGGTTGCTCCTGTACCTATATGATGACTACAGCCTAATGCTTAGTCAGATGTGCCACTTGTTGCATACACAAAGATGACCATTGTTTTTACAAACAAGGTTCCATTTAAGGTTTTTATGGAAGTGTATAGTCATGACATATGGTATTAGCAAAGATCTTGCAAGCTGAATTACAAGATTAGAAACAGCTGAAGCTACATGATGATGATGCTGCAGCAGAGAAAGAAGCACAAATGGAATTTCAGAAGAAAGAACAGGAAATCCTTAGTGACATTGATCTGCTGGATCTTTATGAATGCTCAACAGATCAGGTCAGACTTTTAACAAATCTCTGATTGTTGGACCAGGTTGATCTTCCAACACTATAAAGCAAAGAGAGAAGACCAGATACAACCCCCAAATGTTGGCAATATTTGATGTCTATTAAACAATATGAATATAGGTAAGACACGCAGGAGGAATGAGCTATTTGTTGAATTCTCTGAAATGTTTGCGGATATTTTAGCCTCTGACACAAGCAAAAAACACGACCCCGTTCATGGGTGTATGTCAAGACTCAATAGGAGAGGTGGCTATTGTAGTATTTTCCAAGAACGAGAATTAATTTTTGGAATTCAGTTCTTTTCGACCACTTTCTATGATCAACACTAACAAAAACATTTTGGGTATAATATTACTGATAGGATATCTAGGAGTGGGCATACATTGTTAAAGAAGGGCAGTTCGGGTGTTGTTGATAACTGAAACAGCTCCACTTACTACTGGGATAACCACAGAAAGATCTCACTTCATGCCCCAGAAAACTTAGATGCCCACATGGCGTTAACACAGTAGGTGGGTTGTTCATGCTGGAAACTCTGAAGTGGTTCACACTGCACGATATATATATTGCCTGGGTTTTTATTATTTGACCAAATGTTTGTGCTAGGTGAAAGACCAATGGTCAATTGTCTGCAGGGTAGCTGAAAGTAGGGGTGCACTCCTGGTGCAACTGCTGAGGCTGAGTTGCTGAGGTGGTTTGCCAGTTTGAAGAATTGATTACATATTGTTTCCATTTATGTAGATGATTTTCTGCTGTGAAGCAAACACCGTGAGATGGTATTTCAATAGATGGTTGAGACTATAAGACAGTTTGATATGTTATCTGGTTCCAAATATTAGAGCTGGCATTTTAGCGTGGCTTCCCCAGTCTTTTTGCTTCTGACCTCCTGTTTCTGATCGTGTGCAAAACTACTGATGACCAGTGCTAAAGGGCTAAAGGGAACGTCATAAACAACTCCTTCACATCAGCTACCTTCCCTGAGAGCTGGAAGCATGCAGAGATCAACGCCCTCCTGAAAAAACCCACCGCAAATGCCAGGAACCTCAAGAACTTCCGACCCATCTCACTTCTCCCCTTCCCAGCTAAAGTCATAGAGAAGACCGTCAACGAACAGCTGACTACCTTCCTCGAGAACAACAACTTGCACGACCCTTCTCAGTCCAGATTTCAAGCAAATCACAGCAGCGAGACCGCCCTCATCGCAGCCACATACGACATCAGAAACCTAATGAACAACGGAGAAACAGCCGCCCTCATCATCCTAGACCTCTTAGCTGCCTTTGACACCGTATGCCATCGCACCCTAGTACACCGCCTCAACAACACGGGAATCCAGGGGAAGGCCCTGGAATGGGTCACCTCGTTCCTCACCAGCAGAACCCAGAGAGTCCGCCTCCCCCCTTCCGCTCCTCAGCCACCGAAACCATCTGCGGTGTACCTCAAGGATCATCACTCAGCCCAACACTCTTCAATATCTACATGAGTCCCCTCGCCGCCATCGCACGAAAACACAACATCAACATCATTTCCTACGCTGACGACACCCAGCTGATACTCTCCCTCACCAAGGGCCCAGCCACCGCCAAAACAAACCTCCAGGAGAGAATGAAAGAGGTAGAAGACTGGATGAAGCACAGCTGTCTCAAGCTCAACTCGGACAAGACGGAGGTCCTCATCCTCGGACAATCCCCCTCTGCGTGGGACAACTCCGGTTGGCCCTTGGTGCTGGGCACCGCACCAACACCCACGGACCACGCACGCAACCTGGGCCTCATCCTAGACTCCTCGCTCACAATGACCAAACACGTCAACGCCGTCTCATACTCATGCTTCAACACCCTACCCATGCTCCAAAAGATCTTCCGATGGATCCCCACCGAAACCAGAAGAACAGTCACCCAGGCCCTCGTCACGAGCCGACTGGACTACGGGAACGCCCTCTACACTGGAACCACCGCCAAACTTCAGAACCGTCTCCAACGCATACAAAACGCCTCCGCACGACTCATCCTCAACATACCCCGCCGCTGCCACATCTCAACCCACCTGAGAAACCTCCACTGGCTCCCCATCAGCAAAAGAATCATGTTCAGACTCCTCACCCATGCACACAAAGCACTCCACAACATGGGCCCAGAATACCTCAACAGCCGACTCGCATTCTACACCCCCACCCGCCAGCTCCGATCCACCAACCTCGCCCTCGCCATCATCCCACAAATCTGCAGAACCACCGCCGGAGGACGATCATTCTCCTACCTGGCAGCAAAGACCTGGAACTCCCTTCCCACCCACCTACGACTGACCCAGGACCATCTCTGCTTCAGGAAGCACCTCAAGACCTGCCTCTTCGAGCAATAGCAGCCCCCCGTGCCCCCCCCCCTGCGCCTTGAGACCCTAACGGGTGAGTAGCACGCTCTACAAATGATTGATTTATTGATTGATGTGCTGTCTCCTTTAAAACATGGTATGATTGGTTTCGTCATTATTGACCTATTTGATTTACTAGTATGTTCCTAGTACAGTACACTATGTGTGCACAGGACCTGTAAATCAAATGTTACTAGAGGGCTTACAGCACTGATTGTGTCACCCTCATAAGTAGACTTGAAAACATGTCTCAAGTCTGCCACTGCAGAGCATGTCTGTGCCATTTTAAACTACCATGTTGGACTGGCAAGTTCAACTACTTACCAGGTCCAAACCTTCCCTTTTTATTACATGTAAGGCAGCCCCTAAGGTAGGCCCTGGGTAGCCCCATGGGCAGGGTGCAGTGTATTTAAAAGGTAGGACATGTGCTTTTTAGTTTTGCATGTCCTGTTAATGAAAAACGACTACATTAGTTTTTAACTACACCTAAGCCTGTCTCTGTCAACGGTTGGCTTTGGTGCTGCATTGTAACCCTTTACAAGTGTATCTTTCAATTAGGAGCACATAGAAAATTGGAGTTTGGTGTCTCTTGACTCACAATTTAAAAACACATCTTTTAGTGAAGATTGTTTTTACATTGCAGGTCTGAAAATGCTACTTTCACAAAGCTGGCATTTTCTTACTTTAACCATTCGGTGCCTCTGTCTGTTCCTAGAATACACTTCTGGGTTGGACAACAGTTGGGTTTTGTGAATTCAGTGTAGACTGTTACACACAAAGGGAGCTGAGGTGTGCCTGCATATCCTAATGGGCCATCTCAAGGGTGCAGGCTCTTCCTGAAGTAGAGTAGTGGAAGGTGTTGATACGTGCACCTGAGTAAGGCTGAACCTGTCCACACACAAAGGGCTGCATACCCTATAGTGTGTCCATATCCAGGGCCATGAAGGGCAGGGTTTTGTGCACAGCAACAACCTTTCCTTAAAGTTTCTCTACTTCAAGACCAAACTGGGATAAGTACTGGACCTCTAACACCATATACTAGGAAACACTTACCAATCTGTCAAGAAGAAGAGCTGATGGACTGTCAGAAGGGACTTCCACTGTACTGCTTGCTTTGCTGTGTTGGCCTGTTGTCTGCTGCTTTTGGCTTGGAAGTGAGAGAATTGGACTTTGCTCTCTACATCCTGCTTTCTAAAGTTTCTCAAGGGGCTTGAGTTGAGCTTGCCTTCTGTTGGAAGTCTTAGGGCCATCAAAGACTTCACCTGCATCTTTCTGCGAGCATCTGGGCTCCATTGCTGTGAGTTCTCACCTACAAAGTGGTGCCAAACCTAGTGCTGGACCCCAGAGGTGATTCTGGTGCTGCAACCAATAAATCCATGCATCAACTCCAAGCATCACTTCAGAATCAGCGCAACCCTACAAAATCGACGCATGGCCACTGCCTGCACCGAAGCCATGGTCCGTGCTCTATAAATGCACAATGCAACAACCACAACTTACAAAGCAAGCCCCAATGGTGCCAAAATGCCTCCCAAGTACCACTGCTGAGTGAGTCTCAAGCACCGCTTCACCAAAGTCTGTCACGCACCGTTCCAGTGCAGCACCTGCGGCCTGGTGGTTCAACACCAATGCCATGGAATCAACGCACCGTGCAGTGACATCAATGCATCATTGACAGCACGTTGCCTTCAGGACCCAAGGTGTGACACCTGCAACCGATGCATCACCTCGCCTACACACCGCATTGTTCATGGGAGTTTGTGTCCCTGCAGCAACTCCAGGAACAGATGCATCATCTTGCTACAGTGACACATCATCTCCTTTGGGCAATACATTGTCCCTGAGCCCTAACTTGTCAACAACTTGCACAACAATAAGAAACCAATGCCTCACCTGCCTTTGTGACACCTCACCTCTCCTGCACATCGCCCTGGATTTGACTTTCTGAGTCATCCAAGGTTCTGTCTCAGGGTCCATTTGATTCCTGTGCCCTGCCCACTCTCTATTGTGGTCAGATAAAACTTGTGGATTTGTCTAGGAGATGCGTTACCAGAAAACGCCAATTGGAGTAATTATTTTCTAAATGCTATAATTGCATTTTACATTGAAAGATTCCTATCTTGACCTGTGTACGTTAGATGTTTGTCATTCTGGTCTTGTTTTACCCAGAGAAAAATTGGCAATTCCTCTAAACTTGTGAGGAGAACATTTGTGGTATTTCCACTGCGTTAGTGTCTGTGTGCGCAAAAATACTCTACACATTGCCTCTATAGTTTTTCCTGACTACTCTGTGGATGAGCACAGGTAACCTTAGTGTGTACCACACTTACCTTGGCTAGAGTGTGGGGAACTACTTGGACAGGGTGCAGACCACTGCCAACTAGAGGCCCCATTTTATTTTTTTTAACTTTCTTTATTAAAATGTTTTCTACTTTTCTCCCATGACATCAGCACATGTTCAACTCAAAATAAAACAACAGAGATGCAAGGGTTAATGAAGGAATACATCAGAAACAATACAATACATTAAAAAAGGATTCATAAGTCCATCTGCTAAGATATAGACAAAAGAGAAAAAAATACAGTTATAACATTAGGAAAATACAGAAAATTACATTAAACACACATCTCATTTTCAAATGATATTCACCAGTTTAAACCAGACTTATCCTTCTACTATTAGTTTGAATTAGACTGCTGCCTTTCATCTTATAAGAGGAGCCCAGATTTGCTGTCCCAGCGATTTCGCTTTCTTTCCCTTCCTTTCATATATCGCTCTCTCTAACATAATTGTAGAGAGCAATCGAGCCATCCATTGCTGAAATGTGGGGGGGAAAGGGTCTAGCCAGGCAGAGGCAATGTTAATCCTTAGCACTGTCATGGATACAAAGAGAAAGCGATAGGCAGTCCCATACTACTTAACCCTAACAAAATTAATTCAGGAGTTAATGCAACTTTTTCCCCAAGAGAGCTGTCTAGATATTCAGTAATTGATTCCAGGAGTGCCTGTAGCCGCGGGCAGGATCAAACCTATGAACCACATCTGCCTCCAGCCCACCACATCTGGGACATGTAATTCCAGATACTCCACCCCATTGTGCAATTCTGGCCATGGTATAATATAAGGAGAAGACAGTTCTAAAATGTTGTGCCTGAAGACTAGCAGAGCAAAAAACCACCTGGGCTAACTCTAGAGATTTCAAAACTGCATTGGGAGCGGCACCCACCCACTCTGCCCGTTTAGCCTCATGTTTAGGCAGATCATCCGGTTTTAAACTCATCAATTCTCCATATATCACCCTGATAGGCCCCTTAGTCTGAATTTTAATGGTATCAATAATTACACTACTAACAAAACCGCTCACCCTACTGCTTTTTTTGCCAAAAAGCTACGTAATTGTAAATATTTGAAACATTGGCCCTTTTAACCCAAATTCCATCTGTAAATCGTTAAACCAGCTCTAAGACCCAAATAATAAAGAATCGGTGGGTAAGCTGTGAAGATTCTCGTGTGGTTGACTCGGCAATATACCTTGGTATATGGATTACTGCAGATCTGGAAAAATTGGTGGATAAAAACATGAAACCAGTGGTTAGGAATGCAAGGGGGAATTTTGATAGATTGAACAATCGCCATCTGTCCCTCGTTGGTAGATGCAACATCATTAAGATGCTGTTTTTACCAAAGATTTTGTATCTCTTTAGGGCAATCCCATTAGAATTCCAGAGATCTTGGTTTGTTATTTTGGAGGGTTTATTTAATCGGTTCATGTGGACACAGGGGAAAACTAGGCGGGCACTTAGATTTATGTCTTTACCACGAGAAAAAGGGTGTTTTTCGGTTCCTAATTTTCGAAGCTACTATTGGGCAGCCGCCATACAATATATGGGGATACTAGTTGGATCAAGCTTGAGGGATATGGATTAAGAAGGTCAAATTGATCTTCCAGATGTCTATAAATTATTATTGGGAGAAAATGCAGAGAATTGCTTTTTTAAGTTTATAGAACCAAGTTATTACAAGAGATACCCCATTTCCAAATCTGAGTAAATTGAGAGAAGCTAGTTATGTATCCTCTTCTGAGGATGGACAGAAAGATAGCGAATTTCCCTCCTAAATAAATGAATAGATCTCCCTTTAGGTATTTTGGCATTCTGATGAGCTGCTGCACATACGTAATCTAAAAAGAAAATGTAAATGCGACCGCGTTGAGCAAACTGAAAGATTTGTCGCTATCTGGGTATTGTTCTTATAAAAAATTATGGACACTACAGCCTTGGCTAAAATCACCGGCGGCCCCATGCGCCGCCAGTGCATTACTTTTTGTGACGCTCTGGTGGCAAAGGAGCCTGATCCACATTTACCAGGCAACAAGTAGGCACTTTGTTTATCTTAATTCTGCCTTGTAAATATTGTTCCCTTTAATACAGTTTTCTGCATTAAAGGGTCTTTCAATGGGTGATGCTAGGGCAGGCGGCATTTCCAGCAACATACATGGCTTTTTGATACTACTCCAGATTTATGAGTAATCGTAACTCTGAGGCAGCACACGAAAACGTATGCCTCCCCAGGGGAGGTGTAAGGGAGGCACAACAAGGAGAAATATCTTTATTTCTCCTTTTTTCCCTTTTTCTATGTGTGCTGCATTCTGCAGCAATCATAAAAAGAGGAAAAAGCCTCTTGTGATTGTTTTTGTGCATGAAGGTTTCCCTATACAAGGGAACCCAGGGCGCAATAAGCTAAGGACCTTGGGTAGTTACTTATTTTCAAAAAACAGGGGTCCTTAGTAAGGAGGGAGAAAGTTCAGACAATGAATATAGACTAGATAGGACTATATTTTTAAGAATGCCCAGCCGGACACTTTAATTTCTTAATAACAATGATACAAAAAAGGAAATAAAACACGAAGTGTGATGAACGTGGGACACCAGCCGATGTCCGGCTAACACACTAGGGGAACAAAAACAGGGGAAGGAAATATTCAGGCAAAATCGGGTCATCTAAAAATTCATATTCGTAAGAAGATAATCCACAGTATACACATATGCATGTTCAATTTGTGTGTTAACTATGCATTTAGTGCATTTGTTGTCGACGACGTTTCGAACCTCACAAATTATCGGTTCATCCTCAGGACAGAAATAATTGCCTAAAGAATTAACAATTTAGCTTGAAACCACTGTATAGGGGTCAATATATTATACAGTAACAAGGAGAATAATCATGGGAAGAAAACAGAGGGGAAAAAAGGAGACATAAAAGTAAAACATGTCAGTTAATCAATCCCTGGTCTCAATTACATAAGCAGTACCACACTCATATCGTGCCAAGGTGTCGGGGACGGCAGGGTGCGGTTCATGCCATTTCCATGCAGTGAGCTTACATATTGTTGAAGCGAGGGATTCGCATTTATAGGGCTCGTAGTACAATCAGGCTGGCAGTAGTGGGAATAGTGAGGGGGGTGGTGGGGCAGGGCAAGAGTACGCAAATGTGAAATGCGTCCGGTTCAGGTGTGGTCGGTGCATTTACAGGCACGAAGAAAGTATTGATCGAACAGTGAAAGGTGAAAGGCGAGGGAGTGAAGGATATCGGGTGTCACTAACACGAGAAGGGGCAGTCTAAAACACAGACACGGCGTGATTAACTGTGAAGGAATGCGAGCAGCTAGCAGTAATGGATGCATCAGCTTACCGGTCGGGATAAGCTGAAAATCACTTAGCCAAGAGTGGGCAATATTTCGAGTGAATTTCTAAAAAACAGGAATTTTAAGCAATTACTCTGGATTCAAGGGAATCGCCAGCATGCTGTCACCAGTGGGAGACCAAACTTACCAAAAGGTGGGGCCAGCGTGAATTGAGAGTAATCTGTAGGGGATTAAGGGGAAGTTAACTTAAAATGGCAAAAACCGGAGGGTTTATAAGGCAGCTGCCGCTAAGCATGCATGAGCTTACCAGAGGGAACGGTGCCCTGGTCCATAGATCTGTGGGCAGGGAAAGATAGAGGCATTTAGTAACGAGGCCGTGAGCTTTCAGCAAGGTGCAAGGCCGCAGTTGGCAGAAGCTTACCGGGATTCGAGGAAATGCAGGTCCACAATGGGGGTCCTTGCACGGCGTGAGGCAGCCTTCACGGGGAGTAGCGGGCTCGGGGTGCCGATGTTGTCGAGCTCGTATCTAGTCACGTGGGAAAGATTATCCAATGGGAGCACGGCTGAAAGGGCCGGCCATTTTGGGTAGGGCGCCCAGTGAGCGTAAGCAACACTAAAGAGGGGCAAGATAGATATTGTACGGCGGCCCTCTTGGACGTACTATGGGCAAAAAGTACAGAGTGATAAAACCATGCATAAGGTGCTCGAAAGCTCGAGGGGTGAGAAATGTGTGATAAAAAGATGCCACATTTAGCAATCAAGCAGTGACCTATGAAGTTAAATATAGAAGTAAACAGACAACATTTACAAAATGTTCTATTGAAATGACATGTTAGTTTAGACGGGAAACCATTGAGGGAAGCCAGTCAAGATCATGTACTATTTTGCAGAAGTCAGATATTTTATCCAGCCACAGCATATATTCCATGACGCAGAGCAAGGCTGTGTTCTAGATTAGGGATGTCCAGTCCTCCGTACGATTCAAACCAGTGTGCAGGCTTTGAGTCTTGAGTATCCAGCGCAGCTCCTCTTTGTTAAGTAGCTGCTGTAAATTGCCTCCACGGTTAGGGAGTTTAATCACAGCAATGATAGTCCATTTGAAGTCCATTTCGGTGTGTGACAGTTCTGTAAAGTGGTGCACAAGGGGTGCATTCAAAGTTCTACATCGTATTCGGCTCCTGTGTTGGCACATTCTCCTTACGCACTTTCTGAGTTGTCTGCCCTATATAAATCATAGAACATGGACACTTAATAGCATAAACGACATTTGTGCTGTTACAATTAGAGAAATCTCTATGAGTATACTTAATGTCATTGTGCGTAAACTCCTTGCCTTCTATGGTGCTGTCACACATAGAGCAGTTTCCACATTTCACATGCCCTGTTAGCCTTGGGAGACCCCAAAAGTTGTCAATTGTCGCCACTTGAAGTGGAGTAGGTAATGCTGCGCGAACCAGATGGTCTCTTAAGTTCTTAGACTTTTTAAAGGCAAACATAGGTTTGTCCAGTTGGAGTTGGCCTGCATTCAACACTGGCCAGTGTTTTTTAATGCTCTTAGTGACCGAGTTAGATGCTGGAGAAAAAGTAGTAACACAGACCAGCCGGTCCTGTGTTTTTTGGGGTTTAGGCTCTAACAATACTTCCCTCGGGCAGAACCAGGCTCTTTTAAGTGAGGATCTTATAAGTCTACGTGGGTAGCCCCTGGCACTGAGTTTGTTGCTAAGTAGTTTAGCCTCCTTGAAATAATCATCTTTTAGAAAACAATTTCTTCTAAGCCTCAAAAATTGTGAGTAGGGGAGGGAATTACGGAGAGCTCTAGGATGGTTGCTCTAGTAGCTTAACAAAGTATTGCGCTCCGTGGGCTTCCTATAAAGGCTGGTGATTAGGAGTCCCTCTTTGTCCTGTATGTTGAGGTCTAAGAAGGGAATGTTAGTGTGGCTAGTGGTCAAGGTGTAAGTGAGACCGCTACAATTACAATTTAACCAGTGTAAGAATTGGGGTAGCAAATCTTCAAAGTCACTCCAGATCATTAAGATGTCGTCAATATACCGCTTCCATAGGGCTATGCCACTATGGAAAGGATTTGACGGGGCCAAGATACGGCCACATTCAAGGCAACTAAACAAACCTGCTCACTATGTGAAACTTCCTAAAAACCCTATTACAGAGATACAGAAATTGATACAGTTGGTCACCAAGGAAGGGCTTGATTCTGGCTTCATCAGCAAGAAAGAACACCTTTTTTTGAATACCAAATCCCCACGTACTCCAGTGATATATACGCTACCTAAGGTGCATAAGAATATGGAACACCCCCCGGGGCGGCCAATCGTGTCAGGATGCAGTTCAGTTTTAGAACCGTTGGGTCTGTTTGTAGACTATTTCATCAGGGAATTTGTGCCTACTACACAATGTTATATACGGGATAGTATGCATATGATCAATCTGATAGAACAATGCCCTTTTGATTCCACGTCCAGTGTGCTTTGCACTCTGGACGTGGAGTCACTGTATACCAACATACCACAGAATGACTCCATGTTGGTCATTCAAGACATTTTGAACACACGTCCCAGACCCCATCGCATACCCACAATGTTTATCTTGCAACTCCTCGAGATCTGTTTATCCAAGAATTATTTCTTGTTTGATGGCCAATATTATGGCCAGATCAGAGGTACTTCTATGGGGGCTGTTTTTGCCCCCAATCTAGCGATACTTTACATGGACAGCCTTGAATGTGGCCGTATCTTGGCCCCGTCAAATCCCTTCCATAGTGGCATAGCCCTATGGAAGCGGTATATTGACGACATCTTCATGATCTGGAGTGACTCTGAAGATTTGCTACCCCAATTCTTACACTGGTTAAATTGTAATTGTAGCGGGCTCACTTACACCTTGACCACTAGCCACTCTAACATTCCCTTCTTAGACCTCAACATACAGGACAAAGAGGGTCTCCTAATCACCAGCCTTTATAGGAAGCCCACGGAGCGCAATACTTTGTTAAGTTACAAGAGCAACCATCCTAGAGCTTTCCGTGACTCCCTTCCCTACTCACAATTTTTGAGGCTTAGAAGAAATTGTTTTCTAAAAGATGATTATTTCAAGGAGGCTAAACTACTTAGCAACAAACTCAGTGCCAGGGGCTACCCACGTAGACTTATAAGATCCTCACTTAAAAGAGCCTGGTTCTGCCCGAGGGAAGTATTGTTAGAGCCTAAACCCAAAAAAACACAGGACCGGCTGGTCTGTGTTACTACTTTTTCTCCAGCATCTAACTCGGTCACTAAGAGCATTAAAAAACACTGGCCAGTGTTGAATGCAGGCCAACTCCAACTGGACAAACCTATGTTTGTCTTTAAAAAGTCTAAGAACTTAAGAGACCATCTGGTTCACGCAGCATTACCTACTCCACTTCAAGTGGCGACAATTGACAACCTTTGGGGTCTCCCAAGGCTAACAGGGCATGTGAAATGTGGAAACTGCTCTATGTGTGACAGCACCATAGAAGGCAAGGAGTTTACGCACAATGACATTAAGTATACTCGTAGAGATTTCTCTAATTGTAACAGCACAAATGTCGTTTATGCTATTGTGTGTCCATGTTCTACGATTTATATAGGGCAGACAACTCAGAAAGTGCGTACGAGAATGTGCCAACACAGGAGCCGAATACGATGTAGAACTTTGAATGCACCCCTTGTGCACCACTTTACAGAACTGTCACACACCGAAATGGACTTCAAATGGACTATCATTGCTGTGATTAAACTCCCTAACCGTGGAGGCAATTTACAGCAGCTACTTAACAAAGAGGAGCTGCGCTGGATACTCAAGACCCAGAGCCTGTACACTGGTTTGAATCGTACGGAGGACTGGACATCCCTAATCTAGAACACAGCCTTGCTCTGCGTCATGGAATATATGCTGTGGCTGGATAAAATATCTGACTTCTGCAAAATAGTACATGATCTTGACTGGCTTCCCTCAATGGTTTCCCGTCTAAACTAACATGTCATTTCAATAGAACATTTTGTAAATGTTGTCTGTTTACTTCTATATTTAACTTCATAGGTCACTGCTTGATTGCTAAATGTGGCATCTTTTTATCACACATTTCTCACCCCTCGAGCTTTCGAGCACGTTATGCATGGTTTTATCACTCAGTACTTTTTGCCCATAGTACGTCCAAGAGGGCCGCCGTACAATATCTATCTTGCCCCTCTTTAGTGTTGCTTACCCTCACTGGGCGCCCTACCCAAAATGGCCGGCCCTTTCAGCCGTGCTCCCATTGGATAATCTTTCCCACGTGACTAGATACGAGCTCGACAACATCGGCACCCCGAGCCCGCTACTCCCCGTGAAGGCTGCCTCACGCCGTGCAAGGACCCCCATTGTGGACCTGCATTTCCTCGAATCCCGGTAAGCTTCTGCCAACTGCGGCCTTGCACCTTGCTGAAAGCTCACGGCCTCGTTACTAAATGCCTCTATCTTTCCCTGCCCACAGATCTATTGACCAGGGCACCGTTCCCTCTGGTAAGCTCATGCATGCTTAGCGGCAGCTGCCTTATAAACCCTCCGGTTTTTGCCATTTTAAGTTAACCTCACTGTTGGACTTGGGCCTTAGGGCAGGTTCACCCCTAATCTTTTTGCTTTTATTTGTGACCCTGTGTAGTGATTTTTGGGTCTCTGCGCACTTTTTCCCTGTGTCCCAGAGTGAAAGTGCGTGCGTGTAGTATGGCTGGCCTGCCCTCCCATAGGAATGCATGGGGAATGTGTGTGTCCATGTTAGTTCCTGATGTGTGGGGAGTGCAGGCTCGAGTTTGGTATGTATGAACTCGTGAGAATGAATGCTGCGCAATGGTATGTGCGGCTTGTATGTGTCTAGAAGGGAAGTGCTACTTCTGGACATTGATGTATGTGTGCCGTGAGGTTGCTGGAGGGTGATTGGCTGGAGCTGGCTGGCATGCCAGGCTCCAGGAAGTCTGGATGGGTCTGCCCGGTGGTGAGTGTGAGATCAGCATGAGTGATGTGTGGGAGGAGTGCACCTGGGTCCTGGATGGGCTGGGTTTTTCCCCACACAATGCTGGCTCCGCCCCCCTGTGGTTTGTCTAACGACCCAAGCCTCCCCAGTGAATGAAAGGGGTGGTTGGGCCATCAAGGGTACTCCCAAGCCAGCTGCAACTGGTTTTCCCCCACCCTGCACCCTGAAGACAAAGGATTTCACAGTATAAGAAGGGGCTGTGTCCCCATACAATTTGTTCTACTTTTGGATCCTTGCCAGAGGGGGCTGTTGCTGCTGCTGGGGCCAGGAGGACCGCCACTTGGCTTGTCTCCCTGCCTGGAGACCCAGTGTGCCGGCTCTGGCCCAGCCTTGCCCCCCTGCCTGCCTCCAGACCCTGCTGGAGCTATACTTTTGCCAGAGCGCCTGGAAGCGCTTTCATTTGACTTATAGCGCTAAAAGCGCTTTATTTCTCCCCTAAGCGCTGGGAGCGCTTTATTTGTATTTCAAGCGCTAGGAGCGCTTTTCCTGTGGTCCCCGGCGCTTGGGAGTGCTTTGTGTGCAGCCGGTGCCCACCCGGCATCTGCCCGTTTTATTTTGCCGATTTTCGGCATAACGAGTGCCTACCTCGCTTTATATTTAATTTGGAGGCCGGTGCCCACCCGGCATTGCCCCGTCCGTGGATATTTAATTTATCACGAGGGAGCCCACTCCTCGGATACTGAGAGCCCGCCTGCCTGCCTGATACGAGCCGCCGCGCTGCCCGCGGCGACCCGGAAGTATTGGGCCGACCGGCCAATCATAGCGCGGCCCCCTCGAGGCCAACCTGAAGTCCCGCCCCGCAACCGAGCAGCGCGAAAGGAAGCAGCTGGCCGAGGCCCCGAGGCTCCCCGAGGGAAGAGGAACCCCGCGCTACTGCGAGGAGGTCTGGTGAGTGGGGCCGGGAAGACGAGTGCAGGGAGGAGGGCGTCGGAGCCAGTGCCGGTGCCCGCCCCTCCCCTGCAGTGCATGGCCCTGAGAGCGGCCCAAGTGTGTAGAGCCGATTGAGGCTCTGGGGCCATTACCTGATCCCGAGTCCCCGTGAGGGACTCCAACGAAGCCTACAATTTAGATTGGAGCCACGAGGCTCCTGGGGGCATTATCTGAGTCTGAGTCCCCCGTGAGGGACTCCAACGAAGCCCCCATTTGATTTATGAGCCCCGAGAGGCTCCAGGGCCCCGCAGTTGTTCAGAGCCCAGCGAGGCTCCAGCCCACATATTGATCTTTGAGCCCAGAGAAGGCTCGAGGGGGGCAGTTCTTGATCAGAGCCAGAGAAGGCTCACAGCGCCCACCTTTGTTCTAGAGCCCCAGAGAGGCTCTTGGGCGCCATCCTGTGTTCTAGAGCCCACGAGGCTCCAACGTTGGCCATCTTTGTATTTACAACTCTCCAGCACTTAGTGGACAGTTGCTACGTTTAGGCTTTGTGTTCTGGCTGCCTACGCAGCCTCCCCTGACATTGAGACTCAGGGCATTTCAGCCCTTGCGAGGCCAGTTGGCCTGAGGGTCAGTTCTAGTGTTGTGCTTCATGCACCCTGCGCAATTTAGGATTTACTGCTTATGTGATTCCTGCGCAAATGTTCTACTTGCACCTCTGAATGTGTGTTTTAATACCTCATGTGCCATGTTCTTTATGTTTTATCCCCTTTGCTAAAAGTGACCTGCTTAGGGGATTGTTTGATATTACCTTTGCTAAATGTGACCTGCTTAGGTAATTGTTTATGGTTTATTTCCCTTTGCTAAAAGTGACCTGCTTAGAGGAATGTTTGTTGTTACCTTTGCTAAAAGTGACCTGCTTAGGTAATTGTTTATGTTTTATCCCCTTTGCTAAAAGTGACCTGCTTAGAGGATTGTTTATGTTATTACCTTTGCTAAAAGTGACCTGCTTAGGTGATTCCTTATGCTTTTATTTCCCTTTGCTAAAAGTGACCTGCTTAGAGGAATGTTGATGTTTTATTGCCTTTGCTAAATGTGACTTGCTTAGGTGATAGGTTTTCCTTCCATAGGTCCTGATGATAAGGTCCTAGTTCCCTGCGTGATTGCCCTACCGTGTTTAGGGTGGCGTAGGAGGTATTTACCCTTTACCAGTAGTTACTGGTTGTATGCTACATTCACTATTTCTGTGTTACAGTCATTATATGTTGATGTGCTAAGTGTTATACCTACAAGTATTATTTCTAAAAAGTGTATACCCTTGACAGTGGTCCAGGTGGCCCTGTCCTGTACATAATCCCTTGTAAATCTTATCCGTGCCTGTTGGCACATTGTAAAGTGTGTGTGTTATCTAATGTGTTTTTATTATTATAATACAAAGGCTATTTTTGATATAACCTTGTGTGGAGTTTCCTTTGTGGTGGGCCTAGGGTGTTGTCGCTGGGGTGCGCGCGCAAACGCTTTACACATCGCCTCCGAGATTAGCCTTGCTGCTCGCGTCACGTTACCTAGAGGGTGAGCAGGGGTTATCTTGGTGTGTGACTCCCTTGCCCTGACTTAGAAATGGTGATCCCTGACTGACCTTGGCGTGAGCCTTGGCCGCCCGGGGGTCCCGTTTCTAACATTGGTGGCAAGCGGTGCGGATTGGACTTGCGTTTGCGCTGTACCACAGTGGCGACAGGCCACATTACAAAACGCTGCAATTTTAGATAACCACATTTTGGGGATTATTGTTTTTTAGGGAAGATCAGTATTGCTTCTCCTGAAAGGTGTCATTTTGTGATTTGTGTCCAGTACCTTGTTCCCCGCCCTGCTCCCACATTGGTACCTGTGTCTTTATGGTCAGGTTGAGAAATCAGGGGTGGTAGAAACTGCCTTACCAAGGGGAGTGTGTGTGAATGAGGGTGTGTTACACTGGACAGAGGAGTGCAAGTTCTCTGAGATAGGAATCTTGCTGAATGTTGTAATTGTGTACTCCTGTGTAAGCTCAGACCCCCAGGTTCCCTGTGTCAAACTCTTCGTGAGAACGTCCTGCCAAGATGGAGCTTGTCTTTGATCTCAGTGATCTAGTTTGGTACAATACGCAGGAGTTGGAAGGGTTCTGTAGAGAGAGAGACATAGGGGTGGATGGGTCAGATACTAAGTACGAACTTAGGAACTACCTGGTCCAATGGTGTAAGGTACAAAGGGATCTTGAGCGCAGTGAGGAGAGGGCCCGGGCCGCACGCCATGAGGGTGGTGAGTCTGTGGGGAGCCCTGAAAAATGTGAAGTGAATGAGGATGACAGTGATTGGGCACCAGCAGATAGTGAGGACCCCATAGATAGGGAGTCCCTTGCTGGGTCCAGTGTCAGTACCAGCGCCCCATCCTTTGTCCTGTCCCCAGAGGAGTGGTTGGATAGGAGGGAAGAGCGGGAGCATCAGCTAGCGCTGGAACAGCTCAGGTTGGAACACGCCAAGCTAGAGGCTGAAAGGGCCTTGTTCAGGGAGAAGGTAACCCTAGAGGATAGGTTATCCCCTGAGTGCAATTTTGATTTTCTGGATTCCCCAGGGAGGGTTGAGTCCAGTGGTGGCAGCTATTTAAATGTTAGTGTAGACAGTCCCACTCCCAGTTCCCCGAGTCTGGTACCTGTTTCCCTAGAAGAGGAGAACAGGGTGAAATTCAGGAACCTTAGGAAACCACCTCACCAGAGGTGGGCGTATTTTGTGGATGACTGTTCTGATGCAATGTGGGATTGGCTGAGGGCTAACTCGGACAATGAGGTGGACGAAGTGGTGAATATGTTCCTCAAAGAGCAGTTGCTCAGTGTTGTTTGTCCAGAGTTGCGCCAGCACCTGCTGAAGTTGAAATGTTTTTGTCCTTGGGACCTTGCAGAAGAAGCAGAGCGCTGGGACAGTGCGAGAGGTTCTTTAGAGTCACTAGTGAGTGATTCCAACAATAGTGGGTCAGGTGTCCTCCAGCCCAGCGTGGTGGAGGAGGGTGAGAGTAGCCCAGCTAGGTCCCAGGTTAGTGAGGAGGGTGTAGGGGCTGACTGCCTGTCTCAGTGGAGCGGGAGTGAGTGTGTGACCGAGAGTCCCCAGATGCCCGAAGCCCTGTCACAGAGCCTGGATGGTTTCTTTAGGGAACACCAGGATGGGAACCTAGACTTGCCTGTTAGTTCACTTGAGGGAGATCTCCTAGTGTGTGGAGGACCTGGAGCATCTGTAAGCGGAGCTTCTATGGTTCTAAAGTCTGGCAGTACCGCTCCGGTAGGGAGGGTACAGGAGTCCAGCGAAAGGAGTGATTGGGGGATAGTATGTGAGTCCCCAGAAGTCCTGGAGTGCCAGGCATTGGTTCCACCGAAGGTTCTAGACCAGAGGTTGGAAGGCCAGGTTCAGGATCCGCCTGACCTGAAGGGTGGGACTACTGTAATCAGTGTCCTGACCAGTTCTTTTTCCAGAGGTACCGCCCCGGTTGGGAGGGAGCAGGACTCTGGAAGGGGGTGCAGAGGGTGGGAGAGCCCACCTCTGACCCCGGTACAACCTGAGGGGTTAAGCCCTAGGTTGGGAGGATGGTGTTTAGAGGGTACCCCTCGCAGGAGGAGGAGGAACCCGAGAAGAAGAGGTAGGGGGAGGAGAGCCTTCCCTGAGACTCCTGGTCCACCTAAGGTTGTAGACCCTAGGCTGGAGAACCAGTGGCAGTCTAGCCCTGTCTTGCAGACAGGAAGGGTGGAGAATGGCTATTATGTGCCAGGGGTTACTACCCCCCCACTTTGTGAGTAGGCAGGATCCAGTGGCACCTGGGTGGCCTAGGGCCTGGTCCTGGCCGAGGGCAGCTGGAGAGTACCAGTGGGGTACCCCAGTTAGTCCCTACAGTAGTTTTAGAAGGAACCCTAGGGGTTCACCGTGGCGTAAAACAGGAGGGTGTCCCTGCAGTTGCGGGCCCGCGTCCGTGTTTTATCGCCCCAAGCAGGGAAGTCCATCACGGTGGTGATTGGTCTGCCCTGCGTTTTGGCTGGAAGGGGGTTGTGTTGGACTTGGGCCTTAGGGCAGGTTCACCCCTAATCTTTTTGCTTTTATTTGTGACCCTGTGTAGTGATTTTTGGGTCTCTGGGCACTTTTTCCCTGTGTCCCAGAGTGAAAGTGCGTGCATGTAGTATGGCTGGCCTGCCCTCCCATAGGAATGCATGGGGAATGTGTGTGTCCATGTTAGTTCCTGATGTGTGGGGAGTGCAGGCTCGAGTTTGCTATGTATGAACTCGTGAGAATGTCGTGTATTTCTATAGGTTCTGAATCGATCCCCCTATTCCTGACCCTATTCTGGTTAAACTACCTAGCTAGTTAACTAACAGTCAGCCCATGAGGCAAGAAATCCCCCATGATGCAGATACCGTTATCTGACGCAGTCACACTACGGCACAGGAACGTGTTATCTGATTAGGTCATAACGCTTGAGATCTAATTAGACAAGCGACATTCCTCCAGCCCCTGATAAGGCATACGACGTTCTCATAACAAATCAAACCTATGACAACCTGGAAAATCCGTGCGGCCATTGTTTTGATTTCACAGAGAACTTTTGCAAAAGAATGTGCTAACGAGCAAGTCGTATGACATCTTTATTGACGTACCTATGTCCATCCTTACGTCAATCTCGGCACCTTTAAGGTATAAATATTGCCGACCTTGCCCTATGCAAAGACACGCGTGGTGACAAGACGGAGCAGCCATACTTGCCGAAGCCGAGAGCAGAAGCAGACCCCGCAGGCAGCAGCCCCGCCTTCCTGACGCGCTGAGAGACGCGCTGCTATCTCAAGCCGAGAGACCCAGCAACGGCGCTTCTGGGCAGCCCTCGCAGGCAGCCTGGAATATCGAGAGCAGAGAAAGAGATACCATTCCTCATTCATCCTAAATTCCAGGTACAGAACTGAATAACCCCTCCTAGAGAATTCTTTAGTTATTCACTTGGCAAAAACAAACTTAACTTAAACTGTAACTTTCTATTCCCGCCCACGCATTAGACTTAGGTCAGGTACACGGGGTAGGCGTATTTAGAAACACCAGTTGAGTACGTTTAGTCAAATGTATATGTGTATGTAAATATATTTTAATCATTTTTAAACATCATATGGCTCAGAAACCATATCAATGTTTTTACAGTATTATTTTATACTATTGCTTCTAATGTATGCACTTTACTTAACTATAAGTATTGCAATAATATTGATCCATTTCTCTTGTACGAGAAAAGAGACTGATCAATAAATAACATCTTTTATTGAACACGCCCGTCTCTTCCTTTTCTCTACATTCTGATGAGACTAAGAATGCACGTACTGACTGAGTAAAATAATTGCCTTGTGCTCACACGACTCTTGAGATTGACTCTTGATTAGGGGAGAGCAAAGTTGTCATGTTCTATGGTTGTCAGAAACTAAATCCCTTCTTGTCTAATCAGGGGAGTTAATCCTTCCTTGAACATTCGAGAAAGTTTCTAGCGAACTCTGAGCTTAGCTGGCAAACCCAAAAATTAAGTCTAGTTTCGACAGTAGTAGACCTAGTTAACGTCTGGCCTAGGCCTTTACTGCTGTAGGTACTATTCCAATGCGCAGAGCCTATTGGGAAAATAGGAGCTACACTACATGGCGCCCAACGCGTTTGGAAAGGGCGATAAAACTAACGTAAGACATTTAGAGTAACTCAGTCGTGCTTTCTCACTCAGACCCCTTTTCCCAAATACTCCAAAGACGTCTGGAGTGGGTGAAAGGTTATTATATCCTCCAAAACCTCGCAGGAGGGAACTCCTATGTATGGTTCTTGGTCTAGTCAACGTTGAAGGATAAAACAGTTCCAGAATATTGTGCATCTAATCTCTGTTTCCATAAGAAACCTGATCTGCAAACAAACATAATACCATCCTGTCTGTAAAATGGCAGAGAGTGATGATGAAAGAGAGGCAATTAGATTAGCTACTGAAATAGCAGATGCTGATGCTACCATGCAAACAGCAGACCCGGATATAATACTCATCCAGGTCGCCAAAAGGAGATCTATAACCTTAAAACTTATAGAAAATGGACTGACACCTAGAGGTGGCACAATCATATTCGTAATTGAGGCACACGAATATCGGCAGACAGAGGTATACTATACATGGATACATTTTCCAGCAGCAAATGCTGTAACAAAGTACTTCCACTATTACAAAGTAGAGGAACCTCCTGAAACGTACACTCCTTTCGAGGAGGTGGAAGTACCACTCAAATTCCAAGAGCATTTGCTCTTATTTGATGGCGCCCTAAAACATAACAATCACATTACAAGGCTCGGTCCTTTAGGAAGACCAGGAGCAACGTGGCCGGTCCTAGCCGGATACACACCACATCCAGACATCGAAAGAATGCCTGCAGCAGAGCTGTTAATACAGCTAAAACAACTACTAAAAATTCACAGACAATTAGTTCAGTATGTAATGCGGACTTCAACAATTCAGCCAGCGATTAAACTACCACAGCTGACCCCTCACCAGGGGAACACAAATAAAATTACACCACAGAACATCCAATCCTGCCTAGGTAAAGTTCCAGCTAAACGGGAACAAATACCATTCTGGTTGGCACAGAAAATTACCCAAATAGAGGCGGTGTTTCCTGACACCTCCCCATTAGAAAAACACAGGATTCTGACTATATGTCTCCCAATGGGAATCGCACCACACATTGAGGACTGTGACACTTGGGGTACAGTCTTTGCTTCCATCTATACAAAAACGCACGGTGTTCCATCCATTTCGGTGATACCAGATGTGCTAAAACAAATTCAAGATGAATACGGTCCAGAACCTGCTTTAACTCTTGGTATGAAATTACTGAAAGACTTCAAGCAGGTCTCGGCTATATTATTAGCCAACATAAAAGGTGAAGCAGCAAACGTGGCGATCCGCCAGAGGTTAAAAGAGACAGATATAGCAGACCAACCAGCTGAAATTGCCAGAATCATAGAAAAATCCTATGAAGAACTAGGCAGAGATAGTCTAGGTGGAATACCAGTAAAACCGCAACTGACTACAAGTCCAGAAAAAATGTTTTTTAATAATAATAATAATTCACCAAAAAAGAACTGGTATGGGAACAAACAATCCAATCCTAAAGAAAAGAAATTCACGTCCAGAGGAAGGTCTCCTAGGCGAAGAGAGAAATCTCCAAACCCGAGACAAAGGTCACCGCAGAGTGACCCCTCTGGGAATAGATATAACCTTAGAAATAGGGATAATATTAAAAAACCTGATAGATATCAAGACATTGATACACGTCCCTCTCAATCTTTTCAGACTTCCTCGCAGAAATCGGAAAGAAGAGGACGATCAGAAGAGCACGCCAAGTCCAAAGACAAGGAACCTGCTCAACTGAAAAAGAAATTACAATTTCCAAAAAAGAAGGTAGCCAGTATCAAGGTAGTTAACAATGCCGAGAATACTGAGGACACAACTGAAAAACGGAGAGTGGGCTCAGACAATGCTAGACAGCGCAGCAGAGGTGAGCATAGCTCGCAAAGTCCTTATGAATCATCTGGAGACAGTGGACACGAATGAATACCTTCAAGTGGAAACTGCAGATACCAGAGTTAGCAAGCCCCACAAAATATACGAGATAACATTACGTATAGAGGGAGATAAGACTAGGAAAATAAGGGGACTATTTTGGGATAACCTCTCCAAGGGTTATGACATCCTTCTAGCTGAAAAAGACTGGCCACCAGAGTTTGTCAGGGAGTGCCCTCATGGCGAAGAAGTAATTATGCCTGCCTTCTCGAATCAAATCCCGATTCATAAAAAATATACACTTGCTAGAAAGTGGGCAGTGGCCTTAGCACCTGCTTTATATAAAAATCATGTAGGATGGGATGAGGATTCTCCTCCTCACAAAATCCAGTTAAAATCACAACCAACTGCACAAAGGCAGTACCCAATTAAGCAAGAAGCTAAAAAACAAGTAAATGAAATACTAGATCAGCTAGAATACCAGGGGGTGATTGAAACTTGCACCTCACAAATGAACAATCCTTTGTTTCCGGTCTCCAAACCAGACAATTCATATCGCCTAGTTTTGGATTACCGACACCTTAACACATGTTGCAAAACTTTTGCAGTGCAAAACTCACACAGTGCTGCACTAATGAATAACATAGTGCGCAAAAAATACAAAACAACCTTGGACATCTCCAACGGATTCTTTTGTCAAAACATAGCACCAGAGAGCAGATATTTAACAGCTTTCTCAGTAAATGGCACTCAAAAACAATTCTGTCGGTTAGCCCAGGGGTACAAGAACAGCCCGGGGGTATTCTCAGCGAGAGTAACAGAATTACTACAACTATATGATGATGAAGCATTATCTTATGTCGATGACATTTACTTAACAGATGATGACTTGGAGACTCACTTGAAAAGAGTGAACACCATAATACTTGGTTTCGCTGCAGAGGGTTACAAATTCAACTTCAAAAAATCCAGAATTGCCCATCTGAAAATCCAGTACGGAGGATATGAATTATCAAGTATTGCCTGGTTGACAGTCTTTTAAGAACTAGAAGAATTAAAAAATCTAAAATATGAAAAGACGTATCCTCTGCCAATTGACATTCTGCCTCTACGACATTACGCCTGTGTAATCTATACAGACGGACATGCTCAACCCTCCGTTTGGGGAGAACATGCATACAATCCCACATGTGAGATTACAAAAGAAGTGTGGCGCGGAGGTAAACTAAGACCTCTATTAACAAAATCACACTCAGTAGAAACTAATTCAGAACTACAAACTGAAATAATAGCTTTGAAAATGGCGCTAGATAATGCGGATCGCGAATTCCCGACACTTATAGTGTCAGATTCATATTTCTGCGTCAAAGCATATAACAAGGATTTGCAGACATGGATTCAGAACGGTTACAAAGATGACACAGATGCACCAATAAAGCAGAGACTGCTCTGGGAACAAGTAGCTCTTTTGAAAAAAGAACTACCAAAGACTCACGTGACACACTCACTGAGTCACCAGCGTGATGGCATTCACGTTGTAGGGAATTCATTGGCTGAAACAGCCGCAGCGGCAGCCACTAAACCGGCTCCCGTAGATCGGAAAAAGCGTACATTAAAATACATTGACGGTGAAACATTGCTGGCGGTGAAAACGTCATCAAAAGGCGACTGCTCAGCATTACCGATCAACTATCCACTCAATTATACATACATAATCGATGCAAACTCCGTCCCTTTTGCTCGAATCCCTGGAGTGGGGGATAGAGTGATTCCAAACATGGACAGGAGAAACTTGTTAATCGCAGACGCACACATGGGCGAGGGTCTCAGACACCTTAAATTAAAAGATTCTCTGGAAGAATTACAATCACGGTACTGGTGGCCAGGCATGAGCCTGCACTACACCATGTTTGTAAAAAACTGCCCAAACTGCAACAGAGATCGCAGTGGGGAGAGAAGCAGTTTAATACCTCGTCGTATCAAGGCAGATAATATTACCAACAAAAAGAATGGCTTGCGATTAACATACACAGGCTAGTTCCACTTATAATGTAGATCCACAGCACTCGGCTGACGTCCGGACTGTTATACAAGATTTGCGAGTCTAAATGGCATATACGCTAAGAGCATGCTACGTTCGACCATTTTTTTTCACTCAGGCAATCCAGCCTGGGGGGGGAAAGAATGGCCAAATGAGCACAGCCCAGCGGGAATCTTCTCACTTCCTTCCTGAGGGTATGGGATGGTGTAAAGAAAAAACCAAGGCAGAAAGCAATCTATAATGGAAAGGACATTAGGTTCGGGAGCTGGGTGGGTCAAACATCTAATAAGTGTCCAACGTAGTCTAAATAACTTGCCAAGAAATTCTCTGAAGGGATTCAGTCCGTACGAATTATTATTCGGAACTAGGATGTTGATCTCTGACCTTGATAGTCAGACTTCAGTGGTAATAGAAAAAACCTTTGATGTCAAAGACCGTTTGGCTATTTTGCAGGACTTAAACAAAACAAGAAAAGACCTGAGCAACATACAGTTGAAACAACAGCCAACAACCACTGAAGAATCACCACCTGTCCCAGCAAGACCTGTCTGGATTCCAAAAGTCGGGGATCTAGTCAGGGAGAAGATCGCGGTAAAGAAGGAATTTGGGCCTTCTTACAGAAAAGCAGTTCCTGTCTTGTCTGTCAACGGGACAAGATCAGTTGTACTACCGCCACTTGCTGGAAAAAAGGAGAACCGAGTTGTATCCATCGATCTGGTAAAACCACAACATGTGGCCGATAACAAACAGTAGGCCAAGTGGACTCCCAATAAGTAGCAGAACACCAAGGTTTGCTACCAGTACAGAGGTCCTAACAAAGAGGCTCATCACATTCGAAACGCCTAAAGAAGAACAACAAGGACTATGCAACAATGCAATAGAACTCAGACCTCTGAAAACCCAAATAAAGACATTTAGCAGAGACACACCAATCTACAATGAAGTACCAAGTGACAATGCAAAAAACAAAAATCCTGAACCAATTGGAACAATTGACAGAACTGCATCTGGTTACTTCATCAACTTCGATGATTCCTCTGAAGGTTTCAGCGAACAAAAGACACAGCCATCATCAAAATCCTTTAAAGACAAAGCTAAGGAACTTTTGAAACAACTGAGAGAAACATATCTGGTTACTCCATGGATTGAATTTTGGGTGGGTTTTGGTGCATTTATCCTCATACTTTGGCTCATCATGGTATTTACCTTGGGACGCTTCATTGAGGGAAAATATGCTAAAATGGACACAGCAAGTCAGAACATCAACTTGGTCCTCAAACCACACACATCTTCACACGTCGAGAAACGAGAACTTTCTTCAGAACTTTCTTCAGCCAACTTCACAGCAATTCCAATACCTGGTGGGGTAGCCTGGGACAACACTGACTATGAAATTTATGGTCCGGTCGAGATCCTGAAATATCCACACCAAATCAAGATCTCCTTGAGTGACTTTGCAAAACCAAACTCATTTGCTGATGATTGGGACTTTGAAAGTATAAACAATATGATGTCTGACTTAGTAATGTCTGCTAAATTTACAAAACATGATTATTTGCAAGGTTCTACAAATTATGATAGTATGTATTGCTATAACCATTATGGTAACCATTTCTTGCATAAATCTGCACAACCTAGAAATGTTTTAAATTATAATCAATGGGAACATTGTGCTACACCTCCAAAAGGGAGCTCTAGAACCGTTTATGACAAATATTCATATTTTTCAGGTTTTAACATAACTAATGCTGAAACATTTTATTACAAATTGTCAAACAAGACAGGGATGAAAACCATGATAACCAACACGAAATTGATATATTCAGATTCATTCTTTGAAAAAATGAATACTTTTGGATTTGATTATTGGGACAAAAATGTTGATTTGAAAAGTGTTTGGGGTACAAAAGAATGGCAAGTACAGGGTATAGAAGCTTTGTTTAGAGCCTGCATGATCCCAGAACAAATGATATTTTTAAATGACACTGTTCAACAAACCACCTGTCTTGGCTTAGCCAAAATCAAAGATTTAAATAACCTGTCTATTCCAAAGCCAACAATGTTTAGCAATAACTCTGATACAGATGAAGAAATAGACATAAGCCATATACTTAACCAAAACAGAACACATCCTGATTGGAAACAATGGTTGATCTGGCCCACAGATACAAATAACTGTCAAGATAGATTCCTGAATAAAACACAGGGTTTCAAAATGACCAGGCCAGACCCTAGATATCCTCAAAGACATCACCCAGGGATAATAAAAACCTACAGTGTGGGCAAATTATGCCTTCAATGGCTACAAACTTCCACACTGCCTGAAATTAAGCAACACCTAACTTTACTTACTGATGGTGCTGACTTGCGTGATTTCATACTGGGACCACGCAAACAGCGTCAAAAGCGTTTCATAGCAGCCTCTGTATATGCAGCATACAATGAGGCCTGGAAGGTTACTCAAATTGAAACAGCAGAGAGAATACGTGAAATTGATCGTATTAATTTGGAAAAATCACTTTCTGTAGTGGACAATGGGTTAATGACTCTGTCCTCCAGAATATTTTCATTGGACAGCATTGTGTCTTCAGCAATCGACATATTATCGCAAGACTTACTGTTATTACAACATGGTCAGTCGCAATTGCGCTCTATTGTACAGCTTGGCTGGACGTTACAAAATCTGCGTTCAGGCTATGTGCCTTGGCGTTTAATCAACACAACGTCACTATTCCAAATCTTTAACCTTACTGATAGACAAATCGGTATGGCGCAGAAGGGTGCTGATTATACAATCTTGAGCATTGAAAAACTAGAAAGATTACCAATGACAATGTCAGAACGACCTGTCAGTGAATGGATAATCCACGGAATCATAAATATTCCAATCTCAACCTTCAGGTTTCAATACTGCCAAAAATATATACAGGCTGGCATGTACGAGAAATTGGGAAAGGGGTACCTTAAAACAACTTGGAACCTGCCCTATTCACATGCATGTGTCAGTAACAAAGGACAGAAAGTGTTTCTTAGTGGCAACAATTGTGCTATGTCACTAAGCGGCACGCTTCTGTGTAACGGTATTACTTTGCACGGAGCCTGTGAAGGGAATTCATACAACCTTTCATGTCACCAGCAAGGCGCACCTGCAACTGAAATAGAACCATTCTTTCAAAGACTCTATAATGGGAGTTACATTCTTATTGTAGACCGCAGATGTTGTAGTCTTATGCCCGGGACTCCTTATCTCGTCACCACGACGGCGAAGGTCAAGTGCTGTGGACGTTCTTTGTTCCCCAGCTCCTTACCAGACAGGGAGGCAAGGGCATGGCCCGGTTTGAAAATTACTTCTATTCGAATAGACACTTTAAGCAGAATGAAAACAGTGCTTCTTCAGACGCCTACAAGGCTCACGTCATCTAAAGAAACGTATGATCTACAAGTCGCAAGGACGACTGCAGAGATACATACATTATTATCAACTAATTCCCCCGTACATTTCGCGGAAATCCTAAGCGAAATCTTAAATATTTCTGATACCACTGGGGTCTCAAAGGTATTTAAGACAGTATTTTCGATGGCATTAACACCATTCAAAGCCATACTGGGTATTTTTCCAGATTTCGTCCATTCGATTTTTGGCGGACTTCCCCTGATCCTGGGACTAATTGCAGGAATCCTATTCCTAGTCCTTATTTTTCGTTATGGCAACCCATGTCACAGATCAAACTCTCGCGACAATGGAAGATACGATCCTAGCCATTGGATACCGGGACCGGATATCAAAAATCCTGGGACTTTCCCGGCTTAGAGACCTAAACATGACTTGGTTTCTATCATTTCGACCAATGTGGCAAAGGTGTGTTTTACCTGTACTAAGGTGTCTGCTATGCGGAGAAGAATGCGTGTTAGACACCTGTCTGACGCTACAATCGGATGCGCCAGTGGATGCAGATACACTGTTGGTTCCTACCAAGGTTCACGCTTTGTGCTGCCCTCAAAGGCTGCCAATCCTGATGACGGCATTCCTGGAATCTTCACCACTACGATTGAAGAGTAGTGAAGTTCAAGATGAAAGCAACATCGAACAGGTACGACCTTCTGTCAGCAATGCAAATCAGAATGTCAATGGAGACAATCATGCGCATGAATGCATGGTTACCCCTATTTCCGACTTAGTGGAACTTTCCCATGAAGCTGTTGACAGTTTTTTCGAAAGCCTGAATGATATGATGTTCTCTCCGGAACAGAAATAGAGACTTTTGAGTAAACTCGCACACGGCGTTCCCTGAATTCGGCCTTCAACCTTTAAAAATAAAGTCACATGAACAATTACAATCCAGTTCACGGACAGCAACTTTTTTCAGCAAGCCCTTAAAATATTTTTCTATATATTTTTTCCCCGGGACACTGATCTTCTGCTTAAAGTAAGAAACTATTCCTAGAGAACTAAGATTTCTATTTTAGATACTTTATATAGACTTTAGCTGCCCGCTGGTATGTTCACAAATATTTTATTATGTGATGAAATGGTCTCGACCTTCCTTTCTGTATAGCTATATTAAGAGCCATTTCATGTGTATTTCTCATATACCAAAAAGCAATAATGCATTACAATGCGTGTTTACTTTTGCATTTAATTCATAGCTTAAGTGCATACAATATATATGACTGCAATTTTTCAGTATATTTGAAAATTTCGAAATGCATTTATGTATTTTGGGGTGGTAAGGTATACACTATACTCTATAGTATTTTGTACTATGTTATACTATGCATAGATTAGTAGATATGACCATAGTTAGCGTGGAGTGGGTGTCGTGTATTTCTATAGGTTCTGAATCGATCCCCCTATTCCTGACCCTATTCTGGTTAAACTACCTAGCTAGTTAACTAACAGTCAGCCCATGAGGCAAGAAATCCCCCATGATGCAGATACCGTTATCTGACGCAGTCACACTACGGCACAGGAACGTGTTATCTGATTAGGTCATAACGCTTGAGATCTAATTAGACAAGCGACATTCCTCCAGCCCCTGATAAGGCATACGACGTTCTCATAACAAATCAAACCTATGACAACCTGGAAAATCCGTGCGGCCATTGTTTTGATTTCACAGAGAACTTTTGCAAAAGAATGTGCTAACGAGCAAGTCGTATGACATCTTTATTGACGTACCTATGTCCATCCTTACGTCAATCTCGGCACCTTTAAGGTATAAATATTGCCGACCTTGCCCTATGCAAAGACACGCGTGGTGACAAGACGGAGCAGCCATACTTGCCGAAGCCGAGAGCAGAAGCAGACCCCGCAGGCAGCAGCCCCGCCTTCCTGACGCGCTGAGAGACGCGCTGCTATCTCAAGCCGAGAGACCCAGCACCGGCGCTTCTGGGCAGCCCTCGCAGGCAGCCTGGAATATCGAGAGCAGAGAAAGAGATACCATTCCTCATTCATCCTAAATTCCAGGTACAGAACTGAATAACCCCTCCTAGAGAATTCTTTAGTTATTCACTTGGCAAAAACAAACTTAACTTAAACTGTAACTTTCTATTCCCGCCCACGCATTAGACTTAGGTCAGGTACACGGGGTAGGCGTATTTAGAAACACCAGTTGAGTACGTTTAGTCAAATGTATATGTGTATGTAAATATATTTTAATCATTTTTAAACATCATATGGCTCAGAAACCATATCAATGTTTTTACAGTATTATTTTATACTATTGCTTCTAATGTATGCACTTTACTTAACTATAAGTATTGCAATAATATCGATCCATTTCTCTTGTACGAGAAAAGAGACTGATCAATAAATAACATCTTTTATTGAACACGCCCGTCTCTTCCTTTTCTCTACATTCTGATGAGACTAAGAATGCACGTACTGACTGAGTAAAATAATTGCCTTGTGCTCACACAACTCTTGAGATTGACTCTTGATTAGGGGAGAGCAAAGTTGTCATGTTCTATGGTTGTCAGAAACTAAATCCCTTCTTGTCTAATCAGGGGAGTTAATCCTTCCTTGAACATTCGAGAAAGTTTCTAGCGAACTCTGAGCTTAGCTGGCAAACCCAAAAATTAAGTCTAGTTTCGACAGTAGTAGACCTAGTTAACGTCTGGCCTAGGCCTTTACTGCTGTAGGTACTATTCCAATGCGCAGAGCCTATTGGGAAAATAGGAGCTACACTACAAGAATGAATGCTGCGCAATGGTATGTGCGGCTTGTATGTGTCTAGAATGGAAGTGCTACTTCTGGACATTGACGTATGTGTGCCGTGAGGATGCTGGAGGGTGATTGGCTGGAGCTGGCTGGCATGCCAGGGTCCAGGAAGTCTGGATGGGTCTGCCCGGTGGTGAGTGTGAGATCAGCATGAGTGATGTGTGGGAGGAGTGCACCTGGGTCCTGGATGGGCTGGGTTTTTCCCCACACAATGCTGGCTCCGCCCCCCCTGTGGTTTGTCTAACGACCCAAGCCTCCCCAGTGAATGAAAGGGGTGGTTGGGCCATCAAGGGTACTCCCAAGCCAGCTGCAACTGGTTTTCCCCCACCCTGCACCCTGAAGACAAAGGATTTCACAGTATAAGAAGGGGCTGTGTCCCCATACAATTTGTTCTACTTTTGGATCCTTGCCAGAGGGGGCTGTTGCTGCTGCTGGGGCCAGGAGGACCGCCACTTGGCTTGTCTCCCTGCCTGGAGACCCAGTGTGCCGGCTCTGGCCCAGCCTTGCCCCCCTGCCTGCCTCCAGACCCTGCTGGAGCTATACTTTTGCCAGAGCGCCTGGAAGCGCTTTCATTTGACTTATAGCGCTAAAAGCGCTTTATTTCTCCCCTAAGCGCTGGGAGCGCTTTATTTGTATTTCAAGCGCTAGGAGCGCTTTTCCTGTGGTCCCCGGCGCTTGGGAGTGATTTGTGTGCAGCCGGTGCCCACCCGGCATCTGCCCGTTTTATTTTGCCGATTTTCGGCATAACGAGTGCCTACCTCGCTTTATATTTAATTTGGAGGCCGGTGCCCACCCGGCATTGCCCCATCCGTGGATATTTAATTTATCACGAGGGAGCCCACTCCTCGGATACTGAGAGCCCGCCTGCCTGCCTGATACGAGCCGCCGCGCTGCCCGCGGCGACCCGGAAGTATTGGGCCGACCGGCCAATCACATCGCGGCCCCCTCGAGGCCAACCGGAAGTCCCGCCCGCAGCCGAGCAGCGCGAAAGGAAGCAGCTGTCCGAGTCCCCGAGGCTCCCCGAGGGAAGAGGAGCCCCGCACTACTGCGAGGAGGTCTGGTGAGTGGGGCCGGGAAGACGAGTGCAGGGAGGAGGGCGTCGGAGCCAGTGCCGGTGCCCGCCCCTCCCCTGCAGTGCACGGCCCTGAGAGCGGCCCAAGTGTGTAGAGCCGATTGAGGCTCTGGGGCCATTACCTGATCCCGAGTCCCCGTGAGGGACTCCAACGAAGCCTACAATTTAGATTGGAGCCACGAGGCTCCTGGGGGCATTATCTGAGTCTGAGTCCCCCGTGAGGGACTCCAACGAAGCCCCCATTTGATTTATGAGCCCCGAGAGGCTCCAGGGCCCCGCAGTTGTTCAGAGCCCAGCGAGGCTCCAGCCCACATATTGATCTTTGAGCCCAGAGAAGGCTCGAGGGGGGCAGTTCTTGATCAGAGCCAGAGAAGGCTCACAGCGCCCACCTTTGTTCTAGAGCCCCAGAGAGGCTCTTGGGCGCCATCCTGTGTTCTAGAGCCCACGAGGCTCCAACGGTGGCCATCTTTGTATTTACAACTGTCCAGCACTTAGTGGACAGTTGCTACATTTAGGCTTTGTGTTCTGGCTGCCTGCGCAGCCTCCCCTGACATTGAGACTCAGGGCATTTCAGCCCTTGCGAGGCCAGTTGGCCTGAGGGTCAGTTCTAGTGTTGTGCTTCATGCACCCTGCGCAATTTAGGATTTACTGCTTATGTGATTCCTGCGCAAATGTTCTACTTGCACCTCTGAATGTGTGTTTTAATACCTCATGTGCAATGTTCTTTATGTTTTGTCCCCTTTGCTAAAAGTGACCTGCTTAGGGGATTGTTTGATATTACCTTTGCTAAATGTGACCTGCTTAGGTAATTGTTTATGGTTTAGTTCCCTTTGCTAAAAGTGACCTGCTTAGAGGAATGTTTGTTGTTACCTTTGCTAAAAGTGACCTGCTTAGGTAATTGTTTATGTTTTATCCCCTTTGCTAAAAGTGACCTGCTTAGAGGATTGTTTATGTTATTACCTTTGCTAAAAGTGACCTGCTTAGGTGATTCCTTATGCTTTTATTTCCCTTTGCTAAAAGTGACCTGCTTAGAGGAATGTTGATGTTTTATTGCCTTTGCTAAATGTGACTTGCTTAGGTGATAGGTTTTCCTTCCATAGGTCCTGATGATAAGGTCCTAGTTCCCTGCGTGATTTCCCTACCGTGTTTAGGGTGGCGTAGGAGGTATTTACCCTTTACCAGTAGTTACTGGTTGTATGCTACATTCACTATTTCTGTGTTACAGTCATTATATGTTGATGTGCTAAGTGTTATACCTACAAGTATTATTTCTAAAAAGTGCATACCCCTGACAGTGGTCCAGGTGGCCCTGTCCTGTACATAATCCCTTGTAAATCTTGCCCGTGCCTGTTGGCACATTGTAAAGTGTGTGTGTTATCTAATGTGTTTTTATTATTATAATACAAAGGCTATTTTTGATATAACCTTGTGTGGAGTTTCCTTTGTGGTGGGCCTAGGGTGTTGTCGCTGGGGTGCGCGCGCAAACGCTTTACACATCGCCTCCGAGATTAGCCTTGCTGCTCGCGTCACATTACCTAGAGGGTGAGCAGGGGTTATCTTGGTGTGTGACTCCCTTGCCCTGACTTAGAAATGGTGATCCCTGACTGACCTTGGCGTGAGCCTTGGCCGCCCGGGGGTCCCGTTTCTAACACTCACCTTAATCCCCTACAGATTACTCTCAATTCACGCTGGCCCCACCTTTTGGTAAGTTTGGTCTCCCACTGGCGACAGCATGCTGGCGATTCCCTTGAATCCAGAGTAATTTCTTAAAATTCCCGTTTTTTAGAAATTCACTCGAAATATTGCCCACTCTTGGCTAAGTGATCTTCAGCTTATCCCGACCGGTAAGCTGACGCATCCATTACTGCTAGCTGCTCGCATTCCTTCACAGTTAATCACGCCGTGTCTGTGTTTTAGACTGCCCCTTCTCGTGTTAGTGACACCCGATATCCTTCACTCCCTCGCCTTTCACCTTTCACTGTTCGATCAATACTTTCTTCGTGCCTGTAAATGCACCAACCACACCTGAACCGGATGCATTTCACATTTGCGTACTCTTGCCCTGCCCCACCACCCCCCTCACTATTCCCACTACTGCCAGCCTGATTGTACTACGAGCCCTATAAATGCGAATCCCTCGCTTCAACAATATGTAAGCTCACTGCATGGAAATGGCATGTACCGCACCCTGCCGTCCCCGACACCTTGGCACGATATGAGTGTGGTACTGCTTATGTAATTGAGACCAGGGATTGATTAACTGACATGTTTTACTTTTATGTCTCCTTTTTTCCCCTCTGTTTTCTTCCCATGATTGATCTCCTTGTTACTGTATAATATATTGACCCCTATACAGTGGTTTCAAGCTAAATTGTTAATTCTTTAGGCAATTATTTCTGTCCTGAGGATGAACCGATAATTTGTGAGGTTCGAAACGTTGTCGACAACAAATGCACTAAATGCATAGTTAACACACATATTGAACATGCATATGTGTATACTGTGGATTATCTTCTTACGATTATGAATTGTTAGATGACCCGATTTTGCCTGAATATTTCCTTCCCCTGTTTTTGTTCCCCTAGTGTGTTAGCCGGACATCGGCTGGTGTCCCACGTTCATCACACTTCGTGTTTTATTTCCTTTTTTGTATCATTGTTATTAAGAAATTAAAGTGTCCGGCTGGGCATTCTTAAAAATATAGTCCTATCTAGTCTATATTCATTGTCTGAACTTTCTCCCTCCTTACTA
Organism: Lissotriton helveticus; assembly: GCF_964261635.1. Classification (NCBI taxonomy): domain Eukaryota; kingdom Metazoa; phylum Chordata; class Amphibia; order Caudata; family Salamandridae; genus Lissotriton; species Lissotriton helveticus. The sequence continues at coordinate 588,872,523 of NC_136071.1, forward strand.
AGGACCCCTGTTTTTTTAAAATAATTCTGTTGTGGATGGCACCAGGGAAACAAAATCCCTTGCAGAAAGGCTGCAAATGACAATTACTTGTAGTATTTTGAGAAAAACTGAAATATGAAATGCCTTCAGGTCAGCTGTGCTACATTCGTTTGAGAAATTCCAAAAATTGAGAAATACATATCAGGAATTACACACAATCAATGGTAGAAGCTATTTACCCAGCCACTGGGTAAATTGTGAATTGTATTTACTCGTAGAGATTCTGCACTGATTGTTCAGCGACTGTGCAAGTTGCAGAAAAATTCACTGTTTACAAAGCCACTATCTGATCTGTAGAGCTTCTGACCTGGTCAACTGATGGCCTTACCAATAGCAGTGAAACTTAAATATTCACCCTGCTGCTGATTAAATTCTAGAGTTTATAGGCTGTCCAGCTGGTGGCAGTACAAATAACAAAAAAAGTCACTATTTACCAGAACGCTGGTTGAATAGTAGAAATTCTGCACTGTTCTTCCCACAGCTGTACAACTAGGAGGACAACTTAAATATTTACCCTGCTGCTGCCTGGACAGTATAGATTCTGCAGTATTTGGCTGGAAGCTGTGCAAATAGCAGAAACACGTCAACCAGCCGCTCGCTGAACACTAGAGATTCTGCACTGTGTGGCTAGCACTAGTGAAAATAGCAGAAAAATCACTATTTACCTGGTGGTTGTCTAAATAGTATACATTCTGCAATTTTTGACTGGAAGTTTTTGGAAAACGTCCCCCCACTTAGGCTGCCAAAATCCTGTACTAGGGGGACCCCTTCCTCTTTGCAATTTAGTTACCACCCCAACTCAGGGGTGTTAGCTCATCAATGGTTTGCAGCAATTGCAATCACACACTATCAACAAATTCCTTTCTAAATTGGAAAGGGAAGGGAGTAAACCCCATTTATGAACCTTCCTATTTGTAATTCAGAAATGAGAAATATCAAATCAAAAGCTCACAACACTTTTGCTACATGGGACCCTTAGTGCTAAAACTGGCTTAGATGCAGGCACTAACTTATAGCTCTAAAGATCCCGAATATTTGAATGTTTCCAAAATAATTTGACAGACATTGCACAGAATGCCACTCCATTACACCATGGGCCAAGAAAGCAACGGAGGAGGTCATGTATGGAACTGACTCATGCTCCACATATGCTCCTTCTCCTTTACATTTACCTGCATAAGTGAATAATGATTAAGATGATTAGAACCTTTGCAAGACTAGTTTAAAGCTGTTCACTCTTCTAAAGCCATATACTAGCTCTTACTCACAAAGCCATACAAAACTACATGGGCCAGATATAGGATTACCAAAAGGTTTCATGTTATGAGAACACCTCTCTTTCTGCAGCAAATCTGTACATTATGAAATTATTATTTTTGGCTCAATTAAACAAATCAGACTAAAATATCTAAAAACAATTATTTCTGGAACCAAAAAGCAGGAATGTAAATGTTGTATCACAGTTACATCTAATATTTAGGGTGATTTAATCAAAAGAGTAACAATTGCATAGGGCCCTTTATGAAGTGACCAACACAGAATAATCGACTGGCTTCATTCCAATCTCATGATACAACTAAGAAAAAAAAGCTGCCAGATTAAGAGTTTGAAGGACGGAGTTAACTCCATCAGGATGCTGGAGGACAATACCTTAGACAACCTGAAGGACATCCGCCCACCAAATAAAATTGTCCGCTGGCCTTGTGGACGACTCTTCATAATGACAGGAAATGCTGACATGGTAGGTAGTTCCTGTCTGTGCACAAAAAGTTTGAAGGACGGTACAGTCAAGCATGATGGTCGTATAGCAAACTTTTAAAACAATATTTGTTTTTCAAAAACAAGCTCCCAAAGCAGACGTTTGTTTTTCATAAACAAAAGTGCTAGTGGTCCCACATGCCTGTAGATTTCTCCCAGGGTGACAGGGTAATAATTTATTTCCTGTCCCGTACAGACAGGTTTTACTCTAATTAGGGTAGACGCTATAAAAGCCATCCTCCGGCATCCATACTTTGTCAGGCAGGTCATCAGTGACAGTATCCTTTTGAGAAACCACAACCAAAGGAATAGGACTATAATTAATTGAACTGAATGCCATTGGAAAATAAATAATGTCCCCATTAAATCAGAGTGTGAAATATAAGCATCAAAGACACAGAATAAAAGAAACTCTCAGAATTTGTATTCATTGACTTGAAATATTGTAGGAGATAGTACAATGAATAAACAGAGACATTTTGTTACCTCCATTCTTGGGACCTACTGATCTAATATTTCACAGTTCCATATTAATACTCATGTATCAGACAGGGGATTTAGATCCACTGTTGAGGTTTCAGGTCTGATTTTGGGTGTTTCTCTTTCAAATACAGTTTTCTGGCTGTTGCTCAGACATTGCCCTTATGCTATGTGATGGCTCTCACCGCAGTAGCAATAGTATTAGTTCAAGTAGAAGTACAATTTAAAATGGAGTATATTTTTCACTTCCAGGTGATATATTAAGGATCTGGAAAGTGAAGGGTACACTATTTTCACCTGTAAGAACAGATTCTATGAGCAGCCCAGCAATAAAAACCTACTGTATTTTGTCTGGATATGACCTCCTTGTATCAAGACATATCTGCCCACGCATTGACTTGCCTGAAAGACTACAAGGATATCACACAACACTTGCAGCAAAACAAGATCCTGTATTCCTGGGGCTTCAAGCTCCACATTCACTTCACATTGCAGGAGAAGAGAATTGCCACCTGAATGCCTCAGAAGGTTTGCAAGGCTCTTAGACTGCCTCCCCCTTCTACGTAAGTACATCTTTATTTGCATAGCTAATTAAAACCTTTGCAATACAAACATATATGTTTAATAAAACTGTCATATACATGCATAAAACTTATTCCTTCAGAATACTTTAAAAATCTTAAAACCATGTTTAATAAATTTGCTGGTTTTGGGCTTTAGCAGCATAACATTTTTTCGGTTTCGTTTGTCTTCAGAAATGAAAATTCCAAATGTCAAAGCAGGGCCATCTTAATGTTAGCTTGTAGTTTCTGACGGGGTTCCTGATGTTTCTATTTCCGGCATTTTGCTTTCGCACAGTCTCACAAATGCCCTCCCCCTTCTGATGCAGAACCCCTCCATGAGCGCAGAGACCTTGCATTGGTGGATAGGGGTGGTTGCATTTCCAACCTTTACGGTAGGTGTAGAAGGCATTGTAAACAGAGGAGACTAGCGGACTGGGATCATCGTACTCCTCCTTCCTCGGATGAAGAAACTCTGGCTTGACCTCTTCCTTGGAGAAAGTAGGTCCACGGACAAACTGCCTTATTTGCGATCAGCTAGTATGCTCCCTATCTACTACAGAACACTGATTTCTTCTATTGAATCTGACAGTGAGCATTAAGGGGAGCTCATGGCTTTTCGGAGGAGCCTGGCCCTTCCCAGTAGAATTGTACTATTTTTTCTCAACTCCCTATTTTGACTTTTTCTAGTGTGAAAATGTATGACCTCATTGACTGCCAGTGGCCGAGATGACCTCTGGAGGCCCGGCTCACAGCCTATGTTATTGTTGTTATTGTTATTTAGTTTGTGTTTGTTTTTATTGACCCACATTTGCACCATGATTCTGTTTGACGATACAGGGCCATACTCCAAATGCTTCACTTCCTACATGAAGGAGAATCCCTTACCTTTATTTTCATGACTACTCTAAACATCATTTGCCTCAATGTACAGGGCTTGAATATCCCGCTGAAAAGAAGGACATTGACAAAATGGCTACACTACATAGAGCTGGACGTGGCACTCCTACAGGTCACGCACCTCCTTCGAGTCAGTCAGAATATCTTTATTCGACTTATTCAAAGTCATACAAAGAAGAAAACGATAAAAACATTTCATACAAGGCTTTTCCTTCCTTTTCCTTAAGAACAATAATTTAAATATACAATTTAAGAAAATATTATACACAGTTAAAAAGTATTACATTCATAAAATGAACATACATAATAAGACATTTACTTTAAGGCGAAGTTTGGCAGACAGCTTTCGCCCTTGAGGCGGCTACCAGAAAATTAGCTATGCAAAAAGTGACGCGTAGGTTAGACATTAATTGTAAGAAGAGCAGAGCCGGTCTTACTTGGGTGAAGCCGGCCTCTTTCAGAATAGGGAACAAATATTTTTTTCTCTGCTCTATGTACAACCCACAAAACATAACAAAATGCATTGTGTCCTGCACAGAAAACTGGTCACAGCAACAGGGAGGGGCTAAATCCGGCTTCTGCCAACTTTTAAAAGAACCTAAATAAAAGTGTAACAAATTAAATCTAAACTTAGTTAATAAAAACCTGTGAAAGGGGATTGTAACAAAACTAAGGTAGGATGCAAGTGAGGATGAGCTAACCAGAAGGCAATGTTCCCTTACTAATGGTTTCACCAATTCACGTTCCTCTCAGCATGCTTCCTTCCTTTCCCTAAATGACTTTTTATAAAGTCAATATCCTGTGCCTTGATATTCTCTGGAGAGGAAAAAAGCTCCGGACGTCCCAGGTCTGTGAATGTTTTAGCTAAATAAGCCAGCCATGGGATATTATTAAATTTGTCCAAAGACAGCACATCATGCATGATTTTATGATTCAGGGGAACTGCCTCGTTCATCCACATTTTCAGCCAAAGGATCAGAGGGGACATGCTCAATGTATCTGACAGATAAGGTAGGCCCACTTCTTTGTGGATAGAGTAAGTTGGGGTTGACTGTGGTACAGAAAGCAGGTTTCTGATTAATCTATTCTCTGCTCTCTGTATTAGATCTAAATTTACATACCCCCACAGAGCGGAACCATATAGCGCAATGGCCACAGGTTTACACTTATAGATTTTAAAGAGGGCTTCCATAGGCCTAGCCCCCAACTTGCCAGCAAAGCCCAAGAGGGCCGATGACGATCTAATTACAGCTAACCTCTTTGCTCTTATCTGTGGCCCCAAGACCCTTTCTGGTCAAACAGTACACCTAAATAGGGGAATGTGGATACCTTAGAGACGAGGTCCCCCCTGCAATAAAATGTTTTATGTCTTTTTTTATTGCACTCGCGCCCCATTGCCATTGTGTGAGACTTAGATACATTTACCTTAAGGTCCAGACGCTCCATGAATGAACCGAAGGCATCCAGGAGGTGCTGGAGGCCGACACCCGTGCGAGCGATCAGCACAGCGTCATCCGCATACAGAAGTGCCGGGATTTGGGCACCTCCTGCATACGGGACGTCGGCCTCCTGCCCCCGCAGGTGTGCGCCCAGGCCATTGATGTAGATGATAAAGAGCAAGGGGGCTAATATACAGCCTTGCCGTACCCCCTTTAGGGATTTATATAGGGGCGTACGTCTGCCATCATTAGTTACACGAACAGCTGCGAAGAGCTCCTGATGCAATGTGGCCATGAACGCAACCAGGGCTTCATCAATGCCCATCTCCAACAGGATCAACCACAGCTTTGATCTATTGACCAAGTCGAAGGCCGAGGAGAGATCCATGAATGCAAGAAACACGGACCCCTCCTTGGCCACAGTGTATTTGGAGATAAGCAAATGCAAATTAACGCACTGTTCAATGGTCCCTTTTTTTCTCTAAAGCCATATTGTATCTCGGCAAGCCCGCCGCAGCTCTCCACATTCTCCCTCAATCTAGATAGAAGGACTCGGCCTAAGATTTTTACAGTTGAGTCCAGGAGGGAAATAGGCCTATAACAGGCGGGATCATCCCGCTGGCCTTTATTTTTAAAAATAGGGAAAATAGTAGATGTAGCCCATGAGGCGGGGACTGGATTACCATTAGCTGCATTAAACACATTTGTCAAAACCTTTGCCCACAGTTTTGGTGAATACATAAAAAAGTCACCGGGGACACCATCAGGGCCAGGTGCCTTGTGCTTTGTAGTGTCCAAAATAGCTTTTTCCACTTCTTGGGGGTTAAAAAGGATGGGGCGGGGGGCTGCAATACCCAACGGGACATCTTTAATTTCTTCATCCTCATCCCCGTAAACATTTTTAAAATGGGACAGCCATTTTTCGTCAGGGATCACGCAGTCCATGGGTTCATTGTTCTCATCTGAAAATAAAGGCTGTTTAATGATCTCCCAAAATCTCCTACTGTCCTTCAACACTGCCGTTGAAAGGAGATTTTCCCATGCTTCGCGTTTGATGGTGTCCTTACGCTTCTTAATAGCTAACTTGTAGATTTTCCTTAATCTGGTAATGTCTTCTTTTACCCTAGGGATATTTTTTAGGGCTACCAGCAATGATCTGTGGGCATTTGAGCATGCTCAGTCAAACCAGCGCATGGTTCCAGGGATTCCCTTTTTTGGCTTGACTAAGAGATCCTTAGACACCTGGCCACATAATATCTCAAATGCCTCTACTATTTCTTTGCCCTGCGCACAAGGTTTTTTACAGATCTCTACCTTGTCCTTGATTTTAGGAAAAATTTTTGCATAAAATTCTTCCGGGATCACTTTGGCCCATTTCACTCGCCTATCTTGATCAGTAGTCCTCAAGGGGTGGGCAAGTTTTACTGTTATTGGGGGTGCTCCCATCTGGGCTCCCCAGGCCACTTCAAGTACTACCGGGTTATGGTCGCTAAAGTGTATTTGTACTGTGCGATAATCCATAGTCCGGTTTAGAATACCTTGTGAGACAAAGATATAGTCTATTACTGTGCCTTGTTGGACACCCATAAAAGTTGGGAGTCTCAAACCCCCGTCAGGTTCATGCAAGTCAAAATTAGCAAGTAGTTCTTCTAGCTCCTCCCCCTCTGTAGAATGTTCAAAGTGGGGTCCCTGTGGACCCACGTCCCCATCATCATCATCACTACTTCCCATACAGGCTAGGTTACACAAATGTATATTAAAATCGCCTAATAAAATGAACTCAAAAACATGCTCGATATTCTGGCTTACTGTTTTCAAAATGCTATCTAAATTAGCAACATTGCAACCTCTATAGTCACTATTCCCTGAGTTATAAAAATTTATGTATATGGTCCTGCTGGCGTTGTTAATCACCCTTTCAGCCATTAGGATGTTGTGGGAATCGGTGCTAATCTGCCTATAACTTCCCTTTAAGTCTAAAGAGAACAAGATTACAAGGCCTCCCTTAGCTCTTCCCATGCGGCTGGGGACAGCTGGCTTAGTAAAACTAGTGAACCCATCCCACCAAAGATTGGTGGATGTATCCCAGGTTTCTTGGAAAGCGATAATATGATGTTTTAAAACAAAACTTGACCAAGCCTTATCCTGTCGTTTGGAATTTAAGCCTGCTACGTTCCAACTTATAATCTTGCAGGAATCAGTGGGTTTCTTAGATTCTTGGTTCCCCACCAGAGCCCCTACAACTGATCGTGGCGATTGTGTCTCCTCATTAATTCCCACTTCCAAAAAACTCTGTAAATTATCGCTGACCAGGCTCTGATTTGCGCAAACCTCCGGCCAGTTTAGTGTAGGAAAATGGTCACGATTTAATGTAACTTGACCCTCTATCACTACCTTGCGGGTGGACTCGCTAGGATCTTGACCATTGATGTGTTGACCTCTCTTAGATGGTGGCATATTCAGAGCATCAGATGCCAAATCAATTTTGTCCGTGAGTCAATCACAGTCATTTAAGTTAGATAAAGGGCCATACCTGTTCCCCATTCCAAATCCCCAATCAAAAGGGGTAGCTACCTGGCCCCATCCACTGGCTGTTGTGTTCCACATGGGACGTTGGGTATTTGGGTGTAACATAGACTGATCGTTTCCCGTCCGGGATATAAACCCATTACCCCGACCTCTATAGTCATATCCTTGTAGGCCGGGGCCCCAACCATTTATAGTAGGCCCATGTACCATAACTGTTCTGGCATTTGACTCGATCGGGTAATTAAATCTTCCTGACTCATAGTTGATCGTAGGTTGAAAACAGTCATTATTGTATCGGGGTCTGGTGTCCCCTCCCCAGCTAATGGTATTTATGTGTCTCTTAGATCTGGGGATGTTGGGAAGGTAGAAAACTGGATCTCATTATAAAAGAATTTTAGGGTGAGGGGAATTATAGAACCACTTCGTCGTTGGGGTGGAAAGATATTGGACAGGATATTTGGGAGTACCTCTGCGTTAGCAAAGTTTAAGATTACACAGTCCCCCTTAAACTTTTTTGGCTTGTTCCCAATCCATGATACCCTCCTTGTCATGACGATATCCCCCGCTAATTTATCTGACCCTTGATATGCCATATGCATATTATTGGTGAGCCAGTGTAACGCTTTATCCTTTAGACCTTGGTTAGATTCTGATTTATCTTGTGATAGAGCGAGGACGTTTGCCAATACGAGGACAACTGGCGAGGCTTCCAGGATGAATTGGGCTGAGTCATCCTCTTGTTGCAATCCTGCTGGAGCGGCAGATGGAACAATGGAGGAATCTCCTACTATTTCTTGACTAGGCGCAGGTGGTGTTGGCAATGGTGGTAGCTGCCCTTGCGGGATAGTCTGTGTTAAGCTTTCCATTGGGGAGTCCTCCGTATCCACCAGTTTTGTGACGAGAGTAGATAAGTTCTCCACCTCTTCAGTCAGCTTACTTTGTGCCCCACCCAACTTTTTTACCTCAAAGGTTAGTTTGTCCAGTTCCCCGATCAAAGGCTTGATAATTGTCCTAATTTTCATATCCATCATGTCTTGAATCCTATTAAATAGATCATCATCAATAATGCGTCTTGACTCCACATCGACATCAAGCTCCACATTTTTCCCTTCGCGTCTTGGCGGTGTTGCCAGCTTTTTCCTGCCTTGCTGTCTCCCCCCGCGCTTTGCCTGAAATTTTCTACAGGTTCGCACAGCTCGTGCAGCAGGCGGCTGGGGTGATAGGACTTCATCTACCGTATCTATGTGGTGGTTGAAGTCAGAGGCTACATTTACTGACAAATCTGCTGGTGGATCTGAGTCTTCGTCCTCATTGCCATTTTCTTGAGGATTAGGATCTGATATGTTTACAGGAGGGTTTTCTCACGGTATGTCAGGCATTAATACGCTTAATGCACTTGAAGGAGGGCTTTCTGGAAGCAAAATTGGTGATTGGCTTAAGCCTAGGGATTGCCTTCTCTCGTTGTTAATCTTGCTGACCACTTGTACTAAATAGGAGTCTAAAGTATTGAGTGGCTCAGTGGCTGCAGGTACCAATTTTTTCCCCATGTTTACAACTGGCTTTTAAGGGTTATCAAGGGGTTAGCACCACTTAATTTGCGCAATGTTAGCAAGGCGACGGGGTGTGACTATCATACAACAAAGACACTTTTCAGATCAGCTCATGTCATAACGTGGACACGTACTTAACAAGGGATCCACAAATACAGTACCTTAGCAGCTCGATTCAGCTAATGTCAGGGAGGTGGCCTTGCCTGGCCTTTTCGTGCCTCTGAGGGCCACAGAGGGCCCACCCTTGTCCTGGGCTTCTCCCGGCGCAATCCCGCGCGCTCCCGCGCAGTGGGCACACGTCTACCTTTAAATAGCAAGTAGTGTGCCTGGTGGGTGGGCGGGGCCGGCAGGGAGAGCAGCCCAGCTGATCTGAATTGGGCGCGCAGGGACTCCTGGTCCTCGGAGTCCCTGCTGGTGCTCGCAGCCCTGCCGGTCAATGGAAAACAGCCCCCTTGTTAATATTGCTCCGTGCGTTTTTGCTGCGCTGCGGGACCCGCGAAGCGGGTCCGGCGAGGCGTTGCTTCAGGCAGGTGCAGGCTCCAATGGGAAGCAGGGCAGAGTCTCAGGCTACTTTGTGCTGGTCGGCGTTTTCGGCGTCCAGGTAAAAATAGTCAAAAGAATAATCACAGCAATTGAAGGCAAGCGCAGCACCGTAAGGAGCCACACTCAAACGCTTCTTTTCCTTAGGGATTTCTTACAAGTAATGCAAAATAGTCTCCAAACGACCTTTCACAAACAGTTTCTCTCCTTGACGCCTCCTTCGAGTCAATACAAAACGTCTCCACTCCAGGCGTGCCTATTCTCCTCCAACAAGACCTCTACTTTAAACTAGACAGAATAGACAGTACTTACAGAGATCGAGAGATCGAGAGGGATGACAGGTGGGGCTATATTGCATTTTTGGGTCTATCAAGATGACAGTATCTCCAATATATGGCCCCTATGGAGATAGAGAGGAGTTCTACTCTGACCTTTTTCTGAGGCTTTCTCACTTTGTGAGATGTGAGGTAATAATAGTAGGGGACTTTAATGCCCCACTGGACTCTCGACTTGATCGCTCTCACCCCAAAATGATGAACTTCACACACCCTCAGCTTTAACCCAGGTGATCCTAGACTTGGCCCTCTTAGATGCCGGGGGCACCACAACCCACAGGAGCGTGACTATATGATTAAGTCTAAAGTTCACAAGACATACTCATGACTCAATTATTTCTTAGTCTCCCAGTCCCTACTTCCCATGCTTGTAGATACTAAAATAGATGTTCGAGACAAAGCATGCCTCGGTGTGGTTAACGCTAGGGCCAATTGTCCAACAGCAACCATTTCGAATGTGATGGGTCATTGAAGAAGTCATGCATTGAGATCCAGCCCTACATGACCACATTACCACATTAAAGATGTTATTGAACATTACTTTCCCAAAGCAACACAGGAGAGGTGCCTCCTGCAACACTAAGGGCAGCTATGAAACTGGTCTTCCAGGAGAGCTAATTCCCCATACAACAAAATGTTAATGGGCAGCCAAACTCTGAAACCAGGAATTAGAAACACAGACACAACAAGCAGAGGGACGGCACAGAAAGGGAGCCTTGCATAGGATCCAATGGGATTTGTGACAACGTAGGGGCAAACTTGAGCATATTTCGATGAAGGAATTTACATTAATCAAATCTACGAACTGGGGAATAGAAGTGATGGTCTCTTGGCCCATAAATTACACATACACTCCACACGCAAACACATTAGAGCAATCAAAGACGATGAGGGCCGCCTTCAACAATAAACAGATGATATTGTTGAAGCTTTTTATTACTACTAGTCCATTATTAACCAGGCCCAATATCTCAATGAATAACGTCAAGATGATTACCTTCATGCTTATACCCCTCCCAATAGAGATGAGGAGCTGCACCTCCTTAAAGAAACAAACATAACCCAGAATTAGGTTAGAGTAGCAATCATTAAACTCCCCTTGTGTAAGGCGCCAGTCCCGAATGGGTATTTGGCTACATTTTATAAAGCTTACACCTCCCTCTTGATAAGAATCCCTGATAAAAGTTTTTGATTCTTCTCTGGTTTCCTGAGTGGTTACTGATAACATGCTGGAATCCCATATTGTGCTTCTCCTGAAGCTGGGTAAACTGGTACATGCTGTTCCTCTAGCCAGCCTACAGCGTTATTTAAATTACAATGTTAAAATGTTCCCTTCAATCCTTGTAGCCCAATTCATCACATCTGATCTTCTCTAACACACCAACCCAATCTGGCTTCATCCGCAAACAACAGGGAAAGGACAAAACACATCTAGCGGTGGTACTCATGGAGGTGGCAGAACAGCAGAGGCATCCAATGGCCCTACTCTCCTTCGATGCTAATAACATGTTTGACAAGCTTGATTTGCAAGATGATGCACACACTAAGCCTTTTTTATTTCTGGCCCTCTATGTACCTATGAAACTGCAGGGGAATGTGGATTTTTGGTTCCATTGCCCCTACACAGAATGGCTTGCACGTTCATGATTGTTAGAAAGGCAATGTGGTATGGTGGAGATCTCGCTCGAGGATTTCAAGATTGTGACACATTTTTCCACAGTGAGGAGGGCTGCACCTTGCTAGATGCTCAAACTGATGTCATTGGTTCTCTGGAGCCCACTGCGGAGATACATGTTACATGTTGGACTCCAGTGCTTAGAGATAGAGGTCAGTGATTCAGAAGAGGCAGATTCTTGCTGGGATACCCAAGGAGAGATTACCCAGAATGGCGGTTGCCAGAATGACAAGAAGGAGAGCAGTGATGCTGTAAATTGGAGCCTTTAGGACGTGAAGGGGCCAAGTGGATGGAAGGCATCAGCTACACAGAGGGTAATTAATGCTCTGAGAGCACTGCCAATGAGTCCAGAGGGGCCAGAGAGCAGGAAGCTGCTGTTACTTCAAATGCCAATGAGCCAAGAGGGACATGGCTTCAGGTATGGACCTGATATAGAGTGTTTTACCCTACGGAGGTGGTGGGCAGGGTTGTGAGTGAAAACCAAATGCATGTTTGGGCTTGGGGAATCACTAAAAATACTGTAGATTCCATCCAAATCACAAGCATGGTGATGGTCATAATAGCGAGAGTACTTGAACACTGTACGCCACATAATCAACCCTGTGCTTTATGGTTACATTTGAGGGCCACACTACGCCTCATCTCTGCGCTTGAAAACAATACAGAGAGGACACGAGTAAATGTAGAGAGGGAAGCCTGGAGACTTAACCTATATACATTGGGCCCAGCATATTTGTTACTGCCTTAAGAACTGTGATAAAACAACAATAAGGGGCTCATTACAATGGCGGGGGAAAAGCCTCCTCCAGAGAGTCAAAATCTCCCCAACCACATCGGAGCCCTTCCGACTGACTCAGTCGGTTTCCAGTCCGACTGCCCAATTACATTGTTTGTGGTAAAAACGTAAACCGCATGTTCATTCTAACTCGGTTCCGACCGACTCTGGTATTATTCGCGTCGGTTGGAACCGCATTGTACCTCCTTATGGCCAGCGTTTCCGCCGTCGGGATTACAATGTTGATTTCAAAAAACCTTTCCACTTTGGCCTGTCTGACACAGAAAGTCTGACGGAAAGTGACCTTGGTGGCCCCTGGCAGGGCCCCTAGTTCCGTGGTCTATGGTTGATAGTCCAGGGGGTACCTAAGAGAACCCCATCTAAAAATCTGCACTGTGTGGCAGGCACCATGGGGTCCATGCAGCAGGGTGCAGGGTTTTCCAGACCCACCCTATTTCCAGGTGGGTGCCTATGTTATGGTTGGTTTTCAGACATAACACAAGCTCACATAGCAAACAATGGGAATCCGACCGAACAGTTTCGTCACATCATAATCCAGCAGTTGGGTCCGCCGACCACAATTCGGTTGGTCCCAAATCAGAGTCGGTATCGGGCAGAGGCTTACCGCCCAAGATTGTGATGAGCCCCTAAATGTTAAATAGCATACCCGCGGCTTGGTGTGCTCTTCTGGGTAAATTTGAGTGACCCCAGTTGGATAAAGGACACCCCTGCAAATTACCCCAGCGTGCATAATCGGTGGGGGTCTCAAGAACTTGGCTTGTTTTCTTCCTCTCTCAAATTCGTTATTTCATCTCCTTCTCAATTGGGACCTCAATTTCTTCCTCTCAGAAAGGTGCCTCACTAAAACATGCCACCATGGGATTCTGGAGTGTCAGGTTGGACAAATACTCATCAAACCTAAGCAGGTCTCTACCAAGTAAAACTTTGCCGGTAGAGAGGGAACAATCCCCACCTTGCATATATGGGGATTGCAATCTACCTCAAGCAGCATTACAGCAAGAAAATATGTTTTCTTGTCACCATGCACACAGGTTACCTGCACATATTCCCCGTCGGGTACTTGAGCAAGTAGAACCAGTACTCTGCTGACTACCGTATGATGGCTTCCAGTCTCTAGCAAATCAAACAGTTCCCTATCATTCAAATTATCCTCTCATCACATATTTCAGGGACATCCCCTGTCACTAGAACTCGACCCTTAGCATATCCCTCCACAATAAGCTCACTAGTGTTGCCTGTAAGGGACAATGTTTGGCTATGTGCCCCCATTCAGCACAGTAAAAATACTGCTAGTCACTATAACGCTCAGAATCCCAAAAAGGTGTTTTTATATGTACTTTAGGTGGGGTTGGAGCCCCATTTTCTATTGATGGTATCCCACCATGTCCAGGTACCTTAGATGGACCCATAGCAGCACAAATTGGATGTACCCTAAACTCAGATGAGCAATGGTATGCACAAGCATGGCCAACAGCTGAGCGAACTGTGAGATTGGGGTGTTGCTTTACACAAGATCTGGCATTAGAAAGCAAAGCCCCAAGCCACCCCTGACACTCATTGTTTGATACTTAAACTCCAATGGTTTCAAACTAATGGTTTCAAATGTTCAACTAAATAGTCCAAGAGATTTGGGCGAGTCTATTATTTTCTATATATTTTGTAAATATCGATTATCTATCTCACTTTTGTTGTTACATGTGGAAACAGCCATAACCTCTTTCCTTGAACATGTGGTGGGGAAAGATCTAGGGGCATCTTTGCAATGGCATTGCGCCACCGGAGCATCACTTTTTCCGACTCTCTGGTGGCATATTGCCCTACTTGATATTTACAAGGCAACGCTAAACCCCTTTGTGTGGCTTAATGCCGCCTTGTAAATATGGCCCTCTTTGCCACAATTTTCTGTGGCAAAGGGGCATTGAATGGGTGTTGCTGTGGTCATTCCCATTGCTTTTTGGCACTGTCCCAGATTTACAAGGATCTGTAAATTTAAGGCAATGCTAAAAACTAACAAGGTGACATTAGATTGGGGCAATGAGGATAAATATATTTCTCTTTGTTTTTGACTCTTTCTATGTTTGCTGCATTCTGCCGCACACATAGGATCAAAGCCATTGAGGATTCTTTTTGTGCAAGAAGGTGTCTCTTTCTACACCATGGTACAAAAGTGCCCGCGCAGGCGCTCGGCAGCTTTTTAGCACTGGTGCAATGGAAAACACAAGGGTGTGCTGTGTTCTTGTAAATATGGTGCATCCCTATGTTTTTTTAAATGATGCAGCGCGTCACAGCTCTATTGCTTGAAGTGTCATGTTGTGCCATTTCATTGTATATATGCGCCCAAGTGTCAATATGCCATGAAAAAATGAACAGCTATTGTTTGTGACCGAGTGGCCAAATTTGATGCATCAAAGTGCCCTTACACTGTTTACATACAGCATTTACAATGGTCGGTGGGATCCATATAATGATGTCCAGGACGCTGAGGACATCTGAGATGTATGTCATGAACTCCACAGACATAGAAGGTAGATCATCAGGAGCTAAACACACAACTTGATCGATATGGCCCACTGGGGCTGCATGGAGGGGACTTGAGGTGTTCCTATGTACTAATTGATCAGGGTTATGCTAATAGAATAACTATTGCCTTTGGCACGAGTGTAAGGATTGTGTTTCCCATTTTGTAGTTTTCACACTGCTTCATCTGGAAATGTACTGTGTGCCATGGTATTTCCTTCAAAATGCTAAAAATTGTTGAAAAAAACAAAAGCCAAAGGGGCAAGAATGTATGTCAAAGTTAAAAACGATTTGGGAAACTCAAGACAAAGTGATCCTAGTTTCTCCTCACAAGAGCCAATTTATGATTTACTAAACAATGTAAGATCAAATATACTCAATTTAATGTGGATTATTGGTTAACATGTTTCATGTCCAGAGTTTGACTGGGATTAGGGGAAATCTGAGGCCGGCGAACCCTCACCGAATCCGGCCTGGTGAAGAGCATCGAGGGACCCCACGAGAAAAAGCTCTGTAAATGTTTTTAAATCCAAAGAAGAAAAGGTGACCCGGAGCAACCACGAGAGCCAAGCCACCTGCCTTCAATCATGAGTTAGCCTGGATCCTTGGTTTGTCCCGCTGGAATGCTCCAAAGGTCGGACTTCCATAAGTTTGACCGGGAGCTTGTCACAAGGCAGTCAGGTGAACCCTCACCGAATCTGGACTGGCTGAGAGCTTTGAGAGACCCTGGAAAGAAAAGCTCCAGAAAATTTCTAAGTCAGAAGGTAAAAACTTTGACTGAGACCTACTGTGAGGCGTAGCGGTGCAGGGCTCTGTCGCGGTCGGCCTGAAACTTTCACTTTGCCCTGGTCTATTGTGACCCGATGTCATGATAAGGCGCTATTGGTTTTTATGTGCTAAATGTTTGAAAATTCATCTCTCCGGTTCCCTACATGGGATATTTGTCGTTTTGGTGTCATTTTAAAGATAAAAATATTTCCAATGTGTATAAATTGGTGTTTGATTTTTATTGTGCATTGTGTCTTAATTATTTACTGAATAGGTGTTTTTAAATGCTTTACATACCTGTCTTTGAAGTTAAGCCTGCCTGCTTGCAGCCAAGCCACCAAGGATTGAGCATGGGAATCATTTTCTAAGACCTATTATGAGCACAATACTTCGTTAGTGACCTAATTGGCAGCTGCAGATATACATTTGCCCCTACCAAAAATCCACTTTCTAACAGTAGCCATATGTGTATTGGTAACATTGGAGGAGTTTTGAGATATGCTTGATGCTGTCCAAAATCACTCAGAGAAGAACTTGGATTGCTACATGTGGTCAGCATAGTGGACTGTGAGCGCACAGAAGTTTTGTGGGCCTGTCTGCTTTGCAGGTGCTACAGGAGCCTGTGTTATATCCATGCACTAAATTGACAGACAAGGGAGGAGGTGGGTGTTGAAATGTGAAGCATAGCTGCACATGTTGCTGTTAAGGTTAATGTAGGAAGGGGTAAGCTAGCTAAATGAGGGTAGAGGTAAGAGTGTGTTGTGTTACCATTTTGAACATTGAGGGGAGCTTCCAACATAATAGGGGCAGAACAGGTAAGAGATTAGATAGAGTGGAAGGAAGAAGTTAATGTGAAAGGCAGTGCTTGTATAGGATATATAGAGTATCCTCATGAACATGGGAATTGTAGTAAATGATGGGGTATGGATATCGTAAATTAGGAACTTGAAAAACTAGTTAAAGCCTGGGCAAGTTATGAAAGGAAAATGTAGGTGTGATGAAGGTAGAACCAGCTAGACAAGGTTAGAGGCTGGCAGGATATGGGAGCTAAAGTCTGTGGCACTATGGATCAAGATGGCTGTGATAGGGCAGATTCATTGAGAAAGGTAGTTGTCAAAATTCAGAAGTTGATAGAGGTATGGAGCATGAAACTGAGATGTGGATGTTAGAGAGACAAAGTGAGACATTGTTAACATTTTTTGGTAACACAAAGTGGATAGGCGGTTCTCAAAGGGATACATCAGTTGTGTAATTTAGGATGCTGGATGGGGAGATGCAAGGTATTGGTCAGTAGATCACAGCTTTCCAAACTTTTCATGTTGGTGACACACTTTTTGGAGATGCATCATTTTGTGACACAGTAAGGCAGTGTAGCGAGCGATCGTAGCGAGCGAGCCCGAACCACCTAAGGGGGTTCTCACTCACTTTGTCTATCTCCCTCCCTCTCTCTGTCTCCCTCTCTCTGTCTCGTTCCCTCTCTCTCCCTCTGTCTCCCTCTGTCTGTCTCCCTCTGTCGGTCTACTTCCCTCTGTCTCTCTATGTTTGTCTCGCTCCCTCTGTCTCACTCCCTGTCGCCCTCCTCCCTCTGTCTGTCTCCCTCTGTTTCCGTCCCTCTGTCTCCCTCCCCCTGTCTCCATTCCTCTGTCTCCATTCCTCTGTCACCCTCCCTCTCCCTCTCTCTCTCTCTCTCCCTCTCTCTTTCCCTCTCTATCTCCCTCTCCCTCTGTCTCCCTCTCCCTCTTTCTCTCTCCCTCTGTCTCCCTCTCCCTCTGTCTCTCTCTCCCTCTGTCTCTCTCCCTCTGGCTCCCTCCCTCTGTCTCCCTCCCTCTGTCTCCCTCCCTGTGTCTCTCTCTCTGTCTCCCTCCCTCTCCTTCTCTCTGTCTCCCCCAGTCTCCCACTGCCTCCCTCCCTCTGTCTCCCTCTGTCTCCGTCCCTCTGTCTCCCTCCCCCTGTCTCCATTCCTCTGTCTCCATTCCTCTGTCACCCTCCCTCTCCCTCTCTCTCTCTCTCTCCCTCTCTCTTTCCCTCTCTATCTCCCTCTCCCTCTGTCTCCCTCTCCCTCTTTCTCTCTCCCTCTGTCTCCCTCTCCCTCTGTCTCTCTCTCCCTCTGTCTCTCTCCCTCTGGCTCCCTCCCTCTGTCTCCCTCCCTCTGTCTCCCTCCCTGTGTCTCTCTCTCTGTCTCCCTCCCTCTCCTTCTCTCTGTCTCCCCCAGTCTCCCACTGCCTCCCTCCCTCTGTCTCCCTCTGTCTCCGTCCCTCTGTCTCCCTCTGTCTGTCTCTGTATGTCTCCCTCTGTCTGTCTACCTCCCTCTGTCTCTCTCTGTCTGTCTTGCTCCCCCTGTCTCTCTCCCTCAATCTGTCGCCCTCCTCCCTCGGTCTGTCTCTCTCCCTCTGTCTGTCTCCCTCTGTCTCCGTCCCTCTGTCTCCGTCTCTCTCTCTCTGTCTCTCTCTCTCTCTCTCTCTCTCCCTCTGTCTCCCTCTGTCTGTCTTCCTCTCTCCCTCCCTTTGTCTGTCTCCCTCTCCATCTGTCTCCCTCTGTCTGTCTCCTTCCGTCTCCCTCTCTCTGTCTCCCTCTCGCCGTCTTCCTCCCTCTGTCTCCCTCTCTCTCTGTCACCCACTGTCTCCCTCCCTCTCTGTCTCCCTCTCTCTCTGTCTGTCGCCCTCCTTCTCTCTCTCTCTCTCTGTCTCCATCCCTCTGTCTCCCTCCTTCTTACCCCTCTCTCCCACTCTCTCCCCCTCTCTCTCCCTCTCTGTCTCCCTCTGTCTCCCTCTGTCTTCTTCCCTCTGCCTTCCTCCCTCTATCTCCCTCTGTCTCCCTCCCTCTGTCTTCCTCCCTCTATCTCCCTCTGTCTGTCACCCTCTGTCTGTCACCCTCTGTCTGTCACCCTCTGTCTGTCACCCTCTGTCTGTCACCCTCTTCCCGCGTGTGTTTCAGCCTGGGCAGAGGCAGCTTCCTGGCCACACACACAGCCGCACCCCAGTACTTCGCAGGTCTTTAAAAGACCATTTACCGCTTTGTTGTGAATCTCCCGGCCCCCATAGAGCTGAGTGTCAGGGAGTCCGCGCCGCTGCGGCGGTGTTTGCTGACACTTTTTCAAAGGAATGCCTCTTAATTAGCAGCAGTTGTGTGCTAAGTTCCCATTAATACCGGTGTCATCCCGCGACACACCCACCCTTTGCAGGCGACTCAGTACTGTGTCGGGACACACAGTTTGGAAAGCTCTGCAGTAGATGGATGGTGTGTTTGAATATGTGGATACACTATTTTCAACAACCCTTCCAACAGTTTCCCAACCAGGCCTATAATTGGCCAATGATGGGGTATCCCCCCTCTGTACCTTTTCATAATCAATCCTTTGAAAACCAGAGATTTCAGAACCCCGAATTCCAGAATGTACCATTCCAGAACTTTCAGGGGACTTTTTTAGGAAGAGTCCGGAACAAGGGAAGAGGCAAACAAAGAGGACAGACACGAGTAACCTGGGACAATCAGGGCCAGGAGATTACTCAACGAGTGACCAGGAGCATGGCACAGGGCGGCCTACCGAGCACGAGCCGTGCACCTCCCTAGTGGTGAACCTGTCCTCTTATCCCATCTCTCCCCTACAGGAACAAATACTTAACAAGGGACTTGGGTTTGTTCCTACCAACCCTCCGGACCTCTTCAAACTTCGACAAGTTCTGGCCACTTTCTTTCGGAATTTTAGATTGAAGGTCTTTTTTTCAGACCAAGAACCCCTGAACGAAGCAAGAGGGGACACCCCCTTCCGACCTAAATCTACCTTCACTCCCCAGTTGGCTGTACTCCCTCCTCAGATAGCGGCGTTTGAGCAGGCAGTGGTACATGAATTGGAAAATTCCAACTTAACCCAACACCGCCATTTTTCTAACCTTTCCAATCTGGAGAGACAGGCTCTAAAGGAACTGGCTGACAATAAAGAAATCATTTTGAAACCAGCAGATAAATGCGGGGCTACGGTTGTCTTAGATCTAGATGCTTACCGGATGGAATGTACCCGCCTATTGTCTGATTCCAGGACCTATCAGCGACTGACTGAGGACCCTACTAATTCGATCACTAGGGAGATTACAACGATGGTTGAAGAGGCCAGAATTAATGATTGGATTACGGGACATGAAGCAGAGTTTTTGGTTAATAAACAACCAAGGACTCCATATTTTTACGTTCGGCCCAAAATCCACAAATCATTGAGACCCCCTCCCGGGAGATCTATTGTATCCGGGATGGGGTCCCTGCTGGAGCCTCTCTAGCAGTTTTGCGACTTTTTCTTAAAACCCCTGGTACAGAAATTGCCAGCCTACCTGAGGGACACAATGGATGTCTTGAATCTGCTGAAAGATACCTCATTTGATCCAGACACTGAATTCCTCATAGGGCTGGACATTGAGGCCCTCTATACAAATATTCGGCAGTTGGAAACTTTAAGGATGTTGGAGACCTTGTTGTTTGAAGAAGAATGGCTGTATGAAACCCCACAAGCTTTTATTTTACATCTAGTGGAGATAGCTCTGACAAAAAATGTTTTGGAATTTGAGGGTAAGATGTACCTTCAAACCCATGGAACATCGATGGGAAATGTGTTTGCTCCGAGCCTGGCTGGGTTATATGTAGGGGCTTTTAAAAAAATGACAGTTTTGGATTCGAATGGCCATTGCAGTTCACAACTGAAGCTATGGCGACATTACATAGATGACGCCCTGGTGATTTGGAGAGGCTACAGAAGATCGGTCGACCTCTTTTTAGAGTGGCTAAATGGTAAAAATCCTTTCCTCCACTTCACCTCGACTGTCACTAAAACCAGTTTTTGGACCTGGTGATAGAACCAAGTGAGGGAACATTGAAAACCAGGGTGTTTAATAAGCCTACTGACAAAAACGCTTTGTTGGCCTTCGGGAGCTTCCACCCTCGCTCCCTACGGGAAAACCTACCGGTCGGAAAATTCTTCCGGATACGCCGGAATTGTTCGAATAGAACAGACTAGATTCAGGAATCTGATATCCTCACGCAGAAATTGAAACAGAGGGGTTATCCACTCAAGATCATCAAGAAAGCAAGAAAACAAGCATTGCATGCCAACCGCAATTCCCTTCTTTCTAGGACCATCAGACCCCAGACTAACAAACCAGTCTTCGTTTCCACTTTCAATACAGCATCACAACAAATCAGATGAATGGTACTATGAAACTGGAAGGCATTAGTATAGAGAGACCACTTTTCTCCTTCAAACGAAGTCAAAATTTAAAAGACCTACTTGTCCATACAAGACCTAGAGGTACGGCAGGGATGAGTGGTATGACTTCTTTGGCAGGCTTGCCCCGGATAATGGGCCACACGCGGTGTGGCTAATGCAGTGTATGCCACCTCACCTGCAACACCCAATCCATCGACCTGGGACTCCCTGCTGTGTGGGAACAGAGATCCCACACAAGTTGTAATTCTCAGGGGGTCATTTATCTGATCATCTGTCCCTGTAACAAAATGTACGTGGGGATGACTAGCAGAAAGGTGCGAACAAGAATTACAGAGCATCGCAGTACAGTGAGGTGTGGGAAATCCAACACAAAACTCACTGCACACTTTCTGGAGTGGGGACACACCATTGGAGATTTGAAATGGACAGTCATCGAGGAGGTACCACTTGGCAGGCACCAGGCGGATGACCAGAGAACTCTTCTGCTTCATGAGCAAAAATGGGTCTACCGTCTGAGAAGCCACATAGTGGGGATGAATGATGACATCCCATGGCAGTCATTGGGGAGACATTAGAGGGAAAAGACACTGATACAACTCATTGAAACAACATTGTGTTTTTAGATCTTCAATCTGGTACGACCATGCCCCCTCTAATGCCAATGGGGTATGTTTATCTCCTGATCATCCATGTTAATATTACTTTTATCTGCTGACCTTTGGCAGGGTCCAAGGAGTATCTAAGAGGCTGGGTATCCTTCTAGAACACGCTAGAGACACCTGCTAATTAAGACTCCAAATACATTACTGAGGTCAGGCTTTCTCTGTTATGGCATGCATAATTAGGGATCTGCCAACATTCACCCTATACTGTATTTGATGCCCAAATTACTGGATTACTCCAATCTTTATTTATTGCACCGGATAAGAACCCGGGTCTCTTCGTTCTTGAAAATAAAAATCTGTAATAAAAAAAAAACTAAATAGTAATAGCACCATTCACCGGTATAATTTTCCTGGCGAGCCGTAATGTGCAAGATCCATATTTCGATAGCGCCGTTGATTAATGCTGCTAATAATGATGATCACGCGAGTAGCTGGGACCTTAAACTACATCTCTCAGTACTCCGATACCTTCCGGCCACGCACGTCACAACGCCCCACGTCCGGAAGAGCGATCAGGTGGGGCGTACGTGACGTCTACCGACGATGGCTTTCCCTTTAAAATACTAACTATACGGATCGCGTGTTGTCTTCACGGTGATCCGGTTCACAGGCAGAGGATACAGGGCAAGCCTACCGAACAGTAAGGAGCTGGCAAAAATTGTTGTGGGCCTGAGGGGGATGATGACTACGACCCAAGGGGCTCCTTCCTTTAAAAACGGTCCGTCTGGAGAGAACGGGTCATTTGGAGGGGTACGCCCCAGATAGTGTCAGTGAGAGGAGAATTTACCTTGTATATCTTCCTCTCATTTCAACACAAGTTGTGCTCCTGGGATACCCTCCTGCCGGACATCATTTTGAGTTTATATATTATATAAACTCGATGAGTACAGAGTGGGCATAAGTCAGAATGCACTATTTATTGATTTTATAACAACAACACTCCTCGCTACTATTACATAAACATGATGACGGAAGTGTGAGGGGTACTTGGCAATAACTATGGAGATGGAATGTGGTGATATGTGATACATCTGTATATATGCAGCACTGTTAAATACTCTATTTATGTTCGTTTCGTTTGGGATCACTACACCAGGGGGACAACTTTCCATACCAGGGATAGGATCCAAGAGGGTGAATACTATACCTCTGACCACAGTGGGAACACAACCAGTGGTTTTGAAGACATGGTGACGGGACTAGAATTCACCATGACATGTAGTGTGACCATACCATTTTTGTTATGTTCCCATTTTAGTTTTTGTTCTCCTACAACATTGGAGCACTCTCCACACACGTGACTAAAGGGACCAGGATCTAAATAGACCGGCTTGTGTTCTTTGTGGCATACCAACCAAATTACTGGGGGGCCGTAAGAGGTACTGGGAGTGACATCAGTCCTGAAGAAGACCGGGGTGACCTGTGCAGGCACAGTAAGTCGGTCGAAACATGTTGACACTGGCAGTACCAGGAGGGGTTTTTTGAGAAACCTCATTTTCTCTTTGAGACACTACCCATCCTTTTTCTTTTTAATCCTGGTGGGGGAACCTTGGAATAAACTTTAGTTTGGTATCCTTTAACCAGTTTTAAATCACATCCTCATTCAACTGCACTTTAGGTCGCATCACTAGTTCCAATCACTTGGTGATATGCATTGTTCTATCACTTTGTATGTTACGTGTTGAGCTCTGTGATCTTACGTTGTGTTGTGTGTATTTTATTATTTTTACCCCTCCCTTATGCTCCGCCCTGAGTGTGGCTACACCAGGGCGTATTGTAAGCAGGCCCAATCATGAAGCATGTCACATACTTCGGTATGTGAGTGAGGGCAGTTTTTCCAAACAGATGAGTTTTTCTGTTTTGTTGTATGTGTTGTTTTGTGCTCTCCACCCCTCATAGTGTGTTTAACTAAGATTTTTGGGGGTTCGGGTGGCAGAGTAGAGCCTTTGACCCTCTCCCCTTTTATGTGTAAAGTGATACACTAGTTTGTCCAATGGCTATTAGTAGGCCTTAAGCAGAGTAGATTTAGTGATTTGTGAGAGGTTAATTGATAGGTTGGGATTCATTAAGCACTATAAGATAATGGTGAGAGATGTGGTGAGGTGTTAAGTGTGAATGTAAGATGAGGATACAATGAGGCATCTTGACTGAAATGACTATCCCTAAGCCATTGGGAAGGGGAGATATGGGGATGAGAGGGGATGAGTACAGTACATTGTGTGTATAGCATGAATATGAGAGGTGTTTTGTGCATAGAGATGAAGAGTGGTACAGGAAATGTGGGTGTAGATGTAAGAGGTGCAGCACCAGAATGCGAATTTGAGAGTCTGGGTGGAAGAGTAAAAGTTCAAGGGTAGAGCTTGGAGGAGAAAGATGGTTTTGAGGATGGCAGCAACAGAGGGTGATTGTAAAGAGCTTGTGGATGAAGGACAGGTTGAGAGATGAGCATGTGCTTTGCGGTGGATGTGAGAGTGGTTAGACCAGCACAAGTAGAGAATTGACAGGGCAAGAGGTACTGTGTAAAGGTAAACATGGAGAGGATAGGTAGATGTAAGAATGCAAAAACAGTTGCCAAATTAAAGTTGTGGAGGTAGTTTGTGGTAGTTGCTGCTTGCTGTCTTCCACTGATTGCTAATTACAGATTTTTGGAATATCTGCTAGTAGACCACTAGCATATGGAAGAAACCTATTGGCATCACAGAACATGTTGCCTCCACCCTGCATGCCTTGGCTGAGTTGTGTGTGGGCATGACTGATAGTTTTCCTTTTGTAGGTTGATGTTTTCACTGATTGCTCAGTCTTCCATTTGGATACTACCCCGGGATGGAGATATGGAGGGTTCATGTTTTCTTTCCTTATGCAGTTTCATTGAGTAACAGGCCATCAATTAGGGCCCAATGCCACCCAAAGAAATACTCCAAGATGTGTGTTTCCGGTTCACCTCTGGGCAGAATTCTCTCAAAACCCCTACTCACACTTCCTAGTACTCTAAACACATATGTGAAGTACCAAAAATTATACCATAAAGCTATACTTACAAATAGCCCATATACCTTATTTACCAAGAATAAGTCAGCCGGCAATGGAGAAGGTTCAATCGTTTATTTTGCAAAAGCACCCTTTAAAGAGAAGCCTCCCTCTCGCCACAGCTCTCAAAGGTGTGCAGAGGAGACTGCTGTATTACATTCAGAACAGTGCATATATACTTTCAGCATACCTCATAGAAACCCCGTACATGGAAAAGTACCTGTTCACATAGAAATCAACAGGAAGACCCATATAAGGCACAACTGATTGATTCAAAACTCAGCTCAAGTTAGTGCGGGGGTAGGTCAGTAAAGGTGCCTCCCTTTCATTCTGGTGCACGGGAGTATAGGCATGGCGCCTGCAAGAATGTGCTCATCCTACAAGAAGGATTCAGAAAAGGGGGTGGTGATGAACAGAGTGTCTGAATTAAGCAGACCACTCTTACCCAGTCCAAAGATCAGGGCTTGATCCATCACCGTTATTTAGCTCACCGCCCCATCCCAGCTCAGAACCTGGCTATATGCAAATTAGTCTGTCCCTGGCCCAGTGCATCATGGGAACAGGGCAGACCAAACTACCAAGCCAATTCTTCACCAGAAAGGAGACAAGCTACCGGGGACCGGTTTCTGGCATTTCAGCCTCGTCGGCCCGGCTTGCTTGAATCCTGATGGAGCAGTGAGCAAGGGACTCATGTCTGAGTATACCCTGCCACACCTATAGTGGCCAAAAACGATTCAGAAAAGGGGGTGGTGATGAACAGAGTGTCTGAATTAAGCAGACCACTCTTACCCAGTCCAAAGATCAGGGCTTGATCCATCACCGTTTTTTAGCTCACCGCCCCATCCCAGCTCAGAACCTGGCTATATGCAAATTAGTCTGTCCCTGGCCCAGTGCATCATGGGAACAGGGCAGACCAAACTACCAAGCCAATTCTTCACCAGAAAGGAGACAAGCTACTGAGGACCGGTTTCTGGCATTTCTGCCTCGTCGGCCCGGCTTGCTTGAATCCTGATGGAGCAGTGAGCAAGGGACTCATGTCTGAGTATACCCTGCCACACCTATAGTGGCCAAAAACGATTCAGAAAAGGGGGTCCAGAAAAGGGGGTGGTGATGAAGGGTATACTCAGATGTGAGTCCCTTGCTCATTGCACCATCAGGATTCAAGCAAGCCGGGCCGACGACGCCTGAAATGGCAGAAACCGGTCCCCGGAAGCTTGTTTCGTTCCCAGTATAAGAATTGGCTTGGTAGTTTGGTTTGCCCTGTTCCCATCATGCACTGGGACAGGAACAGACTAATTTGCATATAGCCAAGTTCTGAGCTGGGATGGTGCAGTGAGCTAAAAAAACGGTGATGGATCAAGCCCTGATCTTTGGACTGGGTAAGAGTGGTCTGCTTAATTCAGGCACTCTGTTCATCACCACCCCCTTTTCTGAATCATTTTGTTCACCATAAGCGTGGAAGGGTATACTCAGATGTGAGTCCCTTGCTCATTGCACCATCAGGATTCAAGCAAGCCGGACCGACGACGCCTGAAATGGCAGAAACCGGTCCCCGGAAGCTTGTTTCCTTCCCAGTATAAGAATTGGCTTGGTAGTTTGGTTTGCCCTGTTCCCATCATGCACTGGGACAGGAACAGACTAATTTGCATATAGCCAAGTTCTGAGCTGGGATGGTGCAGTGAGCTAAAAAACGGTGATGGATCAAACCCTGATCTTTGGACTGAGTAAGAGTGGTCTGCTTAATTCAGGCACTCTGTTCATCACCACCCCCTTTTCTGAATCATTTTGTCCACCATAAGCGTGGAAGGGTATACTCAGATGTGAGTCCCTTGCTCATTGCACCATCAGGATTCAAGCAAGCCGGGCCGACGACGCCTGAAATGGCAGAAACCGGTCCCCGGAAGCTTGTTTCCTTCCCAGTATAAGAATTGGCTTGGTAGTTTGGTTTGCCCTGTTCCCATCATGCACTGGGACAGGAACAGACTAATTTGCATATAGCCAAGTTCTGAGCTGGGATGGTGCAGTGAGCTAAAAAACGGTGATGGATCAAGCCCTGATCTTTGGACTGGGTAAGAGTGGTCTGCTTAATTCAGGCACGCTGTTCATCACCACCCCCTTTTCTGAATCATCCTACAAGAAAGCAGTACAAAAGTGGGTGGTGATGAACGGAGCATCTGAACCAATCAAACACTCACACCCAGTCAAAAGATCTGGGTTTGATCCATCACCGTTCTTTAGCCCACTCTGCCCCCCAGTTCAGACATGGCTATATGCAAATCAGTCTGACCCTGTGCCTCATGGGAACAGTCCAGCCCGAACTGCCAAGCCATGTCTTCTCTGGACCAGAAACAAGCTTCCGAGGACCGGTTTCTGGCATTGCAGCCGTCTTCAGCCCGGCTTGCTTGAATCCAGTGGCAAAGTGAGCAAGGGACTCACGTCTGAGCATACCCTGCCACACTTATGGCGGCCAAAGCGGTACAAAAGGGGGTGGTGAGGAACGGAGCATCTGAACCAATCAAACACTCACACCCAGTCAAAAGATCTGGGTTTGATCCATCACCGTTCTTTAGCCCACTCTGCCACCCCAGTTCAGACATGGTTATAAGCAAATCAGTCTGACCCTGTGCCTCATGGGAACAGTCCAGCCCGAACTGCCAAGCCATGTCTTCCCTGGAGCAGAAACAAGCTTCCGAGGACCGGTTTCTGGCATTGCAGCCGTCTTCAGCCCGGCTTGCTTGAATCCAGTGGCAAAGTGAGCAAGGGACTCACGTCTGAGCATACCCTGCCACACTTATGGCGGCCAAAGCGGTACAAAAGGGGGTGGTGATGAACGGAGCATCTGAACCAATGAAACAGTCACACCCAGTCAAAAGATCTGGGTTTGATCCATCACCATTCTTTAGCCCACTCTGCCACCCCAGTGCAGACATGGCTATATGCAAATCAGTCTGACCCTGTGCCTCATGGTAACAGTCCAGCCCGAACTGCCAAGCAATGTCATCCCTGGAGCGGAAACAAGCTTCAGAGGACCGGTTTCTGGCATTGCAGCCGTCTTCAGCCTGGCTTGCTTGAATCCAGTGGCAAAGTGAGCAAGGGACTCACGTCTGAGCATACCCTGCCACACTTATGGCGGCCAAAGCGGTACAAAAGGGGGTGGTGATGAACGGAGCATCTGAACCAATCAAACACTCACACCCAGTCAAAAGATCTGGGTTTGATCCATCACCGTTCTTTAGCCCACTCTGCCACCCCAGTGCAGACATGGCTATATGCAAATCAGTCTGACCCTGTGCCTCATGGGAACAGTCCAGCCCGAACTGCCAAGCCATGTCTTCCCTGGACCGGAAACAAGCTTCCGAGGACCGGTTTCTGGCATTGCAGCCGTCTTCAGCCCGGCTTGCTTGAATCCAGTGGCAAAGTGAGCAAGGGACTCACGTCTGAGCATACCCTGCCACACTTATGGCGGCCAAAGCGGTACAAAAGGGGGTGGTGATGAACGGAGCATCTGAACCAATCAAACACTCACACCCAGTCAAAAGATCTGGGTTTGATCCATCACCGTTCTTTAGCCCACTCTGCCACGCCAGTTCGGACATGGCTATATGCAAATCAGTCTGACCCTGTGCCTCATGGGAACAGTCCAGCCCGAAATGCCGAGCCATGTCTTCCCTGGACCAGAAACAAGCTTCCGAGGACCGGTTTCCGGCATTGCAGCCGTCTTCAGCCCGGCTTGCTTGAAACCAGTGGCAATGTGAGCAAGGGACTCATGTCTGAGCATACCCTGAAACACTTATGGCGGCCAAAGCGGTACAAAAGGGGGTGGTGATGAACGGAGCATCTGAACCAATCAAACACTCACACCCAGTCAAAAGATCTGGGTTTGATCCATCACCGTTCTTTAGCCCACTCTGCCACCCCAGTTCAGACATGGCTATATGCAAATCAGTCTGACCCTGTGACTCATGAGAACAGTCCAGCCCGAACTGCCAAGCCATGTCTTCCCTAGACCGGAAACAAGCTTCCGAGGACCGGTTTCCGAAGGCAAAAAAAACATTGCACTGTTACAAGAGAACCATGTGACACAGGAGCAGGAGACCCAGTTCCAGAAGTGCTTGCATTGCCATTCTTTTTGCATCCTCTACTCTTGTTTGGCAAGGGTAACCATTGTGTGGGTCTGTGCAGGAATCCCATTTTGCCCATTAGACACTTCCATGGAGCCTGAGGGAAATATGTATTTGTTGAGGGGCCTCTTGATGTTTGCCAATGTTATTGAGAAGTGCTTATGTGCCGAATGTGGCCAAACCAAAATTCATTCTGCCCTTTTCCCTCATCCTCACAAGGTGGACCCATATCTCCTGGCTTGAGGACGGCAAATTCAGTTCTGTGCAAGAGACCCAGATTAACCGTTTCCACACGCTGCCATTGCATACAGTGTTGTCAGTATTACGTACACGGGGCGCTGCACACTAGACCCTCCGGGACTTTTGGTGGATCCTACATCTTGAGATCCAGGAGTACTCCCACTACTCTGAAGTAAACAATCTGTACAATCAGAATGGAAACATTTGTTATCAGCACTAAGGCTAGGCGGAGTCCATGAAGTTGTGCTCCGCAAAACTCCATGAAGTGACCCAAAAACTTTGCCGTGCTCATTGGTTTCCACAAGCAGGGGTGTTAGGTCACACTTACAAATGTGAAGGTGTGCACTACAGCCTTCACCAGCTGGAGCTGCCCTCCTTCATCCTCCACTCAGCCTTGTACTCTCCCTCTCAGGCTCCACTCTGATTATAATCTCTCTCACAGAACAGCAGTCAACAACAGGAACAACACCCTCCTCCTGAGTCATGATGACTCATAAGGATGCATTGCGCGGGCTGGATGGCTCTCTTCTGGGGAGGGGATGCATTTTCAGAGGAGCATTCTTTGAGCATGAAGCTGCCACTGTGTTACTCAAGGGAGAGAACCACAAGAGCTGCAGGTATGTGGTGGCCACACCAGGTCTACATCATCCATCTCTAGCAGTGGATGCTGGGCCATGCTCCCCCTTTTGGCTTCAAGTTCTGGGTGGTGATTTTGACCTTGGAGGCCCCAGAGACCAATATTCACAGACAAAATGGCTCATTCAACTACAGACACAGTGACAGGTAAACACGAGCCCTAGCCAGGAGGGGCCCTGCGAGGGGGTTAAAATGGGAGGGGGGCTTTTGTAGCCCTGCAAGACGGTAATGGGGCGTGAGGTACAGGAGTTGAGGTGTGTTCATAGGGATGGGGTTATGATAGTTCCAGTGGTGTAGTGCACAGGGTGTCATTTGTATGACTTTGTAGTACTGTCAGCGGCATGTGAGTATTGTACTGTATGGGGCATAGCGCATCGTACCCTGGTGAGTCACGAGGTGCATTATCAGATTGGAAGGCGCTATATTAAGTAGTTTGCACAGTGTTGCAAATGGCAGATGCAGGTTCTCAGAGAAGGTCCGGGATTCCACTTGGAAACACGACCTGGCAGATGGCAGTCAAACGTGTAAAATATTGCATGTGAGAGTTGGAGACCAGTGCTGCAACAACAGCCTTTTTAAGACATGATACTGGTTACTGCTGAACACAAACACCTCCTGAATGAGGGAAGAAGGCAGCAGACCCATTTGGAATCTCACATCTCGGCTGGCGTGAGCTACGTATTTTCCACCCTCTGTGTCTGGGGCAAAGGGAAATATAGGAGCAGGTGTCATTGTAGCCGGTGGGAACATACATAGCGGCAACCCTTGCTCTGTTTACCCTCAAGTGCTTTTGTTAAAGGGGTGCTGTAATGGAGATGTAATTGCAGAGTGATGGAATGCAGTGCAAGGCTGAGCTCCAGCACATGGGTAAACACCACTATGCTGGTGGTTTGCGAAGTTTTGGTGGAATGCAGAGTTGCGAAACTCAGTGAACTCCACCGGCGGAGCAGAGTTTGCTGCCCACCCTTAATTAGCACATACTACATCCTGAGTTGCTAGAATACCTTTGAAGAATATTCTCAGACCATACCCCTATACACATACACATTGGGTATAGTGTGCAACAACCCCATTCCACACATGCTAACTGCAGCCTATGTTGTTGTTGCCCCAAGCATTTTAGGCATTACTGAGGGTATCCATCTCCAAATATTTCACTGACACATGGGACACAGCCACATCTAGGTTGTTGTAGTGGGAAGCACTGAAAGCAGTACTGAATGGCAGATGGTTGTGGCTTTGGTGGGGGCTTTGGCCAATATCCACAGGGCTTTGATGGAAACAGAGGCACCACTAGTTCAGCAGGAGACTGCAGTACAGTTGCAGCCTGGATTGTTACCCATCCTGACAGATGCTTAAACACACCACACCCATCTCATTGAGCAACTGCATTGCTTTTACTTTGAAACCTGACAAGCTGAGATGCACGCGGAGGGAGATAAGTCAGGGCAACCCCTGGCCTGCCTCCTCTGTGGCATAACAATAACCCAACCCAT
This sequence comes from Lissotriton helveticus, assembly GCF_964261635.1. Lineage (NCBI taxonomy): Eukaryota > Metazoa > Chordata > Amphibia > Caudata > Salamandridae > Lissotriton > Lissotriton helveticus. The sequence continues at coordinate 588,903,806 of NC_136071.1, forward strand.
GACAAAGATGAGGGATCACCGGCACCAGATGCAGAGTAGTCAGGCAGCCATCCATATTCTTCACAGTGTGTTATTGTGGCCTATCTATTCCCCCATAGTCTGAGCAGAAGGTAGATATCTCCTAATTCCTGGCTGGATTGAGTCTGCCTACACTTGATCTGGCAGCTCATGCGGTGATTAACAACCCATTCGCTGGGAGCAGACATACATAGAGTGATTATGTGCACTGCCACATTGACAACTCAAAGGTTGGACAGCCTTCTGTCGAAGCTCGACAAGGCCTATGAGCTTTTACTTGCCCCCAATTGATTGTAGCGCTCTCTGGCTACCTTGAGTGATTGGAGACAACCCCAAGCCATGCTGAAGTATTTGTTGGGATCATTGGCAAAACCCAACAGTGACCCGACCAAACTGATGTCAAGACATCCATTGTCCATGCTAGCAATGTATTTAAAAACCTTAGTACAGTAGTGGTGCCTCACCTGCTAATACACATCTAGGGCATGCATATAGTGCATAGGGTCCAAAAGGTTTATGTGCCTGATAGATCCACAACGCTTAATAGTTGGAGACACAATAGGGTGTTGTATTTTGTCCAGGAGAGGTGGGCCTACATAGCCTGCTTAGTGCAGGACTTAGTGAAGGAATTAATCTGAACATTGAAAGGCACTGCAACACCACTGTTCCATCTACCCAAGTCCAGTTTTGAAAAGGCATGTCACACTCTTTTAGATTGGGCAAAGGGACTCATCAGGGCTGTCCCCTTTGCACGCTGCTCTTTGCCATGGGAAGGTAGCCGCTAGTCAAGCAACTTTGTCAGGGGTGGTAAGCATGGGGAATTACGCTAGAAAATGAGGTACATATAGTATCAATTGACGCAGATGACATGCTGCTCTGTATTCAGTATATCTTCAGGGAAATTCCAGATATTTTTGTGAGACTATCAGATTTCCAGAGTGTGTCGAGTGTGTGTGTCAGCTGGGCCAAGAGTTGTGTTTTTCCCCTCTGTGTGGAGTATCCTCCACAAAAGCTGATGGCGGGTGAGCAAAGAGTGATGTGTGAGCTTTGGGTGTTTGGTACTTAGGCATCTGTAACTGTCATGATGCAAACGATCTCATTGTGTAAATCTGACCAGGGCCATATCCTCCTTATATCCACAGGTGGATTTTTGCAGCACTCTCCCAGTTACAGCCCAAGGATGTTTTTCACTTTCCAAGATGGTAATGCTTCCCTGCATCTCGTAATTTTCCCATTGCCTGGCCGTGGCTGTATCTCGTGCCACCTCCAGGAGTTGGACACTATGCTGCGAGAGTTGATCTGCAATAGTGGTATGAAAAGTGTGGTTCTGCAGAGGCTTCATCTGCTGGTGTGAAGGGTGTCTAGGGTGCGCAGTTTTTATGAAATATTATGTAAAGCACCGCTGTAATGGCCGGTGTGATGTTTGACTGGGAGGCAGTTGTACAAAGGGGTCATGTTCCCAACATGCAGGGCACTGGAGATGGCTTGATCAATGTTGCTCCCTGGAGCACAGTTACCCTATGGAGCTCACAGCCTGGTGAAAGTGGCTGATTTGAGCGACAAGGGCCTGAGGCTGCTGCTGGACATGATCCTGTACACTCCATCTGTTAGTCTGCACTTCCTATCACTGTTCCATACAAGTATTTTAGGGAAGGACTGCCAGAATGCACTGACACAGGATTGTCCTCAGCAGGGGACCTATTCAGGGTCCGGGAGCACATTACCTTTGGCCAGCTGCAGGAGGATCCTAACATTCGGGGGGCATTTCTTGGCACATGGCACAATTATAGGTGAGATGGGAAACCTGTAGAGAGTCACAAACACTGAACTGGAGCATCTCCCCAACTCAAACCCTGCATGTCGGGTGGAGGTTGAGACTGGTGACCATATTTATTTGTTGATGTCTTTGCACACATGTGGAATGATCCACTGTCATCCACCTGCTGGCTATGAGACGCTGATATAGTATGAGCCCTCTCGGACAAGGAGTTAGAATGCACTAGGCACTACAGATGTACAGTATCTCGTGATGCCAAACTCCAGTCCATGCAATTTGATATCCAGCACGGGGCATGTCTCACCTCAGCTGCCCTACCCCGAACGTTCGTTATACCCTCTTTGCATACTATGTCATGCATTTAATTCGGATTTGATACATATGTTCTGGACATGGCTGTATAATATGAACATGTGGTCCAGTGTTACAGATGTACTTTACACAGTGACGGATTGGGTCAACCCCCTTCCATTGGAGGGGATGCAGTGAGGGATATTTATGCAGATGAAATTTTAAAAGGTATACAATGAAAGGATGGATTTGAAAATGTTCATAGCACACCAGACCATTAGCATGCATTGTTAGGCCATTGCACTCGCAACACTTGAACACTTGGGCATGGCGACTCTCTAATAGGGTAGGTATGAGGCACCTGGGCTGTACAGGGAGAGAATTTGTGTGCCTCCACAGGATGCAATAGCTAACCTGTCAGACAACTCATTAATGGAATTACAGGATACACAGGATACACAGGAAGAGCCACTGAACGGGTGAGAGACTTTGAAGGGCCAGGCTTAAATACATGTGGTCATGGACATTATCAGAGGTGGTGTTGACATTGCCAGATGAGGCAGCTGCTCTGACATATGAGGCAGACTGGGTACCTGACATCTCCTTCTTCGATCACGTGGAGGAGGGTCTCTTAGAATTCACATATGTTACAATGTTGATTGTTAACAATGGATATTGTACTAGAGGCCACGGTCTCACCCCCCATGTCTGGACAGCTAGGTATGTGGGATGCTGATATTCTAAATGGCCACGATCCATCTGTGTTCATCTATTTTGTTATGGTTATCGTGCTATTGGATTTATTCAATATTGCACCATATGCTCCTGTTGCGGTATACTTGACTCATACGGGTCGGAATTGTACAGTGGCAAGGACGCAAATTTCTTGAACACGCAACAATCAGAGTTGTTCAAATACATGTTTCACATCCCGAGGTGCGTATCTCAATCACAGATTCGTCTGGAATTCAGTCTATTAAACCAGCACCAAGTCAGACAAGCGGCCATTCTAAATCATGTTGGAAACTAACAGCAGCTCAAGAGGACTCGCTTATGGGTCTCTGTTGGATGGAGATGAAAAACCAGACAAAATCAAGAAACGACTGGAAATCAGTATGTGAGAATGCCCTGTCAGACCTCAAGTTGGAAAAGGCATGGAATACAAACCAAACCTTTGCGGCTTTCAAAAAAGTGACCAACGGGGCTGCTAAGAAAAGATCATGGTTATCAGATAAAGCCACAACAGCAAAGATAAAAACACGGTTGGACGGTGTTGGCCACGTACGGGAAAATGGAGCCGCAACCCTATTTAGTCAACCACATATCCACGGCCGCCCAAAAAACTCTTTTAAATTTACGGCTGGGCACTTCCATCTTAAAAGACCATACACCTGCATGGAAGCAAACATGGTCGACCCCTGACTGTAGACTATGTGGACAAAAGGAAGAATCAATGATGCACATATTGTGCATCTGTCCCTCTTCGAAAAACTTAAGACGTTATTTTCTCCTTCACGCATTCCGTCTTTTCCAAATTAGAACATGCCACCTGGCCATCATGCTAGCACTGAACAGCCAACAATTGCAGACAGCTTGTAGAGCCACAAGATTCTGTCAAAAGGCACTGCACCTAATACAAAACATCGAGAAACAGGAAACTAAAGGCCTGAAAGCGGATGCATGAAGCAAAACGAACAGATCCACTGAAACACCTTTTACAATAACACCAAATATATGGACGCTTAAAAAAAAGCTTCCCTTTTAATCACTTGAGAATTTTTACTTTTTTAAATATACGTTTTATGTTATCATATTGTAAAGGTTTTAATTAACTATATACAATAAAAATGTACTTACTTACTTGACTCAATGATTAATGTTTGTTATGCCCAGCTGACCGTATCTGCATTGCCTGCTTGAAGAGAGATGTATTTAGCTGTTAAAATGTCTTGTGACTAGTGTTCAGGAACATGCATTGACCCATATGCCAGCAAATGCAATTCCCTGTCACTTTCTTTTGTATGTAAGAACATGTCTTAGTTTTGAGATGTGTGTCTTCCTTTCCAAAGGTTTTATATTATGAACCAACCTTTGTGTGCCTGCAGAATTGAAGTCTGCTCAGTGTGGACTCTTATTACTCTGGACATTTTACAGAAATATGACTCCAAGTGGGACATTGTGTCCTGACTTTACAGGTATGGATCCTATCTCATGCCCTGCAGCCTGGCCCCAGTATACAGTTGTGAGGGATTGCATAGGTCCACCATGGTCACGTAAACCTGGTCTGACATAGCATATTGGGCTCCAAGATAGTTGTGGCCCAATGTATTGGAGTAAGGTGTGCGTGCATGCAGACCTGGGTGCATGATACTGATTGTATAGGAGGAAATCATATGTCTGAGCCCTGCTCTGGATATGTGATTTATCCTTCCAATTTTGTTATCACTGACACATACAACATACCATGCTGGAAGTAACTCTCTATAGTGAATTGGCTAACTGCCCTGTGGTAAGGCTGGGATCATGGTGAGTGGAGGCTCTGGTGGATGCCTGCCCCGACGCTGCTGTAGTCATCAGGACAAAGGATTAGGCTGATGGGGGAGTGGCAAACCATGTTGGACTATATTAGTCAGTTTATTGTTTAGAGTAATGTATTGAACTGTCAACAATTGGTGCATCAAGTTAAGTAAGATGTGAGATTGTAAATGAGTTAGGCCTAGTTTTTCCATCCTATTGGGCGGATGTGTTGTACTGACACTTGACAGATCTGCCCTATCTTTTGACATCATTTTAATGTGAAGTTTATACATTGTGTTATCCATTTTCCAGATATCCACACTGGAGAAAGTGCTTGAACAATAATAGGGTAAATATGGTAACTTGATGTCACTTCCTGGAATGGGACTTCCTATGACATGACATCTTATAGTATTTATATGATTTTCATCAATTCAGGTTCTGCCCGGGGAAATGATGAATCTATGAGCGGCCCTAATGCCAGTGCCTATGTTTCTGTGGGCATGCGTTTGTGAGTGCACTGATGTTCTGTTGGCAAGTGATATTGCTTTTTGTGCTGTGGTACCCATCCATTCATGTAGGTAATATTACATGTGTGGAGCTATAGCCATTTCTGATCCAAACTTAAATTTATATTTTTCTCTGGATTTTCATCGTTAGACTGTGCATACCTGATAATGACATTCCTTCTTTTAACATGCTCAACATGCTACGGGACAAAATAAATAAGTATGGGCAAAATTTGCGAATTTGCGGTATGCAAATTCATGCGAATACGTAATCGCGGTCCGAAAAAATTCACGAATCTGTGTGAATTTGCAGATTTTTTATTTTTGCGTGTTCGCGGGTTTATTTTTCAGCGCAGCTACCGCGAAGTGACCCATGCGGTCATACATGGGCGCGGCCATCTTGTTTTCAGTGTTTGCGTTGCGTATTTCCGTTCCCAGGCACTAGTTGCATGTTCGCATTGGGCGTTTTCTACGTGCGGGGCGCAATTACGTGATCGCGTACGTTTTTGCGTGCTCGCGGGGAAAATATCGCGCAAACTTACCCACGTGGTTGCAATGGGCGCAGCCATCTTGTTTTTCATTCAGTGCTATGGTTCTGGGCATGTTTTTTCTATCCTGCTTTAATCTTTGCAATCCTTTGTTTGTTTGATCTATTTTTCAACATCTATATTTTGTGTTTTTTTCAACTTTTTGTTACTTTAATTACTACTTTTTTTGTTCAGCTCGCTTTTTTCTTTTATTTACTTTTTTCCCTATTATTTTCTTCTCTCACCCAGGACTATTGCAAAGGGAGCCGGCAAGTCTAAGGGGAAGGGTCCCAAACCCCTTTTCCCGCTCCCTTCCGGGCGTTTAAGGGGAGAGGAAGTAACTGCCCGGGAGATCTTTAGCAAGGTGGAGGTGGCCACACTGGTTTTCTTCGTCCAGCGCCACCTCCGCAAGACCGTCGCGGCAGGCGACAGGCCCGGTATCGGGTACGGGCTCCGGGAGCATCGCCAGCTATGGGGGAAGGTGTGCCGGGCCATGTATCGGGAGTTTGGGGACCGGCACACCTACAACCAGGCAACGCACCGGTGGTCCGACATCCAGGACCGAGAACATGACCTGCTCGACCTGCTTGGCATGGAGATCTCTGGGCTTGGTGAGTAGTAGTAGCTATTTAATCACTACTTTGTTTTCTCCTGCTCTGTGTTATGATATTGCAAATATGTGTTGTTTCCGAAGAGCAGGAATGCTGGCGATTACATTGCAGGTAAATTATGTTTCAAAAGCTTCTGTGATTGCAGGTGCTCGCCTGCTCACTGGCGGTGCTACTATGCTTACTTGTTTTCAATTTTGTGCTTATTTGGCCTTGGTGATTATGTATGAGTGTACTCTACAGAAGTGCATAATGCTAGACACTAGAGACTCATGTCCAGTCCTTGATTTGTACTCCTGTCACTAAGAAGAGATAGTGGTGGTGGATTGATAGTTTGAGTATATTATGACTGGTTATTGAGTAAGAAACTTTTTAGTGGTCTACAATCATGACGGACTGTGTCTGTCACTTCGCGTGCTGCGGAGTGCTGCCTTCCAGTCCTAGTAGAACCTTTTTGTAGTTGGTTTAGTGAGTTACATAACTTTCCAAGTAGAAGGTCAACGAATCCAGCAATACTAATATCCTAGTGGACCGCATCAGATAGGTCAATGAATTTAGTGCAATTGTTGTCTATTTCCCAGAAATAATTTGTTATTGTTTTTTTGAAATGTTTGATTTGGTTGACAACAATCATCCATGTTTGTGTCTTTCTTTCATGTTGTACATCAGCTTCCCCCAGGGGCAAGAGGACAGAGGAGGAGGTAGCGGCGCCGGCGGAGCAGGAACAACAGGAAGGCCAGGATAGGTCCGCCGAGGGCTCCTCTGCTGGCCCCACTACGTTTTCCTGCTAATATTATTAATTATACTACCCTATCTTTTACAGCACCTATTTATTCCAAACATTCCTCATAATTCTATTTTTTCCTAAATCGTCTTTGATCTTCTTGTAGACTGGTTCTAAATTATTATCCTGCCTCTACTATGACTCTCTGTGCTACAACTAGATTATTATTAGTCTGTCTGTGTAGATAGCCAAGCTTGCACTGTTGGCAAAAGGTGTACTGCTAAACAAAACTCCTATTCAGCAATAGCTCTAGGCACTGAGTGCAGTCGTCTGGGTTGTCCATAATGTCTATTGAAGTCTTCTGAATGTTTATGCTTTGACAATTCCCAACAATAACATGTCAATGGCCACCAAGATTAAGATACTAGTTTACTTTTTGATTGGATAGGAGGACACACTACTACTGTTGCAGGGACTGTTCTGCACATACAGAACTATGGACAAGAAATAAAGCATTGGTTATAAATTATAATAGGCGCAGTTAGATTTTTCACGTACCTCAGTCATAACAGAAGTTGAAACCCCAATCTCCTTACTGACTAGCTAGTGTGTCAGAGAGTCATTATTTAGCTCCCGAATGCAGCGATGATCTCCAATGATTATACAACCCAGAACAGAAGACTATGGAGTCAGAGTCCCGACCTCTTTGAGTCACAGACTCATGCTTGCAAATTGCAAACCCTTTTGCTCACTCACTCATGACCAAAAAACACAGAGTCAATATAAGTTTTAAAGCTTTATTAAAAGTAAAACAACTAGCTCTGTGTGTACTCTAGAAAATTGTGCATTATATAAAAACATTTATTAAAATCAATGTCATATAACAAACGGTGAACGACTGAAAAGTGTCTGATTTCACACATTAATTGTGGGACAGCCCTCACCTAGTTCAAGTTCGGAAATTTGTATAGCACACTACTCACCCAGAGGGTCTCAAGGCGCTGGGGGGGGGGAGGGTGGGGGGGTACTTTACTTATCGAATATCCAAGTTTTAAGTTGCTTTCTGCAGGAGAGGTGGTTCTGTACAAGGCGGAGGTGGGTTGGGAGAGAATTCCAGGTTTTGGCCGCTAAGTAGGAAAAGGTTCTTCCCCCCATGGTGGATCTATGAATGCGCGGAATTGCTGCGAGGGCTTGATTGGATGATCGTAGTTGTCGGGTCGGGGTGTAGAAGGACAGTCGCTTGTTGAGGCATTCGGGTCCTAGGTCATACAGGGCTTGTGTGCGTGGGTGAAGAGGCGGAACGTTATTCTCTTATTGACGGGGAGCCAGTGGAGGTCTTTCAGGTGACCGGAGATGTGAGCTTGCCGGGGGATATTCAGTATGAGTCTGGCTGAGGCTCTGGCTAGTTGGAACTTAAAGTCTTGGTGGGGATGAATCGTTGACGACTCCGCCTAAGATATGATGATGATCTTTCTCTTGTTCGTAGAAGGGAAGCTTCTGTCTGTTATGGGAAAAATGGTGCGTGTTAAAAAGCAAACATTCATCAGTTGTGCCAAAAAGTGTAGCATCACATGTTATGGCTAAGCATTAATAAAAAAACACCCTTCCCTGAAGAAAGGGACATTTTTTGTTTAGACTAAAGAGAGTCACAAGTTATAAAATTTGTTTATGTAGTACTAGTAAATTTTTTTATTCCTAGACAAAATAGGGAGTGGTGTATATGGCATCTAAAAATATTAAATGTTTTTTCTAGGCATAACACCATCGGCACAGCCATCCACCAGTGACGGGGCCAGCACGAAGTTGGGCACTCCAGGGACAGATTGCGGTGCCACAGCCAGCAGGAACTGCTGTGGGGGATGCCACGGTAGTGGGGGCAGTGGTAAGCTATTATATTCCTTACTTATTGAGATTGCAGAGTGGGTTCTCTGCAGGGGTGTATATGTTCTACAGTAAAAGTACACTTTGCTGTTAAGAAGACTTACAAATTTAGAACTAAGTTTTTGTCAACCAGGTAGAAGACAGTCACCCTTGACTTCTCATTAGCAATAGCATTAGCGGTGGGAGTTGACCAGTAACCAATGGCCTCCTCTAAATTTGACTTCAACTCAGCTGTGAAAGTTTTATCGAGAAGCCAAGTCAGATCAGAGATGAACTTGATGGATGGGATGAACAAAAAGGGAAAGAAGGGTGTAAGGAAGGACAAGCAAGTTAAAATTAATGACTGGCAAAGAATGATACGTGTTTTTGAATGCTGTCCGAGGTGGCTGGGAATCTTATGCATGGCCGGTTGAAGGCTGAAGCAAGGATGGGTGGAAGGAGAAAGAAAAGAGGACTACCTGGGTGGGTGAAACAGAAACTGTATGTGTGCGCAATATATCCTTTGGTTCAAATTCAAATGCAAGTCAAGCACGGATGCTTGGCTGGCGGCTTACAAAATAAAATTAAAAAGTTTGACCAGTTGAGATATTATGAAGAGTGACTGAAATTACTTTGAATGGATGGATGCCGGGATGACATCTTCCTCATAGATAGCATAGGTGTATGTAGACAGAGTAGACGGTCACTAGATGAAGAGTGTTACTTTGAACAGCATGTAACACCGCACCTCCATGCCAGAGTACCAAAGCCGAGGAAAGAAGTTGTAATTTTTTAGAATACTACCATGACTAGTAACAGTAGTTTGCAAGCACAGCATATATCCGGCAATTACACGGAGTCAGGGACCACTCACTACCTCTGTTATTAATTTGTTTACAACTCCGTCATTGACATTGATGTCTGGCCTATCGGTGTTCAGTCAATCAAAAACAAAGCACCTAAAGTCATCCCATATGTAAGCAAATATGCTGTGACAGGATAGATGATCATATTATCTTCTTCATTTTCCTTTTGTAGTAGTCAGGGGCAGGCCAGGGTGAAAGTTAAATTAATTGAGCAGTAGCCCTTGTAATAGAGTATGGCCAGTGCCACCCGTAATAGAAAAGTAAGAGCTTCAGCACCTGCATGTACTGGGCTGGTAACAGTAACACAAGTCTGTGTCATCATGGCTTGCGTCTATTTTTCTCGGGGGCAAGTTGACTGCGCTGGCATTATGCCGGCTTCCACAAGTTTACGTACCAATTTCGCTAAACAAGAGAGAAGAAGAAGACTGGTGTACTGTCTGAGTCTAATGTAGTGAGTCCATATAGTGCTAGTAGAATTCTTGAAACTCCCACTAATGTTAGAGCAGAGGCTGACGAAGTGGGAGGTTAGATAGATACATGCCACAAATGTTATTTACTGTGCTTGCAAGTTGCTAGTGCTATTGTAACTCAAATTTCTGCTGAATTGTTTTGTGTTAATCTTAAAGAGCATTGGTTACAGTATGTTTTTCTTTCTTCGTATAGATGCTCCTTCCAAACAAACAAGGAAGGAGTTGGCTAGACGGGCCCGGCAACGGAAGCTGGAGGCAACTGTCATCCAATATCGGCGGCTGGTGGCCCAGGAGGAGGAGGACACGCAGTCGCAATCAACAAGGCTCGTGTGCACCGCTTAACCCTCAGAGTGTCCAGCCTTGAGCAGGAGGTGGCGAGGCAGAAAGCCCTGCTCAAGGACCTCCGGAGAGAGCTGCGTGACCACCTGGCCACAGGACACAGCCAGCGGAAGTAGAGGAGAGACTGTCCCTTGCTCCTTTTTTAAAGACTTTTGGGGGGGTGGGAATTGGGCGTTGGGGTTTTTGGAGTTTGGGGACTTTGATTTCATGGCCATTCATTGGGGTTAGGGAGGGGGTGGGTCTTCTTGTGGGATAATTTATTGTTGTTAGGGCTCAAATAATTATTTATTTCAACTTAAACATAGCATACGCGGTTTTTTTACCTTTTTGTGGGGGAGGCGGGGGGGGTTAACTGTATGTTTGTTTTCCTGAAACTTAACTGGCGGGTTGATTCAAATTGTCTAATCGCCCAAATTTGTACAAAAGTGCCACTGACAAACTTAGTGAATTCAATTTTCCTACTACTTTACTAGTACTACCGTCAGTCTCTCCTCTCCTCTTACTCCATTATTCTTCCTCCCCCGAAATGCTTATCTTACCTGTGATTCGTATTGGAATGAATAGGGCTAGGCACAGGGCTGGCTGCATGGCAAATGGCGATTAAGGTTGGCTATGGAATCCTGGACGGATGAAATGTCATTGTTGTGTTAGTAGTAGTAGTGGTACACACTGGCAGTAGCAACATATGAAAAAAAAGGAAATGAAACATTGAGTGGCCTGAGCGGAGCATTAGAACAGTACGATAGATAGTACTGTACACAAGAACAGTGCCATAAATTGTAGCCTAAGCAATGATAAAGTATTCAAAATATAACTACTAGTTGCAAGGAGTATGGCTACTACAAGAGATAGTACTGAAGGTGAAGGACACAGCAGCGTAAGCATTCGAGATGTGTAGGAGGAGGATGTTGTTGATGATCAATCCACTTGATGGCGCACATGAAATTCTGATTTGATTTGCAAATACTCATTGGTGTGTGTCAAGCGGAATAAGAATAAAAATATATCCTCGGATTTTCTGTTACTTTGACCTTATCCTCCCCAGCAACTGTGTGGAATTATTGCTGTCATGTCATTTAGTAACACGTCAATGAAAACCACACAGCCCTGGGGAAGGGGTTAAGGTTTGAAAATTGGATGGGGATGGGGTTTTTGGGAAAGTTTTGTGGAGAGAGGAAAAAAAAACACAGCATGGACAAACAACAAATGAAGAAAAACATATGTTTGGATACAAAGATATCCATAAATCTTTTAAGGGAGATAAAGCAAGTGCACTGCATGCATGAAGTTGTTTGCTAAATGGATGGTTAGGTTACTGAAAAGTAGTACTACTTACTATAACTTACTAACTATGAATAAACAATTTGACAGTACAGGGCTGCAGTAATTACGCAATTTCAATTGCCTTTAGGCCCTCAGAGAGAATAAACACTTATTAGTACTTTAAATAAGTTTTAAAAATAGCAAAGAAACTTATCAAATAGCTGTAGCGATGAATTTGAAGCAGAGAGCAAACGCACAGAGTCGCACTCATAGAAGTTCACAACAGTAACATTATTTAAAAGATAAGGAGAAGTGAAGAGGATACTGTAACTGTATGCTGTTGTCCTGTTCAATGTGGGAAGCTGCATGCATCAAGCCATTCCTCTTATTCGCGGTACTCCTCCATTCCATCTGACGCTCCGTTAATCAATCTTGGTGACCAGACACACTGTCCACTGCCTGCCTGGCGAATGCGGAATTGCGGATTGCTAATGGTAAGGCTGAGTTAATGTTTTTTTCCCATTGCAACAGTGTAAAAGCCGGTCTGTAATTGTTGAGGGAAAAACAGGATGTGATATTAAAACACAACGGAGAAAAAATATAAGGTACGGTGTGTAGTGCAAAATTAACACTTTCAGTTTCAGAGATAACAGTATTATTTACATACAACAAGCATCATTTCTAAAGTGCGTACTCTGAGTCTCCTTTTCAAGGATAGTAATTAGCACACAGAAGGCCAGGGCCACGCAGACGGTCAAGGCAGGCACCACTGAGTGAACCAACCTGTTGTAGCATACCTCTTTGACACTGACAGACAAAGCATATCTAATTGTATGTACTGCAGCAACCCACATAGCCGCAATTTTACATGAACTGCTGTCTGGACTCTGGCATAACAACACTACACTGGCTCGACCACTCCATACCACGACTAGACAGACCTGTCGTTCTGCTGTGGTTATTGTTGACTTGTTTACCTGTTTGCCACTCACGAAATGGCCATAGTTCTTCCGTAAACCGACGATGATGATCCAGCATCCATCCCGGTGAGTGACTGTAAAGAATAAAGATATCATGTGACTTTGATCATCAAGACTCATCATCATCATGGTATATTGACAAGCACAATGTTGTTCATGCAGTCAAAGTCTACACACAGTTAGTCCAAGGACATTTTCCATATTAAAGAATGCAACGTAGTGGCCCCTGCAGTAGAAGTACAATTTGAATTAAACAAAGTGCTGGTGATGGATTTGTTGTGATTAGAGTTGTCTTGTGGTAAAAGTTGCAAAACAAAGAAAGATGCACAGGAATAAAAGTGAATAAGGACAAAAAAAAAGGAAGTCAGTATTTCAGACCTAGGTGTCAGAGAAATAGAGCTCGTCCTCAAACTCTGTGACTTGCAACGGGAGTAGGTCAGCTAACAGAGAAGAACTTCCATCACCTAAGTCGGTGCCCGCCTCTTCTTCCTGCGTGGATTCACGTATTTTGTAATCTGGTGGTATGCAGTGCTGATTCATCTTGATCATTGTTAACCTCTGCACATTTTTGGGTGAGAGGCGGGTCCTTTTTGAAGTTACAATGGCACCAGCAGCACTGAAATCACTTTCAAAAGACAAGCTTGCAAGTGGGCAAGACAAATAATTTAGAACCAGCTTGGTGATCAGTGGCCATTGACCTCTGCTGGATAATCCAGATAGGCCTGCACCATCCACTCTAGGTCATCCAGGGCTGTTCCACTTTGCGTACCATCTGTGGCTACTGCATCAGCACTGGAATGAGCAAACCCTTGATGAGTTATCCAATCCGCTTCCGACAATATTATGGCTGGGCCTGGTGCAGGTGAGGATGCTGATGATACGGTTGCTGCTGTCGGTAACGGCTCTGAGGGAAAGTGACTGCGTTCGGCCACAGAAGTGGATCTTGACGCCGGATGGCCTGCTGATTCAGTAGTACTTCTGTCGGTTCCATCAATTTCCTGCCGCTCTTTTTCGAACCAAGTGGCTGACAGACCAAGTGGCTGACAGCGCTAGCCAATGTTTGTACTTTGAAACATCTGCTTCTTTACAAGGAATGAATGTATTGCTAGTCAGTGCCTTTTTGTACCGTTGATCCAGAATAGTGGCACAAATGTAATGCTGATCACAATGTATTCCATTAAGCCTTGCATTGTCAAGTAGGCGGGTTAATAGGCTCTCCGCCAACTGATATGCGTCTTGCTTGTCAGTATCATCTTTGAACGTTGAAGACACCGCCTTCAGTTGGTGCTCAAGCATGCGCAACAATGGGATAGCTTTGCCCAAAGTACAGTCCTCCCTGCTGACTTCACGCGTGAAGACCTCTAAAGGCCGAAGCATGTCTGTCAGGCTTTTAACTAGGTCCCATTCCTCCACCTCTAGCCTCATGTCTTTCATAGAAGAACCCATCGCAAAGACATACTCATTGATTACCAAGCACTGCTCAAACAGACGCTCAAGCATGTAGAAGGTTGAGTTCCAACTTGTTGCCACCTCCTGGATGAGTTCTCTGACTGGCACTCTAAGGTCATGTTGAATGTTCCTCAGCTGCTTCCGGGCCTTAAAAGAATGGTTGAAATGTGTGCAGATTCTTCGGCAGGTGGTCAGTAATTTGCTGACTTTGTTTTCTTTTTTCTAGAAATCTTGAACAACAATGTTAATACTGTGCATCAAACACGGCACTCTGAAATAGCCACCATCATTCATGGCCCTAACTATATCACTGCCATTATCCATGGAAACATAACCAATCATGCGCTTTCTTGGATGCAGCCATTTAAAGACCTTACTGTTAAACTCCTCCAAAATTTTGACTGCAGTATGAGATTTCTCCATGGCAAATATGGCTACTGTTGCATGTTTATGACTAGCTTGAAAAATTGTGGCAATGTCAACACCTGCAGATATCTTGTCTCTAACTCCTGCAAAAGAGACCCAGTGTGCAGTGATGCACATGTAATCAAGGGCTTGGCAACTGGTCCACATGTCTGTTGTCAGGTGGATAGTGTGAACAGCACTCTTATGCAAAGCTGCCCCCAACCACCTCCAGCACATCTTGATGTAGTGCTGGAACCGCAACTCTGGCAAAATAGGACCGGCTAGGAACCTTCCATTTAGGGCAGACTGTTGCCACAAATTCTCGAAAACCCACCCCTTCCACAAAAGAAAAAGGGACAAGGTCCAGCGCTAACATTTTAGCCAGCATTGCATTATAAAGACATGCCTTTAGGTGGTTGCGTTCAAATGGCGCCTCCGACCAAAACATCCTTTTAATGGTGGTCTGGACCGTTTTCATATGTGATGAGGAGGATCCAGACCTCTTCAGCCCGGTTAGGCTCATTGATGTACTTCTTCTCATTGGTGTTTCTACCAGACTACTGTGCCTCCTTGATGTTGTTGGGGTAGAGGAGGGTGTGGGCGCTACCACTGCAGTGCTGCTACCAGGGGTACTGTGTGTACCAGAAAAAAATGTCTCTTGGTTGTTCTCCTCCCCCCTGCACGATCAGCTCCTCTTCGTCATCAGATGCAATATCAATGTCTACATTTGGATTTGTACTTTTGGCTTTTTTCCGAATGTTACTTATGTGCGCCTCCCAGTGGATAATGTGGTGTTTTCTGAGATGACCTCTCTGGCCTCCGGTACCATAGTTGGTACCAAGCTTACCCCGATTAACTACTTGTTTACAAATCAAAAAAATGACTAGGTTTTCTGCCTTTTTGCTAATACTAAAGAAGTCCCAAACTAGGGACTTGAGATTTCTGGTGGTGGTGGAGGTGCTAATTTCAATGCCAGATGAAGTGGAGGATGGGTGTGGCATAATTTGACTCTGTTGTGCACTTACAGCACCACTACTTGAGGTAATGGAGGTCGAGCTGGATGGAGGTCCCTGTCGGCCCTTCTGACGAGAAAATATGGAAGCTGTAGGTCGTGTTGGTGTAGTAGTTACCTGTGTTGGTGGTGGTACCAGTGCCACGCTGCCAACATCCTGCACAGCAGCATTTCGGTATAGGGTAAAAATGTCTGTCTGCTGCATGTGCGCTGGGGCTGGGGTGACAACTGTGATGACTGGGTCGTCATCATCAGACTGTTCATCAGCGGCAGAATACACCACCTCTACTTCTTGTTCGTCGTCATCATCCATAAGTGAAAGCCTTGCGGGAACCTTCCTTTTAGCTACCTTTGTCGTCTCATGAAGTGCCTCCCTCTCAGACTGCATTGGTGGGTTCCCATAAACATCTAGATCATCAGAAGAAAGGAGGCTTGAAGAAAAACTTGTACTAGCCCTCCTTGACCTTTTTCTTGCTGGGGATCTGGAAGACAATGGATGATCAGGAGGAGTGGCTTGCTCGGATGATAACTCAGCTTGAATCTCGATTTCCTGATGTGCCCCTTCTTCTGAAGGAACAAGTATTGTGGGAGGGGGGCTCTAGAGGGCGCACTGCAGGATGGCTGGCTAAATAGGCAGCTCCGCCGGACAGACCCATGTCCTGCATGATTTCACTGCGAAAGAAGGCAACCTAAAGGGCACTGATAGCAGAATTGGGCATCGGAATGCAGAGATACACTGCGGAGCACAACTGGAAGTGCATGTGCTAGAAATTAACGGAGAAATAGCCCCCGGAGTAGATGGGAGGCGCGGACGGAGCTTGGCAAAATGGCGACTGCCAGTCTGCAAGACAACTACGTTAAACGCTGGTAAATTCCCGCAACTCAAGCCAAGCACAGATCAGCCCGCAACTGAGGTAATTGCTGCCGACGGCGGGAGCGGGCAATGAGAGATCAGATACAACTGTATTCAAATCAAGAAGACTGATGCACCACCCTTTTAGGTAAAGAATTTGAGAAATGTTATGAAAGTTCTTGTCCAGACTTTCTTGTCTATTTTTGGTTGCTCCTAGGGATGATGGTTCCGTCCTGGGTAAACGTCAGTTACATAAATTTGTTGTTTGTGCTTCCAAGCGGGCTTGGCCGCATCCCCCTTCGGGCACTCCTATTTCGTATCAAGTGTACTTCCAATAAAGTGACTGAATCCGATATGTTATGTTTTTTTCAAATAATTACAAAGTTTCACATATGTTCCCAACACGTGTTCATCACAAGCATGGGTAAAAAAGTGTACCATTTTCACCTGATGTATGATTTGTTACATGACAAATAATGGTCTATGAAGAAATTCTTGTATTGTTTATGGATTATGATCTGTGTCTAATCGTAGATTGATCTCCCTGATGAAGAGCAGTCCATGCTCGAAATGCATTGGAGGGTTTTCAAACATAAGTGAAGCGTCTTTGAGTCAAATTGATGCTTGAAAAATTGAAAGAATTGGATTAATGATTGATATGAATGGACAATAAATTAATTATTTGAAAGAAACATAACATATCGGATTCAGTCACTTTATGGGAAGTACAGTGGATACGAAATAGGAGTGCCCAAAGGGGGATGGAAGCCCACGGCGTCGCCTGCTGAAATATTACACTATCTTGAAGATGTGGCCATTGCGTGGCTTTCAGACACACAAAGGACCTATCTATCCCTTCCGATCACGGTAGAGGAAGTTTCGGAAATAATTAAATCATTGCCGAACGGAAAAGCGCCAGGCCCAGATGGGTTCACGTACAAATTTTACAAAGGATACACAGACATGTTAGCACCCCATCTGGTTGCAATGTTCGGTGACGCCTTCGAGTAAAATATTCTTCCACCAACACTGCGTGAAGCGGTAGTGATAGCACTCCTAAAACCAGCAAAGGATCCTGAATTGTGTGACTCGTACCGTCCCTTATCATTAATAAATGTGGATTCTAAAATCCTAGCCAAAATACTCGCCACAAGATTACAACCACTTTTGACAAACCTGGTTCTCCCAGACCAATACGGTTTCATACCTTCAAGAGCCACCACACACAACACCCAGACGCTGTTCGCTCTGTCCCATTACCTGATCCCAAATACTAAAGCTGTTGCGGTCATGCTGGATGCCGCTAAGGCTTTCGACTCTATTGAATGGTCTTACCTAATCACATAATAGGATGGGATTTCCCCCAATATTTACGCAGTGGGTAAAACTTCTATACACTCACCCAGTGGCTAGGATTCGGATTAATGGCTATGTATCAGACACAATAAACATAGAGCGTGGGACAAGGCAGGGGTGTTCGCTGTCCCCCTTACTATTTGCCCTCGCCCTTGAGCCACTCGCTTGCAAGGTCAGACAACAACACCACCCGTCTGCACTGCAGTTTCCAAATAGACCTCTTCACATTTCGCTATATGTGGATGACATGCTATTATATGTCCGGGACCCTGAGAAGCACCTAGCACTGCTGCTACGAGAGTATACTAAATTCGGAGGGCACTCTGGGCTCCAAATTAATTGGGACAAATCCTCTATTATTCCGCTAACTGACACCACATCACCACACGCTACTGAATTTCCACTAGAATGGCAAGACGATCCCATTAAATACCTTGGTGTATGGTACCATAGAGACCCGGAGATTGTCATAAGAACCAATTACGGCAGGGTGTTATCTTCATTAGAAAATAAAATGAACCGTTGGGTGCAGCTGCCACTATCGCTTGCTGACCGTATAGCGATTGTTAAAATGGTGATATTCCCCAAATTACTTTACCTGTTCAATAACATCCCAATTACCCCCCCAAGGGAAGTGTTCAAACGCATATCCTCAGTAGTGATCAGGTTAATATGGGCGGGCAAACAGGCACGAATTGAATTATGCACTCTGACTCTACCATACACTAGAGGGAGACTTTGTGTACCAGATTTTCTCTTATACTATTTATGTGCTCAAGGACAATATGCCACATATTGGTATCACGAGATTCCATATCTAACACACATGGCAATTGAGGAAGGAGACGCATCACCGATACCTTTAACGGCAATTATAACGCATTATCGACCACCCTTACACGCTACAGACATTAATACCATTGACACCACTAATTCTGCATGGCACCGCTTAGGGCAATTGGAAAATAAACTGCCGCTCTATGCTCGAGCACTACCATTTCATTTCCACCCTGCAATATCTGTTACCAGCGAGGAGGTGGGTATGGGCTTACTGCGGCAAGTGGGACTGGATACAATAGGAGACCTATACAATGACGGCAAATTCAAGACTACACAGGACTTATCATACATACAAAATCAAACGCTAATGTTCCGCTTCACCTATTACAGGTTGCAGGAAGCGGTCAAAAAACTCTATACAAGCTATGCAGATGAACCACGGCAGCTCGACACTTTACAACTCATACTGACCTCCCCAAAAACCGTGCATTTAGTGTCTCGTTTTTACACTGTGGCACAAAATGAAATACATTATAATACTAACAAGGCGAGGGAAAGATGGAACACTGTAATGGAGGATCCAGTCACAGAAGTAGACTGGCAGATCACATGCACTTTGATTAATATGCTAACACCCAATAGAAATTTAAGGCTTGTACATTTTAAATATCTACATCAAACGTATCACACGCTTGTGAAACTGTGTAAATATGGGCTAAGGTCAGAAGCGAGATGTAAGCGATGTGGTTTTGAGCAAGCTGATTTTACTCACTTAGCTTGGTACTGTTTAAAGATACATTCATATTGGGAACAGGTCACCTCAATGTTGACTGCAATGGTGGGAGCTGACATTATTTGCACTATTCGAGTATGTCTAGAGTGGGGCTCCTGTGCAAGGTCCGGGCTACGAAACGAAGATTTTGTGTGATAGCGTTGTTGCTCGCCAAGCGACGAGTTTCTATGTGCTGGGACAGCAAGATGACGCCTAGTGCTAAGCAATGGCTTAATGATATGTCCCATTGTCAGGCTACGTTGCGAATGTATGAAGAAGAACTACCTGCCCGCTCCAGGCCGAATGACTATTAAAAATACCTAACAGACTATTTAAACGTAAATCTTACGAAGTAGGGATGCAATTTGAATATGCCCTCCTGAACATCCTATTGTAACATGTGTACTTGTGCAAAGTAGGAGTTCTTATATAATTTTTGTCACTTGGATGATGAATGCGGTAGTGTAATGGCCTATTTTGTTTCACAGATTTACTGATGTATACGTTATAAAATCTCAATAAAAAGATTTTGAAAAAAACAAGCATTGTGGGAAGTTGTGCCTCTCCATGCGCCTCTACTTGCGCCTCTACTTGCCCCACTCCTTATGCCACTCCTTGCGCCACTCCTTGTGCCATTCCTTGCGCCTCTATTTGTGCCACTTCTTCCGCCTCTACTTGTGCCACTCCTTGTGCCACTCCTTGCGCCACTCCTTGCGCCTCTCCTTGCGCCTCTCCTTGTTGCACCTGTGGTTGTCGTTGCGGCTGTGGTTGAACACTTGTCAGCTGAGTTACACCCTGCATTGATTGGATGCTACTTTGCGATGAGTCAACGCCAACATAACTGGTCGATGGTGAAAGAGCAATTAAAGAGGCTGCCTCTGCGGCACTCATGGACTTGGGCCTAACTTGGCGTGGTGGCACTGAGCCAATGAAGCAGAGGTGCTGCTCCCCTCTTGGTCCCCGCCAGACACCGCTGCGGCAGGCGTAGTTTTTTCCCCCCCAAAAAAGTGTCTGTCGGCACCCCAGTCACCTTGGTAAGTAGCGCCACTTGCTTCTTCTGCTCCTTCTTACTGGGAGTGGCGCTGGCAACTTTCGTGGTAGAGGAGCTACGGCCACCTTCCTTTGGGCCCATCTCCTTCAGATATCAGAACAGCAGGACGCTGTTGCACGAGTTGTAGAGTTGTCTGTGGCCACCACACGTGAAGTCACATGACGTTGTGCACACACGGCAGCAGGACTTCTTCCTGACACTACAACAAGTGATGATGATGAGGATGATTTTGTCAGTCTTTGTGCACCTAAAGCAAAGGAAGCCAGAGGAACATCAGTTAAATAAATGTTGCATATGTTGTGCTTCAATTAATATTTGCAACTAGGCATTTATTATTATTAACACAACACACCCAAAAACGGAAAGACCCAAAATAAAAATTGCAATTCGAATCCAAAATGGATGTTTAAATTAATAGAAGAGAGGGAAACCACACAGAGAGAGTTGTTTCATGCACCACTGACTACCCCTGGGCATAATGGATGAAAGCAAGGCAGACTGGATGCAGGCCTATGGCACAAAGCACACTGTCTGGCTTCAAAATGGCCCCTTGACCCCCACCCACATGGAAAGGCCCTGCCTGGACCAGGCCTCAAAAAGCACCCCACCTACATGGCCAGGCCCCAACAACACCCCAAAAAAACACACAAAAAATCACCACAATCCAATGCCACCCATGCCCTAAATGATGTTTAAATTCAAGAGACCCCACAGAAAGCCTTGGTCCACGTACCACTGAGTACCCCTGGGCATAATGGAGGAAAGCAAGGCAGACTGGGTGTAGGCCTATAGCACAAAGCACACTGCCTGGCTTCAAAATGGCCCCTTGACCCCCACCCACATGGACAGACCCTGCCTGGACCAGGCCTCAAAATGGCCCCCACCCACATTCCCAGGCCCCAATAATACCCCATAAAATCGTAAAACACACAAACAATCACCACAATCCAATGCAATCCATGCCCTAAATGATGTTTAAATTCAAGAGACCCCACAGAGAGCCTTGGTCCATGCACCACTCACTACCCCTGGGCCTACTGGGTAGTGTGGCTTTACACGTACCCAAAATAAAAAAAAAATCCACATATAACAGTGAGCTATTCGATTCCATGACATAAATGAGATTTAAGTTCAACAAAAAAACTCACAGAAACAGTTGTATCATGCACCCATGACTAACCCTGGGCCTACTGGATACTGTGCCTACCCACAGTTGTTAAAAAGTTTAAAAATTGTAGTTGCAGCAACTGTGATGCCCCAAACAACAACACCAACTTACTTGTAAAATCTCAAATCCAAAAGTGATCCGAACAAAAAGTCCTCAAATACAAATATCCAGCAGCAGCCTCATAAAGTAATCCTTCCAGCTCCAGATCCAAATGAAAAGTGACCAGGACATAGACAAAGCACTGGGAGAAGCCTGCTGGACAGGAAGTTGGAAACTCTGGGGCACTTCCTTCCTCCCACCCCCACAAAAATGAACTCCTTGCACAAAAAAATGCAGCCAAATGTTATTCTGATCCAAATCATCATGTTCAGAAGGTTTATGCTGCCTGCGGTAGATTTCTTGTGCAGAATTGCAATTTTTGCAAGATCGGGAAATCGAGCTGTTCAAATCTCCCGCCGGAAGTCAGCTGCGCGTCGCATCTACGTGTTTGCAATTGTTTACTCTCGCGATGCGTGATTGCGGGCCCTTATGACGTGGTCGCGTTCTCAAACTCTCGCAGTGCAAGATAGCGGGCCAGGATGACGTACTCGCAGTCAAAAAGTATTGCGCGATCACGCAGCCAGATTAAAAAATGGCGCGCGCAAACCGGGAGGAAAACAACTCGGCGTACTCAGAATCACGGTAAATCAACGCCGCGCACGCGAGATTGTATTTTTGAAGCGCGACCAAGCAAAAAATCCACCAGCTTGCGAATTGCGAATTCTTTGACAATTTCTCGCGATTCGCGGATTGCGAAATTGCCAAAAATTCGCAAATTCCGCAAGCGGAACGGATTTTCAGCCCACACTTGGAAAAATAAACTATATTGACCTTTGTTTGGGAGTTATATTCATGTGTGTGGGTAGGTGTCTAGCTTACTGATGTCTGAATTGGTTTGGATTGTCATATTCATTGATGATGTATGGAAAAAGGATGACATGTATAATGGATTCCATAGCTGCGCAGCAGAGGTTGCAGGAAGCATGTGGTGAATTTCGGACTTGAAATACTCCCTTTCTGTCTGCTCTGACAAGGTGGTTGGCCTGACAGAGACAACGCATCGGAAATACGCATCACAATGGGTCGGGAGGTTCCAGGGTTGGAAGTTGCTCCGAACAGCTCCAGTCGGTGTTTCCAAGAGCTTTGTGGGCGGAATTTCCAGTTGGATTGGGAGAAATCAAGTTGGTCGGTAAGGAATGAGTTTGAGCATCATAATACAGAGGTCGGAGCAACGGCATTAAAAACAAGATATGTCAGGCCGACCTCCTCCTACAGGACCACGGAAGCACTTCCGACTGACATCGTAATCGGCCCCTCAGTGTGGAATGTATCTGTGTACTTGAAACAGTGTTAGACTGATAAATCGCAAAGTTCAGCAATAAGTCTGGAAAAGTTTCACTGTTGAAAAGAGAGGGAGGGGGCATATTATTTCTGACACCCAAATATAAGTATTATTAAGCTACTGAAAAAGAAAAAAAAGGAAAAGTGACTCAAAATATAATCCGCCGTGAGCTGTTGACACTAAATTATCAATTGCACAATAAAACTAAAAGGTGAATGGATCTTACAAGGTAGACTAGGGCAAATCAAGGCAATCAAGGTAAATCGACCATGTAGCGTTGAATATCTGGCTGAAGTGCTTCTAACAAATGTTATACTAAAGGTAAATGAGAAATATGTTGGTCATGAGAGTAACAAGGACAGTGTGGTATGATCAAAAACATTAGAAACATACAATTCAAAGGTATATCTAAAACGGGCTGTAATAAGTTGAACCCAAAAAGGTATAACCAAAACCAGAAATAGGGTGAGGGCGCAACTAAACATGATCACTGGGAGAGTTAAGAGACAGGGAATGAGCGTTAAAGGAGGAAGGGTTATTTAGAACAAAAAGAGAAAAAGGATGCATGTGCATAACACTCTTAAGTATGAAAACGTCTAAGTATATTCCCATTCTTGAGCCAAAAATAGTTGCATAAGGTTAAAAAGAAATATATTTAAAAGCAGACCTACTCCATCAGCATCCAGGCCATCGTGGAGCATGTGGGGATGTTCACTAATGTGATAGCAAAATACCCAGGGAGTGCGCATGATCAGCCTCATCAAGAATGTGCGATATGGGAATGGCCTATTTGTTAGTAAGCAAATCTGAAGTACATCACCAAGCTGTTAAAATTAAGAAATATCTGCCATAAAAGTCATTACTGTGTCTGTCGACATAGCTAGGGTCATATGTATGAGGGGTGTGCCTCATACTTTCACCATTCATCATGGTACATGTGTAATGCAATCCCCTAAGTCAGACATGTTAATAAATGCAAAGCCACTTTGTAAGCATTTGAATGGTGTGAAAAAGAGCAATGCTACGCTGCACAAAATGCATTGTTGCATCACTGTGTGTAAGAGAGGGGTTCCATGGGTGTTGTGTCGGTGTCTCCATGCAACTCCCATGGTTCATGAGGTATGTCATGTATAGCACAATAGATAAACCTGGAGAAGCCTCAAATTAACTGGTATCCCCAGGTGATATGTAACACAGATAAATAACTTCAGTCCTCCATGTTATTCCCGCTTCCTATCTGTGCTGCTTACAGTGACACACATACATAGAGGATTATGACTCTGAGGGTTCATTATGTACAGTAAGGTACTCCCTTCTGCACAAAGACAATCCCTTATGAAATGCAGGCATCCTAGCACCATGGTGCAAGCATGCCTGTGTTTCTTCTAGGCAACACCTTGTATGCCACTGCAGGGTGAAAGGACAGGAATGCGCGATATGGCCTACATACTGTGCACTTCTGCTCTTTCACAGTGATATAGTGCAGCACAGATAGGTGACTTGCTGGACTGCAGAGTGTCACTTTCCTAAATATCCGGGCCCTGGTGTCATGTGCACATATTGAGGATAATGTCCTGCACATGTAGTCGATGATTTTCACACTGGCATGTCCTCATTAATCTGCCAATAGCAGGAGGTAAAGAGCATCAGGAGTAGTAATGTGTTGTTTCACTCTGTGGGAATGGACTGAACCACATAATCTCCACTGGGTAATGAACGACGATAAAAAACATGCGGTATGCCAGACAGGCCCATAGGAGTATAAAGGCAAACAAGAGGTAAGTGTGTCCTCAATGGCGTACCTACTCTCTGTATCAATTAAAAGTCAACAATTTCAATGGTGTAATAACAAGTATTTTGGAACCGAGTAAGTCTGTCACAGATAGCAGCATACTTGTATGTTGACCAATGTTTCTGGAGCAACACAGGAAGAAGTATTTGAAAAGGCCAAGTGTGACATTGTATGACATAGTAGGCCACAACATGTGCAAATGTCAATACTGGATAACATTTTGAACCAACAGTACAAAATACACATGTGTCTCAGCCATACTGACAGTCAATGTACACACATATACGTAGGTTCACAGCCACATTCACATATTTAACCAATGTGATGGCTCACCTGTTCAGTGGTGTAAGTTAGCAAAATGAAAAGCATCTGAATCTAGCAATGTAAAATTCACAAAGTGTACCTCAATGCTGGCAAACTCGTCATACATCAGTCATGAACCTAGAATAAACTGCAACCTGGACAAATCACCACAGTATACTCAGGAAACCAATGTCAATAATCAATTACCACAGCAATGATGAAAGAATCAAGGCATAGAAGTAGGCAATCCCCTACAAGTTACAATCATAGACATAAATGTGAAAACAAAAGTATTGTGTCCTGGTCAGTGACGGACAGATACTTGTAACAACATCAGTGTGTCCTATATAGAGATGCCCCACATTACAAGACATATGTGCCAATCCAAGTACACCATGACAAATTGCCTGATGAAAAGCAACAGCTGAAGGCTGACAATAAATTGCACAACTATACATGTTAAAAACACACCACATATATGTACCAAATTCAAAGATAAAGTAAGTGAACAATCGGAAGGCTTTAGAACTTTTTAGAGGGCGAGGACGGCCTATGATGAAGCATGACACCAGGCGGTGTGTGAGTCAAGTCAGTCACTTTTTGTGAGATGCCCCCACTGGTTTTGCATCTCTAGAGACCCGGTAAGACCCTGTAGGAATCCCAACTAGGGACAGCCTCATTTGTGTATACATGTCGTATTGGCGGCCGGCTAGTCCCTAGGCCTGTGCCTCTATTTCCCATCCCCAGCTAGGTCTGGGGCTAGTGTGTGTGACATGCTCATCTTTTGCCATGGCATGGAGAACTGGAAGAAAAATGTGTACAACAATGGTCAAATGTATATCAAACATATATTGTCAAATACTGTAAGTTATGTGTACAAGTCATTCAGTACACATAACACACATGGACAGGAATGTGGCTGTAACAATCAGCAAAATCATTGATGGTGTTACATTTTTTCAAATTTCAGATGACCAAGAATAGGGTCTGCAGCCATGGGTCATGACCCATATTATACCTCCCCAGACGGAGCCAAAACAAAAATACAACCAGGGACTGGCCAAAACCAGTTACATTGTGGAACGTGTGTTTGGTTTGCTAAAGTGCTCTGTAGAGACCTAGAAAAGACCAGGTCTGCTGGGAGCTCACCCTCTGAGTCCCTAGGGTTTCGGGTAATTTTATCAACTGTATCACAACTTCAGTACCCCATATTTTACTTTGAATCAAATGAAAGTAAGCAATAAAGTTTAAACACAATTTTTAGTGATGCTTCAAATCAGCGAGTTTTACCATAAACATTTCACATATACCAAGTAGAATACATACATGTCACAATTAATATGTAAACATCAGAGTCATATGTAATCGCTATGCTCTATACATGTTTGAAAAATCAACAAAACGGAAAGAAAAATCCCTATGCATTTCGGGTCTAATGGGACCCTTCTTCAGGAAATTACTCGATATGACTGATATAATACTTGAATCTTGGTTTTTCTTGGTAGTTTTCACAACAGTTCCGTTTTAGGGCACTAAAAAGTAAAAATTGCTTCACATTATTACAAAATACATATACATGATTGGTGTTTAGATTTAACACTAGCTTCCTAGATATTAGAAAAAAGGATTTTGAGATATAAGTTTGAAAAAAGCCGTGATTGCAGTAGGTGAAAAAAGAAATGAGCCTCGTGCTCTAAAGATCCACCACCAGAGGAGTGTGAACCTGTACCCTCACTGGTTATGGGATTGAAATGGGAACAGGTTAAAGTGCGGGATGTTCCGTGCATATGTCCTAATGTGACTAAACGAATCCAGTGATCACCAATAGTCTGCACGGTATTAAAGAACCATATGCCTACGTGTCTAATAGTTATCAAGTCTCACTTACCCTGTCCGTGAGACTGAAAGGCTCAACCGTACGTGATAACTGTGTTTTCAGGAGATGATGGTGACCCCGTCTAAATACAACAAACAAGGCCAGGTTTCAAGGCTGTACTAATCTCTCAACAACAATCAATGTGCTAAATCAGCTTCCCCGTCCGCTTACCTCATTAGTTTAACGAGTACTGCGCTTACTGGAGTTGCCTTTCCGCGTAAGTCAGTTAGGACGTAAAATGCTCGAGGCTTAAAAAAATCAATGAAATGATCTCAGTATTCCCAGCGTGACTAATCGTGAATATTTCAAACTAAGCCACAGTGTCAAAGACGCCTACCTTAACCACACGACGTGAGTTGAACTCTGACCTGCCAATCACTTCCGGTCACAACATCCGGTTCTAGGTTACTTCCTGATTTATGCGATATCGAGATTTGAATCTGAAAACTTTACTCAAAATCTGAACCACTATTGTTCAAAGAAAAGGAATTGCCTTATCCCTAAGTGTCGAGTACGATAATAACGATATGCCAGAGTAATAAAATATAATCTACTGGAATTACGAGTGGTACAAGTAAATATAATCTGCTAGTATTTCGAGTGGTGCAAGTGTATTAAAAAAAAAAGAACACAGAAAGAAACCAAGATTTAAAAAAATGAATCTAATAAATAAAAACTTGAAGAAAGAGTGAACATGAGTGAAATGATGAAAGCCAGGAGGCAGTAGTGTTAAACCTGTACAATGACTAGCTTGAGCAACATGTTACAAATGTTCTATGTCAATACCGTAAATAATCAACTGTACAATGACCAGCTTGAGCAATTAGTTACCAATGTTCTTTATCAATTCCATAAATAATCCACTGCAGCAAAGAGGATGTGCGAAATGCATATCTCCTCTTGTCATCAGAATAGTCATGGTCAAGATTGTGACCCGAACATGCTGTTACTGAGATCTACACAATTAAACAATCAATGTAAGAAATTATAAAGCAATAAGACTCGTAGAAGAGGACATCGATAATACATGTGCTTCAGATTAAAAAAAGCATATAATTTCATATTGATCATTGAGCCCTCCCGGGCACAGAGTACCCATTTTTTTAATCCAAAATGTCTCTCTCCGTGATAAAGCATTGTTATGATCTATACCTGTGTGCTTTTCTACAACTTCTAACACTGTAAATCTCAATTGTGGTATAGTGTGTGACTCCTTAGTTCAATGTGTCGCTAAGCTGGATGTGGAGGATCTGTTCCGTATCGTACTCTTGTGCTCGATAACACGAGTCTTAATTTTTCTTGAGGTCCTACCCACGTAAACTAGACCGCAGGGGCAACGGATAGCATAAATCACCCCTGTGGTATTGCAATCCGCGCTGTGTCTAAGCTTTATGTCTTTGCCAGTGTGTGGATGCGCAAACGATTTACTCACTATGACATTATTACATTGACCGCAGTTGTGACATTTTCTCATCCCCCTGAAGTCAGTATGGTCAATTGTCCGTGGGTTTTTGAGTATTTCCCTGATGTTTTTGGCACGAGTATGTGCTACAATTGGAAAGTTCCTGAAGAGGTTTGCAAAGTCTGGTTCGTTGGCTATCATTTCCCAACGTTTCTTGAGAATTTGTTTGATTCTCTGTGATTGCGTGGAGTGTTTCATTACAAACACTATCCTTTCATTCTGGGACTTTTGTGTTTTCTGCAATAGTTTTGATTTGTCCATCGTAGCTACCTTTTTAACAGAGTCTTCTAATATGGTTGCTGGATAGCCCCTTTCCATGTATCTCTCAACTTGTGCTTTAATCAGAGTGTCGCATTCTGTGGAGTCAGAGGATATTCTTTTGATTCTGATTAACTGCGAGGTAGGTAAATGGTTCTTCAAATTTCTGGGATGTGCACTCGTGTAATGTAACGCATTATTAACATCTGTTGCTTTACGATGCACTGTAGTGGAAATCCCTCCATGTGTTTTGCGAATTTCTATGTCCAAGAAATGTATATTTTGATCCTGAATGTTGAAGGTAAATTGGATCTTAGGGTTCCGTTCATTTAATTCTGTAATCCTTTCTTCCAAATCTGGTTTGCTGGCACGCCAAATAAACAAGATGTCATCTATAAATCTCAGAAATAATACTAGGTTGTCTGTCCACTTAGGGTGTGTGAAGATGAATTGTTGTTCGAAATACGCCATAAAAGTATTTGCGTATGATGGGGCCCCGCAGAAGCCCATGGATGTACCTGTTCTCTGAAGAAAGAACTGTGATTGCCATGTGAAGTAACTGTGGTACAGTGAAAAATGTAAAAGTTCGAGCAAAAAAACATTTAATTGTTGATCCAATTCAGATTGTAAAAGTCTCCATTCCATGGCTTCTAATCCTTCCATGTGGGCTATCGACGTATATAGTGCCACCACATCAATGGTGCACAATAGTGTGGTTTCATCCACCAGGTCATTGACTTCAGCAAGTTTTAACAGGCAATCGGTCGTGTCTTTCAAATAAGTTTTCCAAGATTGTACCAGTGGTTGCAAGTAGTGATCTATGAAGCGTCCAATTGGTTCATGTATAGAGCCACATCCTGCCACGATGGGTCTAAAACACAGTTATCACGTACGGTTGAGTCTTTCAGTCTCACAGACAGGGTAAGTGAGACTTGATAACTATTAGACACGTAGGCGTATGGTTCTTTAATACCATGCAGACTATTGGTGATCACTGGATTCGTTTAGTCACATTAGGACATACGCACGGAACATCCCGCACTTTAACCTGTTCCCATTTCAATCCCATAACCAGTGAGGGTACAGGTTCACACTCCTCTGGTGGTGGATCTTTAGAGCACGAGGCTCATTTCTTTTTTCACCTACTGCAATCACGGCTTTTTTCAAACTTATATCTCAAAATCCTTTTTTCTAATATCTAGGAAGCTAGTGTTAAATCTAAACACCAATCATGTATATATATTTGGTAATAATGTGAAGCAATTTTTACTTTTTAGTGCCCTAAAACGGAACTGTTGTGAAAACTACCAAGAAAAACCAAGATTCAAGTATTATATCAGTCATATCGAGTATTACCTTGAAGAAGGGTCCCATTAGACCCGAAATGCATGGGGGTTTTTCTTTCCGTTTTGTTGATTTTTCAAACATGTATAGAGCATAGCGATTACATATGACTCTGATGTTTACATATTAATTGTGACATGTATGTCTTCTACTTGGTATATGTGAAATGTTTATAGTAAAAGTCGCTGATTTGAAGCATCACTAAAAATTGTGTTTAAACTTTATTGCTTACTTTCATTTGATTCAAAGTAAAATATGGGGTACTGAAGTTGTGATACAGTTGATAAAATTACCCGAAACCCTAGGGACTCAGATTGTGAGCTCCCAGCAGACCTGGTCTTTTCTAGGTCTCTACAGAGCATTTTTCAAATTCGGTTGTGGGCACAACCTATTACTGGGAATGCTCCCGATAAAAATGCTAACTATTTTCACATAAGATAAAACAGGATTCGCAAGGGTGTGCAGGCTAAACATTTACAAAGCAGTTTTGGTTTGCTAAAGTCCCAGCCTGGACATGTCAGGGGAGGTTGATATACTCGCCCCCTAAGGTATGCAAGATCATCCTTGTATGTGCCATCTTACACAACATATGTGTATGAAAAAATGTCCTATGGGACGTGGACAATGAGGAACAGGAACCAATGGAGGAGGAGGAGGATGAGAATGGAGGAGAGATATAACACACAATGGCTGGTGGCAGCAACGTGACCACATTGTGCATAATTTCTTTGAGTACATTTCTGTTTACTGTATGGAAAGAATCTCAGATAGGAACTGAATTGTGCAAAATGTAAATAAATGTTTGTACTTATTCTTTGATTTGTAAATTGTATATTACAGTCACTGTAAACATTGTCACTCACATATCCTTGGCTTGAATTAGGCATCAACATGTAACAATCATATTCTAAGACCCATTGATCTACGTGGCTCTCAATAATCAACCAACCTATACAGAAATGTAATGGAATGCAATGCACTGCATTATTGGGACACGTAAGGCAAGCCACATATCCACATCCAAAATGATAACTCTTGTTCTCACGCAATTAAGCAGTGCAGTGCTGCACAGATAGCAGTCTTTCAGTATTCTGCAGCAGCAATGAGTGTTTTAGATGACACTCACTGAGTGTTGGAACACAAACCACCAAATATGTCCATAGCTGAGACAATCAACTCAGTGTAGTGTGTCTCACCAATGTGGTAGCATGCACAGTGCCAGCACGTGCAGGAACTAATGTTGTAGTAAATACCTTCACAGATCATAAGTGACAGTTGTCATGGATGAGGTTTACAAGATGAAATGTCATTGTTATAGAATGTGTGCATGCATGTCTGGGGAACCTCAACACACTACACAAGTGACTAATGTCCTGGACAAATTGTAATATATCCCACTTCAGGCCACAGTTGTCAGTATGCACAACTCACAGGCCTTGCACAGTTATGTGATGAAAGTCAAAGTCCTGTAACACAACAATATGAGCAGATGACTTTGCATTGTGAGTGTATACCCAGAGAAGCATGACCATGGATATGGGTTTTGCAAACATACCTAAACCTAAA
Organism: Lissotriton helveticus; assembly: GCF_964261635.1. NCBI lineage: Eukaryota > Metazoa > Chordata > Amphibia > Caudata > Salamandridae > Lissotriton > Lissotriton helveticus. The sequence goes on from NC_136071.1 coordinate 588,935,383, forward strand.
AAATACAGAGATGCCAAGAGTGTGATATGTCCATGTAAAAGGTCTTTCAGATTTGTATTGTTACCTACAAACACATTAATTGAACATGGTGTGATGAAGGAATTTGGATAAACACTTACCTTAGCATGGCTAGAGTACTTTACCCTGGCCTGAGTGTACATGCACATAGTTAAGCGGTTCACTTATCTTGTATCATCCAATGGGGAAATGGCATTTGAGTCAATCAATCAATGCATCAGGTGTTTGGTATGCGTGACTACTCACCCGTAAGAGACTCAAGGTGCTGGGGTGGGGGTGCAGTTTCTAGTCCATCAAGGAGGGGGTCCATCGAAGAGCCAGGTTTTGAGGTTTCTTACGAAGATGGGAAGCGATGTTGTCTGTCTGAGGTGGAGCAGCAGGGCGTTCCAGGCTTTGGCCACGAGGAAGGAGAATGATCGGCCTCCTGATCTGGTTTTTCTGGTGAGTGAGACCATGTCATAGGAGAGTTGGGCTATTCGTAGTGTCCTTTGGGGTGTGTGGAATTTGAGTCGGCTGTTCAGGTATGCTGGTCCGGTGTCATGGAGGGTCTTGTGTGCGTTGGTGAGCATCTTGAAGGTGACTGTTGTCTCGATGGGAAGCCAGTGGAGTGTGCACAGGTGCTGGGAGATGTGGCAGTGTTTTGGCAGGTTGAGAGCCAGTCTTGCAGGGGCATTCTGGATGTTCTGTAGCTTGTGGGTGAGGTTTTCATTTATACCGGCATGGAGTGTGTTGCAATAGTCGAGTCTGCTGGTGACCAGGGCATGAGTGACAGTCTTTCTGTATTCAAGGGTGGTCCATTTGAAGGTCTTACATAGGAGGCGGACGGGAAGGAAGCAGGAGGCCGAGAATGAGTTGTTCTGGCGGTCCGTTTTGAGCTCGGAGTCCAGGATGATTTACCGGTTGCGTGCGTGGTCCGTGGGGGTGGGTGGATTTCTGAGGGCAGAAGGCCACCAGGTGTTGTTCCAGGCTTTGGGGTTTGCGCCCATGATGAGTACATCTGTCTTGTTAGTGTTTAGTTGTAGGCAGCTGTTCTTCATCCATTTGGGGACGGATTTCATGCCTTCTCGAAAGTTGTGTCTGGTGGTGTTTGGTTTGTTAGATAGGGAGAGGATGAGTTAGGTGTTGTCTGCGTATGACACAATGTTGAGTCCGTAGGTTCTGACGATGGGGGTGAGCGGAGCCCTGTAGACGTTGAAGAGCATAGGACTGAGGGAGGATCCCTGAGGGACTCCGCAGGTGGTTGGTGTAGGGCCTGAGAGGAAAGGGAGGAGTCTGACCCGCTGTGTTCTGCCGGAGAGGAAGGAGCTGATCCAGTCGAGGGCCTAGTCCTGGATCCCTCGTTGCGAAGTCTGCGTATTAGGGTGTGGTGGGAGACTGTGTCAAATGCCGCTGAGAGATTGAGGACGTGTGCCATTACATAGGCCTGTGCTAAGGAAGGCTGTCTCCTTGGACCAGGAGGCCCACACAAAGGCTGCCCATTAGAGTAGATTTTCTGCAACTGCCTATGACAACAGTGAGCCAGAGACCCTGTGTGATTGGCAGAATGATGTTCATTGAACATCAGTAGTGTACTTAAACATGTGTCCCTGTTTCATTGCAGTGAGGACTAATGTCTCACTCACTTATTCCAAATGTCTGTAGCTGCGTGTCACACTCAGCCCTGCCAAACATCGTGTCTAATAAAACATGTGTGCTACTCTAAGGGCGTAGCCAGACTATCAAACGTTGTGTTCCTGGTTCACTATGGGCTGCTAGGTACCGCGTTTCAAAGGTCCTGCACAGCTTTCTCTTGAAGCTGCATCTTCAAACACCACCCACTGTGGCAATTAGCAGTCATGAGCGGGAACTGGGTGAGCAGCATGAGGCCACGGAGAAGCACTGGCCTGGGCCACAGCACCCAACTGAGCTCCCTTCACAGACACAGGGATTTTTAGGTAATCGGATCCTCGGGGATTCATGCTGCTTTAGGGAGAGAGAAAGTGCTCAACAACCACTGTCTAAAAAGGGAAGTGCTCAGGCCGGTACATACAGTTACTTGTGAGAGTGGCAGTTCCTCCAGTAGCCCTGCAGGCAAGCAGGTCAGCACAACAAAGCAGGGAGTCCCAATGGAGTTTCCTCCTGGCAGCAAATTAGTCCTCTGGCAATGCACAGTTTAAAGAACCAGCAGCATTTGGTACAAGTCTAAAACCATGGGATCAGAGCCTCAGTTCTTAAAAGAAAAAGAATTTGGGACCAAGGGATGACTTCAAAGGAACCTTTAGAAGTGCGCAATAATCCCTTTCCACCCAGTCTGGCTCCAGACGATCAAAGTGGGATAAATCAGTCCTTTGTGTGAGGGCAGGACACAACCTATACAAATGTGAACTGTGATCCACCTCTCCCTCTGCCAGACCAGGAAGACTATTAGTATATAGATGAATGCAGTTGTATTCCCTATCACACCCAGACCTTCCTGTGTGGTGGCTGTTTGGAAAGTATGCACCAAGTGTAACTGTTACCTAGCTCATGTGTGTATCAGAGTTAGGCTGCAAAGCACAAAGAGTCATAAGCACAGAGAAATGCCCACTTTCTAAAAGTGGCATTTCTAAAATAGTAATGTAAACTCCAACTACGCCTGTAGGTAGGATTTATTACTACCATTTTAAACATATCAAACATGGCAGCGCCACTCATTTCTGATCAGGAATTACCACTTAAAAATATATAAGGGAATTCATAATGCTAGCTTATGAAAGGAGTAGCCTTCGCTACCAGGACGTGCCCCTCATAAAGGCACAAGTCCTACCTTTTACTGACACCGCACTCTGCCCATGGGGCTACCTAGATTCTTTCTTAGGGGTGAGCCATGTCTAATAAAAGGAGAGTTTAAGGTGTGAGAAGTAGTTTTAAATGCAAAGTTAAAGTGGCAGTAAACTGCACTCACAAGCCCTGCTGTGCCAGTCCTTAGATAGGTTTGAAATGATACTTCTGTGTGTGGCCCAATCAGTGATGCAGGCCCACTAGTTGTATTTAGGTTACAGGCCATGGATATATGGGAAACCACTTTACAAAGGACTTTAAAAATCAAATATGCCAAACAGGTCTAAACCAGTCATACCATGTTTAGAGGAGCGAGCACATGCACATTAGCACCGATTAGCAGTGGTCAAGTGTTCAGAGTCCTAAAGCCAAAAAAAGAAGGTATGAAAAATAGGTGCAGGCGGACAAAATGTTTGGGGATAACCCTGCAAAAAGGGCCAGGTCTAACATCTGGGAAGAGTCATTGTCATGTAGTTCATATTAATCCATAGGATCTGCATGTTTGTTGGACAGCATCAACCTTGGGCGAGGTGCGTAGACTGATACCGGGCACCACAGCAAGATAGGTTGGCCTAGAGACCAGCTAGCTCACAGTGCCACCGTAAGTCTTACAAGGGAGCAAATGGCTTCTAGCAACCACTGACCATGACAACTCTGACCCTTCATTGATCGTAGACACAGAACAGAACCTTTTTGCTCAGTCACTCATGCTTACTTGTGCTCAGAAAAATATACAGAAGACACAGTGGGACATTTCCAATATATTTATTGAACCAAAGTTTTTCTTGTATAGAATACATGTGCTGAGATAATCAGTAGACAGGGGCAGAAGAACGTGATTGCAAGCATCAAAAACATAAATAGTAGATGTAGTTATATCATGGTGCTAAAACAGTGTATATATGCAGGCATATTAACACTGAGCAACCAAAAGCAAAAAGATGATGATAAAAAATGTGGAAAAGGTTGATGAACATGAGTAAAATGAGTGAAAGAATAAATTGGTGCTAAAAAAGCATAATTAGCAGTGCAACTGGGAGAGGGTCGTATTGTCGCCCCACATAACATTATATTAACAATCCTGTCATATAGCATACTCCTAATAAGTGAACCCTATTCTAAGGGTATCTAGACCAGAGGTCTTCAAACTTCTTGATGCCAGGACCCCCTTCTCAAACCTTTTTAGGTGTAAGGACCCCATTCTGACAAAAGTTTTTAGAACCTGGTACTCCTCATTATCGACAACTATCGACAGCCATAAATACCCCTGTTAGGCCTGGCATCTTTTGATGTGTTTCCCCTGTCTTTTTGCTTTCTAACCTTCTAGTTGTGACTCTGTATTTGCTGGTTTGGTGTCTCTGCACACTTTCTCACTGCTGTTCAGTGTTAAATTTCAAGTGCTCCTATTGTAAATTGTATTATGGATTGGTGTTTTCATGATTGGCATGTTTGACTTACTAGTAAGTCCTCAGTAAAGTGCACTGAGAGTGCCAGGGGCTGTAAATCAATTGCTGCTGGTGGGCCTGCAGTACTGAGTGTGCCACTCACCCAAGCATCCCTGAAAAGGATTATCAGACCTGCCACTGCAGTGTCTGCATGCAGTTTGAAACAGCCATGTCGACCTGGCAAGTGCACACACTTGCCAGGCCCAAATCTTCCCTTTTCTTACATGTAAGTCACCCATAAGGTAGGCCCAAGGTGCCCCTGTGGTCAGGGTGCTGTGTATATTAAAGGTAGGACATGTACTGGTGTGTGTGACATGTCCTGGTAGTGAATTACAGTGCGTTTCGTTTTTCACTATGGAAAGGCTATCTGTCCCATATGATAGAATGTGAGTTTACTTACAACATCTTATGGTCTGCCTTGGACAATGCTGTCTCCACCTCCTTCCAGGAAGCTGGCCCAGAGAGGATGGAACTGGTTTGGGCTGGGCATTGACACTTTCTGCCCAAAAGAACAAAGAGAAACTGAGTATAAATATTGGAGCCCAGACCCCAGAACTTTAGAACTCACTGGAATCAAGGTATCTGCCAAGAAGGAGAGCTGGAGGAATTCCCAAGAGAAGCACTGCCCCTTTGTTGTGTTGTTGCTTTGTTGGGTTGGCCCGCAGTTGCTGCTTCAGCCTCGGGCAGTGAAAGGATTGGACTGAACTTTCTTTACTTGTTGCTGAGTATCTCCAAGGGCTGGAAGTAGAGCTTGCCACCTGTTCTGAAGTCTCCCGGATGGTAAAGACTTCACCAACCTCTGGGTACTGCCTCTTGAACTGTGGTTTCAGTTGCCAAAGAGGGTGGAAAGCAACTGACTCCGCCACAGACTACCTCGCTGGCTCCGTGTCCTGAAGGCTCTGCAGAGGGCACCGCCGAATCTCGCACCGCACCCTGGTTTCACAGACGTTGACCGCTGCTGCTGTTTGCACCAGACCTGTGGCCACCACACTCCAAACCGCTTCGCTTCACTTCGCCTCCCTGGTTTCACGGATGCCATTGCTGCCCGCTGACTTCGACACCTGTGACCGCACCATGGCTTGGGGGCACCGTTCGTAAGTATTGTGATACAACGCCCCTTCCCACACTGCATTTCGGACTGATCGATGCCAGCTCCCTCCAACTGGTATTGTTGCCTGCACTGTGATCTCTCAACACCGCAACAAGCACTGCCTTCACTCCACACCGCAGCCCTGGTCTCATCGATGCCCCTGGACGACCATCACTGAGCCGCATCGTGCACTACAACCTGAGGGCACGGCATTCCGCACTGCTCCACCTGGCGTACAAATTGCTCCCTAGCACTAACACAGGCAGGATTGTTTTTGCATAGGAAGGGGCACCTTTCGTCACCAAAACAATTGAGAGGGGAGTCTTTCTATGTGAACTGCAGAATGTTACACACATGGAAAGAGGAAAAATGAAAACATTTCTCCTTGTTACCACTCCGCTGGAGAGGGGTAAGGTTTTGATGCTGCCCCAGGTTTACAAGAATTTGTAAATCTGAGGCAGCATCAAAATCCATGGGTTTTGCGTGGGAACCCGACGCAAATCCCATGGTTGACACAGAGTAAGGCAGCACAGTGACTTGCTCTGCTATGTCTTACTCCATATCTATGAGGTCATGCAAAGCCATGCAGGGAGACTTTGCACTGCCTCATAGGTATGGTTGAGGTCTTGCGCCACCGGAGCATCAACAAAAGTGATGCTCTGGCGAAGCAAGCTTCTCATAAATAAGCCCACAATACTCTGTACGTTTTTAGGTCTTTCACCATCAGGTGTCTACATATAAAATAATGGGCAGAGCAGATGAAAAATAAATAAAAAAAGTTCTTTCCCAGTGGGAAATGCACTTTAGTACATTATGAAACCTCTATTAGTTATTGTACTGCAGGGGTCTGTGTGTAACCCTAGAACCACAGAATTAAATCTTTATTGGTGCAGTGAAGAATAGTGGTGTGTATTTTAGTGCTAAGATAAGCCTGTGACAGAAAGCACTGTGAATCTGTAAGTAATTGGTTTATACTTGTATTACACACAGGGTAAAATAGAATACTGCAAAACATGCAAATAGTTTTCAAATAAAATGGTGCTTTCAAAATTTAGATTTCAGTTATACCAGAGTGTATGTAATGCAATTTATTTTTTACATAACTGTCCCTTCAAAACCTCTTTAGGGCACTAAGGGCTGTGTAAATACAGTCAAAATTAAGAGCAAGAACTTTCCAGCCCAGTTGTTAACTCTTTGCACTTCCACCCAAAAAAACAAATCTATGTCATCACAAAGACCCGGAGCTGCTCCCAAGCATCCTTTACACTTGCAGATGAACTGATAAGGCACATTTGCATTTCATTCAGCCAAGGAGCTGATAACGATCTAAATTAGCGGTCCCAGGATTGCTGTCTTTTTGCAGGGACAAGGGAAGCTGGGGATTCCGGGACCCCCTTCCCAGGAGTCCACGTCCCCCCTGAGGGTCGCGCCCCACAGATTAAAGACCTCTGATCTAGAGTGTGTGTAGGTGTGAATCCAAGAATCCCCCAAATGGATGATCCAACCCCAATACCTGGCGGGAGATAATGTAAGAGCACGTCTTGGTGAAGAATGCAACCCGATTAGGGCCACCTGGGTCACTCTCGACCTCCACAAGCCTGCCAAGAAATGAAGAGTTGATGACGCTGTAGACAATACAAGCAAACTAGTTGATCCACAAAGTACACTGCAGTGGAGTCTAATCTGACCAGTCTCCTATGATGGCTGATGAGGGACAGACTCTAACAAGCATAAAGTTACATTATATATGTTGTGGAGCTCACAAAGACTGGCCTACTATGGAAAAACACTAGTAGCTGTTGTAATACAATGGGGGTACAGAACATACGTTTCAATTATGCAGCCTGGCACAACCTATCTACAGTCCAAGGTCGTCTGGCTTATCCTCCCCAATAAACAGGTTGGAGAAGGCCTCTATGTAACAGAAAAGGCATGCATTAATGAGCAAGATTCAGCTTTGAAGAAACAAAACTTACCAAGCACCATGTCTTGTAAATGATCAGTAACAGCATCGATTATAATACAAAATGGCGTCTTCAACAGCTAAAATGGTCAAACAGATGTAAACCTAACTAATGTAACATCTGCATTTACTAGTTGCGTATGCATACAGTATGCGTATATAATGAATTAGCTATATAAATGTTAACATAATATCATGTAAAATATGAGTAAAATGGCAAACATACATTTTAATTCTAACAGACCCTCCTTTTAGCATTTATAAGCTAATACAGACATCTTTATTCTTGCTATCAGGTAAAGTTCTTTACAATTCTAAAGGTAGGAAAAAAATATAGAAATGCACATTTTAATGTCAGGTATAATTGTTTATAAATCCAGGTTCCGCTTGTCACTGTCCCACCTCCTGCTTATAGGACACAAACCAATGCAAACTCCATAAATTTGGTGCAAAGCAAAGATTTATTAAAGCCTTCATACCACAGACATGACGCGTTTCGGACTGAAGAGGCCTTGATCACATGACGCGTCTGCAGAGTACTTTCAAATATTTAAAGGGCTAAGTGCATACACACGTGACAATAAACCATCATAGGTATAGACGAATTATGAGTTTCTATGCGTGTGCTCTAAAATGAGATTAAACAAATTGCAAATATTCAGAAATTCAATTATTTGAAGTTACATACATGTTTAAAAACAGTTAATAAGATTACACGTCATTATTTGCACACAGAAGTAAAAACATATAAAGTAACTGTTCAAAAACCATATGCATGTGTTATCAACCTGGCATAATTTTACTGTTGCACTTGATGATAATGTATTCCACCCTAGTGGGCTGTACACCCTTAAGCTGAATTTTTCAAGTTTATTGGTGGAATTAAATTTCCAAACTTATTGTAAAAGCAAGGGTGATTATTTCAAATACTCAATCACAATGCAAGTAAGCAATTGCATGCACAAAAGGTACTCGCATTTTTGATTTTGCTTTTATATACAGTACATGGATATGATTATGGACATGTACATTCAGTACATTAATTGTTTCATACATCAAATACCAGGATATAAAATGCATTGCTACTCTGATTTTTTGCATGATCACACTGCATTGTGCCGTGTGTTGGTAACTAACCGTTGGTGTTACCTGTGTGTATAATTAAGTATACAGCCCCACTGGGCCTTCTTTTACTTTCTTCTATGCTCTAAAATTGTAAAGTGCTTGTGCTGGAAATAACAGTGCCACCTACTGAACTGTCAAGTTCACAGAGTGCTAAGTGTATCATATTTTAAATAAGGTAAACATTAATATTCATATTTATGCTAATGCATAGGGTTAAAGCACCTTAACGAAGGGGGAGGTAAAACTCTTTCTTGATTAGATTTATTTCATGAATGAGAGAGATTACAGGCAGGTAAAGAAATGATGTATTTTGGCTCTAGTTTTCTTAATAAAGCTTCCCAGTTGCCACCTCGTCGCAAAACGGGAATGGCATCAACCACAAAGTATTTAAGGTGACTTAAGTCATTACTGTGGCTGTCCTTAAAGTGCCTTGCAACTGGGTATGTCAGGTGTAAGTTGGAGATTGCCCTTATGTGTTGGAGTATTCTTTTGTGGACTTTCAGTTTTGTACTGCCTAGATACTGCTGTCCACAAGAACACTCCAACACATAAGTTGCATACTATGTTTTGCAGGTCGACAATTTTTTGACGAGCACCGGTTCCTCCTTGAAAGGGATTTTGTAGGTTGGTCTGTTAGACCAAAACCTACATGCACGACAACTTGTGCATTTTACAAATCCCTTTCTTGCTGACAGCCAGTTAGTATTCGATGCAACTTCAGGACTACTTCGTACTAAGGCATCCTTCATAGGCCATGATTTGCCAAAAGTATTGCTAGGATTCTTTGGCAGATTACCCCCAAGTACAGAGTCACTTTGCACTATAGGCCAGCTTTTGTTGATAATTCAACGTAATATGTTGTACTGTTCATTATACATGAGAATAAATCTAGTCTGTTGTTCTGGCATTAGGCTGTCACCTACCTCAACATGGGATTTCTTAACAAGTAGATCCGATTGATTTAGTGCTTTGCTTTTTCAAATCAAAACCAAAGAGGATGATGGACGGAGTGTTGAACATTGCAAGCACTCACCCCCAGTCAACTGATCTGGGTTTAATCCATCATCATTCTTTAGCTCACTCCGCCAACCCAGTTAAGACATGGCCATATGTAAATCAGTCTGACCCTGTGCCTCATGGGAACAGTCCAGCCTGAACTGCCAAGCCATGTCTTCCCTGGACCAGAACAGTGCCACCAAGTGAACTATCAAGTTCGCAAACTTCTATATAATTGTATATATGTATTATATACGTAATAAAACATATGGAAGAAAATGACACTAAACATTAGCAGTACAAGTAACATCAGGAACAGAACCTGCAAGAGAAGTAGTTGAACCAAAAACACCCTCAACAATGTGTAGAATTGTATCAAGCTCCATCTGAAGCATTATTGCTGCATTTTTATCATGAACTGAAATCCTTTTGGGAGAGTGATAAGTAGCACAGTATGAGCAGCATAAGGGAAGAAACTGAATCAAAACATAGCAACAATTTAAAAGGGCAATGAAATATATCACCTTTTCTAGAATCCAACTCCAACCACCAAATAAAGACCAGCTCCAATTGCCGATCTTCATCCCTCCAACATTTTCCAAAATGTCTAAAATATGTTGTGTAATATTCTTTTCCATATTCTTGATACCAACCACACACTACTCTCCTACTATATAGCGCGTGCACCACCGCTCTTGGCTAAAAACAAATCAACTGCATATCTTGTTTGTTCAGGTATATGCACATACTTTCTAGCTGGTTAGTGATGTCACGTAAAGCTGCCATTGTAGAATTGACTAAATCTACAGTTTACACCCAAAATACTCTCCAGCTCGTTCAGCCCTGGCCATGGCAGTGCCACCAAATGTGATAATAGAGGAAAGGATATATCCGAAAGTTACTGTAAGTGTTGACTTCCAAATCGGTAACCCCTTCACAAAATTCCTGGGTCAATGTTCTTTTTACCCATCTTGTATTTGATTTACTGTACCCCAAGAGGTAACACCATTCCCAAGGCCACATCTTCTGTGCTGTTGTACATATTAGGCACCATTTGATAGAAAATAGAGACCTGGGTGTGTATAAAGCATACCCTGATAATCCAATGAAGCGTATCTAGTATTTCTGCCCTCCGTACTAGGGTCATCCTTTTTTCCTAAACGTAATACATTTTTAAATATTATTGATCCAGAACAATTCAGATACAAATAAGCATCAGTACTATTTATTATTGGGCAACACGCAGGATAAATGCCTGCCTCTTGAGTGACACTATCAGAGCTTGATAATGCCAACCCATCAAAGTGACATTTCGTTTATCAATATACAGATTATCACAATACATTTCAGGCATGCAACCTGGGTACCCTGTCCCTCTGAGTTTTCTATAATATAAACAAGGGCCAGGATATCCCATACCAAATTTGCTTTTTGCCACTACAAAATGGGGAAGATGAACATATGTATAATTCACCGACGATAATGGGTAAGCATTCTATAAATCTGTAACAGAGTCAGTGGGATAAAAAGCTGGGTTATCTCCGAAAAACTTCCTTTGCCTATCTAAGAAAATATTACTTTGCGTAGGTCTTTTACTACGATCTGAAGAGACAATCCGATATAAAGCACATGATGGGGTATCACCAGAACACATCAGGGCCTAAAACATTTCCCCTCCCACCAACAAGAACAGTAATATGAAAACAATACAGAACACCTTCTTTTTGAGCAACCAATCGAAACTGAGTTGCCCCGGCTGCAGGGCAACAAAAGGCTGTTCATCTTCTATAATGGGACGACCAAACAGATACATGTTCGCTATAGATTTACAAATAGAATCACCAGAGAAAGAGATGTCATGTGAAGGAACCAACAATGGAAGAGACACAAAAAAAGAAAAAAAGAGAAAAAACATTGAGAAGATCAGTGACCGTTACAAGCCTCCCTGGTAGACTTCTATTGTTCAATCCTCAGTGGTGCTATTGAGCACTCCATGTTGGAGCCACAGTGTTGCAGCCCATCAGCAAATGTTCACTGTTCTCAGGATAGGGTGTTCTCCCTCCTTGGACGATACCCTCAACTTATCCTGTCCTGCTTCACAGACAATGTACCATTCTTCTGATCACAAGTCTATTGGGAAAAAGCAGAAACAAGGAGAATGTTCAATAATCTTATCCACAAAGTCCATCCCTGCTACACTCATTTCCCTTTTGCTGTATTATCCTTCCATCGAGGACGCAAATTGTACCTTTCGACTCTACGTACTGTCTCAACACGGATAAGAATGTGAAATTCAGGGGATGTTGGAGACCGAGACTTAGGCTCCAGCGGATTAGATGAAGAAGAAGCTGGGCAGCCCTGATTTCTGGGGGAACAGTCACTTCCAGCACTACCTCACTCTCTTTCTCTGTCTGCGTCCAAGTCAACTGGGCATCAAAAAAGGGAACAAAATGTGGAACCTTCTCTTTTTCGTGGTCCCTTATCCCCTTACGAACCCACCAGTCATAGGGAAGGGGAAGCGGCACTCACCAACAGTGAGAGGTATGGATCCAATACTTCTGTCCGTCAACCCTCACTGCTGATATGATCCTTCCATCTGGATTTCAAGCTGTCTCGTCTCTGGAAGTTCTTAACAAGGATGTAGTCTCCAGGCTGTATGGTACTAGAGGCAAAGTTTCATGTATCTGTTGATGAATAGGACATAACAAGGATGTAGTCTCCAGGCTGTATGGTACTAGAGGCAAAGCTTCATGTATCTGTTGATGAATAGGACATAAACTTTTAGGGAGATCACATATATAAATGACAAGCAGAGGAAAATCAATTTCAGAAAACCTTTTTGGTCTAGGGACGTCCCACACATTTGTGGGATGGCCAAAGCCCACCTTGTATGACAATAATCCAGTTCTAGAATGGGCTGTCATTAGGGTGGACAATAGAGCAAGGGTTAATGCATCTGGCCATTACAACCCTGCACTTTCCTTAATCTTAGCCAATTTTAACTTGAGAGTACCATTCTACTTCTCAACTAAGCCTGCTGACTGAGGATGATTTGCTGCATGGAATTTTTGCTTGATGTGCAGATCATCGCACACCAATTGGATCACTTTTGCTTTAAAGTGACTTCCATTGTCACTCCAAATCAAACGGGGCAAACCGTAGTGCAGAAAGACCTCCTTAATAAGAGCCTTGGCCGTCGCTATGGCTATGTTTTCTTTCGTTGGGTAAGCCTGAATCCATTTGCTAAATGCACAAACAACCACTAGCACATATTTCAAATGATTAACGTGTTGAATCTTGATGTAATCCATCTGGAGTACCTCAAAAGGGAGAGAAGGTGGCGCAAAATTACCAGAAGGTATAGAGGTACCTTTTCCAGGATTGTGCTTCATACATCTCATACAGGGTATCACTAGGTGCGCAGCAATACGAAAGTCTTCTCATAATCAGGCGTACCAAGCGCAGGTTCAGAGCAAAGTGAAACTTTTAATTGCTCAAAAGCATCCTACATTCATGCGTCCAGGGCAAAGGTTCATGCACATCTTTAGTTGTTAGGCGAAGCAAAGGCTGTATTAACAAAGAATAAGCAGGTATCCAGTGTAGAAAATACGAGGTGATGCCTTTGAAAGCACGCACATCTCTCTGAGTCACAGGGACAGGCATCTTAACAATGGTATCAACTCATTCAGGTGTTAGCCTCCGACCCTCTTTCGACAGCAGGTGACCTAAATAGGTGACCTGCTGTTGACAATATTGGAATTTGGAAAGGGAAACTTTATATCTTTTGTTTGCCAAATGCTTTAACAATTTAACAGTGGAATCCCAACAACCTTCTTCGGTATCGGAGGCTATCAAAATATCATCCACATACTGCAATAATACATTACCTGTTGGAAGAGAGAGAGAGTCCAATTGACTTTTCAAAGCTTGGCTATAAATACTGGGACTTTCTGGATACCCCTGAGGGGCTCACCAGAATTGGAAGCTTATACCAGCCAGAGCAAATCCAAAAAGATACCTACTGTCTGGATGGATAGGAATACTAAAGAAAGCATTTTTTAAATCAATCACAGAAAATTATTTAGCAGTGGAAGGAATCATCGTCAAGAGGGCAGTAATATGTGGTACCACCAGGAACTGGGGAACTACTATCTTATTAATTACGCGGAGATCAATCACAAAGCAATACACATCAGGATGTGCATCAGGGGTATCCAAAGGTGCCATCTTAAGAATAGGGAGAATGGGGCTATTGCATAAATTCGATACTGTCTCCTCAACCACCCCCGATTTGCTCAGGTCCTATATAATCTGCATTAAAGCCTGCTCCCCTGCTTTTGATATTGTATACAGGGGAGTATGAGGGAGCACAACGTTATCTTTGACCTTCATTGAAACTGGTGGTATCTGCAACAACCCCACATCCATTTCCCGTGTGCCCCACAATGAGGACGGGACATCCTTAAATTCAACAGGAAGTGGCACATCCTTTGCCAAACACTGTTTTCCACTAACCACATTAGGTCCAATAGTCATGTAAACACCATCCGGGGAACAATAAATAGTAGCATGTAACTTTTTCAACAAATACAATCCTAATAGATTTTCCCCACAATTCACCGTCAACAAAAATGGGGAGTCCACATCGAAAGGAACAACAGTCAAAGCAAGAGGTTTGGAAATGGGGCTCACAACCGGTACGCCTGAAAAACCTACTGGAACATTATTACATCCATACAGGGCTGCCCTGGGGACCAGTGAACAAGAAACAGAGTTATTCATTGCACCTGCATCCACCAAAAAGTTCTGTGCAAATCTACCGTGACAGAAGGACCACGCTGATCTACAGAAAATTGGACTGATCCCTTTTCCTGTCCCCGGCTGTCCTAACCGCTGGACATCCCTACAATTTCATCCATATCATAATCTTCATGATAGTGTTGCCTTCCTCGGGGGTAATCAAAATAGTTCTGATCAGAACGACCCTCCAAGGATGTACCTACTTGAGCCTCATCCCTGCCAATCTCATAATGGCCCGTTCCACCCCAACCCTGCCCTCTAGGTAATGCAAGTTTCTACAACAAATCTGGATTCTCACTTCGCAAATGTTTTTTTTTGCAATATGCACACTAATTCTGCCCTAGGGGTGCACCACGTTTACCAGCACCCCATGACCTTTGAGCCGGACCAGTGCCCAATCCCCTTCCGGAGCCTCTTGCAACCTGGTGCAGCAACACCCTTGTTTTCAAATCCTTACTCTTCTTTTCCATCTTGTCCTTTTCCTCATTTTTTCGATGCTCATAGTACTGAGCCATACTCAATATCACCAAAGGGGAGGAGGTAGTCCAAGTGCTCTCCGAAGCTTTGAACCAAGCCGCAATCTCTGGAAGCAAATTTGTGACAAACCTGTTAACAAACAAACAAACACCACCTTCAACTGACAAATCCTGTCCACTGAAATCCAACAACACCCCTTCAAACCCAGTAAAGAAATCATTCAAACTCTCTTCTTTCTATTGACGACATGCTGTTAGCTTACCCCAGTTTACTCATCTGGGTGGGATAAGAGAATGCATATAAGTGATGATACGACTTGGCAAAGCCAGAATCTCAGCCCTACGTTTTTCCCGGGGCTTTCGCTCCTTATCCCATGCTGTAATCTCATCCCATGAACCACCCAATTCCACCCTGTGGTCCTGTGTATGGACCTGCCTCCATATATCCACCGGCACCAACAGCCCAAAAACATCTCACTATCTGCTAGAGTCATAACTGATGAGGAGGCAGCCTCAGTTAATGCTTTATAATGAGCTGTAGGGTTTTTCCTAGGATCCGGTAACTGACTCTTAAGCGCTAGCACCTCACTTCTCTTTCAAAGGGTATAGACCCACTGTTCCTGAAAATGAGCCGCTACCCGCTGTTGCACCACCTCCCCACTCTGGTTATGCTGTTCGGGCTCTCTGGATGAAAATTAGGATGCACCTCCCTCATCGGAAATTGGAATACACTAGTCAGAGTACGCTGATGTAATCTTTCTCGATAACCAAGTAGTGTCCCAACATTTCTGAGAACTTCTGCAGGGCCATACCAGCTGAATATACACGATCTCAAATGTTATAAATAATTTGAGGAGCTGTACCTCCAATACCCTTTTCCAACAAACCTATAAAATTAGCCAAAATATGCTGAAGAGTAACCCTGGGCAGAGAACTACGCTCCGTTCGTGAATTTTCGGCAACTTCGCACTTCGTGGCGAGCGCGAAGTTGTCGACTACTTCGCAATCAACAGCGTAGCGTAGTCATTTTTCTTCCTCGCGCGCTCAATAGCATTCTCGCGTGCGCGGTAATGACTTACCGTGGTTCTGCGTTCGCTTTCTCGCTTTTCTCTCGTGGTCGCATTCGCTACGATGTTTGGAATCCGGCCGCACAATCCCATGCGACTTTGAGAACGCGAATACGTCATTCGGACACGCGAACATGTCATTGGGACGTGCCATCCTCCTTGCAGCGCCATGTTGGTAAGATCGCGTTTCCGAACACGCAGAAACTGCAATCTGGCGCAGAATATCTCCCGAGCATGTTTAAATCTTCTCAAAAATTTTCATTTAACCCCTCAGATTGTGATTTGGCTGTATTTTTTGGGGCTAGGAGTCCTATTTTTTATTCTAAAATTTTTTTCAATAGAAAGGAAGTGCCCCTGAGTCTCCAACTTCCTGTTCCTGTCCACCAGGCTCCTCCCAGTGCTTTGTCAATGTGGTGTTGTTCACTTTCATTTGGATTTAGAGCTGGAAGGATTACTCTTTGTGTATCTCTGCTGCATCATAGCATTTAATTTAATTTATTGAGGAATTTTGGATTTGAACTTTTCTTTTACAAGTAAGTTTGAGAATTGAGAATTGGTGTACTGTAAATGTTTTTTTTTTTAACTACAGTTTTCTGTGCTTCTCAATCTTTCTTAAAAATTATTATTGAGGGAGGCCTGTACTTTCATGAGGGGCCAAGTTGTATGTGTTTGAAATTTCATCCAGTACGCCTAGAGGTACCCAAGGGTCCACCCATGTTTCTGTTGTGTCTGTGGCATTGGATTTATTTGCATACTATGTTGTAGTGGAATTTAATTTTTTTCTAAAATTAGGTAACCCTAGTAGTTCATGTAGTTAGTGTAGGCCTGCTTGAGTACATTTACTTTCTGTGGGTGGCTTGGCCAGGTGGTGGTGGCCATTTTGTGTTTGGAGCCACTGTGTTTTTTTTGCCATAGGCCTCCAAGCTTGTGGCCTACTCTGCCAGTAGGCCCAAGGGTACTACTAGAGTCCTCATGTGGGTGCATGAAAGTTGTTCAACTGATTTTGGGTGTTTAAGTTGTAAGTGTTACATCATAGGTCATGGATGGCTTTGGATTGATTAGCAAAATGTTTTTTTGGTGGTGAATTGCAGGTTTTGGGTGTGTGTTGGATAATATGCGCACTAGGTAACGCTAGAATTCAGCTCGCGTAGTTTTGGTAACTTTGCACTGGGCTAAAACGCGACCATACAGTTTTTGTCCTCTTCGCGCGCTCAATGTGCGTGCTTGAGCACGCGATAATGACGTTTTGTACATTCGCGCTGCCGAACACGGCGAATTTGCATTCTCGCAAGCTATATCTCCCGAGTTGCCTAAAACGTTCCCGAAAATGTAGATGCTGTTCATTTTGCTAAAAGAAACTCCTCAGGTTGTCATTTGCTTGTAGTTTTTGGAGCATGGACCACTTACTGTTTCTGTCCTCTATGTACTTTGTTATTATTTGAGGGTGGCCTGACTTGTGGGCGGCTTGGCAGCCATTTTGTCAAGCAGCCAACCATTGTCCTTTTGCCATAGGAATGTATTGTCTGTCTTCTCTTTCTTTTCATGTTTTTGTGGGTGGCCAGGCCATGTGGGGGCGGCCATTTTGTGTTTGGAGCCACTGTGTTTTTTTTTGCCATAGGCCTCCAAGCTTGTGGCCTACTCTGCCAGTAGGCCCAAGGGTACTACTAGAGTCCTCATCATGTGGGTGCATGAAAGTTGTTCAACTGATTTTGGGTGTTTAAGTTGTAAGTGTTGCATCATAGGTCATGGATGGCTTTGGATTGATTAGCAAATTGTTTTTTTGGTGTTGAATTGCAGGTTTTGGGTGTGTGTTGGATAATATGCGCACTAGGTAACCCTAGAATTCAGCTCGCGTAGTTTTGGTAACTTTGCACAGTGCTACAACGCGACCATACAGTTTTTGTCTTCTTCGCGCGCTCAATGTGCGTGCTCGGGCACGCGATAACGACGTTTTGTACAGTTCGCGCTGCCGAACACGCCAAATTTGCATTCTCGCGAGCTATATCTCCCAAGTTTCCTAAAACGTTCCCGAAAATGTAGATGCTGTTCATTTTGCTAAAAGAAACTCCTCAGGTTGTCATTTGCTTGTAGTTTTTGGAGCATGGACCACTTACTGTTTCTGTCCTCTATGTACTTTGTTATTAATTGAGGGTGGCCTGACCATGTGGGCAGCTTGGCGGCCATTTTGTCAAGCAGCCAATCATTGTCCTTTTGCCATAGGAATGTATTGTCTGTCTTCTCTTTCTTTTCATGTTTTTGTGGGTGGCCAGGCCATGTGGGGGGTGCCATTTTGTGTGACCTTCCATCGTGGTTTAGTTTTTTTGCCGCAGGCCTACAAACTTTTGTGATTTTTTTCTGCCAGTAGGCCTAGAGTCCCAGAGATAGTCAGCAGGATGATTGATGTAGCGTTGTCCATTTTGTCTGTTGAATTTAACATCATTTAGGGCATGGGTGGCAATGCATTGAATTTTCAAATGTGGTGTTTGGGGAGTTATTTGTTTGGGTAAAAAAAACTCTAAATTCCTTTGTTGTTTGTCAAACCTTGTAGCCATGGGGATTTTCTTTTTTGCATTAAGCTGTAATGCAGGCATCCTCATTTTTCTGGCCATATAGGGAGGGATATAGGCCTGCTTGACTTTATTGTTTTCTGGCCTTTGCCCTTTACCCATGTACCTGTGATGAGAGTGCCCATGTGGAGCTGGGGTGGTAGTAGTAGTGTGCTGTTTTGTTTTTGACAAATTGGCCTGTGTCTTGCCGTTGTTCCTGTTGGCTTACTACTGTTCACATCCCCATTGCTATCTGCTGCAGGTCACTGATGCTGCATTCATCCGAAATGATGCACAAATTAAGGATAAACAAGTTCCACTTCCACTACATTAGCTTTTTAGTTCTTTGCTATTCTTACTCTTACTGGTTGTACTAATACTTCTAGTAGTAATTAAAATTAAAGCTAAAAAAAATCCACATTCGACTGATGTTGTTAACTAACTTCTGCCTTCTTTGCTTGTAGGTGCTGAAGAGGAGGTGTCATCATTCATCGCCTGTTCTACTGCCAGACGGACGTCCTTCTGTACTACGTCACGTGTGGTGTGACTAACCTGACCAGACATCATTCTCAGAAACTTGTGCAACTGAGTGCTGCTGCTGACATCTGAAGAAGATGGGCCCAAAGAAAGCAGGTACCAGGTCCTCCAAGACCAAGAAAGTAGCTTAGAAGAAGGAAGAACAGAAGAAGGAAGTGACACTTAAGTCTGTTGTTGACCCGAAAACCTTTTTTGGGCTAAAAAAAGTACGCCTGCAGCAGCAGTGACCGGGGTCCAAGCTGGGGCCAGCACCTCCGCATCAGTGGGCCCAAGCCACCAACCCAGGCCCAAGCAGATGAGTGGGGAAGAGGTAGCCAGCCTAATGGTGGAAAGCAGTGATACTGAGCCTGAGCTGAACTTATCGCTATCTCAAAGTGGTACACATTCCACGCAAGAGGGAACACAGCAGAAAAGTGGTGAACAACAACCAGCGCCCGCAATAGGTACATGTTCAACCTGAGCCACCACCCGCAATAGTAGTTGTTCAACAACAACCACCTCCCGCAATAGTAGATGCTCAACGAATAGAACAACCACAACCACCGCCCGCAATAGTAGTTGTTCAACAACCACCTCCCGCAATAGTAGATGCTCAACGAAAAGAACAACCACAACCACCGCCTGCAATAGTAGGTGTCCCACAACCACCGCCCGCAATAGTAGATGTTCAACGAAAACAACAACCACAACCACCGCCTGCAATAGTTGTTGTTCAAGAACCACCACCGGCAATAGTAGTTGTTCGTCCTCCCGAAGTCGAGGCAGTTCAGGAAATTGAGCCTGATGCTGAGCAAGAAGACGAGGCAGCACCTCATGCAGGAGATCTATTGTTTTCCAAATCCCCGCCAAGGAAAAGGAGGGTTAGTTCTTTGAGTTCTTCGCCAAGCATCCCTTCTGATGATCTTGATCTAATTGGGAGCCACAGCAATCTCAGCATGAGAGGGAGAGACATCCCAAGAAGACCAGGCTAGGGAAAAGGAAGGCTCCAGGAAGCCTACCACTTATGGAGTGCGATGTTGAGCAGCCAGATAATGATGGTGATGATGAGTCAGACCCAGTCATCACAAGCATTACTCCCTGAGGACATGGAGACCAACATTTTAACCCTATCAAGAATGGCTGCGACTAGGGATGTAGCACGCATACCACCAACACAGGCCACACCAAAACTACCTCCAGCTTCCATTTTTACATTTGCACACAGCCGGCAGCGTCCTACATCCAGCACAAGTTCCACCTCAGCAGAAGTAGGTAGTGGTACTACTGCGCGGCCTCATAGTGAAATTCACCACACAACAACCTCCAGTTCATCCGGCATTGGAAGTGGCACCTCTAGCAGGAGACAAAAGTTAAGCTCCCCAGTGTGGGACTTCTTTACAGTTAGCTCAAATGAGGAGAACATTGCTATATGCTCCATTTGTCATTCCTCTGTTAGTCCTGGTAAGCTTGGTACAAACTATGGTACCGGATCTACTGTTTTGCCCATGTTGTTACCTTGCAGCTTGTTGCAGTAAGAAAGACACCTTTGAGGCCACATGAGTGTTGCATACAACTAAAGAGGTTGACTTACTTACTTACAGTATTGTTAATCCCTTTTGCTTATCTAATGTTACACTTTTTTGGCATGACTGCTATAAACTGGCATAGTTATTCACTGTCTAACGTGCAACATTTTTCTCCTAGGCAGATGAGAAGATTCCCTTCTACGAACCAGAGATTAGCAGAGCTTTCGAAAGATCCATGTGTAACCAGTATACGTTCAACGGTGAGGGGTCTCCCACAGTTCCCACAGTTCTCTATCGTGCACTAGTTGTACAAAAATGTATAGTATTTAATCTTCTTTATTGTGCATGGTGGAGCTGGATGTTTTTCATGGAACAACTTACAAGTTACAACAATACAAAGCTTGTTGTTAAAAAAAAATAAAGTTTTTGAACTTGCACATAGACTCTGTGGTATATTTTGAGTGTCTGGGGTGTTGTGGACTTAAACGAGTGAGTGAGCGAAAGGGTGTTCTTCTGTTCTGCGTTGTGTAAGAAAATCATTGGGTATATCTAACTATCTTCTTGTGGGGGTCGGGACGGAGTGGGACAAATGACTATGACTGAGACACTTAGGTAGGTAGACTGTCGTTGAATTGTGGGTTCTTCTGACTGAGTTCTGTGACTAGGGTGCAAGTAAGGTCCAACCTCCCTATCACCAACATCCTATTTTCTTGTGCATAGTTCTGTATGTGCCTGTGCAGAGAATAACCGCAACAGTAGTAGTAGTGTAATAACCTAAGAACAATTAGTAGGCAAACATCTGGTTGCTCATTTTTGGGGTGGGAATTGACAAAGACTAGAGATTACAGATGACAACGCAAAAGACAGGAGTGGACCCAGTGGCTACAGCTATTCTATCACAGCTTTATTCCAAAGAAAAGCATACCTTAACTAAAGAGTGGCCAACAGGGCAAGCTTAGCTAAAGACAGTCTAATAGTAGTAGCACAAAGAGTCATCGGGCAGAGGCAGTTTGAAGGAATTTAAACTAGTCAGGGATGGCATTAGATACCCAAAATTTGGAAAACAAATTGAAAACCAAAGAAGGTTTAGCTAACATTTAATTAGGAAGGAGGCTTAATAGGTTTGAAACAATAAGGTGCGTTAAAAAGTTAGGGAAATATAATTCATAATAATATAAGCACTGGAGGACTTACTGGGGCCAGCAGCAGGATCCTCGGTAGAGGAGCGCTCCTCTGGTGGTTGTCCTGCCGACTCGGACCCCGTCTTCGTGCCCCTGGGTGGTGCTGATCATGTAAGAAATAATAAAGAAAGAGAAACATTGAGTGCTGTGAAACAAATACATCATTCAAAAATCCTCTCAAACATTTTAGGAAACAACAATTGCAATAAAATTTAATTCGAAGTCTAAATGACTACTGGCTTGCAGGATTCAAAAACCGTCTACTTATAGAACACTAATCAAATGTTCCATAAACATTCTGATTGCAGAATATACTAACGAAGCCAGTACCTCCTGACCTACACCACCTATTCCAGAATCCAGCCGGGCCAATTGTTCAGTAAGTCTGCATTTCCATTTTTTTTTTTGCCCGCAAACATGCATAGATGAGATGGAGGAGTAGGACACATGCATTAATTTGTGCATACACGAAATTGTTGGTTGCTTGCGTCATATGAAGTGCTACTGACTGACGTGACAATGCTATTGCTGCTAAGCCTACCACTCAGTAAACAAACTGCAATCCGGTTCTATGGAGGGGTGGGATAAATAAGAACTAACTAAGCACTCAGTGACAGAGGAGGTGCCGCGTCCTTTCAGACCGTTATGAAAATATGAACTAATACTATCTATCCACCACTATTTCACTAAAGGACAATATAAGGACTAGACTCTAGCAATAGCATTAACTAACTTCAGTTCTCTAAAGTTAACTCTAACATCAATAATCACCAGCCCAAGCTAGCGCACAGTTACAAACCAGTAAGAGAAGTGGCGAGCGAGCAGCACATGTGTCATACGGTAAAAGAAGATTTTGAGACGGAATTGATCTGCAATGTAACTAAGCGCACAAGTAATCGTGTTACTTATTCGTCCAAGAATTATACACAATACTTATACTACTATATATACATATATTAATATTACTAGCTACTCCCCAAGCCCCATGACCTCGACACCTAGCAGGTCCAACAGGTCCTGCTCCCTGTCCAGAATGTCTGCCCACCGGTGGGCCAGCTGCTGGTAGGTGCGCCGGATATCCGTGCGGCGGAAGACTTCCCAGCGCACCTTCGCCCACCGGCGGTGACGCTCCTCTGGGAGGTAACCAGAGCCTGGCCTGCCGCCTGCTGCCAAGGTTAAGGGGAGGTGGCGCTGCATAAAAAAAACAAGGGCGGCCACCTCCGCCTCCCCGAAAAGATTCCGGGCCTTCACCCCTGAAGGTTGCATTCTGCCGCAAGGCAGCCGGCTCTTGGGCGCAGGCGCCTTGCCCTTCGAACCGGTTCTGCTGCTCCCCTTTGCCATGGTTCTGGGGTGGAGGTGGAAAAGAAAAGTTAGAACAAAAGGAAAAAAAGTTAGGGGGAAGAAGTAAGAGTAAAATAAAAAAGTAGAAAAGTTTAAAAAAAGGTGAAAAAGTAGAAATAAAATGCAAAATATAAACTTAGGGACAGAGAAAGATAGATGATAAGTAAAAAAAGTAAGAAAAACTGTGAAAATAAGTAAAGATTGCACAGATATAAGGTGGATAGAAAACTAGGCCCAGAACCATAGCATAGAGTGTGAAAAACAAGATGGCCGCGCCCATCGCGACCACGTGGGTAAGTTCGCGCGCAATTTCACGCGAACAAGCACTTTGTCAGCGTGAACAAGTAGTTGTGTTCCCGAACAAGACGTGCACCGCGCAAACACGATATACGCGACCGGGAAGAGGAAATAGGGGACGCGAGCGGGTGGGACAATTGAAAAAACAAGATGGCCGCGCCCATAGCCCACCACATGGGTAAGGTCGCACGCTACAATCCCCCGAACACGCAGACAGCGCCCCAAGCGCTCCCGAGCAAGAAAAACGGCTCGCTAACGGGACCAGCAAGTTACTACGCATGCTCGCGAAGCTCGCGTAGTGCGAGAACGTCTTTGCGTAGCTTCGCGTAGCGCGACTACGCGTACTACGCCCAGATGTTGTTGTACAAACGGATCAAAATTTTCAATCACACTCTATAATATCCTCCACATTATAAATCAGACTCCGAGCCCACTGTGCTGCCTGATTTGCAACCATCCTTTTTTCTCCTCTTCTCCCACATCAGTTCGAATCAATACCCGTTCCATTCGCTTCCGCCCTGCCATCCAATTCCTTCCATCTGGCCCTCGCACCTACATCCAAACACTACACAACACTCCGACTGAAATGTCTGTGGAGGACACAAGAGATACAGATGCAGATGACAGTGTCAGCAATGGCTATGTGGTAGGTATAAGGGAAGGAGGAAAAACATGAACAGAAACAGAAGACACTGCGGGGGTGCTTGCAGTCACCACACTCACAGGTTGTAAAATTGAAGGGGAGACAGATAGGGCTGGAGCTGAAGCTGTTTAGTCTGCAGAAAGACCAGAGGTAGACGAAGGAGCAAAAGAAGACTGAGACAGCGGGACAACACCATATATTCTCTGCGGGGCATAGGGAGTTGGGGGACGAATTTCTAGCAGATCCTCTACAAAAGGATCCTCATCCTCTCGAACAACATAAGCCTTATAACATTGTAATCAAAACTTCCTATCTGCACACTCAATACCTTTTTCAGTTTGTTCCTTATCATAAGCTACAGCTTTCTGAACCACTGTTTTCATTTCCTTCTTCATAGACTCCTTCTTGGCCTGTATACTCCTCTGCTTGGCTTCCTTCTGACATACCTGCAAAGTATCAAACATCGACTGCCTAGTTCTTCTAATGAATAATTTGTCCTGTAAATAATTACATTTTTGTTCTTCAAAGGTACCATCCAATGGCCACTGAAGCTCGGTATTGTCCTTTGTATACTTGTGCCATAACATACGAAACATAATAGGGCCAATACCGTGCTTCACATACATCTCCGTATTTAGAGTGCCTCCTGGAGGCGCAGGCTGCCTTTCTTCCAGCCGATGCTCAGCAGAACAGCAGCGGCACCCCAAGCACCTTACTTTACTCCAACAAGGCATCCGAGCATCAGATACATTCACTATTCACTCAAACAACACACACACACATGCAATAAAAACACACACAAACAAAAGAGTTCTCAAAAGCAGTCCTCAGCCTGCACCAAGACAAGTTGTTGTATGTCGATTTAGATTCCGTATGAATTTTCCCGATTCATGCCCTTATATAGGTACATTTCACATTGCCCTTATATAGGCATAGAAATCCAGCCCTTATTTAGGCATAGCCCATGCTACCCAAACACAGGCATGGCTCCTTCCATCCGTTCATCTACGTCACAATGATTTCTTGGAAAACCAGACTCGTAAGCCGTTAGGGACTTCCCCTTGCTTGGATATTGATTTCTCCAAGAACTCATTTATTATGCATGAACAACTATTCCTTAGTGGTTCGTTCATGACGTTCATATGCCCGACTTAATGTCAAAGCTGGCATTCCTAAACACCTTCAAGGTATAAATATACCTTCACTTGATATGGCAAAGCACAGTGTGGTTCAGTGCAGTTCGACTACCTACTTACACGACGCAGCTCACTACAGCAAGTGCCGAAAAAAGCCAACTCTCCAGCTGACTCACTGACCAAGAAGCTGTCATCCTCCTGCTGAGAATCCAGCTCCAGTGTTTCTGACTCCCCTTGCCGGGTGTTGGGAAATCGAGTCCAGAGACAGAGATACCAACCTCCCTCATTCTAAGGTATGGAGCTGATTAGAACCTAGAGAAACCTTTGGCAATTCTTGGCAAAACTAAACCTATACTAAGGCAACACTTACTTCTTCCCTGGTACTAGACCTAGGTTAGGTACATTGATGTAGGTGTATTTTAGAAGCACCAGTTGAGTATTTAAGCCTGTGTTATTTATGTATGTATTTTTATATATGTCATAGCGATAAAATGCTATTACAGTATTATTTTATATTACTGTTCTTGCTTTACGCATTATACTTTGCAGTCTGTCTAACATTTGTAGCAGTTCATATCTCTTGCATGAGAAATAAGACTGTTCAATAAATCCTTTTATTGAAACACCTGTCTCACTATTTCTGTGCAACTCTGTAGAAACGAAGCATGCACGATTGACTGAGTGAAATAGTTATCAATTGTTTCCACGACTCTGAAGATATTATTCCGGTTCTAGGAGGAAACAAAGTTTTTTTTATTTTATTTTTTATTTAAGAAGTTTTCTATAGCGCTGGCCTGACCCGGGGGTATCGGAGCACTTTACAACAGGAGGGAGAGAAAACATAATCATATACAGTTTGAGAGAAGAATAAACATGCTCATAAGTGTTAAAAAAATTACAATTGTGATGAGCGTCCGAGGTGCGCCATATAGGTAGAGAGGTCTAGGGGTCCAAGGTGCGCCATTGAGGTAGAGAGGGTTAGAGGTAATCTCGATACATAGACAAAGATTAAGGCTGAGAGATTTCTCCGAGCGGCAATAGAGCAAGGCGACGGGTTGGGGAGAGGGGGTGAGGTAAGCAGTGGATGTGCATTACCAGATAACTGACAGCTGGAGGCTTGAGAGTCACGGATTTCAGTTCGGGAAGGCACGGTTGAGGTAGAAGACTTTTAGGAGGCTTTTGAGTTTTGCAAAGGAGGGGGTGGTTCTGATGACCACAGGGATGGATTTCCAAATTTTAGGTGCTTTTCCTGCAAAGGAGCGGGCTCCGGAATTTGTTTGCACATTTTTAGGGGGACGAGTATTAGGGAGACTCCTGAGGCTTCTAGACTGGCCGGTTTTCTTAAGTTTAGAAGATAGGTAATCTGGTTTCCCTGTGTGCAGGGCTTTGTGCGTGAGGCATGCAGTTCTGAAGCTGGCACGCAATTCCACTGGGAGCCATTTAGTCCTCTGAGAGCGGGAGGAATGTGGTCATATTTTTTTACTCCGGTGACCATTCTGGGAGCTGCATTGAGGGTTGTTTTGAGTGGCGCTAGGTGGGAGAGAGCTGTCCCGGAGAGGACTGCGTTCCCACAGTCGAGTATGGACAATACAAGTGATTGGGTGGCTTGTTTGAAGTCCAAGGGTGGAATGTGGGGTTTAATTTTGTTGAGAAGCTTCAGGTTGAGAAAGGCACTTTTTGCGGAGTTCCTGATGTGGTTGGTCATGGTTAGCGTGTGATTAAGGGTGATTCCAAGTGATTTTACAGAGCTTGCCAAGGTGAGGTTACCGTTGAGAGCATCGATTGCTTTCAGCCATTCAGCGATTTCTGTCATGTTTATGCGGTTGTCAGAGACTAATCCCTTCTTGTTTACTCGAGAAAGTTTCTAGTGACCTCTGAGTTAGCTGGCACACACAATTAAGTTTAGTATACTCGATAGTGACATACTGACCTAAGTCCTATGTCAAAACTATAGTGTATATTATTCCAATGCTCAGAGCCTATTGGGAATATAGGAACTACACTACATGGCGCCCTGTGTTTGGTAAGGAAATAATTCAAAGCTAGATACTGAAGTAACTCAGTTGTGCTTTTCTCAGATACCCCATACTCATAATACTCCAATAGACGTCTGGAGTGGGTAAGGGATAATATCTGACATAGCTGAGTAGGATAAAAATCCTATGTATTAGCTTTTTGGTTTGTTCAACATTGAAGGATACAGTGTTCCAAAATATTGTGCACGTTATCTTTGTTTCTTTGAAACTTGCTCTGCAGAAATTCATTAAACAATGTCGAATAGCAGCAACAACACCAAAACCGATGGAGCTGCCGCTGATCCATCCGATGCAGCTCCTAAGTTTACAGGTTTTCAAGAAACCGACAAGGATGCTAAAGCAATTCCTCTAAATTTAAGGAAAGCCATCACTATAAAAGTTATGAAACATGGCCTAACATTGAGAGGTGGTAGGGCAGTTTTTTTGATAGAGGCACATGAATATCACCAGACAGAGGTATTCTATTCATGGATAGTCTTCCCAGAACACATATGTTTCACTTCTACAAAGAAGATGAACCACCAGAGGAATATATTAATTCCGAGGATATTGAAATTCCACTCACATACCAGGAGCATGAGCTCTGGTTTAAAGGTGCCCTAAAACATTTAAATCATATAACCAGGCTCGGTCCACTAGGTAGACCAGGAGCTACATGGCCAATTTTATCCGGCTACTCACCTCATCCTGACATCTAAGAAATGTCAAATGAGGAATTATTAGCTCAATTAAAAAAGTTAATCAAAATCTGTAGACAATTGGTTCAATACGTTATACGGACTCTCACAGTACAACCTGCAGCAGTTATTCCACAACATACCTCTCATCAGTGGAATACACTAAGAATTACACCGCAGACTTTACACTCAGTCAAAGGTAAATTACCTGCAAAATGTGAACAACTTTAATTCTGGATAGCTCAAAAAAATCATTCAAATCAAAGCAGTATTTCCTAATACTAGCCCTCATGAGAAACACAGAATTTTAACAATCGGTTTATCAATGGGGATCACACCACATCTGGAGGACTGCACCACTTTGGGTACAACCGTCTCTGCAATGTACACTAAAACACATGGTGTCCCGTCTATGGCAGTAATACCCCACATCCTGAAACAGATTCAAAATTAATACGGGGCAGAGCCTGCTTTAATTTTGGGTATGAAACTACTGAAGGATTTCATACAGGTCTCAGCAATAATATTAGCTAATATT
The DNA here is from genome assembly GCF_964261635.1 of Lissotriton helveticus. NCBI lineage: Eukaryota > Metazoa > Chordata > Amphibia > Caudata > Salamandridae > Lissotriton > Lissotriton helveticus. Next base: position 588,963,599 of record NC_136071.1, read on the forward strand.
AAAGGAGAAGCAGCATCAGTGGCCATCTGCCAGAAATTGAGGAAATTTGACGAAACTGAGCAACCTCTAGAACTAGCCAGAATAATTGAAAAATCCTATGAAGAATTAGGCAGAGACAGTCTAGGTGGCAAACCATGTAAACCACAACTGTCTGAAAGTCCTGAAAAGGTCTTTACTAAAAACACTCCTACCGCTTCTAAAAAGAACTGGGAAAATAGCAACAAACTTCTAAACAGAAGGGTTCTCATTCCCGAGCGAGGTTTCCTCAAATGGAGCCCACTGAAAGGAGGTATAACCTCAGGAATAGGGATAATTTGAGAAAACCTGATAGATATCAAGATACTGACACATGTTCCTCTCGTACCTTTCAGACTTTGTCACAGAAATCCGAAAGAAGAGGACGGTCAAAAAACAAGGAAGAACGCGTGAAGTCCAAAAACGATCAACACATTCAGAAAAACAAGTAACCTCAATTCACGAAAAAGAAGGTAGCAGGTCTAAAAATCAGACATGCAGAGGATCTTGAGGACACAACTCCAGAACGGAGAATGGGCTCAGACAATGTTGGACAGCGCAGCAGAAGTCACAATAGCTCGCCAGAACCTGAAGGGTCTTCTGGAGACAGTGGACTTGAATGAGTTAATTCAAGTTGAAACTGCAGGTACCAGGGTTAGCTTTCCACATAGGTTATATGAAATAACACTCCGGATGGAGGGAGACATACCAAGAAAAGTGAAAGCCCTCTTTTCAGGGCGACTTTCTAAGGGTTATGACATACTTCTAGCTGAACAAGAGTGGTCACCACAATTTGTCAGGGAGTGCCCACATGGCGAAGACATCATTATGCCAGCCTTCTCTAACCATATTCCAATTCATTTAAAGTATACTTATGCCAGAAAATGGGCTGTGGCCCAAGCTCCAGCCTTATATAAAAATCATGTAGGATGGGATGAGGACTCGCCTCACCATAAAATCTATTTAAAAATCCAACCAACTGCACAAAGGCAGTACCCAGTGTAGCAAGAAGCTAAAAAAACAGGTCAGAGAGTTATTAGATCAACTTGAATACCAAGGGGTGATTGAAATATGCACCTCGTTAATGAACAATCCGTTGTTTCCTATATCCAAACCAGACAATACAGATCGTCTAGTATTGGATTACAGACATTTAAACTCTTGTTGCAAAACATTTGCAGTGCAAAATGCACACAGTACGGCATTAATGAATAACATTGTGCATATTAGATATTTCTAACGGTTCCTTTTGCCAAAATATTGCACCTGAAAGCAGGTATTTGACCGCGTTCTCAATTATGGGGACACAGCATCACTTCTTGTCGTCTCCCTCAGGGTTTCAAGAATAGTCCTGGGTTATTCTCAGAAAGGGTAACAGAATTTCTACAAACTTATGATGATGAATCATTATCATATGTAGATGACATCTATCTGACAGATGATGAGTTGGATAGGCACTTGAACAGAGTGAACACCATTATACTTGGATTCACCTCTGAGGGTTACAAATTCAATTAAAAAAAATCTAGAATTGCCCATCTCAACGTCCTATTTCTAGGAAATGAGCTATCAAGTGAAGGCAAAAGCCTGGCGGGCAACTTTTTAGAAAAGTGTGTGCTACTCCAACCCCCAAAAACACTGAAAAACTTATAGTCAATTCTAGGTTTCCTCAATTTCGAAAGAACTTACATTGTAAACTACGCAGAGGGGGCTAAACCTTTCTACAAATTAATCAAACCTGATTTTAAAACAGTAATTTGGACACAAAAACACACATAAATTGTGCGTTCGTTGCAAACAGATATGTTAGCAACTAAACATTTTCAAACACGCGTAAAAGTACGAAACTTAATGATCCTAATCATTCCGGGTCAATGCGGATTCACCTACTCAACTTTTAATGAAGGTGAAAAGGTACAAATAGCTTACAAATCACATTTGTACACACAAGCAGAAATGAAATTCACTTCAACAGAAAAAACTCCGACACCTGTTCAAACTGCTGTAGCAAAAGAAAGAGCCCTAGCACAGGGAAAACGCATAATGGTCGTTACTCCTGGACCTGCCATAGAGGCAGTGACAAAAGCAAGCATTCCTAACGCTAAAGCTTTACATCCAATATGTAAATCCATCCAATGGGTTAATTCTCTTACTGCAACAGATGTTGAATACGTTTTTGATCCATATTTGAAAACACAAACATTTCTACAATGCGAACAAGAATGTCCTCTGTCTACTGAAATTCTGCCTCTTAACCACTATGAAAGTATAATTTATACTGACGGATCAGCTCAACCCGCTACGGGGGGTAAAAAAGCCTATAGTGCGGCATGTGTGATTGTTAAAGGTCGTTGGCACGATGGCAAATTCAGACCCATGGTCACTAAAACTCAATACTTAGGAGATTGTACAGCTCAGTGAGCTAACTACAAGCGTTCAAGATGGCACTTAAGAATACGGGTAACGGGTGGGTCAAACATCTAATAAATGTCCAACGTAGTCTTTTTAACTTGCCAAGAAGTTCTCTAGGGGGTGTTACTCCATATGAAGTCCTTTTTGGGACAAGAATGTTAGTCATGGACCTTGATTGTCGGACAGCAGTGGTGGACAAAAAAACATTTGATATCAAAGATCGTTTGGCTGTTTTACAGGACTTAAATGAAATAAGAACGAAACAAAGGAACATGTTCCTGAAGCCAACCACCACTGAGGAAAAACCAACCATCCCAGCAAGGCCTGTCTGGATCCCAAAGCTTGATGATCTAGTCAGAGAAAAGATTGCGGACAAGAAGGAATTTGGGCCTACTTACAGACAACCAGTACCTGTCCTAGCAATCCACGGATCAAGAACAGTATTACTGCTGCACCTTGCTGGTAAAAAGGAGAATAGGTTGATGTCTATCGACCTGATCAAACCACATTATGTGGCCGATATTAAGCAGTAGGCCAAGTGGACTCCAACCAAGTAGCAGACGCACTCAACTAGCTACTAACCAAGAGGTTCAAACTTAGAGACTCATCACCTTTGAGGAATATGCAGTGCGAAAAGAAGGACTATGCAACAAAGCTATGGAACTTGTACCTCTTGAGACCCAAATAACAGTTAGTCAAGAAACACTTGTCTACAACAAAGTAACAAGTGATCAAGTGGTTCCAGCGATTTCAACGAATCCTGATGCAATCCAAACAATTGAGAGAACTGCCTCTGGCTATTTCATTAACTTTGATACGTTTTCTGAGGATCCCAGGGACCCTGAAATGACGCCAGCAAAAAGAACTTTCAAAGAACAAGCAAATTACTTTTTTCATCACCTGGAAAAGACTTATCTGGTTTCACCATGGATTGAACTTTGGATTGTGTTGGGTGTACTATTTTTTCTGCTTTGGTTAGCTATGGTAATAACTCTGGGTATGCTGATAAATGGAAGATATGTCAAAATGGACACAGCAAGTAAGAACATCAACTTACTCCTCAAGCCACACAAATCATCTCATTGTGAACAAAGAGACTTGTCAGCAGTGAACACCACAGCAGTTCCTATAAAGGGTAGCCTGTGACAGAACAGAATATGACATTTTTGGCCTGTCGGAGCTGTTCCAGATTCCACACTTATTCAAGAGTCCATTAAGTGCCTTTGTTTCATCTAATACCTTTTCTGATGATTGGGACTTCGAGACAGTTAATAATATGATGTCAGACTTAGAAATGTCAGCAGTATTAACTAATCATGAATATTTAGAAGGTTCATCGGACTATGAACAAATGTATTGTTATAATCACTATGTCAACATCACTTGCACAAATCAACAATGCCTAGAAATATATATATATGTATAACCAATGGGAACATTGTCCTAAGCCACCAAAGGGTAGCTCAAAAATGTTTGCCAATAAGTTTCCATACTTTTCAGGGTTCAATGTATCCAATTCAGAATCGCTTTATGTTAGAAATGGAATCTCTAGTTGGCTAAGGCTTGCGCCAAAGCCAGGCAGAGACCACCACTCTAGTCAGGGCAAGGGAGTTACACGCCAAAGAAAACCCCTGCTCACCCCCTTGGTAGCTTGGCATGAGCAGTCAGGCTTATCCCAGAGGCAATGTGTAAAGCAATTGCGCAACACACACACAGCAGCGACACACTAGGCACACCACAAAAAGGAACTCCACACAAGGTTATATATAGAAATAGCCTTTGTATTACCATAAACACATTAGATCATAATCACACAGATACACTGTGCCAACTGGCACTGGGCAGTATTCACAGGGGATTATTTACCCATGACAGGGCCACATGGGCCACTGCCAAAATCAGCACTCAGTAGAAATAGCACTCGTAGAACATATAATAACTGTAGCACAAAATAACAATTGTAGAACATAACCAGTAACCCATGGTAAAAGGTAGGTACGCACTACGCAATACTAATCTACATAGGCATAGATCACGCAGGGAAACATAAGCTCACTAGTATAAACTATACTAGGCAAAACAACCCCCTAAGCATAAAAACACATTTAGAGGTATCACAGGCATAAACGCATTGCACATTGCGCATAACTCACATTAGGCATTAGGTAATTACCAACATGAACACAAATCACCAATCACCTTGCGCAGAACCACAGTGGTACTGACCCCAGGCCAACTGGCCTTCCATGGGGGCTTAAATGCCCGATGTCCAGAATGTCCGGGCTTGCTGCGCACGCAGTGAAAGCAACAAAGAAAAAGGGCTGCCTAAACGTGGCAGCTGCCCACTAATTGCTGGGCAGCTGTAGAATCACCAAGAGGGGCACGGGCATTTACTGTGCCCCCTGAAGAAGACTACACAACATTGCAGCTGCCCTCTGCAAGGCGGAGCAGCTGTAGCACTGGCCAAACAAACAAACAAGCTCCGGCACTACCATGCCTCTGGGCCTCACTGGGGCTTTTAGGTGTCCCCACTGGGGCTATTAAATGGACATGGCCCCCAAGTCCTCCTTGGGAGTTTGATAAAAGATGTGCCTCCAAGTCGTCCTTGGGACTGCAAAACAAATGGCCCTCAAAGAAAATATGTAAGCCTGGGCAAAGCACTACGCTACGCTTGTGTGGTTTGTGAAGTTTGCGCATCTTCGCACTATGTGAACTGCAAGTAGCACAGTGCAAACATGCATAGCGTAGCGTAGTGCAGTGGTCATTTTTTTCTTACTCGCAGTCCTTAACGTCAAGTTGGCGACCGCGAGCAAGCAAAATGACATCCTACTGAGACTTTTTCCTTATTCGCGATCAGCAACATCAAGTTGCCGATCGCGAGCATGGAAAATAAACCTCCCGGTGAGATTCTCATTGAGGGGGGGGGTCAGTTTTCTCATTGCGAGTGGTCACGCATGCTCACAACCGCTCGCAATGAGAAACTACCAGTCCACATTGAGAAAGCTCCAGCTCGAGTAAAAATCTACTCTAGCAGCAGAAAAGTACAGCTTGCACTGTGCAAGTTGCCATTTTCAATGATTGCACAGTGTCGGATGCTTGTCCGCACTGTGCAATCATTGAAAACGACATTGTGCACAGTGCGAACATGCTACTACGCAGTTCGCGTAGTGCTACGCATAGCTCGCGTAGTGCGAAGTGCCCTTTGCGTAGCTACGCGTAGCGCTACTTCGCGAACTAAACCCACCCCTAAAAATATGCCCCCACACCCCTCACGGGGACTCTAGGGCAAATGTTGGCCAGCAAGAAAAAGAACTTGCCCCCTGATCGGAGGAGCGGCCCGCTGCACGACGAGCCCGCTCAAAACTATGGTACCGCTTCTATCAGGGACCAACATCCGCCCACACGAAGCCCCCCAGCCCTCCTCAACTCACAGGGCTGCTCTACGGGGACTCCGTTCTGGGCTCTCAGCTCCTCCTGGACGTCGCCCGATCAGCTGTGGCGGCTGCTAATGTGTCTTCCTCTACGGTGGGGGCAGGCACTGGCAATGTGCCTCAGGCCCCCTCCACCTCCGTTACCAGACTGCTGCCGTCCTTGCAGCATGCACAGGAGCACGGGGTAAGCTCCCGTCCCCTTCCTGCTTTTTGGACGACACCAACAGCCACACGCGCGGGGCTCTCCCCTCTACGTGGGAGCCCCACGGCAGCTTCCGTCAATGTGGGCGCGATGCCCCGCCCACCGCCAGGTGGCCTCTGTTATACTTCCGGGGTCGCCGAAGGTAGCGTGGCGTCCCTCAAGGTCCCCGGCAATTTCTGGCTGCAGTACGGGGTGGGTACCTGTTTAAGTCCAAAGTCCCTGGTGGGGTGGGCACCCGCTAGGAATATGAACAGTAGCACAAGGTCCCTGGCGGAGTGGACACCTGCTAGGGCATTTAAAAGGGCAGATATGCGGCAGGCAAGCCGGGGTGGGCTCTGGCGCCGCAAATAAGCAGAGTTGCGGGGGAATCTCCACGTCAGGGGTTCCCGCACAAAAGCAATCGCAGCTCCGTGCTGCAGTTGAATGTAGGCGCGCTGCTCCTTATGAAAATAAAGCGTTTTTTCAGGCCATAGCGCAAAGTCCCAAAAAAGTCCTCAGGAGGTAGGGGGGCAAAGGCTAAGCCCAGGGGTCAGCTCACAGGGCCCTCTGGCAGGGAGGCAGAACCCAGTGGTGGTTCCTCCTGGCGCCCAGCAGCAGCAGCAGGCCCCCTTCAAGTCAGGATTAGAGAACCTTTTTCATGGGGTCACAGGCCCTTTTTATACACATTTTTCCTTTGTCTCCTAGCACAGTGTGAAGGGAAAACCAGATGCAACTGGTTTTGGAGCACTTTGTTGTGCTCAGCCCCTCTCCCTATTCACAGGGCAGGCTAGGGACATCAGACGCACCACAGGGGGCAGAGCCAGCATTGTGGAGGGAATGCACAGCCCTAGTCAGGTCCCAGGTGCACTCCTCCCTCCCATCTACTTGCAGATCTCCCCATTCACCACCGGGCAGACCCATCCTGACTCCTGGAGGCAAGCACACAGCCAGGTCCTGTCACTCACAAGCCAGACAGGGAATCCACATTCACTGCACCCAGACATGCCAACTTCTAGAAGTGGCACTTCTACACTAGCCATATTAAATCTGTGTACACTGTCGCGCAGCATTTAATCTCACGAATTTGCACATACCAAATTCGCCCCTGCACTCCTTTCACATCAGGAACTACCAAGGACACACATATCTCCCATGCATTCCTATGGGATGGTAGGCCAATCTCACCACATGCACACAGAGTGCGCACACACTTTACACTGGGACACAGTGTTAAAGTGCGCAGAAGCCAAAAACAACTAACACCAGGTCACATTTAAAAGCAAAAAGTTTAGGGGTGAACCTGCCAAAAGGGCCAAGTCCAACACTTTACTTTAGAAATATAAACAAAACAGGACTTAAAACTATGTTAACAAACATAAAACAGATGTATTCTGCAGCCTTTTATGCCCAACTGTCTGGACTAGGTTTCAACTTTTGGAAAGACAACATTGAGACAAAAACTGTCTGGGGTACGAAAGTTTGGCAATTGCAGGGGTTAGAAGCTTTATTTAGAGCCTGTATAATACCTGAACAAATTATGTTTCTGAATGACACTGTCCAACAAACGTGTTGCTTTGGGTTAGTCAAGATTAAAGACATGAAAACTCAGTCTACACCTACACCTACATCTGATAGCAATAACACTTCAGAGGGGGAGGTCGACGTACAAAATGTTTTGCTTCACAACAGAACAGATACAGATTGGAATAAATGGTTGATCTGGCCCACAGACAAAAACAACTGCCAAAATAGATTCCTGAACAAAACACAGGGTTTCACATTCAATAGGCCAGACCCAGGATATTTTCAAAGACAGCATCATGGAATAGTAACAACATACAGTGTAGGGAAGCTCTGCCTTGATTGGCTACAAAGATCTACACTCAAGAATGTAAAGCATCGCTTATCTTTACTTAAAGATGGCGCTGATCTTAGAGAATTCTTGCTAGGACCAAGAAAACCGTGTCATAAACGTTTTATATATACCGGTATCTATACTGCTTATAATGAAGCATAGAAGATTATGCAAGCGAGACTGCAGAAAGAATACGAGAAATTGATTGTATTAATTTAGTGAAAACTCTCTCTGTAGTTGACAATGGGTTAATGACTCTGTCGTCCAGGATATATTCATTGGACAGCATAGTGTCTTCTGCCATAGACATCATGGAACAGGACTTGAGCATGTTGCAACATGGTCAGTCGCAATTACGTTCTATCATGCTATTAGGCTGGACGTTGCAAAACCTTCATTCAGGCGATGTGCCTTGGCGTCTAATCAATACTACGTCACTGTTTTCAGAATCAATCTCACTGATAAACAGATCAAATTGGCACAAAGTGGAGCAGACTATACGGTGCTGAGCATTGAAAAACTGGAAAGATTGCCATTTACGGTAGCAGAAAAACCAGTGATTGAATGGATAATATACGGAACAATCACTCTGCGTGTTACAATTTTCCATTTTCAGTATTGCCTAAAACACATACCAGCAGGCACATATGAAAGGTCGGGTAAAGAATACATCAAGACAACCTGGGAATTACCATACATACACAGCTGTTGGAGTAGGGGAAGGGAAGTGTTCATTAGTGGTAAAAACTGTGAAAATGCATTAAACAGTTCTCTCCTTTGTCAGGGTATAAACTTACATGGGGCTTGCAATGGTTCCTCTAGCAATCTATCCTGCCACCTGCACGGTTCACCAGCTGCAGTGATTGATCCAATATTTGGACAGCTTTCAAATGGAAGTTACCTCATGTTGAACGGTCACAGCTGCTGTGGCATTTGCCAGCTAAACCATATCTAGTAACTGTGTCAACCAGGGTCACTTGCTGTATGCAAGAATTGTTTCCTAAAACCAAGAAAGACAGGGAGTCGCTTTTATGGCCTTCACTGAACATCTCTTCCATATGAATTGATACTTTAAGCAGAATGAAAGCCACTCTTTTGCAAAAAACTGTGCCACTGACCTCGGTCAAAGAAACTTATGATCTACAAGTCGCAAGAACTTCTGCCGCGATACATGCCTTCTTAACTACACACTGCCCTATACATTTCTCAGAAATGTTAGGTCATATCTTAAACATGTCTGATACCCGAGCGGTATTGTACATGTATTTAAGACCATATTTTCCTGGCTGTTAGTACCTTTTGAAGCAGTCCTAGGGATATTTCCAAACTTCAAGCACTCTGTGTTTGGCGGATTGCCTCTCATTTTGGGACTCTATGCAGGGATCCTATTTTTGCTCCTTCTGCTGCGATATGGCAAGGCAATTCACCAGCGACACCCAGTTCTCCATGGAGACAACTCTATTGGTGATGAAGTGTCGTGAGCGCATCGTCCAAATGTTGGGACTACCTCGTCTATGAGAAATAAATACCACATGGTTTCTGTCATTCAGACCAATCTGGCAAGTTTGCATCTTACCTGTTCTTCGCTGCCTGTTATGCAGAGAAGAATGCATGCTAGACATCTGTCTAACACTCCCATCAGTCATTCCAACGGATGTTGATACTTTGTTGGACCTGGTACAGGCCCATGCTCTGTGTTGTCCCCAGCGGCTACCAATTCTGATGACGGCATTCATTGAGATCTCACGGACGCAAAATGCTGATGCTGAGGTACGAGAGGAAACTTCAGGCACGCAGGTAACATCCGAATGAAACCTGGCTAATGCGACTAATGCTGACGGCAATGCTTCACATCTATCTGCAGTTAATCTTCTAAACGAGGTAATCCAACTTTCGCCTACGATGGCAGATGACTTTTTGTCAACAGACATAGAAAATTTCATGTTTTCTCCAAGCCCTGAAACTGACTTTTGATTTTGTCACCCAGTGTTCTGAGAGACTTTGAATTTGACCTTCATTTTTTAAAACAAAAGAACTTTTTCCTATGATTAATTTTGAAATTTGTATTTTTCATTTTTTGGCCCAAGTAATCTGCTTATAGGAGAAGAATTCATAGAGAACAAGATTTCTTAGAAATCACTTCCAGAGACAATATTTTACTCTTGTCCACATACAAACAGTTTTATGTAATCTGACATGAAATGGTTTCGCCACCTTTTTTCTTCTGTATTTACTAGGGGTGGGCGTAGTTCGCGAAGTAGCGCTACGCGTAGCTACACGAAGTGCACTTCGCACTACACGAGCTACGCGTACCACTACACAAACTGCGTAGTAGCATGTTCGCACTGTGCAAGATGTAGTTTTCAATGATTGCACAGTGCGGACAAGCATCCGGCACTGTGCAACCATTGTAAACAGCATCTTGCACAGTGCAAGCTGTTCTTTTCTGCTGCTCGAGTAGATTTTTACTCGAGCTGCAGCTTTCTCAACGCAGACTGGTAGTTTCTCATCACAAACGGTCGCAAGCATGCGCGACCACTCGCAATGAGAAACCTGACCTCCCCACATTGAGAATCTCGCCGAAGGTTTATTTTCAATGCTCGCGATCGAAAACTTGATGTTGCTGATTGCAAACAAGGAAAAAGTCTTGCGAGGATGTCATTTTGCTTGTTCGCGGTCGCGAACTTGACGTTGAGGACCGCGAATAAGCAAAAAATTACTGCTGCACTACGCTACGCTACACATGTTTGCACTGTGCTATGTGCAGTTCGCGTAGTGCAAAGTTGTTCAAACTTCGCAAACTACGCGAGCGTAGCGTAGTGCTTTGCTCAGGGTTAGTATTTACGAGCCATTTCATGAATGTATATTTTCATGATTCATTCAGTTAGCATTCAAATGTCAACATATATGCTTAGAATGAAACATTGCTTAAATTCGTACAGCACCAATGCATCTTTTATGTGTACAACCAGTTCAAATGAGTTTTTATGTATTTCGGGTGGGTTTTCACACTTCATGTGTAGACAGGTTTTAGATATGTTAAACATGTGTAGAATTTATTAACGTCATACATAAGAAAGTTGAGAGGGTGTTGTATGTCGATTTAGATTCCGTATCAATTTTCCAGATTCATGCCCTTATATAGGTACATTTCACATTGCCCTTATGTAGGCATTGAAATCCAGCCCTTATTTAGGCATAGCCCATGCTACCTAAATACAGGCATGGCTACTTCCATCCGTTCATCTACGTCACAACGATTTCTTGGAAAACCAGACTCTTAAGCCGTTAGGGACTTTCCCCTTGGTTGGATATTGATTTCTCCAAGTACTCATTTAATATGCATGAACAACTATTCCTTTGGGGGTCATTCATGACTTTCATATGCCCAAATTCAAGGTATAAATATACCTTCACTTGCTATGGCAAAGCACGGTGTGGTTCGGTGCAGTTTGACTACCTACTTGCACAACGCAGCTCACTACAGCAAGTGCCAAAGGAAGCCAACTCTCCAGCTGATGCACTGACCAAGAAGCTGTCATCCTCCTGCCGAGAATCCAGCTCCAGTGTTTCTGACTCCCCTTGCGGGGTGTTGGGAAAACAAGTCCCGAGACAGAGATACCAACCTCTCTCATTATAAGGTAGGGAGCTGATTAGAACCTAGAGAAACCTTTGGCAATTCTTTGCAAAACTAAACATATGTTAAGGCAACACTTACATCTTTCATGGTACTAAACCTAGGTTAGGTACATTGGGGTAGGCGTATTAGGTGACCCGTCCATCCCCACAATGTCCGGGAGAGGTGGAAGCCAAGCAACGCTTGACACAGTCTGTGCAGCAGCTTGCTCGATTTATCCTCCCACTTATAGATCCTGCTCTGGGTCACCAACCAAGCCTGGTGGACCTCATCTAGCAGGAGATGCAAATAGCCCTGTTGCTCGAGCAGCAATTGGCGGCAGACCAGCCGCCCCCCTGTCTCCCTACTATGTGCCTCCAGCCCAAAAATGTCAGCTTCTGCTCGTCTGAGAGATTCGCTGCGCGATCTTTGAGCCACCACACAGAAGGAAATGTCCACCCACGAACTGTGGGCTTCATTGCCTCCCAGAGAGATCGGCACAATTCACCAACTCACTATTAAACGATAACTATTGATCAATGGCCTCTTCCATACGTTCTCTGTATTCTTCCTTCTGGAGGTTTAAGGCCAAGAGGCGCCACCTAAGGGGCCCGAGCCCCATCCCTGCAAGTAGAGTGATGGCCACCGACGAATGGTCCGAGAGCCCATGAGGAAGAATATCGGCTTCCACCACCCTGCTGACCACCGCCCAGGAAACAAATATGTTGTTGATGCGGGAGAATGAGTCATGTACCACAGAGAGGTAAGTGTATCCCTGTGTTGTTCCATGTAACCTACGCCAGGGGTCCACACAGTCTAAGCCCATCACCAGGGAATGAAGTTTGGTAGGGTATAAGGCCTCCAGGGGACCCCAGGGCATCCACCAATCTCCAACCACATGCAGCACATCATTCCAATCCCCACCCACCACTGCCTGGCCCTCTGGTGGATCCACCCACAGGGTCACAAGTCTCACCACCAACCCCCAGGACAGTGGCAGAGGGTATATACACTCCCCAGTATCACAGTTTTGCCACCCACTGTACCCTGCAAGAAAAGATACCTGCCCTGAGTGTCCCCCATGTCTTAACGTGTGTGTATGAGACCCAGCAATGAATCAGAACTGCAACTCCCTGAGACCCCCAGAGTGGAAGACATGTACATAGCCATAGCGTTCAAAACACAGCGCTTTCGTCCCCATGAGGTCTTCATTTTTAAATTACTCATCACCCTTATCCCCTATAAACCCAACATCCCACTCCTAAAATTTTAAAGATATTTACATTTTAATTCTACATTTTTAATTACTCCACACCCTTATCCCCTATAAACCCAACATCCCGCTCCTAAAAGTGAAAATTAAACAAAAGAACACAAGCTTTTTAACATATATTTTTTACTCTATAAAACATATAACTAATAATAAATTAATAATAATAAAAAAATATTAAATAAAAGAAAAACTCTATATAATTTACAACAATATTTTTGACACAGAAATTTACAAAATCGAAATGTTTGCATTACATAAAAATCGATATTTTTAACTATGAAAAAAATTACCTTGATATTTTACACCATCGATATTCCTGACTCCATATTAATGCAATACAATATTTCCACATCGATATTCTGTCCCTGCACCAAACAAAAGAGACAACTTTTTGGAAGAGAATAAATGCACAGTCACCAGTGCAACAAAAGTGTGATATCTGTGACTAAAGTTCCCTCAAATTATATTAGCATAGTTAGGATATTGGGAGCAGGCAGGACAGTGGCAGCATGTGTTGCATTGAACAATGGCAGCATGTGCTAGAATTCCTGCCACAATATTTTCCATGAAAATAAGTTAAAGTCTGTTCACTTTAGACAAAATCAAAACATGACATAGGCAGAAATTATTTGACATATATGGCCCCTGATGAGCATAGGTACACAGCATGACAAAAAATAACACAAACCACTGCATAAGTGCATATGCGCACATTTTTCAATGATTCATAGAATCATCTCAGAGATTCAGGCAATCTCAGTGCTTCTCGACACCGAGAGGACTTAGATTCACTTAATTGTCAATTTATGTTCACCATCCTGCGCAGGATGACTGACTTACTGACTGACTGACTGACTGACTGACTGACTGACTGACTGATGGTATTTCTAAAGCGCACTACTGCCGAGGCGTCTTGGTGCTATATAAAGTAACTAAACAAGTACTGACCGATACATTATTGGGTGAAAAGCCATGTCTTGATTTCCTTCCTGATTGGCCTCCAGGTAGTGATCTGTCTGAGGTGTAGCGGGATAGAGTTCCATAGCCTTAAGGCCAGATGGGAGAAACCCTTACCTCCCCATCGTAGTCTTTTGATCTTAGGGACATTGACCAAGCCCTGCGCAGCGGATCTCAGAGAATGAGTTGGCTGGTACCGGGAGAATAGGTATTGCAGATCGAAAGCACCCTCTCCAGACAGTGCCTTATGGACCAAGCATAATGCTTTAAAGTCCACCCGCCGTTGTACTGGAAGCCAATGTAGTTGCCTGATAGAGCGTGAGGTAGGATGGTGTTTAGGCAAGTTAAAAAGTACCTCGCTGCTGCATTTTGGAATGATTGCAGCTTAGCCAGTTGAGCAATGCCAGCTCCCAGATAAAGGGCATTGCCCTAATCGATTCTTGACAAGATGGTGGCAATTATAACTGTTTTTCTGAGGTCGAAAGGGATAAACGGGAGTATCTTTCTCAGCCCTTTTAACATGAAAAAGCATGCTGAGGTCACTTGATTGATCTGTGGCCTCCAGGACATGTCTTTATCAAACAGTATGCCAAGGTTCCTAATTTTAGTCACTGGGACCAGGCAGGCCCCTGCTGCTATAGGCCACCGGAGCTGGTTCCAAATAGAAGCTTTTCGGCCGAATTCCAGGACTTCTGTCTTTTCAGTATTTAACTTTAGGAAGTTATGATTCATCCAGGTCATAACCTCTGACATACAGAGGGAAAAGTCAGCTGCCTTGGTTTCCACTGAGTGTGAGACTGAGACTATCAGCTGAGTGTCATCAGCATATGAAACTAGCTCAAGTCCTTGCTTTTTAATTAATTTTGCCAGGGTGGTGACATAGATATTAAACAGCGTGGGCGACAGAGCAGATCCCTGAGGGACTCCTCCAGGAAGGGTGAATTTTTTTGATTGATAGCCATTCCAGAGGATCACTTATTCTCTGTCTGACAGGAAGGAGGTGAGAAGATCCAACGCAGTGCCCTTAACGCCAGAATCCCGAGCCTTTGGATAAGTACCTTGTGATTTACAGAGTCAAAGGCCGCTGTTAGGTCCAACAGGACCAAGGTGACTCTACTTCCCTCGTCCATGCCCTTTCGTATCTCCTCTGCAGCCATTATTAAGGCTGTTTCCGTAGAGTGTTTTGCACGGTAGCCATGTTGGGTGTTATCGAGAATGTTGTTTGTCTCAAGATAAGAAGATAATTCCAAGTTTATGGCTTTCTCCAGTAATTTGGCTGGCAGAGGGAGGCAAGAGATAGGGCGGTAGTTTTTTCATCAGAGGGGTCTAACTTTATCTTTTTTAGCAGCGGCTGGATGCATGCCTTTTTCCATACTAACGGAAAAACTCCTGAAGTCAGGACCTGGTTCAGAACCGGCAGTAGTAATGCACTGGTCTCTATTGGAGCCAAATGAAGTATATGGGGTGGGCATGGATCCATAGGTGATCCGGACTTGGTTTTTAACAGCAGATCTGCCACCAAATTCTCATCAAGTAGGGAGAATTGTGACAGGCCTCCCTGTGTGCTGCTGATAGCATCTTGCGTTCCTTGCTTGTTCTCTTTGCTGTTTACTGACTTTGCTAAGTCATTATAGACAGATTGTACTTTGTTTTGAAAAAATGAGGCCAGCTTATTTGTGAATGTTTGGTCTGGCCTAAAATTATTTACATCACGTGGACCCTTCAGCAGGGAATTAACTGTTGAGAACAGTTCTCTACCCGAGTGTGCACCGTCCTGTATCTTCCTGGAGTAATAGATGGTTTTAGCTTGAATAATTAGGTTCTTATATCCCTCAAGTGCCGCACAGTAGATCTTCTTGCGTGCTACATCATAATGTGTTCTCCAGGCACGCTCTTTCCGTCTACAGTTGATTTTAGCGGCTTTTAATTCTGCAGAATACCAGGGGGACGATGCCCTTTTTAGCCGCACTTTAAATAATCTTACCAGTGCTACCTTAATCGCAGTTCTATTGAGGCTGTCCTGCAGGGTCGTGGCCGCCTGGTTTGCATCTGTCCAAACCGTTAATCTGTCCTGAAGAGCCCCTGTTAGGTCAGACCCTGAGACTGACTTCCATGCGCGGTATTTCCTGGGAGGGGACCTGAGTCTCCTCCTTTGATTGGTGGTACTAAGTGTAATAGAGAAGTACACTGCGCAATGGTCAGACCATGGAATTGGTATTATTTTGCTTACTACAATATTAGGCTGATTAGTGCAGATGCCATCCAAAGTATGGCCTATCGTATGTGTGGGTTCCCTAACAATTTGCTCCAAATTGTGACTGGTGAATATGTCTAAGAGATTGGCCGTCTCCAAGTTGGTATTGTCCTCAAGATGGAAGTTAAAATCTCCTAAAACAGTGTAATAGTCATACTCAAGGCATGTCCCCAGATGAATTTGAGTAGCAGCTAAGAAAGGTGTTCTTGCACTCGGGGGTCTATCGATTAGTAAGCCAGAGAATGAGGAGGTATTGTTGGATTTAAGTGTAAATCTCATTGCTTCCACGCCGTCAAAAAACTCAGCCATAGACAGGAGGGTAAGAGAGGATCTGTAAATTATAGCTAAACCTCCACCTCTTCCTTCAGCTCGGTTGACATTCGCAACCGTATAGCCTGGGGGAATGGCGGTGTTCCAATCTGGGTCACTACTATCATTAGCCCCAGTCTCTGTTAAAAATAATGCATCAGGGTCTTCCACTTGTATTAAGTATTCTAGTTGATATTTGTGTTTGACCATGGATCTAACATTGAGAAGAATGCAGTTAATTACCCTCCCATTCACATTGACCTTGTTATTTGATTTTATCAGACTATACTGCGGGGGGGTGGCTCTTTAATGATTGGGACATTGTTTTATGCCCATCTGTAGCTACCCAATCACAGAGATTGCAGCACCAGGACCCAGCAGTATTAGGACTTTTATGATGGCCGCACATACCTGTGTTCAGATCTAATAGGCAGTTTTTGGAATAAGTAATCCTGTTGAGCGGACATGGGGTTCTGGCGCACGGCTCATTCCGCGCTCTGACGGGCGCAGACGGGCTTGCCTTTGGCGCGGACGATGTACCTGTGTTTTTAAGGGAGCTGGGGGAGGAGCTTGCACCATACCGGAAGTGGAACGCTAATCTTCAGGCGTGTCGGCGAAAATACCCGAGCCTCTCGTTAGCGTTTCCAGTCCGGTGTCAAGTAAGTATTAAAAAGACCACAACAGTCGAAGATGCTGAGGAAAGTACACACTAAAACTAACATTTTTAAAAAGAACCGAGCCTCAAACCAACATGACTCGTGCAGGTATGTCAGTTACCTTAGAAGTTGCACTGTCGCTACCTCTGTGCTTTTATGGGAGCCGGGGGAGGAGCTAGCGCCAAACCGGAAGTGGAACGCTAATCTTCAGGCGGGTCGGCGAAAATACCCGAGCCCCGCGTTAGCGTTTCCAGTCCGGTGTCAAGTAAGTATTAAAAAGACCACAACAGTCGAATATGCTGAGGAAAGTAAACACTAAAACTAAAATGTTTAAAAAACCGAGCCTCATACCAACACACGACTCGTGCAGGTATTTCAGTTACCAGATGGACATAGGCCACACTTTTATTACATTTGTTGAATTACTGTGTACTAACCTGATTGCCAGGGTGTGGGTTAAAAGCTATCCCACACACCTCCTATAGGTAGGAGGCACACATAAGGGGTGTCCTAGTTTGCTGCTGGTATTTACCCTGGTGATCAAATCCTTGGCTTCCCATCGGTGTGAGTGGCATAACCTAACATACATTTCTATCCATGTATTCTGATGACCTACTACTGTTCATTAGAGACCAACCTTGACACCACCATACAAGACATCATTATATCTGGCAGGTATGCAGGCCTGTACATTATAACTCAATTAAACAGTACTTGTATGACGTGGCTAATCATCCTTGAGAATATCCAGGAGCTGAGTTGCTGCGCTTAGTTGAAAAGCCAGGTCTTAAGTCTCTTCCTGAAGTTCATCAGAGAGGGTGATGTTCGAAGGTGGAGGGTGCTCCAGGAATTGGTAGCGAGGTGGGAGAAGGATCGGCCTCTGCATTGACTATGACAGATGCACGGTGTCTGTGCAAGAGTGAGAGAGGTGGAGGTTTCTGGTTAGTTGGTGGAAGTTCAGTTGGTGGTTCATGTATGCTGGTCCAAGGTCATGGAGGGCTTTGTAGGCATGTGTCAGCAGTTTGAATTGGCATCATTTGTGGACTGGGAGCTAGTGGAGGTTCCTCAGGTGTTGGGTGATGTGGGTCTGTTTGGGCAGGTAAAGGATCAATCTGGCCACTGAAATTTGTATCATCTGGAGTCTTCCCATGAGTTTGGTGGTGGTTCCCGCATACAGTGTGCTGCCATAGTCCCAACGGCTAGTGATAAGGGCTTGCATGTTTGTGGGGATCCATTTCAAGATTCTTTGGAGCATGCGAAGAATGTGGACGCAGGCAGAGGAGATTGTGTTGATCAGTCGTTTTATGGTGAGTATGCTGTCCAGGATGATGCTGAGGTTACAGGAGTGGTCTTGTGGTGTGGGGTGGGTCCAAGCTCTGAGGGACACCAGGTGTAATTCCAGAGGGAAGTATGGTTGCAAAAGATTAGTACTTTGGTTGTGTCCATGTTGAGCTTCAGGCAGTTGTCACATTACAGCCGAGAAATCTGGTGTGTTCCATTTTACAGATGAGAAATACAGAATTAGGGAGGACTCAGAAAGATATTTAGGTATCTTGGTCAACAGTCACAGGGATACAATATTACAGGATAATTACGTCCCACTACTTGAAAAGCTTGCAACTCCAGTGGAGCACTAGATTGCTCTCCCGTTACCTAGAGTGGGCAGGATAGCATTAATAAAGATGCTAGTCATTAACAAACTACTTTTCTGTGTGTGAATATATTCATCCAATACAGCAAATGCTTGCTAGTAAAACTGGCACTCTCCTTTCTATGCTTATATGGGGAGGTAAGACCCCACGAGTAAGCTGGGAAATTGTCTCTTGATGATATGAACATTGAGGATGGCACCGCTCGCCCAGGTCGCCCGACTGCGCAACCTCAACATCATCCACTATGCAGACGACACCCAGCTGATCCTCTCCCTCACCAAAGACCCCCACACCACCAAAACCAACCTCCATGAAGGAATAAAGGTTGTTGCCGAATGGATGAGGAACAGCCGACTGCAGCTGAACTTGGACAAGATGGAGGTCCTCATCCTCAGATCCACCCCCTTGGCCTGGGACGACTACTGGTGGCCGACCGCACTGGGAACAGCCCAAACACCCACCGACCACGCACGCAACCTAGGGGTCATCCTCGACTCCACCTTCTCCAACGCTGTCTCTTTCTCATGCTTTAAAACCCTCCGCAAGGTTCGCAGGATCTACAAGTCGATCCCCACCGAAACTGGGAGAACGGTCACCCAGGCCCTCGTCAGCAGCAGACTGGCCAAACTCCTGAGATGGCTACAACACATCCAGAATCCAGAATGCCTCTGCACACCTGATCCTTGACATCCCTCGCTGCAGCCACATCACACCCCACCTGAGAGACTTGCACTTGCTCCCCGTCAACAAAAGGATAACCTTCAAGCTTCTCACCCACCCACACAAACCACTCCACAACACCGGGCCAGCATACCTCAACAGACGACTCAGCTTCTACACCCCCTCCCGCCAGCTCCACTCCGCCGACCTCGCCACAGTCCGAAGAGCAACCTCTGGCAGCAGATCGTTCTCCCTCCTCGCCGCCAAGACCTGGAACGCCCTCCCCACCCACCTATGGCAGACCCAAGACCTGCTGACCTTCAGACGACTCCTCAAGACCTGGCTCTTCAAGCAGTAGCAGCATCACCCTACCCCCAGCACCTTGAATCCCTCACTGGTGTTTAGTGTGCTTTACAAATGTCATGATTGATTCATTTGTTGTTCTGGTTCCAGAGGGATTTCCTGGAAGCTCACACCAATTGTACACCATACTGGGTGAACATTTAATGCTCAGCACAACATCCCCCTATTTAAAGTTATCAACTGAATGCTTGAATGCTGGGTACAATATTAGCTACTACATTTCCTAGGCAAAAAAAAGAAAAAGAAAACAATAATAAACCGTTGTTGATTATTGTTTTATTTTTGCACTTGGAACTGAGGCATGGGGCTGGACCAGGAGAGTGACAGGCTGGTGGAAGAGTGGTTGCTCTGCTATTCAGTGCCTGTAATGGTTGGCTGGCTGTCTCAGGCCTGCCAAACCATCATGCGCACTGGCGCTCTCTCCAACCCAAGATGTGTTACCAGGCGCAGGTTCCCAGTCTAACTGGGAGCACAATTAATTGGCGTTCAGGTCAAACGTGATGCTGCATTCAGCAGTATAAAAGTAGCATCAGGATTGGCCACAGTGGACTCTCAGACCCAGTGCAGTGGAGACAGGGCGCGATGCAGCACATAAATGTTTTTGTTCTTATCTTTTTTTTTGTCAGTCATCCATCTGAAATCCACCACCACCGTCCCCAACACTCTATAAACACACCAGCCACTTCTAGTCATCTCTATCATTAATTACTAACTATTAACCTGGTATACAGTTGACATGAATGATTCTCCCTTTGCTGCTGGGCTTTGCTGTGAACATTCTATATCAGGACCGGTTTTAGGGCAGTGCAACTGGTGCAGCCAACTCTGGCACTGAGCTGGGTGGAGGGAGACCAAGAGTCTAGCAGTAACTTATGGGTTTAAGAGCATTAGAGGTAGAGTTTCTTGTGTGTGCAGCAGTTTCCAGGCAACAATAGAAATGTTAAGGTAACTCTGGTGATTAACGTTCCTGCTGGAAAGAGATTGAGTATTGTCTAGTGGCCGTTGGAATCTTCACTAGTAGCACAGACAATTAATAAGTCTGTTGCAAACATGTACCATGCAGATCACAGAACTGTATGTTTTCATTTAAATCTTTATTTCGGCACATTGTGGCCATAAAAGATGCATAAAAAAAACAGTACATGTCACATTCATAATAGAGGAATGAAGGATTTACATGGTGTTGGATGGGGTTTGCAGGAAATACAATAAAATCCATAATTTAATTAAGAAGGCATATATAAAACATATACTTTAAAAACAATTTATACAGTTCCAGTAATTTGGTTTCACAGGAGCAATTCATTAATATACAACCGATTAATGATCAGGTCAACCTTATCCGGTACAAAATATTTGCACACAGACCTAACCATTTATAAATCCAGACCCCATTTCTTACGCGAGCATAACTACCTGACAATAAAAATCCACTGACACAAAAGACAACCACTTGTCTGGTGTCAGTTTTAATAATCCTATATGCTTCATTATAAGAGCATACACCTATGACATTGCACAGTGGCTTAATCCACTTTTTCCTTGCTAATAGGTATGCTGCACAAAAAAAGAGAGGATATGATTATCATCCTCTTTAGAACTAGACTGACAACACATGCACTTCTCACTTTTTGGGTGCCCTACTGTCTTGGACCACCTTGCTAAGGTTACATTAGTTTTAAGTATTCCATACCTAAAATTCAAATATAGGCTTTTTGCCAAGGGTAGTCAGACCTCATCTAGAAAGTCCTCAAAGTATGGAAGGTCCTTGTATGCCAAAAAATTACTTATAATGGATCCACCTGTGTGGCTATTTGGGAGATTACATGATATATAAGCCCAAAATTTAGTTTTTACAAGTTTCTTACAGCTTTGCGTCAGACATAAGGGTTCTTCCCAAAAATGAGACAGCCCAATTCTACAGAGCCATATTCGGACGTGTTTCAGCCATGCATTAGAATTATACAAATCCAGACTCATTAGTTCTAAGAGGCCATCTCTATAGTCTCCGAGTTCTGGTGTACACCAGAGTCTCACCCAATAAGAAAGTGGGCGTAGGATTGCAAGGTGGTCTGTACGCTTCATGCTTAGATCTAACAAAAGCGGTAAAAGTGGAGTACGTTTAGGTAGTCTTAGAATACTTCTATAGAAGTTGTTTTCACTTTTTGTAAAAAGGTTCCCAGCTGTTGGGCCCCAGATTTCTGCGCCATATAGCGCTGCCGACTGGGCCTTGAATTTAAACACTTCTAGTGCTGGTGATACTGATTTCCTAAGACTCGCCCCATGTTTCTTTAAAATAGGTAAGGTGTTCTGGGTCAAGATAGTTTTACTTTTTTCAACTTGGATTTTCCATGAGTTTTTTGAGTCTAAAGAAACACCCAAGTAGGTAAAATTTGACACAAGTTCCAGTTTTTGGTTGTTTAAAAAAAAGGTCCCCTTAAAAGATTTGTGAGGATTTAGGGCCATGCATTTAGTTTTTTTCGTGTTTATCTCTAGGCCTTTCTTGCTACAATAAAGTTGGAATGAACTTAAAAGGGTTTGAAGGCCTTTGGGCGTCTGTGAAATCAGGATTGTATCATCTGCAAATAAGAGTGCGGGGACCCCCCTTACTCCATTCAACTTAGGTGAATCGTTGTTACAGAATATCATTAACAAACAGTGAAAAAAGCGTGGGAGCGAGCACACACCCTTGGCGGACTCCCCGCTTTATTGGGACAGGTTTTGTCAGCTCCCCATTTTGTCCCCAAAGCACTCTTGCATAATTATTGTCATGGAGTCTTATGATCTGTTGAAGTAAGCAGACCGACAACCCCAGCTTAAACACACAATCCCATAAACGATCACGCAAAATTAAATCAAAGGCTGCCCTTAGGTCTACAAATGCTAAATAAAGGTGCCCTTTCCGTAAAAAAAAAAACTTCCAACAAAGACAACAAAATCTGAAAACTTGGTCAATCGTACTCCTGAAACCAGCTTGGAACTTTGTAAGTATGGCATTCTCATCTATCCAAGAATTCATACGTGTTAAAATATGCCTGGCAAAAATCTTTTGTAAAATATCCATTAAACTGATATTACGATAGTTGGACGATTCATTCCTATCGCCCTTTTTAAAAATTAAAATAATCTCTGCACCCCTCCAACTATCAGGTAAATCTACACCAGTAACTAGAATATTAAAAAGCCGATTAATATAAGGTGCCCATACATTAATCTCATGTTTATATAGGTCACCTGGGATTTTGTCAAGGCCTGGTGCTTTGCCATTTTTGACTGAATTAATGGCTAACTCAGTTTCCTCTAAAGTGAACACTAAAGTACAGATACGTGCTGTATACCAGGGATACTCCATTACCTTTGCCTCCATATGTTCAGGGACTTCATATAGGTGGGTAAAATGGTTGACCCAGGTCTGTTCATCAATGAACACATCATGAGCCAATCTACCTACATGATTTCCATTTGCCACTAGTCTCCAAAATCCCACATTATCCTTAGACTTTGCTGCCATTAGCATGTTCTCCCAACATTCCTCGTCCCAGTTAGTTCTTGCTATAACCTGGATCCTCTTATATTCCTTTCTTGATGCCCTGATCACTTATGGTGCTTTACTTTTGATTGCCTCTATGAGTAAAGCCTTGCTTGAACGGCAATGTTTATTGTACCACGGTTGACTACCTACTAAACTAGTTTTCTTTTGACAGTATTTTTAGGCATTTTGGAAAGACACAGAGGGTATTAATGATGTATAAAACCCATTGTGGAGATCAATAAAATCATTATCCCCTACCGGTTGACTTAGGTAACTAGCAAATGTGTCAGCAAAGAGCAGGTAAATACATGCTAACACTTCTCCATTGTCTAGTATTTGTGCCCATTTAAGTGAACGACTGTTGTTACTTACTAGTGGCGCATCATTGTTATTGTTAACCAAGGAATGGTACTCCTTCTCCAAACCATCACTAGGAAATAAACGGTGGTCGATTGATAATTGAAGTGGACGATGGTTGCTTTCAAACCGAGGCATGATCTCAAGATCCATCAGGTAAGGCCAAACATCAAAAGATGCTAAAATATAGTCAATTCGACTTTGGGAATTGTTTTTGACAAAGGTTGCAGCCTTAGGGGAATAAGATGGGCCCTCAACCCATACACAGTTATCAGCCTCATTATTTGAACTGCTAAGGCAGTACAACGCACTGCCTCAGTGTTAGATAGGGATGGAATATTGTTGGCCCTATCCTCATCTCCAAAAACATCACCAAACCCTGTGATTGGCTCAAAATTACAGTTCAAATTCCCTCCTATTATCATACTTGGTATTTCTTCCAAGCTATTTATGAAATTATCCAATTTTTCCAAGATCGGAGACTCCTTCGATGGACTACAAGGTCTATTATATACATTAAATAAAAGGAGACACCTCCCATCTTTCGTACTAACTTTCAACCCGAGTATATCGGCTGAATCAATAATTAATGGCGTAATATTAATCTCCAAGGATACTTTTACCCATAATGTAAGCCTCCCAGATGGCCTACCTCTAACTGATGGAACTGCTTCTATATTGAAGGTCCTATATCCGACTCGGTGCGGTGTTTCTAAAGCCCATGTTTCCTGTAGGAAACAAATATCACTGGAGTCTATGAAACTGATCCATTCGGGATCACAAAAGTTTTTCAACAGACCCGCAATATTACATGATATTAATATTAAGTTTAATGGAATATAAACCAGTCTTTCTGCATATGGTCCTTTAGGAGATACCCCTTGCGTGCCTACCATTAGGGCAGTAGTTGGCCCTGGTGGTTCTCCTATACCCCCCAATATTGAAGGCCGTTTAGATCTAATTTGAGTATCCAGCCTTCCTAGACTTAGCCCATCCAGAGTCAGCTCTTGGATACCTTCCTTCAGGGAAGAAGTTGAACCTATTGTTTCTCCTGTAACACCCAATACAATCTCGCCTCGACACCAGTACCTGGTACCTCCTTAATCAACACGTGAGTGGCTATTTCGGGTTGATGGTCGGTATGCTCATTTCCCCCACTTCTTACCCTGGTTTTCTCTATGCCAAAAGCCAAGGGCGTTGACACAGTTAGTCAATCAACCATCTCCAAAGATGGTAGGTCCCAGAATCTGTTGGAGATGTGGAGAGGCAATGGAGAATCCGCCCTTATACCTACACCCTTAATAGTTGATCGATAGAAGAAACCTAGAGGGAGGGCATGAATATTAGTATGAGCCTTCAGGGTTTCATCACGTACTCTCAGGAGGTGACGTACAGTATTTGGACGTTTAAAATTAATAACTATGCAGTCCCCCTCTATGTCTTTCCTTTGCTCTCCAACCCAACCTACCCTACGGACCATAATGATCTCATTCATTTTTAAAGGAGTAAAACCTTTAAACTTTTGCAACCAGTCCACAGCCTTGTTCCTAAGTGTATGCCAGGTTTCGGTCTGATCACTCTGAAGCGCAGGTACTCCTGTCAAAACTAGAACATATGGACACGGTGCTGGGGGTAATCTCAAGTTATCACTATTGGGAGTGATGTTGGGTCCACTTAACTTTAAGCTTGGTATTCGCAATTTGCTGTTGCTGGGATGCGCCTGATTCCCTGGTGCTTTGTCCAACCTTCCACCATCTAAATCCATTTTATTAGATCCCATGTCAGTCAAAGATAACGATTGGAAGCTTACACTTGGGGCTGTCGTTTCAATAGGAAGAACTGCCACTGGGTGAGGTATAACATTCAACCCACTGGACACTTCTTTAATTCTCACTTCGCTCGCAGTTTTTTCCTCGTGGGCTTTAGTACATTCCTCAAAGATATCTTTTCCCTTTTTAATCATAACCTCCATTTCCAATAACCCCTCGTTTAGCCCTTTGATTTTATCGTCTAGGTCCTTTGTTCTAGAAACCATAAGGTTGTTTATTTGTTCCTCTATGGAGTGCAGAGTAGATTTAAAAATATCAGCGACTACAGATTCCAATGACTCTACCATACTATCAGCTCCAATATTCGGAGAAAAATCGACCACTTCGGTTTGGGTACCGAACGATCTATTTTTAGGGCTTGAGTTATCTGTTTGATCTGCCTGACTGATTACTGAATTCTGTTTTGCCCCCACTGCTCACTTGTTATTATATGGCCTTTTCGTTTGCAACTGGGGTTTAGCTTTTGTCTTTTCCTGTAACCCCTTACGTGCCCCCCTCTGCCTAGTCACCATCGGCGGTGATAAGGATACCTCTGAATCTAGCTGGGTTCTATCAGTAATCAGGGTGGGGATTACCGTTATCCTCTCCGGTGTAAGCACAGAGGGAAACAATAGTTCGCATGGCAGTTGGGGTGTGTTTGTAGAAACAGGAGAAATACGAGCTTGATGTATGGCTAAAGATGAAGGATCCAGGGACAACCTTTTCTCCACCAGTGCAATCTCATGACTAATAAGCAATTCTGCACGAAGGAAGAACCCGTCCAAAGTTCCAGTCAAACATTTCTGATTACTCATCTTGATGACCAGGAATCGGACGGTCCCTCGTTATTTGTCAAACTATCTGACTATACTAAGGAGAAGACCAAGTTAACTCTATAAGCGCTTTACAGAAGCCTTTCCAATAGAGTATGTGCAGGAAACAACACTGTCCCAATACCAACATCAGAATACTCAAATATGTACAGGGTGAGTATGCAAAGAGGGCACAATTCCCTGATTAACCACAAAGCTCGTACAAAGTATCACAACAGGAAGATCAATCAAAATCCTTGTACTCTATCGCTCTTTAAAGAGTGATCAAATTTAGTATTACGAGGACAGGAGCATGGCATAGACAGTATTCCAGGCTATATTCCATTAAGTCACAGGTACCTAAAATGCAGACCAAAGGAGATGGCCCGGCCCGGCCTCCTCTGGCCCCGGACGGCCACAGACGGCCCGCCCTTTGCCCGGGGTTAGCCCGGAGGCCGTCCGCACGCGTCCCGCAGGGCGGGAGATGTTCCGCGCTCTTGAGGTGCCTCCTGACGCAGCGGGAGCGTCAGCGGTGCGCCGGTCCCCTGGTATAGCTGGAAATTGAAGTCCAGGGGGTAAGTGTCAGCGCGGCCGTTCCCCTAACGGCTGAGGAAAGCGCTGGTGGATTTGGCTGCCTGGCCATTGCCCTCACAGCCTCGAAAAGATAGATTCGCCGCCCTGGGACTCTCAGGTGACGCTCGATACTCCGCGCTCTTGAGGCGCCTCCTGGGCTGCGGGAGCGTCAGTGGTGCGCCGGTCTCCTGGGATAGCTGGGAATTGAAGTCCGGGGGGTAGGTGTCAGCGTGGCCGTTCCCCTCACGGCTGAGGAAAGCGCTGGTGGATTTGGCTGCCTGGCTGTTGCCCTCACAGCCTCGAAAAGATAGATTCGCCGCCCTGGAACTGTATTTTATGTTGATAGCTCAGTATGTTGCTAGTTCTTTTTCCCTGAGAACCTTTATGTTACTTGCCAATCATAAGTTACAATCCTAATACAGCAAGTAACATATGAGGTGCACTGTTGGAGGGTCACAGTGAGGGGATCTGTGGAGAAGGAGGCCAATGTTGGGGTACCAAAAAAGATTGTTGCACCATGCACCACCAGTGGGAAAACCAGCCCTGTATCACATAATAAGCAAATCTAACTAGCACTACTGCTGACATGTGACTGGCTCCAGGATGCAGTGTTCTGTAATGAGAACGCTGAAATGTCCACATCTTTACATATCTCAAGACAATGGCCAAGGGACATATGGGACCGATGAGAGAGTATATCACAAGAGTGAAGAATGCTGATAATAGAACAAGTTATGCCATACATGTGTTTTCTATTTCTCCCATATGCTCTTTGTGATTGTTAGAAAATGTAATTAAAAAAGTCACTGCCTATTTTGTGACTCTTCTACGCCTTTAGCAGTGAATGTATCAGGAAGCAGTATATCACTTAATACTAATTGTGTCTGTAATTGTTTTGTTTGAATATGATGAAAAATATAAATAAAAAGACATTGAAAAACTCACTGCTTAGTTTGCATGACTGCAAGATTGGTTCAAGCGTATATTTTTGAGGTTTGTTCTAATCAAGCTGTGAAAAAGCTCACATGGTTTTTGTATTGGTACAAAACACAAACAGATGCAATTTGATTGATAAAAGAGTTGCACATTTTTTCAGTAGCCTTTGGAATGTAGCTTGGAGCAAATTTAAGGGATTTATGAGGGCACGATTAGTTCTCAACAGAGCAGATCTTTCAAAGAATCATAGCTGGGGATCATATTTCGATATCAGAAGCAGAATAATCTGGCATCGCCCACCAAGACTGCAGATGAAGGCAACATTCCATGCTTATCTGTTCCTGAGAAGTTGGGTTAGGAAGACATACGTGTTTAAAAACTTGAATTGCTCTGAATAGAGTAGGTGAGCTAATTTTCTAAAGAAAGTCACAGGTACGTGGGTTAATGAAGGGAGGGGGTTTGCCTTGATCTTCTTCATCGAAGGGGCAAATCAAGGGCTCAATAACTCTCTCCAAATTGTTTCCAGAAAGGGAATTTTAAATCAGTTGCTTTTGGCTTTGAGCTAGCTAACTCTAGATGCTGCCCACCTCAATCATTAAAAGAAATCCCAAGTTATTTATAAGAGGCTGTCCTTGACACCGTTCAACACCCAAATGCCATGCTCCTATTTTTTTAATCCTGCACTCAAAAAATATGATTTTGCTTTTAAAAATGTTGATGGTCACCTTGCTTTCTTTTCCTTGCAGTGAGCATGAAGTATAGACAGCTGGTGCTGGATACCTATACTAGTTCTAACTAAAATCAGAGTGCCATCAGCATTTTGCAGGAAGTAAACAAAAGTCCCTATTAGTCTTGTCAGAAAAGTTTTTTAGGTAATACATTGCCTAGATCATCCACATAGATAGACTTTTTATATGTGTGATTCGGCATGCATCAAAGATAGAAAAAGGAAGTAATGAGGAGAAATGTCTCCTTGTTATGCCGGGCATGGAAAAAGTACCATTTTGATGCATTCCTAGGTATACAATTCTTTGTAAATGTGTGAATGCACCAACATCCATGGGTGGATAAGCGGGAATGGGCACACTCCATCCATGGAATGCCTCCCTTCTGCAAGATAATGCAAGGTAGATAAATGCACTAGGAAGAAAATGGGCCATTAGTTGTGTGGCTACATAAATAATGGGTCCATATTTGTCCTCCACTGGCAACCAACACCCCATTCTAGCACATGGTTCTCTCATTGTAGCGAGGCAGAGTATTCCAAGGCCTATTCAAATAGGTGTTGTGGGCTAGTAATCCCAAGGAGACTTTATTGCACAGATGACCCAATCAGATTTGGGCGCGGGCGTCCAGTGCAGAGTGGGCAGGAGACACAGATCCGACTGGATACAGGGGTCGTTAGAGCTTGTTTCTTCTTGGACAGGTCTGCTGTCCATGGGACACTGGAGTCTTTTTTTAAGGCAGCAGTCCGTCCAGCGTTTTCAGAGGTCACTAGCTGCAAGACTGGTTGCAGGTTTGCAGAAGCTGGAGACAGGCCGGTAGGGCTGTGGCCAAGGCAGTCGTTATCTTCTGTCTTCCTCTGCAGGGTCGTCTTCTTACTTCTTAGGTCACTGCAGATCAAGTTTCTAGGTCTAAGGGAGCCACGTAAATATCAAATTTAGGAGGCATTTTTGGGAGGAGCAGGTAGGGCCAATGAACAACTAACCTGGGGTGACTATAGCCTCAAGGGGTCCAGAAAATGTGTCATGGTGGCTGGCTGCTTACAGATGGTCAGAGACCACACCAGGGTTGGCAGTTCTTCAGGGAGCACAATGAGGTACAGGGTACAATAAATATTCCACATTGGCATCAGTGTGGATTTATTGAGAGAAGTAGTTTGGTAGCAAACAGGCTTGTGTTCAATGAAGCCATTTTGGTGCTAGGGAACTCGAATTTTTGAGTTTGTAGCCCATGTAATCTCTATGGCTTCACTGGCATTTACAATATTAAGGAAGGGACCTCAGTATTGTAGGGCATAACTGCTCATGCAGATGTCCCCTTACCTGTGGTATAGTGCACCCTGCCTTAATGGCTGTGAGGTCTGCTAGAGGGGTGACTTACCTATGCCTTCAGGCAGTGCTGGCTGGCATGGCACACAGGCAGGGTGCCATGTCGACTTTGCCATTTTTTGCACAAACAGAAAGGTGACAAAAGGCCTGGGCTCTGTCCCTGAGCTGAACCAGAGACTTTCGACATTCCTTGATGACCCATAAGCGGCACAGATATCTTCTTGTAACTTGCAGACTTAATTTCCCCACACAGTTTACACCCCAATTTACGATGTCACTGGCCTCTGTAGGCCACAGGGAAATAAAATTACACTCTTAGGCAGCTCTCCCCATAGGTGCATAATGGAGTGTCACTGCAGACAAGACAATAAACCACACTGAATTTCCCTATGAGTCTACACTAACATTATGAGGCCTAACCCAGGTCAATACCCAATTGTGCAGAGTCACCGCTGCTCTGGGTTGAGCACAACAGGAGTCTCCCATTTGCAGCTCTCACATGTGTGAACACGTGTTCACGTGTAATCAGCCAAGTGTTGCTTACCCTTGCTGCACCACAGCAGCCTTATTTTAAAAGGCAGGCACTGTCGATAAACACACGAGCAATCCATTTTCCATGAGCTTACCGTGGGTGAGTCACAGGTTATGAGGCTCCTCCACAGTAAAACACTGTAAAGCAGGCGATTAAAAACCAAAAGATCTGGGTGGATTAGACGGACTGAACCCATCTTCACAGCATTGCCTTGTGTCACCTTGGATTCACTAAACCACGCAGAGCCACGCAAGGTGATTTTGTGCAGCTTAGTAATTCCCAGTCTAGGACTTACAACTCCTTGCAAGCCCTTGGAAAAGCAGGCCCAACATCTAGGTACTATTTCTTGTAAGCACAGACTGTATTTACCCATAAGAGTCACATTATAAATGAGGTGGTGTAATCAAACTTCAAGAAATCAGAGAAATGTTTTAAAGATGAATCTAAGAAAAATTAAAAGCCTAAAAATTCATTTTCTATAAATGTCACCATCCAAGGCACTAAGGAAATATTACAAACCATAGGTTTGGGAAGCAAAGAGGACTCGCACTGAATAAAAATTGCTAAAAAATAACACAAGTCTATGGGTCAAAATGCCCAAGAAAATTCTGGCAATTTATAAGTAAGCTTGACTTCCAATACTAAACTGAGTCGGGCAACTCTATCTTGAACAAAGCTGGATTGTACATATTGAGATGTTGTATGCCAACGACTCAGATGAATGGGCTCCCCCTTACATTTTAACTGTTGTTGAAGCCTCCCTTAACCCACTTTAAATTAGAGTACCATTAAATCACCAAATATAGATGGCTCTCCAAACATTAATGGCCTTACCAATGCAATGCACCTTTTAAGCCTTAAACTGACTTTTGGGCTCCCACTCTTTCCACCCTATACCACAGCACTTTGAAAACCAGATTGCTCCATCTTATTGTCAAGGATCTATATTGTATTTAATATATAACCAGCATGGGCTAAGCCAATAGCTCTTGGCAATACGAGAGCTATTGCAGTTGTCAATGATATTGTCTTTTAGCCATGTGTTATGGAGGGGACTGGATGCATGTGGAGTGGAATTACGCGGTTTGGATTGGAATTGTTTGTTGTAAAATTGTGTGGTGTTGAGTGGAGTTATGTGTAGTGGAATTATTTGGCGTAGTGTGCAACGCAAATATGTGGACAATAATAATGTAACCTTGAGTGTGCTGGCATTATATGGAGTGGTATCATGTGTCATGGAGTGTAAATATGTGGAGTGTTATTGTGTGTTGTGGAATGGCATGAAATGGAGTAGAATTAATTTTGTGGCATGCTATGGAATTCTGTGGTATGGATTGGATGCATGTGGTGTTTAGTGGAATTGTGTTGTGGAGTTGAACCATGTAGTTTGTTGTGGGATTATGTAGTGCACACTTCATGTGTGTTTAGTTGAACTGTGTGGCCCTGATCTGTGTGACATTGAGTGAAATTATTTTAAGGGGTATTATGTAGCATGGAGTGGAGTATGTTTATGTGTATTGCTGCTATACGGGGAAATATTTGGCCTAATGGTTAGAGCAGTCGATCTCAAAGCTAGGGAACTGGGTTCGAGTCTTGACAGAGACGCTCAACATCTTGTGATTTTGGGCAAATCACGTAATCTTCTGTTTCCTGCACAAAATGAACGTGTCCTTCTGTAAATGCACTAGTGCTCATGTGAAGCACTCTGATACCTTCAGGTTGAGTTTGCGCTTTATTAAACTTACAAAAATAAAAAAATGAATTTATGTGGTATAGCATAGAGTGTAATCATGTGGAGTTAAAAAAAACATTTTAAAAGGCCATAAATTCCATAAAATGGACTATCGGTTTCCAAATCTTGTATGCTTGTTACTGGAACCCATTGCTGTGGCTGTTTTTTTTTTTTACTAGAGCACGTTTTAAAATTCCAATACACACTTTCATACTGTATCGCAGAATAGCAAGACCAATTGTAGAATGGTGTATTGCACAAGGACAGCTCCTGCCCTTTTCAATCTTTTGTGTCTCTGCCCTATAAAGGAGGAAGAATGCTCAACTGTACGGGTGGAGACTGATGTAATTCTTTGTTGTGAAAGGTGTGTGGGTTTCTTTCTGGTCGAGTGGAGGCTCAGTGTCACTCGCTGCCATAGAACCTTTACGCCCAGTGTTATGATTGTGAGCTTGGCTTTATATGGAATGCTGGATAACAATTATGGCCTTATTTCAATCATTGCATGCACTTGCCTAAAGCCTGTAGCAAAAATTGCACAACAAGGAAGAGGTGTGTGTTTGAACAGAGGGAAGGTTGAAAAGTGTTACACGAATGGCAGTTCATGCAGTAGATAGTGAAAACAAAACTGGAACTGGGTCACCACAGTTGGCTGACAATCAGACAATTAGAGGAAAAACAGCTAATTGTAGGTTTAAAAAGAGAGTGGGTAGCAAGAGGAAAGTAGCACCCTCGGTGGGAGAGGTATGGGGCAAGCAGCCAAGGGGGTGCAGTAGGGAGCAAGCGACAGTGGGAGGAGAGTCTGAAACAGCAGCTTTCAAAGAACAAAGATGGAGCAAGAAGGGGTCCATATTTCTGCTTCTCATGGGTAATGTATTTTAGTGCTTTGACGCTACTAAAGCACTTTATAAGAGGCCAAAAAAAGCCCAAAAGTGTCAAGTTTCACAAAGACAGGCGCAGGCATTGCTTAGCAACCCTTAGAGCGGCCCATGTAGGGAAGGTGATGGTTTGGATTTATCAGCTCAATATCAATAATTGATACATCACGTAATCTAGTTGATTTTAAAAGTCAAAATAAATTTATAAAGCTCATATCAAATGCCATCAGCATTTGTTTTCGCTGCCTGCTGATGCTAAATATTACCAGAGGGAAAATAATTCCTCAAGTTCTTGCATAATAATGCTCCGCATCGCAGTTAAAGATGCTTGCTGGAACGCAACTCCCAGCTCCTGAGTTCAGATCTAGTGGCTAATCACTCCAGTCACACTTGCACTGACATGCCAAGGGGAAAACCGACATCTGGTATGCTGCTGACCACGTCTTCTATTGGCCCGGCTATGAACAGTTGCTGCGGAGATAGGGGCTCTACACAGCAGGAGCTGTAGCTACCATAGTTAGAGATGGGCGAGCCAACAGCCTGAACAAAGCTCTGAAAGTGTTTGCAATGTAGAACATGCAACACACATCACATAAAATATTATAGGCTTTCTAAAATACTCAACAAGGGTATTTCTTTAACACATGGAAACTTTCATATTAAAATAGCACATTACCCCCTCATGGGTCCTCCCCGTCCCAGTCCTTACTACGTGAGGCAGTCCCGCTTCCACCCAGCCAATCACAACGCCAGTATGTTTAAGCTACGTAAGCCCCGCCCACCTACCACCATACCTGTTTTTTTCTGCTCCGACGGCGGTCGGAACGCTGGTGCTCCCGGTTCCTGTTTCCTGGTCTGGATTTTCTTCAGGACGGTGCCGTGAGTGTTTAAATTGCAGTTTTATATTTCTGCATTGTTTTCCTTGTTGATTTCTCGGCGCGGCCAATCCGGTATTCTGGTCGACCGCGCTCCTGTTCCGGGGTCAGAGATGCTCCCCGTTCATGTACTGGGCTGGGGTTTCCTGGCCCCGGGTCGTTCTGGTGCTAGGGCTCTCGTGCAGTGTCCAGCCCCTGCGGCCATTATCTTTTGATCTATGGCTGTGGGTGGATACTACACACATGCCCTTTTTTTGATTTTCCTTCGCCTGTCTCACCTTTGCGTGATTGGGTGATTGGGGGCAGTATTTATTGGAGGTTGCTAGGCACTTCCTTTGGTTGTGTGGTGAGTTCCTGTTAGTTTGTCACTGGATTTCTCGCCATGAGTAAAGGAGCTTCTTCACCTGTGCCTGCTAAAGCGATTTCAAAGCAGCATCATGTTCAGGAACTGCAGGAGGATGACGTCTTGCCAATATCTAGGGCGGATTTACAGGACTTGATTAATTCTGTGGTCCAGTCTGTGCTGCTGGAGCCTGCAGCTAAGCAGGCTAAGAATGATGAGGAAGACATGGACAATTCCCCTAAGGGGAAGTACATGCAGGGCAAGGTTTTTTCTGACATACTGGTCCATATTCGAGAAGTGCTTGGGTTTGACCCTAAATCCTTGGCTCAGGAGGGTTTTTACGTTCAATAAAGTTCCTCTGTGGTGGATGACTTCCCCTTCCATGAAGTCTTTTTTGGATGTATGACGTTACAACGCACACTTTTACACGCATACCTTTACAACGCATTTTGTACAACACAACATCCATTACAACGCATTCCATTACAACGCTTGCCATTACAATGAAATTTTTAAAACTACATTTACAATGCATTCCATTACAACGCATAATACCTTTACAACGCATACCATTACAACGCATAACATTACATTGCATGTTTGGTAAGTATTGGATAGTGTAGGGGTAAAAATTACTATTCTAACACCAGGGGGTGCAACAGTAGGGTAAGTGTTGGATAGTGTAGGGGTGAAAATTACTATTCTAACTCCAGGGGGTGCAACAGTAGGGTAAGTGTTGGATAGTGTAGGGGTAAAAATTACTATTCTAACTCCACGGGGTGCAACAGTAGGGTAAGTGTTGGATGGTAATGTTATGCGTTGTAATGGTATGCGTTGTAATGACTGAGTTGTAATGACATGCGTTGTAGTGGTGTGCGTTGTAGTGTCATGCGTTGTAATGGTTGCGTTGTAATTGCATGCGTTGCAATGGATGTTGCATTGTAAAAGTTTTGTTGTAATGGTAGTGCGTTGTAAAAGTTGCGTTGTAAAGGTTGTTTCCCGTCCTGAAGGATATCCTCACAAAGGAGTGGCTTGAGGTGGATAAGCAGGGTATTCCGTGATTCCTGGGGAAGCGGTATTGCCTGGCGGACTTTGATTCCCTGTTTCCTGCGATTTCAAAGGTTAATTCTCTTTTTTCCATTATGGCTTCTGCCTCTTCTTCCTCTTTGTCCTCGGAGGAGGCTTCCCTGTCTGATCCAGTGGAGCATAAGGTGGAGTCTGCTCTCAAGCATTCTTACGTCGCTTCTCAATTTGGGGTGCGTGCTAGCACTTATGCGGCCTATGCTTCACAGGTACTGCTTAAGAATTTTGAAAAACTGTTTGACTGTCTTCAGGGACCCTATTCCTGTGTTGGCTCAAATGGAGGTCTTGGCACATTATGGCTCAGCATTAAGAGGTTCTTGTTCAAAGGGATAATTAAAAAATGTTTCTAAAGAATGTACGAAGAGCCCTTGATGTTGGGTGTTAGGGCGGGAGGAGAGGACATGGTGTTACGGCCAGAGCTGCCGGCCTTGGAGCTGGGAAACCAGTTTTGAGTTTCGCCATTGTCACAAAATCCTGTGATCTTAAGTAAATCAGTTATTCTCCCTGTTCCTACAAAACCAAATGTGTCCATGTGCAAAGTAACTGGTGCTGATGTACAGCACTCTAATAATACATTCAGTGTCTTTCACGCTATATAAAACTGCATTAAAAAAAGAGACGGAGGACGAAGCTAATCAACTGAAAACCCAAGCACTGTATGGAGTGCCTCAAGACAAAAAAAAGTAGTTCCCAGAATGTGACCAGTGGTTGTTTGCAAGTACTTGGTCCATGCTCTGGCGAGGGCCAAACACATGAGAGTCATGGGATATTCATGCAATGGACAAATGCGGACAAAGGATTTCAGAGTGACGATGGAGCAAATGAATGGAAAGCCTATGGACAGGCTGAAGCCCACAGATTGTACACTACACGTCTCTTCGAGACAGCACATGCGCTGTCTAGCCGAGACCCAAAATAGTTGATGCTATGCAAGCATCAGATTACTGAATGATTGCATGGCTTTATGTGGAAGCCAAGCACTATGCCACATTTGACTAAAGGAACTGGAATTTCACAGGTAGCAGCAACATATTGACAATACAGGTGCTATACGTACTGACGGCGAGCAGGATACGGGTTCTGACTTACTTCACATCTCTTCCTCGTGAAATTAGACGGGGTGTCAAGAAGAGATTCTCTGAAACTCGTGCACAATTATTCTAAGTAGTCGATCATGTAAGCACAGGTACACACCCCTTTGATGGTGCACCTGAGAGACTCCCTGTCTCACATATTGATGACAGGTGACTCTTCATTTATAAATATACCTAGTCAATTCTTCAAGCTTACGTGCACGAAAATACTGCAGGACAGTATTCCTTTTACAGAACCCCACGTGTGACAGTGACGACTTTAAGCTCGACTGCTCTACATCCTTGGAGGATCTACATTATATACACACCTCCAGGCATCCTAATAGTTAATTCTTTTTGCATCCTTGAATATATTCACTCACCATCGGTCGTCCAATATATGATCTTCTTTGACGCCAGGAAAGTTTTTCTTTGCCCTGAAGAAGTCCCGTCACGGGACGAAACGCGTCGGCTGTTCTCTTTTGTATGAAAAATAAAGAATCAAACAAAACAAGACTTCTGGACTTCACCATTTGTGCTTCATCATGTTATCACTAATGTAGTACAATTTTGATATATGGTGCACCTGTGCTTTTTTCATGACATGTTGTAGTTCTGTTTAGGACTGACATTGTGTTGGCGGGTGTTCAATCGGTGTGCACATAATTCCTCTTCAATTAATAAGAAAGGGGCAAATTCACTATTGAGGCTATCTCGGATCAGGTGCATTCCTATGAAGGTTCCGCCATCTGCCATGCATTAGAATACACTTGCTTTATCGATGCTACTCCATGAGTCACTGAAAGTAAAACAAATGCAGTTTGTCTGTTGATCATCCGATGGCCTTCAATAAATTGTTTCATATTATGGTGAAAGTTGGCTAGATGGCTTCCCCTTTACAGTAGGACATCCAGTCACTGTATCATAACACTTGGGTTCAGATAAAATTGGCAGATAAGGGTCACGTTTCAAGAAAAATAATAATCAGCAGAGGGTTAAAGAAAGGCTGCGTGCTGGGTCTGCTGCTTTTCAATCTGTAAATAGCGGACCTTCCAGGTGTCATTAAAGTGCAGGGTTGTCACTCATAAAAATTAGACAATCTTTGTCTTCATCCCATGCAATGTTCAGCTGACATAATTATTTTAGGCACTAGAGCATAGGGCCTGCAGAAACCCATGGCTGCCCGGAATACGTATTACATCAATAATACAATAATATGCAACACACATTGATATGCATTCTCGTTTTTTAGCAATCAAGTGTGCAAAATGAACAGGTGGTTTGTTGGAGATGCTGGAGTAGCGAAACATAAAACATTCTGTAATTTGAAGTATGGAAGGGTGATCAAGGATCATAGAATGAACACAGGTATACTTAAAAATGAAATCTGTTTCTATGTCTTATGCCATCTGTTACCTTTATAAAAATCTGGAATCCATTCTATAAAACCTCTATCTCAGTATTAAGTGCTAAACTACTTTCACTTGTTGATTGTGGCTTTGCTGCCTTCCCAGGGAAAATGTAGCCTAAACAAATTACACTGTGTTCTTTCAAGAACACAGTGAGATTTATTTAGGCAAGTCTTCCATCTACCAAATTAATCCGCCCACCTGGGAACTGGACGAGACTTTAATGTGTAGCAAACATCAATAAATTAATGTTCTTTTTTTGGTCAGATACTGTGCAGTGCATTTTGCCAATAATAACTCTATTAGCTAAACTGTTTGACACTTACTTGCAACAAGCCACTTTAGATGATCTCCCTGTACCAGTTATGTACATAATACAATGTACACGTAACAGCTACAAGCTTTATGGGACTCTTCAACTTCTCTGGGCACTTTACACTTGTAGCTATAAAACAGACACAATCAATGTCTTTTATAAGGGGCAATGAGGAACTGAACACTAAAAACCACTCAGAATACATTGGGGGGAGCTTTTCTGAAATAAACTGTCAAACTACCTCTCATACAATTTGTTAAAAGAAACAAGGACATCACTTTCTTCATATTCTGTTTTTTGTGTATTCCTTTAAAGGAACATAGAGTTGTACAGCCAGCATAAAAACATTGTTCCAAATGCTACCTACCATCTTAGTGGTTATAAGCATGGAACAATAACTCTCAGGTTATGTTTTTGTCCATTTCTCTAACTGGAACAAAGAAAAGGATTTAGACCACTTGTTCTCAACAAGTATTGG
Source organism: Lissotriton helveticus (assembly GCF_964261635.1). Taxonomy (NCBI): domain Eukaryota; kingdom Metazoa; phylum Chordata; class Amphibia; order Caudata; family Salamandridae; genus Lissotriton; species Lissotriton helveticus. The sequence continues at coordinate 589,002,018 of NC_136071.1, forward strand.
CAATGCCAATCGGCCTGGCTTTGAAAAAGAATGATGTAGGGTAATTACTATCATCCTTCCAGTTGTGCTGCAGGAAGAAAAAAAAACACCATTAAATATCTAGAATGTATGACGTTACAACGAATTCCGTTGCAACGCATGCCTTTACCACGCATGCGTTACAACGGAATTCGTTTACCACTCATAACATTTTCCTCGATTGGTGGCGTGGTGACGTCATACGTCGTTAAGAGAAAGCGGAAGGTTTTTTCCGATTTCTCTTAAACGACGTGACTTCAGGTGAGTTTTTTTTTGGGGGGGAGACCCCCCAAGCCCCCCTTTTTTTTTACTTTTTTCCTTTACCACATATACCTTTACTACAAACCTCGTAGTAAAGGTATGCGTGGTAAAGGCTTTCGTGGTAACCACGCATGCGTTGTACTGCATGCGTGGTTAACGATTTCGTGGAAACGGCTTCGTTGTAATGGCCGTTTCCCAAATATCTAGTGGTCTAAGACACTTTATTAGCATTACAATGTCATGTGTGTCCCTCAAGGTTCAACCCCAGATAGCTGGATAAATAAACACAATTATCACAGTTTTGTGAAAGGTAAGCACTGTTTTGTGGATGCACACAACTTCTGCCCAATCAGAACATGTGGAGGGTGCCAAACCCCTCTCCTAGTGATTCTCATATAATTGTACGGTGTTAGATGTACTGTCAAGCCATACAATTAAAAGAAGTGCCACCAATTATTCTGATCTATGCAATGAATTGTGATGACCTTTGAAGGACAGCAAATGTAGTCAAATGTATGACTGTAACTCTCACTGACTGACAAATGAAGAGGCTTGTATACATTAAATAAGCACTGGTGAATGCAATAGTTTTCACATATGTGATTAATAATACTTTTTGTTGTAGGTTTTAGCTTGGTGAGCAGTTGTGCAATATAAGATGCTGAAACATTGTAAAAGTGTTATGACTTGCTTATTATGAACAGCAATATATTGTGCAGTGACTGGTGGTAATATAAAATGGGGATATTAGGTAAAGGGCAGAGGACAAAAATACCCATACAGCTGACAAACATGCTTGAAATGAAAGGAAATTAGGTAAAGGAGGAGGGCAAACCAAACAAACACAGCACAAGCACTGTGCAGGCAAATCCTAAAATGTCAGGTAGATAACAATCATCAATATACTATTTACAACCGTAAGACCTTATGATGTGTTGCAAATAAAATTATAACACCTTATAATATGTGACCTATGTGATTAATTTACGATTCAGAATCCCTAACAAAAGAATGTGACCAAATATAACATTTAAGGGTTCCTCAATTGGGATGTTTAACTCATAGTAAACTACACCCAGGAGAAATGTATAGGGCCTTTTAGTGCTTAGACACTTCCTGTGATGCCATAAGCGTCAAATATCACCAAAAATCCCTTTCCTGTGATGCCACTTTCACCAAAGGACATTTGATGTTATTTCATGTGATGTCATAATGGAGGACAAAATGTGTGTGGGGTGACCAGAGCCAGCCTTTGCTAAGCTAGCTCCCTGGGTAGACAGAAGTTTGGCGCCCTTGCAGATGGTAGTGAATTAAATGAGGCAGCAAGGGCCCTTTTGTGTTCACTGGTCAGTCCCTGGCTAAGCAGTGACAGGCCCCTGACCCCAAACATCTCTGTACCTCCCCCAGCACACCTAAATCAGAGATAGCTAAGCTGCCTCTGTATGATGCTAGTATTGTTGGTGTGTGTAAGTAAGGATGAGAGGATGAAGGAAGGGCAAGGAATGAGGCTAGTGGGATTTTGAAAACATTGCCACAATAACATGAAGGATTAAAACCACTTTAAACATGCAAATCAAACAGACATTAGCGCGCAGGGAACCAGACATGACTGTAGCTCGATGACAGTGGTGCTGCTCCATGCACCCCTTAGAATACTGCAAACAAATAATTCTCACAAGGAACTATCTAAAAAAACAGACTGGAGAACAGAACACTATAAGGAGAGAGAAAGCCTTGTTTACATGTGCATTGGTAAAGGAAGTATTTACTATGATAAAAGTCCCCTGAGAGAGTGCAGGTACGGCTGGAAATTAAATACATTGGGTTCATAGCGAATTGACCAACACAAATGTCATGTTTAAAAGGAGAGACTTATCATTTGAACACATAGTAATGCAAAGGCTTGGTTGTTATACAAAATCAAACAAACAACTCTTTTTAATCATAAATACAAGTTTATTGTAATGCCTTAAATGCTGAAATTCATTACAAGTGGTGCTCTGCAAGATGGTTTGCCAGTAGCGACATGCTTATTTTTCACTCATGGACTCTGAGATTGTCCACTCCTGTGATGTCTGACTACTATACAGTCAGACCATTACTTGATACCTTTGAGAAGTTATAATAATGGAACCTGCGGTGTCAATCACAGATGCCACCAGCACACGGCTAATTATAAATGGCCCAGCTCGCACACGCTAAAGGCCGTCCCTGCGTGTGACCTGTTGTGAGAAGTTGGCCTGATGTGCAGTGTTCACTATTCTAGTGATCACTATATATCAGTCCAAACAACCCTTATTGATGATTGGTTGTAAGTCAACCTTATAGACCAGCTATCCTAGTAGCATGGATACGAGCAGTCTAAGGCTAAGACTCTAGAGGGCGTGTTAAGCCAGCTGTTTTACCATCACATTACCCCTTGAACACCCAGTGAAAGGACAACACACAAGTGTTATGAAAATAAACAATGTATTTATTAGAATCACAACAACCCTGTACTCTTTATGAGGACAGGGTGCTAAGCACACAACAAAACTCTTATGAAAATACTTAAGTTAGCACGTTATACACAAATGCCCTAGGGGCACGAAAAACCATATACTCTAAAAGTGGAATGCGAATTACTAGCAGGTAAGTAACAGTACTAATAGGCTTTGGAATCGCTAGGACTTGACTAGGGAATCGTTAGATTACTACTAGGAGGCCCAGGGGACTCGGGTGCAGAGTGTGCACTCTCACGCGGGATGCGGGACAAAGTCTATGGAGGCTAGTAAAGGCAAAGTTAGTGTTCACGGGCGAACCTGACCTGGTAGGGAGAAAACGACAGTGGATCCTGACCCTTGGATAGTGAGGCTATGCTGGGACACCGAAGTTCCCGAAGTTACCTAGCCCAGGGGCTGCAGCTGCATAGGTCTGAAAAGACGTCGGGAATCCTCGTGCCGGACCAGGAGCCTGGAAGGAAGAAGTTGCTGGCAGGCGACCAGTGAAGGAAAGTTCGATGGATCCAAGCCTGGATCAAGGAAGAAGGAAACCTGAAAGCAGAGGGGACCAAGTTCTTGAATCACTAGCCAGTGATTAAGTGGGCACCAGGATGGCACCGGGCGAAGTCACCGCAGTCAGGTGAGTGGGCGCTGCTGGGCTCTGCAGTCTCTCGGACCAGGAGGCGTTGTCGGTGACCAGGATGGAGGTGCGAGCTGTCCCACGAAGGTTCTTGCTGTCGACGTCGCTGGACCCAGGATTGGGCAACAAGTCTTGGCAAATGCAAGGCCCACGCGGTGGACCTAAAATGGCGTCTTAGCCGGACCAGGAGGGTCCAGAGTACTTCTCCGATGGAGGGAAGCAAGGGCCAGTCTGGAGCAACCAGACCAGCAGCAGTGTTGTCGTCGGGCGTCGTTCGGAAGGCCACAAGCCAGCGGGCTAGTAGCCAAACAACGCGGTGAGCAGCAAAAAGCAGAAGGGCCCCACGCCGATCGTGGAGATGCTGGGGGGCTGCTCTTCGGTGCTGGAGCTGCTCAGGGTGGGGGCTTCTCGGACCCCAAAGCACTCACCAGGAAATTACTCAGTGGGCTTGCTGTGCAGAAGTCGTGCAGTCTTGGCGATGGCCGGTCCCTCGAGGTCTCGTCGCACCCACGGTTCTCAGCTGTGCTGTAGAGGTGGGTAGAGGTCAGAGGTGCCGGGGAAGCCGGGTCTCGTCGAGCTGGGCAGTCGGATTCCGGAGGAAGGACGTGCAGCAGACCGCAGTGTTCTTGGATGGTGCCTGCGGATGCAGGGTGACTACTCCTTAGCCACAAGGGAGAATCTTGAGGAAGAAATCGTGAAGTCCTTTCGTGGAAAGTGGTATCTTGATTCCAAAGATGATCTGATTTGGAAGGGGGCCAGTCCCTACCTTTATCTGGGAAAAGGGGGCTGGCACGCGACTAGGTCCTGCCCTATGGGTGGGACCAGGAGGGGGGTGGTTACACCCACTTCCTTGGCGGGCTTTTCCCCAGCACAGGGTCTGGAGTGTCCCTGGAACTGGTTCAAGCCAGCCTATGCACAGTGAGCACCGGGGTGCCACGTGCAGTCACCTTCCTCTAAAGCCCTGCCTACCTACAATACACAAAACCCTGTCTGGGACGGTGCTGGCACCGCCCCTGGCAGGAAACCCTTTGTCCTTATCTCCTGCTCTGGGAGGACTCCCAGCAGCAGGAGGGCAGACTTGTGTCTCGGTGGCAGCATCCATTTTGTGTAGCTGAGGCTCTGTTTGACTTTAACCGGGTTTAGGGGTTACATGCATGTCGTGTCCCTCTAGAAGGCTGGAATGCTAACCCCGTCGCCAGAATTGGCGAGGGGTTAGTATTCCAAGTCGTATGACACCTTACTCGACATGTTTTGATAAAGCGATACCAGAGTTGGCATTTAACCGCGAGGATTATAATGCACTTAAGAGTATATGGTATGCGATATCATGGAAACGGCTAAGGGATAGATCCCGAACGCCGCAGACAGGCTCAGCTCATGCCAGAGCACCATCTCACACGATTCCAAGCACTCTGCCTTCAGGATTGTTAAGGCCTGCCATAGGAGTGACTGATAGGAGATCTGTGTGTCCATTTTAGGGTTAGATATAGGTATACTATATCTAAAGCAAAGGGTGATTACACCACCTTGCCCCAGCTGTCAAGCAGCCAGTTGTGTCAGATTTGGATGGCCAGCCAGGGGTGGCATAATACATGCTGCAGCCCCTGGTAGGCCCTGGGTACACCTATGCCCTGGGTACCTAAGGTACACTGTACAGGGACTGATAAGGTGACTCAGTATCCAATTGGATATGTACCTAGGGTACATGGAATCCATTTTAACAGAGAGAGCAGTGGGCCTGAGGTCCTGAATAGCAGGGCCTCAGGTCAACTAAGTCAGAAAACCAGCAAAACACCAGGCAAAAAGTTGGGGGCAACCATAGTCAGGGATCTACCTTCCTACATAACCCCCCCCCCAAACGAAAGGAGATAAGGCTAGCCTTGCCAGGTAAGCCTATATTGCCTGAGTGGCCATATAAGGAAGTACCAGCACTGGCATGGTTACCCCCTATCTCATGGTCCACTAAGCAATCCCTCACCCTAAGGGTGTCTGAGGGTCTCCACCATAGGGAATCTCTACCTGTGGTGTGTTTTGGCAAAGTAAAAGGCTGGTGCTGAAATGGAGTACTGAAGTGAGGCTCCACTAATTTTGGGCTCAGCTTCCTCCAATCATTATCCACCATAGAGGCCTTTCTTTCCAAGACTGAGTTGCTTTGGGCTCTCAGGGTCAACCTCTGGCTACCTACAGCTGGAGGTTGGGTCCCTCTGTTTGGCTTACTGGAGGGACAGGTCAGGTCTGGGGCCCTCAGGTCCCAAGTTTGGCTGTGCCCAACAGTGTCCATCTGGGGGAGGTCCCTAACTAATTTTAAGGGGGATCCCTCAGGAGTGTGTTTTATTTTCACTTGGTTAGGACTACTAGCTTCAGTGCCCTTAATCTGCTGATTGGGGAATTCTTTTGGACAGGGGGCCCTTTGGGGTCCAACACTGGCCTCCCTGACCTCTACAGCCCTGGGCTGACTGAGGCAGGGTAGAGAGGGGCAGGTTACCTGCTCCAGACCGGGTCCCACCTTGGAAGGGTCCACTGACATCAGGGGTTCTGCCAGGCTAGGCCTGACTACCTCTGTGGCAGTTTCTTCACAAGGGGTCAGATCAGTTCCCTGAGGAGGCTGATCTTTTCCTAAAGTCTGGTGGGAGGGAGATTTCTCTTCCTCCTCAATGCTCTCTGTCTGAGTGGAGTGATCCATAGTTTCAGGCTTCACAACACTATCATCTGTCTGAGTTTGAGCTGTGGACATCACAACTCTCCCAACCTTTTCAGGAGGGGGCTCAGTTTGGGTGTGGGCTGTTACCATGACAGCCTTGACAACCTTTTCTGGGAAGGAAGTTGTCTGAGATTGGGTTGTGACTGGCACAACCCTCCTGACCTGTTCAGGGAGGACATCTTGGACTGGGGCTGTGGCTATCACTGCCCCACTAACCTTACCATGAGTGTTTACCATTTTAGAATGGGTTTCTTGCTCAACTTCAGCCCAGGCTGAGAGCTCTAAATCATTCCCCAGTAGGCAATCTACAGGCAAGTTTGGTGACACTGCCACTCTCTTGTGGCCAGTGACACCTCCCCAGCTGAGATTGACCACTGCCATGGGATGATCTCTCTGTACTCCATCAATATTGGTCACCCGGTATGTGGCACCAGGTAAAAGTTGCCTTGAGGGGACTAGACTCTCAGTCACCATAGTGATGCTAGCCCCTGTATCTCTGTAGGCCTCAACTTTTATACCATTGATGAGGGGCTCCTGTCTGTACTTGCCCAAAGTGTTGGGACAAGTGGTGAAGTTGGCAAACCCCATGCCAGTCTCACAGACAAGAGTATCTAAGTTTGGGGACCTGGTTAGGCCAGAGTCCCCAGGAACTCCCAAAGTAAATGCACCCAAATTCTTGGGGGCACTCCCACCACCTGGGGGATTACTACTAGTAGTAACAGGAGGTTTGGGAATGTTACCTGGGGGTATGTTCTCCTTATTGTTATTCTTTGGGCAACTGCTGTCAGTTTTTAAATGACCCACCTGTTTACAGGGATAACAGTAAGGCTTCTTCTGGTTATTGGAAGGATTCTGGGACCCACCCCCCTCAGAGGATTTTTGGGGCCCTGATGTGGTTTGATCTGGAGATTTATTCCCACCCTTCTCTTGAGGCTTGGTTGATTCCTTTTTCTGGTCACCACCTTGGTTCTTGGGCCTAATCCTGGTTCTGACCCATTTGTCTGCCCTCTTACCCAATTCTTGTGGAGAGGTCAGATCAGAGTCTACCAGGTGCTGGTGTAATAACTGGTTCTGACAATTATTTAAGACTTGCTCTCTCATAATAAGATTATATAATCCTTTGAAGTCAGTAACCTTGCTACCCAGTAGCCAGCCTTCCAAAGCCTTAGTGGCACAATCAACAAAGTCAGACCAGTCCCGAGACTGAGTTTTCTGGGTATCTCTGAACAGCAACCTGTACTGCTCAGTGGTTAAACCAAACCCATCCACCAGTGCATTTTTCAGGACCTGGTAATCATTAGCATCCTCCACTCTTGTAGTGAGGAGCTTATCTCTACCTTTACCATCAAAGGAGAGCCACAGTATAGCTGCCCACTGACTCTGGGGAATGCACTGCACAGTGCAGGCCCTCTCCAGAGCAGCCATCCATTTCTGGATGTCATCCCCTTGCTTAAAGGGGGGCACTATCTTAGTCAGGTGTTTAGTATCTAAACCCTTCTCTCTATCTCTTGGGAGATTGCTGCCACCAGTGGGAGCTAGCCCACTCATCTGCTGCTCTCTAGCAAAGGCAAGCTTCTCTTTGGCCAGGGCAAGTTCTTCCCTTTCAATCCTCAGTTCAGCTTGTCTCATCCTAGCTTCATGCTCCCTTCTCTGAGGGGAAGTAAATCTCCTCTGTGGAGGATTCCTTCTCCCCTGAGAAGAGGCATTAGAGTGCAGAGATCTATTGGAGTCCCTAGAAAGAGATCTATCTCTCCTAACTCCAAGGTTAGGCCCACTTCGGGTCAGTACTGGGGGTCCCCCAGTTCCTAGCCCAAGTAAGTCTAAGTTGGCCCTGGTTAGCCTTCTGACTACCTCAAGACCTTTGTCTACCTCATCCCCAGAGAGTTCCTCCTGATCCTCCTCCTCCTCGACTGCAGTAGCAGTGTTGGGGAGGTCTGGATCCCCAGAGGTTCCCTCCAAGGCTGGCATGTTCTCATGTAACTGAGAAAGCTTTCTGGCATCATATGTCTCTAAGAGACCTATCAGAAAGGGAATGGTGGGGTTAGACCCCTGCTTCAGTTTCCTGGAGACACAGATCTGTCTCATCTCCTGGAAACTGAGAGCTGCATATCTTGAAGTGACCTGTGGAGGGTCAACACTGACCAGGGGAGTCTCAGTAGATTCTCCCTGGGTAGACATGCTTTTCTAGTGAGGTGTAAGTGGTGCACTTACCTACACTATATGTTTGCCTACTGATCCCTTGCTAGAGTTGTAGTTTAGGGTGTGCTAGGCCCTAGGAGCTACAACAGCTGGTTCAGTAGAACTCAGAGTATTCTAAGCTAAGTTATATGTACCTTTAGTACTTATGTGATCTTTCACAAGATATTCTTAGGGCATGTGTGGTAAAACAACAGCAAGCTCAAATCCCAACCGCTGCTCACCAATGTGAGAAGTTGGCCTGATGTGCAGTGTTCACTATTCTAGTGATCACTATATATCAGTCCAAACAACCCTTATTGATGATTGGTTGTAAGTCAACCTTATAGACCAGCTATCCTAGTAGCATGGATACGAGCAGTCTAAGGCTAAGACTCTAGAGGGCGTGTTAAGCCAGCTGTTTTACCATCACATTACCCCTTGAACACCCAGTGAAAGGACACCACACAAGTGTTATGAAAATAAACAATGTATTTATTAGAATCACAACAACCCTGTACTCTTTATGAGGACAGGGTGCTAAGCACACAACAAAACTCTTATGAAAATACTTAAGTTAGCACGTTATACACAAATGCCCTAGGGGCACGAAAAACCATATACTCTAAAAGTGGAATGCGAATTACTAGCAGGTAAGTAACAGTACTAATAGGCTTTGGAATCGCTAGGACTTGACTAGGGAATCGTTAGATTACTACTAGGAGGCCCAGGGGACTCGGGTGCAGAGTGTGCACTCTCACGCGGGATGCGGGACAAAGTCTATGGAGGCTAGTAAAGGCAAAGTTAGTGTTCACGGGCGAACCCGACCTGGTAGGGAGAAAACGACAGTGGATACTGACCCTTGGATAGTGAGGCTATGCTGGGACACCGAAGTGCCGAAGTTACCTAGCCCAGGGGCTGCAGCTGCATAGGTCTGAAAAGACGTCGGGAATCCTCGTGCCGGACCAGGAGCCTGGAAGGAAGAAGTTGCTGGCAGGCGACCAGTGAAGGAAAGTTCGATGGATCCAAGCCTGGATCAAGGAAGAAGGAAACCTGAAAGCAGAGGGGACCAAGTTCTTGAATCACTAGCCAGTGATTAAGTGGGCACCAGGATGGCACCGGGCGAAGTCACCGCAGTCAGGTGAGTGGGCGCTGCTGGGCTCTGCAGTCTCTCGGACCAGGAGGCGTTGTCGGCGACCAGGATGGAGGTGCGAGCTGTCCCACGAAGGTTCTTGCTGTCGACGTCGCTGGACCCAGGATTGGGCAACAAGTCTTGGCAAATGCAAGGCCCACGCGGTGGACCTAAAATGGCGTCTTAGCCGGACCAGGAGGGTCCAGAGTACTTCTCCGATGGAGGGAAGCAAGGGCCAGTCTGGAGCAACCAGACCAGCAGCAGTGTTGTCGTCGGGCGTCGTTCGGAAGGCCACAAGCCAGCGGGCTAGTAGCCAAACAACGCGGTGAGCAGCAAAAAGCAGAAGGGCCCCACGCCGATCGTGGAGATGCTGGGGGGCTGCTCTTCGGTGCTGGAGCTGCTCAGGGTGGGGGCTTCTCGGACCCCAAAGCACTCACCAGGAAATTACTCGGTGGGCTTGCTGTGCAGAAGTCGTGCAGTCTTGGCGATGGCCGGTCCCTCGAGGTCTCGTCGCACCCACGGTTCTCAGCTGTGCTGTAGAGGTGGGTAGAGGTCAGAGGTGCCAGGGAAGCCGGGTCTCGTCGAGCTGGGCAGTCGGATTCCGGAGGAAGGACGTGCAGCAGACCGCAGTGTTCTTGGATGGTGCCTGCGGATGCAGGGTGACTACTCCTTAGCCACAAGGGAGAATCTTGAGGAAGAAATCGTGAAGTCCTTTCGTGGAAAGTGGTATCTTGATTCCAAAGATGATCTGATTTGGAAGGGGGCCAGTCCCTACCTTTATCTGGGAAAAGGGGGCTGGCACGCGACTAGGTCCTGCCCTATGGGTGGGACCAGGAGGGGGGTGGTTACACCCACTTCCTTGGCGGGCTTTTCCCCAGCACAGGGTCTGGAGTGTCCCTGGAACTGGTTCAAGCCAGCCTATGCACAGTGAGCACCGGGGTGCCACGTGCAGTCACCTTCCTCTAAAGCCCTGCCTACCTACAATACACAAAACCCTGTCTGGGACGGTGCTGGCACCGCCCCTGGCAGGAAACCCTTTGTCCTTATCTCCTGCTCTGGGAGGACTCCCAGCAGCAGGAGGGCAGACTTGTGTCTCGGTGGCAGCATCCATTTTGTGGAGCTGAGGCTCTGTTTGACTTTAACCGGGTTTAGGGGTTACATGCATGTCGTGTCCCTCTAGAAGGGTGGAATGCTAACCCCGTCGCCAGAATTGGCGAGGGGTTAGTATTCCAAGTCGTATGACACCTTACTCGACATGTTTTGATAAAGCGATACCAGAGTTGGCATTTAACCGCGAGGATTATAATGCACTTAAGAGTATATGGTATGCGATATCATGGAAACGGCTAAGGGATAGATCCCGAACGCCGCAGACAGGCTCAGCTCATGCCAGAGCACCATCTCACACGATTCCAAGCACTCTGCCTTCAGGATTGTTAAGGCCTGCCATAGGAGTGACTGATAGGTGATCTGTGTGTCCATTTTAGGGTTAGATATAGGTATACTATATCTAAAGCAAAGGGTGATTACACCACCTTGCCCCAGCTGTCAAGCAGCCAGTTGTGTCAGATTTGGATGGCCAGCCAGGGGTGGCATAATACATGCTGCAGCCCCTGGTAGGCCCTGGGTACACCTATGCCCTGGGTACCTAAGGTACACTGTACAGGGACTGATAAGGTGACTCAGTATCCAATTTGATATGTACCTAGGGTACATGGAATCCATTTTAACAGAGAGAGCAGTGGGCCTGAGGTCCTGAATAGCAGGGCCTCAGGTCAACTAAGTCAGAAAACCAGCAAAACACCAGGCAAAAAGTTGGGGGCAACCATAGTCAGGGATCTACCTTCCTACATCTGTTAAGGCATACATTTTGGTTAATCATCGTCCTGTGAAATGCGGCCTAATTTAGATGTCCTCCTTATGTCATCTAAACATGTTTTTAAATGACCTTAACTTTGTAAAGAATAATTGCCTTATTAACACATTCATTTCTCTGATTAATATAGCACTTGAGCGATGCTGTAGTGACAGACGCCACAATGAACAACTATGCCGCATGGTGGATTATTCAAGGGGGTATAGACATCATTATTTTTATTAAATAATTGAACTGATTTTGCCTGACAAATCTATATTGATTTCTATCAACAACTGAAAGTCACAAGCTGTTTGAAAGTATACAGCCTTTGTTTAAGCAAGACACCTGATGCCGAGGACACAATCACACGTAATAAAATGAGCCACGCCCTTAACGCAGCTAAACTTCCGGCAAAAAGGTGCTACTAATGATTACGGAATAATACGGGCTGACTGTCGCCCCCTCTTTCCAAGAGAAGGTATGTCCTAAATGAACATGGACCCAATGAGAAGGTCGGCTAAGAAGCTGAGGAACCGGGTTAGAGTTTCGCCTATCCCTAGCAATAACGTTACTAAATAATGGCATCTCCCATTCCTGTGCAGAATTCTTCAAAACAATCTAGAACCTTGGTCTAATTATGGTGACTACGACTCCTAGAATGAAATGAGTTATTAAATATATGCCCATAATGCAATAGTCTTGCATAGTCTTGCAATAGTCTTGCTAAAAGACAGAAATAATGGGCTTTCATACACTGTTGGAGAACATGTCCAAGAATTCAGTATGTTCCACAAATTTGCAGACTGCAGCCTCATAAGTACATTTCATCAGGTGAAATCATTCCACCTTCCATTATAAAGAGTCCTACTACTTGCTTTGATTAGTATGTTGGCTTCTAGAGCAGATACAAATCTGACATGTGCGCTTCAACAAGGTTTTGGTTAAACCATATAAGTTCTAGCGTCTTCCCCCCTCGTACTCCCGCCAGCAGGGCCAAACAAACCTTTGACTGCTCCCCTGATCACCCGATTACAAAATGTGACTGCAGCAGAAAAGTCAGTTTGAAATTTTTCCCATTAAACAAGCGGTTCATTGCCTTGCAGAAAATGCTCTTTTGCTCTTTCACTTGGCGTCGCAATAACGTTATCTTGAGCTGCAAGAAGGCCGAACCCGAGGCCAACTTCTCCCACTAACTCATGCCTTTAAGTCATGCTGAGCACAAAACAAACGTTGGAACAGTAAACGCCCCCTAGCAAACCCCTTCCAGGAGGTGAGTTGTCCCCCTCTCCCTTGCTTCAAAACTGCGTCCATAATGACACTCAAATCACACCACCGACAACGTGCTTTGGTGCCTTAAAATGTCGCAGTTTATTCAACATGAAAATTTATACATTTGCAAAATCATGGTTATCCAATTGCTCTCTAAATCTCCATGCTAATATATTTCATTGTCTTTGCATTCATTTTGTTGCTCTGTGGATCCAGCCTCCTCAATTTCCAGGGAAGAGAGGGCCACCTGTTGCCCCCTATTTATCTCCCCTAGCTTTGTCAGCTCTCCCCGGACTGGGTGGGGCGGTCCGACCTTGCCCAGGGGCGACCAATTCTGGTCGTCCCCCCTCAAGCGGCTATGCATATGGGCAGGGCTCTGACTAACAGATGTTAGTTGTTACCCGACTCAATGGTACTCTTTTTATTGACTTCATAAGGATGAAAGGCTGAGTCAACCGACTGGGATAGGAACCTCTGCCCATGAGATCAAACACAGGCTCCTACAGACAAGCATTAGCCCACAGAGACACCAGACCCAGCCAGAACAGAGGGAGGCGGTATTTATGGAGAAAGGTCCTCTGTCTCAGAGCATGGGCAGCAATGTGAGGGATCGGTGACCTGGGTAGAAGGCACTGGAACAGAAAGTTCTAGTGACAGGAGAGTGAACTCAACACAGCTCTCCCTGCGACAGGGAAGGCACTTCATGGAAAGATGCAGCGCCTGAAGAACATATAACACAATAAAGTAAAACAAAGTGTGGCGCTTGTGGAACGTGCACTGCGCTGATAGTTAAAATATGTTTACAGTTATTAACAAGCGGTCACCATTGTCCCAGCTGCTTCGAAAGTGAAAAGCGGGCATGGCCCGCTGAATGTAAGCAAAGCACATTGTTGTGCTTAATGTAGGAGAAACTTAATAAGGAAAATAGTACATGTACCGTGTAACAACCAAGTAACGGTGCCAGTAGCCATGGGAGGTTCTGAATGAAGAAAAGGCTGTACTAAGGAGGGACTAACTAGACTATTAACGAATCCGAAGGCAGCATTTACTAAAGACAATGACACAAGCCAATGAAAAATATCCACGGAGAGTGGGCGTGGCTTCTCTCCCATACTACACTACAACAGTCTCGCAGAGTGAGCAGCGCTAGTCTCGACCTAAAAAAAAACATGCAGTTGGCAGCGGTGCTAAAAATGTGTGCTATAACAGAACAAGAATACATTTAAAAACACGCTGTGAATGCGTGCAGTGAGACAAGGAACTGCATGCAGCCCGGGAAGATATATAAAGGTAAATAGCAGATGCTGTGCAGCCTTAACATAGTAAAAAGGAAATTCCACCACAAAGCAGATTAGAAAAAGTACTTTGCTCAATGGAATACTTATAAGAGAAACACACAAGGGAGAATGCTACAACCAATAGAATTGGAGGAAAAGTAAACTGACAAGCACATGGACAAATGAGAAAAAAGGCGGGATGCATGCCCCGTTTAAGATATATTCAATATAATAGATATCACAGCACAAGCGCTGTGCTGGCGAGACCTAAAACATTTTTTTCCATGATCAATTGTTTTGAAGAAGTTGTTTCAAACAAAAGAACAATCTCGGAGGTTGGGGTAAGATGGTGGGTGTTTAAGAGAGGAAGCAGGTACCTGATCCTCACCTCAGCACCGTGACAGAGCTAGCAAATGCTACAGTAGCATAGAAATAATGACCAGTTGATCTCAGATTAGCTATATTCTTTACAGTCAGTGGCATAACATTAGCCCCCTTGGTGTGGGGGCTCCCAGAGCTCCAGGAGGCCCCCTCCAGGACTGTGGATGGATGGCTCACCCCTGACCTGAGAGCTCCGGACTGGGCTGGGGGGCCCGTCCTTTACTTCGCAGGGGGAGCCCTTAAGTATTGTTATGTGACTTATATCAGTAAGATAATGATTGTGGGCACCTACAGCACCGACACACTTGATGTGAAAGACCTCTCAATTGCTTCTACCTTTGTGTGCTTTTTTGTTCGCTGCAATTGCATCTTCCAAAGCAGCCACTATGGCCATGGTCTTGTATCAAATGGCCATGGATGCACCGCATCTAGGTCCAAAGGAGGGCGAAGACCAGGTGGAAGTCGAGGTGGATGTGCCAGTAGGTCAGGTACCATCTCTGGCTGCTCATCACTTTACTGATAGGCAATCACAAGCCCTCCTGGAATGCTGCAACTATGGCAGTAACAGCTGTTGTTGCCGGAGCACATAAGGCACAGAGAGCTAGCATGCAGGTAAATGAGACTGAAAAGAGAACATTCTGCAACAACAGAACAGGGAGAGAGACAATTCCTATGTTCCAGCTGGCAGAGACAGTACAGGCACCCTTCTTAATGCTACACATAACATGAGGAGTAAGGAAATTGGCAGCATTGTAGCTGACATAGATGTAAATGACAGCAAAAATAACAGTGAAAGTGAGAGGAAAAGTGAAACTGCACCCCAGGTAATGAAAGCTGTTTTAAATACTGAGGAGTTGGGTATTGAGAATAATCAGGGTGCACTGCTATGGTGTTTACAGGACAGCCATGCTGAGGCAGCTATTGGGACAGACAAAGCCCTTGCCAAGGACAAAAATGTTACCATGTTAATATCACCAATGTATAATATGCAGCTCAAGGAGACTGTTGATGATGACAGACACTGTTGGTGATTCAAGTAGAAAAAGTGGAGTACATCAGATTAGAGAGATGAAAAAGACACCAGGATTGCATGGTTATATTCATTTTTGCTCTCCTAACTGCTGGATGCACATTGTTTGTTTCAGTTATTTACATTTTGTTGTGTATTGCAAAAATTAACATCCTACATTGTCACATAATTCACTTTTAAAAAACTCACTTTGCAGTTAGAGGAACAAAAGTAAAATATCACCGGCAAAAGTGACAACTTAAACACTGTATTTGAAGGCATCTTTATTAATTGTTCTGACGTTAATGACCCACCATAAATCAGCTTGTTTCTTAATAATGTTCCATTCTAAAGTTGTTTTTGGACCATCCTTGAGTAATGCAGCCTCAATGTGAAGTAATTGCAAGATTATACAGTAATAATACAGCCACATCCTGAAATACTCATCGGATCCCCATAGACTAATCCAGTCAAATCCCAAAATCAATATGAGATAATCTTGCAGTAGTACAAGTTGTGGTGTTCTGCAAAGAATTCATCTCCTGCCAGTGAGTATCCAATGTGAAGTATTATTTTTATACAGAACTGCCTGCGACACCGGACACACCACCGCCGCATCTTCTTCAACTGTCATTGAACCCCCGGACATAGAATCCCACCCAAAGCTCTACATTCCTACGAGCTCTGGTTCTGACAAATGTCTTTTGCCAGAATCAGAAACAATTGGCTAGAACACTACATTTTACTTTTCCCCTTTAACAAAACAGAACGCTTTTAACAGTCCAAAACTTTCCCCAATACAAAGACCAATCTAACAAAATATTACTAAAAAACATAAACGAAAAAATTAATTATAATAATACATTAAGAAAATTAAAACTTAAACACCTAAAATAATGCACATTTCTTCTCCCACCCACTTACTAGGAAAAAACATGGGCAGGTAAATACTTCCAAATCATTAACAAATAGATCATGAACTCAGGTTTATTTCCTGAAACTCAAAGGAATCCGTATTAAATGGTTGCTGCTGCGCATACAAGGTTCCACTGCTGCCTCCTCCCTCCAACTCTTGTACCTCATGCGCCTCGGTAACCTTCCACTTCTCCCTTACATTCTCCAAACCCAATCCTTGTGGGAATTTGAGCACTCTTGCCACATTCCACCAGATACCAGAAACTCTCACCGCACTCTCACAAACCTTAACAGTCAAAATTATCTTTTTGTCTTAACTCAGCTTCTTCCAACTTTGTCCTTACCCTTGCCTCCCAAAGATCAACATCCATGCCAAACTTTACCCACTTGCTCACCCAACTCAGACAGACTTTGGTTGCAGGCTTCCTGCCCCTCAGCATTTCAAAAGGCGACACATGGGTACTAGAATGAGGAGTGGTCCAGTAAAACCACAACATAGACCTAACTGCATTAACCACTACACACCTGTAGTCAACTGCCCACTGACCACAATGTATCTGTCTTCAGTTTACGCATTCTACCTGGCCATTTGTTTGAGGATGATATAAAGATGTTTTCAAATGCTTGGCATCACCAGCCTTGAGAAACCTCTCAACCTCCTCATTAACAAATTGAACCTCATTGTCAGAAATCAAGAACCGAGGATGACCATCCCTGAAAAATTGTTCCCTGAGGAAGTTACTGATGGCACTGGCATTCAGTCAGGCACAAACTTAACCTCTGGCCACTTTGAGTATAAATCAACCACAACCAATGCAAAACTATAATGTCCCAGTAACTTATTAAATGGACCAACCAAGTTAACACCAATTATTTCCCAGGCTCTCGCAGGATGATCAATAGGCTGCAGAGGAGGTTTCTTCATATTCAACCCCTTCTCTGAAGAAAGACATACCACACATTTGCCCACGAATGATGCACCCTCTCTATCCACAGAAGGCCACCAAAAAAAGCGCCTTACCTTTTTTGTGAACATGGCTACCATGTGTCATTCATGAGCAATCTATATGAACCTTAACCTTACCCCCATAGACAATTCCAACTTATCACCTCCTAGAAGGAAGTCATCATCCACAGAAAGTTCATCAGCAACTTTCCAGAACAGCTGACATGAATTAGAAAGAGACCTTTCACTTGGCCACCCCCTAGCAACGCACCTCAATACAACTTTCAAAACTTCACCCGAAGCCATCCCTTCTTGCCATTCATGCTCTGTAACTGCACACAGCCCCTCCAAATTCAATGAAGCAAAAAAAAAAACATTTCTTAATGGCCTCTATATCTTCCACACCATCTTTCTGAATAGCAAACCGAGACAAAAAATCTGCCTGCACATTCTTGCCCCCCTTAATATGTTCAACAATAAAAGTGAAATTGCAACAATTTGGACAACAGTCTCGAGATTCTGGGTGTTCTGTAATTTTCTTACCAGACAAAATGGCAACCAGGGGTGTATGATCAGTTTTCACAGTAAACATAGTACCCCAGACAGATGGTTTGAATTCAACAAGCCAGCAATTCCTTGTCAATGGTTGAATAATGGGTTTCTGCCCCCCTCAGCACTCTGGAAGCATAACTAATAGTGTTCTCTGCTGGCCCATTCTTCTGTGTCAAAATGGCACCCAAACCATAATTAGATGCATCTATAATGATGCAACATGCTAGCTTGGGATCAAAAGGTTTAAAAAATATAGAACTTGCTAATTGTTTTGTTATCCATTCAAACAATTTTTGACATGAACTATCCCAACTAAACTTAGAATCTTTCTTCAAAAGTTTAATTAATGGTAAAATGTGAGATGCACATTAAGGATAAAATAGAAATACAATTCATACATCCCCATGAAAGACTTGAGAGCTGTTTTATCACTAGGACTGTACTTCATTAATCACATTAACTAAAGCTGGCCTGGGCTCGATGCCATCCTCCGAGACCATATGACCTAAGTATTCAATTCTGTTTTTGCAAAAGACACTCTTGCAATCTTAAGCACTACCCCCTTTTCCTGGAGTATAAAAATAACCTGATTAAGAATTACCTCATGTTTTTCGTATGTTATAAAAAAAGAATACGTCATCCTGGAGAGCGGCTACACCTTCTATGTCCCTAAACAATTGGTACATGGTCCTTTGAAAAACCAACACCTCTGAGGCTAACCCAAACGACATCCTGCGAGATTAAAAAGTTCCTGTGGGAGAGACTAATGCAGCATAGTGTTTGGACTCGGATTCCAACACCACCTGGTGGTAACCAGAGGCTATGTTTAATTTGTTGAACCACTTTACATCAAACACTGCAGCTAACAAGTCGAAATCTTCAGAAGTGGGTGCGAATCGACCCAAATGGTCCTGTTTAGGTTCCGTTGAACAATACAAATCCTTAGTTCACCATTCCTCTTACGGGCTACCACAAGAGGAGAAAACCAAAGGGAAGATTCAATTGGTTTAATGACTCCATTGTTGCACAGCTTGACTAACTCTTTTTCCAAATCCTCCCTGACAGAGAACGGTACATTCCGCAGCTTGTGTTTGACAGGAATGGACACCTCCTTAACCTTGATTTTATGTTGAAACCCCTTTATAGTTCCTGAACTATCCAAAAACCCACTAGGAAAATATGCATGAACATCTTCTACCTTACAGCCACCCATAGCACTAGCTTCACCTACATCCATAATGGATACCGGGTCTATTGTACCAGGTCTTAAAATCCTCTTGAGAAAACCCTGGTGAAATCAAACCAGAATAGACAACCCTTTAATTTCAACATACACCTTCCCAAAAATATTATTCCCTCTGAAAATTAACACAGCCTCAAACAACCCAGACAATTCAATACAAAGCCCTTCGTATGATAACCGTGGTGAAAATGTTATTTCCTCTGAAAATTAACACAGCCTCAAACAACCTAGACAATTCAATACAAAGCCCTTCGTATGATAACCCTGGTGAAATCAACCCATAATAGACAACCCTTTAACTTCAACATACACCTTCCCAAAAATGTTATTCCCTCTGAAAATTAACACAGCCTCAAACAACCCAGACAATTCAATACAAAGCCATTCGTATGATATAAGAGCTCTGTCAGGGGAATCCAATACTCTTCCAGGCTACAGATCATCAAATAATTCCTGGGTTATCACAGTTATTCTTGCACCAAGTCCACCAGCAATTTAACAACTCTGTCTCCTATTGAGACATCCACTTAATGGTCCACACAGGTTGATGCTCACCTGACTCCAAATTGTCATCACTGATCACTTATACCATGTCCTGTAGATCTTCTTGTAGTCAGTCCAAATGGTTTTCAGAAACTTCAACTGCGGGGTTGTTTCTACCTGCCTGTTTCCCTTGACCAAAGCACACTTTGGTAAAGTGCACTAATTTATAGCAAATTTTGCATGCAACATTCCTCGCTTTAAAAAGTGAAGAATTGCCAGACCTAAAACATCCATTAGTCTGATTTAAAAAAAATCCTATCTACTTTTCTTTCCCTTGGTTGAGTAAAGTCTTTAACAGAACCTTTGACCTTTTTCTTAACATTGTTCAGTTTCAGACTTTCATTCTTCCAATTCCCTTACGGACATTTGCAACGTTGCAATGCTCTTGGCTATACGTAATCTTTTGTCCAGCATAGGAGTAGTTAAAGACAGCAACTTCTGTTGAATGGCTTTGTTGGAGCAATGACAAATAAAACTGGTCATGTACCAACTGTTCTGTAAAAGACTCATTTCAATTCAATAAGCTTTATTTGGTTAAAATGTAGCAACCATAAAAACAAATGTACATATACAGATTCAAAGTCCAAATTCATTAAGGACAGTAAACATTTAATCAGAGTTCAAAATGCCATTAAAAATAGTACTTATCCTGGCATTAATTGAACTTAAAATAAATGTTGCAGCATAAAAACTAATCTTGGCTCTCTTAGTGTAAACAATTGACTCAAAGCAGCATTAGTGGTTAGGCATTATATTTCATAAACAATGGTTTTAAATAGACAAGTCTAAAATTCAAGTACAGGACACATGGAAGTAGAAAGTGCAAGGTGCTCCATTAGTATTCCCATCGCATGGCCACAGGGGGGGACTGGTCGCTGTTCCAAATTCATTAAAGGCAGCAAAAATTCAATAACAATTGAAAAGTTCATTAAAACATCACACTTTTCCGAGCATTAATTGAACTTAAAATAAATGTTGCAGCATAAAAACACATCTCAGGCTCTCCTAATGTAAACAATAGGCTCATAGCAGCATTAGTGGTTTTGGCGTTATATTTCTTGAACAAAGGTTTAAGATAGACGTTTCTAAAATTCAAGTACAAGTCACATAAAAGTAAAAGTGCAAGGGGCTCTGCTTGGTATGCCCATCACATGGACAGGGGGAGACTGGTGGCTGTTTCATTGTGGAGAACGCTGCTAAGTGGTGGACAAGGCCTAGTCTCATTCTTGTAAAACAAAACGGTGGGAGGGTCTTGTGACAAGTGTTAGATAGCTTTGAAAGCCATCGATATCTATATGCAGATGGTAAAGCTGATACGTGGTTTGCTTCCCTACTTTTCTCAGCCTGCACTCTTTCTTATGATACAGGAATGTATTCTTTATCCCCTGTTTAGACAATCCTGTTACGTCATTTGGGTTTTCCAGGATCATCAGATTGAATAGATCACTATAAGTATTAACTAAATATTTAAGCCAGGAAATCTTAAAACGGTTGTCCAATCGCAGGGAGTCATTAATAATTGATTTAGTAAATATAGTCTCCGCTTTTGACCATATTGATCTCCACAACAGTAGGGGTCTCAGTGCGATCAGGATTGACAAGTAATTGAGCCCCACTTCACAATGGATTATTTCAGAGGATGCTGAGGCCAGCAGATATAAAAGCTATTTTAAAAAGGAGTTTTCCTCGGTTTGCAATTCTTGACTACGGTGGTGACCCCAAACACCTGCCCCATATAGTGCAACAGAGGCGCATCTAGCTTTATAGATATAGGTCATGTCTTTTATGCAGCGATCCCCCAAATTAGATGCAAACCTAAAGATCCCATGCACACTTTTGGTCATCTCAGCCCGGCCATTAGACATTACATGGTTCCATTCCCGTCACTAGCAAAAGATAACCCTGAATCCCCAAAATTGTCTACATTTTGCACTTTTTTGCCATCTATAAAAAAGGATTTCATATTTCTGGGTTTCAAACGACAGACCATTGTGTATGTTTTGGCCCTATTAATCAGCAGCTTCCTCCCGTTAATAAAATTTGTGAACCCATCAATTAACTAAGCATGGGCGTAAAATCCGTTCCGCTCGCGGAATCCGCGGATTTTCGGCAAATCCGCAATCCGCGAACTCTCGCAAATTTGCAGAAAATTCACAAATTTGCACGAAGCAGATTTTTTTGCTTGGTCGCGCTTGACAAATACAATATTGCGGCGCGCGGCGTTCACTTACCGTCATTCAGCGTTTGAAGAGTTGTTTTTCTCCATGTTTGCGTGTGCTGCGCCATTTTGGATCTTGCTGCGGGATCCCGCGGGAGTTTGGCGACCGCGATTACGTCATCGCGGCTCGCCACCTTGCACAGTGAGAGTTTGTCAACGCGAGTACGTCATAAAGGCCCGTGATCACGCATCGCGTGAGTAAACACTTGCGAACACGTAGATGCGGCGGGCAGCAACAATCTCGCGTTTGCGAAATTACAAAATTTGCAATTTTGCAAAAGAAATCCACCAGCAGGCAGCATAAACCTTCTGAAAATGATGATTTTTATCAGAATAACTCCTCAGGTTGACATTTGCCTGCACTTGCCTGCAAGGAGTCCATTTTGGGGGGGGGGGGGTGGGAGGAAGAAAGTGCCCCACAGTCTCCAACTTCCTGTTCCTGTCCAGCAGGCTCCTCCCAGTGCTTTCTTCATGTCCTGGTCACTTTGATTTGGATCTTGACCTGGAAGGATTACTTTTTGTGGATGCTGCTGGAAATTTGAATATGAGGCCTTTTTGACTTTCTTTGGATCACTTTTGGCTTAGAAATTTCACAAGTAAGTTTGTTTGGGGCATTACAGTTGCTGCAACTACAATTTTGGAACTTTTTCAGAACATTAAATAAAATATATTGTGGGTAGCCACAGTAGTATCCAGTAGGACCAGGGTTAGTTATGGGTGCATGATACAACTGTTTTGTTGAATTTCAACATGAATTAGGGCATGGATGGCATTGGATTCTGGTGATTTTTGTGTGTTTTTCGATTTTTGGGCTGTTGTTGGGGCCTTTTGCCCAGGGGTACTCAGTGGTGCATGGGCCTAGTCTTTCTGTGGGCTCTCTTGAATGTAAACATCATGGAGGGCATGGATGGCATTGGATTGTGTTGATTTTTGTGTGTTTTTCGAATTTTTGGGGTGTTGATGGGGCATGGCCATGTGGGTGGGGGCCATTTTGAGGACTGGTACAGGCAGGGCCTGGCCACGTGGTGGGGGTCAAGGGGCCATTTTGAATCCAGGCAGTGTGCTTTATGCCATAGGCCTGCATCCAATGTGCCTTGCTTTCATCCATTATGCCCAGCGTTACTCAATGGTGCATGGGCCTAGTCTTTCTGTGGGGTCTCTTTAATGTAAACATCATGGAGGGCATGGATGACATTGGATTGTGGGGATTTTTGTGTGTTTTTCGATTTTTGGGCTGTTGTTGGGGCCTTTTGCCCTGGGGTACTCAGTGGTGCATGGGCCTAATCTTTCTGTGGGGTCTCTTTAATGTAAACATCATGGAGGGCATGGATGACATTGGATTGTGGTGATTTGTGTGTGTTTTTCGATTTTTTGGGTGTTGATGGGGCATGGCCATGTGGGTGGGGGCCATTTTGAGGACTGGTACAGGCAGGGCCTGGCCAAGTGTGCTTTGTGTCATATGCCTGCATCCAATGTGCCTTGCTTTCATCCATTATGCCCAGGGTTACTCAGTGGTGCATGGGCCTAGTCTTTCTGTGGGGTCTCTTTAATGTAAACATCATGGAGGGCATGGATGGCATTGGATTGTGGTGATTTTTGTGTTTTTTTTCGATTTTTGGGCTGTTGTTGGGGCCTTTTGCCCAGGGGTACTCAGTGGTGCATGGGCCTAGTCTTTCTGCGGGGTCTCTTTAATGTAAACAACATGGAGGGCATGGATGGCATTGGATTGTGGTGATTTTTGTGTGTTTTTCGATTTTTGGGCTGTTGTTGGGGCCTTTTGCCCAGGGGTACTCAGTGGTGCATGGGCCTAGTCTTTCCTTGGGGTCTCTTTAATGTAAACATCATGGAGGGCATGGATGGCATTGGATTGTGGTGATTTTTGTGTGTTTTTCATTTTTTGGGCTGTTGTTGGGGCCTTTTGCCCAGGGGTACTCAGTGGTGCATGGGCCTAGTCTTTCTGTGGGGTGTCTTGAATGTAAACATCATGGAGGGCATGGATGGCATTGGATTGTGGTGATTTTTGTTTGTGTTTTTTGAGTTTTTTGGGGTATTGATGGGGCATGGCCATGTGGCTGGGGTTCTAGGGGCCATTTTGAAGCCAGGCAGTGTGCTTTGTTGTGCCATAGGCCTGCACCCAGTCTGTCATGCTTTCATCCATTATGCACAGGGGTACTCTGTCAGTGGTGCATTTTATTGGTCTTTCCATTTTGGGGGGTGGGTATAATGCTTACTTGCAAACTATTAATTGAAGCGCTACATATGCAACATTTATTTAACTGATATTCCTCTGGCTTCATTTGCTTTTAGGTGCAGAAAGACGAATCATCAACCTCATCGTTCCTCATCAGTGCCAGGAAGAAGTCCTGCTGCGGTGTGTGCAGCACAACGTCACGTGTGGCCACAGACAACTCTCCAACTTGTGCAACTGCGGCCTGCTGTTCTGACATCTGAAGAAGATGGCCCCCAAAAAAGTTGCCCGTACCTCCTCTAGCAAGAAAGTTGCCAGTAAGGAGAAGAAGAAGCAAGTGGCGCCACTTACCAAGGAGATTGGTGTGCCGACCGCCGCATTTTTTGGGAAAAAAAAAAGTACGCCTGCAGCAGCAGCGGGGTCTGCTGGGGACCAAGCTGGGAGCAGCACCTCCGCTCCATTGGGCTCAGTGCCACCACCACCACGCCAACTTAGGTCCAAGCCCTTGAGTGCTGCAGAGGCAGCCAGTATAGTTGTTCAATCACCATCGACCAGTGATGTTGGCTCATCGCAAGAAAGTAGCAGCATCCCTCAATCAACACAGGTTGTTGTAACTCATCTGACGAGTGTTCAACAACCACAGCCGCAACAACAACCACATGTGCAAGTACAAGCCCAAGTACATGTGGAAGGGGAGGCGGCGCAAGGAGAGGCGCAAGCAGAGGTGCATGGATCGGCACAAGTGCCCACAATAGTTGTTCCTCCCGATGTAGGGGCACATCAGGAAATCGACATTCAAGCCGAGGTATCATATGAGGAAGCCACTCCTCCTCATGATTCATTGTCTTCCAGATCCCCAGCAAGGAAAAGATCAAGGATGGTGTCTACATCTTCTTCAAGCCCCCTTCCTTCTGATGATATGGATGAAAATTGGGAACCACCAGCGCTGTCTGAGAGTGAGGCACACCATGATCTGACAAAGGTAGCTAAGCGTAAAAGGAAGGTCCCCGAAAGTCTCATAGTTATGGAGTGTGATGATGACGCTGAACAAGAAGTGGCGTATACTCCTGCTGATGAAGACTCTCACGACGACGACGCATAGACGTCACTCCAGCCTCAGCGGGCATGCAGCAAACAGACATTTTTACCCTATCCCAAAATACTGCTGAGCGTGATGTTGGCGACGTGTCAATGGGACCACCACCAATGCAGTTAACTAGTACACCACCACCTACAGCTTCCATATTTTCTCACCAGAAGGGACCTCCATCCACCTCGACCTCCATTTCCTCAATTAGTGGTGCTGTAAGTGCACAACGTAGTAAATTTCGACAACACACATCCTCCACTTCATCTGGCATTAGCATTCCCAGTATCGCCTCCTCCGCCCCCCACAGACATTTGAAGTCCGCAGTTTGGGACTTCTTTAGTGTTAGCTCAACAAGGGAAAACATAGCCATGTGTACCATTTGTAAGGTTTGAGTTAGTCGTGGTAAGCTTGGTACCAACTATGGTACCGGAGGCCAGAGAGGTCATCTTGAGAGACAGCACACTGTCAAATGGCATGCGCACCTAAAGGAGATCAAGGCAGCCCGAATTGCAAGTCAACAAATTGTATCCGTTGATGCTTCATCTGATGATGACGAGGAGGAAGAAGCGTCAAACATTTCTTCACTTACGTACCCCTGTCAGCAGCACACCCCCTGCAAGATATATGAGCCACACAAAGAGTGTGGGAGAGAGTGAGACACCAATGCGAAAAAGTTCATCATCACCGAGCGTAACTGGGTCGAAGAAGTCATCATCATCCCGTAAAATGGTCCAGCCCACCATTAGAAGCATGTTGTTTTCAGATGCGCCATTTGAACGCAACCACCCAACAGCGCGTCTGTATAACAGTAAGCTGGCTAAAATGCTAGCGCTGGACCTTCTCCATTTTTCTTTTGTGGAAGGGGTGGGTTTTCTTGAATTAGTGGCAACGCTCTGCCCTAAATGGAAGGTTCCTAGCCAGTTCTATTTTGCCAGAGTTGCGGTTCCAGCACTACATGAAGATGTGCTGGAGGTGATTGGGGCTGCTTTGCAGAAGAGTGCTGTTCACACTATACATCTGACAACAGACATGTGCACCAGGTGCCAAGCCGTTGATTACATGTGCATCACTGCACACTGGGTCTCTTTTTCAGGGGTTAAAGCAAAGGTAACCGCAGGTGTTGACACGGACAAAGTTTATAAAGCTGCCCGGAAACATGGAACACTAGCCATATTTGCCATGGAGAAAAATCATACAGGAGAAAACATTTTGCATGACTTTAACACAAAGGTCTTTCAATGGCTGTCCACAAGAAAACGCATGATTGGTTATGTTTCCACGGATAATGGCGCCAATGTAGTTAAGGCCACGGATATGGGTAACTATTTCAGAGTGCCGTGTTTGGCGCACTGTATAAACCTGGTTGTTAAAAAATTCTTGAGTGAAGAAAGTCCAGTGTACGAGTTACTGACCACCTGCCGAAGAATGTGCACACATTTCAACCATTCTTTTAAGGCCCGGAAGCAGCTGAGGTGCCTGCAACATGAACGTAAAGTGCCAGTGAAAGCACTCATCCAGGAAGTGGTAACACGTTGGAACTCAACCTTCTTCATGCTTGAGCGTCTGTATGAGCAGTATGAGGTAGTCGATCAGTATTTCTTTCAACTGGGTACACCTGTGATGGACCTGAGGATACAGGTGGAGCAATGGGGGCTAGTTAAAAGCCTGACAGACATGCTTTGTCCTTTTGAGGTCTTCACGCGTGCAGTCAGCAGGGAGGACTGTAATTTGGGAAAAGCTATCCCATTGTTGCGCATGCTAGAGCACCAACTGAAGGCGGTGTCTTCTACGTTACAAAAGGATGGAAAGCAAGAAGCATTTAAGTTGGCGGAGAAGTTATTACAGCGCCTACTTTGCGATGAACATCTTCAAAAGATCCACACAGAACAGCATTACATTTCTGCTACTATTCTGGATCCACGGTACAAAAAGGCAGTGGCAGGCAGAGTATTCTTTCCTTTTGATGACGCAGATCTTACAAAGTAAAAACATTGGCTAGCTGTGTCAGCCAGTGGGTTTGAAAGAGAACGGCAGGAAATTGAAGGAAAAGGCAGTACATCAGCATCAGCAGGCCATCCGGAGTCAAAAAAATCCACTCTGCATCTGTGGCAGAAGTGAGTGATTTTCCCTCTCAGCCGTTAACGACACCAGCAACCGTATCATCTGCACCAGACACAACAGTAACATTGTGTGAAGAAGAGGATTGGCTAACTCAGCTTGGGTTTGCTTCTCAAAAGGTCCCTGAAAAAAGTAAGCAAAGTGGAGGAACACTGGAGAACCTTGAGTCGATGGTGCAGGACTATCTGAATGACTCAACAGAGGTCTATGTTCATGATGACCCATTGGCGTATTGGCATGGGAAAAGAGATGTGTGGCCAGAGATCACCAACCTGGCTATAAATTACTTGTCTTGCCCACTTGCAAGCGTGTCTTCTGAACATGTTTTGAGTGCTTCTGGTGGCATTGTAACTTCCAAAAGGGCCCGCCTCTCGCCCAAAAATGTGGAGAGGTTAGCAATGATCAAAATGAATCAGCACCTCATACCACCAGATTACAAAATATGAGAATGCACGCAGGAAGAAGACGAGGAGGACACCAACTTAGATGAGGGAAGTTCTTCTCTGGTAACTGACGCTGACCTACTCCCGTCTGAATTTGCAGTGTTTGAGGACGAGCTCTTATTCCCTAACACCGAGCCCTGAAAATGAGTCAATGAATCACTAACTTTCTTTTTCATCCTTATTCACTTTTATTCCTGTGTGTCTGTCTTTCTTTGTTTTGCAAAATCTATAAAAAAAACTTTAATCACCTAATCACAAAAACAAGCCCATCAGCAGAACTGTCTTCACTTATTTGCTTATTGATTTGAAGGTGCCGCAGTCTGCATTCCTCAGGTTCACAAGTTCACAAGATCATGCTCCTCTATCCTCCTCCTCCAGACTCCTATTTCCCTCAAAGCAGATGGCTGTATTACGCCCAAAGAAGAAAGACTCTGCACTTGTGGGGTGTTCTCTTCTTTGCGGGTGAGTTGACGGGTCTGGGGCATTGCTGTGAAGGTCTAATACCGGATAAAAGTGGTTTGGAGAAAATCGGAGCAGAAAAACTTTTTGCGCTTTTGATCACTTGCCTGTCTTTGGGGTGCTGTTTGGGGCGCTTTTAGGTTGTTGGAGGTGGGTTTTGGGGTCTGCGAGCACTGCTGGCACATTCTAATGTTGATTGCATTTGTTTTACAGGAAATCCATGGTGGAAAAGGGGAGTTGGGGCCTAGCTGCAGAGCGCATTTGGACTGCATTCCAGGTAGGCCCAAAGTTTCCTAAGTGTGGCTTTTCCTGGTTTTGCTTTTCAGCTTTTTGGGGGGGGGGGGTGAAACTTGTTTTTGCCCGGGTTCACGGGTCTGGGGGCCCTGCTTGGAAGGTGTAATACCGGCTAAAAGTGGTTTGGAGAAAATCGGAGCAGAAAAACTTTTTGCGCTTTTGATCACTTGCCTGTCTTTGGGGTGCTGTTTGGGGGGCTTTTAGGTTGTTGGGGGTGGGTTTTGGGGTCTGTGAGCACTGCTGGCACATTCTAATGTTGATTGCATTTGTTTTACTGGAAATCCATGGTGGAAAAGGGGAGTTGGGGCCTAGCTGCAGAGCGCATTTGGACTGCATTCCAGGTAGGCCCAAAGTTTCCTAAGTGTGGCTTTTCCTGGTTTTGCTTTTCAGCTTTTTGGGGGGGGGGTGAAACTTGTTTTTGCCCGGGTTCACGGGTCTGGGGGCCCTGCTTGGAAGGTGTAATACCGGCTAAAAGTGGTTTGGAGAAAATCGGAGCAGAAAAACTTTTTGCGCTTTTGATCACTTGCCTGTCTTTGGGGTGCTGTTTGGGGGGCTTTTAGGTTGTTGGGGGTGGGTTTTGGGGTCTGTGAGCACTGCTGGCACATTCTAATGTTGATTGCATTTGTTTTACTGGAAATCCATGGTGGAAAAGGGGAGTTGGGGCCTAGCTGCAGAGCGCATTTGGACTGCATTCCAGGTAGGCCCAAAGTTTCCTAAGTGTGGCTTTTCCCGGTTTTGCTTTTCAGCTTTATGGGGGGGTGTAACTTGTTTTTGCCCGGGTTGACAGTTCTGGGGCCATTGCTCGGAAGGTCTAATACCCGAAAGAAAGTGTTTTGGAGACAATCCCTGGGGAAGAAGTTTTTGCATTTTCTGAGATTTCGCACACTTTACCGTTTTGGGGGGCTGTTTGTGGGGGTTCCTGGTGTTTGTGGGGGGTTTGTGAGTCTTGGAGCAATGCTGGGTATGGATACTTTTGCTTGCTTGCAAGTGGTTTGTATACAATCCATGGTGGGTAAGGGGGGTTTAGGGCCTACTTTACTTTCAAAGTACGGTTTGTCACCATTTTCTACCAGGCCTCGTTTTTAGAGATCTGATTGGGGGGTCTTCTACATTTTTGTGACTGGGTTTAGTAAGGGTCTGGGAGCACTGCTGGGAAGGTCTAATTGTGTTCTAAAACACAGTTTACAGTACACCTAGATTGAGGTGAAAGATCCGCTAAATTAATTCGCCCATACTTATTCATCCTTCAAAAGGAGACTCAGACAGAGTACGCACTTTCAAACATATTGTACTGTCTATTAGGAAACTCAGAGTGTGACTTTTTGCACTACACAGCGTACATACCTTATATTTATTTGTCAGTGGTGTTCTAATATCACTTCCTGTTGTTCCATCAATAATTACAGACCGGGTTTCAGCCTGTGCAATGGGGAAAAAAAGGATGAAGTCAGGCTTCACATTAGCGAGCCGCAATTCAGCATCCGCCAGGCAGGCAGTGGACAGGGTGTCTTCTGGTCACCAACATTGATGGACGGAGCGTCAGATGGAATGGAGGAGTCCCGCTAATAAGAGGAATGGTTGGATGCATGCAACTTACCAAATTCAACAGGACAACTACAACAACAGACAGATACAGTATCCGTTCTTTTCTAATTATCTTTTAAGTAATGTTATTGCTGTGAACTTCTATGAGTGTGACTCTGCATTTCTTTGATCTCTGCTTCTAAATTCATCCCTACAGCCATTGTATAGGTTTTACTTCTGCTATTTTTCAAACCTAATTTAATGTATGAAGTGTTTCTCTGAGTGCAGAGATAGGCAAGTGAAAACGCATAATTATTACTGCAGCTCTGTACTGTCGCATTCTTTCATTCACGGTTGTCGAAAGTACTACTTACTTTTCAGTAACCATGCATGCAGTAGTGCATGCACTTCCTTTATGTCACTTAAATGATTTATGGATAGCGTTGTACCCAAAGATTTGTTTATCTTCAATTATTGTTTGTCCATGCTGTGCTTTTTTTTTCTTCTCTTAACAAAACTTTCCCGAAAACCCCCCATTTCCATCCATTTTCCAAACCCTAACCCTCTTCCCCCGGGCTGTGTGGTTTTGATTGATGTGTTACTAAATGACAGCAATAATTCCACACACTTGCTGGGGAGGATAAGGTCATAGCAACAGGCTGGTGAAGGAATCCGAGGATATATTCTTCCTCAGCTTGACACAGAGTCACTATTGGCAAATGAAAACAGATTTTCGTTTGCGCCATCAACTTGATTGGTCATCAAGAACATCCTCCTCCTAGACGTGGCAAATTATTACGCTGCTGTGTCCTTCACCTTCAGTACTAATTCTTGTAGTAGTAGCCAATGTCAAAGAAATTCAACGCAAGTACTAGTTATACTTTCAATACTTTACCATTTGTTAGGCTACATTGTGGCACTGTTCTAGTGCACTGTCACCTGCTATATTCTTCTAATGCTACGATAAGGACAAACAAGGTTTCATTTTCTTTTTTTTCATATGCTGCAACTGCCACTGTGTAACACCACTAGTACCACCGCAACGATGACATTTCATCCGCCCAGGATTGCCAACCTTAATCGCCATTTCCCGTGCAGCCAGCCCTGTGCCTAGCCCTATTTCCAAACACAAATTACAGGTAAGATAAGCGTTTTGGGGGAGGTAGTATAATGGAGTATTAGGAGAGACAAGAGACTGACGGTAGTACTAGTAATGTCCTAGGACTATTGAAATCACTTACTCTGTGAGAGGCACTTAGTTTTGAAAACATTTGGGCAATTAGTAATTACTTACACAACTTGAATCAAGATGCCACTTACGATTCAGGAAAACAAACTTACTGTTAAATCCTCATCCACCAGCCTCAAAAGCAGTAAAAAACACGTATGCTAAGATAAAGTTTAAAGTATATTTATATCCCTAACATAAATAATCTCCCGCAAGACCCAACCCAACCCACCCCCATCCCTAACCCCAACGAATGTCTGTGAAAAGTCCAAAAAACCCAACTCCTAATTCCCACCCCCCAGAAGTCTTTAAAAAATGGGCAAGGGACAGTCTCCTCCTACTGCTGGCTGCTGTTGACTTTTCGGGCCAGGTCGGCATGCTCCTTGCGGAGGGTCCCGAGCAGGGTTTTGGTGTTGAGCAGCTCCTGCTCGATGTAGGACACCCTGAGTGAAAGGCGGTGCAACCTTTCCACTGGATATATTGACCTATCTCATGTGGTCTACTACGATATTAGTATTGCTTGATTTGCGGACCGTCGACTTTGAAAGTTATGTAACTCACTAAACAAAGTACTAAAAAGGTTCGCCTAGGACTGGCAGGCAGCAGTCCGCAGCACGCGAAGTGACATACAAACTCCATCGTGATTGCAGATCAGTGACAACACTAAAAAGTTTCCTACTACATTAACCAGTCATTAAAATACTGAAACTATCAATCCACCACCACTATTTCTTCTTATTGCCAGGTGTACAAAGGAAGGACTGGACTTGAGTCTGTAGGGGCAGATTTACAAGCCCCTTGCAGCTCCGTTGTTGCGTGACTTTTGTGACGCAGCGGCAGAACAAAAGAGACGCCATGGTGCGGCGTATATTAACAACGTGACGCATATGGGAGATGCATCACGTTGTGAAGCCCTGCACCATCAGGGGGTGTTCCGGTGCAAGGGAGGGCGTTCCTGCGCAGGAACGCATCCTAAAAGTGGCTGAGGGAAATCTACAAGATTTCAATCAGTCACTTTTAGGACAATGATGCGTCACTCAAACCCTGCGCCTGCTTGAAGCAGACATATGGCTTGACGCAACATTGGGGAGATAGGGCACCCCAGAGCATTGCTGGAGCTGCGCCATCGTTGCGACGCAACTCCAGCAATGCGCCGCCTTTACGGCACAGATGCGTAACGCTTCGGTGACGTTTTCTGCCCATGGTGCGCCGCATTGTAAATATGGCGCACCATGGGTGGTGGTGGCGTGGCGCACAATTACTGGCGCATCCCTGCTACTTTGCAGGGATGCGCCAGTAATTGCAAATCTGCCCCTTAGTGTCTAGCATTACGCAGTTCTGTAATTACACTCATACATACTTTCTCAGGCCAATGAAATGAACACAAAATCGAAAACAAATAAGCATAGTAGCAACGCTACTGAGAAGGAGAGCAGTGCACCTGAAATGCACAGAAGATTTTGAAATATAATTTACCTACAATGTAATCTGTAGCATTATTGCTCTTGAAAAAACTGAAATTTGCAATATGATAACACACAGAGCAGGAGAAAACAGAGTAGTGATGAAATAGCTACTACTACTCACCAAGCCCGGGGATCTCGACGCCGAGCAGGTCGAGCAAGTCGCGTTCCCGGTCCAGGAGATCCGTCCAATGGTGGGTGGCCTGGTTGTAGGTGCGGTGGACCCGAGAGTGTTCAAACATGGCCCGGCACACCTTCTCCCACCACTTCCGGCGCTCCCGGAGCCCGTAGCCGCTTGCGATCTTGCCGCCTGCCGCGATGGTCCTGGGGAGGTGGCGCTGTACAAAGAACACTAGTGCGGCCACCTCCTCCACGCTAAAGATCTCCCGTGGCATCACTAGCTCCCCCCTCAAATGCCCGCACGGGAGCTGGGCACCGGGTGTGGGACCCTTCCCCTTCTCGGGCTGCTTCCCGGCTCCCTTTACCATGGTCTGGGCAGAAAGGAAGGTAAATAATAAAGAATAAATAGAATAGGGAAGAAGAAAAGAAAAGAGTTTAAAAAAGTAGTTTAAAATTAACCAAAAGTAGCAGAAAACACAAAAATATAGAGCTAGAAAAATAGAGGGATAGATAATAGGTAAAATAGATACAAAAAAACTTCAAACAAGCAAAGGATGGCAGAGATTGATAGAGGATACAGAAAGGATGCCCAGAACCATAGCAATGAATGAAAAACAAGATGGCCGCGCCCGTTCACGACCGCGTGGGTAAGTTCGCGCGAGATTTCCCCCGCGATCACACGCGAACTTGTACTAGCGAGCCGCACACTTTGCCAGATATTACGTAGCGCCCGGAAACAGAAATACGTCACGCAAACAAGATGGCCGCGCCCATGTACGACCGCTAGGGTACCTTCGCGTCGTTGCGCTACAAGCGGCTTGCGAAAACGCAAAAAATCACGCGAACTAACACGCCGCAAAAAAACAAATCGCATATTCGCACGAATTCGCGGCTTCCGAATTCGATCTCGCGCAAATTCGCGCCCCGCGAATCGCGCGAAATTGCAGAAAAACGATTTTTGCAAAACTGAAAGCAAAAGTTCAATCTCATCATTAGTAACCATTCCCTGTAGTGCTTCCTGAGGGGCCCCTCCAGAGTTCAGTTGCCTACTTGCAACTATTCTATGACCCTGCGCTGACCCTCACAGCAGGCTCAGAGAATAGCTACAAGTATGCCACAAAGGTCCTGTTAAAAAAAATTACACTGCAACACAAAGCAATTACAGATAAGGAAGCAGGTGCCAGACTGGAAGTTCAAATTCAGTGACACATTAATCAGCCCCTAATTCATTCATGTCAGTTGAGGCAGGGCAGGTGTGCTAACGAATTTTGCAAAACTGAAAGCACTTAGCAAGTGCAAAAGTTCAAGCTCATCATTAATCAGGAAGCACTTACAGCTAAGGAAGCAGGTGCCAGCTCGAATTCAGTGACACATTCATCAGCCCCAAATTAATTCATGTCAGTTGAGGCAGGGCAGGTGTGCTTTTCCCCCCATAATCTACAGTGATGTACCAGAGGGTAGCAGTAATGAACCAGAGGGTGGCATGGGTGAGCCAGAGGGTGGCAGTGGTGAAACAGAGGGTGCTGTGATGAACCAGACGTAGAAACAACATGGTTGCGACCGTTGCAACCCGACAAGTAAGTTTGCGTTTGCGAACTGGTAAAAAACCCTCGCGAACTGGCAGAAACCGTTGCGAACACAAAAAAAAAATCAGCAAATTCGCGAAAGTTCGCAAATTTTGCAGATTGCGAATCCGTAAATACGCAAATTCGCAAACCGCGAATTCGCAATATTAGCCCATGCTTACAATTAACCTCTGAAGGCCTACCAGTGTTCTAGATAAGAGCACAGTGTCGTCCGCATAAAGCAGGACTGGGACATCCTGGCCCTCAGCTTCGGGGGAGTACACCTGTATCATTTTAAGAACTGCGTCTACTTCATTAATAAATACGGTACAAAGCAATGGTGCTAAGACACAGCCTTGGCGGATACCACGTTTTACATAAAAAATAGGGGTGCATTCGCCCCTTTGGCCATATCGTACTCTAGTCGATAATTTCTCATACAGCCTGGCTAAAAAGTAAATGATGGGCACTGAGATTAAGTAAAACTGGCCATAGTATAGCGTGGTCCACTAAATCGAAGGCACTGCTAAGGTCAGCAAAGCATAAAAAAGCTGCCCCTGTTTAGCACATGTATATTTTCCAATTAAATCTCTAGGTTAATACACTGTTCTATCATGCCCACCCCCTTTCTGAAACCCTATTGGGCCTGTGACAATATACCATTATCCACAACCCACTCTTCCAATCTAACTAGTAAAACCCTACTCCTAATCTTTACTGATGAGTCTAATAGGAAAATTGACCGATCATTCTTGGCCTCTGATTTATTCCCCTTTTTATAAATGGGGATAATAATGGATTCACCCTAGGAAGTGGGAGCGCCCTCTGTTACTGCAGCATTAAAAACTCTTGTTAGTATCGGGCCCCATAATTCAGGGACAGATTTATAAACATCGATGGGTGCTTGTCCCCCTTTGCTGCTTCCGATACCTAGCTCAACCTCATCAAGGTTAATATTTAGAGGAATGTTGGGCCATTTACTTGGGTTAGTAGGATCGCTTATAACTGTATCGCGTGGGTCAAAAATGCTATTGAAGTGTGCCACCCACCCCTCGCAGCTGATGTGGCACAGAAGTTCTGGGAAAGATTCATTTTTAAGGAATGTCGAGTTCACAGATTCCCAGAACAACTTAATATTAGATGAATCGGCAGCCAGTGCAAGATTATCCCATACCTCCTCTTGGAGTTCCCTCTTCCTCCATTTTAAGTTTGATTTATATTCTAATCTTAGTTATTGTACTAACGCCTTATCCCTGGGTCTACAGGAGAGGGCTAGTTTCAACTTGTTCAGTGAGTCGGTACAGGAATGATTAAACTAACCCCTGATCTGCGTGTGTTTCCGGCATGGTGGTAAAGTAAATAATTTAGAAATGGAATCATTGATTGTACTAAAATTAGTTAGTATCTTAGCTGGTTCGACCTTATTTTATAAACTATCATGAATCTCATTACCATATTCTATGACAATATTTTTTTAATTTCACCTGATTTGGTGCCTTTCTATCTAATTCTAGTGCCATTTGGTTTGCACGGGGCAATATTACTGATAACAGTTTGTTGTACTACTGATTTATTCCCCCGCAAAAGTAATGGCATGATAATGCAGTTTTGATCACTCCGGGACAGTTCATCAATCCCTGGGGTAGAACAAAGATTTACAATATTGGCAGATACTATTACATGATCAATAATACTATTTGCAGTTCTTCCAGTAAAGATTGGAATCTCCCTCCTGTGCCCATCCTGTGCACATTGCATAATATCAAGATCAAATTTCCCCTTCATCACTCCGAAACACACAAACTTTTGTCATAGACAGAGGAGAAATTGGGATATTAAAATCTCCGATCCATACAATACCAAAATTGTTATTTTCAGCAGTGACCAGGTTATCTATTTCCAACTTTAAATCGGTGATTACTTTGTGGTGAGTTGAATCAAATGCATTATTATAGAAGTTAATCAGTAAAACATCGTGGCCATCCTTATGGTGTAGCCAAAGTCGCTGCAAATGGTACCCTCCATTGATAACCCTTTTGACTCTCAAGAGCAAATAATTTTTCAAAAGGATTAACAACCCACCCTTCGCTCTGCTAGACATAGAGGGGGTGGCTGGTAAATCGTAGGAGGTAAACCCTTCAAAATAAACAACGGTACTCCAAGTTTCCTGTAAACAAATTATGTCATGTATATTAGTAAACTCCAACCAGCCTAACATATCCTCGTTACTTGCCAATCCGGCTATATTCCAGGTGACAATGGTATACCCGCAGGCTGAGGGATTTCCTGTTCTTTCAATGGGTTGATAATTTATTCTGCTACTGGCCGCTCCCTTACCAGTACAGGAGAGCAATACATGTCCCCGGATGAATACTTGGGCATAATTAGATTTTCCATGACCTTGTTATGCACACTATCTGCAGATAGCACTACGTCCGTCGACCCGGTACCTCCCTACCCCCCTCGGGCAGATGGGCAGTGTCCTGTCAATCATTAACATCAAGTGTGCTAAGTGGTAACAATCTATTAAATTTAGGTAATCCAAAGTGTGGCTGTGGAAGTACTGCTCATTTAATTCTACGTGGCTCCTGATCCCCTCCCATATTGGGCGAGGATCTTAGATGTCTATAGAAGAAGCCAAGAGGCAAAAGTGATACATTTTGATCTTTATGTGGGGACGTAGCTTCTCTTTCCAGGGAGGTTCGGGCCCAATTAGGATTCTTAAAATTAATAGTTATGCAGTCACCGTGCAATGATTTCCTTAAGGGCCCGATCCAGTACACTCTTCTAGTCAAGAGTATCTGGTCAGAAAAACCCACAGGAAAACGACAATTTTGATTTAACCAGTGCACCACTTTAATTTCTAAAGTGTCATGCATTTCCTTTTGACCCAATTCTAGTTTGGGTACATTCGCCAAAACTGCCATTTACGGACAGCATTCTTGGGGTAAGTTAATCGGCAAATCAGTTCGTCCCTCTTGCTCCTCCCACTCCTTGGGTTTATTAGGGGCCTCTGTTGACTCTACACTTACAATCCTGTCCCCTCTATTATGTCAGGGACAGCTACTCTGTGTCACTTTCTGTCTGAGGCCTGTTGAGGTTGTATTGACAACTATCTTGGGCGCTTGGTTGTTAATACCTTGGCCCTCGCGGTCCCTGTTAGGACTATTGAAGTTGCTTAGGGTACTAGTTATTGTGTTTGCAGTAGCGATGGTTATACTTATTTTGGGGTGCTCATATGTTCCCTCTGTGGCCCATTCATATTCCTCCTTGGGTATTCACTAATATGTTATAATATGTTGCTAAGTTTAGTGACTTCTCCATTAAGTTTATCTAATTTATCATGTAGTGGTTTAATAGATACTTCCAATGTTTGTGTAAAAAGAGCTACAATATAATTATCTTGCTCATCAGACAGGGGTCCTGTGTGGGGGGGTTTCTCCAATGCCTTGACAGTAAAGTTCGATGGAGGGCCTTTTTTACTTTTACTAATGGTCCCTGTATTCACTTGGCTTTTCCTACAGCTCCTTTTCCTTTTTGGGGTAGGTGGACCACTAGGAGATTGTGATCGCAAAACTTCAGGTGGTTCAAGAACAAAGGTCCCAGAATTCTCAAGGGGGGTGATTTCTGGCTTGTTACTTGGGGTGGA
The DNA here is from genome assembly GCF_964261635.1 of Lissotriton helveticus. Taxonomy (NCBI): domain Eukaryota; kingdom Metazoa; phylum Chordata; class Amphibia; order Caudata; family Salamandridae; genus Lissotriton; species Lissotriton helveticus. The sequence continues at coordinate 589,039,777 of NC_136071.1, forward strand.
CTCTACTTCCAACGGCACTATTTCTTCTTTTACTGTGCCTACACCTAGTGAGAGGTGGCGTTCCGCTCTATCAATTTCAACATTGATGGCACTGACTGCCGTTAGTAGGTAGGATTCAATAGTGGAGCAAGATGAGTCAACTGCAGTTTTGGGGTTTTTAGTAATTTGTGTTTCAACATCCTGATAAATAATAATATGCCACAAGATCCCAAGACAAGAACAGCAAAATAGGACCTGATGTGTTGCCTGCGGTGTACAGATTACAATCAGTACAACCGCAGAGAGCTAAATGCCGACAGAATAAAATGCTTAACGTGCCTAAAGAGTGCAAAATGCATACAATTATATCACAAGGCCTAAGGTAGTAAGATTGCAATATTGGTAACATAAAGTGCTAAGTGCCAGCGATATAAAGTGCATAAAGTGCCAAAGGGTGCCAGATGCAGAAAATACAAGCGCTGTGGCCGCGAGGCCAAAGATGGAAGGGGGCTGGGCACAAATATCAATAGTAAAACCGATGCAATCCAATTAAAAAAACAACCGACTCATTTAAGACATGTGAATATATGTACTGTTAATAGACTATTCAAACACACTCCGAAAGTACTGGTAAGCTACATAAATCCTAGTTTAGTCTCTTAATTATCTTGCTTACTGGTTGATCAAGTTTAAAAAACATATAATAACACAATCTCTAAAGGAAGGATTAATCACACTACCGACTTAGAAAAGATGTGATACTTCATTAATTGTCTCACCGCTGTTCAGTCCTTTAAAGAATTGAAGGTATTATACAAGGCCGGTGCTCAGTTGACTTTAGGAAGTTTTTCCAAGCTATTGCCCAAGCACGGTTTTTAAAAGCCAAATTTGGTGGCTCTGCCCTGCCACGGTCTGACGTTGATGGGTGCTGCAGGAGTGGCAGAGAAGCTTTTGAAGGTGCAGGGAGGGTGACGTCACCTCCCGTGCCGAGAGTTCACCCGGGCCAGCTGAGGGATCGAGTCCCACCCCAGCTGTATGCTGTGCTCACCGGAACCGCTGCTGCTGCTGCTGCTGCTGCAAAGGCACACTGGGGGTAGAAAGAAGGAGGTTGGTATGGCATTGGGGCTCAAGAGCCCAAGAGAAGCGTACCGTGCTGCGGGAGTGGCAGGAAGCTTTTGAAGGTGCAGGGAGGGTGACGTCACCTCCCGCGCCGAGAGTTCACCGGGGCCAGCTGGGGGATCGAGTCCCACCCCAGCTTTATGCTGCGCTCACTGGGACCACTGCAGCTGCTGCTGCAAAGCCACCCTGGGGCAGAAAGAAGGAGGTTGGTAAGGCGTCGGGGCTCAACGAAGGGCTGAAACATAAATATTGACGTTTTCCCCTGCCATTTGCTTCCCCGTGAGAAATTTGTGTTTTGAGACTACTATGCTGAGTTGAACATCAAAAGCTTTTTCGTTTTTTTTACGTACCCTGTATTATCATCTAATTGTTCCACCACTGCACTTTCTAAGTTGGGTAAATGCCTAAAAATAGCATGACCTTTAAACCCCAGGGAATGCAGCAGACAGAACTTCTTTTGTTCAAGACAGAGCCTTAAAGCTCCTATAGCCGCTAAATAGGTTTCAAAAGCATCTAACCCATTTTTCTATCCTACAGGGGATTCTCCAGGTAATTCCAAAAATGATGGAGGGAGATTTACAGACTGCATTGTATCCACCTCCTAGTATAGATGCAGAAATTTGCAATTTAATAGGTAGTACACTGTGTAGTAGACAAACGTAAAGATAATACACTGTTTATGAAAATGAATCAGAACTATGTTTCCCTCTACAAAAATGTTTGAGGCAACACAAGAAGCGTCATACAACTAACAGTGACAGCTATAAATAACCAACAGTCAAACTGTGTGTATCAGTGTGAAACAATAATGTGCACACAAAACAGAGAAGCCATGCGTATTGGCGTTAGAAATCTGTTAACGCCTTTCGTTGTACACACACGATGATATAGCCGTGCGTGTCAGCGAATACCCTCCAGAAAAACTGGAAATAGGAAAACAATTTATTTCCAACCACAAGCGATGATGAAGCTGAAAGCAGGAGGTGGGACACACACATAAAATGTGAAGCAGTGCGCATCTGTGCTGGAAACCAGAAAGACAAAGCTGGCACAGCAACAGGGATCAGTAACCAGGGAATGCGTGTTGCTAAGAAGGCACACTCAGAGACAGATAAAGGCCAAAGGCGGGCGCATGGCATCACCTCCAGGATACTTTCAAATGGCTGACCTACGTGAAACATATCTGAAACGCAGATACGAAATAGCTGAGGTGGACCAGACAAGCCCTAATTGTATAGCAGCAGGTAGGAGACTGCATAGAGAACTCGCTGAGGGAAAGGACAGCACAGAGCCAAATGTGGAAGTCAAAAAGAAGCCCAGAACTAAAAGTACTTGTGTTTAGCTCTCCGTCTGTTGAGGGCGTGCTACCAGCAACACCGGACAAACTACCACTGCCTGTTCAGCAACTGACATCTGACCCTCAGACTAGGCGTGGGCGGAATTTGCGTAATCGCGTTACGCAAATCTCCGCAAAACTGTAAAAAATATCCGCGAACACACAGAAATTCCGCGAACACACGGAATTGCTTGTTCGCGATGCTTTTTACTGTTCCCAATTGTTGTTTGCGTGTTTGCGGGGAAATATCTCGCGAACACGCATTTGAGAACGCAAACAAGCAAAAAATTTCACAAAGTCGCGGAACGCAGAATTTTGGCCAATTTTGCATTCTCCGCAGAACGCAAAATTACCCAAATTCTGCAAATTCCACGAACGGAACAGACTTTACCGCCCAGGCCTACCTCAGACATAGAATCCCTCTCAAAGCTCTACGTTCCTACGAGCTCTGGTTCTAGCAAATGTCTTTCACCAGAACCAGAAACAATTGTCTAGGACACTGCAAAGATCATCACACATTTTCCACTGAAGTAATCAGGAACGTATCCTGCAGTAATCCAATCTAATCCTGAAATCATCATGGGATCATCCTGCAGTAGTCAATGATCAGCAGATGTTTTCCACTGAAGTAATCAGGAACTAATCCTGGAGTAGTTTCTGTGATTACTCTAGAGCCATCTCATTTATATATTTCACCCTATATGCATACTTCTGGATAGTTTGGGCAGACCCTCCAGGATTTCGTGATTTCGGGTTTGCGGCGAAATCGGTAATTTTGTAAAAATGCAGCGATTTTTACAAAATGGCCTGCGAAAATTATATATATATGTATCGGTGCAATGATTTGTGAAATATGCTGATGGTTTAGAAGGTTTGGAGAATGCTGTTGTAGGGGGGAGTGCATATAGAGCCCAGACACCAAAAGTGGTGGGATGTAGGAAATGCTGATTACGAATAGTAGAGCAAGCAAGATTAGGGTGCTAGGGAAATGATTGTATTTGAAGAGAGTGGTCATGCTCATTTCCATGCACATTGATCAGTGGTCATTACACGTGAGGTGCTGTATATTGTCATCTTGGGCAACAGAATTGAGTACCAAAAGGCAGCATCTCATTCATTGAGATAAATTGTAGAAAAGTTATGTTTATAATTTTTGGTTTCATATTCTGTGTCATCACAGTGTGAAACACTTTGTTGGGAATTTTGTCCAGTTGATTGGTCCTGTAACTTTAAATATATGTCCCTGTTTTTGAGGAAAGGATGGAGTAAGCTAATTTCCACTGGTGCTTCCGCAGGGAGAAATTATGAAGAAGCCTCTCTGCATCAGCTTCCATCATGCAGCACAGTTGGAATTCTGCAGGATCCTCAGTCCTCCATCCAAGCTCCTTGAGAGAGAGAGAGTGAGAGAAGGTGTCTGGCCCTGTATATCTGTTGCACTTGTCATCTATCCTGGATGAGTACTTATAATCTTTCTGGTATCCATATTCACTGCCAGCTTCTAGTCCTGATTCTAAGACTAGCTTGTCTTGGTGGGTGATTGCGCGGATAAATAGCTATTTAAACACTCAATGTGGAATGAGAGAGTCAGGTTCTTTACCATCTGAGACATTATAAATGTTAAAAACATATGTAAAACCATTTGAGTGTTGCACTTGTCAATCTTTCTAAAAATGTTATTCATGTTAAACTTGGTTTAGAAAACGGCAACTGGATTATTTCCAGGAAGCTGGCATTTTGGTGCCTATTGACTAAAGATGACGCCTGACCTAAAATGGCCGCCAATATTCCTCACTCTCTATCGCATGTGTTCTAGCTCCTGTTCTTGATTATTCTTTCCCTCTCTCTCTGGCACGCACAAGCTGTGACAGTGTTGGCACGCTTATCTATTGATACAGTAACATGTCACCTTAACAGAAACAATTCCCCAGAGTTTGGTACGTTATTGGATGGATGATTTTAAATGTTCAGAGTGGGAGAAGTTATATTAGGACAGTGTGGCAGCATTAGTACTCAAGAGTTATATATATGCCATTACCTACTCTGCAATAGTGACTGCACCAGATTCCCCAACAGGGTGATAGTGTGACAGTTAATGTGTTACATTTACTGACTAAATCAGTGGCAGTGCTTCGCTATTATTTGCACAGACTGAGTTACAGTGAACGAGATAGTATGTTAGATAAACTCAGGGCCATTGGAAATATCAAATAATAGAGGGATAGCCTACGCATCAGGGTTGACTACAAAACATCCAGGCAGTGATAAGATCAGCGGTGGCTCTTCCGCTATGGCGGAGGAGCGTCGCTTTTCACCCCAAAAAATGACAGGAAAGGAAAATAAAACAATAATAAACACTAATTTTATTTTTCCTTTCCTGCCGAGTCTTGGGGGTGGGGCCTGGAGGGTGACAGGCACTGAGGGAAGTGATAGGGTACTCCCTTTACGGAACATGGCGGTTTGGGTAGTGCAAAATGTGCCATGCCAAGCCACTGGTGACGTTTGGTACTTGCAATTAAGAAACAAAACACATTTCTTTCACTCAGTGTTCAGAATTACAAGCTGCCCTGGTGGTCCCAATGAGGACTCATTTGAAGCTTCACACCCAGTCACAGGTCCAGGAAGCGGAATATAGTCTTTCAAATGTCTCCCTCCTTCACTCGGTGTGCCAATTACAAGAATGGGCTAAGCAAATGGAGGATTGCATTTCAATGCAATAGCAGCCTTAACTTGTGGGCTGCTTCATCTGTTCCATATCCCAGATTGCCTATTTCAAAGTGGAATACTCTGCTAAAACAGTTTCTATTGTTTTAAAGCTGAAAATGGATGATTATGAGTTAAATAAAGTGCCGCAAAAATGCTGCTAAATTTCCATATTTGTGCCGCTAAATTTCCATATTTGTGCCGCTAAATTTGCTAATCCATGCTGCAATATCCTAAAATAACTCAGATAAGGGAATCAGATGACTTCAGAATGACTCCAGGATTATCTTCTTTTTTGAGTTGGGTACACAGAGTATGGCGGTGCTTTGGAAATAGCATACAATATATCTCAAGTTCTGGGGAAACATTGGAAATAAGTAAAACAACATAAGGAAAAGCCAAAAAGCTAGACCAATAGAAAAGAGAATTAATGGTCTGGAAAATGGTGCTTTAAATATTCAGAACATGGTGCAAACAATGGGTGAAATAAAACTAGTAAGAATGTTGAAAACACAGAAGGCTTGGTCTAATGCAAAACTTAGTTTCAATAAGAACAGCACCAATATATATAGTGCCCCAGAGAAAATAAACAGCTGCAAACAGAACAGCCATGGTCAGAATGCAGCATATACTAAATCTGATGGGATAGTAATATCAGAGTAGGAGTGGGAGACTATAAATCTGGACATACCGACACAAGCAGAAAGTGTACAACCATTACAAAGCAAAAAGACGGGTTGATCATCAAAGAGGCTATAAGTCAAGGGACAAAATCAATTTTTATTGGGCACTAACATTAGTAAAGATATATCAACTGAAGAGGATGGAAGCGGCCATCCCCGGCACAAATGTATCAATTGATACAAAGACACTGTGAGGAGACAGTGTCTCAATACAAATGAGTAAAACAGGAACAGCTGAGCTGGAGGCACAGGGATGTGTACAAGACATATATGAAAAGATTGAGGACATACGAGGCCAAATCATAGATGTAGGAAAACCAATGGCAAAAACAGAAGAAGTTAATACAAGAATACACAAGAAAGTGCCTGAGCAGTAGACAATGCTGGAGGCAATAAACCATAAAGCTGAAGAGCTAGAAAACGTACCTACATTTTTTTGCATTTGAAGGGGGCTGAAGGGGAAAGAAACTCGTCCTTTGATGGGGATCTTTTCAGAAAAGCCCTTGCAGATCTATTAAACTGGTATTGTGACTCCCAGTTACAGCAGGCACACATATACCATTCACATAATATGTCTCAAATGCAGGGGGGGTGCACAGCCTGGATTTATATCCATAATTTAATTCTGAGACAATAAATCTTTTTGAAGCCAAACCTGCCTCGCCTACTCCAGTGAATGGATAACATTCTTTGTGGTATCAGATTTCAGAAGTCAAGCTGTTGAACGACACTGGAAGCTACAAAAGAACGCATCTCTATTGCAAGAAGTAGGGAGCAACTGTTTATATGCAGGAACCTTCTAGGCTTAAACCCACCAGTAGAGGCCAGATTTTCCTAAAAAATGAGATACAAGCCCAGGAAATTGGCAGAAAAATGGAATGTTACATCTTAAACATTCAGTCATTTTAGATAATTGAATTGGAAAAGTGGTCTCTGAATTCTGGATGCATGGCCCTGAAGATACAATAGTGCCAAACAGATTTAGTTTTTTTGATTATGTGTTAGAGGTAAGATGTTAACAAGAATTGCAATGGCGTGAGTTGATGGTGAGGGTATTAGTCCTAGAGTTGTTGGGATTAGAAAATGGCAGCGGTGGCTTTTATTTTCTCTTGTTTGGTTGTATGATTGTACAACGCATGCCTGAACAACGCATGTCTGAACCACGCGGTCTCAACCACAACTGCATCTTTACCATGCATGCCTTTACCACACATGCCTTAACCATGCAATTTGGTGGCAAAGACATGATGGGCAAAGGGACATGTGTGCTAAAGATCATACCCCTGCCCTGTAAACGGTCCCCATTCCCCTGACCTAAGCCCCAGAAATTAACCCGATGCCTTAAAAACAACCCATACACCAGTCCCTCAGCACTGAGCCCTTATAACTGCCCTGTACATCCCTAAAGTACCTCAACCCCGCCCCCCGCCCGGAGGCCTAAAGCCAGCTCAGTCCTTGAAGCTTCCCCTTTCTACCCGCCCAAGCCTTTAGAATTGTCCCCATACCCTAAAGTACCCTGCCTTGATCCCTAAATACTGTTCCCTACAACCCTAAAGTACCTCAATCCAGCCCTTCCGCCCTGAGGCCATAAAACTGCCTCACCACTTAAAACTGTCCTTTCCCCCCCCGTCCAGAGACCTAAAAACTATCCCCATATCCTAATAAATAGCGCAACCTCATCCCCCCACTTTGAGCCGTAAAAACTGTCCACTACACCTGTAAAGTACCTTTACCCAATCCCCCCAGATATTACTCTAAAACTGCTCGCTGCCATATAAATAACCCAGAACCCCACCTCAGGCCTAAAACCTATCCTCACCCATAAAAACAAACCCCACCCACCCATAATCTGACCCCAGCCCCACTTACCAAACCACCTCCTCTCCTGATCCTTCTTCTTTCTATCTTCCTGTGCCTGCCAACCGCTCTTCATCTAGACCAACCTGCATATGCGTTGTTAAGGCAAGAGTGGTTCAGCTTGCATGGAAACAGTACATGTGGCTGGGCCCACGTTGTTAAGGCCATTTCCCCTCTAGTTGATGTTTGACAAAATGAAGAGGAAATCAGATGGGTACTGAGCACTTTGGGGTAATAAATTTAAAAAGAAAGAACAAGAGTGGTATACATAACAAGGTGAGCAAAATTATAAAGGTGTATAGGCATGTATCCCTGAGGTGTGTATATGTGTACTTTTGTAGAGAATCAAAGGATGACCGCTTATCGGAACTCCATAAGCCAAACAAATCAAATATGGCAGGACTGAATGTGATTACATGGAATTTGTGTGGGTCCACTAACACTCAAAAGTGGAAGACAGTACAGAACAGTTTTGAGGAATATAATGCTATCATATGTCTAACAGAAACACACATTACATATAAAGACATGACATGTTGAAGGCAATTGAGGTATATGACTTTCGTGAACACAACACAACAATCTTCAACTTAGGGCGTAGCCGTTATAGACAAGACAGGTAGTAATATTTGGGAAATTAAGAGAAAGGCAGATGCACATTGGTGGTGGGCATTTGTACAGATACATATAGAACCTAAAATGTCATAGTCTGTGGGGAGTACAGGCCAAATACTGATGCTACTCAGGTCTAGGATTATTTTGTGAACATGGAACAGATAAAAAAAAATGAATGGTGATTTTACCTGTATAATGGATTCTAAAATCAACAAAGCAAATAGTAAGGTAACAGTTGGTAACAGTTAGAAAACTCTTTAAAAGAATCAGCTGAGTATTTTGACTTGTGGACATTTGGAGAGATGTCGATCGTAAAGAGCCAGAATTGACATATTACTGAAGTGTCCACTAACTATACTCTTGGATAGATATGATCTTTACCAAGTGGAAAATATAATTCAATATTCATACCCAGATGGATCCAAAGACTTTTCTGATCACAACTTAGACCTACTTAAGATTCAAATTTCTCTTGAAAGCTCAGCTTACCTAGGGCCAGATGTAGGAGCCCAAATACCGGTCGGTAACGGCCGATTTCGGCCGTTACCGACCGGTATTTGGGATTTGGCATGTAGGGGGCATTTTAATTACAGAATCGGTATATTTACCGATTCTGTAAATCAAGATGTAGGTAGCATTGTAATCAGTGCCACAGGCCCTTACCGAATCGTTATTTACCATGGAATACTATTCCATGGTAAATAATGAATTCTAGTGTACATGCACATCTGTGCATGTACACCTGTGCCATGTGACACACAGACATGCCCTTAGCTTAGGACATGTCTGTGTGCCACATGGCACACAAGCCTGAAACAGGGTTGCAACAGGGTGTCAAAATGACACCCCCCTTGTAAATTCGGTAATTTTACCGATTCTGTAATTACAGAATCAGTATTTGCTATTGAATCCTATGGGCTTCAAGGCCCATATGAATCAATGGCAAATGCCAATTCTGTAATTACAAAATCGGTAATTACCAAATCTTACAGATTCGGTAATTGTAAATTAAAAATTACCTACATCTGCCTCCTTCTAATTTACCGATTCATAAATACCGAATCGGTAAAATTCGGTATTTATGAGTCGTAAATTAGATTTACCTACATCTGGCCCCTAGACTTTATGACTCAATCTGTAATTGAGGTTGTTTACAACAATATTGGAACTGCTAAAAAAAATATAGTCTTGCACACTCTTAGAGCATATAGCAGAGAATGTACTTTTCTGTATGGTACCAAAATATATATATATATATCAGGTGAAACTGATAGAGGGAGAAAAACTTGGCATGGTATGGAGAGAGCTCATGCAACAGCTATTAAAAAATCTGCAGATAATGAGGGCAAGATATAGCAGCAGCTTGTAGTATTAAGGGCGGAGGTAGGCAATGAGAAAACAAAAAAAGATGCTGCTCAGGTGTTTCAACATAAAGGTAAAGAATTGGAATATGGAGCCTGTTGGTGTACAAGATAAGGGTAAAACATAATCTGAACTTGATAACAGAAATAAATTATATGCATGGTAAAATGATTACGGAACATGATTGTTAGACCTGGTACCATTGGCGTGAGTCTCACTTCCATTTTTCGCTGTTGCCTCATGTGTTTTTCTGGTAATAGATGCTTTGGGCACTGTGCCACTGCTGTCCAGTGCCACAGTGCAAGTGCTCCATACTGTAAATTGATTTATTGATTAGTGGTTCCATGATTGGATGTTTGGTTTACTTGTCAGACCCTAGTACAGTGCACTGAGTGTGCCCAGGGCGTGTAAATCCAAATGCTGCTAGTGAGCTTGCACCACTGGTTGTGCCACCCACAGAAGCGGCCTTGTAAAATGTGTCTAAGGTCTGCCATTGCAGAGCCTGCTTGCAGTCTGGTACTGTCATGCTGACTGGGCAAGTGCACCCACTTGCCAGTCCCTAAACCTTCCCTTGTCTTCAGATTAGTCACCCCTATGGTAGGCCCAATGGCAGGGTGCATTGTGAGTATAAGGTAGGACAAGCCCTGATGTGTGTGGCATGTCCTAATAGTGAATTACAGCCATTTTCGTTTTTCACTATTGCAAGGCTACCTGTTCTCCATAGGCTAGAATTGGCTGCTGGATTGTTACATGTTTATATTTCTAGCAGGCTCAGAGAACACGGAAGAAATTCAAGTTTAGTATGCCTGGACTCAGAATAATAAAATACATCTTTTAGTAAAGTTTACTTTAATATTCTGTGTTTGCAAATACCACCTTTAGAAAGTAGGTATTTGCTTGCCTAACCACTTGAGCCCGCCTCTGCTAGGTTGTGTATTCCTTGTCTGGGTTTGTGAGTGACAGGACTGGGGAATTCCAGGAGACAGGCTGGGGCTGCCCGGTGGTGAATAGGGAGATCTGCATCTAGATGGGGGGGAGGAGTTGCACCTGGGACCTGAATAGGGCTGGGCCTTTCCTCTACAATGCTGGCTCCACCCCCTGTGGTGTGTCTGATGTATCTGCCCTGCACACTGAAGAAGAGAAGGAAGACTGTCAAGAAAGTGCTCCTGGACTGTACTTGCCTTCCACAATGCCAGCGCCACCTCCTGTGGGGCGTCTGATGTGCCGGCCCTGTGCTGTGAAAGGAATGGAGTAGTCTAGTAAACAGAGTGCTTCAGAACTGGCTTGAACTGGGTACAGGCCCCTCTCCCTTCAGAGAACAAAGGATGAAATTAGATCGCTCCTGGAACTGACAAGACAAAACCTCTGCTGAGGAGAAGGAACCTGAAGAAACTGAGTAGAGACTATTCCCAAGCTGAAGTGCTGCATGGGGGATTTGCCTGCAGTGGTTGCCTGCTTGCCAGAGAGAGGAGAAAGGACTTTGTGGACTTTACCTTTAATTTTCAACTTGTGCAAAGATCTCCTAGGGCTTGGAAGAGAGCTTACCCCCTGACCGAAGTCCCAAGACCAGTGGACTTCACCAGCCTTTGTGAATTGCTGCTGTTCCAGTGGCTACAGAGGCAGGGAGCTGTGACCGACTCCCACGACCGGCCTGGTGTCCTGTAGGCACCGCATTGAGCAACGTCCGCCTTGAACAACGCAAGCTCTGCGCTCACCGACTCCGTCTCGACGCCTCACTACACCGACTATAACTGGTCTGACCGACGCGTCACTGCTCTGACTTCGAGTCCTGTGCCCGCACCGGAGTTGGGCACCGCCTCGCACGCTACACAATGCACCGCCCGACTCGCCCCGCAGTCTGGACTGGTCGATGCCAGCTCCCGAACTCTGGCTCTGTTGCCGCACCGTAAAGCTGGAAGCATCGCAACGAGCAACGTCCGCCTCGAACAACGCAAGCTCTCAGCTCACCGACGCCGTCAACGAGCCGTAGCCTGCACCGCAACTGGAAGGACACCGTGACCTGCAACGCTTTCTTTTTCTACACCGGGACGAACACCGGAACCGGCTCGCACATCCGTTCCGACCGCCCCAAGTAAAATGTAAATGTAAATGTCATGGTACTTATAGAGCGCACTGTCACCAGACGCTCACCTTGCAGTGTTGCCTATGCGGCTTCCTGGCACTGATACTCATACCGCTGTGGAACCCCTCCTGGCTTTCCCTGTGAAGTGTCCACTCCTGGGCACCCCCAGGGTGAAGCCAGGCATCCTTAGTACTGTGGGGGCCAGTGTGGAGGCTAAGCAAGCTATTGCCCAGAGTTGCAGCGTGTGGCCCGTTATTAGAATAGGCACCGAGGCGAGAATTAACAGGTCCGAGGAAATTGAGCCCGAGACCCTGCCGAGGTGCGAATCGAACCCTGGTCTCTGGCCAGAACACTGCATCAGGGTCTGCCGCTCTAACCATCGAGCCACACTCCTCCACAAGCAAAAGGTACTGTGACTGATTCTGTCGACCGTTGAGTGGGCCCGTAACGACGCGGTCCGCTGGATTTGCTAAACTCTGTTATTTTCAACTACGCTGTAGTCCGCCCGGGCTACCAACTTGCACAGAATCTTGATTTAAGCCTTTTTAACCTGAACTCTTGAAACTTAATAGTACTGTGGATTTTTGTTTGTCGTTTCTTGGTCTTGTGATAACTCTATAAAGTATACTTATTTTTTATATAAAACCTGTGTGGTGTCCATTTGTAGTGTTGTCACTGGCTTACTGTATGTGGTCAAAACTGCTTAACTTACATCGCCTCTGAAATAAGCTTTGACTGCTCGCGCCACGACGCCTAGAGGGTGAGCAGTGGATATTTTGAGAGAGTAATCCCCTTGCCCTGACTAGAGGAGAGGGTCCCTGCTTGTCACAAGTACCTACCTGTGCAAACCAGAGACCCCCAATTCTAACAATGATAAAATAATCACTAAATTTGGAGCACTCCATGAGAAACTATATACAGAAGGTAGTCAAAAATAGACCAGCTAATAATGTAGGTTTGTTGCCCTGGCCAAAATCCTTGACAAATGAAAATGGAAATATATATTTTTAAGGCATTGGCTGTGCTACATTCTCAAGTCATAAATTAACTAGTAAACAATGAACTACATGGTTTCATTCCAAGGTGGATTAGTGCGGAACATACTAACATGCCCACTGCCACGTTTGATGTGCCAAATACGCTTCAAGTACAAGCTGGCATGATTTCATGTAATATGGAAAAAGCATTTAAATGTGTTTGTTGGAAGTTTCTTTGGGCAGTGCTAAATCAAATAAGCTTCCATAAAAAATTCATAGAGTGCATGCAAGCATTATATGAAACACCAAACGCTAGAATAACAACCATGCGCTGATTTCACAATATTCAATTTTGCCATTTCTTTGGAGCCGTAAATAAGACAGATAAATAGGAATCACATACTGCAACCTCTAGTATTGAATACTGTACAATTTATTATTCCCACATACGCAGACAATATTACAAACTATTAATCTACAGCACGGGTACTCATAGTACGGCCTGCGGGCCGGTGGCGGCCCGGCAAGCCTTCCTTTGCGGCCCGCGGACCTTGCTGACATCGTACCTGTGTTTTTGAAAAAAATGTTTAGAGTGTCTGCAAACACTGTGTGTTTCAGCAGCGCAACGCTGAGAGACTCTGCTGCGGGGCCCGGGCGATTCCAATGATTGAGTGGAGCTGCAGGGGCCTAAGAAGAGGTGAAATGCAACAAAGCCCCATTAACATGCAAATGGTCTTTTAAAGACCTGTGAATTGCTCGAGTGCGGCTGTGTGTGTGTGTGTGTGTGTGTGTCCCGGAAGCTGCGTCAGCCAGGGCAGCTGGTAGGAGGGGTCCTTCGGGAGAAGATCGCCCCGAGAAGTCTGGGGGCTGTACGATGCAGATCCATGCAGACCCCCTGCTCCCTTAAAGCTGTAAACTTTTTCCATTGAAATGACCAGTGTCTATGAACCCAGGTCACGTAATGAGCACCTACAAGGCACAGTCATAATTAATATATTCAGAGTGGCAGAAAACAACTCTACCTCATGTGAAAATACAAATAAAAATACATGCTACCAAACAATCACATATTATCATAAGAAATTAAAATGTATATGTGTGTTTATTCACAAGTTCCTAACTAAACATCGTATGACTCACTGGTATGCTTAGCTCCTGAAATATATTCAAAAAGTGGTAAGAGTAAGAAAAGTACATAGTTATGCATATTTTGAAAACAGATAATGAAAAATAAAATGCATTAAAGTTGCCATTCCCGGTTAAAGTCACTTTGAGAAAAGCATGCTCATTTTTCAAAACGGGAATGTCAGAGGTAGGGTTTTGAATTGTGAAATGTCATAGTTTCAGCATCCAATAGCCCGGCAAGTGTCAACACGCATGCTGGCTGGTGAGGTGGCCCAGTCCTCTATGCTGCTCCGTGATGCTGTCTACGAAGCGAGGGTCGGGGGAGAATATGGAGCTCTACGGGTGCCCCCCGCCAAGACCAGTGAGCATGGAGGATAGTGCGGGCCCGCTTGGGAGGAGGGTGGTTCCGGAGCAATTCCTGGCCAGAGAGCTCAGCTCGCGGCTGCACTCCGGGGATCTGGACGGCACAGTGGGATCTGTGCTAGCGCAGCGGGATCCCTCCTCGTAGTACAACAGAAGAAGGCATCAAATACGGGGGATGTCCCAGCCCAACACGAGTGCTCCCTGCATATGAGTGGCGTGCCCTCCTGTAAAGCACCATTGACCACCTTCAGTGGGCCAAGCTCAGCCCTACAAAAGACCACAGGAACCGCTCAATCATTAGCGTGGGCTAGGAGATAATGCTGCCTTGCACGCAAAAGGCCAAGGGGCCCTGGAGAGACTTAAACACATCGCAACCTTGCCAATCCTCGTCCAGCTGCACATGATCGTCAAGATAGCAATAGTCTGAGACTAGGCGGACTGGGAGCATAAAGACAGTGATTCATCATTGCTCGTACCTGTGAAGCATGGGAGGGGGCCACACCAGCAACCTGAGGAGTGAGGAGGAGGGGGTTGCTACCCAACCCCACTTGACCAACAAGTTAACAGGCGAGACCAGGGTGCGTAGTGGACACAAGCCCACTCAACTGAGACCCAGAGCCGCGCAACCCCCGCCTGGTGCTTAGTGACATCACAACCCTTGAGACCAACATAGAGCACCGGAGGACGACAGGGAAGGCGTTTTGAGGCGGCATGTCCCAGACGGAGGGAGACAGAGGGAGGGAGACAGAGGAAGGGAGACATAGGGACAGAGATAGAGGGAGGGAGACAAACAGAGGGAGGGAGACAGAGAAAGGGAGAGGGTGACAGAGGGAGGATGACGGAGGGAGGGGGAGGAAGACAGACAGAGGGAGACAGAGGGAGGGTGACAGAGGGAGGGTGACAGAGGGAGGGAGACAGAGGGAGGGAGACAGAGGGAGGGAGATGGAGGGAGGGAGATAGAGGGAGGGAGACAAAGGGAGGGAGAGGGAGACAGACAGAGGGAGACAGAGGGAGGGTGACAGAAGGAGGGTGACAGAGGGAGGGAGACAGAGGGCGGGAGACAGAGGGAGGGAGACAGAGGGAGGGAGACAAAGGGAGACAGAGGGAGGGAGACACAGAGACGGAGATGGAGAGAGGGAGACAGGGGAGAAAGACAGAGGGAGGGAGACAGACAGAGGGAGGGAGACAGACAGAGGGAGGGAGACAGGCAGAGGGAGACAGAGGGAGGAAGACACAGATTCGGAGATGGAGAGAGGGAGACAGGGGACAAAGACAGAGGGAGGGAGACAGATGGAGACAGCCAGAGGGAGGGAGACAGACAGAGGGAGGGAGACAGGCAGAGGGAGGGAGACAGAGAGAGGGAGGGAGACAAAGGGAGAGAGACAGAGGGAGGGGGACAGAGGGAGGGGGACAGAGGGAGGGAGACAGAGGGAGGGAGACAGAGGGAGGGAGACAGAGGGAGGGAGACAGAGGGAGGGAGACAGAGGGAGGGAGACAGAGTGAGGGAGAGAGAGAGGGAGAGAGAGGGAGTGAGAGGGAGTGAGAGGGAGTGAGAGGGAGTGAGTCAGAGTGAGTGAGACAGTCAGAGTGAGTGAGACAGAGGGAGACAGGGAGACAGAGAGAGAGAGAGATGGAGAGAGAGAGAAAGAAAGAGAAAGAAAGAAAGAAAGAGAGAGAATGAAAGAGAAAGAGAGATGAGTGTATGCCAGGTCTGGTGGCTCAGTGGACGAAGGCGTCCACTGCAGGGACCTGTGATCAACCTCATGGTCACAGTTTTTTTTGTTGCTCTAGCCCCGCCTCCTTCCCCACTGACCCCGCCCCCACTGGTGCGGCCCTCGGACACAAACCACACTGTATATTTGGCCCCTGAGAGAAAGTTTGTGAGTACCCATGATCTACAGTATTATAGACTTTCAAGTGATTCAAGATATAGATGAACATTCTGAATATGCATCAGGTATAAATAAATATGAAGAAAATTCAAATGATCATTAATTATAAAAGAAAACAGGTGAAAGATCAATATACTGTAAACAAAGCTGTGCTTTTGGGCTTTAGAATAAATAGCCAGGTTGACCACATTTTCAGTATCAATAATGAATACTTGCCGAGGTATTGTGTTAGACTGATTCAGAATCCGAAAAATACCCCCCTATCAATGGTAGCGGCATGTAAAACTATAAAAATTACTAGACTTCTTAAATCCCTATAGCTATTGCATTCCATTGCCCTTGTGTTCCCAAATGTATTCTTCAAAAATTAGATGCTGTAGCAATTAGCCTTTTTAAACGGAACTATCAGAAACTTTGGAAAGCAATTAGGTTTGTGAAACTACCATGTGAAAAAGGGAGTATAGGCATTTCCTGACTTCAAATTATATTGTTGCGCTGCCATAAAATGCCTTGTCTCGTCCTAGACCATCCCGAATGCAGATATACATGAATGCATCAGATGAGCTATGATAAAAATCTCTATTTCATTTTGTTAAGGTTTTTTGATCCTGAATACATGAAAAGGGGTACATTTAAGGTTGCATAACTTTACAAGCAATGTGGGGCCCCCAAAAAATAAATGTCCAATCACCTGTATTAACACATATACCCCTATGTGGGGCAACTCATCATTTTCTGAAATTTTTATAGATTCCTACTGCAATATTTGGTCTCAAAATTGTATTACGCTCATAGGACATGTCATTATTGGTGAACCATTACAGACTTTTTGTGACTTACAAAAGGATTTCTCTATTCTGAAATATATTTTTTCAAATATCTACAAATTAGGGATTAATTTAACAAGATTGGAATGCTTGAGTCCTGGACAGATTGAATTCCCTTAGAAGGAATACTTGATGAGCCAGAGGGGCGGCCAACTATACGTCAGATATGTCAATGGTATTTACATTTGAAGACGACTTAGATAGAATATCAGGTAAATGGTGTGATAAACTGTGACTAAATAGAATGGAGAAAAATGAAATTTCTATAAAAATGGGACTTAGGTTATTAAAATGCTAGAATTTGTGGTTACAACAGTATAAAGTAATTAATAGACTGTATTACAAACATAATAAGTTATATACATGTAAGATGTGAGACCATTCTATATGTCCTAGCTATATAAATGTAAGATGTGAGACCATTCTATATGTCCTAGCTACGACTTGGTATCTACAGATGAGCTACATATGTTTTATGACTGCTTGCAGATGGTGGGTCACTGGACAGAAATCGAGAGAGAATTGTCTAGGATGCTTGCTTGAAGCATACAACTGACAATGAAATGTGCTATGCTTGATACGGATATCAATATATATCAATAAAATTGCTTTACATTATAGTGATTTTGTATATAATGCAATTGTAATTGGCAGACTATTGCACCTCATTGCAAGGAAACAAATCCCCCAGGAGCAAGAGAGGGATGAGAACAACCATGGCACTTTCAGAAGCTAGAAGGTGCTGTTATGGAATTAAAGGGTAAACAAAGTATGTGATGCATTTAATGAGATCTGAAGGCAATAAAATGATGGGAAAGTGATCTAGGATTAAATTAAACAAGAGACAATCAAATGTTTTGTGTAAAAGGGCTTTGGTGGTTTGCTTGTCAATTGATTATTGTGATGTATTTGTGCTCTCCTGATCCTAATAAATAAAATATGTTTAAAATGAAAGAGTCTGTTTAATTTCCTATAGAAGCAGTATTTGGGCTTCTTTCATTCCCATTGTGTTTATTGAATTTATTGTTTTATGTTTTCTGGTATTATGTAATAATTATGTTTTATATCTAATAACATGGCAATAATTGTATGTGTTTAATTAAGTTACAATAAACTCCCTACCTAATGTCATGGTAAACAATGCTTTATTAGTTGTTAATGCACTTCCTAAAAAGATCTGTGTGTAACCTCCTATGGTTCAAACCATCCTAAAATGTTTGCATGATTTGTACAGCAGGTATCTGTGTTGAACCTGCAGATCACAAGCTCATATTATGGTAAGATTTTTAGCGGATATTACAAAGATACTTGTGCAACCTGGAGGCCTCAAATTCCAGTCTCCCTAAAATAGCTCTAGAGGTTAAAAATATACTGTAAACTCCTGCATATGTTTGAATGCCTTTACAAGTTAACTCCATTTTTCATTCAAGGTATCCATTATCCATGATCGCTTTTAGCATAATTAAATACATAAACACATCAATTGTACCACTATACTAGGAGGAGTGTGGCTCACTGATTAGAGCGGCAGACCCTGATGCAGAGGTCTGGCCCGGGACCAGGGTTCAGTTCCCGATGCGGCAGGGTCCTGAGCCGAAAAATGTCCACGGACTTGATAATTTTCGCCTCGGTGCCTATTCTAAACATGGGGTCCCACGCTGCAACTCTGGGCAATAGTTGCTTAATCTCCACTACGGCTGCCCACCCGCTGCGGGATGCCTGGCTTTCACCCCGGGGATACCCAGTAGGGGTTATCTCACAGGGAACAGCCAGGACGGGTTCCCTTCAGGTGATATGTGCGCTATATAAGTCGCAATACATTTACATATACTCAAACATGCAGTGATACTCTTTACCTGCATTTCTTAAAGTGTATCGAGCATTACTGCTGTCCTTTATTACTATACATGTATCGTCAAATATATTTTCCTCATATTTAATTTGAAAGTATTTCACTAAGACAATTAAAAAAATATATGTGAAATGCACTACTTCTTCTGTCTTGTGACTTCACACCTTGGTCCTAACCAAAAAACAGCTCCGACATAAACAGCTTAGAGCTGACTGTGGTCGCATCTGGAAACGATCATTCTTGAGTGATTTACAAGTCTAGATTGGTCTATCAGAGACAAAAGGAGAAGGAAGCACAGGGGCAACATATGCTGCCTGTGTTGCCTTGGGCGAGCCTCCAGGGACCCAGAGCAAAAGAGAAAGGCAGAAGAAAAGAAAGACAGGAACAGAGCGGAAAAGAGAAACAACAGGGAAAGAAAATAACTTGCAAGATTGAGAAGAGCCGGGAAGTGCAGGATGGTGCAAGAATGAGGCTAGATTTGAAGTCAGAAACTAGGTAGCCTGAGGATTCACCAGCCACAGCACTCGGCAGTGCCAGCAGGGGACTCGTCAAACAAACGGAATCTTCTACCCTTATACAGTTCACCAACCCCCTACAGGGTTGGATTTCCTAGAGTGCAATCAGGTAGTGAGTGCCAATGAGCTGGCCTGAAGGGTCAGTGGGTGGACTGTATTTTTGGCTGTTGATGCCTCTGTTTTATTTTGCTGCCCGGGTCTTTTTCTGTCCTAGTCGGACCCTGCCCCCATGTACAACCGAAGAAAAAAGAGGGGTGGATGCAGAAAGAATATTGTTCAAAATGAAATGTGTGTGTGAGTGGGCTGCACTTACTATATTCTTGTCACAAACCTTTTCTCATCTGGGGTAAAGAAATCTGAAGCGCCTGCCATTGCCTATGTGAAAGGAATGTGATCCAGGATGCCGAAAGTCATGCCATCCAATTGTGTCCTTTCATGTTTAGTTGTAGCTGTGCTCGTGTTTAGCTCTTGCTGTGCTAGAAAGGAAGGTGAGGCTTGTCATGTGCTTTAAGCCAATAGCAAGAAGGAAGGCGAGTGGGCGTGGCTTCCACCAGTCATTTAAACCTCTGAACGATCAGGCTCCAGCATCTATCGCCTCTTGCTGAATATTTCTCTCACCTCTTGCAGAATATATCGCCGTAATGATGCAGTTTGTGTTTTTGGTTTGTTTTGTTTTATTTTATTCGCCTACAACAGTCAATGGCGGGTTAGAGGAACGGTCACTAAAGGACAACAGCTTTCCAGATAAGTAAGCAAAGCGCATGGATGTGCAAAGAAAACCTTTCTGTCTTTCTATTATTTCAAGCAAATGTTACATTGAATATTGATTAAATAAATTGGGCACCAATAACAAAAAACTCGGAATTATTTCATAGAAAAGACATTATGGCTCGCCTCAACAATGTATCATGTCAGGCAAATTTCATGTAGCCGTGTTGTGTATTAAAAATAAGTTAAAGGCATATTTAAGCTCCAGCTGCAAAACGACTCGCATTGAAAACGTATTCTTTTTTTTCTGAAAGACAGTTGTGTCTGTAGCCTGCAGTTCAGTATACAGTTCTGCGGCTGCACAATTCTTGCTGTTCCTTTTTTTTTTAATTACATTGTGAACAGGAGCTTGTAGTCATTTGAGCATTATGTATGTCTTTCTGTGCCGAAACCTAATAGATATAGATTCAGAGTTTGGCAGAGGGATTGTGTCATCATGTCGAACGAAGTACATTACTTCGACCATGTCAAAGGTGTTCCGCCTGCCAAATTTAGAGGTGTCCTCAGGCCCAACGGCTATCACTTGCATTTTCCAGGAACTGGTGTCATGTGCATCAAAATTTCAACATTTGAAAAAAATTATTTAAAAAAAATTCCCAACTGCAATTTATTATGGAAAATAAATAAACCCAATGACCCCATTGCCATGGGACTGTTCTCCCATGGTGTTGGGGTCATTTTGCAGTTTCCACTGTCCTTGATTGCTAGGTTTTACCTGGTGGTGACAGACAGTGAAAACAAGCCATTGTGCATCCTCTCTAAATAGGGTGTGCGGACAATTGGCATACCCTTCAGAGGTAACTACTTTGTTAGGCTATCTGAGGTGAGGTGTTGCTGCGACGGAGACAGATTAGTCTCCGCATAGATATACTGGAAGTCCACCCGACTATAAATGAGGCTGATGGACCTACAGTTTGGCAGAGAGGGTATTGCGGCTCCGTTGCAACAGAGTGCCCTCTCCTCTAAACTATACATCGGGCCTGGATTCAAAGGCCCTGATGTAGGATCGGAAAGGATGCAAATCAGTTAATGTTTTTGCACATTGACTTGCTCAACATTTTGAGGTGCAACCAATCTACTATACCACTCAGCCATGTATCAAAATATATTTTAGATGGATGTCGCAAGAACTCCTGCATCAATAATAATAATGAGGAAGCAAGAATTTTTTACCACCCTACAAATGACTGAGAATTCAGATCTCCCTCTCTGATTTACATCCCTTTAATGTATACTTTTTTTAGAGGCTCCAGTTCTCTGAGAAGGACATTGAATGCTCTTAAAAAAGTACATTGACTGAAATTAGGGCGAAAATACAGTGGTCCTCTAAACCAACATCCTTTCACCTGAGACTGTCAACGAAATTCCAATAGGGACAGGTTCCTCTTTGCAACTCAGTTACCACCCGATCTCAGGTGACCGCAATTGATCAGTGGTTTGTAATTGTAATAGGCATCATAAGCCAGGACTGTGACCCAAATACGAGAACAGCACCTCTTTTACACTCACTCCAGTTTGTGATTCTAAATTGGTCACATAAGCCCTTTTCTGAGTTATAAAATCTTTTTCTGGCTCATAAAATGACATTTGTACATCGCACAAAAATATTTTGTAGTCACAAACCCTGAGGTTTTGATATTCGCATGTTTTGTGACCACAAAACACCATTGTACATTAGGCCCTTACTGTTGCTGCACAGGGAAGAGTTGCTCAATTCGAATATAGTAGTAAGGATGCACACATGAATTAGTATTGTCCCTGAACAAACATGCATAGTTTAAGGCACTTGCTGTACTGCCTATAAGATTGTGATGCTTCAATAATTAGGTTTCTTAACAGTTTTACAGAACCAAACTTAAATGTGGATGTTTTGTTCACTATTGTGCACATGAATGTGTGCAGTCTTTGTACAATGTACGTTGATTGAATTTACTAAAATATTTGACGATTGGTTTTCAAAATAGTATGAAAAGATTAATACAACAAGAACAATGAGGTATTAATTAAAGGAAAGTCTTTTCGAAATTAGTAAAAAAAGAATCACTTAATATCCTACCAACAATCCTTAATTGATCAAAGAAAATAATTACTTTGCAAAATGGCAATCAGTTATAAACTGAGTTGCATATGCTATTCATAAAGTAATCCTAAAAGATACAAAACGTAGCATACAGTTCATTAGAAGGTCCCTGAATACATATTGCATAGGCGTGCCTGCCTACGAGACAGAAATGTGTACTTTCTAAAAAAACATCTAATAATATATGAACTGGTGAAGGATAATCTTGAATACTCTGCAGTGCTGGTAAAAGTAGTGAGTGCAGCATAGACTATACCTTTGTTTAACAACGTTTATTTACAATGCACAAACGGTTGTCAGACTTATGATGTTCAGGTCAAAGAGATGTAATTCTTTGCTTTATTGTACAAAAATGTCCTTGAAACAGCACACCGAATTCATTGTCACTCACTTAACTAATAGTTCAAATAAACGACGAAAAACAATGTTAAGACGCGTAACCCCAAAATTCACCATGTTTTTAAGCCATAAGCTGTCTTCCTCTTGGTTTTACAAAGGTTGTGGAAAAACATCAAGAATGCGTTTCTCATTACCATTTACCTGCATTCAAAGTTTCAAACTGTTTGAATAATTGACACAATGATTGAATCTACGCCCGTTCTGTGCTTTATTCCGTCCGCCAAGATTGGTTCAGTTCTCAAGATTCGTGTTTCAGGTGTTATACATGACCATTAATTAATCAGTTTAAGTCAAAGCACACTGCAGTAACTAAACGCCTTCTAGACAGTTCCTGGTGTGTTTTCATCCTTGAAGAAGCTCCCCATTGTGAGCTGTTTTTGGCATTCGGGGCAGTTCATGCTTAAGCTAGCATAACATTTTTCCACAAACGACATCCAGGTCATATTTGTTTCCTTTTCCGACATGTTGTGAATCGTAAAAGTACCTACAGTTTTTTCGTGTTCAAAGTTTTTTTATAAGGAGCTACAAAGAGATATATCAATACAAGAATAAACAGTTCCAATAAAATTAAGTACATTAAAAAATCATAAAATTAGGTAGTACAAGATATGGTACAAGCAAAACAAATCAAGACCAGTAAAGCAAACCAGGTTCCACATATAATGTCCAGCAGGCAGATAGAGGAGAGTTGCATCCAAGGTAACCCGACGGAATGTATAACATGACCTGGGGAGAAATTGACACCTCCAGACAAGAGCAGAAACATCATGAGTTATACAATTGCTTAAAACAAACATGTAATACATATGAAAGTTGGAAGTATCAAACTCTGACGATGAGTGAACATAGCTTAGAATGACAGCCGCACAGAGGCATAGACAGTATGAAACGCTCAGAGTGAGAAGTAACCAAGATTCAGGGAGGTTTGTATGAGTCAAAGTGGTCGTCTAGTGAGGACCAAAGTTTCCTGAGTGGCGGACGCCATGGGGTAGAAGTTAAGGATATGTTGTCAGCACCTCTTAAGTGAGATATCCAGTTCAACCAGTGGGGAAAAGAAGATTTTGTGTGCTTTTCCATTTATTAAGTATGACCACAGAGCGGCGCTGTTGAGTCCTGCTGAGAGCGGCGCTGTTGAGCAAGTCGAGAGGAGTCCGAGGAGAGAGGAGAGGGAGCGCAGCACAGGAGCCGCTGCGAGCCGTTTGAGAGCCGCTGTGAGCCGCCGAGAGCCGCAGCGTTCACTGACGGTCTCTTTAATCCCTCCACCCTCGTGAGGACACTGTTACCGATGGCGGCAGCAACGGAGTGAGCCGCGAGCCGTGTGCCACAAGCGCTGCAAAGAGCAGCTGAGTCGGGAGGGGCCGCGAGAGGATCGCCTGTGCTGCAACCGCTGGAAACAAAAAGCGGCGGGGGTTTACCATCTGCCACCCGCCCTCCGCCTGTGTTGTGGAGTGCAGCGGGAGAGCAGGAACTCCGCCCACGACCAGCAGCTGCAGCTGGAGGATCGCCTGTGAGAACCGGAGAGCAGGGGAGAGGAGGGTACGGTGAACAGCGGAAGGAGCAGTCTAGTCCAGTCCAGCTCTGCCAGCTCTACCCCACGTGGGAGGTAAGTCCAGGAGGCAAGCAGGGCCGCCGATAGAGGCGGCTGCGAAGTAAGAGCCCGGGGGTTGACCGAGGGGCTGCCTGACTAGGTCTTCCAGCCCGCGGTCTCCCCTGAGTGCCCCGCTTGCCACCTCCTCCTGCCCCCTCCTCCTGCCCCCTCTTCCTCCCTTTAAGACGGGACAATAAAATCTTGGATAGGTCTCGTTCTGAAAATCGCTTAACAACTTTGCTTAGTCTTCTTCTGACAGTTCTGACTCCCCTAAGGCCACCACCTGTGGCCCTTCCACCTTCCACCATCCCCCTACATACTCACTGCCGCTCTCAAAGGTAGGACGAGCACAGTGGGAGGCCTTTTACTTATCGGGCCAACTCCAGTACCCCCTTTTCTGCCAAGAGCACCACCTTTCACCTTCCTCCACTGTCTGTCGGTTGGCTGCAATTAAATACCAACTGCTTAACATGAGATCTGGCAAGATTCGGGGGAGCCAAACGAACAAGGGAGGGAAAAACAAGCAAAAACAAAAACCTAAGCTATCTAAGGGGGAGATGGAGACTCAGATGGACCTGTCCACAGCTACAGCTATAGCTATAGAGAAGACCCCCCTACCAGAAACAATTGACCTAGGTCTCAAGTGAAATAACGGAACAAATACAGGCCCAAACTGCCACGACCAAACAAACAAGAAAAACAACGAAAAAAGAAGGGGGAAATAAAATGAACATAACTCTGGTTCAGCCCAAAATTTATACTAAATTTTGCTTTCTAAAGAGTCCAGGGGACGTATTATTTTCAAAGATAAACAAAGTACCATGCCTTCAATCGCCTCTTGAACCATGCCAATCAGCCTTAAACCATCATCCGAGAGATAAGCGGCCCCGATTGGATGATAGCTACAGCAATAGCATCAGTAATTGCAGAGGAGACAAAAGTATAACATCTATTACACCACCTCAAAAAACTTCTACACCTCAGCGCAATAAAATCAAAACGGGGCAAAAGTTCGGGCAAAAGCTCGAGATGACAGGTATCCCGGTAGGACGGGAATTGACCATAGACGAAAATCTTATACAAATACATCGGCCGAAGGAAGCCATGGACATGCCGCCATCAATAATGGAGAAGAAGAATTCAAACATCAACGGTAACACCGAGAATATCAGCATGACTAATGAATTAGGTCATGAGGGCAACAAGGGCATAAGTAAAAATGAGGAGGGCGCAAGGAAAGAGGAAACTGTAACTCCACCAGCATGGTTAAAAAAGATGGAACCCTCATTAGCAGTCCTCGATATAACAAATAACGAATCCATACTAGTATCCAAGGCATCAGAAGGGATGCAAAATAAAGATATAAGCCAGAAGAATTGCATACCAGAGGTGATCGAAATCTCTTCTTATTTAAGGAAAGAGGAGTGGGAGGAACTCATGGCGGCTTATCTGAAAGACCTGAGCGCAAGTAGGTCGGCCAGTGAGTCAACAAAATGTGGAACGGTACATCTGGAGATAAATATAGCAGAAATAGGGGGGCTAGGAATGGCGCAACTCTTAAAAAAGCCACCCGTGCCCCAAGAAGCGAGACTCAAAGAGTGCCACGGAAATCAGGATACAATTCCGGCTCAGGCAACTCCAGCTCAGGATAGGCAAGAAAGCGCATGGCCCAGTCTTCTTAACACAGTACAACTCTTGGTGGATGCAGCACACTACCAATCGGAAAAAATGGATGCCCAACTAACATTGTTAGACACGCTGGCAGTATTTGTAGTTGCAATAGATGGGAAGCTGGGCGCGTTAAACTCGCTTCTTCAGAGCAAATCAAACCAACTTGAGGACACCAAAAGGAGAAACGGCATTGATTGTGAATGTGGCCCAATCATTGATAAACTGGCCACTCTGCCAACACTAATGTCAGACTTATGTGGACACCTCAAAAGATCTACCGAACATAGTCAGAAGATCGGCAGGGACGTACTGGGTTGCCCAAAATGAAATGATCCTAGCAAAGTGCCAACAGCACAAACAGAGGAGGCTGAGGCTGACGCCACCTGCAGCAAGGACACCAATGTCAAACGGCATGATCACCCAAGAACGGTAGAGAAAACGCAGGATACAGGGGAGAATAGGACGGAGCCATCAACACCTCTATTGGCAGGTGTCGAAGACGACACGGACACAAACTATAAATTAAATGCCAAACAGAGGAGAGCGAAAAAACGTAAAGGGAGAAAACAGAAGCTCTGCTCTAAACGTGAAGGCTTTAGGCAACTTTTTGGGCAAACAAAGACTGAAGAACAAAGCATGAGCAACTTGGTGGAAGAAATATCATTAGATCGTGAACACGACGAAAGAGGTGGCCCATCTGAAGATATTGCACAACCAATAAATAAAAGCTCAGTGAAAATAGTAGCTGATCCATCAAGCAATCAAGCCGTGGTGCCCCAACATTCTGGGACCATCTCCTCACTGGCCGACCCTGGGTCATGGAGCGGACAAACGCACAATATGAAACCTCGCACAAAACCCAAGGGAAGCCCGAAAGCTTTAATAAGCCCAAGGGGAGAAAAAAAAGGAAGACGAGATCTAGGACTCACTGAGAACCAAATATCAGCCATCACCAAAGAAACTGTGCCAACTTATGTACAAGCGGACCAGCCAACGACAACAATTGCACATGCAGCCCTGACCTTAAACAAGCAGCTTCCACGCTGTGAAACCTCTGGTCCAACTGAATGTGCAAGGGATCAAAGCTCAGCATGGGAGCACCATCGAGAGGGCTCTCGGGAATCAGCAAATACGATAAGTAACATGAAGCTGATAGCAACACTAAACACGGACAATGTGGTTGGAGGTGCCATCAACCAAGGGGAAGCTTCGGATGCCATATGGTTTATCCCCGACTATATCTCCAAAGGGAGACACGATACCCTTAACAGAGGCAACATCTTGCAATTATTGGCCCACATCCCTTCACTGACATCTGTGGCAAGCTCTGACCTAAAGTCCATTGAATTCATAGCTGTGGAAGGCACAGGAAAAGAAGCGACGAAGACGACTTGGGCTTCGGCAGACCAGGCACAAAAGATCCTTACGGAATCCGAGACTTTTAAAAACTGGGGCATCATGTTGAGGCCCTTTTCAAAGCCTCGATACCCGGATGTACTGTGCTCTGAGAGGAACCTGAACCTGAGGGAGCACGCAGAAGGCAGTAAAAGCACGGTTCTTAGGGGTGCTGTCGGGCCAAGTTGCATTGATAGAAATGGGTTCCTTGAACTCACTCTAGGGGAGCGACATGGAAGACAAGCTCCTAACGGGTGGCAGGAACAAAGACGGTTCGTGAGAACCATAACAAACAGCAATTGACATGCACAGCGGACAACAACAGAGCACCTACAGGATCAATTGTGTCTATGTTCGTGGAATATAAATGGCCAAGCATCCAAAATGCTTGACTTGGACTTCATAGCTTATATACGGTCCTTTGATTTAATCACGCTACAAGAAACCTGGCTTGCTGAGCCTCCGCACCTTCAGGGATACCTACGCTTTTTCTCCGGCGCAAAGAGTCTAGCCAAATATGGTCACTTAAGAGGAGGCTTGGTAACATATGTAGCTGCAACTAGCTTTGCGATGGCCAAAGAAATCGGGCCCTCAGCAACAGCTGCACTTGCAGTCAACCTGACTCTGACAACAGGACAAGGCAAGACAATAAACACCTGCACCCTGGTCAATGCTTATATTCACCCCAAAGGAAAGAAAAAAGCAGCGGAGGAGCTATACGCATACATAGAAGAGTGTATCATGGGGGAAAAAACAGTGAATCTAGTACTCACTGGGGACTTTAACCTCAATCTCATGGGATCAACACAAGAGGAGGGTATCATGGCACAAAATACATTCTGGGCCCTACCACAACAAGGCAAGCCACAAAGAGCCGACCAATCAAAACTGGGAAAGAAGGTACTTGAGGCATTAGAAAACTTTAACATCAGGGCACTAAACGGCAGGTTTACAGGGGATAACCCGCCAGCCTCAACTTTTCACTCAAGAATAGCGAATAGCACGCTAGACTATACCTTCGTGTCACTTCCACTCTTTCAATTCATAACATCTTATCAGATTGGAAACCAAACAGACAGTGATCATTGTCCTCAGGAAATCATTATGGATCTTGCCAAACCGAATTACGAGCGTTCGACGGCTCCTAAAGAGTCCATCTACACCGTAAACTTCAAAAAGATCAAGGATTCGGTCGCAATGGGCGAACTTTTGATTGGACTGGCAAAAAAACACTATATGGAGCGCACAGGCATTAAAGAAGTAGTGAAGTGGGTGCAGTTTACTACTATCCTGGGGCAATATGCAACCAAGCCAAAAATGAGCACAAGGACGAATAACCTGGGCACCCTTCCCCAAGCATATAGAGGGAAAGTAAAAGAAATGAAATACTCAATCTCTAAGCTAATGAGAGCAGCACAGCAGGACCAGAACAACAAAGGGGCACTGCATCAACTCTCTAAACTAAAAGCTTCACTAAAAAACTAAAATGGGAGGCAAACAGAACTAAAGAGGAACAACTTTGGGCAACACTCCATGAGGACATAAAAAAGAATGACAGTGCAAATTTTTGGAAAAAAATAAATTCATTAACGCACCCTGCAAAAATGGAGGTTACATCTAACATTGCAGAAGCAACTTGGGCAGCGTTTCTTGAAAACCACTTTAACCGAGATCTGTCGGCCAATCAGATTATGAGCAAAACTCTCATTGCACGAGCCCATGATGTCGGCAATAAGCTAAAAATGTGCCAAACTAAACAGGACATGGCAGGGGATGTAGATAATATATCTCTGGAACCTATAATAAAGCGGCAAATAAAGAAAGGAAGAAGGGAAGGTGCGCCGGGTCCAAATGGGATTCCGCCCGTCCTTTTTAAACAAGACACGGATTATTGGGCAGCGGCATTGGAACCCCTCTTTCGGGAGATCAGGTATACTAACATCCTACCAGACACTTGGAAGGGCTCCGTTATTGCCCCCATATATAAAGCAGGGGATAGAGGTCTCCCTCAAAATTATCGGTTAGTTGCCCTAATCGATAATGATGCGAAGTATTTTGCAGGTCTAATACTGGAAGAACTAAAGGCATGGGCCACGAGGAAGTCTCTCATACCTGTCAATCAAACAGGTTTCGTTAAAGCTGTGGGGACAACAAAAAAACATACTGTCTAGGAGCATGCTTATAGATAAGGCAGAGAAGAAAAAAATGCCCCTGCACCTCTGCTTCATAGACTATAAGGCGGCATTTGACAACATGAACCGCAATTTACTATGGACAAAACTCAAGGATTGGGGTATCCCAAAAGGGTTGTTGGAGCCCTTAATCAATCTACATACAGACACTTGGATTCAGATTAAGGTGGGGGACGGCTCAATTCTGTCAAGGCGGATACAAACTAACAACGGCCTTAAGCAGGGTTGCGTGTTGGCACCCACACTGTTCAATCTGTTCCTGGCGGATCTTGTGCCCCTATTAAGTAACTGTAACTCACACTCGCCAAAATTAGGAGGCCTAAATCTACCATGCCTCCTATATGCAGACGACCTGGTGTTAATAAGCCATACCAGAGTAGGGCTTCAAAATCTCTTAAACACAACCCAGAGATACTCCGAGCTAAATGATCTAACAGCGAACCTCGAGAAGACGCAAACAATGACAATCAGCAGGAACAAACATAAGAAAAGCTTCTCGTGGTTCTGGAATAACACCCGCATCAAAGACACCTCGTCGTACAAATATCTAGGTGTGAAGATTGACAGGGGTGGCCAATTCAGTGAACAAAGGGCCAGCATAAGAGGTAAAGGCCTCGCTATGGCAATCGCCTTAAAAACATTAAACAACAACCTCTCTTGCCCTTCTCAGACCCCTCCACTACATGTCATACGTGCAAAATTACTACCAACACTAACTTATGGGAGTGAGGCCCACCGAGGCAGAGACGCCGTAACACTTGACAGTACAATCGTGACGGCATATAGAATCATCTTCGGCCTCCCAAAGCGATCCTCCCCAGCACAGATCAGATTGGAGTTTGGTATTCGGTCACAGGTTTTGGCACGACAAGGGGCATATATCTGCTCATGGAACAAAGTAAGAAAAACGACTGAAGGAACATTAAACGAGTACTTACGGAAAAAACTAGAGCAGACCCAAAACTCACCAGCAGAAAAATATTAGGCAAAGAGCATAGCGAGCACCGGGCTGGCAGAACTCTGGGCGTCCCCGGCAGATCACAAATCAATCAACAAACTGGTGAATAAATCAATTAAGCTTAAGTCATGGGTCCAGGATTATGCCACCCTATCAAAAAGATCTCACGCATGGATGGTATTAAATACATACCTGACACAAGCCTCCCAGCCTTATCTTGGTCTAGGTTATACAAGAAAAAACAAATTATCCTTTTTAAGATATGGACTGGGCCTGCTTCCATGCATCCTACACCTCCCTCACTGGCTGAGATCCAAATCAGGAACATTATGCAGGCTATATGGCATTGGGGCTGAAGACATGATGCACCTGCTATGCACGTGTGAAGAATTGCAAGAAGAAAGAAAGCTCCTGCTGAAACGCCATTTTATTTTACAGGGGGTACGCACACGAAGGAGTGCAGTGCTAACCTGCTTTTCAGCACAGGACCCTCAGCTGAGCTGCAGTTTCGTGAAATTTTTAAAAGCAGTGGAAAAAAAACTACTAAAAACTGATCAATGACTAATCTACAAACAGGACACATGATTTAATTTATGAATCACCTGTAAATTTTAATGAAAATTGTGGAAAAACATGAATAGACTAACAAGCTACAGAGTGGATGAGTAGTATAAAAGGCCTAATGTGGGCGGCCAGCAAAGAACATCATTTTGTATGCTGAACTGTTTATGTTTATCGCAATATAGTGTTGAATTGATCTTAAACGCATGGTTTTATGAGTATTTTAAATTCTGCTATTGTGTACTGTATCGTATTGGTTTTAATTAACTGTGCAATAAACTTCCAAACTTGAACAGTTATTAAGTATGATTTTAACTGCAGCCGTCAGCAATAGGTCCAGTAGGGCTTTGTCATCATCATTGAGTGTGACGGCTTTGGCAAAACCTAGAACAAGTGTTGAAAATTCTCTTGGTAGGGTGATATGGAGGACTTTATTTATAAAATCAAAGATTCTGTCCCAATAGGAGGTAACACAGGGGCATCTGAAGATTAGGTGTTCCAGGTCTCCACCTTCACCTGTACAATTCCAACACGTGTCGTCGGACTTGATTTTATAGAGAAACAACCTCCTAGGTGTCCAGAAGGCCTTGTGTAGAAGCCAGAACTTGGTCTGTGATAGGGTAGGGCATATTTTGTGGCGAGTGGTGGACTCCCAAGTGCTGGCCCAGATTGTGTCTGAGTTAGGTGTGGAGGAGAGTGAGTCCCAGTAGCGTTGGAGAGGTGCATTTAGGGAGGACGATTGTGG
This sequence comes from Lissotriton helveticus, assembly GCF_964261635.1. NCBI lineage: Eukaryota > Metazoa > Chordata > Amphibia > Caudata > Salamandridae > Lissotriton > Lissotriton helveticus. The sequence continues at coordinate 589,071,419 of NC_136071.1, forward strand.
CCGCATTAATTTATACAGTCGAGAGACTTGGTGCCCCAATTTGTTAAGGGAGGTGATTAAGCCTGGGAGGGAGGGGGTGACAGCCTTCAAGTTAGCTTTCGCTAGAGCTACTTTAATGTAAGAAGTTGTAGAATTCAATCTTGTGTAATCGGAACCTATCCTGAATTTCCTTGAAGGTTAGTGGAAGCGAGTTTTCGACTAGTTGGTGGGGTAATAAGATACCACTGTCTATCCAAGAGGGGTAGTTTAGAGTTTTCCCTTTGTATGTAATGGCGGCATTGTGCCATATTGACTCCCAATATGAGTGTCGGAATTGTTGTGGCAGTACTAACTTTTAGAAGAGCCATTTTAGTATTCTTGAAGATAGGGCCCGGTCCTAGGCTGGGACGGAGTTTGACGGTGAGTAGGGCGCTGGGACTGAGACCATACAGCAATGACTTTTCCACAGAGAGCCACACTGGGGTATAGTCAGTCTGGGAGGATAACCAGTGCGACCCCTGCTTTGCTAGAAAGGCGATTTGGTAAGTTTTGTAATCCGCCAGGTTGACTCCTCCTAGTTTTTTATCTAATCGAAGTTTTTTAAAACTGATTCTGGCTTTTTTGCCCTGCCAAAGAAATGTCGAGATGAATTTATCCAATTTGTTATGGAACTCTTTGGAGAGCATGAGTGGGAGCATCGTGGCAAGGTTGTTAACCAGGGGGGATATCATCATTTTTATGGTTTCAATACGGCCCCACCAGGTGATGAAACGGGGTGACCATCCGTCTAACAGATTTTTGATTTTGTTTAGGGTTTTCATTTCGTTATGTTTAAGGGTACTCAGTAGCTCGTCCGTGAAGTCAATTCCCAAATATTTAATCACTCCTGTTTGCCAGAATAGGCCGGAGTCGCCCAGCACTTCTCTTGAAGTGTGGACATTAAGAGGTTTTACTTCGGATTTATCTCTATTTAATTTGTAGCCGGACAGGGAGGAGTATTTGTCTATTGATGTCATTAGAGCAGCAATGGAGTTAGCAGGATTTTCCGTAGCGATCAGGATATCGTCTGCATATGCTGCTAACTTGACTCGCGTGTCCCCAAAAGATATACCCGCAATGTCTCCGTTATTTTTGATATCTGTAAGGAGGGGCTCAAGGGCTAGTAGAAAGAGAGCTGGTGAGAGAGGGCAACCCTGTCTGGTTCCTTGGTATAGGCGTAAAGGGTCTGAGAGGGTGCCGTTTATAGCTATCCTGGCAGAAGGGGCAGAGTAGAGGGCCATCACCATCCTGGTAAAGGGGTCGCCAAGATTGAAAGAGTGCATGCACTGACGTAAAAAGGACCATGAGACCTTGTCAAAGGCCTTTTCCGCGTCCAAGGTTATCGCTACCATTGGCACGGAAGAGGACCCTGCCTTTTCAAGAATATGACACAATAGTCTCGTGTTGTCATTAGACATCCGATTTTTTAGGAAGCCAACCTGCGAGGGGCTAATTAATTTGTGGAGGATGGAATTTAGTCTGGTCGCTAAGATTTTAGCATATATTTTGCAATCAAGGTTTATCAAGGATATGGGACGATAATTTTTAGTGAGTAGTGGGTCCTTCCCTTCTTTGGGTAATACTATAATCGTGGCCTCACTCATTGAAGGGGAAACACTGCCACTGGCTGCAGTAGAGTTATAAAGTTTAAGGAGCGGAGGGCTAATTTGGTCTGTAAAGGCCTTATAAAAGGGAGCAGTGAAGCCGTCTGGACCGGGGGCCTTATTATTCTTCAGGGTGTTGATTGCTGCTTTGATTTCTGCACTAGAGATTGGGGCGCCTAGGTGAGACCTGTCGGATTCAGAAAGTTTTGGAAGGTGGAGTGAATTGAGGTAGTCCGCGCAGGCTGATTCGTCTAATATTTTGTCATTTTTGTAAAGGTCTTCGTAGAATGTTTTGAAAGTGTTAAGGATGTTAGATTGTTTAGTGTGTGTGACGTTACTGGTATCTTTAATGGACGATATGGTGGTCAATTTCTGTTTATGTTTGAGGTAGGAGGCCAACAGTTTCCCAGCTCTGTTGCCCTCGCATAATTTTAGGGCCTTGAAACGATTAATCCATACCCCCGCCCGTTTGCTGGTGATGGTGTTGTATTCCTATTTTGTCTTGGTTAACGTATCTAATACTGTAGAATCAAGCGGGTTTGATTTGTGTTGGGCTTCCAGTGCACCAATCTGGTGTTCCAGAGACTCTAGCTCTTTATTAAGTGCCTTGTTTGTCTTGGCCCTGATGGTGATTATGGCCCCGCGAATTGTGGCTTTCAGAGCATCCCACAGGGTATTAGGTGTAGTATCGGGGGTGTCGTTTAAGGATAGATATTCCTCAATTGCGTTCGCTATAGTTAATTTGTTTGTGGGGTCTGAGAGCGTCTCATCGTTAAAGCGCCATCTCTTGGGTGGGATAATCGATCTGGACCAAGCCAGTTTGGTACGGATACAGGCGTGATCAGAGACCAATTTGGGGGCTATTTCTGTCTCCTCTATAATATGTGTGAAGGGGCTTGAGATCAAAATGAAGTCGATACGTGAGTAGGAATTGTGTGGTGCAGAGTAAAATGAATAATCCCTCCCGTCTGGATTTTGTAGGCGCCATGAGTCTTTCAGATGATATCTGTCACAGAGGCGAAGGAGGGCGTCATGCGAGCGGGAGGGGTGGAAGGCGCACTTGGATTGCCTATCGAGAATTGGGTCAAGGGGGAGATTAAAGTCACCTCCCACTATCAACAGGTCCTCCGTAGGGATAGATTCTAATGAGCGGGAGACAGAGACCCAGAATTCCGGGTCGTCTGCATTTGGGCCGTAGATATTTAGTACATGAATGGGGTCGTCTTCCCTTAGAAGATTAGTAATGGAGAGTCTACCTACTTCGTCGTGGGAGTGTGAGACTAGAGTAAGGTTAGCTTTTTTCGCCAAGAGGGTGATAACCCCCCCTTTTTTGTGAGTAGCTGGTGAAGACAGGATGTGTGACGCCCAATGGATGTTCAAAAAGCGTAGATCATCCTCGGACAGTTTGGTTTCTTGAAGTAAAATAATGTCTCCCTTAGATTTGGTAATATACTCGAGAACTTTCCTCCTTTTTACCGGATGGTTGAGGCCCTTAACATTAAGAGAGACTATCGTGAGATCATCGGCTAGTGATTTAGTCTTAGCCATTGGGGTTGAGGAGCATCGCTGTGAAAGTGCGCTGTGGTCTAAGGAAGACAACGCGAAGCTCCCCAAGCTGCTCAGTGCGGGCATCGTGTAGGCCATTGTGTGAAGGTACAGTGGACTGCAACGAAATACACCTGACACATGTGGAATAGGTAAACATAAGTAAAAAACAGTACAAAACAGATAAAAAGACTAAGGATCTTTGAACTCTTTTAGCTCCATTTTCTCCCCTCCCTGTCCTCCCCCTCCCCCAACCCCCTCCCCCTGTCCCACCCTCCCCTCCCCCCATATACGTACATCGGGAGTGCGACGGCAGTCCCGTGCAAGGCGGAAGTCAGGGATACATAGATGGTAGTTAATAGCTTCCCTAGATTGTGATAATGTAATGGAAATAATAATCTCGGTAACTTTTACATATTTTAACCAGTACAAACTGCAGTGACGCTGAAAGGAAAGACCCATTAATTATAACAGTGAACATGGGCGGTGATTAGAAACCAAAGGCATTACGCGGTATGGCAAACCGAATATAACTAAACCACATAGGACTATCAGTGCCGGCGGGCAATAAAGAGCAATACAAATCAATGAAGAGCAACAATAGTGCAACGCTATCGCAGTGCATCGGCCTAATTGCATTAAAGTTGCATCCACAATCCTCTGCAGATAGGCAAACTTTTAAGGAAAAAGAACAATGATCTTGATCAGACAACATGCGTAAACAGAACACAAAAGTACAACAATATGTTGGGGCTCGAGGCCTACTCACTGTACAGTTGTGGGTACCTGCATCCGCAGGGGAGTGTCCAGCAAAGGACACAAAGGCACATTACTAAGAATAGAATTAAAACTAGAATGACAGTGACACTTTGACATTGAGCCAGAATGAGAGTGAGATCATGTCTTCCTCTTGTTCGAGAGGCCGGACGCTAGGTCCATTTCTTGTTTGCGACGGTCTTCCAGAAGATCAGCAAGGATTTTGGGGTCTGTGAAGTATCTCGGGTGGCCGTTGATTACAACCTTGAATTTCGCTGGACCAGCAAAGGAGAAAGAAATGCTTTTGGATCTTAGTTTGTCTCTGAGCTCCAGGAAACCTTTGCGGATAGCCATCGTATCTCTGGAGTAGTCTTGTGTGAAGATCATTCTATGGCCTTCCCACGAGATGGAGTGGTTTCTTCTTGCGAATTGAAGGATCATTTCAACGTGCTGAAAACTGAGCGGTTTGCAGATCAATGGTCTGGGGCCATTGGAGCTCTTGGTAGCGAAGGTGGGGATTCTGTGCGCCCTATCCAATTCAAGGCCGTGTGGGAAGTCCATTTTGGTGATCATGGGAATTCATGATTCAAGGAATGCCAAGCAGGAATCCGCATCTTTTTCGGAATTCTCGGGAACGCCAAAGATCTTGATGTTACCTCTTCTGTTCCTATCCTCCAACTCCGCGTTATGGCGTTTCAGCTCTTCCGTGGTCTTTTCTAGGCATTGGATTTTGGAGACTGATTGTTTTGAGATGTCCTCCATGTCGCTTATTCGTTGTTCAGCCGTGCCCAGGCCCGTGTTAATTACATTTATATCAGCTCTGATCGCAGTTAGCTCAAGTTGCATAGAGTCAGTATTGGCTTTGGTGGATTTAGAAAGATCGTGTAGATCTGCCAGCTTCCTGAGAATCATCTCCATATTGGCTGCCATATCGGCTTTACTTTTGATGGGTGAGTCCAAGAGTGAGTCTGATTTCACCTTTTTAGAAATATTTCTGTCCTCCCTATTCGTCATTGTTGCCTGGTATATGTTCGCGTTCTCTGGGAGTCTGTTCGACCGTAAATAATGTAGGAGGACACTGCTGGGTGACGAGGCTGGGCACCCACACGAGTAGAGACGGCTGCAGGACTACTAAGGCGACTGGTGTGTGTTCGCGTTTGCTGGGAACCAGCCAGACCTTAACTGCTGTAGGAGGATACTGCTGGCTGTTGCAGCTAGGCACCCACGCGAAAAGAGTCGGTAGCAGGACTATTAATGCGCCTGGGAACACATGAGTGGATGTGGTTAGGCTCCAATGGTTGTAGGACACTGGCTACAGGCTTGTGGAAGAGCAGGGAGCGCACTGAGGAACATGTAGGCGCAGTGCCCGATCGCTACATAGTAGATGGGGTGCCCTGCTCGCTTAGGTCTTGGGTGATATTCTTCTTTTAGAATGGTATTGCAATCATCCGGGAAAAGATAGACAGAATTTATGCCATTTTTAATTCCACTTCTGCTACTCCTACCCATGTCGCGCCTCTGGTTACTCCTCCCTGTTCCTTGCCTACCACTCCCCCATTGCTTTCCTGGGATCCTATTTCCCCGGCGCTTTTTAAAAAATATCTTCAGGACATCAAATCTGGTTCTCCCCTTGACCCCCTCCCCCCTCAAGTTCTGGGTTCCCTTGACCCAGCTCCTTTCCACATTATTTTGGATGTCCTCAACGCCTCATTGGTAGAAGCGACTGTTCCGAATGAATGGAAGCACGCAATGGTGGTACCATTATTAAAGAAGGCCAATGCTGATCCGAACAATCCTTCCAACTTTCGCCCTATTTCTTTGCTTTCCTGTTTCTCCAAGATTTTGGAGAAACATGTCAATTCCTTACTTAGTTCTTTTGTTGAGTCCTCCAATTTTCTCCATGGATCCCAGTCCGGTTTCAGGGCTGGTTTCTCCACGGAAACTACTCTCCTTGGCGTGTCAGAAACCATCAGGCGCCAAGTGGATAAGGGTGAGACGGTGGCACTCATCTTGCTTGATTTGAGTGCCGCTTTTGACACCGTCTCCCATTCCATCCTATTATCCACCTTGGAGGCAGTTGGTGTTGGTGGTACCGCCCTGGCCTGGATTGCTAACTTTTTGTCTGATCGCACGTTTCAGGTTTTTTCTTCTACCTCTGTATCTTCCACCCTTCCTTCTCCTCACGGTGTTCCCCAGGGCTCTATCCTCAGTCCCCTCTTCTTTAATCTGTACGTAAGGCCTCTTGCGTTCTTGGCCGAACAGGCTGGTCTAACAATTTATTCCTACGCTGATGACACACAGGTCATCTACTCACTTTCCACTAACAAAAACCTCCCCTCCTCCTCTCTTCAAACTGGATTAAAGCATATATCGGACTGGATGTTGAAGCACAAACTAAAGCTCAACGGGGACAAAACAGAGCTGCTTCTGTTTGGACCCGACACCTCTCTTTGGGGCCCTCACCATTGGCCTCCGGAGATGGGTCCTCTACCTATTCCATCAGTGTCTGCGCGCAACCTCGGTGTGATCTTCGATAACCAACTCACTTTCAAACATCATGTTGTGAAAGTTGCGGCCACCTGTACTACCATCATCAGGTGGCTGAGGAAGATCACTTGGATGCTGCCTACAGACACTTTGAGGACCGTGGTCCAGGCCCTTGTCATCTCACGCCTGGACTATGGGAACATCCTGCTCTTAGGTGCTGCCAAAGAGGTTACCAGGAAATATCAAGTGGTTCAAAATATGGCAGTCCGTCTGATTTGCCAACTTCCCGCAGAGTGCGCGCAGGTAAAAAGTATTATTTCAAAAGTGAGCGCCAGCAATTTAAAGTTCTACTGCTGAGTTGCTCACCCCAGTCTTGAGTGCTAATAATACCTTCGCGCATTTCATAAAGGTAGCATTCTTGCCCAGTTCATGTTTTCTTGTTTCACTCACTGCTTATCCAAAGCACTTCCAACCTGCAAATCGGACATCTGTCCTTCTGCTCCCAGCTAGCCTTGCTCCGTAACACCGTCACAGGGGGCAAGCAGGTCGGGCTCCAAACAATGGATGCAAGACTGGGGTGAGCAACTCAGCAGTAGAACTTTAAATTGCTGGCGCTCACTTTTGAAATAATACTTTTTACCTGCGCGCACTCTGTGGGAGAATACGGCCCGTGTTGATAAAAGAAATGTCACGTGGGCAATTCAAAGTTTCAGAGAGGCACCGCCCGTGATCAAGGCTTGAAGGAGCAGAAACGTTGGGCTCAGGTAGCCTCTTGCTGTCATGCTGTTCATCATTAAAGCAGTTTTCTAAGCAACCCAGCCAGTGTCAGTGTGCCTTCTTGGAAGGAAAGGAGGGTTCGTGGAGATATATATATTACCTACTGGCGGTCGCCAGTAGGTATATATAGTTAGGATTTTTTCTCTATGGGATTTTTGAAAATTCTATGTCTAATAACTTTGCCGTTTGTGGACGGAATTGGCTGAAATTTTCAGGAAAATGGCACATTTTGTTTCTGAGCAGCCTTTGAAAATTTGGGGGGGGTTCGTCAAGGGGGGGCCGAGAAAAAAGGGGGGTCCCAAAACGCGTTTTTCCCATGTTAATTTCCATAGGGCGGTTGGCCTCACTTTTAGACCGAACGGCTGAATGGATTTGCACGAAACTTGGCAAAATTGTAGGGACTGGTAGCCCGATGTGCCTTTTGTAGGTCTCAATATATGTGCTCCAGTGGATTTTGAGAAATTAACGTTTAAAAAAAGATATATATCTGTAAGCGCGGACCGGGCAGCGGCCTAGGACGCGTACTTTTCGCGCAACGGAGCTTTGTGAAGCGAAGCTGATTGGTTCTCCGGCGTCTGTCAACATTCCAAACAGTCCGTAGTGGCCGCAAACAGTCCGTAGTGGCCGCCATCTTGTCTCTCGGTAGGATCGAGAGACAAGAGGAGGCCAAAGCGAAGGGGTAAATGACCATAAGGGGGAATAGTAGATCCTCGCTGACCCCCTAGGTTTGATGTGGAGGTTTTAAAAGGGCCCCGCGGGGCAAAAAAAAAAAATTATAATAATAATCTTACGGCTGAATGGATTTGCACGAAACTTGGCAAAATTGTAGGGACTGGTAGCCCGATGTGCCTTTGCTAGGTCTCAATATATGTGCTTCAGTGGATTTTGAGAAATTAACGTTCAAAAAAAGATATATATCTGTAACAGCGCACCGCTTCGCGTACTTTTCGCGTTACGGAGCTTTGCGAAGCGAAGCTGATTGGCTCTCCGGTGTCTGTAAACATTCCAAACAGTCCGTAGCGGCCGCCATCTTGTCTCTCGGTAGGATCGAGAGACAAGAGGAGGCCAAAGCGAAGGGGCAAATGACCATAAGGGGGCATAGTAGATCCTCGCTGATCCCCTAGGTTTGATGTGGAGGTTTTAAAAGGGCCCCGCGGGGCAAAAAAAATAAATAATAATAATAATCGAACGGCTGAATGGATTTGCACGAAACTTGGTAAAATATTAGGGACTGGTAGCCCGATGTGCCTTTGCTAGGTCTCAATATATGTGCTTCAGTGCATTTTGAGAAATTAACGTTCAAAAACAAGATATATATCTGTAACAGCGCTCCGCTTCGCGGAGATAAAATTATATCTGTATTACCTAGCTGTTGCTAACACCAGTTAGCGACGGCTAGTAGGAGATAGCGACCATCTTGGGCCCCACTTTGCATGTGAGTGATATTTATCACTAATGACATGCAAAGTGGGCATGCCAAGATGTTAGCGACTGGAAACAGTCGCTAACATCGCTATCTCCTATTATCAACTTTTGGAAATATTCGAGATAAGCGCGAATATCTCCAAAAAGTAACAGCTGCCCTGAGCAGTTCTTAGCCATGTTATCCTATGGGAGGTGGATAACATGGCTAAGAGGATTAGCTCGGTAATGCATGAATATCGCTGAGTTTTCAGCGATATTAATGCATTGCGGTCGGTTTTTATTGTATTTGCGATAAACTTTGATAATAGCAAGGTTTATCTGCGATAATTTCTGACGGTAAAAAAATCTTTGCAATGCATCGTTAGGGATAAATATTGCTTAACTTTGGTAATATGCCCCAACGTCTGTTAACGTTCGATTCGAAGGAAATCAGGAAGTGTTGAAAAACATTGTCTGCGCCATCTTGTCTTTTTTCAAATGCCACACTTTTGTCGTGCACGGCAGCCATTTTAGATGCCTTGACCAGACCCACTCTGTGCACGCTGTCGATCCTTAGCATGGCTCCCCACCCTCGCAAGCATCTCCCCCAGGCAGTGGTCACCCCCGCTCTCTGTCTTATGCATGGGTAATAAACCTCCCCCCATCTGCGCTGCTCTTTCCTGAGAATCACACCCTGTGCCCGCCCGACACCTCCCTTTCGCCCTATTCACTACTGCACCCTCTGACACTCCTTTTCCTCTGTGTCCGATTGTCCAGGCTGGTCCTAGGGTATCAGCTAGCCCTGCAGATGTAGTTTATGGCCACAGCTGTAAAGATTCACCCCTCTTCAAAGGAGTTATAGTAGATCAAGGCCCACACTCGATGAGATCCGTCACAGCAGAAGCGTTGCTATTATCTGAAAACCATCCTGTATTGTGATTGGGGAGGGGACCGAGCGTGAAGCGGAAGATTCCAGGGATGACTCTTTGTACATCAAAGTTTTTACAATTATGTGTCACATTAAAAATATATAGCACTCCGACAAAGTAGTAAGATTATAAAACTTTAATAATTTATAAATATATACAAGAAAACAAAAATAGTAATAACATATAAACATTTTTAGGGAAAAACAACGAAGTAGCGGTCGGCTGTGCGAATAGTCCCAACGCAGCACAACGTCCAGATTTCCGGCGTGGGGCGGGCCATCAGTAGCAAACTGTTGTGCGAATAGTTCCAAGGCAGCAGAACGCGCTGAAATCTAGATGACACGAAAGTGATGTCTAGTAAGTTGCCACCCAGCAAATAACGGCGTGGGGCGTCGCGGGGGGTGGGTCTTCAGTAGCAAACTGTTGTGCGAATAGTTCCAAGGCAGCAGAACGATGGCACCAAGGTGATGTCCAGTAAGTTGCCGCACTGGTTTTGGTATCCTACAATGCTGCTCCGAATAACGGCGTGGGGCGCCCCGGGGGAGGCGGCGTGAACGGGCCTCTCCAGGTGGAGTGTCATCTGTTGTAGTGGGGCGCCCCTTTACCGTTTCAGTTGCCATTCCGTCCGTTTTTGGTCCACTGTGTCAAAAGCCGCAATTCAGCTGAGTTGCGCCCACTCTTGCGGTGCAGCGATAGGCGGCTGTCACAGGACTCTCAAAATGGCGGCAGGCTCTTTCCTTTTTGGGCCTGGTCCACTGAAATGGCCCTGGGACACCTTGGAAATCGGACGCTTGTCTGCTAGGTCTTGGACCCCATTCTCGAAAGCGTCCCCTCCGCCTTGAGAATTCATCAAAAGTTTTGGGGGCCCCGACTCCTGCAGGCTTCTGGTGGGGAGCGGCTGCCATGATTGCTCGCGGAATGACTACGACGGAGCTACGAGATGGTGGTGCTCTCATGCTGACGCCAGCTTCAGTCTGAAACATCCAGAAACAAGGTGGGGCTTTCATCGTTTGGAAAAAAAAAAAGTTTTCATCCAATGAAAAGTGTTGTTTTTAGGTCATATGATCAAGCCTTCCATCATTAGGAAACCAAAAGTAAAATGAACCAATGAAAAGTTTTATAAACAAGTCACATGACCTGTTATGCGGCATAGGGTATAAAATGCGGAGAAAATACGTTGGCACGTGAGGCGGCGTCAGTAGCGGACCGATGTGCGAATAGGCCGAAGGCAGCACAACGCGCCAAGATCCGGATGGCACCGAGGTGGTGTCCAGCAAGTTGCAGCACTGGTGTGGCCATCCTACAATGTTGAAAGTCGGCGTGGGGCGCCCCGTTGGCCTGTGAGTTTGCGTCAGTAGCGGACCGATGTGCGAATAGGCCGAAGGCAGCACAACGCGCCAAGATCCGGATGGCACCGAGGTGGTGTCTAGTAAGTTGCCGCACTGGTGTGGCCATCCTACAATGCTGAAAGTCGGCGTGGGGCGCCCTGTTGGCCTGTGAGATGGTGTCAGTAGCGGACTGATGTGCGAATGGGGCCAAAGGCAGCGCAACAATATTTTCTGACGAGAAGACACCACAAGGCGCTGAGATGCCAAGATCCGGATGGCACCGAGGTGATGTCTAAGTTGCGGACTGATGTGCGAATGGGGCCAAAGGTAGCGTAACAATATTTTCTGTATGGAAGATACCACTAGGCGTTGAGATGCCAAGATTCGGATGGCACCGAGGTGATGTCTAGCAAGTTGGTGTGGTCATCCTACAATGCTGAAACTCGGCGTGGGTCGCCCCATTAGCCTGTGAGATGGCGTCAGTAGCGGACCGATGTGCGAATAGGCCGAAGGCAGCACAACGCGCCAAGATCCGGATGTCACAGTGGTGGTTTCATAGTTGAGAGGCACTTCATCTGCAGTGGGGCGCCGAGATCCGGATGGCACCGAGGTGATGTCTAGCAAGTTGCTGTACTGGTGTGGTCATCCTACAATGCTGAAAGTCGGCGTGGGGCGCCCCATTAGCCTGTGAGATGGCGTCAGTAGCGGACTGATGTGCGAATGGGGCCAAAGGCAGCACAACGCGCCAAGATCCGGATGGCACCGAGGTGGTGTCCAGCAACTTGCCGCACTGGTGTGGCCATCCTACAATGCTGTGCCGAAAGTCGGCGTGGGGCGCCCCGTTGGCCTGTGAGTTCGCGTCAGTCAGTGGGGGCTGTTTGAGGATCTGACTGCATTGGAAAGCAATGTGATGCTGTGCGTCGCCCCCAAGATGGAGGTTCCTCGGCTGCAGTGGGGCGCCCCTTGGTGTTTCACTCGCTATGCAGCTGAGTTGCGTGCGCACTTGTGGCGAATAGGCCGAAGGCAGCACAACGCGCCGAGATCTGGATGGCACCGAGGTGGTGTCCAGCAATTTGCCGCACTGGTGTGGCCATCCTACAATGCTGCGCCGAAAGTCGGCGTGGGGTGCCCCGTTGGCCTGTGAGGTGGCGTCAGTAGCGGACCGATGTGTGAATAGGCCGGAACCAGCACAAGGCGCCAAGATCCGGATGGCACCGAGGTGGTGTCATAGTTGAGAGTTCTGAGCAGCGCTTGTAACACTGTCTGAAGCTTATTTGCACCTGCTGCAGCTTCACTATTGCCCTGGTGTGGCCTAAGATCGCCCATGACATAGGCGGCCACCTCCCGGGGTCCGGCGGAACTTTTTTCCTTTTCCTTTCTGCATCTTGTCCCAAATTCGTTTGACCTGAAGACACGACCAGGTCCCTGAATGTGTGCAGGGGGACGCTATTGATTGAATCAAAATTGCGGCTTCACACAAAGCTGACTCAAGCGTTTTCTGGTGGTTTCATAGTTGAGAGGCACTTCATCTGCAGTGGGGCGCCGAGATCCGGATGGCACCGAGGTGATGTCTAGCAAGTTGCTGTACTTGTGTGGTCATCCTACAATGCTGAAACTCGGCGTGGGTCGCCCCATTAGCCTGTGAGATAGCTGTTCTTTGGATTTGGGCCTGGTCCACTAAAATGGCCCTGGGACACCTAAGAACTCGAACGCTCGATTTTTTTTTCCTTTCCTGTACATGCAAAAAAAGGTAAATGCCCGGTATGTTACACGCTTCATCTGCCACGATGAACTCTCCAGAGGAAACGAAAAAATATATAGTTGTGGTAACTATACCATGCATCGTCATATGGAGAGGTGGCACCAATTAATTATAGTGCTGCATAAAAGAGAGATTTGGAGGAGAACCCCTGACCTGCTAGTACATTCATCAAAGAAGTGGCACTGAGAGCTTCAGAGGCAAGGGAAACGGTCCCAAATATTTAGAAGAACTTTGGAAAGATTAAAATGACATGTTTAGATTGTGGTAAATTAATTTCATGTGGGCAGATGAGTGTTACTCTAATAAATACAGCATATGAACATCATCATAGTCGATGGTTGGTAGAGACATTTTGACTATATCCTGGACCTGCCCGTCCTCGCCCAAAATGGCGCCGGAATAAATGGGACTCGTAACTCCTTGTTGTGTACTGGTTGCAGAACCTTGAAATCACGAGATACGTATGCAGTTTTGAAGCACATGGCGGGCGGGGACGAGAATTGATTGAATATTTCGACATCCCTATTGATATTAAGTTCTGATGTGTTATTGATTACTGTACTGTTGAAAGTTCGAATTAACGTCACCCATGGTACTTGCCCGCAAATGTATATCTAGATAATTTTATTGTAACTGGCCCTGTCGTATTTTAATTATAAAATGTACGTCCACCGATTCCATAACTGTTAGACACCTTAGTTCTTGCAACCTAATGGCCCGCCCGTTACGTTCCTCTACAGTGTAAATGTCTACTCATCACATACGATTACAGTTTGCTCCGTGGCCGGCCCACGTGGTTATAGGCTCGTATTTGTATAATGAAATTTTCACAATAAAGGTTTTTAAAAGAAAACATGGTAGTAGTATATACATTGGTAAAGTTTGTAATAATAGTCACTGTTTTAGAATCATTAAAAGGCAAGTGAAATAAAGCAGACCAATTACATGAAGGGTAAAAGGTATAATACGAAGGAACGCAGTAAAGATAAATGGTCAAGGGCTGTTGTGTTTTCTATTCCTGCAACATAAAGTGATCGATAAGAATCTCATATTCAGGCGTATCGGCGACTAAGACAGCAGGTCGACCCTCTTTTGCTCAACGGCTCCATCATGGGACGAAGAAACGCTCTTTTTCTCGAAAAAAGAATATATTTTACTTGCAGGACAGTTGTAAAATTTCCGGGAAAGTACATTAGCCTGGAACATTATAACATATATTTAAGAAAAAATAATGTTCGGAAGTAATGAAAAGCGTAATTTTTAGGTCATATGAGCAAGCCTTTCATCATTACAATAAGAAAAGTAAAATGAACCAATGAAAAGTTTTATTAACAAGTCACATGACTTGTTATGCTTACGTTACGCGCTGCGCGCCCCGGATGACTTCCGGATGCGCTAACGCGGCGCGTCATATGACGCATTACGCGACAACGCAGGTCCAGAATATAGTCAAAATGTCTCCACCAACCAGCGGTCGGAACACAACCCCTTTCAGCAGGCTAAATAGTTCTGTTAAATGAGAACAGAAGGGACAGGCAACAAGAACCATCAGTGAAAGAGGGGAGGGCTAGTTCTTCTCTACCGGGTTACATTGGGGCGCTACCGGAACTGATCGAATTGGTAGTCTACAGTGTTTCTGGATGTTTCAGACTGAAGCTGGGGTTAGCATGAGAGCAGCATCATTTCGTAGCTCCGTCGTGGCCATTCCGCAACCAATCATGGCAGCCGCTCTTTATCGTTATTTTGGGCGGGGTGGGTGGCGGAGCCGAGCTGTTTTGCAGCCATCATTGTGTGGAGTTCAGTTCATCTCACTAGTTTTGTATTTGTCATGAGGGGTTGTTCCTAATGTTTCTATTTTAGCGAGGTCAAAAAGAGATCCCATTAGTGGCCTACTGATTTTGCTCGATTCCTTTTCTTTTTTTTTACACGATTTTTCGTTATCTGCAAAGACTAAACAGAGTATTGCGACTCTGTGTTTGTTTGTAAATAGAGAATGAACCAAAGAGAACTAATTCTAAAACAGTAAATACTTGGATAACAATCAATCAAATGGAGAGAGAAGCAGGCACGACGGATTACAACGGGGGCAAAGGCCTGCGTTAACTACCTTTCACTATCTGCAAAGAGAGAGTACTCCTAATAGAAATGAGGGGGGGGGGGCACCATTCAAAGCAGATCAGTGTGCATAAACACGAAAATGTTTTCACTTACCACGTACTTGACATTCGACAGCTTATGATATTTGCTATTAAAAAACCATTGAAATTCACTGAAAAAACCATAGGTTATAGACCATATATAGTTAGGAATTAGCATTTACAAAACCTTGAAAATTCACTGAAAAAACCATAGGTTATAGACCATATATAGTTAGGAATTAGCATTTAAAAAACCTTATTTTACTCACACAAAACCATTGAAATTACATATATAGTTAGTTGCACTAACTATATATCGCGCACCTGCAATCCACTGCTGATGATGTCACATATTACATCATTCATGACATGGTCAGTGACATCACTGATGACATCACTGATGACATCTCAAATGACATCACTGATGACATCACTGATGACAACATCCAGTGACTGTATGTTTCTGTAAAGTTAAAATGTGTCTTACATATTGAAGAATGAGTGGAAGTATAAGTGTCTGGACAAAGGATTTAGTAGGTGCATGACTGAATGCATGAGTGAGTGATTAAATGTGTCTCACTGAGTGCATGGGTTAGTGACTAAAGTGTCTTAATTTGTGCATCATTATGTCTGTTGTTCTGTAAACTGCTGCATGTTTTGATCAGTAGCTATATAATTAACTATATGGGTTACTGATTGATTGTCCAAGTATTTGTATGGGAGACTGAGTGTGTGTGTGGCTGGCTGGGAGGTGTGTGACTCTGTGCAGATCAATGTGTACTTGTATCAATGATTGTATAACAAGGTAAGTATGTGTTAGTATATGTTTGAAAATGTAAGGTGCTCTATGTTTAACTGTATAGACAAGAAAATGGAAGTGTCATTGATTCTTTACAGGACTGACTAGGTGTGTGAGTAACTCCATGGATGAGTGGCAGACTGTGAGTGTCTGTATAGGTGTATGAGTGCATATGATAGTGTTGTAAAGATGAGTGATTGTATGTATGAATGATAGTATGGGTGAATGAGTGAAGGTGTGTGTAGACGTAGGAATCAGTGAGTGCGTATGTAGTAACTAGTATTGGTGTGTCAATGGTTTCAAAAATTATATTCTGTATTTAACACTGGGTGAAACAGAGGTTATATTAAAATGTGAGGAGATGCATTGTATTGTCATATGAATGATATCATCAGTGATGTGGTCATTGATGTCAAATGAGATGTCATCAGTGATGTCATCAGTGATGTCATTTGAGATGTCATCAGTGATGTCATCAGTGATGTCACTGACCATGTCATGAATGATGTAATATGTGACATCATCAGCAGTGGATTGCAGGTGCGCGATATATAGTTAGTGCAACTAACTATATATGTAATTTCAATGGTTTTGTGTGAGTAAAATAAGGTTTTTTAAATGCTAATTCCTAACTATATATGGTCTATAACCTATGGTTTTTTCAGTGAATATATATATATATATATATATATATATATATTCACTGAAAAAAACATAGGTTATAGACCATATATAGTTAGGAATTAGCATTTACAAAACCTTATTTTACTCACACAAAACCATTGAAATTCGCATATATAGTTAGCTGCACTAACTATATATCGCGCACCCGCAATCCACTGCTGATCATGTCACATATTACATCATTCATGACATGGTCAGTGACATCACTGATGACATCACTGATGACATCTCAAATGACAACACTGATGACATCACTGATGACATCTCAAATGACATCACTGATGACATCACTGATGACTACATCCAGTCACTGTATTTTTCTGTAAAATTAAAATATGTCTCACATATTGAAGAATGAGTGGATGTATAAGTGTCTGGATGAAGGATTTAGTAGGTGCATGACTGACTGTATGAGTGAGTGATTAAATGTGTCTCACTGAGTGCATGGGTTAGTGACTAAACTGTCTTAATTTGTGCATCAT
This sequence comes from Lissotriton helveticus, assembly GCF_964261635.1. NCBI lineage: Eukaryota > Metazoa > Chordata > Amphibia > Caudata > Salamandridae > Lissotriton > Lissotriton helveticus. Next base: position 589,088,132 of record NC_136071.1, read on the forward strand.
TATGTCTATTGTTCTGAAAACTGCTGCATGTGTTTTTCAGTAGCTATATGAGTAACTATATGGGTTATTGATTGGTTGCCCAAGTATTTGTATGGGAGACTGAGTGTGTGTGTGGGTGGCTGGGAGGTGTATGACTCTGTGCATAGATGTGTGATCAGTTGATTGACTAGATGTATGGGTTCAAAAGTGCATGTGGAAACAGCTGTATGGGCGGTTGACTGTGTGCATCAGTGTATTGGTGAGTGAATGGATATCTCAGTGCTACATGTCAAAGTAAGTACATATGTAAAACACAGTACATGTGAGACTTGACATATATAAATAACTGTGCATATGAGCCAGTGAATGTGTGAGTGGCTATATGGATCATTGTGAACTTGTATCCAGGATTGTATAAGGGAGTAAATATGTTTTAGTATATGTTTGAATAAGTAAGGTGTGTATAACTGTATAGTTGAGAAAATGGAGGTGTGATTGATTGTTTGCATGACTGACTAGGTGTGTGTGTAACTTCATAGATGAGTGACAATCTGTGAGTCTGTGTTTACACTGAGTATATCTAAGGTTATATTAGAGTCTGAAGAGGTTCATCGTATTATCACATGAATGAGGTCATCAGTGATGTGATCAGTAATGTCAAATGAGATGTCATCAGTGATGTCATCAGTGATGTCATTTGAGATGTCATCAGTGATGTCATCAGTGATGTCATTTGAGATGTCATCAGTGATGTCATCAGTGATGTCACTGGCCATGTCATGAATGATGTAATATGTGACATGATCAGCAGTGGATTGCGGGTGCGCGATATATAGTTAGTGCAGCTAACTATATATGCAAATTTCAATGGTTTTGTGTGAGTAAAATAAGGTTTTGTAAATGCTAATTCCTAACTATATATGGTCTATAACCTATGGTTTTTTCAGTGAATTTTCAAGGTTTTGTAAATGCTAATTCCTAACTATATATGGTCTATAACCTATGGTTTTTTCAGTGAATTTCTATGGTTTTTTAATAGCAAATATCAAAAGATTTAAAAAAAAATATTCTTCATTAAATCGAAAAATATATTTTATATGTTTTTAATACAATTTTTTAATGTATTTTTTTTTTAATTATTTTTTTTGTTTCGCTCCCGGTCCGCGAACCGGGTAGCTCCCCGTTAGCTCAATTTGTTGCCGCGACTCGGTCCGCGAACCGGTAAACGTTCTGTTTGCGCAACTGCCGCATTAGAAAACAACATTGTGACGCGTCGCGTAAGCGCGACGTATCGCGTTGTCGCGTAATGCGTCATATGACGCGCCGCGTTAGTGCACCCGGAAGTGCTCTGGTACGCGAGGCGCGAAGCTCAGCTTCCCGGAAGCGATCCGGGGCGCGGCGCGGAGCACGTAACGTAAGCATAACAGGTCATGTGACTTGTTAATAACACTTTTCATTGGTTCATTTCACTTTTGGTTTCTTAATGATGTAAGGCTAAGTCATGTGACCTAAAAATAACACTTTTCATTGGTTTAGAACTATTTTTTTTCCCAAATGATGAAAACCCCTCCTTGTTTCCTCACTCTGACTTTCATCTTTGTGAGAGGAAGACCTTTTTTCATTACTTAGCAATGGCAAGTGTTGTAGCTGCAGCTGGTGCACCCCCACCACCACCACCACCTCATAGGAAGAGAGGACCACCTCCTCAGGTTATCGTTCAGCAAGAGGAGGAAGAAGAGGAAGAAGAGGAAGAGGAGGAGAGAAAGTTTTTGCCTGAAGAGCCTAGGAGGTCCCGTGTCAAAGAGAGTTTCATTTGGCAATTTTTCAAATATCCCCGGGGCCAAAAAAAAGTGAATGCCCGCTATGTAACTTGCCTTATTTGCAAAAAAGATCTGTCCAGAGAGACGGATAAAAAATATAGTTATGGCAATTATACCATGCATCGCCATATGGACAGGTGGCACCCTATCAATTATAGTGCTGCACAGGTACGTGACCTGCAGGATAACCCCCGTCCTGTGGCCAGTACATCACATCAAGAGGCACTGACGGGACCAGAGGCGAGGGAGACGGTCCCAAATATTCAGCTGAAGTTTGGGGAAGTGAAACATGTATGCATTTATTGCGGACAATTGATTTGCTACAGGGAGAGTAGCATAAATGTAATCAATGCTGCTATTGACAATCATAATTGTCCAAAACGCCCCAGACAATAAATTATCTTTTTTTTTGTTGCTCCTGTTGAGCCCTTTATAATGAATCATTTTCGTTTCTCCCCCCCCCAAAAAAACCAAAAAAAATATAAAACCGTTCAAAAAATACAAAAAAAGTAAAAAAATGTTCAGAAAAATAATAAAAAATAATAAAACAACAAAAATAATAAAAAAAAAAGTTCTTTTCAGAACTACCTCCCCTTTATAAAAAATTGCTAGAATGTTTAGCACTCTGGCAACCTCTATTTCTTTTGATTCGCTTCCCGGTTCGCGCGCCGGTACGCGAGCCGTTAGCGAACCAGAAAAAAAAATTAAAGAAAAGAAAGTATAAGGGAAGGAAACAGAGAGTAATATTAAAAGAAAGACAGCTAGAGGGAGTAACACAGAGATACTGTTTAATAGATCTATTTACCGAAGAAAAGATGTAAGAGGGTATAATTGTGAAAAACAAAATAGATAAGGAAGTGAAAGAAAAAAAGGAGAGTAGAAGAATAATAAACAAGAGTTTCTTAGAGAATGTGAGTGAATGTTTAAATTAAGAAGAAAAACAGTAAAGGATGTGGAATGAGAGGTAGGCATAGAACCGGACTAAAAGAACAACCCTGAGGGAAAGTGTTAAGAAAACAGTGAGCAAAAGTAAATAGGAATAAAACAAGATGTATGACAGTGACTAAGGTTAAAACATGTGGAATAACAGAAAGAAAAAACAGAAAGCAGAAAAGAAGAAGTGACATAAAAGGAATGATTAAAACAGCAAAGAAATGTAAATAACATAGGGGCATATTATCAACACAGGCGATAAAATTATCGCTGCTTTTATCGGCAGAAAACTGCCGCTAAAGCCGCTTTTGCGGAAGAAAACTGCCGCTAAAGTCGCTTTTGCGGCAGTTTTCTGCTGATAAAAGCATTGATAATTTTATTGCCTGTGTTGATAATATGCCCCTTAGTGTGTTTGAACTACAGGGAGAAAGTATAATGAACAAGTAGTGAAAGAGTGATGAGTCAGAGATAGTGAGAGTAATAGAGACGGAGTGAGTGAACAGGAGTGAGGAACTATGAGAACAGAGGGACTGAGAAAAGGAGTGGAAGGAGTAGAGTAAGTAAGTAATAGAAAAAGGAATGAGGGAAGTAGCAAAGGCAGGAAACTGACGGTTAAAGAAATGAAGCAGTGGAACTAATAGAAGTTAAATGTGATAGAAATGTAACGAAAAGAATACAAAACACTTACCTTATAATTGTCGTTAACTTAGTCACTTGTTATTTTTATACTTTCAATCTGTGAAAGAAACAACAGAAATTTGAAAAATATTAAAACATGTATTTAAAAATTAGAAAAGACAAGGGAAAAGATTGACAATCATCCAATTTTACAAAGAAATAAAGTTAGAGATAAACATGCAGAAAAAAAGAGAAAGAAACGGTGATAGACAGTCAGAGACAAAAAGAAAATGAAATAAAGTAAATTACTAAGAGAAAAAAAGGAAGATACTTTCAGTGACAGAAAAGAAGGATAGAAGAGAAAACTAAATTGAAGTTGTTTAAGCTAGTAAAAGAAAGTGAGTAAGGTAAACTATATAAGGAAAGGGTGAATAAGGAAAACAGAGTGAGGGAGAGAGGAGACAGAGGAAGTGAAGGAAAGAGTGTCAGATACAGACTGAGTGAGGCATCTACACAATGTGATTCGTAATGTTAGGAAACACAGGTAATGTAATTGAAAAACGTGCAATTTTTTTTGCTCATTCCACAATCACATCACTTGTGTTTCCTTTGCTTAGGTATCTCATTGTGCAGAAGTAGTCTAGCATATGAAAGAGTTCGCAGAAGGTGAGCACTGTATGCAACAACTTTGACACTTACAGAAGCCTCAGCTTCTCCATGCCCCCTACACAGTCCTAAATATATACAGTTTAAACTGACGGTATCTTGTTGCAGATGAAGTGAGGCGTATCTTGCAACATGGTGCATCTTTTGCACTGCTGCTGCGTCACAAAAGTGACGCAACGGCGGCGCAAAAGAGGCGCACGGCCATCATAAATATGCCCCTAACATTTTAAATGATTGTTTCAGGATGCCGATAAGGTGTGGCCTATCCAGAGGTTTGTTTCAGGTGAGGCCTACTCAGAGTTACAGATTAAATTTAGGCTTGTTGAAGAGTACAGAGGAGATAATAGATGTGCAGGCCTACCAACGAAGTGAGTCATGTCCACTGCACTCTTGAACAAAGGCCAGACCTCCTCTGTCTCCCTGGACAGACCTAAACCTCATCTGCACAATGTGATTCGTAATGTTAGGAAACACAGGTGATATAATTGAAAAACGTGCAAATATTTTTGCTCATTTAACAATCACATCACCTGTATTTCCTCAGCTTAGGTATCTCATTGTACAGATGTAGTCTAGCATATCCAAGAGTACGCAGAAGGTGAGGACTGTATACAACAGAGAAATGTACATTACTCACCTCCCTTGACACTTAAAGAAGCCTCAGTTTCTCCATGTCTCCTACACAGTTCTAAATGTATATCATAAATACAAAAAGTACAGAATTAATTATACATATTAAATGGTTTATTTTTGCTGTTCTCAGAATATATCAAATTTCACTTAAAACAGTGACTTGAAGGTATTCATCATATAACAGCGGGGAAAAAAAAACACAATCAAAATGATTGTGTTTAAAAAACCCATATAACATAACCAATCAGAAATCAGAACTTCTTAAAAGTAACTTACTTTCCATGACGTCGAAGGATGTCCTATGAACAGCTTTTACTCTGTTGTGCTGTTATTATTTTCAGCCCGCCACTTTCTGAAAGAAAAGCTCCATCGTTTTGACAAATATGTTACATACAATAAATGACTTCTCGCTCTCTACCGCACTTCTCCTCAAGGCCAAATCGTGTAAGAGCCATTTATAACTCTTGGAATTCTTCTAAGCAAATCCCACAAAGCCACAACATTTGTAATTTAAGTTGAAAACTTACTTTCATCAGGTTTATATAGTTGGAATTCTCAAATGACATTATAACCAAAAGTTTGTTCAAAAAATGTAGACAGCGTTGCAGACTTACATTACCTCTACTCCATGTTTTGATTGCCTGCTTGAATTAGCTTATTAAAAGAAACAGTTTTTCTGAACTCATTCAAAGTGCAGTTATTTTTCCATGACGTCAAGTGTTATGGTAAGAATACCGTTTGCTTTGGGAAATACTCTGTTGTCCTTTAACTAATCCGTGCCCACCACTTTCTGTAAGAAAACCTTATTTTTTTTCAGGAACTACTTAAAACTCAAAAATAACTTTTTACTCTGTACTACACTTATCCTCAAGGCCAAATAGTGTAGGAGCCATTAGAACCTCTTGAAATTCCTCAGAGCAAATCCGGAGATTCTTTCCCTAAAATCTTGGTTGTAAAAACACCAGGTAAGAATTTTTAAGGTCAAAAGGCAATTTTTTTTTTAAAGTTAAAACAGAATCATTGCAGAATGACCAGCCGTGTCTAGACTTCAAATAAGCTGTGTAATGTCCTGATGTTGTTGAAGGACCGTCATGATATATAATTGCTGCAGTTACAAAAGTCCTTCCTGATATTGACAACTGCAAAGCCACAACATTTTTAATTAAAGTTGTCAATTTTGTTCCATCAGGCCTACATCGTTGGAACATTAAAATGACATACTGGCCATATGTTCGTATAAATAATGTGGAGAACATTGCAGACTTACATTGGCTACACTCCATGTTGTGATCAGCTGCTTTTACTAGCTTACTAAAGGACACTGATTTACTGTCTGGCAAAGTTAAATATATATATCTTTCAGACTCTACACTAGTAGTACTTGATACCCTACAGTTCTCGCAGTCATGCTGCCATTGATAAGAAAGGCCAAACAGATGATCTACATCTACACCTTCATCTTGCAATACATCAAGCATATACATTAAAAACTCCTGACAATCTTGCTGAATATTTTGAGAGAATTGCATTTGACCTGAACATTTGTCTAACAGATTTCGAATTTCAGACACACTTTCTATTTTTGTTCTATCAGTGCTACATTTCTCTAACACAGAATTCAACAAACTGCAAAATCTTTGATCCGAATTGACCACAACCTCTTCTTTTAAAGTTTCCAGAGAAAAGACAACATTAACCACTACATTAGCATAGCAGTTGACACCAGAACTATTTTCAAATTGAAAACCAACAACATCTTCAACAGAATCCATTTTTTTTCTGCTTATAATTTCAGGTTCATCGACTTTTCGTCTTTTTGCTACAACCTCCCTACTATTGGTCACATTTCTTCGTTTCCGGCCTACCACACGTTTCTCAAACAAAGGATATTGAGGCAAATGTGGCGCATACTCTCTTCTTAACCTATTGTATTCCTTAACACAATCTAGATCCGCACAAATGTTTGTGACATCACACTCAATCAAGTACAATCCCGATAAACTTCTGACTCTTGACAATGCCACATATGCCATACCCTCCTTGAACACAGAACTGCCAATATTCACCAATGCACTGTCTACACTTAAACCTTGCGATTTATGGATTGTCACCGCATATGCCAAGCAAACAGGAAACTGCTTACGGCGAACATATAAGTCTTTTACAAGCAAAAACCTAGCAGAGCAACGACCAATTAGCTGTACTTCCTCAATGCCATGAAATTTAATTTTTAAAAATTCAATTCCATCTCTATTTCTGTATTTTTCAAAATCAACAACATTACACATTGATCCATTTACCAGACCTCTTTCAACATGTAAATTCCTTCTTAAAATTATACGGCAATTTAAGCACACATTCAGAGTCTTTTCAAAACCAGCAGTTTTAGATATAGTCTTCTCTAATGAATCCAATTTAGATTTCAAATTCTCAGACAAAATAATTGTTGCTCCCATATGCTCTATTCTGTCAATAGCTTCCAGTTTCACAATCTCTTGGTTTTCTAAATTCAACATTTTGTTGTTGAAGATGGCACATTCTGCAAGAGTTGGCATCAAACATATTACAGATTTCTTCTCAGTAATTTTACGAAAAATATTCTCGGACTCAACGTCTTCTTCTGGATACAAATTTGACAGTAATCGTGCATGTAAAGCTTCTTTCCCATGCTCGGTCACTTTTCCGATTCTAACATCTTGTAGAATATTCTTATAATCTTCATCCTTCGCTTGACGCATATTTTCACGCAGTTCAGCATAATTGAAGTTTAACCATATATTGACGTTGCCAATGCTCCCTAGGCACTTCCTGGTATCTTCATGCGTGAGCATTTTGAACACAGGTTGTCCTTTCACTGGTGTCAGCTGCAGAAGATCACCTAAAACAATGATGTGTTTGCCACCAAATAACACATCATAATCTGTTTTGAGAACTTCTTGCATTCTCAAATGCACAAAGGCAAGCATGACATTGGAAACCATGCTTACTTCATCAATGATAAGAAGTTTCATTTTCCTCAAGACTCTTGAAACTTCACAACAAGCATCTCCAGATAACTTGTGGTATTGTAATTTGTTATCATGCTCCACTGGCAGCATCAGTAGACAATGCAAAGTAATACCTTTAATGTTATGTGCTGCCAGTCCAGTTGGAGTGGTGACAACACAAGACAGCGATGACTCAGTCCTTTTCTGCAAATAACATGAAATTGCTTTAATGAGGAAACTTTTTCCAGTTCCCGCTTCTCCACTCACGTACAGTAGGACAGGCTTCAACGACGTACATGAGCACTCTTTCTTCTCATGACTTAATCCATGATCAATTTGGTTGGTAACTTCATCATATATTTTCCTCTGCTCAAAGTTGAGTTGTCTTTCCAAGTCTTCTAAGTTAACCCCATCCTCCTGAGCATGTGCCATGGCTCTTTCCACTTCAATCATGGCAGTGGCAGCTTCTTTTTTCGATAACTGGTCCTCCTAGTGGATCCTGACTCAATGAAACAGAACTCTGACTGTCCTGAGAACTGTCTCTATCAATCTCGGCTGCAATCATTGCTTCCTGCTCGATTTCCGCATTCAACATTTCTAGATATTTGGGAAAAACAGGACATTCTATGGTCTCCTTGGCAGCATTGAAAGAGTCTTCGTAACAGAGGAAATCTCCAAGCAGTTCCTCTTCTGCACGCCAAGGCTTGAAAAGTTGCAAAAGAGCTAAATAGAAAAACTCTTTTCTTTCAGGAGATTCGCCACTCAATTTTCGATGGTTTACCAATTGGCATTTTCTTTGCTTGACCAGACATCCCTCACTTCCAATTACAGCATACACTCCTTTATCAATATCTTCTTTGATGTTCCTCTTGAATATGTAATTTTGTAGAACCTCATACAGACAAACATTCTCGAGGTTGAAGGACTGGACTTTTAACAGTACCAGCGGTGCCAGGGAACAACACCTATAACCTTCATGGGATACCTGTTTCGGCGCACAAACTACAGAGACACGGGACACTTCCTTCGGCGTCAAAGATCAGCGTTTATTACTGCAGGGAAACAAGAGTCATAAGAAGTACATGGACATGTAGGTTCTGCGAGTCTACTTCAAATTGCATATGTAGGTCGCTCTCTTTTATACAAAATGTTGCCATTGCACAACATGTGAACAAAAGATTACAATTCAGTTCCCACAGTAAAACTTCAAAAGGGTCGCTTTCATGTGTTCAGAATCCCGCAACATAATTACAGTAGCAATGCCGGTTCCCAACTGTAAAAGTACATCTTCCCACCATTAGGCACACCCATTAGAGTTGTAAATGACAAAGAAGAAGAGACAAGAGCAGCTGCAAGGAAGTCAGACACGTGTAGAGAAAAGAGTGTGGGGGTAATATCGGAAGCATGATCGTAAGATCAAAGAGTTGGATCCCATCTCCTGCACGGCTGTCACAATAGGCCGGCACGACCAGATTACCCTCAAGCTGAGCCATCTGCCTTTGCTGTGTCATTCCTCCGGCCATAAAGACGCATAAAAGGAATATGCGTCTTCCGCAAGGCTTGGGAACTAGAGGGTCAAGGGGCGAACAGTTACCTGCTCGCTGACTACGTGAGGGCAAGAAACAAAATGGATGCCGTATCTAAAATGGAACCCAAGGGTTCGGATGAAGAACACGTAATATTAGACGAACCCTGGCAGGTAGCGTAGCGAAAATACACACACTTGCCGAACTCGTCATTTACGGTTCGTAGATGCCAAACTCGTCCATATTCGGTAATGCCCAGAACGTCGTAATAATTTTTACGGAACCTCAGACGGCCCTTTTGCCCTCATGTAGGCAAGCACTAGTCGGAATCATAATCGATTTCGATACTCATCAGATCATTTAGATGTTGCTGATACATTATTCTATCCTTCAATGCCTCTTTGGTGACAACGGGCTGTCTTATACACGTCGTAGCACAAAGGCCACATAAGGCAGGACCACATTGCACACAAAGACAACATGAGAACAGAAATGTCACAACAACCCCTATGATCATCAGAATCTTCCAACCCCAAGTCGACATCAGACCCCAAAACCATCCCAGAAGCGTCCAATTTCCTTCGTCCACGTGTATGGACTCCGAAATTTTGTGCAGCTTAGAGATGGCTTGATAAACCGTTGGAGCGTTATCAGGTATGAATACGCAGCAGCTCGAATGGATGACTTTACAAACCCCACGTCTATCTGCTAGAACTATATCTAGAACCATACGGTCTGCAACGTCATTAGTCTATCCGCCTGGAGTTCGGCTGTCAAATTACCAAGGGCATTTGCAGTTATGTTGGCAGTTGATTCTACTACACGAGTTAACTGCCTCAGGTTCCTGCTATTAACCATCGGTCCCCAGAACGGTAGGAAACCCTTAAAGAAGTCTCCCGCTTCTTGTCCGGAAGTATCTTCTTTGCTAACCACACCTCTCACAATTCTAGTTCTGTGGTAATCAGAGGCCACAGTGAAAGTCGGAGGCAAAAGATTCGCAATATAGCAGGTACCTGAGAAGTCATGAGGTAACCACGTATAGGCTCGATCATAACATACAAAGTAGGTACCCTTGGCAGGCAGGAAGACAGGGGAAGACATACGTCTCGGTACAAGCACTCTCCCCAAACTGAGCTCTCGGATTTCGACCAAGACCTTTCAAGCAGAAATTACCAAGGTGAGGTACAATCCATATCGGTGACGAGCTTTTAAGCTGCCTCTCACCCACTGATAAGCTGTACTCAGCCTCACTTAGTTCCTTATATGCTCGCACCTCTTCCTCTGGGATGAGCGATGCGTCAAAAATATCTCTATCTAAGTCTGCAATAGCTCTTGCCAGAGTCTTGTGGTACGGGCCAGGACCAGAGTTTGCTGAGCGTGGTTCTCGATGGGGGTAGGAATCTAGTGCGCTACGAAACATAGTTTGTAATGCTCGAGCTGACCCTTGTGCACTATAAGGCAGAACTAAGTACGGAATACCCTTATCCATGGTATGTGGCATTAACCCACACACCCAACAATTGGTAGTGTTTACCACTAACTGATGCTGATGCAAGAGTTGGATAAAAGAGTTGTTTCTGAATTCCGCACGTCTGACTTGTTCGTGTTGAGGCAGAAGATAAAAGGAATGTGGAGAGACAGTAGAAACGAAATATAGATCATGAGATGGAAGAGTAGGTGTAGCAGAAGACAATAAGAACTGGGACCCATAATATACTCCCCCTACCAGTAACATAGATATGGTGAGGAACAGTATGATCACTTGTGAGAAAAACCATTTCGTATGAAACATTTTATGCAATGCAGATCTTTGCGCCAACATTTCCTCTCTTTTCGACAGCTCAGACAATGATGATTCCATCCCCTAACAACCGTCCGCGACGTTCTTGACACACTTCGTTCTGAGTAGCGATTACCAATTCCCAGGAGTTCCCAGAAATCGATAAAAGAAACCGACCTTGTGTCGATAGCTGCTAAACAGAAGAAAGTACCCGCACGGCCTTACGGTCAACCTGGATGGTAGGTTCTAGCTAAATAATGTTCTTGGCTGTACGAAAAAAGGAAAAAAAAATACACAATATATAGTGTCCACTGTTTTCAGAGCAATGTAGAACCTAGAAACAAAAAAATCTTTTTATTTGTGGCACGTTCGTGGACGAAGAAAGTATCGGCTACTCCCAGGGCGAGTCTGTTCTTCGAATAGTGGATTGGACGGTAAAGGAGTGTTCAATTGTTCAGGCGATTGTTCAACAGTCAAATTTTCCAAGGTTGACGTGGAGGAAATTGTTTGAGGGGAATCAACAACGGTGTCAAATACAAGCCGAGCTTCGCTGAATGGAACGAAACGTTGTGGAGTGTCGGTCTCAGATGAAGAAAGACCTCTTCTCATCCAGGTGTCCGACGGCAAAGGAAGCGGAACTTTTTTAGTATGAGTAGCGTGGACCTAATTCCGGCGTCCGTGTAGTCGAACCGCGGTCCTCGTAGCCAGCTGTACCTGAAACGGGCCCACAAATCTCGGTTCAAGGTTCCGTTTTCGTCCGTAGTTCCGGACGAGGATCCAGTCTCCTGGTTGGAGCCGATGACCAGGACCCTCTGTTTGTGACGGCAGAGCCTCAAAGACCTGTTGGTGAATCAAACTCAATTTAGCAGTCAGATCATAGAGATAATCGATCAACATAGGGTATTCAATTCTATCAAATTCTTTAGGTCTTGGGACTCCCCATACATTAGCAGGGCGGCCGAACACAATCTCGTATGGACTGAGCCCTACTCGAGAGTGTACAGTTGCCCTGGTCGACAGGAGAGCTAGAGGCAAAGCGTCGGGCCATGATAAACCAGTTGTTGCCTGAATTTTAGCCAATTTCAGTTTTAGAGTGCCATTATATCCTTCCACCAAGCCTGCTGATTGTGGATGGTTTGCACTATGAAATTTTTGCACAATCCCTAAACCGCGACACACACTCTTCATCACACTCCCAACAAACTCACTTCCGTTATCCGACCATACGACCCGAGGCATTCCATACCGAGGAAAATATTCTTTGAGCAAAATTTTTGCCGTGGATAAAGCCGTATTATCCTTAAGGGGGTAGGCCTCAATCCACCTAGAGAATGCACACACCACAACCAACACATACTTCAAGTTATTACATCGGTCCATGTGGATAAAGTCCAACTGGATGACTTCGAAAGGGTATGTAGGAGGGGCAAAATGGCCAGGAGGAGTGGGGGTGCCCTTACCAGGATTGTGCATCAAACATACCATACAATTCTTAACCACTCTCTCTGCACACTTAGTAATCCCATCATTCTTCCATACATGAGACAACAACTTGCATATGCCTTTCGTGTTGATGTGCGCCATACCATGAGCCATTGTAACAACAGCGAGCACATACGCATCCGGTAACATCCATCTCTGCTTCTCTGATAAATCAACCCAACATCCATTCTCATCCAATCTTCCCGTGCTCTCTCTCCATTTAGTCCTTTCCGTCTCAGTGGCTTCATTCTGTATTCCTTTCACACTTTCAAATGTGTCTTCACACCTACCAGTCTCCGTTGGCCATCTCACTGAGTTCGTAACATACATTCTGTTCGTCAAATCTTTAGCCGTCTCTTTAGCCGTTTCATCCGCAAACGCATTACCACGACCCACATCATCCGTTACTTTCTGATGTGCGCTACATTTGACTATGGCCACCTGTTTAGGCAATGTGAGTGCATCTAAAAGATCATTTACAAGCTGACCATGTTGAATCTTCGTGCCATGCGACGTAAGGAATCCTCTCTCTCTCCACAGTCGTCCAAAACTATGTGCCACACCAAACGCATACTGGCTATCTGTAAACACATTCACCCGTTTATCTTCAGACAACACACACGCTCTCGTCAATGCGATCAGCTCAGCAGCCTGAGCCGAATTCTGACTTAATCTTGCCCTTTCCACAATCGTTCTCAATGTTACTACAGCATACGCAGTCGTCACATCACCATTCGGCAACTTAAAACAAGAACCATCCACATACAAAGTACCATCGGGATCTGTCAATGGAGTATCTTTTAGGTCAATACGACCCTTGGTCTCCTCTTCAGTTCTGAGATAGCAGTCATGTACTGCTTCACCACTTGATTCTGTGTCGATCGGCAGCAATGTTGCTGGATTCAACACATTACATCGTTTTATCCGTATATGACTGGCCAGCAACGTCAACTCATATCCAGACAACCTTGCGCTCGTCAGATGTTGAGTTTTCGTTCGATTCAATAGAGTGTCAACTGCATGCGGAACCATCACCGTAAGCATATTATCCATGACTAGACCTGCGGACTGTCGAATGGACGCCGCAGCTGCCGCTGTTGCCCTTAAACAACTCGGCAAGGCTCTAGCTACTGGGTCTAAAGTCGAAGAAAAATAGGCACATGGGCGTTGCTTGCCGCCAAAAGGTTGTGTCAGAACACTCAACGCGCAACCATCCCTCTCGTGAACGTATAGTGTAAACGGCTTACTGTAGTCAGGAGTGCCCAACACAGGAGCCGAACACAACGCATCACGTAATTCAGAAAAACTTTTCTGACACTCTTCAGACCAAGGCACTGGGGATGGAACATCTTTGCACGTAAGAGCTATCAATGGTTTCGCCAACAATGAAAAATTTGGAATCCATTGTCTACAATAGGACGTAATACCTAAAAAGGCACGAACATCTCTTTGGGTTTTTGGCACAGTCATTCGGGAAATTGCTGCGATTCTTTCTGGGGTCAACCTTCTCCCTTCTCTTGACAATAAGTGACCTAGATAGGTAACTTCTTGACAACAATACTGTAGCTTTGAAGGCGATACCTTGTGGTGTAAGTCATGTAGATAGTGTAACAATGATACCGTAGCCGTTTTGCAAATAGCTTCTGTATCAGCTGCCACTAAAAGATCGTCAACGTATTGAATCAAAGCCGCACCTTTAGGTAAAACAAAGGCATCAAGTTGACCTTTAAGTGCTTGGCTGTAGATTGACGGACTCTCACAGTAGCCCTGTGGAGCGCGTTTTAGTCTAAAACTGCGACCACCTAATGAGAATCCGAATAGGTCTCTGCTTTCCTCTGCAATCGGGATGCTAAAGAAAGCATTCTTTAGATCGATCACTGTGAACCAGGAGGCAGATGCCGGAATCATTGTTAGTAAGGCCGTAATGTCGGGAACCACAGAAAATTGTGGAACCACTATTTTGTTCACCTCTCTTAAATCTATTACGAAACGATACACAGGAGGTTTAGTTGGGTCAGTTCGTTTCAGAATTGGCAATACAGGGCTATTACACATGTTTCCATGAGTTTCTTCAACAACACCTTTTCCAATGAGATCATGAACGATTGCTAACAGTGCTCGTTCGCCCTCAAGAGAAATACGATATTGAGGTAAACGTGGTAACCGCGCATTTGGTTTCAATTGAATCACATAGGGTGGAATGTCTAACAGGCCCACATCATTGGGACCTGTGGCCCATAAGGACGCAGGGAAGGAACTCAATTCCGGTGGAAATTTATCGACCGATAAATACATTGGAGAGATCACTCTCCGTCCCAATGTAAGCTCCACTCCTTCGGGGGAACAATACAAAGTTGCATATAATCGTTTTAATAAATCCAGGCCCAAAAGATTCTCACCACAACCTGTAGATAGAATCAGTGGAGCCGTTAGCTCACGAGGTCCAACCATAAGAGGCAAAGGACTAGAGACTGGGTTGCTAACAGGGGCGCCGGAGAATCCAACGGAAACGTTCGTTAAGCCAGACAAAGGTGCGCCAGGGAGTTTCGAATGCATGATGGAACTTTTCGTCGCACCAGTGTCTAACAGAAAAGGCTCAACTACACCTGATGTAGCCACTGCAACGTAAGGCCCACTCTGATCGACCGGAACTGACACTACTCCCTCTCTTTGTCGTTGGCTGTCCTAGTAATGGTCGTTTGCAACAGTCTCATGCTCTACGTAATAATCATCCACATTATACTGTGCAGATCGAACTGACCCCGCATTTCGCTGGTCAAAACAATTATTCGCATCTGATTGATTTTGATGACGATCAATCTGATTGTGGGATGAACCACGACCTCTACCTCGTGATGCCTGTTGAGGACCACCACCACGGTTTCCTCGTGTCGACACACCATTCAAACGGTCCCGTAAGGCAAGACAATCATATTTTAGGTGTCCCTCTTTCCTACAATATGCGCACTGATTATACCCAAGTGAAGATCTATAATCAAAGTTGTCAGAGCGCGGCTGCATCCTATCGGGCTGTGCTCGTGGTCGATACTGCTGTTGTGAATCATTTTGGTTTGATCGTGGAGGATATGCTTGCTGCAACAAAACCTTCGTTTTGAGCTCCTTCGTTTTCTTTTCTACACGATCACTTTCTTCCTTTTCCCTATTCTCATAATACTGGGCCGTTGCTAGTATTTGCGCAGGGGTTAAAACTGCCCACGCACTCTCTGAATTCTTCAATTTGTTGCTTAGCTCAGGTAACAAATTCGACACGAACTTGTCAACAAATAACCGCTGGCCTCCCTCAGCGCCCATGTCCTGGCCGCTGTGGTCGACAAACGCGTCCTCAAACCTCGTGAAGAAATCCGAGACACTCTCGTCTTTCTTTTGCTTACAAGCTGATAACTTGTCCCAGTTCACCTTCATCGCTGGCATGAGAGTTTTCATGAGCGTAATGATTTTCTGAGGCAAATCCAAGATCAGTTGGTCAGGCTTAGCCCCACCAACTTGTAGTCCATCAGCCGTTATCAATGCAGCCCAATCACCCCCTAATTCAACTGCGTGGTCAGCTTGACGAATTTTAGCCCAAACTGGTTGCGGTACAACATTACCGAACAACATGTCGATGTCGGCAAGGTTCATAATAGAGGCTTCCACCAGTTGTGATAACTCCTTATAATAACCAGCCGGATTCTTACGCGGATCAGGCAAGGATTGCTTCACTTGCAAAACTTCCGATCGTTTCCATGGGAGGTGTATCCACACTCTTCGAAAATGCGGTAGAACCGGAGGGGCAGCACCAGGGTCACCAGGCACCCAAAGTGGCGGAACCTCTCTCATAGGATACTGACCAGGAACCGCTTTCCAATTCTCAGAGGTATCATCTAATGACACCCGAGAATGTGCTGTGGATCTGAACGCTAATAGGCGTTCCACGGCACGTCGTACATCTTCACCTATAATCATACCGTTCGAAAAGTGACTCTGAAGTTCAATAATGTCGGACGGTACATTATCTACATCATCATTATACCATTCTTCCCTCAAAAAGTTACACATCTCCTCAAACACGAATCTCTGCGTAGGCTCATTAAACTGAGAAAACGTGTCGAAGACCACACGTGGAGTGTAATTAGCAGGATGTCTTATCCACCTATGTGCCATGGTTACTAACGTCTCTTTCTCCCTACCACTAGAGATCTGACTCCGTCTCTGAGGAGTTCCAGATAAATCAGACGAAAATAACGGACCAGAAAGAGGTGAATAAAGGGTAGCAACAGAGTTAGGAACACGCTTACGAACAGAAGGGGAAAGAAAAACAGGGGCAACAACACCGGAGGTGAAGGAAGGCATAGTAGGAACGGACAAGGTAGTCGGAGTAGCAGAAACAACAGTTTGCGAAGGTACAGGTACAGGAGCAGTAGGAACAAAGACAGGTGGTAGAACAAATGTAGGGTTAACAGCGGGCTGACCCGCAGCCGCTGGAGCAACAAGAGGTACAACAGGGGGTACAACAGGAGCAGCTACAGGAGCAGTAGCACCCTGTACATAAGGAGGTGGTGATTTCATTAAATACGATAACAAGGAATCCTCCTTCAAATCTTCTTCTTTCTTCTCTAGACTACTCGGTAAAACCGGGTAACATTTATCTATTTTCATGTGATGCAATCTAGTAGAGATTTCCATTTCCTTTTCTTCTTTATCCTGTTTACATTCTCGTATAGTTTGCATTATCGGAACAAACCCTTGCTTTTGATCCTTTTTAAGTTGTTTGATTTCTTTCTGCTTGGCCTCTTTACGCCATATCCGAAAGGAATCAAACATAGCTGGCCTAGCTTTCTTTAAAAATAATTTAGCCTCAAGATTATCTAAAATCGAAAGTTCAAAAGTTCCATGTGGTGGCCATCTAAGGTCACCGTCTTTCTTTGTATAGCGGATCCAGTAATCATTATATATTATAGGACCCACCCCATGTCGACTATAAAGGTCATGTATCGGAGTTCCAACTGGAGGTATCGGACACGAGTCCTCCAACCGGGAATCCATTGCGCAACATTTGAAAATACGAAACAAACCACTATGGCTAGGCATCGTGCACACTAACCTAGTATCAAACTTCAAGGATTACCGAAGCAATAAAACCTCGTGTAAGTCAAAACCCTCGGTTTTTGGCAATTGCAACTGTCAAATAATACTAAGAACCAATTCTAAGAACCACAAATGCAATGGAACCATGCAATACAACAAAGCCTTAAGGCTATCACAAAGCTCGGAGAGCTAACCACAAAGCCTGAGGAGGCTATTACAAAGCTCGGTGAGCTATTACAACAAAGCCTTAAAGGCTACAACAAAGCTTTCAAAAAGCTAGAACAATCACTAAGGACTGGGAGCGACCCACAAATACTTAACTCAGAACTTCAATGGCGTCACCAGGAAGGCCCGTCTATCGTCTCGCTTGTACGTAAGGTCTGCACCGGGCGTCGAAGACAGGTCGACAGTCAGGGCATCGGTCCGTCGCAGCCGTCAGGAGGCGGGAATCTTCGCAGGGAAAATCGTCGGGCCACTTATTTCGACAACAGGATCGATGAAGCGGGGTGCACCTTCCCTCGGAGATTTCACACGAAGTTCCTCACGATCATCAGGCTTTGGACCGGTACTACTGAAGTCGCCCCACGTTGGGCGCCAACTGAAGGACTGGACTTTTAACAGTACCAGTGGTGCCAGGGAACAACACCTATAACCTTCATGGGATACCTGTTTCGGCGCACAAACTACAGAGACACGGGACACTTCCTTCGGCGTCAAAGATCAGCGTTTATTACTGCAGGGAAACAAGAGTCATAAGAAGTACATGGACATGTAGGTTCTGCGAGTCTGCTTCAAATTGCATATGTAGGTTGCTCTCTTTTATACAAAATGTTGCCATTGCACAACATGTGAACAAAAGATTACAATTCAGTTCCCACAGTAAAACTTCAAAAGGGTCGCTTTCATGTGTTCAGAATCCCGCAACATAATTACAGTAGCAATGCCGGTTCCCAACTGTAAAAGTACATCTTCCCACCATTAGGCACACCCATTAGAGTTGTAAATGACAAAGAAGAAGAGACAAGAGCAGCAGCAAGGAAGTCAGACACGTGTAGAGAAAAGAGTGTGGGGGTAATATCGGAAGCATGATCGTAAGATCAAAGAGTTGGATCCCATCTCCTGCACGGCTGCCACAATAGGCCGGCACGACCAGATTACCCTCAAGCTGAGCCATCTGCCTTTGCTGTGTCATTCCTCCGGCCATAAAGACGCATAAAAGGAATATGCGTCTTCCGCAAGGCTTGGGAACTAGAGGGTCAAGGGGCGAACAGTTACCTGCTCGCTGACTACGTGAGGGCAAGAAACAAAATGGATGCCGTATCTAAAATGGAACCCAAGGGTTCGGATGAAGAACACGTAATATTAGACGAACCCTGGCAGGTAGCGTAGCGAAAATACACACACTTGCCGAACTCGTCATTTACGGTTCGTAGATGCCAAACTCGTCCATATTCGGTAATGCCCAGAACGTCGTAATAATTTTTACGGAACCTCAAGGTGACTGCTTCTATTTGGATAATATGTATCCAACATGTTGGTCTTCAAAATATCGGTACTGTTTGGCTCCATTTCCGCCAAATACTCAATTTCCCGCACAGGTTTCAGAACTCGATTACGCGTTGCAGCAAGACCAAGACTCGCCCAAATGATACTCCTAGAGTTGGCATAGAGACTTGCTGAAGATAACCGGTCAGAACATTCGTAAGCTCCGATTTCTCGATGCGACAACATCTTCAGACTGAAACTGTACAACTTCTTACTGAGGCTCTTTTTATGGGAAATGTCCTCCCACATATCCTTCAATTCTGTCTTTTCTTTTTTGGTGATGTAAGATGTCACATACTGAGCCACAGCCATACAGTTATCAGCCACAAACTGTATATCCATGTTAGCATTCCACATGGACAAAATCACTGGGTTGTAGTCGTTGATGTACTTGGACTCTTCGTTCCTTTTCAAATTGTATGTATTTTTGGGTGATTTCCTCGTCACATTATGTCGCAGCGAAGACATCAAACTGTTCACTCTTCCTTTAGAAATCACCGGTCGTGGAAAGGCGAAACGACATTTTGTGTAGAATTTGTCCTTGTTTCTGAATTTACGACGACAGTACTTTCCACAACGATGGCTTTGGAAGCGTAAAACTTGTTCTCTTAGGCTTTTGTCTTCCTTTGTGTTTGGAACAGCACATGTAGAATACTGTGCTATGAAACTCATCACTAAGTCATCCAGATCTGTTCCAAATTTGGGTGCATCTTTGATCCATAGCAGCATATGTATATGAGGAGCACCTCTTGCTTGGTACTCCTTTCTCCAGAAGAAATCCAACACCTCTCCAAGAGGTGGATTTTTCTTGTTCATGATGAAAGACATCATAGCTTCAAATCTATGATTGAAGTACCTGCATACATTCACTGGATCCAAAGAGCACAGTTCTCCGGGTGTCTTGAATTCGATATTTTCAATGTTTCCATTTGCCTCTCGTAGAAATTCAAGTAAGTCTTCCCAGCCATACTCGGCACAGCTGAGAGTGAGGAACCATGTGGGAGTTCCTAAGTTCCTCAGCATACATTTTAAATCACCATGACGACGGTACCAGTACTCATTAGTACCACGCTGACACGCCATGAGATTAATCAGGTGAGAATCCAAAATACTGTCTTGCACATTGACTTTATCCATAAAGTCCCTTGCCGAGATATTTTGCATCTGTACACCACTTTTCAAGATGTGGTTCACTGCATATGACAGTCCAGACAGATCGCTTTCAAACAGGAGATGAAACAAATAGGGAATGCATTGACGAAACCTAGGATCTTCAGCATACAATCGTAAAGTACGGTATTCAGAAGCAGGAATTTGATCAGGTTGCTCATCATATCTTCCTCCTTCACCTGTTGGTAAGAGCTGTGGGAAACATCGAGCTTCCAAACTTTCCTCCCAAACACTAATAGGACTCCCTTTGGCTTGTTTCATTTGAAACAACTCAATAGCATTTCCCATGACTTCCTTGGAATGCAAAGGATGAACACTATAATGTTCTTATATTCCTTCATTTTTAGAGGCTTCTACTTTCTCAATTTGACCAGCACACAAATCGCTATCCTCTTCTTCACTCACTTCCTCTTCTGCAACATATACATTCTTATAGTACTTATTTTTTTTCTTCAAATACAATGTTGCCTTTTTGACTTTCCAAACATCCACTAAATCTTGCCATATTTTCTTACTCTTTGTCGGAACCCCATTAACTAAGATAACCAGAGGTTCCTCTTCCACTTTCTTTACTCCAATTGTATTAATGTTTTTCTTCAAATCTAGAGGCAAATAAACAACTCTTCCCTTTAATCCTCTCTGTAAATCTAATGGAGGCAATTTCCCTGTCTTTGGCTCCATTCGTACAATAGCCTGAAAGGGATGGACACTTTGAATCAAAATAGATTCATAAGTATTTAAATCCTTCAATTCAGAAGGAATCTCAACCAATTCCAGATTATTATGAACCGCTCTAGCAGGCATCCGGTTTTGATTTAATTTGTTACAACAATAAGTACACACACGTTGATCCAATCCCAAATCAAAACAATTTTCTACCATCAAGTATGTTGCGAAATCCTCCCATTCACTATTATTTTCTCTTTCACTTTTTGCATATAAATCCACTAACTTAGTCTGATTCTTATAATAAGTGTGTCGACAACACACACAAGTGAAATTAGGCCTCTCACTTGATTTCACCTGAAACGTGGCAATTTCCTTCTGAAAATTATCTGTACTGGAAATCTGTACACTCTCTTCCACATTACCTTCTTCTTCTGGGTCAATTTCAACATTCTCCTCTTTACTTGCAAAGTAACAAAACTCAATTTCTGCACAAATATTCTTCACATCTACTTCTGAACCATGCAAAAGAGCAGTGCATAATTGTTTAAGCATAATTGCTGGACTCTTAGCATAATACAACATTCTAACTAATTTCCTCACTTTATTATGATGCACTGCTAGCATCCTGAAATGATGAAAAACACTCTGGCATACTCTCCTGGAAAGACAAGCCAATGAATGACCATGCAAACCTGTCAGTTCTCTCAATCTGCAAGGATCTAAGTCTTGCAACAACTTAATTTTTTGTTTCAGACTTTTCTTACTATATGTATGTAAGAAATTACAAAACAAATGAATTGATTCCTGTCGCACACTGCAAATACTACTACACTTCCAGGTGTACACTGGACCCTTAGGACGTCTCCCTAAAACTTCATCACCTAACACCTCTTCTGCCTCTGTTGTCACAAGTTTTTCTTTTTCAACCACACATCCATCTTTCACCTCATATGCTCGACCACTGGTGTCAACTGCATGCACCAAATCATTATCCTGGAAATAACTCTCCTCATTAAAAAATGCCTCACAACTTGAACTATGCATCCATTCTCCTGAAAAAACTTCACAAAAATTACTACGAATAACTGTTCTCTTCCATCTACTATTTGATTTGAAATCATAAATTACCTTGTTTAGTTTCCTAATTCTATTGATTATCAAAATAAATAACTTTCGCTTAATTTCGAATGCCTGATCAAAAAATTTCTCAATATTTTTTTTTCTTTTATAAAAAACCACTTTCTGTTGACCTTTCTTAATATTTTTTAACAAATTGCCAATTATCCTGTTGCGGAACATTCGTCTACGAATGTCCCTAAACTGATTTTTCCTTCTACTACCATGCACAGAGTTATCTCCTGCTCTAGCAGTAACATTTTTGATTGGCCTTTCCTTTCCGTTTAAATTGGCTCTCTTTTTCTGGACTAAAACATGTTCTGTAGTGATACTTTTTTTTCTGTAAATATTTCTTATGAATGATTTCGTTGTCTTACCCGGAGCTTTCTTGGTGACTTGACGAGTTTTTATTGTAGAGGACTGCTGCAAGCATTTAGTAATCTGCTGTCTTTGACGTTTTGTAGCCTTTTGGATTCTTTCCTTCGATGGCATACTGTATTTTTGAAATGATCTGCACTTGAATCTGTGGTAAAATATAATAAAAAATGTTATTAACCACTATTACCAAACAGTAAATCAATAACAGTCGTCAAAAAATTAACACACTAGTGGTCAATTCTACATACAATAATTTGTAGTGCATTGGCAAATTTAAAAGTCACAAATAGTAGCAAAGAAATGGAATGCTTCTACATTTGACCTGTGCTCTTTTATATGTGAATCTGAACTAATTTTATTAGCATATTTTACTATTTTATTAAACACACTTCACACAAGCTGTTTTTAAAGTCGTGCTTAATTTTAAATGAAATGGTTAACATGGTTACTTTTCATTTCCAGTAACTTTTAAAAATAACTCTTTATAGTTCCATAGGCTTGAGCAGGTCAGCTTCCCACCCTATGTCATACAATTCTGACAAATCGGCATCCTCATCATGGTCTTCATCATCCTCAGGATTTAAATCATCCAAGGGATCTACTTCCACTGATGTTTCAATGACAAGTTCAATGATAATATCGAGATCAACAGTTTGCTCATTATCACTCATGCTTGATGTTGTCGTTATCTTTAAAAAAAGAGAACAACAATGAGATGTTGCAGAGTAAGAGACAAATCTCAGAGACTATAATAGTAAAATTGTTTAACAAGAATAACATTTTGCAGATATTATTTAACCATGTCCAGCGATGCTGAGGAGGTGAGGCCTATGTCCAAGTTTTCAGTGAACAGGACTCATCTTTTCTTAACCTTGGATAAGCCTCACCAACTTTGTATCCCCTGCTCATACTTAAATGTAAAGGTGCAGATTTATGTTAACTGCCGCATCCCCAGGGATGCACCAGTTAACGTGCGCCGCTGCTCTGCCACCCATGGTATGCCGCATTCACAATGCAGATCACCATTGGGGCAAAAACAGCACAGATGCGTCACGCATCTGTGCCGCAAAAGAGGCACATTGCAGGAATCACGTCGCAAGCACGACATGACTCCTGCAATGCACAGGGGCAAGCCACACATTGCATGGTGCGTCGCTCCTTATGCCTGTTTCAAACAGACGTAAGGTTTTGATTCACCAATGAATGAATGAGGAAGGGTGCTGCACTCGAATTTCTATTATTTAAAACGCTTCTAGCGATAAGTGTGCTGTACCAGATTAGTGCCTGCCCACTGATATAGTAACAATGTATATGGCCCAGTGCTGTAAATCACTAGGACTCACAACGCAATTATTGTTTTTCTCCTTTATATCATTATGTTTATTTCAACAATATCTCAATACCGCAAATATATTACATTTGCAAAATATTCATCATAAATGTCATTTGTGAAATCAATGAAGGGTTCATAACAATAGCATTCAATAGTAACAAATGCAACAATTTTCAAAACACAGGTTTACAGTAGAAAGAAAAAAACAATGAAAGAAAAAACCCAATGCATTTCGGGGCTATTGCCCCTTCGTTGGGGGTCTGAAAAAAGAAGAAAAAGATACAAACAAGGAGAATATTACTCATTTGTTCCTTGCAGTGTTTAACATTTGAACCTTCGAGATTTTTTAAACTGATGCTTACCTAAATAATAAGAACTAGCGCGAAGCCTGTGTTTAATCTGTATAACTTTTTGGACAATTATCTGAAAAACCAAAGTGTAGACGATCGTATGAATTTTATTTCATGGATACCTATCCTATAGTGTGATTCTAAGGGAATAAAGAATTATGTTACCTGTCCGGCAATCCATAACGCATCTACGGATGAAAAAAATGCAAATTTAGAAACACATGTAGCCTGAAAAAATGGCTCATATGCGTTTTAGAAACTGAGAATCCAAGGCTCACCTGCATACTGTGCAAGTCTCGCATACATGAAGGAAACCTAAACGAAACAAATAACTGCCATCAATACACCGTTGTGTGCATTATGTTTAACGTTAAAGTTTTAAAAAGGTAAACGATGTCCATTACCTGCGAGTCTAGATATTAGGGATTCGATCTTGCTGCTGTTTCCGTTCATGATACTGATGGAACAGAAAGATTAAGGCTGTTATCGTTTCCTAGCTCACTCCAATATATCACAGAGAGCTGTCTGTGAAATCTTTCAGTCAGCTTACCGTTCGACATCTTACATCTTAGAAGATACAACTTGGCAGCAAGGTTTAATTTACTACAAGCGTTATATAGATGACATCTTCATCATCTGGAAACGTCCAAAATCTGAACTACTTAACAATATCAACAGTTTGAATCTTGTGGACCCAAGGATCCAATTCACCTATAATGTAAGCAATACAGCATTACCATTCCTGGATGTTCTTGTAGAAATTAAGGATGATTCTATTCAGACAAAACTATATAAAAAGGAAACGGATAAAAACACGGCGTTACTGTATAGTAGTTTTCACCCAGCGAACTTGATAAACAACTTGCCAGTATCACAGTTCATGAGGATCAAACGAATATCTTCAAACATAGAACACTGCGACAAGAGTCTAGAAGATCAAAAACAGAGATATCTCAATAGGGGTTACCCAAAAAAACTACTCGAAGCACACCTAGAAAAAATCAAAGCAACACCGAGAGCAGAACTCCTAAAAAAGAAACCTAAGACTTCAAGCACCAGAACAGTCTTCGTGTCTAAATATTCGACTGCATCAAGGGACATAAAAAGGACAATCTTAAGGAGATGGGAGATTCTACTGGCAGAAAAAGATTTTGGCACATTGTTTGATGAACGACCATTATTCGCATACAAAAGGGCCCAAAATCTTAAGGAACTCCTCAATAAACCAACTTCATTGCAACAAGAATTGGTCCATAAAGGAACTTCGAGGTGCTTTAATTGTAAAAACTGCAACAATGTAATTCCAGGAAACATTTTACTGCATCCTCGGACTGGAGAAAGAATAATGCTTAGACACTCTACAAATTGTGACTCAGAACATGTAGTTTACTCGATTAAATGCCCGTGTGGGCTACTATATATCGGTAAAACCGATAGAAAGATGAAACTAAGACTTTCTGAACACAAGAGTCGCATACGCAATAAAAACTTAACGTCACCGTTGGCACACCATGGCTTGAGAAGAACCATAACATAGCTCAACTCCGTTTTCAAATTATCGAACTAGTACCCCAGAAACTAGGAATGGACAATGCTAAGATACTTTTACAAAGAGAAGCTTTCTGGATCCGTAAATTACAGACAATGGTTCCTCTAGGATTAAATGACAAGATGGAAATGGCATGTTTTCTTTAAAGCCCAAGTAAGTAGGCATCTCCATGCATAGTAAAACACACACTGAATAATATGGGATTGTCCATAAAGGCATTGCGTTTCAACTGAATGTACTCTAAAGTAATGAGATGTAAAGAACTAGACACTGTTTGTTATATTGTATACTACCCATGTAGAATATATCTATAGATTGTAAATAGGCAGGGATAAAACCACAGGAAATGGTCTGTTTAGACCATGGAATTCGCATGAACCTATCACAAATATTCAATGACATCACGATGCTATTAAGTGCAGGGATTGTCACTTTTCACTTGGAAGCACAGATACATAGATTGTAAATAAATAGGATAGTTTGTAGACTGTTTTGGACATTATGGAGGAGTCACAACTAATGAATTTAGGTATAGAGTAAAAAATCCCCTATTTTTTATAATTCGTCATACATATTATTAAGGAAAGTCCGTTTTTTTCGACCAGTTCTTGTATACTTTTTTTCGCATTTTTCCATCGTTTTAAAGAGCGTTATATGGGTTAAATATCCCGCTGTCAACGTTGAAGACACATATAGCTTCCTATTGAAAATAGGAAAGCCGATAAGCGGTGTAGTTCGCTACTAGTCTGTTGTCTATGTTCACTCTCGACAAACATGAGAGTTAAAAATAAATGAAGGACTCATGTATTTACTTGAGTTTCCGGCCGGTGAGCTAGGCGACGGGTAACTTCTCTAAAGGACAACACTAAGATGTCGAACGGTAAGCTGACTAAAAGATTTCATAGACAGCTCTCTGTGATATATTGGAGTGAGCTAGGAAACGATAACAGCCTTAATCTTTCTGTTCCATCAGTATCGTGAACGGAAACAGCAGCGAGATCGAATCCCTAATATCTAGACTCGCAGGTAATGGACATCGTTTACCGTTTTAAAACTTTAACGTTAAACATAATGCACACAACGGTGTATTGATGGCAGTTATTTGTTTCGTTTAGGTTTCCTTCACGTATGCGAGACTTGCACAGTATGCAGGTGAGCCTTGGATTCTCAGTTTCTAAAACGCATATGAGCCATTTTTTCAGGCTACATGTGTTTCTAAATTTGCATTTTTTTCATCCGTAGATGCATTATTGATTGCCGGACAGGTAACATAATTCTTTATTCCCTTAGAATCACACTATTGGATAGGTATCCATGAAATAAAATTCATACGATCGTCTACACTTTGGTTTTTCAGATAATTGTCCAAAAAGTTATACAGATTACACACAGGCTTCGCGCTAGTTCTTATTATTTAGGTAAGCATCAGTTTAAAAAATCTCGAAGGTTCAAATGTTAAACACTGCAAGGAACAAATGAGTAATATTCTCCTTGTTTGTATCTTTTTCTTCTTTTTTCAGACCCCCGACGAAGGGGCAATAGCCCCGAAATGCATTGGGTTTTTTCTTTCATTGTTTTTTTCTTTCTACTGTAAACCTGTGTTTTGAAAATTGTTGCATTTGTTACTATTGAATGCTATTGTTATGAACCCTTCATTGATCTCACAAATGACATTTATGATGAATATTTTGCAAATGTAATATATTTGCGGTATTGAGATATTGTTGAAATAAACATAATGATATAAAGGAGAAAAACAATAATTGCGTTGTGCGTACTAGAGTCCTAGTGATTTACAGCACTGGGCCATATACATTGTTTGATTCACCAATGCCATAAAGCTGACTCAGTGAAATCTTGTAAATTTCACTGTGTTAGTTTTACAGGGCTTTCATGCAAGTGAATACCCACCCTGCAACAAAACGCCCACATGAAACCTGACGCAGGTTTCATGTGGCACAGGACTTTACAGCATGACACATCAGCCTAGATGCATCAATTTATAAATATGTCGCAACATAGCGCATCTTTTGCTCATCTTCTCCATGCCCCCTACACAGTCCTAAATGTATACAGTTTAAACTGACGGTATCTTGTTGCAGATGAAGTGAGGCCTATCTTGCAACATGGTGCATCTTTTGCACTGCTGCTGCGTCACAAAAGTGACGCAATGGCGGCACAAAAGAGGCGCACGGCCATCATAAATCTGCCCCTAACATTTTAAATGATTGATTCAAGATGACGATAAGGTGTGGCGTATCCAGAGGTTTGTTTGAAGTGAGGCCTACTCAGGGTTGCAGATGAAATTTAGGCTTATTGAAGAGTACAGAGGAGATAATACATGTGCAATCCTACCAATGAAGTGAGTCATGTCCACTGCACTCTTGAACAAAGGCCACACCTCCTCTGTGTCCCTGGACAGGCCTAAACCTCATCTGCACAATCTGATTCGTAATGTTAGGAAACACAAGTGATGTAATTGAAAAATGTGCAATTCCTTTTGCTCATTTCACAATCACATCACTTTGCTTAGGTATCTCATTGTGCAGATGTAGTCAAGCATATCAAATAGTACGCAGAAGGTGAGCACTGTATGCAACAATTTTGACACTTACAGAAGATTCAGCTTCTCCATGCCCCCTACACAGACCTAAATGTTTACAGTTTAAACTGACGGTATCTTGTTGCAGATGAAGTGAGGCCAATCTTGCAACATGGTGCATCTTTTGCATCACTGCTGCGTCACAAAAGTGACGCAACAGCGGCACAAAAGAGGCACACGGCCATCATAAATCTGCCCCTAACATTTTAAATGATTGATTCAAGATGACGATAAGGTGTGGCCTATCTAGAGGTTTGTTTGAGGTGAGGCCTACTCAGGGTTGCAGATGAAATTTAGGCTTATTGAAGAGTACAGAGGAGATAATACATGTGCAGGCCTACCAATGAAGTGAGTCATGTCCACTGCACTCTTGAACAAAGGCCAGATCTCCTCTATCTCCCTGGACAGGCCTAAACCTCATCTGCACCATGTGATTCGTAATGTTAGGAAACACAGGTGATGTAATTGAAAAACGTGCAAATATTTTGCTCAATTCACAATCACATCACCTGTGTTTCCTCAGCTTAGTTATCTCATTGTGCAGATGTAGTCTAGCATATCCAAGAGTACGCTGAAGATGAGGACTTTATGCAACAGACCAATGTACATTACTCACCTCCCTTGACACTAACAGAAGCCTCAGTTTCTCCATGCCTCCTACACAGTTCTAAATGTATATCATTATCATCATAGTGACTATGAAACTCTAGCAGTACATATTGTGAAACCTAATTGACTTCAAAAAACGTTATGACCTTCTCATAAATGTGAAAAGGGTTTTTTAAAAAAAAAAAACGATTTTCTGGTCATAATTTGAAAACACAACACAGGTCCTATGTAGAAGCACACCCTGTCAGTACTTACATTTACCAAGTACACATGGGGTCGTATTTACAAGGACCTTGCACCACGGGGAAATGACTTAAATTAAAATGGGGAAAATAACGCCAAAGTGAGTCAAAGGCCTTGTAAATATGCCCCAAGTAGCCTATGAAACTCTAGCAGTACATATCAAGAAACCTAAATGACTTTAAGAAACGTTTTTAAACACATGAAGTAAAACAATTATTCAACCACATTCTTGGGGAAGTGGCTTAAAATGCCCTAACACACATGAAAGCGTATTTTTAAGGCCCTTGCACCATTTTTGCATCACTTTTAACATGGCTATGTAACTCAAAGAAACAAAATCTAAATTTGCCAAGCACACTTGGGGGTGTATTTACAAGGACCTTGCACCACAGGGAAATGTCTTAAATTAAAATGGGAAAAATAACATCAAAGTAACTCAAAGTCCTTCTAAATATGCCCCAAAAGCCTATGAAACTCTAGCAGTACATATCAAGAAACCTAATTGACTTCAAAAAACGTTTTTAAACACATCAAGTAAAACAATTATTCAACCACATTCATGGGGAAGTCACTTAAAATGCCCTAACACACATGAAAGCGTATTTGTAAGGCCCTTGCACCATTTTTGTGTCACTTTTAACATGGCTATGTAACTCAAAGAAACAAAATCTAAATTTGCCAAACACACATGGGGGCGTATTTACAAGGACCTTGCACTACGGGGAAATGACCTAAATTGAAATGGGGAAAATAACATCAAAGTGACTCAAAGGCCTTGTAAATATGCCCCAAGCAACCTATGAAACTCTAGCAGTACATATCAAGAAACCTAATTGATTTCAAAAAACGTTTTTAAACACATGAAGTAAAACAATTATTCAACCACATTCATAGGGAAGTGACTTAAAATGCCCTAACACACATGAAAGCGTATTTGTAAGGCCCTTGCACCATTTTTGCGTCACTTTTAACATGGCTATGTAACTCAAAGAAACAAAATCTAAATTTGCCATGCACACATGGGGGCGTATTTACAAGGACCTTGCACCACGGGGAAATGACCTAAATTAAAATGGGGAAAATAACGCCAAAGTGACTCAAAGGCCTTGTAAATATGCCCCAAGCAACCTATGAAACTCTAGCAGTACATATCAAGAAACCTAATTGATTTCAAAAAACGTTTTTAAAAACATCAAGTAAAGCAATTATTTACCCACATTTATGGGGAAGTGACTTAAAATGCCCTAACACACATGAAAACGTATTTTTAAGGCCCTAGCACCATTTTTGCGTCACTTTTAACATGGCTATGTAACATGGCTATGTAACTCAAAGAAACAAAATCTATTTGTAAAACACTTGGCACAAAGCAACATTTTAAATACACAACTTTCTTCATAATTTTCTCCTTAAAGCATACTATTCTCTATTTAAACTAAATGAATCTTTTCTCACCTTAGCAAATACTTTTTGAGTTTCAAAACAGTCTCAGACACACACCAATTTGTCTTCAGCAGAACAAAGGGTATGCACTCCAGAGGCTGCAACCAACAATGGCACAGAAATGCTGTAATTCATCACACATATCTCTCATGTCACCCAATCAAAACTCTTCCCTCACTTTTTTCAAATCAACACCCTTCCCCCCTCTGCCCTTTCTGCCTTTTTTCCTTAGCAACCATCTCCTGAAAGACCTCTCATGTTTGCAAGTTCACACAACAATGTTTCAATTGAACTCTGAACTCTCAGTACACCTGCGTATCCAGTGCAATCTTTCATAAAATGATTTTTTCTTGACCATTCAAATTACATCTTTCAAAGAACTCATCCATGCACCCTAACTTTCTGTTTCCAGCAATCAAAATCCACCAATCACTGCTACTGATTCATTAGCACAGAAACTCCACAGTTTTTTTCATTCCATACTCCTACTGTTTCAACTGCCATTTCATTACCACACTTCATCTGACTGCAGCAGAACCTCCTCTCACTATGTTTTCTGTCTGGATTGTTGGACATAGTTACATCCATTGGGCTCAAAGGTATGCTGATAACAGAAATGTACACAACCTCAATTTACAAAATGTGGAAATCAACTGGATTGGCCACAGAGGATTAAGATGTCACCAATTGATACCATTGGTGAAAACCTTTTTGCGTTTGCCAAAACCTGACCTGTTAATTGTGCACTGTGGAGGAAATGATTTGGGCACTTTGACTGGGGTAGGTCTGGAAATGCTTTTAAAGGACACCTTTGAACAATTGATGGCACTTTTTCCTCAAACTGCCTTGGTATATTCAAATATATGCCAAAGACAGAAATGGAGGTGGTCCAAGCAGTTTTCTCCACAAATTGAGAAATCGAGGAAGCATGTAAATAAGTCTGTTTCAGCTTACATGAGAGACCATGGAATGGGCTCCATCTACAACAATAACTTGCGTTACTACATGCAAGATATCTACAGAGAAGATGGAGTTCACTTCTCAGATGAGGGGAACAGAGTTTTCATCCTGAATTTAAGACTATGTATTGGTACCTACTTATAAGTACCTAAATCAACCACAGACCCAAAAGCTCTTCTCAGAGCTACCCTAACTATGATCACTATAAACAAATTTTAAATGTAACTTTTTTTTTACAAATTTTCACAATTTACGCTTTCCGGAGCGCTACCCGGTACGCGCACCGGACGGTAACCACGCAAATTGTTTTAAAAAAATGGGTTTTTTTCCGCACATATGGACCTCCTCAGCCAACCTCAGAAAACCTAGAGGGTCAGGATACGTCTACCTTGCCCCCTTCTACCCATTCTGAACATTATTTGCCCTCCATCTTGTATCTCAATTCTACCGAAACACAAAATGGAGGACTCCCGTAACGCTGCCGGTTCGCGTACCGTGGCGCGCACTGGGAAGCGCTCGCTTAACAAAGGTGGGAAAGTAATTTACAGAAAAACTACTGGAGACACTTTCACCAAATATAGATTAGCTCATACTACATACCAATCCCTACCATTTTCACAAATTTGGTTGGAATTCCATTTAGCCATTTAGCCTGTAGACCTCTCTAAATACCCTGAGGTAAATTACTTCACAAAACACATCTGAAATGTTGGAATTTACAACCAATTAAAATGTTACTTTCATTTTCTACTTTTTTTTACCTGACATTTGATTGGTTATGTACCTGAATATATATAAAGAAAGAGAGATAAACACAGCCATTTTGACTACTACTTCCTGACGTACATTGCAACAGCATTTTCACTGACAACTTAAACTTGTTTTTAAAAGGTAAGATGTTATGTTGTAAATTTGAAAGGAGAACTATGTCATGCACTTTAAATTAATTTGGGAAAACATTTTCAGATAGTTATATACTGTCCCTCTGTAAGAGTTAGAGATTGAGAAAGGCTTGTTTATTATAATTATGGATTGATTTAGGTTTCTGCGGTATAATTATGAATTTACTTAGGCTTCTTCACAGGCACTTTTTAATAGTACTACTTCACGCCTGAAACCATACAGTACCCATAGATTACTTCTCTGTTATAAACTCACAAGTACCTGTCTGAACTTAAACCCAACAGTGCCCTATCTCTACTGATATATTTTTTTTTTAATGCAAATTACAGCAAGAAAATGGAAGGAGAGCAGATTATTTCCTTCAAAATTGTTTTGGAGAACAACACAGAAAAAGTTATTGAGGACAATGATGACTCAGATTTCATGGATGAATCACGGGACCATGAATTAGTTCAATGTGTAGATGCAGTAGATTCGCTGATTGAAAATGAGGACATTTCCGACAATGTGTTGTTAAATGTTCTGTTAAATTTGGAAAAAGAATCACAAAAATAAATTTATATTTAATAAAAAAAGCAACAAAAAAAAACAACAAAATGAACAATCAATAAACATACAATATATGAAAAGTCTATCATTCTTTTTCCTTATAGAACGCTCCCCAGACCGCTTCCCGGAGCGCGTACCGGGCACTCCCCACGCAAAAAAAACGTTTTTTTTGTTGTTTTTTTTCCCCCGCGGAGCCCTTTTAAAGCCTCCACATCAAACCTAGGGGGTCAGGGAGGATCTGCTATGCCCCCTTATGGTCATTTACCCCTTTGTTTTGGCCTCCTCTTGTCTCTCGATCCTACCGAGAGACAAGATGGCGGCCGCTCCGGACTGTTTAGAATGTTGACAGACACCGGAGAGCCAATCAGCTTCGCTTCGCGAAGTTCCGTTACGCGTCAGGTACGCGAACCGGGGCGCTGCCCGGAGCGCTGTTACAGATATATATATTTTTTTGAACCTTAATTTCTCAAAATCCATTGGACCGCATATATTGAGACCTAGCAAAGGCACATCGGGCTACCAGTCCCTACAATTTTGCCAAGTTTCGTGGAAATCCATTCAGCCGTTCGAGCTACAAATTAGTCCAACCGCCCTATGGAAAATTGAATGGGAAAAATGCGTTTTGGGACCCCCCTTTTTTCTCGGCCCCCCTTGACGAAACCCCCCCAAATTTTAAGGGGCTGCTCAGAAACAAAATGTTCAATTTTCCTGAAAATTTCAGCCAATTCCGTCCTCAAACGCCAAAGTTATTTGACATAGAATTTTTATATATATATATATATATATATATATATATATATATATATATATATATATATATATATATATATATATATATATCCACAGAATCCTCTTCACTCTTCAAAGGACGACAAGTCACACCGGCCAAGTACGATTAGATTATTTTAATAGGGCAAAACAGACGCGTTTCGAGCTCACAGGCTCTTGGTCACATATATATATTACCTACTGGCGGTCGCCAGTAGGTATATATAGTTAGGATTTTTTCTCTATGGGTTTTTTGAAAATTCTATGTCTAATAACTTTGGCGTTTGTGGACGGAATTGGCTGAAATTTTCAGGAAAATGGCACATTTTGTTTCTGAGCAGCCCTTGAAAATTTGGGGGGGGTTCGTCCAGTGGGGGCCGAGAAAAAAGGGGGGTCCCAAAACGTGTTTTTAACATTGAGTTTTCCATAGGGCGGTTGGCCTCACTTTTAGCCCGAACGGCTGAATGGATTTGCACGAAACTTGGCAAAATTGTAGGGACTGGTAGCCCGATGTGCCTTTTGTAGGTCTCAATATATGTGCTCCAGTGGATTTTGAGAAATTAACGTTTAAAAAAAGATATATATCTGTAACAGCGGACCGGTTAGCGCTCTGGTTCGCGGACTTTTCGCGCAACGGAGCTTTGTGAAGCGAAGCTGATTGGTTCTCCGGCGTCTGTCAACATTCCAAACAGTCCGTAGCGGCCGCCATCTTGTCTCTCGGTAGGATCGAGAGACAAGAGGAGGTCAAAACAAAGGGGGAAATAACTATAAGGGGGCATAGTAGATCCTCGCTGACCCCCTAGGTTTGATGTGGAGGTTTTAAAAGGGCCCCGCGGGGCAAAAAAAAATAATAAAAATAATAATTGAACGGCTGAATGGATTTGCACGAAACTTGGCAAAATATTAGGGACTGGTAGCCCGATGTGCCTTTGCTAGGTCTCAATATATGTGCTCCAGTGGATTTTGAGAAATTAACGTTCAAAAAAAGATATATATCTGTAACAGCGCTCCGCTTCGCGTAACGGAGGTTTGCGAAGCTGATTGGTCATTCTGTCACTGGGCTATAGTTGGGCTACATCTGGCTGATATTTGGGCTACATTTGTTTTTTTGTGTGTCTGGCGGCCATCTTTGGGCTACATTGGGCTACATTGGGCTTCATTGGGCTACATTCGGCTAATTAGCAAATAGCTCATCGCAAACTAGGAATGGTAAAGAATCGCTATTTATTCCTTAAAGTTCGCTATTTAGGAAATGCAAATAACTTTGATGATACATATGGCGGTTCATCTCTAACAAGATAAGAAGCATAGGGATAGATTTATGATGACTGGCGCATCACCAGGGATGTGTTAGTCATTCTGTGCCGCTGTTCCGTCACCTATGGTGTGCTGCATTTACAATGCGGCGCATCACGGGGCAAAAACAGCACAGATGCGTGATGTATCTGTGCCGTAAAGGTGGCGCATTGCTGGAGTTGTATCGCAAGTGTGATGAAGGTCCAGCAAGGGTCGGGGGTGCCCCTGTCGCAGGGTTTCTGTTCTCACACAGAACTGTGGACAGAGGATTGGAACCTCGGCGAATTAGGGTGTCCCAAAACTCACGTTAGTAATCAAAAACTATTTAGCAAGCTAGGTACAGTGTCACATTGGATATAACAAACTCTCAATGTTTAGACAATCCAGAATATGAACTTATAGTACCTCAGGATACGTGGAACTCATGAACAGTCGGTCGTTATATATTTCTTAGAAACCAGAACATGGAGTTAAGAAGAACACATGTGTATTTGAAATGTTTATTTACTAATGCCGTCTTCTCAGGCGTAGTACCTTAGATAATAAAAGTACACATATTATCAGTAGCAAAATTACCAGCATAGTTACTAGTACATAAAAAGTGAATGGTGATAGTATGTTAACATGCTGTAAATGAATAAGAGTTAGCAACACTTATAAGCAGCCGCGGGCCGTGGAGGGAGTTACGGTGAGGCAGGGAGGCGGGGAGGGGGAGAAGCAGGGTGGAGAATACAAGTACACATATTATCAGTAGCAAAATTACCAGCATAGTTACTAGTACATAAAAAGCGAATGGTGACAGTATGTTAACATGCTGTAAATGAATAAGAGTTAGCAACACTTATAAGCAGCCGCGGGCCGTGGAGGGAGTTACGGTGGGGCAGGGAGGCGGGGAGGGGGAGGGGCAAGGTAGAGAGGGCTCCACCCTGCCCCTCCCCCTCCCCGCCTCCCTGCCTCACCGTAACTCCCTCCACGGCCCGCGGCTGCTTATATCTCACCCTCCCTAATACACATATTATATTATTTGCTAAGAAGGTCTCTTTGTGTTGGTTTAGGGCGTGCCCATACTTTAGTGTCTTAGATTTGAAGGAATCACATCAGCATACACCAGCTCTCTCTTCATGTGAACCGCATCAACTGTTGTGTATGTGTGTTCGGCAAAGCAATATAAAACCCGCCTCATGCCCAGAATTGGCAGAAGTTGCACTTATGTTATGAGTATGAAGTCGTGGAGATCAGACCTCATAACAATTCTGTACCGTGTTGTTCTTGAAACTTTAGCACTCGCTGTACAGATATAGTTTAACAAGTAAAGCAGATAGTAGACCAATAACATATTATTCTCATGTAAACCACGATGAACTACTAGGTGGAAAGCTAAAGCAACAACTAAATGTCGTGTGCAGAAGTTGCAAAAAAGGAAAAATGGCGTTTAAACCGGTAATGAGCCCATGCTAACTTAACACGGTGTAAAGATATCCAGGACCTAGATGACACCTCCTCATGATCCGGAAACGAACTGAATAAGATAATAGAAGTGCCATCTCATGAGAGCAGATTGCAAGTTTATATGTGGACGGTCCGCAAGGTAAAGCATTAAAAACTAGGAAAATTCAATGCTAAAGAAAAATAAAACAGCCAAGTACTTTATCGAGTCTTAAGCCAATAGGCAAGGTAAATAATAAAAACTTGACAATTAAGTCAATGAATTGTCAATGAAATGCTAGTACTCAGCATATGAAACATGAAAAAGGTCTATGACATAACTGTGTATGCAAAATAAGCTGCAACAGCCTCCAACAGGAAGTCACCGTCTTCATCCGAAAACAGTTCAGCCATCCAATTTAAAAGCGGAAAAGAACATACGTGCTCTCCCAGCACCGGATCCTCTATCACCATCAGAGGACAGCTCGGTGGGTTTTCAAGAAAGCTGTGTTCCAAGAAAGACTGTGCTGCCGCCAGTAAATTCCAGGGACCAAGTAGTCCATGCATCAATGCCACAGCCATAATCCTTTCGCCAGGACAAATCAACTCGTGAGTAATGATAGGAGTCATCAGCTGATTAAAGTCGACGTCAGGAGAAACCGGTCCGCAGAGACACAAATCAATGGCCCAATCGAAATCACAGGTCAGGCAGTGAAATACAGGCTGGACACAGGTGAAGTAGGAGAACCGAAAAGATAATCCATATGCCGTGCTTAATATCGCCAACGGCATTGTGCCATAATATTCTAGCATGCGATTGCGGAACAGTGTCAGCAGCTGCAGGGTCGGAGGTTGCATAGGAGGGACATCCATATTTAAAAATGTAAAAAAGTACAAGAGCGTCCGCTGGTAATGCAAGTAAAAATGCAATCCACGAACCAGAGTGGAGAAAATGGAATGAAAGGGAGCAGGGATGACTCCAAAGATTTTCTCAAATGAAGTCACGAGACCACTGGTAACAACTTTAAAAAAGTGTGCCAGGGATTTTGTGGAGGATGCGTTAAAGATAGTCGGAAACATGTTGCTGAAATTGAAAGGCAAACCTGTGTACGGGTGTTCGCTATGTGAAGTACGAAAGTTTCACGGGCCGAACTCAAGGCCACCTCTCTCTGAGACAAAAGAGCTCTTATTCTTGTCATGCCGTTGAAACGTGTCCCAAGGTTGGTATTTGTGGCCAGATTGAAAACTCCCTATGTTCATGTGTGGGAGGAAATAGAACATTTCTGCAGCAAATAACCCGTTCACTTACTGTTACGATAAAAGGAATACTTTTAATTAACTCAGAACAATCTTCATTATTGAGCATCAAATAACTACCATTTTCCAACAACTTGAACGTGGGGATGATAGCAGGAACTGGCGTGCCTTGCATCACGCAAGCCATATTTGGTCGCTGTTTGTTGCATGAATCGTGTAACTGTATGTGCCTACACATTAGTGAATGATCTGGCGTCTCAGTGCATTCCTCTCCATTCAGATAAACTTCTTGATCATCTTTGAAACATCTGTATGTGTATGGAAGCGACCAGACCTCATGAACAAAAGCACTACCTAAAGGTTCATAAAGACCTATTGGTATATATTTCATACAATTTGAAAACTTATATAAAGCAAAAGGCAGCGTTATTAAACCGTCGATAAGGCATGTTGCCAAAAAACCCGCAATCCTCTGCTGATGATGTCACTGAGCATGTCATGAATGATGTAATATGTGACATCATCAGTAGTGGATTATGGGTAATAGTATCTCTAGTTTACTCCCCTATAGCTGTCTTTCTTTTAACATAAGTGTGTGTTTCCTTCCCTTATACTTACTGTTTTTGGTTCGCTTCCAGTTCGCGTACCAGCGAGCGAACTAGGAAGCGAACTAAGAGAAATAGAGGTTGGCACAGTTCCAAATATTGTACCAATTTTTTAATAACGGGGAGGTAGTTCTGAAAAGAACTTTTTTTTTTATTTTTCTGAACATTTTTTTACTGTAAGGTTCCCGATTCGCGAAGCGGGAACGAAGAAAAAAAAATATTTAAAAAAATAATTATTCATAAACATATAAAATATATTTTTGGATTTAAAGAAGAATAAATTTTACAGCTACAGATATTAGCTGTTAAAAAACCAATGAAATTCACTGAAAAAACCATAGGTTATAGACCATATATAGTTAGGAATTAGCATTTACAAAACCTTGAAAATTCACTGAAAAAACCATAGGTTATAGACCATATATAGTTAGGAATTAGCATTTACTAAACCTTATTTTACTCACACAAAACCATTGAAATTCCATATATAGTTAGTTGCACTAACTATATATCGCGCACCCGCAATCCACTGCTGATCATGTCACATATTACATCATTCATGACATGGTCAGTGACATCACTGATGACATCACTGATGACATCTCAAATGACATCACTGATGACATCTCACTTGATATCAATGATCACATCACTGATGATATCATTCATGTGATAATACAATGCATCTCCTCACACTCTAATATAACCTCCGTTACACCCAGTGTTAAATAGAGAGTATCATTTTTGAAACCATTGACACACCAATACTAGTTACTACATACGCACTCACTGATTCCTATGTCTACACACACATTCACTCATACAATCATTCATACATACAATCACTCATCTTTACAACACTATCATATGCACTCATACACCTATACAGACACTCACACTCTGCCACTCATCCATGGAGTTACTCACACACCTAGTCAGTCCTGAAAAGAATCAATCACACTTCCATTTTCTCATCTATACAGTTAAACACAGAACACCTTACATTTTTGAAACATATACTAACACATAGTTACTCTCTTATAGAATCACTGATACAAGTACACATTGATCTGCACAGAGTCACACACCTCCCAGCCAGCCATACACACACTCAGTCTCCCATACAAATACTTGTGCAACCAATCAATAACCCATATAGCTACTTATATAGCTACTGATCAACACGTGCAGCAGCTTGCACAACAACAGACATACTGATGCACACTTTTAGACAGTTTAGTCACTAACCCATGCATTCAGTAAGACGCATTTAATCACTCACTCATACAGTCAATCACGCACCTACTAAAACCTTCATTCAGACACTTATACATCCACTCATTCTTCAATATGTAAAACATATTTAAACTTTACAGAAACACATAATCACTGGATGTTGTCATCAGTGATGTCATCAGTGATGTCACTGACCATGTCATGAATGATGTAATATGTGACATGATCAGCAGTGGATTGCGGGTGCGCGATATATAGTTAGTGCAACTAACTATATATGGAATTTCAATGGTTTTGTGTGAGTAAAATAAGGTTTAGTAAATGCTAATTCCTAACTATATATGGTCTATAACCTATGGTTTTTTCAGTGAATTTTCAAGGTTTTGTAAATGCTAATTCCTAACTATATATGGTCTATAACCTATGGTTTTTTCAGTGAATATATATATATATATATATATTCTTACTGGTACTAGCCAGTAGGTAATTATAGTTAGAACCTTGTTTCAATAGGAAAAGCTTTTTTTGATTTGCCTTTAACTTTGGCCATTTGATGAATCTTCGTGAAATGTTCAAAACTAATGGTTCACTCAGGTCAGCTCCTGTCTTGAAGGTGTTGCATGGCGTTTTAGGCTCGGAGTGAATTTTCCCGACTCATGCCCTTATATAGGTACAATTCACATTGCCCTAATAAAGGCATAGAAATCAAGTCCTTATTTAGACATAGCCCATGCAGACCAAACACAGGCATGGCTACTTCCACCCATACCAAACGTCACAATGATTTTTTGGAAAATCGGTCTAAGCAGTTAGGAAACTTCCCCTTCCTTGAATATTAATTCGTCCAAAAACTCATGTACTTTGCAAAGAACGACTATTCCCTAGGGGTTCTTTCCTGATGTTATTATTCCCGACTTTATGTCAAACTATGGCATTCCAAGACACCTTCAAGGTATAAATATACCTTCACTTGCTCTAGCAAGGCGCGGTGGTTCGGAGCACTTCGACTATCTACTTGCCCGATGCAGCTCGCTACAGCAAGCGCCGAAGGAAGCCGACCCTCAAGCTGATGCTCTGATCAAGATGCTGCCTTTCTCTCGCCGATAGTCCAGCTCTAGTGTTTCCAAGCTCCCCTTGCGGGGTGTTGAGAACTCAAGTCAGAGACCGAGATACCAGACCTCCTTCATTCTAACTTAAGTATAGAGCTGATTAGAACCTAGAGAAATCTTGGATAGATTCTTGGCAAAGAAAACTAAACCTTTGCTACACAGTACTTACTTCTTCCCGCATACTAGACTTAGGTTAGGTACATTGGGATAGGCATATTTTAGAAAACACCAGTTGAATATTTGTAGTCATTGTTATTTATGTATGTATTTTTATATGGCTTAGAAACCATACAATGCTCTTACAGTATTATTTTATAATATTGTTCACGCTGTATGTATTATACTTTGCAGTCTGCATTACAATTGTAGCAGTTCAATTTTCTTGCATGAGAAAGAATACTGTTCAATAAACCTTTTATTGAAAACGCCTGTCTCTCTATTTCGCTGCAACTCTGTTGAAACGAAGCATGCACGATTGACTGAGTGAAATACTTATCTATTGTTTCCGAGACTCTATAGATATATTTCTTATTCTTGGAAAACAAAGTTGTCATGTTTATGCGGTTGTCAGAAACCATTCCCTTCTTGTGAATTCAAGAAAGTTCCTAGTGACCTCTGAGCTACCTGGCACTCACTATTAAGTTTAATATATTCAATAGAGACCTAATCGACCTCAGTCCTATGTCTAATCTATAGGATATGTTATTCCAATGCTCTGAGCCTATTGGGAATATAGGAACTACACAAATAAGAAACTTTAAGAAAAGCCATCACTATAAAACTTATAACAAATGGCCTATCATCAATAGGTGGTAGGGTAATTTTTGTAATAGAGGCACATGAATATCGTCAGACAGATGTATTCTATTCATGGATTATCGTCCCTGAAGCAAACCCAGTATCACATGTCTTTCATTTCTACAAAGAAGAGGAACCTCCAACAGAATAAATTCCTTTTGAGGATATTGAAATTTACTAAAGCATGCGCTCTGGTTTAAAGGCACCCTACAACATCAAAATCACATTACCAGGCTCGGTCCACTGGGTAGACCAGGAGCAACATGGCCGGAATTATCCAGCTATACACCAAATCCTGCCATTGAAGAAATGCAAGATACGGAACTATTAGTTCAACTAAAACAACAAATAAAAATACAAAGACAATTGGTACAATATGTCATGCGGATTCTAACAGTCCAACCTCCTATAAGGATTCCACAACACACCCCTTACCAGGGGAACACAAATGAAATCACACCACAAACTATACAATCAGTCATTGGTAAATTACCTGCAAAAAGGGAACAAATTTTATTTTAGATAGCTCAAAAAATTACTCAAATCGAGGTAGTATTTCCTGATACTACCCCTCAGGAAAAACACAGAATTTTAACAATCTGTTGGGGATCGCACCACATCTGGAGGACTGTGACACTTGGGATACAGTCTTTGCTGCAATCTACACCAAAACACATGGTGTTCCATCCATGGCGGTAATACCAGATGCCCTGAAACAGATTCAAAATGAATACGGGGCAGAACCTGCTTTGAATCTAGGTATGAAGTTACTGAAAGATTTCAAACAGGTCTCAACAATAATATTAGCTAATATTAAAGGTGAAGCAGTATCCGTAGCGATCCGCCAAAAGCTAAGAGAATTCGATATAACTGAGCAACCACAAGAACTAGCCAGAATAATTGAAAAATACTATGAAGAACTAGGTAAAATCAGTTTGCGAAGTGAACGAGTGAAACCCCAGCTGACTGAAAGTCCTAAAAAGGTCTTTATTAAAAACACTCTCACTCTTCCTAAAAAGAAGTGGAAGAACACTAAACAAACTTCTAAAGAGAAGTGTTCTCAATCACGAGGTGGGTCTCCTCAAAAGTAGCCCTCTGAAAGGAGGTATAACCTCAGGAATTGGGATAATTTGAGAAAACCTGATAGATATCAAGATACTGATACACGTTCCTCTCGTACCTTTGAGACTTCATCACAGAAATCCGAAAGAAGAGGACAGTCAGAACAAAAGGAAGAACACATGAAGTCCAAAGACGACCAACACGTTCCAAAAACTAAGAAAACTCAGTTCACCAAAAAGAAGGTAGCAGGTCTAAAAATCAGACATGCCGAGGATCTTGCGGACACAACTCAAGAATGGGGAGTGGACTCAGACTATGTTGGACAGCGCAGCAGAAGTAACCGTAGCTTGCGAGATCTTGAAGGATCATCTGGAGACAGTGGACTTGAATGAGTACATCGAAGTTGAAGCTGCTGATAACAGAGTTAGTGTCCCACACAAGTTATATGAAATAACACTCCGGTTGGTGGGGGATATAACTAGAAAAATAAGAGCACTCTTTTGGTAGAAGCTCTCTAAGGGTTATGACATTCTTCTAGCTGAACAAGACTGGCCACCTGAATTTGACAGGGAGTGCCCACATGGCAAAGACATCCTTATGCCAGCATTCTCCAATCATTGCCAATTAATAAAAATATAATTATGCCAGGAAATGAGCAGTAGCCCAGGCTCCTGCATTATATAAAATCATGTAGGATGGGATGAGGATTCTCCTCAACATAAAATCCAGTTAAAAACTCAACCAATTGCACAAAGGCAGTACCCAGTTAAGCAAGAAGCTAAAAACAGGTCAGGGAGATCTTAGATCAACTTGAATACCAAGGGGTGATTGAAACATGCACCTCATCAATGAACACTCCTTTGTTTCCTGTCTCCAAACCAGACAATACATATCGTCTAGTTTTGGATTACAGACATTTGAACTCCTGTTGCAAAACCTCTGCAGTACAAAATGCACACAGTGCAGCACTAATGAATAACATTGTGCGTAAAAAATATAAAACAACATTAGATATTTCTAACGGTTTCTTCTGTCAAAACATTGCACCAGAAAGTAGGTATTTGACCGCTTTCTCAATCA
This sequence comes from Lissotriton helveticus, assembly GCF_964261635.1. Lineage (NCBI taxonomy): Eukaryota > Metazoa > Chordata > Amphibia > Caudata > Salamandridae > Lissotriton > Lissotriton helveticus. The sequence goes on from NC_136071.1 coordinate 589,131,696, forward strand.
TGGGGACATAGCGTCAATTCTGTCATCTCCCCCAGGGTTTCAAGAATAGTCCAGGGTTATTTTCAGCCAGAATAACAAAGTTTCTACAAACGTATGATGATGAAGCATTATCATATGTCGATGACATCTATCTAACAGACGATGACTTGGATAGGCACTTGAACAGGGTGGACACCATTATATTGGGCTTCGCCTCTGAAGGGTATAAATTCAATAAAAAAAAATCACAAAGTGCCCACCTCAACGTCCTGTTTCTAGGATATGAATTGTCAAGTGAAGGCAAAAGCCTAGCAACAAACTTTCTAGAGAAATGTGTGCTGCTCCAACCTCCAAAAATGCTGAAAAACTTACAGTCAATTCTATGTTGCCTAAATTTTGGAAGAACTTACATTCTAAATTACGCAGAAAGGGTTAAACCTCTCTACGAATTAATCAAACCTGATTGCAAAACAGTTAATTGGACTCAAAAACACACAGAAATTTTGCGTTCAGTCCAAATGGACATGTTGGCAACAAAATATTTGCAAACACGTGTACACATACGCAACTCAGTGATCCGAATCATTCCAGGAAGATGCGGATTCACGTACTTAACCTTTAATTAAGGAGAAAAAGAACCTATTGCTTATAAATCACACTTGTACACACAAGCAGAAATGAAATTCACTTCTACAAAAAAAATTCTAACAGCGGTTCAAACTGCAGTAGCAAAAGAGAGAGCCCTCGCACAGGGTAAGCGCATAATGGTTGTTACTCCTGTACCTGCCTTAGAGGTAGTGACAAAAGCGAACATTCCAAATGCAAAGGCTTTACATCCGAGATGGATACAAGGGGTTAATTCTCTTAATGCAACAGACGTTGAATACGTTTTTGACCCCTATTTGAAAACACAAGAATTTCTCCAATACGAACAAGAATGTCCTCTTCCTACTGGGACTCTGTCTCTAGAACAGTACAGATGTCTAATATATACAGACGGATCAGCACAACCTGCTATTGGGGGTAAACAAGCTTATAGTGCTGCGTGCGCGATCGTTAAAGGGCGCTGGCGAGATGGCAAACTCCGACCAATGATCACTAAAACTCAATCTCTAGGAGAATGTACAGCTCAGTGAGATGAACTACAAGCATTCAAGATGGCGCTTGAAAATACTGATTGCAAATTCCCCACACTCAATAGTGTGCGATTCCTATTATTGCATTTAATCTTACAATGAATACTTGCAGAACTGGATTCAAAACGGTTTCAAAGATGCAAAAGGTGGCCCAATCAAGAATAAATTGCTTTGGGAACAAGTAGTTCAGTTTCGACAAGAACTATAAAAAGCTCACGTGATCTATACACTGAGTCATCAACGTGATGGCATTCACATTGGAGGGATTTTTTTTTTTGATTAATTTTTTATTGAACATAGCAATGAATAATCAATGGTACAGAACATCTTTTCATTTTTCATTTTCAATAATCATTTCAATAATTTAAAAGGTTAAAAAAAATGTATATATATATCAGACATGAGACACAAAAATTAGGAAGAGGCGAAGAAATTCATCAAACACAGAAAGGGAATACAATCAACAATTTTATCAAGAAGGGTCTGTGCAAAATCCGCAATCTATAAAGTGGCACTGCAAAGAAGTGCAAAAACCTGCAATAAAGTGCTACTGCAAGTGCAAAAAGCTATAATAAAGTGAAATCTAGAAAGTGCTAGTGCAGTCGAATGTAAAAACCCTTTTCTTATCTCCATCCTTCTTTTTCAGCTCATCCCTTCTTTAATTGTTCCAAATCCCCAAAATACTTCCAATTCCTTTCAAACCTCCTAATAGAACCTACTCTGCCCACGTATGCTTTTTCAAAAAGACAGGTTCTACTCATCTTATTGAACCATTTTATCAGTATTGGAATTTCCCTTGATTTCCAATTTTGTAGTATTAAAGAGCGAGCGACCGCACATGATATAAATATAAATACCTCTTCAGATTTGTTAAACCTGCTCCTATCCTTGCTTATACCAAACAAGGCCGCTTCTACCATAGGCGAAAATGATTTTCCAATGGCCAATTCAATTTCCGCAAATATCTCTTTCCAGAAAGACTCCAGCATCGGGCAGGCAACAAAGATGTGATACAATCCTCCCTGACCATGTGCTAAGCATCTAAAACACTTATTTTCTGTTCCAGGAAACATTCTTTCCATAGCCTCAGGCATATAATAAGCTAGCCAACGGGACAAAAAGGCCATCCTCTTATAGTTAGCAGCGCGCAAAGATTTGTTTCCCAGTAAACAGAGAGCCTCCCAATCTTTCAAAGAGAAAATGCTCTTGGTCGAGAGACTTACTTTATTCAAATGTTTATCAATCAATGGGGATTGACCCGAGCAGTGGAGCAATTTATACTACTGCCCTATCCTGCTGCTCTTCCTTCCGTAAAGGGTATTTAGTAAGTTATTAGGGGCATTCAACAGGCCACTTACATCCTTTTTGATAAAATAAATAACCTGTAGATATTCAAAAAAGACGGTCGCCTTAGATTGTTCGTTCTAGTTACCACCTCTTGCCAGCTAATAACCCTATTTTGGACTAGCAAGTCTCTCAACTCCCGAAACCCACACACTTCCCATTTTTTAATCTTAGACAAACTTAATGGAAGGCCTATTTTGCTACATTCAGACAAACTTAGATACTGGGAACCATCAGAACCATGTTTTTTAAAAAGCAGCAGCAAGCGCATTGTATATTCTTTCAACGTCTTATACCTCGATTTTTTAGGAAGCTTTGCGGTCTTTAAACAAATTGGGATTTGGGAACCTGCTTCTTGTACCATTTTCTCCAAGAAAAAATTATCTCTTGTCTGATAAACCTTCAAAAGACCTGCCACTATGTCAAAAAAAGCAGCTTCATAATATGTCTTTAGGTGGGGTAACGCTAACCCTCCCTGATCTATTGAGAGTTGTACCGCCGGGAGCTTAATTCTCTGAATTTTATTGCCCCAGATAAATCCTCTTAACAGTGTTTCTAACTCTTTAAAAAAAACAAATTAATTATTAGCGGTACATTAGTAAACAAATATATAAGTAAAGGCAGAACTGACATTTTCACCATTGACACCCTGCCAATCACTGACAATGGAAGCAAAAGCCATTTATCTAACAGGTGCTTAATTTTATTTTTCATTCTGATGTAATTCAGGCCAAAAAGCCTATCATACTCTGCAGTTACAAAAATACCCAGATATCTAATTGGGTCTCTTCTTGCAGCTTGGACCTGCAAGAAACTAGGGAGAAACCCTATATCTGTATTTAAAGCAAGGACTTCAGTTTTTTTAGCCTTTATCTTATATCCCCCAATCTTTTCATAAGCTTTAAACTCTTTCAATAAGTTCTCAACTGCCTTCTTTTCAGGAGCTAGATAAAGGATAATGTCGTCGGCAAATAATTTTAGTTTAGACATGCCGATGATAGGGGGCAGAATAGCCGCATTATCCCTAATACTTGCCACCAAGGGCTCAATAAAAAAGGTAAAAAGCAAGGGAGATAAGGGACAGCCCTGCCTAGTGCCCCTGGTTACATTAATACTCCCGGCCTGTTTCGCATTAATTATTACCTGAGCAGATGCTCCAGTATATATATTATGTAGCATCTTAACTATTTGCGCCGGGAATCCAAATTGGCCGAGAGAATAAAATAGGGCTTCCCAATTCACCAAGTTGAATGCCTTTTTGGCATCGACCATTAAAATGCAAGCTGGCACCAAATTGGCATTCAGATAGTCCAATGCCTGAATTAGATATTCTGTATTTGTGGCCATATAGCGCCCTGCAATAAACCCAGTCTGATCATGATGGATTACTTCCTGGGCTGCCAGAACAAATCTTTCTGCCCATATCTTCATGAAAATTTTGTAGTCTGAGTTCAAAAGGCTGATTGGCCTGTATGAATTTACATCATCCTTATTTTTATCTTTTCTTACAAAGCATATAATTGTGGATTCTTTAAAAACCCCAGGAACGTGACCACCTAACTTGATATGGTTAAATAATTTTTTTAGGGGTTGTTCTATTTCTGCGAGAAATACCTTATAAAATTCAATAGGGTACCCGTCCTGGCCACAGGCCTTGGCCCCAGCAGTTGCCTTGACACTTTTACGAATTTCCGAAACAGTTAATTCACTACCTATTTGAGTCTTCCGAAGTTCTGAGATTTTAGGAATCTCTATATTCGCGAAATACTCGTGAATCCTTTCTTCCTCTACCTGATAGGTTGTGGAATAAGTTCTCTTAAAGTGGTCCAGGAAAATACCGGAGATCTTCTCACTTTCTACCTCTTCAATCCCACTCAGAGGGTCCTGAATTTTCACTATATGTGAAGATTCCTGTTTTTTTCTTGCAGAGTTGGCTAGTAATGTCCCAACCAACTGACTGTCTTCGTAAATTTTCTGCTGGAAGGCTTTTGAACTATTTATTTCTTCGAGAATAAAAAAGTCCCTTAAACATGCTTTCGCTTGTTCCAATTGATTTGGCTGAAGCTGGAGCTGTAATACATACTGCTCCTCGACAGCGGATAGTAATTTAGCTATTTTTAGCTTCCTCTCCTTCGCCTGGGCGCTTGTGAAAGCAATTATCTTACCCCGTGCTGCTGCTTTAAACCCGCCCCAGACTGAGAAGGGTTCAGCTGAATCTTCATTTATTTCAAAATATTCCACAATCCATGATCTAAATCCTGATACCAGGTTTGGTCTTGAAGCAAAGTACGATCCAGCTGCCATCTTGGGCGCTCCCTATCGACCCCTCCCAAAACAAGATCTAATTCGATTCTGCCATGATCGGAAAAAGGATTGCATCCAATCTGATTTTTTGAGATCTGCAGAGATCTCGATATCAAGAAAAAATCTATTCTGGATGCAGTCCGGAATCGATGAGAATAACATTTAAACAGCTCCCTCTCTACATTCCTGGAGCGCCAAGGATCCCGTAGTTGGTATTCACATACGAATGCTTCGAGAGAGCCTTTAGTCTGGGCTTCAGCTGTTTTTTTATTTTTATTTGAAGTGTCCCTTTTCAGATCTTGGATAAAATTAAAATCCCCTCCACAAATAATCTGTCCTGGGACACCTCTTAAAGCCTCATGAATTTCTTTCAGAGCAGAAACATCATCAAGAATAGGGCCGTAATAGTTCACACAATTTAGAGCTTTCCCATGAAGTTTAACTGAAACCCAAAGCCACCTCCCTTTGGAGTCCCTTTTGATCTGGAACCTCTCTTGCCCTTGTTGCTGCCGGAAACCTACGCTGCCCACAAATCTTTTGCTGACCCCCTGATCCCAGCGCGGACCCGCCCGCCTGTCTCCCGCTGCCGGCTGCTCTTTCCCACCCAGAGCGGGGCCGCCGAGAGGAGACCGGCGAGGGGCGGACTTCATTGCCCAGAGGCCCTTGAGGTGATCCGCGTCACCTGGGAGCGCCAGGAGGCGCTTAAAAACGATCTCAGATCCATCGGGAGGGGGAACCTCTCTTGCCCTTGTTGCTGCCGGAAACCTACGCTGCCCACAAATCTTTTGCTGAACCCCTGATCCCAGCGCGGACCCGCCGGCCTGTCTCCCGCTGCCTGGTTGCTCTTTCTCACCCAGAGCGGGCCGCTGAGAGGAGACCGGCGAGGGGCGGACTTCATTGCCCAGAGGCCCTTGCGGTGATCCGCGTCACCTGGGAGCGCCAGGAGGCGCTTAAAAACGACCTAAGATCCGTCTCGCGGGACGCCGGGCGAAGCCCGGGCCAAGGACAGGCTTGTTTAAGCCCGTTAAAGACCGGGTAAGACTGGACTGGGCCACTCTATTGACATTTGTCTATCTGGATCATATAACTATCATACTATCACTGCATTCTCGTTGTCTTTTAGCAATTTCCACATTAGGGTCCCACTACTTTAAGTATGTCACCTAGAGGGACTAGGAGTAACAAGGCACATCATGTTGCTCAAACAACCAGCCCAGTTTATTGCTAGGGCAAATGACGCCATTAACCAAGGCATACTTCTGTTGGAACGGAGGGTTTCACAGGATTTGACTGCGGCAAAACGCTCCTCGTTGGGGTTATTGGCGGCTGCCAAAACTCCCCTGCGCCCCCTAGAACCCGGCACACTACTGGACGATCACGCTGACTTCCATACAGTTCCAGGTATCGTGGACTTGTCAGTTTCTCTAGAGTTATCAGCCTTACAGTCACCACAGCTATCCTTGTCTCTGGAGAGAACTCCAGCTCTCTTTACTGGCCCAAGTAGGGACAATTCCATCACAACTACAATTCGGGGCTTAAGGGAGGGAGCAATACCGAAGAATAAAAAGAAACCTCAGCAAAAAAAAAATCCCGCAAAAACAGACCCATAAAACGATACAACTCAACCATCAATCTCTTCCTACCATCCAGTCCCCCAGCCAAGCTGCTCCTCCTCTACAAGAGCTAAATTCCATACCCGCAGAAACAATTAACCTTTCTACCACCACGGCCAACCTCAGTGTCAATAGTAATGTGGGTAGAGGGAGTGAAACCTGCGGTTTAAACAACCAACTATTGGCTAGATTAGGGGCATTAATTAAATCTTATATGCAACCAATTGAACTTACCCTATCAAAAATCGAAAAGCAGATAGAAACTAATAAGGGATCTGCCCCCGGCCAAACTGTGGCCCAAAAACCCAAACCCAAAAACATCAATGATGGGGTGAGAGTAACAAAACCAGCCACCACAGCAGTGGCCACACATCACAAATCTACACCTACAGTGGTGACAAATGGCCCTGCTTTAACTAAAGCTCCTGTCCCCCCCATCCACTCAGGCTCCTATTCAAACAAAGACACCAGGGATCCAAAATACCACCTATAAGACCAGGGGGAAGGGTGGTCATTCAATCCACCTACCCCCAGAAGCCACTCCTTATGTTGTCATTATGACCGGGGTCCCAGAGTTGAATATAAATTCGGAGGAACCGGGCTGGTCCCTTAGAAATAAAGTACTTCATTGGCTATCTGCCAATAGCCCCTTCCCCCCTATTCTGATAACAGAGTCACAACGGTCCGCAGAGTCCCGTGGATAGGGAAAGAGCCAAAAACTATCCAGTGCGACTGTGTCATCGTCAATTTTGAGGACCCCCACACTGTGGAGCATATTTGCTCCTGGGGTATACACCTTACATCTGACGGGATAGGCACTAAAAGACTCTCATTCTTCTATCCTCCAGTCCATCATTACAATACTGGTCCAGAATGGAACTGGACACAAGTTGGAAACTGGAATAGAAGACGCGACTGGGCTGATTGGCCGGGTTACGGGGGTAGAGACGCAGCTCCAACCTATGGATGGAGAGGCGTCCCACTGACAAACAGATATGACTGCCTGGAAATGGTGGATTGACCATTATCCGACAGTAAACAGGAATGCATTGATTCCCCCTCCCCAGGATCTAACCCGCCGGAACAACTCTATTGCTCCCCGACCTCACTCCCTACGGCTGGTACTCTATTTACAGCGGAAGGACCAACCCCAATATCCACAATAGCACAAATCTCTGTCCTAAAGAAAGACGATCATATTGCAACCCATTCTATTGCCCCACTAATACATACCCTTCCTCGCCCAGGATTTTCATCTACTGACGTCTTGTTGAACACCAGAAAGTCTACCTCTTCCACCCAGAAGCTTTCTGTACTATTCTGGAATGTAGCGGGTCTCCGTTCAAAGTTAAACATGAAACCATGGTTGGACATTGTGAACACCCACCAAATAGTCTGTTTACAGGAAACTTGGGCCATTGAACCCTTACATATTCAGGGTTACAAAACGTTCCATTCCCCAGCTTGCATTACCACTCACAGCAGATCTAAGGGAGGTTTAGTGGTGTGTGTTTCAAACAATTTACCATCAAAGAAAATAACTGTTTTATATACCACTACGAACTTTCAAATTATCATGGTTGTATTTAGTAATCGTATGTTACATCTCTTTATTAACTTCTATATCAACCTCCTCCCTGCTGAATGTGTTAAGTCTGTAACAGAAATCTCCACGGCTATAAATGAACAACGTAATAAGCACCCATTATATGTATGCTATGTGATTTTGGGGGGGGGGGTTCAATGTTCCTCTGTGTACCAACCATAAGAAAGGTATTTGTGGTCTCCTAGACGAAAATGATTGCCCACTGACTCATTTCACACACACGCTCTTAGGCAATGCCCTGAATGATAGTCTTTTTTTATTGGAAATAGATTATGGAAATGACCTAGTGGACCTATCAGCCGAATTTAAACCCACATTCCACGGTAGGGGTTTGTTAAGCACCATTGATTACATTTTATGCTCACAAGCACTAAAGGGCAAACTCCAACAGTTTAACAAAGGTACCGACACTTCAAGTGACCATTTTCCTAACAGCATCACTTTGTCAATTGACACTGACGTTTTTCATCCTACCAGGACTAGCCAACTAACTCAGCAATCATTGGCCATGGATAAAGTCAATGGCTTTTCCGTGAAATGGTCCAAAATTGACCCTGTAGTTATCACTGGCAACGTTATATCCAAAGCCCTTCCTTGGATAAATAATTGACTGGCAGAGGACTCCCCACATCAGTTGATTTTATCTAGTTTCTTGGAGATTTTAAAAGCTATAAGGGCTGAATTACTCCGCCACCATAAACCTGGTACCCAGGAATCTCTAAGGTGGTTTAATCCAGCCTGTCGAAAAGCGTTATCTGCCCTAAAAAAGGCGTTACATAATCCTAATAGAAATACAGTTGAGATAGCCAAACTTAGAAAGGACTACAAAATGGCACAACAAAATTGTAAAAAGGAACTAAAGAAAAACTTATGGGCCCAACTGCATGAGAGCTGCCTAAGTAAAGACAGCTCCCAGTTTTGGCGCGTAGTCAAATCACCTTTTTTGGCTGACGCCAAAACTCCTTAGCACCTAGATGTGGCCGTGACTGCTGTTGAGTGGGTGACCCATTTTTCAAAATTTTTTGGGGGCTTCCCAGTTGATACCACAAAAACGGTCAAGCTAGTAAATGATCCTACCAAGGTACAAGTATATCCCATCGAACTTCATTTTAGCCTAAGTGAGGTCATTTACGCCTTAATGTCCTCCAAAACCGGGAAGGCGCCTGGTCCCGATGGAGTCCCACTTGATATTTGTGTAAATAATATAGAACTATGGTCCCCCATCGTCGTCCAGGTGATGGCGGCAGTCTCCAAAATTGGCCTAATAGACTCCTGGTCCTCTTCCATCTTGCTCCCTATCTACAAAAAGGGGGATCGCAACAATCCAGCCTGCTACAGGCCCATTTCCCTCCTGGACTCCCTGGGGAAAGTTGCACGGCGTCTGATCCTGGAACGTCTCCAAGACTGGGCGTCGGGGAATAACATCTTGACCGACCTCCAGTATGGATTTCAGGAGGGACTTGGCACCGTCGAACAGGCATTAAACCTAACCCTATTAATAGGTAAATATGCTGGGGCTAAAGGTGGTAATTTATACTTAGTGTATGTTGACCTCAGCGCAGCATTCAACTGCGTGATCCACTCTAGGCTCTGGTCCATTCTCAGTGAACTGGGGGTTGATCCTCCCCTCATTAAATTCCTTCGTGAGCTCTATTCTGACGCCACAGCGTGCGTGAGATACGGGATTGGCGGTGAATTAACGCCCTCATTCTCAGTAAAGAAGGGAGTTAGACAGGGCTGCGTCCTGGCCCCTTTCTTGTTTAACCTCTATACCAACGGGCTGGAATTGGCCATGTTAGAAAGGAGCCAGGACCTTCCATCCATCAACCATCGCCCTATTCCCGCTTTACTTTACGCGGATGACTCCGTCATTTTAGAAAGGACACTAATCCAGCTGTAAAAACAACTGGATAAATATTGCCAGTTCATGCTCTCTCTGGGGTTAAAAGTTAACAAAAGTAAGACCTTTGTCATGCACATTGGTCCTAAGGCAAAGAACCCCAAGCCCGTTTTCATAGAACTAGTTAGGTTGGAACGTGCCAGGGAATATCCTTATTTAGGCATTTTAATGGACGGCCAGTTACCGTGGAAGCCAGCAGTGGCAAGCAAAAAAATGCTCTTCCAGAGAGCAACTTCAGCTCTTGTTTCTTTTTCAAGAAAACTGGGTAAACCAGCCCCAAATGAGTTGCTTAAAATTTATCACGTAACATTTATCACGCAAAATGTCACAGCGTAGCAACCTATGGCGCTGGCGTCTGGGGCTACGTTCCCGTAGACGATCTACAAATGGTCCAAAACGGGTTCTTAAAATACATTCTGGCACTTCCCCAAAGTGCTCCAATATACGGTTCCCATATCGAGCTAGGTATCGATTACATAACTGACAACATCAGATGCCAGCCGATTCTCTTATGGCACCGTATTTGGAATAAACCCCAATGCCACTTAACCCGTTCTCTAATACAAGACTGCTTATCCTTGGCGAGTTGGAAAAAAATACCTTGGTTATTGTACGTTTCCAACTTTCTAAAGGATTTGAACTGCACATCTTACTTCATTGAACCTTCTTCAACATCTGACATCAGTGGAAGGGCGTTGAAAAATCTCTGTCTAAACCATCTGAGAGATCTACGCCTTTCCCATGAAGTATCAAAGCCAACAAATGTGCAGATCCTAATGGTCCAAACTTCCCCTGGTATCCAGCCTTATTTAACATTCTTTTTATCTAACCACCAAAAATTTGTTCTAACTAGGTTTCTTTTTTCCGCCTTGTTACCTTCCCCAAAGAGTTAAACTGGTCACACGACCTGGCAAAATGTCCGTGTGATGGTGTATCATCTCAATCGACCATCCACCTAACTTTGTTCTGTCGCTATTATGAGCAATCTCACAAGCGCTGGATCATCCCACTTCTTCGATCAATGGGGTTGAGAACTTGTCGGCCAGCTTACCTGGCACTTCAGCTGCTAGACTCACAACATGTAGCCAAATGTGTAGCTCTTTTTCTAAAATCATGTTTGAAAATACGCTGTAAAATTGGGTTACCGTCTCCTTGAACTGATGTTTAATTGATTAACTTGTAAATCAGGTTTTTACCTAATGTTTTTAGTTCAAATCTGTTTTATTTTGAACACAGCGTTAAGCCTACAACCTCGTGCCGAGGCCGGCCGCGTATATGAGAACTCTCGTGTTTCAGTGCCAGCGTGGACAGGGAAGGAACTTCAACACAGCGCCTTGCCTACAACCCTCCATGGAGGGCCGGCCGCGTGGCTTAGGGGTGCATTGCGCAGAGAGATGTCACAGGTGAGAGTATGTCCGCTTTTGCGAGGAAGGCGTGGGGCGTACAACTAGCCCAGCTGTCATAAACTGCCCAACGGGGCACAACTGTCTCACAGAGAGACGAGGGCCAGAGCGACAAGTAGGAGAAAAGGAAGTAGGAGAGGCGAAGGAGCCTGAGGGTAGGCAGAGAAAGAGAGAGAGGGTGGTGGGTACGCGCAGCCTGTTGGTGAGCAAAGCGCAGGGAGGCGTGTGTGGTAGCATTAGCATCTGTAGTGTGCATGGTGATCAAGGACACAGCCTGACCGGGTCCGCAGGGACAAGTGCATCCTCGAAGAGGTGCAGAGCGCGGAGTCTAGGGGGCATATGTCGCGCGTATTCTATAGAGCAGAGGTGCCGCACTAAGGGTTCCCAAACCGCCTTGAAGCGTGTGTCCCGCGCCTGCAACCTTGCCGTGAGTAGCTCCATCGCCAGGACCTGCCAGAGGCGCACAAACCAGGAAGCTATGGGTGGCGCCTCTGTTCGCTTCCAGTATAGGGCGATGAGCTGCTTAGCTGCACCCAGCATTTGGAGCGTAAGGATCCAGTCGCTGCGGGTAAGCGCCTTGAGCGCGGTAGGTTGGATGCCGAGGAGGATTGTGTGCACTTCCTCAGGCAGGGGGAACCCCAGCACCCCTTTGATGTGGCTAAGCACCTCCTTCCAGAAAACTGCCAGGGTCGGACACGTCCACCATATATGCACAAAGTCACCAGTCGCAGAGTCACATCTCCAACACGTCGGCGAAGCGGTGGGAAACATTTTGCTAAGACGTAGAGGGGTGTAGTACCATTGCGTGAGCAGCTTATAGGCGTTTTTCCTCTGTGGGATGCTACGGTACACCTTGGGTATATCCCGCCACAGTCTGTTCCATTGGGGGAAGTCAATGTCTTTTCCCGACGCCAATTGCCATTGTCTCTGATAGGGGTGCGCAGGCGTCGAGGTAGGGTGTTGCAGTATGTAGTATATTTGCGAAATTAGCCTCCTCAGCCCCCCAAGGGAGCGTGCCAACTTCTCGAAGGGCGTATATGCCCGGGTGGCCGCTTGATACATGTCGTCGCTCGCGGTCCAGTGGCGCAGCTGAGCGTGCAGCAAGCCAGCCATCTTAGGCACCCTAAATTCCTCCCTGCAGTCCTTCCAAGTCTTGGGCGAGCCCCCAAGGAAAAGGTCCCCAATTACTCTGCAGTCCCCTTGTGTCCATTTGTCAAACGCCCGAGTCTGATGGGCCGGGGGAAACTGTGGGTTCCTGGCTATCGGGGTGTGTGGGGCTGGGAACGTGGTGAGACCTCTAGACACAGCTATGCTATCCCAGATGTCCAGAACCGTTTTTGTGGGGACTGCAAGGTATGCACTTCTGGAGCGTGCTGCCCGCGGGAGCCAGGGCAGATCCCATATGGTACGCCCTGTGACCGCTCGATCCATGTGGAACCAATGCTTGTCACTTTCACGTGCGCCCCACTCTACCACAAAGCGGAGGTGTGCAGCCCAGTAATAGTGCACCAAGTTGGGACACGCCAGGCCACCTCTATCCTTCGGTTCCATGAGAACCTTCTGCCAAAATAGGGGGCGCCTCCCGCCCCAGATAAAGGACGTGAGCTCGCGTTGAAGGCTCCGAATGCAGTGGAGCGGGATAGGGGTGGTTAGGCATTGGAACAGGTATAGAATTCTAGGGAGGATCGACATCTTAACCGCGTTAAGGCGTCCCAGCCATGAGATCATCAGAGGCTTCCACTTCCGAAGGTCCTCTAACACCACTTTGCGACACTCCGTCCAGTTTACCGAGGAGCAGGAATCTAAGTGGGGGGTGGGTAAGGCCCAAGTACCTGATGTGGTTCTCCGCCCATTGATAGGGTACAGCCTTCTTCAGGGATGGGATGTCCTCCGCAGGTACAGTGAGGTTGAGCGCCCAAGATTTAGTGTGATTTATTTTAAGGCCCGACGCTTGTTCAAATAGGCAAAGCACCTCGTGGACCGCTGGGAGGGATTCACGAGGGTGCGTAAGGGTGAGGATCAGGTCGTCCGCGAATAGCGCCACCTTGTTGTCCCTCCCCCCATGGGCTATTCCATGTATTCTAGGGTCGCGCCTTATCAGTGCTGCAAGGGGTTCCACTGCAAGGGCGAACATGAGCGGCGAAAGTGGGCAACCCTGCCTCGTGCCTCTGTGGATCATCAGCGGTGGCGTTAATTGACCATTCACCCTGATTCTGGCCTTTCGTCCTAGGTGTGGGGCCATAATGCTCGCTATCATTTTGGGGCCTAGACCCAGTTTCTGGAGGACTCCTTTCAGGAAGGCCCAGTCCACCCGGTCAAAGGCCTTCTCCGCGTCGAGCGAGAGAAGGCAGGCTGGAATGTCCCAGTGCCGCACCTTGCCCACCAAGTGTGCCAGTCTGCGCACATTATCGGCCCCCTACCGGTCCCGGATGAACCCCACCTGGTCCGGGTTCACCAGACCCGGCATGTAAGGGTCAAGTCGCTTAGCCAGTATCTTGGTATAGATCTTCAGGTCAGTGTTTAGGAGGGCGATGGGCGGTAGGAGGGACAGAGCGCAAGGTCCTTCCCCGGCTTCGGTATCAATGCAATCTCCACCATTCCCATATCAGGGGACGGACCAGATGTGTCTGAGAAAGAGTGGAACAGCCTCAGCAAATGGGGGCGAAGTTGAGTCTGAAAGATTCGGTAGAAAGTCAGTGGCAAGCCATCTGGCCCCGGAGTTTTCCCGGCGGGGAGATCTTTAAGAGCCGCAGAGACCTCATCCTCCAGTATGGGTTCTTCCAGCTCCATCGCGCATACCGGCGGTAACGGTGTCCCCTCGTACTCAGCGAGGACGGCCGCTCGCGCCTCCTCTGACGTGGATTTGCCCGCGTACAGGGAGGTATAGTAGGCTACAAAGGCATCCTGTTTGGCTCTTTCTGTGACGGCACTAGTACCATCCTGGCGTCGTACAGTAGCAATATGGGCTCTGGCTGCTCTCGCCCTCAGTCTTCCCGCTAGCAGGTGTCCCACCTTGTCCCCCCCTCATAGTATTTTCATTTGAGCGCTAGTAGGGAGTGCTCCACCTTGTTGGTGCGTAGGAGGCGAAGTTGTCCCCTAAGGTTCGCCAACTTCCTCCTGGAAGCCAGGGAAGGTCGGTCCTTGTCCTGCGCCTCCGCGCGTTTGATCTCACCCGCTAGGTCGGCCTCCAGTTTATAGGCCGCCCGTCTTCTCGCTATCGCCAGGGAGGTAATGTGACCCCGTATGGTGGCCTTAAAGGCATCCCACACTACCGGGAACGGCGTTTCCGAGATATCGTTGATAGCGAAGTACGAGTCTATGGCTTCTCGGATGCTGTTAACATCCTCTGGGTCTCGAAGGACGCTCTGCGGGAGGGTCCATCTACGTTCCCGGGGAGCTTGCGCCAGGGGATCCTGCAGAATCAGCTCGACATGCGCGTGGTCCGACAGCGAGATATCCGATATGGCAACCTTCAGCGTGTCCCGCATCAGGTCTAGAGAGATAAAGAAGTGGTCGATGCGCGAGTAGGTGCGGTGGGAGTGCGAGTAGAAGGTGTAGTTGCGTATCCCCGGGTTATGGTAGCGCCACGCATCGATGAGTCCTAGGTCCGTAATCTGCTCCCTTAGTCTATGTCTGGGTCCCATACTAGATTGAAGTCCCCGCCTAGTATTGTGCGCGGTTCGCCGGTCCGAAACTGTTCCCGTAGGAGCGACTGGAGATATTTATCTTGCGACTGGTTGGGTACATATACATTACCTAGCGTGAACTGCATCCCTCCCACCTGTACCGTGGCCCGAAGGAAGCACCCATCCCCACTCTTGTAGGGTTTTGTGGATCCCCGCCTAAAGCCAGCTCTGCACAGAATCGCCACCACCGCTGTTTTAGTGTCAGCCGAGGCCCAGAATTGTGTGGGGTATCTGGGATGTGCCGTGCGTCTAGTGTCCCCCCGCAAAAGATGTGTCTCCTGAAGGAAGACAATGTCAGGGGAATAATGGAGAAGGTAGCGCCATACCTGATTCCGCTTGTTGGGGGAGTTAAGGCCTCTAACATTAAGCGTCAGGACCTTTAGGGGTGTAGGGACATTCACCGCCATGACACTAAGGGGGTTGGAGCCACCTCATCACCCAACATCTCCCAACCCATGGAGCGGAGGGGGTCAGCCTTCCCCACCCACTGCAGGCGCGCAGGCATCACTGATAATCTCCGAACCACCACTCTACACCAAGAGAGAAGAGGTCTAGTACAGAAAAGGCTCAGACGAGAAGTAGGAAGAATAGTACAAGTAGGAAAAAAAAGGTACATAGAGGGTATATAACCACAACAGGCCAACGTGGCCGTAGAATAATGTCCCAGGTTCCGGGCATCCTCTACCCGAGGGTTCGGATGGACTCAGGAATGTCACTTCCTAAGTGACAAAGAAGGGGGTGTTCTGCTAGAAGGGTGGATCTCGGTTGCCCCGAGGCCCGTCTGCCCCGCTGCCCAGGGCGGATTCGGGGGTCGTTAACACAAGTTCAGCGCAAAGGTAGTCGTGGCTCATCAATCGGCTTAGAGGCGCCAGGCCCCATCGGTGAGGAGACCACTCCCGGACTGTAGGACCTCCGGGACCGACCCTCATGGTCCCCTCCAAGGGAGAAGCTGCATCCCACGCCGCTCCCCCTCAGCCCCTTTTCCCGCTGGCGACTCATCGAGGCCGCCACCAGTGCCCAGCTGACCCCACTCCTTGGGGTGGCAAGTTCAATTCAGGGGCCGCACTCCGCCCGCGATGTCTGGGGGTGCAGTCTCATAGGGGTCGCAGTAGTGTGGGAGTCGTCTTATCGTCTTTCAGGGGGCACCAAGCCACGATAATTGTCCAATACAATAACGGGAATTGGGGCGGTGGTCTCCTCGCTGGCCGTTGATTACCTAAGGTCGGGTGTCAGTCCTCTGCAGTTCACGGTGTGCGGGGCTTCGTGGGTTGCCCCTCGCGGTCATCTTCAAGGGAGCGAATGTGTTCAATGATATCTCGCTTGGCCTGTGACGTGGAGCAGGCATCCACTGGGGGTGTTCGGCGACGGCGAGTCACCGTGGTCCAGTCCGGCCGGGCCGGGATCCTCTCTTGGCGCTTGGGGCGGGAGGGGCTGCGCTCCGGGGATTCCAAGAGTCCAAGTAGTTGTGCCGCCTCGCGGTAGGAGCGGATGGCTCTGCGCTTGTCTTCCCAGCGAAAGATGAGGGCAAAGGGATGTCCCCACTGGTAGGGTATGTCGAGAGCCCGCAGCTTCTCTGTCACCGGGCGGAAGACCTTCCTTCTGTGCAGCGTGTTGGGGGCCAGGTCTTGAAAGATTTGGATCTTGTGCCCTCCGTAGCGTAGGTCCTGCTTGTCCCTCGCCGCTTTCAGTATGGCCTCTTTCTCCGTGAAGTAGTGCACTCGGGTTATAATGTCCGGGAGGAGGCCCGTCCTACCTCCCGCACCGAAGATCCGGTGGGCACGGTCCAAGAGCGCGGGGGGGCGTCTTCATTTCCCCACACCTCGTGTAGGAGTAGGGCCACATAGGCCATGGTGTCAGTCCCCTCTTCCCCGAGTGGCACGCCCCGGATACCGAGGTTGTTGCGGCGCCCCCTATTTTCAAGGTGCTCCTGCTTGATCTGGAGCTCAATGTTTTGCTCCTCTAGGGTCGCAACTCTCTGCCACAGCTGCTCCATATCTTCCGTGCGCGTATCGACGGTTTTCTCGAGTCCGTCAACCCTGTCTCCCAGCTCGGTCACTTCTTTGCGCAGCTCTTTGACGCACGATTGCACCTACAATCTCAGGGACCCTATCTCCAATTTTAGGTCTGCCATGAAGTATGACATGAAGGCCTGGGTCAACGGAGGGGAGGAAGCAAGAGGCGGCGGCGCCTCCTCCGTCGGCGCTGATGCTCCCGCTTTGCCCCACATGGCAACCACCGAAGTGTCCTTGGACGCCGACGCCGAGTCCGCCTTGCCACCTCTGCCGCGGGTCATTGTTAGTCCGGAGCGCAGGGCCCAGCCACCCAGAGCGTCGCCCGTCTCAGTGGGCACGAGTCCTCGATGGCGCTGCAGTAGCTTGGGGACAGTTCAGTAGACCACCAGTAGTCTCCTCTCCTCCCGGGCACCCACTCACTTGCAGACCCGCTTCGTCCAAGGGATGGGGTGGGGCCCGTGTCCTCAACAGGCCATACAGGGGCACCAATGCGTGTGTGGATCGCTATGGGGGCCAGCTCCCCCCTCGAGCCAAGAACGCTGCGCCACTCACCCCCGTGGCACGTTGCGGCCTCTCACGGGGGCTGCCGAGGTGCATCCCGCTCCCCCACCACGGTCGTTCCTCCCGGGGGGGCAAAGGAGCTGCGCACAGATCACCCCAGGGCCCCAGTGCAAGTGGAGGGGTACTCACGCAGCTGCAGTCGTTCCTTCCCCTCGTACCAGGTCGGCCAGCCAGGCCGCGGGTGCGCGGGCACCAGCGGATGAAGCAGCCCGCCCAGCCAGCCGACAGCAAAGTTCTCTCCAGGCAGGGGGGCCGCCGGCAAGGGGAGTACCGCGGGAGCCGCCTCTGCAGCCACTCGGTCAGCGTCGCTTCCTCCGGGGTCCTCTCTGAGGCGGGGGGTGGAGGATCCGGTCCAGCGTGTGTGCCCAGGCAAGGGTAGCAGGGCCGGGCAGCGGCCAGCGAGCACCCCTCAAGGCAGGGCTCCATCGCACTCACCGGGAGCCCCGACGGGCAGCTGGGTCAGGCACCCGGGCCAGTGGTGCCGGTGGGAGCAGTAAAGATGGCGGCTGTGACACAGTCCGGGGACGCGAAATGGCGGGCAGCACCTGCGGCAGGCCTAGTCTTGATGCAGTAGCCCAAGGCGCCGCCGGGGCATCTGGCGGCAGGTAGAGTGGGTTGCGGAGGGGACAGGTCACTGGGGCGCCCCCGCGGCAGCCCGTGATCTTATGGCAGGGTCCCCAGGCAGTGGGTCAGCCGGCGGTTTTCCTGCGTCGAACGCGGCCTTGCGCCTCCTCAAGAGCCGGGCCCTCGCGTAGGGCCGGCAGCCGAGCGACCCCAACACCCCTGCCCGGGGGTCGTCCCGACACCGGCAGCTCCGCCCTCTCTCTCGGCCGGCCTCAACACGCTTAGTCCGCGTACAGGGGTACACCTCCGGAGGTCCGCTGGTGGCTCCGATCACCCCCTCAGCGTTGTGGGCCGCCCGCAGGGGGAGTGAGACCGAGGCCCCGGCCTCCAGGCGCGGTGAAGAAATGGCGGCGGTGCACCGGCAGCGGAGCGTCAAGGTTTCAGGCGCCCTCAGCTGGGTCTCTCGCACCAAAGCGGCCGCTCCGAGGATCGCCTCACGTCCAGGGCCCAGGCAGGAGACGGGGTCCCCCAAGTAGCCCCCCGAATGTCACTTTAGAGAGCTTATTAAGGCAGCGGGGCAGCGGAGCTCACTCGAGGTGCGCCCGTTCACATCGTCGCCTTAGCCACGCCCTCCACCTAATGTTTTTAAACAACACTTTGTTTTTATCTGTACTATAATACTGTGTTTTAAACAATCCACTGGATTTTTATGATGTACTTTTTATGATTTAACGGAATGTTAATCGAATAAAAGTTTTTGAAAGATCTGGATAAACTCCCAGGGTAGATTCCTAGAGAAATAAATTGCGACACCTCTCTGGGCAACCCCTGCAGATGAAAAAACACCTTGACTAAAATATCTCGGAATAAACAATTTAGGGTCATTCATTTTCAGGTGTGTCTCTTGAAAGTAGACCACCTGAGGATTCAATGAGATTACCCACTTCAAGAGAGCCCCATACTTTTGTCTGTTCAACATACCGTTAGCATTAATTTACAGGATCTTACATACATCAAGATTCATCTTGAGAGAAATTTCTTGTCCTTGTTAAGTACCTAATGCTAAAAAAAACAACTGTTACATCCATTACCTATGTTCCTTTTTACTGCATTTCCCCCCCCCCTTGGCCCACCCAACGCAGGAATGTGGAAACCCCCTGCACTTCCATGCTGACCACATTCCTCCCTCCCTTCCTTCTCAACTGGGTGTCTTCTCCCTACACCCTTAGTGACCCATCTAACTGGACCCACCCCGTTTTTTATAATATTTCTTATAAAGCGCTAGTTCACCCTGTGCCTTTGCTCACTTTTTTTTTTCCTGCAAGATACCATGAGAAGACATAAAAACATTGCACAAAGAAGGGGAAAAAAGGCAAAAACACAACAAAAAAAAATTCCTTCCCCACCTTTTCACTCCCTACCCCCTGAGGAAATCTCCTTCAAAAGAGATTGCGCCTCATCTAGATCCGAAAATAAAAAAAACTTTCCCTTGACCAGAACTTTCAGCTTCGACTGCTGAGCAATCGAAGCTTGGGCACCGTTTGCTTTGAATAACTGCAGAAGTTTTACAAATTCTTTCCTTCTTTTTGCTGCTGCCGCTGTCATATCGGAAAAGATCCTACATTTTATAGTTTCAGTCACAGCAAATTGGCGTTGTTGATAGGCTTTTGAAAGAATCCTCTCCTTGATCCTGTAGTCCGCAAAGTTCAGTAAAATAGTTCTTGAGAATGTTGAATTTGCGAAACGCTGTGCCGGGACTCGATGGGCCCTAGTTATAGTCAGGTCTCCCTCAAACTCAGGTAAAACTGCTTTCTGGATGAAGGAATTAACCCACTGGACAGTATCAGAGCCTTCTGTTCCTTCCGGAACCCCCACAATCCTTAAGTTCGATCTTCGTGAGTGGTTTTCGAGCTCCTCCAGCTTGTTCCCCATAAAGATCCTCTTCTTTGCTGCCTCCTTAGCCTCCCCCATATCTAGATTCATATGATCCTCGAGGACAGAGATCCTCCCCTCTGCCACTTGAACTCTGATCGGGAGCACCGTGGATAACTCTTCCAATTTATCCATCCTGGCATGGAGAGCAGCTATCTCGATTTGTTGGTTGTTCTTTATTTCCCGGATTTTGTCCAGGATCAGGTTTAACATTTCGCGAATATCTAACTGAAATCTTGCTTCCGAACTGGGTAGACTAGAGTCTTCTGTCTCTTCCACTCCAGATACTTTGTTTTGTTGAGTCTCCCCTTCCATAGTTATCTCCTTTGTTGCTATGTGGGGGGTTTGCGGTGTAGATATCAATAAAGCCTCAGATCTTTGATCATCACCCTCCCTTAGAGCAGAGTCTCTGAGGTCAACAATGTCAATAGAGACAATAGAAGACTGTGAAGGAGGTGGCGGGAGAGATTTCGGGGTGTTTTTTTTTTAGCAAATAGAGGGAAGTCCCTCAGTTCCTTTCCTCCACCACCACTCTTCCTCTTTTCCTCTGCTGCCTGAGATGGAGCTAAGACCGAGACCTGGGCAGGGGTAGGAGTGGGATTCTGCGCTTGAGCCCCTGCCTCGGGTTGATCCACAGTATCCAAACTTTTACACCCCTCTATGGCGACTTTCCTGTGCCCTTCGTCTTGCAGGGAGGGAGAGGGGGGGGATAATTTATCCTCCGAGGATGCCAGCGTAGTGTCTTCAGCTGAGTTCTCCTCTCTAATCCTGTCTTTTCTTTTCTCTTCTTTTGCTGCCTTGCGTGCAGCTTTTCTGGCTTGAGCAAGTCGAGTCCTTGCCTTTGAACGAGCGGCCATTTCAACTTTGCTTAATTTTACTGCGTCTTCTCCCTCCTTCATGGGCTTACCCATTGTGGCCTCTCCTTTTATTTTTCTCTTTCTCCCCCTTCTCTCCTTCACCCCCAAATTCCAAGGTTATTTCAAAGTTATTTCAGCTTTTGGCAAGAAAAAAAAAAATCCGCTCCGGGTTTTGATAAGTTCCGGGTGATGCACCCTGGTCCTGGTCCTGAAATCTGTTGCTATAGCAGGCTCAGGGGGCGGCTAATGTCCATCAACAATCCACAGTCTGCAAGTAGCTGCCACCCCAAACAGCCCAAACAGCCGCTCACTTTTGAAGGCAGAAGGTAAAAGAAATACGCTTGAACTGATCGCCAACAGCGCACCTGGTACCTGCTATTGCGAGGCACCTCCTGTAGAACACACACTCCACTCCACAATCCATCCAGACAAACGTGGTGACAAAAACTGCAGCAGCAGCCTTCTCGGCGTTTATTTTCAACCTCCGCCCGATGTCCGATGTCCGATGCCTTTTCCGAAAAATTACTGTAATTAGCCTCAAGGCAGGGAGCTCCGGTCCAGAGCAGCTAGCGTCCCGCCATCGCCATTACGAGGGTGGAGTCCAGGTTCCAGGTCACGGGAGACTACGCAGAGGCGTGGTTCTCTGCAGCCTCCATCGACATTGGAGGGAATTCATTGGCTGATGAAGCCTCAAAGGCAGCTTTGCTAACAGCTTCCGTAGCTGCAATCACTCGTTCAAAAAAAAAAAAAATAGACGGCGAAATAATGCAAGCTGTCAATGCTTCAATCAAAGACAGTGGTAAAACATTACTCATACATAACTGATGCAAATAATGTTACTTTTGCTCGAATCCCTGGAGTGGGGGATAGAGTAATTCCAAACATGGAACATAGATTAGGACTAATCTTAGCTGCACATGAAGGGCTCGCTTCTGCACACGCAGGTATTTCTGCAAAAGTGTCATTATTAAAACAGAGATACTGGTGCATGAGGAAACAGGCCAGAAACTATGTTTTGGAATGTGAAATCTGCCAAAAAATGAAAGTTTCTACAGTGAAACGTCCTGTGCAGACTACCCTGTTAATATCAGATAAACCATTAGTTTGTGTTGCCCTAGATCACTGCGGTCTCTTACAGAGCGATGGTAACTATAAATATATCATGTTCGCAGTGGATTCATGCTCAAGATTCATTTGGATGTGGCCTCAGCGCTCGGCTGACGCCCAAACTGTTATAAAAGACTTGCGAGTCTTTATTGGCACATGCGCTGTCGGCACGCTACATTATGACCAGGGTCCTGCATATACCTCAAAAGCTTACAAGGAGTCCATTGCCAATCTGGGAGTTGCATTGCGGTATTCTAGTCCATTCCATCCTGAGGGAAATTTGGTTGTGGAGAGAAAAAACCGGGACATAAAACAATCTATAACAGCTAGGGTATTAGGCTTGTTTGACGGGTGGATCAAACATCTAATAAGTGTCCAACGTAGTCTTAACAATCTGCCAAGAAGTTCTCTAGGGGGAATCACTCCATATGAAATCCTTTTTGGAACTAGAATGATTGTCCAGGACTTTGATCATCACACTTCTGTGGTAGAACTAAAACATTTTGATCTCAAAGACCGTTTGGCTGTTTTGCAGGACTTAAATGAAATAAGAAGAAGCCAAAGCAACGTATTCCTGAAGCCAACGGCCACTGATGAGTAACCACCCATCCCAGCAAGGCCTGCCTGGATTCCAAAAATTGGGGATCTAATCAGAGAATAGATCGCGGACAAGAAGGAATTTGGGCCTTCTTACAGACAACCAGTACCTGTGCTAGCAATCCACGGATCAAGAACAGTGTTACTGCTGCCCCTTGCTGGAAGAAAGGAGAACAGGTTCGTTTCCATCGACCTGGTCAAACCACATCATTTGGCCAATCATAAGTAGTAGGCCAAGTGGACTACAAAGATGTAGCAGACGCCCGAATCTGGCTACAATCCAAGAGGTTGAAACTGAGGGACTCATCACCTTTGAAGAATCTGCAGTGTGAAAAGAAGGACTATGCAACAAAGCCATGGAACTTGTGCCTCTTGAGACCCAAATAACAGTTCGTCAAGAAACGTCTGTCTACAATAAAATAGCATCTAACTATACTAATATGACAAGTGAACAAGTGGTTCCAGCAAGCTCATTGAATCCTGAAGCAATCCCGACAATTGACAGAACAGGCTCTGGCTAATTCATTAACTTTGATACGTTTTCTGAGGATCCCAGTGAACCTGAAACAACGCCAGCTAAAATAACTTTTAAAGAACAAGCAAAATAACTTTTTAATCAACTGAAAAATACATATCTTGTTTCACCATGGATTGAACTATGGATTGTGTTAGGTGTACCTTTTCTTAATAATAATAATAATAAGGAAGTTTATAGAGCGCCTGGTTACGCACACCGGCGTGTCCCCGGGCTATGGGGAGTATCAACGACAAGCCCCCCTCTATGCTCAAGCGCCTGATTATTGTAAAAACAGATGCGTTTTAAGCTTTCCTCTGAACCTGGCCTCCGAGGGTTCCAGACGAAGCTCCAGCGGGAGTTTATTCCAGCTCCCTGCTGCTAGGAGCCGGAAAGATCTACCCCCCATGTGGGCCTTGTTGATTTTGGGGATCATTAACAGGCCAATTCCGGAATATCTAAGAGACCGTACAGGCCTGTAGGGCGCAATGAGGCTCTGTAGAGGCCTGGGTGCTTTGCCCCCAATAATACGATGACAAGTGCTGAGGGCCTTATACACGATTCTTTTCCTAACCGGAAGCCAGTGAAGAGGCTCCAAGGCGGCCTTCGAGGCAGCTCTTCTGGGAAGCCTAAAGACCAGCCGGGCAGCGGCATTTTGTAGCACCTGCAGATGATCCAGACTCCTAACCGTAGGACCTAGATATAGGAGATTGCCATAGTCTAGTCGTGAGGTAACAAGGGCGTGCACCAGCGTCCATCTAGCATCAGTTGGAAGGAGGTCCAAGATCTTCCGTAGACCTTTCAGGATACCAAAGCACACCCCAACCACACGACCTATCTGTGGTGCCAAGGTTAAGTTTGAATTGATCCACACGCCCAGGTTCTTGGCCTGCTGGCATGGCGTGGGAACAGGTCCTAGACAGGGCGGCCACCATGCCGAGAACCACACAGACGTGCCCGCCCCCCCCCCCCCCCCCCACCACGAGCACCTCTGTTTTGCTGCCATTCAATTTCAGGCAGTTGTTAGACATTCAGGAGGCAAGCTCCAGCATGCAGGCACTGAAATTGGGTGCCGCCAGGTCGGTTGCCCGTGACAGTGAGATGACCAGCAGTGGTGGAAATGCCTCATGTCCATTTTGCCCGAATTCCAAGGAAACAATTAGCCACCTGCTCTTCGGATGCCAAGCATACTCTTCTCCGCGGAGAGCATGGTTACGGCCAATGGCTAAAATGTTGGGAACTCTGAATGGACTACTGGCCCTTAGAATTATTTGCACAAACCCCAGCCCTTTAATATATATAGCAGCGGCCACATTTTTAGGATGGGCATGGGTCATCAGAAGTAAATGTCTAAATGGAAAAGTCATCCTATGATTAATTTTATGATCTTTGATGTATTCAGTCTTGATGAAATCTTTTTATCCTGATGAATTTAAGCATTTGTAGTATTTCTGTGTAAATTTTATCTCTATTTTTATCGCATGAATTGTTTTAAATGTATTGCTTTTATGACAATTGTCGATTAAAGCTTGTTTGACTGACTGACTGACCAGCTGTGTGTCATCAGCATACCACACGATTCGCATACCGTAGCCCTCCACAATACTCACCACTGGGGAGACATAAAGATTAAATAGAGTCGGACTCAGGGCCGAGCCCTGCGGCACCCCCTGATCCAGGTTGATTGGTCTAGAATAGTACTCTCCCTGTCTAACCTGGAATCCCCGATTCTTCAGGAAGGACTGAATCCACTTCAGCGCCGCCTCTGAGACCCCACCCCTATTCAGACACTGCAGCAAGGTGAAATGTGCTACAGTGTCGAAGGCTGCGCTCAGGTCAAGAAGGATAAGGGCCATAGTCTGTCCCTCATCTACCCCTTGTCTGATGGTCTCTACGGCCATCAGCAGCGCTGACTCTGTTGAGTGGAGAGATCGAAACCCAAACTGAGTCGGGTGGAGTAAGTTGGCTTCCTCCACTTAGGCCATAAGTTGGGAATTAACAGGCTTCTCTGCCACTTTGGCTAGGTACGGTAGCAGGGAGATAGGACGGAGGTTATCTAACTTCTCCCAGCTGATATTGTTTTTTTTTGGAGTGGGAGTACCACTGCCTGCTTCCATCTTTCAGGCACCGTGTGAGTCCTGAATGATACGTCTAAAAGGTATCTAATATAGGGTTCAAGGATATCGAGGCTTTCTATGAGCAGTTTCGGCGAGGCAGGGTCCCTAGGAGACCCTGACTTGATCGAACTACAGATCTGCCGTAGTGCCTCATGGGGCGGGGTGACAAAATTCTCCAGCCTATGAGCTCCCTCATCCTCCCGCTTGATCTTCCACTTTGGTTGACTCTAGTATTTACCTCGGGACTGCTGATCAATGGGAGATATAGTAAAAAGGACACAGCAAGTAAGACCATCAACTTACTCCGCAAACCACACAAATCATCCCATCATGAAGAAAGAGACTTGTCATCAGTGAACATCACAGCCGCTCCTATACCTGGTGGTATTGCTTGGGACAGAACTAATTATGACATCTTTGGTCCTGCAGAGCTGTTGACGATCCACACCAATTCAAGGTTTCCTTGAGTGACTTTGTTTCATCCCGCACCTTTTCTGATGGTTGGGACTTTCAGACTGTTAATAATATGATGTCAGACTTAGAAATGTCTGCAAAATTTACAAATCATGAATACTTAGAAGGTTCATCAGATTATGAACAAATGTACTGTTATAATCACTATAGTCATGATTTCTTGCATAAATCTGCAAAACCTAGAAATGTACTGAAATTTAACCAATGAGAACATTGTCCTATGCCACCGAAGGGTAGCTCAAAAACATTTTATGACAAATGTCCATACTTTTTAGGTTTTAATGTTTCAAATCCAGAATCCTGTTACTTTAGAAATGTAAATGGGACAGGTATGAAGAGTATGCTGACTAATGCTAAGCGAATGTATTCTGCGGCCTTTTATGCTTAACTGTCTACTTTCGGCTTTGACTTTTGGAAAGACAGCATTCAGACAAAAACTGTCTGGGGCACAACAGACTGGCAGGTGCAGGGATTAGAAGCTTTATTTAGAGCCTGCATTATCCCAGAACAAATAATGTTTTTGAATGACACTGCTCAACAGACATCTTGTCTTGGATTAGCTAAGATAAAAGATTTAAACAAAACGTCCATACCTACACCTACACCGAATAGTAATAACACTACAGAAGGGGTGGTCAACGTACATACTAATTTGCTTCACAACAGAACAGATCCTGATTGGGAAAAATGGTTAATCTGGCCCACAGGCACAAACAACTGTCAAGATAGATTCCTGAATAAGACACAAGGGTCCACATACACTAGACCAGATCCAAGATATGTCCAGAGACAACATGCAGGGATAGTAACATCACGCAGTGTGGGAAAACTATACCTTGAGTGGCTACAAAAATCTACACTAAAGGAAGTAAAACAACACTTATCTTTACTTAAATATGGTGTTGATCTGAGGGACTTTTTACAAGGATCTACTAAACCGATTCATAAACGTTTTATATACGCCAGTATCTATGCTCTTTATAATGAAGGGTGGAAGACTACACAAGCAGAGACTGCAGAATGAATACGAGAAATTGATCGTATTAATTTAGAGAAATCTTTCTCTGTAGTTGACAATGGGTTAATGACTCTGTCATCCAGAATATATTCTTTGAACAGCATAGTATCCTCTGCCATAAACATAATGGAACAGGACGTGTTCATGTTACAACATGGTCAGTCACAATTGTGTTCTATAATGCTATTGGCCTGGATGTTACAAAACCTTTGTTTAGACCATGTGCCTTGGCATCTAATCAACACCCCGTCATTGTTTTCTGAATTTAACCTTACAGATAAACAAATCACACTGGCACAGAGGGGAGCAGACTATACGGCGCTGAGCATTGAAAAACTGGAAAGATTGCTATTAACGGTTTCTGAGAAACCAGCAACAGAATAGATAATATACGGCACAATCACTCTGCCTGTTACAATTTTCCATTTTCAGTATTGTTTAAAACATATACCAGCAGGAGTATATGAAAAGTTGGGAAAAGAATACATCAAGACATCTGGGATTTACCTTATACACACAGATGTTGTAGTGGGGGAAAAGAAGTGTTTCTTAATGGTACAAATTGTGAAAAGCGGTTCACTCCTATGTCAGGGTATTAATTTACAGGGGGCCAGCGATGGTTCTTCGAACAACTTATCCTGCCACCTGCAAGGTTCTCCGGCGGCAGTGATTGATCCAATTTTTAAGCAGCTTTCTAATGGAAGTTACATTATGTTCAATGATCACAGCTGCTGTGGCATGTTGCCAGGAACCTCCTATCTCATAACTGTGTCAGCCAGGATCACTTGCTATATGCAAGTATTGTTTCCTGAAACCAAGACAGACGAGGGGTCGCCATTATGGCCTTCACTAAACCTCTCTTCTATACGAATTGATACTTTAAGCAGAATGAAAGCCATTCTTTTACAATAAACTGTGCCACTGACCTCGTCCAAAGAAACGTATGATCTGCAAGTCACAAGGACTTCTGCAGAGATACATGCCCTTTTATCGACAACCTGCACTATACATTTCTCAGAAATGTTAGTTAGTATCTTAAACATGTCTTATACGAGTGGTATTGTACATGTATTTAAGATGATTTTTTCAGGACTGTTAGCACCCTTTGAAGCAGTCCTAGGCATATTTCCAAACTTCGATCACTCTGTGTTTGGTGGAATGCCTCTCGTTTTGGGACTCGTAGCAGGGATACTATTTCTGCTCCTTCTGCTCTGATAGAGTAAGCCAACTCACCATCGACACCCATATCACCTTGGAGAACACTCTCCTGGCAATGAAGTGTCGTGAGCACATGATTAAAATACTGGGATTGACTCGTTTAAGAGATTTGAATACCACGTGGTTTCTGTCATTCCGACTAATCTGGCAAGATTGCATCCTACCTGTTCTACGATGCCTGCTATGTGGAGAAGAATGTGTGCTGGACATCTGTCTGACACTCCCATCAGTCCTGCCAATGGAAGTTGATACTTTGCTTGAACCAGTAACGGCTCATGCACTGTGTTCTCCCCAGCAGCTAACCATTCTGATGACGGCA
This sequence comes from Lissotriton helveticus, assembly GCF_964261635.1. NCBI lineage: Eukaryota > Metazoa > Chordata > Amphibia > Caudata > Salamandridae > Lissotriton > Lissotriton helveticus. The sequence continues at coordinate 589,159,957 of NC_136071.1, forward strand.
TTCGTTGAGATCTCACAGACGCAAAATGCAGATGTGAGATACGTGGAGCAACAGGCGCACAGGTATCATCTACTTCGAACATTGCTAATGCGACTGACGCTGACGGCGATATTTCTCATCTATTTGCGGTTAATCTGCTTAATGAGGTAGTCCAACTTTCACCTACAATAGTAGACAAATTCTTTACAAACTTAGAAGATTTGATGTTTTCTCCAAACAATGACACTGACTTTTGAAGTTAGCACACAGTGTTCTGTGAGACTCTGAATTTGACTTTCATTTTTCAAAACAAGAGACTAACATTGGAACTCTATTTTTTCTACGATCAAACTTTTTCCAAATTTGTATTTTTTTTTGGCACAAAGTAATCTGCTTAAAGTAGAACTATTCATAGAGAACTAGAATTCTTTGAAAACTTTTAAGACACAATATTTGACCTTTTCCACACGCAAACAGTTTATATATTCTGCCATGGAATGGTCTTGACTTTTTCTTCTGTATTTTAGAGCCATTTCATGAATTTATTTTCATGATTCATTCAGATAACATTTTCAAATGTCATCTATATGCTTTGAATGAAATATTGCTTTTAAATGTGTACAGCACAAATGCTCTTTTCGTGTACAACCAATTCCAATGCATTTTTTATGTATTTTGGGTAGGGTTTTAACTCATCATGTTTAGATATGTTTAATGTGTTTAGAACTTAGTAATGTCGTACATAATAAAGTGGAATGGGTGTTGTGTTGCGTTTTAGGCTCCGGGTGTATTTTCCCGATTCATGCCCTTATATAGGTGCAATTCACATTGCCCTAATATAGGCGTAGAAATCAAGCCCTTATTTAGACATAGCCCATGCAGACCAAATACAGGCATGGCTACTTCCACCCGTACCAAACGTCACAACGATTTCTTGGAAAATCGGCTTAAGCAGTTAGGGAACTTCCAGTTCCTTGAATATTGATTTGTCAAGAACTCATGTACTTTTCAAAGAATGATTATTCCCTAGGGGTTCTTTCCTGACGTTATTATGCCCAACTTTACGTCAAACTATGGCATTCCTAAACACCTTATAGGTATAAATATACCTTCACTTGCTCTAGCAAGACGCAGTGGTTCGGAGCACTTCGACTATCTACTTGCCTGATGCAGCTCGCTACAGCAAGTGCCGAAGGAAGCCGACCCTCCAGCTGACGCACTGATCAAGAGGCTGCCTTTCTCTAGCCGACAATCCAGCTCCAGTGTTTCCAAGCTCCCCTTGCGGGGTGTTGAAACATCATGTCCCGAGACAGAGATACCAGACCTCCTTCATTCTAACTAAGGTATGGAGCTGATTAGAACCTAGAGAAATCTTGGAAAGAAAACAAAACCTATGCTACACAATATTCACTTCTTCCCGTGTACTAGACTTAGGTTAGGTACATTGGGGTAGGCGTATTTTAGAAAACACCAGTTGCATATTTTTAGTGATTGTTATTTATGTATGTATTTTTATATGGCTTGGAAACCATACAATGCTCTTACAGTATTATTTTATAAAATTGCTTTTGCTGTACGCATTACACTTTGCAGTCCTCATTATTATTATTATTATTATATGAAATTTATAGCGCGCTCAGATTACCCAGGGGCATCCCGGCGCGAAACAGGTCAAGAGGAGAGGCTCAAGTCCAATCATTACTGTGGAAACAAATAGGTCTTCAGAAGTTTCCTAAACAATAGGATCTTGGGCTCTGAACGAATCTTCAGGGGCAAAGATCTCCACAGAGTCGCCACTTGCACTGAGAAACGCCTGCCCCCAGAGCGAGCTCTCCTTACTCTCGCTGACTGCAGAAGATGTTTTTGGTCAGAGCGCAAAGGACGTGTGGGCTTATAAGGACGGGCCAAGTTAAAAAGGATGGGGGGGCCCTTACCATGCAGGATTTTGTGAGCCGTGCTTAGCGCTTTAAATTTCACCCGCTCCTTCACGGGGAGCCAGTGAAGCGTTTTGAGGGCCGGGGCGGCAGACTGCCTTCTGGGAACATCCATTAAGACTCTCGCAGCTGCATTTTGCACCTGTTGGAGGGTTTTGAAAGTCGCTTCGGGAGCACCAAGAAACAGCGCGTTCCCATAGTCGAGCTTCGATAGGATTAAACCACGCATCAAAAGCTTCCTTGCTGAATCAGGGAGCAGTGGTAACACCTTACGGGCTGACCGCAGCAGACCAAAGCAGACCCCCGCGGTCTTCCTGGCGTGGGTCCTAAAGGACAGATCTTCCTCCAGCCACACTCCCAAGGTCTTGATCTCCTTCTTGGGAGACGGAGGGTCACCCAGAGACCGGGGCCAACAACTAGCAATAATAGAGGGGCTGGAATTACCCAAGAGCATCAGCTCGTTTTTTCCTCCATTAAGCTTTAAGGCAGAGTGAGACATCCAGCGATAGACATTAGCAAGGCAGTCGTGTAAGACTTCAGGTTGTTCCGCCAACTGAGTGAGGCCCACCACCAGCTGAGTATCATCAGCATAGCTGATGATCTTTATCCCTGAAGGGGCGACCACTCTTTCAAGTGGAGTCATGTATATATTAAATAAGGTAGGGCTCAACGAAGAGCCCTGCGGGACTCCACATTGAAGTGGAAATAGGGTCGACTGCTCTGCCCCTTCCCAGACTTGGTAAAAACGGTTGGAGAGAAAGGATTCCAACCATTTCAGGGCCGTCCCTGAGACACCTACCTCTGACAGACGTTGGAGGAGCACCTGATGACTTACGGTGTCAAAGGCAGCACTCAAGTCCAGGAGGATCACTGCCACTGACCCTCCTGAATCAAGAGTGCTCCTTGCTTCCTCCACTACTGCCAGTAGGGCTGTGTCCGTTCCCTGGCCGGGGCGGAAACCAGTCTGGGAGTCTCCCAACAGGTGGTTGGACTCTAGATGATAAGAAAGCTGACGGTTGACCAACTTCTCTGCAACTTTTGAGAACCCAGGCAGAAGTGAAATGGGCCTAAAGTTGGTCAAGTTGGAAGAATCCAATCCTGTTTTTTTCAATAAGGCTTTTACCACTGCCTTTTTCCATCTCTGGGGCACTATACCATGAGAAAGTGAAAGGTTAATAAGGTCAGCCAGCGGAGTCGACAGAGTGTTTGCCGCAAGCTTGAGGTATTTCATGGGCACTGGGTCACTCGGAGAACCACTCTTCATCTCTGTCAGTACTTTTATAACCTCCTCTTCCGAGAAAGGGCCGAAGGAGGCTAGCTCAACCAGGCATCTTGCTGGGCTAACAGCCAACTCAGGGATTTGAGGGGCAGCGGGCGATTACGATTGAAGCAATTCACTTTTCCTGCATGAGAAAGAAGACTGTTCAATAAACCTTTTATTGAAAATGACCGTCTCTCTATTTCTCTGCAACTATTTTGAAACGAAGCATGCATGATTGACTGAGTGAAATACTTATCTATTGTTTCCACGACCGTAGAAATATATTTCTTATTCTTGGGAAACAAAGTTGTCATGTTTATGCGGTTGTCAGAAACTAATCCCTTCATGTGATTTGGAAAAAGTTTCTAGTGACCTCTGAGCTAGCTGGCACTCACTATGAAGTTTAATATATTCGATAGAGACCCAGTCGAACTCAGTCCTACGTCTAATATATAGGATGTGTTATTCCATTGCGCAAAGCCTATTGGGAGTAAAGGAACTACACTACAAAGGTTTCTGGGCGATTCGTCAAGGGGAGGCAGAGAAAAAAGGGGGTCCCAAAATGTGTTTTCTCGATTGGTAATTTCCATAGGAAACTTTAGACACGGTTACAGCCTGAATTTCTGGAATTACACCAACTTTGGCAGAGAGATAGCTCTTGGTCCGGAAAGCATGCTTTTTTTTAAATGGTGCCAATCTGTTCAGTAGTTTTTGAGATATTTACATATTTACAGATATTGATATTTGAAAATTGTGAGATCTGATTGGCTGAGCCCTCCCGAGCACGAGCTTGCCTCTGATTGGCTGCCAACACTTCAAACCAGGAAGTGTTGGCAGCTATCTTGTGACTCGATACAAGGAGAAGGGAAAAGGTGAGTGAAAGATTAAAAAAGAAGAAAAGGAGGCCGGGTAAAAACGACCTGACCCCCTAGTCCTGGTCAGGGGGTCCCACAGAGACCCCCAGGTCCCAAAAAAGCATTTTTTCTTTATTTTGAGTCAGATTCGCACACCTGGTGCAACTCCAGAGGAAAATTTAAAAAACAAAGCGCGGACTCCCGTGCTTAATTTTTTCCGCACAACTATACATTTTCTGCATTAGCCACATAATTCATCATTTCCACCCTAATCTGCAGATTTGAACAAAAAAAGCCTTGTTTCCAGCTGAAACTGGTCAAACGTTACCAAAAATGCAGTGACAAGTGTTACAGCATGGTGGAAGGCACTTTGCAAACCTAGAATGGCTTGTTACTTATTGCTAAATATGGGTCTTACATTGGTACTAATGGTGTGCAAGCCACTCTTATTTCCCTCTGCACCTCTCTTGCTTCTTTCTGCATTTCTGTTGCTTTTTCTGCACATTTCTTTCTTTTCTGCACTTCTCTTGACCTCATTCTGCAAATCTCTTCTACTTTCTGCACCTCTCTTCCCTCTTTCTGCGTTTCTGTTTCTTCTTTCTGCTCCCCATTTGATTCCTTCTGCACTTCTGTTGTCTCTTTCTGTACTTGTCTTCCCTCTTTCTGTACCTTTCCTGTCTGTTTTTGCATCTCACTTGCCCCTTTCTGCACTTTTCTTGCTTCTTTCTACACCTCTGTTGCTTCTTTCAGCAATTCTGCAGCCTCTTGGTGCACTTCTCTTGCCTGTTTCTGCACCTATTTTGCCTGTTTTTGCACCCCCGTTGGCTCTTTCTGCACCTCACTTGTTCCTTTCTATACTTCTCTTGCCTCTTTCCATGCTTCCTTCTGCATCTGTATTGCTTCTTTCTGCACCCCTGTTGTCTCTTTATGTATCTCTTTTGCCTCTTTCTGCACTGTTCTTGCCTTTTTATGTACCTCTCTTCGCTCTTTCTGCATGTCTGTTGCCTCTCTCTGCATCTTATTTGCTTCTTTCTGCACCCCTGTTGTCTCTTTCTGCACTAGTCTTCCCTCTTTCTGTACCTTTCCTGCCTGTTTTTGCATCACACTTGCCTCTTTCTGTACTTTTTCATGCTTCTTTCTACACCTCTGTTGCTTCTTTCAGCTATGTTCTTGCCTCTTCGTGCACTTCTCTTGTCTTTTTCTGCACCTCTCTTGCGTCTTTTTGTACCTCTGTTGGCCCTTTCTGCACCTCACTTGCGTCTTCCTACACTTCTCTTGCCTCTTTCTGTACTCCTGTTGCCTCATTCTTCACTTTCCATGCTTCTTTCTGTACCTGTCTTGCTTCTTTTTGTACCCCTGCTGTCTCTTTCTGTACTTCTGTTGACTCTTAGTGTAATTTTCTTGCTTTTTTCTGTACCTTTCTTCCCTATTTCTGCACGTCTGTTCCTCTTTCTGCATCGTATTTGCTTCTTTCTGCACCCTTGTTGTCTCATACTGCACTAGTTTATCCTCTTTCTGTGCCTTTCCTGACTGTTTTTTCATCTCACTTGCCCCTTTCTGCACTTTTCCTGCTTCTTTCTACACCTCTGTTGCTTCATTCAGCAATTCTCTTGCTTCTGTGCACTTCTCTTGCCTGTTTCTGCACCTCTCTTGCCTCTTTTTGCAACTCTGTTGGCTCTTTTTATACCTCCCTTGCTCTTTCTACACTTCTCTTGCCTCTTTCTGCACCCCTGTTGCTTCATTTTGCACTTTCCATGCTTCTTTCTACACGTGTCCTGCTTCTTTCTGCATCCCTGTTATCTCTTTATGTATCTCTTTTGCCTCTTTCTGCACATTTCTTGCCTTTTTCTGCACCTCTCTTCCCTCTTTCTACACGTCTGTTGCCTCTTTCTGCCTCTCATTTGCTTCTTTCTGTACCTCTGTTGTCTCTTTCTGCACTCATCTTCCCTTGTTCTGTACCTTTTCTGCCTGTTTTGCATCTCACTTGCCTCTTTCTGCACTATCCTTGCTTATTTCTACACATCTGTCGCTTCTTTCAGCAATTCTCTTGCCTCTTAGTGCACTTCTCTTGCCTGTTTGTGTACTTTTCTTGCCTCTATTTTCACATCTGTTGACTCTTTCTGCACCTCACTTGCTCCTTCCTACACTTCTCTTGCCTCTTTCTGCACCCCTGTTGCTTCATTCTGCACTTTCCATGCTTCTTTCTGCACCTGTCTTGCTTCTTTTTTGCACCCTGTTGTCTCTTTATGTATCTCTTTTGCCTCTTTCTGCACTTTTCTTGACTTTTCCTGTACCTCTCTTCGCTCTTTCTGCATGTCTGTTGCCTCTTTCTGCATCTTATTTGCTTCTTTCTGACCCCTGTTGTCTCTTTCTGCACTAGTCTTCCCCATTTCTGTACCTTTCTTGCCTCTTATTGCATCTCACGTGCCTCTTTCTGCACTTTTTCATGCTTCTTTCTACACCTCTGTTGCTTCTTTCAGCTATTCTCTTGTCTCTTTGTGCACTTCTCTTGTCTTTTTCTGTACCTCTCTTGCCTCTGTTTGCACCTCTGTTGGCCCTTTCTGCACCTCACTTGCTCCTTCTTACACTTCTGCACCCCAGTTGCTTCACTCTGCACTTTCAATGCTTCTTTTGGCACCTGTCTTGCTTCTTTCGGTACCCCTGTTGTCTCTTTATGTACTTCTATTGTCTAATGGTACCTTTCTTGCCTTTTGTGCACCTCTCTTCTCTATGTCTGCACATCTGTTGCCTCTTTCTGCACCTCATTTGCTTTTTTCTTCACCCCTTTTGTCACTTTCTGCACTTGTCTTCCCTCTTTCTGTACCCTTCCTGCCTGTTTTTGCATCTCACTTGCCTCTTTCAGCACTTTACTTGCTTCTTTTTACACCTCTGTTGCTTCTTTCCGCAATTTTCTTGACTATTTGTGTACTTCTCTTGCCTGTTTCTGCACCCTTGTTGCTTCATCCTGCATTTTCCGTGCTTCTTTCTGCACTTTTTGTGCTTCTTTCTTCACCCCTGTTGTCTCTTTATGTACCGCTTTTGTCTCTTCCTGCACTTTTCTCACCTTTTTCTGCAGTTCTCTTGCCTCTTTCTACCCTCTTTTGCTTCCTTCTGCACTTCTCATGCCTCTTTCTGCACCCCTGTTGCTTTATTCTGCACTACCCATGCTTCTTTCTGCACCTGTCTTGCTTCATTCTGCACCCCTGTTGTCTCTTTATGTACCTCACTTGCCTCTTTTTGCACTTCACTTGCTTTTTTTCTGTACCTCCCTTCCCTCTTTCGGCACCTCTTTTGCTTCTTTCTGCACTTCTCTTGTCGTCTTCTGCACCTCTTTGTTAGAGGTAGTTTTAATCCCCCTGCCCTATCATGTACTAGGTTCATACAGGGGAGGTCATGCCAATCACAGTATTACAAGTGTCTTTCAGCATAGCACTGACTCCTGGACTGGTTAGTCAGAGTCAGTTACCACCAGTACCAGTCAGCAAAAAGTTGGGGGCACAAGATGACTTTGCAACAAGGCCTCTTTCTGCTCCTCTGTTGGTTGTTTGTGCACATCTCTTGCTTCTTTATGAGCCTTTCTTCGTCTTTCTGGACTTCTGTTGCCTTTTTCTGCATTTCTCTTGCTTCTTTCTGTGCCTTTCTTCCTCTTTCTGCGCATTTTCTACCTCTGTAGGCATAGTTAGAAATTAGCATTTAAAAAACCTTTGAAATTCACTGAAAAAAACACAGGTTTCAGGGACATTATAGTTAGAAATTAGCATTTCAAAATCCTTTGAATTTTACTGAAAAAACATAGGTTTTAGGGACGTTATAGTTAGAAATTAGATTTAAAAACCATAGAAATTCACTGAAAAAAACACGGGTTTCAGGAACATTATAGTTAGTTGGACATTTCACTCGTACAAAACCAGAGAAATTCGGGTGTTATAGTTAGTTCAGCTAACTATAACTCGCGCCCCCGCAATGCACTACTGATGACGTCACATATTACATAATTCATGACATGGTCAGTGACATCAGTGATGACATCACTGATGACATCTCAAATGACTTTACTGATGACTGATTACATCCTCCAGTGACTGTGTGTTTCTGTAATGTTTAAATATGTTTTATATATATATATAGATCAAGGTATATTGTGGAATGAGTAGGTCTATATGTGTCTGAATGGATGATTTAGTAGGTGTGTGACTGACTGTATAAGTGAGTGATTAAATGTGTCTTACTAGATGCAGACATTCACACAGTTTAGTTTGTCAATTGGTGTGTAAGCGGTTGCATGGGTTGGTGAGTAGCTAAATGAGGGTCTATATGGGTGTGAGTGTGTGTATGGGTGTGTTGATGAATAAGTGAATGTCACAGTGGTATATGTGTGATTAACTTCATATGTGAAAGGAACACTCGCAGTGACGTGATGAGGTCCGCAAGCAAGCGGTGCGACGATCTCATCCAGCGACGACAGGCTCTGGGACGACACTCGCAGAAATGGTAATCTTCCCGCACCAGTCTTGTGCGTCCCGTTAACGAAGCATGCAACGACTCTGGCAGCGGCAACAGGCGCTATAACGATCTCAGCCTTCGTAGCGGCGGGAATTTCCTCGCACTGATGGGGATACGCTCCGCAAGCGAGCAATGCGACAAAACTTGCAGAAAGTCTTTAAAAGCTTGGTTTCCAGCTTCCCAACACAGGTACAACTTCCAGAGGCACCACAACTGGCCCAAGCACTCTAGGAAGGACAGAACTCTCTTAGCAGAGTTCAGGGAAGCTGGGGTTAAGTTATTGTGTTCCTGGGACATCTTAATAGGGAGCCAGCTCTTCTCAGGCTCTTGGAGATTCCTTCAAGCAAGGGGACACTGCACAAAGCAAAGTCCTTCCCCTCTCCGTGGCAGCAAAGCAATAGCAGGTCAGTCCAGCAGAGCAACAGCAGGATGGATGGTCTTCCTTCTTCAGTTTCAGCTTTCTCCTTGGCAGAGGTTCCTTCTTGATTCCAGGATGATCTACTTTTCTGTAGTCAGGGGTCCTGTACTTATACCCCTAAAAGTTATTGATCCCTTTGTGCAGGAGAGCTCTGATCCCGATCTGAACCAGTTCTGGGTGTTCCATGAGCACTTTGTTTTCCTGGCCTCTCCTTTCCTTTCAGAGAGAGGGGCATGGTCATCAGCCGCCCAGCAGGAGGTGGAACCAGCATTGTGGAAGGCAGGCACAGCCCTATTCAGGCCCAGGTGCTACCTCCTCCCACCACTCTAGATGCAGATGGAGCTATCCAGCCCAGGGATGGCCCCCTCAGCCTCTGGGAGCCACCCAGCCCCTGTCACTCACAAACCAGTCAGTCAATTCACAAACAGGCCAAGGCACACAGAAAGGTCAGACAAGAGAACAGCAACTTTCTAAAAGTGCCGTTCTGGAACACCGGATTTAAAAACAACCTTTCCTCAAGAAGTGTTATTAAATTCTGAGTTCAGGGATACCAGACTTTTGGGTCCTATCTTGCTCCTATGGGAAGATATGCTGGTAGCCACTGTAGCCAACATTCCCCATGATAGCCTATGGGGCAAGATAGCCTTACCATAGTGAAAATGGCTGTAATTCACTACCAGAGCATGTCACCTGCACAAGTACACACTCTACCTTTCACATACACTGCACTCTACCCAAGGGGGTATCTTGTACCTTCCATAGGGGTAACCAATGTGTACAGAAAGGGAAGGGTTAGGCCTGGCCAGTGGGGACACTGACCAGGAGGACATGGCCCTTCACAGATTGCACACAGACACTGCGGTGGCAGGGCTGAGACACCACTTCAGGGCTACTCATGTGGGTGGCACAATCAGTGCTGCAGTACCACTAGTAGCATCTGTTATCACCAGCCCTGGCACACTCAGTGCACTTTACTAGGGACTTCTTGGTGACACAAATATGACATTCATGGATAATCGATCATAACAACAATTTACACAGGTAGCACTTGCACTTTGACACTGAACAGCAGTGGCAAAGTGCCCAAAGCATCTAAACCAGCAAAAACGAAATCCAGCACAGCATAAAAAATACAGGAGGTAGAGGCAAAAATATCGGGGGAAACTACGCTAAAGATGCCAGGTCTAACACGTGTCCCCTCCAGCTGAAAGATGGGAGAACTGCCCGCCCTCTTGGGAGTTCTCTTCACTAAGGCGGAAAAACCTGGACAGACCATCAGCATTGGCGTCTTCTGTGCCAGGGCGGTATTCCACCGTGAAGTCCATTCCCTGTAGGGAGATGGACCACCTCAACAGTTTTGGGTTCTCACCCCTCATCTGCATTAACCATCTGAGGGGCCTGGGGTCTGTCTGAACACAGAAGTGAGTTCAAACAAGTAGGGCCTCAGCTTCTTCAGAGCCTTGACCACAGCAAAAGCTTCCCTTTCAATTGCACTGCACCTCTGTTCCCTGGGGAGTAGCCTCCTACTAATGAAAGCTACAGGCTGGTTCCCGCCCTCATCGTTGATCTGTGAGAGTACTGCTCCCACACCATGGTCTGAAGCGTCTGTCTGCACTATGAACTCACTGGAGAAGTCAGGTGCCTTGAGCACCAGTGCTGTGCACATGGCAGTCTTCATGGCAACAAAAGCAGTTTGGCAGGCTTCGGTCCAATTCACTTTCCTGGGCTGCTTCTTGGAAGTCAGCTCTGTCAAGGGGGCAACGATGGTGCCATATCCCTTGACAAACCGTCTGTAATACCCGGTGAGACCTAAAAAGGTCCTCACCTCTGTTTGGGTTTTGGGGGGCTCCCAAGCCAGAATGGTATCAATCTTCACCTGTAGGGGTGCCACCTGGCCGCTTCCTACCTGGTGTCCCAAGTACACCACAGATCTCTGTCCATGGCACTTGCTGCCCTTGATAGTGAGGCCTGCCCTTTGCAGAGCCTTCAACACTTCACAGAGGTGTTGCAAGTGTTCTTCCCACGTGGAGCTGAACACAGCAATGTCATCCAGGTATGCAGCGCTGAATTCCTCCAGCCCCGTCAATACCTGGTTAACCAGTCTCTAGAATGTGGCAGAGGCATTCTTCAACCCAAAGGGCATGACTCTGAACTAGAAGTGCCCCTCTGGCGTTGAGAATGCAGACCTCTCTTTAGCCCCCTCAGTTAAATTATTTATTTATTAAGTTGATATAGCGCGACAGCTACCCGTAAGGGTTTCCCGGCGCTGAAAGACAAATACGGCAAAAAACAGTCCAGAAAAGGTATTGGTCAAAAAGCCAGGTTTTAACGGCTCTTCGGAAGCGGATGTGGCAGTTCTCCATCCGCATATCCAGGGGAAGTGAATTCCAGAGCCTGGGTCCCAAGATTCCGAAGGAGCCACCACCCATTCTCGAGAGTCTAAACTTAGGTATACAAAATAAGTGTTGAGATGAAGAACGGAGTGAGCGGGCAGGGGTATAGGGTGTGGCCAGGGCCTGAAGATACAAGGGAGCAACTCCAGTCTTAATCTTGTGCATGAAGCACAATGCCTTGAATTTTACACGACAATCAAAATGGAGCCAATGAAGCTCCCTCAGGCGTTCAGTAATATGGTCTCGTTTCCGACAACCACAAATAAGCCGGGCAGCAGCGTTTTGGACCAATTGGAGACGGCGTATGACCGCCTTGGTAGACCCCATATAGAGCACGTTGCCGTAGTCCAACCTAGAAGTTACCAAGGCACTCAGCACGGATCTCTGGGTGTTTGAAGGTAGTATCAAAAAGATTTTTCTCAGCCACCGTAAGATGGTAAAACAGGTGGCTGCTACTTTGTTAGCCTGATCTTTCATAGATAAACCCCTATCAATAATCACCCCAAGATTTTGCACTCGTTGTACCGGGGTAGGTAAGGAGCCCATGGCAGATGGCCAGTGCCTCGGGCTCCAGAGGTCAGGTTTATTTCCGAGAACCAGGACCTCGGTCTTTCTGCCATTTAATTTGAGAAAATTACGATTCATACAACAGGATATTTCGCTGAGACCAGATTGCAGTAGGGAAGAGGAGGTAGGGTCAGCTTGGGATAAAGAAAAAACAATTTGGGAATCATCTGCATAAGTGAATAAATTCAAACCAGAGCGTTGTGCAATGTGGGCCAAAGGAATAATGTAAAGATTGAAAAGAAGGGGGCTAAGGATTGAACCCTGGGGCACACCGTGAGGGGCAAATAAGTAGTAGAAGTAGAAGTATGAGAAAAAATTTGGAAGGTAGGGTCCGTGAGGAAGGATGTAAGCTAATCCAAGGCTTTGCCGCCAATGCCAAAGGAAGCTAGGTTAGTAAGAAGGATACTGTGTGAGATAGTATCAAAGGCTGCACTGAGATCAAGTAGTATCAGTGCAGCCGTTTCACCTCCTTCCAGTAGCAGGCGGAGATTTTCTATTACTCCTAGAAGGGTGGTTTCTGTAGAGAAACCCGGACGAAAACCGGACTGGGAAGGATGTCAAAGATTGTTTGTTGCCACAAATTGTGACAAATGCAAATGAATATGCCTTTCTAGGATTTTGGAAAATGCAGGTAATAACGAGATGGGGAGGAAATTAGAAACGTCATTTGGGTCCGCAGTAGGTTTTTTTAATAGCGGGGTGACTATTGCGTGTTTCCAACAACTAGGGACAATGGCCGAACTAAGTGAATGGTTAAGAAGAGTGCAGATCGTGGAAAGTTGGGAAAAATCCAAGACACGTAATATCGAAATGGGTAGAGGATCAACTGGAGAGCCCGACCTGATCTTACTCAAGATCTCCAGGAGAGTTGAAGGGCAAAGATCATGCCAGGACAGAAGTGAAGCCGAAGGCAAACATGAAGCCGAGGGCAGCAACGAGAAGTCAGCACCCTTCCCCGTAATAAGGGGTGGACTCATCAAGGCATTGCTGTCGTCTTGGGCAGAAATGTCCCGGTAGATGATCTCAATTTTAGAGATAAAATACTGGGCAAGTTCATCACATTTGGTGCTAGATAGAGGAGGAAGTGCAGCAGTAGTCTGTGAGCCAGCAAGGTCTCTAACCACACTAAACAGTACTTTGGATTTATTGATTGCTTCGGTGATTATTTTGTTTACATGAATAGCCCTAGCAATCTGCCAGTACCCAGAAGTTAAATCAAATATACTGAGGTACTAGGCAGCTCCCAACTGATCCACAAGCTCATCAGCTCTGGGGATGGGGTGTGCGTCAGTCTCCGTGACCACATTGAGCCCACGGTACTCCACACAAAACCGGAGTTCTGGAGTGGCTCCGGGCGCAGCAGCTTTTGGTACTAAGACCACTGGGCTAGCCCAGGGGCTGCTGGAGGGCTCAATCACCCCTAGCGCCAACATCTTGGAAACCTCTTCCTTGATTCTGGCCCTGACCTTGTCAGCTACTCTGTAAAATTTCTGTTTCACAGGCAGACTATCTCCAGTGTCCACATCATGGACGCACCAATTGGTGACACCTAGGATCAGGGAGAACAGGGAGGTGAACTGACCAAAGTACCAAACTTATTTTTAAGGTGCTCAAGGATCTCAACACTAGTAGAGCATCAGCTGCTGAGATTTGCTCCTCTTCCCATTGTGAGGATTTGGCTGCTTTTTTTGTCGGTAAGGTGGAGGGTATCTATCGCGCCTTCTCCAGCTCTACTGGATCTTCGCAGAGTTTGATACCTGTTTCTAAAACTACTCTGTCTCTATCTCACCTCGCAGAGCTTTCTATGGAGGATTTTGACAAACTTGCAGCGAAAGTTAAATCTGGCTCTCCTAAGGATCCGCTACGGCCTGCCCAATTTAGAGAATCCGCCCCCCTTTGCCTCCCTCCTCTATGTGAGCTCATCAATCTTTCGCTTTCCTCTGGTTCTGTCCCTGGCACTTGGAAACAGGCCCAGGCGATTCCCATTTTGAAAAAACCCACTTTGGACCCATTAAAATTGGAGAATTATCGTCCCATCTCCCTCCTCCCGTGGGCAGCTAAATTGACCGAGGCCCATGTTAACACCATTTTATCTAACCATCTCCATTCTGCCAATATTTTAGATCCTTCGCAGAATGGGTTTCGGCCCGGTCACAGTACCGAGACTGCGCTTCTCTCCATGGCTGAACACCTTCGCATGCTGGTTGATTCTGGCCATACCGCGGCACTGGTCCTTCTTGATCTCAGTGCCGCGTTCGACACTGTCTCCCACGATATTCTACTCCAGCGTCTGGTTGAGGCGGGTGTCGACAATATGGCACTTGAATGGTTTCGACCTTTTCTATCTGGTCGTACCTTCAAGGTTGCCACTCCACCTTTTGAATCCAAACCTTATGCGATTGCCCAGGGAGTCCCGCAGGGATCGGCTCTCAGCCCCACTTTGTTCAACCTGTATGTGCAGCCGCTGGCTGCTGTCGCCAAGCGAGGGAACCTTACTATGGTGTCCTATGCTGACGACACGCAGCTGGCGGTTGCAATAAGTGGGGCCTCTGACCTTGCGGCTGCCAAGGTCCGCGAGGGGCTTATTTCTGTGGCTTGCTGGATGGCTGATAATTGCCTTCAATTGAACACTAAAAAAAACGAGGTGCTCATTGTTGGGAAACAGAGTCATCTATGGGGTGATAATTGGTGGCCATCTGAGCTCGGTCCTACCCCTATCTCTGTTACTGAGGTAAAAAATCTAGGGGTCTGGTTCGACTCTAAATTGAGTTTTACCACTCATACAAAAAAGGTAGCTGCCATGTGTTTCGGGACCTTGCGTAGGCTTAGACCTATCTTTAAATTCTTTGATGCGCCTACTAGACAGCTTATTGTACAAGCTACGATCCTGTCTAAGTTAGACTATGCCAGTTCTCTTCTATTGGGAGCTAATCAGGCTGAACTCTCTAGACTTCAACGGGTTCAGAACGCTGCCGCCAGGGCTCTGGTTGGCTTACCTGGATTTTGTTCAGCCAAAAAAATTATCCATAAGCTCCATTGGCTCCCGGTTGCTCAGAGAATTAAGTTCAAGTCTCTTTATCTTTCTTTTAAAAGCCTGAAGCACTCTTCCCCTCAGATTCTGAAACACCTCATTTCTTTTTATGTTCCACCACGATCTTTGAGGTCCTCTGGTCTTCACTTGGCTACAGTGCCACGCTTCAAGAGGTCTAGGATCGGCGGCCGCTCTTTTAGAGTGCTTGCCGCCAAGCTATGGAACTCCCTTCCTGTCCATATCCGTATGATCGACGGACTCTTGGTGTTCAGGAAGGCTGTTAAAACTTTCCTTTTTCCCTTAGACCCCTAGTACTGTTCTGTTGTGTTCCCGTTATCGCTTTTGCCCGGTATTGCTGTTCTGTCAGCGCCAGGACGCCCCTTTGCTGGGGCATCTGTGCGCTCTATAAATCCGGCTAACATAACATAACATTACAAACAGGGGAAGGAGCCTGATAATGCTCCAGTTAACCAAGAGGTCGTTGCCTGGCCCAAGATGTCCGACCCTCGAGACTGTGCCTGACCGAGCACAGCCCAACTCAAAGCTCCTCACGCCCCTGCTCACGGGAGCCCTCTATCAGCCTAAGGCACGGCTCCTCCTCCTTTAATCTGTCCAAATGATAAATAAGGAAGTCTTAAAGGATCCAGAAAGACTTGCAGTCTATGCCTGACCCCAAGATGGCCGACGCTCAAGACATCACCGGCTGAAGGTTTGCAGCATTTACTATGCTTTACGTGCCCCCGACCACTGGGTCACTCAAATGGATGAAGGCTCCAGCCTTCAGTCCTGCACTAAAGAAAGCCCAAAAAGCAGCCTGATCATGCTCCGGACTGACACGGAGTCGACGCCTGACTTTAAGATGGCCGAAACTATTCCATCTCGGTTAAATAGAGAGTTCCACTTAACTCTCTGCTAGGATCCCCAAGCAGTCTTGGGTCAGACTCAGGACGTTAAAGACTACCCTCCGCCTGCCCCATCATTGCTGGTGACTCCTGGCCCATTCTAAGGTCCCAGATCTGTTTCTCTCCTCCCCCAGCATCAATCACGCTAATTTTTCTACTGAACCTATACCCCAGAACCTTTATATCTCCCACCCATGTCGACTCGGCTCTCCGACTCATAGAGTTCACGGACCCTCACTTCCTCCTCCACTAAGCAGCAACTCCTCTCCCAGCTTAACCGATAGGCTCCCTCACCTATAAGGTCTCCCGCCATCTCACCCCAGACCAGGGTAACCGGAACAACACCTACTACTTTTGCGACACCTAGTTCACATAGCCTCCTCTTTCTCCCACCGCTCGCCCAAGGGAGTCCCTCGGCTCACAGAGCAGAAAGATCCCTTGCGGGCCTGCCAATCACTAGTCTTGTTCAGTTGCCCATAGTCGCCACTCCCAGACCAAGGGAGTCTCGCCTCTCTAACAGCAGCTCAGCAACCCCCATCTAGTTAGTATCCAACAATGTCACCGGGCACCCCAACCTCCGTTGCCCTAATCATGCCGATCCATATGAAACCACACGACCTGAATACCTTCGCTATTAGCATCCCCCTAGCCTCTCCCCTAAAGCGAGAAAAAACTTCAAACATAAGCTAATCAGACAGCACCCAGAAACGCTATTTGTGGACACTTACCACTGCACCTCCAACGGGCAGATAAAGATGGATCTCATCTTCCACACAGATAGACCTGAGATCTGGAACACCACATTAAGAATGCAACTCCTCATATACAAAACAACGACCACCTCACATAGCTGTAAACTGACGACCTCTCTCCCCAACCAGGCTACTAGAAACAAGAACACACCAGTGACCATTTACTCAAAAGGCACAGTCTTGATACAGGTCAACAAAAAGGACCTAGAGGCCTTAAACTCCCTCTACCTTTCTCTTCGTTCCGCTCTTCCTCACACTCTTCGAACCCCTCCTCTCCATCCTCCTTCCCTGGGCAACATGTCCCATCAAGCAAAGCAAATACCTATTCCCACTACCCAGGCGAGATCCTTCATCTGCCTCCCTAGAAGCTCCTTCCATTCTTCCGCCCCTCGAATTGTATCCTTCAATCTCCCGAGGCTGATCAAGCCCCTCCACCCCCTCAAATTCATCTTCCTCATCATCACACCACCTTCCCAAGGGCTTGGTCTACTGACCTCCCCACTATTCCCACAGAATCATTGAGGCAGAGCCCACGTTCAGACCCCCTCCGATTGTCTGCAACAGAGACAGCTGCTTCTCAGACCCTCATCCCCCCTCGAGAACCGGCTGCAGAGACTCACCAGGATCAACGCTTAGATCCCGTTTCAGTCTCTCATAAGAATCAAAGCCCCCGCCTCTGGTGTACAGAATCCTCCTAGTAAAGACGCAGAGATCTAATCACAAAGACCTTTCAGAACTAAAGCAGCAATGTCCGCTGAAGAAGCATTGCACCTAGCCGCCACCTATGACTCTCCTCTCTCAGCTTACCCGAATTCCAATATTCATGTGATCACTGGCTTCAGAAGAGACCTCCCTCCTGTGAAAATCTCAAGACCCCATTCCTCCCTCTCCTCAATACCGAGGGCCCCACCAGGAGAGCATCCGAACAATAAGAAATTATCCACCAACTGAATGCTCATTAACTGTAGATCAGCCCTCAAGCATGCAACAGAATTAGCAGAAGCCATCCTCTCTCAGGATATAGATATTGTGTTTATCACGGAGACATGGCTGAACGAGATCTCCCCGCCTTCCTTTGATATGATGGTGCCCCCAGGCTTCTCCATCATCAATAAAGATAGAAAAGACCAACGAGGTGGCGGGATAGCCATCTTCCATAAAGATGACATAGACATCACTGTATTGGACTCCTGCAAGTATCGCTCCTTTGAATGTCTCACTGTCAACATAAAAACTAAGGATAACAGCCCATTAGTTGGTCACCTTCTCTATCACCTACCGGCCAACACCCCCTCTTTTGGGGAACATCTATCTGTCTTGATTGCCCACTATGTTCTCAAAGACACTAACTACCTAATCTTGGGGGATATCAACCTATGCTGGAACGCAGCCAACAACACACTAATTCACTGTCTCAATAATCTCCTCTGTGACAATAACCTTTACCAACATTGCTCGGAAGAAACTCATAACAAAGGAGCGACCTTGGATGCCATCATTGCCCATCGAGACGCAATCATGATTGATAACACTCTTGCAGTGAACTGGTCAGATCACCACATGATCCTATTCCACATCAACAAAAGAGTCCTTTCCCTGCCTCCTGTTCAACACCCTCCCAAATGGTCCAGAAATCTCACCAAGATCCTTTCATGGAAGAAAGGCTAAAGGTGCTCCTACCCAACGACAATGATCTCTCCACAAACGATCTTGCCTCATTTTATAACATGAATATGGTAACCCTGCTGGATCAACTAGCTCCCCTGAAACTTAGAAAAAAACGAGCCATTCCGTCCCAATCTTGGTTCGCCTCCGACATTAATGATGTAAGGAGACAACTTAGAGCTTCAGAAAGACGTTGGAGGAGCTTGCCCACTACCTTCCACCGCGATCAACTCAGAACTCTCACGAAGAAATACAACAGCCATATCAAGAACAAAAATCTGTATATTTCCCCTCTGCACTGGACGACGCATAAAACAGACCCAAGGAGCTCTTCAGGATCATCAGACAACAAACCTCCAAACCAGAGATGTCCCTGGGGCAGGCTTCCAAAGAACGGTGCGATAACTTCGCCACCTTCTTCAACTACAAGATATCCAAGATCGAGCGCTCTCTGGTCTCCAACTGCTCCTCCCCTTAGCAGCCCAGTTGAAGTGCTTAGTTGTGCTCTCATTCCGAACACGAAACCCTGGTCACTCTTCCAGCCCATTCCAGAAGAAGAGATAGCCAACCTCATCTCTACCTCTAAACCTTCATCTCACACCCAAGAGCCTCTCCCTGCTCTACTCACCAAAAAATTGAAACTCTCCCTAGCCCCACTCTGGTGTAGGATTATAAACAGCTCCCTAAAAACCGGAGTTGTTCCTGATTGTTTGAAAGTGGAACAAGTCACCCCACTGCTGAAAAAACCAGGCCTGGACATAAATGACTTAAACAACTTCAGACCCGTCTCCAACCTTCCTCTTCTCTCTAAAATCCTAGAACGATGTGTACTCCTACAACTAACACAACACCTGGCCATTACCAACCTTCTCGACTCCCATCAGTTGGGATTCAGGAAGTGGTGCAGCACAGAAACCGCAATCCTCAACATAATTGATGATATACACAAATCTCTGGACTCAGACCAATGCTGCCTCCTCATTCTCCTAGACCTATTGGCAGCATTCAACACAGTTGACCACAAACTTGTCCTCAAAGCTCTTGAAGAAAGGGCTGGTCTAGACGAGGTGGTCCTCAAATGGTTCTCCTCATTCCTACACAACCGCTCCCAGAGAATTTAAATCAGTAGCTTTGAATCTGTCCTTCAGCCAGTCTTGAGGGGAGTCCCCCAAGGATCAGTGGTCTCCCTCTCCTCTTCAACATTTACATGGAACCCCTCGCCACCCTACTCAGAAAAGCTAACATCCCCTTTCACCTTTATGCTGACGATACCCAAATCTACTTGGAAATCTCCCCTGCTAAAGACATCCAAAGACTCAATGAAACGTTAAGGGAAGTGCAACGTTGGCTGTCAAGCAACCACTTAAAACTGAACCCGGACAAAACCGAACTACTCCTCATCTTGAACAAAGAAGAGAACCCACAAATGGTAGAGTGGCTAAAAGAGATCGATGCGCTAAACAGAAACCTCACCCTGGCAGACTCTGTTATATCATTAGGCATCACGCTAGACTCAAAAATTGGCATGACCAAACACATTAAGATTTCGGCCAAGAGCGCCTTCCTTAACCTGAAGCTACTAAATAAAATAGACTGGACTATGGAAACGCAGTCGTCTCAGGAATAGCAAAAACACACCTTGCTCTGCTGAAAACAACTCTCAATGTGGCTGCCAGAATGGTCACTGAAATAAAGAAATTTGACCATATCTCTCCCGCACTCAAGAAACTTAATTGGCTACCAATAGAAATGGGGCGAACTTCAGAACGGCCTGCCTCACCCACAAAGCCCTCCACCCAGGCAAACCCGAATATGTTGCATCTAAACTCAAAAAGCAGGTCAGAACAGGAACTTCAGAAGCTCTAATACCTTACTTCTTATTCCGCTTAAACCACGAAACCAAAAAAACGCGACCAGATCCTTCGTCGGAAATGCGCCCAAAATATGGAACTCTATACCTCCCCCACATCAGAACTTTGTCCTCCTTTGCTAAATTCAAAGTCAGCTCAAAATCCTTTTCCTCGATCGATCCTTAGCGATTAGATTACACTGATTCTCTCTCGGCTGGGGGCTAACAGACCCCTGATACTGAACTCTTCAACATCTTCTTTACTATGTCTCTAATCTGGATTGTCTCACTTTACTGCAATATGTTCGGCTCTCTTTTGTTCGCTTTATTGTAATATGCTCTGCTCCCGTTTGTAGGCAAACAAATCCTTGTAACGGAACTTTGCAACATCCTCTTTACTATGACTCTCATTCGGATTGTCCCTCTCTATTGCAATATGTTCTGCCTCTTTTGCTCCCTTATTGTATTATGTTCTGCATTTGTTTGTTCTCCTCTGTAACTGCTGTGAAGCACTCCGATACCCTCTGGTCAGGCTAGCGCTATACAAAACATCGTAAATATTTTTTTTTTTAAATAAATAAACTTGGCGAGAGTCCCTCTACTGTTCTGGGGTCAGGGTGGGAGAGAGGACCACACCATCCACTGACCCGTCTTGCTCCTTGGCTGCTAGGAGGTTAGGATGAGGACACTATCCTTTTCGCTTCCAGCATCTGTGGCCATGAGCATTGTCACTTCTGACCTCTCAAAGTGGGGTTTGAGGCTGTTCACATGCAAGACTCTCAGGGGCTGCCTGGGAGTCTTCAAGTTAACCAGGTAGGTTACTTCTCTCTTGCGCTCCACCACCTCATATGGCCCAGTCCACTTGTCTTGGAGGGCACAAGACTCCACTGGCGCCATTACCCACACTTTCTGCCCAGGTTGAAATTCGACCAGAGTGGTATTCTGGTCGTACTATCTTTTAATTTCTTCCTGGCTAGCTTCTAGGTTCTCCTGTGCGAGCTTCCTGAAGCGTTGTGTCTGGTTGCGGAAGGCCAGCACGTAGCTGAAAACATCCTGGGGTGTCTTACCACGGGATTTCTCCCACCCCTCCTTCACCAGTGTGAGAGGTCCTCTAACAGAATGGCCATACAGGAGTTCAAAGGGACTGAACCCTAAGGACTTCTGAGGCACCTCCCTGTAGGCAAAGAACAGGCATGGTAGAAAGTCGCCCCACTTCGGTCTCATGGGCTCTGCTAGGCCCATATCATACCTTGGAGAGTGCAGTTGAACCTTTCAACCAACCACACTCCTCCCACAGAGACTTCATGTACCTAGAGATGAAGTTGGTACCCCGGTCAGAGACCACCTCTCTGGGGAACCCCTCACGGGAAAAGATCCCCATCAATGCACGGCCCACCACGGGTGCTGTGATTGTCCCGAGAGGGACTGCTTCCGGGTACCGGGTGGCATGGTTCACCAAGACCAGGATGAACCTGTTGCCTAAGGCTGTCTTGGATTCCAGGGGCCCCACGATGTTGATGTCCACCCGCTCGAAAGGGGTGCTCACCACAGGAAAGTGTTGGAGGGGTGCCTTGCATTTCCCTCCGCTCTTGCCACTGGCCTGACATGTTTGGCAAGTTCTACAAAAGGTACCGACATACTTCTTCGTCTGGGGCCAGTAGAAGTGGGTGACAAGCCTTTGGAAGGTCTTGTCTTGCCCCAGATGTCCTGCGAGAGGCACGTCATGAGCCATACCCATTAGGAAGTTCCTGAAGCACGCGGGTACCACCAGTACACGGGCTGCACTGGGCTCAGCAAACTTAGGCTCACTATACATTAACTCATCTTCCCAGTAAAGGAAATGATTTTTGGATGCTCCACCTGCTGCCTGGTCTGCAGCCTGTTGCCGCACACCAATGAGGGAAGGGCACTCTTTCTGTGCCTTGCAGAATTCCACCCTGGAGGGCCCACCTTCTTGCTGCCAATGGGTCAGCTCAGGCAGGTCACCCAGTTTGGACACCTGTTCCCTGTAGGTTCCAGGGCATCCCCCTAAGGTTCTGATCCTTCCTGGATCGTGGGAATGGCTGGGTCTGGTTTCCCGCACCCCTGCCTCTTCCTCTCCTGGCAGGTCTCTGGGCCACTGTTTCAGGCTCCAGTTCTGCTGAATCACCCTTACTGGCTTCCATAGCACGCCTGGTCACACAGATCCACACAGGCAAACCCAACATCTCCAAATGAGTTCAATGTTCCACATCCTTCCATGGAGAACTGTCCAGGTCATTACCTAGCAGACAGTCTACAGGCAAGGCATCACTGACAACAACTTCCAAGAGACCAAAGACCCCTCCGCATTCAAAGGGAACACGCGCTACTTTGCAGAGGTGCACTGAGCTGTCAGCTTCCACTACAGGGCGGAGTACATTGGGAATGACCTGCTCTTCAGACACCCACTGACACCTCACGGATGTCACGCTGGCTCCCGTGTCTCTCAGAGCCTCTATCTCTCTCCCATTGATGGTCATCTTCTGCCCGTATTTCTTAGTGTTAGGGGGCAGTAAGGTTTGCTGTACCATCTTTTGGTCTCCTAAAGAGACAAGGGTCCTAACTGCTAGTCCCTCCTCCCCACTAAAAATCAAATCCCCTCCCAAAGTAAACTTTCTAACCCTGGGGCTGGAGCACCAGTGGGTGCTGTGGATTTCTTGGGACATTTAGGAGCAAAGTGGCTCACCTCATTGCAGTGATAGCAGGTAAGGGGACCCTTGTTGTCCCTGTTGTCTCTATTGTCCCGCCTGCCCCTTGGGGGCCATGGCTGTCTAAGTCTGGGGGGTTGAGATTCCTTTCCTTGGGAACTATTTTGGGGCCCTTGCGAGAACTCCTTTTGGTTACCTTGTCCCCCCCACTCTACTGCTGGGGACCCTGCCAACCTTTGGCTGTGGTACCCACAATTCCTCTGTGGAACCTGGTACTGGTCCAGCGGTCCGCCTCCTTTGCAAGCTCAATGGGGTCTGTCAGATTGCTGTCTAGAAGATGATGGCGCAGCTCTGGAACACAAAGACTACTCAAGTGCTCCCAACTAATTAAATGCAACAACCCCTAATAATCATACTTAGCTGCCCTTCATCCAACCTTCCAGTGCACGTGAGTAAAAATTCACACACTCCATCCAAGGCTCAGACTCTCTCTTCTTAGAGTTCCTAAACTGCAGTCTGTACTGCTCTGGAGGAAGTCCATACCTGAGACATAAGGCCTCCTTCATAATGGGGTAGGTCATGGTACCTGCTAACTCTAAGGGCTCTAGAGCACTCCTCCCAGGAGCCTCAAAATGTTTCCGATGGCCGGCCCCCCAATGCTGTTCAGGCACACCATTCATTCTCAATGCAATCTCATAAAAAGTAAATATCCTCACTCCTATGGTAATTTTGTACCAGATCCTTGGGAATATATACTTTTACCCCCCTGCACTGGCTGTGCGCTGCCACAATTTGAACTGGAATCCACCTGCTTGGCCTTGATATCCAGTTCTCTCATGCTCACTTCATGAGCCAAAAGCAATTTCTTCTCCTCCAGGGCACAGGCACTTTTGCTCTCCTCCACCGCCCTTTCTTTTTCTACCTCAAATTGCTTCATTTTCATTCTCAAGATTTCAATGTCATGGTCTATCACTTTTTGATTTTCTTCTAACTCTTCCGGAGTCAGACCCCGGCCGGAGTGGTTGCTGCTAGCCCTTGAATCTGGTCTGCTCACAAGCAATTCAAGGGGCTGAAACCCCCACCTTCCTCCCAATAGGCCTTCAAGATGCTTTGCAGGTCCTCCTTCCTGAGGATGCTCGTTATGGGGCACTCAAACTGGCTGCAGAATTGTTTAAGCTGTGTAAACTTGTAGGAATACAAATCCTCAAAGCAAAATTCCAATTCTACCTCTTCCACACTGGTTGCTTTTCCATTCACAGACATGATGCTTTGAAGAGTTAATCAAAAATAGAACCAAACAAAAAAACTTAACCGCAGTATGTGGTGGCATGGTGATTTGCACTCACTAGTGATGTACACCAATCACTGTGGGTCTAGTACAAATACAAGTTCAAATCCCACCGCTGCCACGAATGTTAGACCTGGGGTGTCTCTAGTTGGCAGAGGTAGGTATCACTGTCCAAATAGGGACCATTGCTTCTAGTCAGAGTAAGGAGGATACACTCTTTAGATAACCACTGCTCACCCCCAAGGTAGCTTGGCACGAGCAGTCAAGGCTTATCAAAGGCAATGTGTAAAGTATTTGTACCAACACTCATGTTAACACAGTGAAAACACCACAAACGGACTCCACAACAGTATAGAAAAATAAAGGTATTTAATCTAAACTACACAAGAGCAAAACAACAAAAATCCAACATACACAGTTCAAGAATATGGTTTCAAAAGAGTTCTTAAAGTTGCAATAAGATAATCCACAGTTGGGTGAAAAGTTCACAGCTCCGTCAAGTTTAGCCAACAGTACCTTTAAATGCGACAAAGTTTCAAAACAGAAGCTGGTGCGGTGGAAAACAAGTGATACATCACTCCTGAGACCTTGGGGAGGTGATGCGACAACCCCGCTCGATGTAGTAGGCGTGTTGCGGTGACTCCGGTCTGTATGGGGAGGGATGCGATACCTTGTATGTATTCCGAGGCGGAGGTTCCGTAGTGAAAAAGCTCTCAAGGGCACGATGCGATGATCTTTGGGGATGAGACAATCTCCGGGGCGACGATGCGCGGACCAGCGGATTCGTCCTCTCGCAGCTCCTCGATGCGATGGCTCTGCGACGACACTCGCAGCGACGTTATGAGGTCCGCAAGCAAGAGGTGCGACAATCTCATCCACGACAACAGGCTCTTCAACGACACTCGCAGCGATGGTAATCTTCCCGCACCGATCTGGTGCGTCCCGCAAACGAAGGATGCGACGACTCTGGCTGCGGCAACAGGTGCTGCGACGATCTCGGCCTTCGTAGCGGCGGAAAATTCCTCGCACTGACGGGGATGCGCTCCACAAGCGAGCTATGCGACAAAACTTGCAGAAAGTCTTTAAAAGCTTGGTTTCCAGCTTCCCAACACAGGTACAACTTCCAGAGGCACCACAACTGGCCCAAGCACTCTAGGAAGGACGGAACTCTCCTACCAGAGTTCAGGGAAGCTGGGGTGAAGTTATTTTGTTCCTGGGACTTCTTAACAGGGAGCCAGATCTTCTCAGGCCCTTGGAGATTCCTTCAAGCAAGGGGACACAGCACAAAGCAAAGTCCTTCTCCTCTCCTTTGCAGCAAAGCAACAGCAGTTCAGTCCAGCAGAGCAACAGGAGGACAGTCTTCCTTCTTCAGTTTCAGCTTTCTCCTTGGCAGAGGTTCCTTCTTGATTCCAGGATTATCTACTTTTCTGTAGTCAGGGGTCCTGTACTTATACCCCTAAAAGTCTTTGATCCCTTTGTGCAGGAGGGCTCTGAGCCTGATCTGGACCAGTTCTGGGTGCTCCCTGAGCACTTTGTTTTCCTGGCCTCTCCTTTCCTTTCAGAGAGAGGGGCAGGGTCGTCAGCCGCCCAGCAGGAGGTGGAGCCAGCATTGTGGAAGGCAGGCACAGCCCTATTCAGGCCCAGGTGATAACCCCTCCCACCACTCTAGACGCAGATGGAGCTATTCAGCCCAGGGATGGCCCCATCAACATCTGGGAGCCACCCAGCCCTTGTCACTCACAAACCAGACAGTCAATTCGCAAACAGTCCAAGGCACACAGAAAGGTCAGACAAGAGAACTTTCTAAAAGTGCTGTTCTCAAACACAGGATTTAAAAACAACCTTTCCTAAAAGATGTGTTATTAAATCCTGGGTTCAGGGATACCAGACTTTTAGGTCCTATCTTGCTCCTATGGGAAGATATGCTGGTAGCCACTGTAGCTAGTGTTCCCCATGATAGCCTATGGGGCAAGATAGCCTTACCATAGTGAAAAATGAAAATGGCTGTAATTCATTACCAAGCATCTCACCTGCACAAGTACACGCTCTACCTTTCACATACACTACACCCTGTCCAAGGGGGTACCTTGGGCCTTCCATAGGGGTGACCAATGTGTACAGAAAGGGAAGGGTTAGGCCTGGCCAGTGGGGACACTGACCAGGAGGACATGGCAGTTCACAGACAGCACACAGGCACTGCGGTGGCAGGCCGGAGACACCATTTTAGGGCTACTCATGTGGGTGGCACAATCAGTGCTGCAGGTCCACTAGTAGCATCTGTTATCACCAGCCCTGGCACACTCAGTGCACTTTACTAGGGACTTCTTGGTGACACAAATATGACATTCATGGATAATCAATCATAACAACAATGTACACAGGGAGCACTTGCACTTTGACACTGAACAGCATTGGCAAAGTGCCCAAAGCATCTAAACCAGCAAAAGCGAAATCCAGCACATCATCAAAAATACAGGAGGTAAAGGCAAAAAGATAGGGGTAAATCACACCAAAGATGCCAGGTCTAACAAGGCTACTTTGATGTTTTACAACTACTACACTCATTCTCTAGTCTCCATTATTTCTAGGCAAAATATGTCAAGGAAGCTTGAAATTTGGAGATAATAGCAAACACACAGCACGTTTAAAAAACAAGCAAGAAACGTGGGTGCCGCCTCTTTCTCCAGTGCCCGTCCCCCAGCGCCCACTCCTTTATTAACGTCTTGTTAAGTAAATGGTCTTTTTAAAGACCTGCAAAGTACTCGGGTGCAGCCGTCGTAAGACAGATGGCAGACCAGAACAGTTCCCCTCCCCCCCATGTGAGCCAAGCAGGGGGCCTGGTGTTGCTCTGGCCCTTGGGCCATTCACACCTCGGCTCCCTGTGTTCAGAAGCAGTGAAGCAGTGTTTTCCCCAGACAACTCCATGCCAGGCGACCACCTGCAGGCCAATGTTTGTAATGCTTTGGCTCCATCAAGTGGCGCAAGAACTATAAAAATCAGTGCCACTGGGTTTAAATACGGGTCAGCTGATTTTCAACAGGTAGAGTACCGAATTCCAGACAGCCTAGTTCTATTTGAGTTATTAGATCCACTAGTTATTCCCTCAGACCCTAAAACATTTAAACATGTGCCGGATTGGCCAGGTTGAATTTGATTCATATTCATATTCATAGATGGAACTGCTGTCCCTACCCCTGTTGGTTTTGGCACAAGCGTCATAGCACATTTATGGTAATTGGTAAACAAGGCATGGACTAGTTTCTCAACTTTTTCCACTTTTAGCATTATTGGCGCAAAGAAAGCCTTTGTCATTGGCTCCAGCTTTGTAAATAAGGTGTCCAATAGCTACTCTAGGTTCAAATCAGATTGTAAAGAAAATTGTGTCTATGTTTGAGTCCGTGGGGATTTCCTAGCAGACTTATTACAAACAGTTTGTTTTCTCTTGGACAGTGGTAAGTCTGAGACCACGTCGTTCCCTACTGTTATTTTATCCACTAAAGTGTTAGATGACATGTTGGGTTCATCACGGGGGATTATTTCACATGAAGGCACAGAGGCAATTGTGATTGATGGGCCTTCTAAAGAACCAACAATAGCTGCTGATTTTCCTTCTGCCCTCTCCTCACTAGCAGCTTGGTATTGCAGACATTTTACAGCCTCTAATGATAACCTTCGCTCAGTCAGGGCTATCTCCTGTGTGATCGTGTGTGCAGCTTTGGTCAAAAAAGAATACATTTTGCCAGCCATACAAACCCCCTAGGCCCCCCCATGTGAAGTAGGTGTTTTCCTTTTGCCCATTTGCGGACACTAAACCCAAAGCCCTAATATCCCTGTATAAGGTAACAATAAAACACTGGGATAGTCAGGGCAAATGGGGTAATAAAAAAGTCCTTACTTTACTGACTGGTTTCCGTCCAAATTCCAATATTCTAATATACAATCAGAGGGATTCGGAATACAACAGGTAAGGGGCCCAGCCTGGCGCAGGGGTGACGTTGGCGGCTGCACTGTGTGCCGCAGGCAATACTGGGGTGTGTAGTTTAGCACTTCCCTGCTCCTGGTGACGATCACCGGCCTCCTCAGCACTTCACCCCCACCCGAGGGCAGAACAAACAGTAGATGGGTATACCAAAAATCTCAGATTATTATGCCGATTGCGATTTTCAAAGTCTTCCAACTTCCACATGACATAGATCATCTGTGATTCATTTGCTGTGGCTTGATGAACAGTACTGTCAGCTCCAGCCTCTCAGGCTACCACTCGCCCTTCCAGTGCCATAGTTCTTTCCGCAATTTTGGTGCACATCTTGTTTACTTTCCTAATAGCACGCTGTAGCTTCCTCATTGCAAGGTGGGCACTCTTGCGCTCTTGTCTAGCTTCCACCTGCATCTGTTTGAGAGTAGAGTATATCAGACCAATTGAAGGAGATGACTCCAACGTAGACTTTGGCTCAGAAAGTAGCTTATTTACCTCCTTCTGGCTCACCATCCTCAGTAAAGAAATGAGTGGTTGAATAATCTCATTTTAGTTGGCTAAAACAGCTATGGTTCGATTCTGATTGCCTGGCCTCAAGCTTGTTTCCACCTTTGTTTCTCTTCCTTCTTGTTTGGAAGGAAAGCCGCTTTTAAATACTAGGGTTAGAAAATGAGCTGTCTAAGTCCATCTCTAAGTTATCTAGCTCTGATACCTCATTTCAAATGGCATTAGATAGCTAAGACTCTTCATTAAGGGAAAAAATAAATCCACGCCTTCTGGGGTCCCCCCAGTATCACACACAATCTGAAAGAGCTTAGGGTCCATTGGAATGCCACGATTAAAGTCCCTCTCCTCACTTCCTTGTTGCCTGTCATGGTCGTACTATCATACCGATCTGCTCCCCCCTGCATTGGCTCCCCTTGATTCGGGATTTCCAGTTCCGTACTCACTCTGTCTAAAGGGGGAAGGTTGGTGTTACCGACAGCTGGCACCAGCGGGATCTCACCATCTACAGAGTCTCTCTTCTCATCCGCTCTTCCATGGCCAGCGAACAACTCTGGGATCATTTGTTGCTTGATGGGACTCAGCTCCTCGTTGAGTAGCTGGTCTTTGGCTTTCGGTTATCCCGCTTCCACCTCCTTGCTTCCTGCTGCGGGAGTAGCGTCTCCTGCCTTCCTCCCAATCAGCATCTTCTGAGCTGCAATGGGGCATCATAGGTTCCCTGCAGCCTCAGTTTCAGTCGCACCACTCTCCGCACGGTCTCTAGGGAGTTTAAGTTGTTTAGGAGGCATGATGGTGAGCCCGAGCCAGTGTCCGGCTTAACACCAGCAGGTTAGCGTCTTCAAAACAGTGCAGGTCACCAGGTGCTCAAATTCGGTGGTTCTTGCCTGTGTTCTCCTTCCTTGCTGCTGCCTCGAGCCGTCCGGTCCCTGGGGGGTGATCCTTGAAGTAGATTTAAGCAAATTATGGATTAGCCATGGAGCGGCAGATGGATGTCTTCAGCAGCGATTTACACAGCACCCGTCTTGCCTCCAGCTGGTTGGGGTCCTGCCAGAAATCACAGATATAGGCTTAATGTAAAACATAAAGTGGTTTGGTAAATGCAATTGAACAAGGTTTTTTTAATTACTTTTTGATACTGCGGTACCTCTGAAGGTCTGTAAATATAGACAGGGCTACAAGTACTCTATGATTACTGATTCTGATCACATGACTGCAATAAATTCACGATTTGCGATTCACAGATTAGCCAACATTTTTTACAATTATTTTATATGTATAGATACTTCTACTTTCAATAATGACATCCGTGTGACCATATTTATCAGTAAATATATGCTGCACTATAAATGTACTTGTTTTCTGAGTTTCACAACTTCATGAATCAATGGGCTGGAATCATGAATTAGATCTATGAAACTCTCAGACCATGCCTTTCGATTGGCTACATTAGGACCCTGCCGATGTACATGCAAGCCAGTTATTTTTCTGGGGGACTCTGTAGAAAGAGGATTCAGTAGCAGCTGTGCTCTGTGTTTTGCTCACATTCATGACTAGTTTGTAAGAATGGCTGAAGCTTCATCTTCTGCCCAGGATGACCATCCAGAACTTGTTGAGGATGAGGAGCAAGATACACCACCTGGAAGGAAACCAAGTGATGTCAATACCCTCAAGGGAAGAGAAGGTTACTGATAAATGTGTGCAGTGCGGTATTTGTGGCACACTGTTATCCTGGGGCACTGCAAATAAGTATTCACAGAGTACAGGTTCCATTTGGAAACATTTATTAACAATTCTGAAAGGGTTTACAACCAGATAATGAGAGAGAAAGCAGGTGGAGCAGGACAGTCCACCACTGCAGCACCCTTGAGAGAACCATCATCAGCTGTAGTCATTACTATACCATCTGTCTCCAAAGAATTACGTGAGATGGTTACTCACTGGGCAGAATGCTGCATGCCTGTTGCTGTAATAATATCTCCTGTTGGTGAATTCCTGGATAGAGTGAAGAAGCATCACTGCTTCTTTGCATTTCCCTTACCTTATCCTTTAAGTACCCTGTTTACTTTTTGTTGGGAAAAACCCAATAAAAATAACTACTAAAAATGTATTCTACCCAAAAAAGTGTTTTTTTTAGAACCACCATCAGGTCAAACAAAGAGATAACTTCTGTTTTATTAATGTGTCAGTGACTATATCGGTGTAAGACTAGCGGTGTAAGTGTCTCTATTGATGTGTGAGTATGTCATTGGGTGTATGAGTGTGTACCTGGGTGTGTCAGTGGCTGTATCGGGGTGTGTCAGGGGCTAAATCAGTGTGTGTCTAGGTGTGTCTGTGTCTGCAACTATGTGTGCATGGGAGTGTTAGTTTCTGTATGTGTGTGTGCCTGGATGTTTCAGTGGCTGCATGTGTATGGGTGTTTGAGAGGCTGTATCAGCAATTGGCTTATTGTCTAAGTAGCTGTATTGATATGTGAGTGTCTGTATAGGTGTGTGAGTAGCTGTGCAAGTGATTTTGTGGTTATGTGACTGTAGGAGTGCCTGCTTGTATAGGTGTGTCAGTGGTTGTGTGAATTGTTGTATGGTGAGTGAGTAGCTTTGTAGATCTGTAAGTGGGTGTGAGAGTGTACATGTGGGTCTGTAAGTGGGTGTTTGGGTGGCAGTCTGGGTCTGTGAGTGGGTGTGAAAGTGCCTGTGTGACTCTGCGTATGGGTGTGTGAGTGGCTGTGTCTATCATTGGGTATCTCTGTGTCTCTGTAGATCTGTGAGTGGGTGTGTACATCTGTGAGCGCCTATGTCGGTAAGTGAGTGGGAATGAGAGTGCCTGTGTGGGTCTGTGAAGAGATGTGTGAGTGGCCATGTGGGTCTGTGAGTGGGTATGAGAATATCTGCATAGGTATGTAAGTGAGTATGTGATTAGCTGTGTGGGTCTGTGAGTGGGTTTGAGAGTGCCTGTATCAGTCTTTGAGTGGGTGTGAGAGAGCGTATATGGGTCATCTGGGAAGGGGTGGGAAAGTGCCTTTGTGAAACTCTGAATGGTAGTGTGAGCACCTGCATAGGTCTTGAGCAGGTGTGAGAGTGCCTTTGTGGATCTGTGAGTGGGTGTGAGTAGTGCTAATGGTTTATGAGTGGGTATGTGAGTACCTGTGTGGGTTTGTTAACATGTATGAGAGTGGTGCTGTTGTTCTGTGAGTGGGTATGTAAGTGCCTGTGTCAGTCTGTGAATGGGTGTGTGAGTCTATCAATAGGTGGATGAGTGCCTCAGTAGGTCTGTGAGTGAGTGCAAGACTGTCTGTGTTGGTCTGCGAATGGGCGTGAGTGGTGCTAATGGTCTGTGAGTGGGTGTGAGTGCCTGTGTGGGTCTGTTACTGGGTATGTGGGTGCATGAGTACATCTGTGCGTAGGTGTGTGGGTCTGTGAGTCAGCATGAGACTGTCTGTGTTAGCCTATGAGTCGGTGTTTGAGTGGCTGTGTGTATCTGTGAGTAGGTCTGTGAGTGCCTGTAGGTTTGTGAGTGGGTATGTGAGTGGCTATGTGAGTACCTGCATGGGTCTGTGAGTATGTTTGAGAGTGTTTGTATGAGGATGTCAGTGACTGTGTA
Source organism: Lissotriton helveticus (assembly GCF_964261635.1). Lineage (NCBI taxonomy): Eukaryota > Metazoa > Chordata > Amphibia > Caudata > Salamandridae > Lissotriton > Lissotriton helveticus. Next base: position 589,192,099 of record NC_136071.1, read on the forward strand.
GATCTGCAAGTGCATGTGTGAGTCCCTATGTGGGTGTGTGCATGAGTCTCTGAGTGCCTGCATGGGTCTGTGACTAGGTATGTGAGTACCTACATGGGTCTGTTACTCAGCCTGTGAGTGCCTTTGTTGGTCTTTGGATGGGTCTGTCAGTGTCTGCATAGCTCTGGGAGTAGGTGTGTGGCTGTGTGGATCTAGAAGTGGGTGAGAGAGTACCTCTGTGGGTCTGTGAGTAGGTAAGAGAGCCTATGTTGGTCTGTAGGTGGAGTGAGAGTGCATGTGTGGGCATGTGAGTGGTTCTGTGATTTCCTGTATAGGTCTATAAGTGGTTGTGTGAGTGGATGAGTGGGTCTGTGAGTGCCTGTATTGGGTCTGTGAGTGGGTGTCTGAGTAGCTGTTTGCTACTATGAGTGGTTGAGTAACTGCCTGTTTGGGGCTCTGAGTTGGTGTGAAAGGGCCAGGCTAGAACTGTGAGAAGGATTGTGAGTGCCTGTGTGGGTCTGTGAGTGGGTGTGTGTGTGCCTCTGTGTTCTGTGAATAGATGTGTAGGTGATTGAGTAGGTCTGTCAGTGCCTGCATAGATTTCTGAGTGGGTGTGTAAGTATTTGCAGGGTTGTGGCAGTAGGGAAGTGAGTGTGTGCTTCTATCCACATTGTATGAGAGTATATGTGTAGATATTTGAGTGAGTGTATGAGTGGTTGTGTGGGTCTTTGAGTGGGTGCATTGGTGCATATGTGGGTGTATGTGAGGGCCTATCTGAGTGCCCCTATGGGTCTGTACACAGATCTGTGAGGGCCTGCATGGGTATGTGAGTAGGGGTGTCAAGGCCTGCATAGGTTTTGAGTGGATATGTGAGTATCTATGTGGGTATATGAGTGCGGGTGTGATTGTCTGTGTGGGTCTGTGAGTATATGGGTGAGTGTTTGTGTTTGTCTTTGAGTGGAAGTGTGAGTGCTGTGTGTATACCTGTGTAGATCAGTGAGTAGGTGTGTGAGTGGGTTTGTGGGTGGATCTGTGAGTGGGTTTTTGAGTTCCTGTGTGGGTATGCCTCTTTGTAAGTGAATGAGGGAGTGAGTCTGTTAATGGGTGTGTGAGTGTCTGTGTGGGTCTGTGAGTGGTTGTATGATTTCATGTATGGCTTGCGAGTGGGTATGTGAGTGTCTAAGTGAGACTGTGAGTGGGGGTGAGAGTGTCTGAGTTGATCTGTCAGTGGGTGTGTGAGTGTCTGAATGGGTCAGTGAGTGGGTGTGAGAGTATCTGCGTGGATGTATGAGTATCCAAATACATCTGTGAGTGAATGTGTGAGTGTCTGTGTGGGTCTGTGAGTGGGTCTGTGAGTGTGTGACTGAGTCTATGGGTGGGTGTGTAAGTTCCCATGTAGCTCTGTCACTGGGCATTCGAGTGTCTGAGTGGGTCAGTGAGTGGGTATCTGAATGTCTCTATGGGCTTGTGAGTGGTTGTGTTAGTGTCTGTGTAGGTCTGTGAATAAGTATGTGAGCCCCTAGGTGGATATGTCAGTATATCTGTGAGTGCCTGCGTAGGTCTGCGAGTGGGTGTGTGAGTGCCTTTGTGAGTCTGTGAGTGGGGCTGAGAGTCCTGCATTGCTCTATGAGTGGGGGTGTAAATGCCTGTGTAGGTCTGTGACTGGGTACATGACTGCCTGTGCTTGTATGTTAATGGGTATGAGAGTACCTGTGTGGGTATATGAGTGGGTATATAAGTGTTTTTTTTTCAAAGTACATCAAGATTTGCAGACCCATCCTGGATTCACATGGGGACTCTCACAGGGAATCAACAGATTCCTGAAGTGTAAAAAACAAACAATAGAACTCATTTTTGTACCCAACATGGGTCCCTCTGACAGTATTCAACCACACCCATGGGGTCAGGGTATCTCTACCCTGACCCCGTTAATAATTTTACAAATACATTTCAAGACCCTGGGACCAATCCCCGATACTTAAAATGGCAGCCGCAACCTCCTGGTCAGGTTGCAGTGAGCCAATCACAGCATTTCTGGTGGTGGTTGATTTTGCGGACCCCCCCTGGGGATCAGCAACCCCAGATATACAATTCGCTTTTTCCTTTACTAACTCTGCGGCTACTGATTGATTAGCACCATATCACAAAAAGGACCCGTTCTGGACCAAGAGCTACCTTTTTGCCAAATTTGGTGTAATTCCATCCAGCAGTTTGGGCTGTAGTCATGTTTAAAATCCCAATGAGAATTGCATTTTTTGATACCCCACTTTTTCTTGATCCCCACTTGACAGATCACTCTGAATCTTTTTCTGTGGAACTGGACGTACCGTGCCACTATATTTTTTTACATATTGTGAAGATTTGTCAAACCGGGGCCAAAGTTATAAGCAAGTCAAAAAGAGCTTTTCCATTGAAATTGCTGATTTTCACAAAATTTTCCAAAAAATATATTGCCACAGTATGTCTAGTTCTGCATGGAAAATGTCTGAGTGAATCGTCAAGCGGAGGGACAAGAAAAGTGGGGTGTCAATAAATGTAACCTGGGCTAATTTTAACTTACGCTTCTGCAATGTGCTCCTTATGACCTCACATATTACATCATTCATGACATAATCAGTAACATTACTAATGAAATCTCAAAGGACATCACTGATTACATCATTAAGTGATTTGGAATGTTTTCTAGAAGTTTATGAGTGTTAAAGGTATGCAGATTTTGGATGGGAGCACCAGCTCTTCGTCCTCTGGCAGTAAGAGAAGCAGTATTTCGGATGTCTGACTGAAACTGTAAAGAGGGTGAAATACCAGAGGTACTAAAAACTTGAAGGCAAATGGTAAATCCAGTGGCACAATATCTAAGAACACCACGGCCCCAGCTTTGTTCTGGGATTATTCTGCAACTCAGCAGCAAGTCTATCCTGAATCAAACAAAGAATCACTTGACAATATCAAGGAATGCTCATTAAAGCAAATTTATAATTCCATCAAACAGCATCAAGAAGAAATATGTACCGATGACTGCAAGGCTAGATCATCCCCATAGAAACTTCAGGCTGCAGTCAGGAAAGTCTCAAATGCCTATATAGAGTTTTAAGAGAGTATGACTATGGTTACAACTTTAACTGCTACATTGGAAACAAATCTCATTGAAATAAAGGAACAAACTGATTCACATGCCTCTCAAATCTCTGACATTCAATAGAAACTAGAAGATTTCAAAAATAGAGAAATTTGAAATAGCCTCTGAATCTTGGGCCTAGAGGAAGTAATTGAGGGCAGTGAGGCTAGGCTGTTTTTGGTTAAGATTTTGAAAGGGTCAGTTATGTATCTGTTCTGGGACTTGGACTAAGAGGACCAACATTCTCATTGTTTCCCCCATATGCAGAGGAAGAGCTAGAGTCAAGCTCAGAGCGGAGGGGTTGTTAGGCGGAGGGCCTTTATGGTATGTTTTAGAAATGATTTGCTCAGGCAAGCAGTATTTGAAAAAGCACACCCTGATACTAAACGAAGCTTTGAGGGGCATACGTTTTTCGCAAGACCCGACATTTGTCACATTACTGTTCAATGAAGTTGGAGGCAAAGACATTTACTTAAGCCCTGTCAGTTGAACAGTGCAGAGCCATATTTGTTGAAACCAGACCACCTCAAAACCATCTTTGGAACCAAAACCCACGGTTTTAGATCAGAAGTCAAAGCTAAAGAGTATCTCAATGATCTGGAAAGGACAAGACCGAATGTTTCAAAGCATTCTTTGCTTGGCCTCTTTCTCCTTCAAAAATTGTTTCCTTTCTTTTTGCTCTTCCTGGCCTTTCTTTATTTGCTGGAATTTTTTGCGAGTGATCTTCTAGGTAGGCATTGAGCGTGGAGGGCAAAAACAAAGAATGCTTTCACTTGGATGTCTAATCAGCAGTTTTGGGAAGGCTCATCCATTGGTCTCTTTCAGCATGTCACAAATTTTCTGTTTCATGGTTTGGAGTTTCAGAGCTAGGGAGAGGCTCGCACATGGATACCATCATTCACACCATCACTTGTCTCATTGCCTCATGGTATAGGCGGAAGGGAGAGGTGGGGTTATGTGGAAATGATGAGCGAAGGTGAAGGTAGCTAGTCCTGCCTTGGGTTTTTTAGATGGGGTCATCGTGGTGTTGGTGCTTTTGGGATGGCGGGGTGCACTACACAAGAGGAGGAAGGAAAGTTCAGCAGCCCTAATGAAGCTTTTTTGATTTTTAGACAGAAGTGACGTCAATGCAGGGTAAAGTAGTTCGACAGAATCAACTGGATGAATTAGAATATATGTATGGCTTACGCAACTATGTTACATATTGCCTCTGTTCATATATGTGGTTTAAATAACAATGTGAAAAGGGAAACAAAGCTGAAGATCTCTGTGCCAACATCTTATGTTTGCAAAAAACTCATAGAGGGCTTGAAGAAATATTTGCCTGAATCTCTGGGCTTTATGCTTGGGGCATGCATTATACAAAGCACAAATACTCAAGGGGTGGACATACTAGCTTGCAAGAATATTTGTAGGTTTAAACGGTCATCATCTGAAAAGTTTCATAGATGTGTGATTACAGAATCCCAATTCGCAGGGAGCAAATTCACACTCTGCTCTGTATATGGTACAAACTCAGATGATCCTAAACTATTCGATTTTTTTTTATAATGAACTGGCTTTGTGGCAAACTCAAATTATTGTGTGTTGGGACCTTAACATAAACTTGCCTGGTAGGCTGGTTGACTTAGTCAATGGTTGCTATTCAGGTCGAAAGCCGATGATTTTTTTTAGCACTCCAGCATCTTCAGAGTGACCATGGGTTAGTGGATGTATGGTACAGAGCTAACACATTGGATCCTGGATACACCTTTTTCTCGGGCCCCCCAGAGCATGTCCATCTGTACTATTTTTCTCTAACCCTTAGCCTGCCCCATGGGATATCAATCAGGAAATATCAAAGTGTTATGTCAGATCATAATCCCCTAGTCATTGAAATACCGAACATCAGGGGCAATAAGTCAATGCAGATCTGGTCGTTTGAAAGGGGAGTACTACATGATGAGAACTTTATTACTCATATGACTAAGTGGATTCCTGGGTGTCCCATCCGGGATAGTATGGGATTCCTTTAAAGCAGGTGTAAGAGAGGAGAAGCTTAGCTTCAGTTTGAGCCATCAGAAAACATAGAAGGAGAGATTGAAACAATTATACAAGGAGCTTGCAATTGTTGAGGCTCAATTTATTGCAGCTATCTCAAGTGGTGATGACCTTGTTACAGTTCAACAAACCCCTGCCCTAGTGAAATCAGTTATCAAAAGCATTTTGGCAAGAAAAGATGGGGGAAAGTATCACCATCTGCTTGTGGTGCGCACCAGACAGAAATATAGATGTGGAGATGCTGAGATCAGGGATAGAGGGGGCCATTCTGTCTCGGAATCCTGTGGAATCCAGGAAGTGGACGATAATGAGATTGACAAATATCTTAAAGAAATATCTGGCAGTAAAGTTAGTCCTGAAGGAAGAGATTTTTGAAAAGTCCCTCTTACTAAAGGTGAAGTCTATATGGCACACATGGATCTCCCCTCTGGTAAAGCTGTCAGAGTGGATAGATAGAATCCAGCTAGAATTTTATAAAGTAGTTTTTAGTTCTAGGCCCGATTGGGTTGAGTTATTTCTTAACCTCATGGCTGCTATTGATATTCCTCTCCTGTGCTGGACAGTAATAGGAATGGGTGTGGTCATGACGAGCTGAGCTCGTCATGAGAATGGAAGGGGTTAAGACACAGATGGGACAGCAAATACGCGAGTCATGAGCACTGACCAATATAGTGGTGTTTCTTAAAAAAGGGAAGCCTCTGCAAAATTCTGGGTCATACAGACCCATTATGTTAATTAATAGCAACACTACGTTATATTCCAAAGTTTTAGCAACAAGACTGTATCAAGTTGTTGATAAGTTGGTCTCTACTTGGCAACATGGTTTTATACGAGTGAGGAGAACCACAGATCATGTTTGCCACGTCATAACGCTTTTTGACGCAATAACAATTTCAGATAAACCTATGGCTCTTGCTGAAAAAGTGTTTGATAGGGTTGCTTGGGATTATCTCTGGGCACTTATGAAGTGGTATGGAATAGGGCATGGCTACATAATGGCGATTCAAACTGTCTACCACAAACTTGATGCCCAGCTCTAAATAATAGATGGTACAAAAGGGGGTGGTGATGGACGGAGCATCTGAACCAATCGAACACTCACACCCAGTCAACAGATCTGGGTTTACTCCATCACCTTTCTTTAGCCCACTCTGCCACCCCAGTTCAGACATGACCATATGCAAATCAGTCTGACCCTGTGCCTCATGGGAACAGTCCAGCCCGAACTGCCAAGCCATGCCTTCCCTGGACCGGAAACAAGCTTCCGAGGACCGGTTTCTGGCATTTCAGCCGTCTTCAGCCCGCCTTGCTTAAATCCAGTGGCAAAGTGAGCGAGGGACTCACGTCTGAGCATACCTTGTCAACTTATGGCGAACAAAGTGGTACAAAAGGGGGTGGTGATGGACGGAGCATCTGAACCAATCAAGCACTCACACCCAGTCAACAGATCTGGGTTTAATCCATCACCGTTCTTTAGCCCACTCTGCCACCCCAGGTCAGACATGGCCATATGCAAATCAGTCTGACCCTGTGCCTCATGGGAACAGTCCAGCCCGGACTGCCAAGCCATGCCTTCCCTGGACCTGAAACAAGCTTCCGATGACCGGTATAGTGGTCAGTGGGCAGTCCGGACTCATCAGAATCCTGAGAGGGACAAGACAGGGGTGTACCTATTCCCCTTTATTGTTTGCCTTGTATATAGATCCTCTGGTTTAGAGGCTTGAGTCTAAAGTCTTAATTAAGCATGCCCAATTCCACAGCAGAAGTGCTAAGATTTTGGCATCCAACAATGGTATTGCCATTGTGACATCTGATCCAGTGGCAGCAATGTGGGAGGTGCAAAAGGAAGCTTTGGAGTTTGGGAAAATGTCTGGTTATTCCCTAAACCAGCATACCAGGCAGCTGGTAGCGGGAAACGGCCACTACAACGCGGCCGTTTCCACGAATACATTAACCACGCATGCATTACAACGCATGCGTGGTTAACAAGAAAGCCTTTACCACGCATACCTTTACTACGAGGTATGTAGTAAATGCATATGTGGTAAAGGTTCAAAATAAACAAGGGGGGCTTGGGCCCCCCCCCCCAAATAAAAACCTCACCTGAAATCACGTCATATTATGCAGGCAATCGTCGTCATTTAAGAGGAAACGGAAAAAAACTTCAGTTTCCTCTTAACGACGTACGACGTCACCACGCAAGAATTAGAGGAAAAGGTTATGCGTTAAAAAATCATTCCGTTGTAACGCATGCGTGGTAAAGGCATGCGTTGCAACGGAATGCATTGTATAAACATACAACCCTGGTAGCTAATGAACACACACCAACTATTGGTGGCTCCACTGTAAAAAAAACAGTTTACTAGGGCATCAATATCTTGTCAGATCTAGATCAGATTGTTGAGGCCAACATGGTGCTGGTGCTCTCTTAATCTATTAGAGACTTTTGGAGGATGGATAACTTACATATGACTTTTATTGGCCACTGCAACACTGTTACAATGCTATTTTTACCCAAAGCCCTATACTTATTTGGGCAATCCCACTTAAGTTTGAAATTCTATGCTATAAAAAGATGGAAGACATGGTTAGAAGTTTTTTTCTGGTCATTAGTCCTTAGATTCATGATATTACCTAGAGAAAGGGGGGAATGGGCTGTTCCCAAATTTAAACTTTATCAGTGGGCTTCGGCTTCACAATACATGAGATCGATTATCAGTGGGAGAGAAGCTAAATGCGAGGCCAGCAAAAATATCCCCTCATACATAAATTACTTATGGGGGTGAACGCTAAAAGCATTTTTTGAAGATGACCGAACAAAGCAATTTAAAGAACGTTAGGTTTAAGACCCTTTGTGGGTTTTTAAAATCTGGGCAGTTGCAATTATAGAATTGGTTTAGGAAAATGTAATTACTATACCCCAATGTGGGAAACTCAGTGTCTGCCCAGGATTCATGCTGTCTTAAGTGGGAGGCTAGGAGGCTTAGGAGACTAGGGGACCTTTACGCAGGAGATACAATAAAAACGGGGAGGGGACCCAGTGCGTTTGCGAAGCTGACATTGATGGAGATTATGGGAAATTACCCAGGTGCACAATTAGCCAAATCTGCCTGATGATTTGGAAAAACATGTTGGTAAATGGCAGAGGAAGCTAGACATGACTTATTGCAGTTTTTATAAATCTTCTGAGTTAGGTCACGCTATATTGTTTATATGTAGGCAAAACTTTTTAAAACACTGTTCGACCTATACTGCACACTGGCAACATTGCTAAATTGGGAGGGAATTTGGGTACTTGTTGCCCCCAATTCAAAAGCCAGGAAAGCTGACCTGGTGCAAATGTTTATTCTGCATTGGACCTACTGATACAGGAGATTATCATGTTCATCGAATCAGTTTCATCCATGAATATCACTATGAGCCCCCCAATTCATTTTTCTTGACATGCATAATGACATGGTCACTGGGTCAGGACGACTCTTTGTCTTAATAGATATGGCCTTGGTCCAAATCTGCATTGCCTCGACATAGATTGACCCTGATCCACTGACATTCCATCAATGGTGAACCTGTTTATTGTTGATACACCGTCTAGAAAAAAATGTATATACAAAAAGGTAGGAAAGCTCGGACAAAGGGTGAGCAGATAAAGGCCCTTTTACAAATTTGGGCTGCGACATGTACGCTGGGGCAATGCACATGAAAATTGCAATTTCAGGTTAGCCCCTTTTTTTGAAAGGTGTTATAAGAATGTATGTATGACTTCTTTTGCTGTATATGAAATATGGTCGGTATCCTTTTTAGGTCTTGCTCTCGAGACCTATTGTCGTCGAGATGCCTCTCAAGGGAGACAGTCCGGGGCACGCGCAGCGATTCTGGTCTGTGGACGCGCACGGGCAGGCCGGCGCCATCCACATTCCCAGCAAGTCAGCCTATCGCGCGTGCATGCACACAGACACACACACACAGACACGCGCGCACATACACACGCACACACACCTACCTCCCGCAACTTTTGCACATGTTTATTAATTTACCCCAGAGTGTCCGCTTTTGTTTTTGTTTGTTTCGCTCCCCATGTGTACTCCCCTCCCTCTCGGTGATCCAGGGGCCCGGCTTGCATGTATTTGTGTCTACCGATGTGTGGAAAAGTAAATTTTGCCATGTTCTGTGTCCCTACGTGTCATCCATCATATGTTATGTGTGCATGATTAATATGCATATGTTATTCCCCATGTTTGATTAAAGACGCAATTATAGTTGTGTCCACCTCTAGTATGCCAGTTTCCAGTTCTCGTGAATAATACGAATATCAGGCCTATGTATAGCTACGTTGCCACGTTTCTCAGTGTGCACGTTATTTCATTATAAAGTCCCCGTTTCTAGGCCTCAAAAGGGCCCGGACACCAGATTCAGCTCCTGTCTCCTGAGGCCCTCGCTGAGGAGCGATATGGCCCCCACCTGTATCCTCGACCCTTCACTTACTTCCTGCCTCACAGTGCCCGGTTCAGCCTGGCTCTGCCTCTGAGTCTGCCAAGAGTATGTTATGATTCCAGTTATCAGTTCAGTCCTCCTTCTCTGCATTCCTAAGCTACTGAATCGCATCAATAGTTTCCGTCATTGTCTAGCTTTTACGTCTCCATGTAAGAGAAATACTGCATTTAATGGTCATTTAATATTCTTCATCACGCACTACATGTAGAATAATGCATGCTCCAGTCTTAGAGTCTGTTAGCCTTTCCCCTCCTGACTTCTAGTTTATATCAACATGTTCCCTAAACATCAGATACTAGATACTGCTTAGGTACATGTCGCCCTGACTCTCCAGACTTCAGTCTCTGCTCCTAGCACAGAGTTCATAGCCCCCAGCTTCTCCTAGTAACACGTCATTGCCAGTTTGCGCGCACCATCAGGTTAGAGGTCCCGGCTCCTCAGGTAGCCCCCTCCATGGTTTCCGCCCCATTCATGACATATTCTGTTACGTTTGCATCACATGTCTATGTATACGCCCTGTTACACCTCTTTTCACCCTTATCTTTCGCGACTGCTACGCGTCACGCCTCTTGCTCCCCCCACTGCTACGCCTATTGCAATGTAATGCTATGTGTTTGCGTTATGTATATATGCTCATGTACTGTTATTAAAAGCTAGCTAGTCTTGTCCCGATCCTGTCCCCGGCAGCTGCCATTCTGTTCCCGTGCAGGTTGTCCTGTTCCTGTCCTTATGCTGTATTAAACCTGCAAAACTCCTACTACCTCGAATCTTGACTCTTATTTATTGAGCTATCTGTTATTCATTTATGCATTCAAAAATAGGGTATTATTTATTTATTTACCACATAATGGCGCCCGAATAGGGACTTGCCCTTTCCCCACGCGTCGGTGAAGCCACGCCGACCCCCTGACCCTCTGCAGTCGTGACGGAACTCTTCTGCGCACCGGCAGATATTTCTGCTTCAAGTATCCCTCAGGCCCACGGAGGAGACGGAGGAGGCGGTCCAGCATCCAGACGAGACGGTGGAGGAACGCGGCGAGTCCCGACCAGAGCCCAAGCCGAGAGTCCAAGGTCCGAGGTATCCGGAGGTCCACCCGTAACTGAAGTCCGAAGTTCGTCGTCCGTCGTCGTAGCAGTCCAGTCCAGTCCGAGGCCTTCCGTTCTTGCTGCCCGGTGAGTACCGTTACTGGGGTGGTATCTAGACAGGGTCAATCTAATTGTCTCTGGTCTGTGGGTTGGTGGTACACAGACTCACAAACGAAGTGTCCACTTCGGTGGATGCGGGTCCTGACGTGTCTCTTGATGAGACCGGTAAGTTTCGTACTGTTTCAGCAGTGCACCTAGTTTCTGTTCTAGTCAGTTCTGTTCTCGAGAAAATTCATGTATTCTGTGTTCCATATTCCAGGTAGTATTCTGTTCGAACTGTTATTTTAAATGTTCTTCATGCATTTTAATGTCGTGGTATGAATGGGGAATAAGTATCGTGTTCATTGTGTATTGTATTGTGTCTAGATTACAGTTCAGTCATGCCCTTGTTTTCCAAGTTACGTCAGTTAAAAACTAGAAAGGGTCTGCTGGAAGCAGCAGTTCCAGTTCCGCCTAGGGATAGTCCAGGTCATTTCATGTATCAGAAGCATGGCATAAGTGCCATATTATATCTAGATTTATGGGTAGAGTACACCAAAGAGTTGGAAGAAAAGTATAGATGGCCCGTATCAGGTACGTGGGATGCCGAGTGCATCATGAGAGTAGAAGAGGCATTATGGAAAAAGAAAGCCAGACAGTCACAGAAAGATGCCATCGAGTTATGGCGCAAAGAAGCCCATAAAAGAACCGAAAAAGAAATCCGAAAGTCAGAATTAAGTAGAGAATCTCAAGAACGAGCCCAAGAAAAAGAATTAATCGAGATAGGTGAACAAGTTAAAGCCGAACAGTCAGACAGACAGAGGAATGCCCTTATCAAGGGTATGTACCCTCTTCTTGCCGAGGGTTTGCCAAAAGCGACCCCGGAGGCATCCAGTAATTTCCCGCCACCATTAGTTCCGACCAAGCTACGTCACAAACCGACCGCAGCTGATATTTTTATTTCATCCTATTTGGACGACACAGTCCCAGAATATGTAAATCCTGTTCGCGCTCCGCCAGTCCCAGTAAATCAGGCACTTCCCGTTCCTCCAGACACCGGGGTACCCCTTGCAGTACCTGCTACGGCCCCCCTGGTCCAGCCCGCCATACCAGTTCAGCCCGCATTTCAATTTCCTGCCACACTAGTACGAAGAGGATCAGTCGACGATTCTAGTTTAGGGGCCGCAGGAGGAGGTCCTCCTCAGACCCCGCCGCCACATAAGCGTTTAACGTCAGCCGAATTACATGCACAAGCGTCACAGCGTACGCCCAGACATCAGACTGTAGCAGAAATAAGAAAAGCCCTTAATGAATGCGGCTATGATCCAGTCCCAGGCGAGGATAATATGGTTTTATATTCATTCCGCGTAAGAAAGGTGGCCGAGTATCTAGTCACCCTACCGAATATGAAAGAAGACCTAGACAGAATATATCGATTCATCCGTACAGGGGATGATCCAGAAAGCATTAGCGAGGCCATGTCTCAAAGGAAAGCCGAGATCCAGCTCATGATATTAAAGTTTCTGATTAACTGTCTAATAAGAGAACAAGATTACCCGTCTAAAGATCCGGCCGAAATGAAAATCCTGACAAGGTGGAGTGATAATATAGCCGAGGGTAAGCACAAGACCGTCGGTGCTATGGAGAGTATGTACAAGAAAATCCGTAAAGAAATAATAAAGTTACACGAACAGCGTAAAGCAGCACAAGTAAGCGAGAAAGAAAGTAACTCTGATACTGAAGAGGTAGAGGACGAGAATCCCGCCAGAATAGCGTATGTAGGAAAATCTAGATTTCCAGATCGCCATTTACGCCTAGAACACAAGTCTATTTTCCATCACCCAGCACCAGAACAAGGTTCTCTAGAACAAGTGTTTCAAGCCACCGATCACATTCTGAAATCACGAATCGGTTACAGTGAGTTAAGTACTATGCATGAACAAGAACTAGCCCGATCAGCAGTCCGATGGATTACTGATTCTACCACTTTTCCAGACGAAATAGTGGCACAAATGTTTCTGAAACTGCCCCCAGCCGAGCAACGACTGGTGGGTATGTATATGATCCAGCACCTCATTACATTGTATGAGGGTCAGCACTCTGATCCAGGTCCGTTACATGATATCCTGAACGAGTTACTCCAGTATAGATGGAAAGGTCTAGGTACCGATTTAATTAGTGTCATTCTAGAACAGCGCCACAAATATAGAACGTTTTTGAACCCGCATTTTGTTCATGTCTCACCCCCAGAAAGTAAACCATTTTACATGGAGAGACAGAATCCGTTACGAGAAGTCCACCCAGTTAGAGGAACGGGTGGCGAACTAGAACGAGTGTTTGTTTACACCCCGATCACAAAGATGGAACTCTTAGAGATGAAAAAATTAATTCCCTGTCATGATAAAGATCCAGCAGGGTTCCACCGAGAATTAAAAGACATGCTCCGTATGGGAGAATACACGTATCCAGATATAATTAAAATGTTAAAGGTTCTGTTGCCCGCAGGGGTGTATGAAAAGCTCAAGGAAAAAGAATGGGAGGTGGGAGAGAAAAAGATCGATTGGGCAGTTCTAGAAGCTGAAGATAAGGCACGAGTACCAGGTACCGGTCTTGGAGCGAAATGTAAAGAATTACCTGAATTATTGATTCAAGTTTTACCCAGATTGTTAACAACGAAAAAGGAAGACTGGGATGCAATCTCAGCCTGTAAACAGAAACAAGACGAAGACATTAGTGATTTTTATTCTAGATTTGAGAAATGTTTTAGCATCAACAGTGGCCTCAAGACAAGTAGTGAGTCATACCCTCACCTTTTTGTTACTAAATTAGTCGAGAATTCAAGTCCACAAATTAAGAATCGAGTTTTGAAAGTCGAAAGTACCTGGCAAGCTAATACCCCGTCCCAGATGTTACAGATGCTCCAATACCACCAGAATAGAATCAGAGAAGAACAGGACCACGAAAGGAAACGTATGAAAGACACGAAAATGAAAGTACTAGTTGCACAATCTGTTCCTCAAGACAGTCAGAAGAGGGGTCCGAATCAAGCCAGTCATCCTGCAGCTCCCGTTAAAGGGAACTGCAATTATTGTAAACAGCCAGGTCATTTTATAAACGAGTGTGCAGTTCTGAAACACAATATAGCTACCGGTAAGACTAAAGAAAGACCCCGTCCACCTAGACAAGAACAAGTTTCACAGACTCCTCAGCCACAGAATGCACAACAGACAGTTACAGCACCGCAGCCTATTGCTGCAACACAGCATGTTACACAGCAAATGTATCAGTATGCACAGTCCGAGTATCCAGAGTACCAGCAGTATTCATGAAACAGCCTAGAGAGGGAGGTAGGCTTGCCTCTCATCGAGATACCTGTAGATCAAGAAGGTCCCTATGTTCATAGTCAAGTATTAGGGAAAGACAGAAAGTTTTTGATTGATACAGGAGCAAGTAGGACCACAATTAGTCACGCCGAAGTTCCAGGGGCTCCGCTCTCAGGCTCTAGAAATGTTTCCCTTGGATTTTCAGGAAAACCCATCGTAAATGAAATATCAAAGCCAGTTACTCTAGAAGTAGGTCCATTGTCCCGTACTACTGATCTGTTACTTACTAAGTCATGTCCAGAAAACCTATTAGGCATTAAAACACTGAAAGAGTTAGGTGCAGTTATATGCTGTTCCCCAGAGGGAATACGTCTGTTCCTACGTGACTTTAAGGGTCACTATGTATTACGAGATTTTGATCCCAGATTGTCTAATGTTCCGCAGCATTTATGGGCGCAAGGTCCAACTGATGTAGGGTACATGCAAATCACACCCCATCGTGTGACTCTCAAGCCAGGTGTAGTGTTACCACGAATCAGACAGTACAGATTGCCACCTGAGGCTGTAGCAGCCTTATCCAAAATTATTGACGAGCTCATCGCTCAAGGAGTAGTTGTAGAAACTGACTCCAACGTATGCAATTCTCCGATCATTCCAGTCATGAAACGTACTGATCCAAATGCACCCCCAGTATATCGATTAGTGATTGACCTACGAGAACTTAACAAATGTATTATTCCTCAGTACCCAGTTGTCCCAGATATCTCTTCCCTATTGACAGCCATTGATTCCGAAGCCACGTTCTTTACTGTAATCGACCTCAAGAACGCATTTTTCAGTGTTCCCATTCATCCAGACAGCCAGTTTCTTTTCGGATTCTGTTTAAATGGAAGGAGCTATATGTTCACACGAGCTCCTCAAGGTTTCACAGAAAGTCCTAGTATTTATAGTCAAGCACTTAAGAGACAACTTGATAATGTTCACATGCCAACTGACACTGCCCTGCTCCAGTATGTCGATGATCTACTGATCACAGCCCGTTCTGAACGTGACTGCGAGCGAGCGTCACTGACGGTTCTGTATTTCCTAGCCGAGATGGGGCACAAGGTGTCCCCTTCGAAGCTTCAATTCTGTGTCCAGCAAGTGGTATACTTAGGACACTTACTGTCCAAGAGGGGTAGGCAGTTGACACCAGACCGTATCCAGTTAATAGCGAGTCTTCCTCAGCCCAAGACCCAGAAGGAGGTACGTGCTTTTATCGGCCTCACTTCTTATTGTAGACAATGGATTCCTCAGTATGCATTTCTAGCCAAGCCACTGATACAGTTAACGACACAGGAGGCAGCCGCACCGACTGTCCTCCCTTGGACATCTGAACATACACTTAGCTTCAATGAGTTAAAGAAAGCTTTATGCCAAGCTCCAGTTCTAGCCACACCGAACTACAGTAAGCCTTTTACACTTTTCGTCACAGAACGTGAAGGTACAGCATTATCTGTTCTCACACAAGATCAAGCAGGACAATACAAGCCATGTGCTTATTTTTCGAGCACATTAGATCCTGTAGCCCAGGCTCTGCCTGCGTGCCTCAAGTCAGTTGCAGCCACAGCACTAGCTATCAGACAAAGTGATTCCATAGTATTAGGACACTCCCTGACAGTACAAGTTCCACACTCCGTGGAAGTTCTTTTAAACCGAACACAGACTCAGCACTTGACAATTGCACGTTTAACAGGTTATGAATTGACACTGTTCCAGCCACACATAGCAATCAGACGCTGCAACATCCTGAACCCTGCTACACTGTTACCATCAGTTACTTTAAGTCCGGACACACACGACTGTGTGGAAGTAGTTAATATTACGACAAAGCCAAGACAAGATCTGACAGATATTCCGTTACCAGATCCCGACCTGACACTTTATGTGGATGGTTCATGTATGAGAACAAGTACAGGAGAACTAGTCGCCGCGTATGCAGTGACTACTGACACCGAAGTAATTGAGACACACCGTATTGACACTCTGTCCGCTCAAGCAGCAGAGCTAGTTGCTCTGACTCAAGCCTGTATACACGCCAAGAACCTGAAAGTTAATGTTTACACAGATTCACGCTACGCATTTGGAGTTGTACACGACTTTGGAGTGCTCTGGCAGGAGAGAGGTTTCATGACTTCTCATGGAACCAAGATTCAGCATGGTCTCCTTATTCAAGCTCTGTTAGATGCAATACATTTACCGACATCCATTGCTATCATGAAATGCAAAGCACATACGAAAGTTACTGACACTATTTCCCAGGGTAACGATCTAGCAGATCGCACAGCCAAGCTTACAGCACAGACTTCAGACATTCCAGTTAACATGACACACACTCCAGATCCGACTACATGTATGACAGTTAAGGACCCTACTCAAGATGTCATAGATATCCAGTTACATGCTACTCCTGAAGAAATCAAGAAATGGTCCGAACAAGGAGGGGTCCAGACAGATCAAGGATGGGTGACGAAGGGTAGAGCCACATGGTTTCTCCCCGACTCTATGGTTCAAGTCATTATCAATACCGCACATAGTCCAGCACACTTAGGAGAAAAAGCTATGTTAGACAGTATCCAGAACATTTGGTTCAACAAGCATTTACGAGCTGCAGCCAAGCAGAAAGTCCGTACCTGTATGATATGTTGTCAGTTTAATCCAGGTAAAAGTGTCCCGGTGGAACAAGGGGGATTCCAGCCTCCTGACCACCCTTTTGAAGTCCTCCAGATGGATTATATTCAGATGGAGCGATGTCGAGGTTTCAAGTATGTTCTTGTAGTTGTATGCGCCTTGTCCAGGTGGACAGAAGCATATCCAGTCCCAGATTACACAGCCGCGACCTCTGCCAGGCAGTTGGTTCGTGAGTTCTTCCCCCGTTATGGACTCCCTAGGGTCGTATATTCTGATAACGGCCAGCCATTCTCCTCAGAGTTAATGAAGCACGTTTCCCTTTTGTTAGGATACCAGTGGAAGTTCCATTGTGTACGCCATCCTGAAGCAGCAGGTCTCGTAGAGAGACATAACCAGACCCTGAAAATTCGTATCGCCAAAGTATGTAAAGAGAAAGGTGTGGACTGGCTAGTAGCTCTGCCAGTCGCTTTGTTCTATATGCGCATGGTCGCACATTCCAGATCAGGTCTATCCACGTACGAGGTCGTTTTCGGCCGCCCCCCTAACATGTGGGGTACTCCTAGACCCCGAAGTATTACCGATGTTTCAAGTAATATGCTGACAGATTACCTAGCTTCCTTGATGTCTGCCCTCAACTCTTGTCGTTCACAGGTTGCCGCCGCATTTCCAGACAATACCGAGGTGGCACCGCATGAAATCGTTCCCGGATCCATGGTCTTAATTCGCAATTTTGATCGCTCAAGTCCGCTGGAGCCTCGCTGGAAGGAGCCCCGACAGGTCCTCCTCGCCACCCGTACAGCCGTGAAGTTGGAGGGTCGCAAAGGCTGGGTGCACCTTTCGCACGTGAAAAAGTTTTATGGACTGAAACCCGTCTCAAAGAACATTTCCCAGGATTTGAAGGACTGCCAAAGTACTATTCTTAAGGACTGTCCCGCAAAGAACAATGATACTGCACCCTCCCTGTTAGAGAAAACTCCGCAACAGGAGTATAAGTTGAAACTCCGGTCTAGTAAAATAAGTCAGCCAGTTTGATTGTCTAAGTCCTCCCCTAGGTGAAACGGTTAGACTGTTTCTGACATGTATAAAATAGACCCCCATAGTGAGAGAGTTAGTCAAAACTCAATCCGATGTATCGTTTTTCTAAGTTTCGTTTTATTTCTCAGCATTATGATTTCCTGCACCAGTTATGCATTTTACCTGTATCTTCCAGTTCCTCATGTAAATATGTCTTCTAATGTTACAGTAGAGCATACGTTTAGTGATCTGCCTCCTCATGAACTCTCTTACCGCCTTGCTATGCGAAATAATACTTTTATCCGCATGTTACATTACTCACACCAGACCAGCAATGCCACTAATTGTTGGGTGTGTGGTCGACTCCCCCCTTTCCAGATACCGAAGGGAGTTCTGCCACTCTTTCCTTATCCTTTTTCACATAATGGTTCGTGTGGAGCATGGTCCACGTTAACGTCATCCTCAACAGATATGTCTTTTCTTAACAGTACATGTTTTCCAGACAAGCAAGGTCTTCCCCACAGAACCGGGTTAGATCTAGAAAATGAAGTTTACAATTTAGGAAATTATTCTTCGAATTTCATGGTCCTGAATGTTCAGTCTGATACTACTCCAGACTTACCTGCTATTTCAGTACTACCAGTCAAAGGCGAATTATGTGTCCGAAATAATGGTTCCGTACATGTAGGACATAGTGATTGTACTACTATTGTCAAGTATAGTGACAGTGGGAAATCTATTTTCAAAGCTTCACGTCATTCATATTTTATTTGTGGTCAAACCGCATATGTTCGTCTGCCCCTCGATTGGGAGGGTACCTGTTACATTGCCTTCCTACTGCCACCAGTTTTCCTAGCCCCATCTGATTATCATAGAAACACACATCTAGTACACATTAGACATAGAAGGGAGATCGAGTCCCCAATTGTCGATTATACTGAAACTGCTCTAGAACAATATACAGATTTCAATAGAGGTTTCTTCTTCTTTATAGGCCCTATCCAGAATAGTAAGCTAATCCGTAGGTTAACCAGAACCCTTGAAGCTGTAGTAAATGAGACTGCCTCTGCTCTAGGTAACTTAACTGAAGAGCAATCTGCTATGAGATTTGTAGTTTTGCAAAATCGTCTCGTCCTTGACGTCATACTGGCCGATAGGGGCGGGGCCTGTAGAGTCATCGGATCTAGTTGTTGCATTTTCATTCCAAATAACGCGCCGTCTGTTTATTCAGCTATAACCAGACTTCATAAAATTGCCCATCTGTTACATCAAAATCCAGGCACCTGGACATGGTCCGGTTGGCTCTGGAGTATAATTTCCGCCTGGGGATGGAAAGTCTTGTCCTTTCTAGGTATTGCAGTAGCGATCATATTCAGCTGCTGCCTCTGTATACAATGTGGCCCTGCGATTTGCGGCATTTGTGCTACATCCTGTATTCCTAGTATAACTCCTAGTCCCAAGTCCCGTTCTAAATCCCGTTCCAAGAAAATTCGAGACGAGCAAATGGTACTGTATGAAATGATAGATGGTATCATGAATATTGATGTTTCCTGATGGAAACGTAGTGACAAGGAGGGAATGTGGAAAAGTAAATTTTGCCATGTTCTGTGTCCCTACGTGTCATCCATCATATGTTATGTGTGCATGATTAATATGCATATGTTATTCCCCATGTTTGATTAAAGACGCAATTATAGTTGTGTCCACCTCTAGTATGCCAGTTTCCAGTTCTCGTGAATAATACGAATATCAGGCCTATGTAAAGCTACGTTGCCACGTTTCTCAGTGTGCACGTTATTTCATTATAAAGTCCCCGTTTCTAGGCCTCAAAAGGGCCCGGACACCAGATTCAGCTCCTGTCTCCTGAGGCCCTCGCTGAGGAGCGATATGGCCCCCACCTGTATCCTCGACCCTTCACTTACTTCCTGCCTCACAGTGCCCGGTTCAGCCTGGCTCTGCCTCTGAGTCTGCCAAGAGTATGTTATGATTCCAGTTATCAGTTCAGTCCTCCTTCTCTGCATTCCTAAGCTACTGAATCGCATCAATAGTTTCCGTCATTGTCTAGCTTTTACGTCTCCATGTAAGAGAAATACTGCATTTAATGGTCATTTAATATTCTTCATCACGCACTACATGTAGAATAATGCATGCTCCAGTCTTAGAGTCTGTTAGCCTTTCCCCTCCTGACTTCTAGTTTATATCAACATGTTCCCTAAACATCAGATACTAGATACTGCTTAGGTACATGTCGCCCTGACTCTCCAGACTTCAGTCTCTGCTCCTAGCACAGAGTTCATAGCCCCCAGCTTCTCCTAGTAACACGTCATTGCCAGTTTGCGCGCACCATCAGGTTAGAGGTCCCGGCTCCTCAGGTAGCCCCCTCCATGGTTTCCGCCCCATTCATGACATATTCTGTTACGTTTGCATCACATGTCTATGTATACGCCCTGTTACACCTCTTTTCACCCTTATCTTTCGCGACTGCTACGCGTCACGCCTCTTGCTCCCCCCACTGCTACGCCTATTGCAATGTAATGCTATGTGTTTGCGTTATGTATATATGCTCATGTACTGTTATTAAAAGCTAGCTAGTCTTGTCCCGATCCTGTCCCCGGCAGCTGCCATTCTGTTCCCGTGCAGGTTGTCCTGTTCCTGTCCTTATGCTGTATTAAACCTGCAAAACTCCTACTACCTCGAATCTTGACTCTTATTTATTGAGCTATCTGTTATTCATTTATGCATTCAAAAATAGGGTATTATTTATTTATTTACCATAGATGAATGTGCATCATCTATAGGAATCCCTCTCTAGGTCCTCACAGGCACTCACCTCGCTCTTGGTGATGCGGTGTCTCGCTAGCTTCACAACGGCGAAGTTGCCCTTCCCACACCAGGGTGCGCTTGGAGTGCGCTGGGGTGCCCCGGGGGCTCGTCCATTACCATGCTGGGGCCGGGGAGCAGCGGAGGCGGCACTGGGGTGCGAGAGGCGGGGAAGCGGCGCGAGCAGCTCCGGCTCTGGCGGCAGAGCTCAGCCTCGGCCGGGGGGGCAGGGCAGCCTCGCCTCCTGCTACCTGTGAACATGCACGTGCATTTTAGTGCGGCGCGCTATTCCCATCAGGTTTGCAGTTGTACTTCCAAGTAGCAAGAGAGACTGAGCAACCAGGGGCCCCAAACAACGTTAATCTACAAATAGCCCGCCGAGACCTACACCCAACAAGGCCGCCTATAATTGATCTGTGCGGTCTAGCTTTAAAAAGTCTTCGGTGATGCAATCCTGAGAACCCAAGCAAGACCCTGGAAGATTGCTATTTGGTGCTGACCCAATCCGACCTGGAGTCAGGGGTTCCATATGATGCTTTAACTGCAATTGTCTCATGTGGTATCTCGTACTACAAAAAGTACAAAATACCTCAGTAGGGACCTATATTACTTTGACATTGAATAAATCTAAACCATTTTTATAACAGGATGCCAAAGAGGAAACTAGAAACTTCAAAGTATTATCAAAGCATATATATTTTATTTTTATTTTTTACTTTTTTCAGATAAGTATATTTGGAGACATTTGTGCAACTGTACATATCATTTCATCATATATCATACTCAACAAAAAGTTCATGACTATTACACAAATATTTTCGAAAAAATCTGTAAAGTGCAAATGCAAAACAGTAAAACATAAGAACAAATGTGCCCTCTAATAACATGTGATCCTAACATTCATACATACATGCTCGCATACCAATCATACCATTTCTTTTCTTATAAAACATACCTATCAACTTAGATACACATGGGCTGATGTGTACGCCCAGAGAAGGAGGAATCGCCCCTATACCCCATTTACTGACACCTCATCATCAGGAAGCGACGCTACAAACAGACCACCGTTCAACAAAAACCAAGTCCCGAGAAAGGCACCACAGCCAACAGTTACAAAAGAGGGAGCAACAATGGCAGAAAAACCGACAACTTCAGCAGGTACCATTATTAGAGATGAGCATTTTTTAGAAGTAGGCCCAGACCTACAAGAAGATCCGAGTGGAGAAAAGGAGGCTCCAAACACAAGGAGTGCCACAACAAAGATGAAGGAGAAAGAAAAAAAGAAAACCACACCCAAGAACGCTTAGTGATAAACATATCAAATACAAGCTAACAGCACAAGAACTAGCAGTATTGGAGAAAGGCACCTCCTTTGTTCCAACAACCCCCACCAACTCACTTGAACTTGAAATCAGTTTTTTCAAACTAATGTGAAAATTGAGGTTACGGTATTTCTTTGATCATGTAGATGATAAACCCACCACAACGGAAGAGGATCAACTCAAAGGTTTAAGAACAAGAAGTACCTTTATGGCCCCATCAAGCCATAAAACTTTAGATCTTTTTGAGACGATGGTTAAGCAAGATCTGAGCAGGATAAAATTCGACAAAAAGCCAAGAAGGAACCTCACTAACAAGGACATGGACACTCTAAAAAAACTTGTGCATAACAAGGATATAGTCTGCACTAAAGCAGACAAAGGCAGAGGCCTGGTTATAATGGATGCCACCATGTACCAACAGAAGGTAGAAGAACATTTAGCTGATTCCAATACCTATGCAGAGCTACATTCGAATCCCACTTATGAATATGCCAAAAAACTGAAGGAACTGGTTGGCCGAGCCAAGGAGAATGGCACCATTAATGAAAAAACAAAAAACTTTTTGCTCAAAGAGAATCCTAGCAGCCCCTTGTTTTATATGACACCGAAGGTACACAAAAATCTATGGGATCCCCCATTGCGTCCCATTGTTCAACGAGAAACAGCATTCATGAAGCCACGGGGCAATTCATTGACAAATACATGCAATCGACAGTACAAAATATGACGACATACATCAAGGATTCCACAGATTTTTTAACCAGACTAAACCTTTTGGAAATAGGAGAGAAAGAGGAATTACTATTATGTACAGCTGATGTGAAGTCGTTATATACCTCAATACCCCACGGAGATGGAATTGAAGCGATGGAGGAAGCAATTTTGACAACAGACTACAAAGAACCCATGCAAATATTCTTGATGGAACTGATAATATTCACGCTCTATCACAGTTATTTCAAGTTCAATAACAAATGGTACCAACAATTGGTCGGAACCTCAATGGGCAATTGCGCCGCCCCAGTATATGCTAATTTGTACATGAAGACATATGAGGAACAACACATTTTAAAAAACGCAACTTGGATTAACAACCTGAAAATGCTAGTCCGATATATCGATGATATATTCATCATATGGAAGAACAGCGAAGAATCACTTCAAGAGGCACTAACAACATTGAATTAAAAAAATGACAGGATAGAACTCACCTTGGAAATTTCTAAATCTTCAATCACATTTCTGGATGTTCGAGTGAATTTGCACCAAGGCAAGATAGAAACGGAAATGCATAGAAAGTCCACTGACAGAAATAACACTGTTCATTTTCAAAGTTTCCATCAGGATTCGCTAAAAACTCACCTACCCACATCCCAGATGATGAGAGCAAAAAGAATTACCTCGGATTCTAATAAAATACAAAGCACACTAGAAACCATGGGTGAAAGATTTCGTAAGAGAGGTTATCCAACCAGCCTGATTGAACAATCAATTGAGAAGGTGAAAGGTATCCCTAGATCAGAACTAATTAAGAGACGAGTCAAAACAAAGCAAGAAAGAATGACTGTAGTATCTAAATACTCTACGATGAGTCACAAATTCAAGAAGATAATACGAACTCATTGGAATATCTTACGAGCTGAAAGTGACTTCGATAAGAGTTTTGAACACCTTCCCATCTTTGCTTTTACCAGAGGCAAAAATCTCGGCGAATTGTTAAAACAAAAAAAATTGAAAGATGAAACATATCGAGGCACTAGACCTTGCCTGCAATGTGGGCACTGCAAAAACATCATCAGAGGAAGTGCAATCACACATCCAATGAAAGGGCACAGCATCAAACTCCGTGTAAATGCAACTTGTGACACGGCCAATGCAATCTATATGTTGAAATGCCCCTACGGAAAAGTTTATGTAGGAAAAACCACCCGCAAGTTGAAAACAAGACTAAATGAACACAAGTCAAATATCAGGCTTGGCAACATCAAGTCATCCGTAGCTGCTCATTTTTTAGAAGAGAAGCACAACGTGTCTCAGTTACAATTCACAGTTCTAGAAGTGATCGATAAGATTGAAGGACGTGATAATAACAGATTTCTCCTTCAGAGGGAGAACAGTTGGATGTATGTTGTAAACTGAAGAATGACTCCACGAATGGATGTTGCAGGAAACAGCTTTATTGCAGCACAGAACAGGTAAGTCCATCCCTCATCTGACCAGAGCTCCAACTGCCAACAGGGCGAAGGAGGACTCCAGAACAAAGAACACTAACAGAAATCTAGAGTGCCAGCTCAGGAGAAGAGCTAAGCACTGTACAACATATCTTCCCCTCTTAACAAGAAAAGAAAGCAAAATTGTATAAGAAACATAACAAAATCAATGTACATAATCATTCAGATATGTGGGTGGACGAAGAGAGCGAGGACACCTCAACTTGGCTTCCAATGAGGAAGAAGAAGAAGTAGTGGGAACAGATGTAGTGGAGGCAGAATCAACCAAGGAATTATCATGTGCACACAAAGAAGTGGAAGCATCCCCACTACCCACCTCCCCCCGTACTGTTGGTTGAGAAGTGGAAGAAGAACCACCATCAGAAGTTAACAAGTACCCATTGCATCCCTTTGAACTACTAGTCATTATGTCATCAGAATGAAAATCCTTCTTCTTTTGGTATAGTGCTACTCTCCTATAATTCCAACTTTCCCCATTGGCCAAAACAACAAAATGCGGAAAGACTCTCTTAACCCTGTAAGGACCTCTAAACTTGCTAAGACCCTTAGAACACCTGCCTGGCTTTACCTTGACTAGATCGCCCACAGATATGGGTAAAGAAACACTGCCTTGGGATAAGGACACCTCATCATCAGGACACCTCAACCAAGCAGGAGTCAACCTTGTCACAGGAGCACGCCCTCGCATTAATTCAAAAGGGGATTTTTCACCATTCCTATGAGGTGTTGACCGGTAGGCCCAGACAAGTTCTTGCACCCGCTCATGTGAAAAACAACCACCTTCAACAAACATTTGAATCACTCCCTTTACGAGACGGTTTACCCTCTCGCAAAGACCATTTCCTTGCGGATTGTATAGACTCGTCTTCTGATGCCTGATGCCACACTCACGCACAAATTGAGCCATTTTCGAAGATGTCAGTTGAGTGCCATTATCTGAGATAAGAACAGAAGGATATCCCTCATTCAAGAACACACCTTTAAGAAAGTTAATGGTGGTATCGGTGTTTATCTCTCTCACAAACCGTACACAAAGCCACTTCGAATAACAGTCAATTATAACAATGGCATAACGTTGATTTAAGGGTAACTCACACATAGGGCCTATGAAATCCAAACACACGCTGTGCCAAGGAGCATTCTCAAAACCAATTTTCTGTGATGACTGGGATCCCAAAAGGTTCAACCGTTTCTCTCCCTCCTTGCAAAAACTACACCTTAGAACACAATCCACTGCATCACCATCAACAGAGGGCCACCAAAAGTTCTCCTTAACACGACGTTGTGTGAGACTTTGGCCCAAATGACCCTCATGGGCCAAATCAAGAATCCTACTCCTTAATGAACCAGGAGGAACAAAACGATCACCCCTCATCAGAACAACCTTCCCTTCCAAGGAAAGTTCATCCAAGACCTTCAAAAACGGTCTAACCTGAGGTTCAACTGTGCTCTCTCTTCTTGCTCCTTTCGAGACAAGATTTATGACAGCCTTTAAAATTTGATCCTCCTCCATACCTTTTGACCACTCATCATGAGAAAAAGAACCACCTCCCAAAAACATAACATCTTCTGCTATAGCAACCGCTAAATCATCTGAAACATCCTCCACAGAATCCTCACTGCTAGTGGATCGCACAGGAAGCCGTGACAGGCAATCCGCCTGGATGTTTCTCCAACCATGAATTAACTCAATTTCACACTGGTAATCCTGTAGACGAGAGGCTAATCTTGCCAACCTCGGAGACCCCTTTCCAGCACCTCCCGGAGCCAAAACATTTAAAAGGGGTTTATGATCTGTGCGAAGGATACATTTGTAACCCCACAAGTAGGTCCTAAAGTAACTCGTGCCCCAAGCAGCAGCAAGAGCTTCACGCTCAATAACCGAGTAATTCGATTCCGAGACAGACAAAGGCCTGGACGCAAAAGCAATGGTCTTCTCTACCCCTCCGTGTTTTTGCAGGAGAACCGCACCAAGACCTACAATACTAGCATCCACCATCAAAATAGAGGACCGAGCAGTATCAAAAGGAGTAAGGACATAGGCAGATTTAAGTTCTTTTTTGATCATATTGAAACAAGATTCGTGCTCAACAGTCCAATTGAACTTAACGCCCTTTTTCAATAAGTACCTCAAAGGAGCAGTCTTTGAAGAGAAATCCCTCACAAATTTCGAGTAGAACTCGATCAAACCCATGAAGGATCGAAGTTGATCTTTATCAACAGGGAAAGGGGCTAGTTCAATGGCTTCTAATAAATTCTTCTTAGGTTTAATTCCTTCCTCAGACAGGCAAAAACCCAAGTATTCTATTTCCTTCAAAAGAAACGCACACTTTTCCCTTCTCAACGTTAGACCAGCATCATCCACTCTTCGTAACACATTCTGCAAAATTTCATTGTGTTCCTCCAGGGAATCTCCATAGATCAAGATATCATCTTGAAAGTGTAGTACTTTATTTAGCCCTTTAAAAACCTCAGAAACGAGTCTCTGGAATACACTAGCGGCAGAGACAAGTCCGAAGGGTAATCTCGTGAATTGGAATGTCCCCTCGCTAGTGATGAATGCAGTAAGATGTTTGGAACTGTCATCTAAGCAAATTTGATGATATGCCTGCTTTAGATCCAGTTTACTAAAGAACCTGGCTCCTTTGAGTGTCGAAACTAACTCATTAATGTTTGGTAGTGGGAATACATCTGCAACCACACATTTATTCAATGAACGCAGGTCTACACAGAACCTAATTTTATTGTCTGGCTTCTGGGAAATAACTACAGGCGAAACCCACGGGGACGCCTCAATAGGTTCGATAATACCACCTTGAAGCATTTCTTCTAAAGTGGATTTAACTTCTTTACGTAAGGCAAAAGGGACTCTCCTCATCTTGTGTTGAACCGGACAACTACCTTCTTTGAGAATTATGCGATGAGAATATCCTATAAGTTCCCCCAATTGGTCTCTAAAAACATTTTTAAATTCATCCAGTATCTCATCAATAGAAGATTTATCAACTATAGACACAGGATCATCAGACCTGGGATCCACCACAATGTGCAAATCATATTGATGGTGACGACCTAATATGGCTGGCCCGTCAGTTGAAATGTAAACTTTTCCAGGCGCTGATCTATTTCTGAATTCAATCTTTGATTCAAAGTAGCCTAATAGGTCAATTTTCTCACCTTGATATCCAGACGGAAAAATGCCACACTCTTTCAAAACTCTTTCACCCCACACACTCTTCATCAGGGATAGCGGGATAATGGTCCACTTTGAACCTGTGTCAACCATGAGGGTTACAACTTTCTCATCAATTCTAAACTCAGCTTTAAAAGGATTTCCTCTTCGATCCTTGCAAGAACATACAGTGTCAGACAGAACTAATATCTTGTTCATTTCACGTTTCAACTCACAACCCTCATTGACTACAGTCACCCTTGAATTATTTTTGTTTTTACACATCTTTGCAAAGTGTCCCATCTTCCCACAACGTAGACACTCCTTGTTATTCGCAAAACAAAACTTAGCATCTGAAGAATGTGAAAAACTCCCATACCTCGAACACATTTTTTGGCTATTCTTATTACTTGATAATTGTTGCATATTCTTTTTTTGAAGAATGTAGCCTTTTTTCCTAACAATAGCAATAGCCATAGCTTCATCATCACTATTGTCACTAATCACACTCTTATTGGAAACTTCTGCAACTTTAGTTTCCAAACCACTCTTCTGCAACTCTCTCATGCATTTCTCACTTTCTTCTACTACTTTAGCCAATTCTATAGCAACTTTCAACGTTGGATTCTTCGCTGCCCATAATCGCTCCTGGACTTTCCTGTTATTGGCTTGAACTATCAGTTGGTCCCTAATTAGTTCATCCGCCATTTGACCAAAATTGCATTTCACAGATAGTTCACGTAGTCGCGCAACGAACTCGTCAATGCTCTCCTCCGCCAACTGTTTGTTTTTATAGAATTTATATCTCTGTAGGACAAGATTTTCCTCTTTACCAAATCTGGTTTCAAGTCTTGTTACTGCCTCTTTAAATTCGTCTAAATCCGCCTGTGACCCGGAAGGTAATACTTGTGGTAAGTATTTGAACAGACGCTGTCCCTCTTTGCCCAAAGTAGTCATCAAGAGAGCTTTCTTGCGTTTAGGTGAGAAGTCTTCTCCGTCTAGAGCCTGGATATAATTGTTAAACATTATTATCCAGTCTTCCCACATTATAGGCGGATTCCCCGGCTCACACAAGAATTGTGGTGGTAGTGCAACATTGATCGCTTGAGCCATGAGATCAGACTGAATTAGTTACCACAGTGTAATGACAACCACGTTGCAGGAAACAGTTGTCACTCGATAAAGTAAGGCACAGATGACACTGAATAAACAAGGAAAACAGTCCGCTTATATTTTACCTTTCTTTGATATAAGCGCTTACTTCAAACAGGATATCGAAGGTCCGTTACTCAACACTGCTTCTTACAACCCGCAGTGAAGATCCCGGTGAGATGCGTCACTTAGCAACCACTGACAGACAGCGATGATATAAATCAAAAATGGCCGACCACGTCGTGCGTAGCGTCAGTCACGCCTCTGACGTCAGGATCACAGGATTGATGCGCATGAGGATGAATGCGCTTCAACAATGCGGTTCACGTGTGGCGTCGGAGATACGCGACTCACCAGGTCACGTCAGGATCACGCACACCATCCAAGAAGAGACGTTGAAGGAGGTGACGTCACTCACTCCGACGAAGGAGACACAAACAGGAAAATCCTCCGGATATCTCCCAAAGACCACGATCGATTCCGCAGTGACTAACACCACCGCAGTGAAAGTCTTTCTAGCGCCGCATGCCACACGGGGTTCGTGAGGAATTGACGCTACCGTTCTGTAATTCCTTTTCCAGCTGCAAATTATCACGAGGAAGCTGTGGCCAGACACATCGCCAGTCCAAGTCGCCAAATGTTGTAAACTGAAGAATGACTCCACGAATGGATGTTGCAGGAAACAGCTTTATTGCAGCACAGAACAGGTAAGTCCATCCCTCATCTGACCAGAGCTCCAACTGCCAACAGGGCGAAGGAGGACTCCAGAACAAAGAACACTAACAGAAATCTAGAGTGCCAGCTCAGGAGAAGAGCTAAGCACTGTACAACAATGTACATGTTGAACTCACATAAGCCTTTCGGGCTTAATGATCGCGTGGAATTCACCTGCTATTTATAGACATTGTCTACTAATGCATAGAAGCACATGAGTGCTCAGCCTTACCTACGTTAATGGACGCTTGAGCCATCTGTTGTATACTTAATTTCATTGAGTTTGTTTTAATGATACAGTCATGTTTTATTATTATTTCATGTTTTATTATTTCAGGAGAAGCACATCCCTATTTGATAACCTAGTGTTTTTTATTCTGTGGCAATCCGTATGTTATAGAGCTCAGAACTTTTTACTTGTTATCTCAGCAATAGCTTTATTGAATCCTTTGCACGTACGCTCACAGAAAACCAGAAGGGATAGATTCGCTTCCCATTGGCTCTAGTTCCGATCACATGATCGGGCATATAGCCAATGAGAACGAAGTATATGGAAGAGTGCGGGTAAGGTACAGTTAAAGCATCAGCGATTGGACCGGCATCTGCCGTTTTGTTGAATGAGTGAACAGGAGAGAGAAGACGTTTTTCCATTACGTTAGTGAAGTGAGTAACATGGCAATATGAATTTGACAAATGAGAGATAGAAACGGCATGTAATGGACAAGTGTTTTCCCTAGTTTTGATTTTGCTCGTTTTTCTTGTCAATTCCCCATATAGCGTTGTGTTCAATGCGAACAGAAGTAACAGATAAAAGTGAGTGCCTGATAGGCGTTTTTTATCACAATAGAGCACAAGAGCATGCCTACACCGGGGTGTCAACACAAATGGTCACAATTTTGATCTTTATGTCTATCAGCATGACGAATATGCATGAATATTGTTTATATTTATATATTGTTTACATTGTATTATTTTACCATTGATATACAGCAATGTTATGCCTTGTTTCAGCTTAAACGGTCCCAGAAGAAGGTCATAGTGACCGAAATGCATTGGACTGATATAAGAACATAAACGTATATACAAGATGTTTAAATGATGAACACAAGCAGCAAAAGAATGAATTTTGTGTGAAAAAATAAAAGATATGAACAGATAAAACCCTGTGGAGTGAATCATAGAGGAACTCTGGGTAATCCCCAGTAGGATCTTAAAGCAGTGCATCAAGGGATGCTTTCACCTCTATAGTGGAGAGCACGACTTTGGAGTATTCATGGGATGCCTAAGGCAAGAGGCGCCGCTTTGATTGCACGCTTAACGTACAAGAGGAACTTTCAAACTGAGAAACTTCAGTCATACAGAATGGAAGCAGTGCACTCAGAGCCTCTTTCAGTTACATTCCTGAAGGGTACTCACTGGCCAGAATGGACAGAGTGGGTCGAGTGGGAGGAGGTTTGGGGATATTGTACCACAGCTCTATAAAATGTTGGACGGTCCATCTGTCCTCCCCGCTTGAACGCCTTCAGGCGATGCATTTCATCCTGAATCCCTCCCCCACGATCTCCTTCACCGGAATATTGATCTACAGACCTCCTGGCCTCTGGTCCGCTTTTAGCCAAGAACTTCTTAAGATTATTGAGCCCTATATTGATAGACCTAGCTTAACTATTCTAGGGGACCTTAATTTCCATTTGGAAAACCATAATTCCCCTGATACGGCCCATCTGTTGGACTCCCTAGCCTCCTGTGGCTTGCCGCAGCTATTGACTAGTCCCACCCATCTAGCTGGGCATACCCTGGATGGGGTATTTAGCAACGACTCCCGCATCCAGACCGGCACCCCCTTTCCCCTGTCGTGGTCGGACCATTTCGCTGTTCCCCTGGAATTTTCTTTCTCTCCCCCACCGGCCCCTAGCCTGATCACACCAAGTGGGTATTAAGGAGGAATTTTGGGGAGATTAACAACGACTCCCTGACTCCTTTTTTATCCACACTCAAAGCCCGACCTACTGGGGATGCTCACACTACGGCTCTTGACCTTTCTAACACTCTGGCGGAGGCTGTCGACTGGCTGGCGCCAGCCCTGCAACACTATTCTGCCAGAAAACGGCCTTCGGCCCCCTGGTTCTCGGAATCCCTCAGGATTCTTAGACAAGGATGTAGGAGGCAGGAAAGGCTTTGGAGGGCACATTTGGACCCCATAGAGAAGGATAAACATAAAATCCTTCTCAAAGGTTATAAAGCTGCGGTGCTGACAGAAAAACAGGCGCACTACTCCAAATTAACGTCCTCGCTCATGTCACCTAGGGATTTGTTCAAGATAGTTGATAACTTTTCCCTCATTCAGGCACCTGACCCTATAACAGCCTCCCAGGTTCTGTGTGACCAGATCTCCACGTTCTTCCATATGAAGATCCTGGATATTTACACAGACCTGGAAGCCCTCAATTCTAGTTTCCCTTTTTCCACCCCTGAACCCTAATTTTGGAAACCCAAGCGCCTGCCCCCTCCCATTCCCTCCTCCAGTTTCCCCCCATCACTCTTGAACATCTCAGTACGTTGCCGGACAACCTAAAGTCCGGGTCACCGCTTGACCCCTGCCCCTTAAATGTTCTTAAAGATTGCAGACAGACTATTCTGCCCCCTTTGGTGGATTTTATGAACCTGGCCATTTCATAGGGGGTTTATCCCCTTTCCTGGAAATTGGCCATTGTCAAGCCCCTACTGAAAAAACCTACTCTGGATCCTGGGATATTAAAGAACGTTCGTCCCATTTCTCTTCTTGCTGCCCCTGCTAAACTCCTGGAGGCACACCTTAACCTTCATCTGAGTGCCTTCCTTGATAGTACCAACTCCCTGGATCCCTCACAGCACGGCTTTCGTAGGACTCACAGCACTGAGTCGGCGCTCACAGTGTTTGTCGATAGCAACCGGTCCAAGGTCGACACCGGCCAGACCACCTTAATGGTGCTATTAGACCTCACGGCGGCCTTCGACACCCTGTCCCCTACCATTCTGGCCTGCCGACTCAGTGAGCTGGGAGTCAAGGGTCCCGCACTTAGCCTCTTAACATCCTTCTTCAACCAACGGAAGCAAAGGGTTAAGCTAGGCGAGTATATGTCACCCATCAAGCCTGTGAAGTGTGGGTTCCCTCAGGGCTCATCTTTGAGCCCGACGCTTTTTAACGTCTATGTTGCCACGCTCGCCAGGCTCATAAGATCTTTTGAGTTCTTTCCTACGCCGACGACACGCAGATTATGGTCTCCATATCTCAATCTGTGAGCATAACTGCTCATAATTTTAAAAACTGTATGGAGGCGGTCGCTGGATGGATGGTTAAGACTTCCTTAAGTTGAATGGGGAGAAAACGGAGGTCCTCATTTTTGGGGGCAAAAGTGAGATCTGGTCTATGGACTGGTGGCCTTCTGTCCTTGGCGCCTGCCCCTTGCCGTCCCTTTTTGCCCGCAATCTCGGGGTCATTCTGGACACTTCTCTCTCGCTTGACAAACAAGTCAGCAGGACTGTGTCCACCTGTTGCAATGCTCTGAGGATTATAAGGAAAATCATTCATTATCTTTCCCCCGATGCACGCAAACAGGTCTTAGTTGCGCTTATTGCATCCAGGCTTGACTATTGCAATGCTCTGTATTTGGGCATTAGCAAGGGTCTGGTCCAGCGCCTTCAGACTGTGCAGAATGCGGCTGCCCGGTTTGTTGTGGATGCCCCTAAATGCTCCTGGGGCACGGCTATCAGAAAAAACCTGCACTGGCTCCCCATGCAGGCAAGGATTAATTTTAAGGCTCTCTGCCTTACACATCGTGCCCTTAATGGGACTCGGCCTGAAGCTATTTGTGCTCTTGTGGCCCACTATACCCCCGGTAGAGCACTTCGCTCTTCCAGTAAAAACCTGCTGGCTGTTCCCTGAATATCCAAGGTCAGATGGGGTGGAAGGGCCTTTTGCATCCTTGCGCCCAGACTCTAGAACACACTTCCCAATGACCTCAAGGGGATCCCTTCCCATACCCTGTTCCGTAAAGCACTCAAGACTTGGTTATTTCAATAAGCATATTTGTAACCCTTCCCTTGGTGACTCCTGAGCATTCTGTTTCCCATCTTTCAGCGCCTTGATGCCTACAGGTTTAGTTGCGCTTTTATAAATCTCTATTAAACTAAACTCCACACTTCTTGAAGGTCTGATCCCACCAGAGATCGTTAATTTATGTGCTAGATAGCTGGGCATTTTGTGATGTAGGGCTTTGTGTGTTAAACATGCTATTTTCCAATGGATTCTGGCTTCCAGAGGTAGCCAGTTCAGGGAATTAAGGTCTCGGGAGATATGAGAATTTCTTTTAGCACCAGTGATGAGTCTTGCTGCAGCATTGATGTAGGCTCTTAGCGGGCCGTTGTAGTTTTGGGTAGGCCGCAAAGAGAGATGCTTCCGTAATGGACTCTAGGGATAACTAGCGCTTGAACTGCCAGCTTAAAGTCATTGTGTGGCAGGAAGGGTTTAAGTTTCCTCAGAGTATTTATCAGGAAATTTGCTCTCTTAGTAGCATTACTGATGTGTTTTTTCATATTGAGGTTGCGGTCCAGAGGTATTCCCCACGATTTAGCCGAGTCCACGATGGTTGGTTGTACGTTGAACGCTGTGATGTGTTTAACCCAGACTTGCATTGTAGGGACTAGGGTGGGTGAGGCTATTAGCAAGAATTCCCTTTTTAGGACATTCAGTTTGAGATGGGTTTCTGCCAGCCAGGTCTGGGTGTTCTTGAGCGTTGTGTTCAGTAGTTCGATGTCATCTAAGGTGTTGATCTTAAGGTATAGTTGTGTATCGTCCGCATACATATGGATTTGCACATTAGATGCTTGAAGTATTTCGGCGAGAGGTTCCATGAAAAGGTTAAAGAAGGTCGGGGATAAAGAGGATCCTTGCAGTACTCCTAACTATACTGGGACGGGATTAGACATGCCATTGTTGACCTTGAATTGTTGAGTTCGATCTTCTCATCTATAATCCTGTTTTTAAAGCTGGTGCACTATTTATATTTGTACTAGCCTCTGCACTGTCACTTTTCCCCTGCTGACCTATGTGTTTGGTTGTGCTTTGTCACTGTCTAAGCTGTCATTGAGAGTTCACTCCACAGTGATGGCTAAGTATAGTTCTGTTTTACGACATACTCACTAGTTTCCTTAGACCTCTCTCCTTTGTGTTTAATGACTGTTATAGTTCATTACAATAAATTGATCTGTTGTCTAAGATTTTTTCTAGGGTTATTGCTTAGTTCAGTAAACATTTACAGCAGACTCACCTCTCTACTCACACCATTCTCCAGGACAAATCATTATTTTCTTAATAGTTTATGAGACAGTGGCCTGTCTGCTAAGACCTCTCTATTGGTTGTATGTTGTAGTAGTTTATGTTTATGTAAATCGGACATTTGCACTGAAAGTTCTTTTCAGGGTTACAAATAGGTATGTTGTGGTTTCAGATAGACTAGCCTACATGGTTAGATATTTGACTTTGCTCATAGGTTTTTACAATAATGGTTCAAAAGAGACAGAGCTATCTGCTTAGAACTGTCTCTTAGGTTATATATTGGTGTAGTAGTTAATAAGGTTACAGTGAGCTCTGTGCTGTATGTCACTCACCTCTGTTTTGAAAAATGTAAATGGTATTTTATGAACTATATTGAAGTTTACTTTGATGGATGATATAATCAGTGATGTCATTTAAGATGTCATCAGTGGTGTGACTGACCATGTCCTAAGTGATGTAATATGTGAGGTCATATGCAGTGCATTGCGGTGGCATACATTATAGTCAATGTAGGTGACTCTAACTGCTGAATTCTATGGTGTTGTGTGTGTAAAATCTAAACCTAACTATAATGTTCCTGTAACCTTTGCTTTTTTAGTGACTTACTAAGTTTTTGATTTCATTTTCTAACTATAAAGTCCCTGTAACATTTTAGTGAATTTCACAGTTTTATAAAAAAATTAATTGTACCACATTTTGAAACATAAGTTCAGCTTACTTATATACACTTTCACAAGTGTATACATACCTATAATTAACATAATACTTATAATGCAATTTAAAATAAAAAATTAACAACTAAACATGACTTAACTTATTAAACTTTTTATGAAGGCAAAACAAAAAGACCTCATTTTCAAGAGGCCTGTTCCGCCAGAGCGTCACTATTGATGATGCTTGAGTGGTGCAGGCCTCTCAATCTATGAGGCCACGTTAAGCCACCCTGAGTGGCTTTTCATGGGCTCGTAGATATGGTGTGAGGCAATGCAGCGCAAGTAGCTGTGCTGCCTCACACGGCAAGAGGGAGGCATGTTGTGGGAGTAACAGTGGGTGTTCCCATGTAACTCCCATGGCATTTGACACATTCTGAAATTTACACCATACTGTAAACCTGGGAACGTCTCAAAATCCTACACCTCAATAGGGGATGGCGTAACAGCTGTTTTTGTGAAGGAAGGTGCCCCTTCCTGTACATAAACAACCTGATTTCAATGCAGGTACCCTTACACTATGGTGCAATAGTGCCGGCATTTACTCTAGGCAGCTATTTCTGCGCCAGCACAGTGGAGTAGGACAGGAATGCACCGTATCTATGGTACATTCCTGGCCTTTTCTTTTAACGCAGGGCTGTGCAGCAAATTGACCTGCTAGGCTGCTCTGCTTCAAATTGTAGTAAATAAGCCCCAAAGTCTTTCTCTGTGTTTCATTCATTTTATGGATCTGTTCATCCTCTACTATGCCACCACAAACTTTGCCACTCACCTACATTGAAAACCATACCCTGAATCAGTTGTTTCAGTTTCACAACTCTCTGGAGAAAGTCTCTTCTGCACAGCTCTAGCATATTTTTCTATTTCCTTCAAAAGAAGAGAGTTTCAAAGTTAAGATCTTTTCTGCTGATGACAGAAGAGAATAGAAAGTGCAGTAAGAGGAAAAAGAAGGCTTGCCACCTTCAAAGAATTCTAGCGACATTTGGAATATGTCTCCATTCCTTCATAAGAAAAGAAAATTCTCATAAAAAGGGTGCACTGCAATCTAAGCAACAATAAACTGTCACATGGCACATTGTCTGTTTAGTAACACCTGAAAACCATACATACACGAACATATGAGAGGATGATGAGAGAGGGCACATGGTGCATCATCAACCATCATTAGTAGGTGGGCCATCTGTGAGATCCTAGCTCTCTGACCGGATACACTATCCCGCTTTTTCACCAAAACTGTAAGACATGGCTATTCATTTTATCAAATGCCATATGCCTGTTGAACTAAATATATTACCTGATGTCTAGTTTATGGATACTGTCAAGAAGCATAATTATTAATATTTTTTTTACCTCATCCTTTTATCTTCCATTACTCTTCAAACACAAGTAGATATTTGAAAAGGAAATCTATAATACATTTACCTTGAGTTTAAATATTATTAGATCACATACTTTAAACAAGTTAAGTAGCTAAATAAGTGGCTATGTCACTGTGTAAGAAGCTGTGTATTTGCCTGAGTATGGGTGTAAAATCGGTATGATTGTCTGTACGGGTGGGCTGCTGGGTGTATGTGTACATATGTGAGTGAGTCAGTACATGTGTGGTCGTGTCACTGGATGTGTAAGTAGCTTTGATGGTGTGTGACTGGGTCTGTTAGTGACTGTATGGATGTCCAAATAGGTATGTAAGTTGCTTTATGGTTTGGTAACTGGCTGTATTAGTGTGTGTTTGCATGTGTAACTGTGTGTGTAACTGTGTGTGCAAGTGGCTCTATTAGTGGTGGATACATACGTGCTGTATGGGTATGTGAATATATGTGGAAGTGTATCTGTCACTGTCTCACTGGGTATGTGGGTGGATGTATAGATTTCTATATCAGTTTCTGAATTGCTGTATTGGTAGTGACGTGGTGTGTGGGTGTGTGAGTGTCTGTAGTAACCATGTTTCTAATAGTATCTGCCTACCATTATCTGAAATGTTCACAAGACCATCACAAAATAGCATACTAGCTTTACATTAACTGTAGCATGTGTGGTTGACTGTAAGGAATTCCAGGCAAAGCCCAAAGAACATTTTTTTTATTTTTACAAAGCCAATCACATAAGTAGTTACTGTTTTCTTTTTTATAACTACCTTATTGCAGTTCCCTGCATTTCTCCACCCTCCAATCAAATATATTCTTTTGTATGCAGCCTTTTTCTGTTTGCTACTCCTGCTTGTCTCCATTCTGGATTGTGGGCCCTAAGTTTGTGTTTTGGGCTAGTGAAAGTGCTCGAATGAGTAGCCTTGACATCATATGCTGCCTTTGGTTGAAAATATTGTCCTCTGCCAGCATTCATAGCTCATGATTGTGCACTGGGGTGGCAATGTCCTACACTAAATTACTGGAGTATGAATGGAAATGCTAATTAAGGATACCTTTGGTAAATTAATGTCACTTTTCCCACATACTATTTTGGTTTTCTTCAACATTTGCCAAGGACATATGTGGCAGTGGTCAATTTTATGTTGCCCGCAGTTAAAAAAATCCAGGAAATATGTCAATAAAAATGTTTCTGCATTTCTCCAAGACTACAGCTTTGGCTCTATATACCGCGTCAGCATGGATGGAATATATCAAAAAGACAGTCCATTTCACAGATACAGGGAAACAGGTGTTTCTCAGCAGCTTAAAAACTATGTGTAGTTATCATCTACACACCATAAACACAAAGGCTTTTGTCAGAGCCTAACCTTTTCCCAAACTCTGGTTCTTTTTGTTTTCAAAGCCTTTTTTACATTTCTCACTTGGATCAGTAGATCTTTTGTGGATGCTCTGCCAAAAAGAGGTCTGCTGGCTATGTTTCGTGCAGAGCTGAGATGGCTCTGCGGATCTATTCCCAACCAAAATCACACATTAAATGGATAACAACAATGCATTTCACATAAGTACTCACATACCCATTCACACAGATACATGCACACACACTCACACACCTATCCCTACACTCATATACCGACTCACATACCCATTCACACATTAATTCAACCAATCACAGACCCACAAAACCACTGACCTACCCAATTGCACACCCACACAGTCACACATAGCCACTCATACCCATTCACATACTCACACACCCACACCCATTCACACACTCACATATCCACTCAAAGAACCATAAACCAATCGATATACCCAGTCACACACCTGCACACAGGTATATACACACACATTTACACACACACTCATACATATATATTCACACACTCACAAACTATTTACACACTCATACACCCACTCTCAGACACACACCCACTCACACATCTGTTCACATACCAATGTGCACATTCAAACACCTACTCAGACATCTATTCTCACACTCGCTCACATATGCATATATTAATTCACACACTAATGCACCTACTTACAGACCCACTAAACCACTGTCACAACCAGTCATACACCTACACAGCCAATCACTCATCCAGTCACACACCCATACAGCCAATCACTCACCCAGTCATATACCCATACAGCCACTGACAGACCCATATACCCACTCACACACCCATTTATAGATCCACACAACCACTCACGCAGAGACTCACAAACACATTCCCACACTCACATACCCACTCCACGCCCATACATCCACTCACACACCCATTCATCTACACACACACCCATTCACACAGTCATCCACCCACTCACTTACTCATACACCTATTCACAGACCAACAAAGCCAGTCACACACCTATGTAGCCAATCACTCACCCAGTCACAAACCCATACAACCATTCACACACCCAATCACAGACCCATGCTGCCACTCACACACCACTTACAGACCCACACAACCAATCTTACAGGCAGTCACACACTCATTCACACACCCACATACTCGTTCATCTACTCACACACCCATTCATAGACTTATCTACTCGCTCTCACTCCCATTCACATACTCACACACCCACTCACAGACCCACAAAACTCACCCAGTCACACACCTACACTGTCACTCACACACCTACTCACCCACCCGTACAGCCAGTCACACACCTTTCAGAGACCCCCAAAAAACTTTCATGCCCATTCACACACCTTTATAGCAAAACCACTGTCAGACCTACTCACACACCCATGCAGCCACTCACACACCACTCCGAGACCCAGATAGCCACTTACACACCCTTTCGTAGACCCAATAGCCACTCAGATAACCACTTAGAGACCCACACAGCCACTCACACAGGCACTCACATACCCATTCATACACTCACTTATCACACACCCATTCATCCACTTACACAACCATTCACAGACTTATCTACTCACCCTCAATAACCTTTCACACACTAACTCACAGACCCACAAAACTGCTCACTCACATACCTACACAGCCACTCACACACCCATTCAGAGACACAGAAAACCACTTGCACATCCATTCACAATCGTATACAGCAAAACCACTGACACACCCACTCAAACACCCATTCACCTGCTCACACACCACTCAGAGACCCACACAGCCACTTATACACCCACCCATCACACACTCATATTCTCTTATACCCCTATACAACCACTCACATACCTGCATGCCCCCTCCTCATAAATCCAGTGGTGAGCCACAGGGGATGCGATCCCTGGGACTAAAAATAGCTGAGGTAGGGGGAGCCACATACCACCTTCCGTACAAAAAGGTGGCAACTGTAGTTGATAGGGTCCCTGGAGCTGAGATCAGCCTGAGGAAGAGGGCTGAGTTGTCCCCTCTTGGGATAACTTCTTTAGGGGGATTGACCACAGAGACCCTTTCTCAACATCCTGAGAATTCTAAAGATGCTCTCCGTGATGGGACTAAGAAATTAGGCAAAATATGGAAACATTTTGGGATTTTGGGAAGAAAGGGAAAAAAGTGATGCAGAAGAAAGTGTTTTTTTCTCTGCCAATGACATTAACAAAAGGGTTGTGGTGCTAAAACGACCATTTACCCAGCTTTCAGGAACAGGCAGTTTGGTTCGAAAAAGCACATGTTTTAACACGGTTTTGGAATTTTACTGGTAGATCGTCCATTTTGTTCCTGTTTGTTGTGCTTTCAACCTTCTTCCAGTTATGTGGAATCGGGTAAGAAACCCATGGTGGATTCCGTAAATGTATACATTTCTCAAAACTAGACCAAATTCTGTATTCAGCAAGTGGTAATTTATGTAGCTCCTTCAACATTTTCCTGAAGTAAATAAGTAGTGAAAAAATATTGAAAATTTGTAAGAAAAACTGGCTGATTGTGACAACGTTTTCATTTGTAACTTCTCATAACGATGGCCAAATTACAAATAATATATGCTATTACATTTGCTAGACCCTTATGGTTGTAGGGATATATATGGTTTGTGGGTTTTCCTAGACCTCAAGGTACCCATGCCATTAACATAGCTGCACCTTGCAATGTTTTTTTAATTGTGTACCATGAATAGTACAATTCATATGCTAAAATATAAGGAGTGAAAAATAGTTTTCAATGAAACTTATACATTTCCAAAATGGGCACATGATATGGACTTTAGAAGCAGTGGCTATTTGCATAACTCTGAGTTTTGGGTACCCATATTAGCATGTAAATTAGAGGGCTTTTCCTAAAATGACTTTTTTCTTGCACATTGACTTACAATTCTAAGGCACAATTGCTAATGACACTTGTTCTACTGTTCTTTGCTCCTCTAAGTCTCCCATTAAAATGATATAACACTTGTGTGGGTAGGACTAGAACCCGAGATAAGAAAGGGTTCAAAACGCAACATGGGAGCGTGACATGTTTCCACTGAATCTGATTTTGGGCCCTAGCTCAGCCGGCACTTAGAGAAACCTAGCAAACCTGTAAATTCCTTAAAACTTGATAGCTAAGGGAATCCAGGATGGGGTAACTTGCATGATTCTCACCATGGTTTGTTACCACAAATCACTTGCAAACCGCAAACTTTGACTAGAAAATCAAATGTTCCTCTCATTTCTGTGATGGAAAGTTCTGGTATCTGTGGCATGCCACAAACTTTCTTCCACCCAGCATTCCCCCAAGTCTCTGAATTAAAATGGTACTCACCTGTGTGGGTAGGCCGAGTTCACATAACAGGGAAAGGCCCAAAATGAAACATGGTCACATCACATTCTTTACTGAAAACTGACCCATTTGTTTTCTATGTGCCTAGCTGTTGATTTCGGCCCTAGCTCAGCCAGCACCTATGGACACCTAGCAAACCTGTACATTTTTTAAAACTAGACACCAAATGGAATCCAGGATGGGGTGACTTGCACAGCTCTCACCTAGCTGTGTTACCCACGCTCCCTTGCAAACCTCAAACTATGATTTAAAAAAATTAATTTTCCTCACATTTCTGCAATGGCGGCTCGCATAGGGCATGCTGCAGGGAGGTAGGGCAGGACGGGGGTAGTAAAATTGG
Source organism: Lissotriton helveticus (assembly GCF_964261635.1). Classification (NCBI taxonomy): domain Eukaryota; kingdom Metazoa; phylum Chordata; class Amphibia; order Caudata; family Salamandridae; genus Lissotriton; species Lissotriton helveticus. Next base: position 589,233,749 of record NC_136071.1, read on the forward strand.
GCGTATGATGGAATGGAGGAAAGTAATAATTACTTTCCTCCGTTCCTTCGTATGTCTGAGTTTACTACCCCCACCCTGCCCCTCCTCCGCAGCACCGCCCACACCATGCCTTATGCGAGCTGCCACTGCAGAAATGTGATGAAAAGTTCTGGAATCTGCAGGGACACACAATCTTCCTTCAATGCAGCATTCCCCCAAGTCTCCCAATAAAAATGGTACCTCACTTGTGTAGGTAGGCATGGTGCCTGTAACCGGAAACAGCCTAAAACACAACATGGACACATCACATTTTTCCTCTGAAAATGGACCCTTTTTTTAGGCCCTAGCTCAGCCGGAACCTAGTGAAATCTAACAAACCTGTACATTTTTTAAAACAAGACACTTTGAGAAATACAGGATAGGGTGACTTGTTTGGCTCTTACCAGGTGTTTTACCCAGAGTCACTAACAAATCACAAACTTTGACTAAAAAACATATGTTCCTCACATATCTGTGATGGACAGTTCTGGAATCTGTGGAGAGCCACAAACTTTCCTCCACCCATTGTTTCCCTAAGACTCCTGATAAAAAATGGCAGATCACTTGTGTGGGTAGCCTTGTGCCCGCGAAAGGAAGTAGCCCAACACACAACATCGACAAATCACATTATTCCACTTAAAACTGACCCTTTTTGCAATGTGCTTAGCTGTGAATTTTGGGCCCTAGCTTAGCTGGCAACTAGGGACACCGAGCATACCTGTACATTATTGAAAACTAGACACCTAAGGGATTCCATGATAGGGTAAATTGCAAAGCTCTCACCAGGCTGTGTTACCCAGAATCCCTTGCAAACCTCAAACTTTCACTAACAAAACACCCTTTCCTCGAATTTCTGTGATGAAAGGTTCTGGAATCTGTGGGGAGCCACAAACTTCCTTCCACCCGGCACCCCCTCGAGTTTTCCGATAAAAATGATACCTCACTTGTTGGAGTGGGCCTAGTGCCTGCGGCAGGAAATGGCTAGGGGTGGGTGGAACTCGGTGAGTTTCACACGGAGCTCCGCGAGTAGTGGAATTTCAGGGTGTCATGTTACTTGTTCTGATTTTTAGTGCCAGGAGTTTGTCCCATGCTATAAAATCAATGGGAATGGCATCATGCTACATGCCAGAGGGCGCTGTTTCATCCTGCCACTCAAGTACATTTTTTACTCGAGCGGCAGCTTGCTGCATGCGAGCGGTAGGTTCCTCAACGCGAATGGTAGTGTTCTGCCACAAACCCAGCATAGAGAAATAGCGCCTGGACTCGTCCTAGCACTTGATTTTCTTGATCGCACTCACCAACCTAACATTGGCAAGCAGTGCACCAGGAAAACTGTGCCACCCGGTGGTTGGTTTAATAACTCTGGACACTTCACCACAGCTGATCAGTGCTAAAGTGCATGTGCTCTCTCTTGTAAACTTGGTAAAATTAGTCTACACCTATTTGGCATATTTAGTCTACCTGTAAGTCCCTTGTACAGTAGTTATCCCATATACCCAATGCCTTTAAATTAAATGTTACAAGTGGGCTTGCAGAGCTGCTTGCGCCACCCACCAAAGTAGCCTTTCAAACCTGCCTCAGGCCTCTGCCGCTGCAGGGCCTGCGCGTGCAGTTTACTCCCACGTGATGTGGCATTTAAAGTGTTTGCCTCGTCTGAAACTCCACTTTTACCACATACAGTTCACCCCTAAGTTAGACCCTAGGTAGTCCTGAGGGCAGGGTGCTGTCTAGGTAAGAAGTAGTAAATGTGTGCTTGTTGTGTGGCATGTCCTGGTACTAACAAACAGCGTATTTGGTTTCTCACTGCTGTGAGGCTGCTCCTCTCATAGGTTTGCATTGGAAATGTTTCAGTGGTAATTTCTGATATGAAAGTGTAGCATGGCCATGTTTGGTATGTTTGGAATAGTGGTGATGAATCCTGCTTATTAGTGGAAGCAGATGTGTTATTACTTTTTTAAAAATGTCACATTTAGAAGTGAGCATTTCTGTGTACGGCTGGCTCCTTGTGCCCGGCCTAGTTGTGTATTAACCGTCTAGTTTTGAAGTGACAGGGGATGGGGTTGTGTATTCACTGTAGACAGTCCTAATGAGGGTTGAGGTGTGCCCTGCCTTTACTGGGTGACTCATTATTGGGCTGAATAGGTCTGTTCTGCATTTAGAGTGGTGGGAGGAGTTTCGCTAGCACCTGAATAGGGCTGTGCCTGCCTTTCACAATACTGTCTCTGCCCCCCTGTAATGTGTCTGGAGCCAGGGCTGGGGTTTGAATTGAGTTGTTTTGCACTTCTAAAAGTTGTTTGAAGTGCCCCAGAACAAAGACCTTGGTAGTATAAGTACAGGGGCTGCAACCTCATGATTTAGACACTGCATGGACTTGTCACTGCTGGTTCTACACCAGAGGACTGATGTGTGCCAGGAGGAACAGCCATGTTGGGACTGCTGGCTTTGGGGGACTAACCTTCTGACTATTGGGTGGCTGGAGGGAATGCCAATCTGCCAGGTGACCCTGTGTGCTGGTCTTTCTGTTCCTTATTCTACGCCCCAGTGTTCTCCAGGGACTGAGTGGTGTGCCCTCTCCCTGTTTTGCTCGGTGCTCTGCCCTGCATCCAGTATGTGGAGAGCACTTTTGATGACAGAGTGTATGTTGGAAGCACTGGTTCACCTTCTAGCGTAGGCAGAGTGCTTCTCTTCTCCCTCCAGCACATGATCAGTTTTTTGTTGAAGCCAAGCTGAGGTATGGGTGCTGTCTGGAGCACTGCTGTACCCAGCGTGTCTGTGAGACAAGGCAAGTGTCCCCCAGCCGTTCTAGATCATAAGCAGGCTGCCTACATTATACGCTGTGCTTCTCACCTAAGCAGTGTGCCATACCCAAATTGCCATGGGAAGTAGTAAGTTTAGCAATGAAGTCCATCCCTACTTACCCCCAAGCCGAGGGAGGAGTCACAACACAGGCCGGAAAAAGGAGCTCTTCTCTCCCCCACCTCGAGCATTATGCTTTCAGGGGAAAAAGGGATCATTTGATGGCATCAGCTAGGAAGGCTGCATAGGGAAAAGAAGTTGGAACATGGCAGCTCCAGAGAGCTGCAGCAGAGCCCTGCCTGGTGCAGCTCATCTGCACCAAGAGGAAGCCACCAAGGGGCTGCTCTAAGGCATGGGGGTGCCCCTGGGGGCCTCAGGGCCACACAAGTAGTGGAGCTGAGTTGCCTTACGGCCATCAGCTGTACCACGAAGTTGCGGTCAACTACATTGAACCCCAGAATAGAGGCACACTTCCTGTGATTTGGGCATTACAGGGTAAAGCCTGGAAGAAGGCCCCTATGCATTTTTCTTTCATTTGTAAAAACGCTGCATTGGTTTCAGCAGCTGCTCCCTACAATTGTCGGCAGCTGTCTGAGTGGATCACATACTTTGGGGGCATCTTTTCTTTTTTTCTGGGAATTGGTAGTACAGGGCGGAACCTCGGTTGAGACCCCCATGTGGTAGGTCTAGTAGCCTGACAAAATTACAATGTATCTAATAGAGGTGCAAGTACTTTGTTGCATTTTATTTACATTGGGAGAGTTGATGCTCCATGTTTATGGCCTGCATATTGAAAAATGTATTGTGCTAACCTTGTTTGCCGCAGGACAACAGGTGTTACAGTTAAAAATACATACACTGTGATGTTTTGACAAATTCCATATTAGGCACATATTTATGATTCCTGTACGTGTGCATAATTGGCCACATTTCATCAATGTTATGTGCAGGAGCTGCATGATACTTCCCAGTAATGGTTGTTTTTATAATGTTGGAATGTCCTGTGCACCTTATCAGTGTTTACTTTAGTTCACTTCTATTGATGTTATGACGAAGGCCTAATTGGCAAAGTGATTTAGGAGCTATGTATCATCATGACCATTGCCTAGTGGCAAGGTGAATGTTGGTTTATGTGATTTATGGTCCAATGTGATTAACACATGACACAAAGGGATTTTTTGGCTAGTTGGCAAAGTGATTCATGTATCTGGGGTCTATGTGTTTTATAATACAAAGGATATTTCTATATAACCATGTGCGGAGTCTCTTTTGTGGTGTGCCTAGTGTGTGGGTGTGTGTGTGTATGTGTGGCTGTGTGTTGCCGATACACTTTACACATTGTCTCTGGGATAAGCCTGACTGATAAGGGGGTGAGCAGGGGTTATCTTGAGTGTGTAACTCCCTTACCCTGACTAGAGAGGTAGGTTCTGACTGGCTTAGGTGCATACCATTGCCAACCAGAAACACAATTTCTAACACCTGTCAAGTCTGCCGCAAAAGTGACGGGCAGTTCAATATTTGCACTACACTGAAAATACTAGCAGATAGAGAAGTGTAGAGGGTTTTAATCAACCCTATAACTTTTGTCCAAACCCAATTTTGGCAACAACCTCCCATAAAAAGCCCCAAGCCACATTTTGAATGCCTTTTCAGCATCAAGTGTAATGAAGCCTGTAAGCTTGCCACTTGTTACAGCTAGATCCGATAGCTGCATTAACATGGGATCCGGTATACTGTCTCAGAATGAAATCGTGCTGCTGATTGTCCCCAAGTTTCGTAATGTCTGCAGAAAGGGGATTTGCAAGGTCTAGAGTTAACATTTTAGCCTCCATATTCATTAAAGAAATTGGTCGGTATTGCCCTGCAATTAAACAGATCTTTAACCTTTTTATTAAATAATCAAGATATAGGCTTCCTCTTACAACACAGATACTGATTGCAAGAAAGCTTGATAATTAACAAGCTCTTTTAAATGTTATGTTATGTTATGTTATGTTATATTAATTTATTGTGCGCACAGATACTCCAGCCAAGGAGCGTCCCGGCGCAGAGACAATGTAGTATACAACACAACAAGAAAATAATACTACGAAAAAACAGCTTAAAACAGGAATGTTTTTATAGCCCTCCGAAAGGTCAAAAGGTCCTCCAGCAGGCGAATTTCCACAGGGAGGGAGTTCCAAGCTGCTGCAGGCTTAACACTGAAAGAGCGGCCACCCATACGACTAAGTCTGAATCTGGGGACCACAGCAAGGGCCAGACCCTGGGAACGGAGGGTACGGGTGGGAACATAGAAGGAAAGACAGCTGGATAAAATTTCCGGGCCTATACCTCTCAAGATCTTGAAAGCAAGACACAGAACCTTAAAGAGGATACGCTTCCTTACAGGAAGCCAATGTAGGGAGCGCAGAACATTTGTCACCGAACAGAATCTGGGCAGGCCAACAATCGCCCTAGCCGCAGCATTCTGAACCCGCTGCAAGCGAGTTAACTCGGCCTGGTTAGCCCCGGCCAGAAGAGAGCTAGCATAATCCAGGCGAGAGATGATAGTTGCCTGGATCACCAGCTGCCTGGTCGGGGCATCGAAGAACTTGAGAACAGGTCTCAAGCCTCTTAACAGACCGAAGCAGCAGGCAGCAGTTTTTTTGGTGTGCCCTACAAAGGTGAGGCCCGCATCCAGCCAGACCCCCAGATTTTTCACCTCCAACACCGGAGTTGGAGTGGGTCCCAGCTCTGAAGGCCACCATTGGTCGCCCCACAGCTCCACTCCCTTACCGACAACCATCACCTCTGTTTTAGTGGCGTTTAGATGGAGACAGTTACCTGTCAACCAGCTGGCCACCGCCTTCAGTCCAGACTGAAACCTAGGGGCCTAAATCTAGGGACCAAAATGTCAGCAACTGTTTTATAAAAACTCTAGTGGAATAGAATCTGGTCCTGATGCTTTCCTTGAGGTGCTTTATTTAATGAATTAATGAATGAACCTAGCATCTATTAGCGTTACTGTCACTCCCAGGGGAGCATCCTGGCGCTAGGTGGTAAAGAGCAATCAAAAAGTCATAATAGTTAATAAAAAGAAACTAGAACTTAGTATTAGTGATATAGTCCAACAGCTGATTCAGCTAATTATGAATTGGAGTCCGAGGCCCTAAAAAGCCATGTCTTCAATAGTTTCCTAGAAAGAGATCCAAAATCAATGTGTCTCCTCTGCATGGGAAGCTGATTCCAGACCGTAGTCCCTAAAAATGCGAAAGATCTGCCTCCTTTAGTCTTAAGCCTAAAATGTGAGGTGTCTGAAGGTTAGCAGATAAAGATCTCAAAAAGAGGTAGTGTAATGAGTGAATCTGACAGTAATGGATTTTGGTTCTACTGCTCCGTTGGCTGTGAAGTAAGCAGAATGATTTTCAAGAGGACTCCCTTGTGGATTGGCAGGCAATGGAGAGTTTTAAAGGCTACTGAGGCCGATGAATGACTTGGCAATTTTAGCACTAGCCTAGCGGCTGCATAGTTTTTTGCTACCTCAACAGTGTTAGTTGAGGGGGGTATTAGGCTACCATAACATAGCATCAAATGTGTTGTCCTTGCCTACTAACATGACCTCTGTCTTGTCGGCATTACAATTCAAGTGGGTAGTTTGCACCCACCGGATACCCTCAATTAAACCCCATTCAAAATTCTTCTTGTTGCTAATGGACGTTTTATCTCTATATTCGTAATGGAGGCCTCTATTATCTGGGTTTGAGTAGGCATTAAGTTTGGTAAGTTGATCGCTTCCAGTTGTCTGAGGAGAGACTTTAACCAATTTTATGGAATATTCAAGCTCCAGAGTTAAAAGTTCCGCACAGGCCTGATCCACCTCATATCTATTCATTTTATTGCTCTGGATGGTTTTAAAAAGAGCCTGACCACAGATACGTTTTGGTGATACAAAACAAATTCATCCATTTAGTTCTCAAATATTACTTATGAAGCAGCAACTTTTGGTTAAATTTCCACCTTGACAGACAACCAGTGCTATTGTCGGAGCTTAATGACATGAATAAAGAAAGAGAATTGTGATCAGAAATAATGCGTGGGTTTAGCTTGATTGACAGCAATGGAACAACGATGCAGCTTACAAAGATCGTATCAATCCTAGAAAGGGCCTTATGTATTGCAGATATTTTGTTATGCATCCTGCGGCCAATGAGCCTAAGGTAGGATACATTTTTGGGACAAATGGCAGATTAAAGTCACTGCAAATGACCAAGGTGGGTGCCATTGGAACAATTCATCTAGTAAAAACTTAAAAGGTGAGGCATCAACCTTATTGGGTGCATACACCCACACTAAGTAAATTTGACGTTATCATTTGCTATGTTGGCAATGACCCATCTGCTGAACTGATCAATTTTAGATTTATTGATCCCTGGCTAGTCAACCTATACCCCACTTAGAGCATTTGCCACCTGAAGGCATCAGCATATTATACCCCCGGATATTTACATTTTAGATTCTATAACAGTTAGATGGGTCTCTTGGAGGCGGTGCAGGTGAGGTTTAAGAAGGAGGAGTTCTTACTCCACATATCAGTACTTAGCGGCCATTTTTAGACCGTTGATATTCTAGCTACATACATGCAGTGTCTGACTACTGGTACTACTACCATGCACCATTTTCACGCATTATAGACACCATATTTTGCATGACACCAAACAATCCTGTTTGATACTTTTTCCTTTTTCCTTTTTGTTCCAACCCCACCCAGCACCAAAAGAAAAAACACAGCAGATCCATCACTAACTTTTATCAGACCAACAAAACCCACCCCCTCCTCGCCCCCCTTTCATAAAACCCCTTACCTATCCTGGATTCTCCCCACCCCTAAACAAATAGTCAAACTTTGTCTAATGTTTGAGACTAGCCCCTCCACTACGTCCAGTAGTATCTGCTGCCAGTGTGATAGGGCCCCTCTAATAACCAGCTTAGCTGGCACAGGAGCAGTCAAGAGGGCCAACTTTTCCTCACACTGACTCTTTACTAGTCATGCCATTTCTTCCTAATGGAGTGGTCTTTGACTATTGATCCATTAAGTGGTTAGCTTGAGCCGCATCACTCTTTGTTAGCTAATCTTTAGTATAGCAGGTTCAAGCAAAAAAAAGTGCCCCCAACCTCTATAAATCCAGAATCAACTCATGTAGCTGCCTCTTATTACGGGTCAATGTTTCTTTACAAAAGTCAGGCCTTACAAAGATTTCGATACCAAGTTCCCTGACCGGTACTTTAGGTTGGGTGGCTTGATGAATATGTTGGTGTGAAATTAAATTGACTACATAAATCAGAATTGACCATGTAGACTGGGATCCTCGTCCCTCACCTAATTTGTGAAATGGCAATCTGTGTGCTCTCTAGATAGCGCTATTAAGATCCTAGTCAGCAAACTGTGGAAATGCAGCTTGACGCAGTGAAACAACAAAGGATCCAGGGTATTTTATTTCCTTTCTTTCTGGCAACCCTAGAATCCCAAAAGTATTCCTGTGGAGGCGATTTTCCATGTCCTGAACTCAAGATGTCAACTGGATGAGTTTAGAGCCCTGAAGTTCCATCTGAGTTTGTTTATCCTGGGTTTGCTCCACCAAAAAGCTTTGTTTCTTTTCAAATGAGGTAAACCACATGTGCAGGATATCTATGTATCTTGATAGTCTGTAGAGCACCCCTTGCAGGAACAGTTTTTTATGGAGAGATTATCCTTGCGACTCTCGTCTCTGTGGGTCTATATAAGCCTGTAAATGGCTAACAGAGATGGTTCGGTGTGCCTCATCACAGTAGATTTTACCTGTGTGCCTGGACCTCTCACAACCATCTTGCCGTCTTCACGCTTCACCCCTGCTGTTGAAGTTTTGAGCACTTTTTCTGGGGGCTGCTGGTATTGTTTGCTTGTCGGGGTAAGTTCAACTCCTTCGGGGTCCAATAGTAGCTCTTCCTCTTCACCAGACCGGTTTGTGTCTAAGAAGCCAGCTTCAAAAACCTGCGATAGCAACTCCTCCACCTGTCCAGTTGAGAATGTGGCAGCAGCCCCGAGCACTTGGACCAGCAGTATGTTCGGACCTATATTTCTGGAGTGCCATTTCAAGTATAGTAGTGGCAATATCTGACATAGATAGCCCCTTGGTAGCCCCTTGATCTGTGAGCCTTGAACTCCACCAATCTGCTCCATTGTCTCCTCCTCTGCCTCTGATTGGCTGCTGGATTCTGAAAGAGAAACAAAGGCCTCAGGAGTTTCTTGAATCTCATAAAGCTCCTGTGAGGAGCCCACAGGTATCTGCTGCTTGTCGATGCTCAATCCCTCTGCCTCAGCTTTATCTTACCTGGCTTTTGTCGCACTAACAGTAGGTATCCACTACTGGCATGGTGGCACTCCTGAGGCTTCAACATGCTCTGATGCTGCCAAGCCATTACCCCTGCAATTATTCACCCAGTCTTCAGCAGTTTGATTGCTTGAGTGACAAGCCCTTAATGGTCAGAGGTGGCCAGACTGCTCATGGGGTTGTCATGAGTAGACCAGTCAGTGTCCAGACCAATGTCCAAGCTACAACAGTCCTTAACAAAAGATCAGCCCCCTCTCACAAAGTATTTGGAATGGCACAGACTGTAATACATTTCTGCACAGGAAAGGGGTTGACCCCCTTAGTGGAGCTTAAATCTTTTTGGTAATCTGGGGCCCATGGGAGATTCTTTGATTGGCACTCTCTCCTTTGCACTCGCAGAACAGCTGGTACTGAGCCCCCAACACCTAGGCAACTGAGACTTCTCACCAGCCTCGCGATGAAATGTAGGGGTGAGCATTTTTCTTATAACTGTCCCTTGTATAGGCCTCTTGGTGCTTGAGGCACCCTCCGAACACCCAAACACGTGGGAGCTCCAGAGCGGTATTCTCCAGGGCCAAATAGCAGTCAGTACACACTCTTCCTTCAGTCAGTGATCAACGCGTTGTTATGGCCCAAACAAAGCAATCCACATCTCCTCCTGAGCCAGTCCGAATTTGATGCACCATTGGACCTCCAAGTCTGGGCTCCTCTCCGCACAGTCAAGGCCGTCACACCCCAGTTTCACCAGGTGAAGCAGGTCTGTGTGTAACTCTGTGTAGCAGATTCTCGCTAACCCCCCCAGTGGTCGAAGTGGGTGGGATCCGCAGGGCACGGCATGCCCTTACTTTTTTAATTTAATACAATCTGTTCTTCTACTTATTTTATTTTAAAATATGTCCCAGGATGTCAGAAATAACCAATATCTATAGAGAACACTTGGACACTCTCGGTCGTTTGGGACTGGGTGGACAGAGAAGGAAATGGACTCTGTGTCTTCCTTCCTGCTCAGAGAAGACAAAGAGAGTGTCCACTTCCCCTGCTCTGCTTCTGTCAGCTGCCCCACCCCTCTCTCTCTTTCTTCCTCATCCTCTTATTCCCTCTCTTTCTGTCTCTGTCTCACTCCTCCTCACTTGCTAAAAATCGTGACTTCAAGAAACAGCTCTCACCCTCTCTTTACCCTCCTTTCCTTCATTTGTTCCCCTGTGAAATGAATCCAAAAAATAAAGAAACACTTTTGCTGGAAATGTTGTCTTATTTCTAACAGTTTTCTATTCTAATGTGCAGCTTTGGAATGAAGAGAATTTCTTTTACAAAATGTGAAAGATAACTAAATAAAGCAAGACAGAGTGGTCACTAAATGTCCAGACTGGTTAAATTCACACCCATACACATTCGAGCCACTTTACAGAGTTTGCCAGTTAAGAGTTACTTTCATTTTCTCACCCCAGGTGGGAAAGTGCACCATTCCTGTGGGTACTGCAATACCTGATTGATGACTGGAATGCAAAACGTTTAATGTGATCCTTATCAGCTGTTTCCCTTATTTCAGTTTATAAAATGCGTACCGCGGCTCTTTGTTCAGGGATACATTTTGTAAGGATATAAGACATTTCAACAGGCCTTACTTAATCTTGCATTCCCTATGAGTGTTTGCTTTTTCCAGGATGTTGTTACTTTTTTTCAGGCAGCATATTACTCTTGTCTAGTGCATAATTTGAAATGAGTCGCATCCACTAGTGAGGCACAATTGGGTTGTAGTTGAAGGCAGTGCCATTTTCTCTCAGCAGGGCAGTGTGGTTTTCAGTGGGGGAGATGATGTGGCAGTGTGGACAGAGCTGCTGAATTTGGAAAGGGGAACCAAGTTCTGCCTCCATGACCAGTCCACCAGACCACTCTTCTGAGGGCGCACATTTCCATGCTAGAAATTAGAAGGCCCTGCTAGACCTTTGAAGCCCTGGGGGCATATGTACAAGCCACTATCACCATCACAACATCGCCTTTTACAACGTTGTGGTGGCGATAGGAGCATTGCCCTATTTACAAGGCAGCGTTAACATGGCTTAACACTGCCTTGTCTGGGATGCTTTGTTATTTCTGTCCACATCTCTGACTCCACCCACTGACCTAATTCTCGTGTCATACTGTCCTCCGACTCTCCACCCACAGTTCACCTACTTTTTTTCCCCACTTCGAACATTGTAACTTCATTGCAAGTTTCCAAATCATTGAAATTATAGATGCAAGCCACTCGGTTTAGTTCCACTGTGTCATGAAATCAGTTCCAGGGTGAGCCCTGCCAGCACCAGCTGATTTTAATCACTGGCTCCAGAGTGGGTGGCTTGTGCTATCCAGTTTGTATTATGATGAATACTTGTTTAGCTGCTGGAGACATACTTCATTCAGTTAATTAAAAGGTTTGATACATCACAGATATTAGTAGGACGTTCTCCTGTTTATATTCTGTTTTTTGCCTTGCTAGGAGGGCTGCAAACTTATCGTTGGACACGAGATCCGTTCCGGCAGCCGATGAGGATGATATAGTTGCGAGGAGGGCTGCTGCAGAAAGTTCGGAGACTTTGAAAAAGATACATGTATCTGTTAAACCAAAGAAATCCATAGAAGACAGTGATTGATTCCAAAAAAGGTGAGAATTTTCGAAAGGTTTTCAAAAAAGCTGCAAACTTAAAGGTACCCAAAACAGTTTATCTTGACCATGCACTAGCCTCTTTGTCTGGTTGTTGCTTACATCTACACCTGAAATTGCTTTGCAATCAAAAGAAGATCGAATTGTGATCTTGCTAGACTTGTAATCTAAAATTATCAGTTCTTTATTTCATCTTTTTTGACAGAGATCAAATAGTATAGTTTCTAAATGTAAATTGCTGAGTGAATGTGTTCCATAAAACATACAGATGCAAGAAAATATAATTCCTAAATTATGTAAGTGGTTGTCTGTGCTGCATTACCAAATGCTCAAATAAATTTTACACACGTATTTCATTGTAATGAAACCACATAGCTTTTATTGACAGTAATATAGGGTGAAAACGTCTAGCTAATAGTGTAAATTGAGGGTTCCTGTGCCCTTCAGTTTGGGTGACATGAACAACTTAAGCCCAAGATGATGCTGATGGATCAGAGACAGTGATGTGCTCACCAGGGCTATGGTCATTCTGAACAAGAAGAGATTGATATGCTTCATTGTGTACTTTGTGGGGCCTGACACTCATCATATATCAATCTGATAACTATGGAAATCTTTCACATGATAGTCTGAAACAGTTGCTGATGGGGAACTTTCTTTCAAAACAAAACCCTGATTTAGGAAAGATATTGTTTCCACTCCACGCGGCAAAAAGAAGGCAAGACTATGGATGCATTTATGATAAGAACAAAAGAATAAAAGATCGAGTGTTGCACTGCAATTTCCATAAGTACAATAATGAAGAGGCTCTAAGATCACAAATCTTTGCTGCCCGTGAGTCTGACATCTTCAGACAAAACATGGCAAGAGCACCTGCGTTGTCAAGTATCAAGCAGAAGTGATGGGACTCTGTAAATGTTAGAAGTTGAGGAGTCACAGTGCAAGGTTGTAGATACAAGATCCCTGAAAGATGATGGCAAACAGGCTTGTTTTAGATAAGGATTCTGCTCCCTGCACTCAGGCATGTATCCTGCATTATAGAACACGTGACACAATTGTGGCAAGAAGTCTCCCTTTCAATCCTTATGTCGAGGTAAGGAGAAATGCGTCGATTCATAAGTAACTCCAATCTCTGATGACAGAGCAGCTGTGAGAGAGTGATTAAAATGCACGTCTTGTACTCATCACCAGGTAAAGTGGTTGGCTACACACCTAGGTAGGACCTTCAAGGTCATCGGAGGTCATCTGATTTGTCGATCTCATAAACTGAACAATCTCAAAAAACAATTCAATTGGAGTGCCATGGTCATAGAAATTGAAGAAGACCTGAAGAAACTTGATATGGACTTGAGTGGAACTTCCACTCTGTTCCTTGTGGACACAGGTGCCACCATTAATGTGATAACAAACGCTGACTTTGCTACCCATGTGCATAGATCTGTCTGAAATGACAGTGAAGGATGCATATATGGCTATGGGTCACATCAATACCACAAAAGTTTCAGTTTTTTCAGCTGACTTGGCAAACATGGTGATCATTCGTTACAAACTGAGGTATGCGTTGTTGAAGCCACTGCAGGCACTGAATGCTTGTTGAGATTCAGATTAGCAGTTCAACTTGGCATTCTAAATGTTTTATGGTGCATTGCTCAATGAGTTCTAGGGGACGAGTCTAAGAACCAGAAGAACGTATCCCAAAGCTCTTTGATGGCATAGTCAAGCTGAAAGATCGCCAGATTCAACTAAATATGGACACTGATGTGAAACTAGTGGCCCATCACTTTTTTTAGGTCTATCCAGTGTGTAGCAGTTGAAACCTGGTGAAGTTGCCTTCACTAGATCTGGTCCAGTAGCACCATCTGTCCATGACTCAGTGACAAAGGCCAACTTTATCTCAAGTTTCTCCAGTAATAGCGCACATTCTAAGCTATGTTTGATTAGTGATCCCTTGTGTAACAGCAAATGGTCTTCTCCTGGCAAGCATTGAATGCAGCTCCCCCCAGGCAACCAGCGCTGCACGTCCGCATCAGCATACAGCTTAAATCGCCTAGCATACGTCAACTAGACCGCTAAGTCAAGATGGCGGCCCGCTGGTTCGATCCTCCTCCCTCTTTTCCTTGGGCAAAATGGCAAAGTCAGCAGCAAGGTTTAGCAGCAGAAAAACAGTGATAAAAACATCAGCAAAATTTGTTAAAATCACTCGTGTAACATTAAATGGTCTTCTCCTGGCGAGCATTGAACGCAGCTTTGCCCAGGAACCAGTGCTATACCAATATTATGTGTTTAGAGGAGTTGTGACAACTTTTGGGCCTGGTTCTACTGCATCTGCTGCACCATTCAAAACATGACCCTGTTGTCTGCCAGGTAACTGCACTTGTGGCTCCCTGTTTAGTAGTAAAATATAACATAAATCGTGTATATTTCCTTTTTTTGTGTGCAATGTTAATTACAACATTTAGAATTTGATCATAATGACAAAATCGATTAAGTTGAAAAAAAACAATCCGCTAATGCCTACAAAGTGCAAAGAAGGCTACTGAGGCTTGAATAGGAAATGCTGCAAACGTTCTAAGGCTAAAGCATCTGCTTTACACAATTAAGTAATACAAACCAAGCATTCCACCATACTGTTAGAAGTTGTCTGCCTTTTCCATTGGAATAGATCTTATCTTGAAAGTGAATGGGGCTTAAACAGTGTGAACAGCTTTAGTGGAAGTATCGTAAATGTGAGCAGACAGGATAAGTTAACAAAAGAAAAGTTCCACACAAAAGCGAATTAACACAGTAATTCAGCACTGGGAATTGATAAGAGATATATTAAATACAAGAGATTTCACAAGCATGTCGCAAGTGCTGTGCAGGCGAAACCTATAAGCGGCAACCAATCACATTATTTTATACCTGCTTATGTAGTTTATTGAGTCCAAATACCAGAGGAATTAGTGGGCAGTGAATTATTAATTTGCATATTTTGATATAAACAAATTCAGAAAATCTCAAAGAATTGGTTGTGTGATGATAAAATGCTTGCGGTTGCGATTCCAAAGTAACATTGCTAAACAAAGAATATTTTAATTTAACTAGACTATCGTTGTTTAATTGGTGTTGAACCCTTTCCTGCTTTTTTCTTTTTAATTACTATGCAGATGTCTTGTTGAAGGCCATGGATGAGAAGAGCCTCAGCCCTCAAATAAAACAAAACATGAAGAAATATCTTAAATTTTCAAGTGATACCCTGATCAAGGCACCAGATTAAATCATCAATGAAGTTCATTTAAAAAGCATGCACAATCTAAATAAAAGGCAATGATGTTGTATCTATCTATCTATAAATAGTAAATGATTCTTGCATATATGATTTGCTTGCAGCAGAAAACATTGCTTCTAATAAAAAATTGAATTTGATGCATTGACTGTACGTCTGTTTGTCATTCATGTTGGAAATTTGAAATACCACATTTAAGGCTGTGGGAAAAATAAAATTTGAATTGGAGAGACAGAGATGAATTGTTTGTTTGCAGGCAAATAATCAGCAAATTTCTGCAGTGAGCGAATATTTGTTATCATCATTATTAAAGAGTGTATAGTTCCCAAAATGACTTGCAAGATTATGGGGACCATTGGAGTGTATCCAAGGGAAAATATCAGTTCTAAATTCGGAGATCCAACTGGGTTGGGGGGCGCTGGAATTTTGTTTTGCTTTCTGTAGAAATTCAAATGAAAATCTCAAAAATTCCAGTTGATGGAGTGAAGTTGCATGAGAACCGGTGAGTTAAACCCACAGTAATTTACAACCAACAGTTATACACTCTATTTACTGGAAAGGTTGTGACTGGGGCATCAAGATTATGACTTAGGACATAAGGCTATCATGTAGGTAAAAGAAAAAATTAATTCCCACCTAAGGTAAAAATAATACTTTTTTTATTCAGGAATAATAATCATTGGAAGTGATGTATAGCATTAACTTAAAGTAATCCAATTATATTTCAGTAAAAATAGTGTCACAATATTTTAAATTAGTAATTCCTTTATTTTGGCTTGATTGAACCATAAAAGGTACAAATAAAACAATCATATACAACAAGATAAATTCATTCATAAAGTCCCTTAAATGTACCTTAAAATACAGTTTCATCCATAATAACATTTTTTAGTACACATAGTTGTCAGAAAGGTATAGTCCATGAAAGGTTTTTGTGCGATAAATGCTCAGTCCCTGTCAGATAGCATACTAATAAGGCTAGGTAAACAAATCAATATTCCCAAATGGAACCATGCAAACTATCATTAAGAACAATACACATATCAATTAATGCTACTCACATATAAAAAGCATGTTTCTATAAAAACAAATTATTTCAATGCTTTCGTCCTGAATTATCATATTGCGGACAGATAATGTGAAACTGAATAAACAATACAGTCATGTGTATTTGTTTTACATGCTCTTAGCTCTGTATGGCGATTAAAGAAGATAAAAAATCGATTAAATTGAATAATTCACTGTGAGCATTGCCTTACATAGGCTTTACAGAAAAATAAGACATGTTCATCATTCTCTATTGCTGGACAACTCATGGTGCATGTGTTGGATAACATTTATTTTTTATTCCAAAAACAAGTAAAGCAATCCAAGGGTAGGATCCACAGTCTGAATTTTATGAAAAGTGCTCGCACACTAAGGTTACTTATAAATTTAGTAAATTACTCAAATTCCAGTACAAATTTAAGCATCATATCGGAATTTATCAGATTGCCCAAATTAACAGTGGATGATTTAGACCCTAACACAAAATTCCAATAACTTATTTTCACTCTCTCGCGGGAACCACAAGTTAAAGCAGTGGAATGTGACCAATAATCAGTCAAATCCAGCTTCATAAGCCACATTTATATGTATAATAGCCAAGGGATGTTACTCGTTGATTGGCCACCGAGTAATACCCCCGGACCATCCTTATATTGACCCAGCTTCTCATTTTTCCACAGCCTGATCCAATATAAAATTGGTCTCAATGCAACAATATCAGAGATAGACTGAAGATTCATATAAAATGTTATTGGGAGCATAGGGGCAGTGGTGGGGAGTCTCAATAGAGATTTCTCAAAAGCTTTTTCAGCTTTTTTAAGAGAAACAAGATTACAGAGGCCTCACAGATCCACCCCATACAGGGCTGCTCCACAGGCTTGGCCCTTGTATATCTTGATAGTAGGTGAAACAGCAAAAGTGGACACCCTTTTAGCAAAGATTAAGATGGACCCTGTCCTTTGCTTTAAGGGCTGTGTACTTTTTTCTGTATCTGGGGCTGCCATCTATGAGAATCACTTATTCTAACACCCAAATAGTCAAATTCATTAACCCTGCCTAATGTCCCATCCTCAATCATTACCTTTCGCTTGGTTTTTCTGAGTACACTAAATAACATATTTGGTTGTGTTACTATTAATCGCTAGATCCTGCTCCTTACAAAAAAAAGGGTACAATTTCCCAGAAGAATAGAAAGACCATTTTTGCAGTTTTGGAAAGAAGCAAGGTATCATCTGCAAGAAGAAGGCCCGGTATTTTGTGTCCCCCCACCCCATTTTAGGCAAAACATTTTCGCAGTCAAAAAGATTCATTTATATATATCGAAGAATGATGGTAGGGGCCAAAATGCACCCTTGTCTGACACCTCTGTGAATTTCCTATGTCATTTTCCTGCCAGTCCTTACCTAAGTCTTGCAAAGTTCTCTGTGTACAGGGCTTGTGTAAGAGACAGTAGAAGAGAGAACTAGATCAATATCTTCCAAATCTTTGCCCTCGAGACAAGGTCCAATGCAGAGAGGTGGTCCACAAAGGCATCATATTACGACTCCCAATTAATGTCCATTTAATGGATAAAAACTGCATTATCTGGTCGATTGTACTAATATTTTTTTGAAATCTTGTCTGAAGGTGGGACAACACTCAAGGACACCCATTCCCATAGCCTTATCAAAATCTACCTCCAAGAGGCTTCTTGTGTATTATCTAGGCCTGAAATTTCACTGGACCAGCCATCTCCCTTTTTGAATATGGGGATTATCACAGCTGATTTAGAAGAGCTTGGGACAGGGTCCCCTGCCAATAGAACATTCAACAGGGAGTTCCCATACGGTCCCCAAATCTCGGGCTCGGAGCAAAGAAAATCACCAGGCGCCTTCCCTGGTTTCTGTGCCTGGAACTCAGCATTACTTTCCTCTATTGTAAAAGGCCTTTTCTCATTATCAAATGAATCATTAGGACCAACATAAAGAATTTCTGTTATATCTTCATCTTAAATTTGTGTCTGCATAAAGGACTGTAAAGCTTCTAACCCACTCCTCAGTAAGTATATGACAGTCGGGGTGAGTGAACTCTCTACAACCATTATGTGCAGCCAGGTGCCAAAAGGGCTTGTTGTGCCTTTGTTTAGCGGCAACCAACAATTCATCCCAGATGCTGGCTTTCCACTAGACTTTACTGGTTTTGAGATTCTTACCATATTCCTGTCTCTTTGCTACAATCTCTGTTCTTTGGTTACTCCTCAGTGCAATTACTAAATAATTCTTAGCAATTTTATATGAGTCATTAAACCATTCATTTACTCTATTTTTAAAGTTTTTTATAAATGTATTCCCTACCTTGTTAAAAAGGTTTTCATGGAGAATCCCAATCTGTGAGAAATTCAGGGTCTGATGCTCAAAAACTTTCAATTCACTGGAGACAATGCTCTAATACTCAAATATGCCTATCTCAAATTTAGAGAGGACCTTCCATCCAACATTCCACTTGTTATTGATCAAAAGAATGGGGTACGAAAATTAAAATGGGTTAAAACACTCTATGTACCTTATCCGTGCCTATTCCCAGTGTAGTGTGATTGGGAAATGGTTGCTCTTGTGATGGTCAATAACTTCATTGTCTGTTATTTCATGCTACATCCGCATATCCATGAGAATATAATTGATGTGGCTTTTACAGTTGGTCCTCACGAATGTTGCCTTAACATCTATATCCAATTTGAATCAACCATTCCATTCTCAGATCACGTGACACCAAAATATCAACAATCTGAAGAGCAGATAGATTCATTCTAGGTTATTTTCTGTGGTCAGGGTAGGAGGGAGTCCCACAAAATTTCCCTTCATCCCAAAATAAATCCTTAAGGGGTATAGGGTTCAAAACATACATTACAACCACCTGCAATGATCACATTATGATTACCACTAAGGCCCTGTAGGAAGGTATTCAAGATTCTTAAGGTCTGAAAAGATTTGTTAAAAGGGATTGATCTGTTGTAGATGTTAATCGGTAAGTGGGGGAACCCTAACTTGAATGAATGAATGAAATGAATGAATGAATGAATGAATGAATGAATGAATGAATGAATGAATGAATGAATGAGAATTTATAGAGCGCGAACTATGCCCAAGGGCATCAAGGCGCTAGGTGGTATCTTGAGAACTTAAAGGCACAATCTAAAGATATTGTCAGCCAAATAATGAGCCCTCCCAAAGGTCTAGCTGGTGCTGATGGAATAGCCTTAATGCTATAGTTTGTAAGGCCATGCCTATGAATTTCTGTAAGGGCCCATGTCCCTTAGAAGATGCATACGTGAAATGTATCTATATAAGAGCCCCAATCTTCATCACCCAATTTGGAATGGATTCCAGCAATATTTCAAAAAGCTAAATGCAAAGAAGACATATTATTTTTGTGTATACCATTCACATGTGGAAGAATCAACATTGGCTGCAAACTATTATTTACCGAGTTAGCTACATTAATGCCCTTCTTTATATCTTCATTTGGAGCCAATTCCCTCAGGTTGGGTTAAAGATGCTCTTCTCTTACCGTTAAAGAAGTTGATTGTGTCATTGGAGCAGGCAAACAAACATGCAAATCCAGAAGTCAATTGACTACTGTCAATGCACTCTCTTGAGGAATACCAAAGTTAATCCTACATTTCTTGGCAGTTCCATTCTCTCCTTAGTAGAAACCGCACATCCACCCATTCATAAGCACAAGCATATCCAAATCTGGGGGACTTGATTTGAAACATATTTCTAAGCCATTTGGGGTAAGGGTCCGTTAGTCTAATGAGATCAAGCCGTCGGCCAGCTTAAAGGAGGTTAGGTTTAATTCAATTTAATCGTTTACCCCTATAGGCTCCACAAGGCGTTTTACATAATTAATATCCAAATAAACAATCGACTGACATTTCCTAACATGTCTAATCCAATGTAAAGCCTTATTCTTCAGGGAATCAATATTTTCAAAGGAACCAGATGACAGCGTCGGTACTCTCACCATAAATGCTGAATATCCAGCTTGGGTGTTAGAGCTCCCGTGCAGACTCCCCGTGGGAACAGTGTTGGGAGAAGGCCTATGTTTGGAATTGTGCACCCCATTAATATGACCCACACTGCTAGGCCGTGTGGACATAGGATAACTAGATAGCAGGTGAGCACTTGAAGGGCATGATATCACACTTGTAGCCAAACCACGGCCCAAACTGTCATGATAATCACCCAGTTGACTTTGAATAGTTAATCAGGACAAGTATGAGGATTCAATAGGAGTTGTAGATAAGCTCGTCATAGCGCCCTGGGCTTGTTGGGATTGTAAAGTCCAAGCACTATGCTACAACTGAGATGAGAAATTTAAAGACCCTGGTTTAAGGGTTTTTGCCACATGAAGGAGAATTTCCTTCAGGTTGGCAACCTCCTCTCTTAGAGCCAATATCAAACCGATTGCTTTACTAAGCGATGAGGGTGCTTGTGTGGGTAAGCTTTCTAGCCGGGGCCTAGACAGTGTCTGTGAAGGAGAAGCAGAGTCACATACTTCGTGTAGCACTACAAACCTGTTAGAACATTCTACATTTATGCATGTTTGTGTATCATTCTTGCGACAAGGGTCCAGGGAGGGCTCCTCATCTTTACCCAATGTAACAAGTGTCAAACTGCAGGCAGAATCGACTGGGGCCTTGGTTTCAATTTAAATAAATCTTGAACGTTCCCCCCTCTGTTAAGTATAGTAGCTTTATCTTGAGTATTACCTTTGTTGCCTAGAATAGACTACACTTTTTCTATCAATGTATCAATCTCATTTGTTACACAGTTTGCTGTTGCATTGCTTGACTGCTTGTGGAGTTTTGGAAGTTTGGGTTGCATAGTCTTTTGATTTCCCCATTCTTCCCATTCCTGTGCAGGCTATAAACAATAATTGCTGCAGTACCTTCAGTTATCTAGAACACTAAAGGCTTGGGGCTCAAATTCCAGAAATGGGGTTGGCCATGCCCTGCCTCTTCCTGCCGCTACCGGGTGAAGGACAGGCCCACGCTTGGTCTCCATATACATGGATGATATGATAATATATATTATAGATGCCAGGAACATCTGAATCCCATTTTTGTAGTATTGCAGAAAATGAAATTCCTTGACTGACTGAAGGTAAACTAGGCCACGTCCTGTCTTTCCCGATTGTAGATGATGTTCAATTTTTTTATGCCTTACTTACAGGCAAGCGACTATAGCATCGGAAACACACACATTTACAAATCTGGGGGATGAACATTTTCCAAAAGGACAAATTCATATTGGAATGCAATCTATGGGCCTCACTAGCATCCCTGAGGCAACAGGTTGCTTTCTGGAGGACATTGCCTTTTGCCCCAATGGATCAAGTGGCAGCTGCAGAAATAGTCATGCTGCCTAGATTGCTTTAGCTATGTAAACAGAGTCAACGGTGGGCCTCATTCTAACGTGTCAGCTACCCTCCAACACTAGTATGCGGTGACCACCAATCAATGTATTACTTAAGCAGTCCAGTGGTCAGTTCTCACTTGGATTGCACATACAAGAATGCTGAAACTGAGAAGATTTATATTGTTGTTATATATTATCAAATATAGATGCAAATGGCAGTACAACTTGACGCACAAGCAAAAAGTGCAGATGACGCAATGCTTAGGTGAGTGCATAAAATGTAAAATATATACAAAAGACACCATGAATCATCCCTGGTTCATTACACTGTTTTTGTGTGAAACAAGTGTACAGTGTTGAACAATGTGGATCACAACTGACCTGGCAACCAACATAGAAAGTATCAATGTTTCTACCCCGTTTGAGTAAAAGGGTCTCTTCAGGACCAAGTTGTCTGGCTCAGTACCTGCATCTATAGGGAGACATAAACCCAGGCCATTTATAAGGCTGTATAAAATGCACCTTAATGTATATTGTTGATCACCAAGGAAAACAGATACATAATTCCACAATTCATCATTAATGATTACACTAGGTTGTGTGTCAGCTGAATCTAGGCCATGCCACCTCAATTGGTAGGACGTCTACTGAATCACAAAAAATCCTATGGGGGGAAATGACACTATATTACATTCAAGTTGGATCCTGGGTATTAGCCAATTACCCTACTTGAAAGGTGCCTCAGTGTGGTAGGCTATGTGGCAACCACACTAGGATATAACCCAAATGGGTATAAAGTATGAATCATGCATTTATCCATGACAAAATCTATAGCCACTGACTGGTGATATGCAACATCAGACATCTTTCCATATCAAATTGTGTCAAACAATGTGCTCATATACAACTAACTCCTGTGTAGTTCAATGCAAGTATACAGGATCGCCCTTGTACTCACATTACAATGTGCTTTGCGGGACATCTGTATTGTAAAAATCAAAGCTCAATTACATTGTGCTCCAGGGCAGTGACAACCCATATCATCATAGAAGGACTGAGGCCAACCCCTATGTGTGTGCACTTGTGTACTATGGACCTCTCATATAATCGTGCTGGTATCTGATGTACTGATTTAATACATGCTGGTTACAGCCATCTAACTGGTATGGTATGTAGAATGTCCTTACAGCTCCATATGATGTTCTCATTTTTCTTACGTCCCCATATCTAGTATTAGAATCAGATGCAAGTCTCTGTGGCTTGGGCGTCAGATGTTGCACCCTCATTACTGGTAGGAGATTGTACAAGAGGGAGTTGTAACTGCGCATAAGATATGTAGAGCTTCTTACAGGCTCTTTGCAGTCCAAAGCTTGGTGAATAATAGGGTTTAATGTGCAGCCCTCCTATGAATGGACAATCTCACCTAGGTCAGGTATTTAGAACTGGAATGAACAAGATTAAAACCTCTAGCAGAATTGGATATGGCAATGTGAGAATTCTGTCTCCATCAGGTGATATCTCCAGCAGCGGAGTATCTTCTGGCATCATGCAACATAGAGGCAGACTTGAGGTAGACTTGTACTCAAGGAGCTGTATGATAGAGACATTTGATGTCTAGATTGCTAGGTGACCTATTGATATAGATTGGTTTGCTCCCCGGTTGACAATTCAATAACAGAGATGCTTCAGCTGTAGACCAGATCCTGAATCTTTAATGACAGAGGGCCTGATTACAAGTTTGGTGGATGGGATTCTCCGTCACAAACGTGACACATATCGTGTCTGCAACATTAGAATTCCATTATATCCAATCGAACTTGTAATACCATGGACGGGATATCATTCATGTTTGTGAATTAGTATCCCATTCTCCAAACTCGTAATCAGGCCCAGACTCTTTTCTTCAGGATTGGTCTGGTGGAAATCACTATGCTTTACCCATGATCTCAAGTTGTGTGGCACAGGGTCGCTGACAAATGCCAAAAGTGGTCTTAATAGCATCACTGTGCATGTCACGACCTTGGAACCCCTCCCTTCTGGTGCTTTCTGTGGACTATCCAATTTTTATGCCAGCTTCCTACAACTATTGAGGAGTCCTCACAGCCAATATCACAATCTTATTCTAGAGCAGAGGTCCTCGAACTGTGGAGCGTGCCCCCCTGGGGGACGTGGATGGTTTCCCAGGGGGCGCAAACATGTCTGCAATTACATGCAAATGAATATGGCCTGGAAGTGCAGCGATGTTTACTTACTGCATTACCAGACTGTCTTCATTACTCAGAATGATGTGAGGGAGGAGGTCAGTGGTTTTGCTGGCAGGGTTAAGGAGGTTGCTTTAAAGACAAGCATTTGCAATGCAAAATATCTCGCATTTGCAAGATTGTGAGCTATGCCAATGTAAATGACAATGCTTTTTATTTATGTGTTAAAAAAACCTGCAATTATAAAAAGGCATTGTCATTTACAATACCAATAGGTCAAAGTTTTGAAAATACGAGACCTATTGCATTAAAAATCTAATGCCCATAGGGAGGTGGACGGCTAACACTGCCATCAATCCAATGACTATAGGGGAATGGATAAATAACACTACCAGCAATCTAATGCCCATAGGGGGGTGGATGGCTAACACTACCAGCAATCAAATGACCATAAATGGGTGTATGGCTAACATAACCGGCAATCTAAAGCCCATAGAGGGACGCTTGGCTAGCACTACCAGCATTGTATACCCTATAAGGAGGTAGATGACTAACACTCTCAACATTCTAATGCCCAGAGGGGGTGGATGGCTAACTCTACCAGCATTGTCAACCCTACAGGGGGGTGGATGACTAACACTCACAGCAATCTAATGCCCATAGGGGGCTGGATGGCTAACACTACCAGCAATCAAATCCCTATGGAGAGGTGGATGGCTAACACTACCAGCAATCTTATGCCCATTGGGAGGTGGATGGCTAACACTACTAGCAATTTAATGACAATAGGGGGATGGATGGCTAAGACAACGAGCAATCTAATGCCAATAGGGAGATTAATGTCTAACACTACCAGCAATCTAATGCTTATAGGGGGGTGGATGGCTAACACTACCAGCAATCTAATGCCCATAGGGGTTGGATGGCTAACACTACCAGCAAACTAATGCCATAGGGGGGTGGATGGCTAACACTACCAGCAATCTAATGCCCATAGTGAGGTGGATAGCTCACACTTCCAGCAATCAAATGCCTATAGCATGGTGGACGGCTAACACTACCAGCATTGTCTACCCTATAGGGAGTGGATGGCTAACACTACCAGCAATCTAATGCCTATAGGGGGATGGATGGCTGACACTACCAGCATTGTCTACCCTATAGCGGGGTGGATGACTAACGCTCACTGCAATCTAGTGCCCATAGGGTGGTGGATGGCTAAAACTACCATCAATCTAATACCCAATGGAGGGTGGATGGCTAACACTCAAAGCAATCTAATACCTATAGGGGGTGGATGGCTAAAACTACCAGCAATAAAATGCATAAAGGGCTGGTGGATGGCTAACACTACCAGCAATCTAATGTCCATAGATGGGTGGATGGCTAACACTACCAGCAATCTAATGTCTATAGGGGGGTGGATGGCTAACACTGCTTGCAATCTAATGCCAATAGGGAGGTGGATGTCTAATACTACCAGCAATCTAATACCCATTGGGGGTGGATGGCTAACACTACCAGCAATCTAGTGCCCATAGGGGTTGGATGGCTAACACTACCAGCAATCTAATGTCTATAGGGGGATGGATAGCTCACACTACCAGCAATTTAATGCCCATAGGGAGGTGGATGGCTAACACTGATATCAATCTAATGCCTATAGGGGAATGGGTAAATAACTCTACCAGCAATCTAATGCCCAAGATGGGGGAGGGTTGATGGCTAACGCTCACAGCAATCTAATGCCCATTGGGGTGTGAATTACTAACACTACCAGCATTCAAATGCCTATTGGGGGGTGAATGGCTACCACTACCAGCAATCTAATGCTCACAGGGGGTGGATGGTTCACAATACCAGCAATCTAATGCCTATAGGGGGATGCTTGGCTAACACTACCAGCATTGTCTACCCTGTAGGGGGACGGATGACTAACACTCACAGCAATCCATTTCCCATAGGGAGCTGGGTGGCTAACATGACCAGCATTGTCTACCATATACGGGGTGGATGCCTAACACTCACAGCAATCTAATGCCCATAGGGGGTGGATGGCTAAAACTACCAGCAATAAAATGCATAAAGGGCTGGTGGATGGCTAACACTACCAGCAATCTAATGCCCATAGATGGGTGGATGGCTAACACTACCAGCAATCTAATGTCTGTAGGGGGGTGGATGGCTAACACTGCTTGCAATCTAATGCCAATAGGGAGGTGGATGTCTTATACAACCAGCAATCTAATACCCATTGGGGGTGGATGGCTAACACTCACAGCAATCCATTTCCCATAGGGAGCTGGGTGGCTAACATGACCAGCATTGTCTACCATATAGGGGGTGGATGCCTAACACTCACAGCAATCTAATGCCCATAGGGGGTGGATGGCTAAAACTACCAGCAATAAAATGCATAAAGGGCTGGTGGATGGCTAACACTACCAGCAATCTAATGCCCATAGATGGGTGGATGGCTAACACTACCAGCAATCTAATGTCTGTAGGGGGGTGGATGGCTAACACTGCTTGCAATCTAATGCCAATAGGGAGGTGGATGTCTTATACAACCAGCAATCTAATACCCATTGGGGGTGGATGGCTAACACTACCAGCAATCTAGTGCCCATAGGGGTTGGATGGCTAACACTACCAGCAATCTAATGCCTATAGGGGGATGGATAGCTCATACTACCAGCAATTTAACCTTTTCAGCGCGACCGCGATTCCCCCTCCGGTGCTGGGCCCTAATAAAAACGGGCGTGGTCATGACGGAACGGTTCCGTCATGAGCACAGCTCAACCGTAGCTCATGACGGAACCGTTCCGTCATGAGCATCGAAGGGGTTAATGCCCATAGGGAGGTGGATGGCTAACACTGCTATCAATCTAATGCCTATAGGGGAATGGGTAAATAACTCTACCAGCAATCTAATGCCCAAGATGGGGGGAGGGTCGATGGCTAACGCTCACAGCAATCTAATTCCCATTGGGGTGTGAATTACTAACTCTACCAGCATTCAAATGCCTATTGGGGGGTGAATGGCTACCACTACCAGCAATCTAATGCTCACAGGGGGTGGATGACTCACAATACCAGCAATCTAATGCCTATAGGGGGATGCTTGGCTAACACTACCAGCATTGTCTACCCTATAGGGGATGGATGAATAACACTCACAGCAATCCATTTCCCATAGGGAGCTGGGTGGCTAACATGACCAGCATTGTCTACCATATAGGGGGGTGGATGCCTAACACTCACAGCAATCTAATGCCCATAGGGGGTGGATGGCTGATGCTACAAGAAAGCTAATGCATGTAGGGGGTTGGATGGCTAGCATTACCAGCAATTTAATACCTATAGGGGGATGGATGGCTAACACTACAAGCATTGTCTCCCCATGGGAGGGTGGATGGCTAACCTTTCACAGCAATCTAATCCCCATAGGGGGCATATGGCTAACACTCACAGCAAACTAATGCTCATGGGGAGTATAGCTAACACTGCCAGCAATCTAATGCCTATAGGGTGGTGGAGTGCTAATACTACCAACAATGTAATGCCCATAATAGGTTGGATGGCTAGAGAATGTCTAACACTGCCAGTAATCCAATACCTATAGGGGGTTGGATGGCTAACACTAACAGCAATCTGAAAACAAGTTGGCATTTGCGGGTGTAACCCCCACAGCAATCTGGAGACAAGATGGTGTTTAAGTGGGTAACCCCCACAGCAATCTGGTGTTTGGGGAGTAACACCCCCAGAAATCTGGAGACAATCTGGTGTTTGGGGGTAAACCCCAAAACAATCTTGACATTGCAATCATTGGCAAATCTGGGGATTGTGTGGGTTAAGTACCCCTAGCATTGCATAATAAAAAGAACTGGAGGGGACAATCCCAAACACACAAGTTACTTATTAGTTGTGTGTTGGCGGCCCAATACCCACAGCACCGTACAGCCAGGCATTGTGGAGTTACATACACAGCGATATGTTAAGCCAATCTATCGGGTGTTTGGGGGGTTGCCACTCCCAGCAATGTATAATTTGATAATGTATTATTTTACACTCCAAAATGCATCCATACACACAATTGGAGTACAAGCTGCTGCAAAACATAATCTATTCTTATTCTCATGTTTAATGTAATGCAATCACACACTGTGGCAGTAATTTTACTGGCAAACTTAAAGAATGTCCACAGTGGTGATGTAGGAGGCCCAGGACCAGGAGAATAAAAGAACAAAGAGCAACATCAACTCTATGTCCCTCAAATGCAGGTAAAATACTTGGGTGCTGATGTACAAAAGCAACAGGCCAGCCACTCCACTGAGCGATACATGTGTTTAGCCCAATCCGGAAGTCGCCTGGCTAGGCCTTGGATTGGCAGTCGGGGCAATCAGGCATTTCTCGATGAGTGGTTGCACCAGGGTAACCTGCAGCCCTCACTGTGGGTGGCCTCCAACAGCCACAACAAGATACTGAATAACTTGCCAAGTACTTACCAGGTCACAGCATTGTGGTGACACTATCTGGTCCGCTGGGCTGCTGTGTTGCAAATTGATGACGTGGGTCACACTTCACAGCAGACACTCTGTTGTGTCCTGTGTCACGTGCCTTGCATTGAAAGTAGCAGTGTCTTCTCATATACCCCAACACGACTTTCAGGGCATGGCAAGTGCAGGGAGGCTGTATTGGAGGTAGGGGCCTTGCAGGGAGCAAAGCCATTATTGGGCAGTCTAACCCCCTCCACCCTTGATCAGCAGCATTATGCCTCATTGAAAACAACATTGACACATGATATCGCAGAGGCTACCATGAAAGCGAAGATCAGGGAAAGTATGGCAAGAACTACATGAGTGCCTAGGCATCATTGTGTTTCAAATCTGAACATGGGTTCATAGCATGTGCTGCACACAAGTGTAATTCAGAACGTGTACACTTTGTTGCATGTCATTTTCAGCAAGTTGGCACAAACATACAAAAGCTAATATGTG
The DNA here is from genome assembly GCF_964261635.1 of Lissotriton helveticus. Lineage (NCBI taxonomy): Eukaryota > Metazoa > Chordata > Amphibia > Caudata > Salamandridae > Lissotriton > Lissotriton helveticus. The sequence continues at coordinate 589,262,466 of NC_136071.1, forward strand.
TACAGCTAATGACTAATGACATTTCAATAATGCAGATAGTGTACTGCAGAAAACTTGGATGACTAATGAGTCAACAGACAGAGGATACACAAATAGGCTTTAGAGGCTCCAATACACAGCCAAATGTGTAATAGAATGTGCCAGTACTGGTGGCTAGGCTGGTGGTGGGGTGAGCAATCTGTCAGTCCCATACACAATCCACATACCTATTCACATGATAGTATAAATTGCTACATCTTGTGAGGATGGTGGACATGTGCAGAATGAAATCTGTCTTGCCCACAATATGTACTTCATAACTGTATCAATATCCATACCCGATTTTGGAAAAGGGGGGTGGTGATGGACAGAGTCTCTGAATGATGCAGAATACTCTTACCAAGTCAAGAGATCATGGTTTTAATCCATCACCGTTTTTTAGCTCAATGCACCATCCCAGCTCAAAACCTGGCTATATGCAAATTAGTCTGTTCCTGTCCCAGTGCATGATGGGAACAGGGCAAACCAAACTACCAAGCCAATTCTTATACTGGGAAGGAAACAAGCTTCCGGGGACCGGTTTCTGGCATAACAGCCTTCTTCGGCCCGGCTTGCTTGAATCCTGATGGTGCAATGAGCAAGGGACTCACGTCTGAGCATACCCTCCCACACATAGTGTGGATAAAACCGATTTTGGAAAAGGGGGGTGGTGATGGACAGAGTCTCTGAATGATGCAGAATACTCTTACCAAGTCAAGAGATCATGGTTTTAATCCATCACCGTTTTTTAGCTCAATGCACCATCCCAGCTCAGAACCTGGCTATATGCAAATTAGTCTGTTCCTGTCCCAGTGCATGATGGGAACAGGGCAAACCAAACTACCAAGCCAATTCTTATACTGGGAAGGAAACAAGCTTCCGGGGACCGGTTTCTGGCATCACAGCCTTCTTCGGCCCGGCTTGCTTGAATCCTGATGGTGCAATGAGCAAGGGACTCACGTCTGAGCATACCCTCCCACACATAGTGTGGATAAAACCGATTTTGGAAAAGGGGGGTGGCGATGGACAGAGTCTCTGAATGATGCAGAATACTCTTACCAAGTCAAGAGATCATGGTCCATCACCACCCCCTTTTCCAAAATCGCTTTTATCCACACTATGTGTGGGAGGGTATGCTCAGACGTGAGTACCTTGCTCATTGCACCATCAGGATTCAAGCAAGCCGGGCCGACGAAGGCTGTGATGCCAGAAACCGGTCCCCGGAAGCTTGTTTCCTTCCCAGTATAAGAATTGGCTTGGTAGTTTGGTTTGCCCTGTTCCCATCATGCACTGGGACAGGAACAGACTACTTTGCATATAGCCAGGTTCTGAGCTGGGATGGTGCATTGAGCTAAAAAATGGTGATGGATTAAAACCATGATCTCTTGACTTGGTAAGAGTATTCTGCATCATTCAGAAACTCTGTCCATCACCACCCCCTTTTCCAAAATTGCTTTTATCCACACTATGTGTGGGAGGGTATGCTCAGACGTGAGTCCCTTGCTCATTGCACCATCAGGATTCAAGCAAGCCGGGCCGACGAAGGCTGTGATGCCAGAAACCGGTCCCCGGAAGCTTGTTTCCTTCCCAGTATAAGAATTGGCTTGGTAGTTTGGTTTGCCCTGTTCCCATCATGCACTGGGACAGGAACAGACTAATTTGCAAATAGCCAGGTTCTGAGCTGGGATGGTGCATTGAGCTAAAAAATGGTGATGGATTAAAACCATGATCTCTTGACTTGGTAAGAGTATTCTGCATCATTCAGAAACTCTGTCCATCACCACCCCCTTTTCCAAAATCGCTTTTATCCACACTATGTGTGGGAGGGTATGCTCAGACGTGAGTCCCTTGCTCATTGCACCATCAGGATTCAAGCAAGCCGGGACGACGAAGGCTGTGATGCCAGAAACCGGTCCCCGGAAGCTTGTTTCCTTCCCAGTATAAGAATTGGCTTGGTAGTTTGGTTTGCCCTGTTCCCATCATGCACTGGGACAGGAACAGACTAATTTGCATATAGCCAGGTTCTGAGCTGGGATGGTGCATTGAGCTAAAAAATGGTGATGGATTAAAACCATGATCTCTTGACTTGGTAAGAGTATTCTGCATCATTCAGAAACTCTGTCCATCACCACCTCCTTTTCCAAAATCAATATCCATACCCACAACAAGGACTTAGGTACCTCAAGCTTCAGAGCTGGGAAAAAAGTTCTGATTGTGAGCCGTCATGAACACCTACAAGTCCCACCCTTGACATACCAGATGATAGGTATCAAGAAATTGACAATACCAACACCTATGGAAACGTGTGAACCCCAAGGATCCTCACTCAGCCCAACACTCTTCAACATCTACATGAGCCCCCTCGCCACCATCGCACGAAGACACAACATCAACATCATCTCCTATGCTGACGATACCCAACTGATACTCTCCCTCACCAAGGACCCAGCCACCGCCAAGTCAAACTTCCAGGAAGGTATGAAAGAGGTAGCAGACTGGATGAAGCACAGCCGTCTCAAACTCAACTCGGACAAGACGGAGGTCCTCATCCTAGGACAAACCCCCTCGGCTTGGTACAACTCCTGGTGGCCCTCGGCGTTGGGCACCGCACTGACACCCACGGACCACACACACAACCTGGGTTTTATCCTGGACTCCTCGCTCACAATGACCAAACAAGTCAAGGCCATCTCATCCTACTGCTTCAACACCCTGTGCATGCTCCGCAAGGTCTTCCGATGGATCCCCACCAAAACCAGAAGAACGGTCACCCAGGCCCTTGTCACCAGCCGACTGGACTACGGAAACGCCCTCTACGCAGGAACAACCAGCAAACTCCAGAACCGTCTCCAGCGCATACAAAACGACTCCGCACAACTCATCCTCAACATTCCCCGCCATAGCCACATCTCAACCCACCTGAAAAATCTCCACTGGCTCCCCGTCAGCAAAAGGATCACTTTCAGACTGCTCACCCACGCACACAAAGCACTCCACAACATGGGCCCGGAATACCTCAACAGCCGACTCACGTTCCACACACCCACCCACCAGCTCAGCTCCACCAACCTTGCCCTCCCCATCATCCCACGGATCTGCAGAGCCACCGCTGGAGGAAGATCCTTCTCCTACCTAGCAGCAAAGACCTGGAACGCCCTCCCCACCCACCTACGACTGAACCAGGACCACCTCAGCTTCAGGAAGCCCCTCAAGACCTGGCTCTTCGAGCAGTAGCAGCGCCCCCTCCCCCCCAGCGCCTTGAGACTCTAACGGGTGAGTAGCGCCCTCTATAAATTTCTGATTGATTGATTGTGAACTGTTCCACTGTCACTTGTGAATTTACGCACAGTGGAGACTGTTGACCTCAGCACAACTGTAGATGTCATCACATTGAGTCCACTTCCCTGGTGCCCAAACATCTTTGCTATTCAAAGTCAGAATGCCAGGAATTTCCATGTGTGTGTAGTATGCTGGCAAGTGTGGGGAAGTGTGACTGGAATAGTCTGAGCACAGGTGGCATAACTACACACATCTCAGCACATTCACTTGAGGTGCCAATAACACCCTTGGTAATGTAATGATAGCCAATGTTCCTGCATCATGAATACATATCAGAAGCAAGCACCACTTCCATACAAGGGCATCATACAAGGGCATTGTGGACCAATCAGTGACCACTACTGACTACAAAGGGTACTCATGCACATACATGACTCACACAAGCCAAGGCTAGGTGGAGGCTACTAACCACATAATGCCAATCTTTTTACCACACACCAGTGTCCTCAAAGCAAACATCACAACAGTCAACCAGGTACATACATTGGCAAATAGCAAGCTTCAGCAAACACATAACACATATACAGATTCACTCTGGCTTCTGTATCTGCATGCTCACATACACACAATCAACACATATGCACATGTCAACTACAATACAAGTATTGCAGCTAATCACAATATGCAAGTCTCACACATCTAACATCCAGGTCACAGTACATGCTCAACTCTCATTACTAACAGACACAAAAGCACATCACGAGCACCCTCTGTTTAACCTAAATGTAAAAGCACGCTGACACACAAGCTCTGGCCTACTTCACAAACCATCACAATAGGAGTCATCCTAATTCACATGTGCACTCCCCTCATATCATACACACATACACTGGCAGCACCACTCTCCATCAGCATGGGCACCACAACTCTCGCATGACATCCACACGATGTACAGTAAAAAATCTCCTCCTCAGCAGACATCAAAAGTAACATGTAACTATATCGGTGAAGGGTTTAGATTGAAGACAGGAAGAAATGGCGCTCAGGCAAGTATGCAAATGTTCTAGGATGCAAATAATTAAGAACGGTCTTAACAGGTCAGGTAGGACAAACCCAAACAAAACATCCCCTGTGAGTGTGTAAGTCGAACCTACACAGTGAATATAGAACAAAGTCCTGTGCACACGTATAAGGGTGAAGGTTTTAGTGTAAAAAACTAAAATTAAAATTGTTCTTTTTGTAGACATTAAACAGGTCAACATCAGAGTTATCTTAGGGGGATTTTTTATCCAGATACATGCAGAATTAGCGAACCAGCCGACACGTGTTTCGTCACAACGCAGTAAAATTGTGACGCTTCAGGGCTGGGAAGGACACAAAAAACATAAAATAAAATAAAGGCACAAAACAGAAAGGACCACCAAATGGTGTATGCACTTAAAACAGACGGGTGCAGAAACTGTGGCGCTTCTGTGGAGACCCTATGTAGTGTAAAGTACATAAATCAGTGACTTCACACAACACACATAGGGATCCAAAAGTGTAAGTCGAGTGACCTCGCTTAGGAAGCAGTAAAAAAGGAAAAGAACAGCACACTTGTATGTGGGTTCAAAACACCCAGAACGTCTGGCAAATGGAGAGAACTTGATGTTTATGTACTGTATTTGTATTACAATTGTTAGTGGCACATAAGTGTGAATATAGGTGCAAAAAATGAAAATGTTAACAACCTGGCAGATGTGGCTTGCTTCATTGAAACATAAAGAACACGTTTATACATAGCAGGTGCCATTTTAGGAAGATTACAGGCAAGAAACAAAAAGTTAAGTATGCTGTTAAGCAGAAAAGCACTCTAAAAGGCAGCGGTGAAGCCATAAAATTATAGAATAATGGTTTCTTCCAACTGAGACCAGACACACCAAACAGAAAATAATTAAGCGTGTCCCAGAAGATCGTCAATGCAGCGTATTAGACACTAATTCAATGCGGTATGTATAGTGAGCCACCTGGCCATACTCAACATATCAGGTTAACTTACGAGAGAGTATCAGGCATGATATATAGCGTAAAGTGTATTAAAGAGCGAAATGTGTTTTAAAACAAATCGCTAAACAAATTTAAATTCCATACAAAATATATTAATGACAGTCTGTTTCTATAACTTAGATCAGACTCGAGAAGCTTTGGAGTACACATGTCCCAATCTGCTAGCCTTTTCAGTTCAATAAATAGTGAAACATATCAGGTCATCAAATCTACATTGCTACGTGATATGAAAACGGGTGCGGCTCGGGTGTATACTGAGCAGGTTTGATAAAGGAAAACTACAACCTTGTCTATACATATAAATCTAAGTGATCATGTAACAAGTAAGTAAGTAAGCTAGTGGGAAAGAAAAACAAATAATTTAAAAGCGGAAATGAAATAAAATGTCTTAAAAGAGTAGAAAAGCTAAGAGAAAAGTTAACACTGCATTCATGCACGTGCCCCCAAAACAAATTTTTAGAAGAAGCTTTGGGTCTACTGGTATGTTAACAAAAGATCAATGGAATCTACGGAGGAAAAAAGACAAAATGTCAAAACTAATGTACCGCTCGGTGGGGGTGGAGTAAAACAGCAAATATCAAAAAGAATCAAACGCAAAACGGTCACTCACCGCTGTACTGGTGATAATTCCAACCTGGTTGCGACACGGGTAGTCCACAAACAAATACACGGTCATCGGGAAAGTATTCTTGGGTAAATCATGGAGTCCCACTGGTTGTAGGGAAGCTGGTAGATGGACGTGTAAGTCCGTGACCAAGGCGATCTGTAGGAGTGGACAAAATAATGCCTTCTGAAGCTTCTAACTGCAAAAATTGGTAATATGGGGCAGTAAAAGTGAGATCGAGGATGGCTCAGCTAAGCACTAGAATCCGGCGTGTAGGAATCGTCTTCAAAGTCCGGGTGTAATGGCGGTGAAGAACGAAAGCGGAAGCGAGTGAAAGCAAAAGCGGTAGAGTAAAGACTAGAGCATGTGTGTTGACACCGGAAGTGAGTACATCCGCACCGGGGTGGTGTCAGATCAGGGACAAGAAGTAAAACACGCAGATCTGCAAATGATCACGTGTGTCTGTGCAAGTGCACATGAGCGGTACAAAGTGTTTACAAAATAAAACTTGGCAAAACCGTAAATACGTCGGATGTGCGCAATACGGGGGAGAGTATCAAAATTAAACAAAGCCGTGGTTAGGCACAGCAGTATGAGTTATTCCCAGTAGGAAAAAAAAAGGTTTAGAAGAAAGTCTAGCAAAAGAAGTACAGGATTGAAATAGGGATAGGTGTTGTAATTTTGCAGCAATTGGGTTGGCATTAGCAGAAGCCATCCTGTATTTAGAAGTTATCTTGTCCGTTTTGTGGAATCCATTTTGTATTTCTGGCAGCCATCTTGTTTGCCATGTGCTACCACATGCGTGCCATGTGCCCTGTCCTACCTTGCTGTTGTCTGCTCTTGAAATCTGCTTAGAGACAGGTTATATTTAGGCTCTTCTGCTTCGCACATGCTCAGTTGAGCTTGCAGCTGTCCTTGCAGCTGTCCCTAGTTTGTAAATGTCAGGATGTGTTCACCAGAATTAGAAACTGTTAGCTCCTCCCACTTGTTGACTGTGCATTTTCTGTATGACCTTTTATGTACCTGAAACCTTCTCTTGTACTTGTACCGCCTTCTTTTGAATCCCTGTGTGGGTATAAAAGGACCAAGCTCCTTCCATTCAGTGTGCTACTTCATACATTGCCGAAGGGTGTTGTGTGAATATAGTTCCACCTCATGAGGTTTAATAAACTTTGTATTTTCTATCCCAGTTTCTGTGCCAACTTATTTCCTATTGGTCTGAGGACTTGTGCAGAGAAGGACGAACCCCTAGCACTGGTAGGCCTTGCTGAGGCCCACCACCACATAAGGATTGGTAAGACCATATTATGTGAGCATGAACAATATACATGGTAATGCCAAATATTTAAACAAACATAACATAGGTTGAAAAACGGGCTAACAGGATAGATGACTAATGACAGTGAAGTGTACATATCAACATAATGGTACTATTCAAAAAAGGTGCAATCATGGAAAATACGTAATAGATTATGGAGATAAAAAGAAGTACACATTGGTTACTCGTAAAATAAACATGATTGTTTCATTGATAGTTAGTCATGGTCAAGTAAAGGAGGTATTAGTGGACCAGAGTGACATGGTCAGTTGTACTTTAATGCAACAGAATTGACTAATTAAAAGAATCAGTGATAAGCCAAGGAACATTAGGATCACAAAAAGTATTGAAGTTTGTGGTCGATATTAAGACCATGTTTGCCTGCATGTAAGCACATTATCCAAGTTGCCACGAGTCTTCTGAGCCCCAGTTCATGATTGCCTCCCCTGATGCTGGGTTCAGTAACATCTATTTTGAAAAACGTCAACTTTTTTCATAATCCTTGTGTTGCACATCCCGCTATGTGCACTGACATTGGGTAACTGGCATCTGCATTGTGCATTGCTCTGATGTGTTCCATGATGCGTTCCTTTAGAGGCCTGATAGTGCTTCCCACATAGTATTTCTTGCATGTGCACTCTAAAATGTAAGCAACATACTTGGTGTTGCAATTGATATTGCGGGTGATGTTGTATTTGTGTCCATTCCAACCACAAAATTCCTTCGTACCATTTTTAGCCTATTTACAAACCCCACAACAGCCGCATTTGTGAAAGCCCAAAGAGTGGGAGGGGGGCAGGTGGAGACAGTAGTTGATCATGGGACCGTAGGGCTAAGTCTGTTTCTTAACGTTCTACCAAGCCTGAAAGTAATCTGAGGTTTAGTGGCGATGGAATCACCCAGGGTTTTGTCTGCTAGTAGGGTGGCCCAGTGATTGTTGCAATTGTTTCTCATTATGACACTTATCTCATTGTAGTCCGTAGTGAGCCTCACAGGCTGTTTAAGAGATGTGGTGTTAGCCTTGGGTCGCAGAGTAGTGTCTCTTGTAGTACTGCCAATTCTTCTAGCAGCTTTACTTTTAGTTTGTTGTCTGTAGCCCCTCTTGGTGAATCTGCACTTCATGTCTGTCAGACACTTCTCAAATTCCGTATCCTCACTACAGTTCCTCCTCGCTCTTGTAAATTCTCCATAGGGAATGGTCTGTATCTGGTAGAGAGGATGCAAACTTTCCGGATGGAATTACATGATGTTTCATTGTGGTAGAGTCTGCTGTGAAGTGTGTCACCCTTGACATACAGTTCCACATCAAGGAAGTTGACACTGGCAGAGCCGGAGTAACATGTAAACTTCATGTCCATATCATTGGAGTTGAGGTATTTGTAGAACCTGTCAAGTTTCTCTTGTGATCCAGACCAGAGTAGGAGACAGTCATCAATGTACTGTCCCCAGTAAGTGATGTACTCTGTCCATTGTGCTCCTCTCTTCCCCCATATCCATGCTGATTCAAGAGAGCCCATGTGAAGGTTAGCAAAAGAGGGTAAACACCTCGAGCCCATGGCTACACCCTTGATCTGTCTGTACCATGGTTGGTTGTACATAAAGCAGTTGTTATTGAGTATGATCTCCATCATAGCAACAACCATATTGGTGTGTTGCCAGAGTGTAGCGGGCCTGTTGTGTAGAGACTGTGTGACTACTTTGAGGCCTAAGTCAGGTTTGAAAGAGGTATAGAGTGATACCACGACGAACTTGGCCGCGATCATGTTGGCTTGCCACTGTACATCAGCCAGAATACCTAGTACGGGTTTAGTGTCCTGTATGAAGGAGTGTAGATTATTTAGCATTGGATTTAGAACTATGTCCATATACTGAGCTTATCTCTCTGTGGGACCCCCTATACTAGCAATGATAGGTCTCCCGGGTGGAAAGGCGGCTTGTTTATGCACTTTGGGTACTGTGTATAACCAAGGGATGGTGGGTCTAACTACTCTCATGTACAAGGCTTACTCTTCGTCAATCAGACCTTAAGTCTGCCAATTCTGGAGATTTTTGTTAATCAAAAGTGTCAAAGGGCCTGTAGGGTTGCTGCTAAGATGTTCATAACAAGAATCATCCTCTAATTGACTCATTATCTCATCATGATAATCCGAGCAGTTCATGATAATCATGTCCCCCCTTTATCCGCCTCTCTTATGATGATGTCCTTTTCATTGCTCAGTGTTTTGAGGGCCAGACGTTCGCCTCTTGTCAAATTATCTTTGGTTCTGTGCGAGCCAGTGTGAGTTTGGTTTTCAAATTTGTCTAAGTCTCCCAACAAAAGGTTGTGGAAAACATCGATGGAATTACTGCCCTGTAGGGTTGGTGTGCATTTGGACTAGGTCTTGAGGCCACTATGCATGGTAGAGTAGGGGTCAATTGCTAAATCTTGTAACAAGAGTTCTACACTGCAAGGAGGATCATCTGTGTCAGTGATGGATAGTAATAGGTGTGTCTTTGATGTCATTGATGGTTTGGAAGCTAAGAGACTTGGTATTGTATGAATTAGCTGTATAGCTGTTTCCCGTGGGGCATGTTTGCAAAATGTTTATTTAGTTTCAAGGCTCTAATGAATTTAAATAAATCTACTTTAGATCTACACAAGTCACTTGATTAGTGGGGATGGAAACTAAAGCCTTTACTCAAGAGGGAGATCATATCATTAGTGAGTGGTTTGGATGACAGATTCACCACTTGAACTTCTTTTGTGTCTGTTATTGTTTCTTTCCCTCCCCTAATCTCAGTTTCTTTTTGTATTGCTCTTTTTCCGGCTCTTTTCCCTCTGCAGGTTTTTTGTCTCCTGTACCCTGTCTTTGTTGCGTTCTGTTTTCGTGTCTTATTGTCTGTACCTCTCGTAAAAAATGTGATGAAATTGCTTTTGGGTTGGATTGGCCAAGGTTTTCTGATTCACTGTCACTCATAAGTATTGTGTTTAAAGAGGAGGAGATTGAGGAGACAGATGCTGTCTCTACTCTAGCAGTTTGGTCGCTCTTGGAAGAGTTCTGTACTAGTTGGTCATATTTTCTGGTGAATATAAAGACCTGCCCTTCTTTATAATCCGCCTCGTCCCTCTTTAGTTGTCTCGTTTTTCTGTCTTTAATGTCATTCTGGTGTTTAGCAAGGATGTCGTTCGGAATGGTGTAGTTTTTTTCCATTGTTTCTTCCTGATCCAGCTCCTGTATTTCTTGTTCTAGCTTGGACATTTCTATTTGCAGTTTGGTCACTTTACGTTCAGCGTTCACAATTAGTATATGAATTAGAGTGTTAGAATTGGCAGTGAGTGTTTCTTCCCATTTACCTAACAGATCGTCGTCAAGGTCATCAAATGACGAAAATATTTGTGAGCGGAGTCCCCTCGGGACACTGTTGAGCCTTACGTATTGTTGTTTCAAAGCTGTGCTGTCCCACCAACGTGAGTTTTCAGTTTTCTTTAATCTTTCTAATCTGATAAATTTCTCTCTGAGTCCTTCTCTGTGCTGTGAATTGCTACTCGTGGCTGCACTGACCAATGTGATGCCTTTAGCTAGATTCTCGAATAGATCTGATGCCACCTTGTCCATATCCATAACAATAAAGGATTGTCGCAGGGATTCTGCTCCTACACAGAACTGTGCATAGAGACTTGGAACCTCAGTGAAATAGGGTGTGTCAAAACTCACCTTAGTATCCAAAATCCCCTACCAGACTAGCAATCAGTGTCTCATTGGTTCTTCCATACCCCCAATGATTAGACAACCCAGAACATGGACTTAGAACACCTCAGGTAACGTGGAACACATGAACACTCTTTCGTTATACTATCATACCAGTCCAAAACGAGGAGTAAATGAAGACACGTGCAAGTTTGAAATATTTATTTCTAATGCCGTGTTCTCAGGTGCAGTATCTTAGCTAATGCAAGCAGACATATTATAAGCAACAAGGTTATCAGCATAGTTACTATTCCATAAAATACAAAGGGAGAAAGCATGTTAACATGCTAAAGGGAAGAAGGCTAAATTGCACCTAAATCTTAGCCTCCCTTGCTAGTATATTATATTATATCTACAGAAGGTCTTTTGGGATTACAAGGGTGGCCCCATGCCTCTGGTCCTAGAAGAAAGGTATCACATCATTTTCTATACCAGCTCTCTGCATGCAAATTTTCTCCAAGTGTGTGTGCATGCTCTGCGCAGTGCATTAATAAACGTGCCAAAATTAGAGGTGGCCGCAGCTGCATATGTGTTACGTCTAGAACATGCGCTGATCAGACCGAACAACAAGCACTGTGTTGAAATAACCTTGAAGGCCTCGGCACTCACTGTTCAGACATAGCTTACCAAGCAAGACTGGTACTATAGGAAAATATATTATTCTTGTGTGAAGCAAAATATTCTGCTAGACTCTAAACATTTATAATATTGTGTGCCGTTTGCAAAAGCAGCAGAGAGGAAAAATGGCGTTTAAACTTCTAATAAGCTCATGCTAACTTAACACAGTGTGAAGGCAAAGCCCATCTCCATGACACCCTCCCTTGATCTGAGCACGGATAAGATAAGACAAGATAAGAGAAGGGGCACATTTTTTAATGCAGAGTTCAAGAACGACAGTCAGAACCAGTCTCAAATTTGCACAAGGGAAAACATTTTAGAACAAAAATCCTTATATTCTGATAATAGTTCAAATTCAATAAATGTAGCCATTGGACATAGTGAAGTCAATAGGTCTGGGCAGAACAATTTTTTTCAGGCTTGATAAAAAAATTACAAAATATCCGATGTCCAATAAGCGACCTCGGTCATGGAAGAGAGAGAAGCGATGACACATCTCAGTCTAATAACGAATATGCAAAATAAGCAGCAACAGCCTCCAACAGGAAGTCACTGTTATCATCTGCAAATATTTCAGCCATCCAGTTTAATAAAGGGAAAGAACATACATGTTCCTCAATTACCAGAGCTTCTAGCACCATCAGAGGACAACTCGGTGGGTTTCAATGAAGTGTGCCAAGAAATCTTGCGCCGCTGCGAATACATTCCAACCACCCAGTACTCCATGCATCGCTGCAAAGGCCATAATCCCTCCGCCAGAACAAAGCAATACATGAGGAACTAAGGGGCTCATAAGCTTATCATAATCCGCATCGGGAGACACCGTATTGCAGAGACACAAATCCAAGGCCCAGTCGAAATCGCAAATCAGGCAATGAAAGACAGGCTGGACGCATGTAAAGTAGGAAAATCGAAATTATAATCCATAAGCCGCACTCAAAGCAGCAAGAGGCATCGCTCCATAGTACTCAAGCATTCGGTTGCGAAGCAGCACCAGCCGTGACAGCTCTTCTTGCAATACAGGACGTGCATCCATTATGAAGTAAACAAAACAGTAAAAGAACGCCTACAGCCAGAGCCAGTAGTAAGGGAAATCCACCAAACAGGCTGAAAAAATCAAATGAAAAAATGCCGGGAACACACAAAATATAGTTTGAAAAGAAGTCACAAGGCCACTGCTTACAACTTTAAAAAAGTGTGCCAGCCCTGTGGTGGAGGATGCATTAACGATAGTGTGAATTAACTCAACGAAATACAAGGGCAAATCAGTATTTAATAAAGCATGCACCGCTGTGCGGGTGTTTGCCACGTGAAGGACGAATGTCGCATGAGCAGATGTGAGGGCAACTTCTCTCTGGGACAATAGCGCTCTTATGCGACTCATCTTGTTGAACTCTGCTTTCAAAGTCGGAATCATGGGCCAGATGGAACCATCAAGCTTCCCATGCGGAGGAGGATACATTACATTTTTACTGCAAACCAAACGTTCACTGACGGTAACTACATAAGCAATTCCCGCTACTAACCCACAACAATCCTCGTTATTTAAAAGTAAATAACTCCCATTTGCCAGTAATGTGAATGTGAGTACAATAGCAGGCCCAGGTGTACCTTTCAAAATACAGGCTAAATTCAGCTCATTCTGGTTACAAGAGCCATGTAATTTGATATGCCTACACATTAATGAGTGATCTGGTGTTTCAGTGCAATCTTCACCATTTAAATAAACTTCCTTACCCTCCCTAAGGCATCTATAGGTAAATGGAAGCAACCAAGCTTCATGGAGATATCCCAATGGCATAGTACTTCATACACCCCTCAAATTTGAATAGAGGGAACGGGAGAGTTATTAACCCGTGGATTAGCCACGTTGACGAATTCGCCTCAGCCACTGAAAATGGTAAAGGTTCTAACTTTTCAATGTGTAACATGGAAAACGTTGCATCCTTCATTGACATCAAACGCTGCTTGTCAGTCAACTTAAATGGGGCAAACAAAGATGAGTTGTTCATGTAATGCAATGTCACCTTGCCAGCTTTCAAGGTCTGCAAGGTCCATGCAAATTGCATAATAGAACGCAATTGATTTTGACCATGACAAAAAACCGACACTTCATCCTGCACAATATCAACAACAGATGAAACAATATTGTCTAAAGTGTAAATGCGGGAAGAAAGTGTGTTAATACTGTTATCCACAACTGCTAGCACTTTCTCTAAATTAGCCTGATCTATAGCTCTAATGCGGGTAGCTGCCTCAATCTGGGACATTTTCCAGACCTCGTTGTAAATAGCATATATCCATCTTTTAGATCTGCCGTTAGCTGGGCCTTTCACAAAATCATTCAGATCAACATCGTCAGTCAGTTTAGATAAATGCAGCTTAACTGACGCCAAAGTGGAATGTCTGAGCAAATTCTGACATAATTTGCCTACAGAATAGGTAGTCACAGAATGGCCACTTTAAAAACAGGGATCCACCCTGACCTGTGTAAAGCCATGAACTAAACCCAGAAAACGATGCTGGCAAAAATCAGCACTTTTGTGCCAGAGCAACCAACCCTTGGGATCCAAACTGGATATGTTAAAGGAAGAATTCAGCAACAGAGCTTGCAACTCTCTGATCAAAAATTTAGTGGCATTATTCCAACCGGAATATTCTTCTAATTCAGGAAAAGAAGGAGCATTTAATTTTTTAATAGTAGCCAATCCAAAGCAAGTTGTCTGTGAAATTGTAGAATTCAAAAACAACATATGGTTCGAGATGAGGCATGTGCGGTGCAAAGCCTCAGTTCCTTGCACATGCCATCTCTTAGAACCCGAAACAGATTTAAGATCAATGGTATCCTTCCACAACTGCTAGCCCCCAACAGCCAATTGGTCTAGAAAGGACTTCGAATACAATAATTTTGTGTCTGTAAGTCTAACCAGCTGTTAGGTGTGTTCATGCTTAACCTGATTTTAGACAGGATTTATGTGGCCTAGGAAAAATATTTGTATTAATACTACTGTTGCCCTGTCCTAGGAACAATATCTAGACTCAGGGGGTTCCTTTTTTCAAATTGAATTTACCCACAACTTTTTGTGCGGGGCTTGTCTGCTACCTTTACCAATTTTTGTATTTTGGTGGTGCAAGTTATTAGCTCTCTTCCACTGTAATTTCTCACATATACCAAACACACTTCTCATCTGATTCTATATTATCCTCTCTTCATCTTTCTGTCTATTATCCCTTTTAGATGGAGTTGCTCAAAACATTCGGGTTTACGGATGAGGAATTTGCTAATTTAGTGGGTGCCAGTAGTAGTTTTGGCAACAATCCCGCATCTAATTTAGCTGGCACGGATGAGGTAAATGAATTAATTTTCCTTAAAAAGAAATTGGTTAGAATGGAGGCACACGGTGTCTTCATGCTGGCATATTTAAAAGCAGGAGGCATACCTCAAGGACTCCGTATCCGTAATTTCCCAGGTCTGTTTGTGCATGTCAAGCAGTTCCTTGAGAAATGGAGCATGATTTCAAATAGATGCTCACGTGGTTTTATGATTTTAATAATTGAAACAGCTAAAGAACTCATGGCAGCACTTAAAGTTGAACTTTTGGAATTAGAAGATAAAATTAATAAGAATAATTCATTAGATGAAGCAAAAAAGAAGTTAGACCAGCAGATAAAGAACGTATGTCATTTAAGGACTACTTGCTGAAACGCAAAGTGGATAAACTACAAAAAGATATTAGGACCTACACTAAAGAAAAAACATATCCATACTTAGCCGATGATTTTTATAAACAAAATCATTATCAAAATGAAGAAAATCCGAAACAAATACGGATACATACATTCTCAGAAACATCTGACTCTGAAATAGAAAGCAATACTAATCGCCATGAAGAAGCAGGGCCTCATAGAAATTATAACTCCACAGCCTTTTTTAGGACAGCGCGGGGCTCGCAGAGGACGACCCAGAGTCAGATTCCAGAGTCAGCCCAGAGTAAACTATCAGAACACATATCATCAATACAACAGCAATCAGATGCTGGAAACGAGAAATGCACAATATTGGAGGAGAGGGACTTAATTCCAATCTTTAACCTGTCCACCAGAACCTTGGATGTATCTAGTATTAATCTTTTATCAAAAGGTCTATCTTTTGTACCTCATTCTTCCACTAATGTTTTTGAACTCTATCAAGATCTAATCACCTTTTTCCGTAAAGTAAGACTCAAAAAGTTCTTTCTAGGCAAGGAAGGATTACACAATACACCTAGTAATCTTTCTGGTATGTCCAACCCTTCTACATTTACACCTAGCTTGGACGTTTTGGGACCAGAGGTTCAGGTGTTTGAACATGCTGTTTTAAATTGCTTGAAGAATGCAACAAAATATATCCCTAGATCACAATATAACATTAATCGTGAGGAATTACAATCACTTCAAACCCTACCAAAGGATTCCACTTTAACCATCAAAACATGTGATAATGGGGGCGGTATTGTTGTCATCGATACTCCAAAATATGAAAATAAAATGAAATCCCTTTTAAATGATGCTAATTATTATATCTTGCAACAGAAAGACCCCACCAATCAAGTCAAAAAGAAAATACAGCTTTTAACCAAACTAGCTTTGGATAACGATGACATCTGTGATAAAGAATTTGACTATTTAAATCAATCCTCCCCCATTATGCCATGTATATACGGAATTCCAAAAATTCATAAAGACATTTTAGACCCCCCATATCGACCAATAGTGTCCACGATTGGTTCTATCACTGAACCTCTCTCTGAATATTCAGATGCTTTACTTAGACCATATATAGCCAAAATACCATCATACATTATGGATACTACTGCTATTATTAATAAGGTGGAGCAACTCCCATTTAATCAATCTTCCAACATTCTTGTCACCCTCGATATCGAGGCATTATATAGTAATATCCCGCAAGAAAAGGCTCTCAATGTAACTGATTGGTTATAGATGAATATCAAGTCCCTGGCCCAAAAACCTTTCTCTTGCAATGCATAGAAATCGTCTTAACTGAGAACACATTTCAATTCGGGAAAAGCTTGTATAAACAAATAAAGGGAGTTAGTATGGGAGCCAAGGTGGCTCCCTCTATAGCTAATATTTTTATGGCAGAATTTGAAAATAGACATATCCATAATGAAGTAGCTCCCTTCTTTGAATTTGTCTATATGTGGTCAAGACATATTGACGACATTTTCTTCATCTGGTTGGATACTGAAGAAACACTCACAGAATTTCTAGATTGGTTAAATTTATGTGACGAAAATTTGCACTTTACATCACATACTAGTAGGGATCAAGTCGAATTTTTGGATATCCTCATTAGACACAGAGAAGGAACCCTTGAAGTGGATTTATTTGTTAAACCTACAGCACGGAATTCTCTTCTCCACTTTAACAGTTACCATCCTAGGGCCCAAAAAGAAGGTATACCATTCAGTCAATTCCTCCGTCTTCGACGGAATTGTTCCAATATACAGGATTATGACTATCAGGCAAGTCAGTTGAAAACTAAATTTCTGATACGAGGCTATCCTCACAGATTGATCCGAGTGTCTTTTAAACACGCTCGATTTTATGACCGAGACTGTCTTCTTCAAACAAAGAACAAAACCACAAATAATCAATTGGTATGTATCACACGACATTCAACTATGAACAATGCAGTGCGTCAGATTGTTAACTCAAACTGGCACATTTTAAATAGCAATTTGGAAGATGAGGATAAAATCCCCAAACCTATATTTGCTCATAGAAGGAACAAAAACCTCAAAGACTATATAACTCACTCGAGGTTTATTGAAGGTACTACCTTTGTACAAAAAACCATCGATGGAGTCTCAGCAGTAACAGGAACATATAAATGTAACTCCTGCAAAGCCTGTGATATGGCTATTGTAGGCCCTAATTACATTTATCAAGGTTTTACCATCAGTCCTCGTAGATTCTCAAATTGTAAATCTAAAAATGTCATATACGTTTTGATTTGTCCTTGCGGTCTCGGATATGTGGGTGAGACAGCGAGATGCTTTTGTACTCTTCTCACGGAGCACCGTTCGGCTATTCATACCTCCAAAATTAATGCACCTATGTTAAAGCATTGTCTAGAGCATCAGCATAAACCAAATGATTTGCGTTGGTATATCCTAGAACACTTGAAAAATCAGGATTATATCAACACAGAAAACTATCGCAAGAAACGTGAAGTTTTCTGGATTTTTACTCTTTCAACTCACACCAAAGGATTAAATAATGAGATCCCTTGGGAAAATGCTATAAAATACAACAATCGATAAAGAAAAGGTTCTAGATGGGCTTCATTTCACACATAATCTACCAAGGAATACTGGCGGTTTACCATACAAGTAGTCCAGCATTCTTTTGCTTAGCAAAGGCAGCTATACCTAGCTGTTACGCATTTATGTATTTTATATTTATTTCTATTCCTTTTACAAATATCGCACGGTTGAAATATCCTAAAGACTGAACAACTTAGCTTAAACTAGTATTAGAAGTATTAGTTTGCATTGTTTGCATACCTTTATAACATGGATTTATTTAATTTGGTGACACCTAGCTTCTATTCCTACACGATGTGGCACTATTAGACACTATTAGGTAATTTAAAGAGACGTATAAATTAGAAGTGCACCCATACTCCATACTACACGGTAAAATTGCCGCTTTAACATGTTCCGTAAGCAACGTTAAAACGTGGGTAATTGACGGCTTATTTAACCTCCGCCGCCTTCACCTGCGCAGTTTTCATCAGAACAGAGCCTCACAGACGTTTGGAAACACACGCGGCAACATCGGTAAGTGTATACGGGCTCGTTATGTAGGCTAGTTTGTTGCCTTTTTCCGTCTAAATTCTATGAACAAAGTTAGCAGAGAGGCTTCTTTAACTTTATCTTACCTCTCATTGAAACCGGGCGGATTTCTATACAGTTTTCCATTGCCGCCATACGGTTCGAGTTGTATTGCATTAAAACAGATCCCATTCGAGTTTGGTTTTATTGAACGCCAGCTAGTTAAGGCTCCTTAGGTCAAATGACACGCTCGCATATAAACCCTTTTTTAATTTGTAGTAACATCTTATATCTTGAACGGTGTTATGTATTTGTTTTAGATCATCATATCCGGATGATCAACATTATCCTGCTCCTTTTTCCAAGCTTATACTATCCACAACAATAACGGGCTTGTCGAACTAAAAGGTAATTGACCTCATGCCACACTGTGTCTACAATGCATGGTGTTGTAAAGCGCCCCAGTGCTCTTTATAAAATAGGCGCCCTAAGTGTCTATAATTGAAATGTAGAACTTCCAGACATACTTAACTTTGCACGATTTCTTTCTCCTTTTAGATTCACATGTATATATATATTTGGCAACCTTTTCCGGTATATACTATATTAAACAGTGGTCCAGCGTTTCATACATCTTTGATGTCCTGTTCTACTACTGTTCTCAGGTAAAATATTGGAATAAATATTGTATTAGTCTGCAAGGATATCACACCTAATACTATGTATAAGTCTGAATATATATCTGCTTTTTATCCTATGCAGATTACACTAATACGTGTGAGGAAATGTATCTCCTCTTTGCAAGTAGCCGAGTCTTTCTTGCCTTTCCTCATCAGGTATATTACAGTGACCTCATGGTAAAGTGATGTGTATAAGTCTTTGCATTATATATAGGAACAAATAACTTGTTTATCTATTTACAATAATATTATTTTTTCAGATCCAATTTTTTTAACTGAGGCTCACAGCTTTACTTGCACAAAAGTCATCAGTGATCTTTCCCCTTCGTACTACACATCGTATTTTTATCAGGTATTCGCCATGGAAACTTAGAGACCAATTTAGTAGTTAGCATGCCTCCATATTCGGGATGCTTATACCTCTGTTTATTCCATCCTTTCAGTCTCTTTTAAAAAGATTTTCAAGAACTGTCAAGTCAATACACAAGTTTTTGACTTCACAGGTAAGGTCTCATCTATTTAGACCTTTTATACGTCTGGGGTGCATCCACTTGGTACTTAATTCTTTTCACAATCCTTAGTCCACTCCTCGGAGTAATCTTTTGTCTAAATATATATTTTCTCTCAACCCTGGGTTTCTATCCTTCTATGTATTCCTCACCTTTTGTGCATTAGGAATTAATTATTAATATTTTGCAGCAGAGTCCATTCGGAAACTGCTAGTTTAGTGGAAAACTTAAGTTGGCTTTCACCACCAATTGCTGCCTCATGTATTATAAATGTATTGTAATGTATTTTTTGATGTATCATATATTGTTTTTTAGAAACTCCTTGGTGCTCTCCTGAAGAAGGTGGCTTCCCGCCGAAACGCGCGTAGAGATTGTCACCGATTCAGTTGACATTGTTTAAAGATTCTTGTCAGAAATTCATGATTACGCATATTGATGTGTTTTCTTTTTCTTTTAACAAATATTCATGTGTTTTTTAACTCTCAACCAAATATATTTTAAGAACTTTTGTGTCTAGGACCAACATTGTAATTTTTACATTGTTCCCCTTTTAATACCAAACTGTGTTCTTTATGTGATTTTTTGTAAAATAAATAAACTATGTTCATCTTATTTGTGTTGTTTGTTGAATATTTTGAGGCAGCTGTATATCTGTGTTCATGCTTAACCTGATTTTAGACAGGATTTATGTGGCCTAGGAAAAATATTTGTATTAATAATGCCATGTCACCTTGCCAGCTTTCAAGGTCTGCAAGGTCCATGCAAATTGCATAATAGAATGCAATTGATTTTGACCATGACACAAAACCGTTACTTCATCCTACACAATATCAACAACAGATGAAACAATATTGTCTAAAGTGTAAATGCGGGAAGAAAGTGTGTTAATACTGTTATCCACAACTGCTAGCACTTTCTCTAAATTAGCCTGATCTATAGCTCTAATGCAGGTAGCCGCCTCAATCTGGGACATTTTCCAGACCTCGTTGTAAATAGCATATATCCATCTTTTAGATCTGCCGTTAGCTGGGCCTTTCACAAAATCACTTAGATCAACATCGTCAGTCAGTTTAGATAAATGCAGCTTAACTGACGCCAAAGTGGAATGTTTGAGCCAATTCAGACATAATTTGCCTACAGAATAGGTAGTCACAGAATGGCCACTTTCAAAACAGGGATCCACCCTGACCTGTGTAAAGCCATGAGCTAAACCCAGAAAACGATGCTGACAAGAATCAGCACTTTTGTGCCACAGCAACCAACCCTTGGGATGCAAACTGGATATGTTAAAGGAAGAATTCAGCAACCGAGCTTGTAACTCTCTGATCAAAAATTTAGTGGCATTATTCCAACCGGAATATTCTTCTAATTCAGGAAAAGAAGGAGCATTTAATTTTTTAATAGTAGCCAATCCAAAGCAAGTTGTCTGTGAAATTGTAGAATTCAAAAACAACATATGGTTCGAGATGAGGCATGCACGGTGCAAAGCCTCAGTGCCTTGCACTTGCCAGCTCTTAGAACCCCAAACATATTTAAGATCAATGGTATCCTTCCACAACTCCTAGCCCCCAACAGCCAATTGGTCTAGAAAGGATTTCGAATACAATAATTTTGTGTCGGTAAGTCTAACCTTGGATGTGGACTTTTCAGTCATCTTAAAATAAAATGCATTGGTATTTGACTGAATAAAATCGGTAAAATAAGTGAACCTTTTCAAAAAGGAAGTAGAACTTCCCTGTACAGGAGCTGGACAATGTTCCCATTATGTATAATCTACAGTGTTCCTCCTGGTATAAGTTTTTGTAGGTAGTGATTGCCAAAATGTTGGTAACAATACAAATCACCGTAATTAGCATATTCTAAATACAAATCTTCAGCATCAAAGGCAGCATAATATTTCAAATCAGAAAATAAAGCTTCTACGGCCTGAACATCCCAATCATCAGAACATATATTTTGTTTAATCACATCCCCCATAGAAATTATAAGCACATTAGGGACATTTATAACTTCAGTGGGCCCATGGATTTGAAATCGAACAGCATCCCATACAATCCCATCTAAGATAGGCCAAGCAGTGATATTAACAAAAGTCAGGTCCCTCTTGAATCTGTGTGATGAGGAATGGGGAGCCAATGTTCCATTGATATGTCAAATGCATGTTCTTTCCTCGACATAGTGTCCATTGACAAGTCGAAAAAAAGACACCATAAAGCCAATTGACAGGAACAGGTAAAGCGAAAAAAGCACCAACCAAATGTAGGTCCAAGGTGGAATCAAATTTTTTTTTAAACTTTGTTGGCATAACAGAAATTTTTGAAGGGGTCTTCGACGTGTGAGAGTCAGTGTCAAATGAAAATCTTGATTCTGTGGCTAAAACGAGTTTGCAAATCAGGCATCGATAAGTCAGTGGGGTAAGTGTAGTCAGTTTCATCAAAGTGAGCACCAGGCAGGGAACTCAGTAAAGGACTCGAAACTGCAGGCAACTTGAGGGCAACATCAGGCCTGGGTACAGAAGCCGAAGCCAAAACAGAATTTCTCAAAATCGAAGGACATGAGACTGCCAGTGTCATACTAAGAAGAATCGGCCACTCTGTGTATTTTGACATTGTCAATGGAGATATACCTGCTTTCTTTACGACCTGGAAGTGGTGGTAAAATGACTGTTCTTGTGCCCTTTACGCCAAGCTCTGGAACTGGAGCTCGATAAGAGGTACCAAATTCTTTCTTGTTTTCGATCTTCTCTCGAACCAGTTCTCCAACTTGGGGTAGCCAGCCAACTACCAGAATCTGCAACGCAGCTTCAGATGTGCAGGGCAAATGTTCCTTTGCAAGACCTTTTCTCATTTTTTGTAGATCCTGTAAAACATTGCAATGTTCATCTACGTCAAAGGAGGCAGCAACAGCCGCCTGGTCTAGACCGTCAAGGTCCGGGACGAATATCTTGATACCAAAAAGCATTTTGTATGGGGTCCGCCCACCCAAAGACCTTCTAGGTAGATTATTAAGGGCACGCAGCACGCTATTGAGGTGAGCCAGCCAGTTCCTGCCAGTGTATATAACCCTAGCTGTCAAAGACTGCTTTAAATCTCGGTTCATTCGTTCCACAACACTATTACCCTCAGGTCTGTATGGAGAGGAGAACTTGCCTTGGACCCCCAACGAAGCCATGGCATCCTTATACGCCTTAGAGGCGAAAGCAGGACCCTGATCCGAATGGAAGGTACCACAGGCAAAAATCCCTACAAAGACACGCAAGTCTCTTATGACAGTTCACGAATCAGCGCTGCGGTGGGGACACACCCACACAAAGCATGTGCATGAATCAACTGCTACTAAGATGTACTTATACGCAGTATCAGAAGAAAAAGGACCACAGTGATCTGAATAAACACAGCCAAGTGGTTTATTAGAAATGTACAACTGTGTCTGGAGCGGATGGGCAGCAGTGGAAGGTTTAATCTGCTGGCAAATGTCACATTGACGGACATAATCACGCGTCTGCCTGTACAGTCCCCGGCACCAGAAACGTTGTTGTAACTGAGATACAGTAGCCGAAACGCCCGCGAGAGCCGATGCAACACCTTCATGGGCAGCTGTAATCAGTGTGGACCTGCGGTCTGCGTTGGGAATTAGCCTTTCACCAACGTCCGTTATTTTCGCATAAGGGATTTCATCAGGACTTAAGTGATAAGTATACCTCGAAGGGAATCCTTTAGGATATTTACTTCCCTTCTCAGTCGCGGCTACAGCCGCCAAGATATCATCATCAATCTTACTCTTCGAATGTGTAACTGCCGCAACCAAATATGTCGATACTGCTGATTTTGAGGCCTCATCGGCGAAAGAATTGCCAACAGCGTGAACTCCCACACGCTGATGACCAAGAGTGTGAATTACATACACGAGTGGCAACTGCTCTTTAAGCTCAGCCACTCGGACCCAGATCATTTTATGTTTTATTGTGCTACCCTTGGAATCAGGAAAATCATTCTGAATCCAAAAGAACAGATTTTCATTGTAAGACTGGACACAGTAGTAAGAATCACTCACAATAAGAGTCGATACACTAGGATCAGCGTACTCTAATGCAAGCAGTGGAGCCCGGAGCTCTGCCAATTGTGCGGTGCAGTCCCCTAAAGTTTGCGTGTGCACGACCTTGGACTTGAATTCATCATTCACCATGGCACCTACCACAATGGCGCAAGCTGAAACATATGCGTGCTTAGACCCATGCGCAACTTGCGCTGAACCATCAGTGTAAATGATACAATGGAAATCCTCCAAAGGCCGCATAGTCAATGGCGCAGGATGAACAAATTCATACTGCAAAAACTCTTGTGACTGTAAGGAGGTATCAAAAACAAATGTGATATCCGGAGACGTCAGGGATGCAGCCCATTGTATCCACCGTGGGTGCAAAGCCTTAGAATTTGGTACACTGGCTTTCGTCACTGCTTCAAGTACAGGATACGGGGTAACAACCAACATGCGTTTTCCCTGCGACAGTGCTCGTTCCTTGAGAATCGCCATTTGCACTGCTGTCAAAACTTTTTCCACAGTAGAAAACCGCATTTCAGCCGAAGTGTACAAATGTGACTTGTAAGCAATAGGTACTGTGTCACCTTCGTTAAAAGTAAGGTAAGTGAAACTCACCGCCCCAGGCATGATTCTTATCACCAGGTTGGTGTGGTTATCACGAGTCAGTAAGAATTTAGATTCAAGAAGATCAGCCTGCAAAGATTGCAAAATGGCTGAATGTTCTGGCAGCCAGCATGATTTGGTAAAAGTTGGTTGTATCAAAGCATACAAAGGCTTGATATGCGTGGCGTATATTCGGGAATGTATGTACGCCCAAAATTAAAAAATCCCAGCAAGGACTGTAATCTTTTCAGAGTTGTAGGAGCGCGCAGTTGTGTGCATTTCTCTAAGAAGTGAGGAGCCAATCCTCAACCTTAATTATTGAGCTCATAGCCCAGGAACAACACTGTGTACTCTGCAATGTGAGATTTTGCAAAGTTGAATTTGTAACCGAAGTCCGCCAAGATACAAATGATGCTTCAACGTGACACAGATGCGCGCAAAGCTTGTCGTCTGTGAGATAGATGTCATCCACATACGAACACGCATCTGGGTCAACTCTCTCCAAGAGAGTTACAATGCGGGCGGCAAACACACCCAGACTATTCTTATAGCCCATCGCTAGGCGTCTAAACTGGCATTGTTTGCAGCCACAGGTAAAACTGGTCCATTGGGAACTCAGACCATCCAAATTGTGGGCAAAAAAAACATTTGATATGTCAAGTGTGGTCTTAAACCGTTTACGCACAAGACTATCAACCAGAGCAGAGCCGTGGGTATTCTGTACTGCACAGGTACGGTAATGGGATTTTAAAAGCCGGTAATCCAATACCAAACGGTACGAACCATCAGGCTTTGTCACAGTAAAAAGTGGGTTATTCATCAGTGAAACACAAGTTTCAATTACACCTTGATAATCCAATTGTTCAAGGATTTCCGCAACGGAAGCCTTAGCTTCACGTCGGATGGGATATTGAGGTTAAGGCTGTAGCATAGACCATAAGGGAATCTCGTGGTGTGGGGAAAATGTATCCCAACCACAGTGTGTACAGTACAGAGCCAACGCAAGGGCTTTAGCCCACTCGTCTGCAAAATTCAGTGCATGCTCCTTTGAGACAGAGTGCGCGAAACTAGGGAGGATCACCTCCTCCCCTCTTGGAGCTGCGAGTACAAAAGGTGGGGGCCAGTCAGCCTCCGCTAACAAAATGTCATAGGTAGTTTTAAGATTTTCCCAAAATACCCCTTTTATGGTAGGTTGTATGTCACCTTCAATCAAAAGGACAATTTCATAAAGCCTATCAGGGGGAGCTACTCTGGTATCAGCCGTCTCCACAACAACATATTGGTCAGTCACTGTCACCTTCAGTAGTGGACAGAGGGCCTCTCGCACTATGGTAATCTCCGCCGCGCTGCCCAGCAAGGTCAGAGCCCATGTCAGATTTGAAGTTGCGTTCTCACTATCTGTGGCATATCTCGCTGTTAAAGCGGCAACTTTCTTTTTCTGAAACTGGGGTCGCTTCTGTGAAGGATCGTCCTGCTTGCCTTTTCCGTCTTTCGGGCGGGGCTGGTCACGAGTCTGCGGGCCACCCCTACCTCTTCCGCCGCCTCCACTAACGGACAATGAGGCCGATGTGTCCTGAAAAGAAAGAGGAGAGCGTTGATCAGGAACTGGAAATCTATCAGGCGACTTAATTGTAGTGCAGTCGCGCAAGTCATAAACGCGCTCAGTAGACGCAGGTACTGGTGATGGGGACGTGACTCCTGTTTCTGTTGTTGTTTACCCTGTTTTTTTATTTCTGTTCCAATTCTTCTTTGGAGCTGTGGGTTGAACGCCCGTTTCAGACTTCGACCCTTGGGGTTGCTTTTTCTCTTTAGTAGAAAATGGCTTGACACCCAGACTATTACGGCCAATGGTTTTATAAGCAGCCGTGATAATCTTTGGTAACCGTCGGGGTTTATCGGCAGTGGGGACCGCGAGCAAAGCATTAGACACCTGAAAGTTTACTGCGTCTCCCTTTATATTAGAAAGGATGAGCTCGGACACTACGTCAAATGCACCGCAGAGTCTCATTCCCAATTCAACCGCAGCCTCAGGTCTGTGTTCATCCTGAACATGCTTAACGACCGTAGGAAGGACAGCCATTGATGGAGTGCCGAAGCACCTCATGTATACTGCCGCAAAAATTTTGCCCCATGACTCGCAGTCACCGGAGTCTGGTATCAAGTCTTTCGGCAAACTAATTTTAAGAATCCTGTGCTTCTCAACAGGAGTCGTGTTAGGAAATGCCGCTTCCAGCTGGTCGAATTTCTCGGCAAGCCAGAAAGGCATATCATTCTTATCCTGGGGACGCTTGCCCATCACAGCATTAACCATTACTGAAATCAGCTTCATACCGCTAGGTCCAGCTGGAAGCACCGCAACAACCGGGGCCCCGCCCGGGAGATTGCAGGTAATGTATTGTACCAAGGCCCTAATAACTGCAATTGCGGTTGTATGTAGGACCCGTGGATCAGCAACAGGGACAGCACCCATTCGAGGATGTGGAGTAAATCCCGCCAAAACAGGCCAAGTTGCGCTTGGAATGGACAAAGGACCCAATCTAGTTGTCGCTAATGAGTGGGGAAGGGCACCATTAAACCAAACACGATGCTGCCAAGCATTAATTGGAACCTCCTGTGTCCTATAAGGAACATATTCTGCGGGCACGGCCGAGTGAGTATAAGTGTGAAACACACCAGAATTTGCGTCCACTGCAGGAAAAGTCACTCGCTAGTAAAAAAGCTCATATGGGTACGCGACTTCAGCACTCACCACCATGCCCTCCAAGGCGACGTTATAAGCCTGCAAATTATTGCGTACCGCAATGCGACTATGCTGCGGTATGTCAACGTCACCCACACTGACACAGAAATAAAGCGGAACAATTAATAACCTATGTAGCACAACTGGGTAGCAATCCAAAAGGAAACCGTTTGAAAAGATTCAAGCTTGAAAAGACCTATTTAATTATAGGTAGCTTTGTCCGACACTACTATTATCAGGAAACAATAGTGAAGGTTTTAAAGACTGATAGAAGTACTACTCAAGTGTCATTTAATAAGACCACCAACGGTTGGGCGCCATGTCGCAGGGATTCTGCTCCTACACAGAACTGTGCATAGAGACTTGGAACCTCAGTGAATTAGGGTGTGCCAAAACTCACCTTAGTATCCAAAATCCCCTACCAGACTAACAATCAGTGTCTCATTGGTTCTTCCATACCCCCAATAATTAAACAACCCAGAACATGGACTTAGAACAAATCAGGTAACGTGGAACACATGACACTCTTTAGTTATACTATCATACCAGTCCAAAACGAGGAGTAAATGAAGACACGTTCAAGTTTGAAATATTTATTTCTAATGCCATGTTCTCAGGCGCAGTATCTTAGCTAATACAAGCAGACATGTTATAAGCAACAAGGTTATCAGCATAGTTACTATTCCATACAATACAAAGGGAGCAAGCATGGTAAAATGCTAAAGGGAAGAAGGCTAAATTGCACCTAAATCTTACCCTCCCTTGCTAGTATAATATATCATATCTACAGAAGGTCTCTTGGGATTACAAGGCCGGCCCCATACCTCTGGTCCTAGTAGAAAGGTATCACATAATTTTCTACACCAGCTCCCTGCATGCAAATGTTATCCAAGTATGTGTGCATGCTCTGCGCAGTGCAATATTAAACGCGCCAATTTCTGAGGTGGCCGCAGCAGCATATGTGTTATGTCTAGAACGTGCGCTGATCAGACCGAACAACAACCACTGTGTTGAAATAACCTTGAAGGCCTTGGCACTCACTGTTCAGACATAGCTTACCAAGAAAGACTGATACTATAGGAAAACATATTATTCTTGTGTGAAGCAAAATATTCTGCTAGACTCTAAACATTTACAATATTGTGTACCGTGTACAAAAGCAGCAGAGAGGAAAAATGGCGTTTAAACTTATAATAAGCTCATGCTAACTTAACACTGTGTGAAGGCAAAGCCCATCTCCATGGCAGGATTAGTGTTGAAAAGTTAAGCGGTGCGTCTGCCTGTTAGAAATGGGATTTCTGGCTGGCTGAGGCTTGCA
This sequence comes from Lissotriton helveticus, assembly GCF_964261635.1. Classification (NCBI taxonomy): domain Eukaryota; kingdom Metazoa; phylum Chordata; class Amphibia; order Caudata; family Salamandridae; genus Lissotriton; species Lissotriton helveticus. The sequence continues at coordinate 589,290,810 of NC_136071.1, forward strand.
CCAAAGCCAGGCAGAAACTACCACTCTAGTCAGGGCAAGGGAACTACTCCTCAGAATTACCCCTGCTCACCCTTTAGGTTGCGTGGCGCAAGCACTCAAGGCTAATCCCAGGAGAGATAAGTTAGTTAAGCATTTGTAACCTTTCACAGTAAAACACACTGATTCCCCCCACAAATGGACACCAGGCGGTATTTCTATAAAATACATACTTTATGTAAAAATATATCTATATATGCAGGCAGATAACACAAGACCTTCTATAGCGTTTCTTTAGCTTTGGCCACAAGAGTTAAAATGTTTGGAAATGGTTCTTCTTGGTTGCAAGTTACTTCTTGGCAGTCCTTATTACTTATAAGGGGTAATGTCACTTCCAGGTACAGTTCTGCTATCCTGGGGCCAAGTTTGTGAGGGCCGGAGGCTTTGGTGCGCTCTGAGCACGTCTACGGCCTTTGGAACGGGCCTCGCCGATCCTCACGCTTTTGGCGGTGCGCGTCGTATTCCACGTCGATTTCCTTGGCTGTGGTACGCGTCATACCTCTTCCGTGCGACTCGTACTTGAGGTGAACAGGGAGCCCGTGTACGCGCCTCCTCCTGTCAGCGCACAAGCACAAGCTGGCAGTCAGGAGCGTACGGACAAGGTAAAGTGCTCTGGTTTCAAATGCGCTTTAGAGGGGTCCGTGGCGTACAGGGGAAGGTCTCAGCTTCGGAGACCATGGGGAAAGCAGAACGTTGCGGGCCCCGAGCCGGGTGCGGACAATAGACAGTGGCGTACCTGGCAACAGTAAAACAAGGCGTCAGTCGTCCCTCAATGCAGGGGGATGGGACGCAGGCTCTTGGTGCGCTTCGTAGCGCAGACGTACCTCGGGGTCTAGCAAGCAGCGGGAGAATTCCGGAAGGCGGGGCGCGGCATGGGGGCCTACAGTAAGGTCCGTACTGGGGCGAATTCCTTCGTTGTGCGGCACGGCCTCTCCACAGGTCAGAGGGCACAGCGGGGCAGCCAGGTGCGTTCGCAGTAAGTATGGGCGTAAAATACGTTCTGCTCGCGGAATTCACAGATTTTCAGCAAATTCGCAATCCGCGAACTCTCGCGAATTTGCTGAAAATTCGCAAATTCGCACGAAGCGGATTTTTTTGCTTGGTGGCGCTTGACAAATACAATATTGCGGCGCGCGGCGTTCACTTACCGTCATTCAGCGTTTGAACAGTTGTTTTTCTCCATGTTTGCGTGTTCTGCGCCATTTTGGATATTGCTGCGGGATCCCGCGGGAGTTTGTTGACCGCGATTACGTCATCGCGGCTTGCCACCTTGCACAGCGAGAGTTTGTCAATGCGAGTACGTCATAAAGGCCCGTGATCACGCATCGCGGGAGTAAACACTTGCGAACACGTAGATGCGGCAGGCAGCGACAATCTCGCGTTTGCGAAATTGCAATTGCAATTCTGCACAAGAAATCCACCAGCAGGCAGCATAAACCTTCTGAAAATTATGATTTTTATCAGAATAACTACTCAGGTTGACATTTGCCTGCACTTTTTTTTGCAAGGAGTCCATTTTGGGGGGGTGGGGGTGGGAGGAAGGAGGTGCCCCACAGTCTCCAACTTCCTGTTCCTGTCCAGCAGGTTTCTCCCAGTGCTTTGTTCATGTCCTGGTCACTTTGATTTGGATCTTGACCTGGAAGGAATACTTTTTATGGATGATGCTGGATATTTGGATTTGAGGCCTTTTTGACTTTCTTTGGATCACTTTTGGATTAGAAATTTCACAAGTAAGTTGATGTTGTTTGTTTGGGGCATTACAGTTGCTGCAACTACAATTTTGGAACTTTTTCAGAACATTAAATAAAATATATTGTGGGTAGCCACAGTATCCAGTAGGACCAGGGTTAGTTATGGGTGCATGATGCAACTGTTTTGTTGAATTTCAACATCATTTAGGGCATGGATGGCATTGGATTGTGGTGATTTTTGTGTGTTTTTCGATTTTTTGGCTGTTGTTGAGGCCTTTTGCCCAGGGGTACTCACTGGTGCATGGACAGAGTCTTTCTGTGGGGTCTCTTTAATGTAAACATCATGGAGGGCATGCATGGCATTGGATTGTGGTGATTTTTGTGTGTTTTTCGATTTTTGGGCAGTTGTTGGGGCCTTTTGCCCAGGGGTACTCAGTGGTGCATGGGACTAGTCTTTCTGTGGGGTGTCTTGAATGTAAACATCATTGAGGGCATGGATGGCATTGGATTGTGGTGATTTTTGTGTGTTTTTCGATTTTTTGGGGTGTTGATGGGGCATGGCCATGTGGGTGGGGGCCATTTTGAGGACTGGTACAGGCAGTGCCTGGCCATGTGGTGGGGGTCAAGGGGCCATTTTGAATCCAGGCAGTGTGCTTTGTGCCATAGGCCTGCATCCAATGTGCCTTGCTTTCATCCATTATGCCCAGGGGTACTCAGTGGTGCATGGGCCTAGTCTTTCTGTGGGGTCTCTTTAATGTAAACATCATGGAGGGCATGGATGGCATTGGATTGTGGTGATTTCTGTGTGTTTTTCGATTTTTTGGCTGTTGTTGGTGTCTTTTGCCCAGGGGTACTCAGTGGTGCATGGGCCTAGTCTTTCTGTGGGGTGTCCTGAATGTAAACATCATTGAGGGCATGGATGGCATTGGATTGTGGTGATTTTTGTGTGTTTTTCGATTTTTTGGGGTGTTGATGGGGCATGGCCATGTGGGTGGGGGCCATTTTGAGGACTGGTACAGGCAGTGCCTGGCCATGTGGTGGGGGTCAAGGGGCCATTTTGAATCCAGGCAGTGTGCTTTGTGCCATAGGCCTGCATCCAATGTGCCTTGCTTTCATCCATTATGCCCAGGGGTATTCAGTGGTGCATGGGCCTAGTCTTTCTGTGGGGTCTCTTTAATATAAACATCATTGAGGGCATGGATGGCATTGGATTGTGGTGATTTTTATGTGTTTTTCGATTTTTTGGCTGTTGTTGGGGCCTTTTGCCCAAGGGTACTCAGTGGTTCATGGGCCTAGACTTTCTGTGGGGTGTCTTGAATGTAAACATCATTGAGGGCATGGATGGGATTGAATTGTGGTCATTTTTGTGTGTTTTTCGATTTTTTTTGGGTGTTGATGGGGCATGGCCATGTGGGTGGGGGCCATTTTGAGGACTGGTACAGGCAGGGCCTGGCCATGTGGTGGGGGTCAGGGGGCCATTTTGAATCCAGGCAGTGTGCTTTGTGCCATAGGCCTGCATCCAATGTGCCTTGCTTTCATCCATTATGCCCAGGGGTACTCAGTGGTGCATGGGCCTAGTCTTTCTGTGGGGTCTCTTTAATGTAAACATCATTGAGGGCATGGATGGCATTGGATTGTGGTGATTTTGTATGTGTTTTTTGATTTATTTGGCTGTTGTTGGGGCCTTTTGCCCAGGGGTACTCAGTGGTGCATGGGCCTAGTCTTTCTGTGGGGTGTCTTGAATGTAAACATCATTGAGGTCATGGATGGCATGGATTGTGGTGATTTTTGTGTGTTTTTCGATTTTTTTGGGGTGTTTGATGGGGCCAGGCCATGTGGGTGGGGGCCATTTTGAGGACTGGTACAGGCAGGGCCTGGCCATGTGGTGGGGGTCAGGGGGCCATTTTGAATCCAGGCAGTGTGCTTTGTGCCATAGGCCTGCATCCAATGTGCCTTGCTTTCATCCATTATGCCCGGGGGTACTCAGTGGTGCATGGGCCTAGTCTTTCTGTGGGGTGTCTTGAATGTAAACATCATTGAGGGCATGGATGGCATTGGATTGTGGTGATTTGTATGTGTTTTTCGATTTTTTGGCTGTTGTTGGGGCCTTTTGCCCAGGGGTACTCAGTGGTGCATGGGCCTAGTCTTTCTGTGGGGTGTCTTGAATGTAAACATCATGGAGGGCATGGATGGCATTGGATTGTGGTGATTTGTGTGTGTTTTCCGATTTTTTGGCTGTTGTTGGGGACTTTTGCCCAGGGGTACTCAGTGGTGCATGGACTGAATCTTTCTGTGGGATCTCTTTAATGTAAACATCATGAAGGGCATGGATGGCATTGGATTGTGGTGATTTTTGTGGTTTTTTCGAGTTTTTTTGGCTGTTGTTGGGGCCTTTTGCCCAGGGGTACTCAGTGGTGCATGGACTGAGTCTTTCCGTGGGGTCTCTTTAATGTAAGCATCATGGAGGGCATGTATGGCATTGGATTGTGGTGATTTTTGTGTGTTTTTCGATTTTTTTGGGGTGTTGATGGGGCATGGCCATGTGGGTGGGGGCCATTTTGAGGTCTGGTCCAGGCAGGGCCTGGCCATGTGGGTGGGGGACTAGGGGCCATTTTGAAGCCAGGCAGTGTGCTTTGTTGTGTCATAGGCCTGCACTCAGTCTGCCATGCTTTCATCCATTATGCCCAGGGGTACTCTGTCAGTGGTGCATTTTATTGGTCTTTCCATTTTGGGGGGTGGGTATAATAAAAATGCTTACTTGCAAACTATTAATTGAAGCGCTACATATGCAACATTTATTTAACTGATGTTCCTCTGGCTTCATTTGCTTTTAGGTGCAGAAAGACGAATCATCAGCCTCATCGTTCCTCATCAGTGCCAGGAAGAAATCCTGCTGCGGTGTGTGCAGCACCACGTCACGTGTGGCCACAGACAACTCTGCAACTTGTGCAACTGCGGCCTGCTGTTCTGACATCTTAAGAAGATGGCCCCAAAAAAGTTGCCCATAGCTCCTCTAGCAAGAAAGTTGCCAGCAAGGAGCAGAAGAAGCAAGTGGCGCCACTTACCAAAGAGACTGGTGTGCCAACCGCCACATTTTTTTGGGGGAAAAAAAAGTACGCATGCAGCAGCAGCGGGGTCTGCTGGGGACCAAGCTTGGAGCAGCACCTCCGCTCCATTGGGCTCAGTGCCACCACCACCACGCCAACTTAGGTCCAAGCCCTTGAGTGCTGCAGAGGCAGCCAGTATAGTTGTTCAATCACCATCGACCAGTGATGTTGGCTCATCGTAAGAAAGTAACAGCATCCCTCAATCAACACAGGTTGTTGTAACTCATCTGACGAGTGTTCAACAACCACAGCCGCAACAACAACCACATGTGCAAGTACAAGCCCAAGTACATGTGGAAGGAGAGGCGGCGCAAGGAGAGGCGCAAGCAGAGGAGCATGGAGCGGCAAAAGTGCCCACAATAGTTGTTCCTCCCGAAGTAGGGGCACATCAGGAAATCGACATTCAAGCCGAGGTATCATATGAGGAAGCCACTCCTCCTGATGATTCATTGTCTTCCAGATCCCCAGCATGGAAAAGATCAAGGATGGTGTCTACATCTTCTTCAAGCCCCCTTCCTTCTGATGATATGGATGAACCACCAGGCCTGTCTGAGAGTGAGGCACACCATGATCTGACAAAGGTAGCTGAACGTAAAAGGAAGGTCCCCGAAAGTCTCATAGTTATGGAGTGTGATGATGACGCTGAACAAGACGTGGCGTATACTCCTGCTGATGAAGACTCTCACGACGACGATGCAGTCATCATAGACGTCACTCCAGCCTCAGCGGGCATGCAGCAAACAGACATTTTAACCCTATCCCGAAATGCTGCTGAGCGTGATGTTGGCGACGTGTCAATGGGACCACCACCAATGCAGTTAACTAGTACACCACCACCTACAGCTTCCATATTTTCTCGTCAGAAGGGACTTCCATCCACCTCGACCTCCATTTCCTCAATTAGTGGTGCTGTAAGTGCATAACGTACTAAATTTCAGCAACACACATCCTCCACTTCATCTGGCATTAGCATTCCCAGTATCGCCTCCTCCGCCCCCCACAGACATTTGAAGTCAGCAGTTTGGGACTTCTTTAGTGTTAGCCCAACAAGGGAAAACATAGCCATTTGTGCCATTTGTAAGGTTCGAGTTAGTCTTGGTAAGCTTGGTACCAACTATGGTACCGGAGGCCAGAGAGGTCATCTTGAGAGACAGCATACTGTCAAATGGCATGCGCACCTAAGGGAGATCACGGCAGCCCGAATTGCAAATTGTATCCGTTGATGTTTCATCTGATGATGACGAGGAGGAAGAAGCGTCAAACAGTCCTTCAGTTACACCCAGTACCCCTGTCAGCAGCACACCCCCTGCAAGATATATGAGCCACACTAAGAGTGTGGGAGAGAGTGAGACACCAATGCGAAAAAGTTCATCATCACTGAGCGTAACTGGGTCGAAGAAGTCACCATCATCCCGTAAAATGGTCCAGCCCACCATTAGAAGCATGTTGTTTTCAGATGCGCCATTTGAACGCAACCACCCAACGGCGCGTCTGTATAACACTAAGCTGGCTAAAATGCTAGCGCTGGACCTTCTCCCTTTTTCTTTTGTGGAAGGGGTGGGTTTTCTTGAAATGGTGGCAATGCTCTGCCCTAAATGGAAGGTTCCTAGCCGGTTCTATTTTGCCAGAGTTGCGGTTCCAGCACTACATGACGATGTGCTGGAGGTGATTGGTATTTATCAGCCGGGTTAATAATCAGGTTGGTGTTGTTTTTAAGGTGGTGATAGCAGATTTTTCTTCCAGTGAGGTATTGTATGGTATAAATAAATGTGAATTGGCCAGTTCTGAAGTTTCTTTTACAATAACCTTTTCAAAGGTAATGATCTCTTTAGGGATCATGTTTGAGGTAGGCGAAAAGGTGGATGGGGGTCTAAATGGTGTAACAACCAATTTGGGCTCAGAGGGGTTAAGTTAAAAAAATGCCCGAAGTCTAATCTTACGGAAAAAGCCCATTAGCTCAGACTGGAGGTCAAGGAAGTTGGGGTAGACCGTTGGGACAAACGATAAGCCCTTACTTAAGATGGATACCTCCTGACTGGACAGGGTGTGCTTAGATAGATTAAACACAGGGATAGTGTCTATGTTGGTACTTTCAGTTACCATTGGTAAAACTTGTGTCGGGTTTGTTTTTCTCATGGGGGATTTTGCCATCTCTGCTGTTGTTTCACTCGCCCTCTCTTCGGGGGTTCGGAGTTGCCTCTGGCTAAAAAATGACTTTGATTGCGTGTAGGGCCACTTGGTCCCTCACCAGGGTCTGAGCTTTCAGATGATTCTGCAGAGGAATCAGTAAAACCCACCACAGTGTTTCTTCTATTAAAACGTCCCCAAGGTCTTGGGGTCTGTTGGTGGGGGTTGAAATTATGATTCGTGTAAAAATCCTTCTGTAGATAGGGGTAGGCACGTTCAAGGGTGAAAGCTTTAATATCTTTCTTGACTTTGTTTGACTTTTTGTTTTGTTCAATACGATGGAATTCTAGAACTGTTTTTTCAAGTAAGCTTTTGACGTCAGTAACCGTGTTGTTATCAGATATTTGTTGTTCAAGGTCTTTAATTATGTCACCTAATTTTTTAAGTTCTTCACTTGCAGTTTCTATTCCTAGAACTAACCAATGCCTAGAGCAAGTGGTTCCTATACTACTAAATCCTGTGATGTACTTGGGATTGTCAGTAAAGACCTCTGGAATATTTCTAACTTGTAACCCTAAGGGGATGGTTCTGGATTTCAAGTATTGGGTGAGCATGAGAGTCATTAATTCAAGTCGGGCATATTTTTTCTTTTGTTTTTCCAAGTCGTCAGATAGACTCGAGCTCCCTGTGGTAGTATGTTCTTCTTGGTCTGTGAAGGAGGGACCTGCGCAAATCTTTCTAATATATTCAACTGAGTATAGAGGGGCTGAGTCAGACATTACAATGTGTAGCCAAGTGTAAGGGAAAGGGACAAGAGAGTGTAAAAGTGTATAGACCCAAAGAGCAACAAGGTAGGGAAGCGAGTACCCACTTTGGAGAAGTGGAAGGCAAGCAAGGCCCTTGCAATCAGTCGATTGCGCAAAGTTATGTTAGGAGCAACAAGGGACCCCAATTCAGTCAGCATAGGACCTCGGGGAGCATACTATTTAGAACAACAACGGTCCCATGCATACCAGTTCATGCGGAACAATACATATAGACAGAATCAGATCTATATTTCGAGCGACATATCCAGCCGGACAGAGGTCTTGAAATTTACTCAATAAGCAAACAATTCATACAGAAGGAATACCTTCAACAGTTCACCAGTGTGGGGCACAAGCATGTACCCAGACACTCTTAGATCCAATACAGAACAAAGAAAAGGGCTTTTTAAGGCAAAAGTAACGTTTTCTGTTTAAAAGTTCAGGTGTACAGAAATATCGAGAAGCACCATTTACATATACATCACATATAAATCAGGTTTTGTATAAGGTGCAAGGCAGGTCGACGGCGTTTCGGTCCCGCTACTTAAATCATGGGGACCATCATCAGGACATTAATTAATGCCTTAACGTTTTTTAAGCCTCTAAATGCCTAAGGAAGGGAATAAAAGAGAAGAGAAGGCATATATACATTTTTAAACCATAAACATAAAGTTGCATAATTAATCCAGTGACTTTAGGTGAGCAGTGAATCTAATTATATACATGCGAGGTGAGATAGTGAGAGTCGCTGGGCTCTGTGCCATGGAACATAGATACCCATTGTCGTTTTGTCCAGTCTATCAGGTAACGTGTGGTAAATAGTAGGAATAAGTCCTCACTTGTGCCTGTACAGAAAAGGACGTTCGGATTGGTGAAAGATTATTGAGTAATGGGTCGTACTATGGTGAAGTTGAAGTTAGCCGTGCATTCGAGCGGAATAACGGCGATGTGGGAAGTACTAGTGGTGAAGTACATGGTGTGCACTTATGCGATATCCGGGCAAGTGCGGAAAGCCAAAATGCTGGGGGCTAAAAGACTTTCCGGGTAGGTAACCAGTCGGATTAGGCACTCATCCACGAGGTGATTGGGGCAGCTTTGCAGAAGAGTGCTGCTCACACTATACATCTGACAACACACATGTGGACCAGTTTCCAAGCCCTTGATTACATGTGCATCACTGCACACTGGGTCTCTTTTTCAGGGGTTAAAGCAAAGCTAAGCGCAGGTGTTGACACGGACAAAGTTTATAAAGCTGCTCGGAAACATGCAACACTAGCCATGTTTGCCATGGAGAAAAATCATACAGGAGACAACATTTTGCATGAGTTTCACACAAAGGTCTTTCAATGGCTGTCCCCAAGAAAACGCTTGATTGGTTATGTTTCCACGGAAAATGGCGCCAATGTAGTTAAGGCCATGGATAAGGGTAACTATTTCAGAGTGCCGTGTTTGGCGCACTGTATAAACCTGGTTGTTACAAAATTCTTGAGTGAAGAAAGTCCAGTCTCCGAGTTACTGACCACCTGCCGAAGAATGTGCACACATTTCAACCATTCTTTTAAGGCCCGGAAGCAGCTGAGTTGCCTGCAACATGAACGTAAAGTGCCAGTGAAAGCACTCATCCACGAGGTGGTAACACGTTGGAACTCAACCTTCTACATGCTTGAGCGTCTGTAGGAGCAGTATGCGGTAGTCGATCAGTATTTCTTTAAACTGGGTACACCTATGATAGGCATGAGGATACAGGTGGAGCAAAGGGAGCTAGTTAAAAGCCTGACAGACATGCTTCGTCCTTTTGAGGTCTTCACGCGTGCAGTCAGCAGGGAGGACTGTAATTTGGGAAAAGCTATCCCATTGTTGCGCATGCTAGAGCACCAACTGAAGGCGGTGTCTTCTACGTCACAAAAAGATGGAAAGCAAGAAGCATTTGACTTGGCGGAGAAGTTATTACAGCGCCTACTTCGCGATGAACGTCTTGAAAAGATCCACACAGAACAGCATTACATTTCTGCTACTATTCTGGATCCACGGTACAAAAAGGCAGTGGCAGGCAGAGTATTCTTTCCTTTTGATGACGCAGATGTTACAAAGTACAAACATTGGCTAGCTGTGTCAGCCACTCGGTTTGAAAGAGAACGGCAGGAAATTGAACGAAAAGGCAGTACATCAGCATCAGCAGGCCATCCGGAGTCAAAAAAAACCACTTCTGCATCTCTGGCAGAAATGAGTGATTTTCCCTCTCAGCCGTTAACAACACCAGCAACCGGATCATCTGCACCAGACACAACAGTAATATTGTGTGAAGAAGAGGATTGGCTAACTCAGCTTGGGTTTGCTTCTCAAAAGGTCCCAGAAAAAAGTAAGCAAAGTGGAGGAACCCTGGAGAACCTTGAGTTGATGGTGCAGGCCTATCTGAATGACTCAACAGAGGTCTATGTTCATCATGACCCATTGGCGTATTGGCATGGGAAAAGAGATGTGTGGCCATAGATCACCAACCTGGCTATAAATTACTTGTCTTGCCCACTCGCAAGTGTGTCTTCTGGATGTGTTTTCAGTGCTGCTGGTGGCATTGTAACTTCCAAAAGGACCCGCCTATCGCCCAAAAATGTGGAGAGGTTAACAATGATCAAGATGAATAAGCACTTCATACCACCAGATTACAAAATACGAGAATGCACGCAGGAAGAAGACGAGGAGGACACCAACTTAGATGAGGGAAGTTCTTCTCTGTTAACTGACCTACTCCCGTCTGAATTAGCAGAGTTTGAGGACGAGCTCTTCTTCCCTGACACCGAGCACTGAAAATGAGTCAATGAATCACTAACTTTCTTTTCGTCCTTATTCACTTTTATTCCTGTGTGTCTGTCTTTCTTTGTTTTGCAAAATCTATATAAAAAACTTTAATCACCTAATCACAAAAACAAGCCCATCAGCAGAACTGTCTTCACTTATTTGCTTATTGATTTGAAGGTGCCGCAGTCTGCATTCCTCAGGTTCACAAGTTCACAAGAACATGCTCCTCTATCCTCCTCCTCCAGACTCCTATTTCCCTCAAAGCAGATGGCAGGATTATGCCCAATGAAGAAAGACTCTGCACTTGTGGGGGTGTTCTACTTCTTTGCGGGTGAGTTGACGGGTCTGGGGCATTGCTGTGAAGGTCTAATACCGGATAAAAGTGGTTTGGAGAAAATCGGAGCAGAAAAACTTTTTGCGCTTTTGATCACTTGCCTGTCTTTGGGGTGCTGTTTGGGGGGCTTCCAGGTTTTTGGGGGTGGGTTTTTGGGTCTGTGAGCACTGCTGGCACATTCTAATGTTGATTGCATTTGTTTTACAGAAAATCCGTGGTGGAAAAGGGGAGTTAGGGCCTAGCTGCAGAGCTCATTTGGACTGCATTCCAGGTAGGCCCAAAGTTTCCTAAGTGTGGCTTTTCCCGGTTTTGTTTTTCGGCTTTTTGGGGGGGTGAAACTTGTTTTTGCCCGGGTTCACGGGTCTGGGGGCCTTGCTTGGAAGGTGTAATACCGGCTAAAAGTGGTTTGGAGAAAATCGAAGCAGAAAAACTTTTTGCGCTTTTGATCACTTGCCTGTCTTTGGGGTGCTGTTTGGGGGGCTTTTAGGTTGTTGGGGGTGGGTTTTGGGGTCTGTGAGCACTGCTGGCACATTCTAATGTTGATTGCATTTGTTTTACAGGAAATCCGTGGTGGAAAAGGGGAGTTGGGGCCTAGCTGCAGAGCGCATTTGGACTGAATTCCAGGTAGGCCCAAAGTTTTCTAAGTGTGGCTTTTCCCGGGTTTTACCTTTTGGCTTGTTGGGGGTGTTAAACTTGTTTTCGCCCGGGTTGACAGTTCTGGGGCCATTGCTGGGAAGGTCTAATACCCGAAAGAAAGTGTTTTGGAGACAATCCCTGGGGAAAAGTTTTTGCATTTTCAGAGATTTCGCTCACTGTACCGTTTTCGGGGGGCTGTTTGTGGGGGTTCCTGGTGTTTGTGGGGGGGTTTGCGAGTCTTGGAGCAATGCTGGGTATGGATACTTTTGCTTGCTTGCAAGTGGTTTGAATACAATCCATGGTGGGTAAGGGGGGGATTTGGGCCTACTTTACTTTCAAAGTACGTTTTGTCACCATTTTCTACTAGGCCTCTGACAGGTAGCAGTATCGCACGTTTTTTGAGATCTGATTGGGGGTCTTCTACATTTTTGGGACTGGGTTTAGTAAGGGTCTGGGAGTACTGCTGGGAAGGTCTAATTTTGTTCTAAAACACAGTTTACAGTACACCTAGCTTGAGGGGAAAGATCCGCTAAATTAATTCGCCCATACTTATTTATCCTTCAAAAGGAGACTCAGACAGAGTACGCACTTTCAAAAATATTGTACTGTCTATTAGGAAACTCAAAGTGTGACTTTTTGCACTACACAGCGTACATACCTTATATTTATTTGTCAGTGGTGTTCTAATATCACTTCCTGTTTTTCCATCAATAATTACGGGCCAGGTTTCAGCCTGTGCAATGGGAAAAAAAGGATGAAGTCAGGCTTCACATTAGCGAGCCGCAATTCAGCATCGGCCAGGCAGGCAGTGGACAGGGTGTCTTCTGGTCACCAACATTGATGGATGGAGCGTCAGATGGAACGGAGGAGTCCCGCTAATAAGAGGAATAGTTGGATGCATGCAACTTCCCAAATTCAACAGGACAACTACAACAGCATACAGATACAGTATCCGTTCTTTTCTAATTATCTTTTAAGTAATGTTATTGCTGTGAACTTCTATGAGTGTGACTCTGCATTTCTTTGATCTCTGCTTCTAATTTCATCCCTACAGCCATTATATAGGTTTTACTTCTGCTATTTTTCAAACCTAATTTAATGTACGAAGTGTTTCTCTGAGTGCAGAGATAGGCAAGTGAAAACGCATAATTACTGCAGCCCTGTACTGTCGCATTCGTTCATTCACCGTTGTCGAAAGTACTACTTACTTTTCAGTACTGCATGCATGCACTTCCTTTATGTCACTTAAAAGATTTATGGATAGCTTTGTACCCAAAGATTTGTTTATCTTCAATTATTGTTTGTCCATGCTGTGCTTTTTTTTCTTCTCTCAACAAAACTTTCCCAAAAACCCCCATTCCAATCCATTTTCCAAACCCTAACTCTCTTCCCCCGGGCTGTGTGGTTTTGATTGATGTGTGACTAAATGACAGCAATAATTCCACACACTTGCTGGGGAGGATAAGGTCATAGCAACAGGCTGGTGAAGGAATCCGAGGATATATTCTTACTCAGCTTGACACAGACCCATGAATATTGGCAAATGAAAGCAGATTTTGATGTGCGCCATCAACTTGATTGATCATCAAGAACATCCTCCTCCTAGACGTGGCAAATGTTTACGCTGTTGTGTCATTCACCTTCAGTACTATTTCTTGTAGTAGTAGCCAATGTCAAAGAAATTCAACGCAAGTAGTAGTTATACTTTCAATACTTTACCATTTGTTAGGCTACATTGTGGCACTGTTCTAGTGTACTGTCACCTGCTATATTCTCTATTGTACCGTTCTAATGCTACGGTAAGGACAAACAAGGTTTCATTTTCTTTTTTTTCAGATGCTGCAACTGCCACTGTGTAACACCACTAGTACCACCGCAATGATGAAATTTCGTCCACCCAGGATTGCCAACCTTAATCGCCATTTCCCGTGCAGCCAGCCCTGTGCCTAGCCCTATTTCCAAACACAAATTACAGGTAAGATAAGCGTTTGGGGGGAGGTAGTATAATGGAGTATTAGGAGAGACGAGAGACTGACGGTAGTACTAGTAAAGGGATGTATGACGTTACAACGCATGCTTTTACCACGCATGCTGTTACAACGCAGTTTTTACAGCGCAAACCTTTACAAAGCATAGCGCTTTGGGGTGCTGGATAGTGAATAGTTTAATTTACTATTCCAACTCCAGTCCCCGTGGACACTAGGGAAGGTGTTGGATAGTAAATTAAATCTATTCCCTATCCTAGAGCGCCCCCCAGCGCAATGCATTGTAATGGTTTTCGTTGTAAAACCTGCGTTGTAAAAGCACTGGGTTGTAAAAGATTCGTTGTAAAGGATGTTTTAGGACTATTGAATTCACTTACTCTGTGAGAGGCACTTAGTTTTGAAAACATTTGGGAAATTACTTACACAACTTGAATCAAGATGCCACTTAAGTTTCAGGAAAACAAACTTACTGTTAAACTGCCACCCGCCAGCCTCAAAAGCAGTAAAAAACACGTATGCTAAGATAAAGTTTAAAGTATATTTATATCCCTAACATAAATAATCTCCCGCAAGACCCAACCCACCCCACTCCCGAACCCCAACGAACGTCCCTGAAATGTCCAGAAAACCCAACTCCCAATTACCACCCCCCAGAAGTCTTTAAAAAAGGGGCAAAGGACAGTCTCCTCCTACTGCTGGCTGCTGTTCACTTTTCGGGACAGGTCGGCATGCTCCTTGCGGAGGGTCTCGAGCAGGGTTTTGGTGTTCAACAGCTCCTGCTCGAGGTAGGACACCCTCAGTGAAAGGCGGTGCAACCTTTTTTTGGTACTGCTGTGGGGGACAGCTGATTTTTTTGCTGCTCGGCGGGTGGCTGCGGTACCCCAGCTCCGTACCGCTGGAGACCTGCTGCGTTGACTGGCTGACCCAGGGAGCGCGGAGGAGGATGCAGCTGTCCCGGTCGATGTTGTGGTCGACTGTGTGTGCCCCTCCTCCTGGGCCACCAGCCGCCGATATTCGGCGACAGTCGCCTCCAGCCTCCATTGCCGGGCCCTTTTAGCCAGCTCCTTCAGTGTTGGTTTGGAAGGAGCATCTATATGAAGAAAGAAAGACATAGTCTGTAACCAATGCTCTTTAAGATTAACACAAAATAATTCAGCAGAAAGTTGTGTCACAGTAGAACTAGCAACTTGCAAGCGCAGTACATAACTATTGTGGCCAGTATCTATCTAACCTCCCACTTCTTCATCCTTGCTTTAACATTAGTGGGAGTTTAAGGAATCAATTCTACGAGCACTATGGACTCACTCCATTAGAGTCAACTATGACAGTACACCAGTCTTATTCTTCTTCTCTCTTGTTTAGCAAAATTGGTACGTTAACTTCTGCAAGCCGGCATAATGCCAGCGCAGTCAACTTGCACCCGAGAAAAACAGACGCCCGCCATGATGAGTGAGAGAGACTTGCGTTACTGTACCGGTCCAGTACATGCAGGTGGTGATGCTCATACTTTTCTATTATGGGTGGCACTGAGAATACTCTGTTACAAGGGCTACTGCTTAATTAATTTAACTTTCACCCTGCTGTTCCAATGATACTAGAAAAGGAAAATGAAGAAGATAAGTAATCTGATTATCTATCACTGCACATGGTATGTATTTGCTTACATATGGGATGACTTTAGGTGCTTTGCTTTTTATTGAGTGAACAGTGATACATCCACACATGAATGACCGAGTTCTACTAATCTTATTAACAGAGGTAGTGAGTGGTCATCGTAATAGCCGGATATATGCTGTGCTTGCAATACAAACTACTGCTACTATTCATGGTAGTATTCGGACAAAATTAAAACTTCTTTTCCTTGCCTTTCCTACACTGGAACGGACGTGCGGGTGCGGTGTTACATGCTCTTCAAAGTAACACTTAGTTCATCCAGTGACTGTCTACTCTCTCTAGATACACATATGCTATCTAAGAGTCAGATAGTACCATGATCCAGGCATCCATCCATTCAAACTATATGTCAATCATTCTTCTTCATGTCTCTCATCTGGACAAACCTTACGTTTTCTCACGGGAAAACAACCTTTTCATTTTATTTGGGAAACCGCAAGCCATACATCCGTGCTTGACTTGCATTTGAATTTCAACCAAAGGATATATTGCGCACACATACAGTTTCTATTTCACCCACCAAGGCTGCTCTCCTTCCACCCATCCTTGCTTCATCCTTCACCCAGCCATGCATCATATTCCTTCCAGCCACCTCGGGCACCAATCAAACACGTATCATTCTTCTTTGTCAGTCATCATTACTTTTAACTTGCTCGTCCTTCCACACTTACTTACACCCTTCTTTCGCTTTTCGTTCATCCCATCCATCAAGTTCATCTCTGATTTGGATTCTTGAAAAAAAATTCACCGCTGAGTTGAAGTAAATTTAGAGGAGGCTACTACCTGGTTGATAAAACTTTGTTCTAAATTTGAAAGTCTTCTTAACAGTATAGTAACTTAACTGTACAACATATATACTACACTCGTGCAGAGAGCACACTCTGCAGTCTGCAATCTCAATAAGTAAGGAATATAAGAGCTTACCACTGCCTGCCACTACCGTGGCAACCCTCACAGCAGTTTCCTCCGGCACTTGCACCGCCTCCTCCCCAGAAGTGTCCTCCTCCACCTCCGCGCTGGCCCCGGCACCAGATGTTCCACCTACAAAGTACATTTAAGAATGTTAGATGTCATAGACATACACCACTCACTAGTATTTTGTCTAGGAATGAAGAAATGTGAATACAAAAAACAATCTAATAATTTGTGACTGTCTACTCTAAACTAAAAATGTCCCTTTTTCCAGGGAAGGGTGTCGTCTTGCTGCACTTTTTGGCACAACTGATGAATGCTTGCTTTTTAGCACGCACCATTTTTCTCATAACAGACAGAAGCTTCACTTCTAAGAACAAGAGCAAGATCAGATCATCATCACTAGGACGGAGTGACCAACGATTCAGCGCCAAAAAGAAAAATTAAAGTTCAAACCAGGTGAGGGCTCGGCTCGCCCACAATAAATGTGTGAAATAAATCACTAAGCGCTTCTCCATTTTTAATGAACCTTTTATGTTTTATGACAAACTTGATTTTAATAAATGTTTTTACTTTTAATAAAGCTTTAAAACTTAAATAGACTCTGTGGTTTTTGGTCAAGAGTGACTGAGCAAAAGGTTTTGCAATTTGCAAGCATGAGTCCGTGCCTCTGACACTTCTGGACTCTGACTCCATACTCTTGCCCTGCGTTGGATAATCATCATTGTGGATCAACCATCGATGAATTCGGGAGCTAAATGACTCTGCCACACTATCTAGTCAGTAAGGAGATTGGGTTCTTCAAGGTCTGTTATCACTGAGCTATGTGGAAAGTCTACCTGCGCCTATTATAATTGATAAACAATGCACTGTTTAGTGTCCATAGTTCTGTTTGTGCAGATTTGTCCCTGCAACAGTAGTAGTATGGATTGTCCTCCTATCCAAACCAAAAGTAAAGTAGTATCTTATTCTTTCTTGGTGGTCATTCACATTTTATTGTTGGGAATTGTCAAAGCATAAACATTTAGAAGACTTGAAAAGACATTATGGACAATCCCAGAGGACTGCACTCAGTGCATAGAGCTATTGCTGACTAGAATGGGAGTGTCGTTTAACACCTTTTGCCAACTGTGCAATCTTAGTTAGCTACACAGACAGACTAATAAGAATAATCTAGTAATACCACAGGGAGTCACAGTAGAGGCAGGATAAGAATTTAGAGATACAGTCTACAAGAAGATCAAAGACGATTTAGAAAAAATCGAATGAGGAACGCTAGGAAAAAAGAGGTACTCTATATTAAAATGAAAACTTACCGGGGCCAGCAAAGGAGCCCTCGCCTGACCGATCCTGGCCTTCTACAGCAGCAGCATCCGATACCACCTCCCCTGTCCTCTTGCCCCTGGGGGGAGCTGATGTACAACATGAAAGAAAGAAAGACCCGAAAATATGGATGATTGTTGTCAACCAAATCAAACATTTCAAAAGAACAATAACAAAATATTTTGGCGAAATAGCAAATAGACAACTATTCCACGGGATATATTGACCTATCTCATGTGGTCTACTGCGATATTAGTATTGCTTGATTTGCGGACCGTCGACTTGGAAAGTTATGTAACTCACTAAACAAACTACAAAAAAGGTTCGCCTAGGACTGGCAGGCAGCAGTCCGCAGCTCGCGAAGTGACAGACAAACTCCATCGTGATTGCAGATCAGTGACAACACTAAAAAGTTTCCTACTACATTAACCAGTCATTAAAATACTCAAACTATCAATCCACCACCACTATTTCTTCTTATTGCCAGGTGTACAAAGGAAGGATTGGACTTGAGTCTGTAGGGGCAGATTTACAAGCCCCTTGCGGCTCTTTTGCTCCGTTGTTGCGTGACTTTTGTGATGCAGCGGCAGAACAAAAGAGGCGCCATGGTGCGGCGTATATTAACAACGTGACGCATATAGGAAATGCATCACGTTGTAAAGCCCTGCGCCATCAGGGGGCATTCCGGCGCAAGGGAGGGCGTTCCTGCGCAGGAACGCATCCTAAAAGTGGCTGAGGGAAATCTACAAGATTTCAATCAGTCACTTTTAGGACAATGATGCGTCACTCAAACCCTGCGCCTGCTTGAAGCAGACGTACGGCTTGACGCAGCATTGGGGAGATAGGGCACCCCAGAGCATTGCTGGAGCTGCGCCATCGTTCCGATGCAACTCCAGCAATGCGCCGCCTTTACGGCACAGATGCGTAACGCTTCGGTGACGTGTTGGGCCCATGGTGCGCCGCATTGTAAATACCGCGCACCATGGGTGGTGGTGGCGTGGCGCACAATTACTGGAGCATCCCTGCTACTTTGCAAGGATGCACCGGTAATTGCAAATCTGACCCTTAGTGTCTAGCATTACGCAGTTCTGTAAACTACACTCATACACAATTTCTCAGGCCAATGAAATGAACCCAAAATCGAAAACAAATAAGCATAGTAGCAACGCTACTGAGAAGGAGAGCAGTGCACCTGAAATGCACAGAAGATTTTGAAATATAATTTACCTACAATGTAATCGGCAGCATTATTGCTCTTGGTAAAAAACAAAAATGTGCAATATAATAACACACAGAGCAGGAGAAAACAGAGTAGTGATGAAATAGCTACTACTACTCACCTGCCCGGGGATCTCGACGCCGAGCAGGTCGAGCAAGTCGCATTCCCGGTCCAGGAAATCCGTCCAACGGTGGGTGGCCTGGTTGTAGGTGCGCCGGACCTGAGAGTGTTGATACATGGCCCGGTACACCTTCTCCCACCGCTTCCGGCGCTCCCGGAGCCCGTATCCGCTTGCGATCTTGCCGCCTGCCGCGATGGTCCTGGGGAGGCGGCGCTGTTCAAAGTACACTAGTGCTGCCACCTCCTCCACGCTGAAGATCTCCCGTGGCATCACTTGCTCCCCCCTCAAACGCCCACACGGGAGCCGGGCACGGGGTGCGGGACCCTTCCCCTTCGCGGGCTGCTTCCCGGCTCCCTTTACCATGGTCTGGGCAAAAAGGAAGGTAAATAATAAATAAGAAATAGAATAGGGAAGAAGAAAAGAAAAGAGTTTAAACCAGTAGTTTTTAAATTAACCAAATGTAGCAGAAAACACAAAAATATAGAGCTAGAAAAATAGAGGGATAGATAATAAGTAAAATAGATCAAAAAAAATTTCAAACAAGCAAAGGATGGCAGAGATTGAGAGAGGATGCCCAGAACCATAGCAATGAATGAAAAACAAGATGGCCGCGCCCGTTCACGAACGCGTGGGTAAGTTCGCGCGAGATTTCCCCCGTGATCACACGCAAACTTTACTAGCGAGCCGCACACTTTGCGAGATTACACATAGCGCCCGGAAACGGAAATACGTCACGCAAACAAGATGGCCACGCCCATGTACGACCGCTAGGGTAACTTCGCATCGTTGCGCTACAAGCGGCTCGCGAAAACGCAAAAAACCACGCGAACTAACACGCCGCAAATAAACAAATCGCATATTCGCACGAATTCGCGGCTTCCGAATTCGATCTTGCGCAAATTCGCGCCCCGCGAATCGCGCGAAATTGCAGAAAAACGATTTTTGAAAAACTGAAAGCACTCAGCAGGTGCAAAAGTTCAAGCTCATCATTAGTAACCATTCCCTGTAGTGCTTCCTAAAGGGCCCCTCCAGAGTTCAGTTGCCTACTTGCAACTATTCTATGACCCCGCTCTGACCCTCACAGCAGGCTCAGAGAATAGCTACAAGTATGCCACAAAGGTCCTGTTAAAAAAAATTACACTGCAACAGAAAGCAATTACAGATAGGGAAGCAGGTGCCAGACTGGAAGTTCAAATTCAGTGACACATTAATCAGCCCCTAATTCATTCATGTCAGTTGAGGCAGGGCAGGTGTGCTAATGAATTTTGCAAAACTGAAAGCACTTAGCAGGTGCAAAAGTTCAAGCTCATCATTAATGAGGAAGCACTTACAGGTAAGGAAGCAGGTGCCAGCTCAAATTCAGTGACACATTCATCAGCCCCAAATTAATTCAGGTCAGTTGAGGCAGGGCAGGTGTGCTTTTCCCCCCATAATCTACAGTGATGAACCAGAGGGTGGCAGTGATGAACCAGAGGGTGGCATGGGTGAGCCAGAGGGTGGCAGTGGTGAAACAGAGGGTGCTGTGATGAACCAGACGTAGAAACAACATGGTCGCAACCATTGCGACCCGACAAGTAAGTTCGCGTTTGCGAACTGGTAAAAAACCCTCGCGAACTGGCAGAAACCCTCGCTAACACAAAAAAAATAAAAATCCGCAAATTTGCGAAAGTTCGCGAATTTTGCGTATTGCGAATTCGTAAATACACAGATTTGCGAACTGCGAATTCGCAAAATTCGCCCATACTTAGTTCGCAGCGCACGGGCGGCCGTCCAAGCTTTCAAGTGCGCTCAGGAGACCAGAATTATGGTGGGAGGGGGTGGATGGCACACCAAGCACTTCCATAATGATCAGGGGCAGAGGAGCAGGTGGGCTGACCCGAGGGGCAGAGAGCGGCTCTGGGCAGAGCGAGGCTCTCAACGGGTAAACGGGCGGGCCGCTCCCGAGTGCCACAACTCTAGGAGGGGACGAGGGGGGCGTAGTCTTGTCTCGGGCGGGAGGAATCACACGGCTCAGTTGAAGACGAGCCAAAGCACAGAGAACCCACTAGTCCTGGGGTTCAGTTCAGGGGGCAAGCTCAGTCAAGCCCTTGGAGAAAGTTTCAAGCACAATTCAGCAAAATCCTTCTTAGGTCTTTTCCTCTCCTTCCTCAGCAAGGCAAACTGCAGGCCAGTCCTTCCAGCTTCTTCTTCTTCCTTCTAGTTGGGCAGAGGTTCGTTGTGGGAAACAGGATCTAGTTTCTTGGGAGCAGGGCTCCTATACTTATATACAGGCCAGGGGGGCCTTTGCATAGCCAATTTCAGTTTTGAAGCACTCTGTTGTGCTGTTCCTGGCGTTTCCTTTCAGTTTGAGGGGCAGGGACATCAGACGCTCCGCAGGAGGTGGAGCCAGCATTGTGATGACAAGGGCAGCTAGAAGCACTCTGTTGATAGTCCTCCCTCTTCCTGGGCCAGGTGTCGGGCTGAGTCATCAGTCTCTCCCCAGGAGGTGGAGCCAGCATTGTGGTGGCAGAGCACAGCCCTATTCAGAGTCCAGGGGCACTCCCACCACCCACCTAGGTGTAATCCTTGCATTCACCACCTGTCATCCCCCAGCCCTGTCACTCACACAACCCAGACAGCAGATACACATCCTAGCAGAGGAGGGCTGAAATGGTTAGGCAAGCAAATGCTAGCTTTCTAAAAGTAGCATTTGCAAACACAGGATATTAAAATAAACTTCACTAAAAGAAGTATGCTATTATTCTGAGTTCAGGCATACTAAACTTGACCTTCTACCATGTTCCATGAGCCTTCTGGGATTATAGAGTGTAATAATTCCAGCAGCCCATCTTGGCCTACGAGAACAGGTAGCCTTACAATAGTGAAAAACAAACATGGCTGTTAATTCACTATTACGACATGCCATACACACCAGGGCATGTCCTACCTTTTGCTTACAAAGCACCCTGCCCTAGGGCCTACCATAGGGGTGACTCACATGAAGCAAAGGGAAGGTTTAGAGGCTGGCAAGTGTGTGCACTTGCCCAGCCAGCATGACAGTCCCAGACTGCACACAGGTACTGCAATGGTAGACCCTAGACACATTTTAAAAGGCTGCTTTTGTGGGTGGCGCAACCAGCGCTGCAGGCCCACTAGCAGTATTGGCATTCACAAGTCCTGGCACTCCTGGTGCACTTTACTGGGGACTGACAGTAAATCCAATGAACCAATCATGGATATCAATCACATATACATTTTGCACAGGGAGAGCATATGCACTTTAGCACTGGTCAGCAGTGGTAAAGTGCCCAGAGTCATTAAACCAACAAAAACAGGTCAGAGAGAATATTGGAGGAAGGCAAAAAGTTCAGGGATGACCCTGCCAAGAGGGCCAAGTCCAACACTGCCCTTCCTGAAAAACCAGTATCTATATCGGTGAAGGGTTTATATTGAAGACAGGAAGATATGGCCCTCAGGCAAGTACGCAAATGTTCTAGGATGAAAATAATTAAGAACGGTGCTAACAGGTCAGGGGTAACAAATCCCAAAAAAATAAACCCTGCGAGTGTGTAAGTGGAGACCTACACAGTGAATATAGAACAAAGTCCTGTGCCCACGTATAAGGTTGAAGGTTTTAGTGTAAAACCAAAAATACAAATAGTTCTTTTTGTAGACATTAAGCAGGTCGACATAAGAGTTATCTTAATGGGGATTTTTAATCCGGATAAATACAGAATGAACAAACCAGCCAACACGTGTTTCGTCACAACGTGGTTCAATTGTGAGTCTTCAGGGCTGGGAAGGACACAAACATACATGAAATGAAATAAAGGCACAAAACAGAAAGGACCACCAAATGGCGTAGCCACTTCAAAAAATACAAATAAGTATGATGCACCTCTGTGGAGACCCTATGTAGTGGAAAGTACATAAATAGGTGACTGCAAACAACACTCATAGGGATCCAAAAGTGTAAGTCGAGTGACCTAGCAGAGGAAGCAGTAAAAAAGGAAAAGAACAGCACACTCGTATGTGGGTTCAAAACACCCAGAATTTCTAGCAAATGGAGAAAACTTGATGTTTATGTACTGTATTCGTATTACAATTGTTAGTGACACATAAGTGTGAATATAGGTGCAAAAAACGAAAATGTTGACATTGCGGTATAATTGACACCCTGGCAGATGTGGCATGCTCCATTGAAACATAAGGAACACGTTTATACATAGCAGGTGCCATATCAAGAAGATTACAGGCGAGAAACAAAAAGTTAAGTATGCTGTTAAGCAGAAATCACTCTAACAGACAGCGGTAAAGCTACAAAATTATAGAATAACCAATTCTTTCAACTGAGATCAGACACACCATAAGGTGAATAATTAAGCGTGTCCCGGAAGATCGTCAATGCAGCGTATTAGACACTAGTTCAATGCGGTATGTACAGTGAGCCACCTGGCCATATTCAACATATCAGGTTAACTTACGAGAGAGTATCAGGCGTGATATATAGCATAAAGTGTATCAAAGAGCGGAATGTGTTTTAAAACGCACCGCTAATTTTTTTTATTTCCATACAAAATATATTTATGACAGCCTGTTTCTATAACTTAGATCAGACTCAAGAGACGTTGATATACACATGTCCCAACCTGCTAGCATTTTCAGTTCAATAAATAGTGAAACATATCAGGTCATCAAATCTGGAGGCACGATCCAAGGGGAGCATATCAGTGTGCTGCAGCTTAAACATAACAACAACCGCAAACAATGCAACTAGTGGGGCGAATCCCCAAAAGGACATACGTCCAAACTTCAAGTTAAACCACTTATGGTGAAGAGCTAGTCCCGTGTAGTAGCTAGTGGGGTGTGTGTGATTTCAGCAACTAGTCTGCACTACGCCCCTGTCTCAAGCCTACCTTGCTCGCAAGAGGTGTGCAGTGAGCCCTAAGCTGGTCAATACTGCAGGTTTGGTGTGGACCATAGAGGTAGGAGCCTGCAAATGAAACAGCTGTGCAGCGCAACCCACCCTCGGACTAGCAAGGCAGCTCTCGGACATTCACACATATTACATTAAGTGACAGAAGCGCTTCTAGCATATGGCACAGTTCAGCAGCATGTGCGCGGACATACGAAAGAGATACAGTGTACAGTGCACACATGTGAGTAGGCCATGAAGGGATGCAGCATAGCACTGCTCGATCACATGATCTGGTCAGCCGTCTGAGGTGTCACTACTGGCATGTTCATGTCTTCGGAGAACATGGTGGATGGGGATGACAAACCACTCGTTCCCGGATCTCTGCGTGTGTGGGTCTCCACGTGGCTATTGCTGTTCACTGTCCCAAGGGTTCGCCACCGCCTCAAGAGCCTCCTGTCACTTCATTCTTATCTTCTCTGGACTGGGCGCAACTGGGCCCAGCCCCATGTCTCAGCGAGCCCCTTGCCGTCTGCGCCGCCTCGATCTCCTCTCCTGCCAGCCACCATCCTCCGGGCATGGGATTGTGTTCCCTTCCACTGCCCCGTCTCCTCCAGCCAGTCCCAAACATCCGATGGGGCATCAAAGAAGCGGGCCCCCCCTTCGAGACCACCCTGAGGCGAAACGGGAATAACAGGGAGTAAGGCAACTCCAGCTCCCGCAGTTGATGCTTCACTGCCATATAGGTACTCCTCTGTCTCTGAACCGCTGCTGTATAGTCTGGGAAGAACATCACCTGACCATTTCCCACTGTGAGGTCGCCCAGTTTCCTGGTTTCACAGAGCACCATGTCTCGGTCCCGATAATTAAGGAATTTGAAGAGGAATGGACGATTTCGAGCTCCCCGCTTGGGCTTCTGCGCTGGCACTCTGCGCGCCCTCGCCACCACAAACGGTGGCGATAGCACCCCCCGGGGCAGGAGATCATGCAGCCAGGTCTCAACGTACTGCTCCTGGTTTTTGCACTCCTCACCCTCCGGAAGGCCTACCACGCGGACATTGTTGCGCCGAGAGCCCCCTTCCACATCCTCTATGCGGTCTTTGAGCGCGTGGACTCGGTCGATCATATCTTGGAGCGCTATAGTGTGGTTTTGCACCACAGGTTGAATCTCTTGAAGCGGCTGGCCTTGCAGGGCAACCGACTCCGCTAGCTTACGATGATAGGCATGTAGAAGGGTGAAGTCCGACGTGACTTTGTCGATCGGTGTCTCTAATGACTCCTTGGTTTGCTCCAGGGTGGTGCCGATCCGCTCCACCGCCCCTAGCACAGTGTCCATTTTGGCCGCGAGGGCTGCCGCTTGGGGCTCCATACTTCTACTTTGGCACCCCAGGGAAGGGTCCAGACCGTCAGCCCCCGGCTGTCCATTTTGCAGTTTGTCTCTCAGCCGGCCCATCGCTAGTTGTTGCGCCGTTGGCATCCGCAGACGGTCATTGGTTCAGAAAAGCGCAAACAACTACAGGTATGCATCCGCCGTTTTCACCAGGCGCCACCCTGCTGCTCTCACCCCTCCGTCAAACGCTGATGCAGCCCTCATGCTAGGGGAATGCCACTCCAGCTGCAATCCTGCCCGAAATGGCACTACCCCCAAAATGGCGCCCAAGTCTCAGTGCGACAGGCCACAGTCCCTCAGGCCTTGCCAGCAGGTTTTCCCCTACTGACTCCGGGCACTTCAGACACAACAAAGTCACGATTCCCCTGCACTAGTGGGTTGCAAGTAAGTAAGCAAGGTAGTGGGAAAGAAAAATGAAGAATTGAAAAAGCGGAAATGAAATAAAATGTCTTAAAAGAGTAGAAAAGCTAAGAGAAAAGTTAACACTGCAATCATGCATGTGCCCCAAAAACAAATTTTTAGAAGAAGCGTTGGGTCTACCTGTTATGTTATCAAAAGATCAATCAAATCTATGAAGGAAAAAAGACAAAATGTCAAATCTAATATACTGCTCAGTGTGGGTGGAGTAAAAACAGCCAATACCTTCTTCGTTTTTCTTTCCCACTACCTTGCCTACTTACTTGTTACATTATCACTTAGATTTCAATGTATAGACAAGGTTGTAGTTTTCCTTTATCCAAACTCAGGTTACATCCGAGCCGCACCCGTTTTCATATCACGTAGCAATAGGGGTCGGGGGCCGGGCACTGGATCTCCTTGCTTCTTTTCTTAGTGAGTGGTCCCAACTAGTCAGAATGGGGACTTTCTCCTCAGAGCCCTCCCCTCTTGCCTGCGGAGTGCCCCAGGGCTCCTCTTTGAGCCCTACCCTGATTAATATCGATGTGGCCCCGCTGGCAAGGGTGGTGAAAGCCTTTGGGCTTGAGGTGTTATCCTATGCGGACGACACCCAGATCATGGTATCCATTACGCAAAAGGTCAGGAACTCCGCGTAAAATTTTAAAGACTGTATGATAGCAGTCTCATCTTGGATGGTTCATAACTATATTTGGGGAAGGCCCGGACATCTGGTTGGGTGAGTGGTGGCCTACTCCCTGGGTACCTGTTCCACTCCTGTTCCCCATTGGAAAAACCTTGGAGTCAATATTGATAATTCCCTCTCCATGTCTCTGCAGGTCTCAAGGACTGTGTCCACCTGTTTCGAGCTTATACGGATTATAAGAAAAATATCCCAGTTTTTGTCTATTGAAACCCGAAAAAAGGTGGTTGTGGCCTTAATCCTGGCCAGACTAGACTACTTTAATGCCCTTTATTTGGGCATCAACAACGGTCAGATTCACTGCCTGCAGCTGGTCCAAAACGCCACTGCAAGGTTGGTTTTGAATCTCCCTAAGCATCAATCAGTCTCATCTTCTCTCAGTCTGCTGCATCAGCTTCCGGTGGACCGTAGAGTTCTGTTTAAGACCCTTTTCCTCACTCACAACGCATACTATGGTCGGGGCCCATCTGGCCTAATAGCCAATATTAAAAGGTATACGCCCTCAAGGAACCTATGGTCAGCAAACCTTAATCTCCTCATGGTTCCGAGGTTTAAAAGATTGAGGTGGGGGGGGGAGCTTTCTCGCTGACTGCTCTCAAGGCGTGGAACTCTCTCCCTGTTTCTCTCTTGGGGCAACAAGAACATTCTGTTTTTCACAAGTCCCTTAAGACCTGGTTTTTTCCCAAGAGCAAGGTCTAAGTATGATTTCCGAAGTTGTCTGTGGGCGGTCTGTACAAAGTGCCTTGACGGCCTTGGGCTTAGTTTGTGCTACACAAATTGCTCATTCATTCATGTAGATTTGATGACCTGATATATTTCACTATTTATTGAACTTAAAATGCTAGCAGATTGGGACATGTGTACATCAACGCTTCTCGTGTCTGATCTAAGTTATAGAAATAGGCTTTCATAAATATATTTTGTATGGAATAAAAAAAAAAAAATTGCAGTGCATTTTAAAACACATTCTGCTCTTCAATACACTTTGTGCTATATATCACGCCTGATACTCTCTCGTACGTTAACCTGATATGTTGAATATGTCCAGGTGGCTCACTGTACATACCGCATTGAACAAGTGTCTAATACGCTGCATTGGTGATCTTCCGGGACACGCTTAATTATTCGCCGTTTGGTGTGTCTTCACCGCAGTCTGTTAGAGTGCTTTTCTGCTTAACGGCATGCTTAACTTTTTGTTTCTCACCTGTAATCTTCTTGATATGGCACCTGCTATGTATAAACCTGTTCCTTATGTTTCAATGAAGCATGCCACATCTGCCAGGTTGTCAATTTTACCGCAATGTCAACATTTTTTTTTTGCACCTATATTCACACGTATGTGTCACTAACAATTGTAATACGAATACAGTTCATAAACATCAAGTTCTTTCCATTTGCCAGACGTTCTGGGTGTTTTGAACCCACAAATGGAGTGCGCTGTTATTTTCCATTTTTACTGCTTCCAATGCTAGGTCACTCGACTTACATTTTTGGATCCCTATGTGTGTTGTGTGAAGTCACATATTTATGTCCTTTCCACTACATAAGGTCTTCACAGAGGTGCCACAGTTTCTGCACCCGTACTTATTTGTCTGTTTTAAGTGGATATACCATTTGGTGGTCCTTTCTGTTTTGTGCCTTTATTTTTTATTTTTTTTTTGTGTCCTTCCCAGCCCTGAAGAGTCACAATTGTACCACATTGTGATGAAACACGTGTTGGCTGGTTTAATGTCCACAAAAATAACTATTTGAATATTTGGTTTTTACACTAAGTCCTTCACCCTTATATATGTGCACAGTACTTTGTTCAATCAAAAGTAACATGCCAGATAGAAAAATCCTATCAGCAGTAGCACACTCATTGATGCCTTGGACTGCACTCATACCACAATGTCCAACATCACTGCACAGCCTGACAAGCACACTCAACACATCACCACATCAAACAACAAGACACATACATAGCTCAGTGGATGTGTACTCAGTCATTTGCATATTACAACACACACACATCTATCTGCACTAGTCCAACCAGTGTGACCAGGAACAGCATCAAGCATAGCTCAAAGGAACAATATTGGAGGTCTAGCACAAATTATAACCTACACACAAATCTCATGCCCAGTTCCAAAAGGTGTGTGGGTGAATATATGATGTGAAAGCTTGAACAGAGAAGAACCAGCATCAACATGATGCAGCCAGACAAAGCAGGACGGCACCACACACATGTGGATGAAAAAACACTGAACTAGTAAAACCATGGGAACCTTGTCAAACAGGAGCATCTTCTTACACTTCAGTATTTTGAGGCAACAGGGTCTGAAGACTGTCAGATTTATTCTCACCTAACACACGCCTTGGCCTCAGAATATGTCAAAGAAGGTCACACTGACATGAGGCAAATTGATGACAAGCTTGTCATTGGCATGTATGTACCAGATCTAAAGTAGACACAGATATGGCTCCAACGCGATCAAGTAACATGATAGTTTTTGTACCAATACCTTAATGACATGGTTGTGTACAATCTCACCACCACGTATACCAAATTCATATGTACACAGATGGACTGATGAGACAGGTGACTTGATGCACATCACAAACATGTTCTGCATGTCCCTCATAAACTGTTGCACTTTGCAACTCTTTCACTATGGTAACATATGGCAGCATTACATATGTGCAAAGGTGAAATGAAAACAGGGAAGCTTGGCAGATTCACGTCGCCTTCATGGGCCTACATGCTACGGATGATGATACCCTGCAAAGATAAACTATGCTGCCTTGTATACATACTAATTCAATTCAATAAATCTTTATTCGGATATAAAATATCAATAAAAGCACAGGTCAAAAAATACATACTATAATAGGTCACATACTCCATGGACCACATGCAGTCCAAGACATAACAACCTCATTGTATAACCACGACAAGAATTGTACATGAGTGACAGCTGAATTAGAACCAAGTTGTGGGACACAGAAATCCACATAAGAAACTTCAAACATGCTTTATTGTGCATGCAATAGTAAACTATTGATTGATTGATTGATTGATTGATAGCTTTATTTCGATATGCAGGTATCATAAAAGCATTACAAAATATATAAAAACAGCACATCGTAAAAGACTGTACATTTAAAAAAAGCAGATAAAAGGTAACAATAAGATCAGTAGTAAATTCATTTAAAGGTATGTTACATAGATAAGGACAGTCTTTTTAAACGGATCAACCAAGCCCATTTAAAAAATTTGGATACAGCACAAACTACCCGAGAGGATGTGTCAGATCGTAAAATTCTCAGAGCCACCAGGTGCTGGCGAGTACCCAATTGTCTACAGAGTGGTTTCAACCAGTGGGATCTTGGACGGGCATAATCTGGACATTCAAAAAGGAAGTGGATCACCGTTTCGGGCCTATTAGTACATAGGGCGCAGTAGCGTGATGCCTGCGCAGACATGTTCCATCTAGAGAGGAGGTCGGCTAGAGGTAATGTACCTAGTCTAAATTTAATAAAAAGACCCCGGTCCATAGGTGCCGTAATTATGTCCAGATAAGGTTCAAGGGCAACAACGTCTTTTATTAGCAAATAAGCTGCGGTGGAATTGCAGTGACGCTGATTGCTGATGAGATTAGCAGAGACCCATTCCCAGTATAGTTTTTTTAGGGTCGCCTTCGGGGGGGCACAATGTGTGGACCAGCACGACCCCAAGCCTAGGTCCCCTAAAAGATTTTTAATGTCCCTAAGCCATTTGATCTTGTTCCTGCCATCCAAGCCCATCACCTCTGACAGCCCGCCTGCGTATGATTTTAGTTCCGGCACCCTCCACAGACGAGCCCAAAGGAGGAGAGGCCGTAAACGGGCCTGGTCCTTGATTGATTTACAACCCGTATCCAAAAGCACAGGAACTGTCGGGGTACTCATCGGGATGGCCAGGAGGTCCTTTAGAAATTTATTCTCTGCCTTGGTCAAAGCCTCCACGTTACCTAAGCCCCAAAGCTCAGCCCCATAAAGTGATGCGGTTACTGCTCGGGCTTTGTAGATGTCTATTATTGGAGCTACACATTGTTTAGATGAATTATTGTACTCCTTCAGCAGAGCTCCCCCCACCCTTTTGTGGCTGATGGTCATTTTGTTTATATGGGGAGTCCAGCTCATGACATCACTCATTCGAATTCCCAAGTAGTCAAATTCTGACACTCTTTCAAGAGGGATGGAGTTCAAAATGGGAGGGCGGCCAAGCTTACGGGGTGGGTGCATAATTAGATATTTGGTCTTATCCACGTTGATGACAAGTCCTCTTTGTGTACAAAAGTCCTGGAAGCGGTTCAAAAGCTTCTGGAGGCCCTGGGGGGTTTTGGAAATGAGGAGGGTGTCGTCGGCAAACAACAGGGTTGGAATCCTAACGCCCCCCAGAGAGGGAGCGTCTGCAGGTTCTCCAAGCAGGTGCTCTACCACCCCGTTCACATACAGGGAAAATAAGGTGGGAGCTAGTACACAGCCCTGCCGGACGCCCCTAACGACCGGGATCCTATCGGTCTTTTCCCCATGCAGTCCCCATCGCACCTGAGCATAGTTGTCATTATGCAGTTTGATGAGGAGCATTAAGATGTAAGGGGGCATCCCAAGACCATACAACACCCTCCAGAGTTCCTCCCTGGGAACCAGGTCAAAGGCAGTCTTCAGGTCTATAAAGGCCAAGTAAAGACTGCCTTTGCCCAGCTCCACCACCTTCCAATAAAGTAACAGGAGTCTAAAGACTTGCTCAATAGTTCCTGTACCTAAACGAAAACCAGCTTGCATATCAGACAATATATGGTTGTCATCCACCCACTGGAGAATCCTCCCTAAAATAGCTTTACCCGCCAATTTCTGGGTTGAATCAATGAGGCTTATTGGCCTATAATTCCCCGGTGAATCCCGACAACCCTTTTTAAAGATTGGGACTACCTCTGCCCCTTTCCAAGACTCAGGCACAGAACCTCCCTCAAGGATGGCATTGAGGAGGCCAGAGATCAACATCCCCCATTCGCCCGGGTAGGCTTGGAGAAGGTCCCCTGGCAGCCCATCTGGACCAGCTGCTTTCAGTGGAGTTAAAGATTTAATCAAATTCGTGACCTCCCGTACGGAAAAGAGGTCAGTGCCTCTGTCCACGGGTGAGGGGGGGAGGAAAAAAGGGTCATTAAGTGTGCCTTCTACGGCAGAATATAGGGCCTTAAAATGGTTAAACCACGCCTGGGCAGTGATAGTGCAGGTCCTCAAGGTGTCATCTGGGCGGTTTCTGCTACCCACCAGGTCCCAGAACCCTTTGGCATCTCTCCCTCGACTAGCGACCAGGAGGTCCTGCCAAAAGCTATCCTCCCATTCCTTTTTGGCATTTTTTAAACAGTGTGAGTAAAGCCTTCTGGCCTCCCTAATCCTGGTTTGTGATTTGGATTTAACCGCTTCGACAAGCAGTGTCTTTGCTTCCCTACAATTATGATTAAACCAGCCCTGTCTGGCCCGGGGACGTAATTTCTTCCCGTTGGTGCTGGCTGGAACAGTAAACAGGTTGGTTAACGCCTGGGTTAGATTACAAAACCTGTCGGAAACCCCCGCCCCCCCACCCTCAAGAGAATCAGAGATATCTAGGGCTGCCGCTAGAAGCTGCGTTATGGAGGATGTTATCTCGACTGAGAGCGACAGCCTTGCCCACTTTAGCCGTCGTCCACAGTTAGAGACAGATGACAGGTCCGAAACGATGGCACATGGGGTTCCATTCACTATACCTTCTAACCACCAAGGAGTCATGGCGAGAGAGAGCAGGTTGTGATCGCTCTCGATGGAGGGTATAATCTCCATGTCTTTGACCGAACTCCATAGGTTGACGTCAAGCAAGATATAATCGATTCTTGACGTATGGCCGGGCCTGTTGAATGTATGTGCGCCCTTTTTGTCCGAAATAGTCCTACCATTAAGGGCCCTCAGGCCAAACTCCATTGATAGGGAATTTACCTGGAGCACCACTTCCGTCCATCTTCTAGCACCACTTCCGTCCATATTCTAAACTATTTAAAAGTCAAACCGGAGGCCAAGGGCTAGTCCATAGTCAAAAAGTCTCAGAGGGTGTGAAGGGTAATCCCCCTTCAGCACTTGCCTGCACTCAATGCATACGGGGACACCTCCCCTGGAAGGGAGATCTTGGGGCATGCCAGGCACCAAGGGACAGGACTGGGGAATACTAGGTTGGGTTGTGGGAGTGTAGGGATCCGGAGGGGTGTGTGGGTCTACATCAGTGGATGGGCCAGATTGAGGAGGGGGGTCCACTGAAGTGGAAGGAGCAGATTGAGGAGGGGGGTCCATTGCAGTGGAGGGAGCAGATTGAGGAGGAGGTGGTCAATTGCAGTGGAGGGAGCCGATTGAGGCAGGGGCCACTGCAGTGGATGGGCCAGAATGAGGAGGGGGTCCACTGCAGTGGCAGTTTTAGACTGAGGGGGCAGCTGTAGGGAACAATTTGTGGGAGGGGGCAGGGGCTGAGCCTGACTTTCCGGGGGATGGTATATTTTTGGAGGGGCAAACCAGTGATGGCTATGGATTTGGGATCTTTGGGAGGGGGTGCCTTGGAGTGGACTGGGCACTTTTGGACAGGGGAAGTATTGGTCGGTAGTGGGGTTTTATATTTTGGAGAATGGCTGGATATTCAGGTGGGGGTTGTCAGTCTGTTCCTCTTTGGGGAGTGTGTGGTGGGGCCAGGTTTGGATGTTAGGTCGGGGTGGTTTCCTCTTCCCCTTGGGAGGGGGGACAGATGGGTCTTTGGAGAAGAGACCAAGGTCGCAGAGGAAAAGCTTCTGGGCAGAGGGGGGTGCAGGAGATTCAAGGGTAAGGGTTGTGAAGGCAGACGGATCTGAGGTATGCGGAGAGCCTGTGGATGCATGTTTGTGTTTGTGTTGTCCAGGCCTCTCCCTGGTGTGCATGTGTGTTTGGAGTTGTGTGTCTGTGATTGTGTGCCGCATGTGGATGTTGATGTGTGTGCACATGCATGTTTGCATGTGCTTGGGTCAGGTAGGGTAGTTGGGACTGTGGATGGGGAAGAGAAAGGAGGGGGTGAGGGACTGCTGGATCAGGGGCACTACTGCCATCAGTGTGGAGGCCAGTGCCTGGTTTGACCTCTGTAGGTCAGACATTTCTGAGTGGATGCCCACCATGTATGACACCAATTGTGTCAGAAGACTGGTATGTGCATTGAGGACATTCAGCATGGATGTATGCCGTACAAGGATCTGCTTCAGTAAATCCATGGCCTCCCACAGAGGCCAGCAGGGAAGACTGGTGCAGGGGGTGCAGTGCCTGGGACAAAGGATATATGCTCCCCTGCATGAGAGCAGCCATGGACACTGGGCATGGGAGCAGCTGGGAGAGTGTAGATGGGGTGGTGGTGGTGGCAGACTCAGATATAACTTGAACCAATCCTGGCTCACCCTCCACCACGAGGGAGTCATTACTGGAGTTGTCATCTTCGGAATCTCCGTCAGATGGGGATGTGGAGCTTCCCTCAGGGTGGCTCCCCTCGCCTTCCGTGCCACTGGGTCCCTCCTCCTCAGCACTGGACCCAGTCTGGTGTGCTGCTTCCTCTTGGTATGTGGCACTGCCTCCTCCGATATCTGGTGCTGATGCTGTGAACAAGAATGCCAGAGAGATTCACATGAGTCATCCGCATGGACTTGACACATGGATATCATCACATATCATCACAGACCAAGCATATACATCATGTTGACTGCAGCTTTCTATTCATTACATGCATGTGTATATGGCACTTGCCAGTTGGCCAATTAACCATGGGCTTCTAACACATGATGTCATGTGCAACATTGTTCAGATCGATGTCCAAGCCCACAACCATATTCTCAAATCCTACACTATATGGCATGTGGTCTGATTTGTAATGCTCCTGATTGTCTTGTGTCATGACATACCTGACTCATCTCCTGCAAGGGAGTCTTGAACTGACAGAGCAAATTGGATGCACACATCAGAAATGTGACATGGTAAACATTCTTACATACCCAATCATCAAATTTTGACTCCATGGCTATGGCCTAACTGGGAAAATGATCAGCCTGCATTACAACAGGCTTCCATAATCAGTGAATGACTCCATTCACACAGATAAGGTTATTTGTCCACTGTGTTTGGTCCTCTGCTGTCAGGTCACACATCTGATTCTCTTTTTGAAAACCACAAGGTGTTAGGCCTAGTTAGGGTGAGAGTATCTTGGCCCGCTGTCTTATGTCGAAATGTTACAAAATTGAACAACGTCTAACACAATTTTAAGACCAATTACTGCATCATTACAATGCTTCATGTGGTACATTATGACACAGACCTGTCTGGGGGAAACATCTGTATATAGCAGTAGTACAGAATGTCAACATCACTTGATTCCAGTCACCACTATGTCCCAATCCTGTCCAGACTACTTCAGTCCACATCTTTGGTTGCCAAATCTGCATGTCCCTTACATGGTACACACAATTTGCATACTTTGAAAAATGGACATTGCTCTTGTTCACCATCAGGGTTTGTGAACTCACAAACAAAATTGGGTGCAGAGTTGACATCTATCATGATGAAAGTAATGCAGCATGCACAAGGATGACCAAGCTAAAAGTAGGCAGTCAAGAGTCGTTGCACACAAGTGAACACTTGTGTTTGCAACACATTAACAAAACATTTAAAGTATAGCCTTGTTTCCAACAGTGATCATCAGTGTCTAACAGAGATTGTCACATGTAGTCACTGTGACAGAGTGTGACACATGCAAATTTTGCATTTTGAAGTGGAAAAAGGAATGACACACAGTTGCCCAGAATATGCATACCTCCCCTTGGCCCATGAGATACATGTGATTACGCTGAGCGGTACAACTGTGACAGAAATTTGCTTGAATGTCGAAGGTTTACTCTACAAGGCATCCACATTAGTGTAACCGGCAGCCAGGATGTATAGCATCTTCATCCCACACCTGTGTGCTTCACTTGCAACATACTGCACACATATATTTGAGTACAGATCATACATTAGTCCCTATGCTGACACATATCAGCCGATAATGCATATGTAAAATATAGTAGCAGCCTTTATAATGCGCCTGAAAGGGAAAACAATTCTCTTTGAAAAAATTGATACAAAGTTCTTATTGCTTTGTGCTGTTTCTTTTTATCTGAATTACTTCATTCATAGATAATCACAGTAGATAAAAGCTATCAACATATAGTAAATACGTGGATAAGGGTGATCTTTTGGCATAAGTGCTTAGCGCTATACAGGTGTACAATATATACAAGGTGGTTGCGGTTTTTATATACAAGTGAGGGATAGGCCAGATATTGCTTGTGCACCAAAGACTACTTTCTTTCTTTGAATGGAGACTTGGTTGGACTGGGCCTTAGGTAAGCGTCAACGTTTCGACCCTGGATGTGCCCCAGTAGGTGGTCACATTGGGTCTTCTTTAGGACAAAGTGTCTGGGGGGGAGGGCCGCGTCTGCCAACGGACGTGCGCAGCACTACTGAGGTAGTGCTCACGACGGCCGTTGGCCGACAGCAGCAGACAACGGGTTATTATCCTGATCCATTTCTAGATGAGCATTTACATTTTGCACATTTTGTTTAACTGGTGAGATACAAGTAGAAATACATGGGCAACAGAGCATTGGGTCACATTAAATACAAAGGCAGCGCAAAAAAAGGATTGCAACAACTATATCTAGAGCTGATAATAGCTTTCAGCCCCAAACGGAAAACCGTGTTCAAAATCAACCAGTCCAACTCCATGTCACTGATTTCCTTTGTGTTGGGGGACCTGGAGGACCAAACGGGGCCATGGGAATTAGGATTAGCAGCCGCAATGGGCTGATCCTCTTCAAAAATGGGACGACCAAAGGGGTACATTGCTAAAATGTACTTGAAGAATAGAAGCCGCTGTACAACCAGCCAGAGGGGAGTCTTCTCCCTGTGTCCATCTGAGCCCCACAGGCAGGCTCTTATTGTTCACTTCTCCCACCTTGGAGCTGCACAACTTGCAACTCAGGAAAAACAATCACAGCCAAGGTTGCAGAAGAAAGCAGGATCCTGTCCAGTGACTCAGGCAGTGCACCAGTATTCTTCACTTTAATCTAACAGGCATCAAAGGCACAGCGCCTGTACCCTGAACTCAAGTCCTTCCCTAACTCCTCTGTTGCTCCGCTGGCGCACTGCTCTTTTGTCGGGCCACAGATTGTACCTAGTATGCCCAGACACTTTTTAATCAACAAACAGAGGTGCAGACTTGCAATCACTTGGGGACCAGGACTCAGAGGCCTAATGCTGGAGTATTTGAAGCAACCCTTGTTTCAAAGGGGGTCACCTCAAGCAAAGCCTCCTTGCCGTCCTTGTTGGTCTGTGACTCTCTCAGCTGGGCATCAAAAACTGGATCAACGCAAAGAATTCTCCATCCTGATTTGTGACCCCGTCTTTCGTCTAAGACAGTGGTAGGGGCACACACTTTACGTTGTTTTTATGGGCCCAGTGCCTCTGGCCTTCTACCTTCACTGCGGTCCTAGTTGCCAGCAATGCTGTGCTGGTTCCCTTTACCTCGGCTCCAAGCTGGATCGGCGCTGACTCCCCAGGCTGGATCTGATGTCCGGGCCCCTCTAGCAATGGTTGTAGGGCAGCGGATATCTATTGGTGATCACAACAACAGATCTTTAGACAAGGCATACAAATAATCTAGCAACAGAAAGGATACTCTATTTCAGAAAATGTCTTTAGTTTCGGGGCGCCCCATACATTAGCAGGTCACCCAAGAACTATACCCTGGGCAAAGCACTACGCACTACGCGAACTGCACGTAGCACAGTGCAAACATGCGTAGCGTAGCATAGTGCAGCGGTCATTTTTTGCTTGCTTGCGGTCCTCAACGTCAAGTTGGCGACTGCGAGCAAGCAAAATGACGTCCTCGTGAGTAACTCTGGGCGAAGCACTACGCTATGCTCGCGGAGTTTGCGAAGTTTGCGCAACTTCGCACTACGCGAGCTGCACGTGGCACAGTGCGAACATGCGTAGTGCAGCATAGCGTAGTGCAGCGATCATTTTTTGCTTGTTTGCGGTCCTGAACGTCATGTTTGCGACCCCGAGCAAGCAAAATGACATCCCGGCGGGATTCTCAATGCGGGGAGGTCAGGTTTCTCATTGTGAGTGGTTGCGCATGCTCGCGACCGCTCTCAATGAGAAACTACCTGTTCGCGTTGAGAAAGCTGCCGCTCGAGTAATAATCTACTCGAGCAGCAGAAAACTACAGCTTGCACTGTGCAAGATGCCGTTTTCAATGCTTGCACAGTGCCAGGTGCTTGTCCGCACTGTGCAATCATTGAAAACGCATCTTGCACAGTACGAACATGCTACTATGCAGCTCGCGTATTGCTACATGAAGTTCGTGTAGTGCAAAGTGCACTTTGCGTAGCTTCGCGTAGCGCTACTTCGCAAACTACGCCCACCCCTACAGTTGTGAGACTTTTTCCTTGTTCGCAATCAGCAACATCAAGTTGCCGATCGCGAGCATGGAAAAAAAAACTCCCGTGAGATTCTCAACGCGGGGAGGTAAGGTTTCTCATTGCGAGTAGTCGCGCATGCTCGCGACCGCTCGCGGTGAGAAACTACCAATCGGCATTGAGAAAGCTGCAGCTCGAGTGAAAATCTACTCGAGCGGCAGAAAAGAACAGCTCGCACTGTGCAAGATGCTGTTTTCAATGATTGCACAGTGCTGAAAGCTTGTCCGCACTGTGCAATCATTGAAAAAGACATCTTGCACAGTGCGAACATATTACTACGCAGTTTGCATAGTGCTACACGTAGCTCGCGTAGTGCGAAGGGCACTTCGCGTAGCTACGCGTAGCGCTACTTCGCAAACTACGCCCACCCCTACCAAGAACCACTTCATCTATCTGAGAGTAGAAACAAAACCACGGACCTATTAGCGAGTATAAAAGGACCTTTTGGTGAACTGACAAGAGTAAAATGTTTACACAATTTGAATTGTTTCTCCCAATCCCAAGCAGTTTACCAAATTCTGAGGGAAAAAGAAAAACAATACGGACATACTCTGAATCCTTATATTTGTGTATTTATGTATCATTCATCGAAAGAACCTCAAGAAAGGGCATTTTTTGGGAACAAGCATTCTTTTGTGCTTCTTATCTTAACAAGCATGTGTTTCATAGGTCACAGCCTTTAACTACTTGTACAGGACTGCAGACACTTCTAACATTATTTTTCTTACATAAAAACACCTACACTTTACACTTAGGATCATGCTCTCATGTTATAGGCATGGCGGGAAAATCTAAAAACTGCTAATTTAACAGGGAGCCTTATGCCATAAATAACTAACAAGACCTCAACATAGTGGATGCATGAATTTCTCCAGCAGAACCTGTTGTGGCAAAACAAACTCCGTTAATATGAAGTGTGGAAAGCAGGGGTGCCAATATACACCCCTGACGGACGCCCCTTCCTGATATAAAAGACCTTGTGCATTTGCCGACTTTGGAAATCCTAACTGATGCTAACAGGTTCCGATGAAGATTAGCCAAAAAATAAACTAGACACGGGTCAATACCCATTTCCAACAAGATACTCCACAGCTTCGACCTGTTAACCAGGTCGAACGCTGAAAATAAATCCATAAAAGCCATCTGCAGGGAACCTTCTTTAGCCATAGTGTATTTGCTTATTAATAAGTATAAATTAAGACACTGGTCCATAGTACTTCTGTCTTATCTAAAACCGTACTGTAGATGACACTCAATTGATATTCTCCCTGGAGGGGAAACAAGCGGTATCTATGGATACATTTCAGGAGTGCATGTGTCAAACTGTGGGTTGGCTTAGGAAAAACTCCCTACAGTTTTAATGGGGGAAAAATAGCGGTGGTGTACTGTCCGGCCACCAGATTGTCCCGACACCTGCTGACAGAGTTCAAGCTCACTTCCGAGGATGAATCTCTGGTCCCGGCCCAAGTGTGCGCAACCTGGGAGTTATGGTAGATGAAAAACTCCAAATGGACTTACAAGATAACAAAACTGCCAGAGTGTGCCTTTCTTTGCTACGAGTATTACGAAAGATCCTTTCCCTACTCCCTGAAGATACCCTACCACTAGTAGTGAGAAGTATAATATTGAGCAGGTTGGACAACTGCAAATCCCTGTATCTGGGAGCACCAAAATATATTGTGCAGGGGTTGCAGAGAATACAGGCGATGGCAGCAAAGTTGGCGCTAAATAGACAACGGAGGTCTTCTACGACATTGGCGTTAAGAGATCTTCATTGGCTGCCCATTGGGGAGAGAATTTGTTTTAAATCTCTCTGCATTGTATATAGGGCAGTACATGGCCAGGATCCCATCCCCTGCAAGAAATGTTCGTCTGGTATAACCCAAGGAGGCAGCTCCGCTTGTCAAATACTAATCTGATCACAACTACCAGATTTAAGAGATCCCGGAAGGGGGGTAGAGCTCTGGGAGTGATTGCCTCACGCATCTGGAATGAGCTGCCTCTGACTCTTAGACAAGAGAGCTCATTGATTGGTTTTAGGAAGAGTCTGAAAACCTGGGTTTTCCCAAGGAATGCTTCCTAATTTCCTCTCTACTGACAACTGATCCTGCTTTTGGATGTCTATTCTCTGATCCAAGCACCAGGATACCCGTAGGGTGGCAGTTTTGTGCTATATACATTTTTATTCTTTTCCATTCCATTACATATAATCTTATTATCTTTAGCCCAATCAGTAACTTTAGCTAAGATCACTTTACCTAGTATTTTAACCGCCAAATCAATCAGGGATATCGGTCTATAACACCGCAGGTCCCCTCCCTGGCCCTTTTTTAGAAAACTGGAATAATAATCACCTGGCACCAGGATACAGGAAACCCTTGCGTTCCAAGAGGCATTAAAAACATTAACTAATATTTTTGCCCAGAATTTAGGATTTCTTTCGATATGCAGGGACACAGTCTGGGCCAGGTGTTGTATTACTGAAGGTCTCCTTTATTGCTCTCTCAATATCCTCCTCGTTAAAGACAAATGGTACTATGTCCTGCTGAGGTAATGACCTGGAGGTGGAATCCAGACCAGAGAACAAGGGGGTGTAAACAATAGCCCAAAATCTTGAGCTATCCTTTAAAACCTCAACAGATAAAAGAGCATTCCAAGCTTCTCCCTTAATCTCTGATGTTCGCATATAAACTGCTATCTTATACTGCTTCCGTAATCTCGCTATCAATACCCAATCTCTAGGTAAGCTTTTCAAAGCTAAAACTAGGGAAGGGTGGGCTCATAAGTAATTTTCATCAAACCAACCTTTTTTCCTCGAGTAATTCTGGATTTGGTATTAATGGTCAGATCGGCTGATATCTGTCTACAAATGCCATCAAAGGCTCTGAGAACCACATCCTTAGGGTTTGAAGAATCAACGCATATTACGATATTCCCTTTAGCTTTCGAACAAAAGTCCGTAAAAAAAGAATCGGGCATCACTTTGGACCACTTAAGCCTCCTCCCCTGGTCACAAGTTACCACACAGTTAGCTCCCAAATTCTTTCCTCCTATTCCCAAAAGACCACACGTTTATCCAGTTCTAGTATTACAGGGTTGTGGTCACTAAAAGGAGACAGCCTAGCATTATAAAATATTACCTTATCTAGCAACAGGGTAGACAGGAATATGTAATCAATAATAGTATCTCTAGCCTTAGATTTAAACATAGAGCATCGATCAGATTGATTAAAAAAGCCAGGTTTGTAAAGATCAGCTTCAGTCAAAAGGGCCTCTAATACCTCCCCCTGAGGTGAATGCTCAAAATGAGGAATCTTCGAATGACTGCGCCCTAAATGATCATCAACAAAACAATGCAAATCACATAGATGTATATTAAAATCGCCTATGAGTAGTATACAATAGGAGGTAGATTGCTTTGACCTATATTCTTCTAAAAACAGTTTTAAATAACACAAGTGTTGATTCGTAAAATCGCATTCCCCAGAATTATGGAAATTTACAAGTAGTATTTTGGGGTGACTGGAGGTGTTTACTTCCACTATCAGACAATTAGGAAAATCTGCTGCTATCCTTTTTGAGGACCCCATTACCTTAAGGGAAAGAAGAAGCACTAGACCGCCTTTTGCTCTACCTGCCGGAGCAGAGCAAGCAGGTAGGAAATAGGATCTAAACCCATCCAACCAAAAGGTATCCACCCTATCCCATGTTTCCTGGAGAGCAATTATATTGAATGACTTTATGATGTTCAACCACTTTGGGTCATCTCTTTTAGATCTAAGACCCACAATATTCCAGCTGATAATTCTACAATTGAGGGGGATTTCTGCTCCTGTATTACCTATGACATGACCGTTAGAGCATGGTTAAAGTATACAATCCTCCTTCCCCGCCAGTGGAAGAAATCTATTTGAGAGAGGTAAGCCTCCCTCATCAGGCCTGATTTTTGTTTTCAGTCCTGTGAAATGCGCATTCTAGCACCTAAAGATCTTGCTCAAAATTCTAGTTTTCTGAATGCCATAGTGCGCCCGGAATTCTTTTGCATAAAAGATTGCATAAAGGCTTGCAATGTAATTTACATGTTTGTACAGCTACTCTTTGCATAACTTGTAAGTTCATTTCAGAATGCAGTCAGTAGGCCATACTAGGAATCATATTTTAAGTTTGTCCCTAAGATTCAGTAAAATTGTCATTGCTAGAAAAACTAATATTGACTTTTTTAATTTGGTGCAACAACATATTTCAACTAGTTGGAGTGTAGCTTGTGAGCCATGCGTTATTTACTCAGCTGTGTTTCACAACCAGCAGGCGTCAACTTTTACGCTTTGTCATGAGAAAAACCCTTTGCTGTATTCTAATGTCCTCAAAAAGTTTGCAAACCATTGATTACCTCCGTCTGTTCTGACAGACAGCCTCCTTCAGACAGACAGCTTTGAACAGCTGTTTAAAAGGTCTCTTTCTAGCGCCAAGAATTGAGCGCAGTTCAGTCTATTTAAAACCCAGGCATTCCTAGCCAGTCAAAATCTATCGTTTTGCAATGCCATACAAGAGACGCTTTTATTTTAGCAGCAATTAATTACTCAGATAATCCGAGTGCCTTTTAACATTTAATATAACGTGTCTAAGCATAATGCTGTAACATTTTGAATTGAGTCCTAGTTGTGTAAAGCACACAAACTCGTTTTTTTTTTCACTTTCTATGAATCCTATTTTTTCGCTATTTGATTATTAATTCTATTTTTTTTTTTTACCATTGTGCCAATATTAACACATCTATACTTTGTTACTACTTTACTTTTAATTGTAGCGTGCAGCAATTTCGCATATGTTATACAATTTATTCTTTGAATTTTAAAGTACAATTCTTACAATTACATCTGCGGAACACAACAGCAAACCAAATTGAGCTCATTCCAGATATTTTCAAGACGGGGGCCACACACTCAGAACACACAACACTGCTTGCTAAGTCAAGCCATTCTTATACAAAAAAACACAGTCACTACTTACTCAAACAAGTATTTCACAAGCATCACCACCAGTGGCTGTCCACAAACCACATAGATACTCAAACAAAACAATCAACCCAGAAATCAACACTTAGGACAAAAGCAAGGGACAGCCCACAGACTGTACTCAAATCAAACCTTTTTTAAATACCAATTGTGAATCATATTTACGAACAAAAGGACTCTCAAAAAATAGTACAGAGACTACACCAAGACAAGTAGACATCCAAAAGACTGTGCATGTTCAAAAAGACAGGCTCTAGCCCCAGACCTTTTCCAAAATCCACCAAATTACCCACTGAGCTGATGGAACACTCAAAAGCACTCCATATCACCATTTACAAATTTTACTAAGTGCGCAGATCAGGATCATTTTTTATTTATATTTGTTCCACAGTGTACTATACATTATGGTAGAAATACCATATTTAATGTACATAAACCTATTAGGTATCCCCTCTTAGGGGAGTCAGCTGAGTACTTTCTAAATCAATATTGGTACCTCCAAGACAGCAGCACTTTCTACAAAGTGTGCTAGGAGCAGGCATGCCTAAAATATTACAATGCGAAGTAATATTATAATCAAATCGTATTTATCCTGAGAATTAACCAAAAGAAGAGAAAAATCTCCTCATTACCTGCCTTTGTTTGCTGCAGCAAACAAACAAACAAACCAAATTATTGGCTAAGATATACAAAAGTGTTGCATCGCGACCTTACTAATCAAAAGTCTCCAGCTTCCAACTGCCAAGTTCTGAATCGACCTAATGGTCACTTTGAGACGAATGGCAAAGGGATCTCAGTCAGGGACCGGTCACCACCTGGAGGGTCAAATCAGGAAAATCAGAAAAGCACTTTGGTCTGCAAAGACAAGGGTCTCTTTGTGCAGCGTACATCCTCAGCGAGATTCCAAACCTCCGTCGAGACCACTCTTTTGGGCGACAGCGTCTCCTGATGAGTCCCACATTGGATGCCAATTTGTAGGGGTGAGCCTTTCTGAGGCTCACCGGTGCAGGCTTTCGCCCTTCTTTGCACACTGGTCCTTTCTTTAGACTGCCAAAATAGAGATTGGCACGGAAGTTGTAATATCAAAGCAAATAGATGTGGTAACCTCTCATGAGGGAGACTACGTCAATATGGTACCCTCAGGCCACTGTATGAGGTAGTCGAAGGAGTACAGGAACCATGGGCCTTTCATGGCCATTTTATAGCTGAGTAAGCATGAAGACTCAAAAAAAGGCAGCATATTTGCTTTAAAAAACATGTGTGCTAATAAATGTGTGACAAAGGCATATGATGTATTTACCTGCATTGTACCGTCGTACGACCATGCCAGTGATGATGAGGGAGATTTGCGACAACAACTTCTCCGCAATTCCTTCACATAAATGTGAGTATTGATTGAGAGGAGTCAGCCCATAAATGTTTGTTTGTGAGTTGATGTTGTACTATGTATGCATGCTGCTAAGTGTCTGTTATTCTTCAATGGTTTTGGAAAGAATTTCCTAATCCAACATTGCCTATGACAAGGCTAATACTACACTCAGTAATAGCTTATTTTGACACTGACATTGGCATGCTTTAGCTGCAACAGTTTGCAACAATATTCTAAATTTTTACCGAGTTCCTGACTCTATTATGTTTTTCCTCATCCATGGATCATTCACCTTGTGAACTACAGAGTCATGACCACACCAGAGCCATGGTTCTGTGTCATACTCCAACAGTGAACAGCAGTGGCCATCCCTGGTCCATGACATCTTTTGAACATATAGTCATTTTTTGGGACTTGTGAGACTGTGTGATGTGATTGCAGTTTGTGTCAAGGTGCAAGGTTATCTCATTTTAATAACATTGTGCTACACGTTGCTGTGTGGCCATCCCTGGTCCATGACATCTTTTGAACAGATGGTCATTTTTGGGGACTTGTGAGACTGTGTGATGTGATTGCAGTTTGTGTCAAGGTGCAAGGTTATCTAATTTTAATAACATTGTGCTACACGTTGCCATGTGTGTTATCTGTTTGCAGACATCCACAAGTTATAGTGATGCAAAACATGTTGCATGGAGATACATTTTGGTTACAATGAATTTTATAGGTCTTGCGGATGCACTAACCCACATTAAAT
This sequence comes from Lissotriton helveticus, assembly GCF_964261635.1. Taxonomy (NCBI): domain Eukaryota; kingdom Metazoa; phylum Chordata; class Amphibia; order Caudata; family Salamandridae; genus Lissotriton; species Lissotriton helveticus. Next base: position 589,335,668 of record NC_136071.1, read on the forward strand.
TGGTATTGTGGAAATAACATGCATTTACACTACATTTGAGTATAAGAGTGAAGATTGCCTATGTGTATTACTAAACAGTAATCCGAGAGTGATGCTAAAATGGCCGCTAACCGAAATTCTTTAGTTCGCATGCATCTACTGCATCTACGTAGTATGACGTATCTATGCTTGGAGGGAACATTTCTGCACTTGCGCAGTAGCTAAAAAAATGGCCACTTGAAACTCACATGCTTGCCGCCAGCTTGCTGAAAACTAAACCCAGCTATTCTACTAATACTAATGCAGGAATAATAATAATAATTACATGGGATTAGAGTGGAGATAGGTGGTATACAGTGAGACCATTTATTTTTTATTTGAAAATGTGTCTTTGTGACTCTTTCAATATGGCTGGTTATGGGCCTAAAGTCCAGAACCACAGTCTATTCCTGAACCCAGACTGAAAGACGCAATGTCAACTTGAACATTAGCCAAAGCTGAAGGTTGTTACTTTCATGGGAACCAGAATGACAGTCCACTGAAATGGATGAGAACTACTGTTTTTTTTCTTCTGAGGTGTGACAATTACATTGTGAATATGGGTGAGAATAAAGACTTATGTATAAAACTTAAGGGGTGGGATTTTAAACCAAGAGATGAAAGACAATATTAGAAAATAAGCATGATGTGATGATCATCTCCCCTTGCTGTCTAATCAGAGTTAGACGTTTCATAAATTTGAAACATTAATGGGTGGTACTAGCATACAGAAAGGTATAATTGAGGTAGTTCTTTTTTAGTTAGTTTAGATCCAGACGGAAATGCTGAGGAGACCGGGATACTCTCGGAATGACGAGTGAAGCTGAAGAAGAATAGAATTGCTGAACCAATTTTCTTAAGCAAATCAATTTAGAAGAAGATCGTGGAAGAATCTCGAGGAGGAAGAGCGTGTCAGAGAGGGGTGCTGTGCAAGGGTTGGTGATAGAGGTCGCCTGTCCTGAAGTCTTTGTTCGCCAGAACTTTCCTGGGGGACCCTTTCTAATTCCTAGGCCTGGGAGTTGGTTTCCACACCAACCATGGTAAATATAACTATATCTGTATATGTGCTTCTGTACTTTTCTCTCTAACCTCTCCCTTTTCATGCAGCATCATTGCATAGTAGAAATGAAATGCATCTTGATTGATTATTTGAATCTTCCTTCCGTGAGAGACAGAGTTTGTTTTGTACTGTGTAAGTGGTTCACATGAATTTAATCTGAGATAAAACTTTAAAAGACATCCCGACTCCGTGATCATTTCTAAAAGTAAGCAAATTTAAATCTTATGTCATTTCACCATCAACTAGTTCCAACTAATGGTCAATTGACCAGAGGAAAGAACTTTTGATCAGTGAAAGATTAGTTAAGGATCAAATATAACTAATCTAAAGAATTACAAAAACAGGAACCCAGCGGTTATTGCCAGTATGTTGTGAATGAATTTATGAGCCCAGGTGAGTATGTGGTGTTAGATTACCTGTTGTTGGTAAACTGCTGGATCAGTTTTCTGGTAGCAGAGCTATGGTTATTATTGACTAGCCTGGTGATAAGTATTGAATTTTGAATATTTGTGTCATGGTTTGTTTTATGTTGTCCAGAAGATCCCGTGAAAATTGAATAGCGGGTGGTGATAGAAGCCACACTGCAGTGAGGTTACTCGTCCGTTGGAATAACACTGAGAAGCTAGGTAGGGCTGGCAATGTTGAATTAGGGACTATTTCGTGTGAAAATAAGAGTGATTGGTAGTAAAGAGTTCACTGGTGAAACTTTGGTCTTATATCACCTAGTAAGGGTAATACCGAAGGAGTAGCAGGTTCTTTGGAGTATGATTAAAGAGTAAACGGAAGGTTTTACTCGCAGTGTATGAAAAGTAGTAAGCAGAAAGTTTTACTTGCACTGAAATGAAGTCATCTATCCTTGATTTAATGGAACAGACAGAGTAGCGAATGTCTTTATGTTGTGTCAAATGATTGTTTTGAAAGAAAAGTATAGAAAAGAAGTTTACTTATTACCTTGTAAAAAGAGGGTCAGTTGCCGGAGTCGCACTGACGTCACAGTGAGCCGCACTGGTATTGGTAGAAATAGCGGTGTGTGTGACAAACGCAGATTGTAAAGGAGGGGTCAGTAGTGAGGAGTGATACTGATGTCACAGTGGGCCACCCTGGGATTGATCAGAACACAAGTGCGAGCCTGATTCTAATTGGTTAAGCCAAATAACAGCTGCGCTAGTAATGGACAGAGGAAGATTTGTATGTGGAATTCTGATTTGGCTATTGTGGTGGATTGCCCAAATAGAAGATTTCAAGGGTTTGCAGAATACGAATTTCTCCATAGTCCTTTACCAAAAATGAACTGAGAAAGGAGGAAAAAGTCATTTATACAGAAAATTAAGAATTTCTTCAAGTAAGATAAACCCGTTTTGACTAGGGAAGGAATTCCTATTCCGCCACCTAAAACACCTGCTTCATTTATGATGATGGAGAGAGGTTATCATACCTGTGTATGGATGTAGAATTGGACGGACTATACAAAGGATGATGGTGTTTTAGCTTTCCTGGGACATGGTACCTTTAATGGAAGAATTTTAGAGAATTTGAGGAAGCAAATGTATAAGTTAGAACCAATACCTAGATTAACGCAGTATGAGGCATTAGAAGAATGGGGGACTGGGTCATTTGAGAGAGAAAAAGGTTGAAGAGTAAAATGTTCAGGTTTCTATACTAGAGGTATGAATGAGACGCGTGAAGAACAGATGAAACAGTGGAGAAGGGTAATAGTGTCAGAAGGCTTATATCCAGTATTAATGGCAGATGAGCAGACAGGGAGTAGGTGTAAAGACAAATTGAAATATTTGAATATGACAGGATATGGTGAATCTGAAGATGAGTTATTAGAAGGCATTTTGAATAAAAACCCTCCATCGTATCAAGAGGGATCAAGCAAAGTTATCCCAAGTGCCCCAGTATTAGGGACTCCATTGATTCCACAAGTTATACATGACTCAACAGTTAATAGAGTACTTTATGATAAAAAAGAAGCCTTGAATAAAAATAGAAAAGAATTCATACACAAAATAACCCAATTAAATGTGAATCCTAAAGCATTGATAATGCCTGTAACTACAGGTCTGGTTGTTCCTTTGTATGGAGATAAAGTTATTTGTCCAAAGCCACCAGTCACAGTAATGCCTATAAATTATCCCAGAAAAGAAATAATAATAACTGATGACCAAGTCAGTGAGCGTGAATTAATAATTTCATTAATGGATCTACCGATAAGAGACCATATAAGTGAAACCCCACAGAGAGTTATACCTAGCAGTTTAAAGGAAGGAAAGACAGTGGCATCCTCAGGGATCAGGAGTGCCACATCAGTAACACCAGAAGATTTAGAAAGATGGGCACAAGAGATTGAAAAACAGATCTCACCTCTTAAAATATTAGATATTTACAAGTTAAAAGTAGAAATGGAAGAATTGATTGCTGTAAATGTGCAAATAGATAGACTGAACACTTATATGAAGAAGAATTGTTATTTGTATGCAGCAGTATAACAGGAAATGCGAGAATATTTTATCTGTTTGATGTTTTCCCTCTGAGGCGGAAGCCGGAGGTTTGCTTTGCTCACTTGCACTTTGTGGCACAAAAACGATTGTAAACGATTGAATTGCTAATCTGTTTATTTTAAAAACTGTAAAATATTTTAACCAGGTGCTATTTTAGATCTCCGCCCCCCCACCTCAAGGCGAGATTAATTCGCCGAGGCTTTTGCACGTTCTCTTCCCACAGCGCCGCTGTACTCAGGCGCTGGGAAGCTTTCAGCATTACTTTGGGCGCCATCTTTAATTGGGAAGGCTGGCCGGTTTGCTCTGCGCCCCTCCCGCCCTCCCAGGGTATTTAAAGGCGTTACCCTCAGTCCCCAGCATCTGTTTGATGTTTTCCCTCTGAGGCGGAAGCCGGAGGTTTGCTTTGCTCACTTGCACTTTGTGGCACAAAAACGATTGTAAACGATTGAATTGCTAATCTGTTTATTTTAAAAACTGTAAAATATTTTAACCAGGTGCTATTTTAGATCTCCGCCCCCCCACCTCAAGGCGAGATTAATTCGCCGAGGCTTTTGCACGTTCTCTTCCCACAGCGCCGCTGTACTCAGGCACTGGGAAGCTTTCAGCATTACTTTGGGCGCCATCTTTAATTGGGAAGGCTGGCCGGTTTGCTCTGCGCCCCTCCCGCCCTCCCAGGGTATTTAAAGGCGTTACCCTCAATCCCCAGCATCTGTTTGATGTTTTCCCTCTGAGGCGGAAGCCGGAGGTTTGCTTTGCTCACTTGCACTTTGTGGCACAAAAACGATTGTAAACGATTGAATTGCTAATCTGTTTATTTCAAAAACTGTAAAATATTTTAACCAGGTGCTATTTTAGATCTCCGCCCCCCCACCTCAAGGCGAGATTAATTCGCCGAGGCTTTTGCACGTTCTCTTCCCACAGCGCCGCTGTACTCAGGCGCTGGGAAGCTTTCAGCATTACTTTGGGCGCCATCTTTAATTGGGAAGGCTGGCCGGTTTGCTCTGCGCCCCTCCCGCCCTCCCAGGGTATTTAAAGGCGTTACCCTCAATCCCCAGCATCTGTTTGATGTTTTCCCTCTGAGGCGGAAGCCGGAGGTTTGCTTTGCTCACTTGCACTTTGTGGCACAAAAACAATTGTAAACGATTGAATTGCTAATCTGTTTATTTTAAAAACTGTAAAATATTTTAACCAGGTGCTATTTTAGATCTCCGCCCCCCCACCTCAAGGCGAGATTAATTCGCCGAGGCTTTTGCACGTTCTCTTCCCACAGCGCCGCTGTACTCAGGCGCTGGGAAGCTTTCAGCATTACTTTGGGCGCCATCTTTAATTGGGAAGGCAGGCCGGTTTGCTCTGCGCCCCTCCCGCCCTCCCAGGGTATTTAAAGGCGTTACCCTCAATCCCCAGCATCTGTTTGATGTTTTCCCTCTGAGGCGGAAGCCGGTGGTTTGCTTTGCTCACTTGCACTTTGTGGCACAAAAACAATTGTAAACGATTGAATTGCTAATCTGTTTATTTTAAAAACTGTAAAATATTTTAACCAGGTGCTATTTTAGATCTCCGCCCCCCACCTCAAGGCGAGATTAATTCGCCGAGGCTTTTGCACGTTCTCTTCCCACAGCGCCGCTGTACTCAGGCGTTGGGAAGCTTTCAGCATTACTTTGGGCGCCATCTTTAATTGGGAAGGTACAAAAAATGTTGGTCAGGGTTTGAATAGTCAAAACATAGGTTAACTCATAAGAAATCTTCAAATTAATTTGTTGACTAAGACTTTTTCTTTACAGTACAAAAAGTGTTTATTCATACACATTCAGTGTTCAGTTAACATTATTATGAAAAAGTGTTTAAAAGGCAGAAAGTTAACATGGACCAATTACTTCATTGGTTGGTGTACATACTCAGGTGCATACATCTTATTTCATAAATACTGAACTTTCCCGAGCATTTGAATTATATTATCCACAATGTAACATTTCAATGCGCTCAAAGTGACAAGGAAAGGAGACAGTTTAGGTGGGATAGGTGTGATTGGAGAAAGGTGAGGACTGGGTAAAGGGTGTTGTGACCATACTACAATCCTGGTAATATTTAGTGGCTGACATTTGCGGCCCGGCAGCGCTGAGGAGTACACGCGCCCTAGAGGGGCTGTAAAGAAAGAACCTGTGTTCATGAATATTCTTCGTAATGAAGCATCTGTGAACAACCATGATGGATAAATTACCGTACATCGTGGACACTAGAAGCATTCCCAGTCAATAACAGCCAAATGGAACCAACGAAGGTCCAACCGTAAAGGCCATTGGATGGCCAACCACTAAGCGCTCCCACTTCCAAGAGTCCTGATGAAGACCCCAGCATGAGGCTTCGATCAACCCTTTACCAAGGGGTCGAAACGTAGACCGGATTGTACCTAATTTTCTTAGCACAGGAAATCACTGATGAAGTAATACGGACCTTGTGTTAAAGAACGTATTGGAACTAATGAACGAAATTAGTCTGTAGAGGCTGTACTAAATATTACCAGGATTGTAGTATGGTCACAACACCCTTTACCCAGTCCTCACCTTTCTCCAATCACACCTATCCCACCTAAACTGTCTCTTTCCTTGTCACTTTGAGCGCATTGAAATGTTACATTGTGGATAATATAATTCAAATGCTCGGGAAAGTTCAGTATTTATGAAATAAGATTTATGCACCTGAGTATGTACACCAACCAATGAAGTAATTGGTCCATGTTAACTTTCTGCCTTTTAAACACTTTTTCATAATAATGTTAACTGAACACTGAATGTGTATGAATAAACACTTTTTGTACTGTAAAGAAAAAGTCTTAGTCAACAAATTAATTTGAAGATTTCTTATGAGTTAACCTATGTTTTGACTATTCAAACCCTGACCAACATTTTTTGTACCTTCTATACTGACCCAGGTCAGAGGGTTTTTAGGGTTAACCCCATTAATAATTCCCTATCTTTAATTGGGAAGGCTGGCCGGTTTGCTCTGCGCCCCTCCCACCCTCCTCCCGCCCCGCCCAACTATGTATATTAACAACCGATTCGCTCGACCGCGCAGCGGGCGGGCTGTGGTATATAAATAAATAATACCGGATTTATTTTTTGAATGAATGAATGAATAACAGATAGCTCAATAAAATAAGAGTCAAGATTCGAGGTAGTAGGAGTTTCTGCAGGTTTATTACAGCATAAGGACAGGATCAGGACAACCTGCATAGGAACAGAGGTGACAGGGCCCAGCAGGACAACTGGGGCCCAGCAGCTGCCGGGGCTTGATCTGGGATGAGCGCGCTAACTTTTAATAACAATACATCAACTTATATACATAGCGCAAACACATAGTATTACATTGCAGTAGGCGTAGCAGTGGGTGGAGCAGAAGGCGTGACGCGTAGCAGTCGCGAGAGATAACAGTAAAAGTAGGTGTAACTGGGAGTATACATAGACATGTGATGCAAACGTAACAGAATATGTCATGAATGGGCGGAAACATAGGAGGGGGCTACCTAAGGAGCCGGGACCTCTAACCTAATGGTGCGCGAAAACTGGCAATGACGTATCACTAGGAGAAGCTGGGGGCTACGAACTCTGTGCTAGGAGCAGAGACTAAAGTCTGGAGGGTCGGAGCGACATGTACTTAAACCCTATCTGGTATCTGATGTTTAGGGAACATGTTGATATAAACTAGAAGTCATGAGGGGAAAAGCTAACTTGACTCTAAGACCGGACCATGCATTATTCTACATGTAGTGCGTGATGAAGAATACTAAATGACCATTAAATGCAGTATTCCTCTAACATGGAGACGAGAAGGCTAGACAATGACGGAAACTATTGATGCAGTTCAGTAGCTCAGGAATGCAGAGAAGGAGGACTGAACTGATAACTGGAACTATAACATACTTTTGGCAGACTCAGAGGCAGAGCCAGGCTGCACCGGGCACTGCGAGGCAGGAAGTAAGTGAAGGGTCGAGGATACAGGTGGGGGCTGTATCGCTCCTCAGCGAGGCTTTCAGGAGACAGGAGCTGAATCTGATGTCCGGGCCCTTTTGAGGCCTGGAAACGGGGACTTTACAATGGAATAACGTGCACACTGAGAAACGTGGCAACATAACTTTACATAGGCCTGATATTCGTAGTATTCACAAGGACTGGAAACTAGCATACTAGAGGTGGACACAACTGGAATTGCGTCATTAATCGGACATGGGGAATAACATATGCATATTGGTCATGCACACATAACATATGATGGATGAGGCGTAGGGACACAGAACATGGCAAAATTTACTTTTCCACATTCCCTCCTTGTCACTACGTTTCCATCAGGAAACATCAATTTTCATGATACCATCTATCATTTCATACAGTATCATTTGCTCGTCTCGAATTGTCTTGGAACGGGATTTAGAACGGGGCTTGGGACTAGGAATACAAGAGGTAGCACACATGCTGCAAATCGCAGGGCCACATTGTATACAGAGGCAGCAGCTAAATATGATCGCTACTGCAATACCTAGAAAGGACAGGACTTTCCATCCCCAGGCGGAAATTATATTCCAGAACCAACCGGACCATGTCCAGGTGCCTGGATCTTGGTGTAACAGATGGGCAATTTTATGGAGTCTGGTTATAGCTGAATAAACAGACGGCGCGTTATTTGGAATGAAAATGCAGCAACTAGATCCGATGACTCTACAGGCCCCGCCCCTATCGGCCAGTATGACGTCAAGGACGAGACGATTTTGCAAAACGACAAATCTCATAGCAGATTGTTCTTCGGTTAAGTTACCTAGAGCAGAGGCAGTCTCATTTACTACAGCTTCAAGGGTTCTTGTTAACCTACGGATCAGTTTACTATTCTGGACAGGTCCTACAAAGAAGAAGAAACCTTTATTGAAATCTGTATACTGTTCTAGAGTAGTTTCAGTATAATCGACAATTGGGGACTCCCTTCTATGTCTAATGTGTACTAGATGTGTGTTTCTGTGATAATCAGATGGGGCTAGGAAAACAGGTGGCAGTAGGAAGGCAATGTAACAGGTTCCCTCCCAATCGAGGGGCAGACGGACATATGCAGTTTGACCACAAATAAAATAAGAATGACGTGAAGCTTTGAAAACAGATTTCCCACTGTCACTATACTTGACAACAGTAGTACATTCACTATGACCTACATGTACGGAACCATAACTACGGACACATAATTCGCCTTTGACAGGTAGTACTGAAATAGCAGGTAAGTCTGGAGTAGTATCAGACTGAACATTCAGGACCATGAAATTCGACGAATAATTACCTAAATTATAAACTTCATTTTCTAGATCTAAACCTGTTCTGTGGGGGAAACCTTGCTTGTCTGGAAAACATGTACTGTTAAGAAAAGACATATCTGTTGAGGATAACGTTAACGTGGACCATGCTCCACACGAACCATTATGTGAGAATGGATAAGGAAAGAGTGGCAGAACTCCCTTCGGTGTCTGGAAAGGGGGGAGTCGACCACACACCCAACAATTAGTGGCATTGCTGGTCTGGTGTGAATAATGTAACATACGGATAAATGTGTTGTTACGCATAGCGAGGCGGTATGAATATTCGTGGGGAGGCAGATCACTAAACGTGTGCTCTACTGTAGCATTAGCAGACATATTTACATGAGGAACTGGACAATACAGATAGAATGCATAGCTGGTGCAGGAAATCAAAATGCTGATGAATAATATGAAACTCAGAAAAACGATACATCTGATTGAACTTTGACTGACTCTCTCACTGTGGGGGTCTATTTTATACATGTCAGAAACAGTCTAACCGTTTCACCTAGGGGAGGACTTATACAATCAAACTGACTGACTTATTTTACTAGACCTGAGCTTTAACTTATACTCCTGTTGCGGAGTTTTCTCTAACAAGGGAGGGGTTGTAATAATGTCTTGTGCGGGACAGTCCTTAAGAGCAATATTCGGGCAATGTTTCAAATCCTGGGAAATGTTTTTAGAAACGGATTTCAGTCCTTTAAAAAGTTTAACATGAGACAGGTGGATCCATCCTTTTCTGCCTTCCAACTTGACGGCAGTACGGGTGGTCAAGAGGACCTGACGTGGCTCCTTCCAACGTGGTTCCAGCGGACTTGATCTGTCAAAATTTCTGATCATCACCAAGGAGCCTGGAACGATCTCATGCGGTGCCACCTCGGTATTGTCTGGAAATGCGGCAGCAACCTGTGAACGACATGAGTTGAGGGCAGACATCAAGGAAGCTAGGTAATCTGTCAGCATATTACATGAAACATCGGTAATACTTCGGGGTCTAGGAGTACCCCACATATTAGGGGGGCGGCCGAATACGACCTCATACGGGGACAGACCTGATCTGGAATGTGCGACCATGCGCATATAAAACAAGGCGACTGGCAGAGCTACTAGCCAGTCCACACCTTTTTCTTTACAGACTTTAGCAATACGGATTTTCAGAGTCTGATTATGTCTCTCGACCAGACCGGCTGCTTCAGGATGGCGTACACAATGGAACTTCCACTGGTACCCTAACAAAAGGGAAACGTGCTTCATTAACTCTGAGGAGAATGGCTGACCGTTATCAGAATATACGACTCTAGGGAGTCCATATCTAGGGAAAAACTCACGAACCAACTGCTTGGCAGTGGTCGCGGCTGTGTAATCTGGGACTGGATATGCTTCTGTCCACCTGGACAAAGCGCATACTACTACAAGGACATACTTGAAACCTCGACATCGCTCCATCTGAATATAATCCATCTGGAGGACCTCAAAAGGGTGGTCAGGGGGCTGGAAACCACCTTGTTCCACCGGGACACTTTTACCTGGATTAAACTGACAACATATCATACAGGTACGGACTTTCTGCTTGGCTGCAGCTCGTAAATGCTTGTTGAACCAAATATTCTGGATACTGTCTAACATAGCTTTTTCTCCTAAATGTGCTGGACTATGTGCGGTGTTGATAATGACTTGAACCATAGAGTCGGGGAGAAACCATGTGGCTCTGCCCTTCGTTAACCATCCTTGATCTGTCTGGACCCCTCCTTGTTCAGACCATTTCTTGATTTCATCGGGGGTAGCATGTAACTGTATATCTATGACGTCTTGAGTAGGGTCCTTAACTGTCATGCATGTAGTCGGATCTGAAGTATGTGTCTGATTAACTGGAATGTCTGGAGTCTGTGCTGTAAGCTTGGCTGTGCGGTCTGCTAGATCATTACCTTGGGAAATAATGTCAGTAACTTTCGTATGTGCTTTGCACTTCATGATAGCAATGGATGTCGGTAAATGTATGGCATCTAACAGAGCTTGAATAAGGAGACCATGCTGAATCTTGGTTCCATGAGAAGTCATAAAACCTCTCTCCTGCCAGAGCACTCCGAAGTCGTGTACAACTCCGAATGCGTAACGTGAATCTGTGTAAACATTAACTTTCAGGTTCTTGGCATGTATACAGGCTTGTGTCAGAGCGACTAGCTCTGCTGCTTGAGCGGACAGGGTATCAATACGGTGTGTTTCAATAACTTCGGTGTCAGTAGTCACTGCATACGCGGCGACTAGTTCTCCTGTACTAGTTCTCATACATGAACCATCCACATAAAGTGTCAGGTCGGAATCTGGTAACGGAATGTCTGTCAGATCTTGTCTTGGCTTAGTCGTAATATTAACTACTTCCACACAGTCATGTGGGTCTGGATTTGAACTAACTGATGGTAACAGTGTAGCAGGATTCAGGACGTTGCAGCGTCTAATTTCTATGTGTGGCTGGAACAGTGTCAATTCATAACCTGTTAAACGTGCAATTGTCAAGTGCTGAGTTTGTGTTCGGTTTAAAAGAACTTCTACTGAGTGTGGGACTTGTACTGTCAGGGAATGTCCTAAAACTATGGAATCACTTTGTCTGATAGCTAGTGCTGTGGCTGCAACTGACTTGAGGCACGCAGGCAACGCCTGGGCGACTGGATCTAATGTGCTCGAAAAATAAGCACAGGGCTTGTATTGTCCTGCTTGATCTTGTGTGAGAACAGATAATGCTGTACCTTCGCGTTCAGTAACGAAAAGTGTAAAAGGCTTACTGTAGTTCGGTGTAGCTAGAACTGGAGCTTGACATAGGGCTTTCTTTAACTCTTTGAAACTAAGTGTATGGTCAGATGTCCAAGGGAGGACAGTCGATACGGCTGCCTCCTGTGTCGTTAACTGTATCAGTGGCTTGGCTAGAAATGCATACTGGGGAATCCATTGTCTACAATATGAAGTAAGGCCGATAAAGGCACGTACCTCCTTCTGGGTTCTGGGCTGGGGAAGACTCGCTATTAACTGGATACGGTCTGGTGTCAACTGCCTACCCCTCTTGGACAGCAAGTGTCCTAAGTATACCACTTGCTGGACACAGAATTGAAGCTTCGAAGGTGACACCTTGTGCCCCATCTCGGCTAGGAAATACAGAACTGTAAGGGATGCTCGTTCGCAAGCACGTTCAGAACGGGCTGTGATCAGTAGATCATCGACATACTGGAGCAGGGCAGTGTCAGTTGGCATGTGAATATTGTCTAGTTGTCTCTTGAGTGCTTGACTGTAAATACTAGGACTTTCTGTGAAACCTTGAGGAGCGCGTGTGAACTTATAGCTCCTTCCATTTAAACAAAATCCGAAAAGAAACTGGCTGTCTGGATGAATTGGAACACTGAAAAATGCATTCTTGAGGTCAATGACAGTGAAAAACGTGGCTTCGGAATCAATGGCTGTTAACAGGGAAGAGATGTCTGGAACAACTGGATATTGAGGAATAATACATTTATTAAGCTCTCGTAAATCAATCACTAATCGATATACTGGGGGTGCATTCGGATCAGTACGTTTCATGACTGGAATGATCGGAGAATTGCATACATTGGAGTCAGTTTCTACAACTACTCCTTGAGCCATGAGCTCGTCAATAATTTTGGATAAGGCTGCTACAGCCTCAGGTGGCAATCTGTACTGTCTGATTCGGGGTAACACTACACCTGGTTTGAGAGTCACACGATAGGGTGTGATTTGCATGTAACCTACATCAGTTGGACCTTGCGCCCATAAATGCTGCGGTACTTTAGACAATCTCGAATCAAAATCTCGTAATACATAGTGACCCTTAAAGTCACGTAGGAACAGACGTATTCCCTCTGGGGAACAGCAAATAACTGCACCTAACTCTTTCAGTGTCTTAATGCCTAATAGGTTTTCTGGACATGACTTAGTAAGTAACAGATCAGTAGTACGGGACAATGGACCTACTTCTAGAGTAACTGGCTTAGATATCTCATTAACTATTGGCTTTCCTGAAAATCCAAGGGAAACATTTCTTGAGCCTGAGAGCGGAGCCCCTGGAACTTCGGCATGACTAATTGTGGTCCTACTTGCCCCTGTATCGATCAAAAACTTTCTGTCTTTCCCTAATACTTGACTGTGAACATAGGGACCTTCTTGATCTACAGGTATCTCGATGAGAGGCAAGCCTACCTCCCTCTCTAGGCTGTTTCATGAATATGGCTGGTACTCTGGATACTCTGTCTGTGCATACTGGTACATCTGCGATGTAACGTGCTGTGTTGCAGCAATGGGCTGCGGTACTGTAACTGTCTGTTGTGCATTCTGTGGCTGAGGAATCTGTGAAACTTGTTCTTGTCTAGGCGGACGTGGTCTTTCTTTAGTCTTACCAGTAGCTATATTGTGTTTCAGAACTGCACACTCGTTTATAAAATGACCTGGCTGTTTACAATAATTGCAGTTCCCTTTAACGGGAGCTGCAGGATGACTGGCTTGATTCGGACCCCTCTTCTGACTGTCTTGAGGAACAGTTTGTGCAACTAGCACTTTCATTTTCGTGTCTTTCATACGTTTTCTCTCGTGTTCTTGCTCTTCCCTGATTCTATTCTGGTGATACTGGAGCATCTGGAGCATCTGGGACGGAGTATTTGCTTGCCAGGTGCTTTCGACTTTCAAAACTCGATTTTTAATTTGTGGACTTGAATTCTCGACTAATTTGGTAACGAAAAGGTGAGGGTATGACTCACTACTTGTCTTGAGACCACTATTGATACTGAAACATTTCTCAAATCTAGAATAAAAATCACTAATATCTTCATCTTGTTTCTGTTTACAGGCTGAGATTGCATCCCAGTCTTCTTTTCTCGTTGTCAATAATCTGGGTAAAACTTGAATCAATAATTCTGGTAATTCTTTACATTTATCTCCAAGACCGGTACCTGGTACTCGTGCCCTGTCTTCAGCTTCTAGAGCTGCCCAATCGATCTTTTTCCCTCCCACCTCCCATTCTTTTTCCTTTAACTTTTCATACACCCCTGCGGGTAACAGGACCTTTAACATTTTAATGATATCTGGGTAAGTGTATTCTCCCATACGGAGCATGTCTTTTAATTCTCTATGGAACCCTGCTGGATCTTTGTCATGACAAGGAATTAATTTCTTCATTTCAAGGAGTTCCATCTTTGAAATCGGAGTGTATACAAACACTCGTTGCATTACGCCACCCGCCCCTTGGACTGGGTGGACTTCTCGTAACGGATTCTGTCTGTCTATGTAGAATGGTTTACTTTCTGGGGGTGAGACATGAACAAAATGCGGGTTCAGAAACGTTCTATATTTGTGGCGCTGTTCTAGAATGACACTAATTAAATCGGTACCTAGACCTCTCCATCTATACTGGAGTAACTCGTTCAGGACATCATGCAACGGACCTGGATCAGAATGTTGACCCTCATACAGAGTAATGAGGTACTGGATCATATACATACCCACCAGTCGTTGCTCGGCTGGGGGCAGTTTCAGAAACATTTGTGCCACTATTTCGTCTGGAAAAGTGGTAGAATCAGTAATCCATCGGACTGCTGATCGGGCTAGTTCTTGTTCATGCATAGTACTTAATTCACTGTAACCGACTCGTGATTTCAGAATGTGATCGGTAGCTTGAAATACTTGTTCTAGAGAACCTTGTTCTGGTGCTGGATGATGAAAAATAGACTTGGGTTCTAGACGTAAATGGCGATCTGGAAATCTAGATTTTCCTACATACGCTATTCTGGCGGGATTCTCGTCTTCCTCTTCAGGATCAGAGATACTTTCTTTCTCGCTTACTTGTGCTGCTTTACGCTGCTCGTGTATCTTTATTATTTCTTTACGGATTTTCTTGTACATACTCTCCATGGCACTAATGGTTTTGTGCTTACCCTCGGCTATATTATCACTCCACCTTGTCAGGATTCTCATTTCGGCGGAATCTTTAGACGGGTAATCTTGTTCTCTTATTAGACAATTGATCAGGAACTTTAATATCATGAGCTGGATCTCGGCTTTCCTTTGAGACATAGTCTCGCTAATACTTTCTGGATCATCCCCTGTACGGATGAAACGATATATTCTGTCTAGATCTTCTTTCATATTCGGTAAGGTGACTAGATACTCGGTCACTCTCCTTACACGTAAGGAATATAAAACCATATTATATTCGCCTGGAACTGGATCATAGACACATTCGTTAAGGGTTTGCCTGATTTCTGTAACAGACTGATGTTTGGGCGTGCGCTGTAACGCTTGAGCATGTAATTCGAGTAATGTTGAACGCTTGTGTGGCGGCGGGGTTTGAGGAGGACCTCCTCCTGCGGCCCCTAGACTGGAGTCGTCTACTGAGGCTCTACGTCCTGGCAGAGTGGGAAATGGAACTGTAGGCTGGACCGGGGGTACCGTAACAGGTACTCCGGTGTCTAGAGGAGCGGGAAGTGCCTGATTTACAGGGACTGGCGGAGCGCGAACAGGATTTGCATATTCTGGGACTGTGTCGTCCAGATAGGACGAAATAAAAATATCAGCTGCGGTCGGTTTGTGACGTAGCTTGGTCGGAACTAATGGTGGCGGGAAATTACTGGATGCCTCTGGGGTCGCTTTTGGCAAGCCTTCGGCAAGGAGAGGATACATACCCTTAATAAGGGCATGCCTCTGTCTGTCTGACTGTTCGGCTTTGACTCGTTCACCTATCTCGATTAATTCTCTTTCTTGGGCTCGTTCCTGGGATTCTCTACTTAACTCTGACTTTCTGACTTCTTTTTCCGTTCTTCTATGCGCTTCTTTACGCCATAACTCGATGGCATCTTTCTGTGACTGTCTGGCTTTCTTTTTCCATAATGCTTCTTCTACTCGCATGATACATTCGGCATCCCATGTACCCGATACGGGCCATCTATACTTTTCTTCTAACTGTTTGGTATACTCTACCCATAAATCTAGATATAATATGGCGCTTATGCCATGTTTCTGATACATAAAGTGACCTGGACTGTCCCTAGGCGGAACAGGAACTGCTTCTTCTAATAAACCCTTTCTAGTTTTTAACTGACGTAACTTGGAAAATATAGGCATGACTGAACTGTAATCTGGACACAATACAATACACAATAAAAACACGAAATCACATCACACTCATACCACAACATTAAAAATACATGAAGAACATTATAAATAACAGTTCGAACAGAATATTACCTGGAATACTGAGAACAGAAATACAAGAATTTTCTCGAGAACGGAACAGACTAGAGTTACTGGATGCACTGCTGTAACAGTACGGAACATACCGGTCCCATAAAGGGACGCATCAAGACCCGTATCCACCTAAGTGAACACTTCGTTTGTGAGTCTGGGCACCACCAACCCACGGACCAGGAGTCAATTTAGATTGGTCCTGTCTAGATACTACCCCAGCAATGGTACTCACCGGGCAGCACGGAACGGAAGGCCTCGGACGGGACTGGACTGCTACGACGACGAACTTCGGACTTCGGACTTCAGTTACGGGTGGGCCTCCGGATACCTCGGACCTTGGACTCTCGGCTTGGGCTCTGGTCGGGACTCGCCGCGTTCCTCCACCGTCTCGTTTGGATGCTGGACCGCCTCCTCCGTCTCCTCCGTGGGCCTGAGGGATACTCGAGCAGAAATATCTGCCACTGCGCAGAAGAGTTCCGTCACGACTGCAGAGGGTCAGGGGGTCGGCGTGGCTTCACCGACGCGTGGGGAAAGGGCAAGTCCCTGTTCGGGCGCCATTATGTGGTATATAAATAAATAATACCGGATCTATTTTTTGAATGAATGAATGAATAACAGATAGCTCAATAAAATAAGAGTCAAGATTCGAGGTAGTAGGAGTTTCTGCAGGTTTATTACAGCATAAGGACAGGATCAGGACAACCTGCATAGGAACAGAGGTGACAGGGCCCAGCAGGACAACTGGGGCCCAGCAGCTGCCGGGGCTTGATCTGGGATGAGCGCGCTAACTTTTAATAACAATACATCAACTTATATACATAGCGCAAACACATAGTATTACATTGCAGTAGGCGTAGCAGTGGGTGGAGCAGAAGGCGTGACGCGTAGCAGTCGCGAGAGATAACAGTAAAAGTAGGTGTAACTGGGAGTATACATAGACATGTGATGCAAACGTAACAGAATATGTCATGAATGGGCGGAAACATAGGAGGGGGCTACCTAAGGAGCCGGGACCTCTAACCTAATGGTGCGCGAAAACTGGCAATGACGTATCACTAGGAGAAGCTGGGGGCTACGAACTCTGTGCTAGGAGCAGAGACTAAAGTCTGGAGGGTCGGAGCGACATGTACTTAAACCCTATCTGGTATCTGATGTTTAGGGAACATGTTGATATAAACTAGAAGTCATGAGGGGAAAAGCTAACTTGACTCTAAGACCGGACCATGCATTATTCTACATGTAGTGCGTGATGAAGAATACTAAATGACCATTAAATGCAGTATTCCTCTAACATGGAGACGAGAAGGCTAGACAATGACGGAAACTATTGATGCAGTTCAGTAGCTCAGGAATGCAGAGAAGGAGGACTGAACTGATAACTGGAACTATAACATACTTTTGGCAGACTCAGAGGCAGAGCCAGGCTGCACCGGGCACTGCGAGGCAGGAAGTAAGTGAAGGGTCGAGGATACAGGTGGGGGCTGTATCGCTCCTCAGCGAGGCTTTCAGGAGACAGGAGCTGAATCTGATGTCCGGGCCCTTTTGAGGCCTGGAAACGGGGACTTTACAATGGAATAACGTGCACACTGAGAAACGTGGCAACATAACTTTACATAGGCCTGATATTCGTAGTATTCACAAGGACTGGAAACTAGCATACTAGAGGTGGACACAACTGGAATTGCGTCATTAATCGGACATGGGGAATAACATATGCATATTGGTCATGCACACATAACATATGATGGATGAGGCGTAGGGACACAGAACATGGCAAAATTTACTTTTCCACAGGGCGCAGCGGGCGCGCCGGCGGCGCGCCGAAGGCAAGCCTGTCTGCGCCCGTCTGCGCCTGTCCCGGGCCTAGGGCCACCCCCTCTGGTGCGCCTCCTCTGCCCCCACGTATCCATTACTCTGCCGCCCAGCTCCAGCATATTCGCCCTACGATCAGTCAGACATGTCTAATATCCCACCCAAATTCTCTGCTTACAAGCCCAGTTACATACTGCCCAGGCTGCCACGCCATGATACCGTCCACCCGCAAACCACCCCCTGGTGGTAAGCATCACTCTACGGAAACCCATACCATTGCGCTCACGAACGTCCGCTCGCTTGGCAAACACAGCCAAGACATTCATGAGCTGATCCTTGATCATAAAATAGATCTTCTGTTTATGACAGAAACATGGATGGGCCAAGCGTCCGACCCGGATCTAGTCATAGCCGTTCCTGCGGGGTTTACCACCCACAGATTGGATAGGCAAACAAAGAAAAAAGGTGGTGGTATTGCCATCATTGCTCGTGACACCTACACAGTAAGGTTCACAATGATTCCACAGACCTCCTGTGAAGCCTTAGAATTTGCAATCAAACTATCCCCTTCTTATACCTTTAAAGGGATTCTCCTTTATCGTCCTCCGGGGCCCAGGAACGATTTCTTTGGTGCTCTTAGGTCCTTTTTGGAAACATCTGCGCTTGACAATTCCCTCACTATTTTAGGTGACTTTAATTTTCATTTTGACGTTCCTGACAACCCCGATACTGCCACGCTCTTAGTCGACATGTCCACCTTAGGCCTTCTTCCCCTGGTTCACTCCCCTACGCATGAAGGAGGTCACACGTTAGATGGCATTTTTTCCAATGCCACGGGCCTCCAAGTCACACAAATACTTCCTTTAACTTGGTCTGATCACCATCTCATCCTGGCATCGCTACAAGTACACGACTCCTTGGCCGACAAATCAAACCCCAATCCCCGCCAACCCTACCTGGCTTGGGATGACATAGATGAATGCAGGCTGGAAACCCTGCTTAAAGACACCTTCCCCACCCTATCTCCCGACCCTAACACTGCTACTTCCCAATTCCACAACTGGGTTAGCTCAGCAGCCAAAGACTTGGTTCAAGTCAAACAACGGTCACGTAATAGATCTACCCCGTCGGCCCCGTGGTACACGGAGGAATTACGTACACAAAAGCAACAGTGTCGTAACAGAGAGAGACACTGGCGGAAGGATTACACTCCCGAAGCCAAATCTCTGTACAAAGAGTCAGTAGCAAAATACAAAAATCTCATTTTTGACGCTAAGAAAAAGTATTACTGCAACAAAATAGAAACTGCACAAAACTCGAACAAATCTCTATATGAGACCACCAAACAATTAGCAGGTCTCTCTGTTGATCTCACACCTCCCCCGTCCCAAGCTCTCTGTGATGCTTTGTCCAAGTTTTTCTTCAGCAAAGTTGACGATATCTATCGGGTCTTCGCCAACAACGCAACCCCTTCCCACAGGCCTTCAATTCACCTTGACGGACCTATCTTTCCTCAGTTCAGAGAGGTGACCTGTTCTCAGGTGCTAAACATCGTATCCTCCATTAAATCAGGCTCGGCCCTAGACCCTTGTCCCCTGAAGGTTCTGCGGCCAATCATGGATGCAGTTCTCCCGGCCATAACCGATATCTGCAACTCCATGTTTAGCACAGGTACTTACCCTGAGACATTAAAGAAAACCCTTATTAAACCGCTCCTCAAAAAACCCACCCTTGATAAGGAAGAACTCAAAAGTTATCACCCCATCGCCAGTCTTCCACTACTAGCGAAAATAGTGGAAAAAATCATGAATGCCCAACTCTCTTTCTTTATTGAGGAAAACAAATGTCTGGACGAATCGCAGTTTGGCTTCCGCTGATTCCATGGAACGGAGACCGCCTTGGTCAAAGCGGCGGACGATATCAGATCCATTCGGGATGCGGGAGGCACAGCTGTCCTGATACTATTGGATCTATCGGCGGCCTTCGACACGGTCGACCATATCACCTTGGTCGACCGTGTCGAGAGCATAGGCATCCGAGGCAACGCCAAAAATCTTCTTGCCTCCTTCCTGGCTAATAGGACCCAGGTCGTCACTGTTGGACCTTTTGAATGCTCCCCCCTGTCACTGCCATGTGGAGTTCCCCAAGGCTCATCCCTCAGTCCGACACTATTCAACATTTATGTGTCGGACCTTGCCAAAGTCATCAGGGCACATGGGATGAGCCTCACGTCCTATGCAGATGACACTCAATTGGTCCTCGCCGTCAAGAATGACGGGCCTCAAAAAGCCAACATGTTCAATCAGGGCATGCTGGCAATTGGGAACTGGATGGCCCACAACTGCTTGAAATTAAACTCCGATAAATCGAAGTTGTAATTTTTGGCAATCTTTCCCCGGAGTGGTCCCCCCTTTGGTGGCCTTCACCCATGGGCCTGCCCCCAGACCCGGTTAACAAGGTGAGGAACCTGGGAGTCTTGTTCGACAATCGTCTGAACTTTTTACCACATGCTAACCAGATTTCCTCCTCAGCCTTTCATAAACTAAGGCTCATTAAGAAAATTCTGCCCTTTCTACCCGAAAATGCCGCCAAACATTGGTGAGCTCCCTGGTACTCTCCACCCTAGACTACTGTAACGCTTTGTTTCTAGGTGCCCAGGAGAGAGTGCTATCGAAAATGCAGTCTATTCAGAACGCGGCCGCCAGGCTCCTAGGGCGAATTCCCAAATACCAACCGGTGTCACCCACCATAAGACAACTTCACTGGCTACCGGTGAAGATGAGGATTAAGTTCAAGTCCCTGTGTTTGGTATACAAGGCTTTACATAATGCTGGACCAGTGTTCTTCACTCAGAACCTTACCCCCTACTGCCCTTCTAGAACACTGCGCTCCTCCAGTTCCTTTGAACTGGTGGTCCCCCGAACCAAATCTGTCAACTGGGGTGACCGCAGATTTCTCGTAGCCGCTCCGAAGCTGTGGAACACACTGCCTCACTCAATCAAGACCAGTACTTCCCTCTGGTCTTTCCGCAAGAACCTCAAAACCTGGCTTTTTAATCAATGAACTTCAGCTCCCCTTGTTGGCTAAACATTGCAGTTACTTAGCGCCGAGATGCCCAAGGGCCTTCGTTCGCGCTTTATAAATGCTGTTATAAATAAATAAATAAATGAGACATTGACAGAACTATCCTCTGAGATGGGAATAGACAAAGGGAGAATGGTATTACAGAAGCCGTATTGCGTGGATATACGACAAGGATTTGGAAAATATGAATGTGTCTGGAAGGAAGTTGCAAGTGAAAGAGTTGTTGAATATTTTTCAGACATGGGGAGCTCTTGATAAGTGGAGAGTGAGATGGCAAAAGAAAAAGGAAGAAGCACAGGCTATGGAAGCATCCTCTGCATACTTAATGAAAGAAATAGGGACGGCAGAAAAATTACCTGGTAGGGGATATGTTCATGTTCCATTGACTCAACAGGATATTTTGTCATTTACAAATGAGTTCCCGAAGTTGAGAGAGAAACCATTTGAATGGCACAGACAAGTTGAAAGGTTTGTGAAAGTTTTGAAGGTTTTGCTGAAAGATTTAGATGGTTTGTTTGATATAGTAGTGCCTGCAGAATTATGGATAGAATGTAAAATTACAGTTGATTGGCCTAGGGAAGAATATCCAAGAGATTCAAAGACAGGAGCACCTTCAGATGACGTGATAAAGAAATATCATCAAGTAGTTATGTTTTTGAACGGGAATATACCTCTAAAAGAAACAGATTGGACAAAAATAGATAGAACTACTCAAGAACCAAATACATCTGTTCATGCCTATTACGGAAGGTTATTGCAGGTATTTAAGCAGTATATTGGGTTCGAAAATATTGGAGATAAAGATGTGGGTATTATATTATTGCAAAGGATTGGCTGACCTAGTACAGTCTATCTCTCACCAGGTTGGAGAAGACTCAGTGACCAGGCAGCCAGATCAAGCACATGATTTGAGTTCTGGAGATTGGGTGGTAATATAGAATCACACCAGAGTGGTGCCTTACATCAAGGTGGGATGAGCCACGACAAGTCATATTGGTTACTACCACAGCAGTGAAGTCTGCAGGACTGTCAAACTGGGTACATGCCAGTCATACAAAAAGGGCGCCAGCCCCAGACACAAATGGTTGCAGTTGCTGAAGGTTGTACAGTCAAAGAATCTGGAGCAAGGGACTCTGGAAATTTTGACAACGAACAGCCGAGCACAAGTCAGGAGGACTGGGTACCAATAGTTGACAGGCTCAAGAAGAATACAACAAAGAAAATAGAGATTCTGAGCAGGACCAGGTAGGGACAGAAGAACATACTCAAGTAAATAAAGAAATCGAAAGACCTGAGCAGGGACAGACAGGTATAGATGAACACGTTCAGGCTGCAGAAGCTCAAATTTCAATACGACAAGAGCAGGACCAGATAGGAGAAGAAGAACAAGTTCTGGAAGAAGAAGAAAATGAGCTATCTGAAAAAGTACCCGAACAAGGACAGGTAGGTACAGAAGAACGATTTCAGGCAGAAAAAGCCACACAAACAAGTCCTGAACACGAAAAGGTAGAAAGGAACTCAGAAGACAAAGAAAATCAGGTTGTGCCACAATGTAACAAAAATAAACGGGCTCTTGAAAGAGGCCAAGAAAGTGACAGTGCAGTGCAAGTTAAAAGGTTCAGAAAGGTAACGATTGGCCAGGTAAAGTCAAAAGGTTAAGATATTGTTTAAAAACAATAAGTGTAGATCCAGAACAAGTAAACAAAGTTACAAGTCAAACTCAAGGTGAACAGTGAACTGCTATAAACATTCATAGAAGTCTAAGATTTAGGGTATTAAATAATAAGTTCAAGGGACCTGAGTGGACCTATGGGATTCCTGAAGAATTTCAGAATCTTGACATAAATGAAGAATCTGAAGAAGAAGGAAACATAGAGCATGTTGATGAAGGGGAAGTGAGACCTCCTTGAAATACTCAAATATACTGATTTAAAAATAAAAGAAAGAAGAGAAATCTTCTTGAGCCAAAATGGCTGAGACCAGAGTTGTTGTAGGGTTTGTATATGTAGTTTGTTATTAGTGATATTTGTATGACTTTTTTTAACAATAGCAATTCCATATCTTATGATATCTGACAAAAACAAATGATACTAACACTGGTGATAAGGCAGCTAACATGAAAGAAGATAGAGCAGAATTAGAAGTATCAGAGGAGATAGATTTACACCACACAGTAACTGACAATGATACCTCTTTAAACGTGTTCACAAAGCTATTGTTTCAATATGTAGATACAATGGAGATTAGTGACTGTTATGTTTGTATGAAATTACCTACTTCAGTAGCTGAAGGAATGACATATCATCATGTACCACTAACATATGGTATTTCTTGCAGTATATTATCAAGCTAATTTTATCGAACAGGGAGACTACAATATTATTAATCTAATATAGATGTAGTGTTTACAGAAATTCCTATTTAAAAGAATAGGAATCCAGTATGAAGTAGTTTAGATGCACAATTTATGGGCGAATGCTTCTTAACAATGAAATCATTAGATATAGAAAAGGCACACAAAGATACTTTAACATATTCATTTCGTGCATGAGAGAAAGTGTTTTTGAATTTAGGCAAGATTTCCAAAGACAATCCGCTGAACAGAAACACAATATTCCATCATGGGCAGAGAAAGAGGGAATTTATAAAGCTGGCAAAAAGCATGCTGCGATGGCCCTAGATTTTGTGAAGACAGGGAAAATAAGCCTCCATAGTTTAAAGACAGATTATAATAACATATTTATTGGTTCCAGTGAATGTGAACATAACTTCCTAATTATGGGAGGATGGGGACTAAAAGCGGGAACCTATCCAGTATTTCCTGGAGCTTACTGCATGTGTGGGAAGAAAGCTTATTATAAGCTGCCTGCTAGGTGGTATGGGAGTTGCTATTTCGGAACAGTTTTTCCCAAAATATACCATATCAAAAGAATCACTGGAAGCAATGAAAATGCAAATTAACTAATACGTAGAAAGAGAACTAGTTTTTTAGAAATAATAGGTGACATATTCACTGCATTGATACCTTCAGTGGAATCCATACTAAATTCTCATAGAATCTGTCAATTGTCAACAGTAGTTGATTGTCTATTGACGTATACTGCAGGAGGCTTTTTGATGATTAATACAGAAATGGTTGCAAATAAGTCTATGGTTTTACAAAATCGACTTGCGCTTGATATACTCTTAGCTAAAGAGGGTGGAGTTTGTACAAGGTTGAAGGCGCAACATTGTTGCACTTACATTCTTGATAAAAGTACTGAAATTAAAGGATATATAAAGAATAAAACAGAAATGTAAGAAGAACTGAAACCACTGGAAGTTGATAATGTATGGGACAAACTAACACAAAGTATATCTTTAGTAGGGAATAGGTTTTCCAAAATAGGGAAAAGTGTTCTAGGACAAATAGTATTCCCTATAATAGGTATAGCAATAATAGTGTTATCAATAAGAATATGGTGTAAGTGTTGTACTAATAACCTGAGAAGGAGAAGATATTAAATAAATGGAAAAGCAAACAAAAGAAATTATGAAGCGATTCAGTTGGAAGAAATTAAAGGAAAGTTATATGAGCAAATGAAAGGATTAAAGAACAAAGATGAGAACAGGAGTGGTAGAAGAAAAGAAATTGAAAAATGCTAAAGTTTGCATCTGATGAAGGGTGGGAAATGTTGTGATGGCTTTAAAATGCCATCAGAGAGGGGATTGATGGAGCAAGGACTTGTGAAAAAGAGACTTGCTTGAATGCAATCCTCTCCGGTAACCACTAACCCCGTAATAAATTTGTATTGTGGAAATAATATGCGTTTACACATCAGTTGAGTATGAGATTGAAGCTTGCCTATGTGTCTTACTAAACAGTAACCCGAGAGTGATGCTAAAATGGGCACTAACCAAAATTCTTTAGTGTGCATGGGTCTACTGCATCTACATAGTATGGTGAATCTATGCTTGGAGGGAAACTTTCTGCACTTGAGCAGTAGCTAATAAAATTGCCGCTTGGAACTCTTATGCTTGCCTCCTGCTTGCTGAAAACTAAACCCAGCTATTCTACTTATACTAATGCGGGAATAATAATAATAAGTAAATTGCATTGGAAAAGAGATATGTGGTATACAGTGAGATCATTTATTTTTGATTTTAACATTTGTCTTTTTGACTCTTTCAATAGTGCTTGTTACGGGCCTGGAATCTAGAACCACAGTCTATTCTCTATCGTTCTATAATACATGCGCAGTGAACCCAGACTGAAAGACGCAATGTCAATTTGAACATCAGCCCTTCCTGCACTTTGCACTTATTGCTGGGACTGCCTGATCCGAGTGGCCATCTTGTTTGGGCCACGCGCCTCTTACGATCAGCCTTCTAGTGGCTGCACGTCGTCCTGACATTACCCTACTTAATTGCTACTGTCCGGACGCACAGCAGACACGCACAGCGGGCGTGCCTAAGGCAAGCCCGTCTGCGCCCGTCAGAGCCAAGACAGCGACCAGGGCCAGTGATGCTACCCGATTTGAATTGACAGCTGGGGACAGGATCCAATATTCTGGTGAATCCTTAAAAGCATTTTGGTCGCCTCCCTACCCCCCACCTGGCAACTGCGTTATGCCTAACCATGCAGAATCTGTTTGTGTAGCCTGTGGTTTTGCACCGATACTAGACACGCCATCTAGCAATATGCCTATCAATTCTGCTTGGGCCTCTCGCATTAGAGCCACCCTTATCAATGCCAGATCACTCAGGAAGCATCACGTTGATGTTTATGACCTGGTATCTGATACTTGGTTGGATGCGTCCTCTAATCCTGTTGTTGCTCCGGCCACCCCTGCAGGCTATAAGCTCCCTCGCGTCGACCGCCCAGTCAGCAGGGGGGGTGGTTTAGCCATCCTGTACAAGGATAAATGGGTTCTCAAAAGCGAGGTCTCTGGCCCTTGGGGCTAGTGTAAGGTTTTTGACTTTAGTATCCACCTTTCCGCTCACTTTACATTAGGGGGTTCCCTTATTAATCATCCCCCTGACCCTGCTAGTGCCTTTCTCAAAGCTTGTGGGGATGCCGTAGTTGAGTGGGTACTTCGCTATGCACACTACTTGGTTTTAGGAGATGTGAACCTTCACCTAAATCAATGTGAGGCAAGGGATTCTATCAATTTTGCAGATTCTCTCCAACTGGCTCAACTTTCTCAATAGGTCAGTCATCCTACACACCAAGGGGGCAACATCTTGGATCCCATCAGCTAGAATTTTCCTATCCAGGTAGTTGAGCCCCTTCCTGTCTCCTGGTCCGACCATTTCCTTATTTGTTTTACTTGGGAGGTCACCCAGCTTGCTCTGCCTGCTCGATGCCATCACCCTCCAATACTCGCCAAAATTGACCCTCTGTGGTTCATTAGCACTTTGGCAGCCTCTCAGCCCTCCATTCAACAAGATCTGGTTGGGAGTGTGTCTGGATTTACCAAATGGATCTCTGATTCAGTGGCCGCAGTATCTTCCTCGCGCCTGCCCAAGCTTGCCAGAGAGTCCCCTTCTAAACCCTGGTTTTCGCCTGAGCTCAAAGCTTTGAAACATGAGTGTAAGATATTGGAGAGGGCGTGGCTGTCCAGCAGTTATTGCTCCCTAGCAAAACAAACACTCAGAATTAAACAAAAAAGCTAATATATCACCATAGCCTTAGCTAAAGGCCAATACTTTACATCACGTATCGACCAGGCTAATAACAACGCTAAAGACATTTTTACCATTCTGCAGAGTTTTACATCCCCGATTGCTGAAGCACGCTCTGCTCCAGCTCTGATCTTTGGTGCAACACTCTTGCCAAGTTTTTTGTGGACAAGATTTGCACCATTCAGACTGCTCTTTCCTCTTGTGTTAATAATCCCATGGCTTTCCCTTCTGCTCGGTCGTTAGTCGACCCTTCCCATACCTTGCCATCTTTTTTAGCAGTTGAGCTAGCCAGCACTCTTAAAATTCTGAAAGGTTTAAAATCCGGTTCTCCTGTGAACCCTGTGGGGCTGGACTCTTAGCTTCAGCGGCTGACATTATCAATCCTGAAGTCAACATGATCGTCAATACCTCTCTGCGGGACGCTCTTGTTCCAGTGATCTTAAAGCAAGCTAAAATCCTCCCCCTCTTAAAGAAGCCGACCTTGGATCCCTTGGCTCCTGGGAATTACCGCCCTATATCACTCCTGCCTAGTTTGGCTAAGGTGTGTGAGAAGGTGGTCACAAATCACCTCACCGAGTATGTCGAGGGTCTGCTCCATCCGGATCAATCTGGATTCCGAGCTTCATACAGCATGGAGTCAGCACTGCTGGAGGTGTCAGAGGCAATCCGTGAGGGTTTGGATGCCGGCGGGAGGGTGGCTTTGATTATGCTGGACCTCTTGGCGGCATTCGATACGGTGCCCCACTCCTTGCTTCTTGACCGTCTCTCGGAGATTGGCATATCAGGATCCGCCTTGGGCTGAATCAGGTCTTTCCTGGAAGACCAAACGCAGCAGGTCTGGCTTCCACCTTATGCCTCTGCTTCTCAGCCTTTGACCACAGGTGACCCGCAGGGATCATCCCTTAGCCCCCTTCTCTTTAACATCTATGTCACCCCGCTGGTTTATTTATCGGAGACTCTGGGGGCTAAGGTGATGGCCTACGCTGATGACACCCAGCTTCTATTTACTTGGCGATGGGCCGATGACTCAGTCTCCTCTGCTCAATTTTGTCTATCTTCAATCTTTCATCGGTTTGCTCATGTGCAGCTTAAATGCAATGAGGAGAAATTGGATATTCTTCTGTATGGCAAATTCCAGGCAGACTTTAGAGGGAAAATATGGCCCACCACTGACTCTCCCTTGCCTAGTGCAAAGGGAGACTATGCTAAGAATCTGGGGGTGTAGTTTCAGGAGAACCTTTCTTTTTCAATCCAGGTCAAGAAGCTGGCTGGGACCTGCTTCGGTATCCTGAAAACATTGAGGACATTTCTTCCTCTTCACACCAAGTCTGCAAAGGAAACTGTTGTTTGCGCTCTGATTCTCTCCCGCCTGTATTATGCTAATGCATAACTCAGGGAATTAGGACCAAGAGTCCAGGTTCTGGCTGGGCCGTATATATATATATATATATATATATATATATATATATATATATATATATATACACCACGTGACTCCTCCTCGAATCTCTCGGCGCCTCAGGCCCAGCACGGCCTCGTACAAACGCCAGCAAACAAAGGGAGACGGACCACAATATTTCAGCATCAGCAGATTTATTTAGATGCACAGATCAGCTACGCGTTTCTGGCAAGTTATGCCCTTGATCACGCCGCAACATGAATGCATGACAAAATGCTATTTTTAAATGCAAACTTACAAGGAAACACCCCTCACAGTGACGTAATGTGTCATGTGACATGATTTAACAGTGAAAAGAGAAAACATACTGCCACTGGTAGTTCCATAGATCACAAACAGACTTCAGAATATATTACTGGATAAATCCAGAATTAATGTTTACAAACTGTAATGTAGAAACTTACAACCTAACTCCAAATATAAGTCTAGTTATAGACCTAACTCTAACTGTGTAAATACAGGGTTAGTATAAAGCGTATTTGTAGTAAACATATACAGTATAATAAACGAAGTGCCTGTATGATCGTAAATCCGTGGCAGACAGTAAAGTGCTATGTGAGAGTGAATTAAAGTGCAAATAGCAAAGAAAGGAAATACACGGAAACGAGAAGGACTAATATAGGTGCGATACCATTTTAAGTGTGCAAAGGCCAATATATAATGTTTAAATTGAAATTTCACAGATCACTGAAAGTAATTCAATAAACATGATTTCTATATGCCTGATTGGTCATTCCACCATAAATAGTATAAAATAGTTATCAAAAAGTATTAAAAACCTGATAAAAATACCTAATACTCCATTCTATCATCCATATACACATATTTACAACTATACATACGCATATATACATAATGCATGAAGTCTATCGAAAATCCAATATTACAAACTTTCAAACTACTGCCCTAAACCTAATAGAAAATTAGAAAAGTAGAAAAGTAGAAAAATAGAAAAATAGAAATATATATAGACAAAAAGATTCCATATATCATTATCTGTACATAATTACATATACAACAATGATCAAATTACAGACAGAACTATTCCTTATATATATGGATATATACAAATGTACAAGTCCAATAAATAGTCACGAAATTTCATCAAAAAGACCAAATCAACACATAGATAATACAAAATAGTTTCATATATGAACACTGTGAACTGAAGCAGCTGCTGGGTCCGTCCTCGACCTCAAAATAGGGAACCTAACTAAGAGGGAGTAAGGGTAGTGAACCGGACATAAGCAACCAACAAGGGCCATAATTGTTTAAGGATAGATATTATAAAAAATGATGCATTTCATCAATATTATTCAATCCATTAGGTCAACGGGTATCAAGTTCCAAAATCATCCTGGTTTCCAACTGCCTTAATAATGCCTCTCTATCCCCGCCTCTTTTGAGTGGTGGTATAGCTCCGATCACAAAATAATTCAAACAAGTGAGGTCATTGTTATGAGCTCGTTTAAAATGACGGGGTAGGCCGGGTCATTGTGGAGTATGGTGCGTAGATGTTGTAGGATCCTGACGTGTACCTGGAGTTTGGTACTACCCACATATCTCAACCCACAGGTACACGTCAGGACATACACGGCAAAGTCTGTCTTACAATTGAAATTGCCGGAAATGGTTTTAGGTTCCGCATCAAAAGGAGTTACATAATGCAGAGTGTTTACCCCAAACCTAGATTCGCGGCAGCTGGAACATTTAAAGAAACCTTTCGAAGGTTTTAACCAAGGGGTTTTAGACTTTAATTCAGGGGCTGCCTTGTCTAAAGCTGAGCCCATACTTCTGGCCCGTCTAAAAGTGATGGTTGGATTAGCAGGCAGCCTGGTGTTCAAAATGTGATCACTGAGAACAATGGGCCAATTTTTCTTCAATATGGCCTTTAATTTCCTGTCCTCGCTACTGAAGGTAGTAATCATTCTGGGGTAGTCTTCGTGAGCTTCTGAGATCCTTCCCTGATCAAGTTCTAACTCACCCTCAGGAAAAAGACTTTGTCTAGATCTGATTTTAGATCTCTCAACTGCCATATTCAAAATAGTGTCAGAATACCCTGTGACTCGTAAACGCGCGTATATATATGTCTAACAAGGGGGAAAGCCTGAGCCTGTTTTATTTTGGTTAGCGCCAAAATCACTTCACTACATGCATCTCAGCTTATTTATTGTTTCACAAGGCATTCTGAACGCCGTGTTTTTATTTCAATTCAGTCGATTGTGCTTTGAAATAATTTATTTTCAGAGGCTTTTAGTGTGCTCAAATGTGTTGTGTGTACGATCGCGTCCTCCTAATTTAGGGGCATATGTATCAACCAAATTCTTAGTCGCAAATGATGCGAATCGCAAAAAACAGCGTTTGCGATAAAAAAAATCGCAATTTGAGATGTGTGAGGCACAATCGCTTCGCAAAGTAAGAAATCACAAAAATAGCGATTTCTTATGTTGCCCAAAAATACATTTTCTGCGAATATCCTTGAGATTTGCTAATTAGCGATTTTCTCAGTTAGCGAAAATTGCAAAAAGGAAATCGCAATTTAAGAAATAGCATGGAAATGTAACAAAAAATTTCAAAATGAGATTTGGTCATATTCGCAAATTAGGAAATCACAATTACCACCAAGTGCATGCAGGTGGTAACCAGGTGCAAGATACTTAAAGCAGCACTATATGTGATAGCCAGGAGGCTGCGTATTTGGGCTCTTGCACAGAGGAGAATGAGACAGGAACGTATCTTCAGGCTGCGCATCACTCTGTTCCAGCAGACTGAAGAGGACATCCATGACAAGTACATGCTACACCCACAGACCATGTTGGACCTGATTGAGGAGCTGAAACTCTTTTTGGAACACCCAACACACAGGACCCAAACAATTCCCACCCATGTGCAGGTCCTGTGTTCACTGCACCTCCTGGCCTCAGGGAGTTTTCAAGGAGTCATAGCAGAGGTTGGCGGGGTGTCACAGAGTGCCCTGTTGCACTTTCTCCATGGCTTAATAGATGCAATGCTACAGAGGCTATCACATCACATATACTTCCCCAGCACTCAACAGGCATTACAGCAAATCAAACTTGACTTTTACCAGATTGCACGTTTCCCCCACGTCATTGGCTGCATTGATGGGACCCACGTGGCCATCACACCCCCAGCAGCAACTGAATATGTCTACAGAACCCGTAAATGCTACCATTCCCTGAATGTACAGATTGTGTGAAATGCTAAGTATATCATCAATGATATTGTACCAAACTACACTGGCAGTACACACAACTCTTTCATCTTTAGACATAGTGGGATACACAGACGTCTGAGTGCTGGCGAGTTTGGAGAGGAATACCTGCTAGGTAAATGAATGGCACACATTCATCCATCCACTACATCTCCTGAGTGGGTGTACATTGACTTACCTATTGTTTCTATCCCTGCAAGTGGCAGTGCCTATGCTGTGTGGGACTTCATCCTGACCCCGTACCTGGATCCAGCCAATGCAAGGGAGAGGAGATACACAGGGCACACAGATATACGTGCTGCGTCATAGAGCGTACGTTTGGAATCCTAAAGAGCGGGTTCAGGTGCCTGCATAAAAGTGGAGGAGCACTGCAATACAGCCCTGAGACATGCTGTAAAATCATGGCAATGTCAATTTGAACATCAGCCAAGGCTGAAGGTTGTTACTTTCATGTGATTGGGAACCACAATCCACTGAAATGCCTGAGAAATACAGATTTTTTTCTTCTAATGTGTGACAATTACATTGTGAATATGGGTGGGAATAAAGACTGATGTATAAAACTTAAGGGGTGGGATTTTAAACAAAGAGCCGAAAGAAAATTTTAGAAAATAAGCATGGTGTGATGATCATCTCCCCTTGCCTGTCCAAGCAGAGTTAGACGTTTCATAAATTTGAAACATTAATGGGTGGTACTAGCATACAGAAAGGTAGAACTGAGGTAGTTCTTAGTTAGTTAGTTAGATCCAGACGGAAATGCTGAGGAGACCGGGATACTGTTGGAGTGACGAGTGAAGCTGACGAAGAATCAAATTGCTGAACCAATTTTCTTAAGCAAATCAATTAATAAGAAGATCGCTGAAGAATCTCGAGGAGGAAGAAAGTGTCAGAGAGGGGTACTGCGCAAGCGCCGGTAATAGAGAGGTTGCCTGTCCTGTCTTGTCTCCTGTCCTGAAGTCTTTGTGCGCCAGACCTTTCCTGTGGGACTCTTTCCAATTCCTAGGCTTGGTAGTTGGTTTCCACACCATACTTGGTACATGTAACTATATCTGTATATGTGCTTACATATTTTTCTCTCTATCCTCTCCCTTTTCGTGCAGTGTCATTGCATATTATAAATGAAGTGCATCTTGATTGATTATTTGAATCTTTCTTCCATGAGAGTTGGAGTTTGTTATGTACTGTGTCAGACATCCTGTCTCTGTGATCATTTCTAGAAGTAAGTAAATGTAAATCTTATGTCATTTCACCATCAACTAGTTCCAACTAATGGTCCATTGACCAGAGGAAAGAACTGTTGATCAGTGGAGGATTAGTTATGGATCAAATGTAACTAATCTGGAGAATTACAAAAGCATGACCTCAGCAGTTATTGCCAGTGTGTTGTGAATACATTTATGGGCCCATTTGAGTATGTGGTGTTAGATTACCTGTTGCTGGTAGACCACTTGGATCAATGGCATTATTATCATGTAAGATGGGTTGTCTAATGGCCAGGTTGTATCTGTGTCTCATGCTGTGACTTGTCAAATCTACTGCCAAGCCAGTAGTTAAAACTACTGGATTTATTCCTTGTCCAATTTTGTGGTCACCTTCATCATTGATCTTCAGTGTGTCATTTCAACATGTACATTTGTGTTATAAATTCACTACATCAGCACGTTTTTGTTATAAAGCGATTTAATTTACAGCATGGTTGTTTGATGACAACACAGTTAATGGGGGAGTGATGAAACAAAACAGGGACAACACAGTGCAGAAAGGAGTTGGTAGTATTTGTAGATGATGTTGTTCAGAAGTAAATCCACAGTCCTTTGTGTCCAAAAGCCAACCAAGACCCTCCATCCACTGTGGGAGAGTTCAGTGGGAATTAACAAAGTGAATGCTTGGCACACAATGGAGGGTATCAGGAGCAGGTTTTCACATCCTTGGGGTGACGCGCAGCCTTTGGTCTCTCAGTGATCCTTCTTCGGATGACCCCTCCCATGCTTGGGGCGGGGACTCTCAGGTGCAGGCAGCGGCGGCAGTGCATATGGCTCTCTGTCAGAGTCAACATCAGTCCCTGTGCCAGGTGCAGATGTTGATACACCAGATGTTGTGGGCACTCAGGGAGGTGTGGACATGTTGGTGGCAATATGGCGGGGGCAGGTGAGAATGTCTCTGTGCACCGACATCAGGTTTTCATTTTTTTAAAGTTATTCCTCCACTTTAGCACAATGGGCTGCCTGCTGATCTTGCATGTTCCTGAGGATCCCAGTTCCCTGGTCAAAATACCCTGTGCAACCCTCATAGGCATTGAGGATTTGGGATAGTTGTGGATCATCTGCAGCATCAGCACCAGCTACATGTTGGCGCATGTCCCCACAGCCCTTCCTACCACCCCTACCCACTTGATCAGGACCAGTTGATGCTAATATAGTCACCACGGATCCTCCTTTGTTGTTGACAGTGCTGGTGGTGTCTGCCAACTCCAGAGTGCCCCATGTTGCTGTGCTTTCAGTGTTGGCCTTGGCTGTTGTGTCAGTGAGGGTAAAGACCAGCTATGTGTTGTCTGCTGAGGCAGGAGGGGTTGCAGAGGATGCTGGTGTTACTGCTGCTGGTGCTGTTTTCAGAGCCACACCTCATGGGCAAGGTAGTTCATAGTTGTCCAAAGTATGTTGAGAGACCTCAACGCCGGAGGGCTCAGGGTTGATCAGAGCATGGGACTGACTGTCCTGGATTGTTGTAGAGGTGTTCCCAGCGTGCACTGTGGGTGCATGAAAGACACATTGATTGCTGTGCACAGCCCCTCAGATCATTGCTATGACATTGTATACTGCAGCTAAGGATGACTTGATGAGCAGAGTTTGTCCTCTCACAGCATGGTGAAGGACTGTTATCATTGGCCAGATTTCCCATCATACCCTGTCCTCCACACACCTTCCCACCCAGAGTGTGACTCTGCATTTCTTTGATCTCTGCTTCTAAATTCATCCCTACAGCCATTGTATAGGTTTTACTTCTGCTATTTTTCAAACCTAATTTAATGTACGAAGTGTTTCTCTGAGTGCAGAGATAGGCAAGTGAAAACGCATAATTACTGCAGCCCTGTACTGTCACATTCGTTCATTCACGGTTGTCGAAAGTACTACTTACTTTTCAGTACTGCATGCATGCACTTCCTTTATGTCACTTAAAAGATTTATGGATAGCTTTGTACCCAAAGATTTGTTTATCTTCAATTATTGTTTGTCCATGCTGTGCTTTGTTTTCTTCTCTCAACAAAACTTTCTCAAAAACCCCCATTCCAATCCATTTTCCAAACCCTAACCCTCTTCCCCCGGGCTGTGTGGTTTTGATTGATGTGTGACTAAATGACAGCAATAATTCCACACACTTGCTGGGGAGGATAAGGTCATAGCAACAGGCTGGTGAAGGAATCCGAGGATATATTCTTACTCAGCTTGACACAGACCCATGAATATTGGCAAATGAAAGCAGATTTTCATGTGCGCCATCAACTTGATTGATCATCAAGAACATCCTCCTCCTAGACGTGGCAAATGTTTACGCTGCTGTGTCATTCACCTTCAGTACTATTTCTTGTAGTAGTAGCCAATGTCAAAGAAATTCAACACAAGTAGTAGTTATACTTTCAATACTTTACCATTTGTTATGAGGTTCCGTGACAATTTTAAGTGATGTTTTCGACTCGCACGAATATGGTCGAGTCTGGTATCTAAGAACCGCAAATGACGAGTTTAGTAAGTGTGCGCAGTTTCGCTGTGCTAACTTAAACCGTTCATTTGATATGTGAGTTTTTCATCTGTACCCACGGGTTCCATCTTAGATACGGCATCCATTTTGTCTCTTGCCCTCAAGTAGCCAGCGAACGGACACTGTCCGCTTCGTCACCCTGGGACTCTCAGGATATTTGTGAAAGACACATGTACTTTGTAAATATCTTTTACGATGAGGGGGATGATACTGTAAGGCAGATGGCCCCGCTCGAGGCTCATCTTGCCGGCCGGTTTATTGTCTCAGCCGTGCATCTCATTAGGCACGTCCCTTTGATGCCTGTATCTCGTGTTTCCCGATACCTCCCCTTTTACACCCTCTTCAATTTCCCCACTGTCTCCATCTCCCTCTGCACCTGTCTTTGTCCCTATTTTGATCTGTTTTTACTGCCGATTGGAATTCACTAATGTTGGGAAGATGGGTTTTTACAGTTGGGAACCGCCAAATGTTTCCGCACTTATGTTCCGGACCTTATGTGTACCAAAGTGACCAAAGCGACCCCTCTGGGGGATAATTATGGGAACCAGGTTGTAAACTTTTGTGTACCATGTTGTCCGATGAGTTAATTTTGTATAAAAGGAGCGATCCACAGAACCAATTTGAAGCAGTCTCCCCAAGTTGCACGTGTTGTACTTGTCGTGACTTCTGTGTTCCCTGCAGTAATAAACCTTGAATCTCTGACGCCGAAGGAAGTGTCCCGTGTCTCTGTAGTTTGTGCGCCGAAACAGGTATCCCATGAAGGTTATAGGTGTTGTTCCCTGGCACCGCTGGTACTGTTAAAAAGTCCAGTCCTTCAGTTGGCGCCCAACGTGGGGCGACTTCAGCGGTACCGGTCCGGTCCAAAGCCTGATGATCGTGAGGAACTTCGTGTGAAATCTCCGAGGGAAGGTGCACCCCGCTTCATCGATCCTGTTGTCGAAATAAGTGGCCCGAAGTTTTTCCCTGCGAAGATTCCCGCCTCCTGACGGCTGCGACGGACCGATGCCCTGACTGTCGACCTGTCTTCGACGCCCGGCGTAGACCTTATGTACAAGCGAGACGATAGACGGGCCTTCCTGGTGACGCCATTGAAGTTCTGAGTTAAGTATTTGTGGGTCGCTCCCAGTCCTTAGTGGTTGTTCTAGCTTTTTGAAAGCTTTGTGGTTAGCCTTTAAGGCTTTGTGGTAATAGCTCTCCGAGCTTTGTAATAGCCTTAAGGCTTTGTTGTATTGCATGGTTCCATTGCATTTGTGGTTCTTAGTATTGGTTCTTAGTATTATTTGACAGTTGCAATTGCCAAAAACCGAGGGTTTTGACTTACACGAGGTTTTATTGCTTCGGTAATCCTTGAAGTTTGATACTAGGTTAGTGTGCACGATGCCTAGCCATAGTGGTTTGTTTCGTATTTTCAAATGTTGCGCAATGGATTCCCGATTGGAGGACTCATGTCCGATACCTCCAGTTGGAACTCCTATTCATGATCTTTATAGTCGACACGGTGTGGGTCCCATAATCTATAATGATTACTGGATCCGCTATACAAGGAGAGACGGTGACCTTAGATGGCCACCACACGGAACTTTTGAACTTTCGATTTTAGATAATCTTGAGGCTAAATTATTTTTAAAGAAAGCTAGGCCAGCTATGTTTGATTCCTTTCGGATATGGCGTAAAGAGGCCAAACAGAAAGAAATCAAACAACTTAAAAAGGATAAAAAGCAAGAGTTTGTTCCGATAATGCAAGCTATAAAAGAATGTAGACAAGACAAAGAAGAAAAAGATATGGAAATCGCTACTAGATTGCATCACATGAAAATAGATAAATGTTACCCAGTCTTACCGAATAATCTAGAAAAGAAAGAAGAAGATTTAAAGGAGGATTCCTTGCTATCATACTTGATGAAATCACCACCTCCTTATGTACAGGGTGCTACTGCTCCTGTAGCTCCTCCTATAGCTCCTCCTGTTGTTCCTCTTGTTGCTCCAGCGGCTGCGGGCCAGCCCGCTGTTAACCCTACGTTTGTTCCACCACCTGTTCTCGTTCCTACTGCTCCTGTACCTGTACCTTTGCAGACTGTTGTTTCTGCTACTCCGACTATCTTGTCCGTTCCTACTATGCCTTCCTTCACCTCTAGTGTTGTTGCTCCTGTTTTTCTCTCCCCATCTGTTCGTAAGCGTGTACCTAACTCTGTTGCTACCCTTTATTCACCTCTTCCTGGTCCGTTATTTTCGTCGGATTCATCTGATACTCCTCAGAGACGGAGTCAGATCCCTAGTGGTAGGGAGAAAGAGACGTTAGTAACAATGGCACATAGGTGGATAAGACATCCTGCTAATTACACTTCGCGTGTAGTATTTGATACGTTTTCTCAGTTTAATGAGCCAACGCAGAGATTCGTATTTGAGGAGATGTGTAACTTTTTGAGAGAAGAAT
The DNA here is from genome assembly GCF_964261635.1 of Lissotriton helveticus. Taxonomy (NCBI): domain Eukaryota; kingdom Metazoa; phylum Chordata; class Amphibia; order Caudata; family Salamandridae; genus Lissotriton; species Lissotriton helveticus. The sequence goes on from NC_136071.1 coordinate 589,373,262, forward strand.
GGTACAATAATGATGTAGATGATGTACCGCCCGACATAATTGAACTCCAGAGTCACTTTTCGAACGGTATGATTATAGGAGACGATGTACGACGTGCTGTGGAACGCTTGTTAGCATTCAAACCCACAGCACATTCTCGGGTGTCATCAGATGATACCACTGGGAATTGGAAAGCGGTTCCTGGTCAGTATCCTATGAGAGAGGTTCCGCCGCTATGGGTACCTGGTGACCCCGGTGCAAACCCTCCGGTTTTACCACATTTTCGAAGGGTGTGGATACATCTTCCATGGAAACGATCGGAAGTTTTGCAAGTGAAGCAATCCTTACCCGATCCGCGTAAAAATCCGGCTGGTTATTATAAGGAGTTATCACAACTGATAGAAGCTTCTATTATGAATATTGCCGACATCGACATGTTGTTTGGCAATGTTGTACCGCACCCAGTTTGGGCTAAAATTCGTCAAGCCAATCACGCAGCTGAATTAGGGGGTGATTGGGCTGCACTGCTAGCAGCTGATGCATTACAAGTTGGTGGGGCTAAACCTGAACAGTTGATCTTGGATTTGCCTCAGAAAATCATTACGCTCATGAAAACTCTCATGCCAGCGATGAAGGTGAACTGGGATAAGTTATCAGCTTGTAAGCAAAAGAAAGACGAGAGTGTCTCAGATTTCTTTACTAGGTTTGAGGAAGCGTTTGTTGACCACAGCGGCCAGGACATGGGCGCTGAGGGAGGTCAGCGGTTATTCGTTGACAAATTTGTGTCAAATTTGCTGCCTGAGCTATGCAACAAATTAAAGAATTCAGAAAGTGCGTGGGCAGTTTCAACCCCTGCGCAAATATTAGCAACGGCTCAGTATTATGAGAATAGGGAAAAGGAAGAAAGTGATCGTGTAGAAAAGAAAACTAAGGAGCTCAAAACGAAGGTTTTGTTGCAGCAAGCATACCCTCCACGCTCAAACCAAAATGATGCACAACAGCAGTATCGACCACGAGCACAGCTTGATAGAACACAGCCGCGCTCTGACAACTTTGATCCCAGATCTTCACTTGGGTATAATCAGTGCGCATATTGTAGGAAAGAGGGACACCTAAAATATGATTGTCTTGCTTTACGGGACCGTCTGAATGGTGTGTCGACACGAGGAAATTGTGGCGGTGGTCCTCAGCAGGCACCACGTGGTAGAGGTCGTGGTTCATCCCACAATCAGATTGATCGTCATCAAAATCAATCGGATGCAAATAATTATTTCGACCAGCGAAATGCGGGGTCAATTCGATCTGCACAGTATAATGTTGATGACTATTATATAGATCACGAGACTGTTGTAAATGACCACTACTAGGACAGCCAACGACAAAGAGAGGGAGTAGTGTCAGTTCCGGTCGATCAGAGTGGGCCTTACGTTGCAGTGACTACATCGGGTGTAGTTGAGCCTTTTCTGTTAGACACTGGTGCGACGAAAAGTTCCATCATGCATTCAAAACTCCCTGGCGCACCTTTGTCTGGCTTAACGAATGTTTCCGTTGGATTCTCTGGCGCCCCTGTTAGTAACCCAGTCTCTAACCCTTTGCCTCTTATGATTGGACCACGTGAGCTAACGGCTCCACTGATTCTATCTACAGGTTGTGGTGAAAATCTTTTGGGCCTGGATTTGTTGAAACGATTATATGCAACATTGTATTGTTCCCCCGAAGGAGTGGAGCTTACATTGGGAAGGAGAGTGATCTCTCCCATGTATTTATCGGTTGATAAATTCCCACCGGAATTGAATTCCCTCCCTGCGTCCTTATGGGCCACAGGTCCCAATGACGTGGGCCTGTTAGACATTCCACCCTATGTGATTCAATTGAAACCAAATGCGCGATTACCGCGTTTACCTCAATATCGTATTTCTCTTGAGGGCGAACGAGCGCTGTTAGAAATCGTTCATGATCTCATTGGAAAAGGTGTTGTTGAAGAAACTCGTGGAAACGTGTGCAATAGCCCTGTATTGCCAATTCTGAAACGAACTGACCCAACTAAATCTCCTGTGTATCGTTTTGTTATAGATTTGAGAGAGGTAAACAAAATAGTGGTTCCGCAATTTCCTGTGGTCCCTGACATTACGGCTTTGTTAACAATGATTCCGGCATCTGCCTCCTGGTTCACAGTGATCGATCTAAAGAATGCTTTCTTTAGCATTCCGATTGCAGAGGAAAGCAGAGACCTGTTCGGATTCTCATTAGGAGGTCGCAGTTTTAGGCTAAAACGCGCTCCACAGGGTTACTGTGAGAGTCCATCAATCTACAGCCAAGCACTTAAAGGTCAGCTTGATGCCTTTGTATTGCCTAAAGGTGCAGCTTTGATTCAATACGTTGACGATCTTTTAGTGGCAGCTGATACAGAAGCTATTTGCAAAACGGCTACAGTATCATTATTGCACTATCTACATGACTTGCACCACAAGGTATCACCTTCAAAACTACAGTATTGTTGCCAAGAAGTTACCTATTTAGGTCACTTATTGTCAAGAGAAGGGAGAAGGTTGACCCCAGAGAGAATTGCAGCGATTTCCCGAATGACTGTGCCAAAAACCCAGAGAGATGTTCGTGCCTTCTTAGGTATTACGTCCTACTGCAGACAATGGATTCCAAATTTTTCATTGTTGGCGAAACCATTGATAGCCCTTACGTGCAAGGATGTTTCATCCCCAGTACCTTGGTCTGAAGAATGTCAGAAAAGTTTTTCTGAATTGCGTGATGCGCTGTGTTCGGCTCCTGTGTTGGGTACCCCTGACTACAGTAAGCCGTTTACACTATACGTTCACGAGAGGGATGGTTGCGCGTTGAGTGTTTTGACACAATCTTTTGGTGGTAAGCAACGCCCATGTGCCTACTTTTCTTCGACTTTAGACCCAGTAGCAAGGGCTTTGCCAAGTTGCTTAAGAGCAACAGCGGCAGCTGCGGCGTCCATTCGACAGTCTGCAGGTCTAGTCATGGATAATATACTCACGGTAATGGTTCCGCATGCAGTCGACACTCTATTGAACCGAACGAAAACTCAACATCTGACAAGTGCAAGATTGTCCGGATATGAGTTGACGTTGCTGGCCAGTCATATACGGATAAAACGATGTAATGTGTTGAATCCAGCAACATTGCTGCCGATCGACGCAGAATCAAGTGGTGAAGCAGTACATGACTGCTATCTCAAAACTGAAGAGGAAACCAAGGGTCGCATTGACCTAAAAGATACTCCATTGACAAATCCCGATGGTACTTTGTATGTGGATGGTTCTTGTTTCAAGTTGCCGAACGGTGATGTGACGACCGCGTATGCTGTAGTTACATTGAGAACGATTGTGGAAAGTGCAAGATTAAATCAAAATTCGGCTCAGGCTGCTGAGCTAATTGCTTTGACGAGAGCGTGTGTATTGTCTAAAGATAAATGGGTGAATGTGTTTACAGATAGCCAGTATGCATTTGGTGTGGCACATAGTTTTGGACGACTGTGGAGAGAGAGAGGATTCCTTACGTCACATGGTACGAAGATTCAGCATGGCCAGCTTGTAAATGATCTTTTGGATGCACTTACGTTGCCTAAGCAAGTGGCGATTGTTAAATGTAGTGCGCATCGTAAAGTGATGGATGATGTTGGTCGTGGTAATGCGTTTGCGGATGAGACTGCTAAAGAGACTGCCCGGAACTTTAGCACTCGAATGTATGTGACGAGTTCGGTTAGGTGGCCTGCAGAATCAAGTATGTGTGAAAACACTATCGAGAGTGTGAAAGCAATTCAGAATGAGGCCACCGAAACTGAAAAGACGAAGTGGAAAGAAAGTACGGGAAAGTTGGATGCGAATGGTTGTTGGACTGACTTATCGGAACAGAAAAGATGGATGTTGCCTGATGCGTATGTGCTGGCTATTGTGACTATGGCACACGGGTTAGCACATATTAGCGCGAAAGGTATCTGTAAATTGCTGTTTCCTGTGTGGAAGAATGATGGTATTACGAAATGTGCTGAACGCTTGGTTAAGAATTGTATGGTGTGTTTGATGCACAATCCTGGTAAGGGCACTCCCACTCCACCTGGTCATTTTGCCCCTCCTGCGTACCCTTTCGAAGTTATCCAGTTGGACTTTATCCACATGGAGAGATGTAATAATTTGAAGTATGTGCTGGTTGTGGTGTGTGCATTTTCTAGGTGGATTGAGGCCTACCCCCTTAAGGATAATACGGCTTTATCCACGGCAAAAATTTTACTCAAAGAGTATTTTTCCCGCTACGGAATGCCTCGGGTTGTGTGGTCAGACAACGGAAGTGAGTTTGTTGGGAGCGTGATGAAGAGTGTGTGTCGCGGGTTAGGGATCGTACAGAAATTTCATAGTGCCAATCATCCTCAGTCAGCCGGTTTGGTTGAAGGGTACAATGGCACCCTTAAACTAAAACTAGCAAAGATTCAGGCTACGACAGGTCTTTCGTGGCCTGACGCTTTACCCTTAGCATTACTGTCAACAAGGGCAACTGTACACTCCCGAGTAGGGCTCAGTCCCTATGAAATAGTGTTCGGTCGTCCTGCCAATGCTTGGGGGGTCCCTAGACCGGGTGCCTTTTGTGAACTTGAGTATCCAATGTTAATCGATTATCTTCATGACTTGACTGCTAAACTGAGGTTAATTCACCAACAGGTTCACGAAGCATTGCCAACACAGACGGAGGGTCCAGGCCACCAGCTCCAGCCCGGAGATTGGGTGGTAACGCGCAATTTTTCGCGCAAGAACAATTTGGATCCCAGGTTCACTGGACCCTATCAGGTCCTCCTTGCCACAAGAACTGCAGTTCGTCTTGAGGGGCGGAAAAATTGGGTGCATGCCACCCATACCAAGAAAGTCCCCATTCCGTTGCCAGCAGACTCGTGGGTAAGGAAAGGCATTGCATCAACTGAAACCGAAGGATTGCCGGCGTTGGTACCTTTCAGCGACGCACAACCTGTCGGAGAATCCTCAGTGCAGCAAAAAGGCATTATTGAACACTTGTCAACAGAAAACTCAAGACCAGAACATTCAGCTGATCAACAGGGCGTTGCCCCTTCAACGGATCTTTTGTTTAACGAACAGACACGTCTTGGGAAAACCCGATATTTTTTAAGATCCAGCACTAAAGACTAATAAAAAACCCCGTTCTGTCCCTTGACAAGTGCATTATCCCGTTTTCCATGATCAGTTTGAACACTCATACCATTGTAATTATTTTGTATATATTCATTGAGCTTCGTTCCTTACACTTTTTGTTTCCACAGCTGAGAGACATTTGTTTTTATACATATATATATATATTTGTGAAATAAAGGCCGTAGGGCCGTGCGTGTACTTCCTCCTGGTTAGTAGGTCTTGACGCTAGGTTAAAGACCGTCGATTCCTGGGAACTCCTAGGAATTGACTATTGCTACACAGAACGAAGTGCGTCAAGAAACGTTGCGGACGGTCATAGGGAATGGCATTTTTGAAGCTGATGGACTTGGAAAAAGCTCAAGCACAAAGATTCAAGCTGCAGCAACTCAGTCGTACTAAATGTTTTGTGTTCCAAATATTTGTACTGTGTGTGACTGTTTCTGCGTTATTTGCGGGTGGGGTGTATTACACAATGACTTACTTCTTGCCTTCCACTATACCTACTCCTACCCCTGACTTTAAACTCACCTCCACTGTTTCTCCTCATTCTTTTCACATGTTACCTGAACACGAGCAGGCTAGACGTGCAGAATTCCGCAACAATTCCTTTATTCAACTCCTTCATCAGCATCAGTTAGTGGTTAACACTACTAATTGTTGGGTGTGTGGGTTGATGCCACATACTACGGATAAGGGAATTCCATATCTGGTGTTACCGTATAGCTCCCAAGGGTCTGCTCGAGCATTTCAAACAATGTTTCGAAGCGCACTGGGTTTCCACCCCATTCGAGAACCACGTTCCCCTTACTCTGGTCCTACCTCGTACCAAAAATCTTTGTCTATAGCAATAGAGGATTTAGATAGCGATATCTATGATCCCTCGCTTATCCCTGAAGAAGAGGTACAAGCCTATAGGGTCCTAAGTAGAGGCGAATATAGTGTGTTCACTGGTGAAAAACAGCTTAAAAGCTCGCCTCCGATATGGGTCGTACCCCACATTGGTAATTTTTGTTTAATAGGTCGCGGCCGTAGATCGAAAGCCCGACTTGGAGAGAGTGCTTGCACTGAAAATTATATATTGCCAATGGTCTCGTCCCCTGTGTTTTTGGCTGCCAAGGGTACATACTTTATTTGTCATGATCGTGCATATGCATGGTTGCCCTCTGACTTCATGGGCTCATGTTTTATCGCAAACTTGTTGCCTCCGACGTTTACTGTAGATGCAGATCATCACAAAACTAGAGTTGTGAGGGGCGTAATTAGCGAAGAGGATACTGCCGGTCAAGAGGCAGGAGACTTTTTCAAGGGTTTCCTCCCATTCTGGGGACCTATGGTTAATAGTAGGAACCTAAGACAGTTGACTCGAGTGGTAGAATCGACAGCTAATATTACTGCCAGTGCCCTTGGTAATATAACCACAGAACTTCAGGCGGATAGACTTATGACGTTACAAAACCGTATGGTGTTAGATGTGATCTTAGCAGATCGAGGTGGGGTATGTAAGGTGATCCATTCGAGCTGCTGTATTTTCATTCCTGATAACGCCCCGACTGTCTATCAAGCCATCTCGAAGTTGCATAAGATTTCCGAATCCATACACGTGGATGTAGGGGATTGGACGCTACTTGGATGGTTTTGGGGCCTGATGTCGACTTGGGGTTGGAAAATTCTGACGATCATTGGAATCGTTGTAGTGTTCCTGTTCACGTGTTGCCTTTGCGTGCAGTGCGGTCCTGCCTTATGTGGCCTCTGTGCTACAACGTGTATGAGACAGCCACCTGTTACCAAAGGGTCTCGATTGGACAGAGCTATGCTACAACAACATCTCGAGGGTCTGATGAATATCGAATATGATTCCGACTAGTGCTTGCCTACTTGAGGGCAAAAGGAGCGTCTGAGGTTCCGTGACAATTTTAAGTGATGTTTTCGACTCGCACGAATATGGTCGAGTCTGGTATCTAAGAACCGCAAATGACGAGTTTAGTAAGTGTGCGCAGTTTCGCTGTGCTAACTTAAACCGTTCATTTGATATGTGAGTTTTTCATCTGTACCCACGGGTTCCATCTTAGATACGGCATCCATTTTGTCTCTTGCCCTCAAGTAGCCAGCGAACGGACACTGTCCGCTTCGTCACCCTGGGACTCTCAGGATATTTGTGAAAGACACATGTACTTTGTAAATATCTTTTACGATGAGGGGGATGATACTGTAAGGCAGATGGCCCCGCTCGAGGCTCATCTTGCCGGCCGGTTTATTGTCTCAGCCGTGCATCTCATTAGGCACGTCCCTTTGATGCCTGTATCTCGTGTTTCCCGATACCTCCCCTTTTACACCCTCTTCAATTTCCCCACTGTCTCCATCTCCCTCTGCACCTGTCTTTGTCCCTATTTTGATCTGTTTTTACTGCCGATTGGAATTCACTAATGTTGGGAAGATGGGTTTTTACAGTTGGGAACCGCCAAATGTTTCCGCACTTATGTTCCGGACCTTATGTGTACCAAAGTGACCAAAGCGACCCCTCTGGGGGATAATTATGGGAACCAGGTTGTAAACTTTTGTGTACCATGTTGTCCGATGAGTTAATTTTGTATAAAAGGAGCGATCCACAGAACCAATTTGAAGCAGTCTCCCCAAGTTGCACGTGTTGTACTTGTCGTGACTTCTGTGTTCCCTGCAGTAATAAACCTTGAATCTCTGACGCCGAAGGAAGTGTCCCGTGTCTCTGTAGTTTGTGCGCCGAAACAGGTATCCCATGAAGGTTATAGGTGTTGTTCCCTGGCACCGCTGGTACTGTTAAAAAGTCCAGTCCTTCAGTTAGGCTACATTGTGGCACTGTTCTAGTGTACTGTCACCTGCTATATTCTCTATTGTACCGTTCTAATGCTACGGTAAGGACAAACAAGGTTTAATTTTCTTTTTTTTCAGATGTTGCAACTGCCACTGTGTAACACCACTAGTACCACCGCAATGATGACATTTCATCCGCCCAGGATTGCCAACCTTAATCGCCATTTCCCGTGCAGCCAGCCCTGTGCCTAGCCCTATTTCCAAACACAAATTACAGGTAAGATAAGCGTTTGGGGGGAGGTAGTATAATGGAGTATTAGGAGAGACGAGAGACTGACGGTAGTACTAGTAAAGGGATGTATGACGTTACAACGCATGCTTTTACCACGCATGCTGTTACAACACAGTTTTTACAGCGCAAACCTTTACAATGCATAGCGCTTTGGGGTGCTGGATAGTGAATAGTTTAATTTACTATTCCAACTCCAGTCCCCGTGGACACTAGGGAAGGTGTTGGATAGTAAATTAAATCTATTCCCTATCCTAGAGCGCCCCCCAGCGCAATGCATTGTAATGGTTTTCGTTGTAAAACCTGCGTTGTAAAAGCACTGCGTTGTAAAAGATTTGTTGTAAAGGATGTTTTAGGACTATTGAATTTACTTACTCTGTGAGAGGCACTTAGTTTTGAAAACATTTGGGCAATTACTTACACAACTTGAATCAAGATGCCACTTAAGTTTCAGGAAAACAAACTTACTGTTAAACTGCCACCCACCAGCCTCAAAAGCAGTAAAAAACACGTATGCTAAGATAAAGTTTAAAGTATATTTATATCCCTAACATAAATAATCTCCCGCAAGACCCAACCCACCCCACTCCTGAACCCCAACGAACGTCCCTGAAATGTCCAGAAAACCCAACTCCCAATTCCCACCCCCCAGAAGTCTTTAAAAAAGGGGCAAGGGACAGTCTCCTCCTACTGCTGGCTGCTGTTCACTTTTCGGGACAGGTCGGCATGCTCCTTGCGGAGGGTCTCGAGCAGGGTTTTGGTGTTCAACAGCTCCTGCTCGAGGTAGGACACCCTCAGTGAAAGGCGGTGCAACCTTTTTTTGATACTGCTGTGGGGGACAGCTGATTTTTTTGCTGCTCGGCGGTGGCGGGTGGCTGCGGTACCCCAGCTCCGTAACGCCGTCCAGGGAAGGGTGTCGTCTTGCTGCACTTTTTGGCACAACTGATGAATGCTTGCTTTTTAGCACGCACCATTTTTCTCATAACAGACAGAAGCTTCACTTCTAAGAACAAGAGCAAGATCAGATCATCATCACTAGGACGGAGTGACCAACGATTCAGCGCCAAAAAGAAAAATTAAAGTTCAAACCAGGTGAGGGCTCGGCTCGCCCACAATAAATGTGTGAAATAAATCACTAAGCACTTTTTCATTTTTAATGAACCTTTTATGTTTTATGACAACCTTTATTTTAATAAATGTTTTTACTTTTAATAAAGCTTTAAAACTTAAATAGACTCTGTGGTTTTTGGTCAAGAGTGACTGAGCAAAAGGTTTTGCAATTTGCAAGCATGAGTCCGTGCCTCTGACACTTCTGGACTCTGACTCCATACTCTTGCCCTGCGTTGGATAATCATCATTGTGGATCAACCATCGATGAATTCGGGAGCTAAATGACTCTGCCACACTATCTAGTCAGTAAGGAGATTGGGTTCTTCAAGGTCTGTTATCACTGAGCTATGTGGAAAGTCTACCTGCGCCTATTATAATTGATAAACAATGCACTATTTAGTGTCCATAGTTCTGTTTGTGCAGATTTGTCCCTGCAACAGTAGTAGTATGGATTGTCCTCCTATCCAAACCAAAAGTAAAGTAGTATCTTATTCTTTCTTGGTGGTCATTCACATTTTATTGTTGGGAATTGTCAAAGCATAAACATTTAGAAGACTTGAAAAGACATTATGGACAATCCCAGAGGACTGCACTCAGTGCATAGAGCTATTGCTGACTAGAATGGGAGTGTCGTTTAACACCTTTTGCCAACTGTGCAATCTTAGTTAGCTACGCAGACAGACTAATAAGAATAATCAAGTAATACCACAGGGAGTCATAGTAGAGGCAGGATAAGAATTTAGAGATACAGTCTACAAGAAGATCAAAGATGATTTAGAAAAAATCGAATGAGGAACGCTAGGAAAAAATATATTAAAATGAAAACTTACCGGGGCCAGCAAAGGAGCCCTCGCCTGACCGATCCTGGCCTTCTACAGCAGCAGCATCCGATACCACCTCCCCTGTCCTCTTGCCCCTGGGGGGAGCTGATGTACAACATGAAAGAAAGAAAGACCCGAAAATATGGATGATTGTTGTCAACCAAATCAAACATTTCAAAAGAACAATAACAAAATATTTTGGCGAAATAGCAAATAGACAACTATTCCACGGGATATATTGACCTATCTCATGTGGTCTACTACGATATTAGTATTGCTTGATTTGCGGACCGTCGACTTGGAAAGTTATGTAACTCACTAAACAAACTACAAAAAAGGTTCGCCTATGACTGGCAGGCAGCAGTCCACAGCTCGCGAAGTGACAGACAAACTCCATTGTGATTGCAGATCAGTGACAACACTAAAAAGTTTCCTACTACATTAACCAGTCATTAAAATACTCAAACTATCAATCCACCACCACTATTTCTTCTTATTGCCAGGTGTACAAAGGAAGCATTGGACTTGAGTCTGTAGGGGCAGATTTACAAGCCCCTTGCGGCTCTTTTTCTCCGTTGTTGCGTGACTTTTGTGATGCAGCGGCAGAACAAAAGAGGCGCCATGGTGCGGCGTATATTAACAACGTGACGCATATGGGAAATGCATCACGTTGTAAAGCCCTGCGCCATCAGGGGGCATTCCGGCGCAAGGGAGGGCGTTCCTGCACTGGAACGCATCCTAAAAGTGGCTGAGGGAAATCTACAAGATTTCAATCAGTCACTTTTAGGACAATGATGCGTCACTCAAACCCTGCGCCTGCTTGAAGCAGACGTACGGCTTGACGCAGCATTGCGGAGATAGGGCACCCCAGAGCATTGCTGGAGCTGCGCCATCGTTCCGATGCAACTCCAGCAATGCGCCGCCTTTACGGCACAGATGCGTAACACTTCGGTGACGTGTTGGGCCCATGGTGCGCCGCATTGTAAATACCGCGCACCATGGGTGGTGGTGGCGTGGCGCACAATTACTGGAGCATCCCTGCTACTTTGCAAGGATGCGCCGGTAATTGCAAATCTGCCCCTTAGTGTCTAGCATTACGCAGTTCTGTAAACTACACTCATACATCATTTCTCAGGCCAATGAAATGAACACAAAATCGAAAACAAATAAGCATAGTAGCAACGCTACTGAGAAGGAGAGCAGTGCACCTGAAATTCACAGAAGATTTTGAAATATAATTTACCTACAATGTAATCGGCAGCATTATTGCTCTTGGTAAAAAACAAAAATTTGCAATATAATAACACACAGAGCAGGAGAAAACAGAGTAGTGATGAAATAGCTACTACTACTCACCTGCCTGGGGATCTCGACGCCGAGCAGGTCGAGCAAGTCGCGTTCCTGGTCCAGGAAATCCGTCCAATGGTGGGTGGCCTGGTTGTAGGTGCGCCGGACCTGAGAGTGTTGATACATGGCCCGGTACACCTTCTCCCACCGCTTCCGGCGCTCCCGGAGCCCGTATCCGCTTGCGATCTTGCCGCCTGCCGCAATGGTCCTGGGGAGGCGGCGCTGCACAAAGTACACTAGTGCGGCCACCTCCTTCACGCTGAAGATCTCCCGTGGCATCACTTGCTCCCCCCTCAAACGCCCACACGGGAGCCGGGCACGGGGTGCGGGACCCTTCCCCTTCGCGGGCTGCTTCTCGGCTCCCTTTACTATGGTCTGGGCAAAAAGGAAGGTAAATAATAAATAAGAAATAGAATAGGGAAGAAGAAAAGAAAAGAGTTTAAACAAGTAGTTTAAAATTAACCAAATGTAGCAGAAAACACAAAAATATAGAGCTCGAAAAATAGAGGGATAGATAATAAGTAAAATATATCAAAAAAAATTTCAAACAAGCAAAGGATGGCAGAGATTGAGAGAGGATACAGAAAGGATGCCCAGAACCATAGCAATGAATGAAAAACAAGATGACCGAGCCCGTTCACGACCGCGTGGGTAAGTTTGCGCGAGATTTCCCCATGGATCACACGCAAACTTTACTAGCGAGCCGCACACTTTGCGAGATTACACATAGCGCCCGGAAACAGAAATACGTCACGCAAACAAGATGGCCGCGCCCATGTACGACCGCTAGGGTAACTTCGCATCGTTGCGCTACAAGCGGCTCGCGAAAATGCAAAAAACCACGCGAACTAACACGCCGCAAATAAACAAATCGCATATTCGCACGAATTCGCGGCTTCCGAATTTGATCTCGCGCAAATTCGCGCCCCGCGAATCGCGCAAAATTGCAGAAAAACGATTTTTGAAAAACTGAAAGCACTCAGCAGGTGCAAAAGTTCAAGCACATCATTAGTAACCATTCCCTGTAGGGCTTCCTGAGGGGCCCCTCCAGAGTTCAGTTGCCTACTTGCAACTATTCTATGACCCCGCTCTGACCCTCACAGCAGGCTCAGAGAATAGCTACAAGTATGCCCTAAAGGTCCTGTTAAAAAAAATTACACTGCAACAGAAAGCAATTACAGATAGGGAAGCAGGTGCCAGACTGGAAGTTCAAATTCAGTGACACATTAATCAGCCCCTAATTCATTCATGTCAGTTGAGGCAGGGCAGGTGTGCTAATGAATTTTGCAAAACTGAAAGCACTTAGCAGGTGCAAAAGTTCAAGCTCATCATTAATGAGGAAGCACTTACAGGTAAGGAAGCAGGTGCCAGCTCAAATTCAGTGACACATTCATCAGCCCCAAATTAATTCAGGTGAGTTGAGGCAGGGCAGGTGTGCTTTTCCCCCCATAATCTACAGTGATGAACCAAAGGGTGGCAGTGATGAACCAGAGGGTGGCATGGGTGAGCCAGAGGGTGGCAGTGGTGAAACAGAGGGTGCTGTGATGAACCAGACGTAGAAACAACATGGTCGTGACCATTGCGACCCGACAAGTAAGTTTGCGTTTGCGAACTGGTAAAAAACCCTCGCGAACTGGCAGAAACCCTCGCTAACACAAAAAAAATAAAAATCCGCAAATTTGCGAAAGTTCGCGAATTTGGCGGATTGCAAATTCGTAAATACACAAATTCGCGAACCGCGAATTCGCAAAATTCGCCCATACTTAGTTCGCAGAGCACGGGCGGCCGTCCAAGCTTTCAAGTGCGCTCAGGGGACCAGGATTACGGCGGGAGGGGGTGGATGGCACACCAAGCACTTCCAATAACGATCAGGGGCAGAGGAGCGGGCGGGCTGACCCGAGGGGCAGAGAGCGGCTCTTGGCAGAGCGAGGCTCTCAACGGGTAAACGGGCGGGCCGCTCCCGAGTGCCACAACTCTAGGAGGGGACGAGGGGGGCGTAGTCTTGTCTCGGGCGGGAGGAATCACACGGCTCAGTTGAAGACGAGCCAAGGCACAGAGAACCCACTAGTCCTGGGGTTCAGTTCAGGGGGCAAGCTCAGTCAAGCCCTTGGAGAAAGTTTCAAGCACAATTCAGAAAAATCCTTCTTAGGACTTTTCCTCTCCTTTCTCAGCAAGGCAAACTGCAGGCCAGTCCTTCCAGATTCTTCTTCTTCCTTCTAGTTGGGTGAGAGGTTCGTTGTGGGAAACAGGATCTAGTTTCTTGGGAGCAGGGCTCCTATACTTATACACAGTTTCTTTTGTTCTTTCAGGCCAGGGGGGGGCTTTGCATAGCCCAATTTCAGTTTTGAAGCACTCTGTTGTGCTGTTCCTGGCTTTTCCTTTCAGTGTGAGGGGCAGGGACATGCAGGAGGTGGAGCCAGCATTGTGATGACAAGGGCAGCTAGAAGCACTCTGTTGATAGTCCTCCCTCTTCCTGGGCCAGGTGTCGGGCTGAGTCATCAGTCGCTCCCTAGGTGGTGGAGCCAGCATTGTGGTGGCAGAGCACAGCCCTATTCAGAATCCAGGGGCACTCCCACCACCCACCTAGGTGTAATCCTTGCATTCACCACCTGTCATCCCCCAGCCCTGTTACTCACACAACCCAGACAGCAGATACACATCCTAGCAGAGGTGGGCTGAAATAGTTAGGCAAGCAAATGCTAGCTTTCTAAAAGTAGCATTTGCAAACACAGGATATTAAAATAAACTTTACTAAAAGAAGTATTTTAATATTCTGAGTTCAGGCATACTAAACATGACCTTCTACCATGTTCCCTGAGCCTGCTGGGATTATAGAGTGTAATAGTTCCAGCAGCCCATCTTGGCCTATGAGAACAGGTAGCCTTACAATAGTGAAAAACAAAAATGGCTGTTAATTCACTATTAGGACATGCCATACACACCAGGGCATGTCCTACCTTATACTTACAAAGTACCCTGCCCTAGGGCCTACCATAGGGGTGACTCACATGAAGCAAAGGGAAGGTTTAGAGACTGGCAAGTGTGTTCACTTGCCCAGCCAGCATGACAGTACCAGACTGCACACAGGTTCTGCAATGGCAGACCCTAGACACATTTTAAAAGGCTGCTTTTGTGGGTGGCGCAACCAGCGCTGCAGGCCCACTAGCAGTATTGGCATTCACAAGTCCTGGCACTCCTGCTGCACTTTACTGGGGACTGACAGTAAATGCAATGAACCAATCATGGACATCAATCACATATACATTTTGCACAGGGAGAGCATATGCACTCTAGCACTGGTCAGCAGTGGTAAAGTGCCCAGAGTCATTAACCCAACAAAAACAGGTCAGAGAGAATATTTGAGGAAGGCAAAAAGTTCAGGGATGACCCTGCCAAGAGGGCCAAGTCCAACATTGCCCTTCCTGAAAAACCAGTATCTATATCGGTGAAGGGTTTAGATTGAAGACAGGAAGATATGGCGCTCAGGCAAGTACGCAAATGTTCTAGGATGAAAATAATTAAGAACGGTGCTAACAGGTCAGGGGTAACAAATCCCCAAAAAATAAACCCTGTGAGTGTGTAAGTCGAGACCTACACAGTGAATATAGAACAAAGTCCTGTGCACACGTATAAGGTTGAAGGTTTTAGTGTAAAACCAAAAATTCAAATAGTTCTTTTTGTAGACATTAAGCAGGTCGACATCAGAGTTATCTTAATGGGGATTTTTAATCCGGATAAATACAGAATGAACAAACCAGCCAACACGTGTTTCATCACAACGTGGTTCAATTGTGAGTCTTCAGGGCTGGGAAGGACACAAACATACATGAAATGAAATAAAGGCACAAAACAGAAAGGACCACCAAATGGCGTAGCCACTTCAAAAAATACAAATAAGTACGATGCACCTCTGTGGAGACCCTATGTAGTGGAAAGTACATAAATAGGTGACTGCAAACAACACTCATAGGGATCCAAAAGTGTAAGTCGAGTGACCTAGCATACGAAGCAGTAAAAAAGGAAAAGAACAGCACACTCGTATGTGGGTTCAAAACACCCAGAATTTCTAGCAAATGGAGAAAACTTGATGTTTATGTACTGTATTCGTATTACAATTGTTAGTGACACATAAGTGTGAATATAGGTGCAAAAAATGAAAATGTTGACATTGCGGTATAATTGACACCCTGGCAGATGTGGCATGCTCCATTGAAACATAAGAAACACGTTTATACATAGCAGGTGCCATATCAAGAAGATTACAGGCGAGAAACAAAAAGTTAAGTATGCTGTTAAGCAGAAATCACTCTAACAGACAGCGGTAAAGCTACAAAATTATAGAATAACCAATTCTTTCAACTGAGATCAGACACACCATAAGGTGAATAATTAAGCGTGTCCCGGAAGATCGTCAATGCAGCGTATTAGACACTAGTTCAATGCGGTATGTACAGTGAGCCACCTGGCCATATTCAACATATCAGGTTAACTTACGAGAGAGTATCAGGCGTGATATATAGCATAAAGCGTATCAAAGAGCTGAATGTGTTTTAAAACGCACCGCTACATTTTTTTATTTCCATACAAAATATATTTATGACAGCCTGTTTCTATAACTTAGATCAGACTCAAGAGACGTTGATGTACACATGTCCCAACCTTCTAGCATTTTCAGTTCAATAAATAGTGAAACATATCAGGTCATCAAATCTGGAGGCACGATCCAAGGGGAGCATATCAGTGTGCTGCAACTTAAACATAACAACAACCGCAAACAATGCAACTAGTGGGGCGAATCCCCAAAAGGACATACGTCCAAACTTCAAGTTAAACCACTTATGGTGAAGAGCTAGTCCTGTGTAGTAGCTAGTGGGGTGTGTGTGATTTCAGCAACTAGTCTGCACTACGCCCCTGTCTCAAGCCTTCCTTGCTCGCAAGAGGTGTGCAGTGAGCCCTAAGCTGGTCAATACTGCAGGTTCGGTGTGGACCATAGCGGTAGGAGCCTGCAAATGAAACAGCTGTGCAGCGCAACCCACCCTCTGACTAGCAAGGCAGCTCTCGGACATTCACACATATTACATTAAGTGACAGAAGCGCTTCTAGCATATGGCACAGTTCAGCAGCATGTGCGCGGACATACGAAAGAGATACAGTGTACAGTGCACACATGTGAGTAGGCCATGAAGGGATGCAGCATAGCACTGCTCGATCACATGATCTGGTCAGCCGTCTGAGGTGTCACTACTGGCATGTTCAAGTCTTCGGAGAACATGGTGGATGGGGATTAGCACCGGGAAACCTCCGGGTAGCTGCGCGCTCAATAAATGCAATTATAATAATAATAATAATGACGAACCACTCGTTCCCGGATCTCTGCGTGTGTGGGTCTCCACGTGGCTATTGCTGTTCACTGTCCCAAGGGTTCGCCACCGCCTCAAGAGCCTCCTGTCACTTCATTCTTATCTTCTCTGGACTGGGCGCAACTGGGCCCAGCCCCATGTCTCAGCGAGCCCCCTGCCGTCTGCGCCGCCTCGATCTCCTCTCCTGCCAGCCACCGTCCTCCGGGCATGGGGATTGTGTTCCCTTCCACTGCCCCGTCTCCTCCAGCCAGTCCCAAACATCCGATGGGGCATCAAAGAAGCGGGCCCCTCCTTCGAGACCACCCTTAGGCGAAACGGGAATAACAGGGAGTAAGGCAACTCCAGCTCCCGCAGTTGACGCTTCACTGCCATATAGGTACTCCTCTGTCTCTGAACCGCTGCTGTATAGTCTGGGAAGAACATCACCTGACCATTTCCCACTGTGAGGTCGCCCAGTTTCCTGGTTTCACAGAGCACCATGTCTCGGTCCCGATAATTAAGGAATTTGAAGAGGAATGGACGATTTCGAGCTCCCCGCTTGGGCTTCTGCGCTGGCACTCTGCGCGCCCTCGCCACCACAAACGGTGGCGATAGCACCCCCCGGGGCAGGAGATCATGCAGCCAGGTCTCAACGTACTGCTCCTGGTTTTTGCACTCCTCACCCTCCGGAAGGCCTACCACGCGGACATTGTTGCGCCGAGAGCCCCCTTCCACATCCTCTATGCGGTCTTTGAGCGCGTGGACTCGGTCGATCATATCTTGGAGCGCTATAGTGTGGTTTTGCACCACAGGTTGAATCTCTTGAAGCGGCTGGCCTTGCAGGGCAACCGACTCCGCTAGCTTACGATGATAGGCATGTAGAAGGGTGAAGTCCGACGTGACTTTGTCGATCGGTGTCTCTAATGACTCCTTGGTTTGCTCCAGGGTGGTGCCGATCCGCTCCACCGCCGCTAGCACAGTGTCCATTTTGGCCGCGAGGGCTGCCGCTTGGGGCTCCATACTTCCACTTTGGCACCCCAGGGAATGGTCCAGACCGTCAGCCCCCGGCTGTCCATTTTGCAGTTTGTCTCTCAGCCGGCCCATCGCTAGTTGTTGCGCCGTTGGCATCCGCAGACGGTCATTGGTTCAGAAAAGCGCAAACAACTACAGGTATGCATCCGCCGTTTTCACCAGGCGCCACCCTGCTGCTCTCACCCCTCCGTCAAACGCTGATGCAGCCCTCATGCTAGGGGAATGCCACTCCAGCTGCAATCCTGCCCGAAATGGCACTACCCCCAAAATGGCGCCCAAGTCTCAGTGCGACAGGCCACAGTCCCTCAGGCCTTGCCAGCAGGTTTTCCCCTACTGCCTACGGGCACTTCAGACACAACAAAGTCACGATTCCCCTGCACTAGTGGGTTGCAAGTAAGTAAGCAAGGTAGTGGGAAAGAAAAATGAAGAATTGAAAAAGCGGAAATGAAATAAAATGTCTTAAACGAGTAGAAAAGCTAAGAGAAAAGTTAACACTGCAATCATGCATGTGCCCCAAAAACAAATTTTTAGAAGAAGCGTTGGGTCTACCTGTTATGTTATCAAAAGATCAATCAAATCTATGAAGGAAAAAAGACAAAATGTCAAATCTAATATACTGCTCAGTGTGGGTGGAGTAAAAACAGCAAATACCTTCTTCGTTTTTCTTTCCCACTACCTTGCCTACTTACTTGTTACATTATCACTTAGATTTCAATGTATAGACAAGGTTGTAGTTTTCCTTTATCCAAACTCAGGATACACCCGAGCCGCACCCGTTTTCATATCACGTAGCAATAGGGGTCAGGGGCCGGGCACTGGATCTCCTTGCTTCTTTTCTTAGTGAGTGGTCCCAACTAGTCAGAATGGGGACTTTCTCCTCAGAGCCCTCCCCTCTTGCCTGCGGAGTGCCCCAGGGCTCCTCTTTGAGCCCTACCCTGATTAATATCGATGTGGCCCCGCTGGCAAGGGTGGTGAAAGCCTTTGGGCTTGAGGTGTTATCCTATGCGGACGACACCCAGATCATGGTATCCATTACGCAAAAGGTCAGGAACTCCGCGTAAAATTTTAAAGACTGTATGATAGCAGTCTCATCTTGGATGGTTCATAACTATCTTTGGGGAAGGCCCGGACATCTGGTTGGGTGAGTGGTGGCCTTACTCCCTAGGTACCTGTTCCACTCCTGTTCCCAATTGGAAAAACCTTGAAGTCAATATTGATAATTCCCTCTCCATGTCTCTGCAGGTCTCAAGGACTGTGTCCACCTGTTTCGAGCTTATATGGATTATAAGAAAAATATCCCAGTTTTTGTCTATTGAAACCCGAAAAAAGGTGGTTGTGGCCTTAATCCTGGCCAGACTAGACTACTGTAATGCCCTTTATTTGGGCATCAACAAGGGTCAGATTCACCGCCTGCAGCTGGTCCAAAACGCCACTGCAAGGTTGGTTTTGAATTTCCCTAAGCATCAATCAGTCTCATCTTCTCTCAGTCTGCTGCATCAGCTTCCGGTGGACCGTAGTGTTCTGTTTAAGACCCTTTGCCTCACTCACAACGCATACTATGGTCGGGGCCCATCTGGCCTAATAGCCAATATTAAAAGGTATACGCCCCCAGGGAACCTAAGGTCAGCAAACCTTAATCTCCTCATGGTTCCGAGGTTTAAAAGATTGAGGTGGGGGGGGGACTTTCTCGCTGACTGCTGTCAAGGCGTGGAACTCTCTCCCTGTTTCTCTCTTGGGGCAACTAGAACATTCTGTTTTTCACAAGTCCCTTAAGACCTGTTTTTTTCCCAAGAGCAAAGTCTAAGTACGATTTCCGAAGTTGTCTGTGGGCGGTCTGTACAAAGCGCCTTGACGCCCTTGGGCTTAGTTTGTGCTACACAAATTGCTCATTCATTCATGTAGATTTGATGACCTGATATATTTCACTATTTATTGAACTTAAAATGCTAGCAGATTGGGACATGTGTACATCAACGCTTCTCGTGTCTGATCTAAGTTATAGAAATAGGCTGTCATAAATATATTTTGTATGGAATAAAAAAAAAAATTGCAGTGCGTTTTAAAACACATTCTGCTCTTCAATACACTTTGTGCTATATATCACGCCTGATACTCTCTCGTACGTTAACCTGATATGTTGAATATGTCCAGGTGGCTCACTGTACATACCGCATTGAACAAGTGTCTAATACGCTGCATTGGTGATCTTCCGGGACACGCTTAATTATTCGCCGTTTGGTGTGTCTTCACCGCAGTCTGTTAGAGTGCTTTTCTGCTTAATGGCATGCTTAACTTTTTGTTTCTCACCTGTAATCTTCTTGATATGGCACTTGCTATGTATAAACCTGGTCCTTATGTTTCAATGAAGCATGCCACATCTGCCAGGTTGTCAATTTTACCGCAATGTCAACATTTTTTTTTTGCACCTATATTCACACGTATGTGTCACTAACAATTGTAATACGAATACAGTTCATAAACATAAAGTTCTCTCCATTTGCCAGAAGTTCTGGGTGTTTTGAACCCACAAATGGAGTGCGCTGTTATTTTCCATTTTTACTGCTTCCAATGCTAGGTCACTCGACTTACATTTTTGGATCCCTATGTGTGTTGTGTGAAGTCACATATTTATGTCCTTTCCACTACATAAGGTCTACACAGAGGTGCCACAGTTTCTGCACCCGTACTTATTTGTCTGTTTTAAGTGGATATACCATTTGGTGGTCCTTTCTGTTTTGTGCCTTTATTTTTTTTTTTTTGTGTCCTTCCCAGCCCTGAAGAGTCACAATTGTACCACATTGTGATGAAACACGTGTTGGCTGGTTTAATGTCCACAAAAATAACTATTTGAATATTTGGTTTTTACACTAAGTCCTTCACCCTTATATATGTGCACAGTACTTTGTTCAATCAAAAGTAACATGCCAGATAGAAAAATCCTACCAGCAGTAGCACACTCATTGATGCCTTGGACTGCACTCATACCACAATGTCCAACATCACTGCACAGCCTGACAAGCACACTCAACACATCACCACAACAAACAACAAGACACATACATAGCTCAGTGGATGTGTACTCAGTCATTTGCATATTACAACACACACACACATCTATCTGCACTAGTCCAACCAGTGTGACCAGGAACAGCATCAAGCATAGCTCAAAGGAACAATATTGGAGGTCTAGCACAAATTATAACCTACACACAAATCTCATGCCCAGTTCCAAAAGGTGTGTGGGTGAATATATGATGTGAAAGCTTGAACAGAGAAGAACCAGCATCAACATGATGTAGCCAGACAAAGCAGGATGGCACCACACACATGTGGATGAAAAAACACTGAACTAGTAAAACCATGGGAACCTTGTCAAACAGGAGCATCTTCTTACACTTCAGTATTTTGAGGCAACAGGGTCTGAAGACTGTCAGATTTATTCTCACCTAACACACGCCTTGGCCTCAGAATATGTCAAAGAAGGTCACACTGACATGAGGCAAATTGATGACAAGCTTGTCATTGGCATGTGTGTACCAGATCTAAAGTAGACACAGATATGGCTCCAACGCGATTAAGTAACATGATAGTTTTTGTACCAATACCTTAATGACATGGTTGTGTACAATCTCACCACCACGTATACCAAATTCATATGTACACAGATGGACTGATGAGACAGCTGACTTGATGCACATCACAAACATGTTCTGCATGTCCCTCATAAACTGTTGCACTTTGCAACTCTTTCACTATGGTAACATATGGCAGCATTACATATGTGCAAAGGTGAAATGAAAACAGGGAAGCTTGGCAGATTCACGTCGCCTTCATGGGCCTACATGCTATGGATGATGATACCCTGCAAAGATAAACTATGCTGCCTTGTATACATACTAATTCAATTCAATAAATCTTTATTCGGATATAAAATATCAATAAAAGCACAGGTCAAAAAATACATACTATAATAGGTCACATACTCCATGGACCACATGCAGTCCAAGACATAACAACCTCATTGTATAACCATGACAAGAATTGTACATGAGTGACAGCTGAATTAGAACCAAGTTGTGGGACACAGAAATCAACATAAGAAACTTCAAACATGCTTTATTGTGCATGCAATAGTAAACTATTTAAAAGTCAAACCGGAGGCCAAGGGCTAGTCCATAGTCAAAAAGTCTCAGAGGGTGTGAAGGGTAATCCCCCTTCAGCACTTGCCTGCACTCAATGCATACGGGGACACCTCCCCTGGAAGGGAGATCTTGGGGCATGCCAGGCACCAAGGGACAGGACTGGGGAATACTGGGTTGGGTTGTGGGAGTGTAGGGATCCGGAGGGGTGTGTGGGTCTACATCAGTGGATGGGCCAGATTGAGGAGGGGGGTCCACTGAAGTGGAAGGAGCAGATTGAGGAGGGGGGTCCATTGCAGTGGAGGGAGCAGATTGAGGAGGAGGTGGTCAATTGCAGTGGAGGGAGCCGATTGAGGCAGGGGCCACTGCAGTGGATGGGCCAGAATGAGGAGGGGATCCACTGCAGTGGCAGTTTCAGACTGAGGGGGCAGCTATAGGGAACAATTTGTGGGAGGGGGCAGGGGCTGAGCCTGACTTTCCGGGGGATGGAATATTTTTGGAGGGGCAAACCAGTGATGGCTATGGATTTGGGATCTTATCTTTGGGAGGGGGTGCCTTGGAGTGGACTGGGCGCTTTTGGACAGGGGAAGTATTGGTCGGTAGTGGGGTTTTATATTTTGGAGAATGGCTGGATATTCAGGTGGGGGTTGTCAGTCTGTTCCTCTTTGGGGAGTGTGTGGTGGGGCCAGGTTTGGATGTTAGGTCGGGGTGGTTTCTTCTTCCCCTTGGGAGGGGGGACAGATGGGTCTTTGGAGAAGAGACCAAGGTCACAGAGGAAAAGCTTCTGGGCAGAGGGGGGTGCAGGAGATTCAAGGGTAAGGGTTGTGAAGGCAGACGGATCTGAGGTATGCGGAGAGCCTGTGGAGGCATGTTTGTGTTGTCTAGGCCTCTCCCTGGTGTGCATGTGTGTTTGGAGTTGTGTGTCTGTGATTTTGTGCCGCATGTGGATGTTGATGTGTGTGCACATGCATGTTTGCATGTGCTTGGGTCAGGTAGGGTAGTTGGGACTGTGGATGGGGAAGAGAAAGGAGGGGGTGAGGGACTGCTGGATCAGGGGCACTACTGCCATCAGTGTGGAGGCCAGTGCCTGGTTTGACCTCTGTAGGTCAGACATTTCTGAGTGGATGCCCACCATGTATGACACCAATTGTGTCAGAAGACTGGTATCTGCATTGAGGACATTCAGCATGGATGGATGCCGTACAAGGCTCTGCTTCAGTAAAACCATGGCCTCCCACAGAGGCCAGCAGGGAAGACTGGTGCAGGGGGTGCAGAGCCTGGGACAAAGGATATATGCTCCCCTACATGAGAGCAGCCATGGACACTGGGCATGGGAGCAGCTGGGAGAGTGTAGATGGGGTGGTGGTGGTGGCAGACTCAGATATAACTTGAACCAATCCTGGCTCACCCTCCACCATGAGGGAGTCATTACTGGAGTTGTCATCTTCGGAATCTCCTTCAGATGGGGATGTGGAGCATCCCTCAGGGAGGCTCCCCTCGCCCTCCGTGCCACTGGGTCCCTCCTCCTCAGCACTGGACCCAGTCTGGTGTGCTGCTTCCTCTTGGTATGTGGCACTGCCTCCTCCGATATCTGGTGCTGATGCTGTGAACAAGAATGCCAGAGAGATTCACATTAGTCATCCGCATGGACTTGACACATGGATATCATCACATATCATCACAGACCAAGCATATACATCATGTTGACTGCAGCTTTCTATTCATTACATGCATGTGTATATGGCACTTGCCAGTTGGCCAATTAACCATGGGCTTCTAACACATGATGTCATGTGCAACATCGTTCAGATCGATGTCCAAGCCCACAACCATATTCTCAAATCCTACACTACATGGCATGTGGTCTGATTTGTAATGCTCCTGATTGTCTTGTGTCATAACATACCTGACTCATCTCCTGCAAGGGAGTCTTGAACTGACAGAGCAAATTGGATGCACACATCAGAAATGTGACATGGTAAACATTCTTACATACCCAATCATCAAATTTTGACTCCCTGGCTATGGCCTAACTGGGAAAATGATCAGCCTGCATTACAACAGGCTTCCATAATCAGTGAATGACTCCTTTCACACAGATAAGGTTATTTGTCCACTGTGTTTGGTCCTCTGCTGTCAGGTCACACATCTGATTCTCTTTTTGAAAACCACAAGGTGTTAGGCCTAGTTAGGGTGAGAGTATCTTGGCCCGCTGTCTTATGTCGAAATGTTACAAAATTGAACAACGTCTAACACAATTTTAAGACCAATTACTGCATCATTACAATGCTTCATGTGGTACATTATGACACAGACCTGTCTGGGGGAAACATCTGTATATAGCAGTAGTACAGAATGCCAACATCACTTGATTCCAGTCACCACTATGTCCCAATCCTGACCAGACTACTTCAGTCCACATCTTTGGTTGCCAAATCTGCATGTCCCTTACATGGTACACACAATTTGCATACTTTGAAAAATGGACATTGCTCTTGTTCACCATCAGGGTTTGTGAACTCACAAACAAAATTGGGTGCAGAGTTGACATCTATCATGATGAAAGTAATGCAGCATGCACAAGGATGACCAAGCTAAAAGTAGGCAGTCAAGAGTCTTTGCACACAAGTGAACACTTGTGTTTGCAACACATTAACAATACATTTAAAGTATAGCCTTGTTTCCAACAGTGATCATCAGTGTCTAACAGAGATTGTCACGTGTAGTCACTGTGACAGGTGTGACACATGCAAATTTTGCATTTTGAAGTGGAAAAAGGAATGACTCACAGTTGCCCAGAATATGCATACCTCCCCTTGGCCCATGAGATACATGTGATTACGCTGAGCGGTACAACTGTGACAGAAATTTGCTTGAATGTCGAAGGTTTACTCTACAAGGCATCCACATTAGTGTAACCGGCAGCCAGGATGTATAGCATCTTCATCCCACACCTGTGTGCTTCACTTGCAACATACTGCACACATATATTTGAGTACAGATCATACATTAGTCCCAATGCTGACACATATCAGCCGATAATGCATATGTAAAATATAGTAGCAGCCTTTATAATGCGCCTGAAAGGGAAAACAATTCTCTTTGAAAACATTGATACAAAGTTCTTATTGCTTTGTGCTGTTCTTTTTATCTGAATTACTTCATTCATAGATAATCACAGTAGATAAAAGCTATCAACATATAGTAAATACGTGGATAAGGGTGATCTTTTGGCATAAGTGCTTAGCGCTATACAGGTGTACAATATATACAAGATGGTTGCGGTTTTTATATACAAGTGAGGGATAGGCCAGATATTGCTTGTGCACCAAAGACTACTTTCTTTCTTTGAATGGAGACTTGGTTGGAGTGGGCCTTAGGTAAGCGTCAACGTTTCGACCCTGGATGTGCCCCCGTAGATGTTCACATTGGGTCTTCTTTAGGACAAAGTGTCTGGGGGGAAGGGCCGCGTCTGCCAACGGACGAGCGCAGCACTACTGAGGTAGTGCTCACGACGGCCGTTGGCCGACAGCAGCAGACAACGGGTTATTATCCTGATCCATTCCTCGGTGAGCATTTACATTTTGCACATTTTGTTTAACTGGTGAGATACAAGTAGAAATACATGGGCAACAGAGCATTGGGTCACATTAAATACAAAGGCAGCGGAAAAAAACGATTGCAACAACTATATCTAGAGCTGATAATAGCTTTCAGCGCCAAACGGAAAACCGTGTTCAAAATCAACCAGTCCAACTCCATGTCACTGATTTCTAGTGGATTTCAGTGGCTATTTTATTCAGTTTGGAAATAGCCAACAGCATATGCCTTATGCTACGTCTAAATAAAAACACTTTATTGCACAAAAACAATCTTTGTGTTGGGGGACCTGGAGGACCAAACGGGGCCATGGGAATTAGGATTAGCAGCCGCAATGGGCTGATCCTCTTCAAAAATGGGACGACCAAAGAGGTACATTGCTAAAAAGTACTTGAAGAATAGAAGAATGAAGAATAGAAGCCGCTGTACAACCAGCCAGAGGGGAGTCTTCTCCCTGTGTCCATCTGAGCCCCACAGGCAGGCTCTTATTGTTCACTTCTCCCACCTTGGAGCTGCACAACTTGCAACTCAGGAAAAACAATCACAGCCAAGGTTGCAGAAGAAAGCAGGATCATGTCCAGTGGCTCAGGCAGTGCACCAGTATTCTTCACTTTAATCTAACAGGCATCAAAGGCACAGCACCTGTACCCTGAACTCAAGTCCTTCCCTAACTCCTCTGTTGCTCCGCTGGCGCACTGCTCTTTTGTCGGGCCACAGATTGTACCTAGTATGCCCAGACACTTTTTAATCAACAAACAGAGGTGCAGACTTGCAATCACTTGGGGACCAGGACTCAGAGGCCTAATGCTGGAGTATTTGAAGCAACCCTTGTTTCAAAGGGGGTCACCTCAAGCAAAGCCTCCTTGCCGTCCTTGTTGGTCTGTGACTCTCTCAGCTGGTCATAAAAAACTGGATCAACACAAAGAATTCTCCATCCTGATTTGTGACCCCGTCTTTTGTCTAAGACAGTGGTAGGGGCACACACTTTACGTTGTTTTTATGGGCCCAGTGCCTCTGGCCTTCTACCTTCACTGCGGTCCTAGTTGCCAGCAATGCTGTGCTGGTTCCCTTTACCTCGGCTCCAAGCTGGATCGGCGCTGACTCCCCAGGCTGGATCTGATGTCCGGGCCCCTCTGGCAATGGTTGTAGGGCAGCGGATATCTATTGGTGATCACAACAACAGATCTTTAGACAAGGCATACAAATAATCTAGCAACAGAGAGGATACTCTATTTCAGAAAATTTCGTAGTTTCGGGGCGCCCCATACATTAGCAGGTCACCCAAGAACTAACCCTGGGCAAAGCACTACGCACTACGCGAACTGCACGTAGCACAGTGCAAACATGCGTAGCGTAGCATAGTGCAGCGGTCATTTTTTGCTTGCTTGCAGTCCTCAACGTCAAGTTGGCGACCGCGAGCAAGCAAAATGACGTCCTCATGAGTAACCCTGGGCGAAGCACTACGCTACGCTTGCGGAGTTTGCGAAGTTTGCGCAACTTCACACTACGCGAGCTGCACGTGGCACAGTGCGAACATGCGTAGTGCAGCGTAGCGTAGTGCAGCGGTCATGTTCGCGACCGCGAGCAAGCAAAATGACATCCCGGCGGGATTCTCAACGCGGGGAGGTCAGGTTTCCCATTGTGAGTGGTTGCGCAAGCTCGCGACCGCTCTCAATGAGAAACTACCTGTTCGCGTTGAGGAAGCTGCCGCTCGAGTAATAATCTACTCGAGCAGCAGAAAACTACAGCTTGCACTGTGCAAGATGCCGTTTTCAATGCTTGCACAGTGCCGGATGCTTGTCCGCACTGTGCAATCATTGAAAACGCATCTTGCACAGTACGAACATGCTACTATGCAGCTCGCGTAGTGCTACGTGAAGTTCGTGTAGTGCGAAGTGCACTTTGCGTAGCTTCGCGTAGCGCTACTTCGCAAACTACGCCCACCCCTACAGTTGTGAGACTTTTTCCTTGTTCGCAGCAATCAGCAACATCAAGTTGCCGATCGCGAGCATGGAAAAAAAAACTCCCGTGAGATTCTCAACGCGGGGAGGTAAGGTTTCTCATTGCGAGTAGTCGCGCATGCTCGCGACTGCTCGCGGTGAGAAACTACCAATCGGCATTGAGAAAGCTGCAGCTCGAGTGAAAATCTACTCGAGCGGCAGAAAAGAACAACTCGCACTGTGCAAGATGCTGTTTTCAATGATTGCACAGTGCTGAAAGCTTGTCCACACTGTGCAATCATTGAAAACGACATCTTGCACAGTGCGAACATATTACTACGCAGTTTGCATAGTGCTACGCGTAGCTCGCGTAGTGCGAAGGGCACTTCGCGTAGCTACGCGTAGCGCTACTTCGCAAACTACGCCCACCCCTACCAAGAACCACTTCATCTATCTGAGAGTAGAAACAAAACCACGGACCTATTAGCGAGTATAAAAGGACCTTTTGGTGAACTGACAAGAGTAAAATGTTTACACAATTTGAATTGTTTCTCCCAATCCCAAGCAGTTTACTAAATTCTGAGGGAAAAAGAAAAACAATACGGACATACTCTGAATCCTTACATTTGTGTATTTATGTATCATTCATCGAAAGAACCTCAAGAAAGGGCATTTTTTGGGAACAAGCATTCTTTTGTGCTTCTTGTCTTAACAAGCATGTGTTTCATAGGTCACAGCCTTTCACTACTTGTACAGGACTGCAGACACTTCTAACATTATTTTTCTTACATAAAAACACCTACACTTTACACTTAGGACCATGCTCTCCTGTTATAGGCATGGCGGGAAAATCTAAAAACTGCTAATTTAACAGGGAGCCTTACGCCATAAATAACTAACAAGACCTCAACATAGTGGGTGCATGAATTTCTCCAGCAGAACCTGTTGTGGCAAAACAAACTCCGTTAATATGAAGTGTAGAAAGCAGGGGTGCCAATATACACCCCTGACGGACGCCCCTTCCTGATTTAAAAGACCTTGTGCATTTGCCGACTTTGGAAATCCTAACTGATGCTAACAGGTTCCGATGAAGATTAGCCAAAAAATAAACTAGACACGGGTCAATACCCATTTCCAACAAGATACTCCACAGCTTCGACCTGTTAACCAGGTTGAACGCTGAAAATAAATCCATAAAAGCCATCTGCAGGGAACCTTCTTTAGCCATAGTGTATTTGCTTATTAATAAGTATAAATTAAGACACTGGTCCATAGTACTTCTGTCTTATCTAAAACCGTACTGTAGATGACACTCAATTGATATTCTCCCTGGAGGGGAAACAAGCGGTATCTATGGATACATTTCAGGAGTGCATGTGTCAAACTGTGGGTTGGCTTAGGAAAAACTCCCTACTGTTTTAATGGGGGAAAAATAGTGGTGGTGTACTGTCCTGCCACCAGATTGTCCCGACACCTGCTGACAGAGTTCAAGCTCACTTCCGAGGATGAATCTCTGGTCCCGGCCCAAGTGTGCGCAACGTGGGAGTTATGGTAGATGAAAAACTCCAAATGGACTTACAAGATAACAAAACTGCCAGAGTGTGCCTTTCTTTGCTACGAGTATTACGAAAGATCCTTTCCCTACTCCCTGAAGATACCCTACCACTAGTAGTGAGAAGTATAATATTGAGCAGGTTGGACAACTGCAAATCCCTGTATCTGGGAGCACCAAAATATATTGTGCAGGGGTTGCAGAGAGTACAGGCGATGGCAGCAAAGTTGGCGCTAAATAGACAACGGAGGTCTTCTACGACACTGGCGTTAAGAGATCTTCATTGGCTGCCCATTGGGGAGAGAATTTGTTTTAAATCTCTCTGCAATGTATATAAGGCAGTACATGGCCAGGATCCCATCCCCTGCAAGAAATGTTCATCTGGTATAACCCAAGGAGGCAGCTCCGCTTGTCAAATACTAATCTGATCACAACTACCAGATTTAAGAGATCCCGAAAGGGGGGTAGAGCTCTGGGAGTGATTGCCTCACGCATCTGGAATGAGCTGCCTCTGACTCTTAGACAAGAGAGCTCATTGATTGGTTTTAGGAAGAGTCTGAAAACCTGGTTTTTCCCAAGGAATGCTTCCTAATTTCCTCTCTACTGACAACTGATCCTGCTTTTGGATGTCTATTCTCTGATCCAAGCACCAGGATACCCGTAGGGTGGCAGTTTTGCGCTATATACATTTTTATTCTTTTCCATTCCATTACATATAATCTTATTATCTTTAGCCCAATCTGTAACTTTAGCTAAGATCACTTTACCTAGTATTTTAACCGCCAAATCAATCAGGGATATCGGTCTATAACACCGCAGGTCCCCTCCCTGGCCCTTTTTTAGAAAACTGGAATAATAATCATCTGGCACCAGGATACAGGAAACCCTTGTGTTCCAGAGGCATTAAAAACATTAACTAATATTTTTGCCCAAAATGTAGGATTTCTTTCGATATGCAGGGACACAGTCTGGGCCAGGTGTTGTATTACTGAAGGTCTCCTTTATTGCTCTCTCAATATCCTCCTCGTTAAAGACAAATGGTACTATGTCCTGCTGAGGTAATGACCTGGAGGTGGAGTCCAGACCGGAGAACAAGGGGGTGTTAACAATAGCCCAAAATCTTGAGCTATCCTTTAAAACCTCAACAGATAAAAGAGCATTCCAAGCCTCTCCCTTAATCTCTGATGTTCGCATATAAACTGCTATCTTATACTGCTTCCGTAATCTCGCTATCAATACCCAATCTCGAGGTAAGCTTTTCAAAGCTAAAACTAGGGAAGGGTGGGCTCATAAGTAATTTTCATCAAACCACCTTTCTCCTTGAGTAATTCTGGATTTGGTATTAATGGTCAGATCTGCTGATATCTGTCTACAAATGCAATCAAAGGCTCTGAGAACCACATCCTTAGGGTTTGAATAATCAACGCATATTACGATATTCCCTTTAGCTTTCGAACAAAAGTCCGTAAAAAAAGAATCGGGCATCACTTTGGACCACTTAAGCCTCCTCCCCTGGTCACAAGTTACCACACAGTTAGCTCCCAAATTCTTTCCTCCTATTCCCAAAAGACCACAACGTTTATCCAGTTCTAGTATTACAGGTTTGTGGTCACTAAAAGGAGACAGCCTAGCATTATAAAATATTACCTTATCTAGCAACAGGGGAGACAGGAATATGTAATCAATAATAGTATCTCTAGCCTTAGATTTAAACATAGAGCATCGATCAGATTGATTAAAAAAGCCAGGTTTGAAAAGATCAGCTTCAGTCAAAAGGGCCTCTAATACCTCCCCCTGAGGTGAATGCTCAAAATGAGGAATCTTCGAATGACTGCGCCCTAAATGATCATCAATAAAACAATGCAAATCACATAGATGTATATTAAAATCGCCTATGAGTAGTATACAATAGGAGGTAGATTGCTTTGACCTATATTCTTCTAAAAACAGTTTTAAATAACACAAGTGTTGATTCGTAAAATCGCATTCCCAAGAATTATAGAAATTTACAAGTAGTATTTTGGGGTGACTGGAGGTGTTTACTTCCACTATCAGACAATTAGCAAAATCTGCTGCTATCCTTTTTGAGGACCCCATTACCTTAAGGGAAAGAAGAAGCACTAGACCGCCTTTTGCTCTACCTGCCGGAGCAGAGCAAGCAGGTAGGAAATAAGATCTAAACCCATCCAACCAAAAGGTATCCACCCTATCCCATGTTTCCTGGAGAGCAATTATATTGAATGACTTTATGATGTTCAACCAGTTTGGGTCATCTCTTTTAGATCTAAGACCCACAATATTCCAGCTGATAATTCTACAATTGAGGGGGATTTCTGCTCCTGTATTACCTATGACATGACCGTTAGAGCATGGTTAAAGTATACAATCCTCCTTCCCCGCCAGTGGAAGAAATCTATTTGAGAGAGGTAAGCCTCCCTCATCAGGCCTGATTTTTGTTTTCAGTCCTGTGAAATGTGCATTCTAGCACCTAAAGAACTTGCTCAAAATTCTAGTTTTCTGAATGCCATAGTGCGCCCGGAATTCTTGTGCATAAAAGATTGCATAAAGGCTTGCAATGTAATTTACATGTTTGTACAGCTACTCTTTGCATAGCTTGTAAGTTCATTTCAGAATGCAGTCAGTAGGCCATACTAGGAATCATATTTTAAGTTTGTCCCTAAGATTCAGTAAAATTGTCATTGCTAGAAAAACTAATATTGACTTTTTTAATTTGGTGCAACAACATATTTCAACTAGTTGGAGTGTAGCTTGTGAGCCATGCGTTATTTACTCAGCTGTGTTTCACAACCAGCAGGCGTCAACTTTTACGCTTTGTCATGAGAAAAACCCTTTGCTGTATTCTAATGTCCTCAAAAAGTTTGCAAACCATTGATTACCTCCGTCTGTTCTGACAGACAGCCTCCTTCAGACAGACAGCTTTGAACAGCTGTTTAAAAGGTCTCTTTCTAGCGCCAAGAATTGAGCGCAGTTCAGTCTATTTAAAACCCAGGCATTCCTAGCCAGTCAAAATCTATCGTTTTGCAATGCGATACAAGAGACGCTTTTATTTTAGCAGCAATTAATTACTCAGATAATCTGAGTGCCTTTTAACATTTAATATAACGTGTCTAAGCATAATGCTGTAACATTTTGAATTGAGTCCTAGTTGTGTAAAGCACACAAACTCGTTTTTTTTCCACTTTCTATGAATCCTATTTTTTCGCTAATTGATTATTAATTCTATTTTTTTTTTTACCATTGTGCCAATATTAACACATCTATACTTTGTTACTACTTTACTTTTAATTGTAGCGTGCAGCAATTTCGCATATGTTATACAATTTATTCTTTGAATTTTAAAGTACAATTCTTACAATTACATCTGCGGAACACAACAACAAACCAAATTGAGCTCATTCCAGATATTTTCAAGACGGGGCCACACACTCAGAACACACAACACTGCTTGCTAAGTCAAGCCATTCTTATACAAAAAAACACAGTCACTACTTACTGAAACAAGTATTTTACAAGCATCACCACCAGTGGCTGTCCACAAACCACATAGATACTCAAACAAAACAATCAACCCACAAATCAACACTTAGGACAAAAGCAAGGGACAGCCCACAGACTGTACTCAAATCAAACCTTTTTTAAATACCAATTGTAAATCATATTTACGAACAAAAGGACTCTCAAAAAATAGTACAGAGACTACACCAAGACAAGTAGACAGCCAAAAGACTGTGCATGTTCAAAAAGACAGGTTCTAGCCCCAGACCTTTTCCAAAATCCACCAAATTATCCACTGAGCTGATGGAACACTCAAAAGCACTCCATATCACCATTTACAAATTTTACTAAGTGCGCAGATCAGGATCATTTTTTATTTATATTTGTTCCACAGTGTACTATACATTATGGAAGAAATACCATATTTAATGTACATAAACCTATTAGGTATCCCCTCTTAGGGGAATCAGCTGAGTATTTTCTAAATCCATATTGGTACCTCCAAGACAGCAGCACTTTCTACAAAGTGTGCTAGGAGCAGGCATGCCTAAAATATTACAATGCGATGTAATATTATATTCAAATCATATTTATCCTGAGAATTAACCAAAAGAAGAGAAAAATCTCCTCATTACCTGCCTTTGTTTGCTGCAGCAAACAAACAAACAAACCAAATTATTGGCCAAGATATACAAAAGTGTTGCATCGCGACCTTACTAATCAAAAGTCTCCAGCTTCCAACTGCCAAGTTCTGAATCGACCTAATGGTCACTTTGAGGCGAATGGCAAAGGGATCTCAGTAAGGGACCGGTCACCACCTGGAGGGTCAAATCAGGAAAATCAGAAAAGCACTTTGGTCTGCAAAGACAAGGGTCTCTTTGTGCAGCGTACATCCTCAGCGAGATTCCAAACCTCCGTCGAGACCACTCTTTTGGGCGACAGCGTCTCCTGATGAGTCCCACATTGGATGCCAATTTGTAGGGGTGAGCCTTTCTGAGGCTCACCGGTGCAGGCTTTCGCCCTTCTTTGCACACTGGTCCTTTCTTTAGACTGCCAAAATAGAGATTGGCACGGAAGTTGTAATATAAAAGCAAATAGATGTGTTAACCTCTCATGAGGGAGACTACGTCAATATGGTACCCTCAGGCCACTGTATGAGGTAGTCGAAGGAGTACAGGAACTATGGGCCTTTCATGGCCATTTTATAGCTGACTAAGCATGAAGACTCAAAAAAAGGCAGTACAAGTATACACACAAATAGCATTTCACATATAAGGGTATATGAGAATTACTTAGTCAACAGAGTGGAAGGAGTAACAAAAACTATTACATCAGTTGGAATAGCCTGACAGTTATTCACTAAGACAGATCCATTCTGACAGGTACAGGCCTTTCTGATCATACA
This sequence comes from Lissotriton helveticus, assembly GCF_964261635.1. Taxonomy (NCBI): domain Eukaryota; kingdom Metazoa; phylum Chordata; class Amphibia; order Caudata; family Salamandridae; genus Lissotriton; species Lissotriton helveticus. Next base: position 589,407,295 of record NC_136071.1, read on the forward strand.
TTTCTCTGGCTCAGTGCTGAAGGAGTTCATTATAGTTGATGACTCAAGCGAAATACAAGGCAGGCAACAGTGAAGAGGGAGAAGCACATGGCGAGCACATGGCTAACTAAAATGGCTGCCATAACCAAAATGGCTTCAGCTTATGCTAACAGCGATTTCTGCTAGTTTCCACAAGTGTATGGGAAAAAATTACTATTCTAACTCCAGTGGGTGCAACAGTAGGGTAAGTGTTGGATAGTGTAGGGGTAAATATTACTATTCTAACTCCAGGGAGTGCAGCAGTAGGGTAAGTGTTAGATAGTGTAGGGGTATTATGCGTTGTAATGGTATGCGTCGTAATGACATTCGATGTAATGCCTGCGTTGTAGTGACATGCGTTGTAGTGTCATGCGTTGTAGTGACATGCAATGTAATGGCTGCGTTGTAGTGACATGCGTTGTAAAAGATGTTGCGATGTAATGACTGCATTGTAAATGTAGTGCGATGTAATGACTGCTTTGTAAAGGTTGTTTCCCGGCGTAGTGCCATCTCCCAGTTGATGACTCAGCTGCAACCTGTGCCTGCCTGTTTTGTTGGTAGGTTATGTTATATGTTCATGTTATGTGTGGTTTTTATGACAGAGTGCGCTCTATTTTCATTCAACTGAAGTATTTTCTGTGTTTAATGTAGGGGACTCTGGATACCCCAACATGCCTTGGCTGCTGACACCACTCTGGAACCCTGTCACCCCAGCTGAGATTCATTAAATGAGGCACACGTGAGGACTAGGAGAGTGATTGAGCGTACATTTGGGCTACTGAAAACAAGGTTCCGGTACCCAGAATGGACAGGAGTTGCACTACAATATGGCCCCCTGAAGGTGTGCAGGATTATCACTGCAACATGCATGCTCCACAACCTTGCAATCCGTAAGGAAATACCCCTGATACTGGATGACAGAGACCAGCATCCACCACCAAGGGAGGAACCAGACTTGGGACATGATGCCAGTGGGGAAACAGCCTTTACAGCAAGGTTTTTACCTAGTTGTGCCTTTAGCACACATTTCTAGAGAGCATATTTTTACCGCATGTCAATACCACGCATTTAAGGTAAGTTGGGGGTCTCCCCCCACAAATACATTGTTTTTAAGTCTAAAAACAATGTGTGGTATTGACAAGTGTTGTAAATGCATATTTGCTTTAAAAACATGTGTGCTAAAAAATGTGTGACAAAGGCATATGATGTATTTACCTGCATTGTACCGTCGTACGACCATGCCAGTGATGATGAGGGAGATTTGCGACAACAACTTCTCCGCAATTCCTTCACATAAATGTGAGTATTGATTGAGAGGAGTCAGCCCATAAATGTTTGTTTGTGAGTTGATGTTGTACTATGTATGCATGCTGCTAAGTGTCTGTTATTCTTCAATGGTTTTGGAAAGAATTTCCTAATCCAACATTGCCTATGACAAGGCTAATACTACACTCAGTAATAGCTTATTTTGACACTGACATTGGCATGCTTTAGCTGCAACAGTTTGCAACAATATTCTAAATTTTTACCGAGTTCCTGACTCTATTATGTTTTTCCTCATCCATGGATCATTCACCTTGTGAACTACAGAGTCATGACCACACCAGAGCCATGGTTCTGTGTCATACTCCAACAGTGAACAGCAGTGGCCATCCCTGGTCCATGACATCTTTTGAACATATGGTCATTTTTTGGGACTTGTGAGACTGTGTGATGTGATTGCAGTTTGTGTCAAGGTGCAAGGTTATCTCATTTTAATAACATTGTGCTACACGTTGCTGTGTGGCCATCCCTGGTCCATGACATCTTTTGAACAGATGGTCATTTTTGGGGACTTGTGAGACTGTGTGATGTGATTGCAGTTTGTGTCAAGGTGCAAGGTTATCTAATTTTAATAACATTGTGCTACACGTTGCCATGTGTGTTACCTGTTTGCAGACATCCACAAGTTATCGCGATACAAAACATGTTGCATGGAGATACATTTTGGTTACAATGAATTTTATAGGTCTTGCGGATGCACTAACCCACATTAAATTGGTATTGTGGAAATAACATGCATTTACACTACATTTGAGTATAAGAGTGAAGATTGCCTATGTGTATTACTAAACAGTAATCCGAGAGTGATGCTAAAATGGCCGCTAACCGAAATTCTTTAGTGCGCATGCATCTACTGCATCTACGTAGTATGACGTATCTATGCTTGGAGGGAACATTTCTGCACTTGCGCAGTAGCTAAGAAAATGGCCGCTTGAAACTCACATGCTTGCCGCCTGCTTGCTGAAAACTAAACCCAGCTATTCTACTAATACTAATGCAGGAATAATAATAATAATTACATGGGATTAGAGTAGAGATAGGTGGTATACAGTGAGACCATTTATTTTTTATTTGAAAATGTGTCTTTTTGACTCTTTCAATACGGCTGGTTATGGGCCTAAAGTCCAGAACCACAGTCTATTCCTGAACCCAGACTGAAAGACGCAATGTCAACTTGAACATTAGCCAAAGCTGAAGGTTGTTACTTTCATGGGAACCAGAATGACAGTCCACTGAAATGGATGAGAACTACTGTTTTTTTTCTTCTAAGGTGTGACAGTTACATTGTGAATATGGGTGAGAATAAAGACTTATGTATAAAACTTAAGGGGTGGGATTTTAAACCAAGAGATGAAAGACAATATTAGAAAATATTTTTGTATATACAGGGAGTTAGGTCCTGGAACGTACGGACAGCTGGACCATATATACATTTTTAAGAAAAATACTGCTGCCCATACATGTAGTATGTAAAGACTCCTTGTTTAGAGTAACAAATCACCTTTTAATTGAAGATTTGTTTGGTATTATTTATTTATACCCTTTGAATCATTTGTTTTAAGTTAGAACATATTTCATACGAAAAGACATACCATGTACTAACACTTATTCAAACAAAGAAACATACTACAAATCACTATACTTAATTACCACAAAATTACATAGAACACAAATCTAAACATTTCATCTGTACATTTGCACAATATCTGCATTTATCAATTTCAATTAGCAAAGTGTCCGCATTTATGATACAATTCAAGTCCAATCAAGGAATGAAAAAATAAAGAAAAAATCAAGAAAAAATCAAATGGAGAAGAGATGAATCTGTAACATGCACAATATCAATCAGATTGAAAGACTTAATCAATGTTTCAATCATTAGACAATGCTTGTCTCCATTTGGCCGACGCGTTTCGAACTCGCTATCTTAGTTTGCGAGTTCTCATCAGGGCTGTGTGATTTTTCCTGCATGGTTTTGTGAAAAAAAAAAATAAAAGAGGGAGATGAATTTTGCATCAATTCTTTTTATATAGTAAATAGCCTCAGTGAATCGCTCGAGTATATACGTTAAATGCAAGGGAATTACCTTACAAAAATCGTCGCCGTTTGTAGGGGTTCAATTATATTATATCGTCCCTGTCGTGGTTTCTAGAAGAGGGAAAACCTAATCAATGCCTTGTTCCAACAGAGAGCAGGTAACCTGATGCCAAAATGATGTGCACTCATATCTAAAACCGTGTCGTATATGTTAATGTTACCTTAATCCGACTGTGGTCGGACTCCGGATTGATTATGGGGAGGTTTTATTAGGTGCCCGCCAGTCCCAGTTGTGATCCTGCGGGAATAAATGAGGAGGAATCGTAACTCGAGCTCGATTTATACTGAGCCACGTGTGGCAGTCTTAGCTACCAACAAAATGTACCTGTGCTCCGGAGAACGAATATTTACTGCGCGTGCTGCTTCAAGCAGAGACGACTCGAACAAAATTCAGAGCGGTACAAGACCTACAAAAGAGACGAGCGCTCGGTTACTCGCGCTTGTCATTTATGTCAAAGTCAAATTTAGCGTTAGCGTTTGGTAATTGCTTACCCGTTGTCCTTAGTTTTAGGGCTGCACTTCCCACTCTTGGCGACATATCATCATTGCGCCATGTTGGAGGGGGGTGTGGCTGTTTTATCAAATCACCTGACCTCGGGAATTGTGGGATATGTAGTCTAGTGCTCGTGGAGATTTCTACTGAAAGAAATTTTGCAATTTAAAGAGGTTTTACAGTCTCGAAATTTCAGACATGGAATTTAGTCCAGTCTGGAAACTATTAAACCGTAGTATCAGGTAGGCTTCCTTTTTAAGTAGAGCATCATCAACATCTTGGACTCTCCTATTGTGCCCTATTGTGTACAGGACTGTCCATTTGAAGTCCATTTCTGAATGGGCTTGTTCGATGAAGTGTTGCACCATGGGAGCGGACACAACTTTATTTTTGATGCGCGATCTGTGTTGAGTTACACGAATGTTGATTTGCTGATTCGTTTTGCCTATATACAAATTATCACAACTACAGATGATTGCATAAACCACATTTTTGGTTTTGCAATTACTGAAGTGTTCATTCTTCCATCGGACGTTCATGTGAAGGAATTCACTGCCCTCAATTGTTGTATCACACGACACACAATTTCCACATCTGTGGTGGCCCGTGATCTGTTTAAGACCCCAAGCTGATAGCAAATCATGTTTAGGTTTCTCCATCATTATGTCAGCACGAACTATCTTTTGACCTATGACTTAGTTTTTTTTAAAAGCAAAGATGGGTTTAGGAAACGGGCATTCCAGTTCTTCCAACAAATGCCAGTTTTTAAGGATGGTTTGTCTTACCTGATGGGCATGGGGTCCGAACGTTGTGGCACAAACTATTTTTTCTAATTCGTGTCTATTTTTCCGTTCAAGAAGGCACTCTCGTGGGGTGTAGCGTGCCCTTTTGTATGCGTGTTTCAACAATTTTTTGGGGTATCCCCTCATAATCATTTCTTCACAAAACTTCTTGGAGTGCAAATCATAGTCCTTGATCTCTGAGCAGTTTCTCCTGATGCGGAGAAGCTGCCCATAAGGCAAATTAGTCCTCAGATTCCTTGGATGTGCACTCTGATGATGGAGGATGGTAAAATGACTTTTTTAGATGTGGAAATAAGATGCGTAGATGGGTATCTGAAATCGTCTCTCTTTAAGAAAGAGACAGACAGAAATACCATCCTCCATCATCAGAGTGCACATCCAAGGAATCTGAGGACTAATTTGCCTTATGGGCAGCTTCTCCGCATCAGGAGAAACTGCTCAGAGATCAAGGACTATGATTTGCACTCCAAGAAGTTTTGTGAAGAAATGATTATGAGGGGATACCCCAAAAAATTGTTGAAACACGCATACAAAAGGGCACGCTACACCCCACGAGAGTGCCTTCTTGAACGGAAAAATAGACACGAATTAGAAAAAATGGTTTGTGTCACAACGTTCGGACCCCATGCCCATCAGGTAAGACAAACCATCCTTAAAAACTGGCATTTGTTGGAAGAACTGGAATGCCCGTTTCCTAAACCCATCTTTGCTTTTAAAAAAAACCAAAGCATAGGTCAAAAGATAGTTCGTGCTGACATAATGATGGAGAAACCTAAACATGATTTGCTATCAGCTTGGGGTCTTAAACAGATCACGGGCCACCACAGATGTGGAAATTGTGTGTCGTGTGATACAACAATTGAGGGCAGTGAATTCCTTCACAGGAACGTCCGATGGAAGAATGAACACTTCAGTAATTGCAAAACCAAAAATGTGGTTTATGCAATCATCTGTAGTTGTGATAAATTGTATATAGGCAAAACGAATCAGCAAATCAACATTCGTGTCACTCAACACAGATCGCGCATCAAAAATAAAGTTGTGTCCGCTCCCATGGTGCAACACTTCATCGAACAAGCCCATTCAGAAATGGACTTCAAATGGACAGTCCTGTACACAATAGGGCACAATAGGAGAGTCCAAGATGTTGATGATGCTCTACTTAAAAAGGAAGCCTACCTGATACTACGGTTTAATAGTTTCCAGACTGGACTAAATTCCATGTCTGAAATTTCGAGACTGTAAAACCTCTTTAAATTGCAAAATTTCTTTCAGTAGAAATCTCCACGAGCACTAGACTACATATTCCACAATTCCCGAGGTCAGGTGATTTGATAAAACAGCCACACCCCCCTCCAACATGGCGCAATGATTATATGTCGCCAAGAGTGGGAAGTGCAGCCCTAAAACTAAGGACAACGGGTAAGCAATTACCAAACGCTAACGCTAAATTTGACTTTGACATAAATGACAAGCGCGAGTAACCGATCGCTCGTCTCTTTTGTAGGACTTGTACCGCTCTGAATTTTGTTCGAGTCGTCTCTGCTTGAAGCAGCACCGCGCAGTAAATATTCGTTCTCCGGAGCACAGGTACATTTTGTTGGTAGCTAAGACTGCCACACGTGGCTCAGTATAAATCGAGCTCGAGTTACGATTCCTCCTCATTTATTCCCGCAGGATCACAACTGGGACTGGCGGGCACCTAATAAAACCTCCCCATAATCAATCCGTAGTCCGACCGCTGTCGGATTAAGGTAACATATACAACACGGTTTTAGATATGAGTGCACATCATTTTGGCATCAGGTTACCTGCTCTCTGTTGGAACAAGGCATTGATTAGGTTTTCCCTCTTCTAGAAACCACGACAGGGACGGTATAATATAATTGAACCCCTACAAACGGCGACGATTTTTGTAAGGTAATTCCCTTGCATTTAACGTATATACTCGAGCGATTCACTGAGGCTATTTACTATATAAAAAGAATTGATGCAAATTTCTTCTCCCTCTTTTATTTATTTTTTTGCACAAAACCATGCAGGAAAAATCACACAGCCCTGATGAGAACTCGCAAACTAAGATAGCGAGTTCGAAACGCGTCGGCCAAATGGAGACAAGCATTGTCTAATGACTGAAACATTGATTAAGTCTTTCAATCTGATTGAAATTGTGCATGTTACAGATTCATCTCTTCTCCATTTGATTCTTTCTTGATTTTTCCTTTATTTTTTCATTCCTTGATTGGAATTGAATTGTATCATAAATGCGGACACTTTGCTAATTGAAATTGATAAATGCAGATATTGTGCAAATGTACAGATGAAATGTTTAGATTTGTGTTCTATGTAATTTTGTGGTAATTAAGTATAGTGATTTGTAGCATGTTTCTTTGTTTGAATAAGTGTTTGTACATGGTATGTCTTTTCGTATGAAATATGTTCTAACTTAAAACAAATGATTCATAGGGTATAAATAAATAATACCAAACAAATCTTCAATTAAAAGGTGATTTGTTACTCTAAACAAGGAGTCTTTACATACTACATGTATGGGCAGCAGTATTTTTCTTAAAAATATTAGAAAATAAGCATGATGTGATGATCATCTCCCCTTGCTGTCTAATCAGAGTTAGACGTTTCATAAATTTGAATCATTAATGGGTGGTACTAGCATACAGAAAGGTATAATTGAGGTAGTTCTTTTTTAGTTAGTTTAGATCCAGACGGAAATGCTGAGGAGACCGGGATACTCTCGGAATGACGAGTGAAGCTGAAGAAGAATAGAATTGCTGAACCAATTTTCTTAAGCAAATCAATTTAGAAGAAGATCGTGGAAGAATCTCGAGGAGGAAGAGCGTGTCAGAGAGGGGTGCTGTGCAAGGGTTGGTGATAGAGGTTGCCTGTCCTGAAGTATTTGTTCGCCAGACCTTTCCTGGGGGACCCTTTCTAATTCCTAGGCCTGGGAGTTGGTTTCCACACCAACCATGGTAAATATAACTATATCTGTATATGTGCTTCTGTACTTTTCTCTCTAACCTCTCCCTTTTCATGCAGCATCATTGCATAGTAGAAATGAAATGCATCTTGATTGATTATTTGAATCTTCCTTCCGTGAGAGACAGAGTTTGTTTTGTACTGTGTAAGTGGTTCACATGAATTTAATCTGAGATAAAACTTTAAAAGACATCCCGACTCCGTGATCATTTCTAAAAGTAAGCAAATTTAAATCTTATGTCATTTCACCATCAACTAGTTCCAACTAATGGTCAATTGACCAGAGGAAAGAACTTTTGATCAGTGAAAGATTAGTTAAGGATCAAATATAACTAATCTAAAGAATTACAAAAACAGGAACCCAGCGGTTATTGCCAGTATGTTGTGAATGAATTTATGAGCCCAGGTGAGTATGTGGTGTTAGATTACCTGTTGTTGGTAAACTGCTGGATCAGTTTTCTGGTAGCAGAGCTATGGTTATTATTGACTAGCCTGGTGATAAGTATTGAATTTTTAATATTTGTGTTATGGTTTGTTTTATGTTGTCCAGAAGATCGAGTGAAAATTGAATAGCGGGTGGTGATAGAAGCCACACTGCAGTGAGGTTACTCGTCCGTTGGAATAACACTGAGAAGCTAGGTAGGGCTGGCAATGTTGAATTAGGGACTATTTCGTGTAAAAATAAGAGTGATTGGTAGTAAAGAGTTCACTGGTGAAACGTTGGTCTTATATCACCTAGTAAGGGTAATACCGAAGGAGTAGCAGGTTCTTTGGAGTTTGATTGAAGAGTAAACGGAAGGTTTTACTCGCAGTGTATGAAAAGTAGTAAGCAGAAAGTTTTACTTGCACTGAAATGAAGTCATCTATCCTTGATTTAGTGGAACAGACAGAGTAGCGAATGTCTTTATGTTGTGTCAAATGATTGTTTTGAAAGAAAAGTATAGAAAAGAAGTTTACTTATTACCTTGTAAAAAGAGGGTCAGTTGCCGGAGTCGCACTGACGTCACAGTGAGCCGCACTGGTATTGGTAGAAATAGCGGTGTGTGTGACAAACGCAGATTGCAAAGGAGGGGTCAATAGTGAGGAGTGATACTGATGTCACAGTGGGCCACCCTGGGATTGATCAGAACACAAGTTCGAGCCTGATTCTAATTGGTTAAGCAAAATAACAGCTGCGCTAGTAATGGACAGAGGAAGATTTGTATGTGGAATTCTGATTTGGCTATTGTGGTGGATTGCCCAAATAGAAGATTTCAAGGGTTTGCAGAATACGAATTTCTCCATAGTCCTTTACCAAAAATGAACTGAGAAAGGAGGAAAAAGTCATTTATACAGAAAATTAAGAATTTCTTCAAGTAAGATAAACCCGTTTTGACTAGGGAAGGAATTCCTATTCCGCCACCTAAAACACCTGCTTCATTTATGATGATGGAGAGAGGTTATCATACCTGTGTATGGATGTAGAATTGGATGGAATATACAAAGGATGATGGTGTTTTAGCTTTCCTGGGACATGGTACCTTTAATGGAAGAATTTTAGAGAATTTGAGGATGCAAATGTATAAATTAGAACCAATACCTAGATTAACGCAGTATGAGGCATTAGAAGAATGGGGGACTGAGTCATTTGAGAGAGAAAAAGGTTGAAGAGTAAAATTTTCAGGTTTCTATACTAGAGGTATGAATGAGACGCGTGAAGGACAGATGAAACAGTGGAGAAGGGTAATAGTGTCAGAAGGCTTATATCCAGTATTAATGGCAGATGAGCAGACAGGGAGTAGGTGTAAAGACAAATTGAAATATTTGAATATGACAGGATATGGTGAATCTGAAGTTGAGTTATTAGAAGGCATTTTGAATAAAAAAAAAAAACCTCCATCGTATCAAGAGGGATCAAGCAAAGTTATCCCAAGTGCCCCAGTATTAGGGACTCCATTGATTCCACAATTTATACATGACTCAACAGTTAATAGAGTACTTTATGATAAAAAAAGAAGCCTTGAATAAAAATAGAAAAGAATTAATACACAAAATAACCCAATTAAATGTGAATCCTAAAGCATTGATAATGCCTGTAACTACAGGTCTGGTTGTTCCTTTGTATGGAGATAAAGTTATTTGTCCAAAGCCACCAGTCACAGTAATGCCTATAAATTATCCCAGAAAAGAAATAATAATAACTGATGACCAAGTCAGTGAGCGTGAATTAATAATTTCATTAATGGATCTACCGATAAGAGACCATATAAGTGAAACCCCACAGAGAGTTATACCTAGCAGTTTAAAGGAAGGAAAGACAGTGGCATCCTCAGGGATCAGGAGTGCCACATCAGTAACACCAGAAGATTTAGAGAGATGGGCAAAAGAGATTGAAAAACAGATCTCACCTCTTAAAATATTAGATATTTACAAGTTAAAAGTAGAAATGGAAGAATTGATTGCTGTAAATGTGCAAATAGATAGACTGAACACTTATATGAAGAAGAATTGTTATTTGTATGCAGGAGTATAACAGGAAATGCGAGAATATTTTATGAGACATTGACAGAACTATCCTCTGAGATGGGAATAGACAAAGGGGGATCAATGGTATTACAGAAGCCGTATTGCGTGGATATACGACAAGGATTTGGAAAATATGAATGTGTCTGGAAGGAAGTTGCAAGTGAAAGAGTTGTTGAATATTTTTCAGACATGGGGAGCTCTTGATAAGTGGAGAGTGAGATGGCAAAAGAAAAAGGAAGAAGCACAGGCTATGGAAGCATCCTCTGCATACTTAATGAAAGAAATAGGGACGGCAGAAAAATTACCTGGTAGGGGATATGTTCATGTTCCATTGACTCAACAGGATATTTTGTCATTTACAAATGAGTTCCCGAAGTTGAGAGAGAAACCATTTGAATGGCACAGACAAGTTGAAAGGTTTGTGAAAGTTTTGAAGGTTTTGCTGAAAGATTTAGATGGTTTGTTTGATATAGTAGTGCCTGCAGCATTATGGATAGAATGTAAAATTGCAGTTGATTGGCCTAGGGAAGACTATCCAAGAGATTCAAAGACAGGAGCACCTTCAGATGACGTGATAAAGAAATATCATCAAGTAGTTATGTGTTTGAACGGGAAGATACCTCTAAAAGAAACAGATTGGACAAAAATAGATAGAACTACTCAAGAACCAAATGAATCTGTTCATGCCTATTACGGAAGGTTATTGCAGGTATTTAAGCAGTATATTGGGTTCGAAAATATTGGAGATAAAGATGTGGGTATTGGATTATTGCAAAGGATTGGATGACCTAGTACGTTCTATCTCTCACCAGGTTGGAGAAGACGCAGTGACCAGGCAGCCAGATCAAGCACATGATTTGAGTTCTGGAGATTGGGTGGTAATATAGAATCACACCAGAGTGGTGCCTTACATCAAGGTGAGATGAGCCACGACAAGTCATATTGGTTACTACCACAGCAGTGAAGTCTGCAGGACTGTCAAACTGGGTACATGCCAGTCATACAAAAAGGGCGCCAGCCCCAGACACAATTGTTTGCAGTTGCTGAAGGTTGTACAGTCAAAGAATCTGGAGCAAGGGACTCTGGAAATTTTGACAACGAACAGCCGAGCACAAATCAGGAGGACTGGGTACCAATAGTTGACAGGCTCAAGAAGAATACAACAAAGAAAATAGAGATTCTGAGCAGGACCAGGTAGGGACAGAAGAACATACTCAAGTAAATAAAGAAATCGAAAGACCTGAGCAGGGACAGACAGGTATAGATGAACACGTTCAGGCTGCAGAAGCTCAAATTCCAATACGACAAGAGCAGGACCAGATAGGAGAAGAAGAACAAGTTCTGGAAGAAGAAGAAAATGAGCTATCTGAAAAAGTACCCGAACAAGGACAGGTAGGTACAGAAGAACGATTTCAGGCAGAAAAAGCCACACAAACAAGTCCTGAACACGAAAAGGTAAAAAGGAACTCAGAAGACAAAGAAAATCAGGTTGTGCCACAATGTAACAAAAATAAACGGACTCTTGAAAGAGGCCAAGAAAGTGACAGTGCAGTGCAAGTTAAAAGGTTCAGAAAGGTAACGATTGGCCAGGTGAAGTCAAAAGGTTAAGATATTGTTTAAAAACAATAAGTGTAGATCCAGAACAAGTAAACAAAGTTACAAGTCAAACTCAAGGTGAACAGTGAACTGCTATAAACATTCATAGAAGTCTAAGATTTAGGGTATTAAATAATAAGTTCAAGGGACCTGAGTGGACCTATGTGATTCCTGAAGAATTTCAGAACCTTGACATAAATGAAGAATCTGAAGAAGAAGGAAACGTAGAGCAGGTTGATGAAGGGGAAGTGATACCTCCTTGAAATACTCAAAGATACTGATTTAAAAATAAAAGAAAGAAGAGAAATCTTCTTGAGACCAGAGTTGTTGTAGGATTTATATATGTAGTTTGTTATTAGTGATATTTGTATGACTTTTTTTAACGATAGCAATTCCATATCTTATGATATCTGACAAAAACAAATGATACTAACACTGTTGATAAGGCAGCTAACATGAAAGAAGATAGAGCAGAATTAGAAGTATCAGAGGAGATAGATTTACACCACACAGTAACTGACAATGATACCTCTTTAAACGTGTTCACAAAGCTATTGTTTCAATATGTAGATACAATGGAGATTAGTGACTGTTATGTTTGTATGAAATTACCTACTTCAGTAGCTGAAGGAGTGACATATCATCATGTACCACTAACATATGGTATTTCTTGCAGTATATTATCAAGCTTATTTTATCGAACAGGGAGACTACAATATTATTAATCTAATATAGATGTAGTGTTTACAGAAATTCCTATTTAAAAGAATACGAATCCAGTATGAAGTAGTTTAGATGCACAATTTATGGGCGAATGCTTCTTAACAATGAAATCATTAGATATAGAAAAGGCACACAAAGATACTTTAACATATTCATTACGTGCATGAGAGAAAGTGTTTTTGAATTTAGGCAAGATTTCCAAAGACAATCTGCTGAACAGAAACACAATATTCCATCATGGGCAGAGAAAGAGGGAATTTATAAAGCTGGCAAAAAGCATGCTGCGATGGCCCTAGATTTTGTGAAGACAGGGAAAATAAGCCTCCATAGTTTAAAGACAGATTATAATAACATATTTATTGGTTCCAGTGAATGTGAACATAACTTCCTAATTATGGGAGGATGGGGACTAAAAGCGGGAACCTATTCAGTATTTCCTGGAGCTTACTGCATGTGTGGGAAGAAAGCTTATTATAAGCTGCCTGCTAGGTGGTATGGGAGTTGCTATTTCGGAACAGTTTTTCCTAAAATATACCATATCAAAAGAATCACTGGAAGCAATGAAAATGCAAATGAACTAATACGTAGAAAGAGAACTAGTTTTTTAGAAATAATAGGTGACATATTCATTGCATTGATACCTTCAGTGGAAGCCATACTAAATTCTCATAGAATCTGTCAATTGTCAACAGTAGTTGATTGTCTATTGACGTATACTGCAGGAGGCTTTTTGATGATTAATACAGAAATGGTTGCAAATAAGTCTATGGTTTTACAAAATCGACTTGCGCTTGATATACTCTTAGCTAAAGAGGGTGGAGTTTGTACAAGGTTGAAGGCGCAACATTGTTGCACTTACATTCTAGATAAAAGTACTGAAATTAAAGGGTATATAAAGAATAAAACAGAAATGTAAGAAGAACTGAAACCACTGGAAGTTGATAATGTATGGGACAAACTAACACAAAGTATATCTTTAGTAGGGAATAGGTTTTCAAAAATAGGGAAAAGTGTTCTAGGACAAATAGTATTCCCTATAATAGGTATAGCAATAATAGTGTTATCAATAAGAATATGGTGTAAGTGTTGTACTAATAACCTGAGAAGGAGAAGATATTAAATAAATGGAAAAGCAAACAAAAGAAATTATGAAGCGATTCAGTTGGAAGAAATTAAAGGAAAGTTATATGAGCAAATGAAAGGATTAAAGAACAAAGATGAGAACAGGAGTGGTAGAAGAAAAGAAATTGAAAAATGCTAAAGTTGGCATCTGATGAAGGGTGGGAAATGTTGTGATGGCTTTAAAATGCCATCAGAGAGGTGATTGATAGAGCAAGGACTTGTGAAAAAGAGACTTGCTTGAATGCAATCCTCTCCGGTAACCACTAACCCCGTAATACATTTGTATTGTGGAAATAACATGCGTTTACACATCAGTTGAGTATGAGATTGAAGCTTGCCTATGTGTCTTACTAAACAGTAACCCGAGAGTGATGCTAAAATGGGCACTAACCAAAATTCTTTAGTGTGCATGGGTCTACTGCATCTACATAGAATGATGAATCTATGCTTGGAGGGAAACTTTCTGCACTTGAGCAGTAGCTAATAAAATTGCCGCTTGGAACTCTTATGCTTGCCTCCTGCTTGCTGAAAACTAAACCCAGCTATTCTACTTATACTAATGCGGGAATAATAATAATAAGTAAATTGCATTAGAAAAGAGATATGTTGTATACAGTGAGATCATTTATTTTTGATTTTAACATTTGTCTTTTTGACTCTTTCAATAGTGCATGTTACGGGCCTGGAATCTAGAACCACAGTCTATTCTCTATCGTTCTATAATACATGCACAGTGAACCCAGACTGAAAGACGCAATGTAAATTTGAACATCAGCCCTTCCTGCACTTTGCACTTATTGCTGGGACTGCCTGATCCGAGTGGCCATCTTGTTTGGGCCACGCGCCTCTTACGGTCAGCGTTCTAGTGGCTGCACGTCGTCCTGACATTACCCTACTTAATTGCTACTGTCCGGACGCGCAGCAGACACGCACAGCGGGCGTGCCTAAGGCAAGCCCGTCTGCGCCCGTCAGAGCCAAGACAGCGACCAGGGCCAGTGATGCTACCCGATTTGAATTGACAGCTGGGGACAGGATCCAATATTCTGGTGAATCCTTAAAAGCATTTTGGTCGCCTCCCTACCCCCCACCTGGCAACTGCGTTATGCCTAACCATGCAGAATCTGTTTGTGTAGCCTGTAGTTTTGCACCGATACTAGACACGCCATCTAGCAATATGTCTATCAATTCTGCTTGGGCCTCTCACATTAGAGCCACCCTTATCAATGCCAGATCGCTCAGGAAGCATCACGTTGATGTTTATGACCTGGTATCTGATACTTGGTCGGATGCGTCCTCTAATCCTGTTGTTGCTCCGGCCACCCCTGCAGGCTATAAGCTCCCTCGCGTCGACCGCCCAGTCAGCAGGGGGGGGGGTTTAGCCATCCTGTACAAGGATAAATGGGTTCTCAAAAGCGAGGTCTCTAGCCCTTGGGGCTAGTGTAAGGTTTTGGACTTTAGTATCCACCTTTCCGCTCACTTTACATTAGGGGGTTCCCTTATTAATCGTCCCCCTGGCCCTGCTAGTGCCTTTCTTAAAGCTTGTGGGGATGCCGTAGTTGAGCGGGTACTTCGCTATGCACACTACTTGGTTTTAGGAGATGTGAACCTTCACGTAGATCAATGTGAGGCAAGGGATTCTATCAATTTTGCAGATTCTCTCCAACTGGCTCAACTTTCTCAATAGGTCAGTCATCCTACACACCAAGGGGGCAACATCTTGGATCCCATCTGCTAGAATTTTCCTATCCAGGTAGTTGAGCCCCTTCCTGTCTCCTGGTCCGACCATTTCCTTATTTGTTTTACTTGGGAGGTCACCCAGCTTGCTCTGCCTGCTCGATGCCATCACCCTCCAATACTCGCCAAAATTGACCCTCTGTGGTTCAATAGCACTTTGGCAGCCTCTCAGCCCTCCATTCAAAAAGATCTGGTTGGGAGTGTGTCTGGATTTACCAAATGGATCTCTGATTCAGTGGCCGCAGTATCTTCCTCGCGCCTGGCCAAGCTTGCCAGAGAGTCCCCTTCTAAACCCTGGTTTTCGCCTGAGCTCAAAGCTTTAAAACATGAGTGTAAGATATTGGAGAGGGCGTGGCTGTCCAGCAGTTATTGCTCCCTAGCAAAACAAACACTCAGAATTACACTAAAAAGCTATTATATCACCATAGCCTTAGCTAAAGGCCAATACTTTACATCACGTATCGACCAGGCTAATAAGAACGCTAAAGACATTTTTACCATTCTGCAGAGTTTTACGTCCCCGATTGCTGAAGCACGCTCTGCTCCAGCTCTGATCTTTGGTGCAACACTCTTGCCAAGTTTTTTGTGGACAAGATTTGCACCATTCAGACTGCTCTTTCCTCTTGTGTTAATAATCCCATGGCTTTCCCTTCTGCTCGGTCGTTAGTCGACCCTTCCCATACCTTGCCATCTTTTTTAGCAGTTGAGCTAGCCAGCACTATTAAAATTCTGAAAGGTTTAAAATCCGGTTCTCCTGCTGACCCCTGTGGGGCTGGACTCTTAGCTTCAGCGGCTGATATTATCAATCCTGAAGTCAACATGATCGTCAATACCTCTCTGCGGGACGCTCTTGTTCCAGTGATCTTAAAGCAAGCTAAAATCCTCCCCCTCTTAAAGAAGCCGACCTTGGATCCCTTGGCTCCTGGGAATTACCGCCCTATATCACTCCTGCCTAGTTTGGCTAAGGTGTGTGAGAAGGTGGTCACAAATCACCTCACCGAGTATGTCGAGGGTCTGCTCCATCCGGATCAATCTAGATTCCGAGCTTCGTACAGCATGGAGTCAGAACTGCTGGAGGTGTCAGAGGCAATCCGTGAGGGTTTGGATGCCGGTGGGAGGGTGGCTTTGATTATGCTGGACCTCTTGGCGGCATTCAATACGGTGCCCCACTCCTTGCTTCTTGACCGTCTCTCGGAGATTGGCATATCAGGAACCGCCTTGGGCTGAATCAGGTCTTTCCTGGAAGACCAATCGCAGCAGATCTGGCTTCCACCTTATGCCTCTGCTTCTCAGCCTTTGACCACGGGTGACCCGCAGGGATCATCCCTTAGCCCCCTTCTCTTTAACATCTATGTCACCCCGCTGGTTTATTTATCGGAGACTCTGGGGGCTAAGGTGATGGCCTACGCTGATGACACCCAGCTTCTATTTACTTGTCGAAGGGCCGATGACTCAGTCTCCTCTGCTCAATATTGTCTATCTTCAATCTTTCATTGGTTTGCTCATGTGCAGCTTAAATGCAATGAGGAGAAATTGGATATTCTTCTGTATTGCAAATTCCAGGCAGACTTTAGAGGGAAAATATAGCCCACCACTGACTCTCCCTTGCCTAGTGCAAAGGGAGACTATGCTAAGAATCTGGGGGTGTAGTTTCAGGAGAACCTTTCTTTTTCAATCCAGGTCAAGAAGCTGGCTGGGACCTGCTTCGGTATCCTGAAAACATTGAGGACATTTCTTCCTCTTCACACCAAGTCTGCAAAGGAAACTGTTGTTTACGCTCTGATTCTCTCCCGCCTGTATTATGCTAATGCATAACTCGGGGAGTTAGGACCAAGAGGCCAGGTTCTGGCTGGGCCGTATATATATATATATATATATATATGTCTAACAAGGGGGAAAGTCTGAGCCTGTTTTATTTTGGTTAGCGCCAAAATCACTTCACTACATGCATCTCAGCTTATTTATTGTTTCACAAGGCATTCTGAACGCCGTGTTTTTATTTCAATTCAGTCGATTGTGCTTTGAAATAATTTATTTTCAGAGGCTTTTAGTGTGCTCAAATGTGTTGTGTGTACGATCGCGTCCTCCTAATTTAGGGGCATATGTATCAACCAAATTCTTAGTCGCAAACGATGCGAATCGCAAAAAACAGCGTTTGCGATAAAAAATTCACAATATGAGATGTGTGAGGCACAATCGCATCGCAAAGTAAGAAATCACAAAAATAGCGATTTCTTATGTTGCCCAAAAATAAATTTTCTGCGAATATCCTTGAGATTTCCTAATTAGCGATTTTCTCAGTTAGCGAAAATTGCAAAAAGGAAATCGCAATTTAAGAAATAGCAAGGAAATGTAACAAAAAATTGCAAAATGAGATTTGGTCATATTCGCAAATTAGGAAATCACAATTACCACCAAGTGCATGCAGGTGGTAACCAGGTGCAAGATACTTAAAGCAGCACTATATGTGATAGCCAGGAGGCTGCGTATTTGGGCTCTTGCACAGAGGAGAATGAGACAGGAACGTATCTTCAGGCTGCGCATCACTCAGTTCCAGCAGACTGAAGAGGACATCCATGACAAGTACATGCTGCACCCACAGACCATGTTGGACCTGATTGAGGAGCTGAAACTCTTTTTGGAACACCCAACACACAGGAACCAAACAATTCCCACCCATGTGCAGATCCTGTGCTCACTGCACCTCCTGGCCTCAGGGAGTTTTCAAGGAGTCATAGCAGAGGTTGGCGGGGTGTCACAGAGTGCCCTGTTGCGCTTTCTCCATGGCTTAATAGATGCAATGCTACAGAGGCTATCACATCACATATACTTCCCCAGCACTCAACAGGCATTACAGCAAATCAAACTTGACTTTTACCAGATTGCACGTTTCCCCCACGTCATTGGCTGCATTGATGGGACCCATGTGGCCATCACACCCCCAGCAGCAACTGAATATGTCTACAGAACCCGTAAATGCTACCATTCCCTGAATGTACAGATTGTGTGAAATGCTAAGTATATCATCAATGATATTGTACCAAACTACACTGGCAGTACACACAACTCTTTCATCTTTAGACATAGTGGGATATACAGACGTCTGAGTGCTGGCGAGTTTGGAGAGGAATACCTGCTAGGTAAATGAATGGCACACATTCATCCATCCACTACATCTCCTGAGTGGGTGTACATTGACTTACCTATTGTTTCTATCCCTGCAAGTGGCAGTGCCTATGCTGTGTGGGACTTCATCCTGACCCCGTACCTGGATCCAGCCAATGCAAGGGAGAGGAGATACACAGGGCAAACAGATCTACGTGCTGCGTCATAGAGCGTACGTTTGGAATCCTAAAGAGCGGGTTCAGGTGCCTGCATAAAAGTGGAGGAGCACTGCAATACAGCCCTGAGACATGCTGTAAAATCATGGCAATGTCAATTTGAACATCAGCCAAGGCTGAAGGTTGTTACTTTCATGTGAACGGGAACCACAATCCACTGAAATGCCTGAGAAATACAGATTTTTTTCTTCTAATGTGTGACAATTACATTGTGAATATGGGTGGGAATAAAGACTGATGTATAAAACTTAAGGGGTGGGATTTTAAACAAAGAGCTGAAAGAAAATTTTAGAAAATAAGCATGGTGTAATGATCATCTCCCCTTGCCTGTCCAAGCAGAGTTAGACGTTTCATAAATTTGAAACATTAATGGGTGGTACTAGCATACAGAAAGGTAGAACTGAGGTAGTTCTTAGTTAGTTAGTTAGATCCAGACGGAATGCTGAGGAGACCGGGATACTGTTGGAGTGACGAGTGAAGCTGACGAAGAATCAAATTGCTGAACCAATTTTCTTAAGCAAATCAATTAATAAGAAGATCGCTGAAGAATCTCGAGGAGGAAGAAAGTGTCAGAGAGGGGTACTGCGCAAGCGCCGGTAATAGAGAGGTTGCCTGTCCTGTCTTGTCTCCTGTCCTGAAGTCTTTGTGCGCCAGACCTTTCCTGTGGGACTCTTTCCAATTCCTAGGCCTGGTAGTTGGTTTCCACACCATACTTGGTACATGTATCTATATCTGTATATGTGCTTACATACTTTTCTCTCTATCCTCTCCCTTTTCATGCAGTGTCATTGCATATTATAAATGAAGTGCATCTTGATTGATTATTTGAATCTTTCTTCCATGAGAGTTGGAGTTTGTTATGTACTGTGTCAGACATCCTGTCTCTGTGATCATTTCTAGAAGAAAGTAAATGTAAATCTTATGTCATTTCACCATCAACTAGTTCCAACTAATGGTCCATTGACCAGAGGAAAGAACTTTTGATCAGTGGAGGATTAGTTATGGATCAAATGTAACTAATCTAGAGAATTACAAAAACATGACCTCAGCGGTTATTGCCAGTGTGTTGTGAATAAATTTATGGGCCCATTTTAGTATGTGGTGTTAGATTACCTGTTGCTGGTAGACCACTTGGATCAATGGCATTATTATCATGTAAGATGGGTTGTCTAATGGCCAGGTTGTATCTGTGTCTCATGCTGTGACTTGTCAAATCTACTGCCAAGCCGGTAGTTAAAACTACTGGATTGATTCCTTGTCCAATTTTGTGGTCACCTTCATCATTGATCTTCAGTGTGTCATTTCAACATGTACATTTGTGTTATAAATTCACTACATCAGCACGTTTTTGTAATAAAGCGATTTAATTTACAGCATGGTTGTTTGATGACAAAACAGTTAATGGGGGAGTGATGAAACAAAACAGGGACAACACAGTGCAGAAAGGAGTTGGTAGTATTTGTAGATGATGTTGTTCAGAAGTAAATCCACAGTCCTTTGTGTCCAAAAGCCAACCAAGACCCTCCATCCACTGTGGGAGAGTTCAGTGGGAATTAACAAAGTGAATGCTTGGCACACAATGGAGGGTATCAGGAGCAGGTTTTCACATCCTTGGGGTGACGCGCAGCCTTTGGTCTCTCAGTGATCCTTCTTCGGATGACCCCTCCCATGCTTGGGGCGGGGACCCTCAGGTGCAGGCAGCGGCGGCAGTGCATATGGCTCTCTGTCAGAGTCAACATCAGTCCCTGTGCCAGGTGCAGATGTTGATACACCTGATGTTGTGGGCACTCAGGGAGGTGTGGACATGTTGGTGGCAATATGGCGGGGGCAGGTGAGAATGTCTCTGTGCACCGACATCAGGTTTTCATTTTTTTTAAGTTATTCCTCCACTTTAGCACAATGGGCTGCCTGCTGATCTTGCATGTTCCTGAGGATCCCAATTCCCTGGTCAAAATACCCTGTGCAACCCTCATAGGCATTGAGGATTTGGGATAGTTGTGGGTCATCTGCAGCATCAGCACCAGCTACATGTTGGCGCATGTCCCCACAGCCCTTCCTACCACCCCAACCCACTTGATCAGGACCAGTTGATGCTAGCACAGTCACCACGGATCCTCCTTTGTTGTTGACAGTGCTGGTGGTGTCTGCCAACTCCAGAGTGCCCCACGTTGCTGTGCTTTCAGTGTTGGCCTTGGCTGTTGTGTCAGTGAGGGTAAAGACCAGCTATGTGTTGTCTGCTGAGGCAGGAGGGGTTGCAGAGGATTCCGGTGTTACTGCTACTGGTGCTGTTTTCAGAGCCACACCTCATGGGCAAGGTAGTTCATAGTTGTCCAAAGTATGTTGAGAGACCTCAACGCCGGAGGGCTCAGGGTTGATCAGAGCATGGGACTGGCTGTCCTGGATTGTTGTAGAGGTGTTCCCAGCGTGCCCTGTGGGTGCATGAAAGACACATTGATTGCTGTGCACAGCCCCTCAGATCATTGCTATGACATTGTATACTGCAGCTAAGGATGACTTGATGCGCAGAGTTTGTCCTCTCACAGCATGGTGAAGGAGTGTTATCATTGGCCAGATTTCCCATCATACCCTGTCCTCCACACACCTTCCCACCCAGCCCAAACAACACACCAGTGACTATGCTGGCCCTGATAGTGAGTGGAAAAGTGATGGCAAGATGACTGACAAAGGGGCCTGTTGTTTGCGTTTTCCTACAACTCCCATCCAGGCCTTGTGTTCCCCATACAGACCCCAGTGTCAGGCATCTTGGCAGTACATTTCCATTCAGTTTCAGGGACAGCATAGTCCCAAGTGTGTTGTTTGGGCTGTGTGTGAGGAGTGCGTGTGAGACAGGGCCTGCTGGTAGATGTAGTTGGGGCTAACACTCCTCCTCCCACCCAGACCATATAGGCCACTATGTGCCATGCTTTCCTGATAGTGAGTATAAGTTTACATTCAAGATGTCTGACAGTGGTATTTGTTTTGACCACGATTCCCATCCAGGCCTTGTGCTCCCCACACCAGACCCCAGTGTCAGCATTTTGGCAGTACTTTTCTACTCACTATCAGGTAAACATGGGTCCTGCTGGCCTTGTTGGGCTGGGTGGGAAGAAGAGTGTTTGCACTGACTTCAACTTCCATCATGCCCTGTCCCATACGCCTTCCTACTCAGCTCAAACAACTCACAGGTGACTATGCTGTCCCTGATAGGGAGTAGAAAAGTACTTGCAAGATGGTGGACACAGGGGCCTGTTGTTTGCATTTGCCCATAACTCCCATCCTGGCCTTCTGCTCCCCACACCAGACCCCAGTGTCGGGCATCTTGGCAATACATTTCCATCCAAGTCTCAGGGATAGCATAGTGCCAGGTCTGCTGCTAGATGTAGTCAGGGCTAACACTCCTCTCCTTCTACCCAGCGCATATAGGCCACCATGAGCCTTGCTTCCCTGACAGTGAGTGCAACGTTACATTCAAGATGTCTGTCAACATTGCTGTGAACGTTGTAAGTGGAAACATTGGCAGGTGCAGATAGAAGAGTCAGACCTAAGTCCCCCATGAGCCGTCAGGATGGCCGAGTGGTCTAAGGCGCCAGACTCAAGAGAGCTTGATCTTCAGTGTAGCTGAGTCTTCTGGTCTCCTCATGGAGGCGTGGGTTCAAATCCCGCTTCTGACAGGTCCCTTTTACACCCGTAAATCTTCCTGTTTTTTGCAGTGCATTCCCGGCACACACCACAATCTTTGCAGGAACCTGTAGCATATGAAGAGAAATCCGCCAACAATCAGGCTGGGCCCTCAATCACAATTCCATGGATTTCTGGAAATGACACCCCAGGCACACCTTCCATTAAATTTGCACTCCATCACAGTAACTGCCATGCTGGGTTTCTAACTAAGCAGTTGATCCCATCATTTGTTGTGAGGCTCTCCTGCCACCTTTTGGGCAGAGAAGGCACTGTCCCTGCAAAAACACAGGCAGACATGTTCAACAGGGCTTCCTGGTTATGTGGGAGGAGCAGAATGCCATTGGTCCCCCCTTGCAAATTCTAATTTACATAAGGAAGACAGAGAGGTAGCTGGGAGTAGGCACTGCACACGGGCATTGCACTCTCTCTTATGATTTGCAGCCAATTCTAGATTGAGGCAGGAGGAAAGGAGGTGACTCACCCAACAATGGCTATACTGAGAAGTCAGCCACTCTGGGTCTCCCAGGTGAGTGTTTCAGGCCTGTGAGCCACTCATATAAATCTCGCCTGATTGAGCCTGAGCGAGCGCGTTTGAATCCAAATATCAAACCCCTCTTTCTCAGGCGCAGGAAATGGTGGGCCCTTCATTGCTTCTGGTGTGGAAGTCTATGGGGCAAGGGTCCAGGACTTGCAGAGGAGAACAATTGCCAGAAAGTGCTTGCTGTTCTCATCTGTGCCTTTTTTCTGCTCACTGGCTGATAGGAGATTGGCTGCCCCCTTTCTTGCTAGAGTGAAAAAACAACAACTTGAGAGAAAACATGACGTTGTGAGGCTCACTTAGAGGGAGACTAGCCAAATAGCCCTGCTTTTTTCTGAAAGACGCTTCAGAAATTGTTCAAAATGTCTCCTGGCCACTCAGGCTCGTTGGTCTAGGGGTATGATTCTCGCTTCGGGTGCGAGAGGTCCCGGGTTCAAATCCCGGACGAGCCCATGCTGTGGACATTTGCAGGATGCTTGTAATATAGGAGCATTTCTTCTTTTCAATGCTATAGGACGCTGTGTATGTCGAGAAAGTTCCTTACCCTGCACGCTATTTTCCACTTGTGGCGGGATAAAGGAGTGCAGGACTTCTTTGCAACTGCTTTTCTGGGCCAGACCAGCATGGTAGGAACATTACATGCATAGTGTTTTTCTAGTGTAATTTCAGGATATGGTTTCAAAATCGCCTCTTGGAATAAAAGTGGTCCTCATTCCTGTCTTCCAAAGAAATAGAGACCGGGTAAGGAGAGCCCAACTTTGAGCTTCAAGGACATTGGCCCTTAGTCTGTGCATTCCAGCCCAATACATGGCAACAAGATTCCTGAGTTAGTGTCTGTTTCTGTAGTGTAGTGGTTATCACGTTCGCCTTACACGCGAAAGGTCCCTGGTTCGAGACCGGGCAGAAACAGCGGTTTGCTGTTTTTAACAGTGTTTGCCTTTACTGGCTGACTTTATAGGAAAGCTGAGATAATAGAGGCTGTCTATCCCTCACCAACCTGACATAGTGTGCTCCAGGGATCTCAGTGACAGCTCGAAAAGAGAAGTGACCATAGCTTGTGCCATTCGCTTGCTCGCCCTTTGCTCTGAAGGGTGGGCCTACTTCATGAAAGCAAGGAATGAGAGCAGAAATGCTTTTCTTGTCCTCACCGCAAGCAGACACTTAGAGAAAACAAACTGTCTGAAGGACAGAGGCTTTTTAATTTCTTGTTTGATGACGGCCATGGAAAAGAAAGCAATCATATTGCAGAAGAGAGCAACATGTGCAGTTGCTTGCTTTGGGTGAAGCATTCACCGACTAGCTGCCACTAACCCCTGGAGCCGTGTCAGAGGTGACTCTTGCGTGGCTCGTTGGTCTAGGGGTATGATTCTCGCTTAGGGTGCGAGAGGTCCCGGGTTCAAATCCCGGACGAGCCCTTTTTAGAGCTAAACATACAAATCGTACTAAAAATGCACTATGCCTGACTATTTCTAGTAATACTCGGTGCATTGTTGCGCAACATATTCCTAACCTCAGAAGAAAAATGGATCACCGTGCTTTTTCTGCCTACCTGCTTAGTCTCAGTGTGTCCCAGGTGATGCTTTCCCAAGCTGTACTCGCTGACATTTAGGCATCAGATATTTGTCTGTCGATGCCTGCACAAGTAAATTTTGAATACGTCTAATTGCAAGCATGTTGGATGATATCTCTGAGGTTTTCACACTTGTTCTGCACATTCTGAGCCGCTGCTGATACAGCAGAATAGAAGTAGGGTGAAGCCTTGAGAGGAACTTTGCTTTAACAGTAGCAAGCAGCAAGGTCGTTTCTGTAGTGTAGTGGTCATCACGTTCGCCTAACACGCGAAAGGTCCCTGGTTCGAGACCGGGCAGAAACACTGAGCATTGGCTGCTTTTATGTGCACACTCTAAAACCTTATTATCTGAATGCAAGTTTAAGAAGAGGGTCTTTGAACACAGTGAGCCGTGGGAAACTTTCTTTACCTTTGCAAGACGAAACAAAGTTATCTGCATCCATCATCTGGGGGTCGTTCTTGTGCCTATTTTCATTTTGTTTAAGCTATGTTGTATTGTTGGGGCCTTTACACCTGTGACATTGCTGTGAAGGTTGTAAGTGGAAACATTGGCAGGTGCAGATAGAAGAGTCAGACCTAAGCCCCCCTCATGAGCCGTCAGGATGGCCGAGTGGTCTAAGGCGCCAGACTCAAGAGAGCTTGATCTTCAGTGTAGCTGAGCCTTCTGGTCTCCTCATGGAGGTGTGGGTTCAAATCCCACTTCTGACAGGTCCTTTTTACACCCGTAAATCTTCCTGTTTTTTGCAGTGCGTTCCCGGCAAACACCCCAATCTTTGCAGGAACCTGTAGCATGTGAAGAGAAATCCACCAACAATCATGCTGGGCCCTCAATCACAATTCCATGGATTTCTGGAAATGACACCTCAGGCACACCTTCCATTAAATTTGCACTCCATCACAGTAACTGCCATGCTGGGTTTCTAACTAAGCAGTTGATCCCATCATTTGTTGTGAGGCTCTCCTGCCACCTTTTGGGCAGAGAAGGCACTGTCCCTGCAAAAACACAGGCAGACATGTTCAACAGGGCTTCCTGGTTATGTGGGAGGAGCAGAATGCCATTGGTCCCCCCTTGCAAATTCTAATTTACATAAGGAAGACAGAGAGGTAGCTGGGAGTAGGCACTGCACACGGGCATTGCACTCTCTCTTATGATTTGCAGCCAATTCTAGATTGAGGCAGGAGGAAAGGAGGTGACTCGCCCAACAATGGCTATACTGAGAAGTCAGCCACTCTGGGTCTCCCAGGTGAGTGTTTCAGGCCTGTGAGCCACTCATATAAATCTCGCCTGATCGAGCGCTGAGCGAGCGCGTTTGAATCCAAATATCAAACCCCTCTTTCTCAGGCGCAGGAAATGGTGGGCCCTTCATTGCTTCTGGTGTGGAAGTCTATGGGGCAAGGGTCCAGGACTTGCAGAGGAGAACAATTGCCAGAAAGTGCTTGCTGTTCTCATCTGTGCCTTTTTTCTGCTCACTGGCTGATAGGAGATTGGCTGCCCCCTTTCTTGCTAGAGTGAAAAAACAACAACTTGAGAGAAAACATGACGTTGTGAGGCTCACTTAGAGGGAGACTAGCCAAATAGCCCTGCTTTTTTCTGAAAGACGCTTCAGAAATTGTTCAAAATGTCTCCTAGCCACTCAGGCTCGTTGGTCTAGGGGTATGATTCTCGCTTCGGGTGCGAGAGGTCCCGGGTTCAAATCCCGGACGAGCCCATGCTGTGGACATTTTCAGGATGCTTGTAATATAGGAGCATTTCTTCTTTTCAATGCTATAAGACGCTGTGTATGTCGAGAAAGTTCCTTACCCTGCACGCTATTTTCCACTTGTGGCGTGATAAAGGAGTGCAGGACTTTGCAACTGCTTTTCTGGGCCAGACCAGCATGGTAGGAACATTACATGCATAGTGTTTTTCTAGTGTAATTTCAGGATATGGTTTCAAAATCGCCTCTTGGAATAAAAGTGGTCCTCATTCCTGTCTTCCAAAGAAATAGAGACCGGGTAAGGAGAGCCCAACTTTGAGCTACAAGGACATTGTCCCTTAGTCTGTGCATTCCAGCCCAATACATGCCAACAAGATTCCTGAGTTAGTGTCTGTTTCTGTAGTGTAGTTGTTATCACGTTCGCCTTACACGCGAAAGGTCCCTGGTTCGAGACCGGGCAGAAACAGCGGTTTGCTGTTTTTAACAGTGTTTGCCTTTACTGGCTGACTTTATAGGAAAGCTGAGATAATAGAGGCTGTCTATCCCTCACCAACCTGACATAGTGTGCTCCAGGGATCTCAGTGACAGCTCGAAAAGAGAAGTGACCATAGCTTGTGCCATTCGCTTGCTCGCCCTTTGCTCTGAAGGGTGGGCCTACTTCATGAAAGCAAGGAATGAGAGCAGAAATGCTTTTCTTGTCCTCACCGCAAGCAGACACTTAGAGAAAACAAACTGTCTGAAGGACAGAGGCTTTTTAATTTCTTGTTTGATGACGGCCATGGAAAAGAAAGCAATCATATTGCAGAAGAGAGCAACATGTGCAGTTGCTTGCTTTGGGTGAAGCATTCACCGACTAGCTGCCACTAACCCCTGGAGCCGTGTCAGAGGTGACTCTTGCGTGGCTCGTTGGGCTAGGGGTATGATTCTCGCTTAGGGTGCGAGAGGTCCCGGGTTCAAATCCCGGACGAGCCCTTTTTAGAGCTAAACATACAAATCGTACTAAAAATGCACTATGCCTGACTATTTCTAGTAATACTCGGTGCATTGTTGCGCAACATATTCCTAACCTCAGAAGAAAAATGGATCACCGTGCTTTTTCTGCCTACCTGCTTAGTCTCAGTGTGTCCCAGGTGATGCTTTCCCAAGCTGTACTCGCTGACATTTAGGCATCAGATATTTGTCTGTCGATGCCTGCACAAGTAAATTTTGAATACGTCTAATTGCAAGCATGTTGGATGATATCTCTGAGGTTTTCACACTTGTTCTGCACATTCTGAGCCGCTGCTGATACAGCAGAATAGAAGTAGGGTGAAGCCTTGAGAGGAACTTTGCTTTAACAGTAGCAAGCAGCAAGGTCGTTTCTGTAGTGTAGTGGGCATGACGTTCGCCTAACACGCGAAAGGTCCCTGGTTCGAGACCGGTTGGCTGCTTTTATGTGCACACTCTAAAACCTTATTATCTGAATGCAAGTTTAAGAAGAGGTGGTCTTTGAACACAGTGAGCCGTGGGAAACTTTCTTTACCTTTGCAAGACGAAACAAAGTTATCTGCATCCATCATCTGGGGGTCGTTCTTGTGCCTATTTTCATTTTGTTTAAGCTATGTTGTATTGTTGGGGCCTTTACACCTGTGACATTGCTGTGAAGGTTGTAAGTGGAAACATTGGCAGGTGCAGATAGAAGAGTTAGACCTAAGCCCCCCTCATGAGCCATCAGGATGGCCGAGTGGTCTAAGGCGCCAGACTCAAGAGAGCTTGATCTTCAGTGTAGCTGAGCCTTCTGGTCTCCTCATGGAGGTGTGGGTTCAAATCCCACTTCTGACAGGTCCCTTTTACACCCGTAAATCTTCCTGTTTTTTGCAGTGCGTTCCCGGCAAACACCCCAATCTTTGCAGGAACCTGTAGCATGTGAAGAGAAATCCACCAACAATCAGGCTCGGCCCTCAATCACAATTCCATGGATTTCTGGAAATGACACCTCAGGCACACCTTCCATTAAATTTGCACTCCATCACAGTAACTGCCATGCTGGGTTTCTAACTAAGCAGTTGATCCCATCATTTGTTGTGAGGCTCTCCTGCCACCTTTTGGGCAGAGAAGGCACTGTCCCTGCAAAAACACAGGCAGACATGTTCAACAGGGCTTCCTGGTTATGTGGGAGGAGCAGAATGCCATTGGTCCCCCCTTGCAAATTCTAATTTACATAAGGAAGACAGAGAGGTAGCTGGGAGTAGGCACTGCACACGGGCATTGCACTCTCTCTTATGATTTGCAGCCAATTCTAGATTGAGGCAGGAGGAAAGGAGGTGACTCGCCCAACAATGGCTATACTGAGAAGTCAGCCACTCTGGGTCTCCCAGGTGAGTGTTTCAGGCCTGTGAGCCACTCATATAAATCTCGCCTGATCGAGCCTGATCGAGCGCTGAGCGAGCGCGTTTGAATCCAAATATCAAACCCCTCTTTCTCAGGCGCAGGAAATGGTGGGCCCTTCATTGCTTCTGGTGTGGAAGTCTATGGGGCAAGGGTCCAGGACTTGCAGAGGAGAACAATTGCCAGAAAGTGCTTGCTGTTCTCATCTGTGCCTTTTTTCTGCTCACTGGCTGATAGGAGATTGGCTGCCCCCTTTCTTGCTAGAGTGAAAAAACAACAACTTGAGAGAAAACATGACGTTGTGAGGCTCACTTAGAGGGAGACTAGCCAAATAGCCCTGCTTTTTTCTGAAAGACGCTTCAGAAATTGTTCAAAATGTCTCCTGGCCACTCAGGCTCGTTGGTCTAGGGGTATGATTCTCGCTTCGGGTGCGAGAGGTCCCGGGTTCAAATCCCGGACGAGCCCATGCTGTGGACATTTTCAGGATGCTTGTAATATAGGAGCATTTCTTCTTTTCAATGCTATAAGACGCTGTGTATGTCGAGAAAGTTCCTTACCCTGCACGCTATTTTCCACTTGTGGCGGGATAAAGGAGTGCAGGACTTTGCAACTGCTTTTCTGGGCCAGACCAGCATGGTAGGAACATTACATGCATAGTGTTTTTCTAGTGTAATTTCAGGATATGGTTTCAAAATCGCCTCTTGGAATAAAAGTGGTCCTCATTCCTGTCTTCCAAAGAAATAGAGACCGGGTAAGGAGAGCCCAACTTTGAGCTTCAAGGACATTGGCCCTTAGTCTGTGCATTCCAGCCCAATACATGCCAACAAGATTCCTGAGTTAGTGTCTGTTTCTGTAGTGTAGTGGTTATCACGTTCGCCTTACACGCGAAAGGTCCCTGGTTCGAGACCGGGCAGAAACAGTGGATTGCTGTTTATACCAGTGTTTGCCTTTACTGGCTGACTTTATAGGAAAGCTGAGATAATAGAGGCTGTCTATCCCTCACCAACCTGACGTAGTGTGCTCCAGGGATCTCAGTGACAGCTCGAAAAGAGAAGTGACGATAGCTTGCGCCATTCGCTTGCTCGCCCTTTGCTCTGAAGGGTGGGCCTACTTCATGAAAGCAAGGAATGAGAGCAGAAATGCTTTTCTTGTCCTCACCACAAGCAGACACTTAGAGAAAACAAACTGTCTGAAGGACAGAGGCTTTTTAATTTCTTGTTTGATGACGGCCATGGAAAAGACAGCAATCATATTGCAGAAGAGAGCAACATGTGCAGTTGCTTGCTTTGGGTGAAGCATTCACCGACTAGCTGCCACTAACCCCTGGAGCCATGTCAGAGGTGACTCTTGCGTGGCTCGTTGGTCTAGGGGTATGATTCTCGCTTAGGGTGCGAGAGGTCCCGGGTTCAAATCCCGGACGAGCCCTTTTTAGAGCTAAACATACAAATCGTACTAAAAATGCACTATGCCTGATTATTTCTAGTAATACTCGGTGCATTGTTGCGCAACATATTCCTAACCTCAGAAGAAAAATGGATCACCGTGCTTTTTCTGCCTACCTGCTTAGTCTCAGTGTGTCCCAGGTGATGCTTTCCCAAGCTGTACTCGCAGACATTTAGGCATCAGATATTTGTCTGTCGATGCCTGCACAAGTAAATTTTGAATACGTCTAATTGCAAGCATGTTGGATGATATCTCTGAGGTTTTCACACTTGTTCTGCACATTCTGAGCCGCTGCTGATACAGCAGAATAGAAGTAGGGTGAAGCCTTGAGAGGAACTTTGCTTTACCAGTAGCAAGCAGCAAGGTCGTTTCTGTAGTGTAGTGGTAATCACGTTTGCCTAACACGCGAAAGGTCCCCGGTTCGAGACCAGGTAGAAACACTGAGCGTTGGCTGCTTTTATGTGCACACTCTAAAACCTTATTATTTGAATGCAAGTTTAAGAAGAGGTGGTCTTTGAACACAGTGAGCCGTGGGAAACTTTCTTTACCTTTGCAAGACGAAACAAAGTTATCTACATCCATCATCTGGGGGTCGTTCTTGTGCCTATTATTATTTGGTTTAAGCTATGTTGTATTGTTAGGGCCTTTACACCTGTGACATTGCTGTGAAGGTTGTAAGAGGACACATTGGCAGGTGCAGATAGAAGAGTCAGACCTAAGCCCCCCTCATGAGTCGTCAGGATGGCCGAGTGGTCTAAGGCGCCAGACTCAAGAGAGCTTGATCCTCAGTGTAGCTGAGCCTTCTGGTCTCCTCATGGAGGCGTGGGTTCAAATCCCACGTCTGACAGGTCCCTTTTACACCCGTAAATCTTCCTGTTTTTTGCAGTGCGTTCCCGGCCAACACCACAATCTTTGCAGGAACCTGTAGCATGTGAAGAGAAATCCACCAACAATCAGGCTGGGCCCTCAATCACAATTCCATGGATTTCTGGAAATGAGACCTCAGGCACACCTTCCATTAAATTTGCACTCCATCACAGTAACTGTCATGCTGGGTTTCTAACTAAGCAGTTGATCCCATCATTTGTTGTGAGGCTCTCCTGCCACCTTTTGGGCAGAGAAGGCACTGTCCCTGCAAAAACACAGGCAGACATGTTCAACAGGGCTTCCTGGTTATGTGGGAGGAGCAGAATGCCATTGGTCCCCCCTTGCAAATTCTAATTTACATAAGGAAGACAGAGAGGTAGCTGGGAGTAGGCACTGCACACGGGCATTGCACTCTCTCTTATGATTTGCAGCCAATTCTAGATTGAGGCAGGAGGAAAGGAGGTGACTCGCCCAACAATGGCTATACTGAGAAGTCAGCCACTCTGGGTCTCCCAGGTGAGTGTTTCAGGCCTGTGAGCCACTCATATAAATCTCGCCTGATCGAGCGCTGAGCGAGCGCGTTTGAATCCAAATATCAAACCCCTCTTTCTCAGGCGCAGGAAATGGTGGGCCCTTCATTGCTTCTGGTGTGGAAGTCTATGGGGCAAGGGTCCAGGACTTGCAGAGGAGAACAATTGCCAGAAAGTGCTTGCTGTTCTCATCTGTGCCTTTTTTCTGCTCACTGGCTGATAGGAGATTGGCTGCCCCCTTTCTTGCTAGAGTGAAAAAACAACAACTTGAGAGAAAACATGACGTTGTGAGGCTCACTTAGAGGGAGACTAGCCAAATAGCCCTGCTTTTTTCTGAAAGACGCTTCAGAAATTGTTCAAAATGTCTCCTGGCCACTCAGGCTCGTTGGTCTAGGGGTATGATTCTCGCTTCGGGTGCGAGAGGTCCTGGGTTCAAATCCCGGACGAGCCCATGCTGTGGACATTTTCAGGATGCTTGTAATATAGGAGCATTTCTTCTTTTCAATGCTATAAGACGCTGTGTATGTCGAGAAAGTTCCTTACCCTGCACGCTATTTTCCACTTGTGGCGTGATAAAGGAGTGCAGGACTTTGCAACTGCTTTTCTGGGCCAGACCAGCATGGTAGGAACATTACATGCATAGTGTTTTTCTAGTGTAATTTCAGGATATGGTTTCAAAATCGCCTCTTGGAATAAAAGTGGTCCTCATTCCTGTCTTCCAAAGAAATAGAGACCGGGTAAGGAGAGCCCAACTTTGAGCTACAAGGACATTGTCCCTTAGTCTGTGCATTCCAGCCCAATACATGCCAACAAGATTCCTGAGTTAGTGTCTGTTTCTGTAGTGTAGTGGTTATCACGTTCGCCTTACACGCGAAAGGTCCCTGGTTCGAGACCGGGCAGAAACATCGGTTTGCTGTTTTTAACAGTGTTTGCCTTTACTGGCTGACTTTATAGGAAAGCTGAGATAATAGAGGCTGTCTATCCCTCACCAACCTGACGTAGTGTGCTCCAGGGATCTCAGTGACAGCTCGAAAAGAGAAGTGACGATAGCTTGCGCCATTCGCTTGCTCGCCCTTTGCTCTGAAGGGTGGGCCTACTTCATGAAAGCAAGGAATGAGAGCAGAAATGCTTTTCTTGTCCTCACCACAAGCAGACACTTAGAGAAAACAAACTGTCTGAAGGACAGAGGCTTTTTAATTTCTTGTTTGATGACGGCCATGGAAAAGAAAGCAATCATATTGCAGAAGAGAGCAACATGTGCAGTTGCTTGCTTTGGGTGAAGCATTCACCGACTAGCTGCCACTAACCCCTGGAGCCATGTCAGAGGTGACTCTTGCGTGGCTCGTTGGTCTAGGGGTATGATTCTCGCTTAGGGTGCGAGAGGTCCCGGGTTCAAATCCCGGACGAGCCCTTTTTAGAGCTAAACATACAAATCGTACTAAAAATGCACTATGCCTGACTATTTCTAGTAATACTCGGTGCATTGTTGCGCAACATATTCCTAACCTCAGAAGAAAAATGGATCACCGTGCTTTTTCTGCCTACCTGCTTAGTCTCAGTGTGTCCCAGGTGATGCTTTCCCAAGCTGTACTCGCTGACATTTAGGCATCAGATATTGTCTGTCGATGCCTGCACAAGTAAATTTTGAATACGTCTAATTGCAAGCATGTTGGATGATATCTCTGAGGTTTTCACACTTGTTCTGCACATTCTGAGCCGCTGCTGATACAGCAGAATAGAAGTAGGGTGAAGCCTTGAGAGGAACTTTGCTTTAACAGTAGCAAGCAGCAAGGTCGTTTCTGTAGTGTAGTGGGCATGACGTTCGCCTAACACGCGAAAGGTCCCTGGTTTGAGACCGGGCAGAAACACTGAGCGTTGGCTGCTTTTATGTGCACACTCTAAAACCTTATTATCTGAATGCAAGTTTAAGAAGAGGTGGTCTTTGAACACAGTGAGCCGTGGGAAACTTTCTTTACCTTTGCAAGACGAAACAAAGTTATCTGCATCCATCATCTGGGGGTCGTTCTTGTGCCTATTTTCATTTTGTTTAAGCTATGTTGTATTGTTGGGGCCTTTACACCTGTGACATTGCTGTGAAGGTTGTAAGTGGAAACATTGGCAGGTGCAGATAGAAGAGTCAGACCTAAGCCCCCCTCATGAGCCGTCAGGATGGCCGAGTGGTCTAAGGCACCAGACTCAAGAGAGCTTGATCTTCAGTGTAGCTGAGCCTTCTGGTTTCCTCATGGAGGTGTGGGTTCAAATCCCACTTCTGACAGGTCCCTTTTACACCCGTAAATCTTCCTGTTTTTTGCAGTGCGTTCCCGGCAAACACCCCAATCTTTGCAGGAACCTGTAGCATGTGAAGAGAAATCCACCAACAATCAGGCTCGGCCCTCAATCACAATTCCATGGATTTCTGGAAATGACACCTCAGGCACACCTTCCATTAAATTTGCACTCCATCACAGTAACTGCCATGCTGGGTTTCTAACTAAGCAGTTGATCCCATCATTTGTTGTGAGTCTCTCCTGCCACCTTTTGGGCAGAGAAGGCACTGTCCCTGCAAAAACACAGGCAGACATGTTCAACAGGGCTTCCTGGTTATGTGGGAGGAGCAGAATGCCATTGGTCCCCCCTTGCAAATTCTAATTTACATAAGGAAGACAGAGAGGTAGCTGGAAGTAGGCACTGCACACGGGCATTGCACTCTCTCTTATGATTTGCAGCCAATTCTAGATTGAGGCAGGAGGAAAGGAGGTGACTCGCCCAACAATGGCTATACTGAGAAGTCAGCCACTCTGGGTCTCCCAGGTGAGTGTTTCAGGCCTGTGAGCCACTCATATAAATCTCGCCTGATCGAGCGCTGAGCGAGCGCGTTTGAATCCAAATATCAAACCCCTCTTTCTCAGGCGCAGGAAATGGTGGGCCCTTCATTGCTTCTGGTGTGGAAGTCTATGGGGCAAGGGTCCAGGACTTGCAGAGGAGAACAATTGCCAGAAAGTGCTTGCTGTTCTCATCTGTGCCTTTTTTCTGCTCACTGGCTGATAGGAGATTGGCTGCCCCCTTTCTTGCTAGAGTGAAAAAACAACAACTTGAGAGAAAACATGACGTTGTGAGGCTCACTTAGAGGGAGACTAGCCAAATAGCCCTGCTTTTTTCTGAAAGACGCTTCAGAAATTGTTCAAAATGTCTCCTGGCCACTCAGGCTCGTTAGTCTAGGGGTATGATTCTCGCTTCGGGTGTGAGAGGTCCTGGGTTCAAATCCCGGACGAGCCCATGCTGTGGACATTTTCAGGATGCTTGTAATATAGGAGCATTTCTTCTTTTCAATGCTATAAGACGCTGTGTATGTCGAGAAAGTTCCTTACCCTGCACGCTATTTTCCACTTGTGGCGTGATAAAGGAGTGCAGGACTTTGCAACTGCTTTTCTGGGCCAGACCAGCATGGTAGGAACATTACATGCATAGTGTTTTTCTAGTGTAATTTCAGGATATGGTTTCAAAATCGCCTCTTGGAATAAAAGTGGTCCTCATTCCTGTCTTCCAAAGAAATAGAGACCGGGTAAGGAGAGCCCAACTTTGAGCTTCAAGGACATTGGCCCTTAGTCTGTGCATTCCAGCCCAATACATGCCAACAAGATTCCTGCGTTCGTGTCTGTTTCTGTAGTGTAGTGGTTGTCACGTTCGCCTTACAAGTGAAAGGTCCCTGGTTCGAGACCGGGCAGAAACAGTGGATTGCTGTTTATACCAGTGTTTGCCTTTACTGGCTGACTTTATAGGAAAGCTGAGATAATAGAGGCTGTCTATCCCTCACCAACCTGACGTAGTGTGCTCCAGGGATCTCAGTGACAGCTCGAAAAGAGAAGTGACGATAGCTTGCGCCATTCGCTTGCTCGCCCTTTGCTCTGAAGGGTGGGCCTACTTCATGAAAGCAAGGAATGAGAGCAGAAATGCTTTTCTTGTCCTCACCACAAGCAGACACTTAGAGAAAACAAACTGTCTGAAGGACAGAGGCTTTTTAATTTCTTGTTTGATGACGGCCATGGAAAAGACAGCAATCATATTGCAGAAGAGAGCAACATGTGCAGTTGCTTGCTTTGGGTGAAGCATTCACCGACTAGCTGCCACTAACCCCTGGAGCCATGTCAGAGGTGACTCTTGCGTGGCTCGTTGGTCTAGGGGTATGATTCTCGCTTAGGGTGCGAGAGGTCCCGGGTTCAAATCCCGGACGAGCCCTTTTTAGAGCTAAACATACAAATCGTACTAAAAATGCACTATGCCTGATTATTTCTAGTAATACTCGGTGCATTGTTGCGCAACATATTCCTAACCTCAGAAGAAAAATGGATCACCGTGCTTTTTCTGCCTACCTGCTTAGTCTCAGTGTGTCCCAGGTGATGCTTTCCCAAGCTGTACTCGCAGACATTTAGGCATCAGATATTTGTCTGTCGATGCCTGCACAAGTAAATTTTGAATACGTCTAATTGCAAGCATGTTGGATGATATCTCTGAGGTTTTCACACTTGTTCTGCACATTCTGAGCCGCTGCTGATACAGCAGAATAGAAGTAGGGTGAAGCCTTGAGAGGAACTTTGCTTTACCAGTAGCAAGCAGCAAGGTCGTTTCTGTAGTGTAGTGGTAATCACGTTTGCCTAACACGCGAAAGGTCCCCGGTTCGAGACCAGGTAGAAACACTGAGCGTTGGCTGCTTTTATGTGCACACTCTAAAACCTTATTATTTGAATGCAAGTTTAAGAAGAGGTGGTCTTTGAACACAGTGAGCCGTGGGAAACTTTCTTTACCTTTGCAAGACGAAACAAAGTTATCTACATCCATCATCTGGGGGTCGTTCTTGTGCCTATTATTATTTGGTTTAAGCTATGTTGTATTGTTAGGGCCTTTACACCTGTGACATTGCTGTGAAGGTTGTAAGAGGACACATTGGCAGGTGCAGATAGAAGAGTCAGACCTAAGCCCCCCTCATGAGTCGTCAGGATGGCCGTGTGGTCTAAGGCGCCAGACTCAAGAGAGCTTGATATTCAGTGTAGCTGAGCCTTCTGGTCTCCTCATGGAGGCGTGGGTTCAAATCCCACGTCTGACAGGTCCCTTTTACACCCGTAAATCTTCCTGTTTTTTGCAGTGCGTTCCCGGCCAACACCACAATCTTTGCAGGAACCTGTAGCATGTGAAGAGAAATCCACCAACAATCAGGCTGGGCCCTCAATCACAATTCCATGGATTTCTGGAAATGACACCTCAGGCACACCTTCCATTAAATTTGCACTCCATCACAGTAACTGTCATGCTGGGTTTCTAACTAAGCAGTTGATCCCATCATTTGTTGTGAGGCTCTCCTGCCACCTTTTGGGCAGAGAAGGCACTGTCCCTGCAAAAACACAGGCAGACATGTTCAACAGGGCTTCCTGGTTATGTGGGAGGAGCAGAATGCCATTGGTCCCCCCTTGCAAATTCTAATTTACATAAGGAAGACAGAGAGGTAGCTGGGAGTAGGCACTGCACACGGGCATTGCACTCTCTCTTATGATTTGCAGCCAATTCTAGATTGAGGCAGGAGGAAAGGAGGTGACTCGCCCAACAATGGCTATACTGAGAAGTCAGCCACTCTGGGTCTCCCAGGTGAGTGTTTCAGGCCTGTGAGCCACTCATATAAATCTCGCCTGATCGAGCGCTGAGCGAGCGCGTTTGAATCCAAATATCAAACCCCTCTTTCTCAGGCGCAGGAAATGGTGGGCCCTTCATTGCTTCTGGTGTGGAAGTCTATGGGGCAAGGGTCCAGGACTTGCAGAGGAGAACAATTGCCAGAAAGTGCTTGCTGTTCTCATCTGTGCCTTTTTTCTGCTCACTGGCTGATAGGAGATTGGCTGCCCCCTTTCTTGCTAGAGTGAAAAAACAACAACTTGAGAGAAAACATGACGTTGTGAGGCTCACTTAGAGGGAGACTAGCCAAATAGCCCTGCTTTTTTCTGAAAGACGCTTCAGAAATTGTTCAAAATGTCTCCTGGCCACTCAGGCTCGTTGGTCTAGGGATATGATTCTCGCTTCGGGTGCGAGAGGTCCCGGGTTCAAATCCCGGACGAGCCCATGCTGTGGACATTTTCAGGATGCTTGTAATATAGGAGCATTTCTTCTTTTCAATGCTATAAGACGCTGTGTATGTCGATAAAGTTCCTTACCCTGCACGCTATTTTCCACTTGTGGCGTGATAAAGGAGTGCAGGACTTCTTTGCAACTCCTTTTCTGGGCCAGACCAGCATGGTAGGAACATTACATGCATAGTGTTTTTCTAGTGTAATTTCAGGATATGGTTTCAAAATCGCCTCTTGGAATAAAAGTGGTCCTCATTCCGGTCTTCCAAAGAAATAGAGACCGGGTAAGGAGAGCCCAACTTTGAGCTTCAAGGACATTGTCCCTTAGTCGGTGCATTCCAGCCCAATACATGCCAACAAGATTCCTGAGTTAGTGTCTGTTTCTGTAGTGTAGTGGTTATCACGTTTGCCTTACACGCGAAAGGTCCCTGGTTTGAGACCGGGCAGAAACAGCGGTTTGCTGTTTTTAACAGTGTTTGCCTTTACTGGCTGACTTTATAGGAAAGCTGAGATAATAGAGGCTGTCTATCCCTCACCAACCTGACGTAGTGTGCTCCAGGGATCTCAGTGACAGCTCGAAAAGAGAAGTGACGATAGCTTGCGCCATTCGCTTGCTCGCCCTTTGCTCTGAAGGGTGGGCCTACTTCATGAAAGCAAGGAATGAGAGCAGAAATGCTTTTCTTGTCCTCACCACATGCAGAAACTTAGAGAAAACAAACTGTCTGAAGGACAGAGGCTTTTTAATTTCTTGTTTGATGACGGCCATGGAAAAGACAGCAATCATATTGCAGAAGAGAGCAACATGTGCAGTTGCTTGCTTTGGGTGAAGCATTCACCGACTAGCTGCCACTAACCCCTGGAGCCGTGTCAGAGGTGACTCTTGCGTGGCTCGTTGGTCTAGGGGTATGGTTCTCGCTTAGGGTGCGAGAGGTCCCGGGTTCAAATCCCAGACGAGCCCTTTTTAGAGCTAAACATACAAATCGTACTAAAAATGCACTATGCCTGACTATTTCTAGTAATACTCGGTGCATTGTTGCGCAACATATTCCTAACCTCAGAAGAAAAATGGATCACCGTGCTTTTTCTGCCTACCTGCTTAGTCTCAGTGTGTCCCAGGTGATGCTTTCCCAAGCTGTACTCGCTGACATTTAGGCATCAGATATTTGTCTGTCGATGCCTGCAAAAGTAAATTTTGAATACGTCTAATTGCAAGCATGTTGGATGATATCTCTGAGGTTTTCACACTTGTTCTGCACATTCTGAGCCGCTGCTGATACAGCAGAACAGAAGTAGGGTGAAGCCTTGAGAGGAACTTTGCTTTAACAGTAGCAAGCAGTAAGGTTGTTTCTGTAGTGTAGTGGTCATCACGTTCGCCTAACACGCGAAAGGTCCCCGGTTCAAGACCGGGCAGAAACACTGAGCATTGGCTGCTTTTATGTGCACGCTCTAAAACCTTATTATCTGAATGCAAGTTTAAGAAGAGATGGTCTTTGAACACAGTGAGCCGTGGGAAACTTTCTTTACCTTTGCAAGACGAAATAAAGTTATCTGCATCCATCATCTGGGGGTCGTTCTTGTGCCTATTTTCATTTTGTTTAAGCTATGTTGTATTGTTGGGGCCTTTACACCTGTGACATTGCTGTGAAGGTTGTAAGTGGAAACATTGGCAGGTGCAGATAGAAGAGTCAGACCTAAGCCCCCCTCATGAGCCGTCAGGATAGCCGAGTGGTCTAAGGCGCCAGACTCAAGAGAGCTTGATCTTCAGTGTAGCTGAGCCTTCTGGTCTCCTCATGGAGGCGTGGGTTCAAATCCCACTTCTGACAGGTCCCTTTAACACCCGTAAATCTTCCTGTTTTTTGCAGTGCGTTCCCGGCAAACACCACAATCTTTGCAGGAACCTGTAGCATGTGAAGAGAAATCCACCAACAATCAGGCTCGGCCCTCAATCACAATTCCATGGATTTCTGGAAATGACACCTCAGGCACACCTTCCATTAAATTTGCACTCCATCACAGTAACTGTCATGCTGGGTTTCTAACTAAGCAGTTGATCCCATCATTTGTTGTGAGGCTCTCCTGCCACCTTTTGGGCAGAGAAGGCACTGTCCCTGCAAAAACACAGGCAGACATGTTCAACAGGGCTTCCTGGTTATGTGGGAGGAGCAGAATGCCATTGGTCCCCCCTTGCAAATTCTAATTTACATAAGGAAGACAGAGAGGTAGCTGGGAGTAGGCACTGCACACGGGCATTGCACTCTCTCTTATGATTTGCAGCCAATTCTAGATTGAGGCAGGAGGAAAGGAGGTGACTCGCCCAACAATGGCTATACTGAGAAGTCAGCCACTCTGGGTCTCCAGGTGAGTGTTTCAGGCCTGTGAGCCACTCATATAAATCTCGCCTGATCGAGCGCTGAGCGAGCGCGTTTGAATCCAAATATCAAACCCCTCTTTCTCAGGCGCAGGAAATGGTGGGCCCTTCATTGCTTCTGGTGTGGAAGTCTATGGGGCAAGGGTCCAGGACTTGCAGAGGAGAACAATTGCCAGAAAGTGCTTGCTGTTCTCATCTGTGCCTTTTTTCTGCTCACTGGCTGATAGGAGATTGGCTGCCCCCTTTCTTGCTAGAGTGAAAAAACAACAACTTGAGAGAAAACATGACGTTGTGAGGCTCACTTAGAGGGAGACTAGCCAAATAGCCCTGCTTTTTTTCTGAAAGACGCTTCAGAAATTGTTCAAAATGTCTCCTGGCCACTCAGGCTCGTTGGTCTAGGGGTATGATTCTCGCTTCGGGTGCGAGAGGTCCCGGGTTCAAATCCCGGACGAGCCCATGCTGTGGACATTTTCAGGATGCTTGTAATATAGGAGCATTTCTTCTTTTCAATGCTATAAGACGCTGTGTATGTCGAGAAAGTTCCTTACCCTGCACGCTATTTTCCACTTGTGGCGGGATAAAGGAGTGCAGGACTTTGCAACTGCTTTTCTGGGCCAGACCAGCATGGTAGGAACATTACATGCATAGTGTTTTTCTAGTGTAATTTCAGGATATGGTTTCAAAATCGCCTCTTGGAATAAAAGTGGTCCTCATTCCTGTCTTCCAAAGAAATAGAGACCGGGTAAGGAGAGCCCAACTTTGAGCTTCAAGGACATTGGCCCTTAGTCTGTGCATTCCAGCCCAATACATGCCAACAAGATTCCTGAGTTAGTGTCTGTTTCTGTAGTGTAGTGGTTATCACGTTCGCCTTACACGCGAAAGGTCCCTGGTTCGAGACCGGGCAGAAACAGTGGATTGCTGTTTATACCAGTGTTTGCCTTTACTGGCTGACTTTATAGGAAAGCTGAGATAATAGAGGCTGTCTATCCCTCACCAACCTGACGTAGTGTGCTCCAGGGATCTCAGTGACAGCTCGAAAAGAGAAGTGACGATAGCTTGCGCCATTCGCTTGCTCGCCCTTTGCTCTGAAGGGTGGGCCTACTTCATGAAAGCAAGGAATGAGAGCAGAAATGCTTTTCTTGTCCTCACCACAAGCAGACACTTAGAGAAAACAAACTGTCTGAAGGACAGAGGCTTTTTAATTTCTTGTTTGATGACGGCCATGGAAAAGACAGCAATCATATTGCAGAAGAGAGCAACATGTGCAGTTGCTTGCTTTGGGTGAAGCATTCACCGACTAGCTGCCACTAACCCCTGGAGCCATGTCAGAGGTGACTCTTGCGTGGCTCGTTGGTCTAGGGGTATGATTCTCGCTTAGGGTGCGAGAGGTCCCGGGTTCAAATCCCGGACGAGCCCTTTTTAGAGCTAAACATACAAATCGTACTAAAAATGCACTATGCCTGATTATTTCTAGTAATACTCGGTGCATTGTTGCGCAACATATTCCTAACCTCAGAAGAAAAATGGATCACCGTGCTTTTTCTGCCTACCTGCTTAGTCTCAGTGTGTCCCAGGTGATGCTTTCCCAAGCTGTACTCGCAGACATTTAGGCATCAGATATTTGTCTGTCGATGCCTGCACAAGTAAATTTTGAATACGTCTAATTGCAAGCATGTTGGATGATATCTCTGAGGTTTTCACACTTGTTCTGCACATTCTGAGCCGCTGCTGATACAGCAGAATAGAAG
The DNA here is from genome assembly GCF_964261635.1 of Lissotriton helveticus. Taxonomy (NCBI): domain Eukaryota; kingdom Metazoa; phylum Chordata; class Amphibia; order Caudata; family Salamandridae; genus Lissotriton; species Lissotriton helveticus. Next base: position 589,448,960 of record NC_136071.1, read on the forward strand.
TAGGGTGAAGCCTTGAGAGGAACTTTGCTTTACCAGTAGCAAGCAGCAAGGTCGTTTCTGTAGTGTAGTGGTAATCACGTTTGCCTAACACGCGAAAGGTCCCCGGTTCGAGACCAGGTAGAAACACTGAGCGTTGGCTGCTTTTATGTGCACACTCTAAAACCTTATTATTTGAATGCAAGTTTAAGAAGAGGTGGTCTTTGAACACAGTGAGCCGTGGGAAACTTTCTTTACCTTTGCAAGACGAAACAAAGTTATCTACATCCATCATCTGGGGGTCGTTCTTGTGCCTATTATTATTTGGTTTAAGCTATGTTGTATTGTTAGGGCCTTTACACCTGTGACATTGCTGTGAAGGTTGTAAGAGGACACATTGGCAGGTGCAGATAGAAGAGTCAGACCTAAGCCCCCCTCATGAGTCGTCAGGATGGCCGAGTGGTCTAAGGCGCCAGACTCAAGAGAGCTTGATCCTCAGTGTAGCTGAGCCTTCTGGTCTCCTCATGGAGGCGTGGGTTCAAATCCCACGTCTGACAGGTCCCTTTTACACCCGTAAATCTTCCTGTTTTTTGCAGTGCGTTCCCGGCCAACACCACAATCTTTGCAGGAACCTGTAGCATGTGAAGAGAAATCCACCAACAATCAGGCTGGGCCCTCAATCACAATTCCATGGATTTCTGGAAATGAGACCTCAGGCACACCTTCCATTAAATTTGCACTCCATCACAGTAACTGTCATGCTGGGTTTCTAACTAAGCAGTTGATCCCATCATTTGTTGTGAGGCTCTCCTGCCACCTTTTGGGCAGAGAAGGCACTGTCCCTGCAAAAACACAGGCAGACATGTTCAACAGGGCTTCCTGGTTATGTGGGAGGAGCAGAATGCCATTGGTCCCCCCTTGCAAATTCTAATTTACATAAGGAAGACAGAGAGGTAGCTGGGAGTAGGCACTGCACACGGGCATTGCACTCTCTCTTATGATTTGCAGCCAATTCTAGATTGAGGCAGGAGGAAAGGAGGTGACTCGCCCAACAATGGCTATACTGAGAAGTCAGCCACTCTGGGTCTCCCAGGTGAGTGTTTCAGGCCTGTGAGCCACTCATATAAATCTCGCCTGATCGAGCGCTGAGCGAGCGCGTTTGAATCCAAATATCAAACCCCTCTTTCTCAGGCGCAGGAAATGGTGGGCCCTTCATTGCTTCTGGTGTGGAAGTCTATGGGGCAAGGGTCCAGGACTTGCAGAGGAGAACAATTGCCAGAAAGTGCTTGCTGTTCTCATCTGTGCCTTTTTTCTGCTCACTGGCTGATAGGAGATTGGCTGCCCCCTTTCTTGCTAGAGTGAAAAAACAACAACTTGAGAGAAAACATGACGTTGTGAGGCTCACTTAGAGGGAGACTAGCCAAATAGCCCTGCTTTTTTCTGAAAGACGCTTCAGAAATTGTTCAAAATGTCTCCTGGCCACTCAGGCTCGTTGGTCTAGGGGTATGATTCTCGCTTCGGGTGCGAGAGGTCCTGGGTTCAAATCCCGGACGAGCCCATGCTGTGGACATTTTCAGGATGCTTGTAATATAGGAGCATTTCTTCTTTTCAATGCTATAAGACGCTGTGTATGTCGAGAAAGTTCCTTACCCTGCACGCTATTTTCCACTTGTGGCGTGATAAAGGAGTGCAGGACTTTGCAACTGCTTTTCTGGGCCAGACCAGCATGGTAGGAACATTACATGCATAGTGTTTTTCTAGTGTAATTTCAGGATATGGTTTCAAAATCGCCTCTTGGAATAAAAGTGGTCCTCATTCCTGTCTTCCAAAGAAATAGAGACCGGGTAAGGAGAGCCCAACTTTGAGCTACAAGGACATTGTCCCTTAGTCTGTGCATTCCAGCCCAATACATGCCAACAAGATTCCTGAGTTAGTGTCTGTTTCTGTAGTGTAGTGGTTATCACGTTCGCCTTACACGCGAAAGGTCCCTGGTTCGAGACCGGGCAGAAACATCGGTTTGCTGTTTTTAACAGTGTTTGCCTTTACTGGCTGACTTTATAGGAAAGCTGAGATAATAGAGGCTGTCTATCCCTCACCAACCTGACGTAGTGTGCTCCAGGGATCTCAGTGACAGCTCGAAAAGAGAAGTGACGATAGCTTGCGCCATTCGCTTGCTCGCCCTTTGCTCTGAAGGGTGGGCCTACTTCATGAAAGCAAGGAATGAGAGCAGAAATGCTTTTCTTGTCCTCACCACAAGCAGACACTTAGAGAAAACAAACTGTCTGAAGGACAGAGGCTTTTTAATTTCTTGTTTGATGACGGCCATGGAAAAGAAAGCAATCATATTGCAGAAGAGAGCAACATGTGCAGTTGCTTGCTTTGGGTGAAGCATTCACCGACTAGCTGCCACTAACCCCTGGAGCCATGTCAGAGGTGACTCTTGCGTGGCTCGTTGGTCTAGGGGTATGATTCTCGCTTAGGGTGCGAGAGGTCCCGGGTTCAAATCCCGGACGAGCCCTTTTTAGAGCTAAACATACAAATCGTACTAAAAATGCACTATGCCTGACTATTTCTAGTAATACTCGGTGCATTGTTGCGCAACATATTCCTAACCTCAGAAGAAAAATGGATCACCGTGCTTTTTCTGCCTACCTGCTTAGTCTCAGTGTGTCCCAGGTGATGCTTTCCCAAGCTGTACTCGCTGACATTTAGGCATCAGATATTGTCTGTCGATGCCTGCACAAGTAAATTTTGAATACGTCTAATTGCAAGCATGTTGGATGATATCTCTGAGGTTTTCACACTTGTTCTGCACATTCTGAGCCGCTGCTGATACAGCAGAATAGAAGTAGGGTGAAGCCTTGAGAGGAACTTTGCTTTAACAGTAGCAAGCAGCAAGGTCGTTTCTGTAGTGTAGTGGGCATGACGTTCGCCTAACACGCGAAAGGTCCCTGGTTTGAGACCGGGCAGAAACACTGAGCGTTGGCTGCTTTTATGTGCACACTCTAAAACCTTATTATCTGAATGCAAGTTTAAGAAGAGGTGGTCTTTGAACACAGTGAGCCGTGGGAAACTTTCTTTACCTTTGCAAGACGAAACAAAGTTATCTGCATCCATCATCTGGGGGTCGTTCTTGTGCCTATTTTCATTTTGTTTAAGCTATGTTGTATTGTTGGGGCCTTTACACCTGTGACATTGCTGTGAAGGTTGTAAGTGGAAACATTGGCAGGTGCAGATAGAAGAGTCAGACCTAAGCCCCCCTCATGAGCCGTCAGGATGGCCGAGTGGTCTAAGGCACCAGACTCAAGAGAGCTTGATCTTCAGTGTAGCTGAGCCTTCTGGTTTCCTCATGGAGGTGTGGGTTCAAATCCCACTTCTGACAGGTCCCTTTTACACCCGTAAATCTTCCTGTTTTTTGCAGTGCGTTCCCGGCAAACACCCCAATCTTTGCAGGAACCTGTAGCATGTGAAGAGAAATCCACCAACAATCAGGCTCGGCCCTCAATCACAATTCCATGGATTTCTGGAAATGACACCTCAGGCACACCTTCCATTAAATTTGCACTCCATCACAGTAACTGCCATGCTGGGTTTCTAACTAAGCAGTTGATCCCATCATTTGTTGTGAGTCTCTCCTGCCACCTTTTGGGCAGAGAAGGCACTGTCCCTGCAAAAACACAGGCAGACATGTTCAACAGGGCTTCCTGGTTATGTGGGAGGAGCAGAATGCCATTGGTCCCCCCTTGCAAATTCTAATTTACATAAGGAAGACAGAGAGGTAGCTGGAAGTAGGCACTGCACACGGGCATTGCACTCTCTCTTATGATTTGCAGCCAATTCTAGATTGAGGCAGGAGGAAAGGAGGTGACTCGCCCAACAATGGCTATACTGAGAAGTCAGCCACTCTGGGTCTCCCAGGTGAGTGTTTCAGGCCTGTGAGCCACTCATATAAATCTCGCCTGATCGAGCGCTGAGCGAGCGCGTTTGAATCCAAATATCAAACCCCTCTTTCTCAGGCGCAGGAAATGGTGGGCCCTTCATTGCTTCTGGTGTGGAAGTCTATGGGGCAAGGGTCCAGGACTTGCAGAGGAGAACAATTGCCAGAAAGTGCTTGCTGTTCTCATCTGTGCCTTTTTTCTGCTCACTGGCTGATAGGAGATTGGCTGCCCCCTTTCTTGCTAGAGTGAAAAAACAACAACTTGAGAGAAAACATGACGTTGTGAGGCTCACTTAGAGGGAGACTAGCCAAATAGCCCTGCTTTTTTCTGAAAGACGCTTCAGAAATTGTTCAAAATGTCTCCTGGCCACTCAGGCTCGTTAGTCTAGGGGTATGATTCTCGCTTCGGGTGTGAGAGGTCCTGGGTTCAAATCCCGGACGAGCCCATGCTGTGGACATTTTCAGGATGCTTGTAATATAGGAGCATTTCTTCTTTTCAATGCTATAAGACGCTGTGTATGTCGAGAAAGTTCCTTACCCTGCACGCTATTTTCCACTTGTGGCGTGATAAAGGAGTGCAGGACTTTGCAACTGCTTTTCTGGGCCAGACCAGCATGGTAGGAACATTACATGCATAGTGTTTTTCTAGTGTAATTTCAGGATATGGTTTCAAAATCGCCTCTTGGAATAAAAGTGGTCCTCATTCCTGTCTTCCAAAGAAATAGAGACCGGGTAAGGAGAGCCCAACTTTGAGCTTCAAGGACATTGGCCCTTAGTCTGTGCATTCCAGCCCAATACATGCCAACAAGATTCCTGCGTTCGTGTCTGTTTCTGTAGTGTAGTGGTTGTCACGTTCGCCTTACAAGTGAAAGGTCCCTGGTTCGAGACCGGGCAGAAACAGTGGATTGCTGTTTATACCAGTGTTTGCCTTTACTGGCTGACTTTATAGGAAAGCTGAGATAATAGAGGCTGTCTATCCCTCACCAACCTGACGTAGTGTGCTCCAGGGATCTCAGTGACAGCTCGAAAAGAGAAGTGACGATAGCTTGCGCCATTCGCTTGCTCGCCCTTTGCTCTGAAGGGTGGGCCTACTTCATGAAAGCAAGGAATGAGAGCAGAAATGCTTTTCTTGTCCTCACCACAAGCAGACACTTAGAGAAAACAAACTGTCTGAAGGACAGAGGCTTTTTAATTTCTTGTTTGATGACGGCCATGGAAAAGACAGCAATCATATTGCAGAAGAGAGCAACATGTGCAGTTGCTTGCTTTGGGTGAAGCATTCACCGACTAGCTGCCACTAACCCCTGGAGCCATGTCAGAGGTGACTCTTGCGTGGCTCGTTGGTCTAGGGGTATGATTCTCGCTTAGGGTGCGAGAGGTCCCGGGTTCAAATCCCGGACGAGCCCTTTTTAGAGCTAAACATACAAATCGTACTAAAAATGCACTATGCCTGATTATTTCTAGTAATACTCGGTGCATTGTTGCGCAACATATTCCTAACCTCAGAAGAAAAATGGATCACCGTGCTTTTTCTGCCTACCTGCTTAGTCTCAGTGTGTCCCAGGTGATGCTTTCCCAAGCTGTACTCGCAGACATTTAGGCATCAGATATTTGTCTGTCGATGCCTGCACAAGTAAATTTTGAATACGTCTAATTGCAAGCATGTTGGATGATATCTCTGAGGTTTTCACACTTGTTCTGCACATTCTGAGCCGCTGCTGATACAGCAGAATAGAAGTAGGGTGAAGCCTTGAGAGGAACTTTGCTTTACCAGTAGCAAGCAGCAAGGTCGTTTCTGTAGTGTAGTGGTAATCACGTTTGCCTAACACGCGAAAGGTCCCCGGTTCGAGACCAGGTAGAAACACTGAGCGTTGGCTGCTTTTATGTGCACACTCTAAAACCTTATTATTTGAATGCAAGTTTAAGAAGAGGTGGTCTTTGAACACAGTGAGCCGTGGGAAACTTTCTTTACCTTTGCAAGACGAAACAAAGTTATCTACATCCATCATCTGGGGGTCGTTCTTGTGCCTATTATTATTTGGTTTAAGCTATGTTGTATTGTTAGGGCCTTTACACCTGTGACATTGCTGTGAAGGTTGTAAGAGGACACATTGGCAGGTGCAGATAGAAGAGTCAGACCTAAGCCCCCCTCATGAGTCGTCAGGATGGCCGTGTGGTCTAAGGCGCCAGACTCAAGAGAGCTTGATATTCAGTGTAGCTGAGCCTTCTGGTCTCCTCATGGAGGCGTGGGTTCAAATCCCACGTCTGACAGGTCCCTTTTACACCCGTAAATCTTCCTGTTTTTTGCAGTGCGTTCCCGGCCAACACCACAATCTTTGCAGGAACCTGTAGCATGTGAAGAGAAATCCACCAACAATCAGGCTGGGCCCTCAATCACAATTCCATGGATTTCTGGAAATGACACCTCAGGCACACCTTCCATTAAATTTGCACTCCATCACAGTAACTGTCATGCTGGGTTTCTAACTAAGCAGTTGATCCCATCATTTGTTGTGAGGCTCTCCTGCCACCTTTTGGGCAGAGAAGGCACTGTCCCTGCAAAAACACAGGCAGACATGTTCAACAGGGCTTCCTGGTTATGTGGGAGGAGCAGAATGCCATTGGTCCCCCCTTGCAAATTCTAATTTACATAAGGAAGACAGAGAGGTAGCTGGGAGTAGGCACTGCACACGGGCATTGCACTCTCTCTTATGATTTGCAGCCAATTCTAGATTGAGGCAGGAGGAAAGGAGGTGACTCGCCCAACAATGGCTATACTGAGAAGTCAGCCACTCTGGGTCTCCCAGGTGAGTGTTTCAGGCCTGTGAGCCACTCATATAAATCTCGCCTGATCGAGCGCTGAGCGAGCGCGTTTGAATCCAAATATCAAACCCCTCTTTCTCAGGCGCAGGAAATGGTGGGCCCTTCATTGCTTCTGGTGTGGAAGTCTATGGGGCAAGGGTCCAGGACTTGCAGAGGAGAACAATTGCCAGAAAGTGCTTGCTGTTCTCATCTGTGCCTTTTTTCTGCTCACTGGCTGATAGGAGATTGGCTGCCCCCTTTCTTGCTAGAGTGAAAAAACAACAACTTGAGAGAAAACATGACGTTGTGAGGCTCACTTAGAGGGAGACTAGCCAAATAGCCCTGCTTTTTTCTGAAAGACGCTTCAGAAATTGTTCAAAATGTCTCCTGGCCACTCAGGCTCGTTGGTCTAGGGATATGATTCTCGCTTCGGGTGCGAGAGGTCCCGGGTTCAAATCCCGGACGAGCCCATGCTGTGGACATTTTCAGGATGCTTGTAATATAGGAGCATTTCTTCTTTTCAATGCTATAAGACGCTGTGTATGTCGATAAAGTTCCTTACCCTGCACGCTATTTTCCACTTGTGGCGTGATAAAGGAGTGCAGGACTTCTTTGCAACTCCTTTTCTGGGCCAGACCAGCATGGTAGGAACATTACATGCATAGTGTTTTTCTAGTGTAATTTCAGGATATGGTTTCAAAATCGCCTCTTGGAATAAAAGTGGTCCTCATTCCGGTCTTCCAAAGAAATAGAGACCGGGTAAGGAGAGCCCAACTTTGAGCTTCAAGGACATTGTCCCTTAGTCGGTGCATTCCAGCCCAATACATGCCAACAAGATTCCTGAGTTAGTGTCTGTTTCTGTAGTGTAGTGGTTATCACGTTTGCCTTACACGCGAAAGGTCCCTGGTTTGAGACCGGGCAGAAACAGCGGTTTGCTGTTTTTAACAGTGTTTGCCTTTACTGGCTGACTTTATAGGAAAGCTGAGATAATAGAGGCTGTCTATCCCTCACCAACCTGACGTAGTGTGCTCCAGGGATCTCAGTGACAGCTCGAAAAGAGAAGTGACGATAGCTTGCGCCATTCGCTTGCTCGCCCTTTGCTCTGAAGGGTGGGCCTACTTCATGAAAGCAAGGAATGAGAGCAGAAATGCTTTTCTTGTCCTCACCACATGCAGAAACTTAGAGAAAACAAACTGTCTGAAGGACAGAGGCTTTTTAATTTCTTGTTTGATGACGGCCATGGAAAAGACAGCAATCATATTGCAGAAGAGAGCAACATGTGCAGTTGCTTGCTTTGGGTGAAGCATTCACCGACTAGCTGCCACTAACCCCTGGAGCCGTGTCAGAGGTGACTCTTGCGTGGCTCGTTGGTCTAGGGGTATGGTTCTCGCTTAGGGTGCGAGAGGTCCCGGGTTCAAATCCCAGACGAGCCCTTTTTAGAGCTAAACATACAAATCGTACTAAAAATGCACTATGCCTGACTATTTCTAGTAATACTCGGTGCATTGTTGCGCAACATATTCCTAACCTCAGAAGAAAAATGGATCACCGTGCTTTTTCTGCCTACCTGCTTAGTCTCAGTGTGTCCCAGGTGATGCTTTCCCAAGCTGTACTCGCTGACATTTAGGCATCAGATATTTGTCTGTCGATGCCTGCAAAAGTAAATTTTGAATACGTCTAATTGCAAGCATGTTGGATGATATCTCTGAGGTTTTCACACTTGTTCTGCACATTCTGAGCCGCTGCTGATACAGCAGAACAGAAGTAGGGTGAAGCCTTGAGAGGAACTTTGCTTTAACAGTAGCAAGCAGTAAGGTTGTTTCTGTAGTGTAGTGGTCATCACGTTCGCCTAACACGCGAAAGGTCCCCGGTTCAAGACCGGGCAGAAACACTGAGCATTGGCTGCTTTTATGTGCACGCTCTAAAACCTTATTATCTGAATGCAAGTTTAAGAAGAGATGGTCTTTGAACACAGTGAGCCGTGGGAAACTTTCTTTACCTTTGCAAGACGAAATAAAGTTATCTGCATCCATCATCTGGGGGTCGTTCTTGTGCCTATTTTCATTTTGTTTAAGCTATGTTGTATTGTTGGGGCCTTTACACCTGTGACATTGCTGTGAAGGTTGTAAGTGGAAACATTGGCAGGTGCAGATAGAAGAGTCAGACCTAAGCCCCCCTCATGAGCCGTCAGGATAGCCGAGTGGTCTAAGGCGCCAGACTCAAGAGAGCTTGATCTTCAGTGTAGCTGAGCCTTCTGGTCTCCTCATGGAGGCGTGGGTTCAAATCCCACTTCTGACAGGTCCCTTTAACACCCGTAAATCTTCCTGTTTTTTGCAGTGCGTTCCCGGCAAACACCACAATCTTTGCAGGAACCTGTAGCATGTGAAGAGAAATCCACCAACAATCAGGCTCGGCCCTCAATCACAATTCCATGGATTTCTGGAAATGACACCTCAGGCACACCTTCCATTAAATTTGCACTCCATCACAGTAACTGTCATGCTGGGTTTCTAACTAAGCAGTTGATCCCATCATTTGTTGTGAGGCTCTCCTGCCACCTTTTGGGCAGAGAAGGCACTGTCCCTGCAAAAACACAGGCAGACATGTTCAACAGGGCTTCCTGGTTATGTGGGAGGAGCAGAATGCCATTGGTCCCCCCTTGCAAATTCTAATTTACATAAGGAAGACAGAGAGGTAGCTGGGAGTAGGCACTGCACACGGGCATTGCACTCTCTCTTATGATTTGCAGCCAATTCTAGATTGAGGCAGGAGGAAAGGAGGTGACTCGCCCAACAATGGCTATACTGAGAAGTCAGCCACTCTGGGTCTCCAGGTGAGTGTTTCAGGCCTGTGAGCCACTCATATAAATCTCGCCTGATCGAGCGCTGAGCGAGCGCGTTTGAATCCAAATATCAAACCCCTCTTTCTCAGGCGCAGGAAATGGTGGGCCCTTCATTGCTTCTGGTGTGGAAGTCTATGGGGCAAGGGTCCAGGACTTGCAGAGGAGAACAATTGCCAGAAAGTGCTTGCTGTTCTCATCTGTGCCTTTTTTCTGCTCACTGGCTGATAGGAGATTGGCTGCCCCCTTTCTTGCTAGAGTGAAAAAACAACAACTTGAGAGAAAACATGACGTTGTGAGGCTCACTTAGAGGGAGACTAGCCAAATAGCCCTGCTTTTTTTCTGAAAGACGCTTCAGAAATTGTTCAAAATGTCTCCTGGCCACTCAGGCTCGTTGGTCTAGGGGTATGATTCTCGCTTCGGGTGCGAGAGGTCCCGGGTTCAAATCCCGGACGAGCCCATGCTGTGGACATTTTCAGGATGCTTGTAATATAGGAGCATTTCTTCTTTTCAATGCTATAAGACGCTGTGTATGTCGAGAAAGTTCCTTACCCTGCACGCTATTTTCCACTTGTGGCGGGATAAAGGAGTGCAGGACTTCTTTGCAACTGCTTTTCTGGGCCAGACCAGCATGGTAGGAACATTACATGCATAGTGTTTTTCTAGTGTAATTTCAGGATATGGTTTCAAAATCGCCTCTTGGAATAAAAGTGGTCCTCATTCCTGTCTTCCAAAGAAATAGAGACCGGGTAAGGAGAGCCCAACTTTGAGCTTCAAGGACATTGGCCCTTAGTCTGTGCATTCCAGCCCAATACATGCCAACAAGATTCCTGAGTTAGTGTCTGTTTCTGTAGTGTAGTGGTTATCACAGTTCGCCTTACACGCAAAAGGTCCCTGGTTCGAGACCGGGCAGAAACAGCGGTTTGCTGTTTTTAACAGTGTTTGCCTTTACTGGCTGACTTTATAGGAAAGCTGAGATAATAGAGGCTGTCTATCCCTCACCAACCTGACGTAGTGTGCTCCAGGGATCTCAGTGACAGCTCGAAAAGAGAAGTGACGATAGCTTGCGCCATTCGCTTGCTCGCCCTTTGCTCTGAAGGGTGGGCCTACTTCATGAAAGCAAGGAATGAGAGCAGAAATGCTTTTCTTGTCCTCACCGCAAGCAGACACTTAGAGAAAACAAACTGTCTGAAGGACAGAGGCTTTTTAATTTCTTGTTTGATGACGGCCATGGAAAAGACAGCAATCATATTGCAGAAGAGAGCAACATGTGCAGTTGCTTGCTTTGGGTGAAGCATTCACCGACTAGCTGCCACTAACCCCTGGAGCCATGTCAGAGATGACTCTTGCGTGGCTCGTTGGTCTAGGGGTATGATTCTCGCTTAGGGTGCGAGAGGTCCCGGGTTCAAATCCCGGACGAGCCCTTTTTAGAGCTAAACATACAAATCGTACTAAAAATGCACTATGCCTGACTATTTCTAGTAATACTCGGTGCATTGTTGCGCAACATATTCCTAACCTCAGAAGAAAAATGGATCACCGTGCTTTTTCTGCCTACCTGCTTAGTCTCAGTGTGTCCCAGGTGATGCTTTCCCAAGCTGTACTCGCAGACATTTAGGCATCAGATATTTGTCTGTCGATGCCTGCACAAGTAAATTTTGAATACGTCTAATTGCAAGCATGTTGGATGATATCTCTGAGGTTTTCACACTTGTTCTGCACATTCTGAGCCGCTGCTGATACAGCAGAATAGAAGTAGGGTGAAGCCTTGAGAGGAACTTTGCTTTAACAGTAGCAAGCAGCAAGGTCGTTTCTGTAGTGTAGTGGTCATCACGTTCGCCTAACAAGCGAAAGGTCCCCGGTTCGAGACCGGGCAGAAACACTGAGCGTTGGCTGCTTTTATGTGCACACTCTAAAACCTTATTATCTGAATGCAAGTTTAAGAAGAGGTGGTCTTTGAACACAGTGAGCCGTGGGAAACTTTCTTTACCTTTGCAAGACGAAACAAAGTTATCTGCATCCGTCATCTGGGGGTCGTTCTTGTGCCTATTTTTATTTTGTTTAAGCTATGTTGTATTGTTGGGGCCTTTACACCTGTGACATTGCTGTGAAGGTTGTAAGTGGAAACATTGGCAGGTGCAGATAGAAGAGTTAGACCTAAGCCCCCCTCATGAGCCGTCAGGATGGCCGAGTGGTCTAAGGCGCCAGACTCAAGAGAGCTTGATCTTCAGTGTAGCTGAGCCTTCTGGTCTCCTCATTGAGGCGTGGGTTCAAATCCCAATTCTGACAGGTCCCTTTTACACCCGTAAATCTTCCTGTTTTTTGCAGTGCGTTCCCGGCAAACACCACAATCTTTGCAGGAACCTGTAGCATGTGAAGAGAAATCCACCAACAATCAGGCTGGGCCCTCAATCACAATTCCATGGATTTCTGGAAATGACACCTCAGGCACACCTTCCATTAAATTTGCACTCCATCACAGTAACTGCCATGCTGGGTTTCTAACTAAGCAGTTGATCCCATCATTTGTTGTGAGGCTCTCCTGCCACCTTTTGGGCAGAGAAGGCACTGTCCCTGCAAAAACACAGGCAGACATGTTCAACAGGGCTTCCTGGTTATGTGGGAGGAGCAGAATGCCATTGGTCCCCCCTTGCAAATTCTAATTTACATAATGAAGACAGAGAGGTAGCTGGGAGTAGGCACTGCACACGGGCATTGCACTCTCTCTTATGATTTGCAGCCAATTCTAGATTGAGGCAGGAGGAAAGGAGGTGACTCGCCCAACAATGGCTATACTGAGAAGTCAGCCACTCTGGGTCTCCCAGGTGAGTGTTTCAGGCCTGTGAGCCACTCATATAAATCTCGCCTGATCGAGCCTGATCGAGCACTGAGCGAGCGCGTTTGAATCCAAATATCAAACCCCTCTTTCTCAGGCGCAGGAAATGGTGGGCCCTTCATTGCTTCTGGTGTGGAAGTCTATGGGGCAAGGGTCCAGGACTTGCAGAGGAGAACAATTGCCAGAAAGTGCTTGCTGTTCTCATCTGTGCCTTTTTTCTGCTCACTGGCTGATAGGAGATTGGCTGCCCCCTTTCTTGCTAGAGTGAAAAAACAACAACTTGAGAGAAAACATGACGTTGTGAGGCTCACTTAGAGGGAGACTAGCCAAATAGCCCTGCTTTTTTTCTGAAAGACGCTTCAGAAATTGTTCAAAATGTCTCCTGGCCACTCAGGCTCGTTGGTCTAGGGGTATGATTCTCGCTTCGGGTGCGAGAGGTCCCGGGTTCAAATCCCGGACGAGCCCATGCTGTGGACATTTTCAGGATGCTTGTAATATAGGAGCATTTCTTCTTTTCAATGCTATAAGACGCTGTGTATGTCGAGAAAGTTCCTTACCCTGCACGCTATTTTCCACTTGTGGCGGGATAAAGGAGTGCAGGACTTCTTTGCAACTGCTTTTCTGGGCCAGACCAGCATGGTAGGAACATTACATGCATAGTGTTTTTCTAGTGTAATTTCAGGATATGGTTTCAAAATCGTCTCTTGGAATAAAAGTGGTCCTCATTCCTGTCTTCCAAAGAAATAGAGACCGGGTAAGGAGAGCCCAACTTTGAGCTTCAAGGACATTGGCCCTTAGTCTGTGCATTCCAGCCCAATACATGCCAACAAGATTCCTGAGGTAGTGTCTGTTTCTGTAGTGTAGTGGTTATCACGTTCGCCTTACACGCGAAAGGTCCCTGGTTCGAGACCGGGCAGAAACAGCGGTTTGCTGTTTTTAACAGTGTTTGCCTTTACTGGCTGACTTTATAGGAAAGCTGAGATAATAGAGGCTGTCTATCCCTCACCAACCTGACGTAGTGTGCTCCAGGGATCTCAGTGACAGCTCGAAAAGAGAAGTGACGATAGCTTGCGCCATTCGCTTGCTCGCCCTTTGCTCTGAAGGGTGGGCCTACTTCATGAAAGCAAGGAATGAGAGCAGAAATGCTTTTCTTGTCCTCACCGCAAGCAGACACTTAGAGAAAACAAACTGTCTGAAGGACAGAGGCTTTTTAATTTCTTGTTTGATGACGGCCATGGAAAAGACAGCAATCATATTGCAGAAGAGAGCAACATGTGCAGTTGCTTGCTTTGGGTGAAGCATTCACCGACTAGCTGCCACTAACCCCTGGAGCCATGTCAGAGGTGACTCTTGCGTGGCTCGTTGGTCTAGGGGTATGATTCTCGCTTAGGGTGCGAGAGGTCCCGGGTTCAAATCCCGGACGAGCCCTTTTTAGAGCTAAACATACAAATCGTACTAAAAATGCACTATGCCTGACTATTTCTAGTAATACTCGGTGCATTGTTGCGCAACATATTCCTAACCTCAGAAGAAAAATGGATCACCGTGCTTTTTCTGCCTACCTGCTTAGTCTCAGTGTGTCCCAGGTGATGCTTTCCCAAGCTGTACTCGCAGACATTTAGGCATCAGATATTTGTCTGTCGATGCCTGCACAAGTAAATTTTGAATACGTCTAATTGCAAGCATGTTGGAAGATATCTCTGAGGTTTTCACACTTGTTCTGCACATTCTGAGCCGCTGCTGATACAGCAGAATAGAAGTAGGGTGAAGCCTTGAGAGGAACTTTGCTTTAACAGGAGCAAGCAGCAAGGTTGTTTCTGTAGTGTAGTGGTCATCACGTTCGCCTAACACGCGAATGGTCCCCGGTTCGAGACCGGGCAGAAACACTGAGTGTTGGCTGCTTTTATGTGCACACTCTAAAACCTTATTATCTGAATGCAAGTTTAAGAAGAGGTGGTCTTTGAACACAGTGAGCCGTGGGAAACTTTCTTTACCTTTGCAAGACGAAACAAAGTTATCTGCATCCGTCATCTGGGGGTCGTTCTTGTGCCTATTTTTATTTTGTTTAAGCTATGTTGTATTGTTGGGGCCTTTACACCTGTGACATTGCTGTGAAGGTTGTAAGTGGAAACATTGGCAGGTGCAGATAGAAGAGTTAGACCTAAGCCCCCCTCATGAGCCGTCAGGATGGCCGAGTGGTCTAAGGCGCCAGACTCAAGAGAGCTTGATCTTCAGTGTAGCTGAGCCTTCTGGTCTCCTCATGGAGGCGTGGGTTCAAATCCCACTTCTGACAGGTCCCTTTTACACCCGTAAATCTTCCTGTTTTTTGCAGTGCGTTCCCGGCAAACACCACAATCTTTGCAGGAACCTGTAGCATGTGAAGAAAAATCCACCAACAATCAGGCTGGGCCCTCAATCACAATTCCATGGATTTCTGGAAATGACACCTCAGGCACACCTTCCATTAAATTTGCACTCCATCACAGTAACTGCCATGCTGGGTTTCTAACTAAGCAGTTGATCCCATCATTTGTTGTGAGGCTCTCCTGCCACCTTTTGGGCAGAGAAGGCACTGTCCCTGCAAAAACACAGGCAGACATGTTCAACAGGGCTTCCTGGTTATGTGGGAGGAGAAGAATGCCATTGGTCCCCCCTTGCAAATTCTAATTTACATAAGGAAGACAGAGAGGTAGCTGGGAGTAGGCACTGCACACGGGCATTGCACTCTCTCTTATGATTTGCAGCCAATTCTAGATTGAGGCAGGAGGAAAGGAGGTGACTCGCCCAACAATGGCTATACTGAGAAGTCAGCCACTCTGGGTCTCCCAGGTGAGTGTTTCAGGCCTGTGAGCCACTCATATAAATCTCGCCTGATCGAGCCAGATCGAGCGCTGAGCGAGCGCGTTTGAATCCAAATATCAAACCCCTCTTTCTCAGGCGCAGGAAATGGTGGGCCCTTCATTGCTTCTGGTGTGGAAGTCTATGGGGCAAGGGTCCAGGACTTGCAGAGGAGAACAATTGCCAGAAAGTGCTTGCTGTTCTCATCTGTGCCTTTTTTCTGCTCACTGGCTGATAGGAGATTGGCTGCCCCCTTTCTTGCTAGAGTGAAAAAACAACAACTTGAGAGAAAACATGACGTTGTGAGGCTCACTTAGAGGGAGACTAGCCAAATAGCCCTGCTTTTTTTCTGAAAGACACTTCAGAAATTGTTCAAAATGTCTCCTGGCCACTCAGGCTCGTTGGTCTAGGGGTATGATTCTCGCTTTGGGTGCAAGAGGTCCCGGTTTCAAATCCCGGACGAGCCCATGCTGTGGACATTTTCAGGATGCTTGTAATATAGGAGCATTTCTTCTTTTCAATGCTATAAGACGCTGTGTATGTCGAGAAAGTTCCTTACCCTGCACGCTATTTTCCACTTGTGGCGGGATAAAGGAGTGCAGGACTTCTTTGCAACTGCTTTTCTGGGCCAGACCAGCATGGTAGGAACATTACATGCATAGTGTTTTTCTAGTGTAATTTCAGGATATGGTTTCAAAATCGCCTCTTGGAATAAAAGTGGTCCTCATTCCTGTCTTCCAAAGAAATAGAGACCGGGTAAGGAGAGCCCAACTTTGAGCTTCAAGGACATTGGCCCTTAGTCTGTGCATTCCAGCCCAATACATGCCAACAAGATTCCTGAGTTAGTGTCTGTTTCTGTAGTGTAGTGGTTATCACGTTCGCCTTACACGCGAAAGGTCCCTGGTTCGAGACCGGGCAGAAACAGCGGTTTGCTGTTTTTAACAGTGTTTGCCTTTACTGGCTGACTTTATAGGAAAGCTGAGATAATAGAGGCTGTCTATCCCTCACCAACCTGACGTAGTGTGCTCCAGGGATCTCAGTGACAGCTCGAAAAGAGAAGTGACGATAGCTTGCGCCATTCGCTTGCTCGCCCTTTGCTCTGAAGGGTGGGCCTACTTCATGAAAGCAAGGAATGAGAGCAGAAATGCTTTTCTTGTCCTCACCGCAAGCAGACACTTAGAGAAAACAAACTGTCTGAAGGACAGAGGCTTTTTAATTTCTTGTTTGATGACGGCCATGGAAAAGACAGCAATCATATTGCAGAAGAGAGCAACATGTGCAGTTGCTTGCTTTGGGTGAAGCATTCACCGACTAGCTGCCACTAACCCCTGGAGCCATGTCAGAGGTGACTCTTGCGTGGCTCGTTGGTCTAGGGGTATGATTCTCGCTTAGGGTGCGAGAGGTCCCGGGTTCAAATCCCCGACGAGCCCTTTTTAGAGCTAAACATACAAATCGTACTAAAAATGCACTATGCCTGACTATTTCTAGTAATACTCGGTGCATTGTTGCGCAACATATTCCTAACCTCAGAAGAAAAATGGATCACCGTGCTTTTTCTGCCTACCTGCTTAGTCTCAGTGTGTCCCAGGTGATGCTTTCCCAAGCTGTACTCGCAGACATTTAGGCATCAGATATTTGTCTGTCGATGCCTGCACAAGTAAATTTTGAATACGTCTAATTGCAAGCATGTTCGATGATATCTCTGAGGTTTTCACACTTGTTCTGCACATTCTGAGCCGCTGCTGATACAGCAGAATAGAAGTAGGGTGAAGCCTTGAGAGGAACTTTGCTTTAACAGTAACAAGCAGCAAGGTCGTTTCTGTAGTGTAGTGGTCATCACGTTCGCCTAACACGCGAAAGGTCCCCGGTTCGAGACCGGGCAGAAACACTGAGCGTTGGCTGCTTTTATGTGCACACTCTAAAACCTTATTATCTGAATGCAAGTTTAAGAAGAGGTGGTCTTTGAACACAGTGAGCCGTGGGAAACTTTCTTTACCTTTGCAAGACGAAACAAAGTTATCTGCATCCGTCATCTGGGGGTCGTTCTTGTGCCTATGTTTATTTTGTTTAAGCTATGTTGTATTGTTGGGGCCTTTACACCTGTGACATTGCTGTGAAGGTTGTAAGTGGAAACATTGGCAGGTGCAGATAGAAGAGTTAGACCTAAGCCCCCCTCATGAGCCGTCAGGATGGCCGAGTGGTCTAAGGCACCAGACTCAAGAGAGCTTGATCTTCAGTGTAGCTGAGCCTTCTGGTCTCCTCATGGAGGCGTGGGTTCAAATCCCACTTCTGACAGGTCCCTTTTACACCCGTAAATCTTCCTGTTTTTTGCAGTGCGTTCCCGGCAAACACCACAATCTTTGCAGGAACCTGTAGCATGTGAAGAAAAATCCACCAACAATCAGGCTGGGCCCTCAATCACAATTCCATGGATTTCTGGAAATGACACCTCAGGCACACCTTCCATTAAATTTGCACTCCATCACAGTAACTGCCATGCTGGGTTTCTAACTAAGCAGTTGATCCCATCATTTGTTGTGAGGCTCTCCTGCCACCTTTTGGGCAGAGAAGGCACTGTCCCTGCAAAAACACAGGCAGACATGTTCAACAGGGCTTCCTGGTTATGTGGGAGGAGAAGAATGCCATTGGTCCCCCCTTGCAAATTCTAATTTACATAAGGAAGACAGAGAGGTAGCTGGGAGTAGGCACTGCACACGGGCATTGCACTCTCTCTTATGATTTGCAGCCAATTCTAGATTGAGGCAGGAGGAAAGGAGGTGACTCGCCCAACAATGGCTATACTGAGAAGTCAGCCACTCTGGGTCTCCCAGGTGAGTGTTTCAGGCCTGTGAGCCACTCATATAAATCTCGCCTGATCGAGCCAGATCGAGCGCTGAGCGAGCGCGTTTGAATCCAAATATCAAACCCCTCTTTCTCAGGCGCAGGAAATGGTGGGCCCTTCATTGCTTCTGGTGTGGAAGTCTATGGGGCAAGGGTCCAGGACTTGCAGAGGAGAACAATTGCCAGAAAGTGCTTGCTGTTCTCATCTGTGCCTTTTTTCTGCTCACTGGCTGATAGGAGATTGGCTGCCCCCTTTCTTGCTAGAGTGAAAAAACAACAACTTGAGAGAAAACATGATGTTGTGAGGCTCACTTAGAGGGAGACTAGCCAAATAGCCCTGCTTTTTTTCTGAAAGACGCTTCAGAAATTGTTCAAAATGTCTCCTGGCCACTCAGGCTCGTTGGTCTAGGGGTATGATTCTCGCTTTGGGTGCAAGAGGTCCCGGTTTCAAATCCCGGACGAGCCCATGCTGTGGACATTTTCAGGATGCTTGTAATATAGGAGCATTTCTTCTTTTCAATGCTATAAGACGCTGTGTATGTCGAGAAAGTTCCTTACCCTGCACGCTATTTTCCACTTGTGGCGGGATAAAGGAGTGCAGGACTTCTTTGCAACTGCTTTTCTGGGCCAGACCAGCATGGTAGGAACATTACATGCATAGTGTTTTTCTAGTGTAATTTCAGGATATGGTTTCAAAATCGCCTCTTGGAATAAAAGTGGTCCTCATTCCTGTCTTCCAAAGAAATAGAGACCGGGTAAGGAGAGCCCAACTTTGAGCTTCAAGGACATTGGCCCTTAGTCTGTGCATTCCAGCCCAATACATGCCAACAAGATTCCTGAGTTAGTGTCTGTTTCTGTAGTGTAGTGGTTATCACGTTCGCCTTACACGCGAAAGGTCCCTGGTTCGAGACCGGGCAGAAACAGCGGTTTGCTGTTTTTAACAGTGTTTGCCTTTACTGGCTGACTTTATAGGAAAGCTGAGATAATAGAGGCTGTCTATCCCTCACCAACCTGACGTAGTGTGCTCCAGGGATCTCAGTGACAGCTCGAAAAGAGAAGTGACGATAGCTTGCGCCATTCGCTTGCTCGCCCTTTGCTCTGAAGGGTGGGCCTACTTCATGAAAGCAAGGAATGAGAGCAGAAATGCTTTTCTTGTCCTCACCGCAAGCAGACACTTAGAGAAAACAAACTGTCTGAAGGACAGAGGCTTTTTAATTTCTTGTTTGATGACGGCCATGGAAAAGACAGCAATCATATTGCAGAAGAGAGCAACATGTGCAGTTGCTTGCTTTGGGTGAAGCATTCACCGACTAGCTGCCACTAACCCCTGGAGCCATGTCAGAGGTGACTCTTGCGTGGCTCGTTGGTCTAGGGGTATGATTCTCGCTTAGGGTGCGAGAGGTCCCGGGTTCAAATCCCCGACGAGCCCTTTTTAGAGCTAAACATACAAATCGTACTAAAAATGCACTATGCCTGACTATTTCTAGTAATACTCGGTGCATTGTTGCGCAACATATTCCTAACCTCAGAAGAAAAATGGATCACCGTGCTTTTTCTGCCTACCTGCTTAGTCTCAGTGTGTCCCAGGTGATGCTTTCCCAAGCTGTACTCGCAGACATTTAGGCATCAGATATTTGTCTGTCGATGCCTGCACAAGTAAATTTTGAATACGTCTAATTGCAAGCATGTTCGATGATATCTCTGAGGTTTTCACACTTGTTCTGCACATTCTGAGCCGCTGCTGATACAGCAGAATAGAAGTAGGGTGAAGCCTTGAGAGGAACTTTGCTTTAACAGTAACAAGCAGCAAGGTCGTTTCTGTAGTGTAGTGGTCATCACGTTCGCCTAACACGCGAAAGGTCCCCGGTTCGAGACCGGGCAGAAACACTGAGCGTTGGCTGCTTTTATGTGCACACTCTAAAACCTTATTATCTGAATGCAAGTTTAAGAAGAGGTGGTCTTTGAACACAGTGAGCCGTGGGAAACTTTCTTTACCTTTGCAAGACGAAACAAAGTTATCTGCATCCGTCATCTGGGGGTCGTTCTTGTGCCTATGTTTATTTTGTTTAAGCTATGTTGTATTGTTGGGGCCTTTACACCTGTGACATTGCTGTGAAGGTTGTAAGTGGAAACATTGGCAGGTGCAGATAGAAGAGTTAGACCTAAGCCCCCCTCATGAGCCGTCAGGATGGCCGAGTGGTCTAAGGCACCAGACTCAAGAGAGCTTGATCTTCAGTGTAGCTGAGCCTTCTGGTCTCCTCATGGAGGCGTGGGTTCAAATCCCACTTCTG
This sequence comes from Lissotriton helveticus, assembly GCF_964261635.1. Classification (NCBI taxonomy): domain Eukaryota; kingdom Metazoa; phylum Chordata; class Amphibia; order Caudata; family Salamandridae; genus Lissotriton; species Lissotriton helveticus. The sequence continues at coordinate 589,469,320 of NC_136071.1, forward strand.
ACAGGTCCCTTTTACACCCGTAAATCTTCCTGTTTTTTGCAGTGCGTTCCCGGCAAACACCACAATCTTTGCAGGAACCTGTAGCATGTGAAGAGAAATCCACCAACAATCAGGCTGGGCCCTCAATCACAATTCCATGGATTTCTGGAAATGACACCTCAGGCACACCTTCCATTAAATTTGCACTCCATCACAGTAACTGCCATGCTGGGTTTCTAACTAAGCAGTTGATCCCATCATTTGTTGTGAGGCTCTCCTGCCACCTTTTGGGCAGAGAAGGCACTGTCCCTGCAAAAACACAGGCAGACATGTTCAACAGGGCTTCCTGGTTATGTGGGAGGAGCAGAATGCCATTGGTCCCCCCTTGCAAATTCTAATTTACATAAGGAAGACAGAGAGGTAGCTGGGAGTAGGCACTGCACACGGGCATTGCACTCTCTCTTATGATTTGCAGCCAATTCTAGATTGAGGCAGGAGGAAAGGAGGTGACTCGCCCAACAATGGCTATACTGAGAAGTCAGCCACTCTGGGTCTCCCAGGTGAGTGTTTCAGGCCTGTGAGCCACTCATATAAATCTCGCCTGATCGAGCCTGATCGAGCGCTGAGCGAGCGCGTTTGAATCCAAATATCAAACCCCTCTTTCTCAGGCACAGGAAATGGTGGGTCCTTCATTGCTTCTGGTGTGGAAGTCTATGGGGCAAGGGTCCAGGACTTGCAGAGGAGAACAATTGCCAGAAAGTGCTTGCTGTTCTCATCTGTGCCTTTTTTCTGCTCACTGGCTGATAGGAGATTGGCTGCCCCCTTTCTTGCTAGAGTGAAAAAACAACAACTTGAGAGAAAACATGACGTTGTGAGGCTCACTTAGAGGGAGACTAGCCAAATAGCCCTGCTTTTTTTCTGAAAGACGCTTCAGAAATTGTTCAAAATGTCTCCTGGCCACTCAGGCTCGTTGGTCTAGGGGTATGATTCTCGCTTCGGGTGCAAGAGGTCCCGGGTTCAAATCCCGGACGAGCCCATGCTGTGGACATTTTCAGGATGCTTGTAATATAGGAGCATTTCTTCTTTTCAATGCTATAAGACGCTGTGTATGTCGAGAAAGTTCCTTACCCTGCACACTATTTTCCACTTGTGGCGGGATAAAGGAGTGCAGGACTTCTTTGCAACTGCTTTTCTGGGCCAGACCAGCATGGTAGGAACATTACATGCATAGTGTTTTTCTAGTGTAATTTCAGGATATGGTTTCAAAATCGCCTCTTGGAATAAAAGTGGTCCTCATTCCTGTCTTCCAAAGAAATAGAGACCGGGTAAGGAGAGCCCAACTTTGAGCTTCAAGGACATTGGCCCTTAGTCTGTGCATTCCAGCCCAATACATGCCAACAAGATTCCTGAGTTAGTGTCTGTTTCTGTAGTGTAGTGGTTATCATGTTCGCCTTACACGTGAAAGGTCCCTGGTTCGAGACCGGGCAGAAACAGCGGTTTGCTGTTTTTAACAGTGTTTGCCTTTACTGGCTGACTTTATAGGAAAGCTGAGATAATAGAGGCTGTCTATCCCTCACCAACCTGACGTAGTGTGCTCCAGGGATCTCAGTGACAGCTCGAAAAGAGAAGTGACGATAGCTTGCGCCATTCGCTTGCTCGCCCTTTGCTCTGAAGGGTGGGCCTACTTCATGAAAGCAAGGAATGAGAGCAGAAATGCTTTTCTTGTCCTCACTGCAAGCAGATTCTTAGAGAAAACAAACTGTCTGAAGGACAGAGGCTTTTTAATTTCTTGTTTGATGACGGCCATGGAAAAGACAGCAATCATATTGCAGAAGAGAGCAACATGTGCAGTTGCTTGCTTTGGGTGAAGCATTCACCGACTAGCTGCCACTAACCCCTGGAGCCATGTCAGAGGTGACTCTTGCGTGGCTCGTTGGTCTAGGGGTATGATTCTCGCTTAGGGTGCGAGAGGTCCCGGGTTCAAATCCCGGACGAGCCCTTTTTAGAGCTAAACATACAAATCGTACTAAAAATGCACTATGCCTGACTATTTCTAGTAATACTCGGTGCATTGTTGCGCAACATATTCCTAACCTCAGAAGAAAAATGGATCACCGTGCTTTTTCTGCCTACCTGCTTAGTCTCAGTGTGTCCCAGGTGATGCTTTCCCAAGCTGTACTCGCAGACATTTAGGCATCAGATATTTGTCTGTCGATGCCTGCACAAGTACATTTTGAATACGTCTAATTGCAAGCATGTTGGATGATATCTCTGAGGTTTTCACACTTGTTCTGCACATTCTGAGCCGCTGCTGATACAGCAGAATAGAAGTAGGGTGAAGCCTTGAGAGGAACTTTGCTTTAACAGTAACAAGCAGCAAGGTCGTTTCTGTAGTGTAGTGGTCATCACGTTTGCCTAACACGCGAAAGGTCCCCGGTTCGAGACCGGGCAGAAACACTGAGCGTTGGCTGCTTTTATGTGCACACTCTAAAACCTTATTATCTGAATGCAAGTTTAAGAAGAGGTGGTCTTTGAACACAGTGAGCCGTGGGAAACTTTCTTTACCTTTGCAAGACGAAACAAAGTTATCTGCATCCGTCATCTGGGGGTCGTTCTTGTGCCTATTTTTATTTTGTTTAAGCTATGTTGTATTGTTGGGGCCTTTACACCTGTGACATTGCTGTGAAGGTTGTAAGTGGAAACATTGGCAGGTGCAGATAGAAGAGTTAGACCTAAGCCCCCCTCATGAGCCGTCAGGATGGCCGAGTGGTCTAAGGCGCCAGACTCAAGAGAGCTTGATCTTCAGTGTAGCTGAGCCTTCTGGTCTCCTCATGGAGGCGTGCGTTCAAATCCCACTTCTGACAGGTCCCTTTTACACCCGTAAATCTTCCTGTTTTTTGCAGTGCGTTCCCGGCAAACACCACAATCTTTGCAGGAACCTGTAGCATGTGAAGAGAAATCCACCAACAATCAGGCTGGGCCCTCAATCACAATTCCATGGATTTCTGGAAATGACACCTCAGGCACACCTTCCATTAAATTTGCACTCCATCACAGTAACTGCCATGCTGGGTTTCTAACTAAGCAGTTGATCCCATCATTTGTTGTGAGGCTCTCCTGCCACCTTTTGGGCAGAGAAGGCACTGTCCCTGCAAAAACACAGGCAGACATGTTCAACAGGGCTTCCTGGTTATGTGGGAGGAGCAGAATGCCATTGGTCCCCCCTTGCAAATTCTAATTTACATAAGGAAGACAGAGAGGTAGCTGGGAGTAGGCACTGCACACGGGCATTGCACTCTCTCTTATGATTTGCAGCCAATTCTAGATTGAGGCAGGAGGAAAGGAGGTGACTCGCCCAACAATGGCTATACTGAGAAGTCAGCCACTCTGGGACTCCCAGGTGAGTGTTTCAGGCCTGTGAGCCACTCATATAAATCTCGCCTGATCGAGCGCTGAGCGAGCGCGTTTGAATCTAAATATCAAACCCCTCTTTCTCAGGCGCAGGAAATGGTGGGCCCTTCATTGCTTCTGGTGTGGAAGTCTATGGGGCAAGGGTCCAGGACTTGCAGAGGAGAACAATTGCCAGAAAGTGCTTGCTGTTCTCATCTGTGCCTTTTTTCTGCTCACTGGCTGATAGGAGATTGGCTGCCCCCTTTCTTGCTAGAGTGAAAAAACAACAACTTGAGAGAAAACATGACGTTGTGAGGCTCACTTAGAGGGAGACTAGCCAAATAGCCCTGCTTTTTTTCTGAAAGACGCTTCAGAAATTGTTTAAAATGTCTCCTGGCCACTCAGGCTCGTTGGTCTAGGGGTATGATTCTCGCTTCGGGTGCGAGAGGTCCCGGGTTCAAATCCCGGACGAGCCCATGCTGTGGACATTTTCAGGATGCTTGTATTATAGGAGCATTTCTTCTTTTCAATGCTATAAGACGCTGTGTATGTCGAGAAAGTTCCTTACCCTGCACGCTATTTTCCACTTGTGGCGGGATAAAGGAGTGCAGGACTTCTTTGCAACTGCTTTTCTGGGCCAGACCAGCATGGTAGGAACATTACATGCATAGTGTTTTTCTAGTGTAATTTCAGGATATGGTTTCAAAATCGCCTCTTGGAATAAAAGTGGTCCTCATTCCTGTCTTCCAAAGAAATAGAGACCGGGTAAGGAGAGCCCAACTTTGAGCTTCAAGGACATTGGCCCTTAGTCTGTGCATTCCAGCCCAATACATGCCAACAAGATTCCTGAGTTAGTGTCTGTTTCTGTAGTGTAGTGGTTATCATGTTCGCCTTACATGCGAAAGGTCCCTGGTTCGAGACCGGGCAGAAACAGCGGTTTGCTGTTTTTAACAGTGTTTGCCTTTACTGGCTGACTTTATAGGAAAGCTGAGATAATAGAGGCTGTCTATCCCTCACCAACCTGACGTAGTGTGCTCCAGGGATCTCAGTGACAGCTCGAAAAGAGAAGTGACGATAGCTTGCGCCATTCGCTTGCTCGCCCTTTGCTCTGAAGGGTGGGCCTACTTCATGAAAGCAAGGAATGAGAGCAGAAATGCTTTTCTTGTCCTCACCGCAAGCAGACACTTAGAGAAAACAAACTGTCTGAAGGACAGAGGCTTTTTAATTTCTTGTTTGATGACGGCCATGGAAAAGACAGCAATCATATTGCAGAAGAGAGCAACATGTGCAGTTGCTTGCTTTGGGTGAAGCATTCACCGACTAGCTGCCACTAACCCCTGGAGCCATGTCAGAGGTGACTCTTGCGTGGCTCGTTGGTCTAGGGGTATGATTCTCGCTTAGGGTGCGAGAGGTCCCGGGTTAAAATCCCGGACGAGCCCTTTTTAGAGCTAAACATACAAATCGTACTAAAAATGCACTATGCCTGACTATTTCTAGTAATACTCGGTGCATTGTTGCGCAACATATTCCTAACCTCAGAAGAAAAATGGATCACCGTGCTTTTTCTGCCTACCTGCTTAGTCTCAGTGTGTCCCAGGTGATGCTTTCCCAAGCTGTACTCGCAGACATTTAGGCATCAGATATTTGTCTGTCGATGCCTGCACAAGTACATTTTGAATACGTCTAATTGCAAGCATGTTGGATGATATCTCTGAGGTTTTCACACTTGTTCTGCACATTCTGAGCCGCTGCTGATACAGCAGAATAGAAGTAGGGTGAAGCCTTGAGAGGAACTTTGCTTTAACAGTAGCAAGCAGCAAGGTCGTTTCTGTAGTGTAGTGGTCATCACGTTCGCCTAACACGCGAAATGTCCCCGGTTCGAGACCGGGCAGAAACACTGAGCGTTGGCTGCTTTTATGTGCACACTCTAAAACCTTATTATCTGAATGCAAGTTTAAGAAGAGGTGGTCTTTGAACACAGTGAGCCGTGGGAAACTTTCTTTACCTTTGCAAGACGAAACAAAGTTATCTGCATCCGTCATCTGGGGGTCGTTCTTGTGCCTATTTTTATTTTGTTTAAGCTATGTTGTATTGTTGGGGCCTTTACACCTGTGACATTGCTGTGAAGGTTGTAAGTGGAAACATTGGCAGGTGCAGATCGAAGAGTTAGACCTAAGCCCCCCTCATGAGCCGTCAGGATGGCCGAGTGGTCTAAGGCGCCAGACTCAAGAGAGCTTGATCTTCAGTGTAGCTGAGCCTTCTGGTCTCCTCATGGAGGCGTGGGTTCAAATCCCACTTCTGACAGGTCCCTTTTACACCCGTAAATCTTCCTGTTTTTTGCAGTGCGTTCCCGGCAAACACCACAATCTTTGCAGGAACCTGTAGCATGTGAAGAGAAATCCACCAACAATCAGGCTGGGCCCTCAATCACAATTCCATGGATTTCTGGAAATGACACCTCAGGCACACCTTCCATTAAATTTGCACTCCATCACAGTAACTGCCATGCTGGATTTCTAACTAAGCAGTTGATCCCATCATTTGTTGTGAGGCTCTCCTGCCACCTTTTGGGCAGAGAAGGCACTGTCCCTGCAAAAACACAGGCAGACATGTTCAACAGGGCTTCCTGGTTATGTGGGAGGAGCAGAATGCCATTGGTCCCCCCTTGCAAATTCTAATTTACATAAGGAAGACAGAGAGGTAGCTGGGAGTAGGCACTGCACACGGGCATTGCACTCTCTCTTATGATTTGCAGCCAATTCTAGATTGAGGCAGGAGGAAAGGAGGTGACTCGCCCAACAATGGCTATACTGAGAAGTCAGCCACTCTGGGTCTCCCAGGTGAGTGTTTCAGGCCTGTGAGCCACTCATATAAATCTCGCCTGATCGAGCGCTGAGCGAGCGCGTTTGAATCCAAATATCAAACCCCTCTTTCTCAGGCGCAGGAAATGGTGGGCCCTTCATTGCTTCTGGTGTGGAAGTCTATGGGGCAAGGGTCCAGGACTTGCAGAGGAGAACAATTGCCAGAAAGTGCTTGCTGTTCTCATCTGTGCCTTTTTTCTGCTCACTGGCTGATAGGAGATTGGCTGCCCCCTTTCTTGCTAGAGTGAAAAAACAACAACTTGAGAGAAAACATGACGTTGTGAGGCTCACTTAGAGGGAGACTAGCCAAATAGCCCTGCTTTTTTTCTGAAAGACGCTTCAGAAATTGTTCAAAATGTCTCCTGGTCACTCAGGCTCGTTGGTCTAGGGGTATGATTCTCGCTTTGGGTGCAAGAGGTCCCGGGTTCAAATCCCGGACGAGCCCATGCTGTGGACATTTTCAGGATGCTTGTAATATAGGAGCATTTCTTCTTTTCAATGCTATAAGACGCTGTGTATGTCGAGAAAGTTCCTTACCCTGCACGCTATTTTCCACTTGTGGCGGGATAAAGGAGTGCAGGACTTCTTTGCAACTGCTTTTCTGGGCCAGACCAGCATGGTAGGAACATTACATGCATAGTGTTTTTCTAGTGTAATTTCAGGATATGGTTTCAAAATCGCCTCTTGGAATAAAAGTGGTCCTCATTCCTGTCTTCCAAAGAAATAGAGACCGGGTAAGGAGAGCCCAACTTTGAGCTTCAAGGACATTGGCCCTTAGTCTGTGCATTCCAGCCCAATACATGCCAACAAGATTCCTGAGTTAGTGTCTGTTTCTGTAGTGTAGTGGTTATCACGTTCGCCTTACACGCGAAAGGTCCCTGGTTCGAGACCGGGCAGAAACAGCGGTTTGCTGTTTTTAACAGTGTTTGCCTTTACTGGCTGACTTTATAGGAAAGCTGAGATAATAGAGGCTGTCTATCCCTCACCAACCTGACGTAGTGTGCTCCAGGGATCTCAGTGACAGCTCGAAAAGAGAAGTGACGATAGCTTGCGCCATTCGCTTGCTCGCCCTTTGCTGTGAAGGGTGGGCCTACTTCATGAAAGCAAGGAATGAGAGCAGAAATGCTTTTCTTGTCCTCACCGCAAGCAGACACTTAGAGAAAACAAACTGTCTGAAGGACAGAGGCTTTTTAATTTCTTGTTTGATGACGGCCATGGAAAAGACAGCAATCATATTGCAGAAGAGAGCAACATGTGCAGTTGCTTGCTTTGGGTGAAGCATTCACCGACTAGCTGCCACTAACCCCTGGAGCCATGTCAGAGGTGACTCTTGCGTGGCTCGTTGGTCTAGGGGTATGATTCTCGCTTAGGGTGCGAGAGGTCCCGGGTTCAAATCCCAGACGAGCCCTTTTTAGAGCTAAACATACAAATCGTACTAAAAATGCACTATGCCTGACTATTTCTAGTAATACTCGGTGCATTGTTGCGCAACATATTCCTAACCTCAGAAGAAAAATGGATCACCGTGCTTTTTCTGCCTACCTGCTTAGTCTCAGTGTGTCCCAGGTGATGCTTTCCCAAGCTGTACTCGCAGACATTTAGGCATCAGATATTTGTCTGTCGATGCCTGCACAAGTAAATTTTGAATACGTCTAATTGCAAGCATGTTGGATGATATCTCTGAGGTTTTCACACTTGTTCTGCACATTCTGAGCCGCTGCTGATACAGCAGAATAGAAGTAGGGTGAAGCCTTGAGAGGAACTTTGCTTTAACAGTAACAAGCAGCAAGGTCGTTTCTGTAGTGTAGTGGTCATCACGTTCGCCTAACACGCGAAAGGTCCCCGGTTCGAGACCGGGCAGAAACACTGAGCGTTGGCTGCTTTTATGTGCACACTCTAAAACCTTATTATCTGAATGCAAGTTTAAGAAGAGGTGGTCTTTGAACACAGTGAGCCGTGGGAAACTTTCTTTACCTTTGCAAGACGAAACAAAGTTATCTGCATCCGTCATCTGGGGGTCGTTCTTGTGCCTATGTTTATTTTGTTTAAGCTATGTTGTATTGTTGGGGCCTTTACACCTGTGACATTGCTGTGAAGGTTGTAAGTGGAAACATTGGCAGGTGCAGATAGAAGAGTTAGACCTAAGCCCCCCTCATGAGCCGTCAGGATGGCCGAGTGGTCTAAGGCACCAGACTCAAGAGAGCTTGATCTTCAGTGTAGCTGAGCCTTCTGGTCTCCTCATGGAGGCATGGGTTCAAATCCCACTTCTGACAGGTCCCTTTTACACCCGTAAATCTTCCTGTTTTTTGCAGTGCGTTCCCGGCAAACACCACAATCTTTGCAGGAACCTGTAGCATGTGAAGAGAAATCCACCAACAATCAGGCTGGGCCCTCAATCACAATTCCATGGATTTCTGGAAATGACACCTCAGGCACACCTTCCATTAAATTTGCACTCCATCACAGTAACTGCCATGCTGGATTTCTAACTAAGCAGTTGATCCCATCATTTGTTGTGAGGCTCTCCTGCCACCTTTTGGGCAGAGAAGGCACTGTCCCTGCAAAAACACAGGCAGACATGTTCAACAGGGCTTCCTGGTTATGTGGGAGGAGCAGAATGCCATTGGTCCCCCCTTGCAAATTCTAATTTACATAAGGAAGACAGAGAGGTAGCTGGGAGTAGGCACTGCACACGGGCATTGCACTCTCTCTTATGATTTGCAGCCAATTCTAGATTGAGGCAGGAGGAAAGGAGGTGACTCGCCCAACAATGGCTATACTGAGAAGTCAGCCACTCTGGGTCTCCCAGGTGAGTGTTTCAGGCCTGTGAGCCACTCATATAAATCTCGCCTGATCGAGCGCTGAGCGAGCGCGTTTGAATCCAAATATCAAACCCCTCTTTCTCAGGCGCAGGAAATGGTGGGCCCTTCATTGCTTCTGGTGTGGAAGTCTATGGGGCAAGGGTCCAGGACTTGCAGAGGAGAACAATTGCCAGAAAGTGCTTGCTGTTCTCATCTGTGCCTTTTTTCTGCTCACTGGCTGATAGGAGATTGGCTGCCCCCTTTCTTGCTAGAGTGAAAAAACAACAACTTGAGAGAAAACATGACGTTGTGAGGCTCACTTAGAGGGAGACTAGCCAAATAGCCCTGCTTTTTTTCTGAAAGACGCTTCAGAAATTGTTCAAAATGTCTCCTGGCCACTCAGGCTCGTTGGTCTAGGGGTATGATTCTCGCTTTGGGTGCAAGAAGTCCCGGGTTCAAATCCCGGACGAGCCCATGCTGTGGACATTTTCAGGATGCTTGTAATATAGGAGCATTTCTTCTTTTCAATGCTATAAGACGCTGTGTATGTCGAGAAAGTTCCTTACCCTGCACGCTATTTTCCACTTGTGGCGGGATAAAGGAGTGCAGGACTTCTTTGCAACTGCTTTTCTGGGCCAGACCAGCATGGTAGGAACATTACATGCATAGTGTTTTTCTAGTGTAATTTCAGGATATGGTTTCAAAATCGCCTCTTGGAATAAAAGTGGTCCTCATTCCTGTCTTCCAAAGAAATAGAGACCGGGTAAGGAGAGCCCAACTTTGAGCTTCAAGGACATTGGCCCTTAGTCTGTGCATTCCAGCCCAATACATGCCAACAAGATTCCTGAGTTAGTGTCTGTTTCTGTAGTGTAGTGGTTATCACGTTCGCCTTACACGCGAAAGGTCCCTGGTTCGAGACCGGGCAGAAACAGCGGTTTGCTGTTTTTAACAGTGTTTGCCTTTACTGGCTGACTTTATAGGAAAGCTGAGATAATAGAGGCTGTCTATCCCTCACCAACCTGACGTAGTGTGCTCCAGGGATCTCAGTGACAGCTCGAAAAGAGAAGTGACGATAGCTTGCGCCATTCGCTTGCTCGCCCTTTGCTCTGAAGGGTGGGCCTACTTCATGAAAGCAAGGAATGAGAGCAGAAATGCTTTTCTTGTCCTCACCGCAAGCAGACACTTAGAGAAAACAAACTGTCTGAAGGACAGAGGCTTTTTAATTTCTTGTTTGATGACGGCCATGGAAAAGACAGCAATCATATTGCAGAAGAGAGCAACATGTGCAGTTGCTTGCTTTGGGTGAAGCATTCACCGACTAGCTGCCACTAACCCCTGGAGCCATGTCAGAGGTGACTCTTGCGTGGCTCGTTGGTCTAGGGGTATGATTCTCGCTTAGGGTGCGAGAGGTCCCGGGTTCAAATCCCGGACGAGCCCTTTTTAGAGCTAAACATACAAATCGTACTAAAAATGCACTATGCCTGACTATTTCTAGTAATACTCGGTGCATTGTTGCGCAACATATTCCTAACCTCAGAAGAAAAATGGATCACCGTGCTTTTTCTGCCTACCTGCTTAGTCTCAGTGTGTCCCAGGTGATGCTTTCCCAAGCTGTACTCGCAGACATTTAGGCATCAGATATTTGTCTGTCGATGCCTGCACAAGTAAATTTTGAATACGTCTAATTGCAAGCATGTTGGATGATATCTCTGAGGTTTTCACACTTGTTCTGCACATTCTGAGCTGCTGCTGATACAGCAGAATAGAAGTAGGGTGAAGCCTTGAGAGGAACTTTGCTTTAACAGTAACAAGCAGCAAGGTCGTTTCTGTAGTGTAGTGGTCATCACGTTCGCCTAACACGCGAAAGGTCCCCGGTTCGAGACCGGGCAGAAACACTGAGCGTTGGCTGCTTTTATGTGCACACTCTAAAACCTTATTATCTGAATGCAAGTTTAAGAAGAGGTGGTCTTTGAACACAGTGAGCCGTGGGAAACTTTCTTTACCTTTGCAAGACGAAACAAAGTTATCTGCATCCGTCATCTGGGGGTCGTTCTTGTGCCTATGTTTATTTTGTTTAAGCTATGTTGTATTGTTGGGGCCTTTACACCTGTGACATTGCTGTGAAGGTTGTAAGTGGAAACATTGGCAGGTGCAGATAGAAGAGTTAGACCTAAGCCCCCCTCATGAGCCGTCAGGATGGCCGAGTGGTCTAAGGCACCAGACTCAAGAGAGCTTGATCTTCAGTGTAGCTGAGCCTTCTGGTCTCCTCATGGAGGCGTGGGTTCAAATCCCACTTCTGACAGGTCCCTTTTACACCCGTAAATCTTCCTGTTTTTTGCAGTGCGTTCCCGGCAAACACCACAATCTTTGCAGGAACCTGTAGCATGTGAAGAGAAATCCACCAACAATCAGGCTGGGCCCTCAATCACAATTCCATGGATTTCTGGAAATGACACCTCAGGCACACCTTCCATTAAATTTGCACTCCATCACAGTAACTGCCATGCTGGGTTTCTAACTAAGCAGTTGATCCCATCATTTGTTGTGAGGCTCTCCTGCCACCTTTTGGGCAGAGAAGGCACTGTCCCTGCAAAAACACAGGCAGACATGTTCAACAGGGCTTCCTGGTTATGTGGGAGGAGCAGAATGCCATTGGTCCCCCCTTGCAAATTCTAATTTACATAAGGAAGACAGAGAGGTAGCTGGGAGTAGGCACTGCACACGGGCATTGCACTCTCTCTTATGATTTGCAGCCAATTCTAGATTGAGGCAGGAGGAAAGGAGGTGACTCGCCCAACAATGGCTATACTGAGAAGTCAGCCACTCTGGGTCTCCCAGGTGAGTGTTTCAGGCCTGTGAGCCACTCATATAAATCTCGCCTGATCGAGCGCTGAGCGAGCGCGTTTGAATCCAAATATCAAACCCCTCTTTCTCAGGCGCAGGAAATGGTGGGCCCTTCATTGCTTCTGGTGTGGAAGTCTATGGGGCAAGGGTCCAGGACTTGCAGAGGAGAACAATTGCCAGAAAGTGCTTGCTGTTCTCATCTGTGCCTTTTTTCTGCTCACTGGCTGATAGGAGATTGGCTGCCCCCTTTCTTGCTAGAGTGAAAAAACAACAACTTGAGAGAAAACATGACGTTGTGAGGCTCACTTAGAGGGAGACTAGCCAAATAGCCCTGCTTTTTTTCTGAAAGACGCTTCAGAAATTGTTCAAAATGTCTCCTGGCCACTCAGGCTCGTTGGTCTAGGGGTATGATTCTCGCTTCGGGTGCGAGAGGTCCCGGGTACAAATCCCGGACGAGCCCATGCTGTGGACATTTTCAGGATGCTTGTATTATAGGAGCATTTCTTCTTTTCAATGCTATAAGACGCTGTGTATGTCGAGAAAGTTCCTTACCCTGCACGCTATTTTCCACTTGTGGCGGGATAAAGGAGTGCAGGACTTCTTTGCAACTGCTTTTCTGGGCCAGACCAGCATGGTAGGAACATTACATGCATAGTGTTTTTCTAGTGTAATTTCAGGATATGGTTTCAAAATCGCCTCTTGGAATAAAAGTGGTCCTCATTCCTGTCTTCCAAAGAAATAGAGACCGGGTAAGGAGAGCCCAACTTTGAGCTTCAAGGACATTGGCCCTTAGTCTGTGCATTCCAGCCCAATACATGCCAACAAGATTCCTGAGTTAGTGTCTGTTTCTGTAGTGTAGTGGTTATCACGTTCGCCTTACATGCGAAAGGTCCCTGGTTCGAGACCGGGCAGAAACAGTGGTTTGCTGTTTTTAACAGTGTTTGCCTTTACTGGCTGACTTTATAGGAAAGCTGAGATAATAGAGGCTGTCTATCCCTCACCAACCTGACGTAGTGTGCTCCAGGGATCTCAGTGACAGCTCGAAAAGAGAAGTGACGATAGCTTGCGCCATTCGCTTGCTCGCCCTTTGCTCTGAAGGGTGGGCCTACTTCATGAAAGCAAGGAATGAGAGCAGAAATGCTTTTCTTGTCCTCACCGCAAGCAGACACTTAGAGAAAACAAACTGTCTGAAGGACAGAGGCTTTTTAATTTCTTGTTTGATGACGGCCATGGAAAAGACAGCAATCATATTGCAGAAGAGAGCAACATGTGCAGTTGCTTGCTTTGGGTGAAGCATTCACCGACTAGCTGCCACTAACCCCTGGAGCCATGTCAGAGGTGACTCTTGCGTGGCTCGTTGGTCTAGGGGTGTGATTCTCGCTTAGGGTGCGAGAGGTCCCGGGTTCAAATCCCGGACGAGCCCTTTTTAGAGCTAAACATACAAATCGTACTAAAAATGCACTATGCCTGACTATTTCTAGTAATACTCGGTGCATTGTTGCGCAACATATTCCTAACCTCAGAAGAAAAATGGATCACCGTGCTTTTTCTGCCTACCTGCTTAGTCTCAGTGTGTCCCAGGTGATGCTTTCCCAAGCTGTACTCGCAGACATTTAGGCATCAGATATTTGTCTGTCGATGCCTGCACAAGTAAATTTTGAATACGTCTAATTGCAAGCATGTTGGATGATATCTCTGAGGTTTTCACACTTGTTCTGCACATTCTGAGCCGCTGCTGATACAGCAGAATAGAAGTAGGGTGAAGCCTTGAGAGGAACTTTGCTTTAACAGTAGCAAGCAGCAAGGTCGTTTCTGTAGTGTAGTGGTCATCACGTACGCGAAATGTCCCCGGTTCGAGACCGGGCAGAAACACTGAGCGTTGGCTGCTTTTATGTGCACACTCTAAAACCTTATTATCTGAATGCAAGTTTAAGAAGAGGTGGTCTTTGAACACAGTGAGCCGTGGGAAACTTTCTTTACCTTTGCAAGACGAAACAAAGTTATCTGCATCCGTCATCTGGGGGTCGTTCTTGTGCCTATTTTTATTTTGTTTAAGCTATGTTGTATTGTTGGGGCCTTTACACCTGTGACATTGCTGTGAAGGTTGTAAGTGGAAACATTGGCAGGTGCAGATCGAAGAGTTAGACCTAAGCCCCCCTCATGTGCCGTCAGGATGGCCGAGTGGTCTAAGGCGCCAGACTCAAGAGAGCTTGATCTTCAGTGTAGCTGAGCCTTCTGGTCTCCTCATGGAGGCGTGGGTTCAAATCCCACTTCTGACAGGTCCCTTTTACACCCGTAAATCTTCCTGTTTTTTGCAGTGCGTTCCCGGCAAACACCACAATCTTTGCAGGAACCTGTAGCATGTGAAGAGAAATCCACCAACAATCAGGCTGGGCCCTCAATCACAATTCCATGGATTTCTGGAAATGACACCTCAGGCACACCTTCCATTAAATTTGCACTCCATCACAGTAACTGCCATGCTGGATTTCTAACTAAGCAGTTGATCCCATCATTTGTTGTGAGGCTCTCCTGCCACCTTTTGGGCAGAGAAGGCACTGTCCCTGCAAAAACACAGGCAGACATGTTCAACAGGGCTTCCTGGTTATGTGGGAGGAGCAGAATGCCATTGGTCCCCCCTTGCAAATTCTAATTTACATAAGGAAGACAGAGAGGTAGCTGGGAGTAGGCACTGCACACGGGCATTGCACTCTCTCTTATGATTTGCAGCCAATTCTAGATTGAGGCAGGAGGAAAGGAGGTGACTCGCCCAACAATGGCTATACTGAGAAGTCAGCCACTCTGGGTCTCCCAGGTGAGTGTTTCAGGCCTGTGAGCCACTCATATAAATCTCGCCTGATCGAGCGCTGAGCGAGCGCGTTTGAATCCAAATATCAAACCCCTCTTTCTCAGGCGCAGGAAATGGTGGGCCCTTCATTGCTTCTGGTGTGGAAGTCTATGGGGCAAGGGTCCAGGACTTGCAGAGGAGAACAATTGCCAGAAAGTGCTTGCTGTTCTCATCTGTGCCTTTTTTCTGCTCACTGGCTGATAGGAGATTGGCTGCCCCCTTTCTTGCTAGAGTGAAAAAACAACAACTTGAGAGAAAACATGACGTTGTGAGGCTCACTTAGAGGGAGACTAGCCAAATAGCCCTGCTTTTTTTCTGAAAGACGCTTCAGAAATTGTTCAAAATGTCTCCTGGCCACTCAGGCTCGTTGGTCTAGGGGTATGATTCTCGCTTCGGGTGCGAGAGGTCCCGGGTTCAAATCCCGGACGAGCCCATGCTGTGGACATTTTCAGGATGCTTGTAATATAGGAGCATTTCTTCTTTTCAATGCTATAAGACGCTGTGTATGTCGAGAAAGTTCCTTACCCTGCACGCTATTTTCCACTTGTGGCGGGATAAAGGAGTGCAGGACTTCTTTGCAACTGCTTTTCTGGGCCAGACCAGCATGGTAGGAACATTACATGCATAGTGTTTTTCTAGTGTAATTTCAGGATATGGTTTCAAAATCGCCTCTTGGAATAAAAGTGGTCCTCATTCCTGTCTTCCAAAGAAATAGAGACCGGGTAAGGAGAGCCCAACTTTGAGCTTCAAGGACATTGGCCCTTAGTCTGTGCATTCCAGCCCAATACATGCCAACAAGATTCCTGAGTTAGTGTCTGTTTCTGTAGTGTAGTGGTTATCACGTTCGCCTTACACGCGAAAGGTCCCTGGTTCGAGACCGGGCAGAAACAGCGGTTTGCTGTTTTTAACAGTGTTTGCCTTTACTGGCTGACTTTATAGGAAAGCTGAGATAATAGAGGCTGTCTATCCCTCACCAACCTGACGTAGTGTGCTCCAGGGATCTCAGTGACAGCTCGAAAAGAGAAGTGACGATAGCTTGCGCCATTCGCTTGCTCGCCCTTTGCTCTGAAGGGTGGGCCTACTTCATGAAAGCAAGGAATGAGAGCAGAAATGCTTTACTTGTCCTCACCGCAAGCAGACACTCAGAGAAAACAAACTGTCTGAAGGACAGAGGCTTTTTAATTTCTTGTTTGATGACGGCCATGGAAAAGACAGCAATCATATTGCAGAAGAGAGCAACATGTGCAGTTGCTTGCTTTGGGTGAAGCATTCACCGACTAGCTGCCACTAACCCCTGGAGCCATGTCAGAGGTGACTCTTGCGTGGCTCGTTGGTCTAGGGGTATGATTCTCGCTTAGGGTGCGAGAGGTCCCGTGTTCAAATCCCGGACGAGCCCTTTTTAGAGCTAAACATACAAATCGTACTAAAAATACACTATGCCTGATTATTTCTAGTAATACTCGGTGCATTGTTGCGCAACATATTCCTAACCTCAGAAGAAAAATGGATCACCGTGCTTTTTCTGCCTACCTGCTTAGTCTCAGTGTGTCCCAGGTGATGCTTTCCCAAGCTGTACTCGCAGACATTTAGGCATCAGATATTTGTCTGTCGATGCCTGCACAAGTAAATTTTGAATACGTCTAATTGCAAGCATGTTGGATGATATCTCTGAGGTTTTCACACTTGTTCTGCACATTCTGAGCCGCTGCTGATACAGCAGAATAGAAGTAGGGTGAAGCCTTGAGAGGAACTTTGCTTTAACAGTAGCAAGCAGCAAGGTCGTTTCTGTAGTGTAGTGGTCATCACGTTCGCCTAACACGCGAAATGTCCCCGGTTCGAGACCGGGCAGAAACACTGAGCGTTGGCTGCTTTTATGTGCACACTCTAAAACCTTATTATCTGAATGCAAGTTTAAGAAGAGGTGGTCTTTGAACACAGTGAGCCGTGGGAAACTTTCTTTACCTTTGCAAGACGAAACAAAGTTATCTGCATCCGTCATCTGGGGGTCGTTCTTGTGCCTATTTTTATTTTGTTTAAGCTATGTTGTATTGTTGGGGCCTTTACACCTGTGACATTGCTGTGAAGGTTGTAAGTGGAAACATTGGCAGGTGCAGATCGAAGAGTTAGACCTAAGCCCCCCTCATGTGCCGTCAGGATGGCCGAGTGGTCTAAGGCGCCAGACTCAAGAGAGCTTGATCTTCAGTGTAGCTGAGCCTTCTGGTCTCCTCATGGAGGCGTGGGTTCAAATCCCACTTCTGACAGGTCCCTTTTACACCCGTAAATCTTCCTGTTTTTTGCAGTGCGTTCCCGGCAAACACCACAATCTTTGCAGGAACCTGTAGCATGTGAAGAGAAATCCACCAACAATCAGGCTGGGCCCTCAATCACAATTCCATGGATTTCTGGAAATGACACCTCAGGCACACCTTCCATTAAATTTGCACTCCATCACAGTAACTGCCATGCTGGATTTCTAACTAAGCAGTTGATCCCATCATTTGTTGTGAGGCTCTCCTGCCACCTTTTGGGCAGAGAAGGCACTGTCCCTGCAAAAACACAGGCAGACATGTTCAACAGGGCTTCCTGGTTATGTGGGAGGAGCAGAATGCCATTGGTCCCCCCTTGCAAATTCTAATTTACATAAGGAAGACAGAGAGGTAGCTGGGAGTAGGCACTGCACACGGGCATTGCACTCTCTCTTATGATTTGCAGCCAATTCTAGATTGAGGCAGGAGGAAAGGAGGTGACTCGCCCAACAATGGCTATACTGAGAAGTCAGCCACTCTGGGTCTCCCAGGTGAGTGTTTCAGGCCTGTGAGCCACTCATATAAATCTCGCCTGATCGAGCGCTGAGCGAGCGCGTTTGAATCCAAATATCAAACCCCTCTTTCTCAGGCGCAGGAAATGGTGGGCCCTTCATTGCTTCTGGTGTGGAAGTCTATGGGGCAAGGGTCCAGGACTTGCAGAGGAGAACAATTGCCAGAAAGTGCTTGCTGTTCTCATCTGTGCCTTTTTTCTGCTCACTGGCTGATAGGAGATTGGCTGCCCCCTTTCTTGCTAGAGTGAAAAAACAACAACTTGAGAGAAAACATGACGTTGTGAGGCTCACTTAGAGGGAGACTAGCCAAATAGCCCTGCTTTTTTTCTGAAAGACGCTTCAGAAATTGTTCAAAATGTCTCCTGGCCACTCAGGCTCGTTGGTCTAGGGGTATGATTCTCGCTTCGGGTGCGAGAGGTCCCGGGTTCAAATCCCGGACGAGCCCATGCTGTGGACATTTTCAGGATGCTTGTAATATAGGAGCATTTCTTCTTTTCAATGCTATAAGACGCTGTGTATGTCGAGAAAGTTCCTTACCCTGCACGCTATTTTCCACTTGTGGCGGGATAAAGGAGTGCAGGACTTCTTTGCAACTGCTTTTCTGGGCCAGACCAGCATGGTAGGAACATTACATGCATAGTGTTTTTCTAGTGTAATTTCAGGATATGGTTTCAAAATCGCCTCTTGGAATAAAAGTGGTCCTCATTCCTGTCTTCCAAAGAAATAGAGACCGGGTAAGGAGAGCCCAACTTTGAGCTTCAAGGACATTGGCCCTTAGTCTGTGCATTCCAGCCCAATACATGCCAACAAGATTCCTGAGTTAGTGTCTGTTTCTGTAGTGTAGTGGTTATCACGTTCGCCTTACACGCGAAAGGTCCCTGGTTCGAGACCGGGCAGAAACAGCGGTTTGCTGTTTTTAACAGTGTTTGCCTTTACTGGCTGACTTTATAGGAAAGCTGAGATAATAGAGGCTGTCTATCCCTCACCAACCTGACGTAGTGTGCTCCAGGGATCTCAGTGACAGCTCGAAAAGAGAAGTGACGATAGCTTGCGCCATTCGCTTGCTCGCCCTTTGCTCTGAAGGGTGGGCCTACTTCATGAAAGCAAGGAATGAGAGCAGAAATGCTTTTCTTGTCCTCACCGCAAGCAGACACTCAGAGAAAACAAACTGTCTGAAGGACAGAGGCTTTTTAATTTCTTGTTTGATGACGGCCATGGAAAAGACAGCAATCATATTGCAGAAGAGAGCAACATGTGCAGTTGCTTGCTTTGGGTGAAGCATTCACCGACTAGCTGCCACTAACCCCTGGAGCCATGTCAGAGGTGACTCTTGCGTGGCTCGTTGGTCTAGGGGTATGATTCTCGCTTAGGGTGCGAGAGGTCCCGTGTTCAAATCCCGGACGAGCCCTTTTTAGAGCTAAACATACAAATCGTACTAAAAATACACTATGCCTGATTATTTCTAGTAATACTCGGTGCATTGTTGCGCAACATATTCCTAACCTCAGAAGAAAAATGGATCACCGTGCTTTTTCTGCCTACCTGCTTAGTCTCAGTGTGTCCCAGGTGATGCTTTCCCAAGCTGTACTCGCAGACATTTAGGCATCAGATATTTGTCTGTCGATGCCTGCACAAGTAAATTTTGAATACGTCTAATTGCAAGCATGTTGGATGATATCTCTGAGGTTTTCACACTTGTTCTGCACATTCTGAGCCGCTGCTGATACAGCAGAATAGAAGTAGGGTGAAGCCTTGAGAGGAACTTTGCTTTAACAGTAGCAAGCAGCAAGGTCGTTTCTGTAGTGTAGTGGTCATCACGTTCGCCTAACACGCGAAAGGTCCCCGGTTCGAGACCGGGCAGAAACACTGAGCGTTGGCTGCTTTTATGTGCACACTCTAAAACCTTATTATCTGAATGCAAGTTTAAGAAGAGGTGGTCTTTGAACACAGTGAGCCGTGGGAAACTTTCTTTACCTTTGCAAGACGAAACAAAGTTATCTGCATCCGTCATCTGGGGGTCGTTCTTGTGCCTATTTTTATTTTGTTTAAGCTATGTTGTATTGTTGGGGCCTTTACACCTGTGACATTGCTGTGAAGGTTGTAAGTGGAAACATTGGCAGGCGCAGATAGAAGAGTTAGACCTAAGCCCCCCTCATGAGCCGTCAGGATGGCCGAGTGGTCTAAGGCGCCAGACTCAAGAGAGCTTGATCTTCAGTGTAGCTGAGCCTTCTGGTCTCCTCATGGAGGCGTGGGTTCAAATCCCACTTCTGACAGGTCACTTTTACACCCGTAAATCTTCCTGTTTTTTGCAGTGCGTTCCCGGCAAACACCACAATCTTTGCAGGAACCTGTAGCATGTGAAGAGAAATCCACCAACAATCAGGCTGGGCCCTCAATCACAATTCCATGGATTTCTGGAAATGACACCTCAGGCACACCTTCCATTAAATTTGCACTCCATCACAGTAACTGCCATGCTGGGTTTCTAACTAAGCAGTTGATCCCATCATTTGTTGTGAGGCTCTCCTGCCACCTTTTGGGCAGAGAAGGCACTGTCCCTGCAAAAACACAGGCAGACATGTTCAACAGGGCTTCCTGGTTATGTGGGAGGAGCAGAATGCCATTGGTCCCCCCTTGCAAATTCTAATTTACATAAGGAAGACAGAGAGGTAGCTGGGAGTAGGCACTGCACACGGGCATTGCACTCTCTCTTATGATTTGCAGCCAATTCTAGATTGAGGCAGGAGGAAAGGAGGTGACTCGCCCAACAATGGCTATACTGAGAAGTCAGCCACTCTGGGTCTCCCAGGTGAGTGTTTCAGGCCTGTGAGCCACTCATATAAATCTCGCCTGATCGAGCGCTGAGCGAGCGCGTTTGAATCCAAATATCAAACCCCTCTTTCTCAGGCGCAGGAAATGGTGGGCCCTTCATTGCTTCTGGTGTGGAAGTCTATGGGGCAAGGGTCCAGGACTTGCAGAGGAGAACAATTGCCAGAAAGTGCTTGCTGTTCTCATCTGTGCCTTTTTTCTGCTCACTGGCTGATAGGAGATTGGCTGCCCCCTTTCTTGCTAGAGTGAAAAAACAACAACTTGAGAGAAAACATGACGTTGTGAGGCTCACTTAGAGGGAGACTAGCCAAATAGCCCTGCTTTTTTTCTGAAAGACGCTTCAGAAATTGTTCAAAATGTCTCCTGGCCACTCAGGCTCGTTGGTCTAGGGGTATGATTCTCGCTTCGGGTGCGAGAGGTCCCGGGTTCAAATCCCGGACGAGCCCATGCTGTGGACATTTTCAGGATGCTTGTAATATAGGAGCATTTCTTCTTTTCAATGCTATAAGACGCTGTGTATGTCGAGAAAGTTCCTTACCCTGCACGCTATTTTCCACTTGTGGCGGGATAAAGGAGTGCAGGACTTCTTTGCAACTGCTTTTCTGGGCCAGACCAGCATGGTAGGAACATTACATGCATAGTGTTTTTCTAGTGTAATTTCAGGATATGGTTTCAAAATCGCCTCTTGGAATAAAAGTGGTCCTCATTCCTGTCTTCCAAAGAAATAGAGACCGGGTAAGGAGAGCCCAACTTTGAGCTTCAAGGACATTGGCCCTTAGTCTGTGCATTCCAGCCCAATACATGCCAACAAGATTCCTGAGTTAGTGTCTGTTTCTGTAGTGTAGTGGTTATCACGTTCGCCTTACACGCGAAAGGTCCCTGGTTCGAGACCGGGCAGAAACAGCGGTTTGCTGTTTTTAACAGTGTTTGCCTTTACTGGCTGACTTTATAGGAAAGCTGAGATAATAGAGGCTGTCTATCCCTCACCAACCTGACGTAGTGTGCTCCAGGGATCTCAGTGACAGCTCGAAAAGAGAAGTGACGATAGCTTGCGCCATTCGCTTGCTCGCCCTTTGCTCTGAAGGGTGGGCCTACTTCATGAAAGCAAGGAATGAGAGCAGAAATGCTTTTCTTGTCCTCACCGCAAGCAGACACTTAGAGAAAACAAACTGTCTGAAGGACAGAGGCTTTTTAATTTCTTGTTTGATGACGGCCATGGAAAAGACAGCAATCATATTGCAGAAGAGAGCAACATGTGCAGTTGCTTGCTTTGGGTGAAGCATTCACCGACTAGCTGCCACTAACCCCTGGAGCCATGTCAGAGGTGACTCTTGCGTGGCTCGTTGGTCTAGGGGTATGATTCTCGCTTAGGGTGCGAGAGGTCCCGGGTTCAAATCCTGGACGAGCCCTTTTTAGAGCTAAACATACAAATCGTACTAAAAATGCACTATGCCTGACTATTTCTAGTAATACTCGGTGCATTGTTGCGCAACATATTCCTAACCTCAGAAGAAAAATGGATCACCGTGCTTTTTCTGCCTACCTGCTTAGTCTCAGTGTGTCCCAGGTGATGCTTTCCCAAGCTGTACTCGCAGACATTTAGGCATCAGATATTTGTCTGTCGATGCCTGCACAAGTAAATTTTGAATACGTCTAATTGCAAGCATGTTGGATGATATCTCTGAGGTTTTCACACTTGTTCTGCACATTCTGAGCCGCTGCTGATACAGCAGAATAGAAGTAGGGTGAAGCCTTGAGAGGAACTTTGCTTTAACAGTAACAACCAGCAAGGTCGTTTCTGTAGTGTAGTGGTCATCACGTTCGCCTAACACGTGAAAGGTCCCCGGTTCGAGACCGGGCAGAAACACTGAGCGTTGGCTGCTTTTATGTGCACACTCTAAAACCTTATTATCTGAATGCAAGTTTAAGAAGAGGTGGTCTTTGAACACAGTGAGCCGTGGGAAACTTTCTTTAACTTTGCAAGACGAAACAAAGTTATCTGCATCCGTCATCTGGGGGTCGTTCTTGTGCCTATTTTTATTTTGTTTAAGCTATGTTGTATTGTTGGGGCCTTTACACCTGTGACATTGCTGTGAAGGTTGTAAGTGGAAACATTGGCAGGTGCAGATAGAAGAGTTAGACCTAAGCCCCCCTCATGAGCCGTCAGGATGGCCAAGTGGTCTAAGGCGCCAGACTCAAGAGAGCTTGATCTTCAGTGTAGCTGAGCCTTCTGGTCTCCTCATGGAGGCGTGGGTTCAAATCCCACTTCTGACAGGTCCCTTTTACACCCGTAAATCTTCCTGTTTTTTGCAGTGCGTTCCCGGCAAACACCACAATCTTTGCAGGAACCTGTAGCATGTGAAGAGAAATCCACCAACAATCAGGCTGGGCCCTCAATCACAATTCCATGGATTTCTGGAAATGACACCTCAGGCACACCTTCCATTAAATTTGCACTCCATCACAGTAACTGCCATGCTGGGTTTCTAACTAAGCAGTTGATCCCATCATTTCTTGTGAGGCTCTCCTGCCACCTTTTGGGCAGAGAAGGCACTGTCCCTGCAAAAACACAGGCAGACATGTTCAACAGGGCTTCCTGGTTATGTGGGAGGAGCAGAATGCCATTGGTCCCCCCTTGCAAATTCTAATTTACATAAGGAAGACAGAGAGGTAGCTGGGAGTAGGCACTGCACACGGGCATTGCACTCTCTCTTATGATTTGCAGCCAATTCTAGATTGAGGCAGGAGGAAAGGAGGTGACTCGCCCAACAATGGCTATACTGAGAAGTCAGCCACTCTGGGTCTCCCAGGTGAGTGTTTCAGGCCTGTGAGCCACTCATATAAATCTCGCCTGATTGAGCCTGATCGAGCGCGTTTGAATCCAAATATCAAACCCCTCTTTCTCAGGCGCAGGAAATGGTGGGCCCTTCATTGCTTCTGGTGTGGAAGTCTATGGGGCAAGGGTCCAGGACTTGCAGAGGAGAACAATTGCCAGAAAGTGCTTGCTGTTCTCATCTGTGCCTTTTTTCTGCTCACTGGCTGATAGGAGATTGGCTGCCCCCTTTCTTGCTAGAGTGAAAAAACAACAACTTGAGAGAAAACATGACGTTGTGAGGCTCACTTAGAGGGAGACTAGCCAAATAGCCCTGCTTTTTTCTGAAAGACGCTTCAGAAATTGTTCAAAATGTCTCCTGGCCACTCAGGCTCGTTGGTCTAGGGGTATGATTCTCGCTTCGGGTGCGAGAGGTCCCGGGTTCAAATCCCAGACGAGCCCATGCTGTGGACATTTTCAGGATGCTTGTAATATAGGAGCATTTCTTCTTTTCAATGCTATAAGACGCTGTGTATGTCGAGAAAGTTCCTTACCCTGCACGCTATTTTCCACTTGTGGCGGGATAAAGGAGTGCAGGACTTCTTTGCAACTGCTTTTCTGGGCCAGACCAGCATGGTAGGAACATTACATGCATAGTGTTTTTCTAGTGTAATTTCAGGATATGGTTTCAAAATCGCCTCTTGGAATAAAAGTGGTCCTCATTCCTGTCTTCCAAAGAAATAGAGACCGGGTAAGGAGAGCCCAACTTTGAGCTTCAAGGACATTGGCCCTTAGTCTGTGCATTCCAGCCCAATACATGCCAACAAGATTCCTGAGTTAGTGTCTGTTTCTGTAGTGTAGTGGTTATCACGTTCGCCTTACACGCGAAAGGTCCCTGGTTCGAGACCGGGCAGAAACAGCGGTTTGCTGTTTTTAACAGTGTTTGCCTTTACTGGCTGACTTTATAGGAAAGCTGAGATAATAGAGGCTGTCTATCCCTCACCAACCTGACGTAGTGTGCTCCAGGGATCTCAGTGACAGCTCGAAAAGAGAAGTGACGATAGCTTGCGCCATTCGCTTGCTCGCCCTTTGCTCTGAAGGGTGGGCCTACTTCATGAAAGCAAGGAATGAGAGCAGAAATGCTTTTCTTGTCCTCACCGCAAGCAGACACTTAGAGAAAACAAACTGTCTGAAGGACAGAGGCTTTTTAATTTCTTGTTTGATGACGGCCATGGAAAAGACAGCAATCATATTGCAGAAGAGAGCAACATGTGCAGTTGCTTGCTTTGGGTGAAGCATTCACCGACTAGCTGCCACTAACCCCTGGAGCCATGTCAGAGGTGACTCTTGCATGGCTCGTTGGTCTAGGGGTATGATTCTCGCTTAGGGTGCGAGAGGTCCCGGGTTCAAATCCCGGAAGAGACCTTTTTAGAGCTAAACATACAAATCGTACTAAAAATGCACTATGCCTGACTATTTCTAGTAATACTCGGTGCATTGTTGCGCAACATATTCCTAACCTCAGAAGAAAAATGGATCACCGTGCTTTTTCTGCCTACCTGCTTAGTCTCAGTGTGTCCCAGGTGATGCTTTCCCAAGCTGTACTCGCAGACATTTAGGCATCAGATATTTGTCTGTCGATGCCTGCACAAGTAAATTTTGAATACGTCTAATTGCAAGCATGTTGGATGATATCTCTGAGGTTTTCACACTTGTTCTGCACATTCTGAGCCGCTGCTGATACAGCAGAATAGAAGTAGGGTGAAGCCTTGAGAGGAACTTTGCTTTAACAGTAGCAAGCAGCAAGGTTGTTTCTGTAGTGTAGTGGTCATCACGTTCGCCTAACACGCGAAAGGTCCCCGGTTCGAGACCGGGCAGAAACACTGAGCGTTGGCTGCTTTTATGTGCACACTCTAAAACCTTATTATCTGAATGCAAGTTTAAGAAGAGGTGGTCTTTGAACACAGTGAGCCGTGGGAAACTTTCTTTACCTTTGCAAGACGAAACAAAGTTATCTGCATCCGTCATCTGGGGGTCGTTCTTGTGCCTATTTTTATTTTGTTTAAGCTATGTTGTATTGTTGGGGCCTTTACACCTGTGACATTGCTGTGAAGGTTGTAAGTGGAAACATTGGCAGGTGCAGATAGAAGAGTTAGACCTAAGCCCCCCTCATGAGCCGTCAGGATGGCCGAGTGGTCTAAGGCGCCAGACTCAAGAGAGCTTGATCTTCAGTGTAGCTGAGCCTTCTGGTCTCCTCATGGAGGCGTGGGTTCAAATCCCACTTCTGACAGGTCCCTTTTACACCCGTGTATCTTCCTGTTTTTTGCAGTGCGTTCCCGGCAAACACCACAATCTTTGCAGGAACCTGTAGCATGTGAAGAGAAATCCACCAACAATCAGGCTGGGCCCTCAATCACAATTCCATGGATTTCTGGAAATGACACCTCAGGCACACCTTCCATTAAATTTGCACTCCATCACAGTAACTGCCATGCTGGGTTTCTAACTAAGCAGTTGATCCCATCATTTGTTGTGAGGCTCTCCTGCCACCTTTTGGGCAGAGAAGGCACTGTCCCTGCAAAAACACAGGCAGACATGTTCAACAGGGCTTCCTGGTTATGTGGGAGGAGCAGAATGCCATTGGTCCCCCCTTGCAAATTCTAATTTACATAAGGAAGACAGAGAGGTAGCTGGGAGTAGGCACTGCACACGGGCATTGTACTCTCTCTTATGATTTGCAGCCAATTCTAGATTGAGGCAGGAGGAAAGGAGGTGACTCGCCCAACAATGGCTATACTGAGAAGTCAGCCACTCTGGGTCTCCCAGGTGAGTGTTTCAGGCCTGTGAGCCACTCATATAAATCTCGCCTGATCGAGCGCTGATCGAGCGCTGAGCGAGCGCATTTGAATCCAAATATCAAACCCCTCTTTCTCAGGCGCAGGAAATGGTGGGCCCTTCATTGCTTCTGGTGTGGAAGTCTATGGGGCAAGGGTCCAGGACTTGCAGAGGAGAACAATTGCCAGAAAGTGCTTGCTGTTCTCATCTGTGCCTTTTTTCTGCTCACTGGCTGATAGGAGATTGGCTGCCCCCTTTCTTGCTAGAGTGAAAAAACAACAACTTGAGAGAAAACATGACGTTGTGAGGCTCACTTAGAGGGAGACTAGCCAAATAGCCCTGCTTTTTTTCTGAAAGACGCTTCAGAAATTGTTCAAAATGTCTCCTGGCCACTCAGGCTCGTTGGTCTAGGGGTATGATTCTCGCTTCGGGTGCGAGAGGTCCCGGGTTCAAATCCCGGACGAGCCCATGCTGTGGACATATTCAGGATGCTTGTAATATAGGAGCATTTCTTCTTTTCAATGCTATAAGACGCTGTGTATGTCGAGAAAGTTCCTTACCCTGCACGCTATTTTCCACTTGTGACGGGATAAAGGAGTGCAGGACTTCTTTGCAACTGCTTTTCTGGGCCAGACCAGCATGGTAGGAACATTACATGCATAGTGTTTTTCTAGTGTAATTTCAGGATATGGTTTCAAAATCGCCTCTTGGAATAAAAGTGGTCCTCATTCCTGTCTTCCAAAGAAATAGAGACCGGGTAAGGAGAGCCCAACTTTGAGCTTCAAGGACATTGGCCCTTAGTCTGTGCATTCCAGCCCAATACATGCCAACAAGATTCCTGAGTTAGTGTCTGTTTCTGTAGTGTAGTGGTTATCACGTTTGCCTTACACGCGAAAGGTCCCTGGTTCGAGACCGGGCAGAAACAGCGGTTTGCTGTTTTTAACAGTGTTTACCTTTACTGGCTGACTTTATAGGAAAGCTGAGATAATAGAGGCTGTCTATCCCTCACCAACCTGACGTAGTGTGCTCCAGGGATCTCAGTGACAGCTCGAAAAGAGAAGTGACGATAGCTTGCGCCATTCGCTTGCTCGCCCTTTGCTCTGAAGGGTGGGCCTACTTCATGAAAGCAAGGAATGAGAGCAGAAATGCTTTTCTTGTCCTCACCGCAAGCAGACACTTAGAGAAAACAAACTGTCTGAAGGACAGAGGCTTTTTAATTTCTTGTTTGATGACGGCCATGGAAAAGACAGCAATCATATTGCAGAAGAGAGCAACATGTGCAGTTGCTTGCTTTGGGTGAATCATTCACCGACTAGCTGCCACTAACCCCTGGAGCCATGTCAGAGGTGACTCTTGTGTGGCTCGTTGGTCTAGGGGTATGATTCTCGCTTAGGGTGCGAGAGGTCCCGGGTTCAAATCCCGGACGAGCCCTTTTTAGAGCTAAACATACAAATCGTACAAAAAATGCACTATGCCTGACTATTTCTAGTAATACTCGGTGCATTGTTGCGCAACATATTCCTAACCTCAGAAGAAAAATGGATCACCGTGCTTTTTCTGCCTTCCTGCTTATTCTCAGTGTGTCCCAGGTGATGCTTTCCCAAGCTGTACTCGCAGACATTTAGGCATCAGATATTTGTCTGTCGATGCCTGCACAAGTAAATTTTGAATACGTCTAATTGCAAGCATGTTGGATGATATCTCTGAGGTTTTCACACTTGTTCTGCACATTCTGAGCCGCTGCTGATACAGCAGAATAGAAGTAGGGTGAAGCCTTGAGAGGAACTTTTCTTTAACAGTAGCAAGCAGCAAGGTCGTTTCTGTAGTGTAGTGGTCATCACGTTCGCCTGACATGCGAAAGGTCCCCGGTTCGAGACCGGGCAGAAACACTGAGCGTTGGCTGCTTTTATGTGCACACTCTAAAACCTTATTATCTGAATGCAAGTTTAAGAAGAGGTGGTCTTTGAACACAGTGAGCCGTGGGAAACTTTCTTTACCTTTGCAAGACGAAACAAAGTTATCTGCATCCGTCATCTGGGGGTCGTTCTTGTGCCTATTTTTATTTTGTTTAAGCTATGTTGTATTGTTGGGGCCTTTACACCTGTGACATTGCTGTGAAGGTTGTAAGTGGAAACATTGGCAGGTGCAGATAGAAGAGTTAGACCTAAGCCCCCCTCATGAGCCGTCAGGATGGCCGAGTGGTCTACGGCGCCAGACTCAAGAGAGCTTGATCCTCAGTGTAGCTGAGCCTTCTGGTCTCCTCATGGAGGCGTGGGTTCAAATCCCACTTCTGACAGGTCCCTTTTACACCCGTAAATCTTCCTGTTTTTTGCAGTGCGTTCCCGGCAAACACCACAATCTTTGCAGGAACCTGTAGCATGTGAAGAGAAATCCACCAACAATCAGGCTGGGCCCTCAATCACAATTCCATGGATTTCTGGAAATGACACCTCAGGCACACCTTCCATTAAATTTGCACTCCATCACAGTAACTGCCTTGCTGGGTTTCTAACTAAGCAGTTGATCCCATCATTTGTTGTGAGGCTCTCCTGCCACCTTTTGGGCAGAGAAGGCACTGTCCCTGCAAAAACACAGGCAGACATGTTCAACAGGGCTTCCTGGTTATGTGGGAGGAGCAGAATGCCATTGGTCCCCCCTTGCAAATTCTAATTTACATAAGGAAGACAGAGAGGTAGCTGGGAGTAGGCACTGCACACGGGCATTGCACTCTCTCTTATGATTTGCAGCCAATTCTAGATTGAGGCAGGAGGAAAGGAGGTGACTCGCCCAACAATGGCTATACTGAGAAGTCAGCCACTCTGGGTCTCCCAGGTGAGTGTTTCAGGCCTGTGAGCCACTCATATAAATCTCGCCTGATCGAGCCTGATCGAGCGCTGAGCGAGCGCGTTTGAATCCAAATATCAAACCCCTCTTTCTCAGGCGCAGGAAATGGTGGGCCCTTCATTGCTTCTGGTGTGGAAGTCTATGGGGCAAGGGTCCAGGACTTGCAGAGGAGAACAATTGCCAGAAAGTGCTTGCTGTTCTCATCTGTGCCTTTTTTCTGCTCACTGGCTGATAGGAGATTGGCTGCCCCCTTTCTTGCTAGAGTGAAAAAACAACAACTTGAGAGAAAACATGACGTTGTGAGGCTCACTTAGAGGGAGACTAGCCAAATAGCCCTGCTTTTTTTCTGAAAGACGCTTCAGAAATTGTTCAAAATGTCTCCTGGCCACTCAGGCTCGTTGGTCTAGGGGTATGATTCTCGCTTCGGGTGCGAGAGGTCCCGGGTTCAAATCCCGGACGAGCCCATGCTGTGGACATTTTCAGGATGCTTGTAATATAGGAGCATTTCTTCTTTTCAATGCTATAAGACGCTGTGTATGTCGAGAAAGTTCCTTACCCTGCACGCTATTTTCCACTTGTGGCGGGATAAAGGAGTGCAGGACTTCTTTGCAACTGCTTTTCTGGGCCAGACCAGCATTGTAGGAACATTACATGCATAGTGTTTTTCTAGTGTAATTTCAGGATATGGTTTCAAAATCGCCTCTTGGAATAAAAGTGGTCCTCATTCCTGTCTTCCAAAGAAATAGAGACCGGGTAAGGAGAGCCCAACTTTGAGCTTCAAGGACATTGGCCCTTAGTCTGTGCATTCCAGCCCAATACATGCCAACAAGATTCCTGAGTTAGTGTCTGTTTCTGTAGTGTAGTGGTTATCACGTTCACCTTACTCGCGAAAGGTCCCTGGTTCGAGACCGGGCAGAAACAGCGGTTTGCTGTTTTTAACAGTGTTTGCCTTTACTGGCTGACTTTATAGGAAAGCTGAGATAATAGAGGCTGTCTATCCCTCACCAACCTGACGTAGTGTGCTCCAGGGATCTCAGTGACAGCTCGAAAAGAGAAGTGACGATAGCTTGCGCCATTCGCTTGCTCGCCCTTTGCTCTGAAGGGTGGGCCTACTTCATGAAAGCAAGGAATGAGAGCAGAAATGCTTTTCTTGTCCTCACCGCAAGCAGACACTTAGAGAAAACAAACTGTCTGAAGGACAGAGGCTTTTTAATTTCTTGTTTGATGACGGCCATGGAAAAGACAGCAATCATATTGCAGAAGAGAGCAACATGTGCAGTTGCTTGCTTTGGGTGAAGCATTCACCGACTAGCTGCCACTAACCCCTGGAGCCATGTCAGAGGTGACTCTTGCGTGGCTCGTTGGTCTAGGGGTATGATTCTCGCTTAGGGTGCGAGAGGTCCCGGGTTCAAATCCCGGACGAGCCCTTTTTAGAGCTAAACATACAAATCGTACTAAAAATGCACTATGCCTGACTATTTCTAGTAATACTCGGTGCATTGTTGCGCAACATATTCCTAACCTCAGAAGAAAAATGGATCACCGTGCTTTTTCTGCCTACCTGCTTAGTCTCAGTGTGTCCCAGGTGATGCTTTCCCAAGCTGTACTCGCAGACATTTAGGCATCAGATATTTGTCTGTCGATGCCTGCACAAGTAAATTTTGAATACGTCTAATTGCAAGCATGTTGGATGATATCTCTGAGGTTTTCACACTTGTTCTGCACATTCTGAGCCGCTGCTGATACAGCAGAATAGAAGTAGGGTGAAGCCTTGAGAGGAACTTTGCTTTAACAGTAGCAAGCAGCAAGGTTGTTTCTGTAGTGTAGTGGTCATCACGTTCGCCTAACACGCGAAAGGTCCCCGGTTCGAGACCGGGCAGAAACACTGAGCGTTGGCTGCTTTTATGTGCACACTCTAAAACCTTATTATCTGAATGCAAGTTTAAGAAGAGGTGGTCTTTGAACACAGTGAGCCGTGGGAAACTTTCTTTACCTTTGCAAGACGAAACAAAGTTATCTGCATCCGTCATCTGGGGGTCGTTCTTGTGCCTATTTTTATTTTGTTTAAGCTATGTTGTATTGTTGGGGCCTTTACACCTGTGACATTGCTGTGAAGGTTGTAAGTGGAAACATTGGCAGGTGCAGATAGAAGAGTTAGACCTAAGCCCCCCTCATGAGCCGTCAGGATGGCCGAGTGGTCTAAGGCGCCAGACTCAAGAGAGCTTGATCTTCAGTGTAGCTGAGCCTTCTGGTCTCCTCATGGAGGCGTGGGTTCAAATCCCACTTCTGACAGGTCCCTTTTACACCCGTGTATCTTCCTGTTTTTTGCAGTGCGTTCCCGGCAAACACCACAATCTTTGCAGGAACCTGTAGCATGTGAAGAGAAATCCACCAACAATCAGGCTGGGCCCTCAATCACAATTCCATGGATTTCTGGAAATGACACCTCAGGCACACCTTCCATTAAATTTGCACTCCATCACAGTAACTGCCATGCTGGGTTTCTAACTAAGCAGTTGATCCCATCATTTGTTGTGAGGCTCTCCTGCCACCTTTTGGGCAGAGAAGGCACTGTCCCTGCAAAAACACAGGCAGACATGTTCAACAGGGCTTCCTGGTTATGTGGGAGGAGCAGAATGCCATTGGTCCCCCCTTGCAAATTCTAATTTACATAAGGAAGACAGAGAGGTAGCTGGGAGTAGGCACTGCACACGGGCATTGTACTCTCTCTTATGATTTGCAGCCAATTCTAGATTGAGGCAGGAGGAAAGGAGGTGACTCGCCCAACAATGGCTATACTGAGAAGTCAGCCACTCTGGGTCTCCCAGGTGAGTGTTTCAGGCCTGTGAGCCACTCATATAAATCTCGCCTGATCGAGCGCTGATCGAGCGCTGAGCGAGCGCGTTTGAATCCAAATATCAAACCCCTCTTTCTCAGGCGCAGGAAATGGTGGGCCCTTCATTGCTTCTGGTGTGGAAGTCTATGGGGCAAGGGTCCAGGACTTGCAGAGGAGAACAATTGCCAGAAAGTGCTTGCTGTTCTCATCTGTGCCTTTTTTCTGCTCACTGGCTGATAGGAGATTGGCTGCCCCCTTTCTTGCTAGAGTGAAAAAACAACAACTTGAGAGAAAACATGACGTTGTGAGGCTCACTTAGAGGGAGACTAGCCAAATAGCCCTGCTTTTTTTCTGAAAGACGCTTCAGAAATTGTTCAAAATGTCTCCTGGCCACTCAGGCTCGTTGGTCTAGGGGTATGATTCTCGCTTCGGGTGCGAGAGGTCCCGGGTTCAAATCCCGGACGAGCCCATGCTGTGGACATATTCAGGATGCTTGTAATATAGGAGCATTTCTTCTTTTCAATGCTATAAGACGCTGTGTATGTCGAGAAAGTTCCTTACCCTGCACGCTATTTTCCACTTGTGACGGGATAAAGGAGTGCAGGACTTCTTTGCAACTGCTTTTCTGGGCCAGACCAGCATGGTAGGAACATTACATGCATAGTGTTTTTCTAGTGTAATTTCAGGATATGGTTTCAAAATCGCCTCTTGGAATAAAAGTGGTCCTCATTCCTGTCTTCCAAAGAAATAGAGACCGGGTAAGGAGAGCCCAACTTTGAGCTTCAAGGACATTGGCCCTTAGTCTGTGCATTCCAGCCCAATACATGCCAACAAGATTCCTGAGTTAGTGTCTGTTTCTGTAGTGTAGTGGTTATCACGTTTGCCTTACACGCGAAAGGTCCCTGGTTCGAGACCGGGCAGAAACAGCGGTTTGCTGTTTTTAACAGTGTTTACCTTTACTGGCTGACTTTATAGGAAAGCTGAGATAATAGAGGCTGTCTATCCCTCACCAACCTGACGTAGTGTGCTCCAGGGATCTCAGTGACAGCTCGAAAAGAGAAGTGACGATAGCTTGCGCCATTCGCTTGCTCGCCCTTTGCTCTGAAGGGTGGGCCTACTTCATGAAAGCAAGGAATGAGAGCAGAAATGCTTTTCTTGTCCTCACCGCAAGCAGACACTTAGAGAAAACAAACTGTCTGAAGGACAGAGGCTTTTTAATTTCTTGTTTGATGACGGCCATGGAAAAGACAGCAATCATATTGCAGAAGAGAGCAACATCTGCAGTTGCTTGCTTTGGGTGAATCATTCACCGACTAGCTGCCACTAACCCCTGGAGCCATGTCAGAGGTGACTCTTGTGTGGCTCGTTGGTCTAGGGGTATGATTCTCGCTTAGGGTGCGAGAGGTCCCGGGTTCAAATCCCGGACGAGCCCTTTTTAGAGCTAAACATACAAATCGTACTAAAAATGCACTATGCCTGACTATTTCTAGTAATACTCGGTGCATTGTTGCGCAACATATTCCTAACCTCAGAAGAAAAATGGATCACCGTGCTTTTTCTGCCTTCCTGCTTATTCTCAGTGTGTCCCAGGTGATGCTTTCCCAAGCTGTACTCGCAGACATTTAGGCATCAGATATTTGTCTGTCGATGCCTGCACAAGTAAATTTTGAATACGTCTAATTGCAAGCATGTTGGATGATATCTCTGAGGTTTTCACACTTGTTCTGCACATTCTGAGCCGCTGCTGATACAGCAGAATAGAAGTAGGGTGAAGCCTTGAGAGGAACTTTTCTTTAACAGTAGCAAGCAGCAAGGTCGTTTCTGTAGTGTAGTGGTCATCACGTTCGCCTGACACGCGAAAGGTCCCCGGTTCGAGACCGGGCAGAAACACTGAGCGTTGGCTGCTTTTATGTGCACACTCTAAAACCTTATTATCTGAATGCAAGTTTAAGAAGAGGTGGTCTTTGAACACAGTGAGCCGTGGGAAACTTTCTTTACCTTTGCAAGACGAAACAAAGTTATCTGCATCCGTCATCTGGGGGTCGTTCTTGTGCCTATTTTTATTTTGTTTAAGCTATGTTGTATTGTTGGGGCCTTTACACCTGTGACATTGCTGTGAAGGTTGTAAGTGGAAACATTGGCAGGTGCAGATAGAAGAGTTAGACCTAAGCCCCCCTCATGAGCCGTCAGGATGGCCGAGTGGTCTACGGCGCCAGACTCAAGAGAGCTTGATCCTCAGTGTAGCTGAGCCTTCTGGTCTCCTCATGGAGGCGTGGGTTCAAATCCCACTTCTGACAGGTCCCTTTTACACCCGTAAATCTTCCTGTTTTTTGCAGTGCGTTCCCGGCAAACACCACAATCTTTGCAGGAACCTGTAGCATGTGAAGAGAAATCCACCAACAATCAGGCTGGGCCCTCAATCACAATTCCATGGATTTCTGGAAATGACACCTCAGGCACACCTTCCATTAAATTTGCACTCCATCACAGTAACTGCCTTGCTGGGTTTCTAACTAAGCAGTTGATCCCATCATTTGTTGTGAGGCTCTCCTGCCACCTTTTGGGCAGAGAAGGCACTGTCCCTGCAAAAACACAGGCAGACATGTTCAACAGGGCTTCCTGGTTATGTGGGAGGAGCAGAATGCCATTGGTCCCCCCTTGCAAATTCTAATTTACATAAGGAAGACAGAGAGGTAGCTGGGAGTAGGCACTGCACACGGGCATTGCACTCTCTCTTATGATTTGCAGCCAATTCTAGATTGAGGCAGGAGGAAAGGAGGTGACTCGCCCAACAATGGCTATACTGAGAAGTCAGCCACTCTGGGTCTCCCAGGTGAGTGTTTCAGGCCTGTGAGCCACTCATATAAATCTCGCCTGATCGAGCCTGATCGAGCGCGTTTGAATCCAAATATCAAACCCCTCTTTCTCAGGCGCAGGAAATGGTGGGCCCTTCATTGCTTCTGGTGTGGAAGTCTATGGGGCAAGGGTCCAGGACTTGCAGAGGAGAACAATTGCCAGAAAGTGCTTGCTGTTCTCATCTGTGCCTTTTTTCTGCTCACTGGCTGATAGGAGATTGGCTGCCCCCTTTCTTGCTAGAGTGAAAAAACAACAACTTGAGAGAAAACATGACGTTGTGAGGCACACTTAGAGGGAGACTAGCCAAATAGCCCTGCTTTTTTTCTGAAAGACGCTTCAGAAATTGTTCAAAATGTCTCCTGGCCACTCAGGCTCGTTGGTCTAGGGGTATGATTCTCGCTTCGGGTGCGAGAGGTCCCGGGTTCAAATCCCGGACGAGCCCATGCTGTGGACATTTTCAGGATGCTTGTAATATAGGAGCATTTCTTCTTTTCAATGCTATAAGACGCTGTGTATGTCGAGAAAGTTCCTTACCCTGCACGCTATTTTCCACTTGTGGCGGGATAAAGGAGTGCAGGACTTCTTTGCAACTGCTTTTCTGGGCCAGACCAGCATTGTAGGAACATTACATGCATAGTGTTTTTCTAGTGTAATTTCAGGATATGGTTTCAAAATCGCCTCTTGGAATAAAAGTGGTCCTCATTCCTGTCTTCCAAAGAAATAGAGACCGGGTAAGGAGAGCCCAACTTTGAGCTTCAAGGACATTGGCCCTTAGTCTGTGCATTCCAGCCCAATACATGCCAACAAGATTCCTGAGTTAGTGTCTGTTTCTGTAGTGTAGTGGTTATCACGTTCACCTTACTCGCGAAAGGTCCCTGGTTCGAGACCGGGCAGAAACAGCGGTTTGCTGTTTTTAACAGTGTTTGCCTTTACTGGCTGACTTTATAGGAAAGCTGAGATAATAGAGGCTGTCTATCCCTCACCAACCTGACGTAGTGTGCTCCAGGGATCTCAGTGACAGCTCGAAAAGAGAAGTGACGATAGCTTGCGCCATTCGCTTGCTCGCCCTTTGCTCTGAAGGGTGGGCCTACTTCATGAAAGCAAGGAATGAGAGCAGAAATGCTTTTCTTGTCCTCACCGCAAGCAGACACTTAGAGAAAACAAACTGTCTGAAGGACAGAGGCTTTTTAATTTCTTGTTTGATGACGGCCATGGAAAAGACAGCAATCATATTGCAGAAGAGAGCAACATGTGCAGTTGCTTGCTTTGGGTGAAGCATTCACAGACTAGCTGCCACTAACCCCTGGAGCCATGTCAGAGGTGACTCTTGCGTGGCTCGTTGGTCTAGGGGTATGATTCTCGCTTAGGGTGCGAGAGGTCCCGGGTTCAAATCCCGGACGAGCCCTTTTTAGAGCTAAACATACAAATCGTACTAAAAATGCACTATGCCTGACTATTTCTAGTAATACTCGGTGCATTTTTGCGCAACATATTCCTAACCTCAGAAGAAAAATGGATCACCGTGCTTTTTCTGCCTACCTGCTTAGTCTCAGTGTGTCCCAGGTGATGCTTTCCCAAGCTGTACTCGCAGACATTTAGGCATCAGATATTTGTCTGTCGATGCCTGCACAAGTAAATTTGGAATACGTCTAATTGCAAGCATGTTGGATGATATCTCTGAGGTTTTCACACTTGTTCTGCACATTCTGAGCCGCTGCTGATACAGCAGAATAGAAGTAGGGTGAAGCCTTGAGAGGAACTTTGCTTTAACAGTAGCAAGCAGCAAGGTCGTTTCTGTAGTGTAGTGGTCATCACGTTCGCCTAACACGCGAAAGGTCCCCGGTTTGAGACCGGGCAGAAACACTGAGCGTTGGCTGCTTTTATGTGCACACTCTAAAACCTTATTATCTGAATGCAAGTTTAAGAAGAGGTGGTCTTTGAACACAGTGAGCCGTGGGAAACTTTCTTTACCTTTGCAAGACGAAACAAAGTTATCTCCATCCGTCATCTGGGGGTCGTTCTTGTGCCTATTTTTATTTTGTTTAAGCTATGTTGTATTGTTGGGGCCTTTACACCTGTGACATTGCTGTGAAGGTTGTAAGTGGAAACATTGGCAGGTGCAGATAGAAGAGTTAGACCTAAGCCCCCCTCATGAGCCGTCAGGATGGCCGAGTGGTCTAAGGCGCCAGACTCAAGAGAGCTTGATCTTCAGTGTAGCTGAGCCTTCTGGTCTCCTCATGGAGGCGTGGGTTCAAATCCCACTTCTGACAGGTCCCTTTTACACCCGTAAATCTTCCTGTTTTTTGCAGTGCGTTCCCGGCAAACACCACAATCTTTGCAGGAACCTGTAGCATGTGAAGAGAAATCCACCAACAATCAGGCTGGGCCCTCAATCACAATTCCATGGATTTCTGGAAATGACACCTCAGGCACACCTTCCATTAAATTTGCACTCCATCACAGTAACTGCCTTGCTGGGTTTCTAACTAAGCAGTTGATCCCATCATTTGTTGTGAGGCTCTCCTGCCACCTTTTGGGCAGAGAAGGCACTGTCCCTGCAAAAACACAGGCAGACATGTTCAACAGGGCTTCCTGGTTATGTGGGAGGAGCAGAATGCCATTGGTCCCCCCTTGCAAATTCTAATTTACATAAGGAAGACAGAGAGGTAGCTGG
Source organism: Lissotriton helveticus (assembly GCF_964261635.1). NCBI lineage: Eukaryota > Metazoa > Chordata > Amphibia > Caudata > Salamandridae > Lissotriton > Lissotriton helveticus. The sequence goes on from NC_136071.1 coordinate 589,506,547, forward strand.
GAGTAGGCACTGCACACGGGCATTGCACTCTCTCTTATGATTTGCAGCCAATTCTAGATTGAGGCAGGAGGAAAGGAGGTGACTCGCCCAACAATGGCTATACTGAGAAGTCAGCCACTCTGGGTCTCCCAGGTGAGTGTTTCAGGCCTGTGAGCCACTCATATAAATCTCGCCTGATCGAGCGCGTTTGAATCCAAATATCAAACCCCTCTTTCTCAGGCGCAGGAAATGGTGGGCCCTTCATTGCTTCTGGTGTGGAAGTCTATGGGGCAAGGGTCCAGGACTTGCAGAGGAGAACAATTGCCAGAAAGTGCTTGCTGTTCTCATCTGTGCCTTTTTTCTGCTCACTGGCTGATAGGAGATTGGCTGCCCCCTTTCTTGCTAGAGTGAAAAAACAACAACTTGAGAGAAAACATGACGTTGTGAGGCTCACTTAGAGGGAGACTAGCCAAATAGCCCTGCTTTTTTTCTGAAAGACGCTTCAGAAATTGTTCAAAATGTCTCCTGGCCACTCAGGCTCGTTGGTCTAGGGGTATGATTCTCGCTTCGGGTGCGAGAGGTCCCGGGTTCAAATCCCGGACGAGCCCATGCTGTGGACATTTTCAGGATGCTTGTAATATAGGAGCATTTCTTCTTTTCAATGCTATAAGACGCTGTGTATGTCGAGAAAGTTCCTTACCCTGCACGCTATTTTCCACTTGTGGCGGGATAAAGGAGTGCAGGACTTCTTTGCAACTGCTTTTCTGGGCCAGACCAGCATGGTAGGAACATTACATGCATAGTGTTTTTCTAGTGTAATTTCAGGATATGGTTTCAAAATCGCCTCTTGGAATAAAAGTGGTCCTCATTCCTGTCTTCCAAAGAAATAGAGACCGGGTAAGGAGAGCCCAACTTTGAGCTTCAAGGACATTGGCCCTTAGTCTGTGCATTCCAGCCCAATACATGCCAACAAGATTCCTGAGTTAGTGTCTGTTTCTGTAGTGTAGTGGTTATCACGTTCGCCTTACACGCGAAAGGTCCCTGGTTCGAGACCGGGCAGAAACAGCGGTTTGCTGTTTTTAACAGTGTTTGCCTTTACTGGCTGACTTTATAGGAAAGCTGAGATAATAGAGGCTGTCTATCCCTCACCAACCTGACGTAGTGTGCTCCAGGGATCTCAGTGACAGCTCGAAAAGAGAAGTGACGATAGCTTGCGCCATTCGCTTGCTCGCCCTTTGCTCTGAAGGGTGGGCCTACTTCATGAAAGCAAGGAATGAGAGCAGAAATGCTTTTCTTGTCCTCACCGCAAGCAGACACTTAGAGAAAACAAACTGTCTGAAGGACAGAGGCTTTTTAATTTCTTGTTTGATGACGGCCATGGAAAAGACAGCAATCATATTGCAGAAGAGAGCAACATGTGCAGTTGCTTGCTTTGGGTGAAGCATTCACCGACTAGCTGCCACTAACCCCTGGAGCCATGTCAGAGGTGACTCTTGCGTGGCTCGTTGGTCTAGGGGTATGATTCTCGCTTAGGGTGCGAGAGGTCCCGGGTTCAAATCCCGGACGAGCCCTTTTTAGAGCTAAACATACAAATCGTACTAAAAATGCACTATGCCTGACTATTTCTAGTAATACTCGGTGCATTGTTGCGCAACATATTCCTAACCTCAGAAGAAAAATGGATCACCGTGCTTTTTCTGCCTACCTGCTTAGTCTCAGTGTGTCCCAGGTGATGCTTTCCCAAGCTGTACTCGCAGACATTTAGGCATCAGATATTTGTCTGTCGATGCCTGCACAAGGAAATTTGGAATACGTCTAATTGCAAGCATGTTGGATGATATCTCTGAGGTTTTCACACTTGTTCTGCACATTCTGAGCCGCTGCTGATACAGCAAAATAGAAGTAGGGTGAAGCCTTGAGAGGAACTTTGCTTTAACAGTAGCAAGCAGCAAGGTCGTTTCTGTAGTGTAGTGGTCATCACGTTCGCCTAACACGCGAAAGGTCCCCGGTTCGAGACCGGGCAGAAACACTGAGCGTTGGCTGCTTTTATGTGCACACTCTAAAACCTTATGATCTGAATGCAAGTTTAAGAAGAGGTGGTCTTTGAACACAGTGAGCCGTGGGAAACTTTCTTTACCTTTGCAAGACGAAACAAAGTTATCTGCATCCGTCATCTGGGGGTCGTTCTTGTGCCTATTTTTATTTTGTTTAAGCTATGTTGTATTGTTGGGGCCTTTACACCTGTGACATTGCTGTGAAGGTTGTAAGTGGAAACATTGGCAGGTGCAGATAGAAGAGTTAGACCTAAGCCCCCCTCATGAGCCGTCAGGATGGCCGAGTGGTCTAAGGCGCCAGACTCAAGAGAGCTTGATCTTCAGTGTAGCTGAGCCTTCTGGTCTCCTCATGGAGGCGTGGGTTCAAATCCCACTTCTGACAGGTCCCTTTTACACCCGTAAATCTTCCTGTTTTTTGCAGTGCGTTCCCGGCAAACACCACAATCTTTGCAAGAACCTGTAGCATGTGAAGAGAAATCCACCAACAATCAGGCTGGGCCCTCAATCACAATTCCATGGATTTCTGGAAATGACACCTCAGGCACACCTTCCATTAAATTTGCACTCCATCACAGTAACTGCCTTGCTGGGTTTCTAACTAAGCAGTTGATCCCATCATTTGTTGTGAGGCTCTCCTGCCACCTTTTGGGCAGAGAAGGCACTGTCCCTGCAAAAACACAGGCAGACATGTTCAACAGGGCTTCCTGGTTATGTGGGAGGAGCAGAATGCCATTGGTCCCCCCTTGCAAATTCTAATTTACATAAGGAAGACAGAGAGGTAGCTGGGAGTAGGCACTGCACACGGGCATTGCACTCTCTCTTATGATTTGCAGCCAATTCTAGATTGAGGCAGGAGGAAAGGAGGTGACTCGCCCAACAATGGCTATACTGAGAAGTCAGCCACTCTGGGTCTCCCAGGTGAGTGTTTCAGGCCTGTGAGCCACTCATATAAATCTCGCCTGATCGAGCCTGATCGAGCGCTGAGCGAGCGCGTTTGAATCCAAATATCAAACCCCTCTTTCTCAGGCGCAGGAAATGGTGGGCCCTTCATTGCTTCTGGTGTGGAAGTCTATGGGGCAAGGGTCCAGGACTTGCAGAGGAGAACAATTGCCAGAAAGTGCTTGCTGTTCTCATCTGTGCCTTTTTTCTACTCACTGGCTGATAGGAGAGTGGCTGCCCCCTTTCTTGCTAGAGTGAAAAAACAACAGCTTGAGAGAAAACATGACGTTGTGAGGCTCACTTAGAGGGAGACTAGCCAAATAGCCCTGCTTTTTTTCTGAAAGACGCTTCAGAAATTGTTCAAAATGTCTCCTGGCCACTCAGGCTCGTTGGTCTAGGGGTATGATTCTCGCTTCGGGTGCGAGAGGTCCCGGGTTCAAATCCCGGACGAGCCCATGCTGTGGACATTTTCAGGATGCTTGTAATATAGGAGCATTTCTTCTTTTCAATGCTATAAGACGCTGTGTATGTCGAGAAAGTTCCTTACCCTGCACGCTATTTTCCACTTGTGGCGGGATAAAGGAGTACAGGACTTCTTTGCAACTGCTTTTCTGGGCCAGACCAGCATGGTAGGAACATTACATGCATAGTGTTTTTCTAGTGTAATTTCAGGATATGGTTTCAAAATCGCCTCTTGGAATAAAAGTGGTCCTCATTCCTGTCTTCCAAAGAAATAGAGACCGGGTAAGGAGAGCCCAACTTTGAGCTTCAAGGACATTGGCCCTTAGTCTGTGCATTCCAGCCCAATACATGCCAACAAGATTCCTGAGTTAGTGTCTGTTTCTGTAGTGTAGTGGTTATCACGTTTGCCTTACACGCGAAAGGTCCCTGGTTCGAGACCGGGCAGAAACAGCGGTTTGCTGTTTTTAACAGTGTTTGCCTTTACTGGCTGACTTTATAGGAAAGCTGAGATAATAGAGGCTGTCTATCCCTCACCAACCTGACGTAGTGTGCTCCAGGGATCTCAGTGACAGCTCGAAAAGAGAAGTGACGATAGCTTGCGCCATTCGCTTGCTCGCCCTTTGCTCTGAAGAGTGGGCCTACTTCATGAAAGCAAGGAATGAGAGCAGAAATGCTTTTCTTGTCCTCACCGCAAGCAGACACTTAGAGAAAACAAACTGTCTGAAGGACAGAGGCTTTTTAATTTCTTGTTTGATGACGGCCATGGAAAAGACAGCAATCATATTGCAGAAGAGAGCAACATGTGCAGTTGCTTGCTTTGGGTGAAGCATTCACCGACTAGCTGCCACTAACCCCTGGAGCCATGTCAGAGGTGACTCTTGCGTGGCTCGTTGGTCTAGGGGTATGATTCTCACTTAGGGTGCGAGAGGTCCCGGGTTCAAATCCCGGACGAGCCCTTTTTAGAGCTAAACATACAAATCGTACTAAAAATGCACTATGCCTGACTATTTCTAGTAATACTCGGTGCATTGTTGCGCAACATATTCCTAACCTCAGAAGAAAAATGGATCACCGTGCTTTTTCTGCCTACCTGCTTAGTCTCAGTGTGTCCCAGGTGATGCTTTCCCAAGCTGTACTCGCAGACATTTAGGCATCAGATATTTGTCTGTCGATGCCTGCACAAGTAAATTTGGAATACGTCTAATTGCAAGCATGTTGGATGATATCTCTGAGGTTTTCACACTTGTTCTGCACATTCTGAGCCGCTGCTGATACAGCAGAATAGAAGTAGGGTGAAGCCTTGAGAGGAACTTTGCTTTAACAGTAGCAAGCAGCAAGGTCGTTTCAGTAGTGTAGTGGTCATCATGTTTGCCTAACACGCGAAAGGTCCCCGGTTCGAGACCGGGCAGAAACACTGAGCGTTGGCTGCTTTTATGTGCACACTCTAAAACCTTATTATCTGAATGCAAGTTTAAGAAGAGGTGGTCTTTGAACACAGTGAGCCGTGGGAAACTTTCTTTACCTTTGCAAGACGAAACAAAGTTATCTGCATCCGTCATCTGGGGGTCGTTCTTGTGCCTATTTTTATTTTGTTTAAGCTATGTTGTATTGTTGGGGCCTTTACACCTGTGACATTGCTGTGAAGGTTGTAAGTGGAAACATTGGCAGGTGCAGATAGAAGAGTTAGACCTAAGCCCCCCTCATGAGCCGTCAGGATGGCCGAGTGGTCTAAGGCACCAGACTCAAGAGAGCTTGATCTTCAGTGTAGCTGAGCCTTCTGGTCTCCTCATGGAGGCGTGGGTTCAAATCCCACTTCTGACAGGTCCCTTTTACACCCGTAAATCTTCCTGTTTTTTGCAGTGCGTTCCCGGCAAACACCACAATCTTTGCAGGAACCTGTAGCATGTGAAGAGAAATCCACCAACAATCAGGCTGGGCCCTCAATCACAATTCCATGGATTTCTGGAAATGACACCTCAGGCACACCTTCCATTAAATTTGCACTCCATCACAGTAACTGCCTTGCTGGGTTTCTAACTAAGCAGTTGATCCCATCATTTGTTGTGAGGCTCTCCTGCCACCTTTTGGGCAGAGAAGGCACTGTCCCTGCAAAAACACAGGCAGACATGTTCAACAGGGCTTCCTGGTTATGTGGGAGGAGCAGAATGCCATTGGTTCCCCCCTTGCAAATTCTAATTTACATAAGGAAGACAGAGAGGTAGCTGGGAGTAGGCACTGCACACGGGCATTGCACTCTCTCTTATGATTTGCAGCCAATTCTAGATTGAGGCAGGAGGAAAGGAGGTGACTCGCCCAACAATGGCTATACTGAGAAGTCAGCCACTCTGGGTCTCCCAGGTTAGTGTTTCAGGCCTGTGAGCCACTCATATAAATCTCGCCTGATCGAGCCTGAGCGAGCGCTGAGCGAGCGCGTTTGAATCCAAATATCAAACCCCTCTTTCTCAGGCGCAGGAAATGGTGGGCCCTTCATTGCTTCTGGTGTGGAAGTCTATGGGGCAAGGGTCCAGGACTTGCAGAGGAGAACAATTGCCAGAAAGTGCTTGCTGTTCTCATCTGTGCCTTTTTTCTGCTCACTGGCTGATAGGAGATTGGCTGCCCCCTTTCTTGCTAGAGTGAAAAAACAACAACTTGAGAGAAAACATGACGTTGTGAGGCTCACTTAGAGGGAGACTAGCCAAATAGCCCTGCTTTTTTTCTGAAAGACGCTTCAGAAATTGTTCAAAATGTCTCCTGGCCACTCAGGCTCGTTGGTCTAGGGGTATGATTCTCGCTTCGGGTGCGAGAGGTCCCGGGTTCAAATCCCGGACGAGCCCATGCTGTGGACATTTTCAGGATGCTTGTAATATAGGAGCATTTCTTCTTTTCAATGCTATAAGACGCTGTGTATGTCGAGAAAGTTCCTTACCCTGCACGCTATTTTCCACTTTTGGCGGGATAAAGGAGTGCAGGACTTCTTTGCAACTGCTTTTCTGGGCCAGACCAGCATGGTAGGAACATTACATGCATAGTGTTTTTCTAGTGTAATTTCAGGATATGGTTTCAAAATCGCCTCTTGGAATAAAAGTGGTCCTCATTCCTGTCTTCCAAAGAAATAGAGACCGGGTAAGGAGAGCCCAACTTTGAGCTTCAAGGACATTGGCCCTTAGTCTGTGCATTCCAGCCCAATACATGCCAACAAGATTCCTGAGTTAGTGTCTGTTTCTGTAGTGTAGTGGTTATCACGTTCGCCTTACACGCGAAAGGTCCCTGGTTCGAGACCGGGCAGAAACAGCGGTTTGCTGTTTTTAACAGTGTTTGCCTTTACTGGCTGACTTTATAGGAAAGCTGAGATAATAGAGGCTGTCTATCCCTCACCAACCTGACGTAGTGTGCTCCAGGGATCTCAGTGACAGCTCGAAAAGAGAAGTGACGATAGCTTGCGCCATTCGCTTGCTCGCCCTTTGCTCTGAAGGGTGGGCCTACTTCATGAAAGCAAGGAATGAGAGCAGAAATGCTTTTCTTGTCCTCACCGCAAGCAGACACTTAGAGAAAACAAACTGTCTGAAGGACAGAGGCTTTTTAATTTCTTGTTTGATGACGGCCATGGAAAAGACAGCAATCATATTGCAGAAGAGAGCAACATGTGCAGTTGCTTGCTTTGGGTGAAGCATTCACCGACTAGCTGCCACTAACCCCTGGAGCCATGTCAGAGGTGACTCTTGCGTGGCTTGTTGGTCTAGGGGTATGATTCTCGCTTAGGGTGCGAGAGGTCCCGGGTTCTAATCCCGGACGAGCCCTTTTTAGAGCTAAACATACAAATCGTACTAAAAATGCACTATGCCCGACTATTTCTAGTAATACTCGGTGCATTGTTGCGCAACATATTCCTAACCTCAGAAGAAAAATGGATCACCGTGCTTTTTCTGCCTACCTGCTTAGTCTCAGTGTGTCCCAGGTGATGCTTTCCCAAGCTGTACTCGCAGACATTTAGGCATCAGATATTTGTCTGTCGATGCCTGCACAAGTAAATTTGGAATACGTCTAATTGCAAGCATGTTGGATGATATCTCTGAGGTTTTCACACTTGTTCTGCACATTCTGAGCCGCTGCTGATACAGCAGAATAGAAGTAGGGTGAAGCCTTGAGAGGAACTTTGCTTTAACAGTAGCAAGCAGCAAGGTCGTTTCAGTAGTGTAGTGGTCATCATGTTTGCCTAACACGCGAAAGGTCCCCGGTTCGAGACCGGGCAGAAACACTGAGCGTTGGCTGCTTTTATGTGCACACTCTAAAACCTTATTATCTGAATGCAAGTTTAAGAAGAGGTGGTCTTTGAACACAGTGAGCCGTGGGAAACTTTCTTTACCTTTGCAAGACGAAACAAAGTTATCTGCATCCGTCATCTGGGGGTCGTTCTTGTGCCTATTTTTATTTTGTTTAAGCTATGTTGTATTGTTGGGGCCTTTACACCTGTGACATTGCTGTGAAGGTTGTAAGTGGAAACATTGGCAGGTGCAGATAGAAGAGTTAGACCTAAGCCCCCCTCATGAGCCGTCAGGATGGCCGAGTGGTCTAAGGCGCCAGACTCAAGAGAGCTTGATCTTCAGTGTAGCTGAGCCTTCTGGTCTCCTCATGGAGGCGTGGGTTCAAATCCCACTTCTGACAGGTCCCTTTTACACCCGTAAATCTTCCTGTTTTTTGCAGTGCGTTCCCGGCAAACACCACAATCTTTGCAGGAACCTGTAGCATGTGAAGAGAAATCCACCAACAATCAGGCTGGGCCCTCAATCACAATTCCATGGATTTCTGGAAATGACACCTCAGGCACACCTTCCATTAAATTTGCACTCCATCACAGTAACTGCCTTGCTGGGTTTCTAACTAAGCAGTTGATCCCATCATTTGTTGTGAGGCTCTCCTGCCACCTTTTGGGCAGAGAAGGCACTGTCCCTGCAAAAACACAGGCAGACATGTTCAACAGGGCTTCCTGGTTATGTGGGAGGAGCAGAATGCCATTGGTTCCCCCCTTGCAAATTCTAATTTACATAAGGAAGACAGAGAGGTAGCTGGGAGTAGGCACTGCACACGGGCATTGCACTCTCTCTTATGATTTGCAGCCAATTCTAGATTGAGGCAGGAGGAAAGGAGGTGACTCGCCCAACAATGGCTATACTGAGAAGTCAGCCACTCTGGGTCTCCCAGGTTAGTGTTTCAGGCCTGTGAGCCACTCATATAAATCTCGCCTGATCGAGCCTGAGCGAGCGCTGAGCGAGCGCGTTTGAATCCAAATATCAAACCCCTCTTTCTCAGGCGCAGGAAATGGTGGGCCCTTCATTGCTTCTGGTGTGGAAGTCTATGGGGCAAGGGTCCAGGACTTGCAGAGGAGAACAATTGCCAGAAAGTGCTTGCTGTTCTCATCTGTGCCTTTTTTCTGCTCACTGGCTGATAGGAGATTGGCTGCCCCCTTTCTTGCTAGAGTGAAAAAACAACAACTTGAGAGAAAACATGACGTTGTGAGGCTCACTTAGAGGGAGACTAGCCAAATAGCCCTGCTTTTTTTCTGAAAGACGCTTCAGAAATTGTTCAAAATGTCTCCTGGCCACTCAGGCTCGTTGGTCTAGGGGTATGATTCTCGCTTCGGGTGCGAGAGGTCCTGGGTTCAAATCCCGGACGAGCCCATGCTGTGGACATTTTCAGGATGCTTGTAATATAGGAGCATTTCTTCTTTTCAATGCTATAAGACGCTGTGTATGTCGAGAAAGTTCCTTACCCTGCACGCTATTTTCCACTTGTGGCGGGATAAAGGAGTGCAGGACTTCTTTGCAACTGCTTTTCTGGGCCAGACCAGCATGGTAGGAACATTACATGCATAGTGTTTTTCTAGTGTAATTTCAGGATATGGTTTCAAAATCGCCTCTTGGAATAAAAGTGGTCCTCATTCCTGTCTTCCAAAGAAATAGAGACCGGGTAAGGAGAGCCCAACTTTGAGCTTCAAGGACATTGGCCCTTAGTCTGTGCATTCCAGCCCAATACATGCCAACAAGATTCCTGAGGTAGTGTCTGTTTCTGTAGTGTAGTGGTTATCACGTTCGCCTTACACGCGAAAGGTCCCTGGTTCGAGACCGGGCAGAAACAGCGGTTTGCTGTTTTTAACAGTGTTTGCCTTTACTGGCTGACTTTATAGGAAAGCTGAGATAATAGAGGCTGTCTATCCCTCACCAACCTGACGTAGTGTGCTCCAGGGATCTCAGTGACAGCTCGAAAAGAGAAGTGACGATAGCTTGCGCCATTCGCTTGCTCGCCCTTTGCTCTGAAGGGTGGGCCTACTTCATGAAAGCAAGGAATGAGAGCAGAAATGCTTTTCTTGTCCTCACCGCAAGCAGACACTTAGAGAAAACAAACTGTCTGAAGGACAGAGGCTTTTTAATTTCTTGTTTGATGACGGCCATGGAAAAGACAGCAATCATATTGCAGAAGAGAGCAACATGTGCAGTTGCTTGCTTTGGGTGAAGCATTCACCGACTAGCTGCCACTAACCCCTGGAGCCATGTCAGAGGTGACTCTTGCGTGGCTCGTTGGTCTAGGGGTATGATTCTCGCTTAGGGTGCGAGAGGTCCCGGGTTCAAATCCCGGACGAGCCCTTTTTAGAGCTAAACATACAAATCGTACTAAAAATGCACTATGCCCGACTATTTCTAGTAATACTCGGCGCATTGTTGCGCAACATATTCCTAACCTCAGAAGAAAAATGGATCACCGTGCTTTTTCTGCCTACCTGCTTAGTCTCAGTGTGTCCCAGGTGATGCTTTCCCAAGCTGTACTCGCAGACATTTAGGCATCAGATATTTGTCTGTCGATGCCTGCACAAGTAAATTTTGAATACGTCTAATTGCAAGCATGTTGGATGATATCTCTGAGGTTTTCACACTTGTTCTGCACATTCTGAGCCGCTGCTGATACAGCAGAATAGAAGTAGGGTGAAGCCTTGAGAGGAACTTTGCTTTAACAGGAGCAAGCAGCAAGGTCGTTTCTGTAGTGTAGTGGTCATCATGTTCGCCTAACACGCGAAAGGTCCCCGGTTCGAGACCGGGCAGAAACACTGAGCGTTGGCTGCTTTTATGTGCACACTCTAAAACCTTATTATCTGAATGCAAGTTTAAGAAGAGGTGGTCTTTGAACACAGTGAGCCGTGGGAAACTTTCTTTACCTTTGCAAGACGAAACAAAGTTATCTGCATCCGTCATCTGGGGGTCGTTCTTGTGCCTATTTTTATTTTGTTTAAGCTATGTTGTATTGTTGGGGCCTTTACACCTGTGACATTGCTGTGAAGGTTGTAAGTGGAAACATTGGCAGGTGCAGATAGAAGAGTTAGACCTAAGCCCCCCTCATGAGCTGTCAGGATGGGCGAGTGGTCTAAGGCGCCAGACTCAAGAGAGCTTGATCTTCAGTGTAGCTGAGCCTTCTGGTCTCCTCATGGAGGCGTGGGTTCAAATCCCACTTCTGACAGGTCCCTTTTACACCCGTAAATCTTCCTGTTTTTTGCAGTGCGTTCCCGGCAAACACCACAATCTTTGCAGGAACCTGTAGCATGTGAAGAGAAATCCACCAACAATCAGGCTGGGCCCTCAATCACAATTCCATGGATTTCTGGAAATGACACCTCAGGCACACCTTCCATTAAATTTGCACTCCATCACAGTAACTGCCTTGCTGGGTTTCTAACTAAGCAGTTGATCCCATCATTTGTTGTGAGGCTCTCCTGCCACCTTTTGGGCAGAGAAGGCACTGTCCCTGCAAAAACACAGGCAGACATGTTCAACAGGGCTTCCTGGTTATGTGGGAGGAGCAGAATGCCATTGGTCCCCCCTTGCAAATTCTAATTTACATAAGGAAGACAGAGAGGTAGCTGGGAGTAGGCACTGCACACGGGCATTGCACTCTCTCTTATGATTTGCAGCCAATTCTAGATTGAGGCAGGAGGAAAGGAGGTGACTCGCCCAACAATGGCTATACTGAGAAGTCAGCCACTCTGGGTCTCCCAGGTGAGTGTTTCAGGCCTGTGAGCCACTCATATAAATCTCGCCTGATCGAGCCTAATCGAGCGCTGAGCGAGCGCGTTTGAATCCAAATATCAAACCCCTCTTTCTCAGGCGCAGGAAATGGTGGGCCCTTCATTGCTTCTGGTGTGGAAGTCTATGGGGCAAGGGTCCAGGACTTGCAGAGGAGAACAATTGCCAGAAAGTGCTTGCTGTTCTCATCTGTGCCTTTTTTCTGCTCACTGGCTGATAGGAGATTGACTGCCCCCTTTCTTGCTAGAGTGAAAAAACAACAACTTGAGAGAAAACATGACGTTGTGAGGCTCACTTAGAGGGAGACTAGCCAAATAGCCCTGCTTTTTTTCTGAAAGACGCTTCAGAAATTGTTCAAAATGTCTCCTGGCCACTCAGGCTCGTTGGTCTAGGGGTATGATTCTCGCTTCGGGTGCGAGAGGTCCCGGGTTCAAATCCCGGACGAGCCCATGCTGTGGACATTTTCAGGATGCTTGTAATATAGGAGCATTTCTTCTTTTCAATGCTATAAGACGCTGTGTATGTCGAGAAAGTTCCTTACCCTGCACGCTATTTTCCACTTGTGGCGGGATAAAGGAGTGCAGGACTTCTTTGCAACTGCTTTTCTGGGCCAGACCAGCATGGTAGGAACATTACATGCATAGTGTTTTTCTAGTGTAATTTCAGGATATGGTTTCAAAATCGCCTCTTGGAATAAAAGTGGTCCTCATTCCTGTCTTCCAAAAAAATAGAGACCGGGTAAGGAGAGCCCAACTTTGAGCTTCAAGGACATTGGCCCTTAGTCTGTGCATTCCAGCCCAATACATGCCAACAAGATTCCTGAGTTAGTGTCTGTTTCTGTAGTGTAGTGGTTATCACGTTCGCCTTACACGCGAAAGGTCCCTGGTTCGAGACCGGGCAGAAACAGCGGTTTGCTGTTTTTAACAGTGTTTGCCTTTACTGGCTGACTTTATAGGAAAGCTGAGATAATAGAGGCTGTCTATCCCTCACCAACCTGACGTAGTGTGCTCCAGGGATCTCAGTGACAGCTCGAAAAGAGAAGTGACGATAGCTTGCGCCATTCGCTTGCTCGCCCTTTGCTCTGAAGGGTGGGCCTACTTCATGAAAGCAAGGAATGAGAGCAGAAATGCTTTTCTTGTCCTCACCGCAAGCAGACACTTAGAGAAAACAAACTGTCTGAAGGACAGAGGCTTTTTAATTTCTTGTTTGATGACGGCCATGGAAAAGACAGCAATCATATTGCAGAAGAGAGCAACATGTGCAGTTGCTTGCTTTGGGTGAAGCATTCACCGACTAGCTGCCACTAACCCCTGGAGCCATGTCAGTGGTGACTCTTGCGTGGCTCGTTGGTCTAGGGGTATGATTCTCGCTTAGGGTGCGAGAGGTCCCGGGTTCAAATCCCAGACGAGCCCTTTTTAGAGCTAAACATACAAATCGTACTAAAAATGCACTATGCCCGACTATTTCTAGTAATACTCGGTGCATTGTTGCGCAACATATTCCTAACCTCAGAAGAAAAATGGATCACCGTGCTTTTTCTGCCTACCTGCTTAGTCTCAGTGTGTCCCAGGTGATGCTTTCCCAAGCTGTACTCGCAGACATTTAGGCATCAGATATTTGTCTGTCGATGCCTGCACAAGTAAATTTTGAATACGTCTAATTGCAAGCATGTTGGATGATATCTCTGAGGTTTTCACACTTGTTCTGCACATTCTGAGCCGCTGCTGATACAGCAGAATAGAAGTAGGGTGAAGCCTTGAGAGGAACTTTGCTTTAACAGTAGCAAGCAACAAGGTCGTTTCTGTAGTGTAGTGGTCATCACGTTCGCCTAACACGCGAAAGGTTCCCGGTTCGAGACCGGGCAGAAACACTGAGCGTTGGCTGCTTTTATGTGCACACTCTAAAACCTTATTATCTGAATGCAAGTTTAAGAAGAGGTGGTCTTTGAACACAGTGAGCCGTGGGAAACTTTCTTTACCTTTGCAAGACGAAACAAAGTTATCTGCATCCGTCATCTGGGGGTCGTTCTTGTGCCTATTTTTATTTTGTTTAAGCTATGTTGTATTGTTGGGGCCTTTACACCTGTGACATTGCTGTGAAGGTTGTAAGTGGAAACATTGGCAGGTGCAGATAGAAGAGTTAGACCTAAGCCCCCCTCATGAGCCGTCAGGATGGCCGAGAGGTCTAAGGCGCCAGACTCAAGAGAGCTTGATCTTCAGTGTAGCTGAGCCTTCTGGTCTCCTCATGGAGGCGTGGGTTCAAATCCCACTTCTGACAGGTCCCTTTTACACCCGTAAATCTTCCTGTTTTTTGCAGTGCGTTCCCGGCAAACACCACAATCTTTGCAGGAACCTGTAGCATGTGAAGAGAAATCCACCAACAATCAGGCTGGGCCCTCAATCACAATTCCATGGATTTCTGGAAATGACACCTCAGGCACACCTTCCATTAAATTTGCACTCCATCACAGTAACTGCCTTGCTGGGTTTCTAACTAAGCAGTTGATCCCATCATTTGTTGTGAGGCTCTCCTGCCACCTTTTGGGCAGAGAAGGCACTGTCCCTGCAAAAACACAGGCAGACATGTTCAACAGGGCTTCCTGGTTTTGTGGGAGGAGCAGAATGCCATTGGTCCCCCCTTGCAAATTCTAATTTACATAAGGAAGACAGAGAGGTAGCTGGGAGTAGGCACTGCACACGGGCATTGCACTCTCTCTTATGATTTGCAGCCAATTCTAGATTGAGGCAGGAGGAAAGGAGGTGACTCGCCCAACAATGGCTATACTGAGAAGTCAGCCACTCTGGGTTTCCCAGGTGAGTGTTTCAGGCCTGTGAGCCACTCATATAAATCTCGCCTGATCGAGCCTGAGCGAGCGCGTTTGAATCCAAATATCAAACCCCTCTTTCTCAGGCGCAGGAAATGGTGGGCCCTTCATTGCTTCTGGTGTGGAAGTCTATGGGGCAAGGGTCCAGGACTTGCAGAGGAGAACAATTGCCAGAAAGTGCTTGCTGTTCTCATCTGTGCCTTTTTTCTGCTCACTGGCTGATAGGAGATTGGCTGCCCCCTTTCTTGCTAGAGTGAAAAAACAACAACTTGAGAGAAAACATGACGTTGTGAGGCTCACTTAGAGGGAGACTAGCCAAATAGCCCTGCTTTTTTTCTGAAAGACGCTTCAGAAATTGTTCAAAATGTCTCCTGGCCACTCAGGCTCGTTGGTCTAGGGGTATGATTCTCGCTTCGGGTGCGAGAGGTCCCGGGTTCAAATCCCGGACGAGCCCATGCTGTGGACATTTTCAGGATGCTTGTAATATAGGAGCATTTCTTCTTTTCAATGCTATAAGACGCTGTGTATGTCGAGAAAGTTCCTTACCCTGCACGCTATTTTCCACTTGTGGCGGGATAAAGGAGTGCAGGACTTCTTTGCAACTGCTTTTCTGGGCCAGACCAGCATGGTAGGAACATTACATGCATAGTGTTTTTCTAGTGTAATTTCAGGATATGGTTTCAAAATCGCCTCTTGGAATAAAAGTGGTCCTCATTCCTGTCTTCCAAAGAAATAGAGACCGGGTAAGGAGAGCCCAACTTTGAGCTTCAAGGACATTGGCCCTTAGTCTGTGCATTCCAGCCCAATACATGCCAACAAGATTCCTGAGTTAGTGTCTGTTTCTGTAGTGTAGTGGTTTTCACGTTCGCCTTACACGCGAAAGGTCCTTGGTTCGAGACCGGGCAAAAACAGCGGTTTGCTTTTTTTAACAGTGTTTGCCTTTACTGGCTGACTTTATAGGAAAGCTGAGATAATAGAGGCTGTCTATCCCTCACCAACCTGACGTAGTGTGCTCCAGGGATCTCAGTGACAGCTCGAAAAGAGAAGTGACGATAGCTTGCGCCATTCGCTTGCTCGCCCTTTGCTCTGAAGGGTGGGCCTACTTCATGAAAGCAAGGAATGAGAGCAGAAATGCTTTTCTTGTCCTCACCGCAAGCAGACACTTAGAGAAAACAAACTGTCTGAAGGACAGAGGCTTTTTAATTTCTTGTTTGATGACGGCCATGGAAAACACAGCAATCATATTGCAGAAGAGAGCAACATGTGCAGTTGCTTGCTTTGGGTGAAGCATTCACCGACTAGCTGCCACTAACCCCTGGAGCCATGTCAGAGGTGACTCTTGCGTGGCTCGTTGGTCTAGGAGTATGATTCTCGCTTAGGGTGCGAGAGGTCCCGGGTTCAAATCCCGGACGAGCCCTTTTTAGAGCTAAACATACAAATCGTACTAAAAATGCACTATGCCCGACTATTTCTAGTAATACTCGGTGCATTGTTGCGCAACATATTCCTAACCTCAGAAGAAAAATGGATCACCGTGCTTTTTCTGCCTACCTGCTTAGTCTCAGTGTGTCCCAGGTGATGCTTTCCCAAGCTGTACTCGCAGACATTTAGGCATCAGATATTTGCCTGTCGATGCCTGCACAAGTAAATTTTGAATACGTCTAATTGCAAGCATGTTGGATGATATCTCTGAGGTTTTCACACTTGTTCTGCACATTCTGAGCCGCTGCTGATACAGCAGAATAGAAGTAGGGTGAAGCCTTGAGAGGAACTTTGCTTTAACAGTAGCAAGCAGCAAGGTCGTTTCTGTAGTGTAGTGGTCATCACGTTCGCCTAACACGCGAAAGGTCCCCGGTTCGAGACCGGGCAGAAACACTGAGCGTTGGCTGCTTTTATGTGCACACTCTAAAACCTTATTATCTGAATGCAAGTTTAAGAAGAGGTGGTCTTTGAACACAGTGAGCCGTGGGAAACTTTCTTTACCTTTGCAAGACGAAACAAAGTTATCTGCATCCGTCATCTGGGGGTCGTTCTTGTGCCTATTTTTATTTTGTTTAAGCTATGTTGTATTGTTGGGGCCTTTACACCTGTGACATTGCTGTGAAGGTTGTAAGTGGAAACATTGGCAGGTGCAGATAGAAGAGTTAGACCTAAGCCCCCCTCATGAGCTGTCAGGATGGGCGAGTGGTCTAAGGCGCCAGACTCAAGAGAGCTTGATCTTCAGTGTAGCTGAGCCTTCTGGTCTCCTCATGGAGGCGTGGGTTCAAATCCCACTTCTGACAGGTCCCTTTTACACCCGTAAATCTTCCTGTTTTTTGCAGTGCGTTCCCGGCAAACACCACAATCTTTGCAGGAACCTGTAGCATGTGAAGAGAAATCCACCAACAATCAGGCTGGGCCCTCAATCACAATTCCATGGATTTCTGGAAATGACACCTCAGGCACACCTTCCATTAAATTTGCACTCCATCACAGTAACTGCCTTGCTGGGTTTCTAACTAAGCAGTTGATCCCATCATTTGTTGTGAGGCTCTCCTGCCACCTTTTGGGCAGAGAAGGCACTGTCCCTGCAAAAACACAGGCAGACATGTTCAACAGGGCTTCCTGGTTATGTGGGAGGAGCAGAATGCCATTGGTCCCCCCTTGCAAATTCTAATTTACATAAGGAAGACAGAGAGGTAGCTGGGAGTAGGCACTGCACACGGGCATTGCACTCTCTCTTATGATTTGCAGCCAATTCTAGATTGAGGCAGGAGGAAAGGAGGTGACTCGCCCAACAATGGCTATACTGAGAAGTCAGCCACTCTGGGTCTCCCAGGTGAGTGTTTCAGGCCTGTGAGCCACTCATATAAATCTCGCCTGATCGAGCCTAATCGAGCGCTGAGCGAGCGCGTTTGAATCCAAATATCAAACCCCTCTTTCTCAGGCGCAGGAAATGGTGGGCCCTTCATTGCTTCTGGTGTGGAAGTCTATGGGGCAAGGGTCCAGGACTTGCAGAGGAGAACAATTGCCAGAAAGTGCTTGCTGTTCTCATCTGTGCCTTTTTTCTGCTCACTGGCTGATAGGAGATTGACTGCCCCCTTTCTTGCTAGAGTGAAAAAACAACAACTTGAGAGAAAACATGACGTTGTGATGCTCACTTAGAGGGAGACTAGCCAAATAGCCCTGCTTTTTTTCTGAAAGACGCTTCAGAAATTGTTCAAAATGTCTCCTGGCCACTCAGGCTCGTTGGTCTAGGGGTATGATTCTCGCTTCGGGTGCGAGAGGTCCCGGGTTCAAATCCCGGACGAGCCCATGCTGTGGACATTTTCAGGATGCTTGTAATATAGGAGCATTTCTTCTTTTCAATGCTATAAGACGCTGTGTATGTCGAGAAAGTTCCTTACCCTGCACGCTATTTTCCACTTGTGGCGGGATAAAGGAGTGCAGGACTTCTTTGCAACTGCTTTTCTGGGCCAGACCAGCATGGTAGGAACATTACATGCATAGTGTTTTTCTAGTGTAATTTCAGGATATGGTTTCAAAATCGCCTCTTGGAATAAAAGTGGTCCTCATTCCTGTCTTCCAAAGAAATAGAGACCGGGTAAGGAGAGCCCAACTTTGAGCTTCAAGGACATTGGCCCTTAGTCTGTGCATTCCAGCCCAATACATGCCAACAAGATTCCTGAGGTAGTGTCTGTTTCTGTAGTGTAGTGGTTTTCACGTTCGCCTTACACGCGAAAGGTCCTTGGTTCGAGACCGGGCAGAAACAGCGGTTTGCTGTTTTTAACAGTGTTTGCCTTTACTGGCTGACTTTATAGGAAAGCTGAGATAATAGAGGCTGTCTATCCCTCACCAACCTGACGTAGTGTGCTCCAGGGATCTCAGTGACAGCTCGAAAAGAGAAGTGACGATAGCTTGCGCCATTCGCTTGCTCGCCCTTTGCTCTGAAGGGTGGGCCTACTTTCATGAAAGCAAGGAATGAGAGCAGAAATGCTTTTCTTGTCCTCACCGCAAGCAGACACTTAGAGAAAACAAACTGTCTGAAGGACAGAGGCTTTTTAATTTCTTGTTTGATGACGGCCATGGAAAAGACAGCAATCATATTGCAGAAGAGATCAACATGTGCAGTTGCTTGCTTTGGGTGAAGCATTCACCGACTAGCTGCCACTAACCCCTGGAGCCATGTCAGAGGTGACTCTTGCGTGGCTCGTTGGTCTAGGGGTATGATTCTCGCTTAGGGTGCGAGAGGTCCCGGGTTCAAATCCCGGACGAGCCCTTTTTAGAGCTAAACATACAAATCGTACTAAAAATGCACTATGCCTGACTATTTCTAGTAATACTCGGTGCATTGTTGCGCAACATATTCCTAACCTCAGAAGAAAAATGGATCATCGTGCTTTTTCTGCCTACCTGCTTAGTCTCAGTGTGTCCCAGGTGATGCTTTCCCAAGCTGTACTCGCAGACATTTAGGCATCAGATATTTGTCTGTCGATGCCTGCACAAGTAAATTTTGAATACGTCTAATTGCAAGCATGTTGGATGATATCTCTGAGGTTTTCACACTTGTTCTGCACATTCTGAGCCGCTGCTGATACAGCAGAATAGAAGTAGGGTGAAGCCTTGAGAGGAACTTTGCTTTAACAGTAGCAAGCAGCAAGGTCGTTTCTGTAGTGTAGTGGTCATCACGTTCGCCTAACACGCGAAAGGTCCCCGGTTCGAGACCGGGCAGAAACACTGAGCGTTGGCTGCTTTTATGTGCACACTCTAAAACCTTATTATCTGAATGCAAGTTTAAGAAGAGGTGGTCTTTGAACACAGTGAGCCGTGGGAAACTTTCTTTACCTTTGCAAGACGAAACAAAGTTATCTGCATCCGTCATCTGGGGGTCGTTCTTGTGCCTATTTTTATTTTGTTTAAGCTATGTTGTATTGTTGGGGCCTTTACACCTGTGACATTGCTGTGAAGGTTGTAAGTGGAAACATTGGCAGGTGCAGATAGAAGAGTTAGACCTAAGCCCCCCTCATGAGCCGTCAGGATGGCCGAGTGGTCTAAGGCGGCAGACTCAAGAGAGCTTGATCTTCAGTGTAGCTGAGCCTTCTGGTCTCCTCATGGAGGCGTGGGTTCAAATCCCACTTCTGACAGGTCCCTTTTACACCCGTAAATCTTCCTGTTTTTTGCAGTGCGTTCCCGGCAAACACCACAATCTTTGCAGGAACCTGTAGCATGTGAAGAGAAATCCACCAACAATCAGGCTGGGCCCTCAATCACAATTCCATGGATTTCTGGAAATGACACCTCAGGCACACCTTCCATTAAATTTGCACTCCATCACAGTAACTGCCTTGCTGGGTTTCTAACTAAGCAGTTGATCCCATCATTTGTTGTGAGGCTCTCCTGCCACCTTTTGGGCAGAGAAGGCACTGTCCCTGCAAAAACACAGGCAGACATGTTCAACAGGGCTTCCTGGTTATGTGGGAGGAGCAGAATGCCATTGGTTCCCCCCTTGCAAATTCTAATTTACATAAGGAAGACAGAGAGGTAGCTGGGAGTAGGCACTGCACACGGGCATTGCACTCTCTCTTATGATTTGCAGCCAATTCTAGATTGAGGCAGGAGGAAAGGAGGTGACTCGCCCAACAATGGCTATACTGAGAAGTCAGCCACTCTGTGTCTCCCAGGTTAGTGTTTCAGGCCTGTGAGCCACTCATATAAATCTCGCCTGATCGAGCCTGATCGAGCGCTGAGCGAGCGCGTTTGAATCCAAATATCAAACCCCTCTTTCTCAGGCGCAGGAAATGGTGGGCCCTTCATTGCTTCTGGTGTGGAAGTCTATGGGGCAAGGGTCCAGGACTTGCAGAGGAGAACAATTGCCAGAAAGTGCTTGCTGTTCTCATCTGTGCCTTTTTTCTGCTCACTGGCTGATAGGAGATTGGCTGCCCCCTTTCTTGCTAGAGTGAAAAAACAACAACTTGAGAGAAAACATGACGTTGTGAGGCTCACTTAGAGGGAGACTAGCCAAATAGCCCTGCTTTTTTTCTGAAAGACGCTTCAGAAATTGTTCAAAATGTCTCCTGGCCACTCAGGCTCGTTGGTCTAGGTGTATGATTCTCGCTTCGTGTGCGAGTGGTCCCGGGTTCAAATCCCGGACGAGCCCATGCTGTGGACATTTTCAGGATGCTTGTAATATAGGAGCATTTCTTCTTTTCAATGCTATAAGACGCTGTGTATGTCGAGAAAGTTCCTTACCCTGCACGCTATTTTCCACTTGTGGCGGGATAAAGGAGTGCAGGACTTCTTTGCAACTGCTTTTCTGGGCCAGACAAGCATGGTAGGAACATTACATGCATAGTGTTTTTCTAGTGTAATTTCAGGATATGGTTTCAAAATCGCCTCTTGGAATAAAAGTGGTCCTCATTCCTGTCTTCCAAAGAAATAGAGACCGGGTAAGGAGAGCCCAACTTTGAGCTTCAAGGACATTGGCCCTTAGTCTGTGCATTCCAGCCCAATACATGCCAACAAGATTCCTGAGTTAGTGTCTGGTTCTGTAGTGTAGTGGTTATCACGTTCGCCTTACACGCGAAAGGTCCCTGGTTCGAGACCGGGCAGAAACAGCGGTTTGCTGTTTTTAACAGTGTTTGCCTTTACTTGCTGACTTTATAGGAAAGCTGAGATAATAGAGGCTGTCTATCCCTCACCAACCTGACGTAGTGTGCTCCAGGGATCTCAGTGACAGCTCGAAAAGAGAAGTGACGATAGCTTGCGCCATTCGCTTGCTCGCCCTTTGCTCTGAAGGGTGGGCCTACTTCATGAAAGCAAGGAATGAGAGCAGAAATGCTTTTCTTGTCCTCACCGCAAGCAGACACTTAGAAAAAACAAACTGTCTGAAGGACAGAGGCTTTTTAATTTCTTGTTTGATGACGGCCATGGAAAAGACAGCAATCATATTGCAGAAGAGAGCAACATGTGCAGTTGCTTGCTTTGGGTGAAGCATTCACCGACTAGCTGCCACTAACCCCTGGAGCCATGTCAGAGGTGACTCTTGCGTGGCTCGTTGGTCTAGGGGTATGATTCTCGCTTAGGGTGCGAGAGGTCCCGGGTTCAAATCCCGGACGAGCCCTTTTTAGAGCTAAACATACAAATCGTACTAAAAATGCACTATGCCTGACTATTTCTAGTAATACTCGGTGCATTGTTGCGCAACATATTCCTAACCTCAGAAGAAAAATGGATCACCGTGCTTTTTCTGCCTACCTGCTTAGTCTCAGTGTGTCCCAGGTGATGCTTTCCCAAGCTGTACTCGCAGACATTTAGGCATCAGATATTTGTCTGTCGATGCCTGCACAAGTAAATTTTGAATACGTCTAATTGCAAGCATGTTGGATGATATCTCTGAGGTTTTCACACTTGTTCTGCACATTCTGAGCCGCTGCTGATACAGCAGAATAGAAGTAGGGTGAAGCCTTGAGAGGAACTTTGCTTTAACAGTAGCAAGCAGCAAGGTCGTTTCTGTAGTGTAGTGGTCATCACGTTCGCCTAACACGCGAAAGGTCCTCGGTTCGAGACCGGGCAGAAACACTGAGCGTTGGCTGCTTTTATGTGCACACTCTAAAACCTTATTATCTGAATGCAAGTTTAAGAAGAGGTGGTCTTTGAACACAGTGAGCCGTGGGAAACTTTCTTTACCTTTGCAAGACGAAACAAAGTTATCTGCATCCGTCATCTGGGGGTCGTTCTTGTGCCTATTTTTATTTTGTTTAAGCTATGTTGTATTGTTGGGGCCTTTACACCTGTGACATTGCTGTGAAGGTTGTAAGTGGAAACATTGGCAGGTGCAGATAGAAGAGTTAGACCTAAGCCCCCCTCATGAGACGTCAGGATGGCCGAGTGGTCTAAGGCGCCAGACTCAAGAGAGCTTGATCTTCAGTGTAGCTGAGCCTTCTGGTCTCCTCATGGAGGCGTGGGTTCAAATCCCACTTCTGACAGGTCCCTTTTACACCCGTAAATCTTCCTGTTTTTTGCAGTGCGTTCCCGGCAAACACCACAATCTTTGCAGGAACCTGTAGCATGTGAAGAGAAATCCACCAACAATCAGGCTGGGCCCTCAATCACAATTCCATGGATTTCTGGAAATGACACCTCAGGCACACCTTCCATTAAATTTGCACTCCATCACAGTAACTGCCTTGCTGGGTTTCGAACTAAGCAGTTGATCCCATCATTTGTTGTGAGGCTCTCCTGCCACCTTTTGGGCAGAGAAGGCACTGTCCCTGCAAAAACACAGGCAGACGTTCAACAGGGCTTCCTGGTTTTGTGGGAGGAGCAGAATGCCATTGGTCCCCCCTTGCAAATTCTAATTTACATAAGGAAGACAGAGAGGTAGCTGGGAGTAGGCACTGCACACGGGCATTGCACTCTCTCTTATGATTTGCAGCCAATTCTAGATTGAGGCAGGAGGAAAGGAGGTGACTCGCCCAACAATGGCTATACTGAGAAGTCAGCCACTCTGGGTCTCCCAGGTGAGTGTTTCAGGCCTGTGAGCCACTCATATAAATCTCGCCTGATCGAGCCTGATCGAGCGCTGAGCGAGCACGTTTGAATCCAAATATCAAACCCCTCTTTCTCAGGCGCAGGAAATGGTGGGCCCTTCATTGCTTCTGGTGTGGAAGTCTATGGGGCAAGGGTCCAGGACTTGCAGAGGAGAACAATTGCCAGAAAGTGCTTGCTGTTCTCATCTGTGCCTTTTTTCTGCTCACTGGCTGATAGGAGATTGGCTGCCCCCTTTCTTGCTAGAGTGAAAAAACAACAACTTGAGAGAAAACATGACGTTGTGAGGCTCACTTAGAGGGAGACTAGCCAAATAGCCCTGCTTTTTTTCTGAAAGACGCTTCAGAAATTGTTCAAAATGTCTCCTGGCCACTCAGGCTCGTTGGTCTAGGTGTATGATTCTCGCTTCGTGTGCGAGTGGTCCCGGGTTCAAATCCCGGACGAGCCCATGCTGTGGACATTTTCAGGATGCTTGTAATATAGGAGCATTTCTTCTTTTCAATGCTATAAGACGCTGTGTATGTCGAGAAAGTTCCTTACCCTGCACGCTATTTTCCACTTGTGGCGGGATAAAGGAGTGCAGGACTTCTTTGCAACTGCTTTTCTGGGCCAGACAAGCATGGTAGGAACATTACATGCATAGTGTTTTTCTAGTGTAATTTCAGGATATGGTTTCAAAATCGCCTCTTGGAATAAAAGTGGTCCTCATTCCTGTCTTCCAAAGAAATAGAGACCGGGTAAGGAGAGCCCAACTTTGAGCTTCAAGGACATTGGCCCTTAGTCTGTGCATTCCAGCCCAATACATGCCAACAAGATTCCTGAGTTAGTGTCTGGTTCTGTAGTGTAGTGGTTATCACGTTCGCCTTACACGCGAAAGGTCCCTGGTTCGAGACCGGGCAGAAACAGCGGTTTGCTGTTTTTAACAGTGTTTGCCTTTACTTGCTGACTTTATAGGAAAGCTGAGATAATAGAGGCTGTCTATCCCTCACCAACCTGACGTAGTGTGCTCCAGGGATCTCAGTGACAGCTCGAAAAGAGAAGTGACGATAGCTTGCGCCATTCGCTTGCTCGCCCTTTGCTCTGAAGGGTGGGCCTACTTCATGAAAGCAAGGAATGAGAGCAGAAATGCTTTTCTTGTCCTCACCGCAAGCAGACACTTAGAAAAAACAAACTGTCTGAAGGACAGAGGCTTTTTAATTTCTTGTTTGATGACGGCCATGGAAAAGACAGCAATCATATTGCAGAAGAGAGCAACATGTGCAGTTGCTTGCTTTGGGTGAAGCATTCACCGACTAGCTGCCACTAACCCCTGGAGCCATGTCAGAGGTGACTCTTGCGTGGCTCGTTGGTCTAGGGGTATGATTCTCGCTTAGGGTGCGAGAGGTCCCGGGTTCAAATCCCGGACGAGCCCTTTTTAGAGCTAAACATACAAATCGTACTAAAAATGCACTATGCCTGACTATTTCTAGTAATACTCGGTGCATTGTTGCGCAACATATTCCTAACCTCAGAAGAAAAATGGATCACCGTGCTTTTTCTGCCTACCTGCTTAGTCTCAGTGTGTCCCAGGTGATGCTTTCCCAAGCTGTACTCGCAGACATTTAGGCATCAGATATTTGTCTGTCGATGCCTGCACAAGTAAATTTTGAATACGTCTAATTGCAAGCATGTTGGATGATATCTCTGAGGTTTTCACACTTGTTCTGCACATTCTGAGCCGCTGCTGATACAGCAGAATAGAAGTAGGGTGAAGCCTTGAGAGGAACTTTGCTTTAACAGTAGCAAGCAGCAAGGTCGTTTCTGTAGTGTAGTGGTCATCACGTTCGCCTAACACGCGAAAGGTCCTCGGTTCGAGACCGGGCAGAAACACTGAGCGTTGGCTGCTTTTATGTGCACACTCTAAAACCTTATTATCTGAATGCAAGTTTAAGAAGAGGTGGTCTTTGAACACAGTGAGCCGTGGGAAACTTTCTTTACCTTTGCAAGACGAAACAAAGTTATCTGCATCCGTCATCTGGGGGTCGTTCTTGTGCCTATTTTTATTTTGTTTAAGCTATGTTGTATTGTTGGGGCCTTTACACCTGTGACATTGCTGTGAAGGTTGTAAGTGGAAACATTGGCAGGTGCAGATAGAAGAGTTAGACCTAAGCCCCCCTCATGAGACGTCAGGATGGCCGAGTGGTCTAAGGCGCCAGACTCAAGAGAGCTTGATCTTCAGTGTAGCTGAGCCTTCTGGTCTCCTCATGGAGGCGTGGGTTCAAATCCCACTTCTGACAGGTCCCTTTTACACCCGTAAATCTTCCTGTTTTTTGCAGTGCGTTCCCGGCAAACACCACAATCTTTGCAGGAACCTGTAGCATGTGAAGAGAAATCCACCAACAATCAGGCTGGGCCCTCAATCACAATTCCATGGATTTCTGGAAATGACACCTCAGGCACACCTTCCATTAAATTTGCACTCCATCACAGTAACTGCCTTGCTGGGTTTCGAACTAAGCAGTTGATCCCATCATTTGTTGTGAGGCTCTCCTGCCACCTTTTGGGCAGAGAAGGCACTGTCCCTGCAAAAACACAGGCAGACGTTCAACAGGGCTTCCTGGTTTTGTGGGAGGAGCAGAATGCCATTGGTCCCCCCTTGCAAATTCTAATTTACATAAGGAAGACAGAGAGGTAGCTGGGAGTAGGCACTGCACACGGGCATTGCACTCTCTCTTATGATTTGCAGCCAATTCTAGATTGAGGCAGGAGGAAAGGAGGTGACTCGCCCAACAATGGCTATACTGAGAAGTCAGCCACTCTGGGTCTCCCAGGTGAGTGTTTCAGGCCTGTGAGCCACTCATATAAATCTCGCCTGATCGAGCCTGATCGAGCGCTGAGCGAGCACGTTTGAATCCAAATATCAAACCCCTCTTTCTCAGGCGCAGGAAATGGTGGGCCCTTCATTGCTTCTGGTGTGGAAGTCTATGGGGCAAGGGTCCAGGACTTGCAGAGGAGAACAATTGCCAGAAAGTGCTTGCTGTTCTCATCTGTGCCTTTTTTCTGCTCACTGGCTGATAGGAGATTGGCTGCCCCCTTTCTTGCTAGAGTGAAAAAACAACAACTTGAGAGAAAACATGACGTTGTGAGGCTCACTTAGAGGGAGACTAGCCAAATAGCCCTGCTTTTTTTCTGAAAGACGCTTCAGAAATTGTTCAAAATGTCTCCTGGCCACTCAGGCTCGTTGGTCTAGGGGTATGATTCTCGCTTCGGGTGCGAGAGGTCCCGGGTTCAAATCCCGGACGAGCCCATGCTGTGGACATTTTCAGGATGCTTGTAATATAGGAGCATTTCTTCTTTTCAATGCTATAAGACGCTGTGTATGTCGAGAAAGTTCCTTACCCTGCACGCTATTTTCCACTTGTGGCGGGATAAAGGAGTGCAGGACTTCTTTGCAACTGCTTTTCTGGGCCAGACCAGCATGGTAGGAACATTACATGCATAGTGTTTTTCTAGTGTAATTTCAGGATATGGTTTCAAAATCGCCTCTTGGAATAAAAGTGGTCCTCATTCCTGTCTTCCAAAGAAATAGAGACCGGGTAAGGAGAGCCCAACTTTGAGCTTCAAGGACATTGGCCCTTAGTCTGTGCATTCCAGCCCAATACATGCCAACAAGATTCCTGAGTTAGTGTCTGTTTCTGTAGTGTAGTGGTTTTCACGTTCGCCTTACACGCGAAAGGTCCTTGGTTCGAGACCGGGCAGAAACAGCGGTTTGCTGTTTTTAACAGTGTTTGCCTTTACTGGCTGACTTTATAGGAAAGCTGAGATAATAGAGGCTGTCTATCCCTCACCAACCTGACGTAGTGTGCTCCAGGGATCTCAGTGACAGCTCGAAAAGAGAAGTGACGATAGCTTGCGCCATTCGCTTGCTCGCCCTTTGCTCTGAAGGGTGGGCCTACTTTCATGAAAGCAAGGAATGAGAGCAGAAATGCTTTTCTTGTCCTCACCGCAAGCAGACACTTAGAGAAAACAAACTGTCTGAAGGACAGAGGCTTTTTAATTTCTTGTTTGATGACGGCCATGGAAAAGACAGCAATCATATTGCAGAAGAGAGCAACATGTGCAGTTGCTTGCTTTGGGTGAAGCATTCACCGACTAGCTGCCACTAACCCCTGGAGCCATGTCAGAGGTGACTCTTGCGTGGCTCGTTGGTCTAGGGGTATGATTCTCGCTTAGGGTGCGAGAGGTCCCGGGTTCAAATCCCGGACGAGCCCTTTTTAGAGCTAAACATACAAATCGTACTAAAAATGCACTATGCCTGACTATTTCTAGTAATACTCGGTGCATTGTTGCGCAACATATTCCTAACCTCAGAAGAAAAATGGATCATCGTGCTTTTTCTGCCTACCTGCTTAGTCTCAGTGTGTGCCAGGTGATGCTTTCCCAAGCTGTACTCGCAGACATTTAGGCATCAGATATTTGTCTGTCGATGCCTGCACAAGTAAATTTTGAATACGTCTAATTGCAAGCATGTTGGATGATATCTCTGAGGTTTTCACACTTGTTCTGCACATTCTGAGCCGCTGCTGATACAGCAGAATAGAAGTAGGGTGAAGCCTTGAGAGGAACTTTGCTTTAACAGTAGCAAGCAGCAAGGTCGTTTCTGTAGTGTAGTGGTCATCACGTTCGCCTAACACGCGAAAGGTCCCCGGTTCGAGACCGGGCAGAAACACTGAGCGTTGGCTGCTTTTATGTGCACACTCTAAAACCTTATTATCTGAATGCAAGTTTAAGAAGAGGTGGTCTTTGAACACAGTGAGCCGTGGGAAACTTTCTTTACCTTTGCAAGACGAAACAAAGTTATCTGCATCCGTCATCTGGGGGTCGTTCTTGTGCCTATTTTTATTTTGTTTAAGCTATGTTGTATTGTTGGGGCCTTTACACCTGTGACATTGCTGTGAAGGTTGTAAGTGGAAACATTGGCAGGTGCAGATAGAAGAGTTAGACCTAAGCCCCCCTCATGAGCCGTCAGGATGGCCGAGTGGTCTAAGACGGCAGACTCAAGAGAGCTTGATCTTCAGTGTAGCTGAGCCTTCTGGTCTCCTCATGGAGGCGTGGGTTCAAATCCCACTTCTGACAGGTCCCTTTTACACCCGTAAATCTTCCTGTTTTTTGCAGTGCGTTCCCGGCAAACACCACAATCTTTGCAGGAACCTGTAGCATGTGAAGAGAAATCCACCAACAATCAGGCTGGGCCCTCAATCACAATTCCATGGATTTCTGGAAATGACACCTCAGGCACACCTTCCATTAAATTTGCACTCCATCACAGTAACTGCCTTGCTGGGTTTCTAACTAAGCAGTTGATCCCATCATTTGTTGTGAGGCTCTCCTGCCACCTTTTGGGCAGAGAAGGCACTGTCCCTGCAAAAACACAGGCAGACATGTTCAACAGGGCTTCCTGGTTATGTGGGAGGAGCAGAATGCCATTGGTTCCCCCCTTGCAAATTCTAATTTACATAAGGAAGACAGAGAGGTAGCTGGGAGTAGGCACTGCACACGGGCATTGCACTCTCTCTTATGATTTGCAGCCAATTCTAGATTGAGGCAGGAGGAAAGGAGGTGACTCGCCCAACAATGGCTATACTGAGAAGTCAGCCACTCTGGGTCTCCCAGGTTAGTGTTTCAGGCCTGTGAGCCACTCATATAAATCTCGCCTGATCGAGCCTGATCGAGCGCTGAGCGAGCGCGTTTGAATCCAAATATCAAACCCCTCTTTCTCAGGCGCAGGAAATGGTGGGCCCTTCATTGCTTCTGGTGTGGAAGTCTATGGGGCAAGGGTCCAGGACTTGCAGAGGAGAACAATTGCCAGAAAGTGCTTGCTGTTCTCATCTGTGCCTTTTTTCTGCTCACTGGCTGATAGGAGATTGGCTGCCCCCTTTCTTGCTAGAGTGAAAAAACAACAACTTGAGAGAAAACATGACGTTGTGAGGCTCACTTAGAGGGAGACTAGCCAAATAGCCCTGCTTTTTTTCTGAAAGACGCTTCAGAAATTGTTCAAAATGTCTCCTGGCCACTCAGGCTCGTTGGTCTAGGGGTATGATTCTCGCTTCGGGTGCGAGAGGTCCCGGGTTCAAATTCCGGACGAGCCCATGCTGTGGACATTTTCAGGATGCTTGTAATATAGGAGCATTTCTTCTTTTCAATGCTATAAGACGCTGTGTATGTCGAGAAAGTTCCTTACCCTGCACGCTATTTTCCACTTGTGGCGGGATAAAGGAGTGCAGGACTTCTTTGCAACTGCTTTTCTGGGCCAGACAAGCATGGTAGGAACATTACATGCATAGTGTTTTTCTAGTGTAATTTCAGGATATGGTTTCAAAATCGCCTCTTGGAATAAAAGTGGTCCTCATTCCTGTCTTCCAAAGAAATAGAGACCGGGTAAGGAGAGCCCAACTTTGAGCTTCAAGGACATTGGCCCTTAGTCTGTGCATTCCAGCCCAATACATGCCAACAAGATTCCTGAGTTAGTGTCTGGTTCTGTAGTGTAGTGGTTATCACGTTCGCCTTACACGCGAAAGGTCCCTGGTTCGAGACCGGGCAGAAACAGCGGTTTGCTGTTTTTAACAGTGTTTGCCTTTACTTGCTGACTTTATAGGAAAGCTGAGATAATAGAGGCTGTCTATCCCTCACCAACCTGACGTAGTGTGCTCCAGGGATCTCAGTGACAGCTCGAAAAGAGAAGTGACGATAGCTTGCGCCATTCGCTTGCTCGCCCTTTGCTCTGAAGGGTGGGCCTACTTCATGAAAGCAAGGAATGAGAGCAGAAATGCTTTTCTTGTCCTCACCGCAAGCAGACACTTAGAAAAAACAAACTGTCTGAAGGACAGAGGCTTTTTAATTTCTTGTTTGATGACGGCCATGGAAAAGACAGCAATCATATTGCAGAAGAGAGCAACATGTGCAGTTGCTTGCTTTGGGTGAAGCATTCACCGACTAGCTGCCACTAACCCCTGGAGCCATGTCAGAGGTGACTCTTGCGTGGCTCGTTGGTCTAGGGGTATGATTCTCGCTTAGGGTGCGAGAGGTCCCGGGTTCAAATCCCGGACGAGCCCTTTTTAGAGCTAAACATACAAATCGTACTAAAAATGCACTATGCCTGACTATTTCTAGTAATACTCGGTGCATTGTTGCGCAACATATTCCTAACCTCAGAAGAAAAATGGATCACCGTGCTTTTTCTGCCTACCTGCTTAGTCTCAGTGTGTCCCAGGTGATGCTTTCCCAAGCTGTACTCGCAGACATTTAGGCATCAGATATTTGTCTGTCGATGCCTGCACAAGTAAATTTTGAATACGTCTAATTGCAAGCATGTTGGATGATATCTCTGAGGTTTTCACACTTGTTCTGCACATTCTGAGCCGCTGCTGATACAGCAGAATAGAAGTAGGGTGAAGCCTTGAGAGGAACTTTGCTTTAACAGTAGCAAGCAGCAAGGTCGTTTCTGTAGTGTAGTGGTCATCACGTTCGCCTAACACGCGAAAGGTCCTCGGTTCGAGACCGGGCAGAAACACTGAGCGTTGGCTGCTTTTATGTGCACACTCTAAAACCTTATTATCTGAATGCAAGTTTAAGAAGAGGTGGTCTTTGAACACAGTGAGCCGTGGGAAACTTTCTTTACCTTTGCAAGACGAAACAAAGTTATCTGCATCCGTCATCTGGGGGTCGTTCTTGTGCCTATTTTTATTTTGTTTAAGCTATGTTGTATTGTTGGGGCCTTTACACCTGTGACATTGCTGTGAAGGTTGTAAGTGGAAACATTGGCAGGTGCAGATAGAAGAGTTAGACCTAAGCCCCCCTCATGAGCTGTCAGGATGGGCGAGTGGTCTAAGGCGCCAGACTCAAGAGAGCTTGATCTTCAGTGTAGCTGAGCCTTCTGGTCTCCTCATGGAGGCGTGGGTTCAAATCCCACTTCTGACAGGTCCCTTTTACACCCGTAAATCTTCCTGTTTTTTGCAGTGCGTTCCCGGCAAACACCACAATCTTTGCAGGAACCTGTAGCATGTGAAGAGAAATCCACCAACAATCAGGCTGGGCCCTCAATCACAATTCCATGGATTTCTGGAAATGACACCTCAGGCACACCTTCCATTAAATTTGCACTCCATCACAGTAACTGCCTTGCTGGGTTTCTAACTAAGCAGTTGATCCCATCATTTGTTGTGAGGCTCTCCTGCCACCTTTTGGGCAGAGAAGGCACTGTCCCTGCAAAAACACAGGCAGACATGTTCAACAGGGCTTCCTGGTTATGTGGGAGGAGCAGAATGCCATTGGTCCCCCCTTGCAAATTCTAATTTACATAAGGAAGACAGAGAGGTAGCTGGGAGTAGGCACTGCACACGGGCATTGCACTCTCTCTTATGATTTGCAGCCAATTCTAGATTGAGGCAGGAGGAAAGGAGGTGACTCGCCCAACAATGGCTATACTGAGAAGTCAGCCACTCTGGGTCTCCCAGGTGAGTGTTTCAGGCCTGTGAGCCACTCATATAAATCTCGCCTGATCGAGCCTAATCGAGCGCTGAGCGAGCGCGTTTGAATCCAAATATCAAACCCCTCTTTCTCAGGCGCAGGAAATGGTGGGCCCTTCATTGCTTCTGGTGTGGAAGTCTATGGGGCAAGGGTCCAGGACTTGCAGAGGAGAACAATTGCCAGAAAGTGCTTGCTGTTCTCATCTGTGCCTTTTTTCTGCTCACTGGCTGATAGGAGATTGGCTGCCCCCTTTCTTGCTAGAGTGAAAAAACAACAACTTGAGAGAAAACATGACGTTGTGAGGCTCACTTAGAGGGAGACTAGCCAAATAGCCCTGCTTTTTTTCTGAAAGACGCTTCAGAAATTGTTCAAAATGTCTCCTGGCCACTCAGGCTCGTTGGTCTAGGTGTATGATTCTCGCTTCGTGTGCGAGTGGTCCCGGGTTCAAATCCCGGACGAGCCCATGCTGTGGACATTTTCAGGATGCTTGTAATATAGGAGCATTTCTTCTTTTCAATGCTATAAGACGCTGTGTATGTCGAGAAAGTTCCTTACCCTGCACGCTATTTTCCACTTGTGGCGGGATAAAGGAGTGCAGGACTTCTTTGCAACTGCTTTTCTGGGCCAGACAAGCATGGTAGGAACATTACATGCATAGTGTTTTTCTAGTGTAATTTCAGGATATGGTTTCAAAATCGCCTCTTGGAATAAAAGTGGTCCTCATTCCTGTCTTCCAAAGAAATAGAGACCGGGTAAGGAGAGCCCAACTTTGAGCTTCAAGGACATTGGCCCTTAGTCTGTGCATTCCAGCCCAATACATGCCAACAAGATTCCTGAGTTAGTGTCTGGTTCTGTAGTGTAGTGGTTATCACGTTCGCCTTACACGCGAAAGGTCCCTGGTTCGAGACCGGGCAGAAACAGCGGTTTGCTGTTTTTAACAGTGTTTGCCTTTACTTGCTGACTTTATAGGAAAGCTGAGATAATAGAGGCTGTCTATCCCTCACCAACCTGACGTAGTGTGCTCCAGGGATCTCAGTGACAGCTCGAAAAGAGAAGTGACGATAGCTTGCGCCATTCGCTTGCTCGCCCTTTGCTCTGAAGGGTGGGCCTACTTCATGAAAGCAAGGAATGAGAGCAGAAATGCTTTTCTTGTCCTCACCGCAAGCAGACACTTAGAAAAAACAAACTGTCTGAAGGACAGAGGCTTTTTAATTTCTTGTTTGATGACGGCCATGGAAAAGACAGCAATCATATTGCAGAAGAGAGCAACATGTGCAGTTGCTTGCTTTGGGTGAAGCATTCACCGACTAGCTGCCACTAACCCCTGGAGCCATGTCAGAGGTGACTCTTGCGTGGCTCGTTGGTCTAGGGGTATGATTCTCGCTTAGGGTGCGAGAGGTCCCGGGTTCAAATCCCGGACGAGCCCTTTTTAGAGCTAAACATACAAATCGTACTAAAAATGCACTATGCCTGACTATTTCTAGTAATACTCGGTGCATTGTTGCGCAACATATTCCTAACCTCAGAAGAAAAATGGATCACCGTGCTTTTTCTGCCTACCTGCTTAGTCTCAGTGTGTCCCAGGTGATGCTTTCCCAAGCTGTACTCGCAGACATTTAGGCATCAGATATTTGTCTGTCGATGCCTGCACAAGTAAATTTTGAATACGTCTAATTGCAAGCATGTTGGATGATATCTCTGAGGTTTTCACACTTGTTCTGCACATTCTGAGCCGCTGCTGATACAGCAGAATAGAAGTAGGGTGAAGCCTTGAGAGGAACTTTGCTTTAACAGTAGCAAGCAGCAAGGTCGTTTCTGTAGTGTAGTGGTCATCACGTTCGCCTAACACGCGAAAGGTCCTCGGTTCGAGACCGGGCAGAAACACTGAGCGTTGGCTGCTTTTATGTGCACACTCTAAAACCTTATTATCTGAATGCAAGTTTAAGAAGAGGTGGTCTTTGAACACAGTGAGCCGTGGGAAACTTTCTTTACCTTTGCAAGACGAAACAAAGTTATCTGCATCCGTCATCTGGGGGTCGTTCTTGTGCCTATTTTTATTTTGTTTAAGCTATGTTGTATTGTTGGGGCCTTTACACCTGTGACATTGCTGTGAAGGTTGTAAGTGGAAACATTGGCAGGTGCAGATAGAAGAGTTAGACCTAAGCCCCCCTCATGAGACGTCAGGATGGCCGAGTGGTCTAAGGCGCCAGACTCAAGAGAGCTTGATCTTCAGTGTAGCTGAGCCTTCTGGTCTCCTCATGGAGGCGTGGGTTCAAATCCCACTTCTGACAGGTCCCTTTTACACCCGTAAATCTTCCTGTTTTTTGCAGTGCGTTCCCGGCAAACACCACAATCTTTGCAGGAACCTGTAGCATGTGAAGAGAAATCCACCAACAATCAGGCTGGGCCCTCAATCACAATTCCATGGATTTCTGGAAATGACACCTCAGGCACACCTTCCATTAAATTTGCACTCCATCACAGTAACTGCCTTGCTGGGTTTCGAACTAAGCAGTTGATCCCATCATTTGTTGTGAGGCTCTCCTGCCACCTTTTGGGCAGAGAAGGCACTGTCCCTGCAAAAACACAGGCAGACGTTCAACAGGGCTTCCTGGTTTTGTGGGAGGAGCAGAATGCCATTGGTCCCCCCTTGCAAATTCTAATTTACATAAGGAAGACAGAGAGGTAGCTGGGAGTAGGCACTGCACACGGGCATTGCACTCTCTCTTATGATTTGCAGCCAATTCTAGATTGAGGCAGGAGGAAAGGAGGTGACTCGCCCAACAATGGCTATACTGAGAAGTCAGCCACTCTGGGTCTCCCAGGTGAGTGTTTCAGGCCTGTGAGCCACTCATATAAATCTCGCCTGATCGAGCCTGATCGAGCGCTGAGCGAGCACGTTTGAATCCAAATATCAAACCCCTCTTTCTCAGGCGCAGGAAATGGTGGGCCCTTCATTGCTTCTGGTGTGGAAGTCTATGGGGCAAGGGTCCAGGACTTGCAGAGGAGAACAATTGCCAGAAAGTGCTTGCTGTTCTCATCTGTGCCTTTTTTCTGCTCACTGGCTGATAGGAGATTGGCTGCCCCCTTTCTTGCTAGAGTGAAAAAACAACAACTTGAGAGAAAACATGACGTTGTGAGGCTCACTTAGAGGGAGACTAGCCAAATAGCCCTGCTTTTTTTCTGAAAGACGCTTCAGAAATTGTTCAAAATGTCTCCTGGCCACTCAGGCTCGTTGGTCTAGGGGTATGATTCTCGCTTCGGGTGCGAGAGGTCCCGGGTTCAAATCCCGGACGAGCCCATGCTGTGGACATTTTCAGGATGCTTGTAATATAGGAGCATTTCTTCTTTTCAATGCTATAAGACGCTGTGTATGTCGAGAAAGTTCCTTACCCTGCACGCTATTTTCCACTTGTGGCGGGATAAAGGAGTGCAGGACTTCTTTGCAACTGCTTTTCTGGGCCAGACCAGCATGGTAGGAACATTACATGCATAGTGTTTTTCTAGTGTAATTTCAGGATATGGTTTCAAAATCGCCTCTTGGAATAAAAGTGGTCCTCATTCCTGTCTTCCAAAGAAATAGAGACCGGGTAAGGAGAGCCCAACTTTGAGCTTCAAGGACATTGGCCCTTAGTCTGTGCATTCCAGCCCAATACATGCCAACAAGATTCCTGAGTTAGTGTCTGTTTCTGTAGT
The DNA here is from genome assembly GCF_964261635.1 of Lissotriton helveticus. Classification (NCBI taxonomy): domain Eukaryota; kingdom Metazoa; phylum Chordata; class Amphibia; order Caudata; family Salamandridae; genus Lissotriton; species Lissotriton helveticus. The sequence goes on from NC_136071.1 coordinate 589,541,598, forward strand.
GTAGTGGTTTTCACGTTCGCCTTACACGCGAAAGGTCCTTGGTTCGAGACCGGGCAGAAACAGCGGTTTGCTGTTTTTAACAGTGTTTGCCTTTACTGGCTGACTTTATAGGAAAGCTGAGATAATAGAGGCTGTCTATCCCTCACCAACCTGACGTAGTGTGCTCCAGGGATCTCAGTGACAGCTCGAAAAGAGAAGTGACGATAGCTTGCGCCATTCGCTTGCTCGCCCTTTGCTCTGAAGGGTGGGCCTACTTTCATGAAAGCAAGGAATGAGAGCAGAAATGCTTTTCTTGTCCTCACCGCAAGCAGACACTTAGAGAAAACAAACTGTCTGAAGGACAGAGGCTTTTTAATTTCTTGTTTGATGACGGCCATGGAAAAGACAGCAATCATATTGCAGAAGAGAGCAACATGTGCAGTTGCTTGCTTTGGGTGAAGCATTCACCGACTAGCTGCCACTAACCCCTGGAGCCATGTCAGAGGTGACTCTTGCGTGGCTCGTTGGTCTAGGGGTATGATTCTCGCTTAGGGTGCGAGAGGTCCCGGGTTCAAATCCCGGACGAGCCCTTTTTAGAGCTAAACATACAAATCGTACTAAAAATGCACTATGCCTGACTATTTCTAGTAATACTCGGTGCATTGTTGCGCAACATATTCCTAACCTCAGAAGAAAAATGGATCATCGTGCTTTTTCTGCCTACCTGCTTAGTCTCAGTGTGTGCCAGGTGATGCTTTCCCAAGCTGTACTCGCAGACATTTAGGCATCAGATATTTGTCTGTCGATGCCTGCACAAGTAAATTTTGAATACGTCTAATTGCAAGCATGTTGGATGATATCTCTGAGGTTTTCACACTTGTTCTGCACATTCTGAGCCGCTGCTGATACAGCAGAATAGAAGTAGGGTGAAGCCTTGAGAGGAACTTTGCTTTAACAGTAGCAAGCAGCAAGGTCGTTTCTGTAGTGTAGTGGTCATCACGTTCGCCTAACACGCGAAAGGTCCCCGGTTCGAGACCGGGCAGAAACACTGAGCGTTGGCTGCTTTTATGTGCACACTCTAAAACCTTATTATCTGAATGCAAGTTTAAGAAGAGGTGGTCTTTGAACACAGTGAGCCGTGGGAAACTTTCTTTACCTTTGCAAGACGAAACAAAGTTATCTGCATCCGTCATCTGGGGGTCGTTCTTGTGCCTATTTTTATTTTGTTTAAGCTATGTTGTATTGTTGGGGCCTTTACACCTGTGACATTGCTGTGAAGGTTGTAAGTGGAAACATTGGCAGGTGCAGATAGAAGAGTTAGACCTAAGCCCCCCTCATGAGCCGTCAGGATGGCCGAGTGGTCTAAGACGGCAGACTCAAGAGAGCTTGATCTTCAGTGTAGCTGAGCCTTCTGGTCTCCTCATGGAGGCGTGGGTTCAAATCCCACTTCTGACAGGTCCATTTTACACCCGTAAATCTTCCTGTTTTTTGCAGTGCGTTCCCGGCAAACACCACAATCTTTGCAGGAACCTGTAGCATGTGAAGAGAAATCCACCAACAATCAGGCTGGGCCCTCAATCACAATTCCATGGATTTCTGGAAATGACACCTCAGGCACACCTTCCATTAAATTTGCACTCCATCACAGTAACTGCCTTGCTGGGTTTCTAACTAAGCAGTTGATCCCATCATTTGTTGTGAGGCTCTCCTGCCACCTTTTGGGCAGAGAAGGCACTGTCCCTGCAAAAACACAGGCAGACATGTTCAACAGGGCTTCCTGGTTATGTGGGAGGAGCAGAATGCCATTGGTTCCCCCCTTGCAAATTCTAATTTACATAAGGAAGACAGAGAGGTAGCTGGGAGTAGGCACTGCACACGGGCATTGCACTCTCTCTTATGATTTGCAGCCAATTCTAGATTGAGGCAGGAGGAAAGGAGGTGACTCGCCCAACAATGGCTATACTGAGAAGTCAGCCACTCTGGGTCTCCCAGGTTAGTGTTTCAGGCCTGTGAGCCACTCATATAAATCTCGCCTGATCGAGCCTGATCGAGCGCTGAGCGAGCGCGTTTGAATCCAAATATCAAACCCCTCTTTCTCAGGCGCAGGAAATGGTGGGCCCTTCATTGCTTCTGGTGTGGAAGTCTATGGGGCAAGGGTCCAGGACTTGCAGAGGAGAACAATTGCCAGAAAGTGCTTGCTGTTCTCATCTGTGCCTTTTTTCTGCTCACTGGCTGATAGGAGATTGGCTGCCCCCTTTCTTGCTAGAGTGAAAAAACAACAACTTGAGAGAAAACATGACGTTGTGAGGCTCACTTAGAGGGAGACTAGCCAAATAGCCCTGCTTTTTTTCTGAAAGACGCTTCAGAAATTGTTCAAAATGTCTCCTGGCCACTCAGGCTCGTTGGTCTAGGGGTATGATTCTCGCTTCGGGTGCGAGAGGTCCCGGGTTCAAATCCCGGACGAGCCCATGCTGTGGACATTTTCAGGATGCTTGTAATATAGGAGCATTTCTTCTTTTCAATGCTATAAGACGCTGTGTATGTCGAGAAAGTTCCTTACCCTGCACGCTATTTTCCACTTGTGGCGGGATAAAGGAGTGCAGGACTTCTTTGCAACTGCTTTTCTGGGCCAGACAAGCATGGTAGGAACATTACATGCATAGTGTTTTTCTAGTGTAATTTCAGGATATGGTTTCAAAATCGCCTCTTGGAATAAAAGTGGTCCTCATTCCTGTCTTCCAAAGAAATAGAGACCGGGTAAGGAGAGCCCAACTTTGAGCTTCAAGGACATTGGCCCTTAGTCTGTGCATTCCAGCCCAATACATGCCAACAAGATTCCTGAGTTAGTGTCTGGTTCTGTAGTGTAGTGGTTATCACGTTCGCCTTACACGCGAAAGGTCCCTGGTTCGAGACCGGGCAGAAACAGCGGTTTGCTGTTTTTAACAGTGTTTGCCTTTACTTGCTGACTTTATAGGAAAGCTGAGATAATAGAGGCTGTCTATCCCTCACCAACCTGACGTAGTGTGCTCCAGGGATCTCAGTGACAGCTCGAAAAGAGAAGTGACGATAGCTTGCGCCATTCGCTTGCTCGCCCTTTGCTCTGAAGGGTGGGCCTACTTCATGAAAGCAAGGAATGAGAGCAGAAATGCTTTTCTTGTCCTCACCGCAAGCAGACACTTAGAAAAAACAAACTGTCTGAAGGACAGAGGCTTTTTAATTTCTTGTTTGATGACGGCCATGGAAAAGACAGCAATCATATTGCAGAAGAGAGCAACATGTGCAGTTGCTTGCTTTGGGTGAAGCATTCACCGACTAGCTGCCACTAACCCCTGGAGCCATGTCAGAGGTGACTCTTGCGTGGCTCGTTGGTCTAGGGGTATGATTCTCGCTTAGGGTGCGAGAGGTCCCGGGTTCAAATCCCGGACGAGCCCTTTTTAGAGCTAAACATACAAATCGTACTAAAAATGCACTATGCCTGACTATTTCTAGTAATACTCGGTGCATTGTTGCGCAACATATTCCTAACCTCAGAAGAAAAATGGATCACCGTGCTTTTTCTGCCTACCTGCTTAGTCTCAGTGTGTCCCAGGTGATGCTTTCCCAAGCTGTACTCGCAGACATTTAGGCATCAGATATTTGTCTGTCGATGCCTGCACAAGTAAATTTTGAATACGTCTAATTGCAAGCATGTTGGATGATATCTCTGAGGTTTTCACACTTGTTCTGCACATTCTGAGCCGCTGCTGATACAGCAGAATAGAAGTAGGGTGAAGCCTTGAGAGGAACTTTGCTTTAACAGTAGCAAGCAGCAAGGTCGTTTCTGTAGTGTAGTGGTCATCACGTTCGCCTAACACGCGAAAGGTCCTCGGTTCGAGACCGGGCAGAAACACTGAGCGTTGGCTGCTTTTATGTGCACACTCTAAAACCTTATTATCTGAATGCAAGTTTAAGAAGAGGTGGTCTTTGAACACAGTGAGCCGTGGGAAACTTTCTTTACCTTTGCAAGACGAAACAAAGTTATCTGCATCCGTCATCTGGGGGTCGTTCTTGTGCCTATTTTTATTTTGTTTAAGCTATGTTGTATTGTTGGGGCCTTTACACCTGTGACATTGCTGTGAAGGTTGTAAGTGGAAACATTGGCAGGTGCAGATAGAAGAGTTAGACCTAAGCCCCCCTCATGAGCTGTCAGGATGGGCGAGTGGTCTAAGGCGCCAGACTCAAGAGAGCTTGATCTTCAGTGTAGCTGAGCCTTCTGGTCTCCTCATGGAGGCGTGGGTTCAAATCCCACTTCTGACAGGTCCCTTTTACACCCGTAAATCTTCCTGTTTTTTGCAGTGCGTTCCCGGCAAACACCACAATCTTTGCAGGAACCTGTAGCATGTGAAGAGAAATCCACCAACAATCAGGCTGGGCCCTCAATCACAATTCCATGGATTTCTGGAAATGACACCTCAGGCACACCTTCCATTAAATTTGCACTCCATCACAGTAACTGCCTTGCTGGGTTTCTAACTAAGCAGTTGATCCCATCATTTGTTGTGAGGCTCTCCTGCCACCTTTTGGGCAGAGAAGGCACTGTCCCTGCAAAAACACAGGCAGACATGTTCAACAGGGCTTCCTGGTTATGTGGGAGGAGCAGAATGCCATTGGTCCCCCCTTGCAAATTCTAATTTACATAAGGAAGACAGAGAGGTAGCTGGGAGTAGGCACTGCACACGGGCATTGCACTCTCTCTTATGATTTGCAGCCAATTCTAGATTGAGGCAGGAGGAAAGGAGGTGACTCGCCCAACAATGGCTATACTGAGAAGTCAGCCACTCTGGGTCTCCCAGGTGAGTGTTTCAGGCCTGTGAGCCACTCATATAAATCTCGCCTGATCGAGCCTAATCGAGCGCTGAGCGAGCGCGTTTGAATCCAAATATCAAACCCCTCTTTCTCAGGCGCAGGAAATGGTGGGCCCTTCATTGCTTCTGGTGTGGAAGTCTATGGGGCAAGGGTCCAGGACTTGCAGAGGAGAACAATTGCCAGAAAGTGCTTGCTGTTCTCATCTGTGCCTTTTTTCTGCTCACTGGCTGATAGGAGATTGACTGCCCCCTTTCTTGCTAGAGTGAAAAAACAACAACTTGAGAGAAAACATGACGTTGTGAGGCTCACTTAGAGGGAGACTAGCCAAATAGCCCTGCTTTTTTTCTGAAAGACGCTTCAGAAATTGTTCAAAATGTCTCCTGGCCACTCAGGCTCGTTGGTCTAGGGGTATGATTCTCGCTTCGGGTGCGAGAGGTCCCGGGTTCAAATCCCGGACGAGCCCATGCTGTGGACATTTTCAGGATGCTTGTAATATAGGAGCATTTCTTCTTTTCAATGCTATAAGACGCTGTGTATGTCGAGAAAGTTCCTTACCCTGCACGCTATTTTCCACTTGTGGCGGGATAAAGGAGTGCAGGACTTCTTTGCAACTGCTTTTCTGGGCCAGACCAGCATGGTAGGAACATTACATGCATAGTGTTTTTCTAGTGTAATTTCAGGATATGGTTTCAAAATCGCCTCTTGGAATAAAAGTGGTCCTCATTCCTGTCTTCCAAAGAAATAGAGACCGGGTAAGGAGAGCCCAACTTTGAGCTTCAAGGACATTGGCCCTTAGTCTGTGCATTCCAGCCCAATACATGCCAACAAGATTCCTGAGTTAGTGTCTGTTTCTGTAGTGTAGTGGTTTTCACGTTCGCCTTACACGCGAAAGGTCCTTGGTTCGAGACCGGGCAGAAACAGCGGTTTGCTGTTTTTAACAGTGTTTGCCTTTACTGGCTGACTTTATAGGAAAGCTGAGATAATAGAGGCTGTCTATCCCTCACCAACCTGACGTAGTGTGCTCCAGGGATCTCAGTGACAGCTCGAAAAGAGAAGTGACGATAGCTTGCGCCATTCGCTTGCTCGCCCTTTGCTCTGAAGGGTGGGCCTACTTTCATGAAAGCAAGGAATGAGAGCAGAAATGCTTTTCTTGTCCTCACCGCAAGCAGACACTTAGAGAAAACAAACTGTCTGAAGGACAGAGGCTTTTTAATTTCTTGTTTGATGACGGCCATGGAAAAGACAGCAATCATATTGCAGAAGAGAGCAACATGTGCAGTTGCTTGCTTTGGGTGAAGCATTCACCGACTAGCTGCCACTAACCCCTGGAGCCATGTCAGAGGTGACTCTTGCGTGGCTCGTTGGTCTAGGGGTATGATTCTCGCTTAGGGTGCGAGAGGTCCCGGGTTCAAATCCCGGACGAGCCCTTTTTAGAGCTAAACATACAAATCGTACTAAAAATGCACTATGCCTGACTATTTCTAGTAATACTCGGTGCATTGTTGCGCAACATATTCCTAACCTCAGAAGAAAAATGGATCATCGTGCTTTTTCTGCCTACCTGCTTAGTCTCAGTGTGTCCCAGGTGATGCTTTCCCAAGCTGTACTCGCAGACATTTAGGCATCAGATATTTGTCTGTCGATGCCTGCACAAGTAAATTTTGAATACGTCTAATTGCAAGCATGTTGGATGATATCTCTGAGGTTTTCACACTTGTTCTGCACATTCTGAGCCGCTGCTGATACAGCAGAATAGAAGTAGGGTGAAGCCTTGAGAGGAACTTTGCTTTAACAGTAGCAAGCAGCAAGGTCGTTTCTGTAGTGTAGTGGTCATCACGTTCGCCTAACACGCGAAAGGTCCCCGGTTCGAGACCGGGCAGAAACACTGAGCGTTGGCTGCTTTTATGTGCACACTCTAAAACCTTATTATCTGAATGCAAGTTTAAGAAGAGGTGGTCTTTGAACACAGTGAGCCGTGGGAAACTTTCTTTACCTTTGCAAGACGAAACAAAGTTATCTGCATCCGTCATCTGGGGGTCGTTCTTGTGCCTATTTTTATTTTGTTTAAGCTATGTTGTATTGTTGGGGCCTTTACACCTGTGACATTGCTGTGAAGGTTGTAAGTGGAAACATTGGCAGGTGCAGATAGAAGAGTTAGACCTAAGCCCCCCTCATGAGCCGTCAGGATGGCCGAGTGGTCTAAGGCGGCAGACTCAAGAGAGCTTGATCTTCAGTGTAGCTGAGCCTTCTGGTCTCCTCATGGAGGCGTGGGTTCAAATCCCACTTCTGACAGGTCCCTTTTACACCCGTAAATCTTCCTGTTTTTTGCAGTGCGTTCCCGGCAAACACCACAATCTTTGCAGGAACCTGTAGCATGTGAAGAGAAATCCACCAACAATCAGGCTGGGCCCTCAATCACAATTCCATGGATTTCTGGAAATGACACCTCAGGCACACCTTCCATTAAATTTGCACTCCATCACAGTAACTGCCTTGCTGGGTTTCTAACTAAGCAGTTGATCCCATCATTTGTTGTGAGGCTCTCCTGCCACCTTTTGGGCAGAGAAGGCACTGTCCCTGCAAAAACACAGGCAGACATGTTCAACAGGGCTTCCTGGTTATGTGGGAGGAGCAGAATGCCATTGGTTCCCCCCTTGCAAATTCTAATTTACATAAGGAAGACAGAGAGGTAGCTGGGAGTAGGCACTGCACACGGGCATTGCACTCTCTCTTATGATTTGCAGCCAATTCTAGATTGAGGCAGGAGGAAAGGAGGTGACTCGCCCAACAATGGCTATACTGAGAAGTCAGCCACTCTGGGTCTCCCAGGTTAGTGTTTCAGGCCTGTGAGCCACTCATATAAATCTCGCCTGATCGAGCCTGATCGAGCGCTGAGCGAGCGCGTTTGAATCCAAATATCAAACCCCTCTTTCTCAGGCGCAGGAAATGGTGGGCCCTTCATTGCTTCTGGTGTGGAAGTCTATGGGGCAAGGGTCCAGGACTTGCAGAGGAGAACAATTGCCAGAAAGTGCTTGCTGTTCTCATCTGTGCCTTTTTTCTGCTCACTGGCTGATAGGAGATTGGCTGCCCCCTTTCTTGCTAGAGTGAAAAAAAAACAACTTGAGAGAAAACATGACGTTGTGAGGCTCACTTAGAGGGAGACTAGCCAAATAGCCCTGCTTTTTTTCTGAAAGACGCTTCAGAAATTGTTCAAAATGTCTCCTGGCCACTCAGGCTCGTTGGTCTAGGGGTATGATTCTCGCTTCGGGTGCGAGAGGTCCCGGGTTCAAATCCCGGACGAGCCCATGCTGTGGACATTTTCAGGATGCTTGTAATATAGGAGCATTTCTTCTTTTCAATGCTATAAGACGCTGTGTATGTCGAGAAAGTTCCTTACCCTGCACGCTATTTTCCACTTGTGGCGGGATAAAGGAGTGCAGGACTTCTTTGCAACTGCTTTTCTGGGCCAGACAAGCATGGTAGGAACATTACATGCATAGTGTTTTTCTAGTGTAATTTCAGGATATGGTTTCAAAATCGCCTCTTGGAATAAAAGTGGTCCTCATTCCTGTCTTCCAAAGAAATAGAGACCGGGTAAGGAGAGCCCAACTTTGAGCTTCAAGGACATTGGCCCTTAGTCTGTGCATTCCAGCCCAATACATGCCAACAAGATTCCTGAGTTAGTGTCTGGTTCTGTAGTGTAGTGGTTATCACGTTCGCCTTACACGCGAAAGGTCCCTGGTTCGAGACCGGGCAGAAACAGCGGTTTGCTGTTTTTAACAGTGTTTGCCTTTACTTGCTGACTTTATAGGAAAGCTGAGATAATAGAGGCTGTCTATCCCTCACCAACCTGACGTAGTGTGCTCCAGGGATCTCAGTGACAGCTCGAAAAGAGAAGTGACGATAGCTTGCGCCATTCGCTTGCTCGCCCTTTGCTCTGAAGGGTGGGCCTACTTCATGAAAGCAAGGAATGAGAGCAGAAATGCTTTTCTTGTCCTCACCGCAAGCAGACACTTAGAAAAAACAAACTGTCTGAAGGACAGAGGCTTTTTAATTTCTTGTTTGATGACGGCCATGGAAAAGACAGCAATCATATTGCAGAAGAGAGCAACATGTGCAGTTGCTTGCTTTGGGTGAAGCATTCACCGACTAGCTGCCACTAACCCCTGGAGCCATGTCAGAGGTGACTCTTGCGTGGCTCGTTGGTCTAGGGGTATGATTCTCGCTTAGGGTGCGAGAGGTCCCGGGTTCAAATCCCGGACGAGCCCTTTTTAGAGCTAAACATACAAATCGTACTAAAAATGCACTATGCCTGACTATTTCTAGTAATACTCGGTGCATTGTTGCGCAACATATTCCTAACCTCAGAAGAAAAATGGATCACCGTGCTTTTTCTGCCTACCTGCTTAGTCTCAGTGTGTCCCAGGTGATGCTTTCCCAAGCTGTACTCGCAGACATTTAGGCATCAGATATTTGTCTGTCGATGCCTGCACAAGTAAATTTTGAATACGTCTAATTGCAAGCATGTTGGATGATATCTCTGAGGTTTTCACACTTGTTCTGCACATTCTGAGCCGCTGCTGATACAGCAGAATAGAAGTAGGGTGAAGCCTTGAGAGGAACTTTGCTTTAACAGTAGCAAGCAGCAAGGTCGTTTCTGTAGTGTAGTGGTCATCACGTTCGCCTAACACGCGAAAGGTCCTCGGTTCGAGACCGGGCAGAAACACTGAGCGTTGGCTGCTTTTATGTGCACACTCTAAAACCTTATTATCTGAATGCAAGTTTAAGAAGAGGTGGTCTTTGAACACAGTGAGCCGTGGGAAACTTTCTTTACCTTTGCAAGACGAAACAAAGTTATCTGCATCCGTCATCTGGGGGTCGTTCTTGTGCCTATTTTTATTTTGTTTAAGCTATGTTGTATTGTTGGGGCCTTTACACCTGTGACATTGCTGTGAAGGTTGTAAGTGGAAACATTGGCAGGTGCAGATAGAAGAGTTAGACCTAAGCCCCCCTCATGAGCTGTCAGGATGGGCGAGTGGTCTAAGGCGCCAGACTCAAGAGAGCTTGATCTTCAGTGTAGCTGAGCCTTCTGGTCTCCTCATGGAGGCGTGGGTTCAAATCCCACTTCTGACAGGTCCCTTTTACACCCGTAAATCTTCCTGTTTTTTGCAGTGCGTTCCCGGCAAACACCACAATCTTTGCAGGAACCTGTAGCATGTGAAGAGAAATCCACCAACAATCAGGCTGGGCCCTCAATCACAATTCCATGGATTTCTGGAAATGACACCTCAGGCACACCTTCCATTAAATTTGCACTCCATCACAGTAACTGCCTTGCTGGGTTTCGAACTAAGCAGTTGATCCCATCATTTGTTGTGAGGCTCTCCTGCCACCTTTTGGGCAGAGAAGGCACTGTCCCTGCAAAAACACAGGCAGACGTTCAACAGGGCTTCCTGGTTTTGTGGGAGGAGCAGAATGCCATTGGTCCCCCCTTGCAAATTCTAATTTACATAAGGAAGACAGAGAGGTAGCTGGGAGTAGGCACTGCACACGGGCATTGCACTCTCTCTTATGATTTGCAGCCAATTCTAGATTGAGGCAGGAGGAAAGGAGGTGACTCGCCCAACAATGGCTATACTGAGAAGTCAGCCACTCTGGGTCTCCCAGGTGAGTGTTTCAGGCCTGTGAGCCACTCATATAAATCTCGCCTGATCGAGCCTGATCGAGCGCTGAGCGAGCACGTTTGAATCCAAATATCAAACCCCTCTTTCTCAGGCGCAGGAAATGGTGGGCCCTTCATTGCTTCTGGTGTGGAAGTCTATGGGGCAAGGGTCCAGGACTTGCAGAGGAGAACAATTGCCAGAAAGTGCTTGCTGTTCTCATCTGTGCCTTTTTTCTGCTCACTGGCTGATAGGAGATTGGCTGCCCCCTTTCTTGCTAGAGTGAAAAAACAACAACTTGAGAGAAAACATGACGTTGTGAGGCTCACTTAGAGGGAGACTAGCCAAATAGCCCTGCTTTTTTTCTGAAAGACGCTTCAGAAATTGTTCAAAATGTCTCCTGGCCACTCAGGCTCGTTGGTCTAGGGGTATGATTCTCGCTTCGGGTGCGAGAGGTCCCGGGTTCAAATCCCGGACGAGCCCATGCTGTGGACATTTTCAGGATGCTTGTAATATAGGAGCATTTCTTCTTTTCAATGCTATAAGACGCTGTGTATGTCGAGAAAGTTCCTTACCCTGCACGCTATTTTCCACTTGTGGCGGGATAAAGGAGTGCAGGACTTCTTTGCAACTGCTTTTCTGGGCCAGACCAGCATGGTAGGAACATTACATGCATAGTGTTTTTCTAGTGTAATTTCAGGATATGGTTTCAAAATCGCCTCTTGGAATAAAAGTGGTCCTCATTCCTGTCTTCCAAAGAAATAGAGACCGGGTAAGGAGAGCCCAACTTTGAGCTTCAAGGACATTGGCCCTTAGTCTGTGCATTCCAGCCCAATACATGCCAACAAGATTCCTGAGTTAGTGTCTGTTTCTGTAGTGTAGTGGTTTTCACGTTCGCCTTACACGCGAAAGGTCCTTGGTTCGAGACCGGGCAGAAACAGCGGTTTGCTGTTTTTAACAGTGTTTGCCTTTACTGGCTGACTTTATAGGAAAGCTGAGATAATAGAGGCTGTCTATCCCTCACCAACCTGACGTAGTGTGCTCCAGGGATCTCAGTGACAGCTCGAAAAGAGAAGTGACGATAGCTTGCGCCATTCGCTTGCTCGCCCTTTGCTCTGAAGGGTGGGCCTACTTTCATGAAAGCAAGGAATGAGAGCAGAAATGCTTTTCTTGTCCTCACCGCAAGCAGACACTTAGAGAAAACAAACTGTCTGAAGGACAGAGGCTTTTTAATTTCTTGTTTGATGACGGCCATGGAAAAGACAGCAATCATATTGCAGAAGAGAGCAACATGTGCAGTTGCTTGCTTTGGGTGAAGCATTCACCGACTAGCTGCCACTAACCCCTGGAGCCATGTCAGAGGTGACTCTTGCGTGGCTCGTTGGTCTAGGGGTATGATTCTCGCTTAGGGTGCGAGAGGTCCCGGGTTCAAATCCCGGACGAGCCCTTTTTAGAGCTAAACATACAAATCGTACTAAAAATGCACTATGCCTGACTATTTCTAGTAATACTCGGTGCATTGTTGCGCAACATATTCCTAACCTCAGAAGAAAAATGGATCATCGTGCTTTTTCTGCCTACCTGCTTAGTCTCAGTGTGTCCCAGGTGATGCTTTCCCAAGCTGTACTCGCAGACATTTAGGCATCAGATATTTGTCTGTCGATGCCTGCACAAGTAAATTTTGAATACGTCTAATTGCAAGCATGTTGGATGATATCTCTGAGGTTTTCACACTTGTTCTGCACATTCTGAGCCGCTGCTGATACAGCAGAATAGAAGTAGGGTGAAGCCTTGAGAGGAACTTTGCTTTAACAGTAGCAAGCAGCAAGGTCGTTTCTGTAGTGTAGTGGTCATCACGTTCGCCTAACACGCGAAAGGTCCCCGGTTCGAGACCGGGCAGAAACACTGAGCGTTGGCTGCTTTTATGTGCACACTCTAAAACCTTATTATCTGAATGCAAGTTTAAGAAGAGGTGGTCTTTGAACACAGTGAGCCGTGGGAAACTTTCTTTACCTTTGCAAGACGAAACAAAGTTATCTGCATCCGTCATCTGGGGGTCGTTCTTGTGCCTATTTTTATTTTGTTTAAGCTATGTTGTATTGTTGGGGCCTTTACACCTGTGACATTGCTGTGAAGGTTGTAAGTGGAAACATTGGCAGGTGCAGATAGAAGAGTTAGACCTAAGCCCCCCTCATGAGCCGTCAGGATGGCCGAGTGGTCTAAGGCGGCAGACTCAAGAGAGCTTGATCTTCAGTGTAGCTGAGCCTTCTGGTCTCCTCATGGAGGCGTGGGTTCAAATCCCACTTCTGACAGGTCCCTTTTACACCCGTAAATCTTCCTGTTTTTTGCAGTGCGTTCCCGGCAAACACCACAATCTTTGCAGGAACCTGTAGCATGTGAAGAGAAATCCACCAACAATCAGGCTGGGCCCTCAATCACAATTCCATGGATTTCTGGAAATGACACCTCAGGCACACCTTCCATTAAATTTGCACTCCATCACAGTAACTGCCTTGCTGGGTTTCTAACTAAGCAGTTGATCCCATCATTTGTTGTGAGGCTCTCCTGCCACCTTTTGGGCAGAGAAGGCACTGTCCCTGCAAAAACACAGGCAGACATGTTCAACAGGGCTTCCTGGTTATGTGGGAGGAGCAGAATGCCATTGGTTCCCCCCTTGCAAATTCTAATTTACATAAGGAAGACAGAGAGGTAGCTGGGAGTAGGCACTGCACACGGGCATTGCACTCTCTCTTATGATTTGCAGCCAATTCTAGATTGAGGCAGGAGGAAAGGAGGTGACTCGCCCAACAATGGCTATACTGAGAAGTCAGCCACTCTGGGTCTCCCAGGTTAGTGTTTCAGGCCTGTGAGCCACTCATATAAATCTCGCCTGATCGAGCCTGATCGAGCGCTGAGCGAGCGCGTTTGAATCCAAATATCAAACCCCTCTTTCTCAGGCGCAGGAAATGGTGGGCCCTTCATTGCTTCTGGTGTGGAAGTCTATGGGGCAAGGGTCCAGGACTTGCAGAGGAGAACAATTGCCAGAAAGTGCTTGCTGTTCTCATCTGTGCCTTTTTTCTGCTCACTGGCTGATAGGAGATTGGCTGCCCCCTTTCTTGCTAGAGTGAAAAAAAAACAACTTGAGAGAAAACATGACGTTGTGAGGCTCACTTAGAGGGAGACTAGCCAAATAGCCCTGCTTTTTTTCTGAAAGACGCTTCAGAAATTGTTCAAAATGTCTCCTGGCCACTCAGGCTCGTTGGTCTAGGGGTATGATTCTCGCTTCGGGTGCGAGAGGTCCCGGGTTCAAATTCCGGACGAGCCCATGCTGTGGACATTTTCAGGATGCTTGTAATATAGGAGCATTTCTTCTTTTCAATGCTATAAGACGCTGTGTATGTCGAGAAAGTTCCTTACCCTGCACGCTATTTTCCACTTGTGGCGGGATAAAGGAGTGCAGGACTTCTTTGCAACTGCTTTTCTGGGCCAGACAAGCATGGTAGGAACATTACATGCATAGTGTTTTTCTAGTGTAATTTCAGGATATGGTTTCAAAATCGCCTCTTGGAATAAAAGTGGTCCTCATTCCTGTCTTCCAAAGAAATAGAGACCGGGTAAGGAGAGCCCAACTTTGAGCTTCAAGGACATTGGCCCTTAGTCTGTGCATTCCAGCCCAATACATGCCAACAAGATTCCTGAGTTAGTGTCTGGTTCTGTAGTGTAGTGGTTATCACGTTCGCCTTACACGCGAAAGGTCCCTGGTTCGAGACCGGGCAGAAACAGCGGTTTGCTGTTTTTAACAGTGTTTGCCTTTACTTGCTGACTTTATAGGAAAGCTGAGATAATAGAGGCTGTCTATCCCTCACCAACCTGACGTAGTGTGCTCCAGGGATCTCAGTGACAGCTCGAAAAGAGAAGTGACGATAGCTTGCGCCATTCGCTTGCTCGCCCTTTGCTCTGAAGGGTGGGCCTACTTCATGAAAGCAAGGAATGAGAGCAGAAATGCTTTTCTTGTCCTCACCGCAAGCAGACACTTAGAAAAAACAAACTGTCTGAAGGACAGAGGCTTTTTAATTTCTTGTTTGATGACGGCCATGGAAAAGACAGCAATCATATTGCAGAAGAGAGCAACATGTGCAGTTGCTTGCTTTGGGTGAAGCATTCACCGACTAGCTGCCACTAACCCCTGGAGCCATGTCAGAGGTGACTCTTGCGTGGCTCGTTGGTCTAGGGGTATGATTCTCGCTTAGGGTGCGAGAGGTCCCGGGTTCAAATCCCGGACGAGCCCTTTTTAGAGCTAAACATACAAATCGTACTAAAAATGCACTATGCCTGACTATTTCTAGTAATACTCGGTGCATTGTTGCGCAACATATTCCTAACCTCAGAAGAAAAATGGATCACCGTGCTTTTTCTGCCTACCTGCTTAGTCTCAGTGTGTCCCAGGTGATGCTTTCCCAAGCTGTACTCGCAGACATTTAGGCATCAGATATTTGTCTGTCGATGCCTGCACAAGTAAATTTTGAATACGTCTAATTGCAAGCATGTTGGATGATATCTCTGAGGTTTTCACACTTGTTCTGCACATTCTGAGCCGCTGCTGATACAGCAGAATAGAAGTAGGGTGAAGCCTTGAGAGGAACTTTGCTTTAACAGTAGCAAGCAGCAAGGTCGTTTCTGTAGTGTAGTGGTCATCACGTTCGCCTAACACGCGAAAGGTCCTCGGTTCGAGACCGGGCAGAAACACTGAGCGTTGGCTGCTTTTATGTGCACACTCTAAAACCTTATTATCTGAATGCAAGTTTAAGAAGAGGTGGTCTTTGAACACAGTGAGCCGTGGGAAACTTTCTTTACCTTTGCAAGACGAAACAAAGTTATCTGCATCCGTCATCTGGGGGTCGTTCTTGTGCCTATTTTTATTTTGTTTAAGCTATGTTGTATTGTTGGGGCCTTTACACCTGTGACATTGCTGTGAAGGTTGTAAGTGGAAACATTGGCAGGTGCAGATAGAAGAGTTAGACCTAAGCCCCCCTCATGAGACGTCAGGATGGCCGAGTGGTCTAAGGCGCCAGACTCAAGAGAGCTTGATCTTCAGTGTAGCTGAGCCTTCTGGTCTCCTCATGGAGGCGTGGGTTCAAATCCCACTTCTGACAGGTCCCTTTTACACCCGTAAATCTTCCTGTTTTTTGCAGTGCGTTCCCGGCAAACACCACAATCTTTGCAGGAACCTGTAGCATGTGAAGAGAAATCCACCAACAATCAGGCTGGGCCCTCAATCACAATTCCATGGATTTCTGGAAATGACACCTCAGGCACACCTTCCATTAAATTTGCACTCCATCACAGTAACTGCCTTGCTGGGTTTCGAACTAAGCAGTTGATCCCATCATTTGTTGTGAGGCTCTCCTGCCACCTTTTGGGCAGAGAAGGCACTGTCCCTGCAAAAACACAGGCAGACGTTCAACAGGGCTTCCTGGTTTTGTGGGAGGAGCAGAATGCCATTGGTCCCCCCTTGCAAATTCTAATTTACATAAGGAAGACAGAGAGGTAGCTGGGAGTAGGCACTGCACACGGGCATTGCACTCTCTCTTATGATTTGCAGCCAATTCTAGATTGAGGCAGGAGGAAAGGAGGTGACTCGCCCAACAATGGCTATACTGAGAAGTCAGCCACTCTGGGTCTCCCAGGTGAGTGTTTCAGGCCTGTGAGCCACTCATATAAATCTCGCCTGATCGAGCCTGATCGAGCGCTGAGCGAGCACGTTTGAATCCAAATATCAAACCCCTCTTTCTCAGGCGCAGGAAATGGTGGGCCCTTCATTGCTTCTGGTGTGGAAGTCTATGGGGCAAGGGTCCAGGACTTGCAGAGGAGAACAATTGCCAGAAAGTGCTTGCTGTTCTCATCTGTGCCTTTTTTCTGCTCACTGGCTGATAGGAGATTGGCTGCCCCCTTTCTTGCTAGAGTGAAAAAACAACAACTTGAGAGAAAACATGACGTTGTGAGGCTCACTTAGAGGGAGACTAGCCAAATAGCCCTGCTTTTTTTCTGAAAGACGCTTCAGAAATTGTTCAAAATGTCTCCTGGCCACTCAGGCTCGTTGGTCTAGGGGTATGATTCTCGCTTCGGGTGCGAGAGGTCCCGGGTTCAAATCCCGGACGAGCCCATGCTGTGGACATTTTCAGGATGCTTGTAATATAGGAGCATTTCTTCTTTTCAATGCTATAAGACGCTGTGTATGTCGAGAAAGTTCCTTACCCTGCACGCTATTTTCCACTTGTGGCGGGATAAAGGAGTGCAGGACTTCTTTGCAACTGCTTTTCTGGGCCAGACCAGCATGGTAGGAACATTACATGCATAGTGTTTTTCTAGTGTAATTTCAGGATATGGTTTCAAAATCGCCTCTTGGAATAAAAGTGGTCCTCATTCCTGTCTTCCAAAGAAATAGAGACCGGGTAAGGAGAGCCCAACTTTGAGCTTCAAGGACATTGGCCCTTAGTCTGTGCATTCCAGCCCAATACATGCCAACAAGATTCCTGAGTTAGTGTCTGTTTCTGTAGTGTAGTGGTTTTCACGTTCGCCTTACACGCGAAAGGTCCTTGGTTCGAGACCGGGCAGAAACAGCGGTTTGCTGTTTTTAACAGTGTTTGCCTTTACTGGCTGACTTTATAGGAAAGCTGAGATAATAGAGGCTGTCTATCCCTCACCAACCTGACGTAGTGTGCTCCAGGGATCTCAGTGACAGCTCGAAAAGAGAAGTGACGATAGCTTGCGCCATTCGCTTGCTCGCCCTTTGCTCTGAAGGGTGGGCCTACTTCATGAAAGCAAGGAATGAGAGCAGAAATGCTTTTCTTGTCCTCACCGCAAGCAGACACTTAGAGAAAACAAACTGTCTGAAGGACAGAGGCTTTTTAATTTCTTGTTTGATGACGGCCATGGAAAAGACAGCAATCATATTGCAGAAGAGAGCAACATGTGCAGTTGCTTGCTTTGGGTGAAGCATTCACCGACTAGCTGCCACTAACCCCTGGAGCCATGTCAGAGGTGACTCTTGCGTGGCTCGTTGGTCTAGGGGTATGATTCTCGCTTAGGGTGCGAGAGGTCCCGGGTTCAAATCCCGGACGAGCCCTTTTTAGAGCTAAACATACAAATCGTACTAAAAATGCACTATGCCTGACTATTTCTAGTAATACTCGGTGCATTGTTGCGCAACATATTCCTAACCTCAGAAGAAAAATGGATCATCGTGCTTTTTCTGCCTACCTGCTTAGTCTCAGTGTGTCCCAGGTGATGCTTTCCCAAGCTGTACTCGCAGACATTTAGGCATCAGATATTTGTCTGTCGATGCCTGCACAAGTAAATTTTGAATACGTCTAATTGCAAGCATGTTGGATGATATCTCTGAGGTTTTCACACTTGTTCTGCACATTCTGAGCCGCTGCTGATACAGCAGAATAGAAGTAGGGTGAAGACTTGAGAGGAACTTTGCTTTAACAGTAGCAAGCAGCAAGGTCGTTTCTGTAGTGTAGTGGTCATCACGTTCGCCTAACACGCGAAAGGTCCCCGGTTTGAGACCGGGCAGAAACACTGAGCGTTGGCTGCTTTTATGTGCACACTCTAAAACCTTATTATCTGAATGCAAGTTTAAGAAGAGGTGGTCTTTGAACACAGTGAGCCGTGGGAAACTTTCTTTACCTTTGCAAGACGAAACAAAGTTATCTGCATCCGTCATCTGGGGGTCGTTCTTGTGCCTATTTTTATTTTGTTTAAGCTATGTTGTATTGTTGGGGCCTTTACACCTGTGACATTGCTGTGAAGGTTGTAAGTGGAAACATTGGCAGGTGCAGATAGAAGAGTTAGACCTAAGCCCCCCTCATGAGCCGTCAGGATGGCCGAGTGGTCTAAGGCGCCAGACTCAAGAGAGCTTGATCTTCAGTGTAGCTGAGCCTTCTGGTCTCCTCATGGAGGCGTGGGTTCAAATCCCACTTCTGACAGGTCCCTTTTACACCCGTAAATCTTCCTGTTTTTTGCAGTGCGTTCCCGGCAAACACCACAATCTTTGCAGGAACCTGTAGCATGTGAAGAGAAATCCACCAACAATCAGGCTGGGCCCTCAATCACAATTCCATGGATTTCTGGAAATGACACCTCAGGCACACCTTCCATTAAATTTGCACTCCATCACAGTAACTGCCTTGCTGGGTTTCTAACTAAGCAGTTGATCCCATCATTTGTTGTGAGGCTCTCCTGCCACCTTTTGGGCAGAGAAGGCACTGTCCCTGCAAAAACACAGGCAGACATGTTCAACAGGGCTTCCTGGTTATGTGGGAGGAGCAGAATGCCATTGGTTCCCCCCTTGCAAATTCTAATTTACATAAGGAAGACAGAGAGGTAGCTGGGAGTAGGCACTGCACACGGGCATTGCACTCTCTCTTATGATTTGCAGCCAATTCTAGATTGAGGCAGGAGGAAAGGAGGTGACTCGCCCAACAATGGCTATACTGAGAAGTCAGCCACTCTGGGTCTCCCAGGTTAGTGTTTCAGGCCTGTGAGCCACTCATATAGATCGAGCCTGATCGAGCGCTGAGCGAGCGCGTTTGAATCCAAATATCAAACCCCTCTTTCTCAGGCGCAGGAAATGGTGGGCCCTTCATTGCTTCTGGTGTGGAAGTCTATGGGGCAAGGGTCCAGGACTTGCAGAGGAGAACAATTGCCAGAAAGTGCTTGCTGTTCTCATCTGTGCCTTTTTTCTGCTCACTGGCTGATAGGAGATTGGCTGCCCCCTTTCTTGCTAGAGTGAAAAAACAACAACTTGAGAGAAAACATGACGTTGTGAGGCTCACTTAGAGGGAGACTAGCCAAATAGCCCTGCTTTTTTTCTGAAAGACGCTTCAGAAATTGTTCAAAATGTCTCCTGGCCACTCAGGCTCGTTGGTCTAGGGGTATGATTCTCGCTTCGGGTGCGAGAGGTCCCGGGTTCAAATCCCGGACGAGCCCATGCTGTGGACATTTTCAGGATGCTTGTAATATAGGAGCATTTCTTCTTTTCAATGCTATAAGACGCTGTGTATGTCGA
This sequence comes from Lissotriton helveticus, assembly GCF_964261635.1. Taxonomy (NCBI): domain Eukaryota; kingdom Metazoa; phylum Chordata; class Amphibia; order Caudata; family Salamandridae; genus Lissotriton; species Lissotriton helveticus. The sequence continues at coordinate 589,561,155 of NC_136071.1, forward strand.
GAAAGTTCCTTACCCTGCACGCTATTTTCCACTTGTGGCGGGATAAAGGAGTGCAGGACTTCTTTGCAACTGCTTTTCTGGGCCAGACAAGCATGGTAGGAACATTACATGCATAGTGTTTTTCTAGTGTAATTTCAGGATATGGTTTCAAAATCGCCTCTTGGAATAAAAGTGGTCCTCATTCCTGTCTTCCAAAGAAATAGAGACCGGGTAAGGAGAGCCCAACTTTGAGCTTCAAGGACATTGGCCCTTAGTCTGTGCATTCCAGCCCAATACATGCCAACAAGATTCCTGAGTTAGTGTCTGTTTCTGTAGTGTAGTGGTTATCACGTTTGCCTTACACGCGAAAGGTCCCTGGTTCGAGACCGGGCAGAAACAGCGGTTTGCTGTTTTTACCAGTGTTTGCCTTTACTTGCTGACTTTATAGGAAAGCTGAGATAATAGAGGCTGTCTATCCCTCACCAACCTGACGTAGTGTGCTCCAGGGATCTCAGTGACAGCTCGAAAAGAGAAGTGACGATAGCTTGCGCCATTCGCTTGCTCGCCCTTTGCTCTGAAGGGTGGGCCTACTTCATGAAAGCAAGGAATGAGAGCAGAAATGCTTTTCTTGTCCTCACCGCAAGCAGACACTTAGAAAAAACAAACTGTCTGAAGGACAGAGGCTTTTTAATTTCTTGTTTGATGACGGCCATGGAAAAGACAGCAATCATATTGCAGAAGAGAGCAACATGTGCAGTTGCTTGCTTTGGGTGAAGCATTCACCGACTAGCTGCCACTAACCCCTGGAGCCATGTCAGAGGTGACTCTTGCGTGGCTCGTTGGTCTAGGGGTATGATTCTCGCTTAGGGTGCGAGAGGTCCCGGGTTCAAATCCCGGACGAGCCCTTTTTAGAGCTAAACATACAAATCGTACTAAAAATGCACTATGCCTGACTATTTCTAGTAATACTCGGTGCATTGTTGCGCAACATATTCCTAACCTCAGAAGAAAAATGGATCACCGTGCTTTTTCTGCCTACCTGCTTAGTCTCAGTGTGTCCCAGGTGATGCTTTCCCAAGCTGTACTCGCAGACATTTAGGCATCAGATATTTGTCTGTCGATGCCTGCACAAGTAAATTTTGAATACGTCTAATTGCAAGCATGTTGGATGATATCTCTGAGGTTTTCACACTTGTTCTGCACATTCTGAGCCGCTGCTGATACAGCAGAATAGAAGTAGGGTGAAGCCTTGAGAGGAACTTTGCTTTAACAGTAGCAAGCAGCAAGGTCGTTTCTGTAGTGTAGTGGTCATCACGTTCGCCTAACACGCGAAAGGTCCTCGGTTCGAGACCGGGCAGAAACACTGAGCGTTGGCTGCTTTTATGTGCACACTCTAAAACCTTATTATCTGAATGCAAGTTTAAGAAGAGGTGGTCTTTGAACACAGTGAGCCGTGGGAAACTTTCTTTACCTTTGCAAGACGAAACAAAGTTATCTGCATCCGTCATCTGGGGGTCGTTCTTGTGCCTATTTTTATTTTGTTTAAGCTATGTTGTATTGTTGGGGCCTTTACACCTGTGACATTGCTGTGAAGGTTGTAAGTGGAAACATTGGCAGGTGCAGATAGAAGAGTTAGACCTAAACCCCCCTCATGAGACGTCAGGATGGCCGAGTGGTCTAAGGCGCCAGACTCAAGAGAGCTTGATCTTCAGTGTAGCTGAGCCTTCTGGTCTCCTCATGGAGGCGTGGGTTCAAATCCCACTTCTGACAGGTCCCTTTTACACCCGTAAATCTTCCTGTTTTTTGCAGTGCGTTCCCGGCAAACACCACAATCTTTGCAGGAACCTGTAGCATGTGAAGAGAAATCCACCAACAATCAGGCTGGGCCCTCAATAACAATTCCATGGATTTCTGGAAATGACACCTCAGGCACACCTTCCATTAAATTTGCACTCCATCACAGTAACTGCCTTGCTGGGTTTCTAACTAAGCAGTTGATCCCATCATTTGTTGTGAGGCTCTCCTGCCACCTTTTGGGCAGAGAAGGCACTGTCCCTGCAAAAACACAGGCAGACATGTTCAACAGGGCTTCCTGGTTTTGTGGGAGGAGCAGAATGCCATTGGTCCCCCCTTGCAAATTCTAATTTACATAAGGAAGACAGAGAGGTAGCTGGGAGTAGGCACTGCACACGGGCATTGCACTCTCTCTTATGATTTGCAGCCAATTCTAGATTGAGGCAGGAGGAAAGGAGGTGACTCGCCCAACAATGGCTATACTGAGAAGTCAGCCACTCTGGGTCTCCCAGGTGAGTGTTTCAGGCCTGTGAGCCACTCATATAAATCTCGCCTGATCGAGCGCTGAGCGAGCGCGTTTGAATCCAAATATCAAACCCCTCTTTCTCAGGCACAGGAAATGGTGGGCCCTTCATTGCTTCTGGTGTGGAAGTCTATGGGGCAAGGGTCCAGGACTTGCAGAGGAGAACAATTGCCAGAAAGTGCTTGCTGTTCTCATCTGTGCCTTTTTTCTGCTCACTGGCTGATAGGAGATTGGCTGCCCCCTTTCTTGCTAGAGTGAAAAAACAACAACTTGAGAGAAAACATGACGTTGTGAGGCTCACTTAGAGGGAGACTAGCCAAATAGCCCTGCTTTTTTTCTGAAAGACGCTTCAGAAATTGTTCAAAATGTCTCCTGGCCACTCAGGCTCGTTGGTCTAGGGGTATGATTCTCGCTTCGGGTGCGAGAGGTCCCGGGTTCAAATCCCGGACGAGCCCATGCTGTGGACATTTTCAGGATGCTTGTAATATAGGAGCATTTCTTCTTTTCAATGCTATAAGACGCTGTGTATGTCGAGAAAGTTCCTTACCCTGCACGCTATTTTCCACTTGTGGCGGGATAAAGGAGTGCAGGACTTCTTTGCAACTGCTTTTCTGGGCCAGACAAGCATGGTAGGAACATTACATGCATAGTGTTTTTCTAGTGTAATTTCAGGATATGGTTTCAAAATCGCCTCTTGGAATAAAAGTGGTCCTCATTCCTGTCTTCCAAAGAAATAGAGACCGGGTAAGGAGAGCCCAACTTTGAGCTTCAAGGACATTGGCCCTTAGTCTGTGCATTCCAGCCCAATACATGCCAACAAGATTCCTGAGTTAGTGTCTGTTTCTGTAGTGTAGTGGTTATCACGTTCGCCTTACACGCGAAAGGTCCCTGGTTCGAGACCGGGCAGAAACAGCGGTTTGCTGTTTTTAACAGTGTTTGCCTTTACTTGCTGACTTTATAGGAAAGCTGAGATAATAGAGGCTGTCTATCCCTCACCAACCTGACGTAGTGTGCTCCAGGGATCTCAGTGACAGCTCGAAAAGAGAAGTGACGATAGCTTGCGCCATTCGCTTGCTCGCCCTTTGCTCTGAAGGGTGGGCCTACTTCATGAAAGCAAGGAATGAGAGCAGAAATGCTTTTCTTGTCCTCACCGCAAGCAGACACTTAGAAAAAACAAACTGTCTGAAGGACAGAGGCTTTTTAATTTCTTGTTTGATGACGGCCATGGAAAAGACAGCAATCATATTGCAGAAGAGAGCAACATGTGCAGTTGCTTGCTTTGGGTGAAGCATTCACCGACTAGCTGCCACTAACCCCTGGAGCCATGTCAGAGGTGACTCTTGCGTGGCTCGTTGGTCTAGGGGTATGATTCTCGCTTAGGGTGCGAGAGGTCCCGGGTTCAAATCCCAGACGAGCCCTTTTTAGAGCTAAACATACAAATCGTACTAAAAATGCACTATGCCTGACTATTTCTAGTAATACTCGGTGCATTGTTGCGCAACATATTCCTAACCTCAGAAGAAAAATGGATCACCGTGCTTTTTCTGCCTACCTGCTTAGTCTCAGTGTGTCCCAGGTGATGCTTTCCCAAGCTGTACTCGCAGACATTTAGGCATCAGATATTTGTCTGTCGATGCCTGCACAAGTAAATTTTGAATACGTCTAATTGCAAGCATGTTGGATGATATCTCTGAGGTTTTCACACTTGTTCTGCACATTCTGAGCCGCTGCTGATACAGCAGAATAGAAGTAGGGTGAAGCCTTGAGAGGAACTTTGCTTTAACAGTAGCAAGCAGCAAGGTCGTTTCTGTAGTGTAGTGGTCATCACGTTCGCCTAACACGCGAAAGGTCCTCGGTTCGAGACCGGGCAGAAACACTGAGCGTTGGCTGCTTTTATGTGCACACTCTAAAACCTTATTATCTGAATGCAAGTTTAAGAAGAGGTGGTCTTTGAACACAGTGAGCCGTGGGAAACTTTCTTTACCTTTGCAAGACGAAACAAAGTTATCTGCATCCGTCATCTGGGGGTCGTTCTTGTGCCTATTTTTATTTTGTTTAAGCTATGTTGTATTGTTGGGGCCTTTACACCTGTGACATTGCTGTGAAGGTTGTAAGTGGAAACATTGGCATGTGCAGATAGAAGAGTTAGACCTAAGCCCCCCTCATGAGACGTCAGGATGGCCGAGTGGTCTAAGGCGCCAGACTCAAGAGAGCTTGATCTTCAGTGTAGCTGAGCCTTCTGGTCTCCTCATGGAGGCGTGGGTTCAAATCCCACTTCTGACAGGTCCCTTTTACACCCGTAAATCTTCCTGTTTTTTGCAGTGCGTTCCCGGCAAACACCACAATCTTTGCAGGAACCTGTAGCATGTGAAGAGAAATCCACCAACAATCAGGCTGGGCCCTCAATCACAATTCCATGGATTTCTGGAAATGACACCTCAGGCACACCTTCCATTAAATTTGCACTCCATCACAGTAACTGCCTTGCTGGGTTTCTAACTAAGCAGTTGATCCCATCATTTGTTGTGAGGCTCTCCTGCCACCTTTTGGGCAGAGAAGGCACTGTCCCTGCAAAAACACAGGCAGACATGTTCAACAGGGCTTCCTGGTTTTGTGGGAGGAGCAGAATGCCATTGGTCCCCCCTTGCAAATTCTAATTTACATAAGGAAGACAGAGAGGTAGCTGGGAGTAGGCACTGCACACGGGCATTGCACTCTCTCTTATGATTTGCAGCCAATTCTAGATTGAGGCAGGAGGAAAGGAGGTGACTCGCCCAACAATGGCTATACTGAGAAGTCAGCCACTCTGGGTCTCCCAGGTGAGTGTTTCAGGCCTGTGAGCCACTCATATAAATCTCGCCTGATCGAGCCTGATCGAGCGCTGAGCGAGCACGTTTGAATCCAAATATCAAACCCCTCTTTCTCAGGCGCAGGAAATGGTGGGCCCTTCATTGCTTCTGGTGTGGAAGTCTATGGGGCAAGGGTCCAGGACTTGCAGAGGAGAACAATTGCCAGAAAGTGCTTGCTGTTCTCATCTGTGCCTTTTTTCTGCTCACTGGCTGATAGGAGATTGGCTGCCCCCTTTCTTGCTAGAGTGAAAAAACAACAACTTGAGAGAAAACATGACGTTGTGAGGCTCACTTAGAGGGAGACTAGCCAAATAGCCCTGCTTTTTTTCTGAAACACGCTTCAGAAATTGTTCAAAATGTCTCCTGGCCACTCAGGCTCGTTGGTCTAGGGGTATGATTCTCGCTTCGGGTGCGAGAGGTCCCGGGTTCAAATCCCGGACGAGCCCATGCTGTGGACATTTTCAGGATGCTTGTAATATAGGAGCATTTCTTCTTTTCAATGCTATAAGACGCTGTGTATGTCGAGAAAGTTCCTTACCCTGCACGCTATTTTCCACTTGTGGCAGGATAAAGGAGTGCAGGACTTCTTTGCAACCGCTTTTCTGGGCCAGACCAGCATGGTAGGAACATTACATGCATAGTGTTTTTCTAGTGTAATTTCAGGATATGGTTTCAAAATCGCCTCTTGGAATAAAAGTGGTCCTCATTCCTGTCTTCCAAAGAAATAGAGACCGGGTAAGGAGAGCCCAACTTTGAGCTTCAAGGACATTGGCCCTTAGTCTGTGCATTCCAGCCCAATACATGCCAACAAGATTCCTGAGTTAGTGTCTGTTTCTGTAGTGTAGTGGTTTTCACGTTCGCCTTACACGCGAAAGGTCCTTGGTTCGAGACCGGGCAGAAACAGCGGTTTGCTGTTTTTAACAGTGTTTGCCTTTACTGGCTGACTTTATAGGAAAGCTGAGATAATAGAGGCTGTCTATCCCTCACCAACCTGACGTAGTGTGCTCCAGGGATCTCAGTGACAGCTCGAAAAGAGAAGTGACGATAGCTTGCGCCATTCGCTTGCTCGCCCTTTGCTCTGAAGGGTGGGCCTACTTCATGAAAGCAAGGAATGAGAGCAGAAATGCTTTTCTTGTCCTCACCGCAAGCAGACACTTAGAGAAAACAAACTGTCTGAAGGACAGAGGCTTTTTAATTTCTTGTTTGATGACGGCCATGGAAAAGACAGCAATCATATTGCAGAAGAGAGCAACATGTGCAGTTGCTTGCTTTGGGTGAAGCATTCACCGACTAGCTGCCACTAACCCCTGGAGCCATGTCAGAGGTGACTCTTGCGTGGCTCGTTGGTCTAGGGGTATGATTCTCGCTTAGGGTGCGAGAGGTCCCGGGTTCAAATCCCGGACGAGCCCTTTTTAGAGCTAAACATACAAATCGTACTAAAAATGCACTATGCCTGACTATTTCTAGTAATACTCGGTGCATTGTTGCGCAACATATTCCTAACCTCAGAAGAAAAATGGATCATCGTGCTTTTTCTGCCTACCTGCTTAGTCTCAGTGTGTCCCAGGTGATGCTTTCCCAAGCTGTACTCGCAGACATTTAGGCATCAGATATTTGTCTGTCGATGCCTGCACAAGTAAATTTTGAATACGTCTAATTGCAAGCATGTTGGATGATATCTCTGAGGTTTTCACACTTGTTCTGCACATTCTGAGCCGCTGCTGATACAGCAGAATAGAAGTAGGGTGAAGCCTTGAGAGGAACTTTGCTTTAACAGTAGCAAGCAGCAAGGTCGTTTCTGTAGTGTAGTGGTCATCACGTTCGCCTAACACGCGAAAGGTCCCCGGTTTGAGACCGGGCAGAAACACTGAGCGTTGGCTGCTTTTATGTGCACACTCTAAAACCTTATTATCTGAATGCAAGTTTAAGAAGAGGTGGTCTTTGAACACAGTGAGCCGTGGGAAACTTTCTTTACCTTTGCAAGACGAAACAAAGTTATCTGCATCCGTCATCTGGGGGTCGTTCTTGTGCCTATTTTTATTTTGTTTAAGCTATGTTGTATTGTTGGGGCCTTTACACCTGTGACATTGCTGTGAAGGTTGTAAGTGGAAACATTGGCAGGTGCAGATAGAAGAGTTAGACCTAAGCCCCCCTCATGAGCCGTCAGGATGGCCGAGTGGTCTAAGGCGCCAGACTCAAGAGAGCTTGATCTTCAGTGTAGCTGAGCCTTCTGGTCTCCTCATGGAGGCGTGGGTTCAAATCCCACTTCTGACAGGTCCCTTTTACACCCGTAAATCTTCCTGTTTTTTGCAGTGCGTTCCCGGCAAACACCACAATCTTTGCAGGAACCTGTAGCATGTGAAGAGAAATCCACCAACAATCAGGCTGGGCCCTCAATCACAATTCCATGGATTTCTGGAAATGACACCTCAGGCACACCTTCCATTAAATTTGCACTCCATCACAGTAACTGCCTTGCTGGGTTTCTAACTAAGCAGTTGATCCCATCATTTGTTGTGAGGCTCTCCTGCCACCTTTTGGGCAGAGAAGGCACTGTCCCTGCAAAAACACAGGCAGACATGTTCAACAGGGCTTCCTGGTTATGTGGGAGGAGCAGAATGCCATTGGTTCCCCCCTTGCAAATTCTAATTTACATAAGGAAGACAGAGAGGTAGCTGGGAGTAGGCACTGCACACGGGCATTGCACTCTCTCTTATGATTTGCAGCCAATTCTAGATTGAGGCAGGAGGAAAGGAGGTGACTCGCCCAACAATGGCTATACTGAGAAGTCAGCCACTCTGGGTCTCCCAGGTTAGTGTTTCAGGCCTGTGAGCCACTCATATAAATCTCGCCTGATCGAGCCTGATCGAGCGCTGAGCGAGCGCGTTTGAATCCAAATATCAAACCCCTCTTTCTCAGGCGCAGGAAATGGTGGGCCCTTCATTGCTTCTGGTGTGGAAGTCTATGGGGCAAGGGTCCAGGACTTGCAGAGGAGAACAATTGCCAGAAAGTGCTTGCTGTTCTCATCTGTGCCTTTTTTCTGCTCACTGGCTGATAGGAGATTGGCTGCCCCCTTTCTTGCTAGAGTGAAAAAACAACAACTTGAGAGAAAACATGACGTTGTGAGGCTCACTTAGAGGGAGACTAGCCAAATAGCCCTGCTTTTTTTCTGAAACACGCTTCAGAAATTGTTCAAAATGTCTCCTGGCCACTCAGGCTCGTTGGTCTAGGGGTATGATTCTCGCTTCGGGTGCGAGAGGTCCCGGGTTCAAATCCCGGACGAGCCCATGCTGTGGACATTTTCAGGATGCTTGTAATATAGGAGCATTTCTTCTTTTCAATGCTATAAGACGCTGTGTATGTCGAGAAAGTTCCTTACCCTGCACGCTATTTTCCACTTGTGGCGGGATAAAGGAGTGCAGGACTTCTTTGCAACTGCTTTTCTGGGCCAGACCAGCATGGTAGGAACATTACATGCATAGTGTTTTTCTAGTGTAATTTCAGGATATGGTTTCAAAATCGCCTCTTGGAATAAAAGTGGTCCTCATTCCTGTCTTCCAAAGAAATAGAGACCGGGTAAGGAGAGCCCAACTTTGAGCTTCAAGGACATTGGCCCTTAGTCTGTGCATTCCAGCCCAATACATGCCAACAAGATTCCTGAGTTAGTGTCTGTTTCTGTAGTGTAGTGGTTTTCACGTTCGCCTTACACGCGAAAGGTCCTTGGTTCGAGACCGGGCAGAAACAGCGGTTTGCTGTTTTTAACAGTGTTTGCCTTTACTGGCTGACTTTATAGGAAAGCTGAGATAATAGAGGCTGTCTATCCCTCACCAACCTGACGTAGTGTGCTCCAGGGATCTCAGTGACAGCTCGAAAAGAGAAGTGACGATAGCTTGCGCCATTCGCTTGCTCGCCCTTTGCTCTGAAGGGTGGGCCTACTTCATGAAAGCAAGGAATGAGAGCAGAAATGCTTTTCTTGTCCTCACCGCAAGCAGACACTTAGAGAAAACAAACTGTCTGAAGGACAGAGGCTTTTTAATTTCTTGTTTGATGACGGCCATGGAAAAGACAGCAATCATATTGCAGAAGAGAGCAACATGTGCAGTTGCTTGCTTTGGGTGAAGCATTCACCGACTAGCTGCCACTAACCCCTGGAGCCATGTCAGAGGTGACTCTTGCGTGGCTCGTTGGTCTAGGGGTATGATTCTCGCTTAGGGTGCGAGAGGTCCCGGGTTCAAATCCCGGACGAGCCCTTTTTAGAGCTAAACATACAAATCGTACAAAAAATGCACTATGCCTGACTATTTCTAGTAATACTCGGTGCATTGTTGCGCAACATATTCCTAACCTCAGAAGAAAAATGGATCATCGTGCTTTTTCTGCCTACCTGCTTAGTCTCAGTGTGTCCCAGGTGATGCTTTCCCAAGCTGTACTCGCAGACATTTAGGCATCAGATATTTGTCTGTCGATGCCTGCACAAGTAAATTTTGAATACGTCTAATTGCAAGCATGTTGGATGATATCTCTGAGGTTTTCACACTTGTTCTGCACATTCTGAGCCGCTGCTGATACAGCAGAATAGAAGTAGGGTGAAGCCTTGAGAGGAACTTTGCTTTAACAGTAGCAAGCAGCAAGGTCGTTTCTGTAGTGTAGTGGTCATCACGTTCGCCTAACACGCGAAAGGTCCCCGGTTTGAGACCGGGCAGAAACACTGAGCGTTGGCTGCTTTTATGTGCACACTCTAAAACCTTATTATCTGAATGCAAGTTTAAGAAGAGGTGGTCTTTGAACACAGTGAGCCGTGGGAAACTTTCTTTACCTTTGCAAGACGAAACAAAGTTATCTGCATCCGTCATCTGGGGGTCGTTCTTGTGCCTATTTTTATTTTGTTTAAGCTATGTTGTATTGTTGGGGCCTTTACACCTGTGACATTGCTGTGAAGGTTGTAAGTGGAAACATTGGCAGGTGCAGATAGAAGAGTTAGACCTAAGCCCCCCTCATGAGCCGTCAGGATGGCCGAGTGGTCTAAGGCGCCAGACTCAAGAGAGCTTGATCTTCAGTGTAGCTGAGCCTTCTGGTCTCCTCATGGAGGCGTGGGTTCAAATCCCACTTCTGACAGGTCCCTTTTACACCCGTAAATCTTCCTGTTTTTTGCAGTGCGTTCCCGGCAAACACCACAATCTTTGCAGGAACCTGTAGCATGTGAAGAGAAATCCACCAACAATCAGGCTGGGCCCTCAATCACAATTCCATGGATTTCTGGAAATGACACCTCAGGCACACCTTCCATTAAATTTGCACTCCATGACAGTAACTGCCTTGCTGGGTTTCTAACTAAGCAGTTGATCCCATCATTTGTTGTGAGGCTCTCCTGCCACCTTTTGGGCAGAGAAGGCACTGTCCCTGCAAAAACACAGGCAGACATGTTCAACAGGGCTTCCTGGTTATGTGGGAGGAGCAGAATGCCATTGGTTCCCCCCTTGCAAATTCTAATTTACATAAGGAAGACAGAGAGGTAGCTGGGAGTAGGCACTGCACACGGGCATTGCACTCTCTCTTATGATTTGCAGCCAATTCTAGATTGAGGCAGGAGGAAAGGAGGTGACTCGCCCAACAATGGCTATACTGAGAAGTCAGCCACTCTGGGTCTCCCAGGTTAGTGTTTCAGGCCTGTGAGCCACTCATATAAATCTCGCCTGATCGAGCGCTGAGCGAGCGCGTTTGAATCCAAATATCAAACCCCTCTTTCTCAGGCGCAGGAAATGGTGGGCCCTTCATTGCTTCTGGTGTGGAAGTCTATGGGGCAAGGGTCCAGGACTTGCAGAGGAGAACAATTGCCAGAAAGTGCTTGCTGTTCTCATCTGTGCCTTTTTTCTGCTCACTGGCTGATAGGAGATTGGCTGCCCCCTTTCTTGCTAGAGTGAAAAAACAACAACTTGAGAGAAAACATGACGTTGTGAGGCTCACTTAGAGGGAGACTAGCCAAATAGCCCTGCTTTTTTTCTGAAAGACGCTTCAGAAATTGTTCAAAATGTCTCCTGGCCACTCAGGCTCGTTGGTCTAGGGGTATGATTCTCGCTTCGGGTGCGAGAGGTCCCGGGTTCAAATCCCGGACGAGCCCATGCTGTGGACATTTTCAGGATGCTTGTAATATAGGAGCATTTCTTCTTTTCAATGCTATAAGACGCTGTGTATGTCGAGAAAGTTCCTTACCCTGCACGCTATTTTCCACTTGTGGCGGGATAAAGGAGTGCAGGACTTCTTTGCAACTGCTTTTCTGGGCCAGACAAGCATGGTAGGAACATTACATGCATAGTGTTTTTCTAGTGTAATTTCAGGATATGGTTTCAAAATCGCCTCTTGGAATAAAAGTGGTCCTCATTCCTGTCTTCCAAAGAAATAGAGACCGGGTAAGGAGAGCCCAACTTTGAGCTTCAAGGACATTGGCCCTTAGTCTGTGCATTTCAGCCCAATACATGCCAACAAGATTCCTGAGTTAGTGTCTGTTTCTGTAGTGTAGTGGTTATCACGTTCGCCTTACACGCGAAAGGTCCCTGGTTCGAGACCGGGCAGAAACAGCGGTTTGCTGTTTTTAACAGTGTTTGCCTTTACTTGCTGACTTTATAGGAAAGCTGAGATAATAGAGGCTGTCTATCCCTCACCAACCTGACGTAGTGTGCTCCAGGGATCTCAGTGACAGCTCGAAAAGAGAAGTGACGATAGCTTGCGCCATTCGCTTGCTCGCCCTTTGCTCTGAAGGGTGGGCCTACTTCATGAAAGCAAGGAATGAGAGCAGAAATGCTTTTCTTGTCCTCACCGCAAGCAGACACTTAGAAAAAACAAACTGTCTGAAGGACAGAGGCTTTTTAATTTCTTGTTTGATGACGGCCATGGAAAAGACAGCAATCATATTGCAGAAGAGAGCAACATGTGCAGTTGCTTGCTTTGGGTGAAGCATTCACCGACTAGCTGCCACTAACCCCTGGAGCCATGTCAGAGGTGACTCTTGCGTGGCTCGTTGGTCTAGGGGTATGATTCTCGCTTAGGGTGCAAGAGGTCCCGGGTTCAAATCCCGGACGAGCCCTTTTTAGAGCTAAACATACAAATCGTACTAAAAATGCACTATGCCTGACTATTTCTAGTAATACTCGGTGCATTGTTGCGCAACATATTCCTAACCTCAGAAGAAAAATGGATCACCGTGCTTTTTCTGCCTACCTGCTTAGTCTCAGTGTGTCCCAGGTGATGCTTTCCCAAGCTGTACTCGCAGACATTTAGGCATCAGATATTTGTCTGTCGATGCCTGCACAAGTAAATTTTGAATACGTCTAATTGCAAGCATGTTGGATGATATCTCTGAGGTTTTCACACTTGTTCTGCACATTCTGAGCCGCTGCTGATACAGCAGAATAGAAGTAGGGTGAAGCCTTGAGAGGAACTTTGCTTTAACAGTAGCAAGCAGCAAGGTCGTTTCTGTAGTGTAGTGGTCATCACGTTCGCCTAACACGCGAAAGGTCCTCGGTTCGAGACCGGGCAGAACCACTGAGCGTTGGCTGCTTTTATGTGCACACTCTAAAACCTTATTATCTGAATGCAAGTTTAAGAAGAGGTGGTCTTTGAACACAGTGAGCCGTGGGAAACTTTCTTTACCTTTGCAAGACGAAACAAAGTTATCTGCATCCGTCATCTGGGGGTCGTTCTTGTGCCTATTTTTATTTTGTTTAAGCTATGTTGTATTGTTGGGGCCTTTACACCTGTGACATTGCTGTGAAGGTTGTAAGTGGAAACATTGGCAGGTGCAGATAGAAGAGTTAGACCTAAGCCCCCCTCATGAGACGTCAGGATGGCCGAGTGGTCTAAGGCGCCAGACTCAAGAGAGCTTGATCTTCAGTGTAGCTGAGCCTTCTGGTCTCCTCATGGAGGCGTGGGTTCAAATCCCACTTCTGACAGGTCCCTTTTACACCCGTAAATCTTCCTGTTTTTTGCAGTGCGTTCCCGGCAAACACCACAATCTTTGCAGGAACCTGTAGCATGTGAAGAGAAATCCACCAACAATCAGGCTGGGCCCTCAATCACAATTCCATGGATTTCTGGAAATGACACCTCAGGCACACCTTCCATTAAATTTGCACTCCATCACAGTAACTGCCTTGCTGGGTTTCTAACTAAGCAGTTGATCCCATCATTTGTTGTGAGGCTCTCCTGCCACCTTTTGGGCAGAGAAGGCACTGTCCCTGCAAAAACACAGGCAGACATGTTCAACAGGGCTTCCTGGTTTTGTGGGAGGAGCAGAATGCCATTGGTCCCCCCTTGCAAATTCTAATTTACATAAGGAAGACAGAGAGGTAGCTGGGAGTAGGCACTGCACACGGGCATTGCACTCTCTCTTATGATTTGCAGCCAATTCTAGATTGAGGCAGGAGGAAAGGAGGTGACTCGCCCAACAATGGCTATACTGAGAAGTCAGCCACTCTGGGTCTCCCAGGTGAGTGTTTCAGGCCTGTGAGCCACTCATATAAATCTCGCCTGATCGAGCCTGATCGAGCGCTGAGCGAGCGCGTTTGAATCCAAATATCAAACCCCTCTTTCTCAGGCGCAGGAAATGGTGGGCCCTTCATTGCTTCTGGTGTGGAAGTCTATGGGGCAAGGGTCCAGGACTTGCAGAGGAGAACAATTGCCAGAAAGTGCTTGCTGTTCTCATCTGTGCCTTTTTTCTGCTCACTGGCTGATAGGAGATTGGCTGCCCCCTTTCTTGCTAGAGTGAAAAAACAACAACTTGAGAGAAAACATGACGTTGTGAGGCTCACTTAGAGGGAGACTAGCCAAATAGCCCTGCTTTTTTTCTGAAAGACGCTTCAGAAATTGTTCAAAATGTCTCCTGGCCACTCAGGCTCGTTGGTCTAGGGGTATGATTCTCGCTTCGGGTGCGAGAGGTCCCGGGTTCAAATCCCGGACGAGCCCATGCTGTGGACATTTTCAGGATGCTTGTAATATAGGAGCATTTCTTCTTTTCAATGCTATAAGACGCTGTGTATGTCGAGAAAGTTCCTTACCCTGCACGCTATTTTCCACTTGTGGCGGGATAAAGCAGTGCAGGACTTCTTTGCAACTGCTTTTCTGGGCCAGACCAGCATGGTAGGAACATTACATGCATAGTGTTTTTCTAGTGTAATTTCAGGATATGGTTTCAAAATCGCCTCTTGGAATAAAAGTGGTCCTCATTCCTGTCTTCCAAAGAAATAGAGACCGGGTAAGGAGAGCCCAACTTTGAGCTTCAAGGACATTGGCCCTTAGTCTGTGCATTCCAGCCCAATACATGCCAACAAGATTCCTGAGTTAGTGTCTGTTTCTGTAGTGTAGTGGTTTTCACGTTCGCCTTACACGCGAAAGGTCCCTGGTTCGAGACCGGGCAGAAACAGCGGTTTGCTGTTTTTAACAGTGTTTGCCTTTACTTGCTGACTTTATAGGAAAGCTGAGATAATAGAGGCTGTCTGTCCCTCACCAACCTGACGTAGTGTGCTCCAGGGATCTCAGTGACAGCTCGAAAAGAGAAGTGACGATAGCTTGCGCCATTCGCTTGCTCGCCCTTTGCTCTGAAGGGTGGGCCTACTTCATGAAAGCAAGGAATGAGAGCAGAAATGCTTTTCTTGTCCTCACCGCAAGCAGACACTTAGAAAAAACAAACTGTCTGAAGGACAGAGGCTTTTTAATTTCTTGTTTGATGACGGCCATGGAAAAGACAGCAATCATATTGCAGAAGAGAGCAACATGTGCAGTTGCTTGCTTTGGGTGAAGCATTCACCGACTAGCTGCCACTAACCCCTGGAGCCATGTCAGAGGTGACTCTTGCGTGGCTCGTTGGTCTAGGGGTATGATTCTCGCTTAGGGTGCGAGAGGTCCCGGGTTCAAATCCCGGACGAGCCCTTTTTAGAGCTAAACATACAAATCGTACTAAAAATGCACTATGCCTGACTATTTCTAGTAATACTCGGTGCATTGTTGCGCAACATATTCCTAACCTCAGAAGAAAAATGGATCACCGTGCTTTTTCTGCCTACCTGCTTAGTCTCAGTGTGTCCCAGGTGATGCTTTCCCAAGCTGTACTCGCAGACATTTAGGCATCAGATATTTGTCTGTCGATGCCTGCACAAGTAAATTTTGAATACGTCTAATTGCAAGCATGTTGGATGATATCTCTGAGGTTTTCACACTTGTTCTGCACATTCTGAGCCGCTGCTGATACAGCAGAATAGAAGTAGGGTGAAGCCTTGAGAGGAACTTTGCTTTAACAGTAGCAAGCAGCAAGGTCGTTTCTGTAGTGTAGTGGTCATCACGTTCGCCTAACACGCGAAAGGTCCCCGGTTTGAGACCGGGCAGAAACACTGAGCGTTGGCTGCTTTTATGTGCACACTCTAAAACCTTATTATCTGAATGCAAGTTTAAGAAGAGGTGGTCTTTGAACACAGTGAGCCGTGGGAAACTTTCTTTACCTTTGCAAGACGAAACAAAGTTATCTGCATCCGTCATCTGGGGGTCGTTCTTGTGCCTATTTTTATTTTGTTTAAGCTATGTTGTATTGTTGGGGCCTTTACACCTGTGACATTGCTGTGAAGGTTGTAAGTGGAAACATTGGCAGGTGCAGATAGAAGAGTTAGACCTAAGCCCCCCTCATGAGCCGTCAGGATGGCCGAGTGGTCTAAGGCGCCAGACTCAAGAGAGCTTGATCTTCAGTGTAGCTGAGCCTTCTGGTCTCCTCATGGAGGCGTGGGTTCAAATCCCACTTCTGACAGGTCCCTTTTACACCCGTAAATCTTCCTGTTTTTTGCAGTGCGTTCCCGGCAAACACCACAATCTTTGCAGGAACCTGTAGCATGTGAAGAGAAATCCACCAACAATCAGGCTGGGCCCTCAATCACAATTCCATGGATTTCTGGAAATGACACCTCAGGCACACCTTCCATTAAATTTGCACTCCATCACAGTAACTGCCTTGCTGGGTTTCTAACTAAGCAGTTGATCCCATCATTTGTTGTGAGGCTCTCCTGCCACCTTTTGGGCAGAGAAGGCACTGTCCCTGCAAAAACACAGGCAGACATGTTCAACAGGGCTTCCTGGTTATGTGGGAGGAGCAGAATGCCATTGGTTCCCCCCTTGCAAATTCTAATTTACATAAGGAAGACAGAGAGGTAGCTGGGAGTAGGCACTGCACACGGGCATTGCACTCTCTCTTATGATTTGCAGCCAATTCTAGATTGAGGCAGGAGGAAAGGAGGTGACTCGCCCAACAATGGCTATACTGAGAAGTCAGCCACTCTGGGTCTCCCAGGTTAGTGTTTCAGGCCTGTGAGCCACTCATATAAATCTCGCCTGATCGAGCCTGATCGAGCGCTGAGCGAGCGCGTTTGAATCCAAATATCAAACCCCTCTTTCTCAGGCGCAGGAAATGGTGGGCCCTTCATTGCTTCTGGTGTGGAAGTCTATGGGGCAAGGGTCCAGGACTTGCAGAGGAGAACAATTGCCAGAAAGTGCTTGCTGTTCTCATCTGTGCCTTTTTTCTGCTCACTGGCTGATAGGAGATTGGCTGCCCCCTTTCTTGCTAGAGTGAAAAAACAACAACTTGAGAGAAAACATGACGTTGTGAGGCTCACTTAGAGGGAGACTAGCCAAATAGCCCTGCTTTTTTTCTGAAACACGCTTCAGAAATTGTTCAAAATGTCTCCTGGCCACTCAGGCTCGTTGGTCTAGGGGTATGATTCTCGCTTCGGGTGCGAGAGGTCCCGGGTTCAAATCCCGGACGAGCCCATGCTGTGGACATTTTCAGGATGCTTGTAATATAGGAGCATTTCTTCTTTTCAATGCTATAAGACGCTGTGTATGTCGAGAAAGTTCCTTACCCTGCACGCTATTTTCCACTTGTGGCGGGATAAAGGAGTGCAGGACTTCTTTGCAACTGCTTTTCTGGGCCAGACCAGCATGGTAGGAACATTACATGCATAGTGTTTTTCTAGTGTAATTTCAGGATATGGTTTCAAAATCGCCTCTTGGAATAAAAGTGGTCCTCATTCCTGTCTTCCAAAGAAATAGAGACCGGGTAAGGAGAGCCCAACTTTGAGCTTCAAGGACATTGGCCCTTAGTCTGTGCATTCCAGCCCAATACATGCCAACAAGATTCCTGAGTTAGTGTCTGTTTCTGTAGTGTAGTGGTTTTCACGTTCGCCTTACACGCGAAAGGTCCTTGGTTCGAGACCGGGCAGAAACAGCGGTTTGCTGTTTTTAACAGTGTTTGCCTTTACTGGCTGACTTTATAGGAAAGCTGAGATAATAGAGGCTGTCTATCCCTCACCAACCTGACGTAGTGTGCTCCAGGGATCTCAGTGACAGCTCGAAAAGAGAAGTGACGATAGCTTGCGCCATTCGCTTGCTCGCCCTTTGCTCTGAAGGGTGGGCCTACTTCATGAAAGCAAGGAATGAGAGCAGAAATGCTTTTCTTGTCCTCACCGCAAGCAGACACTTAGAGAAAACAAACTGTCTGAAGGACAGAGGCTTTTTAATTTCTTGTTTGATGACGGCCATGGAAAAGACAGCAATCATATTGCAGAAGAGAGCAACATGTGCAGTTGCTTGCTTTGGGTGAAGCATTCACCGACTAGCTGCCACTAACCCCTGGAGCCATGTCAGAGGTGACTCTTGCGTGGCTCGTTGGTCTAGGGGTATGATTCTCGCTTAGGGTGCGAGAGGTCCCGGGTTCAAATCCCGGACGAGCCCTTTTTAGAGCTAAACATACAAATCGTACAAAAAATGCACTATGCCTGACTATTTCTAGTAATACTCGGTGCATTGTTGCGCAACATATTCCTAACCTCAGAAGAAAAATGGATCATCGTGCTTTTTCTGCCTACCTGCTTAGTCTCAGTGTGTCCCAGGTGATGCTTTCCCAAGCTGTACTCGCAGACATTTAGGCATCAGATATTTGTCTGTCGATGCCTGCACAAGTAAATTTTGAATACGTCTAATTGCAAGCATGTTGGATGATATCTCTGAGGTTTTCACACTTGTTCTGCACATTCTGAGCCGCTGCTGATACAGCAGAATAGAAGTAGGGTGAAGCCTTGAGAGGAACTTTGCTTTAACAGTAGCAAGCAGCAAGGTCGTTTCTGTAGTGTAGTGGTCATCACGTTCGCCTAACACGCGAAAGGTCCCCGGTTTGAGACCGGGCAGAAACACTGAGCGTTGGCTGCTTTTATGTGCACACTCTAAAACCTTATTATCTGAATGCAAGTTTAAGAAGAGGTGGTCTTTGAACACAGTGAGCCGTGGGAAACTTTCTTTACCTTTGCAAGACGAAACAAAGTTATCTGCATCCGTCATCTGGGGGTCGTTCTTGTGCCTATTTTTATTTTGTTTAAGCTATGTTGTATTGTTGGGGCCTTTACACCTGTGACATTGCTGTGAAGGTTGTAAGTGGAAACATTGGCAGGTGCAGATAGAAGAGTTAGACCTAAGCCCCCCTCATGAGCCGTCAGGATGGCCGAGTGGTCTAAGGCGCCAGACTCAAGAGAGCTTGATCTTCAGTGTAGCTGAGCCTTCTGGTCTCCTCATGGAGGCGTGGGTTCAAATCCCACTTCTGACAGGTCCCTTTTACACCCGTAAATCTTCCTGTTTTTTGCAGTGCGTTCCCGGCAAACACCACAATCTTTGCAGGAACCTGTAGCATGTGAAGAGAAATCCACCAACAATCAGGCTGGGCCCTCAATCACAATTCCATGGATTTCTGGAAATGACACCTCAGGCACACCTTCCATTAAATTTGCACTCCATGACAGTAACTGCCTTGCTGGGTTTCTAACTAAGCAGTTGATCCCATCATTTGTTGTGAGGCTCTCCTGCCACCTTTTGGGCAGAGAAGGCACTGTCCCTGCAAAAACACAGGCAGACATGTTCAACAGGGCTTCCTGGTTATGTGGGAGGAGCAGAATGCCATTGGTTCCCCCCTTGCAAATTCTAATTTACATAAGGAAGACAGAGAGGTAGCTGGGAGTAGGCACTGCACACGGGCATTGCACTCTCTCTTATGATTTGCAGCCAATTCTAGATTGAGGCAGGAGGAAAGGAGGTGACTCGCCCAACAATGGCTATACTGAGAAGTCAGCCACTCTGGGTCTCCCAGGTTAGTGTTTCAGGCCTGTGAGCCACTCATATAAATCTCGCCTGATCGAGCGCTGAGCGAGCGCGTTTGAATCCAAATATCAAACCCCTCTTTCTCAGGCGCAGGAAATGGTGGGCCCTTCATTGCTTCTGGTGTGGAAGTCTATGGGGCAAGGGTCCAGGACTTGCAGAGGAGAACAATTGCCAGAAAGTGCTTGCTGTTCTCATCTGTGCCTTTTTTCTGCTCACTGGCTGATAGGAGATTGGCTGCCCCCTTTCTTGCTAGAGTGAAAAAACAACAACTTGAGAGAAAACATGACGTTGTGAGGCTCACTTAGAGGGAGACTAGCCAAATAGCCCTGCTTTTTTTCTGAAAGACGCTTCAGAAATTGTTCAAAATGTCTCCTGGCCACTCAGGCTCGTTGGTCTAGGGGTATGATTCTCGCTTCGGGTGCGAGAGGTCCCGGGTTCAAATCCCGGACGAGCCCATGCTGTGGACATTTTCAGGATGCTTGTAATATAGGAGCATTTCTTCTTTTCAATGCTATAAGACGCTGTGTATGTCGAGAAAGTTCCTTACCCTGCACGCTATTTTCCACTTGTGGCGGGATAAAGGAGTGCAGGACTTCTTTGCAACTGCTTTTCTGGGCCAGACAAGCATGGTAGGAACATTACATGCATAGTGTTTTTCTAGTGTAATTTCAGGATATGGTTTCAAAATCGCCTCTTGGAATAAAAGTGGTCCTCATTCCTGTCTTCCAAA
Source organism: Lissotriton helveticus (assembly GCF_964261635.1). NCBI lineage: Eukaryota > Metazoa > Chordata > Amphibia > Caudata > Salamandridae > Lissotriton > Lissotriton helveticus. The sequence continues at coordinate 589,581,205 of NC_136071.1, forward strand.
GAAATAGAGACCGGGTAAGGAGAGCCCAACTTTGAGCTTCAAGGACATTGGCCCTTAGTCTGTGCATTTCAGCCCAATACATGCCAACAAGATTCCTGAGTTAGTGTCTGTTTCTGTAGTGTAGTGGTTATCACGTTCGCCTTACACGCGAAAGGTCCCTGGTTCGAGACCGGGCAGAAACAGCGGTTTGCTGTTTTTAACAGTGTTTGCCTTTACTTGCTGACTTTATAGGAAAGCTGAGATAATAGAGGCTGTCTATCCCTCACCAACCTGACGTAGTGTGCTCCAGGGATCTCAGTGACAGCTCGAAAAGAGAAGTGACGATAGCTTGCGCCATTCGCTTGCTCGCCCTTTGCTCTGAAGGGTGGGCCTACTTCATGAAAGCAAGGAATGAGAGCAGAAATGCTTTTCTTGTCCTCACCGCAAGCAGACACTTAGAAAAAACAAACTGTCTGAAGGACAGAGGCTTTTTAATTTCTTGTTTGATGACGGCCATGGAAAAGACAGCAATCATATTGCAGAAGAGAGCAACATGTGCAGTTGCTTGCTTTGGGTGAAGCATTCACCGACTAGCTGCCACTAACCCCTGGAGCCATGTCAGAGGTGACTCTTGCGTGGCTCGTTGGTCTAGGGGTATGATTCTCGCTTAGGGTGCAAGAGGTCCCGGGTTCAAATCCCGGACGAGCCCTTTTTAGAGCTAAACATACAAATCGTACTAAAAATGCACTATGCCTGACTATTTCTAGTAATACTCGGTGCATTGTTGCGCAACATATTCCTAACCTCAGAAGAAAAATGGATCACCGTGCTTTTTCTGCCTACCTGCTTAGTCTCAGTGTGTCCCAGGTGATGCTTTCCCAAGCTGTACTCGCAGACATTTAGGCATCAGATATTTGTCTGTCGATGCCTGCACAAGTAAATTTTGAATACGTCTAATTGCAAGCATGTTGGATGATATCTCTGAGGTTTTCACACTTGTTCTGCACATTCTGAGCCGCTGCTGATACAGCAGAATAGAAGTAGGGTGAAGCCTTGAGAGGAACTTTGCTTTAACAGTAGCAAGCAGCAAGGTCGTTTCTGTAGTGTAGTGGTCATCACGTTCGCCTAACACGCGAAAGGTCCTCGGTTCGAGACCGGGCAGAACCACTGAGCGTTGGCTGCTTTTATGTGCACACTCTAAAACCTTATTATCTGAATGCAAGTTTAAGAAGAGGTGGTCTTTGAACACAGTGAGCCGTGGGAAACTTTCTTTACCTTTGCAAGACGAAACAAAGTTATCTGCATCCGTCATCTGGGGGTCGTTCTTGTGCCTATTTTTATTTTGTTTAAGCTATGTTGTATTGTTGGGGCCTTTACACCTGTGACATTGCTGTGAAGGTTGTAAGTGGAAACATTGGCAGGTGCAGATAGAAGAGTTAGACCTAAGCCCCCCTCATGAGACGTCAGGATGGCCGAGTGGTCTAAGGCGCCAGACTCAAGAGAGCTTGATCTTCAGTGTAGCTGAGCCTTCTGGTCTCCTCATGGAGGCGTGGGTTCAAATCCCACTTCTGACAGGTCCCTTTTACACCCGTAAATCTTCCTGTTTTTTGCAGTGCGTTCCCGGCAAACACCACAATCTTTGCAGGAACCTGTAGCATGTGAAGAGAAATCCACCAACAATCAGGCTGGGCCCTCAATCACAATTCCATGGATTTCTGGAAATGACACCTCAGGCACACCTTCCATTAAATTTGCACTCCATCACAGTAACTGCCTTGCTGGGTTTCTAACTAAGCAGTTGATCCCATCATTTGTTGTGAGGCTCTCCTGCCACCTTTTGGGCAGAGAAGGCACTGTCCCTGCAAAAACACAGGCAGACATGTTCAACAGGGCTTCCTGGTTTTGTGGGAGGAGCAGAATGCCATTGGTCCCCCCTTGCAAATTCTAATTTACATAAGGAAGACAGAGAGGTAGCTGGGAGTAGGCACTGCACACGGGCATTGCACTCTCTCTTATGATTTGCAGCCAATTCTAGATTGAGGCAGGAGGAAAGGAGGTGACTCGCCCAACAATGGCTATACTGAGAAGTCAGCCACTCTGGGTCTCCCAGGTGAGTGTTTCAGGCCTGTGAGCCACTCATATAAATCTCGCCTGATCGAGCCTGATCGAGCGCTGAGCGAGCGCGTTTGAATCCAAATATCAAACCCCTCTTTCTCAGGCGCAGGAAATGGTGGGCCCTTCATTGCTTCTGGTGTGGAAGTCTATGGGGCAAGGGTCCAGGACTTGCAGAGGAGAACAATTGCCAGAAAGTGCTTGCTGTTCTCATCTGTGCCTTTTTTCTGCTCACTGGCTGATAGGAGATTGGCTGCCCCCTTTCTTGCTAGAGTGAAAAAACAACAACTTGAGAGAAAACATGACGTTGTGAGGCTCACTTAGAGGGAGACTAGCCAAATAGCCCTGCTTTTTTTCTGAAAGACGCTTCAGAAATTGTTCAAAATGTCTCCTGGCCACTCAGGCTCGTTGGTCTAGGGGTATGATTCTCGCTTCGGGTGCGAGAGGTCCCGGGTTCAAATCCCGGACGAGCCCATGCTGTGGACATTTTCAGGATGCTTGTAATATAGGAGCATTTCTTCTTTTCAATGCTATAAGACGCTGTGTATGTCGAGAAAGTTCCTTACCCTGCACGCTATTTTCCACTTGTGGCGGGATAAAGCAGTGCAGGACTTCTTTGCAACTGCTTTTCTGGGCCAGACCAGCATGGTAGGAACATTACATGCATAGTGTTTTTCTAGTGTAATTTCAGGATATGGTTTCAAAATCGCCTCTTGGAATAAAAGTGGTCCTCATTCCTGTCTTCCAAAGAAATAGAGACCGGGTAAGGAGAGCCCAACTTTGAGCTTCAAGGACATTGGCCCTTAGTCTGTGCATTCCAGCCCAATACATGCCAACAAGATTCCTGAGTTAGTGTCTGTTTCTGTAGTGTAGTGGTTTTCACGTTCGCCTTACACGCGAAAGGTCCCTGGTTCGAGACCGGGCAGAAACAGCGGTTTGCTGTTTTTAACAGTGTTTGCCTTTACTTGCTGACTTTATAGGAAAGCTGAGATAATAGAGGCTGTCTGTCCCTCACCAACCTGACGTAGTGTGCTCCAGGGATCTCAGTGACAGCTCGAAAAGAGAAGTGACGATAGCTTGCGCCATTCGCTTGCTCGCCCTTTGCTCTGAAGGGTGGGCCTACTTCATGAAAGCAAGGAATGAGAGCAGAAATGCTTTTCTTGTCCTCACCGCAAGCAGACACTTAGAAAAAACAAACTGTCTGAAGGACAGAGGCTTTTTAATTTCTTGTTTGATGACGGCCATGGAAAAGACAGCAATCATATTGCAGAAGAGAGCAACATGTGCAGTTGCTTGCTTTGGGTGAAGCATTCACCGACTAGCTGCCACTAACCCCTGGAGCCATGTCAGAGGTGACTCTTGCGTGGCTCGTTGGTCTAGGGGTATGATTCTCGCTTAGGGTGCGAGAGGTCCCGGGTTCAAATCCCGGACGAGCCCTTTTTAGAGCTAAACATACAAATCGTACTAAAAATGCACTATGCCTGACTATTTCTAGTAATACTCGGTGCATTGTTGCGCAACATATTCCTAACCTCAGAAGAAAAATGGATCACCGTGCTTTTTCTGCCTACCTGCTTAGTCTCAGTGTGTCCCAGGTGATGCTTTCCCAAGCTGTACTCGCAGACATTTAGGCATCAGATATTTGTCTGTCGATGCCTGCACAAGTAAATTTTGAATACGTCTAATTGCAAGCATGTTGGATGATATCTCTGAGGTTTTCACACTTGTTCTGCACATTCTGAGCCGCTGCTGATACAGCAGAAAAGAAGTAGGGTGAAGCCTTGAGAGGAACTTTGCTTTAACAGTAGCAAGCAGCAAGGTCGTTTCTGTAGTGTAGTGGTCATCACGTTCGCCTAACACGCGAAAGGTCCTCGGTTCGAGACCGGGCAGAACCACTGAGCGTTGGCTGCTTTTATGTGCACACTCTAAAACCTTATTATCTGAATGCAAGTTTAAGAAGAGGTGGTCTTTGAACACAGTGAGCCGTGGGAAACTTTCTTTACCTTTGCAAGACGAAACAAAGTTATCTGCATCCGTCATCTGGGGGTCGTTCTTGTGCCTATTTTTATTTTGTTTAAGCTATGTTGTATTGTTGGGGCCTTTACACCTGTGACATTGCTGTGAAGGTTGTAAGTGGAAACATTGGCAGGTGCAGATAGAAGAGTTAGACCTAAGCCCCCCTCATGAGCCGTAAGGATGGCCGAGTGGTCTAAGGCGCCAGACTCAAGAGAGCTTGATCTTCAGTGTAGCTGAGCCTTCTGGTCTCCTCATGGAGGCGTGGGTTCAAATCCCACTTCTGACAGGTCCCTTTTACACCCGTAAATCTTCCTGTTTTTTGCAGTGCGTTCCCGGCAAACACCACAATCTTTGCAGGAACCTGTAGCATGTGAAGAGAAATCCACCAACAATCAGGCTGGGCCCTCAATCACAATTCCATGGATTTCTGGAAATGACACCTCAGGCACACCTTCCATTAAATTTGCACTCCATGACAGTAACTGCCTTGCTGGGTTTCTAACTAAGCAGTTGATCCCATCATTTGTTGTGAGGCTCTCCTGCCACCTTTTGGGCAGAGAAGGCACTGTCCCTGCAAAAACACAGGCAGACATGTTCAACAGGGCTTCCTGGTTATGTGGGAGGAGCAGAATGCCATTGGTTCCCCCCTTGCAAATTCTAATTTACATAAGGAAGACAGAGAGGTAGCTGGGAGTAGGCACTGCACACGGGCATTGCACTCTCTCTTATGATTTGCAGCCAATTCTAGATTGAGGCAGGAGGAAAGGAGGTGACTCGCCCAACAATGGCTATACTGAGAAGTCAGCCACTCTGGGTCTCCCAGGTTAGTGTTTCAGGCCTGTGAGCCACTCATATAAATCTCGCCTGATCGAGCCTGATCGAGCGCTGAGCGAGCGCGTTTGAATCCAAATATCAAACCCCTCTTTCTCAGGCGCAGGAAATGGTGGGCCCTTCATTGCTTCTGGTGTGGAAGTCTATGGGGCAAGGGTCCAGGACTTGCAGAGGAGAACAATTGCCAGAAAGTGCTTGCTGTTCTCATCTGTGCCTTTTTTCTGCTCACTGGCTGATAGGAGATTGGCTGCCCCCTTTCTTGCTAGAGTGAAAAAACAACAACTTGAGAGAAAACATGACGTTGTGAGGCTCACTTAGAGGGAGACTAGCCAAATAGCCCTGCTTTTTTTCTGAAACACGCTTCAGAAATTGTTCAAAATGTCTCCTGGCCACTCAGGCTCGTTGGTCTAGGGGTATGATTCTCGCTTCGGGTGCGAGAGGTCCCGGGTTCAAATCCCGGACGAGCCCATGCTGTGGACATTTTCAGGATGCTTGTAATATAGGAGCATTTCTTCTTTTCAATGCTATAAGACGCTGTGTATGTCGAGAAAGTTCCTTACCCTGCACGCTATTTTCCACTTGTGGCGGGATAAAGGAGTGCAGGACTTCTTTGCAACTGCTTTTCTGGGCCAGACCAGCATGGTAGGAACATTACATGCATAGTGTTTTTCTAGTGTAATTTCAGGATATGGTTTCAAAATCGCCTCTTGGAATAAAAGTGGTCCTCATTCCTGTCTTCCAAAGAAATAGAGACCGGGTAAGGAGAGCCCAACTTTGAGCTTCAAGGACATTGGCCCTTAGTCTGTGCATTCCAGCCCAATACATGCCAACAAGATTCCTGAGTTAGTGTCTGTTTCTGTAGTGTAGTGGTTTTCACGTTCGCCTTACACGCGATAGGTCCTTGGTTCGAGACCGGGCAGAAACAGCGGTTTGCTGTTTTTAACAGTGTTTGCCTTTACTGGCTGACTTTATAGGAAAGCTGAGATAATAGAGGCTGTCTATCCCTCACCAACCTGACGTAGTGTGCTCCAGGGATCTCAGTGACAGCTCGAAAAGAGAAGTGACGATAGCTTGCGCCATTCGCTTGCTCGCCCTTTGCTCTGAAGGGTGGGCCTACTTCATGAAAGCAAGGAATGAGAGCAGAAATGCTTTTCTTGTCCTCACCGCAAGCAGACACTTAGAGAAAACAAACTGTCTGAAGGACAGAGGCTTTTTAATTTCTTGTTTGATGACGGCCATGGAAAAGACAGCAATCATATTGCAGAAGAGAGCAACATGTGCAGTTGCTTGCTTTGGGTGAAGCATTCACCGACTAGCTGCCACTAACCCCTGGAGCCATGTCAGAGGTGACTCTTGCGTGGCTCGTTGGTCTAGGGGTATGATTCTCGCTTAGGGTGCGAGAGGTCCCGGGTTCAAATCCCGGACGAGCCCTTTTTAGAGCTAAACATACAAATCGTACTAAAAATGCACTATGCCTGACTATTTCTAGTAATACTCGGTGCATTGTTGCGCAACATATTCCTAACCTCAGAAGAAAAATGGATCATCGTGCTTTTTCTGCCTACCTGCTTAGTCTCAGTGTGTCCCAGGTGATGCTTTCCCAAGCTGTACTCGCAGACATTTAGGCATCAGATATTTGTCTGTCGATGCCTGCACAAGTAAATTTTGAATACGTCTAATTGCAAGCATGTTGGATGATATCTCTGAGGTTTTCACACTTGTTCTGCACATTCTGAGCCGCTGCTGATACAGCAGAATAGAAGTAGGGTGAAGCCTTGAGAGGAACTTTGCTTTAACAGTAGCAAGCAGCAAGGTCGTTTCTGTAGTGTAGTGGTCATCACGTTCGCCTAACACGCGAAAGGTCCTCGGTTCGAGACCGGGCAGAACCACTGAGCGTTGGCTGATTTTATGTGCACACTCTAAAACCTTATTATCTGAATGCAAGTTTAAGAAGAGGTGGTCTTTGAACACAGTGAGCCGTGGGAAACTTTCTTTACCTTTGCAAGACGAAACAAAGTTATCTGCATCCGTCATCTGGGGTTGTTCTTGTGCCTATTTTTATTTTGTTTAAGCTATGTTGTATTGTTGGGGCCTTTACACCTGTGACATTGCTGTGAAGGTTGTAAGTGGAAACATTGGCAGGTGCAGATAGAAGAGTTAGACCTAAGCCCCCCTCATGAGACGTCAGGATGGCCGAGTGGTCTAAGGCGCCAGACTCAAGAGAGCTTGATCTTCAGTGTAGCTGAGCCTTCTGGTCTCCTCATGGAGGCGTGGGTTCAAATCCCACTTCTGACAGGTCCCTTTTACACCCGTAAATCTTCCTGTTTTTTGCAGTGCGTTCCCGGCAAACACCACAATCTTTGCAGGAACCTGTAGCATGTGAAGAGAAATCCACCAACAATCAGGCTGGGCCCTCAATCACAATTCCATGGATTTCTGGAAATGACACCTCAGGCACACCTTCCATTAAATTTGCACTCCATCACAGTAACTGCCTTGCTGGGTTTCTAACTAAGCAGTTGATCCCATCATTTGTTGTGAGGCTCTCCTGCCACCTTTTGGGCAGAGAAGGCACTGTCCCTGCAAAAACACAGGCAGACATGTTCAACAGGGCTTCCTGGTTTTGTGGGAGGAGCAGAATGCCATTGGTCCCCCCTTGCAAATTCTAATTTACATAAGGAAGACAGAGAGGTAGCTGGGAGTAGGCACTGCACACGGGCATTGCACTCTCTCTTATGATTTGCAGCCAATTCTAGATTGAGGCAGGAGGAAAGGAGGTGACTCGCCCAACAATGGCTATACTGAGAAGTCAGCCACTCTGGGTCTCCCAGGTGAGTGTTTCAGGCCTGTGAGCCACTCATATAAATCTCGCCTGATCGAGCCTGATCGAGCGCTGAGCGAGCGCGTTTGAATCCAAATATCAAACCCCTCTTTCTCAGGCGCAGGAAATGGTGGGCCCTTCATTGCTTCTGGTGTGGAAGTCTATGGGGCAAGGGTCCAGGACTTGCAGAGGAGAACAATTGCCAGAAAGTGCTTGCTGTTCTCATCTGTGCCTTTTTTCTGCTCACTGGCTGATAGGAGATTGGCTGCCCCCTTTCTTGCTAGAGTGAAAAAACAACAACTTGAGAGAAAACATGACGTTGTGAGGCTCACTTAGAGGGAGACTAGCCAAATAGCCCTGCTTTTTTTCTGAAACACGCTTCAGAAATTGTTCAAAATGTCTCCTGGCCACTCAGGCTCGTTGGTCTAGGGGTATGATTCTCGCTTCGGGTGCGAGAGGTCCCGGGTTCAAATCCCGGACGAGCCCATGCTGTGGACATTTTCAGGATGCTTGTAATATAGGAGCATTTCTTCTTTTCAATGCTATAAGACGCTGTGTATGTCGAGAAAGTTCCTTACCCTGCACGCTATTTTCCACTTGTGGCGGGATAAAGGAGTGCAGGACTTCTTTGCAACTGCTTTTCTGGGCCAGACCAGCATGGTAGGAACATTACATGCATAGTGTTTTTCTAGTGTAATTTCAGGATATGGTTTCAAAATCGCCTCTTGGAATAAAAGTGGTCCTCATTCCTGTCTTCCAAAGAAATAGAGACCGGGTAAGGAGAGCCCAACTTTGAGCTTCAAGGACATTGGCCCTTAGTCTGTGCATTCCAGCCCAATACATGCCAACAAGATTCCTGAGTTAGTGTCTGTTTCTGTAGTGTAGTGGTTTTCACGTTCGCCTTACACGCGATAGGTCCTTGGTTCGAGACCGGGCAGAAACAGCGGTTTGCTGTTTTTAACAGTGTTTGCCTTTACTGGCTGACTTTATAGGAAAGCTGAGATAATAGAGGCTGTCTATCCCTCACCAACCTGACGTAGTGTGCTCCAGGGATCTCAGTGACAGCTCGAAAAGAGAAGTGACGATAGCTTGCGCCATTCGCTTGCTCGCCCTTTGCTCTGAAGGGTGGGCCTACTTCATGAAAGCAAGGAATGAGAGCAGAAATGCTTTTCTTGTCCTCACCGCAAGCAGACACTTAGAGAAAACAAACTGTCTGAAGGACAGAGGCTTTTTAATTTCTTGTTTGATGACGGCCATGGAAAAGACAGCAATCATATTGCAGAAGAGAGCAACATGTGCAGTTGCTTGCTTTGGGTGAAGCATTCACCGACTAGCTGCCACTAACCCCTGGAGCCATGTCAGAGGTGACTCTTGCGTGGCTCGTTGGTCTAGGGGTATGATTCTCGCTTAGGGTGCGAGAGGTCCCGGGTTCAAATCCCGGACGAGCCCTTTTTAGAGCTAAACATACAAATCGTACTAAAAATGCACTATGCCTGACTATTTCTAGTAATACTCGGTGCATTGTTGCGCAACATATTCCTAACCTCAGAAGAAAAATGGATCATCGTGCTTTTTCTGCCTACCTGCTTAGTCTCAGTGTGTCCCAGGTGATGCTTTCCCAAGCTGTACTCGCAGACATTTAGGCATCAGATATTTGTCTGTCGATGCCTGCACAAGTAAATTTTGAATACGTCTAATTGCAAGCATGTTGGATGATATCTCTGAGGTTTTCACACTTGTTCTGCACATTCTGAGCCGCTGCTGATACAGCAGAATAGAAGTAGGGTGAAGCCTTGAGAGGAACTTTGCTTTAACAGTAGCAAGCAGCAAGGTCGTTTCTGTAGTGTAGTGGTCATCACGTTCACCTAACACGCGAAAGGTCCCCGGTTTGAGACCGGGCAGAAACACTGAGCGTTGGCTGCTTTTATGTGCACACTCTAAAACCTTATTATCTGAATGCAAGTTTAAGAAGAGGTGGTCTTTGAACACAGTGAGCCGTGGGAAACTTTCTTTACCTTTGCAAGACGAAACAAAGTTATCTGCATCCGTCATCTGGGGGTCGTTCTTGTGCCTATTTTTATTTTGTTTAAGCTATGTTGTATTGTTGGGGCCTTTACACCTGTGACATTGCTGTGAAGGTTGTAAGTGGAAACATTGGCAGGTGCAGATAGAAGAGTTAGACCTAAGCCCCCCTCATGAGCCGTAAGGATGGCCGAGTGGTCTAAGGCGCCAGACTCAAGAGAGCTTGATCTTCAGTGTAGCTGAGCCTTCTGGTCTCCTCATGGAGGCGTGGGTTCAAATCCCACTTCTGACAGGTCCCTTTTACACCCGTAAATCTTCCTGTTTTTTGCAGTGCGTTCCCGGCAAACACCACAATCTTTGCAGGAACCTGTAGCATGTGAAGAGAAATCCACCAACAATCAGGCTGGGCCCTCAATCACAATTCCATGGATTTCTGGAAATGACACCTCAGGCACACCTTCCATTAAATTTGCACTCCATGACAGTAACTGCCTTGCTGGGTTTCTAACTAAGCAGTTGATCCCATCATTTGTTGTGAGGCTCTCCTGCCACCTTTTGGGCAGAGAAGGCACTGTCCCTGCAAAAACACAGGCAGACATGTTCAACAGGGCTTCCTGGTTATGTGGGAGGAGCAGAATGCCATTGGTTCCCCCCTTGCAAATTCTAATTTACATAAGGAAGACAGAGAGGTAGCTGGGAGTAGGCACTGCACACGGGCATTGCACTCTCTCTTATGATTTGCAGCCAATTCTAGATTGAGGCAGGAGGAAAGGAGGTGACTCGCCCAACAATGGCTATACTGAGAAGTCAGCCACTCTGGGTCTCCCAGGTTAGTGTTTCAGGCCTGTGAGCCACTCATATAAATCTCGCCTGATCGAGCCTGATCGAGCGCTGAGCGAGCGCGTTTGAATCCAAATATCAAACCCCTCTTTCTCAGGCGCAGGAAATGGTGGGCCCTTCATTGCTTCTGGTGTGGAAGTCTATGGGGCAAGGGTCCAGGACTTGCAGAGGAGAACAATTGCCAGAAAGTGCTTGCTGTTCTCATCTGTGCCTTTTTTCTGCTCACTGGCTGATAGGAGATTGGCTGCCCCCTTTCTTGCTAGAGTGAAAAAACAACAACTTGAGAGAAAACATGACGTTGTGAGGCTCACTTAGAGGGAGACTAGCCAAATAGCCCTGCTTTTTTTCTGAAACACGCTTCAGAAATTGTTCAAAATGTCTCCTGGCCACTCAGGCTCGTTGGTCTAGGGGTATGATTCTCGCTTCGGGTGCGAGAGGTCCCGGGTTCAAATCCCGGACGAGCCCATGCTGTGGACATTTTCAGGATGCTTGTAATATAGGAGCATTTCTTCTTTTCAATGCTATAAGACGCTGTGTATGTCGAGAAAGTTCCTTACCCTGCACGCTATTTTCCACTTGTGGCGGGATAAAGGAGTGCAGGACTTCTTTGCAACTGCTTTTCTGGGCCAGACCAGCATGGTAGGAACATTACATGCATAGTGTTTTTCTAGTGTAATTTCAGGATATGGTTTCAAAATCGCCTCTTGGAATAAAAGTGGTCCTCATTCCTGTCTTCCAAAGAAATAGAGACCGGGTAAGGAGAGCCCAACTTTGAGCTTCAAGGACATTGGCCCTTAGTCTGTGCATTCCAGCCCAATACATGCCAACAAGATTCCTGAGTTAGTGTCTGTTTCTGTAGTGTAGTGGTTTTCACGTTCGCCTTACACGCGATAGGTCCTTGGTTCGAGACCGGGCAGAAACAGCGGTTTGCTGTTTTTAACAGTGTTTGCCTTTACTGGCTGACTTTATAGGAAAGCTGAGATAATAGAGGCTGTCTATCCCTCACCAACCTGACGTAGTGTGCTCCAGGGATCTCAGTGACAGCTCGAAAAGAGAAGTGACGATAGCTTGCGCCATTCGCTTGCTCGCCCTTTGCTCTGAAGGGTGGGCCTACTTCATGAAAGCAAGGAATGAGAGCAGAAATGCTTTTCTTGTCCTCACCGCAAGCAGACACTTAGAGAAAACAAACTGTCTGAAGGACAGAGGCTTTTTAATTTCTTGTTTGATGACGGCCATGGAAAAGACAGCAATCATATTGCAGAAGAGAGCAACATGTGCAGTTGCTTGCTTTGGGTGAAGCATTCACCGACTAGCTGCCACTAACCCCTGGAGCCATGTCAGAGGTGACTCTTGCGTGGCTCGTTGGTCTAGGGGTATGATTCTCGCTTAGGGTGCGAGAGGTCCCGGGTTCAAATCCCGGACGAGCCCTTTTTAGAGCTAAACATACAAATCGTACTAAAAATGCACTATGCCTGACTATTTCTAGTAATACTCGGTGCATTGTTGCGCAACATATTCCTAACCTCAGAAGAAAAATGGATCATCGTGCTTTTTCTGCCTACCTGCTTAGTCTCAGTGTGTCCCAGGTGATGCTTTCCCAAGCTGTACTCGCAGACATTTAGGCATCAGATATTTGTCTGTCGATGCCTGCACAAGTAAATTTTGAATACGTCTAATTGCAAGCATGTTGGATGATATCTCTGAGGTTTTCACACTTGTTCTGCACATTCTGAGCCGCTGCTGATACAGCAGAATAGAAGTAGGGTGAAGCCTTGAGAGGAACTTTGCTTTAACAGTAGCAAGCAGCAAGGTCGTTTCTGTAGTGTAGTGGTCATCACGTTCACCTAACACGCGAAAGGTCCCCGGTTTGAGACCGGGCAGAAACACTGAGCGTTGGCTGCTTTTATGTGCACACTCTAAAACCTTATTATCTGAATGCAAGTTTAAGAAGAGGTGGTCTTTGAACACAGTGAGCCGTGGGAAACTTTCTTTACCTTTGCAAGACGAAACAAAGTTATCTGCATCCGTCATCTGGGGGTCGTTCTTGTGCCTATTTTTATTTTGTTTAAGCTATGTTGTATTGTTGGGGCCTTTACACCTGTGACATTGCTGTGAAGGTTGTAAGTGGAAACATTGGCAGGTGCAGATAGAAGAGTTAGACCTAAGCCCCCCTCATGAGCCGTCAGGATGGCCGAGTGGTCTAAGGCGCCAGACTCAAGAGAGCTTGATCTTCAGTGTAGCTGAGCCTTCTGGTCTCCTCATGGAGGCGTGGGTTCAAATCCCACTTCTGACAGGTCCCTTTTACACCCGTAAATCTTCCTGTTTTTTGCAGTGCGTTCCCGGCAAACACCACAATCTTTGCAGGAACCTGTAGCATGTGAAGAGAAATCCACCAACAATCAGGCTGGGCCCTCAATCACAATTCCATGGATTTCTGGAAATGACACCTCAGGCACACCTTCCATTAAATTTGCACTCCATGACAGTAACTGCCTTGCTGGGTTTCTAACTAAGCAGTTGATCCCATCATTTGTTGTGAGGCTCTCCTGCCACCTTTTGGGCAGAGAAGGCACTGTCCCTGCAAAAACACAGGCAGACATGTTCAACAGGGCTTCCTGGTTATGTGGGAGGAGCAGAATGCCATTGGTTCCCCCCTTGCAAATTCTAATTTACATAAGGAAGACAGAGAGGTAGCTGGGAGTAGGCACTGCACACGGGCATTGCACTCTCTCTTATGATTTGCAGCCAATTCTAGATTGAGGCAGGAGGAAAGGAGGTGACTCGCCCAACAATGGCTATACTGAGAAGTCAGCCACTCTGGGTCTCCCAGGTTAGTGTTTCAGGCCTGTGAGCCACTCATATAAATCTCGCCTGATCGAGCCTGATCGAGCGCTGAGCGAGCGCGTTTGAATCCAAATATCAAACCCCTCTTTCTCAGGCGCAGGAAATGGTGGGCCCTTCATTGCTTCTGGTGTGGAAGTCTATGGGGTAAGGGTCCAGGACTTGCAGAGGAGAACAATTGCCAGAAAGTGCTTGCTGTTCTCATCTGTGCCTTTTTTCTGCTCACTGGCTGATAGGAGATTGGCTGCCCCCTTTCTTGCTAGAGTGAAAAAACAACAACTTGAGAGAAAACATGACGTTGTGAGGCTCACTTAGAGGGAGACTAGCCAAATAGCCCTGCTTTTTTTCTGAAACACGCTTCAGAAATTGTTCAAAATGTCTCCTGGCCACTCAGGCTCGTTGGTCTAGGGGTATGATTCTCGCTTCGGGTGCGAGAGGTCCCGGGTTCAAATCCCGGACGAGCCCATGCTGTGGACATTTTCAGGATGCTTGTAATATAGGAGCATTTCTTCTTTTCAATGCTATAAGACGCTGTGTATGTCGAGAAAGTTCCTTACCCTGCACGCTATTTTCCACTTGTGGCGGGATAAAGGAGTGCAGGACTTCTTTGCAACTGCTTTTCTGGGCCAGACCAGCATGGTAGGAACATTACATGCATAGTGTTTTTCTAGTGTAATTTCAGGATATGGTTTCAAAATCGCCTCTTGGAATAAAAGTGGTCCTCATTCCTGTCTTCCAAAGAAATAGAGACCGGGTAAGGAGAGCCCAACTTTGAGCTTCAAGGACATTGGCCCTTAGTCTGTGCATTCCAGCCCAATACATGCCAACAAGATTCCTGAGTTAGTGTCTGTTTCTGTAGTGTAGTGGTTTTCACGTTCGCCTTACACGCGATAGGTCCTTGGTTCGAGACCGGGCAGAAACAGCGGTTTGCTGTTTTTAACAGTGTTTGCCTTTACTGGCTGACTTTATAGGAAAGCTGAGATAATAGAGGCTGTCTATCCCTCACCAACCTGACGTAGTGTGCTCCAGGGATCTCAGTGACAGCTCGAAAAGAGAAGTGACGATAGCTTGCGCCATTCGCTTGCTCGCCCTTTGCTCTGAAGGGTGGGCCTACTTCATGAAAGCAAGGAATGAGAGCAGAAATGCTTTTCTTGTCCTCACCGCAAGCAGACACTTAGAGAAAACAAACTGTCTGAAGGACAGAGGCTTTTTAATTTCTTGTTTGATGACGGCCATGGAAAAGACAGCAATCATATTGCAGAAGAGAGCAACATGTGCAGTTGCTTGCTTTGGGTGAAGCATTCACCGACTAGCTGCCACTAACCCCTGGAGCCATGTCAGAGGTGACTCTTGCGTGGCTCGTTGGTCTAGGGGTATGATTCTCGCTTAGGGTGCGAGAGGTCCCGGGTTCAAATCCCGGACGAGCCCTTTTTAGAGCTAAACATACAAATCGTACTAAAAATGCACTATGCCTGACTATTTCTAGTAATACTCGGTGCATTGTTGCGCAACATATTCCTAACCTCAGAAGAAAAATGGATCATCGTGCTTTTTCTGCCTACCTGCTTAGTCTCAGTGTGTCCCAGGTGATGCTTTCCCAAGCTGTACTCGCAGACATTTAGGCATCAGATATTTGTCTGTCGATGCCTGCACAAGTAAATTTTGAATACGTCTAATTGCAAGCATGTTGGATGATATCTCTGAGGTTTTCACACTTGTTCTGCACATTCTGAGCCGCTGCTGATACAGCAGAATAGAAGTAGGGTGAAGCCTTGAGAGGAACTTTGCTTTAACAGTAGCAAGCAGCAAGGTCGTTTCTGTAGTGTAGTGGTCATCACGTTCACCTAACACGCGAAAGGTCCCCGGTTTGAGACCGGGCAGAAACACTGAGCGTTGGCTGCTTTTATGTGCACACTCTAAAACCTTATTATCTGAATGCAAGTTTAAGAAGAGGTGGTCTTTGAACACAGTGAGCCGTGGGAAACTTTCTTTACCTTTGCAAGACGAAACAAAGTTATCTGCATCCGTCATCTGGGGGTCGTTCTTGTGCCTATTTTTATTTTGTTTAAGCTATGTTGTATTGTTGGGGCCTTTACACCTGTGACATTGCTGTGAAGGTTGTAAGTGGAAACATTGGCAGGTGCAGATAGAAGAGTTAGACCTAAGCCCCCCTCATGAGCCGTCAGGATGGCCGAGTGGTCTAAGGCGCCAGACTCAAGAGAGCTTGATCTTCAGTGTAGCTGAGCCTTCTGGTCTCCTCATGGAGGCGTGGGTTCAAATCCCACTTCTGACAGGTCCCTTTTACACCCGTAAATCTTCCTGTTTTTTGCAGTGCGTTCCCGGCAAACACCACAATCTTTGCAGGAACCTGTAGCATGTGAAGAGAAATCCACCAACAATCAGGCTGGGCCCTCAATCACAATTCCATGGATTTCTGGAAATGACACCTCAGGCACACCTTCCATTAAATTTGCACTCCATGACAGTAACTGCCTTGCTGGGTTTCTAACTAAGCAGTTGATCCCATCATTTGTTGTGAGGCTCTCCTGCCACCTTTTGGGCAGAGAAGGCACTGTCCCTGCAAAAACACAGGCAGACATGTTCAACAGGGCTTCCTGGTTATGTGGGAGGAGCAGAATGCCATTGGTTCCCCCCTTGCAAATTCTAATTTACATAAGGAAGACAGAGAGGTAGCTGGGAGTAGGCACTGCACACGGGCATTGCACTCTCTCTTATGATTTGCAGCCAATTCTAGATTGAGGCAGGAGGAAAGGAGGTGACTCGCCCAACAATGGCTATACTGAGAAGTCAGCCACTCTGGGTCTCCCAGGTTAGTGTTTCAGGCCTGTGAGCCACTCATATAAATCTCGCCTGATCGAGCCTGATCGAGCGCTGAGCGAGCGCGTTTGAATCCAAATATCAAACCCCTCTTTCTCAGGCGCAGGAAATGGTGGGCCCTTCATTGCTTCTGGTGTGGAAGTCTATGGGGCAAGGGTCCAGGACTTGCAGAGGAGAACAATTGCCAGAAAGTGCTTGCTGTTCTCATCTGTGCCTTTTTTCTGCTCACTGGCTGATAGGAGATTGGCTGCCCCCTTTCTTGCTAGAGTGAAAAAACAACAACTTGAGAGAAAACATGACGTTGTGAGGCTCACTTAGAGGGAGACTAGCCAAATAGCCCTGCTTTTTTTCTGAAACACGCTTCAGAAATTGTTCAAAATGTCTCCTGGCCACTCAGGCTCGTTGGTCTAGGGGTATGATTCTCGCTTCGGGTGCGAGAGGTCCCGGGTTCAAATCCCGGACGAGCCCATGCTGTGGACATTTTCAGGATGCTTGTAATATAGGAGCATTTCTTCTTTTCAATGCTATAAGACGCTGTGTATGTCGAGAAAGTTCCTTACCCTGCACGCTATTTTCCACTTGTGGCGGGATAAAGGAGTGCAGGACTTCTTTGCAACTGCTTTTCTGGGCCAGACCAGCATGGTAGGAACATTACATGCATAGTGTTTTTCTAGTGTAATTTCAGGATATGGTTTCAAAATCGCCTCTTGGAATAAAAGTGGTCCTCATTCCTGTCTTCCAAAGAAATAGAGACCGGGTAAGGAGAGCCCAACTTTGAGCTTCAAGGACATTGGCCCTTAGTCTGTGCATTCCAGCCCAATACATGCCAACAAGATTCCTGAGTTAGTGTCTGTTTCTGTAGTGTAGTGGTTTTCACGTTCGCCTTACACGCGATAGGTCCTTGGTTCGAGACCGGGCAGAAACAGCGGTTTGCTGTTTTTAACAGTGTTTGCCTTTACTGGCTGACTTTATAGGAAAGCTGAGATAATAGAGGCTGTCTATCCCTCACCAACCTGACGTAGTGTGCTCCAGGGATCTCAGTGACAGCTCGAAAAGAGAAGTGACGATAGCTTGCGCCATTCGCTTGCTCGCCCTTTGCTCTGAAGGGTGGGCCTACTTCATGAAAGCAAGGAATGAGAGCAGAAATGCTTTTCTTGTCCTCACCGCAAGCAGACACTTAGAGAAAACAAACTGTCTGAAGGACAGAGGCTTTTTAATTTCTTGTTTGATGACGGCCATGGAAAAGACAGCAATCATATTGCAGAAGAGAGCAACATGTGCAGTTGCTTGCTTTGGGTGAAGCATTCACCGACTAGCTGCCACTAACCCCTGGAGCCATGTCAGAGGTGACTCTTGCGTGGCTCGTTGGTCTAGGGGTATGATTCTCGCTTAGGGTGCGAGAGGTCCCGGGTTCAAATCCCGGACGAGCCCTTTTTAGAGCTAAACATACAAATCGTACTAAAAATGCACTATGCCTGACTATTTCTAGTAATACTCGGTGCATTGTTGCGCAACATATTCCTAACCTCAGAAGAAAAATGGATCATCGTGCTTTTTCTGCCTACCTGCTTAGTCTCAGTGTGTCCCAGGTGATGCTTTCCCAAGCTGTACTCGCAGACATTTAGGCATCAGATATTTGTCTGTCGATGCCTGCACAAGTAAATTTTGAATACGTCTAATTGCAAGCATGTTGGATGATATCTCTGAGGTTTTCACACTTGTTCTGCACATTCTGAGCCGCTGCTGATACAGCAGAATAGAAGTAGGGTGAAGCCTTGAGAGGAACTTTGCTTTAACAGTAGCAAGCAGCAAGGTCGTTTCTGTAGTGTAGTGGTCATCACGTTCACCTAACACGCGAAAGGTCCCCGGTTTGAGACCGGGCAGAAACACTGAGCGTTGGCTGCTTTTATGTGCACACTCTAAAACCTTATTATCTGAATGCAAGTTTAAGAAGAGGTGGTCTTTGAACACAGTGAGCCGTGGGAAACTTTCTTTACCTTTGCAAGACGAAACAAAGTTATCTGCATCCGTCATCTGGGGGTCGTTCTTGTGCCTATTTTTATTTTGTTTAAGCTATGTTGTATTGTTGGGGCCTTTACACCTGTGACATTGCTGTGAAGGTTGTAAGTGGAAACATTGGCAGGTGCAGATAGAAGAGTTAGACCTAAGCCCCCCTCATGAGCCGTCAGGATGGCCGAGTGGTCTAAGGCGCCAGACTCAAGAGAGCTTGATCTTCAGTGTAGCTGAGCCTTCTGGTCTCCTCATGGAGGCGTGGGTTCAAATCCCACTTCTGACAGGTCCCTTTTACACCCGTAAATCTTCCTGTTTTTTGCAGTGCGTTCCCGGCAAACACCACAATCTTTGCAGGAACCTGTAGCATGTGAAGAGAAATCCACCAACAATCAGGCTGGGCCCTCAATCACAATTCCATGGATTTCTGGAAATGACACCTCAGGCACACCTTCCATTAAATTTGCACTCCATGACAGTAACTGCCTTGCTGGGTTTCTAACTAAGCAGTTGATCCCATCATTTGTTGTGAGGCTCTCCTGCCACCTTTTGGGCAGAGAAGGCACTGTCCCTGCAAAAACACAGGCAGACATGTTCAACAGGGCTTCCTGGTTATGTGGGAGGAGCAGAATGCCATTGGTTCCCCCCTTGCAAATTCTAATTTACATAAGGAAGACAGAGAGGTAGCTGGGAGTAGGCACTGCACACGGGCATTGCACTCTCTCTTATGATTTGCAGCCAATTCTAGATTGAGGCAGGAGGAAAGGAGGTGACTCGCCCAACAATGGCTATACTGAGAAGTCAGCCACTCTGGGTCTCCCAGGTTAGTGTTTCAGGCCTGTGAGCCACTCATATAAATCTCGCCTGATCGAGCCTGATCGAGCGCTGAGCGAGCGCGTTTGAATCCAAATATCAAACCCCTCTTTCTCAGGCGCAGGAAATGGTGGGCCCTTCATTGCTTCTGGTGTGGAAGTCTATGGGGCAAGGGTCCAGGACTTGCAGAGGAGAACAATTGCCAGAAAGTGCTTGCTGTTCTCATCTGTGCCTTTTTTCTGCTCACTGGCTGATAGGAGATTGGCTGCCCCCTTTCTTGCTAGAGTGAAAAAACAACAACTTGAGAGAAAACATGACGTTGTGAGGCTCACTTAGAGGGAGACTAGCCAAATAGCCCTGCTTTTTTTCTGAAAGACGCTTCAGAAATTGTTCAAAATGTCTACTGGCCACTCAGGCTCGTTGGTCTAGGGGTATGATTCTCGCTTCGGGTGCGAGAGGTCCCGGGTTCAAATCCCGGACGAGCCCATGCTGTGGACATTTTCAGGATGCTTGTAATATAGGAGCATTTCTTCTTTTCAATGCTATAAGACGCTGTGTATGTCGAGAAAGTTCCTTACCCTGCACGCTATTTTCCACTTGTGGCGGGATAAAGGAGTGCAGGACTTCTTTGCAACTGCTTTTCTGGGCCAGACCAGCATGGTAGGAACATTACATGCATAGTGTTTTTCTAGTGTAATTTCAGGATATGGTTTCAAAATCGCCTCTTGGAATAAAAGTGGTCCTCATTCCTGTCTTCCAAAGAAATAGAGACCGGGTAAGGAGAGCCCAACTTTGAGCTTCAAGGACATTGGCCCTTAGTCTGTGCATTCCAGCCCAATACATGCCAACAAGATTCCTGAGTTAGTGTCTGTTTCTGTAGTGTAGTGGTTTTCACGTTCGCCTTACACGCGATAGGTCCTTGGTTCGAGACCGGGCAGAAACAGCGGTTTGCTGTTTTTAACAGTGTTTGCCTTTACTGGCTGACTTTATAGGAAAGCTGAGATAATAGAGGCTGTCTATCCCTCACCAACCTGACGTAGTGTGCTCCAGGGATCTCAGTGACAGCTCGAAAAGAGAAGTGACGATAGCTTGCGCCATTCGCTTGCTCGCCCTTTGCTCTGAAGGGTGGGCCTACTTCATGAAAGCAAGGAATGAGAGCAGAAATGCTTTTCTTGTCCTCACCGCAAGCAGACACTTAGAGAAAACAAACTGTCTGAAGGACAGAGGCTTTTTAATTTCTTGTTTGATGACGGCCATGGAAAAGACAGCAATCATATTGCAGAAGAGAGCAACATGTGCAGTTGCTTGCTTTGGGTGAAGCATTCACCGACTAGCTGCCACTAACCCCTGGAGCCATGTCAGAGGTGACTCTTGCGTGGCTCGTTGGTCTAGGGGTATGATTCTCGCTTAGGGTGCGAGAGGTCCCGGGTTCAAATCCCGGACGAGCCCTTTTTAGAGCTAAACATACAAATCGTACTAAAAATGCACTATGCCTGACTATTTCTAGTAATACTCGGTGCATTGTTGCGCAACATATTCCTAACCTCAGAAGAAAAATGGATCATCGTGCTTTTTCTGCCTACCTGCTTAGTCTCAGTGTGTCCCAGGTGATGCTTTCCCAAGCTGTACTCGCAGACATTTAGGCATCAGATATTTGTCTGTCGATGCCTGCACAAGTAAATTTTGAATACGTCTAATTGCAAGCATGTTGGATGATATCTCTGAGGTTTTCACACTTGTTCTGCACATTCTGAGCCGCTGCTGATACAGCAGAATAGAAGTAGGGTGAAGCCTTGAGAGGAACTTTGCTTTAACAGTAGCAAGCAGCAAGGTCGTTTCTGTAGTGTAGTGGTCATCACGTTCACCTAACACGCGAAAGGTCCCCGGTTTGAGACCGGGCAGAAACACTGAGCGTTGGCTGCTTTTATGTGCACACTCTAAAACCTTATTATCTGAATGCAAGTTTAAGAAGAGGTGGTCTTTGAACACAGTGAGCCGTGGGAAACTTTCTTTACCTTTGCAAGACGAAACAAAGTTATCTGCATCCGTCATCTGGGGGTCGTTCTTGTGCCTATTTTTATTTTGTTTAAGCTATGTTGTATTGTTGGGGCCTTTACACCTGTGACATTGCTGTGAAGGTTGTAAGTGGAAACATTGGCAGGTGCAGATAGAAGAGTTAGACCTAAGCCCCCCTCATGAGCCGTCAGGATGGCCGAGTGGTCTAAGGCGCCAGACTCAAGAGAGCTTGATCTTCAGTGTAGCTGAGCCTTCTGGTCTCCTCATGGAGGCGTGGGTTCAAATCCCACTTCTGACAGGTCCCTTTTACACCCGTAAATCTTCCTGTTTTTTGCAGTGCGTTCCCGGCAAACACCACAATCTTTGCAGGAACCTGTAGCATGTGAAGAGAAATCCACCAACAATCAGGCTGGGCCCTCAATCACAATTCCATGGATTTCTGGAAATGACACCTCAGGCACACCTTCCATTAAATTTGCACTCCATGACAGTAACTGCCTTGCTGGGTTTCTAACTAAGCAGTTGATCCCATCATTTGTTGTGAGGCTCTCCTGCCACCTTTTGGGCAGAGAAGGCACTGTCCCTGCAAAAACACAGGCAGACATGTTCAACAGGGCTTCCTGGTTATGTGGGAGGAGCAGAATGCCATTGGTTCCCCCCTTGCAAATTCTAATTTACATAAGGAAGACAGAGAGGTAGCTGGGAGTAGGCACTGCACACGGGCATTGCACTCTCTCTTATGATTTGCAGCCAATTCTAGATTGAGGCAGGAGGAAAGGAGGTGACTCGCCCAACAATGGCTATACTGAGAAGTCAGCCACTCTGGGTCTCCCAGGTTAGTGTTTCAGGCCTGTGAGCCACTCATATAAATCTCGCCTGATCGAGCCTGATCGAGCGCTGAGCGAGCGCGTTTGAATCCAAATATCAAACCCCTCTTTCTCAGGCGCAGGAAATGGTGGGCCCTTCATTGCTTCTGGTGTGGAAGTCTATGGGGCAAGGGTCCAGGACTTGCAGAGGAGAACAATTGCCAGAAAGTGCTTGCTGTTCTCATCTGTGCCTTTTTTCTGCTCACTGGCTGATAGGAGATTGGCTGCCCCCTTTCTTGCTAGAGTGAAAAAACAACAACTTGAGAGAAAACATGACGTTGTGAGGCTCACTTAGAGGGAGACTAGCCAAATAGCCCTGCTTTTTTTCTGAAACACGCTTCAGAAATTGTTCAAAATGTCTCCTGGCCACTCAGGCTCGTTGGTCTAGGGGTATGATTCTCGCTTCGGGTGCGAGAGGTCCCGGGTTCAAATCCCGGACGAGCCCATGCTGTGGACATTTTCAGGATGCTTGTAATATAGGAGCATTTCTTCTTTTCAATGCTATAAGACGCTGTGTATGTCGAGAAAGTTCCTTACCCTGCACGCTATTTTCCACTTGTGGCGGGATAAAGGAGTGCAGGACTTCTTTGCAACTGCTTTTCTGGGCCAGACCAGCATGGTAGGAACATTACATGCATAGTGTTTTTCTAGTGTAATTTCAGGATATGGTTTCAAAATCGCCTCTTGGAATAAAAGTGGTCCTCATTCCTGTCTTCCAAAGAAATAGAGACCGGGTAAGGAGAGCCAAACTTTGAGCTTCAAGGACATTGGCCCTTAGTCTGTGCATTCCAGCCCAATACATGCCAACAAGATTCCTGAGTTAGTGTCTGTTTCTGTAGTGTAGTGGTTTTCACGTTCGCCTTACACGCGATAGGTCCTTGGTTCGAGACCGGGCAGAAACAGCGGTTTGCTGTTTTTAACAGTGTTTGCCTTTACTGGCTGACTTTATAGGAAAGCTGAGATAATAGAGGCTGTCTATCCCTCACCAACCTGACGTAGTGTGCTCCAGGGATCTCAGTGACAGCTCGAAAAGAGAAGTGACGATAGCTTGCGCCATTCGCTTGCTCGCCCTTTGCTCTGAAGGGTGGGCCTACTTCATGAAAGCAAGGAATGAGAGCAGAAATGCTTTTCTTGTCCTCACCGCAAGCAGACACTTAGAGAAAACAAACTGTCTGAAGGACAGAGGCTTTTTAATTTCTTGTTTGATGACGGCCATGGAAAAGACAGCAATCATATTGCAGAAGAGAGCAACATGTGCAGTTGCTTGCTTTGGGTGAAGCATTCACCGACTAGCTGCCACTAACCCCTGGAGCCATGTCAGAGGTGACTCTTGCGTGGCTCGTTGGTCTAGGGGTATGATTCTCGCTTAGGGTGCGAGAGGTCCCGGGTTCAAATCCCGGACGAGCCCTTTTTAGAGCTAAACATACAAATCGTACTAAAAATGCACTATGCCTGACTATTTCTAGTAATACTCGGTGCATTGTTGCGCAACATATTCCTAACCTCAGAAGAAAAATGGATCATCGTGCTTTTTCTGCCTACCTGCTTAGTCTCAGTGTGTCCCAGGTGATGCTTTCCCAAGCTGTACTCGCAGACATTTAGGCATCAGATATTTGTCTGTCGATGCCTGCACAAGTAAATTTTGAATACGTCTAATTGCAAGCATGTTGGATGATATCTCTGAGGTTTTCACACTTGTTCTGCACATTCTGAGCCGCTGCTGATACAGCAGAATAGAAGTAGGGTGAAGCCTTGAGAGGAACTTTGCTTTAACAGTAGCAAGCAGCAAGGTCGTTTCTGTAGTGTAGTGGTCATCACGTTCACCTAACACGCGAAAGGTCCCCGGTTTGAGACCGGGCAGAAACACTGAGCGTTGGCTGCTTTTATGTGCACACTCTAAAACCTTATTATCTGAATGCAAGTTTAAGAAGAGGTGGTCTTTGAACACAGTGAGCCGTGGGAAACTTTCTTTACCTTTGCAAGACGAAACAAAGTTATCTGCATCCGTCATCTGGGGGTCGTTCTTGTGCCTATTTTTATTTTGTTTAAGCTATGTTGTATTGTTGGGGCCTTTACACCTGTGACATTGCTGTGAAGGTTGTAAGTGGAAACATTGGCAGGTGCAGATAGAAGAGTTAGACCTAAGCCCCCCTCATGAGCCGTCAGGATGGCCGAGTGGTCTAAGGCGCCAGACTCAAGAGAGCTTGATCTTCAGTGTAGCTGAGCCTTCTGGTCTCCTCATGGAGGCGTGGGTTCAAATCCCACTTCTGACAGGTCCCTTTTACACCCGTAAATCTTCCTGTTTTTTGCAGTGCGTTCCCGGCAAACACCACAATCTTTGCAGGAACCTGTAGCATGTGAAGAGAAATCCACCAACAATCAGGCTGGGCCCTCAATCACAATTCCATGGATTTCTGGAAATGACACCTCAGGCACACCTTCCATTAAATTTGCACTCCATGACAGTAACTGCCTTGCTGGGTTTCTAACTAAGCAGTTGATCCCATCATTTGTTGTGAGGCTCTCCTGCCACCTTTTGGGCAGAGAAGGCACTGTCCCTGCAAAAACACAGGCAGACATGTTCAACAGGGCTTCCTGGTTATGTGGGAGGAGCAGAATGCCATTGGTTCCCCCCTTGCAAATTCTAATTTACATAAGGAAGACAGAGAGGTAGCTGGGAGTAGGCACTGCACACGGGCATTGCACTCTCTCTTATGATTTGCAGCCAATTCTAGATTGAGGCAGGAGGAAAGGAGGTGACTCGCCCAACAATGGCTATACTGAGAAGTCAGCCACTCTGGGTCTCCCAGGTTAGTGTTTCAGGCCTGTGAGCCACTCATATAAATCTCGCCTGATCGAGCCTGATCGAGCGCTGAGCGAGCGCGTTTGAATCCAAATATCAAACCCCTCTTTCTCAGGCGCAGGAAATGGTGGGCCCTTCATTGCTTCTGGTGTGGAAGTCTATGGGGCAAGGGTCCAGGACTTGCAGAGGAGAAC
Organism: Lissotriton helveticus; assembly: GCF_964261635.1. Lineage (NCBI taxonomy): Eukaryota > Metazoa > Chordata > Amphibia > Caudata > Salamandridae > Lissotriton > Lissotriton helveticus. The sequence continues at coordinate 589,606,207 of NC_136071.1, forward strand.
AATTGCCAGAAAGTGCTTGCTGTTCTCATCTGTGCCTTTTTTCTGCTCACTGGCTGATAGGAGATTGGCTGCCCCCTTTCTTGCTAGAGTGAAAAAACAACAACTTGAGAGAAAACATGACGTTGTGAGGCTCACTTAGAGGGAGACTAGCCAAATAGCCCTGCTTTTTTTCTGAAACACGCTTCAGAAATTGTTCAAAATGTCTCCTGGCCACTCAGGCTCGTTGGTCTAGGGGTATGATTCTCGCTTCGGGTGCGAGAGGTCCCGGGTTCAAATCCCGGACGAGCCCATGCTGTGGACATTTTCAGGATGCTTGTAATATAGGAGCATTTCTTCTTTTCAATGCTATAAGACGCTGTGTATGTCGAGAAAGTTCCTTACCCTGCACGCTATTTTCCACTTGTGGCGGGATAAAGGAGTGCAGGACTTCTTTGCAACTGCTTTTCTGGGCCAGACCAGCATGGTAGGAACATTACATGCATAGTGTTTTTCTAGTGTAATTTCAGGATATGGTTTCAAAATCGCCTCTTGGAATAAAAGTGGTCCTCATTCCTGTCTTCCAAAGAAATAGAGACCGGGTAAGGAGAGCCCAACTTTGAGCTTCAAGGACATTGGCCCTTAGTCTGTGCATTCCAGCCCAATACATGCCAACAAGATTCCTGAGTTAGTGTCTGTTTCTGTAGTGTAGTGGTTTTCACGTTCGCCTTACACGCGATAGGTCCTTGGTTCGAGACCGGGCAGAAACAGCGGTTTGCTGTTTTTAACAGTGTTTGCCTTTACTGGCTGACTTTATAGGAAAGCTGAGATAATAGAGGCTGTCTATCCCTCACCAACCTGACGTAGTGTGCTCCAGGGATCTCAGTGACAGCTCGAAAAGAGAAGTGACGATAGCTTGCGCCATTCGCTTGCTCGCCCTTTGCTCTGAAGGGTGGGCCTACTTCATGAAAGCAAGGAATGAGAGCAGAAATGCTTTTCTTGTCCTCACCGCAAGCAGACACTTAGAGAAAACAAACTGTCTGAAGGACAGAGGCTTTTTAATTTCTTGTTTGATGACGGCCATGGAAAAGACAGCAATCATATTGCAGAAGAGAGCAACATGTGCAGTTGCTTGCTTTGGGTGAAGCATTCACCGACTAGCTGCCACTAACCCCTGGAGCCATGTCAGAGGTGACTCTTGCGTGGCTCGTTGGTCTAGGGGTATGATTCTCGCTTAGGGTGCGAGAGGTCCCGGGTTCAAATCCCGGACGAGCCCTTTTTAGAGCTAAACATACAAATCGTACTAAAAATGCACTATGCCTGACTATTTCTAGTAATACTCGGTGCATTGTTGCGCAACATATTCCTAACCTCAGAAGAAAAATGGATCATCGTGCTTTTTCTGCCTACCTGCTTAGTCTCAGTGTGTCCCAGGTGATGCTTTCCCAAGCTGTACTCGCAGACATTTAGGCATCAGATATTTGTCTGTCGATGCCTGCACAAGTAAATTTTGAATACGTCTAATTGCAAGCATGTTGGATGATATCTCTGAGGTTTTCACACTTGTTCTGCACATTCTGAGCCGCTGCTGATACAGCAGAATAGAAGTAGGGTGAAGCCTTGAGAGGAACTTTGCTTTAACAGTAGCAAGCAGCAAGGTCGTTTCTGTAGTGTAGTGGTCATCACGTTCACCTAACACGCGAAAGGTCCCCGGTTTGAGACCGGGCAGAAACACTGAGCGTTGGCTGCTTTTATGTGCACACTCTAAAACCTTATTATCTGAATGCAAGTTTAAGAAGAGGTGGTCTTTGAACACAGTGAGCCGTGGGAAACTTTCTTTACCTTTGCAAGACGAAACAAAGTTATCTGCATCCGTCATCTGGGGGTCGTTCTTGTGCCTATTTTTATTTTGTTTAAGCTATGTTGTATTGTTGGGGCCTTTACACCTGTGACATTGCTGTGAAGGTTGTAAGTGGAAACATTGGCAGGTGCAGATAGAAGAGTTAGACCTAAGCCCCCCTCATGAGCCGTCAGGATGGCCGAGTGGTCTAAGGCGCCAGACTCAAGAGAGCTTGATCTTCAGTGTAGCTGAGCCTTCTGGTCTCCTCATGGAGGCGTGGGTTCAAATCCCACTTCTGACAGGTCCCTTTTACACCCGTAAATCTTCCTGTTTTTTGCAGTGCGTTCCCGGCAAACACCACAATCTTTGCAGGAACCTGTAGCATGTGAAGAGAAATCCACCAACAATCAGGCTGGGCCCTCAATCACAATTCCATGGATTTCTGGAAATGACACCTCAGGCACACCTTCCATTAAATTTGCACTCCATGACAGTAACTGCCTTGCTGGGTTTCTAACTAAGCAGTTGATCCCATCATTTGTTGTGAGGCTCTCCTGCCACCTTTTGGGCAGAGAAGGCACTGTCCCTGCAAAAACACAGGCAGACATGTTCAACAGGGCTTCCTGGTTATGTGGGAGGAGCAGAATGCCATTGGTTCCCCCCTTGCAAATTCTAATTTACATAAGGAAGACAGAGAGGTAGCTGGGAGTAGGCACTGCACACGGGCATTGCACTCTCTCTTATGATTTGCAGCCAATTCTAGATTGAGGCAGGAGGAAAGGAGGTGACTCGCCCAACAATGGCTATACTGAGAAGTCAGCCACTCTGGGTCTCCCAGGTTAGTGTTTCAGGCCTGTGAGCCACTCATATAAATCTCGCCTGATCGAGCCTGATCGAGCGCTGAGCGAGCGCGTTTGAATCCAAATATCAAACCCCTCTTTCTCAGGCGCAGGAAATGGTGGGCCCTTCATTGCTTCTGGTGTGGAAGTCTATGGGGCAAGGGTCCAGGACTTGCAGAGGAGAACAATTGCCAGAAAGTGCTTGCTGTTCTCATCTGTGCCTTTTTTCTGCTCACTGGCTGATAGGAGATTGGCTGCCCCCTTTCTTGCTAGAGTGAAAAAACAACAACTTGAGAGAAAACATGACGTTGTGAGGCTCACTTAGAGGGAGACTAGCCAAATAGCCCTGCTTTTTTTCTGAAACACGCTTCAGAAATTGTTCAAAATGTCTCCTGGCCACTCAGGCTCGTTGGTCTAGGGGTATGATTCTCGCTTCGGGTGCGAGAGGTCCCGGGTTCAAATCCCGGACGAGCCCATGCTGTGGACATTTTCAGGATGCTTGTAATATAGGAGCATTTCTTCTTTTCAATGCTATAAGACGCTGTGTATGTCGAGAAAGTTCCTTACCCTGCACGCTATTTTCCACTTGTGGCGGGATAAAGGAGTGCAGGACTTCTTTGCAACTGCTTTTCTGGGCCAGACCAGCATGGTAGGAACATTACATGCATAGTGTTTTTCTAGTGTAATTTCAGGATATGGTTTCAAAATCGCCTCTTGGAATAAAAGTGGTCCTCATTCCTGTCTTCCAAAGAAATAGAGACCGGGTAAGGAGAGCCCAACTTTGAGCTTCAAGGACATTGGCCCTTAGTCTGTGCATTCCAGCCCAATACATGCCAACAAGATTCCTGAGTTAGTGTCTGTTTCTGTAGTGTAGTGGTTTTCACGTTCGCCTTACACGCGATAGGTCCTTGGTTCGAGACCGGGCAGAAACAGCGGTTTGCTGTTTTTAACAGTGTTTGCCTTTACTGGCTGACTTTATAGGAAAGCTGAGATAATAGAGGCTGTCTATCCCTCACCAACCTGACGTAGTGTGCTCCAGGGATCTCAGTGACAGCTCGAAAAGAGAAGTGACGATAGCTTGCGCCATTCGCTTGCTCGCCCTTTGCTCTGAAGGGTGGGCCTACTTCATGAAAGCAAGGAATGAGAGCAGAAATGCTTTTCTTGTCCTCACCGCAAGCAGACACTTAGAGAAAACAAACTGTCTGAAGGACAGAGGCTTTTTAATTTCTTGTTTGATGACGGCCATGGAAAAGACAGCAATCATATTGCAGAAGAGAGCAACATGTGCAGTTGCTTGCTTTGGGTGAAGCATTCACCGACTAGCTGCCACTAACCCCTGGAGCCATGTCAGAGGTGACTCTTGCGTGGCTCGTTGGTCTAGGGGTATGATTCTCGCTTAGGGTGCGAGAGGTCCCGGGTTCAAATCCCGGACGAGCCCTTTTTAGAGCTAAACATACAAATCGTACTAAAAATGCACTATGCCTGACTATTTCTAGTAATACTCGGTGCATTGTTGCGCAACATATTCCTAACCTCAGAAGAAAAATGGATCATCGTGCTTTTTCTGCCTACCTGCTTAGTCTCAGTGTGTCCCAGGTGATGCTTTCCCAAGCTGTACTCGCAGACATTTAGGCATCAGATATTTGTCTGTCGATGCCTGCACAAGTAAATTTTGAATACGTCTAATTGCAAGCATGTTGGATGATATCTCTGAGGTTTTCACACTTGTTCTGCACATTCTGAGCCGCTGCTGATACAGCAGAATAGAAGTAGGGTGAAGCCTTGAGAGGAACTTTGCTTTAACAGTAGCAAGCAGCAAGGTCGTTTCTGTAGTGTAGTGGTCATCACGTTCACCTAACACGCGAAAGGTCCCCGGTTTGAGACCGGGCAGAAACACTGAGCGTTGGCTGCTTTTATGTGCACACTCTAAAACCTTATTATCTGAATGCAAGTTTAAGAAGAGGTGGTCTTTGAACACAGTGAGCCGTGGGAAACTTTCTTTACCTTTGCAAGACGAAACAAAGTTATCTGCATCCGTCATCTGGGGGTCGTTCTTGTGCCTATTTTTATTTTGTTTAAGCTATGTTGTATTGTTGGGGCCTTTACACCTGTGACATTGCTGTGAAGGTTGTAAGTGGAAACATTGGCAGGTGCAGATAGAAGAGTTAGACCTAAGCCCCCCTCATGAGCCGTCAGGATGGCCGAGTGGTCTAAGGCGCCAGACTCAAGAGAGCTTGATCTTCAGTGTAGCTGAGCCTTCTGGTCTCCTCATGGAGGCGTGGGTTCAAATCCCACTTCTGACAGGTCCCTTTTACACCCGTAAATCTTCCTGTTTTTTGCAGTGCGTTCCCGGCAAACACCACAATCTTTGCAGGAACCTGTAGCATGTGAAGAGAAATCCACCAACAATCAGGCTGGGCCCTCAATCACAATTCCATGGATTTCTGGAAATGACACCTCAGGCACACCTTCCATTAAATTTGCACTCCATGACAGTAACTGCCTTGCTGGGTTTCTAACTAAGCAGTTGATCCCATCATTTGTTGTGAGGCTCTCCTGCCACCTTTTGGGCAGAGAAGGCACTGTCCCTGCAAAAACACAGGCAGACATGTTCAACAGGGCTTCCTGGTTATGTGGGAGGAGCAGAATGCCATTGGTTCCCCCCTTGCAAATTCTAATTTACATAAGGAAGACAGAGAGGTAGCTGGGAGTAGGCACTGCACACGGGCATTGCACTCTCTCTTATGATTTGCAGCCAATTCTAGATTGAGGCAGGAGGAAAGGAGGTGACTCGCCCAACAATGGCTATACTGAGAAGTCAGCCACTCTGGGTCTCCCAGGTTAGTGTTTCAGGCCTGTGAGCCACTCATATAAATCTCGCCTGATCGAGCCTGATCGAGCGCTGAGCGAGCGCGTTTGAATCCAAATATCAAACCCCTCTTTCTCAGGCGCAGGAAATGGTGGGCCCTTCATTGCTTCTGGTGTGGAAGTCTATGGGGCAAGGGTCCAGGACTTGCAGAGGAGAACAATTGCCAGAAAGTGCTTGCTGTTCTCATCTGTGCCTTTTTTCTGCTCACTGGCTGATAGGAGATTGGCTGCCCCCTTTCTTGCTAGAGTGAAAAAACAACAACTTGAGAGAAAACATGACGTTGTGAGGCTCACTTAGAGGGAGACTAGCCAAATAGCCCTGCTTTTTTTCTGAAACACGCTTCAGAAATTGTTCAAAATGTCTCCTGGCCACTCAGGCTCGTTGGTCTAGGGGTATGATTCTCGCTTCGGGTGCGAGAGGTCCCGGGTTCAAATCCCGGACGAGCCCATGCTGTGGACATTTTCAGGATGCTTGTAATATAGGAGCATTTCTTCTTTTCAATGCTATAAGACGCTGTGTATGTCGAGAAAGTTCCTTACCCTGCACGCTATTTTCCACTTGTGGCGGGATAAAGGAGTGCAGGACTTCTTTGCAACTGCTTTTCTGGGCCAGACCAGCATGGTAGGAACATTACATGCATAGTGTTTTTCTAGTGTAATTTCAGGATATGGTTTCAAAATCGCCTCTTGGAATAAAAGTGGTCCTCATTCCTGTCTTCCAAAGAAATAGAGACCGGGTAAGGAGAGCCCAACTTTGAGCTTCAAGGACATTGGCCCTTAGTCTGTGCATTCCAGCCCAATACATGCCAACAAGATTCCTGAGTTAGTGTCTGTTTCTGTAGTGTAGTGGTTTTCACGTTCGCCTTACACGCGATAGGTCCTTGGTTCGAGACCGGGCAGAAACAGCGGTTTGCTGTTTTTAACAGTGTTTGCCTTTACTGGCTGACTTTATAGGAAAGCTGAGATAATAGAGGCTGTCTATCCCTCACCAACCTGACGTAGTGTGCTCCAGGGATCTCAGTGACAGCTCGAAAAGAGAAGTGACGATAGCTTGCGCCATTCGCTTGCTCGCCCTTTGCTCTGAAGGGTGGGCCTACTTCATGAAAGCAAGGAATGAGAGCAGAAATGCTTTTCTTGTCCTCACCGCAAGCAGACACTTAGAGAAAACAAACTGTCTGAAGGACAGAGGCTTTTTAATTTCTTGTTTGATGACGGCCATGGAAAAGACAGCAATCATATTGCAGAAGAGAGCAACATGTGCAGTTGCTTGCTTTGGGTGAAGCATTCACCGACTAGCTGCCACTAACCCCTGGAGCCATGTCAGAGGTGACTCTTGCGTGGCTCGTTGGTCTAGGGGTATGATTCTCGCTTAGGGTGCGAGAGGTCCCGGGTTCAAATCCCGGACGAGCCCTTTTTAGAGCTAAACATACAAATCGTACTAAAAATGCACTATGCCTGACTATTTCTAGTAATACTCGGTGCATTGTTGCGCAACATATTCCTAACCTCAGAAGAAAAATGGATCATCGTGCTTTTTCTGCCTACCTGCTTAGTCTCAGTGTGTCCCAGGTGATGCTTTCCCAAGCTGTACTCGCAGACATTTAGGCATCAGATATTTGTCTGTCGATGCCTGCACAAGTAAATTTTGAATACGTCTAATTGCAAGCATGTTGGATGATATCTCTGAGGTTTTCACACTTGTTCTGCACATTCTGAGCCGCTGCTGATACAGCAGAATAGAAGTAGGGTGAAGCCTTGAGAGGAACTTTGCTTTAACAGTAGCAAGCAGCAAGGTCGTTTCTGTAGTGTAGTGGTCATCACGTTCACCTAACACGCGAAAGGTCCCCGGTTTGAGACCGGGCAGAAACACTGAGCGTTGGCTGCTTTTATGTGCACACTCTAAAACCTTATTATCTGAATGCAAGTTTAAGAAGAGGTGGTCTTTGAACACAGTGAGCCGTGGGAAACTTTCTTTACCTTTGCAAGACGAAACAAAGTTATCTGCATCCGTCATCTGGGGGTCGTTCTTGTGCCTATTTTTATTTTGTTTAAGCTATGTTGTATTGTTGGGGCCTTTACACCTGTGACATTGCTGTGAAGGTTGTAAGTGGAAACATTGGCAGGTGCAGATAGAAGAGTTAGACCTAAGCCCCCCTCATGAGCCGTCAGGATGGCCGAGTGGTCTAAGGCGCCAGACTCAAGAGAGCTTGATCTTCAGTGTAGCTGAGCCTTCTGGTCTCCTCATGGAGGCGTGGGTTCAAATCCCACTTCTGACAGGTCCCTTTTACACCCGTAAATCTTCCTGTTTTTTGCAGTGCGTTCCCGGCAAACACCACAATCTTTGCAGGAACCTGTAGCATGTGAAGAGAAATCCACCAACAATCAGGCTGGGCCCTCAATCACAATTCCATGGATTTCTGGAAATGACACCTCAGGCACACCTTCCATTAAATTTGCACTCCATGACAGTAACTGCCTTGCTGGGTTTCTAACTAAGCAGTTGATCCCATCATTTGTTGTGAGGCTCTCCTGCCACCTTTTGGGCAGAGAAGGCACTGTCCCTGCAAAAACACAGGCAGACATGTTCAACAGGGCTTCCTGGTTATGTGGGAGGAGCAGAATGCCATTGGTTCCCCCCTTGCAAATTCTAATTTACATAAGGAAGACAGAGAGGTAGCTGGGAGTAGGCACTGCACACGGGCATTGCACTCTCTCTTATGATTTGCAGCCAATTCTAGATTGAGGCAGGAGGAAAGGAGGTGACTCGCCCAACAATGGCTATACTGAGAAGTCAGCCACTCTGGGTCTCCCAGGTTAGTGTTTCAGGCCTGTGAGCCACTCATATAAATCTCGCCTGATCGAGCCTGATCGAGCGCTGAGCGAGCGCGTTTGAATCCAAATATCAAACCCCTCTTTCTCAGGCGCAGGAAATGGTGGGCCCTTCATTGCTTCTGGTGTGGAAGTCTATGGGGCAAGGGTCCAGGACTTGCAGAGGAGAACAATTGCCAGAAAGTGCTTGCTGTTCTCATCTGTGCCTTTTTTCTGCTCACTGGCTGATAGGAGATTGGCTGCCCCCTTTCTTGCTAGAGTGAAAAAACAACAACTTGAGAGAAAACATGACGTTGTGAGGCTCACTTAGAGGGAGACTAGCCAAATAGCCCTGCTTTTTTTCTGAAAGACGCTTCAGAAATTGTTCAAAATGTCTCCTGGCCACTCAGGCTCGTTGGTCTAGGGGTATGATTCTCGCTTCGGGTGCGAGAGGTCCCGGGTTCAAATCCCGGACGAGCCCATGCTGTGGACATTTTCAGGATGCTTGTAATATAGGAGCATTTCTTCTTTTCAATGCTATAAGACGCTGTGTATGTCGAGAAAGTTCCTTACCCTGCACGCTATTTTCCACTTGTGGCGGGATAAAGGAGTGCAGGACTTCTTTGCAACTGCTTTTCTGGGCCAGACCAGCATGGTAGGAACATTACATGCATAGTGTTTTTCTAGTGTAATTTCAGGATATGGTTTCAAAATCGCCTCTTGGAATAAAAGTGGTCCTCATTCCTGTCTTCCAAAGAAATAGAGACCGGGTAAGGAGAGCCCAACTTTGAGCTTCAAGGACATTGGCCCTTAGTCTGTGCATTCCAGCCCAATACATGCCAACAAGATTCCTGAGTTAGTGTCTGTTTCTGTAGTGTAGTGGTTTTCACGTTCGCCTTACACGCGATAGGTCCTTGGTTCGAGACCGGGCAGAAACAGCGGTTTGCTGTTTTTAACAGTGTTTGCCTTTACTGGCTGACTTTATAGGAAAGCTGAGATAATAGAGGCTGTCTATCCCTCACCAACCTGACGTAGTGTGCTCCAGGGATCTCAGTGACAGCTCGAAAAGAGAAGTGACGATAGCTTGCGCCATTCGCTTGCTCGCCCTTTGCTCTGAAGGGTGGGCCTACTTCATGAAAGCAAGGAATGAGAGCAGAAATGCTTTTCTTGTCCTCACCGCAAGCAGACACTTAGAGAAAACAAACTGTCTGAAGGACAGAGGCTTTTTAATTTCTTGTTTGATGACGGCCATGGAAAAGACAGCAATCATATTGCAGAAGAGAGCAACATGTGCAGTTGCTTGCTTTGGGTGAAGCATTCACCGACTAGCTGCCACTAACCCCTGGAGCCATGTCAGAGGTGACTCTTGCGTGGCTCGTTGGTCTAGGGGTATGATTCTCGCTTAGGGTGCGAGAGGTCCCGGGTTCAAATCCCGGACGAGCCCTTTTTAGAGCTAAACATACAAATCGTACTAAAAATGCACTATGCCTGACTATTTCTAGTAATACTCGGTGCATTGTTGCGCAACATATTCCTAACCTCAGAAGAAAAATGGATCATCGTGCTTTTTCTGCCTACCTGCTTAGTCTCAGTGTGTCCCAGGTGATGCTTTCCCAAGCTGTACTCGCAGACATTTAGGCATCAGATATTTGTCTGTCGATGCCTGCACAAGTAAATTTTGAATACGTCTAATTGCAAGCATGTTGGATGATATCTCTGAGGTTTTCACACTTGTTCTGCACATTCTGAGCCGCTGCTGATACAGCAGAATAGAAGTAGGGTGAAGCCTTGAGAGGAACTTTGCTTTAACAGTAGCAAGCAGCAAGGTCGTTTCTGTAGTGTAGTGGTCATCACGTTCACCTAACACGCGAAAGGTCCCCGGTTTGAGACCGGGCAGAAACACTGAGCGTTGGCTGCTTTTATGTGCACACTCTAAAACCTTATTATCTGAATGCAAGTTTAAGAAGAGGTGGTCTTTGAACACAGTGAGCCGTGGGAAACTTTCTTTACCTTTGCAAGACGAAACAAAGTTATCTGCATCCGTCATCTGGGGGTCGTTCTTGTGCCTATTTTTATTTTGTTTAAGCTATGTTGTATTGTTGGGGCCTTTACACCTGTGACATTGCTGTGAAGGTTGTAAGTGGAAACATTGGCAGGTGCAGATAGAAGAGTTAGACCTAAGCCCCCCTCATGAGCCGTCAGGATGGCCGAGTGGTCTAAGGCGCCAGACTCAAGAGTGCTTGACTTTCAATGTAGCTGAGCCTTCTGGTCTCCTCATGGAGGCGTGGGTTCAAATCCCACTTCTGACAGGTCCCTTTTACACCCGTAAATCTTCCTGTTTTTTGCAGTGCGTTCCCGGCAAACACCACAATCTTTGCAGGAACCTGTAGCATGTGAAGAGAAATCCACCAACAATCAGGCTGGGCCCTCAATCACAATTCCATGGATTTCTGGAAATGACACCTCAGGCACACCTTCCATTAAATTTGCACTCCATGACAGTAACTGCCTTGCTGGGTTTCTAACTAAGCAGTTGATCCCATCATTTGTTGTGAGGCTCTCCTGCCACCTTTTGGGCAGAGAAGGCACTGTCCCTGCAAAAACACAGGCAGACATGTTCAACAGGGCTTCCTGGTTATGTGGGAGGAGCAGAATGCCATTGGTTCCCCCCTTGCAAATTCTAATTTACATAAGGAAGACAGAGAGGTAGCTGGGAGTAGGCACTGCACACGGGCATTGCACTCTCTCTTATGATTTGCAGCCAATTCTAGATTGAGGCAGGAGGAAAGGAGGTGACTCGCCCAACAATGGCTATACTGAGAAGTCAGCCACTCTGGGTCTCCCAGGTTAGTGTTTCAGGCCTGTGAGCCACTCATATAAATCTCGCCTGATCGAGCCTGATCGAGAGCGTTTGAATCCAAATATCAAACCCCTCTTTCTCAGGCGCAGGAAATGGTGGGCCCTTCATTGCTTCTGGTGTGGAAGTCTATGGGGCAAGGGTCCAGGACTTGCAGAGGAGAACAATTGCCAGAAAGTGCTTGCTGTTCTCATCTGTGCCTTTTTTCTGCTCACTGGCTGATAGGAGATTGGCTGCCCCCTTTCTTGCTAGAGTGAAAAAACAACAACTTGAGAGAAAACATGACGTTGTGAGGCTCACTTAGAGGGAGACTAGCCAAATAGCCCTGCTTTTTTTCTGAAACACGCTTCAGAAATTGTTCAAAATGTCTCCTGGCCACTCAGGCTCGTTGGTCTAGGGGTATGATTCTCGCTTCGGGTGCGAGAGGTCCCGGGTTCAAATCCCGGACGAGCCCATGCTGTGGACATTTTCAGGATGCTTGTAATATAGGAGCATTTCTTCTTTTCAATGCTATAAGACGCTGTGTATGTCGAGAAAGTTCCTTACCCTGCACGCTATTTTCCACTTGTGGCGGGATAAAGGAGTGCAGGACTTCTTTGCAACTGCTTTTCTGGGCCAGACCAGCATGGTAGGAACATTACATGCATAGTGTTTTTCTAGTGTAATTTCAGGATATGGTTTCAAAATCGCCTCTTGGAATAAAAGTGGTCCTCATTCCTGTCTTCCAAAGAAATAGAGACCGGGTAAGGAGAGCCCAACTTTGAGCTTCAAGGACATTGGCCCTTAGTCTGTGCATTCCAGCCCAATACATGCCAACAAGATTCCTGAGTTAGTGTCTGTTTCTGTAGTGTAGTGGTTTTCACGTTCGCCTTACACGCGATAGGTCCTTGGTTCGAGACCGGGCAGAAACAGCGGTTTGCTGTTTTTAACAGTGTTTGCCTTTACTGGCTGACTTTATAGGAAAGCTGAGATAATAGAGGCTGTCTATCCCTCACCAACCTGACGTAGTGTGCTCCAGGGATCTCAGTGACAGCTCGAAAAGAGAAGTGACGATAGCTTGCGCCATTCGCTTGCTCGCCCTTTGCTCTGAAGGGCGGGCCTACTTCATGAAAGCAAGGAATGAGAGCAGAAATGCTTTTCTTGTCCTCACCGCAAGCAGACACTTAGAGAAAACAAACTGTCTGAAGGACAGAGGCTTTTTAATTTCTTGTTTGATGACGGCCATGGAAAAGACAGCAATCATATTGCAGAAGAGAGCAACATGTGCAGTTGCTTGCTTTGGGTGAAGCATTCACCGACTAGCTGCCACTAACCCCTGGAGCCATGTCAGAGGTGACTCTTGCGTGGCTCGTTGGTCTAGGGGTATGATTCTCGCTTAGGGTGCGAGAGGTCCCGGGTTCAAATCCCGGACGAGCCCTTTTTAGAGCTAAACATACAAATCGTACTAAAAATGCACTATGCCTGACTATTTCTAGTAATACTCGGTGCATTGTTGCGCAACATATTCCTAACCTCAGAAGAAAAATGGATCATCGTGCTTTTTCTGCCTACCTGCTTAGTCTCAGTGTGTCCCAGGTGATGCTTTCCCAAGCTGTACTCGCAGACATTTAGGCATCAGATATTTGTCTGTCGATGCCTGCACAAGTAAATTTTGAATACGTCTAATTGCAAGCATGTTGGATGATATCTCTGAGGTTTTCACACTTGTTCTGCACATTCTGAGCCGCTGCTGATACAGCAGAATAGAAGTAGGGTGAAGCCTTGAGAGGAACTTTGCTTTAACAGTAGCAAGCAGCAAGGTCGTTTCTGTAGTGTAGTGGTCATCACGTTCACCTAACACGCGAAAGGTCCCCGGTTTGAGACCGGGCAGAAACACTGAGCGTTGGCTGCTTTTATGTGCACACTCTAAAACCTTATTATCTGAATGCAAGTTTAAGAAGAGGTGGTCTTTGAACACAGTGAGCCGTGGGAAACTTTCTTTACCTTTGCAAGACGAAACAAAGTTATCTGCATCCGTCATCTGGGGGTCGTTCTTGTGCCTATTTTTATTTTGTTTAAGCTATGTTGTATTGTTGGGGCCTTTACACCTGTGACATTGCTGTGAAGGTTGTAAGTGGAAACATTGGCAGGTGCAGATAGAAGAGTTAGACCTAAGCCCCCCTCATGAGCCGTCAGGATGGCCGAGTGGTCTAAGGCGCCAGACTCAAGAGAGCTTGATCTTCAGTGTAGCTGAGCCTTCTGGTCTCCTCATGGAGGCGTGGGTTCAAATCCCACTTCTGACAGGTCCCTTTTACACCCGTAAATCTTCCTGTTTTTTGCAGTGCGTTCCCGGCAAACACCACAATCTTTGCAGGAACCTGTAGCATGTGAAGAGAAATCCACCAACAATCAGGCTGGGCCCTCAATCACAATTCCATGGATTTCTGGAAATGACACCTCAGGCACACCTTCCATTAAATTTGCACTCCATGACAGTAACTGCCTTGCTGGGTTTCTAACTAAGCAGTTGATCCCATCATTTGTTGTGAGGCTCTCCTGCCACCTTTTGGGCAGAGAAGGCACTGTCCCTGCAAAAACACAGGCAGACATGTTCAACAGGGCTTCCTGGTTATGTGGGAGGAGCAGAATGCCATTGGTTCCCCCCTTGCAAATTCTAATTTACATAAGGAAGACAGAGAGGTAGCTGGGAGTAGGCACTGCACACGGGCATTGCACTCTCTCTTATGATTTGCAGCCAATTCTAGATTGAGGCAGGAGGAAAGGAGGTGACTCGCCCAACAATGGCTATACTGAGAAGTCAGCCACTCTGGGTCTCCCAGGTTAGTGTTTCAGGCCTGTGAGCCACTCATATAAATCTCGCCTGATCGAGCCTGATCGAGCGCTGAGCGAGCGCGTTTGAATCCAAATATCAAACCCCTCTTTCTCAGGCGCAGGAAATGGTGGGCCCTTCATTGCTTCTGGTGTGGAAGTCTATGGGGCAAGGGTCCAGGACTTGCAGAGGAGAACAATTGCCAGAAAGTGCTTGCTGTTCTCATCTGTGCCTTTTTTCTGCTCACTGGCTGATAGGAGATTGGCTGCCCCCTTTCTTGCTAGAGTGAAAAAACAACAACTTGAGAGAAAACATGACGTTGTGAGGCTCACTTAGAGGGAGACTAGCCAAATAGCCCTGCTTTTTTTCTGAAAGACGCTTCAGAAATTGTTCAAAATGTCTCCTGGCCACTCAGGCTCGTTGGTCTAGGGGTATGATTCTCGCTTCGGGTGCGAGAGGTCCCGGGTTCAAATCCCGGACGAGCCCATGCTGTGGACATTTTCAGGATGCTTGTAATATAGGAGCATTTCTTCTTTTCAATGCTATAAGACGCTGTGTATGTCGAGAAAGTTCCTTACCCTGCACGCTATTTTCCACTTGTGGCGGGATAAAGGAGTGCAGGACTTCTTTGCAACTGCTTTTCTGGGCCAGACCAGCATGGTAGGAACATTACATGCATAGTGTTTTTCTAGTGTAATTTCAGGATATGGTTTCAAAATCGCCTCTTGGAATAAAAGTGGTCCTCATTCCTGTCTTCCAAAGAAATAGAGACCGGGTAAGGAGAGCCCAACTTTGAGCTTCAAGGACATTGGCCCTTAGTCTGTGCATTCCAGCCCAATACATGCCAACAAGATTCCTGAGTTAGTGTCTGTTTCTGTAGTGTAGTGGTTTTCACGTTCGCCTTACACGCGATAGGTCCTTGGTTCGAGACCGGGCAGAAACAGCGGTTTGCTGTTTTTAACAGTGTTTGCCTTTACTGGCTGACTTTATAGGAAAGCTGAGATAATAGAGGCTGTCTATCCCTCACCAACCTGACGTAGTGTGCTCCAGGGATCTCAGTGACAGCTCGAAAAGAGAAGTGACGATAGCTTGCGCCATTCGCTTGCTCGCCCTTTGCTCTGAAGGGTGGGCCTACTTCATGAAAGCAAGGAATGAGAGCAGAAATGCTTTTCTTGTCCTCACCGCAAGCAGACACTTAGAGAAAACAAACTGTCTGAAGGACAGAGGCTTTTTAATTTCTTGTTTGATGACGGCCATGGAAAAGACAGCAATCATATTGCAGAAGAGAGCAACATGTGCAGTTGCTTGCTTTGGGTGAAGCATTCACCGACTAGCTGCCACTAACCCCTGGAGCCATGTCAGAGGTGACTCTTGCGTGGCTCGTTGGTCTAGGGGTATGATTCTCGCTTAGGGTGCGAGAGGTCCCGGGTTCAAATCCCGGACGAGCCCTTTTTAGAGCTAAACATACAAATCGTACTAAAAATGCACTATGCCTGACTATTTCTAGTAATACTCGGTGCATTGTTGCGCAACATATTCCTAACCTCAGAAGAAAAATGGATCATCGTGCTTTTTCTGCCTACCTGCTTAGTCTCAGTGTGTCCCAGGTGATGCTTTCCCAAGCTGTACTCGCAGACATTTAGGCATCAGATATTTGTCTGTCGATGCCTGCACAAGTAAATTTTGAATACGTCTAATTGCAAGCATGTTGGATGATATCTCTGAGGTTTTCACACTTGTTCTGCACATTCTGAGCCGCTGCTGATACAGCAGAATAGAAGTAGGGTGAAGCCTTGAGAGGAACTTTGCTTTAACAGTAGCAAGCAGCAAGGTCGTTTCTGTAGTGTAGTGGTCATCACGTTCACCTAACACGCGAAAGGTCCCCGGTTTGAGACCGGGCAGAAACACTGAGCGTTGGCTGCTTTTATGTGCACACTCTAAAACCTTATTATCTGAATGCAAGTTTAAGAAGAGGTGGTCTTTGAACACAGTGAGCCGTGGGAAACTTTCTTTACCTTTGCAAGACGAAACAAAGTTATCTGCATCCGTCATCTGGGGGTCGTTCTTGTGCCTATTTTTATTTTGTTTAAGCTATGTTGTATTGTTGGGGCCTTTACACCTGTGACATTGCTGTGAAGGTTGTAAGTGGAAACATTGGCAGGTGCAGATAGAAGAGTTAGACCTAAGCCCCCCTCATGAGCCGTCAGGATGGCCGAGTGGTCTAAGGCGCCAGACTCAAGAGAGCTTGATCTTCAGTGTAGCTGAGCCTTCTGGTCTCCTCATGGAGGCGTGGGTTCAAATCCCACTTCTGACAGGTCCCTTTTACACCCGTAAATCTTCCTGTTTTTTGCAGTGCGTTCCCGGCAAACACCACAATCTTTGCAGGAACCTGTAGCATGTGAAGAGAAATCCACCAACAATCAGGCTGGGCCCTCAATCACAATTCCATGGATTTCTGGAAATGACACCTCAGGCACACCTTCCATTAAATTTGCACTCCATGACAGTAACTGCCTTGCTGGGTTTCTAACTAAGCAGTTGATCCCATCATTTGTTGTGAGGCTCTCCTGCCACCTTTTGGGCAGAGAAGGCACTGTCCCTGCAAAAACACAGGCAGACATGTTCAACAGGGCTTCCTGGTTATGTGGGAGGAGCAGAATGCCATTGGTTCCCCCCTTGCAAATTCTAATTTACATAAGGAAGACAGAGAGGTAGCTGGGAGTAGGCACTGCACACGGGCATTGCACTCTCTCTTATGATTTGCAGCCAATTCTAGATTGAGGCAGGAGGAAAGGAGGTGACTCGCCCAACAATGGCTATACTGAGAAGTCAGCCACTCTGGGTCTCCCAGGTTAGTGTTTCAGGCCTGTGAGCCACTCATATAAATCTCGCCTGATCGAGCCTGATCGAGCGCTGAGCGAGCGCGTTTGAATCCAAATATCAAACCCCTCTTTCTCAGGCGCAGGAAATGGTGGGCCCTTCATTGCTTCTGGTGTGGAAGTCTATGGGGCAAGGGTCCAGGACTTGCAGAGGAGAACAATTGCCAGAAAGTGCTTGCTGTTCTCATCTGTGCCTTTTTTCTGCTCACTGGCTGATAGGAGATTGGCTGCCCCCTTTCTTGCTAGAGTGAAAAAACAACAACTTGAGAGAAAACATGACGTTGTGAGGCTCACTTAGAGGGAGACTAGCCAAATAGCCCTGCTTTTTTTCTGAAACACGCTTCAGAAATTGTTCAAAATGTCTCCTGGCCACTCAGGCTCGTTGGTCTAGGGGTATGATTCTCGCTTCGGGTGCGAGAGGTCCCGGGTTCAAATCCCGGACGAGCCCATGCTGTGGACATTTTCAGGATGCTTGTAATATAGGAGCATTTCTTCTTTTCAATGCTATAAGACGCTGTGTATGTCGAGAAAGTTCCTTACCCTGCACGCTATTTTCCACTTGTGGCGGGATAAAGGAGTGCAGGACTTCTTTGCAACTGCTTTTCTGGGCCAGACCAGCATGGTAGGAACATTACATGCATAGTGTTTTTCTAGTGTAATTTCAGGATATGGTTTCAAAATCGCCTCTTGGAATAAAAGTGGTCCTCATTCCTGTCTTCCAAAGAAATAGAGACCGGGTAAGGAGAGCCCAACTTTGAGCTTCAAGGACATTGGCCCTTAGTCTGTGCATTCCAGCCCAATACATGCCAACAAGATTCCTGAGTTAGTGTCTGTTTCTGTAGTGTAGTGGTTTTCACGTTCGCCTTACACGCGATAGGTCCTTGGTTCGAGACCGGGCAGAAACAGCGGTTTGCTGTTTTTAACAGTGTTTGCCTTTACTGGCTGACTTTATAGGAAAGCTGAGATAATAGAGGCTGTCTATCCCTCACCAACCTGACGTAGTGTGCTCCAGGGATCTCAGTGACAGCTCGAAAAGAGAAGTGACGATAGCTTGCGCCATTCGCTTGCTCGCCCTTTGCTCTGAAGGGTGGGCCTACTTCATGAAAGCAAGGAATGAGAGCAGAAATGCTTTTCTTGTCCTCACCGCAAGCAGACACTTAGAGAAAACAAACTGTCTGAAGGACAGAGGCTTTTTAATTTCTTGTTTGATGACGGCCATGGAAAAGACAGCAATCATATTGCAGAAGAGAGCAACATGTGCAGTTGCTTGCTTTGGGTGAAGCATTCACCGACTAGCTGCCACTAACCCCTGGAGCCATGTCAGAGGTGACTCTTGCGTGGCTCGTTGGTCTAGGGGTATGATTCTCGCTTAGGGTGCGAGAGGTCCCGGGTTCAAATCCCGGACGAGCCCTTTTTAGAGCTAAACATACAAATCGTACTAAAAATGCACTATGCCTGACTATTTCTAGTAATACTCGGTGCATTGTTGCGCAACATATTCCTAACCTCAGAAGAAAAATGGATCATCGTGCTTTTTCTGCCTACCTGCTTAGTCTCAGTGTGTCCCAGGTGATGCTTTCCCAAGCTGTACTCGCAGACATTTAGGCATCAGATATTTGTCTGTCGATGCCTGCACAAGTAAATTTTGAATACGTCTAATTGCAAGCATGTTGGATGATATCTCTGAGGTTTTCACACTTGTTCTGCACATTCTGAGCCGCTGCTGATACAGCAGAATAGAAGTAGGGTGAAGCCTTGAGAGGAACTTTGCTTTAACAGTAGCAAGCAGCAAGGTCGTTTCTGTAGTGTAGTGGTCATCACGTTCACCTAACACGCGAAAGGTCCCCGGTTTGAGACCGGGCAGAAACACTGAGCGTTGGCTGCTTTTATGTGCACACTCTAAAACCTTATTATCTGAATGCAAGTTTAAGAAGAGGTGGTCTTTGAACACAGTGAGCCGTGGGAAACTTTCTTTACCTTTGCAAGACGAAACAAAGTTATCTGCATCCGTCATCTGGGGGTCGTTCTTGTGCCTATTTTTATTTTGTTTAAGCTATGTTGTATTGTTGGGGCCTTTACACCTGTGACATTGCTGTGAAGGTTGTAAGTGGAAACATTGGCAGGTGCAGATAGAAGAGTTAGACCTAAGCCCCCCTCATGAGCCGTCAGGATGGCCGAGTGGTCTAAGGCGCCAGACTCAAGAGAGCTTGATCTTCAGTGTAGCTGAGCCTTCTGGTCTCCTCATGGAGGCGTGGGTTCAAATCCCACTTCTGACAGGTCCCTTTTACACCCGTAAATCTTCCTGTTTTTTGCAGTGCGTTCCCGGCAAACACCACAATCTTTGCAGGAACCTGTAGCATGTGAAGAGAAATCCACCAACAATCAGGCTGGGCCCTCAATCACAATTCCATGGATTTCTGGAAATGACACCTCAGGCACACCTTCCATTAAATTTGCACTCCATGACAGTAACTGCCTTGCTGGGTTTCTAACTAAGCAGTTGATCCCATCATTTGTTGTGAGGCTCTCCTGCCACCTTTTGGGCAGAGAAGGCACTGTCCCTGCAAAAACACAGGCAGACATGTTCAACAGGGCTTCCTGGTTATGTGGGAGGAGCAGAATGCCATTGGTTCCCCCCTTGCAAATTCTAATTTACATAAGGAAGACAGAGAGGTAGCTGGGAGTAGGCACTGCACACGGGCATTGCACTCTCTCTTATGATTTGCAGCCAATTCTAGATTGAGGCAGGAGGAAAGGAGGTGACTCGCCCAACAATGGCTATACTGAGAAGTCAGCCACTCTGGGTCTCCCAGGTTAGTGTTTCAGGCCTGTGAGCCACTCATATAAATCTCGCCTGATCGAGCCTGATCGAGCGCTGAGCGAGCGCGTTTGAATCCAAATATCAAACCCCTCTTTCTCAGGCGCAGGAAATGGTGGGCCCTTCATTGCTTCTGGTGTGGAAGTCTATGGGGCAAGGGTCCAGGACTTGCAGAGGAGAACAATTGCCAGAAAGTGCTTGCTGTTCTCATCTGTGCCTTTTTTCTGCTCACTGGCTGATAGGAGATTGGCTGCCCCCTTTCTTGCTAGAGTGAAAAAACAACAACTTGAGAGAAAACATGACGTTGTGAGGCTCACTTAGAGGGAGACTAGCCAAATAGCCCTGCTTTTTTTCTGAAACACGCTTCAGAAATTGTTCAAAATGTCTCCTGGCCACTCAGGCTCGTTGGTCTAGGGGTATGATTCTCGCTTCGGGTGCGAGAGGTCCCGGGTTCAAATCCCGGACGAGCCCATGCTGTGGACATTTTCAGGATGCTTGTAATATAGGAGCATTTCTTCTTTTCAATGCTATAAGACGCTGTGTATGTCGAGAAAGTTCCTTACCCTGCACGCTATTTTCCACTTGTGGCGGGATAAAGGAGTGCAGGACTTCTTTGCAACTGCTTTTCTGGGCCAGACCAGCATGGTAGGAACATTACATGCATAGTGTTTTTCTAGTGTAATTTCAGGATATGGTTTCAAAATCGCCTCTTGGAATAAAAGTGGTCCTCATTCCTGTCTTCCAAAGAAATAGAGACCGGGTAAGGAGAGCCCAACTTTGAGCTTCAAGGACATTGGCCCTTAGTCTGTGCATTCCAGCCCAATACATGCCAACAAGATTCCTGAGTTAGTGTCTGTTTCTGTAGTGTAGTGGTTTTCACGTTCGCCTTACACGCGATAGGTCCTTGGTTCGAGACCGGGCAGAAACAGCGGTTTGCTGTTTTTAACAGTGTTTGCCTTTACTGGCTGACTTTATAGGAAAGCTGAGATAATAGAGGCTGTCTATCCCTCACCAACCTGACGTAGTGTGCTCCAGGGATCTCAGTGACAGCTCGAAAAGAGAAGTGACGATAGCTTGCGCCATTCGCTTGCTCGCCCTTTGCTCTGAAGGGTGGGCCTAC
Source organism: Lissotriton helveticus (assembly GCF_964261635.1). Classification (NCBI taxonomy): domain Eukaryota; kingdom Metazoa; phylum Chordata; class Amphibia; order Caudata; family Salamandridae; genus Lissotriton; species Lissotriton helveticus. The sequence goes on from NC_136071.1 coordinate 589,627,021, forward strand.
TTCATGAAAGCAAGGAATGAGAGCAGAAATGCTTTTCTTGTCCTCACCGCAAGCAGACACTTAGAGAAAACAAACTGTCTGAAGGACAGAGGCTTTTTAATTTCTTGTTTGATGACGGCCATGGAAAAGACAGCAATCATATTGCAGAAGAGAGCAACATGTGCAGTTGCTTGCTTTGGGTGAAGCATTCACCGACTAGCTGCCACTAACCCCTGGAGCCATGTCAGAGGTGACTCTTGCGTGGCTCGTTGGTCTAGGGGTATGATTCTCGCTTAGGGTGCGAGAGGTCCCGGGTTCAAATCCCGGACGAGCCCTTTTTAGAGCTAAACATACAAATCGTACTAAAAATGCACTATGCCTGACTATTTCTAGTAATACTCGGTGCATTGTTGCGCAACATATTCCTAACCTCAGAAGAAAAATGGATCATCGTGCTTTTTCTGCCTACCTGCTTAGTCTCAGTGTGTCCCAGGTGATGCTTTCCCAAGCTGTACTCGCAGACATTTAGGCATCAGATATTTGTCTGTCGATGCCTGCACAAGTAAATTTTGAATACGTCTAATTGCAAGCATGTTGGATGATATCTCTGAGGTTTTCACACTTGTTCTGCACATTCTGAGCCGCTGCTGATACAGCAGAATAGAAGTAGGGTGAAGCCTTGAGAGGAACTTTGCTTTAACAGTAGCAAGCAGCAAGGTCGTTTCTGTAGTGTAGTGGTCATCACGTTCACCTAACACGCGAAAGGTCCCCGGTTTGAGACCGGGCAGAAACACTGAGCGTTGGCTGCTTTTATGTGCACACTCTAAAACCTTATTATCTGAATGCAAGTTTAAGAAGAGGTGGTCTTTGAACACAGTGAGCCGTGGGAAACTTTCTTTACCTTTGCAAGACGAAACAAAGTTATCTGCATCCGTCATCTGGGGGTCGTTCTTGTGCCTATTTTTATTTTGTTTAAGCTATGTTGTATTGTTGGGGCCTTTACACCTGTGACATTGCTGTGAAGGTTGTAAGTGGAAACATTGGCAGGTGCAGATAGAAGAGTTAGACCTAAGCCCCCCTCATGAGCCGTCAGGATGGCCGAGTGGTCTAAGGCGCCAGACTCAAGAGAGCTTGATCTTCAGTGTAGCTGAGCCTTCTGGTCTCCTCATGGAGGCGTGGGTTCAAATCCCACTTCTGACAGGTCCCTTTTACACCCGTAAATCTTCCTGTTTTTTGCAGTGCGTTCCCGGCAAACACCACAATCTTTGCAGGAACCTGTAGCATGTGAAGAGAAATCCACCAACAATCAGGCTGGGCCCTCAATCACAATTCCATGGATTTCTGGAAATGACACCTCAGGCACACCTTCCATTAAATTTGCACTCCATGACAGTAACTGCCTTGCTGGGTTTCTAACTAAGCAGTTGATCCCATCATTTGTTGTGAGGCTCTCCTGCCACCTTTTGGGCAGAGAAGGCACTGTCCCTGCAAAAACACAGGCAGACATGTTCAACAGGGCTTCCTGGTTATGTGGGAGGAGCAGAATGCCATTGGTTCCCCCCTTGCAAATTCTAATTTACATAAGGAAGACAGAGAGGTAGCTGGGAGTAGGCACTGCACACGGGCATTGCACTCTCTCTTATGATTTGCAGCCAATTCTAGATTGAGGCAGGAGGAAAGGAGGTGACTCGCCCAACAATGGCTATACTGAGAAGTCAGCCACTCTGGGTCTCCCAGGTTAGTGTTTCAGGCCTGTGAGCCACTCATATAAATCTCGCCTGATCGAGCCTGATCGAGCGCTGAGCGAGCGCGTTTGAATCCAAATATCAAACCCCTCTTTCTCAGGCGCAGGAAATGGTGGGCCCTTCATTGCTTCTGGTGTGGAAGTCTATGGGGCAAGGGTCCAGGACTTGCAGAGGAGAACAATTGCCAGAAAGTGCTTGCTGTTCTCATCTGTGCCTTTTTTCTGCTCACTGGCTGATAGGAGATTGGCTGCCCCCTTTCTTGCTAGAGTGAAAAAACAACAACTTGAGAGAAAACATGACGTTGTGAGGCTCACTTAGAGGGAGACTAGCCAAATAGCCCTGCTTTTTTTCTGAAAGACGCTTCAGAAATTGTTCAAAATGTCTCCTGGCCACTCAGGCTCGTTGGTCTAGGGGTATGATTCTCGCTTCGGGTGCGAGAGGTCCCGGGTTCAAATCCCGGACGAGCCCATGCTGTGGACATTTTCAGGATGCTTGTAATATAGGAGCATTTCTTCTTTTCAATGCTATAAGACGCTGTGTATGTCGAGAAAGTTCCTTACCCTGCACGCTATTTTCCACTTGTGGCGGGATAAAGGAGTGCAGGACTTCTTTGCAACTGCTTTTCTGGGCCAGACCAGCATGGTAGGAACATTACATGCATAGTGTTTTTCTAGTGTAATTTCAGGATATGGTTTCAAAATCGCCTCTTGGAATAAAAGTGGTCCTCATTCCTGTCTTCCAAAGAAATAGAGACCGGGTAAGGAGAGCCCAACTTTGAGCTTCAAGGACATTGGCCCTTAGTCTGTGCATTCCAGCCCAATACATGCCAACAAGATTCCTGAGTTAGTGTCTGTTTCTGTAGTGTAGTGGTTTTCACGTTCGCCTTACACGCGATAGGTCCTTGGTTCGAGACCGGGCAGAAACAGCGGTTTGCTGTTTTTAACAGTGTTTGCCTTTACTGGCTGACTTTATAGGAAAGCTGAGATAATAGAGGCTGTCTATCCCTCACCAACCTGACGTAGTGTGCTCCAGGGATCTCAGTGACAGCTCGAAAAGAGAAGTGACGATAGCTTGCGCCATTCGCTTGCTCGCCCTTTGCTCTGAAGGGTGGGCCTACTTCATGAAAGCAAGGAATGAGAGCAGAAATGCTTTTCTTGTCCTCACCGCAAGCAGACACTTAGAGAAAACAAACTGTCTGAAGGACAGAGGCTTTTTAATTTCTTGTTTGATGACGGCCATGGAAAAGACAGCAATCATATTGCAGAAGAGAGCAACATGTGCAGTTGCTTGCTTTGGGTGAAGCATTCACCGACTAGCTGCCACTAACCCCTGGAGCCATGTCAGAGGTGACTCTTGCGTGGCTCGTTGGTCTAGGGGTATGATTCTCGCTTAGGGTGCGAGAGGTCCCGGGTTCAAATCCCGGACGAGCCCTTTTTAGAGCTAAACATACAAATCGTACTAAAAATGCACTATGCCTGACTATTTCTAGTAATACTCGGTGCATTGTTGCGCAACATATTCCTAACCTCAGAAGAAAAATGGATCATCGTGCTTTTTCTGCCTACCTGCTTAGTCTCAGTGTGTCCCAGGTGATGCTTTCCCAAGCTGTACTCGCAGACATTTAGGCATCAGATATTTGTCTGTCGATGCCTGCACAAGTAAATTTTGAATACGTCTAATTGCAAGCATGTTGGATGATATCTCTGAGGTTTTCACACTTGTTCTGCACATTCTGAGCCGCTGCTGATACAGCAGAATAGAAGTAGGGTGAAGCCTTGAGAGGAACTTTGCTTTAACAGTAGCAAGCAGCAAGGTCGTTTCTGTAGTGTAGTGGTCATCACGTTCACCTAACACGCGAAAGGTCCCCGGTTTGAGACCGGGCAGAAACACTGAGCGTTGGCTGCTTTTATGTGCACACTCTAAAACCTTATTATCTGAATGCAAGTTTAAGAAGAGGTGGTCTTTGAACACAGTGAGCCGTGGGAAACTTTCTTTACCTTTGCAAGACGAAACAAAGTTATCTGCATCCGTCATCTGGGGGTCGTTCTTGTGCCTATTTTTATTTTGTTTAAGCTATGTTGTATTGTTGGGGCCTTTACACCTGTGACATTGCTGTGAAGGTTGTAAGTGGAAACATTGGCAGGTGCAGATAGAAGAGTTAGACCTAAGCCCCCCTCATGAGCCGTCAGGATGGCCGAGTGGTCTAAGGCGCCAGACTCAAGAGTGCTTGACTTTCAATGTAGCTGAGCCTTCTGGTCTCCTCATGGAGGCGTGGGTTCAAATCCCACTTCTGACAGGTCCCTTTTACACCCGTAAATCTTCCTGTTTTTTGCAGTGCGTTCCCGGCAAACACCACAATCTTTGCAGGAACCTGTAGCATGTGAAGAGAAATCCACCAACAATCAGGCTGGGCCCTCAATCACAATTCCATGGATTTCTGGAAATGACACCTCAGGCACACCTTCCATTAAATTTGCACTCCATGACAGTAACTGCCTTGCTGGGTTTCTAACTAAGCAGTTGATCCCATCATTTGTTGTGAGGCTCTCCTGCCACCTTTTGGGCAGAGAAGGCACTGTCCCTGCAAAAACACAGGCAGACATGTTCAACAGGGCTTCCTGGTTATGTGGGAGGAGCAGAATGCCATTGGTTCCCCCCTTGCAAATTCTAATTTACATAAGGAAGACAGAGAGGTAGCTGGGAGTAGGCACTGCACACGGGCATTGCACTCTCTCTTATGATTTGCAGCCAATTCTAGATTGAGGCAGGAGGAAAGGAGGTGACTCGCCCAACAATGGCTATACTGAGAAGTCAGCCACTCTGGGTCTCCCAGGTTAGTGTTTCAGGCCTGTGAGCCACTCATATAAATCTCGCCTGATCGAGCCTGATCGAGAGCGTTTGAATCCAAATATCAAACCCCTCTTTCTCAGGCGCAGGAAATGGTGGGCCCTTCATTGCTTCTGGTGTGGAAGTCTATGGGGCAAGGGTCCAGGACTTGCAGAGGAGAACAATTGCCAGAAAGTGCTTGCTGTTCTCATCTGTGCCTTTTTTCTGCTCACTGGCTGATAGGAGATTGGCTGCCCCCTTTCTTGCTAGAGTGAAAAAACAACAACTTGAGAGAAAACATGACGTTGTGAGGCTCACTTAGAGGGAGACTAGCCAAATAGCCCTGCTTTTTTTCTGAAACACGCTTCAGAAATTGTTCAAAATGTCTCCTGGCCACTCAGGCTCGTTGGTCTAGGGGTATGATTCTCGCTTCGGGTGCGAGAGGTCCCGGGTTCAAATCCCGGACGAGCCCATGCTGTGGACATTTTCAGGATGCTTGTAATATAGGAGCATTTCTTCTTTTCAATGCTATAAGACGCTGTGTATGTCGAGAAAGTTCCTTACCCTGCACGCTATTTTCCACTTGTGGCGGGATAAAGGAGTGCAGGACTTCTTTGCAACTGCTTTTCTGGGCCAGACCAGCATGGTAGGAACATTACATGCATAGTGTTTTTCTAGTGTAATTTCAGGATATGGTTTCAAAATCGCCTCTTGGAATAAAAGTGGTCCTCATTCCTGTCTTCCAAAGAAATAGAGACCGGGTAAGGAGAGCCCAACTTTGAGCTTCAAGGACATTGGCCCTTAGTCTGTGCATTCCAGCCCAATACATGCCAACAAGATTCCTGAGTTAGTGTCTGTTTCTGTAGTGTAGTGGTTTTCACGTTCGCCTTACACGCGATAGGTCCTTGGTTCGAGACCGGGCAGAAACAGCGGTTTGCTGTTTTTAACAGTGTTTGCCTTTACTGGCTGACTTTATAGGAAAGCTGAGATAATAGAGGCTGTCTATCCCTCACCAACCTGACGTAGTGTGCTCCAGGGATCTCAGTGACAGCTCGAAAAGAGAAGTGACGATAGCTTGCGCCATTCGCTTGCTCGCCCTTTGCTCTGAAGGGCGGGCCTACTTCATGAAAGCAAGGAATGAGAGCAGAAATGCTTTTCTTGTCCTCACCGCAAGCAGACACTTAGAGAAAACAAACTGTCTGAAGGACAGAGGCTTTTTAATTTCTTGTTTGATGACGGCCATGGAAAAGACAGCAATCATATTGCAGAAGAGAGCAACATGTGCAGTTGCTTGCTTTGGGTGAAGCATTCACCGACTAGCTGCCACTAACCCCTGGAGCCATGTCAGAGGTGACTCTTGCGTGGCTCGTTGGTCTAGGGGTATGATTCTCGCTTAGGGTGCGAGAGGTCCCGGGTTCAAATCCCGGACGAGCCCTTTTTAGAGCTAAACATACAAATCGTACTAAAAATGCACTATGCCTGACTATTTCTAGTAATACTCGGTGCATTGTTGCGCAACATATTCCTAACCTCAGAAGAAAAATGGATCATCGTGCTTTTTCTGCCTACCTGCTTAGTCTCAGTGTGTCCCAGGTGATGCTTTCCCAAGCTGTACTCGCAGACATTTAGGCATCAGATATTTGTCTGTCGATGCCTGCACAAGTAAATTTTGAATACGTCTAATTGCAAGCATGTTGGATGATATCTCTGAGGTTTTCACACTTGTTCTGCACATTCTGAGCCGCTGCTGATACAGCAGAATAGAAGTAGGGTGAAGCCTTGAGAGGAACTTTGCTTTAACAGTAGCAAGCAGCAAGGTCGTTTCTGTAGTGTAGTGGTCATCACGTTCACCTAACACGCGAAAGGTCCCCGGTTTGAGACCGGGCAGAAACACTGAGCGTTGGCTGCTTTTATGTGCACACTCTAAAACCTTATTATCTGAATGCAAGTTTAAGAAGAGGTGGTCTTTGAACACAGTGAGCCGTGGGAAACTTTCTTTACCTTTGCAAGACGAAACAAAGTTATCTGCATCCGTCATCTGGGGGTCGTTCTTGTGCCTATTTTTATTTTGTTTAAGCTATGTTGTATTGTTGGGGCCTTTACACCTGTGACATTGCTGTGAAGGTTGTAAGTGGAAACATTGGCAGGTGCAGATAGAAGAGTTAGACCTAAGCCCCCCTCATGAGCCGTCAGGATGGCCGAGTGGTCTAAGGCGCCAGACTCAAGAGAGCTTGATCTTCAGTGTAGCTGAGCCTTCTGGTCTCCTCATGGAGGCGTGGGTTCAAATCCCACTTCTGACAGGTCCCTTTTACACCCGTAAATCTTCCTGTTTTTTGCAGTGCGTTCCCGGCAAACACCACAATCTTTGCAGGAACCTGTAGCATGTGAAGAGAAATCCACCAACAATCAGGCTGGGCCCTCAATCACAATTCCATGGATTTCTGGAAATGACACCTCAGGCACACCTTCCATTAAATTTGCACTCCATGACAGTAACTGCCTTGCTGGGTTTCTAACTAAGCAGTTGATCCCATCATTTGTTGTGAGGCTCTCCTGCCACCTTTTGGGCAGAGAAGGCACTGTCCCTGCAAAAACACAGGCAGACATGTTCAACAGGGCTTCCTGGTTATGTGGGAGGAGCAGAATGCCATTGGTTCCCCCCTTGCAAATTCTAATTTACATAAGGAAGACAGAGAGGTAGCTGGGAGTAGGCACTGCACACGGGCATTGCACTCTCTCTTATGATTTGCAGCCAATTCTAGATTGAGGCAGGAGGAAAGGAGGTGACTCGCCCAACAATGGCTATACTGAGAAGTCAGCCACTCTGGGTCTCCCAGGTTAGTGTTTCAGGCCTGTGAGCCACTCATATAAATCTCGCCTGATCGAGCCTGATCGAGCGCTGAGCGAGCGCGTTTGAATCCAAATATCAAACCCCTCTTTCTCAGGCGCAGGAAATGGTGGGCCCTTCATTGCTTCTGGTGTGGAAGTCTATGGGGCAAGGGTCCAGGACTTGCAGAGGAGAACAATTGCCAGAAAGTGCTTGCTGTTCTCATCTGTGCCTTTTTTCTGCTCACTGGCTGATAGGAGATTGGCTGCCCCCTTTCTTGCTAGAGTGAAAAAACAACAACTTGAGAGAAAACATGACGTTGTGAGGCTCACTTAGAGGGAGACTAGCCAAATAGCCCTGCTTTTTTTCTGAAAGACGCTTCAGAAATTGTTCAAAATGTCTCCTGGCCACTCAGGCTCGTTGGTCTAGGGGTATGATTCTCGCTTCGGGTGCGAGAGGTCCCGGGTTCAAATCCCGGACGAGCCCATGCTGTGGACATTTTCAGGATGCTTGTAATATAGGAGCATTTCTTCTTTTCAATGCTATAAGACGCTGTGTATGTCGAGAAAGTTCCTTACCCTGCACGCTATTTTCCACTTGTGGCGGGATAAAGGAGTGCAGGACTTCTTTGCAACTGCTTTTCTGGGCCAGACCAGCATGGTAGGAACATTACATGCATAGTGTTTTTCTAGTGTAATTTCAGGATATGGTTTCAAAATCGCCTCTTGGAATAAAAGTGGTCCTCATTCCTGTCTTCCAAAGAAATAGAGACCGGGTAAGGAGAGCCCAACTTTGAGCTTCAAGGACATTGGCCCTTAGTCTGTGCATTCCAGCCCAATACATGCCAACAAGATTCCTGAGTTAGTGTCTGTTTCTGTAGTGTAGTGGTTTTCACGTTCGCCTTACACGCGATAGGTCCTTGGTTCGAGACCGGGCAGAAACAGCGGTTTGCTGTTTTTAACAGTGTTTGCCTTTACTGGCTGACTTTATAGGAAAGCTGAGATAATAGAGGCTGTCTATCCCTCACCAACCTGACGTAGTGTGCTCCAGGGATCTCAGTGACAGCTCGAAAAGAGAAGTGACGATAGCTTGCGCCATTCGCTTGCTCGCCCTTTGCTCTGAAGGGTGGGCCTACTTCATGAAAGCAAGGAATGAGAGCAGAAATGCTTTTCTTGTCCTCACCGCAAGCAGACACTTAGAGAAAACAAACTGTCTGAAGGACAGAGGCTTTTTAATTTCTTGTTTGATGACGGCCATGGAAAAGACAGCAATCATATTGCAGAAGAGAGCAACATGTGCAGTTGCTTGCTTTGGGTGAAGCATTCACCGACTAGCTGCCACTAACCCCTGGAGCCATGTCAGAGGTGACTCTTGCGTGGCTCGTTGGTCTAGGGGTATGATTCTCGCTTAGGGTGCGAGAGGTCCCGGGTTCAAATCCCGGACGAGCCCTTTTTAGAGCTAAACATACAAATCGTACTAAAAATGCACTATGCCTGACTATTTCTAGTAATACTCGGTGCATTGTTGCGCAACATATTCCTAACCTCAGAAGAAAAATGGATCATCGTGCTTTTTCTGCCTACCTGCTTAGTCTCAGTGTGTCCCAGGTGATGCTTTCCCAAGCTGTACTCGCAGACATTTAGGCATCAGATATTTGTCTGTCGATGCCTGCACAAGTAAATTTTGAATACGTCTAATTGCAAGCATGTTGGATGATATCTCTGAGGTTTTCACACTTGTTCTGCACATTCTGAGCCGCTGCTGATACAGCAGAATAGAAGTAGGGTGAAGCCTTGAGAGGAACTTTGCTTTAACAGTAGCAAGCAGCAAGGTCGTTTCTGTAGTGTAGTGGTCATCACGTTCACCTAACACGCGAAAGGTCCCCGGTTTGAGACCGGGCAGAAACACTGAGCGTTGGCTGCTTTTATGTGCACACTCTAAAACCTTATTATCTGAATGCAAGTTTAAGAAGAGGTGGTCTTTGAACACAGTGAGCCGTGGGAAACTTTCTTTACCTTTGCAAGACGAAACAAAGTTATCTGCATCCGTCATCTGGGGGTCGTTCTTGTGCCTATTTTTATTTTGTTTAAGCTATGTTGTATTGTTGGGGCCTTTACACCTGTGACATTGCTGTGAAGGTTGTAAGTGGAAACATTGGCAGGTGCAGATAGAAGAGTTAGACCTAAGCCCCCCTCATGAGCCGTCAGGATGGCCGAGTGGTCTAAGGCGCCAGACTCAAGAGTGCTTGACTTTCAATGTAGCTGAGCCTTCTGGTCTCCTCATGGAGGCGTGGGTTCAAATCCCACTTCTGACAGGTCCCTTTTACACCCGTAAATCTTCCTGTTTTTTGCAGTGCGTTCCCGGCAAACACCACAATCTTTGCAGGAACCTGTAGCATGTGAAGAGAAATCCACCAACAATCAGGCTGGGCCCTCAATCACAATTCCATGGATTTCTGGAAATGACACCTCAGGCACACCTTCCATTAAATTTGCACTCCATGACAGTAACTGCCTTGCTGGGTTTCTAACTAAGCAGTTGATCCCATCATTTGTTGTGAGGCTCTCCTGCCACCTTTTGGGCAGAGAAGGCACTGTCCCTGCAAAAACACAGGCAGACATGTTCAACAGGGCTTCCTGGTTATGTGGGAGGAGCAGAATGCCATTGGTTCCCCCCTTGCAAATTCTAATTTACATAAGGAAGACAGAGAGGTAGCTGGGAGTAGGCACTGCACACGGGCATTGCACTCTCTCTTATGATTTGCAGCCAATTCTAGATTGAGGCAGGAGGAAAGGAGGTGACTCGCCCAACAATGGCTATACTGAGAAGTCAGCCACTCTGGGTCTCCCAGGTTAGTGTTTCAGGCCTGTGAGCCACTCATATAAATCTCGCCTGATCGAGCCTGATCGAGAGCGTTTGAATCCAAATATCAAACCCCTCTTTCTCAGGCGCAGGAAATGGTGGGCCCTTCATTGCTTCTGGTGTGGAAGTCTATGGGGCAAGGGTCCAGGACTTGCAGAGGAGAACAATTGCCAGAAAGTGCTTGCTGTTCTCATCTGTGCCTTTTTTCTGCTCACTGGCTGATAGGAGATTGGCTGCCCCCTTTCTTGCTAGAGTGAAAAAACAACAACTTGAGAGAAAACATGACGTTGTGAGGCTCACTTAGAGGGAGACTAGCCAAATAGCCCTGCTTTTTTTCTGAAACACGCTTCAGAAATTGTTCAAAATGTCTCCTGGCCACTCAGGCTCGTTGGTCTAGGGGTATGATTCTCGCTTCGGGTGCGAGAGGTCCCGGGTTCAAATCCCGGACGAGCCCATGCTGTGGACATTTTCAGGATGCTTGTAATATAGGAGCATTTCTTCTTTTCAATGCTATAAGACGCTGTGTATGTCGAGAAAGTTCCTTACCCTGCACGCTATTTTCCACTTGTGGCGGGATAAAGGAGTGCAGGACTTCTTTGCAACTGCTTTTCTGGGCCAGACCAGCATGGTAGGAACATTACATGCATAGTGTTTTTCTAGTGTAATTTCAGGATATGGTTTCAAAATCGCCTCTTGGAATAAAAGTGGTCCTCATTCCTGTCTTCCAAAGAAATAGAGACCGGGTAAGGAGAGCCCAACTTTGAGCTTCAAGGACATTGGCCCTTAGTCTGTGCATTCCAGCCCAATACATGCCAACAAGATTCCTGAGTTAGTGTCTGTTTCTGTAGTGTAGTGGTTTTCACGTTCGCCTTACACGCGATAGGTCCTTGGTTCGAGACCGGGCAGAAACAGCGGTTTGCTGTTTTTAACAGTGTTTGCCTTTACTGGCTGACTTTATAGGAAAGCTGAGATAATAGAGGCTGTCTATCCCTCACCAACCTGACGTAGTGTGCTCCAGGGATCTCAGTGACAGCTCGAAAAGAGAAGTGACGATAGCTTGCGCCATTCGCTTGCTCGCCCTTTGCTCTGAAGGGCGGGCCTACTTCATGAAAGCAAGGAATGAGAGCAGAAATGCTTTTCTTGTCCTCACCGCAAGCAGACACTTAGAGAAAACAAACTGTCTGAAGGACAGAGGCTTTTTAATTTCTTGTTTGATGACGGCCATGGAAAAGACAGCAATCATATTGCAGAAGAGAGCAACATGTGCAGTTGCTTGCTTTGGGTGAAGCATTCACCGACTAGCTGCCACTAACCCCTGGAGCCATGTCAGAGGTGACTCTTGCGTGGCTCGTTGGTCTAGGGGTATGATTCTCGCTTAGGGTGCGAGAGGTCCCGGGTTCAAATCCCGGACGAGCCCTTTTTAGAGCTAAACATACAAATCGTACTAAAAATGCACTATGCCTGACTATTTCTAGTAATACTCGGTGCATTGTTGCGCAACATATTCCTAACCTCAGAAGAAAAATGGATCATCGTGCTTTTTCTGCCTACCTGCTTAGTCTCAGTGTGTCCCAGGTGATGCTTTCCCAAGCTGTACTCGCAGACATTTAGGCATCAGATATTTGTCTGTCGATGCCTGCACAAGTAAATTTTGAATACGTCTAATTGCAAGCATGTTGGATGATATCTCTGAGGTTTTCACACTTGTTCTGCACATTCTGAGCCGCTGCTGATACAGCAGAATAGAAGTAGGGTGAAGCCTTGAGAGGAACTTTGCTTTAACAGTAGCAAGCAGCAAGGTCGTTTCTGTAGTGTAGTGGTCATCACGTTCACCTAACACGCGAAAGGTCCCCGGTTTGAGACCGGGCAGAAACACTGAGCGTTGGCTGCTTTTATGTGCACACTCTAAAACCTTATTATCTGAATGCAAGTTTAAGAAGAGGTGGTCTTTGAACACAGTGAGCCGTGGGAAACTTTCTTTACCTTTGCAAGACGAAACAAAGTTATCTGCATCCGTCATCTGGGGGTCGTTCTTGTGCCTATTTTTATTTTGTTTAAGCTATGTTGTATTGTTGGGGCCTTTACACCTGTGACATTGCTGTGAAGGTTGTAAGTGGAAACATTGGCAGGTGCAGATAGAAGAGTTAGACCTAAGCCCCCCTCATGAGCCGTCAGGATGGCCGAGTGGTCTAAGGCGCCAGACTCAAGAGAGCTTGATCTTCAGTGTAGCTGAGCCTTCTGGTCTCCTCATGGAGGCGTGGGTTCAAATCCCACTTCTGACAGGTCCCTTTTACACCCGTAAATCTTCCTGTTTTTTGCAGTGCGTTCCCGGCAAACACCACAATCTTTGCAGGAACCTGTAGCATGTGAAGAGAAATCCACCAACAATCAGGCTGGGCCCTCAATCACAATTCCATGGATTTCTGGAAATGACACCTCAGGCACACCTTCCATTAAATTTGCACTCCATGACAGTAACTGCCTTGCTGGGTTTCTAACTAAGCAGTTGATCCCATCATTTGTTGTGAGGCTCTCCTGCCACCTTTTGGGCAGAGAAGGCACTGTCCCTGCAAAAACACAGGCAGACATGTTCAACAGGGCTTCCTGGTTATGTGGGAGGAGCAGAATGCCATTGGTTCCCCCCTTGCAAATTCTAATTTACATAAGGAAGACAGAGAGGTAGCTGGGAGTAGGCACTGCACACGGGCATTGCACTCTCTCTTATGATTTGCAGCCAATTCTAGATTGAGGCAGGAGGAAAGGAGGTGACTCGCCCAACAATGGCTATACTGAGAAGTCAGCCACTCTGGGTCTCCCAGGTTAGTGTTTCAGGCCTGTGAGCCACTCATATAAATCTCGCCTGATCGAGCCTGATCGAGCGCTGAGCGAGCGCGTTTGAATCCAAATATCAAACCCCTCTTTCTCAGGCGCAGGAAATGGTGGGCCCTTCATTGCTTCTGGTGTGGAAGTCTATGGGGCAAGGGTCCAGGACTTGCAGAGGAGAACAATTGCCAGAAAGTGCTTGCTGTTCTCATCTGTGCCTTTTTTCTGCTCACTGGCTGATAGGAGATTGGCTGCCCCCTTTCTTGCTAGAGTGAAAAAACAACAACTTGAGAGAAAACATGACGTTGTGAGGCTCACTTAGAGGGAGACTAGCCAAATAGCCCTGCTTTTTTTCTGAAAGACGCTTCAGAAATTGTTCAAAATGTCTCCTGGCCACTCAGGCTCGTTGGTCTAGGGGTATGATTCTCGCTTCGGGTGCGAGAGGTCCCGGGTTCAAATCCCGGACGAGCCCATGCTGTGGACATTTTCAGGATGCTTGTAATATAGGAGCATTTCTTCTTTTCAATGCTATAAGACGCTGTGTATGTCGAGAAAGTTCCTTACCCTGCACGCTATTTTCCACTTGTGGCGGGATAAAGGAGTGCAGGACTTCTTTGCAACTGCTTTTCTGGGCCAGACCAGCATGGTAGGAACATTACATGCATAGTGTTTTTCTAGTGTAATTTCAGGATATGGTTTCAAAATCGCCTCTTGGAATAAAAGTGGTCCTCATTCCTGTCTTCCAAAGAAATAGAGACCGGGTAAGGAGAGCCCAACTTTGAGCTTCAAGGACATTGGCCCTTAGTCTGTGCATTCCAGCCCAATACATGCCAACAAGATTCCTGAGTTAGTGTCTGTTTCTGTAGTGTAGTGGTTTTCACGTTCGCCTTACACGCGATAGGTCCTTGGTTCGAGACCGGGCAGAAACAGCGGTTTGCTGTTTTTAACAGTGTTTGCCTTTACTGGCTGACTTTATAGGAAAGCTGAGATAATAGAGGCTGTCTATCCCTCACCAACCTGACGTAGTGTGCTCCAGGGATCTCAGTGACAGCTCGAAAAGAGAAGTGACGATAGCTTGCGCCATTCGCTTGCTCGCCCTTTGCTCTGAAGGGTGGGCCTACTTCATGAAAGCAAGGAATGAGAGCAGAAATGCTTTTCTTGTCCTCACCGCAAGCAGACACTTAGAGAAAACAAACTGTCTGAAGGACAGAGGCTTTTTAATTTCTTGTTTGATGACGGCCATGGAAAAGACAGCAATCATATTGCAGAAGAGAGCAACATGTGCAGTTGCTTGCTTTGGGTGAAGCATTCACCGACTAGCTGCCACTAACCCCTGGAGCCATGTCAGAGGTGACTCTTGCGTGGCTCGTTGGTCTAGGGGTATGATTCTCGCTTAGGGTGCGAGAGGTCCCGGGTTCAAATCCCGGACGAGCCCTTTTTAGAGCTAAACATACAAATCGTACTAAAAATGCACTATGCCTGACTATTTCTAGTAATACTCGGTGCATTGTTGCGCAACATATTCCTAACCTCAGAAGAAAAATGGATCATCGTGCTTTTTCTGCCTACCTGCTTAGTCTCAGTGTGTCCCAGGTGATGCTTTCCCAAGCTGTACTCGCAGACATTTAGGCATCAGATATTTGTCTGTCGATGCCTGCACAAGTAAATTTTGAATACGTCTAATTGCAAGCATGTTGGATGATATCTCTGAGGTTTTCACACTTGTTCTGCACATTCTGAGCCGCTGCTGATACAGCAGAATAGAAGTAGGGTGAAGCCTTGAGAGGAACTTTGCTTTAACAGTAGCAAGCAGCAAGGTCGTTTCTGTAGTGTAGTGGTCATCACGTTCACCTAACACGCGAAAGGTCCCCGGTTTGAGACCGGGCAGAAACACTGAGCGTTGGCTGCTTTTATGTGCACACTCTAAAACCTTATTATCTGAATGCAAGTTTAAGAAGAGGTGGTCTTTGAACACAGTGAGCCGTGGGAAACTTTCTTTACCTTTGCAAGACGAAACAAAGTTATCTGCATCCGTCATCTGGGGGTCGTTCTTGTGCCTATTTTTATTTTGTTTAAGCTATGTTGTATTGTTGGGGCCTTTACACCTGTGACATTGCTGTGAAGGTTGTAAGTGGAAACATTGGCAGGTGCAGATAGAAGAGTTAGACCTAAGCCCCCCTCATGAGCCGTCAGGATGGCCGAGTGGTCTAAGGCGCCAGACTCAAGAGAGCTTGATCTTCAGTGTAGCTGAGCCTTCTGGTCTCCTCATGGAGGCGTGGGTTCAAATCCCACTTCTGACAGGTCCCTTTTACACCCGTAAATCTTCCTGTTTTTTGCAGTGCGTTCCCGGCAAACACCACAATCTTTGCAGGAACCTGTAGCATGTGAAGAGAAATCCACCAACAATCAGGCTGGGCCCTCAATCACAATTCCATGGATTTCTGGAAATGACACCTCAGGCACACCTTCCATTAAATTTGCACTCCATGACAGTAACTGCCTTGCTGGGTTTCTAACTAAGCAGTTGATCCCATCATTTGTTGTGAGGCTCTCCTGCCACCTTTTGGGCAGAGAAGGCACTGTCCCTGCAAAAACACAGGCAGACATGTTCAACAGGGCTTCCTGGTTATGTGGGAGGAGCAGAATGCCATTGGTTCCCCCCTTGCAAATTCTAATTTACATAAGGAAGACAGAGAGGTAGCTGGGAGTAGGCACTGCACACGGGCATTGCACTCTCTCTTATGATTTGCAGCCAATTCTAGATTGAGGCAGGAGGAAAGGAGGTGACTCGCCCAACAATGGCTATACTGAGAAGTCAGCCACTCTGGGTCTCCCAGGTTAGTGTTTCAGGCCTGTGAGCCACTCATATAAATCTCGCCTGATCGAGCCTGATCGAGCGCTGAGCGAGCGCGTTTGAATCCAAATATCAAACCCCTCTTTCTCAGGCGCAGGAAATGGTGGGCCCTTCATTGCTTCTGGTGTGGAAGTCTATGGGGCAAGGGTCCAGGACTTGCAGAGGAGAACAATTGCCAGAAAGTGCTTGCTGTTCTCATCTGTGCCTTTTTTCTGCTCACTGGCTGATAGGAGATTGGCTGCCCCCTTTCTTGCTAGAGTGAAAAAACAACAACTTGAGAGAAAACATGACGTTGTGAGGCTCACTTAGAGGGAGACTAGCCAAATAGCCCTGCTTTTTTTCTGAAACACGCTTCAGAAATTGTTCAAAATGTCTCCTGGCCACTCAGGCTCGTTGGTCTAGGGGTATGATTCTCGCTTCGGGTGCGAGAGGTCCCGGGTTCAAATCCCGGACGAGCCCATGCTGTGGACATTTTCAGGATGCTTGTAATATAGGAGCATTTCTTCTTTTCAATGCTATAAGACGCTGTGTATGTCGAGAAAGTTCCTTACCCTGCACGCTATTTTCCACTTGTGGCGGGATAAAGGAGTGCAGGACTTCTTTGCAACTGCTTTTCTGGGCCAGACCAGCATGGTAGGAACATTACATGCATAGTGTTTTTCTAGTGTAATTTCAGGATATGGTTTCAAAATCGCCTCTTGGAATAAAAGTGGTCCTCATTCCTGTCTTCCAAAGAAATAGAGACCGGGTAAGGAGAGCCCAACTTTGAGCTTCAAGGACATTGGCCCTTAGTCTGTGCATTCCAGCCCAATACATGCCAACAAGATTCCTGAGTTAGTGTCTGTTTCTGTAGTGTAGTGGTTTTCACGTTCGCCTTACACGCGATAGGTCCTTGGTTCGAGACCGGGCAGAAACAGCGGTTTGCTGTTTTTAACAGTGTTTGCCTTTACTGGCTGACTTTATAGGAAAGCTGAGATAATAGAGGCTGTCTATCCCTCACCAACCTGACGTAGTGTGCTCCAGGGATCTCAGTGACAGCTCGAAAAGAGAAGTGACGATAGCTTGCGCCATTCGCTTGCTCGCCCTTTGCTCTGAAGGGTGGGCCTACTTCATGAAAGCAAGGAATGAGAGCAGAAATGCTTTTCTTGTCCTCACCGCAAGCAGACACTTAGAGAAAACAAACTGTCTGAAGGACAGAGGCTTTTTAATTTCTTGTTTGATGACGGCCATGGAAAAGACAGCAATCATATTGCAGAAGAGAGCAACATGTGCAGTTGCTTGCTTTGGGTGAAGCATTCACCGACTAGCTGCCACTAACCCCTGGAGCCATGTCAGAGGTGACTCTTGCGTGGCTCGTTGGTCTAGGGGTATGATTCTCGCTTAGGGTGCGAGAGGTCCCGGGTTCAAATCCCGGACGAGCCCTTTTTAGAGCTAAACATACAAATCGTACTAAAAATGCACTATGCCTGACTATTTCTAGTAATACTCGGTGCATTGTTGCGCAACATATTCCTAACCTCAGAAGAAAAATGGATCATCGTGCTTTTTCTGCCTACCTGCTTAGTCTCAGTGTGTCCCAGGTGATGCTTTCCCAAGCTGTACTCGCAGACATTTAGGCATCAGATATTTGTCTGTCGATGCCTGCACAAGTAAATTTTGAATACGTCTAATTGCAAGCATGTTGGATGATATCTCTGAGGTTTTCACACTTGTTCTGCACATTCTGAGCCGCTGCTGATACAGCAGAATAGAAGTAGGGTGAAGCCTTGAGAGGAACTTTGCTTTAACAGTAGCAAGCAGCAAGGTCGTTTCTGTAGTGTAGTGGTCATCACGTTCACCTAACACGCGAAAGGTCCCCGGTTTGAGACCGGGCAGAAACACTGAGCGTTGGCTGCTTTTATGTGCACACTCTAAAACCTTATTATCTGAATGCAAGTTTAAGAAGAGGTGGTCTTTGAACACAGTGAGCCGTGGGAAACTTTCTTTACCTTTGCAAGACGAAACAAAGTTATCTGCATCCGTCATCTGGGGGTCGTTCTTGTGCCTATTTTTATTTTGTTTAAGCTATGTTGTATTGTTGGGGCCTTTACACCTGTGACATTGCTGTGAAGGTTGTAAGTGGAAACATTGGCAGGTGCAGATAGAAGAGTTAGACCTAAGCCCCCCTCATGAGCCGTCAGGATGGCCGAGTGGTCTAAGGCGCCAGACTCAAGAGAGCTTGATCTTCAGTGTAGCTGAGCCTTCTGGTCTCCTCATGGAGGCGTGGGTTCAAATCCCACTTCTGACAGGTCCCTTTTACACCCGTAAATCTTCCTGTTTTTTGCAGTGCGTTCCCGGCAAACACCACAATCTTTGCAGGAACCTGTAGCATGTGAAGAGAAATCCACCAACAATCAGGCTGGGCCCTCAATCACAATTCCATGGATTTCTGGAAATGACACCTCAGGCACACCTTCCATTAAATTTGCACTCCATGACAGTAACTGCCTTGCTGGGTTTCTAACTAAGCAGTTGATCCCATCATTTGTTGTGAGGCTCTCCTGCCACCTTTTGGGCAGAGAAGGCACTGTCCCTGCAAAAACACAGGCAGACATGTTCAACAGGGCTTCCTGGTTATGTGGGAGGAGCAGAATGCCATTGGTTCCCCCCTTGCAAATTCTAATTTACATAAGGAAGACAGAGAGGTAGCTGGGAGTAGGCACTGCACACGGGCATTGCACTCTCTCTTATGATTTGCAGCCAATTCTAGATTGAGGCAGGAGGAAAGGAGGTGACTCGCCCAACAATGGCTATACTGAGAAGTCAGCCACTCTGGGTCTCCCAGGTTAGTGTTTCAGGCCTGTGAGCCACTCATATAAATCTCGCCTGATCGAGCCTGATCGAGCGCTGAGCGAGCGCGTTTGAATCCAAATATCAAACCCCTCTTTCTCAGGCGCAGGAAATGGTGGGCCCTTCATTGCTTCTGGTGTGGAAGTCTATGGGGCAAGGGTCCAGGACTTGCAGAGGAGAACAATTGCCAGAAAGTGCTTGCTGTTCTCATCTGTGCCTTTTTTCTGCTCACTGGCTGATAGGAGATTGGCTGCCCCCTTTCTTGCTAGAGTGAAAAAACAACAACTTGAGAGAAAACATGACGTTGTGAGGCTCACTTAGAGGGAGACTAGCCAAATAGCCCTGCTTTTTTTCTGAAACACGCTTCAGAAATTGTTCAAAATGTCTCCTGGCCACTCAGGCTCGTTGGTCTAGGGGTATGATTCTCGCTTCGGGTGCGAGAGGTCCCGGGTTCAAATCCCGGACGAGCCCATGCTGTGGACATTTTCAGGATGCTTGTAATATAGGAGCATTTCTTCTTTTCAATGCTATAAGACGCTGTGTATGTCGAGAAAGTTCCTTACCCTGCACGCTATTTTCCACTTGTGGCGGGATAAAGGAGTGCAGGACTTCTTTGCAACTGCTTTTCTGGGCCAGACCAGCATGGTAGGAACATTACATGCATAGTGTTTTTCTAGTGTAATTTCAGGATATGGTTTCAAAATCGCCTCTTGGAATAAAAGTGGTCCTCATTCCTGTCTTCCAAAGAAATAGAGACCGGGTAAGGAGAGCCCAACTTTGAGCTTCAAGGACATTGGCCCTTAGTCTGTGCATTCCAGCCCAATACATGCCAACAAGATTCCTGAGTTAGTGTCTGTTTCTGTAGTGTAGTGGTTTTCACGTTCGCCTTACACGCGATAGGTCCTTGGTTCGAGACCGGGCAGAAACAGCGGTTTGCTGTTTTTAACAGTGTTTGCCTTTACTGGCTGACTTTATAGGAAAGCTGAGATAATAGAGGCTGTCTATCCCTCACCAACCTGACGTAGTGTGCTCCAGGGATCTCAGTGACAGCTCGAAAAGAGAAGTGACGATAGCTTGCGCCATTCGCTTGCTCGCCCTTTGCTCTGAAGGGTGGGCCTACTTCATGAAAGCAAGGAATGAGAGCAGAAATGCTTTTCTTGTCCTCACCGCAAGCAGACACTTAGAGAAAACAAACTGTCTGAAGGACAGAGGCTTTTTAATTTCTTGTTTGATGACGGCCATGGAAAAGACAGCAATCATATTGCAGAAGAGAGCAACATGTGCAGTTGCTTGCTTTGGGTGAAGCATTCACCGACTAGCTGCCACTAACCCCTGGAGCCATGTCAGAGGTGACTCTTGCGTGGCTCGTTGGTCTAGGGGTATGATTCTCGCTTAGGGTGCGAGAGGTCCCGGGTTCAAATCCCGGACGAGCCCTTTTTAGAGCTAAACATACAAATCGTACTAAAAATGCACTATGCCTGACTATTTCTAGTAATACTCGGTGCATTGTTGCGCAACATATTCCTAACCTCAGAAGAAAAATGGATCATCGTGCTTTTTCTGCCTACCTGCTTAGTCTCAGTGTGTCCCAGGTGATGCTTTCCCAAGCTGTACTCGCAGACATTTAGGCATCAGATATTTGTCTGTCGATGCCTGCACAAGTAAATTTTGAATACGTCTAATTGCAAGCATGTTGGATGATATCTCTGAGGTTTTCACACTTGTTCTGCACATTCTGAGCCGCTGCTGATACAGCAGAATAGAAGTAGGGTGAAGCCTTGAGAGGAACTTTGCTTTAACAGTAGCAAGCAGCAAGGTCGTTTCTGTAGTGTAGTGGTCATCACGTTCACCTAACACGCGAAAGGTCCCCGGTTTGAGACCGGGCAGAAACACTGAGCGTTGGCTGCTTTTATGTGCACACTCTAAAACCTTATTATCTGAATGCAAGTTTAAGAAGAGGTGGTCTTTGAACACAGTGAGCCGTGGGAAACTTTCTTTACCTTTGCAAGACGAAACAAAGTTATCTGCATCCGTCATCTGGGGGTCGTTCTTGTGCCTATTTTTATTTTGTTTAAGCTATGTTGTATTGTTGGGGCCTTTACACCTGTGACATTGCTGTGAAGGTTGTAAGTGGAAACATTGGCAGGTGCAGATAGAAGAGTTAGACCTAAGCCCCCCTCATGAGCCGTCAGGATGGCCGAGTGGTCTAAGGCGCCAGACTCAAGAGTGCTTGATTTTCAATGTAGCTGAGCCTTCTGGTCTCCTCATGGAGGCGTGGGTTCAAATCCCACTTCTGACAGGTCCCTTTTACACCCGTAAATCTTCCTGTTTTTTGCAGTGCGTTCCCGGCAAACACCACAATCTTTGCAGGAACCTGTAGCATGTGAAGAGAAATCCACCAACAATCAGGCTGGGCCCTCAATCACAATTCCATGGATTTCTGGAAATGACACCTCAGGCACACCTTCCATTAAATTTGCACTCCATGACAGTAACTGCCTTGCTGGGTTTCTAACTAAGCAGTTGATCCCATCATTTGTTGTGAGGCTCTCCTGCCACCTTTTGGGCAGAGAAGGCACTGTCCCTGCAAAAACACAGGCAGACATGTTCAACAGGGCTTCCTGGTTATGTGGGAGGAGCAGAATGCCATTGGTTCCCCCCTTGCAAATTCTAATTTACATAAGGAAGACAGAGAGGTAGCTGGGAGTAGGCACTGCACACGGGCATTGCACTCTCTCTTATGATTTGCAGCCAATTCTAGATTGAGGCAGGAGGAAAGGAGGTGACTCGCCCAACAATGGCTATACTGAGAAGTCAGCCACTCTGGGTCTCCCAGGTTAGTGTTTCAGGCCTGTGAGCCACTCATATAAATCTCGCCTGATCGAGCCTGATCGAGCGCGTTTGAATCCAAATATCAAACCCCTCTTTCTCAGGCGCAGGAAATGGTGGGCCCTTCATTGCTTCTGGTGTGGAAGTCTATGGGGCAAGGGTCCAGGACTTGCAGAGGAGAACAATTGCCAGAAAGTGCTTGCTGTTCTCATCTGTGCCTTTTTTCTGCTCACTGGCTGATAGGAGATTGGCTGCCCCCTTTCTTGCTAGAGTGAAAAAACAACAACTTGAGAGAAAACATGACGTTGTGAGGCTCACTTAGAGGGAGACTAGCCAAATAGCCCTGCTTTTTTTCTGAAACACGCTTCAGAAATTGTTCAAAATGTCTCCTGGCCACTCAGGCTCGTTGGTCTAGGGGTATGATTCTCGCTTCGGGTGCGAGAGGTCCCGGGTTCAAATCCCGGACGAGCCCATGCTGTGGACATTTTCAGGATGCTTGTAATATAGGAGCATTTCTTCTTTTCAATGCTATAAGACGCTGTGTATGTCGAGAAAGTTCCTTACCCTGCACGCTATTTTCCACTTGTGGCGGGATAAAGGAGTGCAGGACTTCTTTGCAACTGCTTTTCTGGGCCAGACCAGCATGGTAGGAACATTACATGCATAGTGTTTTTCTAGTGTAATTTCAGGATATGGTTTCAAAATCGCCTCTTGGAATAAAAGTGGTCCTCATTCCTGTCTTCCAAAGAAATAGAGACCGGGTAAGGAGAGCCCAACTTTGAGCTTCAAGGACATTGGCCCTTAGTCTGTGCATTCCAGCCCAATACATGCCAACAAGATTCCTGAGTTAGTGTCTGTTTCTGTAGTGTAGTGGTTTTCACGTTCGCCTTACACGCGATAGGTCCTTGGTTCGAGACCGGGCAGAAACAGCGGTTTGCTGTTTTTAACAGTGTTTGCCTTTACTGGCTGACTTTATAGGAAAGCTGAGATAATAGAGGCTGTCTATCCCTCACCAACCTGACGTAGTGTGCTCCAGGGATCTCAGTGACAGCTCGAAAAGAGAAGTGACGATAGCTTGCGCCATTCGCTTGCTCGCCCTTTGCTCTGAAGGGTGGGCCTACTTCATGAAAGCAAGGAATGAGAGCAGAAATGCTTTTCTTGTCCTCACCGCAAGCAGACACTTAGAGAAAACAAACTGTCTGAAGGACAGAGGCTTTTTAATTTCTTGTTTGATGACGGCCATGGAAAAGACAGCAATCATATTGCAGAAGAGAGCAACATGTGCAGTTGCTTGCTTTGGGTGAAGCATTCACCGACTAGCTGCCACTAACCCCTGGAGCCATGTCAGAGGTGACTCTTGCGTGGCTCGTTGGTCTAGGGGTATGATTCTCGCTTAGGGTGCGAGAGGTCCCGGGTTCAAATCCCGGACGAGCCCTTTTTAGAGCTAAACATACAAATCGTACTAAAAATGCACTATGCCTGACTATTTCTAGTAATACTCGGTGCATTGTTGCGCAACATATTCCTAACCTCAGAAGAAAAATGGATCATCGTGCTTTTTCTGCCTACCTGCTTAGTCTCAGTGTGTCCCAGGTGATGCTTTCCCAAGCTGTACTCGCAGACATTTAGGCATCAGATATTTGTCTGTCGATGCCTGCACAAGTAAATTTTGAATACGTCTAATTGCAAGCATGTTGGATGATATCTCTGAGGTTTTCACACTTGTTCTGCACATTCTGAGCCGCTGCTGATACAGCAGAATAGAAGTAGGGTGAAGCCTTGAGAGGAACTTTGCTTTAACAGTAGCAAGCAGCAAGGTCGTTTCTGTAGTGTAGTGGTCATCACGTTCACCTAACACGCGAAAGGTCCCCGGTTTGAGACCGGGCAGAAACACTGAGCGTTGGCTGCTTTTATGTGCACACTCTAAAACCTTATTATCTGAATGCAAGTTTAAGAAGAGGTGGTCTTTGAACACAGTGAGCCGTGGGAAACTTTCTTTACCTTTGCAAGACGAAACAAAGTTATCTGCATCCGTCATCTGGGGGTCGTTCTTGTGCCTATTTTTATTTTGTTTAAGCTATGTTGTATTGTTGGGGCCTTTACACCTGTGACATTGCTGTGAAGGTTGTAAGTGGAAACATTGGCAGGTGCAGATAGAAGAGTTAGACCTAAGCCCCCCTCATGAGCCGTCAGGATGGCCGAGTGGTCTAAGGCGCCAGACTCAAGAGTGCTTGATTTTCAATGTAGCTGAGCCTTCTGGTCTCCTCATGGAGGCGTGGGTTCAAATCCCACTTCTGACAGGTCCCTTTTACACCCGTAAATCTTCCTGTTTTTTGCAGTGCGTTCCCGGCAAACACCACAATCTTTGCAGGAACCTGTAGCATGTGAAGAGAAATCCACCAACAATCAGGCTGGGCCCTCAATCACAATTCCATGGATTTCTGGAAATGACACCTCAGGCACACCTTCCATTAAATTTGCACTCCATGACAGTAACTGCCTTGCTGGGTTTCTAACTAAGCAGT
Organism: Lissotriton helveticus; assembly: GCF_964261635.1. NCBI lineage: Eukaryota > Metazoa > Chordata > Amphibia > Caudata > Salamandridae > Lissotriton > Lissotriton helveticus. Next base: position 589,651,120 of record NC_136071.1, read on the forward strand.
TGATCCCATCATTTGTTGTGAGGCTCTCCTGCCACCTTTTGGGCAGAGAAGGCACTGTCCCTGCAAAAACACAGGCAGACATGTTCAACAGGGCTTCCTGGTTATGTGGGAGGAGCAGAATGCCATTGGTTCCCCCCTTGCAAATTCTAATTTACATAAGGAAGACAGAGAGGTAGCTGGGAGTAGGCACTGCACACGGGCATTGCACTCTCTCTTATGATTTGCAGCCAATTCTAGATTGAGGCAGGAGGAAAGGAGGTGACTCGCCCAACAATGGCTATACTGAGAAGTCAGCCACTCTGGGTCTCCCAGGTTAGTGTTTCAGGCCTGTGAGCCACTCATATAAATCTCGCCTGATCGAGCCTGATCGAGCGCGTTTGAATCCAAATATCAAACCCCTCTTTCTCAGGCGCAGGAAATGGTGGGCCCTTCATTGCTTCTGGTGTGGAAGTCTATGGGGCAAGGGTCCAGGACTTGCAGAGGAGAACAATTGCCAGAAAGTGCTTGCTGTTCTCATCTGTGCCTTTTTTCTGCTCACTGGCTGATAGGAGATTGGCTGCCCCCTTTCTTGCTAGAGTGAAAAAACAACAACTTGAGAGAAAACATGACGTTGTGAGGCTCACTTAGAGGGAGACTAGCCAAATAGCCCTGCTTTTTTTCTGAAACACGCTTCAGAAATTGTTCAAAATGTCTCCTGGCCACTCAGGCTCGTTGGTCTAGGGGTATGATTCTCGCTTCGGGTGCGAGAGGTCCCGGGTTCAAATCCCGGACGAGCCCATGCTGTGGACATTTTCAGGATGCTTGTAATATAGGAGCATTTCTTCTTTTCAATGCTATAAGACGCTGTGTATGTCGAGAAAGTTCCTTACCCTGCACGCTATTTTCCACTTGTGGCGGGATAAAGGAGTGCAGGACTTCTTTGCAACTGCTTTTCTGGGCCAGACCAGCATGGTAGGAACATTACATGCATAGTGTTTTTCTAGTGTAATTTCAGGATATGGTTTCAAAATCGCCTCTTGGAATAAAAGTGGTCCTCATTCCTGTCTTCCAAAGAAATAGAGACCGGGTAAGGAGAGCCCAACTTTGAGCTTCAAGGACATTGGCCCTTAGTCTGTGCATTCCAGCCCAATACATGCCAACAAGATTCCTGAGTTAGTGTCTGTTTCTGTAGTGTAGTGGTTTTCACGTTCGCCTTACACGCGATAGGTCCTTGGTTCGAGACCGGGCAGAAACAGCGGTTTGCTGTTTTTAACAGTGTTTGCCTTTACTGGCTGACTTTATAGGAAAGCTGAGATAATAGAGGCTGTCTATCCCTCACCAACCTGACGTAGTGTGCTCCAGGGATCTCAGTGACAGCTCGAAAAGAGAAGTGACGATAGCTTGCGCCATTCGCTTGCTCGCCCTTTGCTCTGAAGGGTGGGCCTACTTCATGAAAGCAAGGAATGAGAGCAGAAATGCTTTTCTTGTCCTCACCGCAAGCAGACACTTAGAGAAAACAAACTGTCTGAAGGACAGAGGCTTTTTAATTTCTTGTTTGATGACGGCCATGGAAAAGACAGCAATCATATTGCAGAAGAGAGCAACATGTGCAGTTGCTTGCTTTGGGTGAAGCATTCACCGACTAGCTGCCACTAACCCCTGGAGCCATGTCAGAGGTGACTCTTGCGTGGCTCGTTGGTCTAGGGGTATGATTCTCGCTTAGGGTGCGAGAGGTCCCGGGTTCAAATCCCGGACGAGCCCTTTTTAGAGCTAAACATACAAATCGTACTAAAAATGCACTATGCCTGACTATTTCTAGTAATACTCGGTGCATTGTTGCGCAACATATTCCTAACCTCAGAAGAAAAATGGATCATCGTGCTTTTTCTGCCTACCTGCTTAGTCTCAGTGTGTCCCAGGTGATGCTTTCCCAAGCTGTACTCGCAGACATTTAGGCATCAGATATTTGTCTGTCGATGCCTGCACAAGTAAATTTTGAATACGTCTAATTGCAAGCATGTTGGATGATATCTCTGAGGTTTTCACACTTGTTCTGCACATTCTGAGCCGCTGCTGATACAGCAGAATAGAAGTAGGGTGAAGCCTTGAGAGGAACTTTGCTTTAACAGTAGCAAGCAGCAAGGTCGTTTCTGTAGTGTAGTGGTCATCACGTTCACCTAACACGCGAAAGGTCCCCGGTTTGAGACCGGGCAGAAACACTGAGCGTTGGCTGCTTTTATGTGCACACTCTAAAACCTTATTATCTGAATGCAAGTTTAAGAAGAGGTGGTCTTTGAACACAGTGAGCCGTGGGAAACTTTCTTTACCTTTGCAAGACGAAACAAAGTTATCTGCATCCGTCATCTGGGGGTCGTTCTTGTGCCTATTTTTATTTTGTTTAAGCTATGTTGTATTGTTGGGGCCTTTACACCTGTGACATTGCTGTGAAGGTTGTAAGTGGAAACATTGGCAGGTGCAGATAGAAGAGTTAGACCTAAGCCCCCCTCATGAGCCGTCAGGATGGCCGAGTGGTCTAAGGCGCCAGACTCAAGAGTGCTTGATTTTCAATGTAGCTGAGCCTTCTGGTCTCCTCATGGAGGCGTGGGTTCAAATCCCACTTCTGACAGGTCCCTTTTACACCCGTAAATCTTCCTGTTTTTTGCAGTGCGTTCCCGGCAAACACCACAATCTTTGCAGGAACCTGTAGCATGTGAAGAGAAATCCACCAACAATCAGGCTGGGCCCTCAATCACAATTCCATGGATTTCTGGAAATGACACCTCAGGCACACCTTCCATTAAATTTGCACTCCATGACAGTAACTGCCTTGCTGGGTTTCTAACTAAGCAGTTGATCCCATCATTTGTTGTGAGGCTCTCCTGCCACCTTTTGGGCAGAGAAGGCACTGTCCCTGCAAAAACACAGGCAGACATGTTCAACAGGGCTTCCTGGTTATGTGGGAGGAGCAGAATGCCATTGGTTCCCCCCTTGCAAATTCTAATTTACATAAGGAAGACAGAGAGGTAGCTGGGAGTAGGCACTGCACACGGGCATTGCACTCTCTCTTATGATTTGCAGCCAATTCTAGATTGAGGCAGGAGGAAAGGAGGTGACTCGCCCAACAATGGCTATACTGAGAAGTCAGCCACTCTGGGTCTCCCAGGTTAGTGTTTCAGGCCTGTGAGCCACTCATATAAATCTCGCCTGATCGAGCCTGATCGAGCGCGTTTGAATCCAAATATCAAACCCCTCTTTCTCAGGCGCAGGAAATGGTGGGCCCTTCATTGCTTCTGGTGTGGAAGTCTATGGGGCAAGGGTCCAGGACTTGCAGAGGAGAACAATTGCCAGAAAGTGCTTGCTGTTCTCATCTGTGCCTTTTTTCTGCTCACTGGCTGATAGGAGATTGGCTGCCCCCTTTCTTGCTAGAGTGAAAAAACAACAACTTGAGAGAAAACATGACGTTGTGAGGCTCACTTAGAGGGAGACTAGCCAAATAGCCCTGCTTTTTTTCTGAAACACGCTTCAGAAATTGTTCAAAATGTCTCCTGGCCACTCAGGCTCGTTGGTCTAGGGGTATGATTCTCGCTTCGGGTGCGAGAGGTCCCGGGTTCAAATCCCGGACGAGCCCATGCTGTGGACATTTTCAGGATGCTTGTAATATAGGAGCATTTCTTCTTTTCAATGCTATAAGACGCTGTGTATGTCGAGAAAGTTCCTTACCCTGCACGCTATTTTCCACTTGTGGCGGGATAAAGGAGTGCAGGACTTCTTTGCAACTGCTTTTCTGGGCCAGACCAGCATGGTAGGAACATTACATGCATAGTGTTTTTCTAGTGTAATTTCAGGATATGGTTTCAAAATCGCCTCTTGGAATAAAAGTGGTCCTCATTCCTGTCTTCCAAAGAAATAGAGACCGGGTAAGGAGAGCCCAACTTTGAGCTTCAAGGACATTGGCCCTTAGTCTGTGCATTCCAGCCCAATACATGCCAACAAGATTCCTGAGTTAGTGTCTGTTTCTGTAGTGTAGTGGTTTTCACGTTCGCCTTACACGCGATAGGTCCTTGGTTCGAGACCGGGCAGAAACAGCGGTTTGCTGTTTTTAACAGTGTTTGCCTTTACTGGCTGACTTTATAGGAAAGCTGAGATAATAGAGGCTGTCTATCCCTCACCAACCTGACGTAGTGTGCTCCAGGGATCTCAGTGACAGCTCGAAAAGAGAAGTGACGATAGCTTGCGCCATTCGCTTGCTCGCCCTTTGCTCTGAAGGGTGGGCCTACTTCATGAAAGCAAGGAATGAGAGCAGAAATGCTTTTCTTGTCCTCACCGCAAGCAGACACTTAGAGAAAACAAACTGTCTGAAGGACAGAGGCTTTTTAATTTCTTGTTTGATGACGGCCATGGAAAAGACAGCAATCATATTGCAGAAGAGAGCAACATGTGCAGTTGCTTGCTTTGGGTGAAGCATTCACCGACTAGCTGCCACTAACCCCTGGAGCCATGTCAGAGGTGACTCTTGCGTGGCTCGTTGGTCTAGGGGTATGATTCTCGCTTAGGGTGCGAGAGGTCCCGGGTTCAAATCCCGGACGAGCCCTTTTTAGAGCTAAACATACAAATCGTACTAAAAATGCACTATGCCTGACTATTTCTAGTAATACTCGGTGCATTGTTGCGCAACATATTCCTAACCTCAGAAGAAAAATGGATCATCGTGCTTTTTCTGCCTACCTGCTTAGTCTCAGTGTGTCCCAGGTGATGCTTTCCCAAGCTGTACTCGCAGACATTTAGGCATCAGATATTTGTCTGTCGATGCCTGCACAAGTAAATTTTGAATACGTCTAATTGCAAGCATGTTGGATGATATCTCTGAGGTTTTCACACTTGTTCTGCACATTCTGAGCCGCTGCTGATACAGCAGAATAGAAGTAGGGTGAAGCCTTGAGAGGAACTTTGCTTTAACAGTAGCAAGCAGCAAGGTCGTTTCTGTAGTGTAGTGGTCATCACGTTCACCTAACACGCGAAAGGTCCCCGGTTTGAGACCGGGCAGAAACACTGAGCGTTGGCTGCTTTTATGTGCACACTCTAAAACCTTATTATCTGAATGCAAGTTTAAGAAGAGGTGGTCTTTGAACACAGTGAGCCGTGGGAAACTTTCTTTACCTTTGCAAGACGAAACAAAGTTATCTGCATCCGTCATCTGGGGGTCGTTCTTGTGCCTATTTTTATTTTGTTTAAGCTATGTTGTATTGTTGGGGCCTTTACACCTGTGACATTGCTGTGAAGGTTGTAAGTGGAAACATTGGCAGGTGCAGATAGAAGAGTTAGACCTAAGCCCCCCTCATGAGCCGTCAGGATGGCCGAGTGGTCTAAGGCGCCAGACTCAAGAGAGCTTGATCTTCAGTGTAGCTGAGCCTTCTGGTCTCCTCATGGAGGCGTGGGTTCAAATCCCACTTCTGACAGGTCCCTTTTACACCCGTAAATCTTCCTGTTTTTTGCAGTGCGTTCCCGGCAAACACCACAATCTTTGCAGGAACCTGTAGCATGTGAAGAGAAATCCACCAACAATCAGGCTGGGCCCTCAATCACAATTCCATGGATTTCTGGAAATGACACCTCAGGCACACCTTCCATTAAATTTGCACTCCATGACAGTAACTGCCTTGCTGGGTTTCTAACTAAGCAGTTGATCCCATCATTTGTTGTGAGGCTCTCCTGCCACCTTTTGGGCAGAGAAGGCACTGTCCCTGCAAAAACACAGGCAGACATGTTCAACAGGGCTTCCTGGTTATGTGGGAGGAGCAGAATGCCATTGGTTCCCCCCTTGCAAATTCTAATTTACATAAGGAAGACAGAGAGGTAGCTGGGAGTAGGCACTGCACACGGGCATTGCACTCTCTCTTATGATTTGCAGCCAATTCTAGATTGAGGCAGGAGGAAAGGAGGTGACTCGCCCAACAATGGCTATACTGAGAAGTCAGCCACTCTGGGTCTCCCAGGTTAGTGTTTCAGGCCTGTGAGCCACTCATATAAATCTCGCCTGATCGAGCCTGATCGAGCGCTGAGCGAGCGCGTTTGAATCCAAATATCAAACCCCTCTTTCTCAGGCGCAGGAAATGGTGGGCCCTTCATTGCTTCTGGTGTGGAAGTCTATGGGGCAAGGGTCCAGGACTTGCAGAGGAGAACAATTGCCAGAAAGTGCTTGCTGTTCTCATCTGTGCCTTTTTTCTGCTCACTGGCTGATAGGAGATTGGCTGCCCCCTTTCTTGCTAGAGTGAAAAAACAACAACTTGAGAGAAAACATGACGTTGTGAGGCTCACTTAGAGGGAGACTAGCCAAATAGCCCTGCTTTTTTTCTGAAAGACGCTTCAGAAATTGTTCAAAATGTCTCCTGGCCACTCAGGCTCGTTGGTCTAGGGGTATGATTCTCGCTTCGGGTGCGAGAGGTCCCGGGTTCAAATCCCGGACGAGCCCATGCTGTGGACATTTTCAGGATGCTTGTAATATAGGAGCATTTCTTCTTTTCAATGCTATAAGACGCTGTGTATGTCGAGAAAGTTCCTTACCCTGCACGCTATTTTCCACTTGTGGCGGGATAAAGGAGTGCAGGACTTCTTTGCAACTGCTTTTCTGGGCCAGACCAGCATGGTAGGAACATTACATGCATAGTGTTTTTCTAGTGTAATTTCAGGATATGGTTTCAAAATCGCCTCTTGGAATAAAAGTGGTCCTCATTCCTGTCTTCCAAAGAAATAGAGACCGGGTAAGGAGAGCCCAACTTTGAGCTTCAAGGACATTGGCCCTTAGTCTGTGCATTCCAGCCCAATACATGCCAACAAGATTCCTGAGTTAGTGTCTGTTTCTGTAGTGTAGTGGTTTTCACGTTCGCCTTACACGCGATAGGTCCTTGGTTCGAGACCGGGCAGGAACAGCGGTTTGCTGTTTTTAACAGTGTTTGCCTTTACTGGCTGACTTTATAGGAAAGCTGAGATAATAGAGGCTGTCTATCCCTCACCAACCTGACGTAGTGTGCTCCAGGGATCTCAGTGACAGCTCGAAAAGAGAAGTGACGATAGCTTGCGCCATTCGCTTGCTCGCCCTTTGCTCTGAAGGGTGGGCCTACTTCATGAAAGCAAGGAATGAGAGCAGAAATGCTTTTCTTGTCCTCACCGCAAGCAGACACTTAGAGAAAACAAACTGTCTGAAGGACAGAGGCTTTTTAATTTCTTGTTTGATGACGGCCATGGAAAAGACAGCAATCATATTGCAGAAGAGAGCAACATGTGCAGTTGCTTGCTTTGGGTGAAGCATTCACCGACTAGCTGCCACTAACCCCTGGAGCCATGTCAGAGGTGACTCTTGCGTGGCTCGTTGGTCTAGGGGTATGATTCTCGCTTAGGGTGCGAGAGGTCCCGGGTTCAAATCCCGGACGAGCCCTTTTTAGAGCTAAACATACAAATCGTACTAAAAATGCACTATGCCTGACTATTTCTAGTAATACTCGGTGCATTGTTGCGCAACATATTCCTAACCTCAGAAGAAAAATGGATCATCGTGCTTTTTCTGCCTACCTGCTTAGTCTCAGTGTGTCCCAGGTGATGCTTTCCCAAGCTGTACTCGCAGACATTTAGGCATCAGATATTTGTCTGTCGATGCCTGCACAAGTAAATTTTGAATACGTCTAATTGCAAGCATGTTGGATGATATCTCTGAGGTTTTCACACTTGTTCTGCACATTCTGAGCCGCTGCTGATACAGCAGAATAGAAGTAGGGTGAAGCCTTGAGAGGAACTTTGCTTTAACAGTAGCAAGCAGCAAGGTCGTTTCTGTAGTGTAGTGGTCATCACGTTCACCTAACACGCGAAAGGTCCCCGGTTTGAGACCGGGCAGAAACACTGAGCGTTGGCTGCTTTTATGTGCACACTCTAAAACCTTATTATCTGAATGCAAGTTTAAGAAGAGGTGGTCTTTGAACACAGTGAGCCGTGGGAAACTTTCTTTACCTTTGCAAGACGAAACAAAGTTATCTGCATCCGTCATCTGGGGGTCGTTCTTGTGCCTATTTTTATTTTGTTTAAGCTATGTTGTATTGTTGGGGCCTTTACACCTGTGACATTGCTGTGAAGGTTGTAAGTGGAAACATTGGCAGGTGCAGATAGAAGAGTTAGACCTAAGCCCCCCTCATGAGCCGTCAGGATGGCCGAGTGGTCTAAGGCGCCAGACTCAAGAGAGCTTCATCTTCAGTGTAGCTGAGCCTTCTGGTCTCCTCATGGAGGCGTGGGTTCAAATCCCACTTCTGACAGGTCCCTTTTACACCCGTAAATCTTCCTGTTTTTTGCAGTGCGTTCCCGGCAAACACCACAATCTTTGCAGGAACCTGTAGCATGTGAAGAGAAATCCACCAACAATCAGGCTGGGCCCTCAATCACAATTCCATGGATTTCTGGAAATGACACCTCAGGCACACCTTCCATTAAATTTGCACTCCATGACAGTAACTGCCTTGCTGGGTTTCTAACTAAGCAGTTGATCCCATCATTTGTTGTGAGGCTCTCCTGCCACCTTTTGGGCAGAGAAGGCACTGTCCCTGCAAAAACACAGGCAGACATGTTCAACAGGGCTTCCTGGTTATGTGGGAGGAGCAGAATGCCATTGGTTCCCCCCTTGCAAATTCTAATTTACATAAGGAAGACAGAGAGGTAGCTGGGAGTAGGCACTGCACACGGGCATTGCACTCTCTCTTATGATTTGCAGCCAATTCTAGATTGAGGCAGGAGGAAAGGAGGTGACTCGCCCAACAATGGCTATACTGAGAAGTCAGCCACTCTGGGTCTCCCAGGTTAGTGTTTCAGGCCTGTGAGCCACTCATATAAATCTCGCCTGATCGAGCCTGATCGAGCGCTGAGCGAGCGCGTTTGAATCCAAATATCAAACCCCTCTTTCTCAGGCGCAGGAAATGGTGGGCCCTTCATTGCTTCTGGTGTGGAAGTCTATGGGGCAAGGGTCCAGGACTTGCAGAGGAGAACAATTGCCAGAAAGTGCTTGCTGTTCTCATCTGTGCCTTTTTTCTGCTCACTGGCTGATAGGAGATTGGCTGCCCCCTTTCTTGCTAGAGTGAAAAAACAACAACTTGAGAGAAAACATGACGTTGTGAGGCTCACTTAGAGGGAGACTAGCCAAATAGCCCTGCTTTTTTTCTGAAACACGCTTCAGAAATTGTTCAAAATGTCTCCTGGCCACTCAGGCTCGTTGGTCTAGGGGTATGATTCTCGCTTCGGGTGCGAGAGGTCCCGGGTTCAAATCCCGGACGAGCCCATGCTGTGGACATTTTCAGGATGCTTGTAATATAGGAGCATTTCTTCTTTTCAATGCTATAAGACGCTGTGTATGTCGAGAAAGTTCCTTACCCTGCACGCTATTTTCCACTTGTGGCGGGATAAAGGAGTGCAGGACTTCTTTGCAACTGCTTTTCTGGGCCAGACCAGCATGGTAGGAACATTACATGCATAGTGTTTTTCTAGTGTAATTTCAGGATATGGTTTCAAAATCGCCTCTTGGAATAAAAGTGGTCCTCATTCCTGTCTTCCAAAGAAATAGAGACCGGGTAAGGAGAGCCCAACTTTGAGCTTCAAGGACATTGGCCCTTAGTCTGTGCATTCCAGCCCAATACATGCCAACAAGATTCCTGAGTTAGTGTCTGTTTCTGTAGTGTAGTGGTTTTCACGTTCGCCTTACACGCGATAGGTCCTTGGTTCGAGACCGGGCAGAAACAGCGGTTTGCTGTTTTTAACAGTGTTTGCCTTTACTGGCTGACTTTATAGGAAAGCTGAGATAATAGAGGCTGTCTATCCCTCACCAACCTGACGTAGTGTGCTCCAGGGATCTCAGTGACAGCTCGAAAAGAGAAGTGACGATAGCTTGCGCCATTCGCTTGCTCGCCCTTTGCTCTGAAGGGTGGGCCTACTTCATGAAAGCAAGGAATGAGAGCAGAAATGCTTTTCTTGTCCTCACCGCAAGCAGACACTTAGAGAAAACAAACTGTCTGAAGGACAGAGGCTTTTTAATTTCTTGTTTGATGACGGCCATGGAAAAGACAGCAATCATATTGCAGAAGAGAGCAACATGTGCAGTTGCTTGCTTTGGGTGAAGCATTCACCGACTAGCTGCCACTAACCCCTGGAGCCATGTCAGAGGTGACTCTTGCGTGGCTCGTTGGTCTAGGGGTATGATTCTCGCTTAGGGTGCGAGAGGTCCCGGGTTCAAATCCCGGACGAGCCCTTTTTAGAGCTAAACATACAAATCGTACTAAAAATGCACTATGCCTGACTATTTCTAGTAATACTCGGTGCATTGTTGCGCAACATATTCCTAACCTCAGAAGAAAAATGGATCATCGTGCTTTTTCTGCCTACCTGCTTAGTCTCAGTGTGTCCCAGGTGATGCTTTCCCAAGCTGTACTCGCAGACATTTAGGCATCAGATATTTGTCTGTCGATGCCTGCACAAGTAAATTTTGAATACGTCTAATTGCAAGCATGTTGGATGATATCTCTGAGGTTTTCACACTTGTTCTGCACATTCTGAGCCGCTGCTGATACAGCAGAATAGAAGTAGGGTGAAGCCTTGAGAGGAACTTTGCTTTAACAGTAGCAAGCAGCAAGGTCGTTTCTGTAGTGTAGTGGTCATCACGTTCACCTAACACGCGAAAGGTCCCCGGTTTGAGACCGGGCAGAAACACTGAGCGTTGGCTGCTTTTATGTGCACACTCTAAAACCTTATTATCTGAATGCAAGTTTAAGAAGAGGTGGTCTTTGAACACAGTGAGCCGTGGGAAACTTTCTTTACCTTTGCAAGACGAAACAAAGTTATCTGCATCCGTCATCTGGGGGTCGTTCTTGTGCCTATTTTTATTTTGTTTAAGCTATGTTGTATTGTTGGGGCCTTTACACCTGTGACATTGCTGTGAAGGTTGTAAGTGGAAACATTGGCAGGTGCAGATAGAAGAGTTAGACCTAAGCCCCCCTCATGAGCCGTCAGGATGGCCGAGTGGTCTAAGGCGCCAGACTCAAGAGTGCTTGATTTTCAATGTAGCTGAGCCTTCTGGTCTCCTCATGGAGGCGTGGGTTCAAATCCCACTTCTGACAGGTCCCTTTTACACCCGTAAATCTTCCTGTTTTTTGCAGTGCGTTCCCGGCAAACACCACAATCTTTGCAGGAACCTGTAGCATGTGAAGAGAAATCCACCAACAATCAGGCTGGGCCCTCAATCACAATTCCATGGATTTCTGGAAATGACACCTCAGGCACACCTTCCATTAAATTTGCACTCCATGACAGTAACTGCCTTGCTGGGTTTCTAACTAAGCAGTTGATCCCATCATTTGTTGTGAGGCTCTCCTGCCACCTTTTGGGCAGAGAAGGCACTGTCCCTGCAAAAACACAGGCAGACATGTTCAACAGGGCTTCCTGGTTATGTGGGAGGAGCAGAATGCCATTGGTTCCCCCCTTGCAAATTCTAATTTACATAAGGAAGACAGAGAGGTAGCTGGGAGTAGGCACTGCACACGGGCATTGCACTCTCTCTTATGATTTGCAGCCAATTCTAGATTGAGGCAGGAGGAAAGGAGGTGACTCGCCCAACAATGGCTATACTGAGAAGTCAGCCACTCTGGGTCTCCCAGGTTAGTGTTTCAGGCCTGTGAGCCACTCATATAAATCTCGCCTGATCGAGCCTGATCGAGCGCTGAGCGAGCGCGTTTGAATCCAAATATCAAACCCCTCTTTCTCAGGCGCAGGAAATGGTGGGCCCTTCATTGCTTCTGGTGTGGAAGTCTATGGGGCAAGGGTCCAGGACTTGCAGAGGAGAACAATTGCCAGAAAGTGCTTGCTGTTCTCATCTGTGCCTTTTTTCTGCTCACTGGCTGATAGGAGATTGGCTGCCCCCTTTCTTGCTAGAGTGAAAAAACAACAACTTGAGAGAAAACATGACGTTGTGAGGCTCACTTAGAGGGAGACTAGCCAAATAGCCCTGCTTTTTTTCTGAAACACGCTTCAGAAATTGTTCAAAATGTCTCCTGGCCACTCAGGCTCGTTGGTCTAGGGGTATGATTCTCGCTTCGGGTGCGAGAGGTCCCGGGTTCAAATCCCGGACGAGCCCATGCTGTGGACATTTTCAGGATGCTTGTAATATAGGAGCATTTCTTCTTTTCAATGCTATAAGACGCTGTGTATGTCGAGAAAGTTCCTTACCCTGCACGCTATTTTCCACTTGTGGCGGGATAAAGGAGTGCAGGACTTCTTTGCAACTGCTTTTCTGGGCCAGACCAGCATGGTAGGAACATTACATGCATAGTGTTTTTCTAGTGTAATTTCAGGATATGGTTTCAAAATCGCCTCTTGGAATAAAAGTGGTCCTCATTCCTGTCTTCCAAAGAAATAGAGACCGGGTAAGGAGAGCCCAACTTTGAGCTTCAAGGACATTGGCCCTTAGTCTGTGCATTCCAGCCCAATACATGCCAACAAGATTCCTGAGTTAGTGTCTGTTTCTGTAGTGTAGTGGTTTTCACGTTCGCCTTACACGCGATAGGTCCTTGGTTCGAGACCGGGCAGAAACAGCGGTTTGCTGTTTTTAACAGTGTTTGCCTTTACTGGCTGACTTTATAGGAAAGCTGAGATAATAGAGGCTGTCTATCCCTCACCAACCTGACGTAGTGTGCTCCAGGGATCTCAGTGACAGCTCGAAAAGAGAAGTGACGATAGCTTGCGCCATTCGCTTGCTCGCCCTTTGCTCTGAAGGGTGGGCCTACTTCATGAAAGCAAGGAATGAGAGCAGAAATGCTTTTCTTGTCCTCACCGCAAGCAGACACTTAGAGAAAACAAACTGTCTGAAGGACAGAGGCTTTTTAATTTCTTGTTTGATGACGGCCATGGAAAAGACAGCAATCATATTGCAGAAGAGAGCAACATGTGCAGTTGCTTGCTTTGGGTGAAGCATTCACCGACTAGCTGCCACTAACCCCTGGAGCCATGTCAGAGGTGACTCTTGCGTGGCTCGTTGGTCTAGGGGTATGATTCTCGCTTAGGGTGCGAGAGGTCCCGGGTTCAAATCCCGGACGAGCCCTTTTTAGAGCTAAACATACAAATCGTACTAAAAATGCACTATGCCTGACTATTTCTAGTAATACTCGGTGCATTGTTGCGCAACATATTCCTAACCTCAGAAGAAAAATGGATCATCGTGCTTTTTCTGCCTACCTGCTTAGTCTCAGTGTGTCCCAGGTGATGCTTTCCCAAGCTGTACTCGCAGACATTTAGGCATCAGATATTTGTCTGTCGATGCCTGCACAAGTAAATTTTGAATACGTCTAATTGCAAGCATGTTGGATGATATCTCTGAGGTTTTCACACTTGTTCTGCACATTCTGAGCCGCTGCTGATACAGCAGAATAGAAGTAGGGTGAAGCCTTGAGAGGAACTTTGCTTTAACAGTAGCAAGCAGCAAGGTCGTTTCTGTAGTGTAGTGGTCATCACGTTCACCTAACACGCGAAAGGTCCCCGGTTTGAGACCGGGCAGAAACACTGAGCGTTGGCTGCTTTTATGTGCACACTCTAAAACCTTATTATCTGAATGCAAGTTTAAGAAGAGGTGGTCTTTGAACACAGTGAGCCGTGGGAAACTTTCTTTACCTTTGCAAGACGAAACAAAGTTATCTGCATCCGTCATCTGGGGGTCGTTCTTGTGCCTATTTTTATTTTGTTTAAGCTATGTTGTATTGTTGGGGCCTTTACACCTGTGACATTGCTGTGAAGGTTGTAAGTGGAAACATTGGCAGGTGCAGATAGAAGAGTTAGACCTAAGCCCCCCTCATGAGCCGTCAGGATGGCCGAGTGGTCTAAGGCGCCAGACTCAAGAGTGCTTGATTTTCAATGTAGCTGAGCCTTCTGGTCTCCTCATGGAGGCGTGGGTTCAAATCCCACTTCTGACAGGTCCCTTTTACACCCGTAAATCTTCCTGTTTTTTGCAGTGCGTTCCCGGCAAACACCACAATCTTTGCAGGAACCTGTAGCATGTGAAGAGAAATCCACCAACAATCAGGCTGGGCCCTCAATCACAATTCCATGGATTTCTGGAAATGACACCTCAGGCACACCTTCCATTAAATTTGCACTCCATGACAGTAACTGCCTTGCTGGGTTTCTAACTAAGCAGTTGATCCCATCATTTGTTGTGAGGCTCTCCTGCCACCTTTTGGGCAGAGAAGGCACTGTCCCTGCAAAAACACAGGCAGACATGTTCAACAGGGCTTCCTGGTTATGTGGGAGGAGCAGAATGCCATTGGTTCCCCCCTTGCAAATTCTAATTTACATAAGGAAGACAGAGAGGTAGCTGGGAGTAGGCACTGCACACGGGCATTGCACTCTCTCTTATGATTTGCAGCCAATTCTAGATTGAGGCAGGAGGAAAGGAGGTGACTCGCCCAACAATGGCTATACTGAGAAGTCAGCCACTCTGGGTCTCCCAGGTTAGTGTTTCAGGCCTGTGAGCCACTCATATAAATCTCGCCTGATCGAGCCTGATCGAGCGCTGAGCGAGCGCGTTTGAATCCAAATATCAAACCCCTCTTTCTCAGGCGCAGGAAATGGTGGGCCCTTCATTGCTTCTGGTGTGGAAGTCTATGGGGCAAGGGTCCAGGACTTGCAGAGGAGAACAATTGCCAGAAAGTGCTTGCTGTTCTCATCTGTGCCTTTTTTCTGCTCACTGGCTGATAGGAGATTGGCTGCCCCCTTTCTTGCTAGAGTGAAAAAACAACAACTTGAGAGAAAACATGACGTTGTGAGGCTCACTTAGAGGGAGACTAGCCAAATAGCCCTGCTTTTTTTCTGAAAGACGCTTCAGAAATTGTTCAAAATGTCTCCTGGCCACTCAGGCTCGTTGGTCTAGGGGTATGATTCTCGCTTCGGGTGCGAGAGGTCCCGGGTTCAAATCCCGGACGAGCCCATGCTGTGGACATTTTCAGGATGCTTGTAATATAGGAGCATTTCTTCTTTTCAATGCTATAAGACGCTGTGTATGTCGAGAAAGTTCCTTACCCTGCACGCTATTTTCCACTTGTGGCGGGATAAAGGAGTGCAGGACTTCTTTGCAACTGCTTTTCTGGGCCAGACAAGCATGGTAGGAACATTACATGCATAGTGTTTTTCTAGTGTAATTTCAGGATATGGTTTCAAAATCGCCTCTTGGAATAAAAGTGGTCCTCATTCCTGTCTTCCAAAGAAATAGAGACCGGGTAAGGAGAGCCCAACTTTGAGCTTCAAGGACATTGGCCCTTAGTCTGTGCATTCCAGCCCAATACATGCCAACAAGATTCCTGAGTTAGTGTCTGTTTCTGTAGTGTAGTGGTTATCACGTTTGCCTTACACGCGAAAGGTCCCTGGTTCGAGACCGGGCAGAAACAGCGGTTTGCTGTTTTTAACAGTGTTTGCCTTTACTTGCTGACTTTATAGGAAAGCTGAGATAATAGAGGCTGTCTATCCCTCACCAACCTGACGTAGTGTGCTCCAGGGATCTCAGTGACAGCTCGAAAAGAGAAGTGACGATAGCTTGCGCCATTCGCTTGCTCGCCCTTTGCTCTGAAGGGTGGGCCTACTTCATGAAAGCAAGGAATGAGAGCAGAAATGCTTTTCTTGTCCTCACCGCAAGCAGACACTTAGAAAAAACAAACTGTCTGAAGGACAGAGGCTTTTTAATTTCTTGTTTGATGACGGCCATGGAAAAGACAGCAATCATATTGCAGAAGAGAGCAACATGTGCAGTTGCTTGCTTTGGGTGAAGCATTCACCGACTAGCTGCCACTAACCCCTGGAGCCATGTCAGAGGTGACTCTTGCGTGGCTCGTTGGTCTAGGGGTATGATTCTCGCTTAGGGTGCGAGAGGTCCCGGGTTCAAATCCCGGACGAGCCCTTTTTAGAGCTAAACATACAAATCGTACTAAAAATGCACTATGCCTGACTATTTCTAGTAATACTCGGTGCATTGTTGCGCAACATATTCCTAACCTCAGAAGAAAAATGGATCACCGTGCTTTTTCTGCCTACCTGCTTAGTCTCAGTGTGTCCCAGGTGATGCTTTCCCAAGCTGTACTCGCAGACATTTAGGCATCAGATATTTGTCTGTCAATGCCTGCACAAGTAAATTTTGAATACGTCTAATTGCAAGCATGTTGGATGATATCTCTGAGGTTTTCACACTTGTTCTGCACATTCTGAGCCGCTGCTGATACAGCAGAATAGAAGTAGGGTGAAGCCTTGAGAGGAACTTTGCTTTAACAGTAGCAAGCAGCAAGGTCGTTTCTGTAGTGTAGTGGTCATCACGTTCGCCTAACACGCGAAAGGTCCTCGGTTCGAGACCGGGCAGAAACACTGAGCGTTGGCTGCTTTTATGTGCACACTCTAAAACCTTATTATCTGAATGCAAGTTTAAGAAGAGGTGGTCTTTGAACACAGTGAGCCGTGGGAAACTTTCTTTACCTTTGCAAGACGAAACAAAGTTATCTGCATCCTTCATCTGGGGGTCGTTCTTGTGCCTATTTTTATTTTGTTTAAGCTATGTTGTATTGTTGGGGCCTTTACACCTGTGACATTGCTGTGAAGGTTGTAAGTGGAAACATTGGCAGGTGCAGATAGAAGAGTTAGACCTAAGCCCCCCTCATGAGACGTCAGGATGGCCGAGTGGTCTAAGGCGCCAGACTCAAGAGAACTTGATCTTCAGTGTAGCAGAGCCTTCTGGTCTCCTCATGGAGGCGTGGGTTCAAATCCCACTTCTGACAGGTCCCTTTTACACCCGTAAATCTTCCTGTTTTTTGCAGTGCGTTCCCGGCAAACACCACAATCTTTGCAGGAACCTGTAGCATGTGAAGAGAAATCCACCAACAATCAGGCTGGGCCCTCAATCACAATTCCATGGATTTCTGGAAATGACACCTCAGGCACACCTTCCATTAAATTTGCACTCCATCACAGTAACTGCCTTGCTGGGTTTCTAACTAAGCAGTTGATCCCATCATTTGTTGTGAGGCTCTCCTGCCACCTTTTGGGCAGAGAAGGCACTGTCCCTGCAAAAACACAGGCAGACATGTTCAACAGGGCTTCCTGGTTTTGTGGGAGGAGCAGAATGCCATTGGTCCCCCCTTGCAAATTCTAATTTACATAAGGAAGACAGAGAGGTAGCTGGGAGTAGGCACTGCACACGGGCATTGCACTCTCTCTTATGATTTGCAGCCAATTCTAGATTGAGGCAGGAGGAAAGGAGGTGACTCGCCCAACAATGGCTATACTGAGAAGTCAGCCACTCTGGGTCTCCCAGGTTAGTGTTTCAGGCCTGTGAGCCACTCATATAAATCTCGCCTGATCGAGCCTGATCGAGCGCTGAGCGAGCGCGTTTGAATCCAAATATCAAACCCCTCTTTCTCAGGCGCAGGAAATGGTGGGCCCTTCATTGCTTCTGGTGTGGAAGTCTATGGGGCAAGGGTCCAGGACTTGCAGAGGAGAACAATTGCCAGAAAGTGCTTGCTGTTCTCATCTGTGCCTTTTTTCTGCTCACTGGCTGATAGGAGATTGGCTGCCCCCTTTCTTGCTAGAGTGAAAAAACAACAACTTGAGAGAAAACATGACGTTGTGAGGCTCACTTAGAGGGAGACTAGCCAAATAGCCCTGCTTTTTTTCTGAAAGACGCTTCAGAAATTGTTCAAAATGTCTCCTGGCCACTCAGGCTCGTTGGTCTAGGGGTATGATTCTCGCTTCGGGTGCGAGAGGTCCCGGGATCAAATCCCGGACGAGCCCATGCTGTGGACATTTTCAGGATGCTTGTAATATAGGAGCATTTCTTCTTTTCAATGCTATAAGACGCTGTGTATGTCGAGAAAGTTCCTTACCCTGCACGCTATTTTCCACTTGTGGCGGGATAAAGGAGTGCAGGACTTCTTTGCAACTGCTTTTCTGGGCCAGACAAGCATGGTAGGAACATTACATGCATAGTGTTTTTCTAGTGTAATTTCAGGATATGGTTTCAAAATCGCCTCTTGGAATAAAAGTGGTCCTCATTCCTGTCTTCCAAAGAAATAGAGACCGGGTAAGGAGAGCCCAACTTTGAGCTTCAAGGACATTGGCCCTTAGTCTGTGCATTCCAGCCCAATACATGCCAACAAGATTCCTGAGTTAGTGTCTGTTTCTGTAGTGTAGTGGTTATCACGTTTACCTTACACGCGAAAGGTCCCTGGTTCGAGACCGGGCAGAAACAGCGGTTTGCTGTTTTTAACAGTGTTTGCCTTTACTTGCTGACTTTATAGGAAAGCTGAGATAATAGAGGCTGTCTATCCCTCACCAACCTGACGTAGTGTGCTCCAGGGATCTCAGTGACAGCTCGAAAAGAGAAGTGACGATAGCTTGCGCCATTCGCTTGCTCGCCCTTTGCTCTGAAGGGTGGGCCTACTTCATGAAAGCAAGGAATGAGAGCAGAAATGCTTTTCTTGTCCTCACCGCAAGCAGACACTTAGAAAAAACAAACTGTCTGAAGGACAGAGGCTTTTTAATTTCTTGTTTGATGACGGCCATGGAAAAGACAGCAATCATATTGCAGAAGAGAGCAACATGTGCAGTTGCTTGCTTTGGGTGAAGCATTCACCGACTAGCTGCCACTAACCCCTGGAGCCATGTCAGAGGTGACTCTTGCGTGGCTCGTTGGTCTAGGGGTATGATTCTCGCTTAGGGTGCGAGAGGTCCCGGGTTCAAATCCCGGACGAGCCCTTTTTAGAGCTAAACATACAAATCGTACTAAAAATGCACTATGCCTGACTATTTCTAGTAATACTCGGTGCATTGTTGCGCAACATATTCCTAACCTCAGAAGAAAAATGGATCACCGTGCTTTTTCTGCCTACCTGCTTAGTCTCAGTGTGTCCCAGGTGATGCTTTCCCAAGCTGTACTCGCAGACATTTAGGCATCAGATATTTGTCTGTCAATGCCTGCACAAGTAAATTTTGAATACGTCTAATTGCAAGCATGTTGGATGATATCTCTGAGGTTTTCACACTTGTTCTGCACATTCTGAGCCGCTGCTGATACAGCAGAATAGAAGTAGGGTGAAGCCTTGAGAGGAACTTTGCTTTAACAGTAGCAAGCAGCAAGGTCGTTTCTGTAGTGTAGTGGTCATCACGTTCGCCTAACACGCGAAAGGTCCTCGGTTCGAGACCGGGCAGAAACACTGAGCGTTGGCTGCTTTTATGTGCACACTCTAAAACCTTATTATCTGAATGCAAGTTTAAGAAGAGGTGGTCTTTGAACACAGTGAGCCGTGGGAAACTTTCTTTACCTTTGCAAGACGAAACAAAGTTATCTGCATCCTTCATCTGGGGGTCGTTCTTGTGCCTATTTTTATTTTGTTTAAGCTATGTTGTATTGTTGGGGCCTTTACACCTGTGACATTGCTGTGAAGGTTGTAAGTGGAAACATTGGCAGGTGCAGATAGAAGAGTTAGACCTAAGCCCCCCTCATGAGACGTCAGGATGGCCGAGTGGTCTAAGGCGCCAGACTCAAGAGAACTTGATCTTCAGTGTAGCAGAGCCTTCTGGTCTCCTCATGGAGGCGTGGGTTCAAATCCCACTTCTGACAGGTCCCTTTTACACCCGTAAATCTTCCTGTTTTTTGCAGTGCGTTCCCGGCAAACACCACAATCTTTGCAGGAACCTGTAGCATGTGAAGAGAAATCCACCAACAATCAGGCTGGGCCCTCAATCACAATTCCATGGATTTCTGGAAATGACACCTCAGGCACACCTTCCATTAAATTTGCACTCCATCACAGTAACTGCCTTGCTGGGTTTCTAACTAAGCAGTTGATCCCATCATTTGTTGTGAGGCTCTCCTGCCACCTTTTGGGCAGAGAAGGCACTGTCCCTGCAAAAACACAGGCAGACATGTTCAACAGGGCTTCCTGGTTTTGTGGGAGGAGCAGAATGCCATTGGTCCCCCCTTGCAAATTCTAATTTACATAAGGAAGACAGAGAGGTAGCTGGGAGTAGGCACTGCACACGGGCATTGCACTCTCTCTTATGATTTGCAGCCAATTCTAGATTGAGGCAGGAGGAAAGGAGGTGACTCGCCCAACAATGGCTATACTGAGAAGTCAGCCACTCTGGGTCTCCCAGGTTAGTGTTTCAGGCCTGTGAGCCACTCATATAAATCTCGCCTGATCGAGCCTGATCGAGCGCTGAGCGAGCGCGTTTGAATCCAAATATCAAACCCCTCTTTCTCAGGCGCAGGAAATGGTGGGCCCTTCATTGCTTCTGGTGTGGAAGTCTATGGGGCAAGGGTCCAGGACTTGCAGAGGAGAACAATTGCCAGAAAGTGCTTGCTGTTCTCATCTGTGCCTTTTTTCTGCTCACTGGCTGATAGGAGATTGGCTGCCCCCTTTCTTGCTAGAGTGAAAAAACAACAACTTGAGAGAAAACATGACGTTGTGAGGCTCACTTAGAGGGAGACTAGCCAAATAGCCCTGCTTTTTTTCTGAAAGACGCTTCAGAAATTGTTCAAAATGTCTCCTGGCCACTCAGGCTCGTTGGTCTAGGGGTATGATTCTCGCTTCGGGTGCGAGAGGTCCCGGGTTCAAATCCCGGACGAGCCCATGCTGTGGACATTTTCAGGATGCTTGTAATATAGGAGCATTTCTTCTTTTCAATGCTATAAGACGCTGTGTATGTCGAGAAAGTTCCTTACCCTGCACGCTATTTTCCACTTGTGGCGGGATAAAGGAGTGCAGGACTTCTTTGCAACTGCTTTTCTGGGCCAGACAAGCATGGTAGGAACATTACATGCATAGTGTTTTTCTAGTGTAATTTCAGGATATGGTTTCAAAATCGCCTCTTGGAATAAAAGTGGTCCTCATTCCTGTCTTCCAAAGAAATAGAGACCGGGTAAGGAGAGCCCAACTTTGAGCTTCAAGGACATTGGCCCTTAGTCTGTGCATTCCAGCCCAATACATGCCAACAAGATTCCTGAGTTAGTGTCTGTTTCTGTAGTGTAGTGGTTATCACGTTCGCCTTACACGCGAAAGGTCCCTGGTTCGAGACCGGGCAGAAACAGCGGTTTGCTGTTTTTAACAGTGTTTGCCTTTACTTGCTGACTTTATAGGAAAGCTGAGATAATAGAGGCTGTCTATCCCTCACCAACCTGACGTAGTGTGCTCCAGGGATCTCAGTGACAGCTCGAAAAGAGAAGTGACGATAGCTTGCGCCATTCGCTTGCTCGCCCTTTGCTCTGAAGGGTGGGCCTACTTCATGAAAGCAAGGAATGAGAGCAGAAATGCTTTTCTTGTCCTCACCGCAAGCAGACACTTAGAAAAAACAAACTGTCTGAAGGACAGAGGCTTTTTAATTTCTTGTTTGATGACGGCCATGGAAAAGACAGCAATCATATTGCAGAAGAGAGCAACATGTGCAGTTGCTTGCTTTGGGTGAAGCATTCACCGACTAGCTGCCACTAACCCCTGGAGCCATGTCAGAGGTGACTCTTGCGTGGCTCGTTGGTCTAGGGGTATGATTCTCGCTTAGGGTGCGAGAGGTCCCGGGTTCAAATCCCGGACGAGCCCTTTTTAGAGCTAAACATACAAATCGTACTAAAAATGCACTATGCCTGACTATTTCTAGTAATACTCGGTGCATTGTTGCGCAACATATTCCTAACCTCAGAAGAAAAATGGATCATCGTGCTTTTTCTGCCTACCTGCTTAGTCTCAGTGTGTCCCAGGTGATGCTTTCCCAAGCTGTACTCGCAGACATTTAGGCATCAGATATTTGTCTGTCGATGCCTGCACAAGTAAATTTTGAATACGTCTAATTGCAAGCATGTTGGATGATATCTCTGAGGTTTTCACACTTGTTCTGCACATTCTGAGCCGCTGCTGATACAGCAGAATAGAAGTAGGGTGAAGCCTTGAGAGGAACTTTGCTTTAACAGTAGCAAGCAGCAAGGTCGTTTCTGTAGTGTAGTGGTCATCACGTTCACCTAACACGCGAAAGGTCCCCGGTTTGAGACCGGGCAGAAACACTGAGCGTTGGCTGCTTTTATGTGCACACTCTAAAACCTTATTATCTGAATGCAAGTTTAAGAAGAGGTGGTCTTTGAACACAGTGAGCCGTGGGAAACTTTCTTTACCTTTGCAAGACGAAACAAAGTTATCTGCATCCGTCATCTGGGGGTCGTTCTTGTGCCTATTTTTATTTTGTTTAAGCTATGTTGTATTGTTGGGGCCTTTACACCTGTGACATTGCTGTGAAGGTTGTAAGTGGAAACATTGGCAGGTGCAGATAGAAGAGTTAGACCTAAGCCCCCCTCATGAGCCGTCAGGATGGCCGAGTGGTCTAAGGCGCCAGACTCAAGAGAGCTTGATCTTCAGTGTAGCTGAGCCTTCTGGTCTCCTCATGGAGGCGTGGGTTCAAATCCCACTTCTGACAGGTCCCTTTTACACTCGTAAATCTTCCTGTTTTTTGCAGTGCGTTCCCGGCAAACACCACAATCTTTGCAGGAACCTGTAGCATGTGAAGAGAAATCCACCAACAATCAGGCTGGGCCCTCAATCACAATTCCATGGATTTCTGGAAATGACACCTCAGGCACACCTTCCATTAAATTTGCACTCCATGACAGTAACTGCCTTGCTGGGTTTCTAACTAAGCAGTTGATCCCATCATTTGTTGTGAGGCTCTCCTGCCACCTTTTGGGCAGAGAAGGCACTGTCCCTGCAAAAACACAGGCAGACATGTTCAACAGGGCTTCCTGGTTATGTGGGAGGAGCAGAATGCCATTGGTTCCCCCCTTGCAAATTCTAATTTACATAAGGAAGACAGAGAGGTAGCTGGGAGTAGGCACTGCACACGGGCATTGCACTCTCTCTTATGATTTGCAGCCAATTCTAGATTGAGGCAGGAGGAAAGGAGGTGACTCGCCCAACAATGGCTATACTGAGAAGTCAGCCACTCTGGGTCTCCCAGGTTAGTGTTTCAGGCCTGTGAGCCACTCATATAAATCTCGCCTGATCGAGCCTGATCGAGCGCTGAGCGAGCGCGTTTGAATCCAAATATCAAACCCCTCTTTCTCAGGCGCAGGAAATGGTGGGCCCTTCATTGCTTCTGGTGTGGAAGTCTATGGGGCAAGGGTCCAGGACTTGCAGAGGAGAACAATTGCCAGAAAGTGCTTGCTGTTCTCATCTGTGCCTTTTTTCTGCTCACTGGCTGATAGGAGATTGGCTGCCCCCTTTCTTGCTAGAGTGAAAAAACAACAACTTGAGAGAAAACATGACGTTGTGAGGCTCACTTAGAGGGAGACTAGCCAAATAGCCCTGCTTTTTTTCTGAAACACGCTTCAGAAATTGTTCAAAATGTCTCCTGGCCACTCAGGCTCGTTGGTCTAGGGGTATGATTCTCGCTTCGGGTGCGAGAGGTCCCGGGTTCAAATCCCGGACGAGCCCATGCTGTGGACATTTTCAGGATGCTTGTAATATAGGAGCATTTCTTCTTTTCAATGCTATAAGACGCTGTGTATGTCGAGAAAGTTCCTTACCCTGCACGCTATTTTCCACTTGTGGCGGGATAAAGGAGTGCAGGACTTCTTTGCAACTGCTTTTCTGGGCCAGACCAGCATGGTAGGAACATTACATGCATAGTGTTTTTCTAGTGTAATTTCAGGATATGGTTTCAAAATCGCCTCTTGGAATAAAAGTGGTCCTCATTCCTGTCTTCCAAAGAAATAGAGACCGGGTAAGGAGAGCCCAACTTTGAGCTTCAAGGACATTGGCCCTTAGTCTGTGCATTCCAGCCCAATACATGCCAACAAGATTCCTGAGTTAGTGTCTGTTTCTGTAGTGTAGTGGTTTTCACGTTCGCCTTACACGCGATAGGTCCTTGGTTCGAGACCGGGCAGAAACAGCGGTTTGCTGTTTTTAACAGTGTTTGCCTTTACTGGCTGACTTTATAGGAAAGCTGAGATAATAGAGGCTGTCTATCCCTCACCAACCTGACGTAGTGTGCTCCAGGGATCTCAGTGACAGCTCGAAAAGAGAAGTGACGATAGCTTGCGCCATTCGCTTGCTCGCCCTTTGCTCTGAAGGGTGGGCCTACTTCATGAAAGCAAGGAATGAGAGCAGAAATGCTTTTCTTGTCCTCACCGCAAGCAGACACTTAGAGAAAACAAACTGTCTGAAGGACAGAGGCTTTTTAATTTCTTGTTTGATGACGGCCATGGAAAAGACAGCAATCATATTGCAGAAGAGAGCAACATGTGCAGTTGCTTGCTTTGGGTGAAGCATTCACCGACTAGCTGCCACTAACCCCTGGAGCCATGTCAGAGGTGACTCTTGCGTGGCTCGTTGGTCTAGGGGTATGATTCTCGCTTAGGGTGCGAGAGGTCCCGGGTTCAAATCCCGGACGAGCCCTTTTTAGAGCTAAACATACAAATCGTACTAAAAATGCACTATGCCTGACTATTTCTAGTAATACTCGGTGCATTGTTGCACAACATATTCCTAACCTCAGAAGAAAAATGGATCATCGTGCTTTTTCTGCCTACCTGCTTAGTCTCAGTGTGTCCCAGGTGATGCTTTCCCAAGCTGTACTCGCAGACATTTAGGCATCAGATATTTGTCTGTCGATGCCTGCACAAGTAAATTTTGAATACGTCTAATTGCAAGCATGTTGGATGATATCTCTGAGGTTTTCACACTTGTTCTGCACATTCTGAGCCGCTGCTGATACAGCAGAATAGAAGTAGGGTGAAGCCTTGAGAGGAACTTTGCTTTAACAGTAGCAAGCAGCAAGGTCGTTTCTGTAGTGTAGTGGTCATCACGTTCACCTAACACGCGAAAGGTCCCCGGTTTGAGACCGGGCAGAAACACTGAGCGTTGGCTGCTTTTATGTGCACACTCTAAAACCTTATTATCTGAATGCAAGTTTAAGAAGAGGTGGTCTTTGAACACAGTGAGCCGTGGGAAACTTTCTTTACCTTTGCAAGACGAAACAAAGTTATCTGCATCCGTCATCTGGGGGTCGTTCTTGTGCCTATTTTTATTTTGTTTAAGCTATGTTGTATTGTTGGGGCCTTTACACCTGTGACATTGCTGTGAAGGTTGTAAGTGGAAACATTGGCAGGTGCAGATAGAAGAGTTAGACCTAAGCCCCCCTCATGAGCCGTCAGGATGGCCGAGTGGTCTAAGGCGCCAGACTCAAGAGTGCTTGATTTTCAATGTAGCTGAGCCTTCTGGTCTCCTCATGGAGGCGTGGGTTCAAATCCCACTTCTGACAGGTCCCTTTTACACCCGTAAATCTTCCTGTTTTTTGCAGTGCGTTCCCGGCAAACACCACAATCTTTGCAGGAACCTGTAGCATGTGAAGAGAAATCCACCAACAATCAGGCTGGGCCCTCAATCACAATTCCATGGATTTCTGGAAATGACACCTCAGGCACACCTTCCATTAAATTTGCACTCCATGACAGTAACTGCCTTGCTGGGTTTCTAACTAAGCAGTTGATCCCATCATTTGTTGTGAGGCTCTCCTGCCACCTTTTGGGCAGAGAAGGCACTGTCCCTGCAAAAACACAGGCAGACATGTTCAACAGGGCTTCCTGGTTATGTGGGAGGAGCAGAATGCCATTGGTTCCCCCCTTGCAAATTCTAATTTACATAAGGAAGACAGAGAGGTAGCTGGGAGTAGGCACTGCACACGGGCATTGCACTCTCTCTTATGATTTGCAGCCAATTCTAGATTGAGGCAGGAGGAAAGGAGGTGACTCGCCCAACAATGGCTATACTGAGAAGTCAGCCACTCTGGGTCTCCCAGGTTAGTGTTTCAGGCCTGTGAGCCACTCATATAAATCTCGCCTGATCGAGCCTGATCGAGCGCTGAGCGAGCGCGTTTGAATCCAAATATCAAACCCCTCTTTCTCAGGCGCAGGAAATGGTGGGCCCTTCATTGCTTCTGGTGTGGAAGTCTATGGGGCAAGGGTCCAGGACTTGCAGAGGAGAACAATTGCCAGAAAGTGCTTGCTGTTCTCATCTGTGCCTTTTTTCTGCTCACTGGCTGATAGGAGATTGGCTGCCCCCTTTCTTGCTAGAGTGAAAAAACAACAACTTGAGAGAAAACATGACGTTGTGAGGCTCACTTAGAGGGAGACTAGCCAAATAGCCCTGCTTTTTTTCTGAAAGACGCTTCAGAAATTGTTCAAAATGTCTCCTGGCCACTCAGGCTCGTTGGTCTAGGGGTATGATTCTCGCTTCGGGTGCGAGAGGTCCCGGGTTCAAATCCCGGACGAGCCCATGCTGTGGACATTTTCAGGATGCTTGTAATATAGGAGCATTTCTTCTTTTCAATGCTATAAGACGCTGTGTATGTCGAGAAAGTTCCTTACCCTGCACGCTATTTTCCACTTGTGGCGGGATAAAGGAGTGCAGGACTTCTTTGCAACTGCTTTTCTGGGCCAGACAAGCATGGTAGGAACATTACATGCATAGTGTTTTTCTAGTGTAATTTCAGGATATGGTTTCAAAATCGCCTCTTGGAATAAAAGTGGTCCTCATTCCTGTCTTCCAAAGAAATAGAGACCGGGTAAGGAGAGCCCAACTTTGAGCTTCAAGGACATTGGCCCTTAGTCTGTGCATTCCAGCCCAATACATGCCAACAAGATTCCTGAGTTAGTGTCTGTTTCTGTAGTGTAGTGGTTATCACGTTTGCCTTACACGCGAAAGGTCCCTGGTTCGAGACCGGGCAGAAACAGCGGTTTGCTGTTTTTAACAGTGTTTGCCTTTACTTGCTGACTTTATAGGAAAGCTGAGATAATAGAGGCTGTCTATCCCTCACCAACCTGACGTAGTGTGCTCCAGGGATCTCAGTGACAGCTCGAAAAGAGAAGTGACGATAGCTTGCGCCATTCGCTTGCTCGCCCTTTGCTCTGAAGGGTGGGCCTACTTCATGAAAGCAAGGAATGAGAGCAGAAATGCTTTTCTTGTCCTCACCGCAAGCAGACACTTAGAAAAAACAAACTGTCTGAAGGACAGAGGCTTTTTAATTTCTTGTTTGATGACGGCCATGGAAAAGACAGCAATCATATTGCAGAAGAGAGCAACATGTGCAGTTGCTTGCTTTGGGTGAAGCATTCACCGACTAGCTGCCACTAACCCCTGGAGCCATGTCAGAGGTGACTCTTGCGTGGCTCGTTGGTCTAGGGGTATGATTCTCGCTTAGGGTGCGAGAGGTCCCGGGTTCAAATCCCGGACGAGCCCTTTTTAGAGCTAAACATACAAATCGTACTAAAAATGCACTATGCCTGACTATTTCTAGTAATACTCGGTGCATTGTTGCGCAACATATTCCTAACCTCAGAAGAAAAATGGATCACCGTGCTTTTTCTGCCTACCTGCTTAGTCTCAGTGTGTCCCAGGTGATGCTTTCCCAAGCTGTACTCGCAGACATTTAGGCATCAGATATTTGTCTGTCAATGCCTGCACAAGTAAATTTTGAATACGTCTAATTGCAAGCATGTTGGATGATATCTCTGAGGTTTTCACACTTGTTCTGCACATTCTGAGCCGCTGCTGATACAGCAGAATAGAAGTAGGGTGAAGCCTTGAGAGGAACTTTGCTTTAACAGTAGCAAGCAGCAAGGTCGTTTCTGTAGTGTAGTGGTCATCACGTTCACCTAACACGCGAAAGGTCCCCGGTTTGAGACCGGGCAGAAACACTGAGCGTTGGCTGCTTTTATGTGCACACTCTAAAACCTTATTATCTGAATGCAAGTTTAAGAAGAGGTGGTCTTTGAACACAGTGAGCCGTGGGAAACTTTCTTTACCTTTGCAAGACGAAACAAAGTTATCTGCATCCGTCATCTGGGGGTCGTTCTTGTGCCTATTTTTATTTTGTTTAAGCTATGTTGTATTGTTGGGGCCTTTACACCTGTGACATTGCTGTGAAGGTTGTAAGTGGAAACATTGGCAGGTGCAGATAGAAGAGTTAGACCTAAGCCCCCCTCATGAGCCGTCAGGATGGCCGAGTGGTCTAAGGCGCCAGACTCAAGAGTGCTTGATTTTCAATGTAGCTGAGCCTTCTGGTCTCCTCATGGAGGCGTGGGTTCAAATCCCACTTCTGACAGGTCCCTTTTACACCCGTAAATCTTCCTGTTTTTTGCAGTGCGTTCCCGGCAAACACCACAATCTTTGCAGGAACCTGTAGCATGTGAAGAGAAATCCACCAACAATCAGGCTGGGCCCTCAATCACAATTCCATGGATTTCTGGAAATGACACCTCAGGCACACCTTCCATTAAATTTGCACTCCATGACAGTAACTGCCTTGCTGGGTTTCTAACTAAGCAGTTGATCCCATCATTTGTTGTGAGGCTCTCCTGCCACCTTTTGGGCAGAGAAGGCACTGTCCCTGCAAAAACACAGGCAGACATGTTCAACAGGGCTTCCTGGTTATGTGGGAGGAGCAGAATGCCATTGGTTCCCCCCTTGCAAATTCTAATTTACATAAGGAAGACAGAGAGGTAGCTGGGAGTAGGCACTGCACACGGGCATTGCACTCTCTCTTATGATTTGCAGCCAATTCTAGATTGAGGCAGGAGGAAAGGAGGTGACTCGCCCAACAATGGCTATACTGAGAAGTCAGCCACTCTGGGTCTCCCAGGTTAGTGTTTCAGGCCTGTGAGCCACTCATATAAATCTCGCCTGATCGAGCCTGATCGAGCGCGTTTGAATCCAAATATCAAACCCCTCTTTCTCAGGCGCAGGAAATGGTGGGCCCTTCATTGCTTCTGGTGTGGAAGTCTATGGGGCAAGGGTCCAGGACTTGCAGAGGAGAACAATTGCCAGAAAGTGCTTGCTGTTCTCATCTGTGCCTTTTTTCTGCTCACTGGCTGATAGGAGATTGGCTGCCCCCTTTCTTGCTAGAGTGAAAAAACAACAACTTGAGAGAAAACATGACGTTGTGAGGCTCACTTAGAGGGAGACTAGCCAAATAGCCCTGCTTTTTTTCTGAAACACGCTTCAGAAATTGTTCAAAATGTCTCCTGGCCACTCAGGCTCGTTGGTCTAGGGGTATGATTCTCGCTTCGGGTGCGAGAGGTCCCGGGTTCAAATCCCGGACGAGCCCATGCTGTGGACATTTTCAGGATGCTTGTAATATAGGAGCATTTCTTCTTTTCAATGCTATAAGACGCTGTGTATGTCGAGAAAGTTCCTTACCCTGCACGCTATTTTCCACTTGTGGCGGGATAAAGGAGTGCAGGACTTCTTTGCAACTGCTTTTCTGGGCCAGACCAGCATGGTAGGAACATTACATGCATAGTGTTTTTCTAGTGTAATTTCAGGATATGGTTTCAAAATCGCCTCTTGGAATAAAAGTGGTCCTCATTCCTGTCTTCCAAAGAAATAGAGACCGGGTAAGGAGAGCCCAACTTTGAGCTTCAAGGACATTGGCCCTTAGTCTGTGCATTCCAGCCCAATACATGCCAACAAGATTCCTGAGTTAGTGTCTGTTTCTGTAGTGTAGTGGTTTTCACGTTCGCCTTACACGCGATAGGTCCTTGGTTCGAGACCGGGCAGAAACAGCGGTTTGCTGTTTTTAACAGTGTTTGCCTTTACTGGCTGACTTTATAGGAAAGCTGAGATAATAGAGGCTGTCTATCCCTCACCAACCTGACGTAGTGTGCTCCAGGGATCTCAGTGACAGCTCGAAAAGAGAAGTGACGATAGCTTGCGCCATTCGCTTGCTCGCCCTTTGCTCTGAAGGGTGGGCCTACTTCATGAAAGCAAGGAATGAGAGCAGAAATGCTTTTCTTGTCCTCACCGCAAGCAGACACTTAGAGAAAACAAACTGTCTGAAGGACAGAGGCTTTTTAATTTCTTGTTTGATGACGGCCATGGAAAAGACAGCAATCATATTGCAGAAGAGAGCAACATGTGCAGTTGCTTGCTTTGGGTGAAGCATTCACCGACTAGCTGCCACTAACCCCTGGAGCCATGTCAGAGGTGACTCTTGCGTGGCTCGTTGGTCTAGGGGTATGATTCTCGCTTAGGGTGCGAGAGGTCCCGGGTTCAAATCCCGGACGAGCCCTTTTTAGAGCTAAACATACAAATCGTACTAAAAATGCACTATGCCTGACTATTTCTAGTAATACTCGGTGCATTGTTGCGCAACATATTCCTAACCTCAGAAGAAAAATGGATCATCGTGCTTTTTCTGCCTACCTGCTTAGTCTCAGTGTGTCCCAGGTGATGCTTTCCCAAGCTGTACTCGCAGACATTTAGGCATCAGATATTTGTCTGTCGATGCCTGCACAAGTAAATTTTGAATACGTCTAATTGCAAGCATGTTGGATGATATCTCTGAGGTTTTCACACTTGTTCTGCACATTCTGAGCCGCTGCTGATACAGCAGAATAGAAGTAGGGTGAAGCCTTGAGAGGAACTTTGCTTTAACAGTAGCAAGCAGCAAGGTCGTTTCTGTAGTGTAGTGGTCATCACGTTCACCTAACACGCGAAAGGTCCCCGGTTTGAGACCGGGCAGAAACACTGAGCGTTGGCTGCTTTTATGTGCACACTCTAAAACCTTATTATCTGAATGCAAGTTTAAGAAGAGGTGGTCTTTGAACACAGTGAGCCGTGGGAAACTTTCTTTACCTTTGCAAGACGAAACAAAGTTATCTGCATCCGTCATCTGGGGGTCGTTCTTGTGCCTATTTTTATTTTGTTTAAGCTATGTTGTATTGTTGGGGCCTTTACACCTGTGACATTGCTGTGAAGGTTGTAAGTGGAAACATTGGCAGGTGCAGATAGAAGAGTTAGACCTAAGCCCCCCTCATGAGCCGTCAGGATGGCCGAGTGGTCTAAGGCGCCAGACTCAAGAGAGCTTGATCTTCAGTGTAGCTGAGCCTTCTGGTCTCCTCGTGGAGGCGTGGGTTCAAATCCCACTTCTGACAGGTCCCTTTTACACCCGTAAATCTTCCTGTTTTTTGCAGTGCGTTCCCGGCAAACACCACAATCTTTGCAGGAACCTGTAGCATGTGAAGAGAAATCCACCAACAATCAGGCTGGGCCCTCAATCACAATTCCATGGATTTCTGGAAATGACACCTCAGGCACACCTTCCATTAAATTTGCACTCCATGACAGTAACTGCCTTGCTGGGTTTCTAACTAAGCAGTTGATCCCATCATTTGTTGTGAGGCTCTCCTGCCACCTTTTGGGCAGAGAAGGCACTGTCCCTGCAAAAACACAGGCAGACATGTTCAACAGGGCTTCCTGGTTATGTGGGAGGAGCAGAATGCCATTGGTTCCCCCCTTGCAAATTCTAATTTACATAAGGAAGACAGAGAGGTAGCTGGGAGTAGGCACTGCACACGGGCATTGCACTCTCTCTTATGATTTGCAGCCAATTCTAGATTGAGGCAGGAGGAAAGGAGGTGACTCGCCCAACAATGGCTATACTGAGAAGTCAGCCACTCTGGGTCTCCCAGGTTAGTGTTTCAGGCCTGTGAGCCACTCATATAAATCTCGCCTGATCGAGCCTGATCGAGCGCTGAGCGAGCGCGTTTGAATCCAAATATCAAACCCCTCTTTCTCAGGCGCAGGAAATGGTGGGCCCTTCATTGCTTCTGGTGTGGAAGTCTATGGGGCAAGGGTCCAGGACTTGCAGAGGAGAACAATTGCCAGAAAGTGCTTGCTGTTCTCATCTGTGCCTTTTTTCTGCTCACTGGCTGATAGGAGATTGGCTGCCCCCTTTCTTGCTAGAGTGAAAAAACAACAACTTGAGAGAAAACATGACGTTGTGAGGCTCACTTAGAGGGAGACTAGCCAAATAGCCCTGCTTTTTTTCTGAAAGACGCTTCAGAAATTGTTCAAAATGTCTCCTGGCCACTCAGGCTCGTTGGTCTAGGGGTATGATTCTCGCTTCGGGTGCGAGAGGTCCCGGGTTCAAATCCCGGACGAGCCCATGCTGTGGACATTTTCAGGATGCTTGTAATATAGGAGCATTTCTTCTTTTCAATGCTATAAGACGCTGTGTATGTCGAGAAAGTTCCTTACCCTGCACGCTATTTTCCACTTGTGGCGGGATAAAGGAGTGCAGGACTTCTTTGCAACTGCTTTTCTGGGCCAGACCAGCATGGTAGGAACATTACATGCATAGTGTTTTTCTAGTGTAATTTCAGGATATGGTTTCAAAATCGCCTCTTGGAATAAAAGTGGTCCTCATTCCTGTCTTCCAAAGAAATAGAGACCGGGTAAGGAGAGCCCAACTTTGAGCTTCAAGGACATTGGCCCTTAGTCTGTGCATTCCAGCCCAATACATGCCAACAAGATTCCTGAGTTAGTGTCTGTTTCTGTAGTGTAGTGGTTTTCACGTTCGCCTTACACGCGATAGGTCCTTGGTTCGAGACCGGGCAGGAACAGCGGTTTGCTGTTTTTAACAGTGTTTGCCTTTACTGGCTGACTTTATAGGAAAGCTGAGATAATAGAGGCTGTCTATCCCTCACCAACCTGACGTAGTGTGCTCCAGGGATCTCAGTGACAGCTCGAAAAGAGAAGTGACGATAGCTTGCGCCATTCGCTTGCTCGCCCTTTGCTCTGAAGGGTGGGCCTACTTCATGAAAGCAAGGAATGAGAGCAGAAATGCTTTTCTTGTCCTCACCGCAAGCAGACACTTAGAGAAAACAAACTGTCTGAAGGACAGAGGCTTTTTAATTTCTTGTTTGATGACGGCCATGGAAAAGACAGCAATCATATTGCAGAAGAGAGCAACATGTGCAGTTGCTTGCTTTGGGTGAAGCATTCACCGACTAGCTGCCACTAACCCCTGGAGCCATGTCAGAGGTGACTCTTGCGTGGCTCGTTGGTCTAGGGGTATGATTCTCGCTTAGGGTGCGAGAGGTCCCGGGTTCAAATCCCGGACGAGCCCTTTTTAGAGCTAAACATACAAATCGTACTAAAAATGCACTATGCCTGACTATTTCTAGTAATACTCGGTGCATTGTTGCGCAACATATTCCTAACCTCAGAAGAAAAATGGATCATCGTGCTTTTTCTGCCTACCTGCTTAGTCTCAGTGTGTCCCAGGTGATGCTTTCCCAAGCTGTACTCGCAGACATTTAGGCATCAGATATTTGTCTGTCGATGCCTGCACAAGTAAATTTTGAATACGTCTAATTGCAAGCATGTTGGATGATATCTCTGAGGTTTTCACACTTGTTCTGCACATTCTGAGCCGCTGCTGATACAGCAGAATAGAAGTAGGGTGAAGCCTTGAGAGGAACTTTGCTTTAACAGTAGCAAGCAGCAAGGTCGTTTCTGTAGTGTAGTGGTCATCACGTTCACCTAACACGCGAAAGGTCCCCGGTTTGAGACCGGGCAGAAACACTGAGCGTTGGCTGCTTTTATGTGCACACTCTAAAACCTTATTATCTGAATGCAAGTTTAAGAAGAGGTGGTCTTTGAACACAGTGAGCCGTGGGAAACTTTCTTTACCTTTGCAAGACGAAACAAAGTTATCTGCATCCGTCATCTGGGGGTCGTTCTTGTGCCTATTTTTATTTTGTTTAAGCTATGTTGTATTGTTGGGGCCTTTACACCTGTGACATTGCTGTGAAGGTTGTAAGTGGAAACATTGGCAGGTGCAGATAGAAGAGTTAGACCTAAGCCCCCCTCATGAGCCGTCAGGATGGCCGAGTGGTCTAAGGCGCCAGACTCAAGAGAGCTTCATCTTCAGTGTAGCTGAGCCTTCTGGTCTCCTCATGGAGGCGTGGGTTCAAATCCCACTTCTGACAGGTCCCTTTTACACCCGTAAATCTTCCTGTTTTTTGCAGTGCGTTCCCGGCAAACACCACAATCTTTGCAGGAACCTGTAGCATGTGAAGAGAAATCCACCAACAATCAGGCTGGGCCCTCAATCACAATTCCATGGATTTCTGGAAATGACACCTCAGGCACACCTTCCATTAAATTTGCACTCCATGACAGTAACTGCCTTGCTGGGTTTCTAACTAAGCAGTTGATCCCATCATTTGTTGTGAGGCTCTCCTGCCACCTTTTGGGCAGAGAAGGCACTGTCCCTGCAAAAACACAGGCAGACATGTTCAACAGGGCTTCCTGGTTATGTGGGAGGAGCAGAATGCCATTGGTTCCCCCCTTGCAAATTCTAATTTACATAAGGAAGACAGAGAGGTAGCTGGGAGTAGGCACTGCACACGGGCATTGCACTCTCTCTTATGATTTGCAGCCAATTCTAGATTGAGGCAGGAGGAAAGGAGGTGACTCGCCCAACAATGGCTATACTGAGAAGTCAGCCACTCTGGGTCTCCCAGGTTAGTGTTTCAGGCCTGTGAGCCACTCATATAAATCTCGCCTGATCGAGCCTGATCGAGCGCTGAGCGAGCGCGTTTGAATCCAAATATCAAACCCCTCTTTCTCAGGCGCAGGAAATGGTGGGCCCTTCATTGCTTCTGGTGTGGAAGTCTATGGGGCAAGGGTCCAGGACTTGCAGAGGAGAACAATTGCCAGAAAGTGCTTGCTGTTCTCATCTGTGCCTTTTTTCTGCTCACTGGCTGATAGGAGATTGGCTGCCCCCTTTCTTGCTAGAGTGAAAAAACAACAACTTGAGAGAAAACATGACGTTGTGAGGCTCACTTAGAGGGAGACTAGCCAAATAGCCCTGCTTTTTTTCTGAAACACGCTTCAGAAATTGTTCAAAATGTCTCCTGGCCACTCAGGCTCGTTGGTCTAGGGGTATGATTCTCGCTTCGGGTGCGAGAGGTCCCGGGTTCAAATCCCGGACGAGCCCATGCTGTGGACATTTTCAGGATGCTTGTAATATAGGAGCATTTCTTCTTTTCAATGCTATAAGACGCTGTGTATGTCGAGAAAGTTCCTTACCCTGCACGCTATTTTCCACTTGTGGCGGGATAAAGGAGTGCAGGACTTCTTTGCAACTGCTTTTCTGGGCCAGACCAGCATGGTAGGAACATTACATGCATAGTGTTTTTCTAGTGTAATTTCAGGATATGGTTTCAAAATCGCCTCTTGGAATAAAAGTGGTCCTCATTCCTGTCTTCCAAAGAAATAGAGACCGGGTAAGGAGAGCCCAACTTTGAGCTTCAAGGACATTGGCCCTTAGTCTGTGCATTCCAGCCCAATACATGCCAACAAGATTCCTGAGTTAGTGTCTGTTTCTGTAGTGTAGTGGTTTTCACGTTCGCCTTACACGCGATAGGTCCTTGGTTCGAGACCGGGCAGAAACAGCGGTTTGCTGTTTTTAACAGTGTTTGCCTTTACTGGCTGACTTTATAGGAAAGCTGAGATAATAGAGGCTGTCTATCCCTCACCAACCTGACGTAGTGTGCTCCAGGGATCTCAGTGACAGCTCGAAAAGAGAAGTGACGATAGCTTGCGCCATTCGCTTGCTCGCCCTTTGCTCTGAAGGGTGGGCCTACTTCATGAAAGCAAGGAATGAGAGCAGAAATGCTTTTCTTGTCCTCACCGCAAGCAGACACTTAGAGAAAACAAACTGTCTGAAGGACAGAGGCTTTTTAATTTCTTGTTTGATGACGGCCATGGAAAAGACAGCAATCATATTGCAGAAGAGAGCAACATGTGCAGTTGCTTGCTTTGGGTGAAGCATTCACCGACTAGCTGCCACTAACCCCTGGAGCCATGTCAGAGGTGACTCTTGCGTGGCTCGTTGGTCTAGGGGTATGATTCTCGCTTAGGGTGCGAGAGGTCCCGGGTTCAAATCCCGGACGAGCCCTTTTTAGAGCTAAACATACAAATCGTACTAAAAATGCACTATGCCTGACTATTTCTAGTAATACTCGGTGCATTGTTGCGCAACATATTCCTAACCTCAGAAGAAAAATGGATCATCGTGCTTTTTCTGCCTACCTGCTTAGTCTCAGTGTGTCCCAGGTGATGCTTTCCCAAGCTGTACTCGCAGACATTTAGGCATCAGATATTTGTCTGTCGATGCCTGCACAAGTAAATTTTGAATACGTCTAATTGCAAGCATGTTGGATGATATCTCTGAGGTTTTCACACTTGTTCTGCACATTCTGAGCCGCTGCTGATACAGCAGAATAGAAGTAGGGTGAAGCCTTGAGAGGAACTTTGCTTTAACAGTAGCAAGCAGCAAGGTCGTTTCTGTAGTGTAGTGGTCATCACGTTCACCTAACACGCGAAAGGTCCCCGGTTTGAGACCGGGCAGAAACACTGAGCGTTGGCTGCTTTTATGTGCACACTCTAAAACCTTATTATCTGAATGCAAGTTTAAGAAGAGGTGGTCTTTGAACACAGTGAGCCGTGGGAAACTTTCTTTACCTTTGCAAGACGAAACAAAGTTATCTGCATCCGTCATCTGGGGGTCGTTCTTGTGCCTATTTTTATTTTGTTTAAGCTATGTTGTATTGTTGGGGCCTTTACACCTGTGACATTGCTGTGAAGGTTGTAAGTGGAAACATTGGCAGGTGCAGATAGAAGAGTTAGACCTAAGCCCCCCTCATGAGCCGTCAGGATGGCCGAGTGGTCTAAGGCGCCAGACTCAAGAGTGCTTGATTTTCAATGTAGCTGAGCCTTCTGGTCTCCTCATGGAGGCGTGGGTTCAAATCCCACTTCTGACAGGTCCCTTTTACACCCGTAAATCTTCCTGTTTTTTGCAGTGCGTTCCCGGCAAACACCACAATCTTTGCAGGAACCTGTAGCATGTGAAGAGAAATCCACCAACAATCAGGCTGGGCCCTCAATCACAATTCCATGGATTTCTGGAAATGACACCTCAGGCACACCTTCCATTAAATTTGCACTCCATGACAGTAACTGCCTTGCTGGGTTTCTAACTAAGCAGTTGATCCCATCATTTGTTGTGAGGCTCTCCTGCCACCTTTTGGGCAGAGAAGGCACTGTCCCTGCAAAAACACAGGCAGACATGTTCAACAGGGCTTCCTGGTTATGTGGGAGGAGCAGAATGCCATTGGTTCCCCCCTTGCAAATTCTAATTTACATAAGGAAGACAGAGAGGTAGCTGGGAGTAGGCACTGCACACGGGCATTGCACTCTCTCTTATGATTTGCAGCCAATTCTAGATTGAGGCAGGAGGAAAGGAGGTGACTCGCCCAACAATGGCTATACTGAGAAGTCAGCCACTCTGGGTCTCCCAGGTTAGTGTTTCAGGCCTGTGAGCCACTCATATAAATCTCGCCTGATCGAGCCTGATCGAGCGCTGAGCGAGCGCGTTTGAATCCAAATATCAAACCCCTCTTTCTCAGGCGCAGGAAATGGTGGGCCCTTCATTGCTTCTGGTGTGGAAGTCTATGGGGCAAGGGTCCAGGACTTGCAGAGGAGAACAATTGCCAGAAAGTGCTTGCTGTTCTCATCTGTGCCTTTTTTCTGCTCACTGGCTGATAGGAGATTGGCTGCCCCCTTTCTTGCTAGAGTGAAAAAACAACAACTTGAGAGAAAACATGACGTTGTGAGGCTCACTTAGAGGGAGACTAGCCAAATAGCCCTGCTTTTTTTCTGAAAGACGCTTCAGAAATTGTTCAAAATGTCTCCTGGCCACTCAGGCTCGTTGGTCTAGGGGTATGATTCTCGCTTCGGGTGCGAGAGGTCCCGGGTTCAAATCCCGGACGAGCCCATGCTGTGGACATTTTCAGGATGCTTGTAATATAGGAGCATTTCTTCTTTTCAATGCTATAAGACGCTGTGTATGTCGAGAAAGTTCCTTACCCTGCACGCTATTTTCCACTTGTGGCGGGATAAAGGAGTGCAGGACTTCTTTGCAACTGCTTTTCTGGGCCAGACAAGCATGGTAGGAACATTACATGCATAGTGTTTTTCTAGTGTAATTTCAGGATATGGTTTCAAAATCGCCTCTTGGAATAAAAGTGGTCCTCATTCCTGTCTTCCAAAGAAATAGAGACCGGGTAAGGAGAGCCCAACTTTGAGCTTCAAGGACATTGGCCCTTAGTCTGTGCATTCCAGCCCAATACATGCCAACAAGATTCCTGAGTTAGTGTCTGTTTCTGTAGTGTAGTGGTTATCACGTTTGCCTTACACGCGAAAGGTCCCTGGTTCGAGACCGGGCAGAAACAGCGGTTTGCTGTTTTTAACAGTGTTTGCCTTTACTTGCTGACTTTATAGGAAAGCTGAGATAATAGAGGCTGTCTATCCCTCACCAACCTGACGTAGTGTGCTCCAGGGATCTCAGTGACAGCTCGAAAAGAGAAGTGACGATAGCTTGCGCCATTCGCTTGCTCGCCCTTTGCTCTGAAGGGTGGGCCTACTTCATGAAAGCAAGGAATGAGAGCAGAAATGCTTTTCTTGTCCTCACCGCAAGCAGACACTTAGAAAAAACAAACTGTCTGAAGGACAGAGGCTTTTTAATTTCTTGTTTGATGACGGCCATGGAAAAGACAGCAATCATATTGCAGAAGAGAGCAACATGTGCAGTTGCTTGCTTTGGGTGAAGCATTCACCGACTAGCTGCCACTAACCCCTGGAGCCATGTCAGAGGTGACTCTTGCGTGGCTCGTTGGTCTAGGGGTATGATTCTCGCTTAGGGTGCGAGAGGTCCCGGGTTCAAATCCCGGACGAGCCCTTTTTAGAGCTAAACATACAAATCGTACTAAAAATGCACTATGCCTGACTATTTCTAGTAATACTCGGTGCATTGTTGCGCAACATATTCCTAACCTCAGAAGAAAAATGGATCACCGTGCTTTTTCTGCCTACCTGCTTAGTCTCAGTGTGTCCCAGGTGATGCTTTCCCAAGCTGTACTCGCAGACATTTAGGCATCAGATATTTGTCTGTCAATGCCTGCACAAGTAAATTTTGAATACGTCTAATTGCAAGCATGTTGGATGATATCTCTGAGGTTTTCACACTTGTTCTGCACATTCTGAGCCGCTGCTGATACAGCAGAATAGAAGTAGGGTGAAGCCTTGAGAGGAACTTTGCTTTAACAGTAGCAAGCAGCAAGGTCGTTTCTGTAGTGTAGTGGTCATCACGTTCGCCTAACACGCGAAAGGTCCTCGGTTCGAGACCGGGCAGAAACACTGAGCGTTGGCTGCTTTTATGTGCACACTCTAAAACCTTATTATCTGAATGCAAGTTTAAGAAGAGGTGGTCTTTGAACACAGTGAGCCGTGGGAAACTTTCTTTACCTTTGCAAGACGAAACAAAGTTATCTGCATCCTTCATCTGGGGGTCGTTCTTGTGCCTATTTTTATTTTGTTTAAGCTATGTTGTATTGTTGGGGCCTTTACACCTGTGACATTGCTGTGAAGGTTGTAAGTGGAAACATTGGCAGGTGCAGATAGAAGAGTTAGACCTAAGCCCCCCTCATGAGACGTCAGGATGGCCGAGTGGTCTAAGGCGCCAGACTCAAGAGAACTTGATCTTCAGTGTAGCAGAGCCTTCTGGTCTCCTCATGGAGGCGTGGGTTCAAATCCCACTTCTGACAGGTCCCTTTTACACCCGTAAATCTTCCTGTTTTTTGCAGTGCGTTCCCGGCAAACACCACAATCTTTGCAGGAACCTGTAGCATGTGAAGAGAAATCCACCAACAATCAGGCTGGGCCCTCAATCACAATTCCATGGATTTCTGGAAATGACACCTCAGGCACACCTTCCATTAAATTTGCACTCCATCACAGTAACTGCCTTGCTGGGTTTCTAACTAAGCAGTTGATCCCATCATTTGTTGTGAGGCTCTCCTGCCACCTTTTGGGCAGAGAAGGCACTGTCCCTGCAAAAACACAGGCAGACATGTTCAACAGGGCTTCCTGGTTTTGTGGGAGGAGCAGAATGCCATTGGTCCCCCCTTGCAAATTCTAATTTACATAAGGAAGACAGAGAGGTAGCTGGGAGTAGGCACTGCACACGGGCATTGCACTCTCTCTTATGATTTGCAGCCAATTCTAGATTGAGGCAGGAGGAAAGGAGGTGACTCGCCCAACAATGGCTATACTGAGAAGTCAGCCACTCTGGGTCTCCCAGGTTAGTGTTTCAGGCCTGTGAGCCACTCATATAAATCTCGCCTGATCGAGCCTGATCGAGCGCTGAGCGAGCGCGTTTGAATCCAAATATCAAACCCCTCTTTCTCAGGCGCAGGAAATGGTGGGCCCTTCATTGCTTCTGGTGTGGAAGTCTATGGGGCAAGGGTCCAGGACTTGCAGAGGAGAACAATTGCCAGAAAGTGCTTGCTGTTCTCATCTGTGCCTTTTTTCTGCTCACTGGCTGATAGGAGATTGGCTGCCCCCTTTCTTGCTAGAGTGAAAAAACAACAACTTGAGAGAAAACATGACGTTGTGAGGCTCACTTAGAGGGAGACTAGCCAAATAGCCCTGCTTTTTTTCTGAAAGACGCTTCAGAAATTGTTCAAAATGTCTCCTGGCCACTCAGGCTCGTTGGTCTAGGGGTATGATTCTCGCTTCGGGTGCGAGAGGTCCCGGGTTCAAATCCCGGACGAGCCCATGCTGTGGACATTTTCAGGATGCTTGTAATATAGGAGCATTTCTTCTTTTCAATGCTATAAGACGCTGTGTATGTCGAGAAAGTTCCTTACCCTGCACGCTATTTTCCACTTGTGGCGGGATAAAGGAGTGCAGGACTTCTTTGCAACTGCTTTTCTGGGCCAGACAAGCATGGTAGGAACATTACATGCATAGTGTTTTTCTAGTGTAATTTCAGGATATGGTTTCAAAATCGCCTCTTGGAATAAAAGTGGTCCTCATTCCTGTCTTCCAAAGAAATAGAGACCGGGTAAGGAGAGCCCAACTTTGAGCTTCAAGGACATTGGCCCTTAGTCTGTGCATTCCAGCCCAATACATGCCAACAAGATTCCTGAGTTAGTGTCTGTTTCTGTAGTGTAGTGGTTATCACGTTCGCCTTACACGCGAAAGGTCCCTGGTTCGAGACCGGGCAGAAACAGCGGTTTGCTGTTTTTAACAGTGTTTGCCTTTACTTGCTGACTTTATAGGAAAGCTGAGATAATAGAGGCTGTCTATCCCTCACCAACCTGACGTAGTGTGCTCCAGGGATCTCAGTGACAGCTCGAAAAGAGAAGTGACGATAGCTTGCGCCATTCGCTTGCTCGCCCTTTGCTCTGAAGGGTGGGCCTACTTCATGAAAGCAAGGAATGAGAGCAGAAATGCTTTTCTTGTCCTCACCGCAAGCAGACACTTAGAAAAAACAAACTGTCTGAAGGACAGAGGCTTTTTAATTTCTTGTTTGATGACGGCCATGGAAAAGACAGCAATCATATTGCAGAAGAGAGCAACATGTGCAGTTGCTTGCTTTGGGTGAAGCATTCACCGACTAGCTGCCACTAACCCCTGGAGCCATGTCAGAGGTGACTCTTGCGTGGCTCGTTGGTCTAGGGGTATGATTCTCGCTTAGGGTGCGAGAGGTCCCGGGTTCAAATCCCGGACGAGCCCTTTTTAGAGCTAAACATACAAATCGTACTAAAAATGCACTATGCCTGACTATTTCTAGTAATACTCGGTGCATTGTTGCGCAACATATTCCTAACCTCAGAAGAAAAATGGATCATCGTGCTTTTTCTGCCTACCTGCTTAGTCTCAGTGTGTCCCAGGTGATGCTTTCCCAAGCTGTACTCGCAGACATTTAGGCATCAGATATTTGTCTGTCGATGCCTGCACAAGTAAATTTTGAATACGTCTAATTGCAAGCATGTTGGATGATATCTCTGAGGTTTTCACACTTGTTCTGCACATTCTGAGCCGCTGCTGATACAGCAGAATAGAAGTAGGGTGAAGCCTTGAGAGGAACTTTGCTTTAACAGTAGCAAGCAGCAAGGTCGTTTCTGTAGTGTAGTGGTCATCACGTTCACCTAACACGCGAAAGGTCCCCGGTTTGAGACCGGGCAGAAACACTGAGCGTTGGCTGCTTTTATGTGCACACTCTAAAACCTTATTATCTGAATGCAAGTTTAAGAAGAGGTGGTCTTTGAACACAGTGAGCCGTGGGAAACTTTCTTTACCTTTGCAAGACGAAACAAAGTTATCTGCATCCGTCATCTGGGGGTCGTTCTTGTGCCTATTTTTATTTTGTTTAAGCTATGTTGTATTGTTGGGGCCTTTACACCTGTGACATTGCTGTGAAGGTTGTAAGTGGAAACATTGGCAGGTGCAGATAGAAGAGTTAGACCTAAGCCCCCCTCATGAGCCGTCAGGATGGCCGAGTGGTCTAAGGCGCCAGACTCAAGAGAGCTTGATCTTCAGTGTAGCTGAGCCTTCTGGTCTCCTCATGGAGGCGTGGGTTCAAATCCCACTTCTGACAGGTCCCTTTTACACTCGTAAATCTTCCTGTTTTTTGCAGTGCGTTCCCGGCAAACACCACAATCTTTGCAGGAACCTGTAGCATGTGAAGAGAAATCCACCAACAATCAGGCTGGGCCCTCAATCACAATTCCATGGATTTCTGGAAATGACACCTCAGGCACACCTTCCATTAAATTTGCACTCCATGACAGTAACTGCCTTGCTGGGTTTCTAACTAAGCAGTTGATCCCATCATTTGTTGTGAGGCTCTCCTGCCACCTTTTGGGCAGAGAAGGCACTGTCCCTGCAAAAACACAGGCAGACATGTTCAACAGGGCTTCCTGGTTATGTGGGAGGAGCAGAATGCCATTGGTTCCCCCCTTGCAAATTCTAATTTACATAAGGAAGACAGAGAGGTAGCTGGGAGTAGGCACTGCACACGGGCATTGCACTCTCTCTTATGATTTGCAGCCAATTCTAGATTGAGGCAGGAGGAAAGGAGGTGACTCGCCCAACAATGGCTATACTGAGAAGTCAGCCACTCTGGGTCTCCCAGGTTAGTGTTTCAGGCCTGTGAGCCACTCATATAAATCTCGCCTGATCGAGCCTGATCGAGCGCTGAGCGAGCGCGTTTGAATCCAAATATCAAACCCCTCTTTCTCAGGCGCAGGAAATGGTGGGCCCTTCATTGCTTCTGGTGTGGAAGTCTATGGGGCAAGGGTCCAGGACTTGCAGAGGAGAACAATTGCCAGAAAGTGCTTGCTGTTCTCATCTGTGCCTTTTTTCTGCTCACTGGCTGATAGGAGATTGGCTGCCCCCTTTCTTGCTAGAGTGAAAAAACAACAACTTGAGAGAAAACATGACGTTGTGAGGCTCACTTAGAGGGAGACTAGCCAAATAGCCCTGCTTTTTTTCTGAAACACGCTTCAGAAATTGTTCAAAATGTCTCCTGGCCACTCAGGCTCGTTGGTCTAGGGGTATGATTCTCGCTTCGGGTGCGAGAGGTCCCGGGTTCAAATCCCGGACGAGCCCATGCTGTGGACATTTTCAGGATGCTTGTAATATAGGAGCATTTCTTCTTTTCAATGCTATAAGACGCTGTGTATGTCGAGAAAGTTCCTTACCCTGCACGCTATTTTCCACTTGTGGCGGGATAAAGGAGTGCAGGACTTCTTTGCAACTGCTTTTCTGGGCCAGACAAGCATGGTAGGAACATTACATGCATAGTGTTTTTCTAGTGTAATTTCAGGATATGGTTTCAAAATCGCCTCTTGGAATAAAAGTGGTCCTCATTCCTGTCTTCCAAAGAAATAGAGACCGGGTAAGGAGAGCCCAACTTTGAGCTTCAAGGACATTGGCCCTTAGTCTGTGCATTCCAGCCCAATACATGCCAACAAGATTCCTGAGTTAGTGTCTGTTTCTGTAGTGTAGTGGTTATCACGTTTGCCTTACACGCGAAAGGTCCCTGGTTCGAGACCGGGCAGAAACAGCGGTTTGCTGTTTTTAACAGTGTTTGCCTTTACTTGCTGACTTTATAGGAAAGCTGAGATAATAGAGGCTGTCTATCCCTCACCAACCTGACGTAGTGTGCTCCAGGGATCTCAGTGACAGCTCGAAAAGAGAAGTGACGATAGCTTGCGCCATTCGCTTGCTCGCCCTTTGCTCTGAAGGGTGGGCCTACTTCATGAAAGCAAGGAATGAGAGCAGAAATGCTTTTCTTGTCCTCACCGCAAGCAGACACTTAGA
Source organism: Lissotriton helveticus (assembly GCF_964261635.1). Lineage (NCBI taxonomy): Eukaryota > Metazoa > Chordata > Amphibia > Caudata > Salamandridae > Lissotriton > Lissotriton helveticus. The sequence goes on from NC_136071.1 coordinate 589,695,201, forward strand.
AAAAACAAACTGTCTGAAGGACAGAGGCTTTTTAATTTCTTGTTTGATGACGGCCATGGAAAAGACAGCAATCATATTGCAGAAGAGAGCAACATGTGCAGTTGCTTGCTTTGGGTGAAGCATTCACCGACTAGCTGCCACTAACCCCTGGAGCCATGTCAGAGGTGACTCTTGCGTGGCTCGTTGGTCTAGGGGTATGATTCTCGCTTAGGGTGCGAGAGGTCCCGGGTTCAAATCCCGGACGAGCCCTTTTTAGAGCTAAACATACAAATCGTACTAAAAATGCACTATGCCTGACTATTTCTAGTAATACTCGGTGCATTGTTGCGCAACATATTCCTAACCTCAGAAGAAAAATGGATCACCGTGCTTTTTCTGCCTACCTGCTTAGTCTCAGTGTGTCCCAGGTGATGCTTTCCCAAGCTGTACTCGCAGACATTTAGGCATCAGATATTTGTCTGTCAATGCCTGCACAAGTAAATTTTGAATACGTCTAATTGCAAGCATGTTGGATGATATCTCTGAGGTTTTCACACTTGTTCTGCACATTCTGAGCCGCTGCTGATACAGCAGAATAGAAGTAGGGTGAAGCCTTGAGAGGAACTTTGCTTTAACAGTAGCAAGCAGCAAGGTCGTTTCTGTAGTGTAGTGGTCATCACGTTCGCCTAACACGCGAAAGGTCCTCGGTTCGAGACCGGGCAGAAACACTGAGCGTTGGCTGCTTTTATGTGCACACTCTAAAACCTTATTATCTGAATGCAAGTTTAAGAAGAGGTGGTCTTTGAACACAGTGAGCCGTGGGAAACTTTCTTTACCTTTGCAAGACGAAACAAAGTTATCTGCATCCTTCATCTGGGGGTCGTTCTTGTGCCTATTTTTATTTTGTTTAAGCTATGTTGTATTGTTGGGGCCTTTACACCTGTGACATTGCTGTGAAGGTTGTAAGTGGAAACATTGGCAGGTGCAGATAGAAGAGTTAGACCTAAGCCCCCCTCATGAGACGTCAGGATGGCCGAGTGGTCTAAGGCGCCAGACTCAAGAGAACTTGATCTTCAGTGTAGCAGAGCCTTCTGGTCTCCTCATGGAGGCGTGGGTTCAAATCCCACTTCTGACAGGTCCCTTTTACACCCGTAAATCTTCCTGTTTTTTGCAGTGCGTTCCCGGCAAACACCACAATCTTTGCAGGAACCTGTAGCATGTGAAGAGAAATCCACCAACAATCAGGCTGGGCCCTCAATCACAATTCCATGGATTTCTGGAAATGACACCTCAGGCACACCTTCCATTAAATTTGCACTCCATCACAGTAACTGCCTTGCTGGGTTTCTAACTAAGCAGTTGATCCCATCATTTGTTGTGAGGCTCTCCTGCCACCTTTTGGGCAGAGAAGGCACTGTCCCTGCAAAAACACAGGCAGACATGTTCAACAGGGCTTCCTGGTTTTGTGGGAGGAGCAGAATGCCATTGGTCCCCCCTTGCAAATTCTAATTTACATAAGGAAGACAGAGAGGTAGCTGGGAGTAGGCACTGCACACGGGCATTGCACTCTCTCTTATGATTTGCAGCCAATTCTAGATTGAGGCAGGAGGAAAGGAGGTGACTCGCCCAACAATGGCTATACTGAGAAGTCAGCCACTCTGGGTCTCCCAGGTTAGTGTTTCAGGCCTGTGAGCCACTCATATAAATCTCGCCTGATCGAGCCTGATCGAGCGCTGAGCGAGCGCGTTTGAATCCAAATATCAAACCCCTCTTTCTCAGGCGCAGGAAATGGTGGGCCCTTCATTGCTTCTGGTGTGGAAGTCTATGGGGCAAGGGTCCAGGACTTGCAGAGGAGAACAATTGCCAGAAAGTGCTTGCTGTTCTCATCTGTGCCTTTTTTCTGCTCACTGGCTGATAGGAGATTGGCTGCCCCCTTTCTTGCTAGAGTGAAAAAACAACAACTTGAGAGAAAACATGACGTTGTGAGGCTCACTTAGAGGGAGACTAGCCAAATAGCCCTGCTTTTTTTCTGAAAGACGCTTCAGAAATTGTTCAAAATGTCTCCTGGCCACTCAGGCTCGTTGGTCTAGGGGTATGATTCTCGCTTCGGGTGCGAGAGGTCCCGGGATCAAATCCCGGACGAGCCCATGCTGTGGACATTTTCAGGATGCTTGTAATATAGGAGCATTTCTTCTTTTCAATGCTATAAGACGCTGTGTATGTCGAGAAAGTTCCTTACCCTGCACGCTATTTTCCACTTGTGGCGGGATAAAGGAGTGCAGGACTTCTTTGCAACTGCTTTTCTGGGCCAGACAAGCATGGTAGGAACATTACATGCATAGTGTTTTTCTAGTGTAATTTCAGGATATGGTTTCAAAATCGCCTCTTGGAATAAAAGTGGTCCTCATTCCTGTCTTCCAAAGAAATAGAGACCGGGTAAGGAGAGCCCAACTTTGAGCTTCAAGGACATTGGCCCTTAGTCTGTGCATTCCAGCCCAATACATGCCAACAAGATTCCTGAGTTAGTGTCTGTTTCTGTAGTGTAGTGGTTATCACGTTTACCTTACACGCGAAAGGTCCCTGGTTCGAGACCGGGCAGAAACAGCGGTTTGCTGTTTTTAACAGTGTTTGCCTTTACTTGCTGACTTTATAGGAAAGCTGAGATAATAGAGGCTGTCTATCCCTCACCAACCTGACGTAGTGTGCTCCAGGGATCTCAGTGACAGCTCGAAAAGAGAAGTGACGATAGCTTGCGCCATTCGCTTGCTCGCCCTTTGCTCTGAAGGGTGGGCCTACTTCATGAAAGCAAGGAATGAGAGCAGAAATGCTTTTCTTGTCCTCACCGCAAGCAGACACTTAGAAAAAACAAACTGTCTGAAGGACAGAGGCTTTTTAATTTCTTGTTTGATGACGGCCATGGAAAAGACAGCAATCATATTGCAGAAGAGAGCAACATGTGCAGTTGCTTGCTTTGGGTGAAGCATTCACCGACTAGCTGCCACTAACCCCTGGAGCCATGTCAGAGGTGACTCTTGCGTGGCTCGTTGGTCTAGGGGTATGATTCTCGCTTAGGGTGCGAGAGGTCCCGGGTTCAAATCCCGGACGAGCCCTTTTTAGAGCTAAACATACAAATCGTACTAAAAATGCACTATGCCTGACTATTTCTAGTAATACTCGGTGCATTGTTGCGCAACATATTCCTAACCTCAGAAGAAAAATGGATCACCGTGCTTTTTCTGCCTACCTGCTTAGTCTCAGTGTGTCCCAGGTGATGCTTTCCCAAGCTGTACTCGCAGACATTTAGGCATCAGATATTTGTCTGTCAATGCCTGCACAAGTAAATTTTGAATACGTCTAATTGCAAGCATGTTGGATGATATCTCTGAGGTTTTCACACTTGTTCTGCACATTCTGAGCCGCTGCTGATACAGCAGAATAGAAGTAGGGTGAAGCCTTGAGAGGAACTTTGCTTTAACAGTAGCAAGCAGCAAGGTCGTTTCTGTAGTGTAGTGGTCATCACGTTCGCCTAACACGCGAAAGGTCCTCGGTTCGAGACCGGGCAGAAACACTGAGCGTTGGCTGCTTTTATGTGCACACTCTAAAACCTTATTATCTGAATGCAAGTTTAAGAAGAGGTGGTCTTTGAACACAGTGAGCCGTGGGAAACTTTCTTTACCTTTGCAAGACGAAACAAAGTTATCTGCATCCTTCATCTGGGGGTCGTTCTTGTGCCTATTTTTATTTTGTTTAAGCTATGTTGTATTGTTGGGGCCTTTACACCTGTGACATTGCTGTGAAGGTTGTAAGTGGAAACATTGGCAGGTGCAGATAGAAGAGTTAGACCTAAGCCCCCCTCATGAGACGTCAGGATGGCCGAGTGGTCTAAGGCGCCAGACTCAAGAGAACTTGATCTTCAGTGTAGCAGAGCCTTCTGGTCTCCTCATGGAGGCGTGGGTTCAAATCCCACTTCTGACAGGTCCCTTTTACACCCGTAAATCTTCCTGTTTTTTGCAGTGCGTTCCCGGCAAACACCACAATCTTTGCAGGAACCTGTAGCATGTGAAGAGAAATCCACCAACAATCAGGCTGGGCCCTCAATCACAATTCCATGGATTTCTGGAAATGACACCTCAGGCACACCTTCCATTAAATTTGCACTCCATCACAGTAACTGCCTTGCTGGGTTTCTAACTAAGCAGTTGATCCCATCATTTGTTGTGAGGCTCTCCTGCCACCTTTTGGGCAGAGAAGGCACTGTCCCTGCAAAAACACAGGCAGACATGTTCAACAGGGCTTCCTGGTTTTGTGGGAGGAGCAGAATGCCATTGGTCCCCCCTTGCAAATTCTAATTTACATAAGGAAGACAGAGAGGTAGCTGGGAGTAGGCACTGCACACGGGCATTGCACTCTCTCTTATGATTTGCAGCCAATTCTAGATTGAGGCAGGAGGAAAGGAGGTGACTCGCCCAACAATGGCTATACTGAGAAGTCAGCCACTCTGGGTCTCCCAGGTTAGTGTTTCAGGCCTGTGAGCCACTCATATAAATCTCGCCTGATCGAGCCTGATCGAGCGCTGAGCGAGCGCGTTTGAATCCAAATATCAAACCCCTCTTTCTCAGGCGCAGGAAATGGTGGGCCCTTCATTGCTTCTGGTGTGGAAGTCTATGGGGCAAGGGTCCAGGACTTGCAGAGGAGAACAATTGCCAGAAAGTGCTTGCTGTTCTCATCTGTGCCTTTTTTCTGCTCACTGGCTGATAGGAGATTGGCTGCCCCCTTTCTTGCTAGAGTGAAAAAACAACAACTTGAGAGAAAACATGACGTTGTGAGGCTCACTTAGAGGGAGACTAGCCAAATAGCCCTGCTTTTTTTCTGAAAGACGCTTCAGAAATTGTTCAAAATGTCTCCTGGCCACTCAGGCTCGTTGGTCTAGGGGTATGATTCTCGCTTCGGGTGCGAGAGGTCCCGGGTTCAAATCCCGGACGAGCCCATGCTGTGGACATTTTCAGGATGCTTGTAATATAGGAGCATTTCTTCTTTTCAATGCTATAAGACGCTGTGTATGTCGAGAAAGTTCCTTACCCTGCACGCTATTTTCCACTTGTGGCGGGATAAAGGAGTGCAGGACTTCTTTGCAACTGCTTTTCTGGGCCAGACAAGCATGGTAGGAACATTACATGCATAGTGTTTTTCTAGTGTAATTTCAGGATATGGTTTCAAAATCGCCTCTTGGAATAAAAGTGGTCCTCATTCCTGTCTTCCAAAGAAATAGAGACCGGGTAAGGAGAGCCCAACTTTGAGCTTCAAGGACATTGGCCCTTAGTCTGTGCATTCCAGCCCAATACATGCCAACAAGATTCCTGAGTTAGTGTCTGTTTCTGTAGTGTAGTGGTTATCACGTTCGCCTTACACGCGAAAGGTCCCTGGTTCGAGACCGGGCAGAAACAGCGGTTTGCTGTTTTTAACAGTGTTTGCCTTTACTTGCTGACTTTATAGGAAAGCTGAGATAATAGAGGCTGTCTATCCCTCACCAACCTGACGTAGTGTGCTCCAGGGATCTCAGTGACAGCTCGAAAAGAGAAGTGACGATAGCTTGCGCCATTCGCTTGCTCGCCCTTTGCTCTGAAGGGTGGGCCTACTTCATGAAAGCAAGGAATGAGAGCAGAAATGCTTTTCTTGTCCTCACCGCAAGCAGACACTTAGAAAAAACAAACTGTCTGAAGGACAGAGGCTTTTTAATTTCTTGTTTGATGACGGCCATGGAAAAGACAGCAATCATATTGCAGAAGAGAGCAACATGTGCAGTTGCTTGCTTTGGGTGAAGCATTCACCGACTAGCTGCCACTAACCCCTGGAGCCATGTCAGAGGTGACTCTTGCGTGGCTCGTTGGTCTAGGGGTATGATTCTCGCTTAGGGTGCGAGAGGTCCCGGGTTCAAATCCCGGACGAGCCCTTTTTAGAGCTAAACATACAAATCGTACTAAAAATGCACTATGCCTGACTATTTCTAGTAATACTCGGTGCATTGTTGCGCAACATATTCCTAACCTCAGAAGAAAAATGGATCATCGTGCTTTTTCTGCCTACCTGCTTAGTCTCAGTGTGTCCCAGGTGATGCTTTCCCAAGCTGTACTCGCAGACATTTAGGCATCAGATATTTGTCTGTCGATGCCTGCACAAGTAAATTTTGAATACGTCTAATTGCAAGCATGTTGGATGATATCTCTGAGGTTTTCACACTTGTTCTGCACATTCTGAGCCGCTGCTGATACAGCAGAATAGAAGTAGGGTGAAGCCTTGAGAGGAACTTTGCTTTAACAGTAGCAAGCAGCAAGGTCGTTTCTGTAGTGTAGTGGTCATCACGTTCACCTAACACGCGAAAGGTCCCCGGTTTGAGACCGGGCAGAAACACTGAGCGTTGGCTGCTTTTATGTGCACACTCTAAAACCTTATTATCTGAATGCAAGTTTAAGAAGAGGTGGTCTTTGAACACAGTGAGCCGTGGGAAACTTTCTTTACCTTTGCAAGACGAAACAAAGTTATCTGCATCCGTCATCTGGGGGTCGTTCTTGTGCCTATTTTTATTTTGTTTAAGCTATGTTGTATTGTTGGGGCCTTTACACCTGTGACATTGCTGTGAAGGTTGTAAGTGGAAACATTGGCAGGTGCAGATAGAAGAGTTAGACCTAAGCCCCCCTCATGAGCCGTCAGGATGGCCGAGTGGTCTAAGGCGCCAGACTCAAGAGAGCTTGATCTTCAGTGTAGCTGAGCCTTCTGGTCTCCTCATGGAGGCGTGGGTTCAAATCCCACTTCTGACAGGTCCCTTTTACACTCGTAAATCTTCCTGTTTTTTGCAGTGCGTTCCCGGCAAACACCACAATCTTTGCAGGAACCTGTAGCATGTGAAGAGAAATCCACCAACAATCAGGCTGGGCCCTCAATCACAATTCCATGGATTTCTGGAAATGACACCTCAGGCACACCTTCCATTAAATTTGCACTCCATGACAGTAACTGCCTTGCTGGGTTTCTAACTAAGCAGTTGATCCCATCATTTGTTGTGAGGCTCTCCTGCCACCTTTTGGGCAGAGAAGGCACTGTCCCTGCAAAAACACAGGCAGACATGTTCAACAGGGCTTCCTGGTTATGTGGGAGGAGCAGAATGCCATTGGTTCCCCCCTTGCAAATTCTAATTTACATAAGGAAGACAGAGAGGTAGCTGGGAGTAGGCACTGCACACGGGCATTGCACTCTCTCTTATGATTTGCAGCCAATTCTAGATTGAGGCAGGAGGAAAGGAGGTGACTCGCCCAACAATGGCTATACTGAGAAGTCAGCCACTCTGGGTCTCCCAGGTTAGTGTTTCAGGCCTGTGAGCCACTCATATAAATCTCGCCTGATCGAGCCTGATCGAGCGCTGAGCGAGCGCGTTTGAATCCAAATATCAAACCCCTCTTTCTCAGGCGCAGGAAATGGTGGGCCCTTCATTGCTTCTGGTGTGGAAGTCTATGGGGCAAGGGTCCAGGACTTGCAGAGGAGAACAATTGCCAGAAAGTGCTTGCTGTTCTCATCTGTGCCTTTTTTCTGCTCACTGGCTGATAGGAGATTGGCTGCCCCCTTTCTTGCTAGAGTGAAAAAACAACAACTTGAGAGAAAACATGACGTTGTGAGGCTCACTTAGAGGGAGACTAGCCAAATAGCCCTGCTTTTTTTCTGAAACACGCTTCAGAAATTGTTCAAAATGTCTCCTGGCCACTCAGGCTCGTTGGTCTAGGGGTATGATTCTCGCTTCGGGTGCGAGAGGTCCCGGGTTCAAATCCCGGACGAGCCCATGCTGTGGACATTTTCAGGATGCTTGTAATATAGGAGCATTTCTTCTTTTCAATGCTATAAGACGCTGTGTATGTCGAGAAAGTTCCTTACCCTGCACGCTATTTTCCACTTGTGGCGGGATAAAGGAGTGCAGGACTTCTTTGCAACTGCTTTTCTGGGCCAGACCAGCATGGTAGGAACATTACATGCATAGTGTTTTTCTAGTGTAATTTCAGGATATGGTTTCAAAATCGCCTCTTGGAATAAAAGTGGTCCTCATTCCTGTCTTCCAAAGAAATAGAGACCGGGTAAGGAGAGCCCAACTTTGAGCTTCAAGGACATTGGCCCTTAGTCTGTGCATTCCAGCCCAATACATGCCAACAAGATTCCTGAGTTAGTGTCTGTTTCTGTAGTGTAGTGGTTTTCACGTTCGCCTTACACGCGATAGGTCCTTGGTTCGAGACCGGGCAGAAACAGCGGTTTGCTGTTTTTAACAGTGTTTGCCTTTACTGGCTGACTTTATAGGAAAGCTGAGATAATAGAGGCTGTCTATCCCTCACCAACCTGACGTAGTGTGCTCCAGGGATCTCAGTGACAGCTCGAAAAGAGAAGTGACGATAGCTTGCGCCATTCGCTTGCTCGCCCTTTGCTCTGAAGGGTGGGCCTACTTCATGAAAGCAAGGAATGAGAGCAGAAATGCTTTTCTTGTCCTCACCGCAAGCAGACACTTAGAGAAAACAAACTGTCTGAAGGACAGAGGCTTTTTAATTTCTTGTTTGATGACGGCCATGGAAAAGACAGCAATCATATTGCAGAAGAGAGCAACATGTGCAGTTGCTTGCTTTGGGTGAAGCATTCACCGACTAGCTGCCACTAACCCCTGGAGCCATGTCAGAGGTGACTCTTGCGTGGCTCGTTGGTCTAGGGGTATGATTCTCGCTTAGGGTGCGAGAGGTCCCGGGTTCAAATCCCGGACGAGCCCTTTTTAGAGCTAAACATACAAATCGTACTAAAAATGCACTATGCCTGACTATTTCTAGTAATACTCGGTGCATTGTTGCACAACATATTCCTAACCTCAGAAGAAAAATGGATCATCGTGCTTTTTCTGCCTACCTGCTTAGTCTCAGTGTGTCCCAGGTGATGCTTTCCCAAGCTGTACTCGCAGACATTTAGGCATCAGATATTTGTCTGTCGATGCCTGCACAAGTAAATTTTGAATACGTCTAATTGCAAGCATGTTGGATGATATCTCTGAGGTTTTCACACTTGTTCTGCACATTCTGAGCCGCTGCTGATACAGCAGAATAGAAGTAGGGTGAAGCCTTGAGAGGAACTTTGCTTTAACAGTAGCAAGCAGCAAGGTCGTTTCTGTAGTGTAGTGGTCATCACGTTCACCTAACACGCGAAAGGTCCCCGGTTTGAGACCGGGCAGAAACACTGAGCGTTGGCTGCTTTTATGTGCACACTCTAAAACCTTATTATCTGAATGCAAGTTTAAGAAGAGGTGGTCTTTGAACACAGTGAGCCGTGGGAAACTTTCTTTACCTTTGCAAGACGAAACAAAGTTATCTGCATCCGTCATCTGGGGGTCGTTCTTGTGCCTATTTTTATTTTGTTTAAGCTATGTTGTATTGTTGGGGCCTTTACACCTGTGACATTGCTGTGAAGGTTGTAAGTGGAAACATTGGCAGGTGCAGATAGAAGAGTTAGACCTAAGCCCCCCTCATGAGCCGTCAGGATGGCCGAGTGGTCTAAGGCGCCAGACTCAAGAGTGCTTGATTTTCAATGTAGCTGAGCCTTCTGGTCTCCTCATGGAGGCGTGGGTTCAAATCCCACTTCTGACAGGTCCCTTTTACACCCGTAAATCTTCCTGTTTTTTGCAGTGCGTTCCCGGCAAACACCACAATCTTTGCAGGAACCTGTAGCATGTGAAGAGAAATCCACCAACAATCAGGCTGGGCCCTCAATCACAATTCCATGGATTTCTGGAAATGACACCTCAGGCACACCTTCCATTAAATTTGCACTCCATGACAGTAACTGCCTTGCTGGGTTTCTAACTAAGCAGTTGATCCCATCATTTGTTGTGAGGCTCTCCTGCCACCTTTTGGGCAGAGAAGGCACTGTCCCTGCAAAAACACAGGCAGACATGTTCAACAGGGCTTCCTGGTTATGTGGGAGGAGCAGAATGCCATTGGTTCCCCCCTTGCAAATTCTAATTTACATAAGGAAGACAGAGAGGTAGCTGGGAGTAGGCACTGCACACGGGCATTGCACTCTCTCTTATGATTTGCAGCCAATTCTAGATTGAGGCAGGAGGAAAGGAGGTGACTCGCCCAACAATGGCTATACTGAGAAGTCAGCCACTCTGGGTCTCCCAGGTTAGTGTTTCAGGCCTGTGAGCCACTCATATAAATCTCGCCTGATCGAGCCTGATCGAGCGCTGAGCGAGCGCGTTTGAATCCAAATATCAAACCCCTCTTTCTCAGGCGCAGGAAATGGTGGGCCCTTCATTGCTTCTGGTGTGGAAGTCTATGGGGCAAGGGTCCAGGACTTGCAGAGGAGAACAATTGCCAGAAAGTGCTTGCTGTTCTCATCTGTGCCTTTTTTCTGCTCACTGGCTGATAGGAGATTGGCTGCCCCCTTTCTTGCTAGAGTGAAAAAACAACAACTTGAGAGAAAACATGACGTTGTGAGGCTCACTTAGAGGGAGACTAGCCAAATAGCCCTGCTTTTTTTCTGAAAGACGCTTCAGAAATTGTTCAAAATGTCTCCTGGCCACTCAGGCTCGTTGGTCTAGGGGTATGATTCTCGCTTCGGGTGCGAGAGGTCCCGGGTTCAAATCCCGGACGAGCCCATGCTGTGGACATTTTCAGGATGCTTGTAATATAGGAGCATTTCTTCTTTTCAATGCTATAAGACGCTGTGTATGTCGAGAAAGTTCCTTACCCTGCACGCTATTTTCCACTTGTGGCGGGATAAAGGAGTGCAGGACTTCTTTGCAACTGCTTTTCTGGGCCAGACAAGCATGGTAGGAACATTACATGCATAGTGTTTTTCTAGTGTAATTTCAGGATATGGTTTCAAAATCGCCTCTTGGAATAAAAGTGGTCCTCATTCCTGTCTTCCAAAGAAATAGAGACCGGGTAAGGAGAGCCCAACTTTGAGCTTCAAGGACATTGGCCCTTAGTCTGTGCATTCCAGCCCAATACATGCCAACAAGATTCCTGAGTTAGTGTCTGTTTCTGTAGTGTAGTGGTTATCACGTTTGCCTTACACGCGAAAGGTCCCTGGTTCGAGACCGGGCAGAAACAGCGGTTTGCTGTTTTTAACAGTGTTTGCCTTTACTTGCTGACTTTATAGGAAAGCTGAGATAATAGAGGCTGTCTATCCCTCACCAACCTGACGTAGTGTGCTCCAGGGATCTCAGTGACAGCTCGAAAAGAGAAGTGACGATAGCTTGCGCCATTCGCTTGCTCGCCCTTTGCTCTGAAGGGTGGGCCTACTTCATGAAAGCAAGGAATGAGAGCAGAAATGCTTTTCTTGTCCTCACCGCAAGCAGACACTTAGAAAAAACAAACTGTCTGAAGGACAGAGGCTTTTTAATTTCTTGTTTGATGACGGCCATGGAAAAGACAGCAATCATATTGCAGAAGAGAGCAACATGTGCAGTTGCTTGCTTTGGGTGAAGCATTCACCGACTAGCTGCCACTAACCCCTGGAGCCATGTCAGAGGTGACTCTTGCGTGGCTCGTTGGTCTAGGGGTATGATTCTCGCTTAGGGTGCGAGAGGTCCCGGGTTCAAATCCCGGACGAGCCCTTTTTAGAGCTAAACATACAAATCGTACTAAAAATGCACTATGCCTGACTATTTCTAGTAATACTCGGTGCATTGTTGCGCAACATATTCCTAACCTCAGAAGAAAAATGGATCACCGTGCTTTTTCTGCCTACCTGCTTAGTCTCAGTGTGTCCCAGGTGATGCTTTCCCAAGCTGTACTCGCAGACATTTAGGCATCAGATATTTGTCTGTCAATGCCTGCACAAGTAAATTTTGAATACGTCTAATTGCAAGCATGTTGGATGATATCTCTGAGGTTTTCACACTTGTTCTGCACATTCTGAGCCGCTGCTGATACAGCAGAATAGAAGTAGGGTGAAGCCTTGAGAGGAACTTTGCTTTAACAGTAGCAAGCAGCAAGGTCGTTTCTGTAGTGTAGTGGTCATCACGTTCGCCTAACACGCGAAAGGTCCTCGGTTCGAGACCGGGCAGAAACACTGAGCGTTGGCTGCTTTTATGTGCACACTCTAAAACCTTATTATCTGAATGCAAGTTTAAGAAGAGGTGGTCTTTGAACACAGTGAGCCGTGGGAAACTTTCTTTACCTTTGCAAGACGAAACAAAGTTATCTGCATCCTTCATCTGGGGGTCGTTCTTGTGCCTATTTTTATTTTGTTTAAGCTATGTTGTATTGTTGGGGCCTTTACACCTGTGACATTGCTGTGAAGGTTGTAAGTGGAAACATTGGCAGGTGCAGATAGAAGAGTTAGACCTAAGCCCCCCTCATGAGACGTCAGGATGGCCGAGTGGTCTAAGGCGCCAGACTCAAGAGAACTTGATCTTCAGTGTAGCAGAGCCTTCTGGTCTCCTCATGGAGGCGTGGGTTCAAATCCCACTTCTGACAGGTCCCTTTTACACCTGTAAATCTTCCTGTTTTTTGCAGTGCGTTCCCGGCAAACACCACAATCTTTGCAGGAACCTGTAGCATGTGAAGAGAAATCCACCAACAATCAGGCTGGGCCCTCAATCACAATTCCATGGATTTCTGGAAATGACACCTCAGGCACACCTTCCATTAAATTTGCACTCCATCACAGTAACTGCCTTGCTGGGTTTCTAACTAAGCAGTTGATCCCATCATTTGTTGTGAGGCTCTCCTGCCACCTTTTGGGCAGAGAAGGCACTGTCCCTGCAAAAACACAGGCAGACATGTTCAACAGGGCTTCCTGGTTTTGTGGGAGGAGCAGAATGCCATTGGTCCCCCCTTGCAAATTCTAATTTACATAAGGAAGACAGAGAGGTAGCTGGGAGTAGGCACTGCACACGGGCATTGCACTCTCTCTTATGATTTGCAGCCAATTCTAGATTGAGGCAGGAGGAAAGGAGGTGACTCGCCCAACAATGGCTATACTGAGAAGTCAGCCACTCTGGGTCTCCCAGGTTAGTGTTTCAGGCCTGTGAGCCACTCATATAAATCTCGCCTGATCGAGCCTGATCGAGCGCTGAGCGAGCGCGTTTGAATCCAAATATCAAACCCCTCTTTCTCAGGCGCAGGAAATGGTGGGCCCTTCATTGCTTCTGGTGTGGAAGTCTATGGGGCAAGGGTCCAGGACTTGCAGAGGAGAACAATTGCCAGAAAGTGCTTGCTGTTCTCATCTGTGCCTTTTTTCTGCTCACTGGCTGATAGGAGATTGGCTGCCCCCTTTCTTGCTAGAGTGAAAAAACAACAACTTGAGAGAAAACATGACGTTGTGAGGCTCACTTAGAGGGAGACTAGCCAAATAGCCCTGCTTTTTTTCTGAAAGACGCTTCAGAAATTGTTCAAAATGTCTCCTGGCCACTCAGGCTCGTTGGTCTAGGGGTATGATTCTCGCTTCGGGTGCGAGAGGTGCCGGGTTCAAATCCCGGACGAGCCCATGCTGTGGACATTTTCAGGATGCTTGTAATATAGGAGCATTTCTTCTTTTCAATGCTATAAGACGCTGTGTATGTCGAGAAAGTTCCTTACCCTGCACGCTATTTTCCACTTGTGGCGGGATAAAGGAGTGCAGGACTTCTTTGCAACTGCTTTTCTGGGCCAGACAAGCATGGTAGGAACATTACATGCATAGTGTTTTTCTAGTGTAATTTCAGGATATGGTTTCAAAATCGCCTCTTGGAATAAAAGTGGTCCTCATTCCTGTCTTCCAAAGAAATAGAGACCGGGTAAGGAGAGCCCAACTTTGAGCTTCAAGGACATTGGCCCTTAGTCTGTGCATTCCAGCCCAATACATGCCAACAAGATTCCTGAGTTAGTGTCTGTTTCTGTAGTGTAGTGGTTATCACGTTCGCCTTACACGCGAAAGGTCCCTGGTTCGAGACCGGGCAGAAACAGCGGTTTGCTGTTTTTAACAGTGTTTGCCTTTACTTGCTGACTTTATAGGAAAGCTGAGATAATAGAGGCTGTCTATCCCTCACCAACCTGACGTAGTGTGCTCCAGGGATCTCAGTGACAGCTCGAAAAGAGAAGTGACGATAGCTTGCGCCATTCGCTTGCTCGCCCTTTGCTCTGAAGGGTGGGCCTACTTCATGAAAGCAAGGAATTAGAGCAGAAATGCTTTTCTTGTCCTCACCGCAAGCAGACACTTAGAAAAAACAAACTGTCTGAAGGACAGAGGCTTTTTAATTTCTTGTTTGATGACGGCCATGGAAAAGACAGCAATCATATTGCAGAAGAGAGCAACATGTGCAGTTGCTTGCTTTGGGTGAAGCATTCACCGACTAGCTGCCACTAACCCCTGGAGCCATGTCAGAGGTGACTCTTGCGTGGCTCGTTGGTCTAGGGGTATGATTCTCGCTTAGGGTGCGAGAGGTCCCGGGTTCAAATCCCGGACGAGCCCTTTTTAGAGCTAAACATACAAATCGTACTAAAAATGCACTATGCCTGACTATTTCTAGTAATACTCGGTGCATTGTTGCGCAACATATTCCTAACCTCAGAAGAAAAATGGATCACCGTGCATTTTCTGCCTACCTGCTTAGTCTCAGTGTGTCCCAGGTGATGCTTTCCCAAGCTGTACTCGCAGACATTTAGGCATCAGATATTTGTCTGTCGATGCCTGCACAAGTAAATTTTGAATACGTCTAATTGCAAGCATGTTGGATGATATCTCTGAGGTTTTCACACTTGTTCTGCACATTCTGAGCCGCTGCTGATACAGCAGAATAGAAGTAGGGTGAAGCCTTGAGAGGAACTTTGCTTTAACAGTAACAAGCAGCAAGGTCGTTTCTGTAGTGTAGTGGTCATCACGTTCGCCTAACACGCGAAAGGTCCCTGGTTTGAGACCGGGCAGAAACACTGAGCGTTGGCTGCTTTTATGTGCACACTCTAAAACCTTATTATCTGAATGCAAGTTTAAGAAGAGGTGGTCTTTGAACACAGTGAGCCGTGGGAAACTTTCTTTACCTTTGCAAGACGAAACAAAGTTATCTGCATCCGTCATCTGGGGGTCGTTCTTGTGCCTATTTTTATTTTGTTTAAGCTATGTTGTATTGTTGGGGCCTTTACACCTGTGACATTGCTGTGAAGGTTGTAAGTGGAAACATTGGCAGGTGCAGATAGAAGAGTTAGACCTAAGCCCCCCTCATGAGCCGTCAGGATGGCCGAGTGGTCTAAGGCGCCAGACTCAAGAGAGCTTGATCTTCAGTGTAGCTGAGCCTTCTGGTCTCCTCATGGAGGCGTGGGTTCAAATCCCACTTCTGACAGGTCCCTTTTACACCCGTAAATCTTCCTGTTTTTTGCAGTGCGTTCCCGGCAAACACCACAATCTTTGCAGGAACCTGTAGCATGTGAAGAGAAATCCACCAACAATCAGGCTGGGCCCTCAATCACAATTCCATGGATTTCTGGAAATGACACCTCAGGCACACCTTCCATTAAATTTGCACTCCATCACAGTAACTGCCTTGCTGGGTTTCTAACTAAGCAGTTGATCCCATCATTTGTTGTGAGGCTCTCCTGCCACCTTTTGGGCAGAGAAGGCACTGTCCCTGCAAAAACACAGGCAGACATGTTCAACAGGGCTTCCTGGTTATGTGGGAGGAGCAGAATGCCATTGGTTCCCCCCTTGCAAATTCTAATTTACATAAGGAAGACAGAGAGGTAGCTGGGAGTAGGCACTGCACACGGGCATTGCACTCTCTCTTATGATTTGCAGCCAATTCTAGATTGAGGCAGGAGGAAAGGAGGTGACTCGCCCAACAATGGCTATACTGAGAAGTCAGCCACTCTGGGTCTCCCAGGTTAGTGTTTCAGGCCTGTGAGCCACTCATATAAATCTCGCCTGATCGAGCCTGATCGAGTGCTGAGCGAGCGCGTTTGAATCCAAATATCAAACCCCTCCTTCTCAGGCGCAGGAAATGGTGGGCCCTTCATTGCTTCTGGTGTGGAAGTCTATGGGGCAAGGGTCCAGGACTTGCAGAGGAGAACAATTGCCAGAAAGTGCTTGCTGTTCTCATCTGTGCCTTTTTTCTGCTCACTGGCTGATAGGAGATTGGCTGCCCCCTTTCTTGCTAGAGAGAAAAAACAACAACTTGAGAGAAAACATGACGTTGTGAGGCTCACTTAGAGGGAGACTAGCCAAATAGCCCTGCTTTTTTTCTGAAAGACGCTTCAGAAATTGTTCAAAATGTCTCCTGGCCACTCAGGCTCGTTGGTCTAGGGGTATGATTCTCGCTTCGGGTGCGAGAGGTCCCGGGTTCAAATCCCGGACGAGCCCATGCTGTGGACATTTTCAGGATGCTTGTAATATAGGAGCATTTCTTCTTTTCAATGCTATAAGACGCTGTGTATGTCGAGAAAGTTCCTTACCCTGCACGCTATTTTCCACTTGTGGCGGGATAAAGGAGTGCAGGACTTCTTTGCAACTGCTTTTCTGGGCCAGACAAGCATGGTAGGAACATTACATGCATAGTGTTTTTCTAGTGTAATTTCAGGATATGGTTTCAAAATCGCCTCTTGGAATAAAAGTGGTCCTCATTCCTGTCTTCCAAAGAAATAGAGACCGGGTAAGGAGAGCCCAACTTTGAGCTTCAAGGACATTGGCCCTTAGTCTGTGCATTCCAGCCCAATACATGCCAACAAGATTCCTGAGTTAGTGTCTGTTTCTGTAGTGTAGTGGTTATCACGTTCGCCTTACACGCGAAAGGTCCCTGGTTCGAGACCGGGCAGAAACAGCGGTTTGCTGTTTTTAACAGTGTTTGCCTTTACTTGCTGACTTTATAGGAAAGCTGAGATAATAGAGGCTGTCTATCCCTCACCAACCTGACGTAGTGTGCTCCAGGGATCTCAGTGACAGCTCGAAAAGAGAAGTGACGATAGCTTGCGCCATTCGCTTGCTCGCCCTTTGCTCTGAAGGGTGGGCCTACTTCATGAAAGCAAGGAATGAGAGCAGAAATGCTTTTCTTGTCCTCACCGCAAGCAGACACTTAGAGAAAACAAACTGTCTGAAGGACAGAGGCTTTTTAATTTCTTGTTTGATGACGGCCATGGAAAAGACAGCAATCATATTGCAGAAGAGAGCAACATGTGCAGTTGCTTGCTTTGGGTGAAGCATTCACCGACTAGCTGCCACTAACCCCTGGAGCCATGTCAGAGGTGACTCTTGCGTGGCTCGTTGGTCTAGGGGTATGATTCTCGCTTAGGGTGCGAGAGGTCCCGGGTTCAAATCCCGGACGAGCCCTTTTTAGAGCTAAACATACAAATCGTACTAAAAATGCACTATGCCTGACTATTTCTAGTAATACTCGGTGCATTGTTGCGCAACATATTCCTAACCTCAGAAGAAAAATGGATCATCGTGCTTTTTCTGCCTACCTGCTTAGTCTCAGTGTGTCCCAGGTGATGCTTTCCCAAGCTGTACTCGCAGACATTTAGGCATCAGATATTTGTCTGTCGATGCCTGCACAAGTAAATTTTGAATACGTCTAATTGCAAGCATGTTGGATGATATCTCTGAGGTTTTCACACTTGTTCTGCACATTCTGAGCCGCTGCTGATACAGCAGAATAGAAGTAGGGTGAAGCCTTGAGAGGAACTTTGCTTTAACAGTAGCAAGCAGCAAGGTCGTTTCTGTAGTGTAGTGGTCATCACGTTCGCCTAACACGCGAAAGGTCCCCGGTTTGAGACCGGGCAGAAACACTGAGCGTTGGCTGCTTTTATGTGCACACTCTAAAACCTTATTATCTGAATGCAAGTTTAAGAAGAGGTGGTCTTTGAACACAGTGAGCCGTGGGAAACTTTCTTTACCTTTGCAAGACGAAACAAAGTTATCTGCATCCGTCATCTGGGGGTCGTTCTTGTGCCTATTTTTATTTTGTTTAAGCTATGTTGTATTGTTGGGGCCTTTACACCTGTGACATTGCTGTGAAGGTTGTAAGTGGAAACATTGGCAGGTGCAGATAGAAGAGTTAGACCTAAGCCCCCCTCATGAGACGTCAGGATGGCCGAGTGGTCTAAGGCGCCAGACTCAAGAGAGCTTGATCTTCAGTGTAGCTGAGCCTTCTGGTCTCCTCATGGAGGCGTGGGTTCAAATCCCACTTCTGACAGGTCCCTTTTACACCCGTAAATCTTCCTGTTTTTTGCAGTGCGTTCCCGGCAAACACCACAATCTTTGCAGGAACCTGTAGCATGTGAAGAGAAATCCACCAACAATCAGGCTGGGCCCTCAATCACAATTCCATGGATTTCTGGAAATGACACCTCAGGCACACCTTCCATTAAATTTGCACTCCATCACAGTAACTGCCTTGCTGGGTTTCTAACTAAGCAGTTGATCCCATCATTTGTTGTGAGGCTCTCCTGCCACCTTTTGGGCAGAGAAGGCACTGTCCCTGCAAAAACACAGGCAGACATGTTCAACAGGGCTTCCTGGTTATGTGGGAGGAGCAGAATGCCATTGGTTCCCCCCTTGCAAATTCTAATTTACATAAGGAAGACAGAGAGGTAGCTGGGAGTAGGCACTGCACACGGGCATTGCACTCTCTCTTATGATTTGCAGCCAATTCTAGATTGAGGCAGGAGGAAAGGAGGTGACTCGCCCAACAATGGCTATACTGAGAAGTCAGCCACTCTGGGTCTCCCAGGTGAGTGTTTCAGGCCTGTGAGCCACTCATATAAATCTCGCCTGATCGAGCGCTGAGCGAGCGCGTTTGAATCCAAATATCAAACCCCTCTTTCTCAGGCGCAGGAAATGGTGGGCCCTTCATTGCTTCTGGTGTGGAAGTCTATGGGGCAAGGGTCCAGGACTTGCAGAGGAGAACAATTGCCAGAAAGTGCTTGCTGTTCTCATCTGTGCCTTTTTTCTGCTCACTGGCTGATAGGAGATTGGCTGCCCCCTTTCTTGCTAGAGTGAAAAAACAACAACTTGAGAGAAAACATGACGTTGTGAGGCTCACTTAGAGGGAGACTAGCCAAATAGCCCTGCTTTTTTTCTGAAAGACGCTTCAGAAATTGTTCAAAATGTCTCCTGGCCACTCAGGCTCGTTGGTCTAGGGGTATGATTCTCGCTTCGGGTGCGAGAGGTCCCGGGTTCAAATCCCGGAAGAGCCCATGCTGTGGACATTTTCAGGATGCTTGTAATATAGGAGCATTTCTTCTTTTCAATGCTATAAGACGCTGTGTATGTCGAGAAAGTTCCTTACCCTGCACGCTATTTTCCACTTGTGGCGGGATAAAGGAGTGCAGGACTTCTTTGCAACTGCTTTTCTGGGCCAGACCAGCATGGTAGGAACATTACATGCATAGTGTTTTTCTAGTGTAATTTCAGGATATGGTTTCAAAATCGCCTCTTGGAATAAAAGTGGTCCTCATTCCTGTCTTCCAAAGAAATAGAGACCGGGTAAGGAGAGCCCAACTTTGAGCTTCAAGGACATTGGCCCTTAGTCTGTGCATTCCAGCCCAATACATGCCAACAAGATTCCTGAGTTAGTGTCTGTTTCTGTAGTGTAGTGGTTTTCACGTTCGCCTTACACGCGAAAGGTCCTTGGTTCGAGACCGGGCAGAAACAGCGGTTTGCTGTTTTTAACAGTGTTTGCCTTTACTGGCTGACTTTATAGGAAAGCTGAGATAATAGAGGCTGTCTATCCCTCACCAACCTGACGTAGTGTGCTCCAGGGATCTCAGTGACAGCTCGAAAAGAGAAGTGACGATAGCTTGCGCCATTCGCTTGCTCGCCCTTTGCTCTGAAGGGTGGGCCTACTTCATGAAAGCAAGGAATGAGAGCAGAAATGCTTTTCTTGTCCTCACCGCAAGCAGACACTTAGAGAAAACAAACTGTCTGAAGGACAGAGGCTTTTTAATTTCTTGTTTGATGACGGCCATGGAAAAGACAGCAATCATATTGCAGAAGAGAGCAACATGTGCAGTTGCTTGCTTTGGGTGAAGCATTCACCGACTAGCTGCCACTAACCCCTGGAGCCATGTCAGAGGTGACTCTTGCGTGGCTCGTTGGTCTAGGGGTATGATTCTCGCTTAGGGTGCGAGAGGTCCCGGGTTCAACTCCCGGACGAGCCCTTTTTAGAGCTAAACATACAAATCGTACTAAAAATGCACTATGCCTGACTATTTCTAGTAATACTCGGTGCATTGTTGCGCAACATATTCCTAACCTCAGAAGAAAAATGGATCATCGTGCTTTTTCTGCCTACCTGCTTAGTCTCAGTGTGTCCCAGGTGATGCTTTCCCAAGCTGTACTCGCAGACATTTAGGCATCAGATATTTGTCTGTCGATGCCTGCACAAGTAAATTTTGAATACGTCTAATTGCAAGCATGTTGGATGATATCTCTGAGGTTTTCACACTTGTTCTGCACATTCTGAGCCGCTGCTGATACAGCAGAATAGAAGTAGGGTGAAGCCTTGAGAGGAACTTTGCTTTAACAGTAGCAAGCAGCAAGGTCGTTTCTGTAGTGTAGTGGTCATCACGTTCGCCTAACACGCGAAAGGTCCCCGGTTCGAGACCGGGCAGAAACACTGAGCGTTGGCTGCTTTTATGTGCACTCTCTAAAACCTTATTATCTGAATGCAAGTTTAAGAAGAGGTGGTCTTTGAACACAGTGAGCCGTGGGAAACTTTCTTTACCTTTGCAAGACGAAACAAAGTTATCTGCATCCGTCATCTGGGGGTCGTTCTTGTGCCTATTTTTATTTTGTTTAAGCTATGTTGTATTGTTGGGGCCTTTACACCTGTGACATTGCTGTGAAGGTTGTAAGTGGAAACATTGGCAGGTGCAGATAGAAGAGTTAGACCTAAGCCCCCCTCATGAGCCGTCAGGATGGCCGAGTGGTCTAAGGCGCCAGACTCAAGAGAGCTTGATCTTCAGTGTAGCTGAGCCTTCTGGTCTCCTCATGGAGGCGTGGGTTCAAATCCCACTTCTGACAGGTCCCTTTTACACCCGTAAATCTTCCTGTTTTTTGCAGTGCGTTCCCGGCAAACACCACAATCTTTGCAGGAACCTGTAGCATGTGAAGAGAAATCCACCAACAATCAGGCTGGGCCCTCAATCACAATTCCATGGATTTCTGGAAATGACACCTCAGGCACACCTTCCATTAAATTTGCACTCCATCACAGTAACTGCCTTGCTGGGTTTCTAACTAAGCAGTTGATCCCATCATTTGTTGTGAGGCTCTCCTGCCACCTTTTGGGCAGAGAAGGCACTGTCCCTGCAAAAACACAGGCAGACATGTTCAACAGGGCTTCCTGGTTATGTGGGAGGAGCAGAATGCCATTGGTTCCCCCCTTGCAAATTCTAATTTACATAAGGAAGACAGAGAGGTAGCTGGGAGTAGGCACTGCACACGGGCATTGCACTCTCTCTTATGATTTGCAGCCAATTCTAGATTGAGGCAGGAGGAAAGGAGGTGACTCGCCCAACAATGGCTATACTGAGAAGTCAGCCACTCTGGGTCTCCCAGGTGAGTGTTTCAGGCCTGTGAGCCACTCATATAAATCTCGCCTGATCGAGCCTGATCGAGCGCTGAGCGAGCGCGTTTGAATCCAAATATCAAACCCCTCTTTCTCAGGCGCAGGAAATGGTGGGCCCTTCATTGCTTCTGGTGTGGAAGTCTATGGGGCAAGGGTCCAGGACTTGCAGAGGAGAACAATTGCCAGAAAGTGCTTGCTGTTCTCATCTGTGCCTTTTTTCTGCTCACTGGCTGATAGGAGATTGGCTGCCCCCTTTCTTGCTAGAGTGAAAAAACAACAACTTGAGAGAAAACATGACGTTGTGAGGCTCACTTAGAGGGAGACTAGCCAAATAGCCCTGCTTTTTTTCTGAAAGACGCTTCAGAAATTGTTCAAAATGTCTCCTGGCCACTCAGGCTCGTTGGTCTAGGGGTATGATTCTCGCTTCGGGTGCGAGAGGTCCCGGGTTCAAATCCCGGACGAGCCCATGCTGTGGACATTTTCAGGATGCTTGTAATATAGGAGCATTTCTTCTTTTCAATGCTATAAGACGCTGTGTATGTCGAGAAAGTTCCTTACCCTGCACGCTATTTTCCACTTGTGGCGGGATAAAGGAGTGCAGGACTTCTTTGCAACTGCTTTTCTGGGCCAGACCAGCATGGTAGGAACATTACATGCATAGTGTTTTTCTAGTGTAATTTCAGGATATGGTTTCAAAATCGCCTCTTGGAATAAAAGTGGTCCTCATTCCTGTCTTCCAAAGAAATAGAGACCGGGTAAGGAGAGCCCAACTTTGAGCTTCAAGGACATTGGCCCTTAGTCTGTGCATTCCAGCCCAATAAAAAACCAACAAGATTCCAGAGTTACTGTCTGTTTCTGTAGTGTAGTGGTTTTCACGTTCGCCTTACACGCGAAAGGTCCTTGGTTCGAGACCGGGCAGAAACAGCGGTTTGCTGTTTTTAACAGTGTTTGCCTTTACTGGCTGACTTTATAGGAAAGCTGAGATAATAGAGGCTGTCTATCCCTCACCAACCTGACGTAGTGTGCTCCAGGGATCTCAGTGACAGCTCGAAAAGAGAAGTGACGATAGCTTGCGCCATTCGCTTGCTCGCCCTTTGCTCTGAAGGGTGGGCCTACTTCATGAAAGCAAGGAATGAGAGCAGAAATGCTTTTCTTGTCCTCACCGCAAGCAGACACTTAGAGAAAACAAACTGTCTGAAGGACAGAGGCTTTTTAATTTCTTGTTTGATGACGGCCATGGAAAAGACAGCAATCATATTGCAGAAGAGAGCAACATGTGCAGTTGCTTGCTTTGGGTGAAGCATTCACCGACTAGCTGCCACTAACCCCTGGAGCCATGTCAGAGGTGACTCTTGCGTGGCTCGTTGGTCTAGGGGTATGATTCTCGCTTAGGGTGTGAGAGGTCCCGGGTTCAAATCCCGGACGAGCCCTTTTTAGAGCTAAACATACAAATCGTACTAAAAATGCACTATGCCTGACTATTTCTAGTAATACTCGGTGCATTGTTGCGCAACATATTCCTAACCTCAGAAGAAAAATGGATCACCGTGCTTTTTCTGCCTACCTGCTTAGTCTCAGTGTGTCCCAGGTGATGCTTTCCCAAGCTGTACTCGCAGACATTTAGGCATCAGATATTTGTCTGTCGATGCCTGCACAAGTAAATTTTGAATACGTCTAATTGCAAGCATGTTGGATGATATCTCTGAGGTTTTCACACTTGTTCTGCACATTCTGAGCCGCTGCTGATACAGCAGAATAAAAGTAGGGTGAAGCCTTGAGAGGAACTTTGCTTTAACAGTAGCAAGCAGCAAGGTCGTTTCTGTAGTGTAGTGGTCATCACGTTCGCCTAACACGCGAAAGGTCCTCGGTTCGAGACCGGGCAGAATCACTGAGCGTTGGCTGCTTTTATGTGCACACTCTAAAACCTTATTATCTGAATGCAAGTTTAAGAAGAGGTGGTCTTTGAACACAGTGAGCCGTGGGAAACTTTCTTTACCTTTGCAAGACGAAACAAAGTTATCTGCATCCGTCATCTGGGGGTCGTTCTTGTGCCTATTTTTATTTTGTTTAAGCTATGTTGTATTGTTGGGGCCTTTACACCTGTGACATTGCTGTGAAGGTTGTAAGTGGAAACATTGGCAGGTGCAGATAGAAGAGTTAGACCTAAGCCCCCCTCATGAGCCGTCAGGATGGCCGAGTGGTCTAAGGCGCCAGACTCAAGAGAGCTTGATCTTCAGTGTAGCTGAGCCTTCTGGTCTCCTCATGGAGGCGTGGGTTCAAATCCCACTTCTGACAGGTCCCTTTTACACCCGTAAATCTTCCTGTTTTTTGCAGTGCGTTCCCGGCAAACACCACAATCTTTGCAGGAACCTGTAGCATGTGAAGAGAAATCCACCAACAATCAGGCTGGGCCCTCAATTACAATTCCATGGATTTCTGGAAATGACACCTCAGGCACACCTTCCATTAAATTTGCACTCCATCACAGTAACTGCCTTGCTGGGTTTCTAACTAAGCAGTTGATCCCATCATTTGTTGTGAGGCTCTCCTGCCACCTTTTGGGCAGAGAAGGCACTGTCCCTGCAAAAACACAGGCAGACATGTTCAACAGGGCTTCCTGGTTATGTGGGAGGAGCAGAATGCCATTGGTTCCCCCCTTGCAAATTCTAATTTACATAAGGAAGACAGAGAGGTAGCTGGGAGTAGGCACTGCACACGGGCATTGCACTCTCTCTTATGATTTGCAGCCAATTCTAGATTGAGGCAGGAGGAAAGGAGGTGACTCGCCCAACAATGGCTATACTCAGAAGTCAGCCACTCTGGGTCTCCCAGGTTAGTGTTTCAGGCCTGTGAGCCACTCATATAAATCTCGCCTGATCGAGCCTGATCGAGCGCTGAGCGAGCGCGTTTGAATCCAAATATCAAACCCCTCTTTCTCAGGCGCAGGAAATGGTGGGCCCTTCATTGCTTCTGGTGTGGAAGTCTATGGGGCAAGGGTCCAGGACTTGCAGAGGAGAACAATTGCCAGAAAGTGCTTGCTGTTCTCATCTGTGCCTTTTTTCTGCTCACTGGCTGATAGGAGATTGGCTGCCCCCTTTCTTGCTAGAGTGAAAAAACAACAACTTGAGAGAAAACATGACGTTGTGAGGCTCACTTAGAGGGAGACTAGCCAAATAGCCCTGCTTTTTTTCTGAAAGACGCTTCAGAAATTGTTCAAAATGTCTCCTGGCCACTCAGGCTCGTTTGTCTAGGGGTATGATTCTCGCTTCGGGTGCGAGAGGTCCCGGGTTCAAATCCCGGACGAGCCCATGCTGTGGACATTTTCAGGATGCTTGTAATATAGGAGCATTTCTTCTTTTCAATGCTATAAGACGCTGTGTATGTCGAGAAAGTTCCTTACCCTGCACGCTATTTTCCACTTGTGGCGGGATAAAGGAGTGCAGGACTTCTTTGCAACTGCTTTTCTGGGCCAGACCAGCATGGTAGGAACATTACATGCATAGTGTTTTTCTAGTGTAATTTCAGGATATGGTTTCAAAATCGCCTCTTGGAATAAAAGTGGTCCTCATTCCTGTCTTCCAAAGAAATAGAGACCGGGTAAGGAGAGCCCAACTTTGAGCTTCAAGGACATTGGCCCTTAGTCTGTGCATTCCAGCCCAATAAAAAACCAACAAGATTCCAGAGTTACTGTCTGTTTCTGTAGTGTAGTGGTTTTCACGTTCGCCTTACACGCGAAAGGTCCTTGGTTCGAGACCGGGCAGAAACAGCGGTTTGCTGTTTTTAACAGTGTTTGCCTTTACTGGCTGACTTTATAGGAAAGCTGAGATAATAGAGGCTGTCTATCCCTCACCAACCTGACGTAGTGTGCTCCAGGGATCTCAGTGACAGCTCGAAAAGAGAAGTGACGATAGCTTGCGCCATTCGCTTGCTCGCCCTTTGCTCTGAAGGGTGGGCCTACTTCATGAAAGCAAGGAATGAGAGCAGAAATGCTTTTCTTGTCCTCACCGCAAGCAGACACTTAGAGAAAACAAACTGTCTGAAGGACAGAGGCTTTTTAATTTCTTGTTTGATGACGGCCATGGAAAAGACAGCAATCATATTGCAGAAGAGAGCAACATGTGCAGTTGCTTGCTTTGGGTGAAGCATTCACCGACTAGCTGCCACTAACCCCTGGAGCCATGTCAGAGGTGACTCTTGCGTGGCTCGTTGGTCTAGGGGTATGATTCTCGCTTAGGGTGTGAGAGGTCCCGGGTTCAAATCCCGGACGAGCCCTTTTTAGAGCTAAACATACAAATCGTACTAAAAATGCACTATGCCTGACTATTTCTAGTAATACTCGGTGCATTGTTGCGCAACATATTCCTAACCTCAGAAGAAAAATGGATCACCGTGCTTTTTCTGCCTACCTGCTTAGTCTCAGTGTGTCCCAGGTGATGCTTTCCCAAGCTGTACTCGCAGACATTTAGGCATCAGATATTTGTCTGTCGATGCCTGCACAAGTAAATTTTGAATACGTCTAATTGCAAGCATGTTGGATGATATCTCTGAGGTTTTCACACTTGTTCTGCACATTCTGAGCCGCTGCTGATACAGCAGAATAAAAGTAGGGTGAAGCCTTGAGAGGAACTTTGCTTTAACAGTAGCAAGCAGCAAGGTCGTTTCTGTAGTGTAGTGGTCATCACGTTCGCCTAACACGCGAAAGGTCCTCGGTTCGAGACCGGGCAGAATCACTGAGCGTTGGCTGCTTTTATGTGCACACTCTAAAACCTTATTATCTGAATGCAAGTTTAAGAAGAGGTGGTCTTTGAACACAGTGAGCCGTGGGAAACTTTCTTTACCTTTGCAAGACGAAACAAAGTTATCTGCATCCGTCATCTGGGGGTCGTTCTTGTGCCTATTTTTATTTTGTTTAAGCTATGTTGTATTGTTGGGGCCTTTACACCTGTGACATTGCTGTGAAGGTTGTAAGTGGAAACATTGGCAGGTGCAGATAGAAGAGTTAGACCTAAGCCCCCCTCATGAGCCGTCAGGATGGCCGAGTGGTCTAAGGCGCCAGACTCAAGAGAGCTTGATCTTCAGTGTAGCTGAGCCTTCTGGTCTCCTCATGGAGGCGTGGGTTCAAATCCCACTTCTGACAGGTCCCTTTTACACCCGTAAATCTTCCTGTTTTTTGCAGTGCGTTCCCGGCAAACACCACAATCTTTGCAGGAACCTGTAGCATGTGAAGAGAAATCCACCAACAATCAGGCTGGGCCCTCAATTACAATTCCATGGATTTCTGGAAATGACACCTCAGGCACACCTTCCATTAAATTTGCACTCCATCACAGTAACTGCCTTGCTGGGTTTCTAACTAAGCAGTTGATCCCATCATTTGTTGTGAGGCTCTCCTGCCACCTTTTGGGCAGAGAAGGCACTGTCCCTGCAAAAACACAGGCAGACATGTTCAACAGGGCTTCCTGGTTATGTGGGAGGAGCAGAATGCCATTGGTTCCCCCCTTGCAAATTCTAATTTACATAAGGAAGACAGAGAG
This sequence comes from Lissotriton helveticus, assembly GCF_964261635.1. NCBI lineage: Eukaryota > Metazoa > Chordata > Amphibia > Caudata > Salamandridae > Lissotriton > Lissotriton helveticus. The sequence continues at coordinate 589,722,270 of NC_136071.1, forward strand.
GTAGCTGGGAGTAGGCACTGCACACGGGCATTGCACTCTCTCTTATGATTTGCAGCCAATTCTAGATTGAGGCAGGAGGAAAGGAGGTGACTCGCCCAACAATGGCTATACTCAGAAGTCAGCCACTCTGGGTCTCCCAGGTTAGTGTTTCAGGCCTGTGAGCCACTCATATAAATCTCGCCTGATCGAGCCTGATCGAGCGCTGAGCGAGCGCGTTTGAATCCAAATATCAAACCCCTCTTTCTCAGGCGCAGGAAATGGTGGGCCCTTCATTGCTTCTGGTGTGGAAGTCTATGGGGCAAGGGTCCAGGACTTGCAGAGGAGAACAATTGCCAGAAAGTGCTTGCTGTTCTCATCTGTGCCTTTTTTCTGCTCACTGGCTGATAGGAGATTGGCTGCCCCCTTTCTTGCTAGAGTGAAAAAACAACAACTTGAGAGAAAACATGACGTTGTGAGGCTCACTTAGAGGGAGACTAGCCAAATAGCCCTGCTTTTTTTCTGAAAGACGCTTCAGAAATTGTTCAAAATGTCTCCTGGCCACTCAGGCTCGTTTGTCTAGGGGTATGATTCTCGCTTCGGGTGCGAGAGGTCCCGGGTTCAAATCCCGGACGAGCCCATGCTGTGGACATTTTCAGGATGCTTGTAATATAGGAGCATTTCTTCTTTTCAATGCTATAAGACGCTGTGTATGTCGAGAAAGTTCCTTACCCTGCACGCTATTTTCCACTTGTGGCGGGATAAAGGAGTGCAGGACTTCTTTGCAACTGCTTTTCTGGGCCAGACCAGCATGGTAGGAACATTACATGCATAGTGTTTTTCTAGTGTAATTTCAGGATATGGTTTCAAAATCGCCTCTTGGAATAAAAGTGGTCCTCATTCCTGTCTTCCAAAGAAATAGAGACCGGGTAAGGAGAGCCCAACTTTGAGCTTCAAGGACATTGGCCCTTAGTCTGTGCATTCCAGCCCAATACATGCCAACAAGATTCCTGAGTTAGTGTCTGTTTCTGTAGTGTAGTGGTTTTCACGTTCGCCTTACACGCGAAAGGTCCTTGGTTCGAGACCGGGCAGAAACAGCGGTTTGCTGTTTTTAACAGTGTTTGCCTTTACTGGCTGACTTTATAGGAAAGCTGAGATAATAGAGGCTGTCTATCCCTCACCAACCTGACGTAGTGTGCTCCAGGGATCTCAGTGACAGCTCGAAAAGAGAAGTGACGATAGCTTGCGCCATTCGCTTGCTCGCCCTTTGCTCTGAAGGGTGGGCCTACTTCATGAAAGCAAGGAATGAGAGCAGAAATGCTTTTCTTGTCCTCACCGCAAGCAGACACTTAGAAAAAACAAACTGTCTGAAGGACAGAGGCTTTTTAATTTCTTGTTTGATGACGGCCATGGAAAAGACAGCAATCATATTGCAGAAGAGAGCAACATGTGCAGTTGCTTGCTTTGGGTGAAGCATTCACCGACTAGCTGCCACTAACCCCTGGAGCCATGTCAGAGGTGACTCTTGCGTGGCTCGTTGGTCTAGGGGTATGATTCTCGCTTAGGGTGCGAGAGGTCCCGGGTTCAAATCCCGGACGAGCCCTTTTTAGAGCTAAACATACAAATCGTACTAAAAATGCACTATGCCTGACTATTTCTAGTAATACTCAGTGCATTGTTGCGCAACATATTCCTAACCTCAGAAGAAAAATGGATCACCGTGCTTTTTCTGCCTACCTGCTTAGTCTCAGTGTGTCCCAGGTGATGCTTTCCCAAGCTGTACTCGCAGACATTTAGGCATCAGATATTTGTCTGTCGATGCCTGCACAAGTAAATTTTGAATACGTCTAATTGCAAGCATGTTGGATGATATCTCTGAGGTTTTCACACTTGTTCTGCACATTCTGAGCCGCTGCTGATACAGCAGAATAGAAGTAGGGTGAAGCCTTGAGAGGAACTTTGCTTTAACAGTAGCAAGCAGCAAGGTCGTTTCTGTAGTGTAGTGGTCATCACGTTCGCCTAACACGCGAAAGGTCCTCGGTTCGAGACCGGGCAGAATCACTGAGCGTTGGCTGCTTTTATGTGCACACTCTAAAACCTTATTATCTGAATGCAAGTTTAAGAAGAGGTGGTCTTTGAACACAGTGAGCCGTGGGAAACTTTCTTTACCTTTGCAAGACGAAACAAAGTTATCTGCATCCGTCATCTGGGGGTCGTTCTTGTGCCTATTTTTATTTTGTTTAAGCTATGTTGTATTGTTGGGGCCTTTACACCTGTGACATTGCTGTGAAGGTTGTAAGTGGAAACATTGGCAGGTGCAGATAGAAGAGTTCGACCTAAGCCCCCCTCATGAGCCGTCAGGATGGCCGAGTGGTCTAAGGCGCCAGACTCAAGAGAGCTTGATCTTCAGTGTAGCTGAGCCTTCTGGTCTCCTCATGGAGGCGTGGGTTCAAATCCCACTTCTGACAGGTCCCTTTTACACCCGTAAATCTTCCTGTTTTTTGCAGTGCGTTCCCGGCAAACACCACAATCTTTGCAGGAACCTGTAGCATGTGAAGAGAAATCCACCAACAATCAGGCTGGGCCCTCAATCACAATTCCATGGATTTCTGGAAATGACACCTCAGGCACACCTTCCATTAAATTTGCACTCCATCACAGTAACTGCCTTGCTGGGTTTCTAACTAAGCAGTTGATCCCATCATTTGTTGTGAGGCTCTCCTGCCACCTTTTGGGCAGAGAAGGCACTGTCCCTGCAAAAACACAGGCAGACATGTTCAACAGGGCTTCCTGGTTTTGTGGGAGGAGCAGAATGCCATTGGTCCCCCCTTGCAAATTCTAATTTACATAAGGAAGACAGAGAGGTAGCTGGGAGTAGGCACTGCACACGGGCATTGCACTCTCTCTTATGATTTGCAGCCAATTCTAGATTGAGGCAGGAGGAAAGGAGGTGACTCGCCCAACAATGGCTATACTGAGAAGTCAGCCACTCTGGGTCTCCCAGGTGAGTGTTTCAGGCCTGTGAGCCACTCATATAAATCTCGCCTGATCGAGCCTGATCGAGCGTTGAGCGAGCGCGTTTGAATCCAAATATCAAACCCCTCTTTCTCAGGCGCAGGAAATGGTGGGCCCTTCATTGCTTCTGGTGTGGAAGTCTATGGGGCAAGGGTCCAGGACTTGCAGAGGAGAACAATTGCCAGAAAGTGCTTGCTGTTCTCATCTGTGCCTTTTTTCTGCTCACTGGCTGATAGGAGATTGGCTGCCCCCTTTCTTGCTAGAGTGAAAAAACAACAACTTGAGAGAAAACATGACGTTGTGAGGCTCACTTAGAGGGAGACTAGCCAAATAGCCCTGCTTTTTTTCTGAAAGACGCTTCAGAAATTGTTCAAAATGTCTCCTGGCCACTCAGGCTCGTTGGTCTAGGGGTATGATTCTCGCTTCGGGTGCGAGAGGTCCCGGGTTCAAATCCCGGACGAGCCCATGCTGTGGACATTTTCAGGATGCTTGTAATATAGGAGCATTTCTTCTTTTCAATGCTATAAGACGCTGTGTATGTCGAGAAAGTTCCTTACCCTGCACGCTATTTTCCACTTGTGGCGGGATAAAGGAGTGCAGGACTTCTTTGCAACTGCTTTTCTGGGCCAGACCAGCATGGTAGGAACATTACATGCATAGTGTTTTTCTAGTGTAATTTCAGGATATGGTTTCAAAATCGCCTCTTGGAATAAAAGTGGTCCTCATTCCTGTCTTCCAAAGAAATAGAGACCGGGTAAGGAGAGCCCAACTTTGAGCTTCAAGGACATTGGCCCTTAGTCTGTGCATTCCAGCCCAATACATGCCAACAAGATTCCTGAGTTAGTGTCTGTTTCTGTAGTGTAGTGGTTTTCACGTTCGCCTTACACGCGAAAGGTCCTTGGTTCGAGACCGGGCAGAAACAGCGGTTTGCTGTTTTTAACAGTGTTTGCCTTTACTGGCTGACTTTATAGGAAAGCTGAGATAATAGAGGCTGTCTATCCCTCACCAACCTGACGTAGTGTGCTCCAGGGATCTCAGTGACAGCTCGAAAAGAGAAGTGACGATAGCTTGCGCCATTCGCTTGCTCGCCCTTTGCTCTGAAGGGTGGGCCTACTTCATGAAAGCAAGGAATGAGAGCAGAAATGCTTTTCTTGTCCTCACCGCAAGCAGACACTTAGAGAAAACAAACTGTCTGAAGGACAGAGGCTTTTTAATTTCTTGTTTGATGACGGCCATGGAAAAGACAGCAATCATATTGCAGAAGAGAGCAACATGTGCAGTTGCTTGCTTTGGGTGAAGCATTCACCGACTAGCTGCCACTAACCCCTGGAGCCATGTCAGAGGTGACTCTTGCGTGGCTCGTTGGTCTAGGGGTATGATTCTCGCTTAGGGTGCGAGAGGTCCCGGGTTCAAATCCCGGACGAGCCCTTTTTAGAGCTAAACATACAAATCGTACTAAAAATGCACTATGCCTGACTATTTCTAGTAATACTCGGTGCATTGTTGCGCAACATATTCCTAACCTCAGAAGAAAAATGGATCACCGTGCTTTTTCTGCCTACCTGCTTAGTCTCAGTGTGTCCCAGGTGATGCTTTCCCAAGCTGTACTCGCAGACATTTAGGCATCAGATATTTGTCTGTCGATGCCTGCACAAGTAAATTTTGAATACGTCTAATTGCAAGCATGTTGGATGATATCTCTGAGGTTTTCACACTTGTTCTGCACATTCTGAGCCGCTGCTGATACAGCAGAATAGAAGTAGGGTGAAGCCTTGAGAGGAACTTTGCTTTAACAGTAGCAAGCAGCAAGGTCGTTTCTGTAGTGTAGTGGTCATCACGTTCGCCTAACACGCGAAAGGTCCTCGGTTCGAGACCGGGCAGAATCACTGAGCGTTGGCTGCTTTTATGTGCACACTCTAAAACCTTATTATCTGAATGCAAGTTTAAGAAGAGGTGGTCTTTGAACACAGTGAGCCGTGGGAAACTTTCTTTACCTTTGCAAGACGAAACAAAGTTATCTGCATCCGTCATCTGGGGGTCGTTCTTGTGCCTATTTTTATTTTGTTTAAGCTATGTTGTATTGTTGGGGCCTTTACACCTGTGACATTGCTGTGAAGGTTGTAAGTGGAAACATTGGCAGGTGCAGATAGAAGAGTTAGACCTAAGCCCCCCTCATGAGCCGTCAGGATGGCCGAGTGGTCTAAGGCGCCAGACTCAAGAGAGCTTGATCTTCAGTGTAGCTGAGCCTTCTGGTCTCCTCATGGAGGCGTGGGTTCAAATCCCACTTCTGACAGGTCCCTTTTACACCCGTAAATCTTCCTGTTTTTTGCAGTGCGTTCCCGGCAAACACCACAATCTTTGCAGGAACCTGTAGCATGTGAAGAGAAATCCACCAACAATCAGGCTGGGCCCTCAATCACAATTCCATGGATTTCTGGAAATGACACCTCAGGCACACCTTCCATTAAATTTGCACTCCATCACAGTAACTGCCTTGCTGGGTTTCTAACTAAGCAGTTGATCCCATCATTTGTTGTGAGGCTCTCCTGCCACCTTTTGGGCAGAGAAGGCACTGTCCCTGCAAAAACACAGGCAGACATGTTCAACAGGGCTTCCTGGTTATGTGGGAGGAGCAGAATGCCATTGGTTCCCGCCTTGCAAATTCTAATTTACATAAGGAAGACAGAGAGGTAGCTGGGAGTAGGCACTGCACACGGGCATTGCACTCTCTCTTATGATTTGCAGCCAATTCTAGATTGAGGCAGGAGGAAAGGAGGTGACTCGCCCAACAATGGCTATACTGAGAAGTCAGCCACTCTGGGTCTCCCAGGTTAGTGTTTCAGGCCTGTGAGCCACTCATATAAATCTCGCCTGATCGAGCCTGATCGAGCGCTGAGCGAGCGCGTTTGAATCCAAATATCAAACCCCTCTTTCTCAGGCGCAGGAAATGGTGGGCCCTTCATTGCTTCTGGTGTGGAAGTCTATGGGGCAAGGGTCCAGGACTTGCAGAGGAGAACAATTGCCAGAAAGTGCTTGCTGTTCTCATCTGTGCCTTTTTTCTGCTCACTGGCTGATAGGAGATTGGCTGCCCCCTTTCTTGCTAGAGTGAAAAAACAACAACTTGAGAGAAAACATGACGTTGTGAGGCTCACTTAGAGGGAGACTAGCCAAATAGCCCTGCTTTTTTTCTGAAAGACGCTTCAGAAATTGTTCAAAATGTCTCCTGGCCACTCAGGCTCGTTGGTCTAGGGGTATGATTCTCGCTTCGGGTGCGAGAGGTCCCGGGTTCAAATCCCGGACGAGCCCATGCTGTGGACATTTTCAGGATGCTTGTAATATAGGAGCATTTCTTCTTTTCAATGCTATAAGACGCTGTGTATGTCGAGAAAGTTCCTTACCCTGCACGCTATTTTCCACTTGTGGCGGGATAAAGGAGTGCAGGACTTCTTTGCAACTGCTTTTCTGGGCCAGACCAGCATGGTAGGAACATTACATGCATAGTGTTTTTCTAGTGTAATTTCAGGATATGGTTTCAAAATCGCCTCTTGGAATAAAAGTGGTCCTCATTCCTGTCTTCCAAAGAAATAGAGACCGGGTAAGGAGAGCCCAACTTTGAGCTTCAAGGACATTGGCCCTTAGTCTGTGCATTCCAGCCCAATACATGCCAACAAGATTCCTGAGTTAGTGTCTGTTTCTGTAGTGTAGTGGTTTTCACGTTCGCCTTACACGTGAAAGGTCCTTGGTTCGAGACCGGGCAGAAACAGCGGTTTGCTGTTTTTAACAGTGTTTGCCTTTACTGGCTGACTTTATAGGAAAGCTGAGATAATAGAGGCTGTCTATCCCTCACCAACCTGACGTAGTGTGCTCCAGGGATCTCAGTGACAGCTCGAAAAGAGAAGTGACGATAGCTTGCGCCATTCGCTTGCTCGCCCTTTGCTCTGAAGGGTGGGCCTACTTCATGAAAGCAAGGAATGAGAGCAGAAATGCTTTTCTTGTCCTCACCGCAAGCAGACACTTAGAGAAAACAAACTGTCTGAAGGACAGAGGCTTTTTAATTTCTTGTTTGATGACGGCCATGGAAAAGACAGCAATCATATTGCAGAAGAGAGCAACATGTGCAGTTGCTTGCTTTGGGTGAAGCATTCACCGACTAGCTGCCACTAACCCCTGGAGCCATGTCAGAGGTGACTCTTGCGTGGCTCGTTGGTCTAGGGGTATGATTCTCGCTTAGGGTGCGAGAGGTCCCGGGTTCAAATCCCAGACGAGCCCTTTTTAGAGCTAAACATACAAATCGTACTAAAAATGCACTATGCCTGACTATTTCTAGTAATACTCGGTGCATTGTTGCGCAACATATTCCTAACCTCAGAAGAAAAATGGATCACCGTGCTTTTTCTGCCTACCTGCTTAGTCTCAGTGTGTCCCAGGTGATGCTTTCCCAAGCTGTACTCGCAGACATTTAGGCATCAGATATTTGTCTGTCGATGCCTGCACAAGTAAATTTTGAATACGTCTAATTGCAAGCATGTTGGATGATATCTCTGAGGTTTTCACACTTGTTCTGCACATTCTGAGCCGCTGCTGATACAGCAGAATAGAAGTAGGGTGAAGCCTTGAGAGGAACTTTGCTTTAACAGTAGCAAGCAGCAAGGTCGTTTCTGTAGTGTAGTGGTCATCACGTTCGCCTAACACGCGAAAGGTCCTCGGTTCGAGACCGGGCAGAATCACTGAGCGTTGGCTGCTTTTATGTGCACACTCTAAAACCTTATTATCTGAATGCAAGTTTAAGAAGAGGTGGTCTTTGAACACAGTGAGCCGTGGGAAACTTTCTTTACCTTTGCAAGACGAAACAAAGTTATCTGCATCCGTCATCTGGGGGTCGTTCTTGTGCCTATTTTTATTTTGTTTAAGCTATGTTGTATTGTTGGGGCCTTTACACCTGTGACATTGCTGTGAAGGTTGTAAGTGGAAACATTGGCAGGTGCAGATAGAAGAGTTAGACCTAAGCCCCCCTCATGAGCCGTCAGGATGGCCGAGTGGTCTAAGGCGCCAGACTCAAGAGAGCTTGATCTTCAGTGTAGCTGAGCCTTCTGGTCTCCTCATGGAGGCGTGGGTTCAAATCCCACTTCTGACAGGTCCCTTTTACACCCGTAAATCTTCCTGTTTTTTGCAGTGCGTTCCCGGCAAACACCACAATCTTTGCAGGAACCTGTAGCATGTGAAGAGAAATCCACCAACAATCAGGCTGGGCCCTCAATTACAATTCCATGGATTTCTGGAAATGACACCTCAGGCACACCTTCCATTAAATTTGCACTCCATCACAGTAACTGCCTTGCTGGGTTTCTAACTAAGCAGTTGATCCCATCATTTGTTGTGAGGCTCTCCTGCCACCTTTTGGGCAGAGAAGGCACTGTCCCTGCAAAAACACAGGCAGACATGTTCAACAGGGCTTCCTGGTTATGTGGGAGGAGCAGAATGCCATTGGTTCCCCCCTTGCAAATTCTAATTTACATAAGGAAGACAGAGAGGTAGCTGGGAGTAGGCACTGCACACGGGCATTGCACTCTCTCTTATGATTTGCAGCCAATTCTAGATTGAGGCAGGAGGAAAGGAGGTGACTCGCCCAACAATGGCTATACTCAGAAGTCAGCCACTCTGGGTCTCCCAGGTTAGTGTTTCAGGCCTGTGAGCCACTCATATAAATCTCGCCTGATCGAGCCTGATCGAGCGCTGAGCGAGCGCGTTTGAATCCAAATATCAAACCCCTCTTTCTCAGGCGCAGGAAATGGTGGGCCCTTCATTGCTTCTGGTGTGGAAGTCTATGGGGCAAGGGTCCAGGACTTGCAGAGGAGAACAATTGCCAGAAAGTGCTTGCTGTTCTCATCTGTGCCTTTTTTCTGCTCACTGGCTGATAGGAGATTGGCTGCCCCCTTTCTTGCTAGAGTGAAAAAACAACAACTTGAGAGAAAACATGACGTTGTGAGGCTCACTTAGAGGGAGACTAGCCAAATAGCCCTGCTTTTTTTCTGAAAGACGCTTCAGAAATTGTTCAAAATGTCTCCTGGCCACTCAGGCTCGTTGGTCTAGGGGTATGATTCTCGCTTCGGGTGCGAGAGGTCCCGGGTTCAAATCCCGGACGAGCCCATGCTGTGGACATTTTCAGGATGCTTGTAATATAGGAGCATTTCTTCTTTTCAATGCTATAAGACGCTGTGTATGTCGAGAAAGTTCCTTACCCTGCACGCTATTTTCCACTTGTGGCGGGATAAAGGAGTGCAGGACTTCTTTGCAACTGCTTTTCTGGGCCAGACCAGCATGGTAGGAACATTACATGCATAGTGTTTTTCTAGTGTAATTTCAGGATATGGTTTCAAAATCGCCTCTTGGAATAAAAGTGGTCCTCATTCCTGTCTTCCAAAGAAATAGAGACCGGGTAAGGAGAGCCCAACTTTGAGCTTCAAGGACATTGGCCCTTAGTCTGTGCATTCCAGCCCAATACATGCCAACAAGATTCCTGAGTTAGTGTCTGTTTCTGTAGTGTAGTGGTTTTCACGTTCGCCTTACACGCGAAAGGTCCTTGGTTCGAGACCGGGCAGAAACAGCGGTTTGCTGTTTTTAACAGTGTTTGCCTTTACTGGCTGACTTTATAGGAAAGCTGAGATAATAGAGGCTGTCTATCCCTCACCAACCTGACGTAGTGTGCTCCAGGGATCTCAGTGACAGCTCGAAAAGAGAAGTGACGATAGCTTGCGCCATTCGCTTGCTCGCCCTTTGCTCTGAAGGGTGGGCCTACTTCATGAAAGCAAGGAATGAGAGCAGAAATGCTTTTCTTGTCCTCACCGCAAGCAGACACTTAGAAAAAACAAACTGTCTGAAGGACAGAGGCTTTTTAATTTCTTGTTTGATGACGGCCATGGAAAAGACAGCAATCATATTGCAGAAGAGAGCAACATGTGCAGTTGCTTGCTTTGGGTGAAGCATTCACCGACTAGCTGCCACTAACCCCTGGAGCCATGTCAGAGGTGACTCTTGCGTGGCTCGTTGGTCTAGGGGTATGATTCTCGCTTAGGGTGCGAGAGGTCCCGGGTTCAAATCCCGGACGAGCCCTTTTTAGAGCTAAACATACAAATCGTACTAAAAATGCACTATGCCTGACTATTTCTAGTAATACTCGGTGCATTGTTGCGCAACATATTCCTAACCTCAGAAGAAAAATGGATCACCGTGCTTTTTCTGCCTACCTGCTTAGTCTCAGTGTGTCCCAGGTGATGCTTTCCCAAGCTGTACTCGCAGACATTTAGGCATCAGATATTTGTCTGTCGATGCCTGCACAAGTAAATTTTGAATACGTCTAATTGCAAGCATGTTGGATGATATCTCTGAGGTTTTCACACTTGTTCTGCACATTCTGAGCCGCTGCTGATACAGCAGAATAGAAGTAGGGTGAAGCCTTGAGAGGAACTTTGCTTTAACAGTAGCAAGCAGCAAGGTCGTTTCTGTAGTGTAGTGGTCATCACGTTCGCCTAACACGCGAAAGGTCCTCGGTTCGAGACCGGGCAGAATCACTGAGCGTTGGCTGCTTTTATGTGCACACTCTAAAACCTTATTATCTGAATGCAAGTTTAAGAAGAGGTGGTCTTTGAACACAGTGAGCCGTGGGAAACTTTCTTTACCTTTGCAAGACGAAACAAAGTTATCTGCATCCGTCATCTGGGGGTCGTTCTTGTGCCTATTTTTATTTTGTTTAAGCTATGTTGTATTGTTGGGGCCTTTACACCTGTGACATTGCTGTGAAGGTTGTAAGTGGAAACATTGGCAGGTGCAGATAGAAGAGTTCGACCTAAGCCCCCCTCATGAGCCGTCAGGATGGCCGAGTGGTCTAAGGCGCCAGACTCAAGAGAGCTTGATCTTCAGTGTAGCTGAGCCTTCTGGTCTCCTCATGGAGGCGTGGGTTCAAATCCCACTTCTGACAGGTCCCTTTTACACCCGTAAATCTTCCTGTTTTTTGCAGTGCGTTCCCGGCAAACACCACAATCTTTGCAGGAACCTGTAGCATGTGAAGAGAAATCCACCAACAATCAGGCTGGGCCCTCAATCACAATTCCATGGATTTCTGGAAATGACACCTCAGGCACACCTTCCATTAAATTTGCACTCCATCACAGTAACTGCCTTGCTGGGTTTCTAACTAAGCAGTTGATCCCATCATTTGTTGTGAGGCTCTCCTGCCACCTTTTGGGCAGAGAAGGCACTGTCCCTGCAAAAACACAGGCAGACATGTTCAACAGGGCTTCCTGGTTTTGTGGGAGGAGCAGAATGCCATTGGTCCCCCCTTGCAAATTCTAATTTACATAAGGAAGACAGAGAGGTAGCTGGGAGTAGGCACTGCACACGGGCATTGCACTCTCTCTTATGATTTGCAGCCAATTCTAGATTGAGGCAGGAGGAAAGGAGGTGACTCGCCCAACAATGGCTATACTGAGAAGTCAGCCACTCTGGGTCTCCCAGGTGAGTGTTTCAGGCCTGTGAGCCACTCATATAAATCTCGCCTGATCGAGCCTGATCGAGCGTTGAGCGAGCGCGTTTGAATCCAAATATCAAACCCCTCTTTCTCAGGCGCAGGAAATGGTGGGCCCTTCATTGCTTCTGGTGTGGAAGTCTATGGGGCAAGGGTCCAGGACTTGCAGAGGAGAACAATTGCCAGAAAGTGCTTGCTGTTCTCATCTGTGCCTTTTTTCTGCTCACTGGCTGATAGGAGATTGGCTGCCCCCTTTCTTGCTAGAGTGAAAAAACAACAACTTGAGAGAAAACATGACGTTGTGAGGCTCACTTAGAGGGAGACTAGCCAAATAGCCCTGCTTTTTTTCTGAAAGACGCTTCAGAAATTGTTCAAAATGTCTCCTGGCCACTCAGGCTCGTTGGTCTAGGGGTATGATTCTCGCTTCGGGTGCGAGAGGTCCCGGGTTCAAATCCCGGACGAGCCCATGCTGTGGACATTTTCAGGATGCTTGTAATATAGGAGCATTTCTTCTTTTCAATGCTATAAGACGCTGTGTATGTCGAGAAAGTTCCTTACCCTGCACGCTATTTTCCACTTGTGGCGGGATAAAGGAGTGCAGGACTTCTTTGCAACTGCTTTTCTGGGCCAGACCAGCATGGTAGGAACATTACATGCATAGTGTTTTTCTAGTGTAATTTCAGGATATGGTTTCAAAATCGCCTCTTGGAATAAAAGTGGTCCTCATTCCTGTCTTCCAAAGAAATAGAGACCGGGTAAGGAGAGCCCAACTTTGAGCTTCAAGGACATTGGCCCTTAGTCTGTGCATTCCAGCCCAATACATGCCAACAAGATTCCTGAGTTAGTGTCTGTTTCTGTAGTGTAGTGGTTTTCACGTTCGCCTTACACGCGAAAGGTCCTTGGTTCGAGACCGGGCAGAAACAGCGGTTTGCTGTTTTTAACAGTGTTTGCCTTTACTGGCTGACTTTATAGGAAAGCTGAGATAATAGAGGCTGTCTATCCCTCACCAACCTGACGTAGTGTGCTCCAGGGATCTCAGTGACAGCTCGAAAAGAGAAGTGACGATAGCTTGCGCCATTCGCTTGCTCGCCCTTTGCTCTGAAGGGTGGGCCTACTTCATGAAAGCAAGGAATGAGAGCAGAAATGCTTTTCTTGTCCTCACCGCAAGCAGACACTTAGAGAAAACAAACTGTCTGAAGGACAGAGGCTTTTTAATTTCTTGTTTGATGACGGCCATGGAAAAGACAGCAATCATATTGCAGAAGAGAGCAACATGTGCAGTTGCTTGCTTTGGGTGAAGCATTCACCGACTAGCTGCCACTAACCCCTGGAGCCATGTCAGAGGTGACTCTTGCGTGGCTCGTTGGTCTAGGGGTATGATTCTCGCTTAGGGTGCGAGAGGTCCCGGGTTCAAATCCCGGACGAGCCCTTTTTAGAGCTAAACATACAAATCGTACTAAAAATGCACTATGCCTGACTATTTCTAGTAATACTCGGTGCATTGTTGCGCAACATATTCCTAACCTCAGAAGAAAAATGGATCACCGTGCTTTTTCTGCCTACCTGCTTAGTCTCAGTGTGTCCCAGGTGATACTTTCCCAAGCTGTACTCGCAGACATTTAGGCATCAGATATTTGTCTGTCGATGCCTGCACAAGTAAATTTTGAATACGTCTAATTGCAAGCATGTTGGATGATATCTCTGAGGTTTTCACACTTGTTCTGCACATTCTGAGCCGCTGCTGATACAGCAGAATAGAAGTAGGGTGAAGCCTTGAGAGGAACTTTGCTTTAACAGTAGCAAGCAGCAAGGTCGTTTCTGTAGTGTAGTGGTCATCACGTTCGCCTAACACGCGAAAGGTCCTCGGTTCGAGACCGGGCAGAATCACTGAGCGTTGGCTGCTTTTATGTGCACACTCTAAAACCTTATTATCTGAATGCAAGTTTAAGAAGAGGTGGTCTTTGAACACAGTGAGCCGTGGGAAACTTTCTTTACCTTTGCAAGACGAAACAAAGTTATCTGCATCCGTCATCTGGGGGTCGTTCTTGTGCCTATTTTTATTTTGTTTAAGCTATGTTGTATTGTTGGGGCCTTTACACCTGTGACATTGCTGTGAAGGTTGTAAGTGGAAACATTGGCAGGTGCAGATAGAAGAGTTAGACCTAAGCCCCCCTCATGAGCCGTCAGGATGGCCGAGTGGTCTAAGGCGCCAGACTCAAGAGAGCTTGATCTTCAGTGTAGCTGAGCCTTCTGGTCTCCTCATGGAGGCGTGGGTTCAAATCCCACTTCTGACAGGTCCCTTTTACACCCGTAAATCTTCCTGTTTTTTGCAGTGCGTTCCCGGCAAACACCACAATCTTTGCAGGAACCTGTAGCATGTGAAGAGAAATCCACCAACAATCAGGCTGGGCCCTCAATCACAATTCCATGGATTTCTGGAAATGACACCTCAGGCACACCTTCCATTAAATTTGCACTCCATCACAGTAACTGCCTTGCTGGGTTTCTAACTAAGCAGTTGATCCCATCATTTGTTGTGAGGCTCTCCTGCCACCTTTTGGGCAGAGAAGGCACTGTCCCTGCAAAAACACAGGCAGACATGTTCAACAGGGCTTCCTGGTTATGTGGGAGGAGCAGAATGCCATTGGTTCCCCCCTTGCAAATTCTAATTTACATAAGGAAGACAGAGAGGTAGCTGGGAGTAGGCACTGCACACGGGCATTGCACTCTCTCTTATGATTTGCAGCCAATTCTAGATTGAGGCAGGAGGAAAGGAGGTGACTCGCCCAACAATGGCTATACTGAGAAGTCAGCCACTCTGGGTCTCCCAGGTTAGTGTTTCAGGCCTGTGAGCCACTCATATAAATCTCGCCTGATCGAGCCTGATCGAGCGCTGAGCGAGCGCGTTTGAATCCAAATATCAAACCCCTCTTTCTCAGGCGCAGGAAATGGTGGGCCCTTCATTGCTTCTGGTGTGGAAGTCTATGGGGCAAGGGTCCAGGACTTGCAGAGGAGAACAATTGCCAGAAAGTGCTTGCTGTTCTCATCTGTGCCTTTTTTCTGCTCACTGGCTGATAGGAGATTGGCTGCCCCCTTTCTTGCTAGAGTGAAAAAACAACAACTTGAGAGAAAACATGACGTTGTGAGGCTCACTTAGAGGGAGACTAGCCAAATAGCCCTGCTTTTTTTCTGAAAGACGCTTCAGAAATTGTTCAAAATGTCTCCTGGCCACTCAGGCTCGTTGGTCTAGGGGTATGATTCTCGCTTCGGGTGCGAGAGGTCCCGGGTTCAAATCCCGGACGAGCCCATGCTGTGGACATTTTCAGGATGCTTGTAATATAGGAGCATTTCTTCTTTTCAATGCTATAAGACGCTGTGTATGTCGAGAAAGTTCCTTACCCTGCACGCTATTTTCCACTTGTGGCGGGATAAAGGAGTGCAGGACTTCTTTGCAACTGCTTTTCTGGGCCAGACCAGCATGGTAGGAACATTACATGCATAGTGTTTTTCTAGTGTAATTTCAGGATATGGTTTCAAAATCGCCTCTTGGAATAAAAGTGGTCCTCATTCCTGTCTTCCAAAGAAATAGAGACCGGGTAAGGAGAGCCCAACTTTGAGCTTCAAGGACATTGGCCCTTAGTCTGTGCATTCCAGCCCAATACATGCCAACAAGATTCCTGAGTTAGTGTCTGTTTCTGTAGTGTAGTGGTTTTCACGTTCGCCTTACACGCGAAAGGTCCTTGGTTCGAGACCGGGCAGAAACAGCGGTTTGCTGTTTTTAACAGTGTTTGCCTTTACTGGCTGACTTTATAGGAAAGCTGAGATAATAGAGGCTGTCTATCCCTCACCAACCTGACGTAGTGTGCTCCAGGGATCTCAGTGACAGCTCGAAAAGAGAAGTGACGATAGCTTGCGCCATTCGCTTGCTCGCCCTTTGCTCTGAAGGGTGGGCCTACTTCATGAAAGCAAGGAATGAGAGCAGAAATGCTTTTCTTGTCCTCACCGCAAGCAGACACTTAGAGAAAACAAACTGTCTGAAGGACAGAGGCTTTTTAATTTCTTGTTTGATGACGGCCATGGAAAAGACAGCAATCATATTGCAGAAGAGAGCAACATGTGCAGTTGCTTGCTTTGGGTGAAGCATTCACCGACTAGCTGCCACTAACCCCTGGAGCCATGTCAGAGGTGACTCTTGCGTGGCTCGTTGGTCTAGGGGTATGATTCTCGCTTAGGGTGCGAGAGGTCCCGGGTTCAAATCCCGGACGAGCCCTTTTTAGAGCTAAACATACAAATCGTACTAAAAATGCACTATGCCTGACTATTTCTAGTAATACTCGGTGCATTGTTGCGCAACATATTCCTAACCTCAGAAGAAAAATGGATCACCGTGCTTTTTCTGCCTACCTGCTTAGTCTCAGTGTGTCCCAGGTGATGCTTTCCCAAGCTGTACTCGCAGACATTTAGGCATCAGATATTTGTCTGTCGATGCCTGCACAAGTAAATTTTGAATACGTCTAATTGCAAGCATGTTGGATGATATCTCTGAGGTTTTCACACTTGTTCTGCACATTCTGAGCCGCTGCTGATACAGCAGAATAGAAGTAGGGTGAAGCCTTGAGAGGAACTTTGCTTTAACAGTAGCAAGCAGCAAGGTCGTTTCTGTAGTGTAGTGGTCATCACGTTCGCCTAACACGCGAAAGGTCCTCGGTTCGAGACCGGGCAGAATCACTGAGCGTTGGCTGCTTTTATGTGCACACTCTAAAACCTTATTATCTGAATGCAAGTTTAAGAAGAGGTGGTCTTTGAACACAGTGAGCCGTGGGAAACTTTCTTTACCTTTGCAAGACGAAACAAAGTTATCTGCATCCGTCATCTGGGGGTCGTTCTTGTGCCTATTTTTATTTTGTTTAAGCTATGTTGTATTGTTGGGGCCTTTACACCTGTGACATTGCTGTGAAGGTTGTAAGTGGAAACATTGGCAGGTGCAGATAGAAGAGTTAGACCTAAGCCCCCCTCATGAGCCGTCAGGATGGCCGAGTGGTCTAAGGCGCCAGACTCAAGAGAGCTTGATCTTCAGTGTAGCTGAGCCTTCTGGTCTCCTCATGGAGGCGTGGGTTCAAATCCCACTTCTGACAGGTCCCTTTTACACCCGTAAATCTTCCTGTTTTTTGCAGTGCGTTCCCGGCAAACACCACAATCTTTGCAGGAACCTGTAGCATGTGAAGAGAAATCCACCAACAATCAGGCTGGGCCCTCAATCACAATTCCATGGATTTCTGGAAATGACACCTCAGGCACACCTTCCATTAAATTTGCACTCCATCACAGTAACTGCCTTGCTGGGTTTCTAACTAAGCAGTTGATCCCATCATTTGTTGTGAGGCTCTCCTGCCACCTTTTGGGCAGAGAAGGCACTGTCCCTGCAAAAACACAGGCAGACATGTTCAACAGGGCTTCCTGGTTATGTGGGAGGAGCAGAATGCCATTGGTTCCCCCCTTGCAAATTCTAATTTACATAAGGAAGACAGAGAGGTAGCTGGGAGTAGGCACTGCACACGGGCATTGCACTCTCTCTTATGATTTGCAGCCAATTCTAGATTGAGGCAGGAGGAAAGGAGGTGACTCGCCCAACAATGGCTATACTGAGAAGTCAGCCACTCTGGGTCTCCCAGGTTAGTGTTTCAGGCCTGTGAGCCACTCATATAAATCTCGCCTGATCGAGCCTGATCGAGCGCTGAGCGAGCGCGTTTGAATCCAAATATCAAACCCCTCTTTCTCAGGCGCAGGAAATGGTGGGCCCTTCATTGCTTCTGGTGTGGAAGTCTATGGGGCAAGGGTCCAGGACTTGCAGAGGAGAACAATTGCCAGAAAGTGCTTGCTGTTCTCATCTGTGCCTTTTTTCTGCTCACTGGCTGATAGGAGATTGGCTGCCCCCTTTCTTGCTAGAGTGAAAAAACAACAACTTGAGAGAAAACATGACGTTGTGAGGCTCACTTAGAGGGAGACTAGCCAAATAGCCCTGCTTTTTTTCTGAAAGACGCTTCAGAAATTGTTCAAAATGTCTCCTGGCCACTCAGGCTCGTTGGTCTAGGGGTATGATTCTCGCTTCGGGTGCGAGAGGTCCCGGGTTCAAATCCCGGACGAGCCCATGCTGTGGACATTTTCAGGATGCTTGTAATATAGGAGCATTTCTTCTTTTCAATGCTATAAGACGCTGTGTATGTCGAGAAAGTTCCTTACCCTGCACGCTATTTTCCACTTGTGGCGGGATAAAGGAGTGCAGGACTTCTTTGCAACTGCT
Source organism: Lissotriton helveticus (assembly GCF_964261635.1). Classification (NCBI taxonomy): domain Eukaryota; kingdom Metazoa; phylum Chordata; class Amphibia; order Caudata; family Salamandridae; genus Lissotriton; species Lissotriton helveticus. The sequence continues at coordinate 589,740,083 of NC_136071.1, forward strand.
TTTCTGGGCCAGACCAGCATGGTAGGAACATTACATGCATAGTGTTTTTCTAGTGTAATTTCAGGATATGGTTTCAAAATCGCCTCTTGGAATAAAAGTGGTCCTCATTCCTGTCTTCCAAAGAAATAGAGACCGGGTAAGGAGAGCCCAACTTTGAGCTTCAAGGACATTGGCCCTTAGTCTGTGCATTCCAGCCCAATACATGCCAACAAGATTCCTGAGTTAGTGTCTGTTTCTGTAGTGTAGTGGTTTTCACGTTCGCCTTACACGCGAAAGGTCCTTGGTTCGAGACCGGGCAGAAACAGCGGTTTGCTGTTTTTAACAGTGTTTGCCTTTACTGGCTGACTTTATAGGAAAGCTGAGATAATAGAGGCTGTCTATCCCTCACCAACCTGACGTAGTGTGCTCCAGGGATCTCAGTGACAGCTCGAAAAGAGAAGTGACGATAGCTTGCGCCATTCGCTTGCTCGCCCTTTGCTCTGAAGGGTGGGCCTACTTCATGAAAGCAAGGAATGAGAGCAGAAATGCTTTTCTTGTCCTCACCGCAAGCAGACACTTAGAAAAAACAAACTGTCTGAAGGACAGAGGCTTTTTAATTTCTTGTTTGATGACGGCCATGGAAAAGACAGCAATCATATTGCAGAAGAGAGCAACATGTGCAGTTGCTTGCTTTGGGTGAAGCATTCACCGACTAGCTGCCACTAACCCCTGGAGCCATGTCAGAGGTGACTCTTGCGTGGCTCGTTGGTCTAGGGGTATGATTCTCGCTTAGGGTGCGAGAGGTCCCGGGTTCAAATCCCGGACGAGCCCTTTTTAGAGCTAAACATACAAATCGTACTAAAAATGCACTATGCCTGACTATTTCTAGTAATACTCGGTGCATTGTTGCGCAACATATTCCTAACCTCAGAAGAAAAATGGATCACCGTGCTTTTTCTGCCTACCTGCTTAGTCTCAGTGTGTCCCAGGTGATGCTTTCCCAAGCTGTACTCGCAGACATTTAGGCATCAGATATTTGTCTGTCGATGCCTGCACAAGTAAATTTTGAATACGTCTAATTGCAAGCATGTTGGATGATATCTCTGAGGTTTTCACACTTGTTCTGCACATTCTGAGCCGCTGCTGATACAGCAGAATAGAAGTAGGGTGAAGCCTTGAGAGGAACTTTGCTTTAACAGTAGCAAGCAGCAAGGTCGTTTCTGTAGTGTAGTGGTCATCACGTTCGCCTAACACGCGAAAGGTCCTCGGTTCGAGACCGGGCAGAATCACTGAGCGTTGGCTGCTTTTATGTGCACACTCTAAAACCTTATTATCTGAATGCAAGTTTAAGAAGAGGTGGTCTTTGAACACAGTGAGCCGTGGGAAACTTTCTTTACCTTTGCAAGACGAAACAAAGTTATCTGCATCCGTCATCTGGGGGTCGTTCTTGTGCCTATTTTTATTTTGTTTAAGCTATGTTGTATTGTTGGGGCCTTTACACCTGTGACATTGCTGTGAAGGTTGTAAGTGGAAACATTGGCAGGTGCAGATAGAAGAGTTCGACCTAAGCCCCCCTCATGAGCCGTCAGGATGGCCGAGTGGTCTAAGGCGCCAGACTCAAGAGAGCTTGATCTTCAGTGTAGCTGAGCCTTCTGGTCTCCTCATGGAGGCGTGGGTTCAAATCCCACTTCTGACAGGTCCCTTTTACACCCGTAAATCTTCCTGTTTTTTGCAGTGCGTTCCCGGCAAACACCACAATCTTTGCAGGAACCTGTAGCATGTGAAGAGAAATCCACCAACAATCAGGCTGGGCCCTCAATCACAATTCCATGGATTTCTGGAAATGACACCTCAGGCACACCTTCCATTAAATTTGCACTCCATCACAGTAACTGCCTTGCTGGGTTTCTAACTAAGCAGTTGATCCCATCATTTGTTGTGAGGCTCTCCTGCCACCTTTTGGGCAGAGAAGGCACTGTCCCTGCAAAAACACAGGCAGACATGTTCAACAGGGCTTCCTGGTTATGTGGGAGGAGCAGAATGCCATTGGTTCCCCCCTTGCAAATTCTAATTTACATAAGGAAGACAGAGAGGTAGCTGGGAGTAGGCACTGCACACGGGCATTGCACTCTCTCTTATGATTTGCAGCCAATTCTAGATTGAGGCAGGAGGAAAGGAGGTGACTCGCCCAACAATGGCTATACTGAGAAGTCAGCCACTCTGGGTCTCCCAGGTTAGTGTTTCAGGCCTGTGAGCCACTCATATAAATCTCGCCTGATCAAGCCTGATCGAGCGCTGAGCGAGCGCGTTTGAATCCAAATATCAAACCCCTCTTTCTCAGGCGCAGGAAATGGTGGGCCCTTCATTGCTTCTGGTGTGGAAGTCTATGGGGCAAGGGTCCAGGACTTGCAGAGGAGAACAATTGCCAGAAAGTGCTTGCTGTTCTCATCTGTGCCTTTTTTCTGCTCACTGGCTGATAGGAGATTGGCTGCCCCCTTTCTTGCTAGAGTGAAAAAACAACAACTTGAGAGAAAACATGACGTTGTGAGGCTCACTTAGAGGGAGACTAGCCAAATAGCCCTGCTTTTTTTCTGAAAGACGCTTCAGAAATTGTTCAAAATGTCTCCTGGCCACTCAGGCTCGTTGGTCTAGGGGTATGATTCTCGCTTCGGGTGCGAGAGGTCCCGGGTTCAAATCCCGGACGAGCCCATGCTGTGGACATTTTCAGGATGCTTGTAATATAGGAGCATTTCTTCTTTTCAATGCTATAAGACGCTGTGTATGTCGAGAAAGTTCCTTACCCTGCACGCTATTTTCCACTTGTGGCGGGATAAAGGAGTGCAGGACTTCTTTGCAACTGCTTTTCTGGGCCAGACCAGCATGGTAGGAACATTACATGCATAGTGTTTTTCTAGTGTAATTTCAGGATATGGTTTCAAAATCGCCTCTTGGAATAAAAGTGGTCCTCATTCCTGTCTTCCAAAGAAATAGAGACCGGGTAAGGAGAGCCCAACTTTGAGCTTCAAGGACATTGGCCCTTAGTCTGTGCATTCCAGCCCAATACATGCCAACAAGATTCCTGAGTTAGTGTCTGTTTCTGTAGTGTAGTGGTTTTCACGTTCGCCTTACACGCGAAAGGTCCTTGGTTCGAGACCGGGCAGAAACAGCGGTTTGCTGTTTTTAACAGTGTTTGCCTTTACTGGCTGACTTTATAGGAAAGCTGAGATAATAGAGGCTGTCTATCCCTCACCAACCTGACGTAGTGTGCTCCAGGGATCTCAGTGACAGCTCGAAAAGAGAAGTGACGATAGCTTGCGCCATTCGCTTGCTCGCCCTTTGCTCTGAAGGGTGGGCCTACTTCATGAAAGCAAGGAATGAGAGCAGAAATGCTTTTCTTGTCCTCACCGCAAGCAGACACTTAGAGAAAACAAACTGTCTGAAGGACAGAGGCTTTTTAATTTCTTGTTTGATGACGGCCATGGAAAAGACAGCAATCATATTGCAGAAGAGAGCAACATGTGCAGTTGCTTGCTTTGGGTGAAGCATTCACCGACTAGCTGCCACTAACCCCTGGAGCCATGTCAGAGGTGACTCTTGCGTGGCTCGTTGGTCTAGGGGTATGATTCTCGCTTAGGGTGCGAGAGGTCCCGGGTTCAAATCCCGGACGAGCCCTTTTTAGAGCTAAACATACAAATCGTACTAAAAATGCACTATGCCTGACTATTTCTAGTAATACTCGGTGCATTGTTGCGCAACATATTCCTAACCTCAGAAGAAAAATGGATCACCGTGCTTTTTCTGCCTACCTGCTTAGTCTCAGTGTGTCCCAGGTGATGCTTTCCCAAGCTGTACTCGCAGACATTTAGGCATCAGATATTTGTCTGTCGATGCCTGCACAAGTAAATTTTGAATACGTCTAATTGCAAGCATGTTGGATGATATCTCTGAGGTTTTCACACTTGTTCTGCACATTCTGAGCCGCTGCTGATACAGCAGAATAGAAGTAGGGTGAAGCCTTGAGAGGAACTTTGCTTTAACAGTAGCAAGCAGCAAGGTCGTTTCTGTAGTGTAGTGGTCATCACGTTCGCCTAACACGCGAAAGGTCCTCGGTTCGAGACCGGGCAGAATCACTGAGCGTTGGCTGCTTTTATGTGCACACTCTAAAACCTTATTATCTGAATGCAAGTTTAAGAAGAGGTGGTCTTTGAACACAGTGAGCCGTGGGAAACTTTCTTTACCTTTGCAAGACGAAACAAAGTTATCTGCATCCGTCATCTGGGGGTCGTTCTTGTGCCTATTTTTATTTTGTTTAAGCTATGTTGTATTGTTGGGGCCTTTACACCTGTGACATTGCTGTGAAGGTTGTAAGTGGAAACATTGGCAGGTGCAGATAGAAGAGTTAGACCTAAGCCCCCCTCATGAGCCGTCAGGATGGCCGAGTGGTCTAAGGCACCAGACTCAAGAGAGCTTGATCTTCAGTGTAGCTGAGCCTTCTGGTCTCCTCATGGAGGCGTGGGTTCAAATCCCACTTCTGACAGGTCCCTTTTACACCCGTAAATCTTCCTGTTTTTTGCAGTGCGTTCCCGGCAAACACCACAATCTTTGCAGGAACCTGTAGCATGTGAAGAGAAATCCACCAACAATCAGGCTGGGCCCTCAATCACAATTCCATGGATTTCTGGAAATGACACCTCAGGCACACCTTCCATTAAATTTGCACTCCATCACAGTAACTGCCTTGCTGGGTTTCTAACTAAGCAGTTGATCCCATCATTTGTTGTGAGGCTCTCCTGCCACCTTTTGGGCAGAGAAGGCACTGTCCCTGCAAAAACACAGGCAGACATGTTCAACAGGGCTTCCTGGTTATGTGGGAGGAGCAGAATGCCATTGGTTCCCCCCTTGCAAATTCTAATTTACATAAGGAAGACAGAGAGGTAGCTGGGAGTAGGCACTGCACACGGGCATTGCACTCTCTCTTATGATTTGCAGCCAATTCTAGATTGAGGCAGGAGGAAAGGAGGTGACTCGCCCAACAATGGCTATACTGAGAAGTCAGCCACTCTGGGTCTCCCAGGTTAGTGTTTCAGGCCTGTGAGCCACTCATATAAATCTCGCCTGATCGAGCCTGATCGAGCGCTGAGCGAGCGCGTTTGAATCCAAATATCAAACCCCTCTTTCTCAGGCGCAGGAAATGGTGGGCCCTTCATTGCTTCTGGTGTGGAAGTCTATGGGGCAAGGGTCCAGGACTTGCAGAGGAGAACAATTGCCAGAAAGTGCTTGCTGTTCTCATCTGTGCCTTTTTTCTGCTCACTGGCTGATAGGAGATTGGCTGCCCCCTTTCTTGCTAGAGTGAAAAAACAACAACTTGAGAGAAAACATGACGTTGTGAGGCTCACTTAGAGGGAGACTAGCCAAATAGCCCTGCTTTTTTTCTGAAAGACGCTTCAGAAATTGTTCAAAATGTCTCCTGGCCACTCAGGCTCGTTGGTCTAGGGGTATGATTCTCGCTTCGGGTGCGAGAGGTCCCGGGTTCAAATCCCGGACGAGCCCATGCTGTGGACATTTTCAGGATGCTTGTAATATAGGAGCATTTCTTCTTTTCAATGCTATAAGACGCTGTGTATGTCGAGAAAGTTCCTTACCCTGCACGCTATTTTCCACTTGTGGCGGGATAAAGGAGTGCAGGACTTCTTTGCAACTGCTTTTCTGGGCCAGACCAGCATGGTAGGAACATTACATGCATAGTGTTTTTCTAGTGTAATTTCAGGATATGGTTTCAAAATCGCCTCTTGGAATAAAAGTGGTCCTCATTCCTGTCTTCCAAAGAAATAGAGACCGGGTAAGGAGAGCCCAACTTTGAGCTTCAAGGACATTGGCCCTTAGTCTGTGCATTCCAGCCCAATACATGCCAACAAGATTCCTGAGTTAGTGTCTGTTTCTGTAGTGTAGTGGTTTTCACGTTCGCCTTACACGCGAAAGGTCCTTGGTTCGAGACCGGGCAGAAACAGCGGTTTGCTGTTTTTAACAGTGTTTGCCTTTACTGGCTGACTTTATAGGAAAGCTGAGATAATAGAGGCTGTCTATCCCTCACCAACCTGACGTAGTGTGCTCCAGGGATCTCAGTGACAGCTCGAAAAGAGAAGTGACGATAGCTTGCGCCATTCGCTTGCTCGCCCTTTGCTCTGAAGGGTGGGCCTACTTCATGAAAGCAAGGAATGAGAGCAGAAATGCTTTTCTTGTCCTCACCGCAAGCAGACACTTAGAAAAAACAAACTGTCTGAAGGACAGAGGCTTTTTAATTTCTTGTTTGATGACGGCCATGGAAAAGACAGCAATCATATTGCAGAAGAGAGCAACATGTGCAGTTGCTTGCTTTGGGTGAAGCATTCACCGACTAGCTGCCACTAACCCCTGGAGCCATGTCAGAGGTGACTCTTGCGTGGCTCGTTGGTCTAGGGGTATGATTCTCGCTTAGGGTGCGAGAGGTCCCGGGTTCAAATCCCGGACGAGCCCTTTTTAGAGCTAAACATACAAATCGTACTAAAAATGCACTATGCCTGACTATTTCTAGTAATACTCGGTGCATTGTTGCGCAACATATTCCTAACCTCAGAAGAAAAATGGATCACCGTGCTTTTTCTGCCTACCTGCTTAGTCTCAGTGTGTCCCAGGTGATGCTTTCCCAAGCTGTACTCGCAGACATTTAGGCATCAGATATTTGTCTGTCGATGCCTGCACAAGTAAATTTTGAATACGTCTAATTGCAAGCATGTTGGATGATATCTCTGAGGTTTTCACACTTGTTCTGCACATTCTGAGCCGCTGCTGATACAGCAGAATAGAAGTAGGGTGAAGCCTTGAGAGGAACTTTGCTTTAACAGTAGCAAGCAGCAAGGTCGTTTCTGTAGTGTAGTGGTCATCACGTTCGCCTAACACGCGAAAGGTCCTCGGTTCGAGACCGGGCAGAATCACTGAGCGTTGGCTGCTTTTATGTGCACACTCTAAAACCTTATTATCTGAATGCAAGTTTAAGAAGAGGTGGTCTTTGAACACAGTGAGCCGTGGGAAACTTTCTTTACCTTTGCAAGACGAAACAAAGTTATCTGCATCCGTCATCTGGGGGTCGTTCTTGTGCCTATTTTTATTTTGTTTAAGCTATGTTGTATTGTTGGGGCCTTTACACCTGTGACATTGCTGTGAAGGTTGTAAGTGGAAACATTGGCAGGTGCAGATAGAAGAGTTCGACCTAAGCCCCCCTCATGAGCCGTCAGGATGGCCGAGTGGTCTAAGGCGCCAGACTCAAGAGAGCTTGATCTTCAGTGTAGCTGAGCCTTCTGGTCTCCTCATGGAGGCGTGGGTTCAAATCCCACTTCTGACAGGTCCCTTTTACACCCGTAAATCTTCCTGTTTTTTGCAGTGCGTTCCCGGCAAACACCACAATCTTTGCAGGAACCTGTAGCATGTGAAGAGAAATCCACCAACAATCAGGCTGGGCCCTCAATCACAATTCCATGGATTTCTGGAAATGACACCTCAGGCACACCTTCCATTAAATTTGCACTCCATCACAGTAACTGCCTTGCTGGGTTTCTAACTAAGCAGTTGATCCCATCATTTGTTGTGAGGCTCTCCTGCCACCTTTTGGGCAGAGAAGGCACTGTCCCTGCAAAAACACAGGCAGACATGTTCAACAGGGCTTCCTGGTTATGTGGGAGGAGCAGAATGCCATTGGTTCCCCCCTTGCAAATTCTAATTTACATAAGGAAGACAGAGAGGTAGCTGGGAGTAGGCACTGCACACGGGCATTGCACTCTCTCTTATGATTTGCAGCCAATTCTAGATTGAGGCAGGAGGAAAGGAGGTGACTCGCCCAACAATGGCTATACTGAGAAGTCAGCCACTCTGGGTCTCCCAGGTTAGTGTTTCAGGCCTGTGAGCCACTCATATAAATCTCGCCTGATCGAGCCTGATCGAGCGCTGAGCGAGCGCGTTTGAATCCAAATATCAAACCCCTCTTTCTCAGGCGCAGGAAATGGTGGGCCCTTCATTGCTTCTGGTGTGGAAGTCTATGGGGCAAGGGTCCAGGACTTGCAGAGGAGAACAATTGCCAGAAAGTGCTTGCTGTTCTCATCTGTGCCTTTTTTCTGCTCACTGGCTGATAGGAGATTGGCTGCCCCCTTTCTTGCTAGAGTGAAAAAACAACAACTTGAGAGAAAACATGACGTTGTGAGGCTCACTTAGAGGGAGACTAGCCAAATAGCCCTGCTTTTTTTCTGAAAGACGCTTCAGAAATTGTTCAAAATGTCTCCTGGCCACTCAGGCTCGTTGGTCTAGGGGTATGATTCTCGCTTCGGGTGCGAGAGGTCCCGGGTTCAAATCCCGGACGAGCCCATGCTGTGGACATTTTCAGGATGCTTGTAATATAGGAGCATTTCTTCTTTTCAATGCTATAAGACGCTGTGTATGTCGAGAAAGTTCCTTACCCTGCACGCTATTTTCCACTTGTGGCGGGATAAAGGAGTGCAGGACTTCTTTGCAACTGCTTTTCTGGGCCAGACCAGCATGGTAGGAACATTACATGCATAGTGTTTTTCTAGTGTAATTTCAGGATATGGTTTCAAAATCGCCTCTTGGAATAAAAGTGGTCCTCATTCCTGTCTTCCAAAGAAATAGAGACCGGGTAAGGAGAGCCCAACTTTGAGCTTCAAGGACATTGGCCCTTAGTCTGTGCATTCCAGCCCAATACATGCCAACAAGATTCCTGAGTTAGTGTCTGTTTCTGTAGTGTAGTGGTTTTCACGTTCGCCTTACACGCGAAAGGTCCTTGGTTCGAGACCGGGCAGAAACAGCGGTTTGCTGTTTTTAACAGTGTTTGCCTTTACTGGCTGACTTTATAGGAAAGCTGAGATAATAGAGGCTGTCTATCCCTCACCAACCTGACGTAGTGTGCTCCAGGGATCTCAGTGACAGCTCGAAAAGAGAAGTGACGATAGCTTGCGCCATTCGCTTGCTCGCCCTTTGCTCTGAAGGGTGGGCCTACTACATGAAAGCAAGGAATGAGAGCAGAAATGCTTTTCTTGTCCTCACCGCAAGCAGACACTTAGAGAAAACAAACTGTCTGAAGGACAGAGGCTTTTTAATTTCTTGTTTGATGACGGCCATGGAAAAGACAGCAATCATATTGCAGAAGAGAGCAACATGTGCAGTTGCTTGCTTTGGGTGAAGCATTCACCGACTAGCTGCCACTAACCCCTGGAGCCATGTCAGAGGTGACTCTTGCGTGGCTCGTTGGTCTAGGGGTATGATTCTCGCTTAGGGTGCGAGAGGTCCCGGGTTCAAATCCCGGACGAGCCCTTTTTAGAGCTAAACATACAAATCGTACTAAAAATGCACTATGCCTGACTATTTCTAGTAATACTCGGTGCATTGTTGCGCAACATATTCCTAACCTCAGAAGAAAAATGGATCACCGTGCTTTTTCTGCCTACCTGCTTAGTCTCAGTGTGTCCCAGGTGATGCTTTCCCAAGCTGTACTCGCAGACATTTAGGCATCAGATATTTGTCTGTCGATGCCTGCACAAGTAAATTTTGAATACGTCTAATTGCAAGCATGTTGGATGATATCTCTGAGGTTTTCACACTTGTTCTGCACATTCTGAGCCGCTGCTGATACAGCAGAATAGAAGTAGGGTGAAGCCTTGAGAGGAACTTTGCTTTAACAGTAGCAAGCAGCAAGGTCGTTTCTGTAGTGTAGTGGTCATCACGTTCGCCTAACACGCGAAAGGTCCTCGGTTCGAGACCGGGCAGAATCACTGAGCGTTGGCTGCTTTTATGTGCACACTCTAAAACCTTATTATCTGAATGCAAGTTTAAGAAGAGGTGGTCTTTGAACACAGTGAGCCGTGGGAAACTTTCTTTACCTTTGCAAGACGAAACAAAGTTATCTGCATCCGTCATCTGGGGGTCGTTCTTGTGCCTATTTTTATTTTGTTTAAGCTATGTTGTATTGTTGGGGCCTTTACACCTGTGACATTGCTGTGAAGGTTGTAAGTGGAAACATTGGCAGGTGCAGATAGAAGAGTTAGACCTAAGCCCCCCTCATGAGCCGTCAGGATGGCCGAGTGGTCTAAGGCACCAGACTCAAGAGAGCTTGATCTTCAGTGTAGCTGAGCCTTCTGGTCTCCTCATGGAGGCGTGGGTTCAAATCCCACTTCTGACAGGTCCCTTTTACACCCGTAAATCTTCCTGTTTTTTGCAGTGCGTTCCCGGCAAACACCACAATCTTTGCAGGAACCTGTAGCATGTGAAGAGAAATCCACCAACAATCAGGCTGGGCCCTCAATCACAATTCCATGGATTTCTGGAAATGACACCTCAGGCACACCTTCCATTAAATTTGCACTCCATCACAGTAACTGCCTTGCTGGGTTTCTAACTAAGCAGTTGATCCCATCATTTGTTGTGAGGCTCTCCTGCCACCTTTTGGGCAGAGAAGGCACTGTCCCTGCAAAAACACAGGCAGACATGTTCAACAGGGCTTCCTGGTTATGTGGGAGGAGCAGAATGCCATTGGTTCCCCCCTTGCAAATTCTAATTTACATAAGGAAGACAGAGAGGTAGCTGGGAGTAGGCACTGCACACGGGCATTGCACTCTCTCTTATGATTTGCAGCCAATTCTAGATTGAGGCAGGAGGAAAGGAGGTGACTCGCCCAACAATGGCTATACTGAGAAGTCAGCCACTCTGGGTCTCCCAGGTTAGTGTTTCAGGCCTGTGAGCCACTCATATAAATCTCGCCTGATCGAGCCTGATCGAGCGCTGAGCGAGCGCGTTTGAATCCAAATATCAAACCCCTCTTTCTCAGGCGCAGGAAATGGTGGGCTCTTCATTGCTTCTGGTGTGGAAGTCTATGGGGCAAGGGTCCAGGACTTGCAGAGGAGAACAATTGCCAGAAAGTGCTTGCTGTTCTCATCTGTGCCTTTTTTCTGCTCACTGGCTGATAGGAGATTGGCTGCCCCCTTTCTTGCTAGAGTGAAAAAACAACAACTTGAGAGAAAACATGACGTTGTGAGGCTCACTTAGAGGGAGACTAGCCAAATAGCCCTGCTTTTTTTCTGAAAGACGCTTCAGAAATTGTTCAAAATGTCTCCTGGCCACTCAGGCTCGTTGGTCTAGGGGTATGATTCTCGCTTCGGGTGCGAGAGGTCCCGGGTTCAAATCCCGGACGAGCCCATGCTGTGGACATTTTCAGGATGCTTGTAATATAGGAGCATTTCTTCTTTTCAATGCTATAAGACGCTGTGTATGTCGAGAAAGTTCCTTACCCTGCACGCTATTTTCCACTTGTGGCGGGATAAAGGAGTGCAGGACTTCTTTGCAACTGCTTTTCTGGGCCAGACCAGCATGGTAGGAACATTACATGCATAGTGTTTTTCTAGTGTAATTTCAGGATATGGTTTCAAAATCGCCTCTTGGAATAAAAGTGGTCCTCATTCCTGTCTTCCAAAGAAATAGAGACCGGGTAAGGAGAGCCCAACTTTGAGCTTCAAGGACATTGGCCCTTAGTCTGTGCATTCCAGCCCAATACATGCCAACAAGATTCCTGAGTTAGTGTCTGTTTCTGTAGTGTAGTGGTTTTCACGTTCGCCTTACACGCGAAAGGTCCTTGGTTCGAGACCGGGCAGAAACAGCGGTTTGCTGTTTTTAACAGTGTTTGCCTTTACTGGCTGACTTTATAGGAAAGCTGAGATAATAGAGGCTGTCTATCCCTCACCAACCTGACGTAGTGTGCTCCAGGGATCTCAGTGACAGCTCGAAAAGAGAAGTGACGATAGCTTGCGCCATTCGCTTGCTCGCCCTTTGCTCTGAAGGGTGGGCCTACTTCATGAAAGCAAGGAATGAGAGCAGAAATGCTTTTCTTGTCCTCACCGCAAGCAGACACTTAGAAAAAACAAACTGTCTGAAGGACAGAGGCTTTTTAATTTCTTGTTTGATGACGGCCATGGAAAAGACAGCAATCATATTGCAGAAGAGAGCAACATGTGCAGTTGCTTGCTTTGGGTGAAGCATTCACCGACTAGCTGCCACTAACCCCTGGAGCCATGTCAGAGGTGACTCTTGCGTGGCTCGTTGGTCTAGGGGTATGATTCTCGCTTAGGGTGCGAGAGGTCCCGGGTTCAAATCCCGGACGAGCCCTTTTTAGAGCTAAACATACAAATCGTACTAAAAATGCACTATGCCTGACTATTTCTAGTAATACTCGGTGCATTGTTGCGCAACATATTCCTAACCTCAGAAGAAAAATGGATCACCGTGCTTTTTCTGCCTACCTGCTTAGTCTCAGTGTGTCCCAGGTGATGCTTTCCCAAGCTGTACTCGCAGACATTTAGGCATCAGATATTTGTCTGTCGATGCCTGCACAAGTAAATTTTGAATACGTCTAATTGCAAGCATGTTGGATGATATCTCTGAGGTTTTCACACTTGTTCTGCACATTCTGAGCCGCTGCTGATACAGCAGAATAGAAGTAGGGTGAAGCCTTGAGAGGAACTTTGCTTTAACAGTAGCAAGCAGCAAGGTCGTTTCTGTAGTGTAGTGGTCATCACGTTCGCCTAACACGCGAAAGGTCCTCGGTTCGAGACCGGGCAGAATCACTGAGCGTTGGCTGCTTTTATGTGCACACTCTAAAACCTTATTATCTGAATGCAAGTTTAAGAAGAGGTGGTCTTTGAACACAGTGAGCCGTGGGAAACTTTCTTTACCTTTGCAAGACGAAACAAAGTTATCTGCATCCGTCATCTGGGGGTCGTTCTTGTGCCTATTTTTATTTTGTTTAAGCTATGTTGTATTGTTGGGGCCTTTACACCTGTGACATTGCTGTGAAGGTTGTAAGTGGAAACATTGGCAGGTGCAGATAGAAGAGTTCGACCTAAGCCCCCCTCATGAGCCGTCAGGATGGCCGAGTGGTCTAAGGCGCCAGACTCAAGAGAGCTTGATCTTCAGTGTAGCTGAGCCTTCTGGTCTCCTCATGGAGGCGTGGGTTCAAATCCCACTTCTGACAGGTCCCTTTTACACCCGTAAATCTTCCTGTTTTTTGCAGTGCGTTCCCGGCAAACACCACAATCTTTGCAGGAACCTGTAGCATGTGAAGAGAAATCCACCAACAATCAGGCTGGGCCCTCAATCACAATTCCATGGATTTCTGGAAATGACACCTCAGGCACACCTTCCATTAAATTTGCACTCCATCACAGTAACTGCCTTGCTGGGTTTCTAACTAAGCAGTTGATCCCATCATTTGTTGTGAGGCTCTCCTGCCACCTTTTGGGCAGAGAAGGCACTGTCCCTGCAAAAACACAGGCAGACATGTTCAACAGGGCTTCCTGGTTTTGTGGGAGGAGCAGAATGCCATTGGTCCCCCCTTGCAAATTCTAATTTACATAAGGAAGACAGAGAGGTAGCTGGGAGTAGGCACTGCACACGGGCATTGCACTCTCTCTTATGATTTGCAGCCAATTCTAGATTGAGGCAGGAGGAAAGGAGGTGACTCGCCCAACAATGGCTATACTGAGAAGTCAGCCACTCTGGGTCTCCCAGGTGAGTGTTTCAGGCCTGTGAGCCACTCATATAAATCTCGCCTGATCGAGCCTGATCGAGCGCTGAGCGAGCGCGTTTGAATCCAAATATCAAACCCCTCTTTCTCAGGCGCAGGAAATGGTGGGCCCTTCATTGCTTCTGGTGTGGAAGTCTATGGGGCAAGGGTCCAGGACTTGCAGAGGAGAACAATTGCCAGAAAGTGCTTGCTGTTCTCATCTGTGCCTTTTTTCTGCTCACTGGCTGATAGGAGATTGGCTGCCCCCTTTCTTGCTAGAGTGAAAAAACAACAACTTGAGAGAAAACATGACGTTGTGAGGCTCACTTAGAGGGAGACTAGCCAAATAGCCCTGCTTTTTTTCTGAAACACGCTTCAGAAATTGTTCAAAATGTCTCCTGGCCACTCAGGCTCGTTGGTCTAGGGGTATGATTCTCGCTTCGGGTGCGAGAGGTCCCGGGTTCAAATCCCGGACGAGCCCATGCTGTGGACATTTTCAGGATGCTTGTAATATAGGAGCATTTCTTCTTTTCAATGCTATAAGACGCTGTGTATGTCGAGAAAGTTCCTTACCCTGCACGCTATTTTCCACTTGTGGCGGGATAAAGGAGTGCAGGACTTCTTTGCAACTGCTTTTCTGGGCCAGACCAGCATGGTAGGAACATTACATGCATAGTGTTTTTCTAGTGTAATTTCAGGATATGGTTTCAAAATCGCCTCTTGGAATAAAAGTGGTCCTCATTCCTGTCTTCCAAAGAAATAGAGACCGGGTAAGGAGAGCCCAACTTTGAGCTTCAAGGACATTGGCCCTTAGTCTGTGCATTCCAGCCCAATACATGCCAACAAGATTCCTGAGTTAGTGTCTGTTTCTGTAGTGTAGTGGTTTTCACGTTCGCCTTACACGCGAAAGGTCCTTGGTTCGAGACCGGGCAGAAACAGCGGTTTGCTGTTTTTAACAGTGTTTGCCTTTACTGGCTGACTTTATAGGAAAGCTGAGATAATAGAGGCTGTCTATCCCTCACCAACCTGACGTAGTGTGCTCCAGGGATCTCAGTGACAGCTCGAAAAGAGAAGTGACGATAGCTTGCGCCATTCGCTTGCTCGCCCTTTGCTCTGAAGGGTGGGCCTACTTCATGAAAGCAAGGAATGAGAGCAGAAATGCTTTTCTTGTCCTCACCGCAAGCAGACACTTAGAGAAAACAAACTGTCTGAAGGACAGAGGCTTTTTAATTTCTTGTTTGATGACGGCCATGGAAAAGACAGCAATCATATTGCAGAAGAGAGCAACATGTGCAGTTGCTTGCTTTGGGTGAAGCATTCACCGACTAGCTGCCACTAACCCCTGGAGCCATGTCAGAGGTGACTCTTGCGTGGCTCGTTGGTCTAGGGGTATGATTCTCGCTTAGGGTGCGAGAGGTCCCGGGTTCAAATCCCGGACGAGCCCTTTTTAGAGCTAAACATACAAATCGTACTAAAAATGCACTATGCCTGACTATTTCTAGTAATACTCGGTGCATTGTTGCGCAACATATTCCTAACCTCAGAAGAAAAATGGATCACCGTGCTTTTTCTGCCTACCTGCTTAGTCTCAGTGTGTCCCAGGTGATGCTTTCCCAAGCTGTACTCGCAGACATTTAGGCATCAGATATTTGTCTGTCGATGCCTGCACAAGTAAATTTTGAATACGTCTAATTGCAAGCATGTTGGATGATATCTCTGAGGTTTTCACACTTGTTCTGCACATTCTGAGCCGCTGCTGATACAGCAGAATAGAAGTAGGGTGAAGCCTTGAGAGGAACTTTGCTTTAACAGTAGCAAGCAGCAAGGTCGTTTCTGTAGTGTAGTGGTCATCACGTTCGCCTAACACGCGAAAGGTCCTCGGTTCGAGACTGGGCAGAATCACTGAGCGTTGGCTGCTTTTATGTGCACACTCTAAAACCTTATTATCTGAATGCAAGTTTAAGAAGAGGTGGTCTTTGAACACAGTGAGCCGTGGGAAACTTTCTTTACCTTTGCAAGACGAAACAAAGTTATCTGCATCCGTCATCTGGGGGTCGTTCTTGTGCCTATTTTTATTTTGTTTAAGCTATGTTGTATTGTTGGGGCCTTTACACCTGTGACATTGCTGTGAAGGTTGTAAGTGGAAACATTGGCAGGTGCAGATAGAAGAGTTCGACCTAAGCCCCCCTCATGAGCCGTCAGGATGGCCGAGTGGTCTAAGGCGCCAGACTCAAGAGAGCTTGATCTTCAGTGTAGCTGAGCCTTCTGGTCTCCTCATGGAGGCGTGGGTTCAAATCCCACTTCTGACAGGTCCCTTTTACACCCGTAAATCTTCCTGTTTTTTGCAGTGCGTTCCCGGCAAACACCACAATCTTTGCAGGAACCTGTAGCATGTGAAGAGAAATCCACCAACAATCAGGCTGGGCCCTCAATCACAATTCCATGGATTTCTGGAAATGACACCTCAGGCACACCTTCCATTAAATTTGCACTCCATCACAGTAACTGCCTTGCTGGGTTTCTAACTAAGCAGTTGATCCCATCATTTGTTGTGAGGCTCTCCTGCCACCTTTTGGGCAGAGAAGGCACTGTCCCTGCAAAAACACAGGCAGACATGTTCAACAGGGCTTCCTGGTTTTGTGGGAGGAGCAGAATGCCATTGGTCCCCCCTTGCAAATTCTAATTTACATAAGGAAGACAGAGAGGTAGCTGGGAGTAGGCACTGCACACGGGCATTGCACTCTCTCTTATGATTTGCAGCCAATTCTAGATTGAGGCAGGAGGAAAGGAGGTGACTCGCCCAACAATGGCTATACTGAGAAGTCAGCCACTCTGGGTCTCCCAGGTGAGTGTTTCAGGCCTGTGAGCCACTCATATAAATCTCGCCTGATCGAGCCTGATCGAGCGCTGAGCGAGCGCGTTTGAATCCAAATATCAAACCCCTCTTTCTCAGGCGCAGGAAATGGTGGGCCCTTCATTGCTTCTGGTGTGGAAGTCTATGGGGCAAGGGTCCAGGACTTGCAGAGGAGAACAATTGCCAGAAAGTGCTTGCTGTTCTCATCTGTGCCTTTTTTCTGCTCACTGGCTGATAGGAGATTGGCTGCCCCCTTTCTTGCTAGAGTGAAAAAACAACAACTTGAGAGAAAACATGACGTTGTGAGGCTCACTTAGAGGGAGACTAGCCAAATAGCCCTGCTTTTTTTCTGAAAGACGCTTCAGAAATTGTTCAAAATGTCTCCTGGCCACTCAGGCTCGTTGGTCTAGGGGTATGATTCTCGCTTCGGGTGCGAGAGGTCCCGGGTTCAAATCCCGGACGAGCCCATGCTGTGGACATTTTCAGGATGCTTGTAATATAGGAGCATTTCTTCTTTTCAATGCTATAAGACGCTGTGTATGTCGAGAAAGTTCCTTACCCTGCACGCTATTTTCCACTTGTGGCGGGATAAAGGAGTGCAGGACTTCTTTGCAACTGCTTTTCTGGGCCAGACCAGCATGGTAGGAACATTACATGCATAGTGTTTTTCTAGTGTAATTTCAGGATATGGTTTCAAAATCGCCTCTTGGAATAAAAGTGGTCCTCATTCCTGTCTTCCAAAGAAATAGAGACCGGGTAAGGAGAGCCCAACTTTGAGCTTCAAGGACATTGGCCCTTAGTCTGTGCATTCCAGCCCAATACATGCCAACAAGATTCCTGAGTTAGTGTCTGTTTCTGTAGTGTAGTGGTTTTCACGTTCGCCTTACACGCGAAAGGTCCTTGGTTCGAGACCGGGCAGAAACAGCGGTTTGCTGTTTT
The DNA here is from genome assembly GCF_964261635.1 of Lissotriton helveticus. Classification (NCBI taxonomy): domain Eukaryota; kingdom Metazoa; phylum Chordata; class Amphibia; order Caudata; family Salamandridae; genus Lissotriton; species Lissotriton helveticus. The sequence goes on from NC_136071.1 coordinate 589,757,446, forward strand.
TAACAGTGTTTGCCTTTACTGGCTGACTTTATAGGAAAGCTGAGATAATAGAGGCTGTCTATCCCTCACCAACCTGACGTAGTGTGCTCCAGGGATCTCAGTGACAGCTCGAAAAGAGAAGTGACGATAGCTTGCGCCATTCGCTTGCTCGCCCTTTGCTCTGAAGGGTGGGCCTACTTCATGAAAGCAAGGAATGAGAGCAGAAATGCTTTTCTTGTCCTCACCGCAAGCAGACACTTAGAGAAAACAAACTGTCTGAAGGACAGAGGCTTTTTAATTTCTTGTTTGATGACGGCCATGGAAAAGACAGCAATCATATTGCAGAAGAGAGCAACATGTGCAGTTGCTTGCTTTGGGTGAAGCATTCACCGACTAGCTGCCACTAACCCCTGGAGCCATGTCAGAGGTGACTCTTGCGTGGCTCGTTGGTCTAGGGGTATGATTCTCGCTTAGGGTGCGAGAGGTCCCGGGTTCAAATCCCGGACGAGCCCTTTTTAGAGCTAAACATACAAATCGTACTAAAAATGCACTATGCCTGACTATTTCTAGTAATACTCGGTGCATTGTTGCGCAACATATTCCTAACCTCAGAAGAAAAATGGATCACCGTGCTTTTTCTGCCTACCTGCTTAGTCTCAGTGTGTCCCAGGTGATGCTTTCCCAAGCTGTACTCGCAGACATTTAGGCATCAGATATTTGTCTGTCGATGCCTGCACAAGTAAATTTTGAATACGTCTAATTGCAAGCATGTTGGATGATATCTCTGAGGTTTTCACACTTGTTCTGCACATTCTGAGCCGCTGCTGATACAGCAGAATAGAAGTAGGGTGAAGCCTTGAGAGGAACTTTGCTTTAACAGTAGCAAGCAGCAAGGTCGTTTCTGTAGTGTAGTGGTCATCACGTTCGCCTAACACGCGAAAGGTCCTCGGTTCGAGACCGGGCAGAATCACTGAGCGTTGGCTGCTTTTATGTGCACACTCTAAAACCTTATTATCTGAATGCAAGTTTAAGAAGAGGTGGTCTTTGAACACAGTGAGCCGTGGGAAACTTTCTTTACCTTTGCAAGACGAAACAAAGTTATCTGCATCCGTCATCTGGGGGTCGTTCTTGTGCCTATTTTTATTTTGTTTAAGCTATGTTGTATTGTTGGGGCCTTTACACCTGTGACATTGCTGTGAAGGTTGTAAGTGGAAACATTGGCAGGTGCAGATAGAAGAGTTAGACCTAAGCCCCCCTCATGAGCCGTCAGGATGGCCGAGTGGTCTAAGGCACCAGACTCAAGAGAGCTTGATCTTCAGTGTAGCTGAGCCTTCTGGTCTCCTCATGGAGGCGTGGGTTCAAATCCCACTTCTGACAGGTCCCTTTTACACCCGTAAATCTTCCTGTTTTTTGCAGTGCGTTCCCGGCAAACACCACAATCTTTGCAGGAACCTGTAGCATGTGAAGAGAAATCCACCAACAATCAGGCTGGGCCCTCAATCACAATTCCATGGATTTCTGGAAATGACACCTCAGGCACACCTTCCATTAAATTTGCACTCCATCACAGTAACTGCCTTGCTGGGTTTCTAACTAAGCAGTTGATCCCATCATTTGTTGTGAGGCTCTCCTGCCACCTTTTGGGCAGAGAAGGCACTGTCCCTGCAAAAACACAGGCAGACATGTTCAACAGGGCTTCCTGGTTATGTGGGAGGAGCAGAATGCCATTGGTTCCCCCCTTGCAAATTCTAATTTACATAAGGAAGACAGAGAGGTAGCTGGGAGTAGGCACTGCACACGGGCATTGCACTCTCTCTTATGATTTGCAGCCAATTCTAGATTGAGGCAGGAGGAAAGGAGGTGACTCGCCCAACAATGGCTATACTGAGAAGTCAGCCACTCTGGGTCTCCCAGGTTAGTGTTTCAGGCCTGTGAGCCACTCATATAAATCTCGCCTGATCGAGCCTGATCGAGCGCTGAGCGAGCGCGTTTGAATCCAAATATCAAACCCCTCTTTCTCAGGCGCAGGAAATGGTGGGCTCTTCATTGCTTCTGGTGTGGAAGTCTATGGGGCAAGGGTCCAGGACTTGCAGAGGAGAACAATTGCCAGAAAGTGCTTGCTGTTCTCATCTGTGCCTTTTTTCTGCTCACTGGCTGATAGGAGATTGGCTGCCCCCTTTCTTGCTAGAGTGAAAAAACAACAACTTGAGAGAAAACATGACGTTGTGAGGCTCACTTAGAGGGAGACTAGCCAAATAGCCCTGCTTTTTTTCTGAAAGACGCTTCAGAAATTGTTCAAAATGTCTCCTGGCCACTCAGGCTCGTTGGTCTAGGGGTATGATTCTCGCTTCGGGTGCGAGAGGTCCCGGGTTCAAATCCCGGACGAGCCCATGCTGTGGACATTTTCAGGATGCTTGTAATATAGGAGCATTTCTTCTTTTCAATGCTATAAGACGCTGTGTATGTCGAGAAAGTTCCTTACCCTGCACGCTATTTTCCACTTGTGGCGGGATAAAGGAGTGCAGGACTTCTTTGCAACTGCTTTTCTGGGCCAGACCAGCATGGTAGGAACATTACATGCATAGTGTTTTTCTAGTGTAATTTCAGGATATGGTTTCAAAATCGCCTCTTGGAATAAAAGTGGTCCTCATTCCTGTCTTCCAAAGAAATAGAGACCGGGTAAGGAGAGCCCAACTTTGAGCTTCAAGGACATTGGCCCTTAGTCTGTGCATTCCAGCCCAATACATGCCAACAAGATTCCTGAGTTAGTGTCTGTTTCTGTAGTGTAGTGGTTTTCACGTTCGCCTTACACGCGAAAGGTCCTTGGTTCGAGACCGGGCAGAAACAGCGGTTTGCTGTTTTTAACAGTGTTTGCCTTTACTGGCTGACTTTATAGGAAAGCTGAGATAATAGAGGCTGTCTATCCCTCACCAACCTGACGTAGTGTGCTCCAGGGATCTCAGTGACAGCTCGAAAAGAGAAGTGACGATAGCTTGCGCCATTCGCTTGCTCGCCCTTTGCTCTGAAGGGTGGGCCTACTTCATGAAAGCAAGGAATGAGAGCAGAAATGCTTTTCTTGTCCTCACCGCAAGCAGACACTTAGAAAAAACAAACTGTCTGAAGGACAGAGGCTTTTTAATTTCTTGTTTGATGACGGCCATGGAAAAGACAGCAATCATATTGCAGAAGAGAGCAACATGTGCAGTTGCTTGCTTTGGGTGAAGCATTCACCGACTAGCTGCCACTAACCCCTGGAGCCATGTCAGAGGTGACTCTTGCGTGGCTCGTTGGTCTAGGGGTATGATTCTCGCTTAGGGTGCGAGAGGTCCCGGGTTCAAATCCCGGACGAGCCCTTTTTAGAGCTAAACATACAAATCGTACTAAAAATGCACTATGCCTGACTATTTCTAGTAATACTCGGTGCATTGTTGCGCAACATATTCCTAACCTCAGAAGAAAAATGGATCACCGTGCTTTTTCTGCCTACCTGCTTAGTCTCAGTGTGTCCCAGGTGATGCTTTCCCAAGCTGTACTCGCAGACATTTAGGCATCAGATATTTGTCTGTCGATGCCTGCACAAGTAAATTTTGAATACGTCTAATTGCAAGCATGTTGGATGATATCTCTGAGGTTTTCACACTTGTTCTGCACATTCTGAGCCGCTGCTGATACAGCAGAATAGAAGTAGGGTGAAGCCTTGAGAGGAACTTTGCTTTAACAGTAGCAAGCAGCAAGGTCGTTTCTGTAGTGTAGTGGTCATCACGTTCGCCTAACACGCGAAAGGTCCTCGGTTCGAGACCGGGCAGAATCACTGAGCGTTGGCTGCTTTTATGTGCACACTCTAAAACCTTATTATCTGAATGCAAGTTTAAGAAGAGGTGGTCTTTGAACACAGTGAGCCGTGGGAAACTTTCTTTACCTTTGCAAGACGAAACAAAGTTATCTGCATCCGTCATCTGGGGGTCGTTCTTGTGCCTATTTTTATTTTGTTTAAGCTATGTTGTATTGTTGGGGCCTTTACACCTGTGACATTGCTGTGAAGGTTGTAAGTGGAAACATTGGCAGGTGCAGATAGAAGAGTTCGACCTAAGCCCCCCTCATGAGCCGTCAGGATGGCCGAGTGGTCTAAGGCGCCAGACTCAAGAGAGCTTGATCTTCAGTGTAGCTGAGCCTTCTGGTCTCCTCATGGAGGCGTGGGTTCAAATCCCACTTCTGACAGGTCCCTTTTACACCCGTAAATCTTCCTGTTTTTTGCAGTGCGTTCCCGGCAAACACCACAATCTTTGCAGGAACCTGTAGCATGTGAAGAGAAATCCACCAACAATCAGGCTGGGCCCTCAATCACAATTCCATGGATTTCTGGAAATGACACCTCAGGCACACCTTCCATTAAATTTGCACTCCATCACAGTAACTGCCTTGCTGGGTTTCTAACTAAGCAGTTGATCCCATCATTTGTTGTGAGGCTCTCCTGCCACCTTTTGGGCAGAGAAGGCACTGTCCCTGCAAAAACACAGGCAGACATGTTCAACAGGGCTTCCTGGTTTTGTGGGAGGAGCAGAATGCCATTGGTCCCCCCTTGCAAATTCTAATTTACATAAGGAAGACAGAGAGGTAGCTGGGAGTAGGCACTGCACACGGGCATTGCACTCTCTCTTATGATTTGCAGCCAATTCTAGATTGAGGCAGGAGGAAAGGAGGTGACTCGCCCAACAATGGCTATACTGAGAAGTCAGCCACTCTGGGTCTCCCAGGTGAGTGTTTCAGGCCTGTGAGCCACTCATATAAATCTCGCCTGATCGAGCCTGATCGAGCGCTGAGCGAGCGCGTTTGAATCCAAATATCAAACCCCTCTTTCTCAGGCGCAGGAAATGGTGGGCCCTTCATTGCTTCTGGTGTGGAAGTCTATGGGGCAAGGGTCCAGGACTTGCAGAGGAGAACAATTGCCAGAAAGTGCTTGCTGTTCTCATCTGTGCCTTTTTTCTGCTCACTGGCTGATAGGAGATTGGCTGCCCCCTTTCTTGCTAGAGTGAAAAAACAACAACTTGAGAGAAAACATGACGTTGTGAGGCTCACTTAGAGGGAGACTAGCCAAATAGCCCTGCTTTTTTTCTGAAACACGCTTCAGAAATTGTTCAAAATGTCTCCTGGCCACTCAGGCTCGTTGGTCTAGGGGTATGATTCTCGCTTCGGGTGCGAGAGGTCCCGGGTTCAAATCCCGGACGAGCCCATGCTGTGGACATTTTCAGGATGCTTGTAATATAGGAGCATTTCTTCTTTTCAATGCTATAAGACGCTGTGTATGTCGAGAAAGTTCCTTACCCTGCACGCTATTTTCCACTTGTGGCGGGATAAAGGAGTGCAGGACTTCTTTGCAACTGCTTTTCTGGGCCAGACCAGCATGGTAGGAACATTACATGCATAGTGTTTTTCTAGTGTAATTTCAGGATATGGTTTCAAAATCGCCTCTTGGAATAAAAGTGGTCCTCATTCCTGTCTTCCAAAGAAATAGAGACCGGGTAAGGAGAGCCCAACTTTGAGCTTCAAGGACATTGGCCCTTAGTCTGTGCATTCCAGCCCAATACATGCCAACAAGATTCCTGAGTTAGTGTCTGTTTCTGTAGTGTAGTGGTTTTCACGTTCGCCTTACACGCGAAAGGTCCTTGGTTCGAGACCGGGCAGAAACAGCGGTTTGCTGTTTTTAACAGTGTTTGCCTTTACTGGCTGACTTTATAGGAAAGCTGAGATAATAGAGGCTGTCTATCCCTCACCAACCTGACGTAGTGTGCTCCAGGGATCTCAGTGACAGCTCGAAAAGAGAAGTGACGATAGCTTGCGCCATTCGCTTGCTCGCCCTTTGCTCTGAAGGGTGGGCCTACTTCATGAAAGCAAGGAATGAGAGCAGAAATGCTTTTCTTGTCCTCACCGCAAGCAGACACTTAGAGAAAACAAACTGTCTGAAGGACAGAGGCTTTTTAATTTCTTGTTTGATGACGGCCATGGAAAAGACAGCAATCATATTGCAGAAGAGAGCAACATGTGCAGTTGCTTGCTTTGGGTGAAGCATTCACCGACTAGCTGCCACTAACCCCTGGAGCCATGTCAGAGGTGACTCTTGCGTGGCTCGTTGGTCTAGGGGTATGATTCTCGCTTAGGGTGCGAGAGGTCCCGGGTTCAAATCCCGGACGAGCCCTTTTTAGAGCTAAACATACAAATCGTACTAAAAATGCACTATGCCTGACTATTTCTAGTAATACTCGGTGCATTGTTGCGCAACATATTCCTAACCTCAGAAGAAAAATGGATCACCGTGCTTTTTCTGCCTACCTGCTTAGTCTCAGTGTGTCCCAGGTGATGCTTTCCCAAGCTGTACTCGCAGACATTTAGGCATCAGATATTTGTCTGTCGATGCCTGCACAAGTAAATTTTGAATACGTCTAATTGCAAGCATGTTGGATGATATCTCTGAGGTTTTCACACTTGTTCTGCACATTCTGAGCCGCTGCTGATACAGCAGAATAGAAGTAGGGTGAAGCCTTGAGAGGAACTTTGCTTTAACAGTAGCAAGCAGCAAGGTCGTTTCTGTAGTGTAGTGGTCATCACGTTCGCCTAACACGCGAAAGGTCCTCGGTTCGAGACTGGGCAGAATCACTGAGCGTTGGCTGCTTTTATGTGCACACTCTAAAACCTTATTATCTGAATGCAAGTTTAAGAAGAGGTGGTCTTTGAACACAGTGAGCCGTGGGAAACTTTCTTTACCTTTGCAAGACGAAACAAAGTTATCTGCATCCGTCATCTGGGGGTCGTTCTTGTGCCTATTTTTATTTTGTTTAAGCTATGTTGTATTGTTGGGGCCTTTACACCTGTGACATTGCTGTGAAGGTTGTAAGTGGAAACATTGGCAGGTGCAGATAGAAGAGTTCGACCTAAGCCCCCCTCATGAGCCGTCAGGATGGCCGAGTGGTCTAAGGCGCCAGACTCAAGAGAGCTTGATCTTCAGTGTAGCTGAGCCTTCTGGTCTCCTCATGGAGGCGTGGGTTCAAATCCCACTTCTGACAGGTCCCTTTTACACCCGTAAATCTTCCTGTTTTTTGCAGTGCGTTCCCGGCAAACACCACAATCTTTGCAGGAACCTGTAGCATGTGAAGAGAAATCCACCAACAATCAGGCTGGGCCCTCAATCACAATTCCATGGATTTCTGGAAATGACACCTCAGGCACACCTTCCATTAAATTTGCACTCCATCACAGTAACTGCCTTGCTGGGTTTCTAACTAAGCAGTTGATCCCATCATTTGTTGTGAGGCTCTCCTGCCACCTTTTGGGCAGAGAAGGCACTGTCCCTGCAAAAACACAGGCAGACATGTTCAACAGGGCTTCCTGGTTTTGTGGGAGGAGCAGAATGCCATTGGTCCCCCCTTGCAAATTCTAATTTACATAAGGAAGACAGAGAGGTAGCTGGGAGTAGGCACTGCACACGGGCATTGCACTCTCTCTTATGATTTGCAGCCAATTCTAGATTGAGGCAGGAGGAAAGGAGGTGACTCGCCCAACAATGGCTATACTGAGAAGTCAGCCACTCTGGGTCTCCCAGGTGAGTGTTTCAGGCCTGTGAGCCACTCATATAAATCTCGCCTGATCGAGCCTGATCGAGCGCTGAGCGAGCGCGTTTGAATCCAAATATCAAACCCCTCTTTCTCAGGCGCAGGAAATGGTGGGCCCTTCATTGCTTCTGGTGTGGAAGTCTATGGGGCAAGGGTCCAGGACTTGCAGAGGAGAACAATTGCCAGAAAGTGCTTGCTGTTCTCATCTGTGCCTTTTTTCTGCTCACTGGCTGATAGGAGATTGGCTGCCCCCTTTCTTGCTAGAGTGAAAAAACAACAACTTGAGAGAAAACATGACGTTGTGAGGCTCACTTAGAGGGAGACTAGCCAAATAGCCCTGCTTTTTTTCTGAAAGACGCTTCAGAAATTGTTCAAAATGTCTCCTGGCCACTCAGGCTCGTTGGTCTAGGGGTATGATTCTCGCTTCGGGTGCGAGAGGTCCCGGGTTCAAATCCCGGACGAGCCCATGCTGTGGACATTTTCAGGATGCTTGTAATATAGGAGCATTTCTTCTTTTCAATGCTATAAGACGCTGTGTATGTCGAGAAAGTTCCTTACCCTGCACGCTATTTTCCACTTGTGGCGGGATAAAGGAGTGCAGGACTTCTTTGCAACTGCTTTTCTGGGCCAGACCAGCATGGTAGGAACATTACATGCATAGTGTTTTTCTAGTGTAATTTCAGGATATGGTTTCAAAATCGCCTCTTGGAATAAAAGTGGTCCTCATTCCTGTCTTCCAAAGAAATAGAGACCGGGTAAGGAGAGCCCAACTTTGAGCTTCAAGGACATTGGCCCTTAGTCTGTGCATTCCAGCCCAATACATGCCAACAAGATTCCTGAGTTAGTGTCTGTTTCTGTAGTGTAGTGGTTTTCACGTTCGCCTTACACGCGAAAGGTCCTTGGTTCGAGACCGGGCAGAAACAGCGGTTTGCTGTTTTTAACAGTGTTTGCCTTTACTGGCTGACTTTATAGGAAAGCTGAGATAATAGAGGCTGTCTATCCCTCACCAACCTGACGTAGTGTGCTCCAGGGATCTCAGTGACAGCTCGAAAAGAGAAGTGACGATAGCTTGCGCCATTCGCTTGCTCGCCCTTTGCTCTGAAGGGTGGGCCTACTTCATGAAAGCAAGGAATGAGAGCAGAAATGCTTTTCTTGTCCTCACCGCAAGCAGACACTTAGAGAAAACAAACTGTCTGAAGGACAGAGGCTTTTTAATTTCTTGTTTGATGACGGCCATGGAAAAGACAGCAATCATATTGCAGAAGAGAGCAACATGTGCAGTTGCTTGCTTTGGGTGAAGCATTCACCGACTAGCTGCCACTAACCCCTGGAGCCATGTCAGAGGTGACTCTTGCGTGGCTCGTTGGTCTAGGGGTATGATTCTCGCTTAGGGTGCGAGAGGTCCCGGGTTCAACTCCCGGACGAGCCCTTTTTAGAGCTAAACATACAAATCGTACTAAAAATGCACTATGCCTGACTATTTCTAGTAATACTCGGTGCATTGTTGCGCAACATATTCCTAACCTCAGAAGAAAAATGGATCATCGTGCTTTTTCTGCCTACCTGCTTAGTCTCAGTGTGTCCCAGGTGATGCTTTCCCAAGCTGTACTCGCAGACATTTAGGCATCAGATATTTGTCTGTCGATGCCTGCACAAGTAAATTTTGAATACGTCTAATTGCAAGCATGTTGGATGATATCTCTGAGGTTTTCACACTTGTTCTGCACATTCTGAGCCGCTGCTGATACAGCAGAATAGAAGTAGGGTGAAGCCTTGAGAGGAACTTTGCTTTAACAGTAGCAAGCAGCAAGGTCGTTTCTGTAGTGTAGTGGTCATCACGTTCGCCTAACACGCGAAAGGTCCCCGGTTCGAGACCGGGCAGAAACACTGAGCGTTGGCTGCTTTTATGTGCACTCTCTAAAACCTTATTATCTGAATGCAAGTTTAAGAAGAGGTGGTCTTTGAACACAGTGAGCCGTGGGAAACTTTCTTTACCTTTGCAAGACGAAACAAAGTTATCTGCATCCGTCATCTGGGGGTCGTTCTTGTGCCTATTTTTATTTTGTTTAAGCTATGTTGTATTGTTGGGGCCTTTACACCTGTGACATTGCTGTGAAGGTTGTAAGTGGAAACATTGGCAGGTGCAGATAGAAGAGTTAGACCTAAGCCCCCCTCATGAGCCGTCAGGATGGCCGAGTGGTCTAAGGCGCCAGACTCAAGAGAGCTTGATCTTCAGTGTAGCTGAGCCTTCTGGTCTCCTCATGGAGGCGTGGGTTCAAATCCCACTTCTGACAGGTCCCTTTTACACCCGTAAATCTTCCTGTTTTTTGCAGTGCGTTCCCGGCAAACACCACAATCTTTGCAGGAACCTGTAGCATGTGAAGAGAAATCCACCAACAATCAGGCTGGGCCCTCAATCACAATTCCATGGATTTCTGGAAATGACACCTCAGGCACACCTTCCATTAAATTTGCACTCCATCACAGTAACTGCCTTGCTGGGTTTCTAACTAAGCAGTTGATCCCATCATTTGTTGTGAGGCTCTCCTGCCACCTTTTGGGCAGAGAAGGCACTGTCCCTGCAAAAACACAGGCAGACATGTTCAACAGGGCTTCCTGGTTATGTGGGAGGAGCAGAATGCCATTGGTTCCCCCCTTGCAAATTCTAATTTACATAAGGAAGACAGAGAGGTAGCTGGGAGTAGGCACTGCACACGGGCATTGCACTCTCTCTTATGATTTGCAGCCAATTCTAGATTGAGGCAGGAGGAAAGGAGGTGACTCGCCCAACAATGGCTATACTGAGAAGTCAGCCACTCTGGGTCTCCCAGGTGAGTGTTTCAGGCCTGTGAGCCACTCATATAAATCTCGCCTGATCGAGCCTGATCGAGCGCTGAGCGAGCGCGTTTGAATCCAAATATCAAACCCCTCTTTCTCAGGCGCAGGAAATGGTGGGCCCTTCATTGCTTCTGGTGTGGAAGTCTATGGGGCAAGGGTCCAGGACTTGCAGAGGAGAACAATTGCCAGAAAGTGCTTGCTGTTCTCATCTGTGCCTTTTTTCTGCTCACTGGCTGATAGGAGATTGGCTGCCCCCTTTCTTGCTAGAGTGAAAAAACAACAACTTGAGAGAAAACATGACGTTGTGAGGCTCACTTAGAGGGAGACTAGCCAAATAGCCCTGCTTTTTTTCTGAAAGACGCTTCAGAAATTGTTCAAAATGTCTCCTGGCCACTCAGGCTCGTTGGTCTAGGGGTATGATTCTCGCTTCGGGTGCGAGAGGTCCCGGGTTCAAATCCCGGACGAGCCCATGCTGTGGGCATTTTCAGGATGCTTGTAATATAGGAGCATTTCTTCTTTTCAATGCTATAAGACGCTGTGTATGTCGAGAAAGTTCCTTACCCTGCACGCTATTTACCACTTGTGGCGGGATAAAGGAGTGCAGGACTTCTTTGCAACTGCTTTTCTGGGCCAGACCAGCATGGTAGGAACATTACATGCATAGTGTTTTTCTAGTGTAATTTCAGGATATGGTTTCAAAATCGCCTCTTGGAATAAAAGTGGTCCTCATTCCTGTCTTCCAAAGAAATAGAGACCGGGTAAGGAGAGCCCAACTTTGAGCTTCAAGGACATTGGCCCTTAGTCTGTGCATTCCAGCCCAATACATGCCAACAAGATTCCTGAGTTAGTGTCTGTTTCTGTAGTGTAGTGGTTTTCACGTTCGCCTTACACGCGAAAGGTCCTTGGTTCGAGACCGGGCAGAAACAGCGGTTTGCTGTTTTTAACAGTGTTTGCCTTTACTGGCTGACTTTATAGGAAAGCTGAGATAATAGAGGCTGTCTATCCCTCACCAACCTGACGTAGTGTGCTCCAGGGATCTCAGTGACAGCTCGAAAAGAGAAGTGACGATAGCTTGCGCCATTCGCTTGCTCGCCCTTTGCTCTGAAGGGTGGGCCTACTTCATGAAAGCAAGGAATGAGAGCAGAAATGCTTTTCTTGTCCTCACCGCAAGCAGACACTTAGAGAAAACAAACTGTCTGAAGGACAGAGGCTTTTTAATTTCTTGTTTGATGACGGCCATGGAAAAGACAGCAATCATATTGCAGAAGAGAGCAACATGTGCAGTTGCTTGCTTTGGGTGAAGCATTCACCGACTAGCTGCCACTAACCCCTGGAGCCATGTCAGAGGTGACTCTTGCATGGCTCGTTGGTCTAGGGGTATGATTCTCGCTTAGGGTGCGAGAGGTCCCGGGTTCAAATCCCGGACGAGCCCTTTTTAGAGCTAAACATACAAATCGTACTAAAAATGCACTATGCCTGACTATTTCTAGTAATACTCGGTGCATTGTTGCGCAACATATTCCTAACCTCAGAAGAAAAATGGATCATCGTGCTTTTTCTGCCTACCTGCTTAGTCTCAGTGTGTCCCAGGTGATGCTTTCCCAAGCTGTACTCGCAGACATTTAGGCATCAGATATTTGTCTGTCGATGCCTGCACAAGTAAATTTTGAATACGTCTAATTGCAAGCATGTTGGATGATATCTCTGAGGTTTTCACACTTGTTCTGCACATTCTGAGCCGCTGCTGATACAGCAGAATAGAAGTAGGGTGAAGCCTTGAGAGGAACTTTGCTTTAACAGTAGCAAGCAGCAAGGTCGTTTCTGTAGTGTAGTGGTCATCACGTTCGCCTAACACGCGAAAGGTCCCCGGTTCGAGACCGGGCAGAAACACTGAGCGTTGGCTGCTTTTATGTGCACACTCTAAAACCTTATTATCTGAATGCAAGTTTAAGAAGAGGTGGTCTTTGAACACAGTGAGCCGTGGGAAACTTTCTTTACCTTTGCAAGACGAAACAAAGTTATCTGCATCCGTCATCTGGGGGTCGTTCTTGTGCCTATTTTTATTTTGTTTAAGCTATGTTGTATTGTTGGGGCCTTTACACCTGTGACATTGCTGTGAAGGTTGTAAGTGGAAACATTGGCAGGTGCAGATAGAAGAGTTAGACCTAAGCCCCCCTCATGAGCTGTCAGGATGGCCGAGTGGTCTAAGGCGCCAGACTCAAGAGAGCTTGATCTTCAGTGTAGCTGAGCCTTCTGGTCTCCTCATGGAGGCGTGGGTTCAAATCCCACTTCTGACAGGTCCCTTTTACACCCGTAAATCTTCCTGTTTTTTGCAGTGCGTTCCCGGCAAACACCACAATCTTTGCAGGAACCTGTAGCATGTGAAGAGAAATCCACCAACAATCAGGCTGGGCCCTCAATCACAATTCCATGGATTTCTGGAAATGACACCTCAGGCACACCTTCCATTAAATTTGCACTCCATCACAGTAACTGCCTTGCTGGGTTTCTAACTAAGCAGTTGATCCCATCATTTGTTGTGAGGCTCTCCTGCCACCTTTTGGGCAGAGAAGGCACTGTCCCTGCAAAAACACAGGCAGACATGTTCAACAGGGCTTCCTGGTTATGTGGGAGGAGCAGAATGCCATTGGTTCCCCCCTTGCAAATTCTAATTTACATAAGGAAGACAGAGAGGTAGCTGGGAGTAGGCACTGCACACGGGCATTGCACTCTCTCTTATGATTTGCAGCCAATTCTAGATTGAGGCAGGAGGAAAGGAGGTGACTCGCCCAACAATGGCTATACTGAGAAGTCAGCCACTCTGGGTCTCCCAGGTGAGTGTTTCAGGCCTGTGAGCCACTCATATAAATCTCGCCTGATCGAGCCTGAGCGAGCGCTGAGCGAGCGCGTTTGAATCCAAATATCAAACCCCTCTTTCTCAGGCGCAGGAAATGGTGGGCCCTTCATTGCTTCTGGTGTGGAAGTCTATGGGGCAAGGGTCCAGGACTTGCAGAGGAGAACAATTGCCAGAAAGTGCTTGCTGTTCTCATCTGTGCCTTTTTTCTGCTCACTGGCTGATAGGAGATTGGCTGCCCCCTTTCTTGCTAGAGTGAAAAAACAACAACTTGAGAGAAAACATGACGTTGTGAGGCTCACTTAGAGGGAGACTAGCCAAATAGCCCTGCTTTTTTTCTGAAAGACGCTTCAGAAATTGTTCAAAATGTCTCCTGGCCACTCAGGCTCGTTGGTCTAGGGGTATGATTCTCGCTTCGGGTGCGAGAGGTCCCGGGTTCAAATCCCGGACGAGCCCATGCTGTGGACATTTTCAGGATGCTTGTAATATAGGAGCATTTCTTCTTTTCAATGCTATAAGACGCTGTGTATGTCGAGAAAGTTCCTTACCCTGCACGCTATTTTCCACTTGTGGCGGGATAAAGGAGTGCAGGACTTCTTTGCAACTGCTTTTCTGGGCCAGACCAGCATGGTAGGAACATTACATGCATAGTGTTTTTCTAGTGTAATTTCAGGATATGGTTTCAAAATCGCCTCTTGGAATAAAAGTGGTCCTCATTCCTGTCTTCCAAAGAAATAGAGACCGGGTAAGGAGAGCCCAACTTTGAGCTTCAAGGACATTGGCCCTTAGTCTGTGCATTCCAGCCCAATACATGCCAACAAGATTCCTGAGTTAGTGTCTGTTTCTGTAGTGTAGTGGTTTTCACGTTCGCCTTACACGCGAAAGGTCCTTGGTTCGAGACCGGGCAGAAACAGCGGTTTGCTGTTTTTAACAGTGTTTGCCTTTACTGGCTGACTTTATAGGAAAGCTGAGATAATAGAGGCTGTCTATCCCTCACCAACCTGACGTAGTGTGCTCCAGGGATCTCAGTGACAGCTCGAAAAGAGAAGTGACGATAGCTTGCGCCATTCGCTTGCTCGCCCTTTGCTCTGAAGGGTGGGCCTACTTCATGAAAGCAAGGAATGAGAGCAGAAATGCTTTTCTTGTCCTCACCGCAAGCAGACACTTAGAGAAAACAAACTGTCTGAAGGACAGAGGCTTTTTAATTTCTTGTTTGATGACGGCCATGGAAAAGACAGCAATCATATTGCAGAAGAGAGCAACATGTGCAGTTGCTTGCTTTGGGTGAAGCATTCACCGACTAGCTGCCACTAACCCCTGGAGCCATGTCAGAGGTGACTCTTGCGTGGCTCGTTGGTCTAGGGGTATGATTCTCGCTTAGGGTGCGAGAGGTCCCGGGTTCAAATCCCGGACGAGCCCTTTTTAGAGCTAAACATACAAATCGTACTAAAAATGCACTATGCCTGACTATTTCTAGTAATACTCGGTGCATTGTTGCGCAACATATTCCTAACCTCAGAAGAAAAATGGATCACCGTGCTTTTTCTGCCTACCTGCTTAGTCTCAGTGTGTCCCAGGTGATGCTTTCCCAAGCTGTACTCGCAGACATTTAGGCATCAGATATTTGTCTGTCGATGCCTGCACAAGTAAATTTTGAATACGTCTAATTGCAAGCATGTTGGATGATATCTCTGAGGTTTTCACACTTGTTCTGCACATTCTGAGCCGCTGCTGATACAGCAGAATAGAAGTAGGGTGAAGCCTTGAGAGGAACTTTGCTTTAACAGTAGCAAGCAGCAAGGTCGTTTCTGTAGTGTAGTGGTCATCACGTTCGCCTAACACGCGAAAGGTCCTCGGTTCGAGACCGGGCAGAATCACTGAGCGTTGGCTGCTTTTATGTGCACACTCTAAAACCTTATTATCTGAATGCAAGTTTAAGAAGAGGTGGTCTTTGAACACAGTGAGCCGTGGGAAACTTTCTTTACCTTTGCAAGACGAAACAAAGTTATCTGCATCCGTCATCTGGGGGTCGTTCTTGTGCCTATTTTTATTTTGTTTAAGCTATGTTGTATTGTTGGGGCCTTTACACCTGTGACATTGCTGTGAAGGTTGTAAGTGGAAACATTGGCAGGTGCAGATAGAAGAGTTAGACCTAAGCCCCCCTCATGAGCCGTCAGGATGGCCGAGTGGTCTAAGGCACCAGACTCAAGAGAGCTTGATCTTCAGTGTAGCTGAGCCTTCTGGTCTCCTCATGGAGGCGTGGGTTCAAATCCCACTTCTGACAGGTCCCTTTTACACCCGTAAATCTTCCTGTTTTTTGCAGTGCGTTCCCGGCAAACACCACAATCTTTGCAGGAACCTGTAGCATGTGAAGAGAAATCCACCAACAATCAGGCTGGGCCCTCAATCACAATTCCATGGATTTCTGGAAATGACACCTCAGGCACACCTTCCATTAAATTTGCACTCCATCACAGTAACTGCCTTGCTGGGTTTCTAACTAAGCAGTTGATCCCATCATTTGTTGTGAGGCTCTCCTGCCACCTTTTGGGCAGAGAAGGCACTGTCCCTGCAAAAACACAGGCAGACATGTTCAACAGGGCTTCCTGGTTATGTGGGAGGAGCAGAATGCCATTGGTTCCCCCCTTGCAAATTCTAATTTACATAAGGAAGACAGAGAGGTAGCTGGGAGTAGGCACTGCACACGGGCATTGCACTCTCTCTTATGATTTGCAGCCAATTCTAGATTGAGGCAGGAGGAAAGGAGGTGACTCGCCCAACAATGGCTATACTGAGAAGTCAGCCACTCTGGGTCTCCCAGGTTAGTGTTTCAGGCCTGTGAGCCACTCATATAAATCTCGCCTGATCGAGCCTGATCGAGCGCTGAGCGAGCGCGTTTGAATCCAAATATCAAACCCCTCTTTCTCAGGCGCAGGAAATGGTGGGCCCTTCATTGCTTCTGGTGTGGAAGTCTATGGGGCAAGGGTCCAGGACTTGCAGAGGAGAACAATTGCCAGAAAGTGCTTGCTGTTCTCATCTGTGCCTTTTTTCTGCTCACTGGCTGATAGGAGATTGGCTGCCCCCTTTCTTGCTAGAGTGAAAAAACAACAACTTGAGAGAAAACATGACGTTGTGAGGCTCACTTAGAGGGAGACTAGCCAAATAGCCCTGCTTTTTTTCTGAAAGACGCTTCAGAAATTGTTCAAAATGTCTCCTGGCCACTCAGGCTCGTTGGTCTAGGGGTATGATTCTCGCTTCGGGTGCGAGAGGTCCCGGGTTCAAATCCCGGACGAGCCCATGCTGTGGACATTTTCAGGATGCTTGTAATATAGGAGCATTTCTTCTTTTCAATGCTATAAGACGCTGTGTATGTCGAGAAAGTTCCTTACCCTGCACGCTATTTTCCACTTGTGGCGGGATAAAGGAGTGCAGGACTTCTTTGCAACTGCTTTTCTGGGCCAGACCAGCATGGTAGGAACATTACATGCATAGTGTTTTTCTAGTGTAATTTCAGGATATGGTTTCAAAATCGCCTCTTGGAATAAAAGTGGTCCTCATTCCTGTCTTCCAAAGAAATAGAGACCGGGTAAGGAGAGCCCAACTTTGAGCTTCAAGGACATTGGCCCTTAGTCTGTGCATTCCAGCCCAATACATGCCAACAAGATTCCTGAGTTAGTGTCTGTTTCTGTAGTGTAGTGGTTTTCACGTTCGCCTTACACGCGAAAGGTCCTTGGTTCGAGACCGGGCAGAAACAGCGGTTTGCTGTTTTTAACAGTGTTTGCCTTTACTGGCTGACTTTATAGGAAAGCTGAGATAATAGAGGCTGTCTATCCCTCACCAACCTGACGTAGTGTGCTCCAGGGATCTCAGTGACAGCTCGAAAAGAGAAGTGACGATAGCTTGCGCCATTCGCTTGCTCGCCCTTTGCTCTGAAGGGTGGGCCTACTTCATGAAAGCAAGGAATGAGAGCAGAAATGCTTTTCTTGTCCTCACCGCAAGCAGACACTTAGAAAAAACAAACTGTCTGAAGGACAGAGGCTTTTTAATTTCTTGTTTGATGACGGCCATGGAAAAGACAGCAATCATATTGCAGAAGAGAGCAACATGTGCAGTTGCTTGCTTTGGGTGAAGCATTCACCGACTAGCTGCCACTAACCCCTGGAGCCATGTCAGAGGTGACTCTTGCGTGGCTCGTTGGTCTAGGGGTATGATTCTCGCTTAGGGTGCGAGAGGTCCCGGGTTCAAATCCCGGACGAGCCCTTTTTAGAGCTAAACATACAAATCGTACTAAAAATGCACTATGCCTGACTATTTCTAGTAATACTCGGTGCATTGTTGCGCAACATATTCCTAACCTCAGAAGAAAAATGGATCACCGTGCTTTTTCTGCCTACCTGCTTAGTCTCAGTGTGTCCCAGGTGATGCTTTCCCAAGCTGTACTCGCAGACATTTAGGCATCAGATATTTGTCTGTCGATGCCTGCACAAGTAAATTTTGAATACGTCTAATTGCAAGCATGTTGGATGATATCTCTGAGGTTTTCACACTTGTTCTGCACATTCTGAGCCGCTGCTGATACAGCAGAATAGAAGTAGGGTGAAGCCTTGAGAGGAACTTTGCTTTAACAGTAGCAAGCAGCAAGGTCGTTTCTGTAGTGTAGTGGTCATCACGTTCGCCTAACACGCGAAAGGTCCTCGGTTCGAGACCGGGCAGAATCACTGAGCGTTGGCTGCTTTTATGTGCACACTCTAAAACCTTATTATCTGAATGCAAGTTTAAGAAGAGGTGGTCTTTGAACACAGTGAGCCGTGGGAAACTTTCTTTACCTTTGCAAGACGAAACAAAGTTATCTGCATCCGTCATCTGGGGGTCGTTCTTGTGCCTATTTTTATTTTGTTTAAGCTATGTTGTATTGTTGGGGCCTTTACACCTGTGACATTGCTGTGAAGGTTGTAAGTGGAAACATTGGCAGGTGCAGATAGAAGAGTTCGACCTAAGCCCCCCTCATGAGCCGTCAGGATGGCCGAGTGGTCTAAGGCGCCAGACTCAAGAGAGCTTGATCTTCAGTGTAGCTGAGCCTTCTGGTCTCCTCATGGAGGCGTGGGTTCAAATCCCACTTCTGACAGGTCCCTTTTACACCCGTAAATCTTCCTGTTTTTTGCAGTGCGTTCCCGGCAAACACCACAATCTTTGCAGGAACCTGTAGCATGTGAAGAGAAATCCACCAACAATCAGGCTGGGCCCTCAATCACAATTCCATGGATTTCTGGAAATGACACCTCAGGCACACCTTCCATTAAATTTGCACTCCATCACAGTAACTGCCTTGCTGGGTTTCTAACTAAGCAGTTGATCCCATCATTTGTTGTGAGGCTCTCCTGCCACCTTTTGGGCAGAGAAGGCACTGTCCCTGCAAAAACACAGGCAGACATGTTCAACAGGGCTTCCTGGTTTTGTGGGAGGAGCAGAATGCCATTGGTCCCCCCTTGCAAATTCTAATTTACATAAGGAAGACAGAGAGGTAGCTGGGAGTAGGCACTGCACACGGGCATTGCACTCTCTCTTATGATTTGCAGCCAATTCTAGATTGAGGCAGGAGGAAAGGAGGTGACTCGCCCAACAATGGCTATACTGAGAAGTCAGCCACTCTGGGTCTCCCAGGTGAGTGTTTCAGGCCTGTGAGCCACTCATATAAATCTCGCCTGATCGAGCCTGATCGAGCGCTGAGCGAGCGCGTTTGAATCCAAATATCAAACCCCTCTTTCTCAGGCGCAGGAAATGGTGGGCCCTTCATTGCTTCTGGTGTGGAAGTCTATGGGGCAAGGGTCCAGGACTTGCAGAGGAGAACAATTGCCAGAAAGTGCTTGCTGTTCTCATCTGTGCCTTTTTTCTGCTCACTGGCTGATAGGAGATTGGCTGCCCCCTTTCTTGCTAGAGTGAAAAAACAACAACTTGAGAGAAAACATGACGTTGTGAGGCTCACTTAGAGGGAGACTAGCCAAATAGCCCTGCTTTTTTTCTGAAACACGCTTCAGAAATTGTTCAAAATGTCTCCTGGCCACTCAGGCTCGTTGGTCTAGGGGTATGATTCTCGCTTCGGGTGCGAGAGGTCCCGGGTTCAAATCCCGGACGAGCCCATGCTGTGGACATTTTCAGGATGCTTGTAATATAGGAGCATTTCTTCTTTTCAATGCTATAAGACGCTGTGTATGTCGAGAAAGTTCCTTACCCTGCACGCTATTTTCCACTTGTGGCGGGATAAAGGAGTGCAGGACTTCTTTGCAACTGCTTTTCTGGGCCAGACCAGCATGGTAGGAACATTACATGCATAGTGTTTTTCTAGTGTAATTTCAGGATATGGTTTCAAAATCGCCTCTTGGAATAAAAGTGGTCCTCATTCCTGTCTTCCAAAGAAATAGAGACCGGGTAAGGAGAGCCCAACTTTGAGCTTCAAGGACATTGGCCCTTAGTCTGTGCATTCCAGCCCAATACATGCCAACAAGATTCCTGAGTTAGTGTCTGTTTCTGTAGTGTAGTGGTTTTCACGTTCGCCTTACACGCGAAAGGTCCTTGGTTCGAGACCGGGCAGAAACAGCGGTTTGCTGTTTTTAACAGTGTTTGCCTTTACTGGCTGACTTTATAGGAAAGCTGAGATAATAGAGGCTGTCTATCCCTCACCAACCTGACGTAGTGTGCTCCAGGGATCTCAGTGACAGCTCGAAAAGAGAAGTGACGATAGCTTGCGCCATTCGCTTGCTCGCCCTTTGCTCTGAAGGGTGGGCCTACTTCATGAAAGCAAGGAATGAGAGCAGAAATGCTTTTCTTGTCCTCACCGCAAGCAGACACTTAGAGAAAACAAACTGTCTGAAGGACAGAGGCTTTTTAATTTCTTGTTTGATGACGGCCATGGAAAAGACAGCAATCATATTGCAGAAGAGAGCAACATGTGCAGTTGCTTGCTTTGGGTGAAGCATTCACCGACTAGCTGCCACTAACCCCTGGAGCCATGTCAGAGGTGACTCTTGCGTGGCTCGTTGGTCTAGGGGTATGATTCTCGCTTAGGGTGCGAGAGGTCCCGGGTTCAAATCCCGGACGAGCCCTTTTTAGAGCTAAACATACAAATCGTACTAAAAATGCACTATGCCTGACTATTTCTAGTAATACTCGGTGCATTGTTGCGCAACATATTCCTAACCTCAGAAGAAAAATGGATCACCGTGCTTTTTCTGCCTACCTGCTTAGTCTCAGTGTGTCCCAGGTGATGCTTTCCCAAGCTGTACTCGCAGACATTTAGGCATCAGATATTTGTCTGTCGATGCCTGCACAAGTAAATTTTGAATACGTCTAATTGCAAGCATGTTGGATGATATCTCTGAGGTTTTCACACTTGTTCTGCACATTCTGAGCCGCTGCTGATACAGCAGAATAGAAGTAGGGTGAAGCCTTGAGAGGAACTTTGCTTTAACAGTAGCAAGCAGCAAGGTCGTTTCTGTAGTGTAGTGGTCATCACGTTCGCCTAACACGCGAAAGGTCCTCGGTTCGAGACCGGGCAGAATCACTGAGCGTTGGCTGCTTTTATGTGCACACTCTAAAACCTTATTATCTGAATGCAAGTTTAAGAAGAGGTGGTCTTTGAACACAGTGAGCCGTGGGAAACTTTCTTTACCTTTGCAAGACGAAACAAAGTTATCTGCATCCGTCATCTGGGGGTCGTTCTTGTGCCTATTTTTATTTTGTTTAAGCTATGTTGTATTGTTGGGGCCTTTACACCTGTGACATTGCTGTGAAGGTTGTAAGTGGAAACATTGGCAGGTGCAGATAGAAGAGTTCGACCTAAGCCCCCCTCATGAGCCGTCAGGATGGCCGAGTGGTCTAAGGCGCCAGACTCAAGAGAGCTTGATCTTCAGTGTAGCTGAGCCTTCTGGTCTCCTCATGGAGGCGTGGGTTCAAATCCCACTTCTGACAGGTCCCTTTTACACCCGTAAATCTTCCTGTTTTTTGCAGTGCGTTCCCGGCAAACACCACAATCTTTGCAGGAACCTGTAGCATGTGAAGAGAAATCCACCAACAATCAGGCTGGGCCCTCAATCACAATTCCATGGATTTCTGGAAATGACACCTCAGGCACACCTTCCATTAAATTTGCACTCCATCACAGTAACTGCCTTGCTGGGTTTCTAACTAAGCAGTTGATCCCATCATTTGTTGTGAGGCTCTCCTGCCACCTTTTGGGCAGAGAAGGCACTGTCCCTGCAAAAACACAGGCAGACATGTTCAACAGGGCTTCCTGGTTTTGTGGGAGGAGCAGAATGCCATTGGTCCCCCCTTGCAAATTCTAATTTACATAAGGAAGACAGAGAGGTAGCTGGGAGTAGGCACTGCACACGGGCATTGCACTCTCTCTTATGATTTGCAGCCAATTCTAGATTGAGGCAGGAGGAAAGGAGGTGACTCGCCCAACAATGGCTATACTGAGAAGTCAGCCACTCTGGGTCTCCCAGGTGAGTGTTTCAGGCCTGTGAGCCACTCATATAAATCTCGCCTGATCGAGCCTGATCGAGCGCTGAGCGAGCGCGTTTGAATCCAAATATCAAACCCCTCTTTCTCAGGCGCAGGAAATGGTGGGCCCTTCATTGCTTCTGGTGTGGAAGTCTATGGGGCAAGGGTCCAGGACTTGCAGAGGAGAACAATTGCCAGAAAGTGCTTGCTGTTCTCATCTGTGCCTTTTTTCTGCTCACTGGCTGATAGGAGATTGGCTGCCCCCTTTCTTGCTAGAGTGAAAAAACAACAACTTGAGAGAAAACATGACGTTGTGAGGCTCACTTAGAGGGAGACTAGCCAAATAGCCCTGCTTTTTTTCTGAAAGACGCTTCAGAAATTGTTCAAAATGTCTCCTGGCCACTCAGGCTCGTTGGTCTAGGGGTATGATTCTCGCTTCGGGTGCGAGAGGTCCCGGGTTCAAATCCCGGACGAGCCCATGCTGTGGACATTTTCAGGATGCTTGTAATATAGGAGCATTTCTTCTTTTCAATGCTATAAGACGCTGTGTATGTCGAGAAAGTTCCTTACCCTGCACGCTATTTTCCACTTGTGGCGGGATAAAGGAGTGCAGGACTTCTTTGCAACTGCTTTTCTGGGCCAGACCAGCATGGTAGGAACATTACATGCATAGTGTTTTTCTAGTGTAATTTCAGGATATGGTTTCAAAATCGCCTCTTGGAATAAAAGTGGTCCTCATTCCTGTCTTCCAAAGAAATAGAGACCGGGTAAGGAGAGCCCAACTTTGAGCTTCAAGGACATTGGCCCTTAGTCTGTGCATTCCAGCCCAATACATGCCAACAAGATTCCTGAGTTAGTGTCTGTTTCTGTAGTGTAGTGGTTTTCACGTTCGCCTTACACGCGAAAGGTCCTTGGTTCGAGACCGGGCAGAAACAGCGGTTTGCTGTTTTTAACAGTGTTTGCCTTTACTGGCTGACTTTATAGGAAAGCTGAGATAATAGAGGCTGTCTATCCCTCACCAACCTGACGTAGTGTGCTCCAGGGATCTCAGTGACAGCTCGAAAAGAGAAGTGACGATAGCTTGCGCCATTCGCTTGCTCGCCCTTTGCTCTGAAGGGTGGGCCTACTTCATGAAAGCAAGGAATGAGAGCAGAAATGCTTTTCTTGTCCTCACCGCAAGCAGACACTTAGAGAAAACAAACTGTCTGAAGGACAGAGGCTTTTTAATTTCTTGTTTGATGACGGCCATGGAAAAGACAGCAATCATATTGCAGAAGAGAGCAACATGTGCAGTTGCTTGCTTTGGGTGAAGCATTCACCGACTAGCTGCCACTAACCCCTGGAGCCATGTCAGAGGTGACTCTTGCGTGGCTCGTTGGTCTAGGGGTATGATTCTCGCTTAGGGTGCGAGAGGTCCCGGGTTCAACTCCCGGACGAGCCCTTTTTAGAGCTAAACATACAAATCGTACTAAAAATGCA
The DNA here is from genome assembly GCF_964261635.1 of Lissotriton helveticus. Lineage (NCBI taxonomy): Eukaryota > Metazoa > Chordata > Amphibia > Caudata > Salamandridae > Lissotriton > Lissotriton helveticus. Next base: position 589,780,699 of record NC_136071.1, read on the forward strand.
CTATGCCTGACTATTTCTAGTAATACTCGGTGCATTGTTGCGCAACATATTCCTAACCTCAGAAGAAAAATGGATCATCGTGCTTTTTCTGCCTACCTGCTTAGTCTCAGTGTGTCCCAGGTGATGCTTTCCCAAGCTGTACTCGCAGACATTTAGGCATCAGATATTTGTCTGTCGATGCCTGCACAAGTAAATTTTGAATACGTCTAATTGCAAGCATGTTGGATGATATCTCTGAGGTTTTCACACTTGTTCTGCACATTCTGAGCCGCTGCTGATACAGCAGAATAGAAGTAGGGTGAAGCCTTGAGAGGAACTTTGCTTTAACAGTAGCAAGCAGCAAGGTCGTTTCTGTAGTGTAGTGGTCATCACGTTCGCCTAACACGCGAAAGGTCCCCGGTTCGAGACCGGGCAGAAACACTGAGCGTTGGCTGCTTTTATGTGCACTCTCTAAAACCTTATTATCTGAATGCAAGTTTAAGAAGAGGTGGTCTTTGAACACAGTGAGCCGTGGGAAACTTTCTTTACCTTTGCAAGACGAAACAAAGTTATCTGCATCCGTCATCTGGGGGTCGTTCTTGTGCCTATTTTTATTTTGTTTAAGCTATGTTGTATTGTTGGGGCCTTTACACCTGTGACATTGCTGTGAAGGTTGTAAGTGGAAACATTGGCAGGTGCAGATAGAAGAGTTAGACCTAAGCCCCCCTCATGAGCCGTCAGGATGGCCGAGTGGTCTAAGGCGCCAGACTCAAGAGAGCTTGATCTTCAGTGTAGCTGAGCCTTCTGGTCTCCTCATGGAGGCGTGGGTTCAAATCCCACTTCTGACAGGTCCCTTTTACACCCGTAAATCTTCCTGTTTTTTGCAGTGCGTTCCCGGCAAACACCACAATCTTTGCAGGAACCTGTAGCATGTGAAGAGAAATCCACCAACAATCAGGCTGGGCCCTCAATCACAATTCCATGGATTTCTGGAAATGACACCTCAGGCACACCTTCCATTAAATTTGCACTCCATCACAGTAACTGCCTTGCTGGGTTTCTAACTAAGCAGTTGATCCCATCATTTGTTGTGAGGCTCTCCTGCCACCTTTTGGGCAGAGAAGGCACTGTCCCTGCAAAAACACAGGCAGACATGTTCAACAGGGCTTCCTGGTTTTGTGGGAGGAGCAGAATGCCATTGGTCCCCCCTTGCAAATTCTAATTTACATAAGGAAGACAGAGAGGTAGCTGGGAGTAGGCACTGCACACGGGCATTGCACTCTCTCTTATGATTTGCAGCCAATTCTAGATTGAGGCAGGAGGAAAGGAGGTGACTCGCCCAACAATGGCTATACTGAGAAGTCAGCCACTCTGGGTCTCCCAGGTGAGTGTTTCAGGCCTGTGAGCCACTCATATAAATCTCGCCTGATCGAGCCTGATCGAGCGCTGAGCGAGCGCGTTTGAATCCAAATATCAAACCCCTCTTTCTCAGGCGCAGGAAATGGTGGGCCCTTCATTGCTTCTGGTGTGGAAGTCTATGGGGCAAGGGTCCAGGACTTGCAGAGGAGAACAATTGCCAGAAAGTGCTTGCTGTTCTCATCTGTGCCTTTTTTCTGCTCACTGGCTGATAGGAGATTGGCTGCCCCCTTTCTTGCTAGAGTGAAAAAACAACAACTTGAGAGAAAACATGACGTTGTGAGGCTCACTTAGAGGGAGACTAGCCAAATAGCCCTGCTTTTTTTCTGAAACACGCTTCAGAAATTGTTCAAAATGTCTCCTGGCCACTCAGGCTCGTTGGTCTAGGGGTATGATTCTCGCTTCGGGTGCGAGAGGTCCCGGGTTCAAATCCCGGACGAGCCCATGCTGTGGACATTTTCAGGATGCTTGTAATATAGGAGCATTTCTTCTTTTCAATGCTATAAGACGCTGTGTATGTCGAGAAAGTTCCTTACCCTGCACGCTATTTTCCACTTGTGGCGGGATAAAGGAGTGCAGGACTTCTTTGCAACTGCTTTTCTGGGCCAGACCAGCATGGTAGGAACATTACATGCATAGTGTTTTTCTAGTGTAATTTCAGGATATGGTTTCAAAATCGCCTCTTGGAATAAAAGTGGTCCTCATTCCTGTCTTCCAAAGAAATAGAGACCGGGTAAGGAGAGCCCAACTTTGAGCTTCAAGGACATTGGCCCTTAGTCTGTGCATTCCAGCCCAATACATGCCAACAAGATTCCTGAGTTAGTGTCTGTTTCTGTAGTGTAGTGGTTTTCACGTTCGCCTTACACGCGAAAGGTCCTTGGTTCGAGACCGGGCAGAAACAGCGGTTTGCTGTTTTTAACAGTGTTTGCCTTTACTGGCTGACTTTATAGGAAAGCTGAGATAATAGAGGCTGTCTATCCCTCACCAACCTGACGTAGTGTGCTCCAGGGATCTCAGTGACAGCTCGAAAAGAGAAGTGACGATAGCTTGCGCCATTCGCTTGCTCGCCCTTTGCTCTGAAGGGTGGGCCTACTTCATGAAAGCAAGGAATGAGAGCAGAAATGCTTTTCTTGTCCTCACCGCAAGCAGACACTTAGAGAAAACAAACTGTCTGAAGGACAGAGGCTTTTTAATTTCTTGTTTGATGACGGCCATGGAAAAGACAGCAATCATATTGCAGAAGAGAGCAACATGTGCAGTTGCTTGCTTTGGGTGAAGCATTCACCGACTAGCTGCCACTAACCCCTGGAGCCATGTCAGAGGTGACTCTTGCGTGGCTCGTTGGTCTAGGGGTATGATTCTCGCTTAGGGTGCGAGAGGTCCCGGGTTCAAATCCCGGACGAGCCCTTTTTAGAGCTAAACATACAAATCGTACTAAAAATGCACTATGCCTGACTATTTCTAGTAATACTCGGTGCATTGTTGCGCAACATATTCCTAACCTCAGAAGAAAAATGGATCACCGTGCTTTTTCTGCCTACCTGCTTAGTCTCAGTGTGTCCCAGGTGATGCTTTCCCAAGCTGTACTCGCAGACATTTAGGCATCAGATATTTGTCTGTCGATGCCTGCACAAGTAAATTTTGAATACGTCTAATTGCAAGCATGTTGGATGATATCTCTGAGGTTTTCACACTTGTTCTGCACATTCTGAGCCGCTGCTGATACAGCAGAATAGAAGTAGGGTGAAGCCTTGAGAGGAACTTTGCTTTAACAGTAGCAAGCAGCAAGGTCGTTTCTGTAGTGTAGTGGTCATCACGTTCGCCTAACACGCGAAAGGTCCTCGGTTCGAGACCGGGCAGAATCACTGAGCGTTGGCTGCTTTTATGTGCACACTCTAAAACCTTATTATCTGAATGCAAGTTTAAGAAGAGGTGGTCTTTGAACACAGTGAGCCGTGGGAAACTTTCTTTACCTTTGCAAGACGAAACAAAGTTATCTGCATCCGTCATCTGGGGGTCGTTCTTGTGCCTATTTTTATTTTGTTTAAGCTATGTTGTATTGTTGGGGCCTTTACACCTGTGACATTGCTGTGAAGGTTGTAAGTGGAAACATTGGCAGGTGCAGATAGAAGAGTTCGACCTAAGCCCCCCTCATGAGCCGTCAGGATGGCCGAGTGGTCTAAGGCGCCAGACTCAAGAGAGCTTGATCTTCAGTGTAGCTGAGCCTTCTGGTCTCCTCATGGAGGCGTGGGTTCAAATCCCACTTCTGACAGGTCCCTTTTACACCCGTAAATCTTCCTGTTTTTTGCAGTGCGTTCCCGGCAAACACCACAATCTTTGCAGGAACCTGTAGCATGTGAAGAGAAATCCACCAACAATCAGGCTGGGCCCTCAATCACAATTCCATGGATTTCTGGAAATGACACCTCAGGCACACCTTCCATTAAATTTGCACTCCATCACAGTAACTGCCTTGCTGGGTTTCTAACTAAGCAGTTGATCCCATCATTTGTTGTGAGGCTCTCCTGCCACCTTTTGGGCAGAGAAGGCACTGTCCCTGCAAAAACACAGGCAGACATGTTCAACAGGGCTTCCTGGTTTTGTGGGAGGAGCAGAATGCCATTGGTCCCCCCTTGCAAATTCTAATTTACATAAGGAAGACAGAGAGGTAGCTGGGAGTAGGCACTGCACACGGGCATTGCACTCTCTCTTATGATTTGCAGCCAATTCTAGATTGAGGCAGGAGGAAAGGAGGTGACTCGCCCAACAATGGCTATACTGAGAAGTCAGCCACTCTGGGTCTCCCAGGTGAGTGTTTCAGGCCTGTGAGCCACTCATATAAATCTCGCCTGATCGAGCCTGATCGAGCGCTGAGCGAGCGCGTTTGAATCCAAATATCAAACCCCTCTTTCTCAGGCGCAGGAAATGGTGGGCCCTTCATTGCTTCTGGTGTGGAAGTCTATGGGGCAAGGGTCCAGGACTTGCAGAGGAGAACAATTGCCAGAAAGTGCTTGCTGTTCTCATCTGTGCCTTTTTTCTGCTCACTGGCTGATAGGAGATTGGCTGCCCCCTTTCTTGCTAGAGTGAAAAAACAACAACTTGAGAGAAAACATGACGTTGTGAGGCTCACTTAGAGGGAGACTAGCCAAATAGCCCTGCTTTTTTTCTGAAAGACGCTTCAGAAATTGTTCAAAATGTCTCCTGGCCACTCAGGCTCGTTGGTCTAGGGGTATGATTCTCGCTTCGGGTGCGAGAGGTCCCGGGTTCAAATCCCGGACGAGCCCATGCTGTGGACATTTTCAGGATGCTTGTAATATAGGAGCATTTCTTCTTTTCAATGCTATAAGACGCTGTGTATGTCGAGAAAGTTCCTTACCCTGCACGCTATTTTCCACTTGTGGCGGGATAAAGGAGTGCAGGACTTCTTTGCAACTGCTTTTCTGGGCCAGACCAGCATGGTAGGAACATTACATGCATAGTGTTTTTCTAGTGTAATTTCAGGATATGGTTTCAAAATCGCCTCTTGGAATAAAAGTGGTCCTCATTCCTGTCTTCCAAAGAAATAGAGACCGGGTAAGGAGAGCCCAACTTTGAGCTTCAAGGACATTGGCCCTTAGTCTGTGCATTCCAGCCCAATACATGCCAACAAGATTCCTGAGTTAGTGTCTGTTTCTGTAGTGTAGTGGTTTTCACGTTCGCCTTACACGCGAAAGGTCCTTGGTTCGAGACCGGGCAGAAACAGCGGTTTGCTGTTTTTAACAGTGTTTGCCTTTACTGGCTGACTTTATAGGAAAGCTGAGATAATAGAGGCTGTCTATCCCTCACCAACCTGACGTAGTGTGCTCCAGGGATCTCAGTGACAGCTCGAAAAGAGAAGTGACGATAGCTTGCGCCATTCGCTTGCTCGCCCTTTGCTCTGAAGGGTGGGCCTACTTCATGAAAGCAAGGAATGAGAGCAGAAATGCTTTTCTTGTCCTCACCGCAAGCAGACACTTAGAGAAAACAAACTGTCTGAAGGACAGAGGCTTTTTAATTTCTTGTTTGATGACGGCCATGGAAAAGACAGCAATCATATTGCAGAAGAGAGCAACATGTGCAGTTGCTTGCTTTGGGTGAAGCATTCACCGACTAGCTGCCACTAACCCCTGGAGCCATGTCAGAGGTGACTCTTGCGTGGCTCGTTGGTCTAGGGGTATGATTCTCGCTTAGGGTGCGAGAGGTCCCGGGTTCAACTCCCGGACGAGCCCTTTTTAGAGCTAAACATACAAATCGTACTAAAAATGCACTATGCCTGACTATTTCTAGTAATACTCGGTGCATTGTTGCGCAACATATTCCTAACCTCAGAAGAAAAATGGATCATCGTGCTTTTTCTGCCTACCTGCTTAGTCTCAGTGTGTCCCAGGTGATGCTTTCCCAAGCTGTACTCGCAGACATTTAGGCATCAGATATTTGTCTGTCGATGCCTGCACAAGTAAATTTTGAATACGTCTAATTGCAAGCATGTTGGATGATATCTCTGAGGTTTTCACACTTGTTCTGCACATTCTGAGCCGCTGCTGATACAGCAGAATAGAAGTAGGGTGAAGCCTTGAGAGGAACTTTGCTTTAACAGTAGCAAGCAGCAAGGTCGTTTCTGTAGTGTAGTGGTCATCACGTTCGCCTAACACGCGAAAGGTCCCCGGTTCGAGACCGGGCAGAAACACTGAGCGTTGGCTGCTTTTATGTGCACTCTCTAAAACCTTATTATCTGAATGCAAGTTTAAGAAGAGGTGGTCTTTGAACACAGTGAGCCGTGGGAAACTTTCTTTACCTTTGCAAGACGAAACAAAGTTATCTGCATCCGTCATCTGGGGGTCGTTCTTGTGCCTATTTTTATTTTGTTTAAGCTATGTTGTATTGTTGGGGCCTTTACACCTGTGACATTGCTGTGAAGGTTGTAAGTGGAAACATTGGCAGGTGCAGATAGAAGAGTTAGACCTAAGCCCCCCTCATGAGCCGTCAGGATGGCCGAGTGGTCTAAGGCGCCAGACTCAAGAGAGCTTGATCTTCAGTGTAGCTGAGCCTTCTGGTCTCCTCATGGAGGCGTGGGTTCAAATCCCACTTCTGACAGGTCCCTTTTACACCCGTAAATCTTCCTGTTTTTTGCAGTGCGTTCCCGGCAAACACCACAATCTTTGCAGGAACCTGTAGCATGTGAAGAGAAATCCACCAACAATCAGGCTGGGCCCTCAATCACAATTCCATGGATTTCTGGAAATGACACCTCAGGCACACCTTCCATTAAATTTGCACTCCATCACAGTAACTGCCTTGCTGGGTTTCTAACTAAGCAGTTGATCCCATCATTTGTTGTGAGGCTCTCCTGCCACCTTTTGGGCAGAGAAGGCACTGTCCCTGCAAAAACACAGGCAGACATGTTCAACAGGGCTTCCTGGTTTTGTGGGAGGAGCAGAATGCCATTGGTCCCCCCTTGCAAATTCTAATTTACATAAGGAAGACAGAGAGGTAGCTGGGAGTAGGCACTGCACACGGGCATTGCACTCTCTCTTATGATTTGCAGCCAATTCTAGATTGAGGCAGGAGGAAAGGAGGTGACTCGCCCAACAATGGCTATACTGAGAAGTCAGCCACTCTGGGTCTCCCAGGTGAGTGTTTCAGGCCTGTGAGCCACTCATATAAATCTCGCCTGATCGAGCCTGATCGAGCGCTGAGCGAGCGCGTTTGAATCCAAATATCAAACCCCTCTTTCTCAGGCGCAGGAAATGGTGGGCCCTTCATTGCTTCTGGTGTGGAAGTCTATGGGGCAAGGGTCCAGGACTTGCAGAGGAGAACAATTGCCAGAAAGTGCTTGCTGTTCTCATCTGTGCCTTTTTTCTGCTCACTGGCTGATAGGAGATTGGCTGCCCCCTTTCTTGCTAGAGTGAAAAAACAACAACTTGAGAGAAAACATGACGTTGTGAGGCTCACTTAGAGGGAGACTAGCCAAATAGCCCTGCTTTTTTTCTGAAACACGCTTCAGAAATTGTTCAAAATGTCTCCTGGCCACTCAGGCTCGTTGGTCTAGGGGTATGATTCTCGCTTCGGGTGCGAGAGGTCCCGGGTTCAAATCCCGGACGAGCCCATGCTGTGGACATTTTCAGGATGCTTGTAATATAGGAGCATTTCTTCTTTTCAATGCTATAAGACGCTGTGTATGTCGAGAAAGTTCCTTACCCTGCACGCTATTTTCCACTTGTGGCGGGATAAAGGAGTGCAGGACTTCTTTGCAACTGCTTTTCTGGGCCAGACCAGCATGGTAGGAACATTACATGCATAGTGTTTTTCTAGTGTAATTTCAGGATATGGTTTCAAAATCGCCTCTTGGAATAAAAGTGGTCCTCATTCCTGTCTTCCAAAGAAATAGAGACCGGGTAAGGAGAGCCCAACTTTGAGCTTCAAGGACATTGGCCCTTAGTCTGTGCATTCCAGCCCAATACATGCCAACAAGATTCCTGAGTTAGTGTCTGTTTCTGTAGTGTAGTGGTTTTCACGTTCGCCTTACACGCGAAAGGTCCTTGGTTCGAGACCGGGCAGAAACAGCGGTTTGCTGTTTTTAACAGTGTTTGCCTTTACTGGCTGACTTTATAGGAAAGCTGAGATAATAGAGGCTGTCTATCCCTCACCAACCTGACGTAGTGTGCTCCAGGGATCTCAGTGACAGCTCGAAAAGAGAAGTGACGATAGCTTGCGCCATTCGCTTGCTCGCCCTTTGCTCTGAAGGGTGGGCCTACTTCATGAAAGCAAGGAATGAGAGCAGAAATGCTTTTCTTGTCCTCACCGCAAGCAGACACTTAGAGAAAACAAACTGTCTGAAGGACAGAGGCTTTTTAATTTCTTGTTTGATGACGGCCATGGAAAAGACAGCAATCATATTGCAGAAGAGAGCAACATGTGCAGTTGCTTGCTTTGGGTGAAGCATTCACCGACTAGCTGCCACTAACCCCTGGAGCCATGTCAGAGGTGACTCTTGCGTGGCTCGTTGGTCTAGGGGTATGATTCTCGCTTAGGGTGCGAGAGGTCCCGGGTTCAAATCCCGGACGAGCCCTTTTTAGAGCTAAACATACAAATCGTACTAAAAATGCACTATGCCTGACTATTTCTAGTAATACTCGGTGCATTGTTGCGCAACATATTCCTAACCTCAGAAGAAAAATGGATCACCGTGCTTTTTCTGCCTACCTGCTTAGTCTCAGTGTGTCCCAGGTGATGCTTTCCCAAGCTGTACTCGCAGACATTTAGGCATCAGATATTTGTCTGTCGATGCCTGCACAAGTAAATTTTGAATACGTCTAATTGCAAGCATGTTGGATGATATCTCTGAGGTTTTCACACTTGTTCTGCACATTCTGAGCCGCTGCTGATACAGCAGAATAGAAGTAGGGTGAAGCCTTGAGAGGAACTTTGCTTTAACAGTAGCAAGCAGCAAGGTCGTTTCTGTAGTGTAGTGGTCATCACGTTCGCCTAACACGCGAAAGGTCCTCGGTTCGAGACCGGGCAGAATCACTGAGCGTTGGCTGCTTTTATGTGCACACTCTAAAACCTTATTATCTGAATGCAAGTTTAAGAAGAGGTGGTCTTTGAACACAGTGAGCCGTGGGAAACTTTCTTTACCTTTGCAAGACGAAACAAAGTTATCTGCATCCGTCATCTGGGGGTCGTTCTTGTGCCTATTTTTATTTTGTTTAAGCTATGTTGTATTGTTGGGGCCTTTACACCTGTGACATTGCTGTGAAGGTTGTAAGTGGAAACATTGGCAGGTGCAGATAGAAGAGTTCGACCTAAGCCCCCCTCATGAGCCGTCAGGATGGCCGAGTGGTCTAAGGCGCCAGACTCAAGAGAGCTTGATCTTCAGTGTAGCTGAGCCTTCTGGTCTCCTCATGGAGGCGTGGGTTCAAATCCCACTTCTGACAGGTCCCTTTTACACCCGTAAATCTTCCTGTTTTTTGCAGTGCGTTCCCGGCAAACACCACAATCTTTGCAGGAACCTGTAGCATGTGAAGAGAAATCCACCAACAATCAGGCTGGGCCCTCAATCACAATTCCATGGATTTCTGGAAATGACACCTCAGGCACACCTTCCATTAAATTTGCACTCCATCACAGTAACTGCCTTGCTGGGTTTCTAACTAAGCAGTTGATCCCATCATTTGTTGTGAGGCTCTCCTGCCACCTTTTGGGCAGAGAAGGCACTGTCCCTGCAAAAACACAGGCAGACATGTTCAACAGGGCTTCCTGGTTTTGTGGGAGGAGCAGAATGCCATTGGTCCCCCCTTGCAAATTCTAATTTACATAAGGAAGACAGAGAGGTAGCTGGGAGTAGGCACTGCACACGGGCATTGCACTCTCTCTTATGATTTGCAGCCAATTCTAGATTGAGGCAGGAGGAAAGGAGGTGACTCGCCCAACAATGGCTATACTGAGAAGTCAGCCACTCTGGGTCTCCCAGGTGAGTGTTTCAGGCCTGTGAGCCACTCATATAAATCTCGCCTGATCGAGCCTGATCGAGCGCTGAGCGAGCGCGTTTGAATCCAAATATCAAACCCCTCTTTCTCAGGCGCAGGAAATGGTGGGCCCTTCATTGCTTCTGGTGTGGAAGTCTATGGGGCAAGGGTCCAGGACTTGCAGAGGAGAACAATTGCCAGAAAGTGCTTGCTGTTCTCATCTGTGCCTTTTTTCTGCTCACTGGCTGATAGGAGATTGGCTGCCCCCTTTCTTGCTAGAGTGAAAAAACAACAACTTGAGAGAAAACATGACGTTGTGAGGCTCACTTAGAGGGAGACTAGCCAAATAGCCCTGCTTTTTTTCTGAAAGACGCTTCAGAAATTGTTCAAAATGTCTCCTGGCCACTCAGGCTCGTTGGTCTAGGGGTATGATTCTCGCTTCGGGTGCGAGAGGTCCCGGGTTCAAATCCCGGACGAGCCCATGCTGTGGACATTTTCAGGATGCTTGTAATATAGGAGCATTTCTTCTTTTCAATGCTATAAGACGCTGTGTATGTCGAGAAAGTTCCTTACCCTGCACGCTATTTTCCACTTGTGGCGGGATAAAGGAGTGCAGGACTTCTTTGCAACTGCTTTTCTGGGCCAGACCAGCATGGTAGGAACATTACATGCATAGTGTTTTTCTAGTGTAATTTCAGGATATGGTTTCAAAATCGCCTCTTGGAATAAAAGTGGTCCTCATTCCTGTCTTCCAAAGAAATAGAGACCGGGTAAGGAGAGCCCAACTTTGAGCTTCAAGGACATTGGCCCTTAGTCTGTGCATTCCAGCCCAATACATGCCAACAAGATTCCTGAGTTAGTGTCTGTTTCTGTAGTGTAGTGGTTTTCACGTTCGCCTTACACGCGAAAGGTCCTTGGTTCGAGACCGGGCAGAAACAGCGGTTTGCTGTTTTTAACAGTGTTTGCCTTTACTGGCTGACTTTATAGGAAAGCTGAGATAATAGAGGCTGTCTATCCCTCACCAACCTGACGTAGTGTGCTCCAGGGATCTCAGTGACAGCTCGAAAAGAGAAGTGACGATAGCTTGCGCCATTCGCTTGCTCGCCCTTTGCTCTGAAGGGTGGGCCTACTTCATGAAAGCAAGGAATGAGAGCAGAAATGCTTTTCTTGTCCTCACCGCAAGCAGACACTTAGAGAAAACAAACTGTCTGAAGGACAGAGGCTTTTTAATTTCTTGTTTGATGACGGCCATGGAAAAGACAGCAATCATATTGCAGAAGAGAGCAACATGTGCAGTTGCTTGCTTTGGGTGAAGCATTCACCGACTAGCTGCCACTAACCCCTGGAGCCATGTCAGAGGTGACTCTTGCGTGGCTCGTTGGTCTAGGGGTATGATTCTCGCTTAGGGTGCGAGAGGTCCCGGGTTCAACTCCCGGACGAGCCCTTTTTAGAGCTAAACATACAAATCGTACTAAAAATGCACTATGCCTGACTATTTCTAGTAATACTCGGTGCATTGTTGCGCAACATATTCCTAACCTCAGAAGAAAAATGGATCATCGTGCTTTTTCTGCCTACCTGCTTAGTCTCAGTGTGTCCCAGGTGATGCTTTCCCAAGCTGTACTCGCAGACATTTAGGCATCAGATATTTGTCTGTCGATGCCTGCACAAGTAAATTTTGAATACGTCTAATTGCAAGCATGTTGGATGATATCTCTGAGGTTTTCACACTTGTTCTGCACATTCTGAGCCGCTGCTGATACAGCAGAATAGAAGTAGGGTGAAGCCTTGAGAGGAACTTTGCTTTAACAGTAGCAAGCAGCAAGGTCGTTTCTGTAGTGTAGTGGTCATCACGTTCGCCTAACACGCGAAAGGTCCCCGGTTCGAGACCGGGCAGAAACACTGAGCGTTGGCTGCTTTTATGTGCACTCTCTAAAACCTTATTATCTGAATGCAAGTTTAAGAAGAGGTGGTCTTTGAACACAGTGAGCCGTGGGAAACTTTCTTTACCTTTGCAAGACGAAACAAAGTTATCTGCATCCGTCATCTGGGGGTCGTTCTTGTGCCTATTTTTATTTTGTTTAAGCTATGTTGTATTGTTGGGGCCTTTACACCTGTGACATTGCTGTGAAGGTTGTAAGTGGAAACATTGGCAGGTGCAGATAGAAGAGTTAGACCTAAGCCCCCCTCATGAGCCGTCAGGATGGCCGAGTGGTCTAAGGCGCCAGACTCAAGAGAGCTTGATCTTCAGTGTAGCTGAGCCTTCTGGTCTCCTCATGGAGGCGTGGGTTCAAATCCCACTTCTGACAGGTCCCTTTTACACCCGTAAATCTTCCTGTTTTTTGCAGTGCGTTCCCGGCAAACACCACAATCTTTGCAGGAACCTGTAGCATGTGAAGAGAAATCCACCAACAATCAGGCTGGGCCCTCAATCACAATTCCATGGATTTCTGGAAATGACACCTCAGGCACACCTTCCATTAAATTTGCACTCCATCACAGTAACTGCCTTGCTGGGTTTCTAACTAAGCAGTTGATCCCATCATTTGTTGTGAGGCTCTCCTGCCACCTTTTGGGCAGAGAAGGCACTGTCCCTGCAAAAACACAGGCAGACATGTTCAACAGGGCTTCCTGGTTATGTGGGAGGAGCAGAATGCCATTGGTTCCCCCCTTGCAAATTCTAATTTACATAAGGAAGACAGAGAGGTAGCTGGGAGTAGGCACTGCACACGGGCATTGCACTCTCTCTTATGATTTGCAGCCAATTCTAGATTGAGGCAGGAGGAAAGGAGGTGACTCGCCCAACAATGGCTATACTGAGAAGTCAGCCACTCTGGGTCTCCCAGGTGAGTGTTTCAGGCCTGTGAGCCACTCATATAAATCTCGCCTGATCGAGCCTGATCGAGCGCTGAGCGAGCGCGTTTGAATCCAAATATCAAACCCCTCTTTCTCAGGCGCAGGAAATGGTGGGCCCTTCATTGCTTCTGGTGTGGAAGTCTATGGGGCAAGGGTCCAGGACTTGCAGAGGAGAACAATTGCCAGAAAGTGCTTGCTGTTCTCATCTGTGCCTTTTTTCTGCTCACTGGCTGATAGGAGATTGGCTGCCCCCTTTCTTGCTAGAGTGAAAAAACAACAACTTGAGAGAAAACATGACGTTGTGAGGCTCACTTAGAGGGAGACTAGCCAAATAGCCCTGCTTTTTTTCTGAAAGACGCTTCAGAAATTGTTCAAAATGTCTCCTGGCCACTCAGGCTCGTTGGTCTAGGGGTATGATTCTCGCTTCGGGTGCGAGAGGTCCCGGGTTCAAATCCCGGACGAGCCCATGCTGTGGGCATTTTCAGGATGCTTGTAATATAGGAGCATTTCTTCTTTTCAATGCTATAAGACGCTGTGTATGTCGAGAAAGTTCCTTACCCTGCACGCTATTTACCACTTGTGGCGGGATAAAGGAGTGCAGGACTTCTTTGCAACTGCTTTTCTGGGCCAGACCAGCATGGTAGGAACATTACATGCATAGTGTTTTTCTAGTGTAATTTCAGGATATGGTTTCAAAATCGCCTCTTGGAATAAAAGTGGTCCTCATTCCTGTCTTCCAAAGAAATAGAGACCGGGTAAGGAGAGCCCAACTTTGAGCTTCAAGGACATTGGCCCTTAGTCTGTGCATTCCAGCCCAATACATGCCAACAAGATTCCTGAGTTAGTGTCTGTTTCTGTAGTGTAGTGGTTTTCACGTTCGCCTTACACGCGAAAGGTCCTTGGTTCGAGACCGGGCAGAAACAGCGGTTTGCTGTTTTTAACAGTGTTTGCCTTTACTGGCTGACTTTATAGGAAAGCTGAGATAATAGAGGCTGTCTATCCCTCACCAACCTGACGTAGTGTGCTCCAGGGATCTCAGTGACAGCTCGAAAAGAGAAGTGACGATAGCTTGCGCCATTCGCTTGCTCGCCCTTTGCTCTGAAGGGTGGGCCTACTTCATGAAAGCAAGGAATGAGAGCAGAAATGCTTTTCTTGTCCTCACCGCAAGCAGACACTTAGAGAAAACAAACTGTCTGAAGGACAGAGGCTTTTTAATTTCTTGTTTGATGACGGCCATGGAAAAGACAGCAATCATATTGCAGAAGAGAGCAACATGTGCAGTTGCTTGCTTTGGGTGAAGCATTCACCGACTAGCTGCCACTAACCCCTGGAGCCATGTCAGAGGTGACTCTTGCATGGCTCGTTGGTCTAGGGGTATGATTCTCGCTTAGGGTGCGAGAGGTCCCGGGTTCAAATCCCGGACGAGCCCTTTTTAGAGCTAAACATACAAATCGTACTAAAAATGCACTATGCCTGACTATTTCTAGTAATACTCGGTGCATTGTTGCGCAACATATTCCTAACCTCAGAAGAAAAATGGATCATCGTGCTTTTTCTGCCTACCTGCTTAGTCTCAGTGTGTCCCAGGTGATGCTTTCCCAAGCTGTACTCGCAGACATTTAGGCATCAGATATTTGTCTGTCGATGCCTGCACAAGTAAATTTTGAATACGTCTAATTGCAAGCATGTTGGATGATATCTCTGAGGTTTTCACACTTGTTCTGCACATTCTGAGCCGCTGCTGATACAGCAGAATAGAAGTAGGGTGAAGCCTTGAGAGGAACTTTGCTTTAACAGTAGCAAGCAGCAAGGTCGTTTCTGTAGTGTAGTGGTCATCACGTTCGCCTAACACGCGAAAGGTCCCCGGTTCGAGACCGGGCAGAAACACTGAGCGTTGGCTGCTTTTATGTGCACACTCTAAAACCTTATTATCTGAATGCAAGTTTAAGAAGAGGTGGTCTTTGAACACAGTGAGCCGTGGGAAACTTTCTTTACCTTTGCAAGACGAAACAAAGTTATCTGCATCCGTCATCTGGGGGTCGTTCTTGTGCCTATTTTTATTTTGTTTAAGCTATGTTGTATTGTTGGGGCCTTTACACCTGTGACATTGCTGTGAAGGTTGTAAGTGGAAACATTGGCAGGTGCAGATAGAAGAGTTAGACCTAAGCCCCCCTCATGAGCCGTCAGGATGGCCGAGTGGTCTAAGGCGCCAGACTCAAGAGAGCTTGATCTTCAGTGTAGCTGAGCCTTCTGGTCTCCTCATGGAGGCGTGGGTTCAAATCCCACTTCTGACAGGTCCCTTTTACACCCGTAAATCTTCCTGTTTTTTGCAGTGCGTTCCCGGCAAACACCACAATCTTTGCAGGAACCTGTAGCATGTGAAGAGAAATCCACCAACAATCAGGCTGGGCCCTCAATCACAATTCCATGGATTTCTGGAAATGACACCTCAGGCACACCTTCCATTAAATTTGCACTCCATCACAGTAACTGCCTTGCTGGGTTTCTAACTAAGCAGTTGATCCCATCATTTGTTGTGAGGCTCTCCTGCCACCTTTTGGGCAGAGAAGGCACTGTCCCTGCAAAAACACAGGCAGACATGTTCAACAGGGCTTCCTGGTTATGTGGGAGGAGCAGAATGCCATTGGTTCCCCCCTTGCAAATTCTAATTTACATAAGGAAGACAGAGAGGTAGCTGGGAGTAGGCACTGCACACGGGCATTGCACTCTCTCTTATGATTTGCAGCCAATTCTAGATTGAGGCAGGAGGAAAGGAGGTGACTCGCCCAACAATGGCTATACTGAGAAGTCAGCCACTCTGGGTCTCCCAGGTGAGTGTTTCAGGCCTGTGAGCCACTCATATAAATCTCGCCTGATCGAGCCTGAGCGAGCGCTGAGCGAGCGCGTTTGAATCCAAATATCAAACCCCTCTTTCTCAGGCGCAGGAAATGGTGGGCCCTTCATTGCTTCTGGTGTGGAAGTCTATGGGGCAAGGGTCCAGGACTTGCAGAGGAGAACAATTGCCAGAAAGTGCTTGCTGTTCTCATCTGTGCCTTTTTTCTGCTCACTGGCTGATAGGAGATTGGCTGCCCCCTTTCTTGCTAGAGTGAAAAAACAACAACTTGAGAGAAAACATGACGTTGTGAGGCTCACTTAGAGGGAGACTAGCCAAATAGCCCTGCTTTTTTTCTGAAAGACGCTTCAGAAATTGTTCAAAATGTCTCCTGGCCACTCAGGCTCGTTGGTCTAGGGGTATGATTCTCGCTTCGGGTGCGAGAGGTCCCGGGTTCAAATCCCGGACGAGCCCATGCTGTGGGCATTTTCAGGATGCTTGTAATATAGGAGCATTTCTTCTTTTCAATGCTATAAGACGCTGTGTATGTCGAGAAAGTTCCTTACCCTGCACGCTATTTACCACTTGTGGCGGGATAAAGGAGTGCAGGACTTCTTTGCAACTGCTTTTCTGGGCCAGACCAGCATGGTAGGAACATTACATGCATAGTGTTTTTCTAGTGTAATTTCAGGATATGGTTTCAAAATCGCCTCTTGGAATAAAAGTGGTCCTCATTCCTGTCTTCCAAAGAAATAGAGACCGGGTAAGGAGAGCCCAACTTTGAGCTTCAAGGACATTGGCCCTTAGTCTGTGCATTCCAGCCCAATACATGCCAACAAGATTCCTGAGTTAGTGTCTGTTTCTGTAGTGTAGTGGTTTTCACGTTCGCCTTACACGCGAAAGGTCCTTGGTTCGAGACCGGGCAGAAACAGCGGTTTGCTGTTTTTAACAGTGTTTGCCTTTACTGGCTGACTTTATAGGAAAGCTGAGATAATAGAGGCTGTCTATCCCTCACCAACCTGACGTAGTGTGCTCCAGGGATCTCAGTGACAGCTCGAAAAGAGAAGTGACGATAGCTTGCGCCATTCGCTTGCTCGCCCTTTGCTCTGAAGGGTGGGCCTACTTCATGAAAGCAAGGAATGAGAGCAGAAATGCTTTTCTTGTCCTCACCGCAAGCAGACACTTAGAGAAAACAAACTGTCTGAAGGACAGAGGCTTTTTAATTTCTTGTTTGATGACGGCCATGGAAAAGACAGCAATCATATTGCAGAAGAGAGCAACATGTGCAGTTGCTTGCTTTGGGTGAAGCATTCACCGACTAGCTGCCACTAACCCCTGGAGCCATGTCAGAGGTGACTCTTGCATGGCTCGTTGGTCTAGGGGTATGATTCTCGCTTAGGGTGCGAGAGGTCCCGGGTTCAAATCCCGGACGAGCCCTTTTTAGAGCTAAACATACAAATCGTACTAAAAATGCACTATGCCTGACTATTTCTAGTAATACTCGGTGCATTGTTGCGCAACATATTCCTAACCTCAGAAGAAAAATGGATCATCGTGCTTTTTCTGCCTACCTGCTTAGTCTCAGTGTGTCCCAGGTGATGCTTTCCCAAGCTGTACTCGCAGACATTTAGGCATCAGATATTTGTCTGTCGATGCCTGCACAAGTAAATTTTGAATACGTCTAATTGCAAGCATGTTGGATGATATCTCTGAGGTTTTCACACTTGTTCTGCACATTCTGAGCCGCTGCTGATACAGCAGAATAGAAGTAGGGTGAAGCCTTGAGAGGAACTTTGCTTTAACAGTAGCAAGCAGCAAGGTCGTTTCTGTAGTGTAGTGGTCATCACGTTCGCCTAACACGCGAAAGGTCCCCGGTTCGAGACCGGGCAGAAACACTGAGCGTTGGCTGCTTTTATGTGCACACTCTAAAACCTTATTATCTGAATGCAAGTTTAAGAAGAGGTGGTCTTTGAACACAGTGAGCCGTGGGAAACTTTCTTTACCTTTGCAAGACGAAACAAAGTTATCTGCATCCGTCATCTGGGGGTCGTTCTTGTGCCTATTTTTATTTTGTTTAAGCTATGTTGTATTGTTGGGGCCTTTACACCTGTGACATTGCTGTGAAGGTTGTAAGTGGAAACATTGGCAGGTGCAGATAGAAGAGTTAGACCTAAGCCCCCCTCATGAGCTGTCAGGATGGCCGAGTGGTCTAAGGCGCCAGACTCAAGAGAGCTTGATCTTCAGTGTAGCTGAGCCTTCTGGTCTCCTCATGGAGGCGTGGGTTCAAATCCCACTTCTGACAGGTCCCTTTTACACCCGTAAATCTTCCTGTTTTTTGCAGTGCGTTCCCGGCAAACACCACAATCTTTGCAGGAACCTGTAGCATGTGAAGAGAAATCCACCAACAATCAGGCTGGGCCCTCAATCACAATTCCATGGATTTCTGGAAATGACACCTCAGGCACACCTTCCATTAAATTTGCACTCCATCACAGTAACTGCCTTGCTGGGTTTCTAACTAAGCAGTTGATCCCATCATTTGTTGTGAGGCTCTCCTGCCACCTTTTGGGCAGAGAAGGCACTGTCCCTGCAAAAACACAGGCAGACATGTTCAACAGGGCTTCCTGGTTATGTGGGAGGAGCAGAATGCCATTGGTTCCCCCCTTGCAAATTCTAATTTACATAAGGAAGACAGAGAGGTAGCTGGGAGTAGGCACTGCACACGGGCATTGCACTCTCTCTTATGATTTGCAGCCAATTCTAGATTGAGGCAGGAGGAAAGGAGGTGACTCGCCCAACAATGGCTATACTGAGAAGTCAGCCACTCTGGGTCTCCCAGGTGAGTGTTTCAGGCCTGTGAGCCACTCATATAAATCTCGCCTGATCGAGCCTGAGCGAGCGCTGAGCGAGCGCGTTTGAATCCAAATATCAAACCCCTCTTTCTCAGGCGCAGGAAATGGTGGGCCCTTCATTGCTTCTGGTGTGGAAGTCTATGGGGCAAGGGTCCAGGACTTGCAGAGGAGAACAATTGCCAGAAAGTGCTTGCTGTTCTCATCTGTGCCTTTTTTCTGCTCACTGGCTGATAGGAGATTGGCTGCCCCCTTTCTTGCTAGAGTGAAAAAACAACAACTTGAGAGAAAACATGACGTTGTGAGGCTCACTTAGAGGGAGACTAGCCAAATAGCCCTGCTTTTTTTCTGAAAGACGCTTCAGAAATTGTTCAAAATGTCTCCTGGCCACTCAGGCTCGTTGGTCTAGGGGTATGATTCTCGCTTCGGGTGCGAGAGGTCCCGGGTTCAAATCCCGGACGAGCCCATGCTGTGGACATTTTCAGGATGCTTGTAATATAGGAGCATTTCTTCTTTTCAATGCTATAAGACGCTGTGTATGTCGAGAAAGTTCCTTACCCTGCACGCTATTTTCCACTTGTGGCGGGATAAAGGAGTGCAGGACTTCTTTGCAACTGCTTTTCTGGGCCAGACAAGCATGGTAGGAACATTACATGCATAGTGTTTTTCTAGTGTAATTTCAGGATATGGTTTCAAAATCGCCTCTTGGAATAAAAGTGGTCCTCATTCCTGTCTTCCAAAGAAATAGAGACCGGGTAAGGAGAGCCCAACTTTGAGCTTCAAGGACATTGGCCCTTAGTCTGTGCATTCCAGCCCAATACATGCCAACAAGATTCCTGAGTTAGTGTCTGTTTCTGTAGTGTAGTGGTTATCACGTTCGCCTTACACGCGAAAGGTCCCTGGTTCGAGACCGGGCAGAAACAGCGGTTTGCTGTTTTTAACAGTGTTTGCCTTTACTTGCTGACTTTATAGGAAAGCTGAGATAATAGAGGCTGTCTATCCCTCACCAACCTGACGTAGTGTGCTCCAGGGATCTCAGTGACAGCTCGAAAAGAGAAGTGACGATAGCTTGCGCCATTCGCTTGCTCGCCCTTTGCTCTGAAGGGTGGGCCTACTTCATGAAAGCAAGGAATGAGAGCAGAAATGCTTTTCTTGTCCTCACCGCAAGCAGACACTTAGAGAAAACAAACTGTCTGAAGGACAGAGGCTTTTTAATTTCTTGTTTGATGACGGCCATGGAAAAGACAGCAATCATATTGCAGAAGAGAGCAACATGTGCAGTTGCTTGCTTTGGGTGAAGCATTCACCGACTAGCTGCCACTAACCCCTGGAGCCATGTCAGAGGTGACTCTTGCGTGGCTCGTTGGTCTAGGGGTATGATTCTCGCTTAGGGTGCGAGAGGTCCCGGGTTCAAATCCCGGACAAGCCCTTTTTAGAGCTAAACATACAAATCGTACTAAAAATGCACTATGCCTGACTATTTCTAGTAATACTCGGTGCATTGTTGCGCAACATATTCCTAACCTCAGAAGAAAAATGGATCATCGTGCTTTTTCTGCCTACCTGCTTAGTCTCAGTGTGTCCCAGGTGATGCTTTCCCAAGCTGTACTCGCAGACATTTAGGCATCAGATATTTGTCTGTCGATGCCTGCACAAGTAAATTTTGAATACGTCTAATTGCAAGCATGTTGGATGATATCTCTGAGGTTTTCACACTTGTTCTGCACATTCTGAGCCGCTGCTGATACAGCAGAATAGAAGTAGGGTGAAGCCTTGAGAGGAACTTTGCTTTAACAGTAGCAAGCAGCAAGGTCGTTTCTGTAGTGTAGTGGTCATCACGTTCCCCTAACACGCGAAAGGTCCCCGGTTCGAGACCGGGCAGAAACACTGAGCGTTGGCTGCTTTTATGTGCACACTCTAAAACCTTATTATCTGAATGCAAGTTTAAGAAGAGGTGGTCTTTGAACACAGTGAGCCGTGGGAAACTTTCTTTACCTTTGCAAGACGAAACAAAGTTATCTGCATCCGTCATCTGGGGGTCGTTCTTGTGCCTATTTTTATTTTGTTTAAGCTATGTTGTATTGTTGGGGCCTTTACACCTGTGACATTGCTGTGAAGGTTGTAAGTGGAAACATTGGCAGGTGCAGATAGAAGAGTTAGACCTAAGCCCCCCTCATGAGCCGTCAGGATGGCCGAGTGGTCTAAGGCGCCAGACTCAAGAGAGCTTGATCTTCAGTGTAGCTGAGCCTTCTGGTCTCCTCATGGAGGCGTGGGTTCAAATCCCACTTCTGACAGGTCCCTTTTACACCCGTAAATCTTCCTGTTTTTTGCAGTGCGTTCCCGGCAAACACCACAATCTTTGCAGGAACCTGTAGCATGTGAAGAGAAATCCACCAACAATCAGGCTGGGCCCTCAATCACAATTCCATGGATTTCTGGAAATGACACCTCAGGCACACCTTCCATTAAATTTGCACTCCATCACAGTAACTGCCTTGCTGGGTTTCTAACTAAGCAGTTGATCCCATCATTTGTTGTGAGGCTCTCCTGCCACCTTTTGGGCAGAGAAGGCACTGTCCCTGCAAAAACACAGGCAGACATGTTCAACAGGGCTTCCTGGTTATGTGGGAGGAGCAGAATGCCATTGGTTCCCCCCTTGCAAATTCTAATTTACATAAGGAAGACAGAGAGGTAGCTGGGAGTAGGCACTGCACACGGGCATTGCACTCTCTCTTATGATTTGCAGCCAATTCTAGATTGAGGCAGGAGGAAAGGAGGTGACTCGCCCAACAATGGCTATACTGAGAAGTCAGCCACTCTGGGTCTCCCAGGTGAGTGTTTCAGGCCTGTGAGCCACTCATATAAATCTCGCCTGATCGAGCCTGAGCGAGCGCTGAGCGAGCGCGTTTGAATCCAAATATCAAACCCCTCTTTCTCAGGCGCAGGAAATGGTGGGCCCTTCATTGCTTCTGGTGTGGAAGTCTATGGGGCAAGGGTCCAGGACTTGCAGAGGAGAACAATTGCCAGAAAGTGCTTGCTGTTCTCATCTGTGCCTTTTTTCTGCTCACTGGCTGATAGGAGATTGGCTGCCCCCTTTCTTGCTAGAGTGAAAAAACAACAACTTGAGAGAAAACATGACGTTGTGAGGCTCACTTAGAGGGAGACTAGCCAAATAGCCCTGCTTTTTTTCTGAAAGACGCTTCAGAAATTGTTCAAAATGTCTCCTGGCCACTCAGGCTCGTTGGTCTAGGGGTATGATTCTCGCTTCGGGTGCGAGAGGTCCCGGGTTCAAATCCCGGACGAGCCCATGCTGTGGACATTTTCAGGATGCTTGTAATATAGGAGCATTTCTTCTTTTCAATGCTATAAGACGCTGTGTATGTCGAGAAAGTTCCTTACCCTGCACGCTATTTTCCACTTGTGGCGGGATAAAGGAGTGCAGGACTTCTTTGCAACTGCTTTTCTGGGCCAGACCAGCATGGTAGGAACATTACATGCATAGTGTTTTTCTAGTGTAATTTCAGGATATGGTTTCAAAATCGCCTCTTGGAATAAAAGTGGTCCTCATTCCTGTCTTCCAAAGAAATAGAGACCGGGTAAGGAGAGCCCAACTTTGAGCTTCAAGGACATTGGCCCTTAGTCTGTGCATTCCAGCCCAATACATGCCAACAAGATTCCTGAGTTAGTGTCTCTTTCTGTAGTGTAGTGGTTTTCACGTTCGCCTTACACGCGAAAGGTCCTTGGTTCGAGACCGGGCAGAAACAGCGGTTTGCTGTTTTTAACAGTGTTTGCCTTTACTGGCTGACTTTATAGGAAAGCTGAGATAATAGAGGCTGTCTATCCCTCACCAACCTGACGTAGTGTGCTCAAGGGATCTCAGTGACAGCTCGAAAAGAGAAGTGACGATAGCTTGCGCCATTCGCTTGCTCGCCCTTTGCTCTGAAGGGTGGGCCTACTTCATGAAAGCAAGGAATGAGAGCAGAAATGCTTTTCTTGTCCTCACCGCAAGCAGACACTTAGAGAAAACAAACTGTCTGAAGGACAGAGGCTTTTTAATTTCTTGTTTGATGACGGCCATGGAAAAGACAGCAATCATATTGCAGAAGAGAGCAACATGTGCAGTTGCTTGCTTTGGGTGAAGCATTCACCGACTAGCTGCCACTAACCCCTGGAGCCATGTCAGAGGTGACTCTTGCGTGGCTCGTTGGTCTAGGGGTATGATTCTCGCTTAGGGTGCGAGAGGTCCCGGGTTCAAATCCCGGACGAGCCCTTTTTAGAGCTAAACATACAAATCGTACTAAAAATGCACTATGCCTGACTATTTCTAGTAATACTCGGTGCATTGTTGCGCAACATATTCCTAACCTCAGAAGAAAAATGGATCATCGTGCTTTTTCTGCCTACCTGCTTAGTCTCAGTGTGTCCCAGGTGATGCTTTCCCAAGCTGTACTCGCAGACATTTAGGCATCAGATATTTGTCTGTCGATGCCTGCACAAGTAAATTTTGAATACGTCTAATTGCAAGCATGTTGGATGATATCTCTGAGGTTTTCACACTTGTTCTGCACATTCTGAGCCGCTGCTGATACAGCAGAATAGAAGTAGGGTGAAGCCTTGAGAGGAACTTTGCTTTAACAGTAGCAAGCAGCAAGGTCGTTTCTGTAGTGTAGTGGTCATCACGTTCGCCTAACACGCGAAAGGTCCCCGGTTCGAGACCGGGCAGAAACACTGAGCGTTGGCTGCTTTTATGTGCACACTCTAAAACCTTATTATCTGAATGCAAGTTTAAGAAGAGGTGGTCTTTGAACACAGTGAGCCGTGGGAAACTTTCTTTACCTTTGCAAGACGAAACAAAGTTATCTGCATCCGTCATCTGGGGGTCGTTCTTGTGCCTATTTTTATTTTGTTTAAGCTATGTTGTATTGTTGGGGCCTTTACACCTGTGACATTGCTGTGAAGGTTGTAAGTGGAAACATTGGCAGGTGCAGATAGAAGAGTTAGACCTAAGCCCCCCTCATGAGCCGTCAGGATGGCCGAGTGGTCTAAGGCGCCAGACTCAAGAGAGCTTGATCTTCAGTGTAGCTGAGCCTTCTGGTCTCCTCATGGAGGCGTGGGTTCAAATCCCACTTCTGACAGGTCCCTTTTACACCCGTAAATCTTCCTGTTTTTTGCAGTGCGTTCCCGGCAAACACCACAATCTTTGCAGGAACCTGTAGCATGTGAAGAGAAATCCACCAACAATCAGGCTGGGCCCTCAATCACAATTCCATGGATTTCTGGAAATGACACCTCAGGCACACCTTCCATTAAATTTGCACTCCATCACAGTAACTGCCTTGCTGGGTTTCTAACTAAGCAGTTGATCCCATCATTTGTTGTGAGGCTCTCCTGCCACCTTTTGGGCAGAGAAGGCACTGTCCCTGCAAAAACACAGGCAGACATGTTCAACAGGGCTTCCTGGTTATGTGGGAGGAGCAGAATGCCATTGGTTCCCCCCTTGCAAATTCTAATTTACATAAGGAAGACAGAGAGGTAGCTGGGAGTAGGCACTGCACACGGGCATTGCACTCTCTCTTATGATTTGCAGCCAATTCTAGATTGAGGCAGGAGGAAAGGAGGTGACTCGCCCAACAATGGCTATACTGAGAAGTCAGCCACTCTGGGTCTCCCAGGTTAGTGTTTCAGGCCTGTGAGCCACTCATATAAATCTCGCCTGATCGAGCCTGATCGAGCGCTGAGCGAGCGCGTTTGAATCCAAATATCAAACCCCTCTTTCTCAGGCGCAGGAAATGGTGGGCCCTTCATTGCTTCTGGTGTGGAAGTCTATGGGGCAAGGGTCCAGGACTTGCAGAGGAGAACAATTGCCAGAAAGTGCTTGCTGTTCTCATCTGTGCCTTTTTTCTGCTCACTGGCTGATAGGAGATTGGCTGCCCCCTTTCTTGCTAGAGTGAAAAAACAACAACTTGAGAGAAAACATGACGTTGTGAGGCTCACTTAGAGGGAGACTAGCCAAATAGCCCTGCTTTTTTTCTGAAAGACGCTTCAGAAATTGTTCAAAATGTCTCCTGGCCACTCAGGCTCGTTGGTCTAGGGGTATGATTCTCGCTTCGGGTGCGAGAGGTCCCGGGTTCAAATCCCGGACGAGCCCATGCTGTGGACATTTTCAGGATGCTTGTAATATAGGAGCATTTCTTCTTTTCAATGCTATAAGACGCTGTGTATGTCGAGAAAGTTCCTTACCCTGCACGCTATTTTCCACTTGTGGTGGGATAAAGGAGTGCAGGACTTCTTTGCAACTGCTTTTCTGGGCCAGACAAGCATGGTAGGAACATTACATGCATAGTGTTTTTCTAGTGTAATTTCAGGATATGGTTTCAAAATCGCCTCTTGGAATAAAAGTGGTCCTCATTCCTGTCTTCCAAAGAAATAGAGACCGGGTAAGGAGAGCCCAACTTTGAGCTTCAAGGACATTGGCCCTTAGTCTGTGCATTCCAGCCCAATACATGCCAACAAGATTCCTGAGTTAGTGTCTGTTTCTGTAGTGTAGTGGTTATCACGTTCGCCTTACACGCGAAAGGTCCCTGGTTCGAGACCGGGCAGAAACAGCGGTTTGCTGTTTTTAACAGTGTTTGCCTTTACTTGCTGACTTTATAGGAAAGCTGAGATAATAGAGGCTGTCTATCCCTCACCAACCTGACGTAGTGTGCTCCAGGGATCTCAGTGACAGCTCGAAAAGAGAAGTGACGATAGCTTGCGCCATTCGCTTGCTCGCCCTTTGCTCTGAAGGGTGGGCCTACTTCATGAAAGCAAGGAATGAGAGCAGAAATGCTTTTCTTGTCCTCACCGCAAGCAGACACTTAGAGAAAACAAACTGTCTGAAGGACAGAGGCTTTTTAATTTCTTGTTTGATGACGGCCATGGAAAAGACAGCAATCATATTGCAGAAGAGAGCAACATGTGCAGTTGCTTGCTTTGGGTGAAGCATTCACCGACTAGCTGCCACTAACCCCTGGAGCCATGTCAGAGGTGACTCTTGCGTGGCTCGTTGGTCTAGGGGTATGATTCTCGCTTAGGGTGCGAGAGGTCCCGGGTTCAAATCCCGGACGAGCCCTTTTTAGAGCTAAACATACAAATCGTACTAAAAATGCACTATGCCTGACTATTTCTAGTAATACTCGGTGCATTGTTGCGCAACATATTCCTAACCTCAGAAGAAAAATGGATCATCGTGCTTTTTCTGCCTACCTGCTTAGTCTCAGTGTGTCCCAGGTGATGCTTTCCCAAGCTGTACTCGCAGACATTTAGGCATCAGATATTTGTCTGTCGATGCCTGCACAAGTAAATTTTGAATACGTCTAATTGCAAGCATGTTGGATGATATCTCTGAGGTTTTCACACTTGTTCTGCACATTCTGAGCCGCTGCTGATACAGCAGAATAGAAGTAGGGTGAAGCCTTGAGAGGAACTTTGCTTTAACAGTAGCAAGCAGCAAGGTCGTTTCTGTAGTGTAGTGGTCATCACGTTCCCCTAACACGCGAAAGGTCCCCGGTTCGAGACCGGGCAGAAACACTGAGCGTTGGCTGCTTTTATGTGCACACTCTAAAACCTTATTATCTGAATGCAAGTTTAAGAAGAGGTGGTCTTTGAACACAGTGAGCCGTGGGAAACTTTCTTTACCTTTGCAAGACGAAACAAAGTTATCTGCATCCGTCATCTGGGGGTCGTTCTTGTGCCTATTTTTATTTTGTTTAAGCTATGTTGTATTGTTGGGGCCTTTACACCTGTGACATTGCTGTGAAGGTTGTAAGTGGAAACATTGGCAGGTGCAGATAGAAGAGTTAGACCTAAGCCCCCCTCATGAGCCGTCAGGATGGCCGAGTGGTCTAAGGCGCCAGACTCAAGAGAGCTTGATCTTCAGTGTAGCTGAGCCTTCTGGTCTCCTCATGGAGGCGTGGGTTCAAATCCCACTTCTGACAGGTCCCTTTTACACCCGTAAATCTTCCTGTTTTTTGCAGTGCGTTCCCGGCAAACACCACAATCTTTGCAGGAACCTGTAGCATGTGAAGAGAAATCCACCAACAATCAGGCTGGGCCCTCAATCACAATTCCATGGATTTCTGGAAATGACACCTCAGGCACACCTTCCATTAAATTTGCACTCCATCACAGTAACTGCCTTGCTGGGTTTCTAACTAAGCAGTTGATCCCATCATTTGTTGTGAGGCTCTCCTGCCACCTTTTGGGCAGAGAAGGCACTGTCCCTGCAAAAACACAGGCAGACATGTTCAACAGGGCTTCCTGGTTATGTGGGAGGAGCAGAATGCCATTGGTTCCCCCCTTGCAAATTCTAATTTACATAAGGAAGACAGAGAGGTAGCTGGGAGTAGGCACTGCACACGGGCATTGCACTCTCTCTTATGATTTGCAGCCAATTCTAGATTGAGGCAGGAGGAAAGGAGGTGACTCGCCCAACAATGGCTATACTGAGAAGTCAGCCACTCTGGGTCTCCCAGGTGAGTGTTTCAGGCCTGTGAGCCACTCATATAAATCTCGCCTGATCGAGCCTGAGCGAGCGCTGAGCGAGCGCGTTTGAATCCAAATATCAAACCCCTCTTTCTCAGGCGCAGGAAATGGTGGGCCCTTCATTGCTTCTGGTGTGGAAGTCTATGGGGCAAGGGTCCAGGACTTGCAGAGGAGAACAATTGCCAGAAAGTGCTTGCTGTTCTCATCTGTGCCTTTTTTCTGCTCACTGGCTGATAGGAGATTGGCTGCCCCCTTTCTTGCTAGAGTGAAAAAACAACAACTTGAGAGAAAACATGACGTTGTGAGGCTCACTTAGAGGGAGACTAGCCAAATAGCCCTGCTTTTTTTCTGAAAGACGCTTCAGAAATTGTTCAAAATGTCTCCTGGCCACTCAGGCTCGTTGGTCTAGGGGTATGATTCTCGCTTCGGGTGCGAGAGGTCCCGGGTTCAAATCCCGGACGAGCCCATGCTGTGGACATTTTCAGGATGCTTGTAATATAGGAGCATTTCTTCTTTTCAATGCTATAAGACGCTGTGTATGTCGAGAAAGTTCCTTACCCTGCACGCTATTTTCCACTTGTGGCGGGATAAAGGAGTGCAGGACTTCTTTGCAACTGCTTTTCTGGGCCAGACCAGCATGGTAGGAACATTACATGCATAGTGTTTTTCTAGTGTAATTTCAGGATATGGTTTCAAAATCGCCTCTTGGAATAAAAGTGGTCCTCATTCCTGTCTTCCAAAGAAATAGAGACCGGGTAAGGAGAGCCCAACTTTGAGCTTCAAGGACATTGGCCCTTAGTCTGTGCATTCCAGCCCAATACATGCCAACAAGATTCCTGAGTTAGTGTCTCTTTCTGTAGTGTAGTGGTTTTCACGTTCGCCTTACACGCGAAAGGTCCTTGGTTCGAGACCGGGCAGAAACAGCGGTTTGCTGTTTTTAACAGTGTTTGCCTTTACTGGCTGACTTTATAGGAAAGCTGAGATAATAGAGGCTGTCTATCCCTCACCAACCTGACGTAGTGTGCTCCAGGGATCTCAGTGACAGCTCGAAAAGAGAAGTGACGATAGCTTGCGCCATTCGCTTGCTCGCCCTTTGCTCTGAAGGGTGGGCCTACTTCATGAAAGCAAGGAATGAGAGCAGAAATGCTTTTCTTGTCCTCACCGCAAGCAGACACTTAGAGAAAACAAACTGTCTGAAGGACAGAGGCTTTTTAATTTCTTGTTTGATGACGGCCATGGAAAAGACAGCAATCATATTGCAGAAGAGAGCAACATGTGCAGTTGCTTGCTTTGGGTGAAGCATTCACCGACTAGCTGCCACTAACCCCTGGAGCCATGTCAGAGGTGACTCTTGCGTGGCTCGTTGGTCTAGGGGTATGATTCTCGCTTAGGGTGCGAGAGGTCCCGGGTTCAACTCCCGGACGAGCCCTTTTTAGAGCTAAACATACAAATCGTACTAAAAATGCACTATGCCTGACTATTTCTAGTAATACTCGGTGCATTGTTGCGCAACATATTCCTAACCTCAGAAGAAAAATGGATCATCGTGCTTTTTCTGCCTACCTGCTTAGTCTCAGTGTGTCCCAGGTGATGCTTTCCCAAGCTGTACTCGCAGACATTTAGGCATCAGATATTTGTCTGTCGATGCCTGCACAAGTAAATTTTGAATACGTCTAATTGCAAGCATGTTGGATGATATCTCTGAGGTTTTCACACTTGTTCTGCACATTCTGAGCCGCTGCTGATACAGCAGAATAGAAGTAGGGTGAAGCCTTGAGAGGAACTTTGCTTTAACAGTAGCAAGCAGCAAGGTCGTTTCTGTAGTGTAGTGGTCATCACGTTCGCCTAACACGCGAAAGGTCCCCGGTTCGAGACCGGGCAGAAACACTGAGCGTTGGCTGCTTTTATGTGCACTCTCTAAAACCTTATTATCTGAATGCAAGTTTAAGAAGAGGTGGTCTTTGAACACAGTGAGCCGTGGGAAACTTTCTTTACCTTTGCAAGACGAAACAAAGTTATCTGCATCCGTCATCTGGGGGTCGTTCTTGTGCCTATTTTTATTTTGTTTAAGCTATGTTGTATTGTTGGGGCCTTTACACCTGTGACATTGCTGTGAAGGTTGTAAGTGGAAACATTGGCAGGTGCAGATAGAAGAGTTAGACCTAAGCCCCCCTCATGAGCCGTCAGGATGGCCGAGTGGTCTAAGGCGCCAGACTCAAGAGAGCTTGATCTTCAGTGTAGCTGAGCCTTCTGGTCTCCTCATGGAGGCGTGGGTTCAAATCCCACTTCTGACAGGTCCCTTTTACACCCGTAAATCTTCCTGTTTTTTGCAGTGCGTTCCCGGCAAACACCACAATCTTTGCAGGAACCTGTAGCATGTGAAGAGAAATCCACCAACAATCAGGCTGGGCCCTCAATCACAATTCCATGGATTTCTGGAAATGACACCTCAGGCACACCTTCCATTAAATTTGCACTCCATCACAGTAACTGCCTTGCTGGGTTTCTAACTAAGCAGTTGATCCCATCATTTGTTGTGAGGCTCTCCTGCCACCTTTTGGGCAGAGAAGGCACTGTCCCTGCAAAAACACAGGCAGACATGTTCAACAGGGCTTCCTGGTTATGTGGGAGGAGCAGAATGCCATTGGTTCCCCCCTTGCAAATTCTAATTTACATAAGGAAGACAGAGAGGTAGCTGGGAGTAGGCACTGCACACGGGCATTGCACTCTCTCTTATGATTTGCAGCCAATTCTAGATTGAGGCAGGAGGAAAGGAGGTGACTCGCCCAACAATGGCTATACTGAGAAGTCAGCCACTCTGGGTCTCCCAGGTGAGTGTTTCAGGCCTGTGAGCCACTCATATAAATCTCGCCTGATCGAGCCTGATCGAGCGCTGAGCGAGCGCGTTTGAATCCAAATATCAAACCCCTCTTTCTCAGGCGCAGGAAATGGTGGGCCCTTCATTGCTTCTGGTGTGGAAGTCTATGGGGCAAGGGTCCAGGACTTGCAGAGGAGAACAATTGCCAGAAAGTGCTTGCTGTTCTCATCTGTGCCTTTTTTCTGCTCACTGGCTGATAGGAGATTGGCTGCCCCCTTTCTTGCTAGAGTGAAAAAACAACAACTTGAGAGAAAACATGACGTTGTGAGGCTCACTTAGAGGGAGACTAGCCAAATAGCCCTGCTTTTTTTCTGAAAGACGCTTCAGAAATTGTTCAAAATGTCTCCTGGCCACTCAGGCTCGTTGGTCTAGGGGTATGATTCTCGCTTCGGGTGCGAGAGGTCCCGGGTTCAAATCCCGGACGAGCCCATGCTGTGGGCATTTTCAGGATGCTTGTAATATAGGAGCATTTCTTCTTTTCAATGCTATAAGACGCTGTGTATGTCGAGAAAGTTCCTTACCCTGCACGCTATTTACCACTTGTGGCGGGATAAAGGAGTGCAGGACTTCTTTGCAACTGCTTTTCTGGGCCAGACCAGCATGGTAGGAACATTACATGCATAGTGTTTTTCTAGTGTAATTTCAGGATATGGTTTCAAAATCGCCTCTTGGAATAAAAGTGGTCCTCATTCCTGTCTTCCAAAGAAATAGAGACCGGGTAAGGAGAGCCCAACTTTGAGCTTCAAGGACATTGGCCCTTAGTCTGTGCATTCCAGCCCAATACATGCCAACAAGATTCCTGAGTTAGTGTCTGTTTCTGTAGTGTAGTGGTTTTCACGTTCGCCTTACACGCGAAAGGTCCTTGGTTCGAGACCGGGCAGAAACAGCGGTTTGCTGTTTTTAACAGTGTTTGCCTTTACTGGCTGACTTTATAGGAAAGCTGAGATAATAGAGGCTGTCTATCCCTCACCAACCTGACGTAGTGTGCTCCAGGGATCTCAGTGACAGCTCGAAAAGAGAAGTGACGATAGCTTGCGCCATTCGCTTGCTCGCCCTTTGCTCTGAAGGGTGGGCCTACTTCATGAAAGCAAGGAATGAGAGCAGAAATGCTTTTCTTGTCCTCACCGCAAGCAGACACTTAGAGAAAACAAACTGTCTGAAGGACAGAGGCTTTTTAATTTCTTGTTTGATGACGGCCATGGAAAAGACAGCAATCATATTGCAGAAGAGAGCAACATGTGCAGTTGCTTGCTTTGGGTGAAGCATTCACCGACTAGCTGCCACTAACCCCTGGAGCCATGTCAGAGGTGACTCTTGCATGGCTCGTTGGTCTAGGGGTATGATTCTCGCTTAGGGTGCGAGAGGTCCCGGGTTCAAATCCCGGACGAGCCCTTTTTAGAGCTAAACATACAAATCGTACTAAAAATGCACTATGCCTGACTATTTCTAGTAATACTCGGTGCATTGTTGCGCAACATATTCCTAACCTCAGAAGAAAAATGGATCATCGTGCTTTTTCTGCCTACCTGCTTAGTCTCAGTGTGTCCCAGGTGATGCTTTCCCAAGCTGTACTCGCAGACATTTAGGCATCAGATATTTGTCTGTCGATGCCTGCACAAGTAAATTTTGAATACGTCTAATTGCAAGCATGTTGGATGATATCTCTGAGGTTTTCACACTTGTTCTGCACATTCTGAGCCGCTGCTGATACAGCAGAATAGAAGTAGGGTGAAGCCTTGAGAGGAACTTTGCTTTAACAGTAGCAAGCAGCAAGGTCGTTTCTGTAGTGTAGTGGTCATCACGTTCGCCTAACACGCGAAAGGTCCCCGGTTCGAGACCGGGCAGAAACACTGAGCGTTGGCTGCTTTTATGTGCACACTCTAAAACCTTATTATCTGAATGCAAGTTTAAGAAGAGGTGGTCTTTGAACACAGTGAGCCGTGGGAAACTTTCTTTACCTTTGCAAGACGAAACAAAGTTATCTGCATCCGTCATCTGGGGGTCGTTCTTGTGCCTATTTTTATTTTGTTTAAGCTATGTTGTATTGTTGGGGCCTTTACACCTGTGACATTGCTGTGAAGGTTGTAAGTGGAAACATTGGCAGGTGCAGATAGAAGAGTTAGACCTAAGCCCCCCTCATGAGCTGTCAGGATGGCCGAGTGGTCTAAGGCGCCAGACTCAAGAGAGCTTGATCTTCAGTGTAGCTGAGCCTTCTGGTCTCCTCATGGAGGCGTGGGTTCAAATCCCACTTCTGACAGGTCCCTTTTACACCCGTAAATCTTCCTGTTTTTTGCAGTGCGTTCCCGGCAAACACCACAATCTTTGCAGGAACCTGTAGCATGTGAAGAGAAATCCACCAACAATCAGGCTGGGCCCTCAATCACAATTCCATGGATTTCTGGAAATGACACCTCAGGCACACCTTCCATTAAATTTGCACTCCATCACAGTAACTGCCTTGCTGGGTTTCTAACTAAGCAGTTGATCCCATCATTTGTTGTGAGGCTCTCCTGCCACCTTTTGGGCAGAGAAGGCACTGTCCCTGCAAAAACACAGGCAGACATGTTCAACAGGGCTTCCTGGTTATGTGGGAGGAGCAGAATGCCATTGGTTCCCCCCTTGCAAATTCTAATTTACATAAGGAAGACAGAGAGGTAGCTGGGAGTAGGCACTGCACACGGGCATTGCACTCTCTCTTATGATTTGCAGCCAATTCTAGATTGAGGCAGGAGGAAAGGAGGTGACTCGCCCAACAATGGCTATACTGAGAAGTCAGCCACTCTGGGTCTCCCAGGTGAGTGTTTCAGGCCTGTGAGCCACTCATATAAATCTCGCCTGATCGAGCCTGAGCGAGCGCTGAGCGAGCGCGTTTGAATCCAAATATCAAACCCCTCTTTCTCAGGCGCAGGAAATGGTGGGCCCTTCATTGCTTCTGGTGTGGAAGTCTATGGGGCAAGGGTCCAGGACTTGCAGAGGAGAACAATTGCCAGAAAGTGCTTGCTGTTCTCATCTGTGCCTTTTTTCTGCTCACTGGCTGATAGGAGATTGGCTGCCCCCTTTCTTGCTAGAGTGAAAAAACAACAACTTGAGAGAAAACATGACGTTGTGAGGCTCACTTAGAGGGAGACTAGCCAAATAGCCCTGCTTTTTTTCTGAAAGACGCTTCAGAAATTGTTCAAAATGTCTCCTGGCCACTCAGGCTCGTTGGTCTAGGGGTATGATTCTCGCTTCGGGTGCGAGAGGTCCCGGGTTCAAATCCCGGACGAGCCCATGCTGTGGACATTTTCAGGATGCTTGTAATATAGGAGCATTTCTTCTTTTCAATGCTATAAGACGCTGTGTATGTCGAGAAAGTTCCTTACCCTGCACGCTATTTTCCACTTGTGGCGGGATAAAGGAGTGCAGGACTTCTTTGCAACTGCTTTTCTGGGCCAGACCAGCATGGTAGGAACATTACATGCATAGTGTTTTTCTAGTGTAATTTCAGGATATGGTTTCAAAATCGCCTCTTGGAATAAAAGTGGTCCTCATTCCTGTCTTCCAAAGAAATAGAGACCGGGTAAGGAGAGCCCAACTTTGAGCTTCAAGGACATTGGCCCTTAGTCTGTGCATTCCAGCCCAATACATGCCAACAAGATTCCTGAGTTAGTGTCTGTTTCTGTAGTGTAGTGGTTTTCACGTTCGCCTTACACGCGAAAGGTCCTTGGTTCGAGACCGGGCAGAAACAGCGGTTTGCTGTTTTTAACAGTGTTTGCCTTTACTGGCTGACTTTATAGGAAAGCTGAGATAATAGAGGCTGTCTATCCCTCACCAACCTGACGTAGTGTGCTCCAGGGATCTCAGTGACAGCTCGAAAAGAGAAGTGACGATAGCTTGCGCCATTCGCTTGCTCGCCCTTTGCTCTGAAGGGTGGGCCTACTTCATGAAAGCAAGGAATGAGAGCAGAAATGCTTTTCTTGTCCTCACCGCAAGCAGACACTTAGAGAAAACAAACTGTCTGAAGGACAGAGGCTTTTTAATTTCTTGTTTGATGACGGCCATGGAAAAGACAGCAATCATATTGCAGAAGAGAGCAACATGTGCAGTTGCTTGCTTTGGGTGAAGCATTCACCGACTAGCTGCCACTAACCCCTGGAGCCATGTCAGAGGTGACTCTTGCGTGGCTCGTTGGTCTAGGGGTATGATTCTCGCTTAGGGTGCGAGAGGTCCCGGGTTCAACTCCCGGACGAGCCCTTTTTAGAGCTAAACATACAAATCGTACTAAAAATGCACTATGCCTGACTATTTCTAGTAATACTCGGTGCATTGTTGCGCAACATATTCCTAACCTCAGAAGAAAAATGGATCATCGTGCTTTTTCTGCCTACCTGCTTAGTCTCAGTGTGTCCCAGGTGATGCTTTCCCAAGCTGTACTCGCAGACATTTAGGCATCAGATATTTGTCTGTCGATGCCTGCACAAGTAAATTTTGAATACGTCTAATTGCAAGCATGTTGGATGATATCTCTGAGGTTTTCACACTTGTTCTGCACATTCTGAGCCGCTGCTGATACAGCAGAATAGAAGTAGGGTGAAGCCTTGAGAGGAACTTTGCTTTAACAGTAGCAAGCAGCAAGGTCGTTTCTGTAGTGTAGTGGTCATCACGTTCGCCTAACACGCGAAAGGTCCCCGGTTCGAGACCGGGCAGAAACACTGAGCGTTGGCTGCTTTTATGTGCACTCTCTAAAACCTTATTATCTGAATGCAAGTTTAAGAAGAGGTGGTCTTTGAACACAGTGAGCCGTGGGAAACTTTCTTTACCTTTGCAAGACGAAACAAAGTTATCTGCATCCGTCATCTGGGGGTCGTTCTTGTGCCTATTTTTATTTTGTTTAAGCTATGTTGTATTGTTGGGGCCTTTACACCTGTGACATTGCTGTGAAGGTTGTAAGTGGAAACATTGGCAGGTGCAGATAGAAGAGTTAGACCTAAGCCCCCCTCATGAGCCGTCAGGATGGCCGAGTGGTCTAAGGCGCCAGACTCAAGAGAGCTTGATCTTCAGTGTAGCTGAGCCTTCTGGTCTCCTCATGGAGGCGTGGGTTCAAATCCCACTTCTGACAGGTCCCTTTTACACCCGTAAATCTTCCTGTTTTTTGCAGTGCGTTCCCGGCAAACACCACAATCTTTGCAGGAACCTGTAGCATGTGAAGAGAAATCCACCAACAATCAGGCTGGGCCCTCAATCACAATTCCATGGATTTCTGGAAATGACACCTCAGGCACACCTTCCATTAAATTTGCACTCCATCACAGTAACTGCCTTGCTGGGTTTCTAACTAAGCAGTTGATCCCATCATTTGTTGTGAGGCTCTCCTGCCACCTTTTGGGCAGAGAAGGCACTGTCCCTGCAAAAACACAGGCAGACATGTTCAACAGGGCTTCCTGGTTATGTGGGAGGAGCAGAATGCCATTGGTTCCCCCCTTGCAAATTCTAATTTACATAAGGAAGACAGAGAGGTAGCTGGGAGTAGGCACTGCACACGGGCATTGCACTCTCTCTTATGATTTGCAGCCAATTCTAGATTGAGGCAGGAGGAAAGGAGGTGACTCGCCCAACAATGGCTATACTGAGAAGTCAGCCACTCTGGGTCTCCCAGGTGAGTGTTTCAGGCCTGTGAGCCACTCATATAAATCTCGCCTGATCGAGCCTGATCGAGCGCTGAGCGAGCGCGTTTGAATCCAAATATCAAACCCCTCTTTCTCAGGCGCAGGAAATGGTGGGCCCTTCATTGCTTCTGGTGTGGAAGTCTATGGGGCAAGGGTCCAGGACTTGCAGAGGAGAACAATTGCCAGAAAGTGCTTGCTGTTCTCATCTGTGCCTTTTTTCTGCTCACTGGCTGATAGGAGATTGGCTGCCCCCTTTCTTGCTAGAGTGAAAAAACAACAACTTGAGAGAAAACATGACGTTGTGAGGCTCACTTAGAGGGAGACTAGCCAAATAGCCCTGCTTTTTTTCTGAAAGACGCTTCAGAAATTGTTCAAAATGTCTCCTGGCCACTCAGGCTCGTTGGTCTAGGGGTATGATTCTCGCTTCGGGTGCGAGAGGTCCCGGGTTCAAATCCCGGACGAGCCCATGCTGTGGGCATTTTCAGGATGCTTGTAATATAGGAGCATTTCTTCTTTTCAATGCTATAAGACGCTGTGTATGTCGAGAAAGTTCCTTACCCTGCACGCTATTTACCACTTGTGGCGGGATAAAGGAGTGCAGGACTTCTTTGCAACTGCTTTTCTGGGCCAGACCAGCATGGTAGGAACATTACATGCATAGTGTTTTTCTAGTGTAATTTCAGGATATGGTTTCAAAATCGCCTCTTGGAATAAAAGTGGTCCTCATTCCTGTCTTCCAAAGAAATAGAGACCGGGTAAGGAGAGCCCAACTTTGAGCTTCAAGGACATTGGCCCTTAGTCTGTGCATTCCAGCCCAATACATGCCAACAAGATTCCTGAGTTAGTGTCTCTTTCTGTAGTGTAGTGGTTTTCACGTTCGCCTTACACGCGAAAGGTCCTTGGTTCGAGACCGGGCAGAAACAGCGGTTTGCTGTTTTTAACAGTGTTTGCCTTTACTGGCTGACTTTATAGGAAAGCTGAGATAATAGAGGCTGTCTATCCCTCACCAACCTGACGTAGTGTGCTCCAGGGATCTCAGTGACAGCTCGAAAAGAGAAGTGACGATAGCTTGCGCCATTCGCTTGCTCGCCCTTTGCTCTGAAGGGTGGGCCTACTTCATGAAAGCAAGGAATGAGAGCAGAAATGCTTTTCTTGTCCTCACCGCAAGCAGACACTTAGAGAAAACAAACTGTCTGAAGGACAGAGGCTTTTTAATTTCTTGTTTGATGACGGCCATGGAAAAGACAGCAATCATATTGCAGAAGAGAGCAACATGTGCAGTTGCTTGCTTTGGGTGAAGCATTCACCGACTAGCTGCCACTAACCCCTGGAGCCATGTCAGAGGTGACTCTTGCATGGCTCGTTGGTCTAGGGGTATGATTCTCGCTTAGGGTGCGAGAGGTCCCGGGTTCAAATCCCGGACGAGCCCTTTTTAGAGCTAAACATACAAATCGTACTAAAAATGCACTATGCCTGACTATTTCTAGTAATACTCGGTGCATTGTTGCGCAACATATTCCTAACCTCAGAAGAAAAATGGATCATCGTGCTTTTTCTGCCTACCTGCTTAGTCTCAGTGTGTCCCAGGTGATGCTTTCCCAAGCTGTACTCGCAGACATTTAGGCATCAGATATTTGTCTGTCGATGCCTGCACAAGTAAATTTTGAATACGTCTAATTGCAAGCATGTTGGATGATATCTCTGAGGTTTTCACACTTGTTCTGCACATTCTGAGCCGCTGCTGATACAGCAGAATAGAAGTAGGGTGAAGCCTTGAGAGGAACTTTGCTTTAACAGTAGCAAGCAGCAAGGTCGTTTCTGTAGTGTAGTGGTCATCACGTTCGCCTAACACGCGAAAGGTCCCCGGTTCGAGACCGGGCAGAAACACTGAGCGTTGGCTGCTTTTATGTGCACACTCTAAAACCTTATTATCTGAATGCAAGTTTAAGAAGAGGTGGTCTTTGAACACAGTGAGCCGTGGGAAACTTTCTTTACCTTTGCAAGACGAAACAAAGTTATCTGCATCCGTCATCTGGGGGTCGTTCTTGTGCCTATTTTTATTTTGTTTAAGCTATGTTGTATTGTTGGGGCCTTTACACCTGTGACATTGCTGTGAAGGTTGTAAGTGGAAACATTGGCAGGTGCAGATAGAAGAGTTAGACCTAAGCCCCCCTCATGAGCTGTCAGGATGGCCGAGTGGTCTAAGGCGCCAGACTCAAGAGAGCTTGATCTTCAGTGTAGCTGAGCCTTCTGGTCTCCTCATGGAGGCGTGGGTTCAAATCCCACTTCTGACAGGTCCCTTTTACACCCGTAAATCTTCCTGTTTTTTGCAGTGCGTTCCCGGCAAACACCACAATCTTTGCAGGAACCTGTAGCATGTGAAGAGAAATCCACCAACAATCAGGCTGGGCCCTCAATCACAATTCCATGGATTTCTGGAAATGACACCTCAGGCACACCTTCCATTAAATTTGCACTCCATCACAGTAACTGCCTTGCTGGGTTTCTAACTAAGCAGTTGATCCCATCATTTGTTGTGAGGCTCTCCTGCCACCTTTTGGGCAGAGAAGGCACTGTCCCTGCAAAAACACAGGCAGACATGTTCAACAGGGCTTCCTGGTTATGTGGGAGGAGCAGAATGCCATTGGTTCCCCCCTTGCAAATTCTAATTTACATAAGGAAGACAGAGAGGTAGCTGGGAGTAGGCACTGCACACGGGCATTGCACTCTCTCTTATGATTTGCAGCCAATTCTAGATTGAGGCAGGAGGAAAGGAGGTGACTCGCCCAACAATGGCTATACTGAGAAGTCAGCCACTCTGGGTCTCCCAGGTGAGTGTTTCAGGCCTGTGAGCCACTCATATAAATCTCGCCTGATCGAGCCTGAGCGAGCGCTGAGCGAGCGCGTTTGAATCCAAATATCAAACCCCTCTTTCTCAGGCGCAGGAAATGGTGGGCCCTTCATTGCTTCTGGTGTGGAAGTCTATGGGGCAAGGGTCCAGGACTTGCAGAGGAGAACAATTGCCAGAAAGTGCTTGCTGTTCTCATCTGTGCCTTTTTTCTGCTCACTGGCTGATAGGAGATTGGCTGCCCCCTTTCTTGCTAGAGTGAAAAAACAACAACTTGAGAGAAAACATGACGTTGTGAGGCTCACTTAGAGGGAGACTAGCCAAATAGCCCTGCTTTTTTTCTGAAAGACGCTTCAGAAATTGTTCAAAATGTCTCCTGGCCACTCAGGCTCGTTGGTCTAGGGGTATGATTCTCGCTTCGGGTGCGAGAGGTCCCGGGTTCAAATCCCGGACGAGCCCATGCTGTGGACATTTTCAGGATGCTTGTAATATAGGAGCATTTCTTCTTTTCAATGCTATAAGACGCTGTGTATGTCGAGAAAGTTCCTTACCCTGCACGCTATTTTCCACTTGTGGCGGGATAAAGGAGTGCAGGACTTCTTTGCAACTGCTTTTCTGGGCCAGACCAGCATGGTAGGAACATTACATGCATAGTGTTTTTCTAGTGTAATTTCAGGATATGGTTTCAAAATCGCCTCTTGGAATAAAAGTGGTCCTCATTCCTGTCTTCCAAAGAAATAGAGACCGGGTAAGGAGAGCCCAACTTTGAGCTTCAAGGACATTGGCCCTTAGTCTGTGCATTCCAGCCCAATACATGCCAACAAGATTCCTGAGTTAGTGTCTGTTTCTGTAGTGTAGTGGTTTTCACGTTCGCCTTACACGCGAAAGGTCCTTGGTTCGAGACCGGGCAGAAACAGCGGTTTGCTGTTTTTAACAGTGTTTGCCTTTACTGGCTGACTTTATAGGAAAGCTGAGATAATAGAGGCTGTCTATCCCTCACCAACCTGACGTAGTGTGCTCCAGGGATCTCAGTGACAGCTCGAAAAGAGAAGTGACGATAGCTTGCGCCATTCGCTTGCTCGCCCTTTGCTCTGAAGGGTGGGCCTACTTCATGAAAGCAAGGAATGAGAGCAGAAATGCTTTTCTTGTCCTCACCGCAAGCAGACACTTAGAGAAAACAAACTGTCTGAAGGACAGAGGCTTTTTAATTTCTTGTTTGATGACGGCCATGGAAAAGACAGCAATCATATTGCAGAAGAGAGCAACATGTGCAGTTGCTTGCTTTGGGTGAAGCATTCACCGACTAGCTGCCACTAACCCCTGGAGCCATGTCAGAGGTGACTCTTGCATGGCTCGTTGGTCTAGGGGTATGATTCTCGCTTAGGGTGCGAGAGGTCCCGGGTTCAAATCCCGGACGAGCCCTTTTTAGAGCTAAACATACAAATCGTACTAAAAATGCACTATGCCTGACTATTTCTAGTAATACTCGGTGCATTGTTGCGCAACATATTCCTAACCTCAGAAGAAAAATGGATCATCGTGCTTTTTCTGCCTACCTGCTTAGTCTCAGTGTGTCCCAGGTGATGCTTTCCCAAGCTGTACTCGCAGACATTTAGGCATCAGATATTTGTCTGTCGATGCCTGCACAAGTAAATTTTGAATACGTCTAATTGCAAGCATGTTGGATGATATCTCTGAGGTTTTCACACTTGTTCTGCACATTCTGAGCCGCTGCTGATACAGCAGAATAGAAGTAGGGTGAAGCCTTGAGAGGAACTTTGCTTTAACAGTAGCAAGCAGCAAGGTCGTTTCTGTAGTGTAGTGGTCATCACGTTCGCCTAACACGCGAAAGGTCCCCGGTTCGAGACCGGGCAGAAACACTGAGCGTTGGCTGCTTTTATGTGCACACTCTAAAACCTTATTATCTGAATGCAAGTTTAAGAAGAGGTGGTCTTTGAACACAGTGAGCCGTGGGAAACTTTCTTTACCTTTGCAAGACGAAACAAAGTTATCTGCATCCGTCATCTGGGGGTCGTTCTTGTGCCTATTTTTATTTTGTTTAAGCTATGTTGTATTGTTGGGGCCTTTACACCTGTGACATTGCTGTGAAGGTTGTAAGTGGAAACATTGGCAGGTGCAGATAGAAGAGTTAGACCTAAGCCCCCCTCATGAGCTGTCAGGATGGCCGAGTGGTCTAAGGCGCCAGACTCAAGAGAGCTTGATCTTCAGTGTAGCTGAGCCTTCTGGTCTCCTCATGGAGGCGTGGGTTCAAATCCCACTTCTGACAGGTCCCTTTTACACCCGTAAATCTTCCTGTTTTTTGCAGTGCGTTCCCGGCAAACACCACAATCTTTGCAGGAACCTGTAGCATGTGAAGAGAAATCCACCAACAATCAGGCTGGGCCCTCAATCACAATTCCATGGATTTCTGGAAATGACACCTCAGGCACACCTTCCATTAAATTTGCACTCCATCACAGTAACTGCCTTGCTGGGTTTCTAACTAAGCAGTTGATCCCATCATTTGTTGTGAGGCTCTCCTGCCACCTTTTGGGCAGAGAAGGCACTGTCCCTGCAAAAACACAGGCAGACATGTTCAACAGGGCTTCCTGGTTATGTGGGAGGAGCAGAATGCCATTGGTTCCCCCCTTGCAAATTCTAATTTACATAAGGAAGACAGAGAGGTAGCTGGGAGTAGGCACTGCACACGGGCATTGCACTCTCTCTTATGATTTGCAGCCAATTCTAGATTGAGGCAGGAGGAAAGGAGGTGACTCGCCCAACAATGGCTATACTGAGAAGTCAGCCACTCTGGGTCTCCCAGGTTAGTGTTTCAGGCCTGTGAGCCACTCATATAAATCTCGCCTGATCGAGCCTGATCGAGCGCTGAGCGAGCGCGTTTGAATCCAAATATCAAACCCCTCTTTCTCAGGCGCAGGAAATGGTGGGCCCTTCATTGCTTCTGGTGTGGAAGTCTATGGGGCAAGGGTCCAGGACTTGCAGAGGAGAACAATTGCCAGAAAGTGCTTGCTGTTCTCATCTGTGCCTTTTTTCTGCTCACTGGCTGATAGGAGATTGGCTGCCCCCTTTCTTGCTAGAGTGAAAAAACAACAACTTGAGAGAAAACATGACGTTGTGAGGCTCACTTAGAGGGAGACTAGCCAAATAGCCCTGCTTTTTTTCTGAAAGACGCTTCAGAAATTGTTCAAAATGTCTCCTGGCCACTCAGGCTCGTTGGTCTAGGGGTATGATTCTCGCTTCGGGTGCGAGAGGTCCCGGGTTCAAATCCCGGACGAGCCCATGCTGTGGACATTTTCAGGATGCTTGTAATATAGGAGCATTTCTTCTTTTCAATGCTATAAGACGCTGTGTATGTCGAGAAAGTTCCTTACCCTGCACGCTATTTTCCACTTGTGGCGGGATAAAGGAGTGCAGGACTTCTTTGCAACTGCTTTTCTGGGCCAGACAAGCATGGTAGGAACATTACATGCATAGTGTTTTTCTAGTGTAATTTCAGGATATGGTTTCAAAATCGCCTCTTGGAATAAAAGTGGTCCTCATTCCTGTCTTCCAAAGAAATAGAGACCGGGTAAGGAGAGCCCAACTTTGAGCTTCAAGGACATTGGCCCTTAGTCTGTGCATTCCAGCCCAATACATGCCAACAAGATTCCTGAGTTAGTGTCTGTTTCTGTAGTGTAGTGGTTATCACGTTCGCCTTACACGCGAAAGGTCCCTGGTTCGAGACCGGGCAGAAACAGCGGTTTGCTGTTTTTAACAGTGTTTGCCTTTACTTGCTGACTTTATAGGAAAGCTGAGATAATAGAGGCTGTCTATCCCTCACCAACCTGACGTAGTGTGCTCCAGGGATCTCAGTGACAGCTCGAAAAGAGAAGTGACGATAGCTTGCGCCATTCGCTTGCTCGCCCTTTGCTCTGAAGGGTGGGCCTACTTCATGAAAGCAAGGAATGAGAGCAGAAATGCTTTTCTTGTCCTCACCGCAAGCAGACACTTAGAGAAAACAAACTGTCTGAAGGACAGAGGCTTTTTAATTTCTTGTTTGATGACGGCCATGGAAAAGACAGCAATCATATTGCAGAAGAGAGCAACATGTGCAGTTGCTTGCTTTGGGTGAAGCATTCACCGACTAGCTGCCACTAACCCCTGGAGCCATGTCAGAGGTGACTCTTGCATGGCTCGTTGGTCTAGGGGTATGATTCTCGCTTAGGGTGCGAGAGGTCCCGGGTTCAAATCCCGGACGAGCCCTTTTTAGAGCTAAACATACAAATCGTACTAAAAATGCACTATGCCTGACTATTTCTAGTAATACTCGGTGCATTGTTGCGCAACATATTCCTAACCTCAGAAGAAAAATGGATCATCGTGCTTTTTCTGCCTACCTGCTTAGTCTCAGTGTGTCCCAGGTGATGCTTTCCCAAGCTGTACTCGCAGACATTTAGGCATCAGATATTTGTCTGTCGATGCCTGCACAAGTAAATTTTGAATACGTCTAATTGCAAGCATGTTGGATGATATCTCTGAGGTTTTCACACTTGTTCTGCACATTCTGAGCCGCTGCTGATACAGCAGAATAGAAGTAGGGTGAAGCCTTGAGAGGAACTTTGCTTTAACAGTAGCAAGCAGCAAGGTCGTTTCTGTAGTGTAGTGGTCATCACGTTCGCCTAACACGCGAAAGGTCCCCGGTTCGAGACCGGGCAGAAACACTGAGCGTTGGCTGCTTTTATGTGCACACTCTAAAACCTTATTATCTGAATGCAAGTTTAAGAAGAGGTGGTCTTTGAACACAGTGAGCCGTGGGAAACTTTCTTTACCTTTGCAAGACGAAACAAA
The DNA here is from genome assembly GCF_964261635.1 of Lissotriton helveticus. Lineage (NCBI taxonomy): Eukaryota > Metazoa > Chordata > Amphibia > Caudata > Salamandridae > Lissotriton > Lissotriton helveticus. The sequence continues at coordinate 589,823,857 of NC_136071.1, forward strand.
GTTATCTGCATCCGTCATCTGGGGGTCGTTCTTGTGCCTATTTTTATTTTGTTTAAGCTATGTTGTATTGTTGGGGCCTTTACACCTGTGACATTGCTGTGAAGGTTGTAAGTGGAAACATTGGCAGGTGCAGATAGAAGAGTTAGACCTAAGCCCCCCTCATGAGCTGTCAGGATGGCCGAGTGGTCTAAGGCGCCAGACTCAAGAGAGCTTGATCTTCAGTGTAGCTGAGCCTTCTGGTCTCCTCATGGAGGCGTGGGTTCAAATCCCACTTCTGACAGGTCCCTTTTACACCCGTAAATCTTCCTGTTTTTTGCAGTGCGTTCCCGGCAAACACCACAATCTTTGCAGGAACCTGTAGCATGTGAAGAGAAATCCACCAACAATCAGGCTGGGCCCTCAATCACAATTCCATGGATTTCTGGAAATGACACCTCAGGCACACCTTCCATTAAATTTGCACTCCATCACAGTAACTGCCTTGCTGGGTTTCTAACTAAGCAGTTGATCCCATCATTTGTTGTGAGGCTCTCCTGCCACCTTTTGGGCAGAGAAGGCACTGTCCCTGCAAAAACACAGGCAGACATGTTCAACAGGGCTTCCTGGTTATGTGGGAGGAGCAGAATGCCATTGGTTCCCCCCTTGCAAATTCTAATTTACATAAGGAAGACAGAGAGGTAGCTGGGAGTAGGCACTGCACACGGGCATTGCACTCTCTCTTATGATTTGCAGCCAATTCTAGATTGAGGCAGGAGGAAAGGAGGTGACTCGCCCAACAATGGCTATACTGAGAAGTCAGCCACTCTGGGTCTCCCAGGTGAGTGTTTCAGGCCTGTGAGCCACTCATATAAATCTCGCCTGATCGAGCCTGAGCGAGCGCTGAGCGAGCGCGTTTGAATCCAAATATCAAACCCCTCTTTCTCAGGCGCAGGAAATGGTGGGCCCTTCATTGCTTCTGGTGTGGAAGTCTATGGGGCAAGGGTCCAGGACTTGCAGAGGAGAACAATTGCCAGAAAGTGCTTGCTGTTCTCATCTGTGCCTTTTTTCTGCTCACTGGCTGATAGGAGATTGGCTGCCCCCTTTCTTGCTAGAGTGAAAAAACAACAACTTGAGAGAAAACATGACGTTGTGAGGCTCACTTAGAGGGAGACTAGCCAAATAGCCCTGCTTTTTTTCTGAAAGACGCTTCAGAAATTGTTCAAAATGTCTCCTGGCCACTCAGGCTCGTTGGTCTAGGGGTATGATTCTCGCTTCGGGTGCGAGAGGTCCCGGGTTCAAATCCCGGACGAGCCCATGCTGTGGACATTTTCAGGATGCTTGTAATATAGGAGCATTTCTTCTTTTCAATGCTATAAGACGCTGTGTATGTCGAGAAAGTTCCTTACCCTGCACGCTATTTTCCACTTGTGGCGGGATAAAGGAGTGCAGGACTTCTTTGCAACTGCTTTTCTGGGCCAGACCAGCATGGTAGGAACATTACATGCATAGTGTTTTTCTAGTGTAATTTCAGGATATGGTTTCAAAATCGCCTCTTGGAATAAAAGTGGTCCTCATTCCTGTCTTCCAAAGAAATAGAGACCGGGTAAGGAGAGCCCAACTTTGAGCTTCAAGGACATTGGCCCTTAGTCTGTGCATTCCAGCCCAATACATGCCAACAAGATTCCTGAGTTAGTGTCTGTTTCTGTAGTGTAGTGGTTTTCACGTTCGCCTTACACGCGAAAGGTCCTTGGTTCGAGACCGGGCAGAAACAGCGGTTTGCTGTTTTTAACAGTGTTTGCCTTTACTGGCTGACTTTATAGGAAAGCTGAGATAATAGAGGCTGTCTATCCCTCACCAACCTGACGTAGTGTGCTCCAGGGATCTCAGTGACAGCTCGAAAAGAGAAGTGACGATAGCTTGCGCCATTCGCTTGCTCGCCCTTTGCTCTGAAGGGTGGGCCTACTTCATGAAAGCAAGGAATGAGAGCAGAAATGCTTTTCTTGTCCTCACCGCAAGCAGACACTTAGAGAAAACAAACTGTCTGAAGGACAGAGGCTTTTTAATTTCTTGTTTGATGACGGCCATGGAAAAGACAGCAATCATATTGCAGAAGAGAGCAACATGTGCAGTTGCTTGCTTTGGGTGAAGCATTCACCGACTAGCTGCCACTAACCCCTGGAGCCATGTCAGAGGTGACTCTTGCGTGGCTCGTTGGTCTAGGGGTATGATTCTCGCTTAGGGTGCGAGAGGTCCCGGGTTCAACTCCCGGACGAGCCCTTTTTAGAGCTAAACATACAAATCGTACTAAAAATGCACTATGCCTGACTATTTCTAGTAATACTCGGTGCATTGTTGCGCAACATATTCCTAACCTCAGAAGAAAAATGGATCATCGTGCTTTTTCTGCCTACCTGCTTAGTCTCAGTGTGTCCCAGGTGATGCTTTCCCAAGCTGTACTCGCAGACATTTAGGCATCAGATATTTGTCTGTCGATGCCTGCACAAGTAAATTTTGAATACGTCTAATTGCAAGCATGTTGGATGATATCTCTGAGGTTTTCACACTTGTTCTGCACATTCTGAGCCGCTGCTGATACAGCAGAATAGAAGTAGGGTGAAGCCTTGAGAGGAACTTTGCTTTAACAGTAGCAAGCAGCAAGGTCGTTTCTGTAGTGTAGTGGTCATCACGTTCGCCTAACACGCGAAAGGTCCCCGGTTCGAGACCGGGCAGAAACACTGAGCGTTGGCTGCTTTTATGTGCACTCTCTAAAACCTTATTATCTGAATGCAAGTTTAAGAAGAGGTGGTCTTTGAACACAGTGAGCCGTGGGAAACTTTCTTTACCTTTGCAAGACGAAACAAAGTTATCTGCATCCGTCATCTGGGGGTCGTTCTTGTGCCTATTTTTATTTTGTTTAAGCTATGTTGTATTGTTGGGGCCTTTACACCTGTGACATTGCTGTGAAGGTTGTAAGTGGAAACATTGGCAGGTGCAGATAGAAGAGTTAGACCTAAGCCCCCCTCATGAGCCGTCAGGATGGCCGAGTGGTCTAAGGCGCCAGACTCAAGAGAGCTTGATCTTCAGTGTAGCTGAGCCTTCTGGTCTCCTCATGGAGGCGTGGGTTCAAATCCCACTTCTGACAGGTCCCTTTTACACCCGTAAATCTTCCTGTTTTTTGCAGTGCGTTCCCGGCAAACACCACAATCTTTGCAGGAACCTGTAGCATGTGAAGAGAAATCCACCAACAATCAGGCTGGGCCCTCAATCACAATTCCATGGATTTCTGGAAATGACACCTCAGGCACACCTTCCATTAAATTTGCACTCCATCACAGTAACTGCCTTGCTGGGTTTCTAACTAAGCAGTTGATCCCATCATTTGTTGTGAGGCTCTCCTGCCACCTTTTGGGCAGAGAAGGCACTGTCCCTGCAAAAACACAGGCAGACATGTTCAACAGGGCTTCCTGGTTATGTGGGAGGAGCAGAATGCCATTGGTTCCCCCCTTGCAAATTCTAATTTACATAAGGAAGACAGAGAGGTAGCTGGGAGTAGGCACTGCACACGGGCATTGCACTCTCTCTTATGATTTGCAGCCAATTCTAGATTGAGGCAGGAGGAAAGGAGGTGACTCGCCCAACAATGGCTATACTGAGAAGTCAGCCACTCTGGGTCTCCCAGGTGAGTGTTTCAGGCCTGTGAGCCACTCATATAAATCTCGCCTGATCGAGCCTGATCGAGCGCTGAGCGAGCGCGTTTGAATCCAAATATCAAACCCCTCTTTCTCAGGCGCAGGAAATGGTGGGCCCTTCATTGCTTCTGGTGTGGAAGTCTATGGGGCAAGGGTCCAGGACTTGCAGAGGAGAACAATTGCCAGAAAGTGCTTGCTGTTCTCATCTGTGCCTTTTTTCTGCTCACTGGCTGATAGGAGATTGGCTGCCCCCTTTCTTGCTAGAGTGAAAAAACAACAACTTGAGAGAAAACATGACGTTGTGAGGCTCACTTAGAGGGAGACTAGCCAAATAGCCCTGCTTTTTTTCTGAAAGACGCTTCAGAAATTGTTCAAAATGTCTCCTGGCCACTCAGGCTCGTTGGTCTAGGGGTATGATTCTCGCTTCGGGTGCGAGAGGTCCCGGGTTCAAATCCCGGACGAGCCCATGCTGTGGACATTTTCAGGATGCTTGTAATATAGGAGCATTTCTTCTTTTCAATGCTATAAGACGCTGTGTATGTCGAGAAAGTTCCTTACCCTGCACGCTATTTACCACTTGTGGCGGGATAAAGGAGTGCAGGACTTCTTTGCAACTGCTTTTCTGGGCCAGACCAGCATGGTAGGAACATTACATGCATAGTGTTTTTCTAGTGTAATTTCAGGATATGGTTTCAAAATCGCCTCTTGGAATAAAAGTGGTCCTCATTCCTGTCTTCCAAAGAAATAGAGACCGGGTAAGGAGAGCCCAACTTTGAGCTTCAAGGACATTGGCCCTTAGTCTGTGCATTCCAGCCCAATACATGCCAACAAGATTCCTGAGTTAGTGTCTGTTTCTGTAGTGTAGTGGTTTTCACGTTCGCCTTACACGCGAAAGGTCCTTGGTTCGAGACCGGGCAGAAACAGCGGTTTGCTGTTTTTAACAGTGTTTGCCTTTACTGGCTGACTTTATAGGAAAGCTGAGATAATAGAGGCTGTCTATCCCTCACCAACCTGACGTAGTGTGCTCCAGGGATCTCAGTGACAGCTCGAAAAGAGAAGTGACGATAGCTTGCGCCATTCGCTTGCTCGCCCTTTGCTCTGAAGGGTGGGCCTACTTCATGAAAGCAAGGAATGAGAGCAGAAATGCTTTTCTTGTCCTCACCGCAAGCAGACACTTAGAGAAAACAAACTGTCTGAAGGACAGAGGCTTTTTAATTTCTTGTTTGATGACGGCCATGGAAAAGACAGCAATCATATTGCAGAAGAGAGCAACATGTGCAGTTGCTTGCTTTGGGTGAAGCATTCACCGACTAGCTGCCACTAACCCCTGGAGCCATGTCAGAGGTGACTCTTGCATGGCTCGTTGGTCTAGGGGTATGATTCTCGCTTAGGGTGCGAGAGGTCCCGGGTTCAAATCCCGGACGAGCCCTTTTTAGAGCTAAACATACAAATCGTACTAAAAATGCACTATGCCTGACTATTTCTAGTAATACTCGGTGCATTGTTGCGCAACATATTCCTAACCTCAGAAGAAAAATGGATCATCGTGCTTTTTCTGCCTACCTGCTTAGTCTCAGTGTGTCCCAGGTGATGCTTTCCCAAGCTGTACTCGCAGACATTTAGGCATCAGATATTTGTCTGTCGATGCCTGCACAAGTAAATTTTGAATACGTCTAATTGCAAGCATGTTGGATGATATCTCTGAGGTTTTCACACTTGTTCTGCACATTCTGAGCCGCTGCTGATACAGCAGAATAGAAGTAGGGTGAAGCCTTGAGAGGAACTTTGCTTTAACAGTAGCAAGCAGCAAGGTCGTTTCTGTAGTGTAGTGGTCATCACGTTCGCCTAACACGCGAAAGGTCCCCGGTTCGAGACCGGGCAGAAACACTGAGCGTTGGCTGCTTTTATGTGCACACTCTAAAACCTTATTATCTGAATGCAAGTTTAAGAAGAGGTGGTCTTTGAACACAGTGAGCCGTGGGAAACTTTCTTTACCTTTGCAAGACGAAACAAAGTTATCTGCATCCGTCATCTGGGGGTCGTTCTTGTGCCTATTTTTATTTTGTTTAAGCTATGTTGTATTGTTGGGGCCTTTACACCTGTGACATTGCTGTGAAGGTTGTAAGTGGAAACATTGGCAGGTGCAGATAGAAGAGTTAGACCTAAGCCCCCCTCATGAGCTGTCAGGATGGCCGAGTGGTCTAAGGCGCCAGACTCAAGAGAGCTTGATCTTCAGTGTAGCTGAGCCTTCTGGTCTCCTCATGGAGGCGTGGGTTCAAATCCCACTTCTGACAGGTCCCTTTTACACCCGTAAATCTTCCTGTTTTTTGCAGTGCGTTCCCGGCAAACACCACAATCTTTGCAGGAACCTGTAGCATGTGAAGAGAAATCCACCAACAATCAGGCTGGGCCCTCAATCACAATTCCATGGATTTCTGGAAATGACACCTCAGGCACACCTTCCATTAAATTTGCACTCCATCACAGTAACTGCCTTGCTGGGTTTCTAACTAAGCAGTTGATCCCATCATTTGTTGTGAGGCTCTCCTGCCACCTTTTGGGCAGAGAAGGCACTGTCCCTGCAAAAACACAGGCAGACATGTTCAACAGGGCTTCCTGGTTATGTGGGAGGAGCAGAATGCCATTGGTTCCCCCCTTGCAAATTCTAATTTACATAAGGAAGACAGAGAGGTAGCTGGGAGTAGGCACTGCACACGGGCATTGCACTCTCTCTTATGATTTGCAGCCAATTCTAGATTGAGGCAGGAGGAAAGGAGGTGACTCGCCCAACAATGGCTATACTGAGAAGTCAGCCACTCTGGGTCTCCCAGGTGAGTGTTTCAGGCCTGTGAGCCACTCATATAAATCTCGCCTGATCGAGCCTGAGCGAGCGCTGAGCGAGCGCGTTTGAATCCAAATATCAAACCCCTCTTTCTCAGGCGCAGGAAATGGTGGGCCCTTCATTGCTTCTGGTGTGGAAGTCTATGGGGCAAGGGTCCAGGACTTGCAGAGGAGAACAATTGCCAGAAAGTGCTTGCTGTTCTCATCTGTGCCTTTTTTCTGCTCACTGGCTGATAGGAGATTGGCTGCCCCCTTTCTTGCTAGAGTGAAAAAACAACAACTTGAGAGAAAACATGACGTTGTGAGGCTCACTTAGAGGGAGACTAGCCAAATAGCCCTGCTTTTTTTCTGAAAGACGCTTCAGAAATTGTTCAAAATGTCTCCTGGCCACTCAGGCTCGTTGGTCTAGGGGTATGATTCTCGCTTCGGGTGCGAGAGGTCCCGGGTTCAAATCCCGGACGAGCCCATGCTGTGGACATTTTCAGGATGCTTGTAATATAGGAGCATTTCTTCTTTTCAATGCTATAAGACGCTGTGTATGTCGAGAAAGTTCCTTACCCTGCACGCTATTTTCCACTTGTGGCGGGATAAAGGAGTGCAGGACTTCTTTGCAACTGCTTTTCTGGGCCAGACCAGCATGGTAGGAACATTACATGCATAGTGTTTTTCTAGTGTAATTTCAGGATATGGTTTCAAAATCGCCTCTTGGAATAAAAGTGGTCCTCATTCCTGTCTTCCAAAGAAATAGAGACCGGGTAAGGAGAGCCCAACTTTGAGCTTCAAGGACATTGGCCCTTAGTCTGTGCATTCCAGCCCAATACATGCCAACAAGATTCCTGAGTTAGTGTCTGTTTCTGTAGTGTAGTGGTTTTCACGTTCGCCTTACACGCGAAAGGTCCTTGGTTCGAGACCGGGCAGAAACAGCGGTTTGCTGTTTTTAACAGTGTTTGCCTTTACTGGCTGACTTTATAGGAAAGCTGAGATAATAGAGGCTGTCTATCCCTCACCAACCTGACGTAGTGTGCTCCAGGGATCTCAGTGACAGCTCGAAAAGAGAAGTGACGATAGCTTGCGCCATTCGCTTGCTCGCCCTTTGCTCTGAAGGGTGGGCCTACTTCATGAAAGCAAGGAATGAGAGCAGAAATGCTTTTCTTGTCCTCACCGCAAGCAGACACTTAGAGAAAACAAACTGTCTGAAGGACAGAGGCTTTTTAATTTCTTGTTTGATGACGGCCATGGAAAAGACAGCAATCATATTGCAGAAGAGAGCAACATGTGCAGTTGCTTGCTTTGGGTGAAGCATTCACCGACTAGCTGCCACTAACCCCTGGAGCCATGTCAGAGGTGACTCTTGCATGGCTCGTTGGTCTAGGGGTATGATTCTCGCTTAGGGTGCGAGAGGTCCCGGGTTCAAATCCCGGACGAGCCCTTTTTAGAGCTAAACATACAAATCGTACTAAAAATGCACTATGCCTGACTATTTCTAGTAATACTCGGTGCATTGTTGCGCAACATATTCCTAACCTCAGAAGAAAAATGGATCATCGTGCTTTTTCTGCCTACCTGCTTAGTCTCAGTGTGTCCCAGGTGATGCTTTCCCAAGCTGTACTCGCAGACATTTAGGCATCAGATATTTGTCTGTCGATGCCTGCACAAGTAAATTTTGAATACGTCTAATTGCAAGCATGTTGGATGATATCTCTGAGGTTTTCACACTTGTTCTGCACATTCTGAGCCGCTGCTGATACAGCAGAATAGAAGTAGGGTGAAGCCTTGAGAGGAACTTTGCTTTAACAGTAGCAAGCAGCAAGGTCGTTTCTGTAGTGTAGTGGTCATCACGTTCGCCTAACACGCGAAAGGTCCCCGGTTCGAGACCGGGCAGAAACACTGAGCGTTGGCTGCTTTTATGTGCACACTCTAAAACCTTATTATCTGAATGCAAGTTTAAGAAGAGGTGGTCTTTGAACACAGTGAGCCGTGGGAAACTTTCTTTACCTTTGCAAGACGAAACAAAGTTATCTGCATCCGTCATCTGGGGGTCGTTCTTGTGCCTATTTTTATTTTGTTTAAGCTATGTTGTATTGTTGGGGCCTTTACACCTGTGACATTGCTGTGAAGGTTGTAAGTGGAAACATTGGCAGGTGCAGATAGAAGAGTTAGACCTAAGCCCCCCTCATGAGCTGTCAGGATGGCCGAGTGGTCTAAGGCGCCAGACTCAAGAGAGCTTGATCTTCAGTGTAGCTGAGCCTTCTGGTCTCCTCATGGAGGCGTGGGTTCAAATCCCACTTCTGACAGGTCCCTTTTACACCCGTAAATCTTCCTGTTTTTTGCAGTGCGTTCCCGGCAAACACCACAATCTTTGCAGGAACCTGTAGCATGTGAAGAGAAATCCACCAACAATCAGGCTGGGCCCTCAATCACAATTCCATGGATTTCTGGAAATGACACCTCAGGCACACCTTCCATTAAATTTGCACTCCATCACAGTAACTGCCTTGCTGGGTTTCTAACTAAGCAGTTGATCCCATCATTTGTTGTGAGGCTCTCCTGCCACCTTTTGGGCAGAGAAGGCACTGTCCCTGCAAAAACACAGGCAGACATGTTCAACAGGGCTTCCTGGTTATGTGGGAGGAGCAGAATGCCATTGGTTCCCCCCTTGCAAATTCTAATTTACATAAGGAAGACAGAGAGGTAGCTGGGAGTAGGCACTGCACACGGGCATTGCACTCTCTCTTATGATTTGCAGCCAATTCTAGATTGAGGCAGGAGGAAAGGAGGTGACTCGCCCAACAATGGCTATACTGAGAAGTCAGCCACTCTGGGTCTCCCAGGTTAGTGTTTCAGGCCTGTGAGCCACTCATATAAATCTCGCCTGATCGAGCCTGATCGAGCGCTGAGCGAGCGCGTTTGAATCCAAATATCAAACCCCTCTTTCTCAGGCGCAGGAAATGGTGGGCCCTTCATTGCTTCTGGTGTGGAAGTCTATGGGGCAAGGGTCCAGGACTTGCAGAGGAGAACAATTGCCAGAAAGTGCTTGCTGTTCTCATCTGTGCCTTTTTTCTGCTCACTGGCTGATAGGAGATTGGCTGCCCCCTTTCTTGCTAGAGTGAAAAAACAACAACTTGAGAGAAAACATGACGTTGTGAGGCTCACTTAGAGGGAGACTAGCCAAATAGCCCTGCTTTTTTTCTGAAAGACGCTTCAGAAATTGTTCAAAATGTCTCCTGGCCACTCAGGCTCGTTGGTCTAGGGGTATGATTCTCGCTTCGGGTGCGAGAGGTCCCGGGTTCAAATCCCGGACGAGCCCATGCTGTGGACATTTTCAGGATGCTTGTAATATAGGAGCATTTCTTCTTTTCAATGCTATAAGACGCTGTGTATGTCGAGAAAGTTCCTTACCCTGCACGCTATTTTCCACTTGTGGCGGGATAAAGGAGTGCAGGACTTCTTTGCAACTGCTTTTCTGGGCCAGACAAGCATGGTAGGAACATTACATGCATAGTGTTTTTCTAGTGTAATTTCAGGATATGGTTTCAAAATCGCCTCTTGGAATAAAAGTGGTCCTCATTCCTGTCTTCCAAAGAAATAGAGACCGGGTAAGGAGAGCCCAACTTTGAGCTTCAAGGACATTGGCCCTTAGTCTGTGCATTCCAGCCCAATACATGCCAACAAGATTCCTGAGTTAGTGTCTGTTTCTGTAGTGTAGTGGTTATCACGTTCGCCTTACACGCGAAAGGTCCCTGGTTCGAGACCGGGCAGAAACAGCGGTTTGCTGTTTTTAACAGTGTTTGCCTTTACTTGCTGACTTTATAGGAAAGCTGAGATAATAGAGGCTGTCTATCCCTCACCAACCTGACGTAGTGTGCTCCAGGGATCTCAGTGACAGCTCGAAAAGAGAAGTGACGATAGCTTGCGCCATTCGCTTGCTCGCCCTTTGCTCTGAAGGGTGGGCCTACTTCATGAAAGCAAGGAATGAGAGCAGAAATGCTTTTCTTGTCCTCACCGCAAGCAGACACTTAGAGAAAACAAACTGTCTGAAGGACAGAGGCTTTTTAATTTCTTGTTTGATGACGGCCATGGAAAAGACAGCAATCATATTGCAGAAGAGAGCAACATGTGCAGTTGCTTGCTTTGGGTGAAGCATTCACCGACTAGCTGCCACTAACCCCTGGAGCCATGTCAGAGGTGACTCTTGCGTGGCTCGTTGGTCTAGGGGTATGATTCTCGCTTAGGGTGCGAGAGGTCCCGGGTTCAAATCCCGGACGAGCCCTTTTTAGAGCTAAACATACAAATCGTACTAAAAATGCACTATGCCTGACTATTTCTAGTAATACTCGGTGCATTGTTGCGCAACATATTCCTAACCTCAGAAGAAAAATGGATCATCGTGCTTTTTCTGCCTACCTGCTTAGTCTCAGTGTGTCCCAGGTGATGCTTTCCCAAGCTGTACTCGCAGACATTTAGGCATCAGATATTTGTCTGTCGATGCCTGCACAAGTAAATTTTGAATACGTCTAATTGCAAGCATGTTGGATGATATCTCTGAGGTTTTCACACTTGTTCTGCACATTCTGAGCCGCTGCTGATACAGCAGAATAGAAGTAGGGTGAAGCCTTGAGAGGAACTTTGCTTTAACAGTAGCAAGCAGCAAGGTCGTTTCTGTAGTGTAGTGGTCATCACGTTCCCCTAACACGCGAAAGGTCCCCGGTTCGAGACCGGGCAGAAACACTGAGCGTTGGCTGCTTTTATGTGCACACTCTAAAACCTTATTATCTGAATGCAAGTTTAAGAAGAGGTGGTCTTTGAACACAGTGAGCCGTGGGAAACTTTCTTTACCTTTGCAAGACGAAACAAAGTTATCTGCATCCGTCATCTGGGGGTCGTTCTTGTGCCTATTTTTATTTTGTTTAAGCTATGTTGTATTGTTGGGGCCTTTACACCTGTGACATTGCTGTGAAGGTTGTAAGTGGAAACATTGGCAGGTGCAGATAGAAGAGTTAGACCTAAGCCCCCCTCATGAGCCGTCAGGATGGCCGAGTGGTCTAAGGCGCCAGACTCAAGAGAGCTTGATCTTCAGTGTAGCTGAGCCTTCTGGTCTCCTCATGGAGGCGTGGGTTCAAATCCCACTTCTGACAGGTCCCTTTTACACCCGTAAATCTTCCTGTTTTTTGCAGTGCGTTCCCGGCAAACACCACAATCTTTGCAGGAACCTGTAGCATGTGAAGAGAAATCCACCAACAATCAGGCTGGGCCCTCAATCACAATTCCATGGATTTCTGGAAATGACACCTCAGGCACACCTTCCATTAAATTTGCACTCCATCACAGTAACTGCCTTGCTGGGTTTCTAACTAAGCAGTTGATCCCATCATTTGTTGTGAGGCTCTCCTGCCACCTTTTGGGCAGAGAAGGCACTGTCCCTGCAAAAACACAGGCAGACATGTTCAACAGGGCTTCCTGGTTATGTGGGAGGAGCAGAATGCCATTGGTTCCCCCCTTGCAAATTCTAATTTACATAAGGAAGACAGAGAGGTAGCTGGGAGTAGGCACTGCACACGGGCATTGCACTCTCTCTTATGATTTGCAGCCAATTCTAGATTGAGGCAGGAGGAAAGGAGGTGACTCGCCCAACAATGGCTATACTGAGAAGTCAGCCACTCTGGGTCTCCCAGGTGAGTGTTTCAGGCCTGTGAGCCACTCATATAAATCTCGCCTGATCGAGCCTGAGCGAGCGCTGAGCGAGCGCGTTTGAATCCAAATATCAAACCCCTCTTTCTCAGGCGCAGGAAATGGTGGGCCCTTCATTGCTTCTGGTGTGGAAGTCTATGGGGCAAGGGTCCAGGACTTGCAGAGGAGAACAATTGCCAGAAAGTGCTTGCTGTTCTCATCTGTGCCTTTTTTCTGCTCACTGGCTGATAGGAGATTGGCTGCCCCCTTTCTTGCTAGAGTGAAAAAACAACAACTTGAGAGAAAACATGACGTTGTGAGGCTCACTTAGAGGGAGACTAGCCAAATAGCCCTGCTTTTTTTCTGAAAGACGCTTCAGAAATTGTTCAAAATGTCTCCTGGCCACTCAGGCTCGTTGGTCTAGGGGTATGATTCTCGCTTCGGGTGCGAGAGGTCCCGGGTTCAAATCCCGGACGAGCCCATGCTGTGGGCATTTTCAGGATGCTTGTAATATAGGAGCATTTCTTCTTTTCAATGCTATAAGACGCTGTGTATGTCGAGAAAGTTCCTTACCCTGCACGCTATTTACCACTTGTGGCGGGATAAAGGAGTGCAGGACTTCTTTGCAACTGCTTTTCTGGGCCAGACCAGCATGGTAGGAACATTACATGCATAGTGTTTTTCTAGTGTAATTTCAGGATATGGTTTCAAAATCGCCTCTTGGAATAAAAGTGGTCCTCATTCCTGTCTTCCAAAGAAATAGAGACCGGGTAAGGAGAGCCCAACTTTGAGCTTCAAGGACATTGGCCCTTAGTCTGTGCATTCCAGCCCAATACATGCCAACAAGATTCCTGAGTTAGTGTCTGTTTCTGTAGTGTAGTGGTTTTCACGTTCGCCTTACACGCGAAAGGTCCTTGGTTCGAGACCGGGCAGAAACAGCGGTTTGCTGTTTTTAACAGTGTTTGCCTTTACTGGCTGACTTTATAGGAAAGCTGAGATAATAGAGGCTGTCTATCCCTCACCAACCTGACGTAGTGTGCTCCAGGGATCTCAGTGACAGCTCGAAAAGAGAAGTGACGATAGCTTGCGCCATTCGCTTGCTCGCCCTTTGCTCTGAAGGGTGGGCCTACTTCATGAAAGCAAGGAATGAGAGCAGAAATGCTTTTCTTGTCCTCACCGCAAGCAGACACTTAGAGAAAACAAACTGTCTGAAGGACAGAGGCTTTTTAATTTCTTGTTTGATGACGGCCATGGAAAAGACAGCAATCATATTGCAGAAGAGAGCAACATGTGCAGTTGCTTGCTTTGGGTGAAGCATTCACCGACTAGCTGCCACTAACCCCTGGAGCCATGTCAGAGGTGACTCTTGCATGGCTCGTTGGTCTAGGGGTATGATTCTCGCTTAGGGTGCGAGAGGTCCCGGGTTCAAATCCCGGACGAGCCCTTTTTAGAGCTAAACATACAAATCGTACTAAAAATGCACTATGCCTGACTATTTCTAGTAATACTCGGTGCATTGTTGCGCAACATATTCCTAACCTCAGAAGAAAAATGGATCATCGTGCTTTTTCTGCCTACCTGCTTAGTCTCAGTGTGTCCCAGGTGATGCTTTCCCAAGCTGTACTCGCAGACATTTAGGCATCAGATATTTGTCTGTCGATGCCTGCACAAGTAAATTTTGAATACGTCTAATTGCAAGCATGTTGGATGATATCTCTGAGGTTTTCACACTTGTTCTGCACATTCTGAGCCGCTGCTGATACAGCAGAATAGAAGTAGGGTGAAGCCTTGAGAGGAACTTTGCTTTAACAGTAGCAAGCAGCAAGGTCGTTTCTGTAGTGTAGTGGTCATCACGTTCGCCTAACACGCGAAAGGTCCCCGGTTCGAGACCGGGCAGAAACACTGAGCGTTGGCTGCTTTTATGTGCACACTCTAAAACCTTATTATCTGAATGCAAGTTTAAGAAGAGGTGGTCTTTGAACACAGTGAGCCGTGGGAAACTTTCTTTACCTTTGCAAGACGAAACAAAGTTATCTGCATCCGTCATCTGGGGGTCGTTCTTGTGCCTATTTTTATTTTGTTTAAGCTATGTTGTATTGTTGGGGCCTTTACACCTGTGACATTGCTGTGAAGGTTGTAAGTGGAAACATTGGCAGGTGCAGATAGAAGAGTTAGACCTAAGCCCCCCTCATGAGCTGTCAGGATGGCCGAGTGGTCTAAGGCGCCAGACTCAAGAGAGCTTGATCTTCAGTGTAGCTGAGCCTTCTGGTCTCCTCATGGAGGCGTGGGTTCAAATCCCACTTCTGACAGGTCCCTTTTACACCCGTAAATCTTCCTGTTTTTTGCAGTGCGTTCCCGGCAAACACCACAATCTTTGCAGGAACCTGTAGCATGTGAAGAGAAATCCACCAACAATCAGGCTGGGCCCTCAATCACAATTCCATGGATTTCTGGAAATGACACCTCAGGCACACCTTCCATTAAATTTGCACTCCATCACAGTAACTGCCTTGCTGGGTTTCTAACTAAGCAGTTGATCCCATCATTTGTTGTGAGGCTCTCCTGCCACCTTTTGGGCAGAGAAGGCACTGTCCCTGCAAAAACACAGGCAGACATGTTCAACAGGGCTTCCTGGTTATGTGGGAGGAGCAGAATGCCATTGGTTCCCCCCTTGCAAATTCTAATTTACATAAGGAAGACAGAGAGGTAGCTGGGAGTAGGCACTGCACACGGGCATTGCACTCTCTCTTATGATTTGCAGCCAATTCTAGATTGAGGCAGGAGGAAAGGAGGTGACTCGCCCAACAATGGCTATACTGAGAAGTCAGCCACTCTGGGTCTCCCAGGTGAGTGTTTCAGGCCTGTGAGCCACTCATATAAATCTCGCCTGATCGAGCCTGAGCGAGCGCTGAGCGAGCGCGTTTGAATCCAAATATCAAACCCCTCTTTCTCAGGCGCAGGAAATGGTGGGCCCTTCATTGCTTCTGGTGTGGAAGTCTATGGGGCAAGGGTCCAGGACTTGCAGAGGAGAACAATTGCCAGAAAGTGCTTGCTGTTCTCATCTGTGCCTTTTTTCTGCTCACTGGCTGATAGGAGATTGGCTGCCCCCTTTCTTGCTAGAGTGAAAAAACAACAACTTGAGAGAAAACATGACGTTGTGAGGCTCACTTAGAGGGAGACTAGCCAAATAGCCCTGCTTTTTTTCTGAAAGACGCTTCAGAAATTGTTCAAAATGTCTCCTGGCCACTCAGGCTCGTTGGTCTAGGGGTATGATTCTCGCTTCGGGTGCGAGAGGTCCCGGGTTCAAATCCCGGACGAGCCCATGCTGTGGACATTTTCAGGATGCTTGTAATATAGGAGCATTTCTTCTTTTCAATGCTATAAGACGCTGTGTATGTCGAGAAAGTTCCTTACCCTGCACGCTATTTTCCACTTGTGGCGGGATAAAGGAGTGCAGGACTTCTTTGCAACTGCTTTTCTGGGCCAGACCAGCATGGTAGGAACATTACATGCATAGTGTTTTTCTAGTGTAATTTCAGGATATGGTTTCAAAATCGCCTCTTGGAATAAAAGTGGTCCTCATTCCTGTCTTCCAAAGAAATAGAGACCGGGTAAGGAGAGCCCAACTTTGAGCTTCAAGGACATTGGCCCTTAGTCTGTGCATTCCAGCCCAATACATGCCAACAAGATTCCTGAGTTAGTGTCTGTTTCTGTAGTGTAGTGGTTTTCACGTTCGCCTTACACGCGAAAGGTCCTTGGTTCGAGACCGGGCAGAAACAGCGGTTTGCTGTTTTTAACAGTGTTTGCCTTTACTGGCTGACTTTAGAGGAAAGCTGAGATAATAGAGGCTGTCTATCCCTCACCAACCTGACGTAGTGTGCTCCAGGGATCTCAGTGACAGCTCGAAAAGAGAAGTGACGATAGCTTGCGCCATTCGCTTGCTCGCCCTTTGCTCTGAAGGGTGGGCCTACTTCATGAAAGCAAGGAATGAGAGCAGAAATGCTTTTCTTGTCCTCACCGCAAGCAGACACTTAGAGAAAACAAACTGTCTGAAGGACAGAGGCTTTTTAATTTCTTGTTTGATGACGGCCATGGAAAAGACAGCAATCATATTGCAGAAGAGAGCAACATGTGCAGTTGCTTGCTTTGGGTGAAGCATTCACCGACTAGCTGCCACTAACCCCTGGAGCCATGTCAGAGGTGACTCTTGCATGGCTCGTTGGTCTAGGGGTATGATTCTCGCTTAGGGTGCGAGAGGTCCCGGGTTCAAATCCCGGACGAGCCCTTTTTAGAGCTAAACATACAAATCGTACTAAAAATGCACTATGCCTGACTATTTCTAGTAATACTCGGTGCATTGTTGCGCAACATATTCCTAACCTCAGAAGAAAAATGGATCATCGTGCTTTTTCTGCCTACCTGCTTAGTCTCAGTGTGTCCCAGGTGATGCTTTCCCAAGCTGTACTCGCAGACATTTAGGCATCAGATATTTGTCTGTCGATGCCTGCACAAGTAAATTTTGAATACGTCTAATTGCAAGCATGTTGGATGATATCTCTGAGGTTTTCACACTTGTTCTGCACATTCTGAGCCGCTGCTGATACAGCAGAATAGAAGTAGGGTGAAGCCTTGAGAGGAACTTTGCTTTAACAGTAGCAAGCAGCAAGGTCGTTTCTGTAGTGTAGTGGTCATCACGTTCGCCTAACACGCGAAAGGTCCCCGGTTCGAGACCGGGCAGAAACACTGAGCGTTGGCTGCTTTTATGTGCACACTCTAAAACCTTATTATCTGAATGCAAGTTTAAGAAGAGGTGGTCTTTGAACACAGTGAGCCGTGGGAAACTTTCTTTACCTTTGCAAGACGAAACAAAGTTATCTGCATCCGTCATCTGGGGGTCGTTCTTGTGCCTATTTTTATTTTGTTTAAGCTATGTTGTATTGTTGGGGCCTTTACACCTGTGACATTGCTGTGAAGGTTGTAAGTGGAAACATTGGCAGGTGCAGATAGAAGAGTTAGACCTAAGCCCCCCTCATGAGCTGTCAGGATGGCCGAGTGGTCTAAGGCGCCAGACTCAAGAGAGCTTGATCTTCAGTGTAGCTGAGCCTTCTGGTCTCCTCATGGAGGCGTGGGTTCAAATCCCACTTCTGACAGGTCCCTTTTACACCCGTAAATCTTCCTGTTTTTTGCAGTGCGTTCCCGGCAAACACCACAATCTTTGCAGGAACCTGTAGCATGTGAAGAGAAATCCACCAACAATCAGGCTGGGCCCTCAATCACAATTCCATGGATTTCTGGAAATGACACCTCAGGCACACCTTCCATTAAATTTGCACTCCATCACAGTAACTGCCTTGCTGGGTTTCTAACTAAGCAGTTGATCCCATCATTTGTTGTGAGGCTCTCCTGCCACCTTTTGGGCAGAGAAGGCACTGTCCCTGCAAAAACACAGGCAGACATGTTCAACAGGGCTTCCTGGTTATGTGGGAGGAGCAGAATGCCATTGGTTCCCCCCTTGCAAATTCTAATTTACATAAGGAAGACAGAGAGGTAGCTGGGAGTAGGCACTGCACACGGGCATTGCACTCTCTCTTATGATTTGCAGCCAATTCTAGATTGAGGCAGGAGGAAAGGAGGTGACTCGCCCAACAATGGCTATACTGAGAAGTCAGCCACTCTGGGTCTCCCAGGTTAGTGTTTCAGGCCTGTGAGCCACTCATATAAATCTCGCCTGATCGAGCCTGATCGAGCGCTGAGCGAGCGCGTTTGAATCCAAATATCAAACCCCTCTTTCTCAGGCGCAGGAAATGGTGGGCCCTTCATTGCTTCTGGTGTGGAAGTCTATGGGGCAAGGGTCCAGGACTTGCAGAGGAGAACAATTGCCAGAAAGTGCTTGCTGTTCTCATCTGTGCCTTTTTTCTGCTCACTGGCTGATAGGAGATTGGCTGCCCCCTTTCTTGCTAGAGTGAAAAAACAACAACTTGAGAGAAAACATGACGTTGTGAGGCTCACTTAGAGGGAGACTAGCCAAATAGCCCTGCTTTTTTTCTGAAAGACGCTTCAGAAATTGTTCAAAATGTCTCCTGGCCACTCAGGCTCGTTGGTCTAGGGGTATGATTCTCGCTTCGGGTGCGAGAGGTCCCGGGTTCAAATCCCGGACGAGCCCATGCTGTGGACATTTTCAGGATGCTTGTAATATAGGAGCATTTCTTCTTTTCAATGCTATAAGACGCTGTGTATGTCGAGAAAGTTCCTTACCCTGCACGCTATTTTCCACTTGTGGCGGGATAAAGGAGTGCAGGACTTCTTTGCAACTGCTTTTCTGGGCCAGACAAGCATGGTAGGAACATTACATGCATAGTGTTTTTCTAGTGTAATTTCAGGATATGGTTTCAAAATCGCCTCTTGGAATAAAAGTGGTCCTCATTCCTGTCTTCCAAAGAAATAGAGACCGGGTAAGGAGAGCCCAACTTTGAGCTTCAAGGACATTGGCCCTTAGTCTGTGCATTCCAGCCCAATACATGCCAACAAGATTCCTGAGTTAGTGTCTGTTTCTGTAGTGTAGTGGTTATCACGTTCGCCTTACACGCGAAAGGTCCCTGGTTCGAGACCGGGCAGAAACAGCGGTTTGCTGTTTTTAACAGTGTTTGCCTTTACTTGCTGACTTTATAGGAAAGCTGAGATAATAGAGGCTGTCTATCCCTCACCAACCTGACGTAGTGTGCTCCAGGGATCTCAGTGACAGCTCGAAAAGAGAAGTGACGATAGCTTGCGCCATTCGCTTGCTCGCCCTTTGCTCTGAAGGGTGGGCCTACTTCATGAAAGCAAGGAATGAGAGCAGAAATGCTTTTCTTGTCCTCACCGCAAGCAGACACTTAGAGAAAACAAACTGTCTGAAGGACAGAGGCTTTTTAATTTCTTGTTTGATGACGGCCATGGAAAAGACAGCAATCATATTGCAGAAGAGAGCAACATGTGCAGTTGCTTGCTTTGGGTGAAGCATTCACCGACTAGCTGCCACTAACCCCTGGAGCCATGTCAGAGGTGACTCTTGCGTGGCTCGTTGGTCTAGGGGTATGATTCTCGCTTAGGGTGCGAGAGGTCCCGGGTTCAAATCCCGGACGAGCCCTTTTTAGAGCTAAACATACAAATCGTACTAAAAATGCACTATGCCTGACTATTTCTAGTAATACTCGGTGCATTGTTGCGCAACATATTCCTAACCTCAGAAGAAAAATGGATCATCGTGCTTTTTCTGCCTACCTGCTTAGTCTCAGTGTGTCCCAGGTGATGCTTTCCCAAGCTGTACTCGCAGACATTTAGGCATCAGATATTTGTCTGTCGATGCCTGCACAAGTAAATTTTGAATACGTCTAATTGCAAGCATGTTGGATGATATCTCTGAGGTTTTCACACTTGTTCTGCACATTCTGAGCCGCTGCTGATACAGCAGAATAGAAGTAGGGTGAAGCCTTGAGAGGAACTTTGCTTTAACAGTAGCAAGCAGCAAGGTCGTTTCTGTAGTGTAGTGGTCATCACGTTCCCCTAACACGCGAAAGGTCCCCGGTTCGAGACCGGGCAGAAACACTGAGCGTTGGCTGCTTTTATGTGCACACTCTAAAACCTTATTATCTGAATGCAAGTTTAAGAAGAGGTGGTCTTTGAACACAGTGAGCCGTGGGAAACTTTCTTTACCTTTGCAAGACGAAACAAAGTTATCTGCATCCGTCATCTGGGGGTCGTTCTTGTGCCTATTTTTATTTTGTTTAAGCTATGTTGTATTGTTGGGGCCTTTACACCTGTGACATTGCTGTGAAGGTTGTAAGTGGAAACATTGGCAGGTGCAGATAGAAGAGTTAGACCTAAGCCCCCCTCATGAGCCGTCAGGATGGCCGAGTGGTCTAAGGCGCCAGACTCAAGAGAGCTTGATCTTCAGTGTAGCTGAGCCTTCTGGTCTCCTCATGGAGGCGTGGGTTCAAATCCCACTTCTGACAGGTCCCTTTTACACCCGTAAATCTTCCTGTTTTTTGCAGTGCGTTCCCGGCAAACACCACAATCTTTGCAGGAACCTGTAGCATGTGAAGAGAAATCCACCAACAATCAGGCTGGGCCCTCAATCACAATTCCATGGATTTCTGGAAATGACACCTCAGGCACACCTTCCATTAAATTTGCACTCCATCACAGTAACTGCCTTGCTGGGTTTCTAACTAAGCAGTTGATCCCATCATTTGTTGTGAGGCTCTCCTGCCACCTTTTGGGCAGAGAAGGCACTGTCCCTGCAAAAACACAGGCAGACATGTTCAACAGGGCTTCCTGGTTATGTGGGAGGAGCAGAATGCCATTGGTTCCCCCCTTGCAAATTCTAATTTACATAAGGAAGACAGAGAGGTAGCTGGGAGTAGGCACTGCACACGGGCATTGCACTCTCTCTTATGATTTGCAGCCAATTCTAGATTGAGGCAGGAGGAAAGGAGGTGACTCGCCCAACAATGGCTATACTGAGAAGTCAGCCACTCTGGGTCTCCCAGGTGAGTGTTTCAGGCCTGTGAGCCACTCATATAAATCTCGCCTGATCGAGCCTGAGCGAGCGCTGAGCGAGCGCGTTTGAATCCAAATATCAAACCCCTCTTTCTCAGGCGCAGGAAATGGTGGGCCCTTCATTGCTTCTGGTGTGGAAGTCTATGGGGCAAGGGTCCAGGACTTGCAGAGGAGAACAATTGCCAGAAAGTGCTTGCTGTTCTCATCTGTGCCTTTTTTCTGCTCACTGGCTGATAGGAGATTGGCTGCCCCCTTTCTTGCTAGAGTGAAAAAACAACAACTTGAGAGAAAACATGACGTTGTGAGGCTCACTTAGAGGGAGACTAGCCAAATAGCCCTGCTTTTTTTCTGAAAGACGCTTCAGAAATTGTTCAAAATGTCTCCTGGCCACTCAGGCTCGTTGGTCTAGGGGTATGATTCTCGCTTCGGGTGCGAGAGGTCCCGGGTTCAAATCCCGGACGAGCCCATGCTGTGGACATTTTCAGGATGCTTGTAATATAGGAGCATTTCTTCTTTTCAATGCTATAAGACGCTGTGTATGTCGAGAAAGTTCCTTACCCTGCACGCTATTTTCCACTTGTGGCGGGATAAAGGAGTGCAGGACTTCTTTGCAACTGCTTTTCTGGGCCAGACCAGCATGGTAGGAACATTACATGCATAGTGTTTTTCTAGTGTAATTTCAGGATATGGTTTCAAAATCGCCTCTTGGAATAAAAGTGGTCCTCATTCCTGTCTTCCAAAGAAATAGAGACCGGGTAAGGAGAGCCCAACTTTGAGCTTCAAGGACATTGGCCCTTAGTCTGTGCATTCCAGCCCAATACATGCCAACAAGATTCCTGAGTTAGTGTCTCTTTCTGTAGTGTAGTGGTTTTCACGTTCGCCTTACACGCGAAAGGTCCTTGGTTCGAGACCGGGCAGAAACAGCGGTTTGCTGTTTTTAACAGTGTTTGCCTTTACTGGCTGACTTTATAGGAAAGCTGAGATAATAGAGGCTGTCTATCCCTCACCAACCTGACGTAGTGTGCTCAAGGGATCTCAGTGACAGCTCGAAAAGAGAAGTGACGATAGCTTGCGCCATTCGCTTGCTCGCCCTTTGCTCTGAAGGGTGGGCCTACTTCATGAAAGCAAGGAATGAGAGCAGAAATGCTTTTCTTGTCCTCACCGCAAGCAGACACTTAGAGAAAACAAACTGTCTGAAGGACAGAGGCTTTTTAATTTCTTGTTTGATGACGGCCATGGAAAAGACAGCAATCATATTGCAGAAGAGAGCAACATGTGCAGTTGCTTGCTTTGGGTGAAGCATTCACCGACTAGCTGCCACTAACCCCTGGAGCCATGTCAGAGGTGACTCTTGCGTGGCTCGTTGGTCTAGGGGTATGATTCTCGCTTAGGGTGCGAGAGGTCCCGGGTTCAAATCCCGGACGAGCCCTTTTTAGAGCTAAACATACAAATCGTACTAAAAATGCACTATGCCTGACTATTTCTAGTAATACTCGGTGCATTGTTGCGCAACATATTCCTAACCTCAGAAGAAAAATGGATCATCGTGCTTTTTCTGCCTACCTGCTTAGTCTCAGTGTGTCCCAGGTGATGCTTTCCCAAGCTGTACTCGCAGACATTTAGGCATCAGATATTTGTCTGTCGATGCCTGCACAAGTAAATTTTGAATACGTCTAATTGCAAGCATGTTGGATGATATCTCTGAGGTTTTCACACTTGTTCTGCACATTCTGAGCCGCTGCTGATACAGCAGAATAGAAGTAGGGTGAAGCCTTGAGAGGAACTTTGCTTTAACAGTAGCAAGCAGCAAGGTCGTTTCTGTAGTGTAGTGGTCATCACGTTCGCCTAACACGCGAAAGGTCCCCGGTTCGAGACCGGGCAGAAACACTGAGCGTTGGCTGCTTTTATGTGCACACTCTAAAACCTTATTATCTGAATGCAAGTTTAAGAAGAGGTGGTCTTTGAACACAGTGAGCCGTGGGAAACTTTCTTTACCTTTGCAAGACGAAACAAAGTTATCTGCATCCGTCATCTGGGGGTCGTTCTTGTGCCTATTTTTATTTTGTTTAAGCTATGTTGTATTGTTGGGGCCTTTACACCTGTGACATTGCTGTGAAGGTTGTAAGTGGAAACATTGGCAGGTGCAGATAGAAGAGTTAGACCTAAGCCCCCCTCATGAGCCGTCAGGATGGCCGAGTGGTCTAAGGCGCCAGACTCAAGAGAGCTTGATCTTCAGTGTAGCTGAGCCTTCTGGTCTCCTCATGGAGGCGTGGGTTCAAATCCCACTTCTGACAGGTCCCTTTTACACCCGTAAATCTTCCTGTTTTTTGCAGTGCGTTCCCGGCAAACACCACAATCTTTGCAGGAACCTGTAGCATGTGAAGAGAAATCCACCAACAATCAGGCTGGGCCCTCAATCACAATTCCATGGATTTCTGGAAATGACACCTCAGGCACACCTTCCATTAAATTTGCACTCCATCACAGTAACTGCCTTGCTGGGTTTCTAACTAAGCAGTTGATCCCATCATTTGTTGTGAGGCTCTCCTGCCACCTTTTGGGCAGAGAAGGCACTGTCCCTGCAAAAACACAGGCAGACATGTTCAACAGGGCTTCCTGGTTATGTGGGAGGAGCAGAATGCCATTGGTTCCCCCCTTGCAAATTCTAATTTACATAAGGAAGACAGAGAGGTAGCTGGGAGTAGGCACTGCACACGGGCATTGCACTCTCTCTTATGATTTGCAGCCAATTCTAGATTGAGGCAGGAGGAAAGGAGGTGACTCGCCCAACAATGGCTATACTGAGAAGTCAGCCACTCTGGGTCTCCCAGGTTAGTGTTTCAGGCCTGTGAGCCACTCATATAAATCTCGCCTGATCGAGCCTGATCGAGCGCTGAGCGAGCGCGTTTGAATCCAAATATCAAACCCCTCTTTCTCAGGCGCAGGAAATGGTGGGCCCTTCATTGCTTCTGGTGTGGAAGTCTATGGGGCAAGGGTCCAGGACTTGCAGAGGAGAACAATTGCCAGAAAGTGCTTGCTGTTCTCATCTGTGCCTTTTTTCTGCTCACTGGCTGATAGGAGATTGGCTGCCCCCTTTCTTGCTAGAGTGAAAAAACAACAACTTGAGAGAAAACATGACGTTGTGAGGCTCACTTAGAGGGAGACTAGCCAAATAGCCCTGCTTTTTTTCTGAAAGACGCTTCAGAAATTGTTCAAAATGTCTCCTGGCCACTCAGGCTCGTTGGTCTAGGGGTATGATTCTCGCTTCGGGTGCGAGAGGTCCCGGGTTCAAATCCCGGACGAGCCCATGCTGTGGACATTTTCAGGATGCTTGTAATATAGGAGCATTTCTTCTTTTCAATGCTATAAGACGCTGTGTATGTCGAGAAAGTTCCTTACCCTGCACGCTATTTTCCACTTGTGGCGGGATAAAGGAGTGCAGGACTTCTTTGCAACTGCTTTTCTGGGCCAGACAAGCATGGTAGGAACATTACATGCATAGTGTTTTTCTAGTGTAATTTCAGGATATGGTTTCAAAATCGCCTCTTGGAATAAAAGTGGTCCTCATTCCTGTCTTCCAAAGAAATAGAGACCGGGTAAGGAGAGCCCAACTTTGAGCTTCAAGGACATTGGCCCTTAGTCTGTGCATTCCAGCCCAATACATGCCAACAAGATTCCTGAGTTAGTGTCTGTTTCTGTAGTGTAGTGGTTATCACGTTCGCCTTACACGCGAAAGGTCCCTGGTTCGAGACCGGGCAGAAACAGCGGTTTGCTGTTTTTAACAGTGTTTGCCTTTACTTGCTGACTTTATAGGAAAGCTGAGATAATAGAGGCTGTCTATCCCTCACCAACCTGACGTAGTGTGCTCCAGGGATCTCAGTGACAGCTCGAAAAGAGAAGTGACGATAGCTTGCGCCATTCGCTTGCTCGCCCTTTGCTCTGAAGGGTGGGCCTACTTCATGAAAGCAAGGAATGAGAGCAGAAATGCTTTTCTTGTCCTCACCGCAAGCAGACACTTAGAGAAAACAAACTGTCTGAAGGACAGAGGCTTTTTAATTTCTTGTTTGATGACGGCCATGGAAAAGACAGCAATCATATTGCAGAAGAGAGCAACATGTGCAGTTGCTTGCTTTGGGTGAAGCATTCACCGACTAGCTGCCACTAACCCCTGGAGCCATGTCAGAGGTGACTCTTGCGTGGCTCGTTGGTCTAGGGGTATGATTCTCGCTTAGGGTGCGAGAGGTCCCGGGTTCAAATCCCGGACGAGCCCTTTTTAGAGCTAAACATACAAATCGTACTAAAAATGCACTATGCCTGACTATTTCTAGTAATACTCGGTGCATTGTTGCGCAACATATTCCTAACCTCAGAAGAAAAATGGATCATCGTGCTTTTTCTGCCTACCTGCTTAGTCTCAGTGTGTCCCAGGTGATGCTTTCCCAAGCTGTACTCGCAGACATTTAGGCATCAGATATTTGTCTGTCGATGCCTGCACAAGTAAATTTTGAATACGTCTAATTGCAAGCATGTTGGATGATATCTCTGAGGTTTTCACACTTGTTCTGCACATTCTGAGCCGCTGCTGATACAGCAGAATAGAAGTAGGGTGAAGCCTTGAGAGGAACTTTGCTTTAACAGTAGCAAGCAGCAAGGTCGTTTCTGTAGTGTAGTGGTCATCACGTTCCCCTAACACGCGAAAGGTCCCCGGTTCGAGACCGGGCAGAAACACTGAGCGTTGGCTGCTTTTATGTGCACACTCTAAAACCTTATTATCTGAATGCAAGTTTAAGAAGAGGTGGTCTTTGAACACAGTGAGCCGTGGGAAACTTTCTTTACCTTTGCAAGACGAAACAAAGTTATCTGCATCCGTCATCTGGGGGTCGTTCTTGTGCCTATTTTTATTTTGTTTAAGCTATGTTGTATTGTTGGGGCCTTTACACCTGTGACATTGCTGTGAAGGTTGTAAGTGGAAACATTGGCAGGTGCAGATAGAAGAGTTAGACCTAAGCCCCCCTCATGAGCCGTCAGGATGGCCGAGTGGTCTAAGGCGCCAGACTCAAGAGAGCTTGATCTTCAGTGTAGCTGAGCCTTCTGGTCTCCTCATGGAGGCGTGGGTTCAAATCCCACTTCTGACAGGTCCCTTTTACACCCGTAAATCTTCCTGTTTTTTGCAGTGCGTTCCCGGCAAACACCACAATCTTTGCAGGAACCTGTAGCATGTGAAGAGAAATCCACCAACAATCAGGCTGGGCCCTCAATCACAATTCCATGGATTTCTGGAAATGACACCTCAGGCACACCTTCCATTAAATTTGCACTCCATCACAGTAACTGCCTTGCTGGGTTTCTAACTAAGCAGTTGATCCCATCATTTGTTGTGAGGCTCTCCTGCCACCTTTTGGGCAGAGAAGGCACTGTCCCTGCAAAAACACAGGCAGACATGTTCAACAGGGCTTCCTGGTTATGTGGGAGGAGCAGAATGCCATTGGTTCCCCCCTTGCAAATTCTAATTTACATAAGGAAGACAGAGAGGTAGCTGGGAGTAGGCACTGCACACGGGCATTGCACTCTCTCTTATGATTTGCAGCCAATTCTAGATTGAGGCAGGAGGAAAGGAGGTGACTCGCCCAACAATGGCTATACTGAGAAGTCAGCCACTCTGGGTCTCCCAGGTGAGTGTTTCAGGCCTGTGAGCCACTCATATAAATCTCGCCTGATCGAGCCTGAGCGAGCGCTGAGCGAGCGCGTTTGAATCCAAATATCAAACCCCTCTTTCTCAGGCGCAGGAAATGGTGGGCCCTTCATTGCTTCTGGTGTGGAAGTCTATGGGGCAAGGGTCCAGGACTTGCAGAGGAGAACAATTGCCAGAAAGTGCTTGCTGTTCTCATCTGTGCCTTTTTTCTGCTCACTGGCTGATAGGAGATTGGCTGCCCCCTTTCTTGCTAGAGTGAAAAAACAACAACTTGAGAGAAAACATGACGTTGTGAGGCTCACTTAGAGGGAGACTAGCCAAATAGCCCTGCTTTTTTTCTGAAAGACGCTTCAGAAATTGTTCAAAATGTCTCCTGGCCACTCAGGCTCGTTGGTCTAGGGGTATGATTCTCGCTTCGGGTGCGAGAGGTCCCGGGTTCAAATCCCGGACGAGCCCATGCTGTGGGCATTTTCAGGATGCTTGTAATATAGGAGCATTTCTTCTTTTCAATGCTATAAGACGCTGTGTATGTCGAGAAAGTTCCTTACCCTGCACGCTATTTACCACTTGTGGCGGGATAAAGGAGTGCAGGACTTCTTTGCAACTGCTTTTCTGGGCCAGACCAGCATGGTAGGAACATTACATGCATAGTGTTTTTCTAGTGTAATTTCAGGATATGGTTTCAAAATCGCCTCTTGGAATAAAAGTGGTCCTCATTCCTGTCTTCCAAAGAAATAGAGACCGGGTAAGGAGAGCCCAACTTTGAGCTTCAAGGACATTGGCCCTTAGTCTGTGCATTCCAGCCCAATACATGCCAACAAGATTCCTGAGTTAGTGTCTGTTTCTGTAGTGTAGTGGTTTTCACGTTCGCCTTACACGCGAAAGGTCCTTGGTTCGAGACCGGGCAGAAACAGCGGTTTGCTGTTTTTAACAGTGTTTGCCTTTACTGGCTGACTTTATAGGAAAGCTGAGATAATAGAGGCTGTCTATCCCTCACCAACCTGACGTAGTGTGCTCCAGGGATCTCAGTGACAGCTCGAAAAGAGAAGTGACGATAGCTTGCGCCATTCGCTTGCTCGCCCTTTGCTCTGAAGGGTGGGCCTACTTCATGAAAGCAAGGAATGAGAGCAGAAATGCTTTTCTTGTCCTCACCGCAAGCAGACACTTAGAGAAAACAAACTGTCTGAAGGACAGAGGCTTTTTAATTTCTTGTTTGATGACGGCCATGGAAAAGACAGCAATCATATTGCAGAAGAGAGCAACATGTGCAGTTGCTTGCTTTGGGTGAAGCATTCACCGACTAGCTGCCACTAACCCCTGGAGCCATGTCAGAGGTGACTCTTGCATGGCTCGTTGGTCTAGGGGTATGATTCTCGCTTAGGGTGCGAGAGGTCCCGGGTTCAAATCCCGGACGAGCCCTTTTTAGAGCTAAACATACAAATCGTACTAAAAATGCACTATGCCTGACTATTTCTAGTAATACTCGGTGCATTGTTGCGCAACATATTCCTAACCTCAGAAGAAAAATGGATCATCGTGCTTTTTCTGCCTACCTGCTTAGTCTCAGTGTGTCCCAGGTGATGCTTTCCCAAGCTGTACTCGCAGACATTTAGGCATCAGATATTTGTCTGTCGATGCCTGCACAAGTAAATTTTGAATACGTCTAATTGCAAGCATGTTGGATGATATCTCTGAGGTTTTCACACTTGTTCTGCACATTCTGAGCCGCTGCTGATACAGCAGAATAGAAGTAGGGTGAAGCCTTGAGAGGAACTTTGCTTTAACAGTAGCAAGCAGCAAGGTCGTTTCTGTAGTGTAGTGGTCATCACGTTCGCCTAACACGCGAAAGGTCCCCGGTTCGAGACCGGGCAGAAACACTGAGCGTTGGCTGCTTTTATGTGCACACTCTAAAACCTTATTATCTGAATGCAAGTTTAAGAAGAGGTGGTCTTTGAACACAGTGAGCCGTGGGAAACTTTCTTTACCTTTGCAAGACGAAACAAAGTTATCTGCATCCGTCATCTGGGGGTCGTTCTTGTGCCTATTTTTATTTTGTTTAAGCTATGTTGTATTGTTGGGGCCTTTACACCTGTGACATTGCTGTGAAGGTTGTAAGTGGAAACATTGGCAGGTGCAGATAGAAGAGTTAGACCTAAGCCCCCCTCATGAGCTGTCAGGATGGCCGAGTGGTCTAAGGCGCCAGACTCAAGAGAGCTTGATCTTCAGTGTAGCTGAGCCTTCTGGTCTCCTCATGGAGGCGTGGGTTCAAATCCCACTTCTGACAGGTCCCTTTTACACCCGTAAATCTTCCTGTTTTTTGCAGTGCGTTCCCGGCAAACACCACAATCTTTGCAGGAACCTGTAGCATGTGAAGAGAAATCCACCAACAATCAGGCTGGGCCCTCAATCACAATTCCATGGATTTCTGGAAATGACACCTCAGGCACACCTTCCATTAAATTTGCACTCCATCACAGTAACTGCCTTGCTGGGTTTCTAACTAAGCAGTTGATCCCATCATTTGTTGTGAGGCTCTCCTGCCACCTTTTGGGCAGAGAAGGCACTGTCCCTGCAAAAACACAGGCAGACATGTTCAACAGGGCTTCCTGGTTATGTGGGAGGAGCAGAATGCCATTGGTTCCCCCCTTGCAAATTCTAATTTACATAAGGAAGACAGAGAGGTAGCTGGGAGTAGGCACTGCACACGGGCATTGCACTCTCTCTTATGATTTGCAGCCAATTCTAGATTGAGGCAGGAGGAAAGGAGGTGACTCGCCCAACAATGGCTATACTGAGAAGTCAGCCACTCTGGGTCTCCCAGGTGAGTGTTTCAGGCCTGTGAGCCACTCATATAAATCTCGCCTGATCGAGCCTGAGCGAGCGCTGAGCGAGCGCGTTTGAATCCAAATATCAAACCCCTCTTTCTCAGGCGCAGGAAATGGTGGGCCCTTCATTGCTTCTGGTGTGGAAGTCTATGGGGCAAGGGTCCAGGACTTGCAGAGGAGAACAATTGCCAGAAAGTGCTTGCTGTTCTCATCTGTGCCTTTTTTCTGCTCACTGGCTGATAGGAGATTGGCTGCCCCCTTTCTTGCTAGAGTGAAAAAACAACAACTTGAGAGAAAACATGACGTTGTGAGGCTCACTTAGAGGGAGACTAGCCAAATAGCCCTGCTTTTTTTCTGAAAGACGCTTCAGAAATTGTTCAAAATGTCTCCTGGCCACTCAGGCTCGTTGGTCTAGGGGTATGATTCTCGCTTCGGGTGCGAGAGGTCCCGGGTTCAAATCCCGGACGAGCCCATGCTGTGGACATTTTCAGGATGCTTGTAATATAGGAGCATTTCTTCTTTTCAATGCTATAAGACGCTGTGTATGTCGAGAAAGTTCCTTACCCTGCACGCTATTTTCCACTTGTGGCGGGATAAAGGAGTGCAGGACTTCTTTGCAACTGCTTTTCTGGGCCAGACCAGCATGGTAGGAACATTACATGCATAGTGTTTTTCTAGTGTAATTTCAGGATATGGTTTCAAAATCGCCTCTTGGAATAAAAGTGGTCCTCATTCCTGTCTTCCAAAGAAATAGAGACCGGGTAAGGAGAGCCCAACTTTGAGCTTCAAGGACATTGGCCCTTAGTCTGTGCATTCCAGCCCAATACATGCCAACAAGATTCCTGAGTTAGTGTCTGTTTCTGTAGTGTAGTGGTTTTCACGTTCGCCTTACACGCGAAAGGTCCTTGGTTCGAGACCGGGCAGAAACAGCGGTTTGCTGTTTTTAACAGTGTTTGCCTTTACTGGCTGACTTTATAGGAAAGCTGAGATAATAGAGGCTGTCTATCCCTCACCAACCTGACGTAGTGTGCTCCAGGGATCTCAGTGACAGCTCGAAAAGAGAAGTGACGATAGCTTGCGCCATTCGCTTGCTCGCCCTTTGCTCTGAAGGGTGGGCCTACTTCATGAAAGCAAGGAATGAGAGCAGAAATGCTTTTCTTGTCCTCACCGCAAGCAGACACTTAGAGAAAACAAACTGTCTGAAGGACAGAGGCTTTTTAATTTCTTGTTTGATGACGGCCATGGAAAAGACAGCAATCATATTGCAGAAGAGAGCAACATGTGCAGTTGCTTGCTTTGGGTGAAGCATTCACCGACTAGCTGCCACTAACCCCTGGAGCCATGTCAGAGGTGACTCTTGCATGGCTCGTTGGTCTAGGGGTATGATTCTCGCTTAGGGTGCGAGAGGTCCCGGGTTCAAATCCCGGACGAGCCCTTTTTAGAGCTAAACATACAAATCGTACTAAAAATGCACTATGCCTGACTATTTCTAGTAATACTCGGTGCATTGTTGCGCAACATATTCCTAACCTCAGAAGAAAAATGGATCATCGTGCTTTTTCTGCCTACCTGCTTAGTCTCAGTGTGTCCCAGGTGATGCTTTCCCAAGCTGTACTCGCAGACATTTAGGCATCAGATATTTGTCTGTCGATGCCTGCACAAGTAAATTTTGAATACGTCTAATTGCAAGCATGTTGGATGATATCTCTGAGGTTTTCACACTTGTTCTGCACATTCTGAGCCGCTGCTGATACAGCAGAATAGAAGTAGGGTGAAGCCTTGAGAGGAACTTTGCTTTAACAGTAGCAAGCAGCAAGGTCGTTTCTGTAGTGTAGTGGTCATCACGTTCGCCTAACACGCGAAAGGTCCCCGGTTCGAGACCGGGCAGAAACACTGAGCGTTGGCTGCTTTTATGTGCACACTCTAAAACCTTATTATCTGAATGCAAGTTTAAGAAGAGGTGGTCTTTGAACACAGTGAGCCGTGGGAAACTTTCTTTACCTTTGCAAGACGAAACAAAGTTATCTGCATCCGTCATCTGGGGGTCGTTCTTGTGCCTATTTTTATTTTGTTTAAGCTATGTTGTATTGTTGGGGCCTTTACACCTGTGACATTGCTGTGAAGGTTGTAAGTGGAAACATTGGCAGGTGCAGATAGAAGAGTTAGACCTAAGCCCCCCTCATGAGCTGTCAGGATGGCCGAGTGGTCTAAGGCGCCAGACTCAAGAGAGCTTGATCTTCAGTGTAGCTGAGCCTTCTGGTCTCCTCATGGAGGCGTGGGTTCAAATCCCACTTCTGACAGGTCCCTTTTACACCCGTAAATCTTCCTGTTTTTTGCAGTGCGTTCCCGGCAAACACCACAATCTTTGCAGGAACCTGTAGCATGTGAAGAGAAATCCACCAACAATCAGGCTGGGCCCTCAATCACAATTCCATGGATTTCTGGAAATGACACCTCAGGCACACCTTCCATTAAATTTGCACTCCATCACAGTAACTGCCTTGCTGGGTTTCTAACTAAGCAGTTGATCCCATCATTTGTTGTGAGGCTCTCCTGCCACCTTTTGGGCAGAGAAGGCACTGTCCCTGCAAAAACACAGGCAGACATGTTCAACAGGGCTTCCTGGTTATGTGGGAGGAGCAGAATGCCATTGGTTCCCCCCTTGCAAATTCTAATTTACATAAGGAAGACAGAGAGGTAGCTGGGAGTAGGCACTGCACACGGGCATTGCACTCTCTCTTATGATTTGCAGCCAATTCTAGATTGAGGCAGGAGGAAAGGAGGTGACTCGCCCAACAATGGCTATACTGAGAAGTCAGCCACTCTGGGTCTCCCAGGTTAGTGTTTCAGGCCTGTGAGCCACTCATATAAATCTCGCCTGATCGAGCCTGATCGAGCGCTGAGCGAGCGCGTTTGAATCCAAATATCAAACCCCTCTTTCTCAGGCGCAGGAAATGGTGGGCCCTTCATTGCTTCTGGTGTGGAAGTCTATGGGGCAAGGGTCCAGGACTTGCAGAGGAGAACAATTGCCAGAAAGTGCTTGCTGTTCTCATCTGTGCCTTTTTTCTGCTCACTGGCTGATAGGAGATTGGCTGCCCCCTTTCTTGCTAGAGTGAAAAAACAACAACTTGAGAGAAAACATGACGTTGTGAGGCTCACTTAGAGGGAGACTAGCCAAATAGCCCTGCTTTTTTTCTGAAAGACGCTTCAGAAATTGTTCAAAATGTCTCCTGGCCACTCAGGCTCGTTGGTCTAGGGGTATGATTCTCGCTTCGGGTGCGAGAGGTCCCGGGTTCAAATCCCGGACGAGCCCATGCTGTGGACATTTTCAGGATGCTTGTAATATAGGAGCATTTCTTCTTTTCAATGCTATAAGACGCTGTGTATGTCGAGAAAGTTCCTTACCCTGCACGCTATTTTCCACTTGTGGCGGGATAAAGGAGTGCAGGACTTCTTTGCAACTGCTTTTCTGGGCCAGACAAGCATGGTAGGAACATTACATGCATAGTGTTTTTCTAGTGTAATTTCAGGATATGGTTTCAAAATCGCCTCTTGGAATAAAAGTGGTCCTCATTCCTGTCTTCCAAAGAAATAGAGACCGGGTAAGGAGAGCCCAACTTTGAGCTTCAAGGACATTGGCCCTTAGTCTGTGCATTCCAGCCCAATACATGCCAACAAGATTCCTGAGTTAGTGTCTGTTTCTGTAGTGTAGTGGTTATCACGTTCGCCTTACACGCGAAAGGTCCCTGGTTCGAGACCGGGCAGAAACAGCGGTTTGCTGTTTTTAACAGTGTTTGCCTTTACTTGCTGACTTTATAGGAAAGCTGAGATAATAGAGGCTGTCTATCCCTCACCAACCTGACGTAGTGTGCTCCAGGGATCTCAGTGACAGCTCGAAAAGAGAAGTGACGATAGCTTGCGCCATTCGCTTGCTCGCCCTTTGCTCTGAAGGGTGGGCCTACTTCATGAAAGCAAGGAATGAGAGCAGAAATGCTTTTCTTGTCCTCACCGCAAGCAGACACTTAGAGAAAACAAACTGTCTGAAGGACAGAGGCTTTTTAATTTCTTGTTTGATGACGGCCATGGAAAAGACAGCAATCATATTGCAGAAGAGAGCAACATGTGCAGTTGCTTGCTTTGGGTGAAGCATTCACCGACTAGCTGCCACTAACCCCTGGAGCCATGTCAGAGGTGACTCTTGCGTGGCTCGTTGGTCTAGGGGTATGATTCTCGCTTAGGGTGCGAGAGGTCCCGGGTTCAAATCCCGGACGAGCCCTTTTTAGAGCTAAACATACAAATCGTACTAAAAATGCACTATGCCTGACTATTTCTAGTAATACTCGGTGCATTGTTGCGCAACATATTCCTAACCTCAGAAGAAAAATGGATCATCGTGCTTTTTCTGCCTACCTGCTTAGTCTCAGTGTGTCCCAGGTGATGCTTTCCCAAGCTGTACTCGCAGACATTTAGGCATCAGATATTTGTCTGTCGATGCCTGCACAAGTAAATTTTGAATACGTCTAATTGCAAGCATGTTGGATGATATCTCTGAGGTTTTCACACTTGTTCTGCACATTCTGAGCCGCTGCTGATACAGCAGAATAGAAGTAGGGTGAAGCCTTGAGAGGAACTTTGCTTTAACAGTAGCAAGCAGCAAGGTCGTTTCTGTAGTGTAGTGGTCATCACGTTCCCCTAACACGCGAAAGGTCCCCGGTTCGAGACCGGGCAGAAACACTGAGCGTTGGCTGCTTTTATGTGCACACTCTAAAACCTTATTATCTGAATGCAAGTTTAAGAAGAGGTGGTCTTTGAACACAGTGAGCCGTGGGAAACTTTCTTTACCTTTGCAAGACGAAACAAAGTTATCTGCATCCGTCATCTGGGGGTCGTTCTTGTGCCTATTTTTATTTTGTTTAAGCTATGTTGTATTGTTGGGGCCTTTACACCTGTGACATTGCTGTGAAGGTTGTAAGTGGAAACATTGGCAGGTGCAGATAGAAGAGTTAGACCTAAGCCCCCCTCATGAGCCGTCAGGATGGCCGAGTGGTCTAAGGCGCCAGACTCAAGAGAGCTTGATCTTCAGTGTAGCTGAGCCTTCTGGTCTCCTCATGGAGGCGTGGGTTCAAATCCCACTTCTGACAGGTCCCTTTTACACCCGTAAATCTTCCTGTTTTTTGCAGTGCGTTCCCGGCAAACACCACAATCTTTGCAGGAACCTGTAGCATGTGAAGAGAAATCCACCAACAATCAGGCTGGGCCCTCAATCACAATTCCATGGATTTCTGGAAATGACACCTCAGGCACACCTTCCATTAAATTTGCACTCCATCACAGTAACTGCCTTGCTGGGTTTCTAACTAAGCAGTTGATCCCATCATTTGTTGTGAGGCTCTCCTGCCACCTTTTGGGCAGAGAAGGCACTGTCCCTGCAAAAACACAGGCAGACATGTTCAACAGGGCTTCCTGGTTATGTGGGAGGAGCAGAATGCCATTGGTTCCCCCCTTGCAAATTCTAATTTACATAAGGAAGACAGAGAGGTAGCTGGGAGTAGGCACTGCACACGGGCATTGCACTCTCTCTTATGATTTGCAGCCAATTCTAGATTGAGGCAGGAGGAAAGGAGGTGACTCGCCCAACAATGGCTATACTGAGAAGTCAGCCACTCTGGGTCTCCCAGGTGAGTGTTTCAGGCCTGTGAGCCACTCATATAAATCTCGCCTGATCGAGCCTGAGCGAGCGCTGAGCGAGCGCGTTTGAATCCAAATATCAAACCCCTCTTTCTCAGGCGCAGGAAATGGTGGGCCCTTCATTGCTTCTGGTGTGGAAGTCTATGGGGCAAGGGTCCAGGACTTGCAGAGGAGAACAATTGCCAGAAAGTGCTTGCTGTTCTCATCTGTGCCTTTTTTCTGCTCACTGGCTGATAGGAGATTGGCTGCCCCCTTTCTTGCTAGAGTGAAAAAACAACAACTTGAGAGAAAACATGACGTTGTGAGGCTCACTTAGAGGGAGACTAGCCAAATAGCCCTGCTTTTTTTCTGAAAGACGCTTCAGAAATTGTTCAAAATGTCTCCTGGCCACTCAGGCTCGTTGGTCTAGGGGTATGATTCTCGCTTCGGGTGCGAGAGGTCCCGGGTTCAAATCCCGGACGAGCCCATGCTGTGGACATTTTCAGGATGCTTGTAATATAGGAGCATTTCTTCTTTTCAATGCTATAAGACGCTGTGTATGTCGAGAAAGTTCCTTACCCTGCACGCTATTTTCCACTTGTGGCGGGATAAAGGAGTGCAGGACTTCTTTGCAACTGCTTTTCTGGGCCAGACCAGCATGGTAGGAACATTACATGCATAGTGTTTTTCTAGTGTAATTTCAGGATATGGTTTCAAAATCGCCTCTTGGAATAAAAGTGGTCCTCATTCCTGTCTTCCAAAGAAATAGAGACCGGGTAAGGAGAGCCCAACTTTGAGCTTCAAGGACATTGGCCCTTAGTCTGTGCATTCCAGCCCAATACATGCCAACAAGATTCCTGAGTTAGTGTCTCTTTCTGTAGTGTAGTGGTTTTCACGTTCGCCTTACACGCGAAAGGTCCTTGGTTCGAGACCGGGCAGAAACAGCGGTTTGCTGTTTTTAACAGTGTTTGCCTTTACTGGCTGACTTTATAGGAAAGCTGAGATAATAGAGGCTGTCTATCCCTCACCAACCTGACGTAGTGTGCTCAAGGGATCTCAGTGACAGCTCGAAAAGAGAAGTGACGATAGCTTGCGCCATTCGCTTGCTCGCCCTTTGCTCTGAAGGGTGGGCCTACTTCATGAAAGCAAGGAATGAGAGCAGAAATGCTTTTCTTGTCCTCACCGCAAGCAGACACTTAGAGAAAACAAACTGTCTGAAGGACAGAGGCTTTTTAATTTCTTGTTTGATGACGGCCATGGAAAAGACAGCAATCATATTGCAGAAGAGAGCAACATGTGCAGTTGCTTGCTTTGGGTGAAGCATTCACCGACTAGCTGCCACTAACCCCTGGAGCCATGTCAGAGGTGACTCTTGCGTGGCTCGTTGGTCTAGGGGTATGATTCTCGCTTAGGGTGCGAGAGGTCCCGGGTTCAAATCCCGGACGAGCCCTTTTTAGAGCTAAACATACAAATCGTACTAAAAATGCACTATGCCTGACTATTTCTAGTAATACTCGGTGCATTGTTGCGCAACATATTCCTAACCTCAGAAGAAAAATGGATCATCGTGCTTTTTCTGCCTACCTGCTTAGTCTCAGTGTGTCCCAGGTGATGCTTTCCCAAGCTGTACTCGCAGACATTTAGGCATCAGATATTTGTCTGTCGATGCCTGCACAAGTAAATTTTGAATACGTCTAATTGCAAGCATGTTGGATGATATCTCTGAGGTTTTCACACTTGTTCTGCACATTCTGAGCCGCTGCTGATACAGCAGAATAGAAGTAGGGTGAAGCCTTGAGAGGAACTTTGCTTTAACAGTAGCAAGCAGCAAGGTCGTTTCTGTAGTGTAGTGGTCATCACGTTCGCCTAACACGCGAAAGGTCCCCGGTTCGAGACCGGGCAGAAACACTGAGCGTTGGCTGCTTTTATGTGCACACTCTAAAACCTTATTATCTGAATGCAAGTTTAAGAAGAGGTGGTCTTTGAACACAGTGAGCCGTGGGAAACTTTCTTTACCTTTGCAAGACGAAACAAAGTTATCTGCATCCGTCATCTGGGGGTCGTTCTTGTGCCTATTTTTATTTTGTTTAAGCTATGTTGTATTGTTGGGGCCTTTACACCTGTGACATTGCTGTGAAGGTTGTAAGTGGAAACATTGGCAGGTGCAGATAGAAGAGTTAGACCTAAGCCCCCCTCATGAGCCGTCAGGATGGCCGAGTGGTCTAAGGCGCCAGACTCAAGAGAGCTTGATCTTCAGTGTAGCTGAGCCTTCTGGTCTCCTCATGGAGGCGTGGGTTCAAATCCCACTTCTGACAGGTCCCTTTTACACCCGTAAATCTTCCTGTTTTTTGCAGTGCGTTCCCGGCAAACACCACAATCTTTGCAGGAACCTGTAGCATGTGAAGAGAAATCCACCAACAATCAGGCTGGGCCCTCAATCACAATTCCATGGATTTCTGGAAATGACACCTCAGGCACACCTTCCATTAAATTTGCACTCCATCACAGTAACTGCCTTGCTGGGTTTCTAACTAAGCAGTTGATCCCATCATTTGTTGTGAGGCTCTCCTGCCACCTTTTGGGCAGAGAAGGCACTGTCCCTGCAAAAACACAGGCAGACATGTTCAACAGGGCTTCCTGGTTATGTGGGAGGAGCAGAATGCCATTGGTTCCCCCCTTGCAAATTCTAATTTACATAAGGAAGACAGAGAGGTAGCTGGGAGTAGGCACTGCACACGGGCATTGCACTCTCTCTTATGATTTGCAGCCAATTCTAGATTGAGGCAGGAGGAAAGGAGGTGACTCGCCCAACAATGGCTATACTGAGAAGTCAGCCACTCTGGGTCTCCCAGGTTAGTGTTTCAGGCCTGTGAGCCACTCATATAAATCTCGCCTGATCGAGCCTGATCGAGCGCTGAGCGAGCGCGTTTGAATCCAAATATCAAACCCCTCTTTCTCAGGCGCAGGAAATGGTGGGCCCTTCATTGCTTCTGGTGTGGAAGTCTATGGGGCAAGGGTCCAGGACTTGCAGAGGAGAACAATTGCCAGAAAGTGCTTGCTGTTCTCATCTGTGCCTTTTTTCTGCTCACTGGCTGATAGGAGATTGGCTGCCCCCTTTCTTGCTAGAGTGAAAAAACAACAACTTGAGAGAAAACATGACGTTGTGAGGCTCACTTAGAGGGAGACTAGCCAAATAGCCCTGCTTTTTTTCTGAAAGACGCTTCAGAAATTGTTCAAAATGTCTCCTGGCCACTCAGGCTCGTTGGTCTAGGGGTATGATTCTCGCTTCGGGTGCGAGAGGTCCCGGGTTCAAATCCCGGACGAGCCCATGCTGTGGACATTTTCAGGATGCTTGTAATATAGGAGCATTTCTTCTTTTCAATGCTATAAGACGCTGTGTATGTCGAGAAAGTTCCTTACCCTGCACGCTATTTTCCACTTGTGGTGGGATAAAGGAGTGCAGGACTTCTTTGCAACTGCTTTTCTGGGCCAGACAAGCATGGTAGGAACATTACATGCATAGTGTTTTTCTAGTGTAATTTCAGGATATGGTTTCAAAATCGCCTCTTGGAATAAAAGTGGTCCTCATTCCTGTCTTCCAAAGAAATAGAGACCGGGTAAGGAGAGCCCAACTTTGAGCTTCAAGGACATTGGCCCTTAGTCTGTGCATTCCAGCCCAATACATGCCAACAAGATTCCTGAGTTAGTGTCTGTTTCTGTAGTGTAGTGGTTATCACGTTCGCCTTACACGCGAAAGGTCCCTGGTTCGAGACCGGGCAGAAACAGCGGTTTGCTGTTTTTAACAGTGTTTGCCTTTACTTGCTGACTTTATAGGAAAGCTGAGATAATAGAGGCTGTCTATCCCTCACCAACCTGACGTAGTGTGCTCCAGGGATCTCAGTGACAGCTCGAAAAGAGAAGTGACGATAGCTTGCGCCATTCGCTTGCTCGCCCTTTGCTCTGAAGGGTGGGCCTACTTCATGAAAGCAAGGAATGAGAGCAGAAATGCTTTTCTTGTCCTCACCGCAAGCAGACACTTAGAGAAAACAAACTGTCTGAAGGACAGAGGCTTTTTAATTTCTTGTTTGATGACGGCCATGGAAAAGACAGCAATCATATTGCAGAAGAGAGCAACATGTGCAGTTGCTTGCTTTGGGTGAAGCATTCACCGACTAGCTGCCACTAACCCCTGGAGCCATGTCAGAGGTGACTCTTGCGTGGCTCGTTGGTCTAGGGGTATGATTCTCGCTTAG
Organism: Lissotriton helveticus; assembly: GCF_964261635.1. NCBI lineage: Eukaryota > Metazoa > Chordata > Amphibia > Caudata > Salamandridae > Lissotriton > Lissotriton helveticus. The sequence goes on from NC_136071.1 coordinate 589,863,008, forward strand.
GGTGCGAGAGGTCCCGGGTTCAAATCCCGGACGAGCCCTTTTTAGAGCTAAACATACAAATCGTACTAAAAATGCACTATGCCTGACTATTTCTAGTAATACTCGGTGCATTGTTGCGCAACATATTCCTAACCTCAGAAGAAAAATGGATCATCGTGCTTTTTCTGCCTACCTGCTTAGTCTCAGTGTGTCCCAGGTGATGCTTTCCCAAGCTGTACTCGCAGACATTTAGGCATCAGATATTTGTCTGTCGATGCCTGCACAAGTAAATTTTGAATACGTCTAATTGCAAGCATGTTGGATGATATCTCTGAGGTTTTCACACTTGTTCTGCACATTCTGAGCCGCTGCTGATACAGCAGAATAGAAGTAGGGTGAAGCCTTGAGAGGAACTTTGCTTTAACAGTAGCAAGCAGCAAGGTCGTTTCTGTAGTGTAGTGGTCATCACGTTCCCCTAACACGCGAAAGGTCCCCGGTTCGAGACCGGGCAGAAACACTGAGCGTTGGCTGCTTTTATGTGCACACTCTAAAACCTTATTATCTGAATGCAAGTTTAAGAAGAGGTGGTCTTTGAACACAGTGAGCCGTGGGAAACTTTCTTTACCTTTGCAAGACGAAACAAAGTTATCTGCATCCGTCATCTGGGGGTCGTTCTTGTGCCTATTTTTATTTTGTTTAAGCTATGTTGTATTGTTGGGGCCTTTACACCTGTGACATTGCTGTGAAGGTTGTAAGTGGAAACATTGGCAGGTGCAGATAGAAGAGTTAGACCTAAGCCCCCCTCATGAGCCGTCAGGATGGCCGAGTGGTCTAAGGCGCCAGACTCAAGAGAGCTTGATCTTCAGTGTAGCTGAGCCTTCTGGTCTCCTCATGGAGGCGTGGGTTCAAATCCCACTTCTGACAGGTCCCTTTTACACCCGTAAATCTTCCTGTTTTTTGCAGTGCGTTCCCGGCAAACACCACAATCTTTGCAGGAACCTGTAGCATGTGAAGAGAAATCCACCAACAATCAGGCTGGGCCCTCAATCACAATTCCATGGATTTCTGGAAATGACACCTCAGGCACACCTTCCATTAAATTTGCACTCCATCACAGTAACTGCCTTGCTGGGTTTCTAACTAAGCAGTTGATCCCATCATTTGTTGTGAGGCTCTCCTGCCACCTTTTGGGCAGAGAAGGCACTGTCCCTGCAAAAACACAGGCAGACATGTTCAACAGGGCTTCCTGGTTATGTGGGAGGAGCAGAATGCCATTGGTTCCCCCCTTGCAAATTCTAATTTACATAAGGAAGACAGAGAGGTAGCTGGGAGTAGGCACTGCACACGGGCATTGCACTCTCTCTTATGATTTGCAGCCAATTCTAGATTGAGGCAGGAGGAAAGGAGGTGACTCGCCCAACAATGGCTATACTGAGAAGTCAGCCACTCTGGGTCTCCCAGGTGAGTGTTTCAGGCCTGTGAGCCACTCATATAAATCTCGCCTGATCGAGCCTGAGCGAGCGCTGAGCGAGCGCGTTTGAATCCAAATATCAAACCCCTCTTTCTCAGGCGCAGGAAATGGTGGGCCCTTCATTGCTTCTGGTGTGGAAGTCTATGGGGCAAGGGTCCAGGACTTGCAGAGGAGAACAATTGCCAGAAAGTGCTTGCTGTTCTCATCTGTGCCTTTTTTCTGCTCACTGGCTGATAGGAGATTGGCTGCCCCCTTTCTTGCTAGAGTGAAAAAACAACAACTTGAGAGAAAACATGACGTTGTGAGGCTCACTTAGAGGGAGACTAGCCAAATAGCCCTGCTTTTTTTCTGAAAGACGCTTCAGAAATTGTTCAAAATGTCTCCTGGCCACTCAGGCTCGTTGGTCTAGGGGTATGATTCTCGCTTCGGGTGCGAGAGGTCCCGGGTTCAAATCCCGGACGAGCCCATGCTGTGGACATTTTCAGGATGCTTGTAATATAGGAGCATTTCTTCTTTTCAATGCTATAAGACGCTGTGTATGTCGAGAAAGTTCCTTACCCTGCACGCTATTTTCCACTTGTGGCGGGATAAAGGAGTGCAGGACTTCTTTGCAACTGCTTTTCTGGGCCAGACCAGCATGGTAGGAACATTACATGCATAGTGTTTTTCTAGTGTAATTTCAGGATATGGTTTCAAAATCGCCTCTTGGAATAAAAGTGGTCCTCATTCCTGTCTTCCAAAGAAATAGAGACCGGGTAAGGAGAGCCCAACTTTGAGCTTCAAGGACATTGGCCCTTAGTCTGTGCATTCCAGCCCAATACATGCCAACAAGATTCCTGAGTTAGTGTCTCTTTCTGTAGTGTAGTGGTTTTCACGTTCGCCTTACACGCGAAAGGTCCTTGGTTCGAGACCGGGCAGAAACAGCGGTTTGCTGTTTTTAACAGTGTTTGCCTTTACTGGCTGACTTTATAGGAAAGCTGAGATAATAGAGGCTGTCTATCCCTCACCAACCTGACGTAGTGTGCTCAAGGGATCTCAGTGACAGCTCGAAAAGAGAAGTGACGATAGCTTGCGCCATTCGCTTGCTCGCCCTTTGCTCTGAAGGGTGGGCCTACTTCATGAAAGCAAGGAATGAGAGCAGAAATGCTTTTCTTGTCCTCACCGCAAGCAGACACTTAGAGAAAACAAACTGTCTGAAGGACAGAGGCTTTTTAATTTCTTGTTTGATGACGGCCATGGAAAAGACAGCAATCATATTGCAGAAGAGAGCAACATGTGCAGTTGCTTGCTTTGGGTGAAGCATTCACCGACTAGCTGCCACTAACCCCTGGAGCCATGTCAGAGGTGACTCTTGCGTGGCTCGTTGGTCTAGGGGTATGATTCTCGCTTAGGGTGCGAGAGGTCCCGGGTTCAAATCCCGGACGAGCCCTTTTTAGAGCTAAACATACAAATCGTACTAAAAATGCACTATGCCTGACTATTTCTAGTAATACTCGGTGCATTGTTGCGCAACATATTCCTAACCTCAGAAGAAAAATGGATCATCGTGCTTTTTCTGCCTACCTGCTTAGTCTCAGTGTGTCCCAGGTGATGCTTTCCCAAGCTGTACTCGCAGACATTTAGGCATCAGATATTTGTCTGTCGATGCCTGCACAAGTAAATTTTGAATACGTCTAATTGCAAGCATGTTGGATGATATCTCTGAGGTTTTCACACTTGTTCTGCACATTCTGAGCCGCTGCTGATACAGCAGAATAGAAGTAGGGTGAAGCCTTGAGAGGAACTTTGCTTTAACAGTAGCAAGCAGCAAGGTCGTTTCTGTAGTGTAGTGGTCATCACGTTCGCCTAACACGCGAAAGGTCCCCGGTTTGAGACCGGGCAGAAACACTGAGCGTTGGCTGCTTTTATGTGCACACTCTAAAACCTTATTATCTGAATGCAAGTTTAAGAAGAGGTGGTCTTTGAACACAGTGAGCCGTGGGAAACTTTCTTTACCTTTGCAAGACGAAACAAAGTTATCTGCATCCGTCATCTGGGGGTCGTTCTTGTGCCTATTTTTATTTTGTTTAAGCTATGTTGTATTGTTGGGGCCTTTACACCTGTGACATTGCTGTGAAGGTTGTAAGTGGAAACATTGGCAGGTGCAGATAGAAGAGTTAGACCTAAGCCCCCCTCATGAGCCGTCAGGATGGCCGAGTGGTCTAAGGCGCCAGACTCAAGAGAGCTTGATCTTCAGTGTAGCTGAGCCTTCTGGTCTCCTCATGGAGGCGTGGGTTCAAATCCCACTTCTGACAGGTCCCTTTTACACCCGTAAATCTTCCTGTTTTTTGCAGTGCGTTCCCGGCAAACACCACAATCTTTGCAGGAACCTGTAGCATGTGAAGAGAAATCCACCAACAATCAGGCTGGGCCCTCAATCACAATTCCATGGATTTCTGGAAATGACACCTCAGGCACACCTTCCATTAAATTTGCACTCCATCACAGTAACTGCCTTGCTGGGTTTCTAACTAAGCAGTTGATCCCATCATTTGTTGTGAGGCTCTCCTGCCACCTTTTGGGCAGAGAAGGCACTGTCCCTGCAAAAACACAGGCAGACATGTTCAACAGGGCTTCCTGGTTATGTGGGAGGAGCAGAATGCCATTGGTTCCCCCCTTGCAAATTCTAATTTACATAAGGAAGACAGAGAGGTAGCTGGGAGTAGGCACTGCACACGGGCATTGCACTCTCTCTTATGATTTGCAGCCAATTCTAGATTGAGGCAGGAGGAAAGGAGGTGACTCGCCCAACAATGGCTATACTGAGAAGTCAGCCACTCTGGGTCTCCCAGGTGAGTGTTTCAGGCCTGTGAGCCACTCATATAAATCTCGCCTGATCGAGCCTGAGCGAGCGCTGAGCGAGCGCGTTTGAATCCAAATATCAAACCCCTCTTTCTCAGGCGCAGGAAATGGTGGGCCCTTCATTGCTTCTGGTGTGGAAGTCTATGGGGCAAGGGTCCAGGACTTGCAGAGGAGAACAATTGCCAGAAAGTGCTTGCTGTTCTCATCTGTGCCTTTTTTCTGCTCACTGGCTGATAGGAGATTGGCTGCCCCCTTTCTTGCTAGAGTGAAAAAACAACAACTTGAGAGAAAACATGACGTTGTGAGGCTCACTTAGAGGGAGACTAGCCAAATAGCCCTGCTTTTTTTCTGAAAGACGCTTCAGAAATTGTTCAAAATGTCTCCTGGCCACTCAGGCTCGTTGGTCTAGGGGTATGATTCTCGCTTCGGGTGCGAGAGGTCCCGGGTTCAAATCCCGGACGAGCCCATGCTGTGGACATTTTCAGGATGCTTGTAATATAGGAGCATTTCTTCTTTTCAATGCTATAAGACGCTGTGTATGTCGAGAAAGTTCCTTACCCTGCACGCTATTTTCCACTTGTGGCGGGATAAAGGAGTGCAGGACTTCTTTGCAACTGCTTTTCTGGGCCAGACCAGCATGGTAGGAACATTACATGCATAGTGTTTTTCTAGTGTAATTTCAGGATATGGTTTCAAAATCGCCTCTTGGAATAAAAGTGGTCCTCATTCCTGTCTTCCAAAGAAATAGAGACCGGGTAAGGAGAGCCCAACTTTGAGCTTCAAGGACATTGGCCCTTAGTCTGTGCATTCCAGCCCAATACATGCCAACAAGATTCCTGAGTTAGTGTCTGTTTCTGTAGTGTAGTGGTTTTCACGTTCGCCTTACACGCGAAAGGTCCTTGGTTCGAGACCGGGCAGAAACAGCGGTTTGCTGTTTTTAACAGTGTTTGCCTTTACTGGCTGACTTTATAGGAAAGCTGAGATAATAGAGGCTGTCTATCCCTCACCAACCTGACGTAGTGTGCTCCAGGGATCTCAGTGACAGCTCGAAAAGAGAAGTGACGATAGCTTGCGCCATTCGCTTGCTCGCCCTTTGCTCTGAAGGGTGGGCCTACTTCATGAAAGCAAGGAATGAGAGCAGAAATGCTTTTCTTGTCCTCACCGCAAGCAGACACTTAGAGAAAACAAACTGTCTGAAGGACAGAGGCTTTTTAATTTCTTGTTTGATGACGGCCATGGAAAAGACAGCAATCATATTGCAGAAGAGAGCAACATGTGCAGTTGCTTGCTTTGGGTGAAGCATTCACCGACTAGCTGCCACTAACCCCTGGAGCCATGTCAGAGGTGACTCTTGCGTGGCTCGTTGGTCTAGGGGTATGATTCTCGCTTAGGGTGCGAGAGGTCCCGGGTTCAACTCCCGGACGAGCCCTTTTTAGAGCTAAACATACAAATCGTACTAAAAATGCACTATGCCTGACTATTTCTAGTAATACTCGGTGCATTGTTGCGCAACATATTCCTAACCTCAGAAGAAAAATGGATCATCGTGCTTTTTCTGCCTACCTGCTTAGTCTCAGTGTGTCCCAGGTGATGCTTTCCCAAGCTGTACTCGCAGACATTTAGGCATCAGATATTTGTCTGTCGATGCCTGCACAAGTAAATTTTGAATACGTCTAATTGCAAGCATGTTGGATGATATCTCTGAGGTTTTCACACTTGTTCTGCACATTCTGAGCCGCTGCTGATACAGCAGAATAGAAGTAGGGTGAAGCCTTGAGAGGAACTTTGCTTTAACAGTAGCAAGCAGCAAGGTCGTTTCTGTAGTGTAGTGGTCATCACGTTCGCCTAACACGCGAAAGGTCCCCGGTTCGAGACCGGGCAGAAACACTGAGCGTTGGCTGCTTTTATGTGCACTCTCTAAAACCTTATTATCTGAATGCAAGTTTAAGAAGAGGTGGTCTTTGAACACAGTGAGCCGTGGGAAACTTTCTTTACCTTTGCAAGACGAAACAAAGTTATCTGCATCCGTCATCTGGGGGTCGTTCTTGTGCCTATTTTTATTTTGTTTAAGCTATGTTGTATTGTTGGGGCCTTTACACCTGTGACATTGCTGTGAAGGTTGTAAGTGGAAACATTGGCAGGTGCAGATAGAAGAGTTAGACCTAAGCCCCCCTCATGAGCCGTCAGGATGGCCGAGTGGTCTAAGGCGCCAGACTCAAGAGAGCTTGATCTTCAGTGTAGCTGAGCCTTCTGGTCTCCTCATGGAGGCGTGGGTTCAAATCCCACTTCTGACAGGTCCCTTTTACACCCGTAAATCTTCCTGTTTTTTGCAGTGCGTTCCCGGCAAACACCACAATCTTTGCAGGAACCTGTAGCATGTGAAGAGAAATCCACCAACAATCAGGCTGGGCCCTCAATCACAATTCCATGGATTTCTGGAAATGACACCTCAGGCACACCTTCCATTAAATTTGCACTCCATCACAGTAACTGCCTTGCTGGGTTTCTAACTAAGCAGTTGATCCCATCATTTGTTGTGAGGCTCTCCTGCCACCTTTTGGGCAGAGAAGGCACTGTCCCTGCAAAAACACAGGCAGACATGTTCAACAGGGCTTCCTGGTTATGTGGGAGGAGCAGAATGCCATTGGTTCCCCCCTTGCAAATTCTAATTTACATAAGGAAGACAGAGAGGTAGCTGGGAGTAGGCACTGCACACGGGCATTGCACTCTCTCTTATGATTTGCAGCCAATTCTAGATTGAGGCAGGAGGAAAGGAGGTGACTCGCCCAACAATGGCTATACTGAGAAGTCAGCCACTCTGGGTCTCCCAGGTGAGTGTTTCAGGCCTGTGAGCCACTCATATAAATCTCGCCTGATCGAGCCTGATCGAGCGCTGAGCGAGCGCGTTTGAATCCAAATATCAAACCCCTCTTTCTCAGGCGCAGGAAATGGTGGGCCCTTCATTGCTTCTGGTGTGGAAGTCTATGGGGCAAGGGTCCAGGACTTGCAGAGGAGAACAATTGCCAGAAAGTGCTTGCTGTTCTCATCTGTGCCTTTTTTCTGCTCACTGGCTGATAGGAGATTGGCTGCCCCCTTTCTTGCTAGAGTGAAAAAACAACAACTTGAGAGAAAACATGACGTTGTGAGGCTCACTTAGAGGGAGACTAGCCAAATAGCCCTGCTTTTTTTCTGAAAGACGCTTCAGAAATTGTTCAAAATGTCTCCTGGCCACTCAGGCTCGTTGGTCTAGGGGTATGATTCTCGCTTCGGGTGCGAGAGGTCCCGGGTTCAAATCCCGGACGAGCCCATGCTGTGGGCATTTTCAGGATGCTTGTAATATAGGAGCATTTCTTCTTTTCAATGCTATAAGACGCTGTGTATGTCGAGAAAGTTCCTTACCCTGCACGCTATTTACCACTTGTGGCGGGATAAAGGAGTGCAGGACTTCTTTGCAACTGCTTTTCTGGGCCAGACCAGCATGGTAGGAACATTACATGCATAGTGTTTTTCTAGTGTAATTTCAGGATATGGTTTCAAAATCGCCTCTTGGAATAAAAGTGGTCCTCATTCCTGTCTTCCAAAGAAATAGAGACCGGGTAAGGAGAGCCCAACTTTGAGCTTCAAGGACATTGGCCCTTAGTCTGTGCATTCCAGCCCAATACATGCCAACAAGATTCCTGAGTTAGTGTCTGTTTCTGTAGTGTAGTGGTTTTCACGTTCGCCTTACACGCGAAAGGTCCTTGGTTCGAGACCGGGCAGAAACAGCGGTTTGCTGTTTTTAACAGTGTTTGCCTTTACTGGCTGACTTTATAGGAAAGCTGAGATAATAGAGGCTGTCTATCCCTCACCAACCTGACGTAGTGTGCTCCAGGGATCTCAGTGACAGCTCGAAAAGAGAAGTGACGATAGCTTGCGCCATTCGCTTGCTCGCCCTTTGCTCTGAAGGGTGGGCCTACTTCATGAAAGCAAGGAATGAGAGCAGAAATGCTTTTCTTGTCCTCACCGCAAGCAGACACTTAGAGAAAACAAACTGTCTGAAGGACAGAGGCTTTTTAATTTCTTGTTTGATGACGGCCATGGAAAAGACAGCAATCATATTGCAGAAGAGAGCAACATGTGCAGTTGCTTGCTTTGGGTGAAGCATTCACCGACTAGCTGCCACTAACCCCTGGAGCCATGTCAGAGGTGACTCTTGCATGGCTCGTTGGTCTAGGGGTATGATTCTCGCTTAGGGTGCGAGAGGTCCCGGGTTCAAATCCCGGACGAGCCCTTTTTAGAGCTAAACATACAAATCGTACTAAAAATGCACTATGCCTGACTATTTCTAGTAATACTCGGTGCATTGTTGCGCAACATATTCCTAACCTCAGAAGAAAAATGGATCATCGTGCTTTTTCTGCCTACCTGCTTAGTCTCAGTGTGTCCCAGGTGATGCTTTCCCAAGCTGTACTCGCAGACATTTAGGCATCAGATATTTGTCTGTCGATGCCTGCACAAGTAAATTTTGAATACGTCTAATTGCAAGCATGTTGGATGATATCTCTGAGGTTTTCACACTTGTTCTGCACATTCTGAGCCGCTGCTGATACAGCAGAATAGAAGTAGGGTGAAGCCTTGAGAGGAACTTTGCTTTAACAGTAGCAAGCAGCAAGGTCGTTTCTGTAGTGTAGTGGTCATCACGTTCGCCTAACACGCGAAAGGTCCCCGGTTCGAGACCGGGCAGAAACACTGAGCGTTGGCTGCTTTTATGTGCACACTCTAAAACCTTATTATCTGAATGCAAGTTTAAGAAGAGGTGGTCTTTGAACACAGTGAGCCGTGGGAAACTTTCTTTACCTTTGCAAGACGAAACAAAGTTATCTGCATCCGTCATCTGGGGGTCGTTCTTGTGCCTATTTTTATTTTGTTTAAGCTATGTTGTATTGTTGGGGCCTTTACACCTGTGACATTGCTGTGAAGGTTGTAAGTGGAAACATTGGCAGGTGCAGATAGAAGAGTTAGACCTAAGCCCCCCTCATGAGCTGTCAGGATGGCCGAGTGGTCTAAGGCGCCAGACTCAAGAGAGCTTGATCTTCAGTGTAGCTGAGCCTTCTGGTCTCCTCATGGAGGCGTGGGTTCAAATCCCACTTCTGACAGGTCCCTTTTACACCCGTAAATCTTCCTGTTTTTTGCAGTGCGTTCCCGGCAAACACCACAATCTTTGCAGGAACCTGTAGCATGTGAAGAGAAATCCACCAACAATCAGGCTGGGCCCTCAATCACAATTCCATGGATTTCTGGAAATGACACCTCAGGCACACCTTCCATTAAATTTGCACTCCATCACAGTAACTGCCTTGCTGGGTTTCTAACTAAGCAGTTGATCCCATCATTTGTTGTGAGGCTCTCCTGCCACCTTTTGGGCAGAGAAGGCACTGTCCCTGCAAAAACACAGGCAGACATGTTCAACAGGGCTTCCTGGTTATGTGGGAGGAGCAGAATGCCATTGGTTCCCCCCTTGCAAATTCTAATTTACATAAGGAAGACAGAGAGGTAGCTGGGAGTAGGCACTGCACACGGGCATTGCACTCTCTCTTATGATTTGCAGCCAATTCTAGATTGAGGCAGGAGGAAAGGAGGTGACTCGCCCAACAATGGCTATACTGAGAAGTCAGCCACTCTGGGTCTCCCAGGTTAGTGTTTCAGGCCTGTGAGCCACTCATATAAATCTCGCCTGATCGAGCCTGATCGAGCGCTGAGCGAGCGCGTTTGAATCCAAATATCAAACCCCTCTTTCTCAGGCGCAGGAAATGGTGGGCCCTTCATTGCTTCTGGTGTGGAAGTCTATGGGGCAAGGGTCCAGGACTTGCAGAGGAGAACAATTGCCAGAAAGTGCTTGCTGTTCTCATCTGTGCCTTTTTTCTGCTCACTGGCTGATAGGAGATTGGCTGCCCCCTTTCTTGCTAGAGTGAAAAAACAACAACTTGAGAGAAAACATGACGTTGTGAGGCTCACTTAGAGGGAGACTAGCCAAATAGCCCTGCTTTTTTTCTGAAAGACGCTTCAGAAATTGTTCAAAATGTCTCCTGGCCACTCAGGCTCGTTGGTCTAGGGGTATGATTCTCGCTTCGGGTGCGAGAGGTCCCGGGTTCAAATCCCGGACGAGCCCATGCTGTGGACATTTTCAGGATGCTTGTAATATAGGAGCATTTCTTCTTTTCAATGCTATAAGACGCTGTGTATGTCGAGAAAGTTCCTTACCCTGCACGCTATTTTCCACTTGTGGCGGGATAAAGGAGTGCAGGACTTCTTTGCAACTGCTTTTCTGGGCCAGACAAGCATGGTAGGAACATTACATGCATAGTGTTTTTCTAGTGTAATTTCAGGATATGGTTTCAAAATCGCCTCTTGGAATAAAAGTGGTCCTCATTCCTGTCTTCCAAAGAAATAGAGACCGGGTAAGGAGAGCCCAACTTTGAGCTTCAAGGACATTGGCCCTTAGTCTGTGCATTCCAGCCCAATACATGCCAACAAGATTCCTGAGTTAGTGTCTGTTTCTGTAGTGTAGTGGTTATCACGTTCGCCTTACACGCGAAAGGTCCCTGGTTCGAGACCGGGCAGAAACAGCGGTTTGCTGTTTTTAACAGTGTTTGCCTTTACTTGCTGACTTTATAGGAAAGCTGAGATAATAGAGGCTGTCTATCCCTCACCAACCTGACGTAGTGTGCTCCAGGGATCTCAGTGACAGCTCGAAAAGAGAAGTGACGATAGCTTGCGCCATTCGCTTGCTCGCCCTTTGCTCTGAAGGGTGGGCCTACTTCATGAAAGCAAGGAATGAGAGCAGAAATGCTTTTCTTGTCCTCACCGCAAGCAGACACTTAGAGAAAACAAACTGTCTGAAGGACAGAGGCTTTTTAATTTCTTGTTTGATGACGGCCATGGAAAAGACAGCAATCATATTGCAGAAGAGAGCAACATGTGCAGTTGCTTGCTTTGGGTGAAGCATTCACCGACTAGCTGCCACTAACCCCTGGAGCCATGTCAGAGGTGACTCTTGCGTGGCTCGTTGGTCTAGGGGTATGATTCTCGCTTAGGGTGCGAGAGGTCCCGGGTTCAAATCCCGGACGAGCCCTTTTTAGAGCTAAACATACAAATCGTACTAAAAATGCACTATGCCTGACTATTTCTAGTAATACTCGGTGCATTGTTGCGCAACATATTCCTAACCTCAGAAGAAAAATGGATCATCGTGCTTTTTCTGCCTACCTGCTTAGTCTCAGTGTGTCCCAGGTGATGCTTTCCCAAGCTGTACTCGCAGACATTTAGGCATCAGATATTTGTCTGTCGATGCCTGCACAAGTAAATTTTGAATACGTCTAATTGCAAGCATGTTGGATGATATCTCTGAGGTTTTCACACTTGTTCTGCACATTCTGAGCCGCTGCTGATACAGCAGAATAGAAGTAGGGTGAAGCCTTGAGAGGAACTTTGCTTTAACAGTAGCAAGCAGCAAGGTCGTTTCTGTAGTGTAGTGGTCATCACGTTCCCCTAACACGCGAAAGGTCCCCGGTTCGAGACCGGGCAGAAACACTGAGCGTTGGCTGCTTTTATGTGCACACTCTAAAACCTTATTATCTGAATGCAAGTTTAAGAAGAGGTGGTCTTTGAACACAGTGAGCCGTGGGAAACTTTCTTTACCTTTGCAAGACGAAACAAAGTTATCTGCATCCGTCATCTGGGGGTCGTTCTTGTGCCTATTTTTATTTTGTTTAAGCTATGTTGTATTGTTGGGGCCTTTACACCTGTGACATTGCTGTGAAGGTTGTAAGTGGAAACATTGGCAGGTGCAGATAGAAGAGTTAGACCTAAGCCCCCCTCATGAGCCGTCAGGATGGCCGAGTGGTCTAAGGCGCCAGACTCAAGAGAGCTTGATCTTCAGTGTAGCTGAGCCTTCTGGTCTCCTCATGGAGGCGTGGGTTCAAATCCCACTTCTGACAGGTCCCTTTTACACCCGTAAATCTTCCTGTTTTTTGCAGTGCGTTCCCGGCAAACACCACAATCTTTGCAGGAACCTGTAGCATGTGAAGAGAAATCCACCAACAATCAGGCTGGGCCCTCAATCACAATTCCATGGATTTCTGGAAATGACACCTCAGGCACACCTTCCATTAAATTTGCACTCCATCACAGTAACTGCCTTGCTGGGTTTCTAACTAAGCAGTTGATCCCATCATTTGTTGTGAGGCTCTCCTGCCACCTTTTGGGCAGAGAAGGCACTGTCCCTGCAAAAACACAGGCAGACATGTTCAACAGGGCTTCCTGGTTATGTGGGAGGAGCAGAATGCCATTGGTTCCCCCCTTGCAAATTCTAATTTACATAAGGAAGACAGAGAGGTAGCTGGGAGTAGGCACTGCACACGGGCATTGCACTCTCTCTTATGATTTGCAGCCAATTCTAGATTGAGGCAGGAGGAAAGGAGGTGACTCGCCCAACAATGGCTATACTGAGAAGTCAGCCACTCTGGGTCTCCCAGGTGAGTGTTTCAGGCCTGTGAGCCACTCATATAAATCTCGCCTGATCGAGCCTGAGCGAGCGCTGAGCGAGCGCGTTTGAATCCAAATATCAAACCCCTCTTTCTCAGGCGCAGGAAATGGTGGGCCCTTCATTGCTTCTGGTGTGGAAGTCTATGGGGCAAGGGTCCAGGACTTGCAGAGGAGAACAATTGCCAGAAAGTGCTTGCTGTTCTCATCTGTGCCTTTTTTCTGCTCACTGGCTGATAGGAGATTGGCTGCCCCCTTTCTTGCTAGAGTGAAAAAACAACAACTTGAGAGAAAACATGACGTTGTGAGGCTCACTTAGAGGGAGACTAGCCAAATAGCCCTGCTTTTTTTCTGAAAGACGCTTCAGAAATTGTTCAAAATGTCTCCTGGCCACTCAGGCTCGTTGGTCTAGGGGTATGATTCTCGCTTCGGGTGCGAGAGGTCCCGGGTTCAAATCCCGGACGAGCCCATGCTGTGGACATTTTCAGGATGCTTGTAATATAGGAGCATTTCTTCTTTTCAATGCTATAAGACGCTGTGTATGTCGAGAAAGTTCCTTACCCTGCACGCTATTTTCCACTTGTGGCGGGATAAAGGAGTGCAGGACTTCTTTGCAACTGCTTTTCTGGGCCAGACCAGCATGGTAGGAACATTACATGCATAGTGTTTTTCTAGTGTAATTTCAGGATATGGTTTCAAAATCGCCTCTTGGAATAAAAGTGGTCCTCATTCCTGTCTTCCAAAGAAATAGAGACCGGGTAAGGAGAGCCCAACTTTGAGCTTCAAGGACATTGGCCCTTAGTCTGTGCATTCCAGCCCAATACATGCCAACAAGATTCCTGAGTTAGTGTCTCTTTCTGTAGTGTAGTGGTTTTCACGTTCGCCTTACACGCGAAAGGTCCTTGGTTCGAGACCGGGCAGAAACAGCGGTTTGCTGTTTTTAACAGTGTTTGCCTTTACTGGCTGACTTTATAGGAAAGCTGAGATAATAGAGGCTGTCTATCCCTCACCAACCTGACGTAGTGTGCTCAAGGGATCTCAGTGACAGCTCGAAAAGAGAAGTGACGATAGCTTGCGCCATTCGCTTGCTCGCCCTTTGCTCTGAAGGGTGGGCCTACTTCATGAAAGCAAGGAATGAGAGCAGAAATGCTTTTCTTGTCCTCACCGCAAGCAGACACTTAGAGAAAACAAACTGTCTGAAGGACAGAGGCTTTTTAATTTCTTGTTTGATGACGGCCATGGAAAAGACAGCAATCATATTGCAGAAGAGAGCAACATGTGCAGTTGCTTGCTTTGGGTGAAGCATTCACCGACTAGCTGCCACTAACCCCTGGAGCCATGTCAGAGGTGACTCTTGCGTGGCTCGTTGGTCTAGGGGTATGATTCTCGCTTAGGGTGCGAGAGGTCCCGGGTTCAAATCCCGGACGAGCCCTTTTTAGAGCTAAACATACAAATCGTACTAAAAATGCACTATGCCTGACTATTTCTAGTAATACTCGGTGCATTGTTGCGCAACATATTCCTAACCTCAGAAGAAAAATGGATCATCGTGCTTTTTCTGCCTACCTGCTTAGTCTCAGTGTGTCCCAGGTGATGCTTTCCCAAGCTGTACTCGCAGACATTTAGGCATCAGATATTTGTCTGTCGATGCCTGCACAAGTAAATTTTGAATACGTCTAATTGCAAGCATGTTGGATGATATCTCTGAGGTTTTCACACTTGTTCTGCACATTCTGAGCCGCTGCTGATACAGCAGAATAGAAGTAGGGTGAAGCCTTGAGAGGAACTTTGCTTTAACAGTAGCAAGCAGCAAGGTCGTTTCTGTAGTGTAGTGGTCATCACGTTCGCCTAACACGCGAAAGGTCCCCGGTTCGAGACCGGGCAGAAACACTGAGCGTTGGCTGCTTTTATGTGCACACTCTAAAACCTTATTATCTGAATGCAAGTTTAAGAAGAGGTGGTCTTTGAACACAGTGAGCCGTGGGAAACTTTCTTTACCTTTGCAAGACGAAACAAAGTTATCTGCATCCGTCATCTGGGGGTCGTTCTTGTGCCTATTTTTATTTTGTTTAAGCTATGTTGTATTGTTGGGGCCTTTACACCTGTGACATTGCTGTGAAGGTTGTAAGTGGAAACATTGGCAGGTGCAGATAGAAGAGTTAGACCTAAGCCCCCCTCATGAGCCGTCAGGATGGCCGAGTGGTCTAAGGCGCCAGACTCAAGAGAGCTTGATCTTCAGTGTAGCTGAGCCTTCTGGTCTCCTCATGGAGGCGTGGGTTCAAATCCCACTTCTGACAGGTCCCTTTTACACCCGTAAATCTTCCTGTTTTTTGCAGTGCGTTCCCGGCAAACACCACAATCTTTGCAGGAACCTGTAGCATGTGAAGAGAAATCCACCAACAATCAGGCTGGGCCCTCAATCACAATTCCATGGATTTCTGGAAATGACACCTCAGGCACACCTTCCATTAAATTTGCACTCCATCACAGTAACTGCCTTGCTGGGTTTCTAACTAAGCAGTTGATCCCATCATTTGTTGTGAGGCTCTCCTGCCACCTTTTGGGCAGAGAAGGCACTGTCCCTGCAAAAACACAGGCAGACATGTTCAACAGGGCTTCCTGGTTATGTGGGAGGAGCAGAATGCCATTGGTTCCCCCCTTGCAAATTCTAATTTACATAAGGAAGACAGAGAGGTAGCTGGGAGTAGGCACTGCACACGGGCATTGCACTCTCTCTTATGATTTGCAGCCAATTCTAGATTGAGGCAGGAGGAAAGGAGGTGACTCGCCCAACAATGGCTATACTGAGAAGTCAGCCACTCTGGGTCTCCCAGGTTAGTGTTTCAGGCCTGTGAGCCACTCATATAAATCTCGCCTGATCGAGCCTGATCGAGCGCTGAGCGAGCGCGTTTGAATCCAAATATCAAACCCCTCTTTCTCAGGCGCAGGAAATGGTGGGCCCTTCATTGCTTCTGGTGTGGAAGTCTATGGGGCAAGGGTCCAGGACTTGCAGAGGAGAACAATTGCCAGAAAGTGCTTGCTGTTCTCATCTGTGCCTTTTTTCTGCTCACTGGCTGATAGGAGATTGGCTGCCCCCTTTCTTGCTAGAGTGAAAAAACAACAACTTGAGAGAAAACATGACGTTGTGAGGCTCACTTAGAGGGAGACTAGCCAAATAGCCCTGCTTTTTTTCTGAAAGACGCTTCAGAAATTGTTCAAAATGTCTCCTGGCCACTCAGGCTCGTTGGTCTAGGGGTATGATTCTCGCTTCGGGTGCGAGAGGTCCCGGGTTCAAATCCCGGACGAGCCCATGCTGTGGACATTTTCAGGATGCTTGTAATATAGGAGCATTTCTTCTTTTCAATGCTATAAGACGCTGTGTATGTCGAGAAAGTTCCTTACCCTGCACGCTATTTTCCACTTGTGGTGGGATAAAGGAGTGCAGGACTTCTTTGCAACTGCTTTTCTGGGCCAGACAAGCATGGTAGGAACATTACATGCATAGTGTTTTTCTAGTGTAATTTCAGGATATGGTTTCAAAATCGCCTCTTGGAATAAAAGTGGTCCTCATTCCTGTCTTCCAAAGAAATAGAGACCGGGTAAGGAGAGCCCAACTTTGAGCTTCAAGGACATTGGCCCTTAGTCTGTGCATTCCAGCCCAATACATGCCAACAAGATTCCTGAGTTAGTGTCTGTTTCTGTAGTGTAGTGGTTATCACGTTCGCCTTACACGCGAAAGGTCCCTGGTTCGAGACCGGGCAGAAACAGCGGTTTGCTGTTTTTAACAGTGTTTGCCTTTACTTGCTGACTTTATAGGAAAGCTGAGATAATAGAGGCTGTCTATCCCTCACCAACCTGACGTAGTGTGCTCCAGGGATCTCAGTGACAGCTCGAAAAGAGAAGTGACGATAGCTTGCGCCATTCGCTTGCTCGCCCTTTGCTCTGAAGGGTGGGCCTACTTCATGAAAGCAAGGAATGAGAGCAGAAATGCTTTTCTTGTCCTCACCGCAAGCAGACACTTAGAGAAAACAAACTGTCTGAAGGACAGAGGCTTTTTAATTTCTTGTTTGATGACGGCCATGGAAAAGACAGCAATCATATTGCAGAAGAGAGCAACATGTGCAGTTGCTTGCTTTGGGTGAAGCATTCACCGACTAGCTGCCACTAACCCCTGGAGCCATGTCAGAGGTGACTCTTGCGTGGCTCGTTGGTCTAGGGGTATGATTCTCGCTTAGGGTGCGAGAGGTCCCGGGTTCAAATCCCGGACGAGCCCTTTTTAGAGCTAAACATACAAATCGTACTAAAAATGCACTATGCCTGACTATTTCTAGTAATACTCGGTGCATTGTTGCGCAACATATTCCTAACCTCAGAAGAAAAATGGATCATCGTGCTTTTTCTGCCTACCTGCTTAGTCTCAGTGTGTCCCAGGTGATGCTTTCCCAAGCTGTACTCGCAGACATTTAGGCATCAGATATTTGTCTGTCGATGCCTGCACAAGTAAATTTTGAATACGTCTAATTGCAAGCATGTTGGATGATATCTCTGAGGTTTTCACACTTGTTCTGCACATTCTGAGCCGCTGCTGATACAGCAGAATAGAAGTAGGGTGAAGCCTTGAGAGGAACTTTGCTTTAACAGTAGCAAGCAGCAAGGTCGTTTCTGTAGTGTAGTGGTCATCACGTTCCCCTAACACGCGAAAGGTCCCCGGTTCGAGACCGGGCAGAAACACTGAGCGTTGGCTGCTTTTATGTGCACACTCTAAAACCTTATTATCTGAATGCAAGTTTAAGAAGAGGTGGTCTTTGAACACAGTGAGCCGTGGGAAACTTTCTTTACCTTTGCAAGACGAAACAAAGTTATCTGCATCCGTCATCTGGGGGTCGTTCTTGTGCCTATTTTTATTTTGTTTAAGCTATGTTGTATTGTTGGGGCCTTTACACCTGTGACATTGCTGTGAAGGTTGTAAGTGGAAACATTGGCAGGTGCAGATAGAAGAGTTAGACCTAAGCCCCCCTCATGAGCCGTCAGGATGGCCGAGTGGTCTAAGGCGCCAGACTCAAGAGAGCTTGATCTTCAGTGTAGCTGAGCCTTCTGGTCTCCTCATGGAGGCGTGGGTTCAAATCCCACTTCTGACAGGTCCCTTTTACACCCGTAAATCTTCCTGTTTTTTGCAGTGCGTTCCCGGCAAACACCACAATCTTTGCAGGAACCTGTAGCATGTGAAGAGAAATCCACCAACAATCAGGCTGGGCCCTCAATCACAATTCCATGGATTTCTGGAAATGACACCTCAGGCACACCTTCCATTAAATTTGCACTCCATCACAGTAACTGCCTTGCTGGGTTTCTAACTAAGCAGTTGATCCCATCATTTGTTGTGAGGCTCTCCTGCCACCTTTTGGGCAGAGAAGGCACTGTCCCTGCAAAAACACAGGCAGACATGTTCAACAGGGCTTCCTGGTTATGTGGGAGGAGCAGAATGCCATTGGTTCCCCCCTTGCAAATTCTAATTTACATAAGGAAGACAGAGAGGTAGCTGGGAGTAGGCACTGCACACGGGCATTGCACTCTCTCTTATGATTTGCAGCCAATTCTAGATTGAGGCAGGAGGAAAGGAGGTGACTCGCCCAACAATGGCTATACTGAGAAGTCAGCCACTCTGGGTCTCCCAGGTGAGTGTTTCAGGCCTGTGAGCCACTCATATAAATCTCGCCTGATCGAGCCTGAGCGAGCGCTGAGCGAGCGCGTTTGAATCCAAATATCAAACCCCTCTTTCTCAGGCGCAGGAAATGGTGGGCCCTTCATTGCTTCTGGTGTGGAAGTCTATGGGGCAAGGGTCCAGGACTTGCAGAGGAGAACAATTGCCAGAAAGTGCTTGCTGTTCTCATCTGTGCCTTTTTTCTGCTCACTGGCTGATAGGAGATTGGCTGCCCCCTTTCTTGCTAGAGTGAAAAAACAACAACTTGAGAGAAAACATGACGTTGTGAGGCTCACTTAGAGGGAGACTAGCCAAATAGCCCTGCTTTTTTTCTGAAAGACGCTTCAGAAATTGTTCAAAATGTCTCCTGGCCACTCAGGCTCGTTGGTCTAGGGGTATGATTCTCGCTTCGGGTGCGAGAGGTCCCGGGTTCAAATCCCGGACGAGCCCATGCTGTGGACATTTTCAGGATGCTTGTAATATAGGAGCATTTCTTCTTTTCAATGCTATAAGACGCTGTGTATGTCGAGAAAGTTCCTTACCCTGCACGCTATTTTCCACTTGTGGCGGGATAAAGGAGTGCAGGACTTCTTTGCAACTGCTTTTCTGGGCCAGACCAGCATGGTAGGAACATTACATGCATAGTGTTTTTCTAGTGTAATTTCAGGATATGGTTTCAAAATCGCCTCTTGGAATAAAAGTGGTCCTCATTCCTGTCTTCCAAAGAAATAGAGACCGGGTAAGGAGAGCCCAACTTTGAGCTTCAAGGACATTGGCCCTTAGTCTGTGCATTCCAGCCCAATACATGCCAACAAGATTCCTGAGTTAGTGTCTCTTTCTGTAGTGTAGTGGTTTTCACGTTCGCCTTACACGCGAAAGGTCCTTGGTTCGAGACCGGGCAGAAACAGCGGTTTGCTGTTTTTAACAGTGTTTGCCTTTACTGGCTGACTTTATAGGAAAGCTGAGATAATAGAGGCTGTCTATCCCTCACCAACCTGACGTAGTGTGCTCAAGGGATCTCAGTGACAGCTCGAAAAGAGAAGTGACGATAGCTTGCGCCATTCGCTTGCTCGCCCTTTGCTCTGAAGGGTGGGCCTACTTCATGAAAGCAAGGAATGAGAGCAGAAATGCTTTTCTTGTCCTCACCGCAAGCAGACACTTAGAGAAAACAAACTGTCTGAAGGACAGAGGCTTTTTAATTTCTTGTTTGATGACGGCCATGGAAAAGACAGCAATCATATTGCAGAAGAGAGCAACATGTGCAGTTGCTTGCTTTGGGTGAAGCATTCACCGACTAGCTGCCACTAACCCCTGGAGCCATGTCAGAGGTGACTCTTGCGTGGCTCGTTGGTCTAGGGGTATGATTCTCGCTTAGGGTGCGAGAGGTCCCGGGTTCAAATCCCGGACGAGCCCTTTTTAGAGCTAAACATACAAATCGTACTAAAAATGCACTATGCCTGACTATTTCTAGTAATACTCGGTGCATTGTTGCGCAACATATTCCTAACCTCAGAAGAAAAATGGATCATCGTGCTTTTTCTGCCTACCTGCTTAGTCTCAGTGTGTCCCAGGTGATGCTTTCCCAAGCTGTACTCGCAGACATTTAGGCATCAGATATTTGTCTGTCGATGCCTGCACAAGTAAATTTTGAATACGTCTAATTGCAAGCATGTTGGATGATATCTCTGAGGTTTTCACACTTGTTCTGCACATTCTGAGCCGCTGCTGATACAGCAGAATAGAAGTAGGGTGAAGCCTTGAGAGGAACTTTGCTTTAACAGTAGCAAGCAGCAAGGTCGTTTCTGTAGTGTAGTGGTCATCACGTTCGCCTAACACGCGAAAGGTCCCCGGTTTGAGACCGGGCAGAAACACTGAGCGTTGGCTGCTTTTATGTGCACACTCTAAAACCTTATTATCTGAATGCAAGTTTAAGAAGAGGTGGTCTTTGAACACAGTGAGCCGTGGGAAACTTTCTTTACCTTTGCAAGACGAAACAAAGTTATCTGCATCCGTCATCTGGGGGTCGTTCTTGTGCCTATTTTTATTTTGTTTAAGCTATGTTGTATTGTTGGGGCCTTTACACCTGTGACATTGCTGTGAAGGTTGTAAGTGGAAACATTGGCAGGTGCAGATAGAAGAGTTAGACCTAAGCCCCCCTCATGAGCCGTCAGGATGGCCGAGTGGTCTAAGGCGCCAGACTCAAGAGAGCTTGATCTTCAGTGTAGCTGAGCCTTCTGGTCTCCTCATGGAGGCGTGGGTTCAAATCCCACTTCTGACAGGTCCCTTTTACACCCGTAAATCTTCCTGTTTTTTGCAGTGCGTTCCCGGCAAACACCACAATCTTTGCAGGAACCTGTAGCATGTGAAGAGAAATCCACCAACAATCAGGCTGGGCCCTCAATCACAATTCCATGGATTTCTGGAAATGACACCTCAGGCACACCTTCCATTAAATTTGCACTCCATCACAGTAACTGCCTTGCTGGGTTTCTAACTAAGCAGTTGATCCCATCATTTGTTGTGAGGCTCTCCTGCCACCTTTTGGGCAGAGAAGGCACTGTCCCTGCAAAAACACAGGCAGACATGTTCAACAGGGCTTCCTGGTTATGTGGGAGGAGCAGAATGCCATTGGTTCCCCCCTTGCAAATTCTAATTTACATAAGGAAGACAGAGAGGTAGCTGGGAGTAGGCACTGCACACGGGCATTGCACTCTCTCTTATGATTTGCAGCCAATTCTAGATTGAGGCAGGAGGAAAGGAGGTGACTCGCCCAACAATGGCTATACTGAGAAGTCAGCCACTCTGGGTCTCCCAGGTGAGTGTTTCAGGCCTGTGAGCCACTCATATAAATCTCGCCTGATCGAGCCTGAGCGAGCGCTGAGCGAGCGCGTTTGAATCCAAATATCAAACCCCTCTTTCTCAGGCGCAGGAAATGGTGGGCCCTTCATTGCTTCTGGTGTGGAAGTCTATGGGGCAAGGGTCCAGGACTTGCAGAGGAGAACAATTGCCAGAAAGTGCTTGCTGTTCTCATCTGTGCCTTTTTTCTGCTCACTGGCTGATAGGAGATTGGCTGCCCCCTTTCTTGCTAGAGTGAAAAAACAACAACTTGAGAGAAAACATGACGTTGTGAGGCTCACTTAGAGGGAGACTAGCCAAATAGCCCTGCTTTTTTTCTGAAAGACGCTTCAGAAATTGTTCAAAATGTCTCCTGGCCACTCAGGCTCGTTGGTCTAGGGGTATGATTCTCGCTTCGGGTGCGAGAGGTCCCGGGTTCAAATCCCGGACGAGCCCATGCTGTGGACATTTTCAGGATGCTTGTAATATAGGAGCATTTCTTCTTTTCAATGCTATAAGACGCTGTGTATGTCGAGAAAGTTCCTTACCCTGCACGCTATTTTCCACTTGTGGCGGGATAAAGGAGTGCAGGACTTCTTTGCAACTGCTTTTCTGGGCCAGACCAGCATGGTAGGAACATTACATGCATAGTGTTTTTCTAGTGTAATTTCAGGATATGGTTTCAAAATCGCCTCTTGGAATAAAAGTGGTCCTCATTCCTGTCTTCCAAAGAAATAGAGACCGGGTAAGGAGAGCCCAACTTTGAGCTTCAAGGACATTGGCCCTTAGTCTGTGCATTCCAGCCCAATACATGCCAACAAGATTCCTGAGTTAGTGTCTGTTTCTGTAGTGTAGTGGTTTTCACGTTCGCCTTACACGCGAAAGGTCCTTGGTTCGAGACCGGGCAGAAACAGCGGTTTGCTGTTTTTAACAGTGTTTGCCTTTACTGGCTGACTTTATAGGAAAGCTGAGATAATAGAGGCTGTCTATCCCTCACCAACCTGACGTAGTGTGCTCCAGGGATCTCAGTGACAGCTCGAAAAGAGAAGTGACGATAGCTTGCGCCATTCGCTTGCTCGCCCTTTGCTCTGAAGGGTGGGCCTACTTCATGAAAGCAAGGAATGAGAGCAGAAATGCTTTTCTTGTCCTCACCGCAAGCAGACACTTAGAGAAAACAAACTGTCTGAAGGACAGAGGCTTTTTAATTTCTTGTTTGATGACGGCCATGGAAAAGACAGCAATCATATTGCAGAAGAGAGCAACATGTGCAGTTGCTTGCTTTGGGTGAAGCATTCACCGACTAGCTGCCACTAACCCCTGGAGCCATGTCAGAGGTGACTCTTGCGTGGCTCGTTGGTCTAGGGGTATGATTCTCGCTTAGGGTGCGAGAGGTCCCGGGTTCAACTCCCGGACGAGCCCTTTTTAGAGCTAAACATACAAATCGTACTAAAAATGCACTATGCCTGACTATTTCTAGTAATACTCGGTGCATTGTTGCGCAACATATTCCTAACCTCAGAAGAAAAATGGATCATCGTGCTTTTTCTGCCTACCTGCTTAGTCTCAGTGTGTCCCAGGTGATGCTTTCCCAAGCTGTACTCGCAGACATTTAGGCATCAGATATTTGTCTGTCGATGCCTGCACAAGTAAATTTTGAATACGTCTAATTGCAAGCATGTTGGATGATATCTCTGAGGTTTTCACACTTGTTCTGCACATTCTGAGCCGCTGCTGATACAGCAGAATAGAAGTAGGGTGAAGCCTTGAGAGGAACTTTGCTTTAACAGTAGCAAGCAGCAAGGTCGTTTCTGTAGTGTAGTGGTCATCACGTTCGCCTAACACGCGAAAGGTCCCCGGTTCGAGACCGGGCAGAAACACTGAGCGTTGGCTGCTTTTATGTGCACTCTCTAAAACCTTATTATCTGAATGCAAGTTTAAGAAGAGGTGGTCTTTGAACACAGTGAGCCGTGGGAAACTTTCTTTACCTTTGCAAGACGAAACAAAGTTATCTGCATCCGTCATCTGGGGGTCGTTCTTGTGCCTATTTTTATTTTGTTTAAGCTATGTTGTATTGTTGGGGCCTTTACACCTGTGACATTGCTGTGAAGGTTGTAAGTGGAAACATTGGCAGGTGCAGATAGAAGAGTTAGACCTAAGCCCCCCTCATGAGCCGTCAGGATGGCCGAGTGGTCTAAGGCGCCAGACTCAAGAGAGCTTGATCTTCAGTGTAGCTGAGCCTTCTGGTCTCCTCATGGAGGCGTGGGTTCAAATCCCACTTCTGACAGGTCCCTTTTACACCCGTAAATCTTCCTGTTTTTTGCAGTGCGTTCCCGGCAAACACCACAATCTTTGCAGGAACCTGTAGCATGTGAAGAGAAATCCACCAACAATCAGGCTGGGCCCTCAATCACAATTCCATGGATTTCTGGAAATGACACCTCAGGCACACCTTCCATTAAATTTGCACTCCATCACAGTAACTGCCTTGCTGGGTTTCTAACTAAGCAGTTGATCCCATCATTTGTTGTGAGGCTCTCCTGCCACCTTTTGGGCAGAGAAGGCACTGTCCCTGCAAAAACACAGGCAGACATGTTCAACAGGGCTTCCTGGTTATGTGGGAGGAGCAGAATGCCATTGGTTCCCCCCTTGCAAATTCTAATTTACATAAGGAAGACAGAGAGGTAGCTGGGAGTAGGCACTGCACACGGGCATTGCACTCTCTCTTATGATTTGCAGCCAATTCTAGATTGAGGCAGGAGGAAAGGAGGTGACTCGCCCAACAATGGCTATACTGAGAAGTCAGCCACTCTGGGTCTCCCAGGTGAGTGTTTCAGGCCTGTGAGCCACTCATATAAATCTCGCCTGATCGAGCCTGATCGAGCGCTGAGCGAGCGCGTTTGAATCCAAATATCAAACCCCTCTTTCTCAGGCGCAGGAAATGGTGGGCCCTTCATTGCTTCTGGTGTGGAAGTCTATGGGGCAAGGGTCCAGGACTTGCAGAGGAGAACAATTGCCAGAAAGTGCTTGCTGTTCTCATCTGTGCCTTTTTTCTGCTCACTGGCTGATAGGAGATTGGCTGCCCCCTTTCTTGCTAGAGTGAAAAAACAACAACTTGAGAGAAAACATGACGTTGTGAGGCTCACTTAGAGGGAGACTAGCCAAATAGCCCTGCTTTTTTTCTGAAAGACGCTTCAGAAATTGTTCAAAATGTCTCCTGGCCACTCAGGCTCGTTGGTCTAGGGGTATGATTCTCGCTTCGGGTGCGAGAGGTCCCGGGTTCAAATCCCGGACGAGCCCATGCTGTGGGCATTTTCAGGATGCTTGTAATATAGGAGCATTTCTTCTTTTCAATGCTATAAGACGCTGTGTATGTCGAGAAAGTTCCTTACCCTGCACGCTATTTACCACTTGTGGCGGGATAAAGGAGTGCAGGACTTCTTTGCAACTGCTTTTCTGGGCCAGACCAGCATGGTAGGAACATTACATGCATAGTGTTTTTCTAGTGTAATTTCAGGATATGGTTTCAAAATCGCCTCTTGGAATAAAAGTGGTCCTCATTCCTGTCTTCCAAAGAAATAGAGACCGGGTAAGGAGAGCCCAACTTTGAGCTTCAAGGACATTGGCCCTTAGTCTGTGCATTCCAGCCCAATACATGCCAACAAGATTCCTGAGTTAGTGTCTGTTTCTGTAGTGTAGTGGTTTTCACGTTCGCCTTACACGCGAAAGGTCCTTGGTTCGAGACCGGGCAGAAACAGCGGTTTGCTGTTTTTAACAGTGTTTGCCTTTACTGGCTGACTTTATAGGAAAGCTGAGATAATAGAGGCTGTCTATCCCTCACCAACCTGACGTAGTGTGCTCCAGGGATCTCAGTGACAGCTCGAAAAGAGAAGTGACGATAGCTTGCGCCATTCGCTTGCTCGCCCTTTGCTCTGAAGGGTGGGCCTACTTCATGAAAGCAAGGAATGAGAGCAGAAATGCTTTTCTTGTCCTCACCGCAAGCAGACACTTAGAGAAAACAAACTGTCTGAAGGACAGAGGCTTTTTAATTTCTTGTTTGATGACGGCCATGGAAAAGACAGCAATCATATTGCAGAAGAGAGCAACATGTGCAGTTGCTTGCTTTGGGTGAAGCATTCACCGACTAGCTGCCACTAACCCCTGGAGCCATGTCAGAGGTGACTCTTGCATGGCTCGTTGGTCTAGGGGTATGATTCTCGCTTAGGGTGCGAGAGGTCCCGGGTTCAAATCCCGGACGAGCCCTTTTTAGAGCTAAACATACAAATCGTACTAAAAATGCACTATGCCTGACTATTTCTAGTAATACTCGGTGCATTGTTGCGCAACATATTCCTAACCTCAGAAGAAAAATGGATCATCGTGCTTTTTCTGCCTACCTGCTTAGTCTCAGTGTGTCCCAGGTGATGCTTTCCCAAGCTGTACTCGCAGACATTTAGGCATCAGATATTTGTCTGTCGATGCCTGCACAAGTAAATTTTGAATACGTCTAATTGCAAGCATGTTGGATGATATCTCTGAGGTTTTCACACTTGTTCTGCACATTCTGAGCCGCTGCTGATACAGCAGAATAGAAGTAGGGTGAAGCCTTGAGAGGAACTTTGCTTTAACAGTAGCAAGCAGCAAGGTCGTTTCTGTAGTGTAGTGGTCATCACGTTCGCCTAACACGCGAAAGGTCCCCGGTTCGAGACCGGGCAGAAACACTGAGCGTTGGCTGCTTTTATGTGCACACTCTAAAACCTTATTATCTGAATGCAAGTTTAAGAAGAGGTGGTCTTTGAACACAGTGAGCCGTGGGAAACTTTCTTTACCTTTGCAAGACGAAACAAAGTTATCTGCATCCGTCATCTGGGGGTCGTTCTTGTGCCTATTTTTATTTTGTTTAAGCTATGTTGTATTGTTGGGGCCTTTACACCTGTGACATTGCTGTGAAGGTTGTAAGTGGAAACATTGGCAGGTGCAGATAGAAGAGTTAGACCTAAGCCCCCCTCATGAGCTGTCAGGATGGCCGAGTGGTCTAAGGCGCCAGACTCAAGAGAGCTTGATCTTCAGTGTAGCTGAGCCTTCTGGTCTCCTCATGGAGGCGTGGGTTCAAATCCCACTTCTGACAGGTCCCTTTTACACCCGTAAATCTTCCTGTTTTTTGCAGTGCGTTCCCGGCAAACACCACAATCTTTGCAGGAACCTGTAGCATGTGAAGAGAAATCCACCAACAATCAGGCTGGGCCCTCAATCACAATTCCATGGATTTCTGGAAATGACACCTCAGGCACACCTTCCATTAAATTTGCACTCCATCACAGTAACTGCCTTGCTGGGTTTCTAACTAAGCAGTTGATCCCATCATTTGTTGTGAGGCTCTCCTGCCACCTTTTGGGCAGAGAAGGCACTGTCCCTGCAAAAACACAGGCAGACATGTTCAACAGGGCTTCCTGGTTATGTGGGAGGAGCAGAATGCCATTGGTTCCCCCCTTGCAAATTCTAATTTACATAAGGAAGACAGAGAGGTAGCTGGGAGTAGGCACTGCACACGGGCATTGCACTCTCTCTTATGATTTGCAGCCAATTCTAGATTGAGGCAGGAGGAAAGGAGGTGACTCGCCCAACAATGGCTATACTGAGAAGTCAGCCACTCTGGGTCTCCCAGGTTAGTGTTTCAGGCCTGTGAGCCACTCATATAAATCTCGCCTGATCGAGCCTGATCGAGCGCTGAGCGAGCGCGTTTGAATCCAAATATCAAACCCCTCTTTCTCAGGCGCAGGAAATGGTGGGCCCTTCATTGCTTCTGGTGTGGAAGTCTATGGGGCAAGGGTCCAGGACTTGCAGAGGAGAACAATTGCCAGAAAGTGCTTGCTGTTCTCATCTGTGCCTTTTTTCTGCTCACTGGCTGATAGGAGATTGGCTGCCCCCTTTCTTGCTAGAGTGAAAAAACAACAACTTGAGAGAAAACATGACGTTGTGAGGCTCACTTAGAGGGAGACTAGCCAAATAGCCCTGCTTTTTTTCTGAAAGACGCTTCAGAAATTGTTCAAAATGTCTCCTGGCCACTCAGGCTCGTTGGTCTAGGGGTATGATTCTCGCTTCGGGTGCGAGAGGTCCCGGGTTCAAATCCCGGACGAGCCCATGCTGTGGACATTTTCAGGATGCTTGTAATATAGGAGCATTTCTTCTTTTCAATGCTATAAGACGCTGTGTATGTCGAGAAAGTTCCTTACCCTGCACGCTATTTTCCACTTGTGGTGGGATAAAGGAGTGCAGGACTTCTTTGCAACTGCTTTTCTGGGCCAGACAAGCATGGTAGGAACATTACATGCATAGTGTTTTTCTAGTGTAATTTCAGGATATGGTTTCAAAATCGCCTCTTGGAATAAAAGTGGTCCTCATTCCTGTCTTCCAAAGAAATAGAGACCGGGTAAGGAGAGCCCAACTTTGAGCTTCAAGGACATTGGCCCTTAGTCTGTGCATTCCAGCCCAATACATGCCAACAAGATTCCTGAGTTAGTGTCTGTTTCTGTAGTGTAGTGGTTATCACGTTCGCCTTACACGCGAAAGGTCCCTGGTTCGAGACCGGGCAGAAACAGCGGTTTGCTGTTTTTAACAGTGTTTGCCTTTACTTGCTGACTTTATAGGAAAGCTGAGATAATAGAGGCTGTCTATCCCTCACCAACCTGACGTAGTGTGCTCCAGGGATCTCAGTGACAGCTCGAAAAGAGAAGTGACGATAGCTTGCGCCATTCGCTTGCTCGCCCTTTGCTCTGAAGGGTGGGCCTACTTCATGAAAGCAAGGAATGAGAGCAGAAATGCTTTTCTTGTCCTCACCGCAAGCAGACACTTAGAGAAAACAAACTGTCTGAAGGACAGAGGCTTTTTAATTTCTTGTTTGATGACGGCCATGGAAAAGACAGCAATCATATTGCAGAAGAGAGCAACATGTGCAGTTGCTTGCTTTGGGTGAAGCATTCACCGACTAGCTGCCACTAACCCCTGGAGCCATGTCAGAGGTGACTCTTGCGTGGCTCGTTGGTCTAGGGGTATGATTCTCGCTTAGGGTGCGAGAGGTCCCGGGTTCAAATCCCGGACGAGCCCTTTTTAGAGCTAAACATACAAATCGTACTAAAAATGCACTATGCCTGACTATTTCTAGTAATACTCGGTGCATTGTTGCGCAACATATTCCTAACCTCAGAAGAAAAATGGATCATCGTGCTTTTTCTGCCTACCTGCTTAGTCTCAGTGTGTCCCAGGTGATGCTTTCCCAAGCTGTACTCGCAGACATTTAGGCATCAGATATTTGTCTGTCGATGCCTGCACAAGTAAATTTTGAATACGTCTAATTGCAAGCATGTTGGATGATATCTCTGAGGTTTTCACACTTGTTCTGCACATTCTGAGCCGCTGCTGATACAGCAGAATAGAAGTAGGGTGAAGCCTTGAGAGGAACTTTGCTTTAACAGTAGCAAGCAGCAAGGTCGTTTCTGTAGTGTAGTGGTCATCACGTTCCCCTAACACGCGAAAGGTCCCCGGTTCGAGACCGGGCAGAAACACTGAGCGTTGGCTGCTTTTATGTGCACACTCTAAAACCTTATTATCTGAATGCAAGTTTAAGAAGAGGTGGTCTTTGAACACAGTGAGCCGTGGGAAACTTTCTTTACCTTTGCAAGACGAAACAAAGTTATCTGCATCCGTCATCTGGGGGTCGTTCTTGTGCCTATTTTTATTTTGTTTAAGCTATGTTGTATTGTTGGGGCCTTTACACCTGTGACATTGCTGTGAAGGTTGTAAGTGGAAACATTGGCAGGTGCAGATAGAAGAGTTAGACCTAAGCCCCCCTCATGAGCCGTCAGGATGGCCGAGTGGTCTAAGGCGCCAGACTCAAGAGAGCTTGATCTTCAGTGTAGCTGAGCCTTCTGGTCTCCTCATGGAGGCGTGGGTTCAAATCCCACTTCTGACAGGTCCCTTTTACACCCGTAAATCTTCCTGTTTTTTGCAGTGCGTTCCCGGCAAACACCACAATCTTTGCAGGAACCTGTAGCATGTGAAGAGAAATCCACCAACAATCAGGCTGGGCCCTCAATCACAATTCCATGGATTTCTGGAAATGACACCTCAGGCACACCTTCCATTAAATTTGCACTCCATCACAGTAACTGCCTTGCTGGGTTTCTAACTAAGCAGTTGATCCCATCATTTGTTGTGAGGCTCTCCTGCCACCTTTTGGGCAGAGAAGGCACTGTCCCTGCAAAAACACAGGCAGACATGTTCAACAGGGCTTCCTGGTTATGTGGGAGGAGCAGAATGCCATTGGTTCCCCCCTTGCAAATTCTAATTTACATAAGGAAGACAGAGAGGTAGCTGGGAGTAGGCACTGCACACGGGCATTGCACTCTCTCTTATGATTTGCAGCCAATTCTAGATTGAGGCAGGAGGAAAGGAGGTGACTCGCCCAACAATGGCTATACTGAGAAGTCAGCCACTCTGGGTCTCCCAGGTGAGTGTTTCAGGCCTGTGAGCCACTCATATAAATCTCGCCTGATCGAGCCTGAGCGAGCGCTGAGCGAGCGCGTTTGAATCCAAATATCAAACCCCTCTTTCTCAGGCGCAGGAAATGGTGGGCCCTTCATTGCTTCTGGTGTGGAAGTCTATGGGGCAAGGGTCCAGGACTTGCAGAGGAGAACAATTGCCAGAAAGTGCTTGCTGTTCTCATCTGTGCCTTTTTTCTGCTCACTGGCTGATAGGAGATTGGCTGCCCCCTTTCTTGCTAGAGTGAAAAAACAACAACTTGAGAGAAAACATGACGTTGTGAGGCTCACTTAGAGGGAGACTAGCCAAATAGCCCTGCTTTTTTTCTGAAAGACGCTTCAGAAATTGTTCAAAATGTCTCCTGGCCACTCAGGCTCGTTGGTCTAGGGGTATGATTCTCGCTTCGGGTGCGAGAGGTCCCGGGTTCAAATCCCGGACGAGCCCATGCTGTGGACATTTTCAGGATGCTTGTAATATAGGAGCATTTCTTCTTTTCAATGCTATAAGACGCTGTGTATGTCGAGAAAGTTCCTTACCCTGCACGCTATTTTCCACTTGTGGCGGGATAAAGGAGTGCAGGACTTCTTTGCAACTGCTTTTCTGGGCCAGACCAGCATGGTAGGAACATTACATGCATAGTGTTTTTCTAGTGTAATTTCAGGATATGGTTTCAAAATCGCCTCTTGGAATAAAAGTGGTCCTCATTCCTGTCTTCCAAAGAAATAGAGACCGGGTAAGGAGAGCCCAACTTTGAGCTTCAAGGACATTGGCCCTTAGTCTGTGCATTCCAGCCCAATACATGCCAACAAGATTCCTGAGTTAGTGTCTCTTTCTGTAGTGTAGTGGTTTTCACGTTCGCCTTACACGCGAAAGGTCCTTGGTTCGAGACCGGGCAGAAACAGCGGTTTGCTGTTTTTAACAGTGTTTGCCTTTACTGGCTGACTTTATAGGAAAGCTGAGATAATAGAGGCTGTCTATCCCTCACCAACCTGACGTAGTGTGCTCAAGGGATCTCAGTGACAGCTCGAAAAGAGAAGTGACGATAGCTTGCGCCATTCGCTTGCTCGCCCTTTGCTCTGAAGGGTGGGCCTACTTCATGAAAGCAAGGAATGAGAGCAGAAATGCTTTTCTTGTCCTCACCGCAAGCAGACACTTAGAGAAAACAAACTGTCTGAAGGACAGAGGCTTTTTAATTTCTTGTTTGATGACGGCCATGGAAAAGACAGCAATCATATTGCAGAAGAGAGCAACATGTGCAGTTGCTTGCTTTGGGTGAAGCATTCACCGACTAGCTGCCACTAACCCCTGGAGCCATGTCAGAGGTGACTCTTGCGTGGCTCGTTGGTCTAGGGGTATGATTCTCGCTTAGGGTGCGAGAGGTCCCGGGTTCAAATCCCGGACGAGCCCTTTTTAGAGCTAAACATACAAATCGTACTAAAAATGCACTATGCCTGACTATTTCTAGTAATACTCGGTGCATTGTTGCGCAACATATTCCTAACCTCAGAAGAAAAATGGATCATCGTGCTTTTTCTGCCTACCTGCTTAGTCTCAGTGTGTCCCAGGTGATGCTTTCCCAAGCTGTACTCGCAGACATTTAGGCATCAGATATTTGTCTGTCGATGCCTGCACAAGTAAATTTTGAATACGTCTAATTGCAAGCATGTTGGATGATATCTCTGAGGTTTTCACACTTGTTCTGCACATTCTGAGCCGCTGCTGATACAGCAGAATAGAAGTAGGGTGAAGCCTTGAGAGGAACTTTGCTTTAACAGTAGCAAGCAGCAAGGTCGTTTCTGTAGTGTAGTGGTCATCACGTTCGCCTAACACGCGAAAGGTCCCCGGTTTGAGACCGGGCAGAAACACTGAGCGTTGGCTGCTTTTATGTGCACACTCTAAAACCTTATTATCTGAATGCAAGTTTAAGAAGAGGTGGTCTTTGAACACAGTGAGCCGTGGGAAACTTTCTTTACCTTTGCAAGACGAAACAAAGTTATCTGCATCCGTCATCTGGGGGTCGTTCTTGTGCCTATTTTTATTTTGTTTAAGCTATGTTGTATTGTTGGGGCCTTTACACCTGTGACATTGCTGTGAAGGTTGTAAGTGGAAACATTGGCAGGTGCAGATAGAAGAGTTAGACCTAAGCCCCCCTCATGAGCCGTCAGGATGGCCGAGTGGTCTAAGGCGCCAGACTCAAGAGAGCTTGATCTTCAGTGTAGCTGAGCCTTCTGGTCTCCTCATGGAGGCGTGGGTTCAAATCCCACTTCTGACAGGTCCCTTTTACACCCGTAAATCTTCCTGTTTTTTGCAGTGCGTTCCCGGCAAACACCACAATCTTTGCAGGAACCTGTAGCATGTGAAGAGAAATCCACCAACAATCAGGCTGGGCCCTCAATCACAATTCCATGGATTTCTGGAAATGACACCTCAGGCACACCTTCCATTAAATTTGCACTCCATCACAGTAACTGCCTTGCTGGGTTTCTAACTAAGCAGTTGATCCCATCATTTGTTGTGAGGCTCTCCTGCCACCTTTTGGGCAGAGAAGGCACTGTCCCTGCAAAAACACAGGCAGACATGTTCAACAGGGCTTCCTGGTTATGTGGGAGGAGCAGAATGCCATTGGTTCCCCCCTTGCAAATTCTAATTTACATAAGGAAGACAGAGAGGTAGCTGGGAGTAGGCACTGCACACGGGCATTGCACTCTCTCTTATGATTTGCAGCCAATTCTAGATTGAGGCAGGAGGAAAGGAGGTGACTCGCCCAACAATGGCTATACTGAGAAGTCAGCCACTCTGGGTCTCCCAGGTTAGTGTTTCAGGCCTGTGAGCCACTCATATAAATCTCGCCTGATCGAGCCTGATCGAGCGCTGAGTGAGCGCGTTTGAATCCAAATATCAAACCCCTCTTTCTCAGGCGCAGGAAATGGTGGGCCCTTCATTGCTTCTGGTGTGGAAGTCTATGGGGCAAGGGTCCAGGACTTGCAGAGGAGAACAATTGCCAGAAAGTGCTTGCTGTTCTCATCTGTGCCTTTTTTCTGCTCACTGGCTGATAGGAGATTGGCTGCCCCCTTTCTTGCTAGAGTGAAAAAACAACAACTTGAGAGAAAACATGACGTTGTGAGGCTCACTTAGAGGGAGACTAGCCAAATAGCCCTGCTTTTTTTCTGAAAGACGCTTCAGAAATTGTTCAAAATGTCTCCTGGCCACTCAGGCTCGTTGGTCTAGGGGTATGATTCTCGCTTCGGGTGCGAGAGGTCCCGGGTTCAAATCCTGGACGAGCCCATGCTGTGGACATTTTCAGGATGCTTGTAATATAGGAGCATTTCTTCTTTTCAATGCTATAAGACGCTGTGTATGTCGAGAAAGTTCCTTACCCTGCACGCTATTTTCCACTTGTGGCGGGATAAAGGAGTGCAGGACTTCTTTGCAACTGCTTTTCTGGGCCAGACAAGCATGGTAGGAACATTACATGCATAGTGTTTTTCTAGTGTAATTTCAGGATATGGTTTCAAAATCGCCTCTTGGAATAAAAGTGGTCCTCATTCCTGTCTTCCAAAGAAATAGAGACCGGGTAAGGAGAGCCCAACTTTGAGCTTCAAGGACATTGGCCCTTAGTCTGTGCATTCCAGCCCAATACATGCCAACAAGATTCCTGAGTTAGTGTCTGTTTCTGTAGTGTAGTGGTTATCACGTTCGCCTTACACGCGAAAGGTCCCTGGTTCGAGACCGGGCAGAAACAGCGGTTTGCTGTTTTTAACAGTGTTTGCCTTTACTTGCTGACTTTATAGGAAAGCTGAGATAATAGAGGCTGTCTATCCCTCACCAACCTGACGTAGTGTGCTCCAGGGATCTCAGTGACAGCTCGAAAAGAGAAGTGACGATAGCTTGCGCCATTCGCTTGCTCGCCCTTTGCTCTGAAGGGTGGGCCTACTTCATGAAAGCAAGGAATGAGAGCAGAAATGCTTTTCTTGTCCTCACCGCAAGCAGACACTTAGAAAAAACAAACTGTCTGAAGGACAGAGGCTTTTTAATTTCTTGTTTGATGACGGCCATGGAAAAGACAGCAATCATATTGCAGAAGAGAGCAACATGTGCAGTTGCTTGCTTTGGGGGAAGCATTCACCGACTAGCTGCCACTAACCCCTGGAGCCATGTCAGAGGTGACTCTTGCGTGGCTCGTTGGTCTAGGGGTATGATTCTCGCTTAGGGTGCGAGAGGTCCCGGGTTCAAATCCCGGACGAGCCCTTTTTAGAGCTAAACATACAAATCGTACTAAAAATGCACTATGCCTGACTATTTCTAGTAATACTCGGTGCATTGTTGCGCAACATATTCCTAACCTCAGAAGAAAAATGGATCACCGTGCTTTTTCTGCCTACCTGCTTAGTCTCAGTGTGTCCCAGGTGATGCTTTCCCAAGCTGTACTCGCAGACATTTAGGCATCAGATATTTGTCTGTCGATGCCTGCACAAGTAAATTTTGAATACGTCTAATTGCAAGCATGTTGGATGATATCTCTGAGGTTTTCACACTTGTTCTGCACATTCTGAGCCGCTGCTGATACAGCAGAATAGAAGTAGGGTGAAGCCTTGAGAGGAACTTTGCTTTAACAGTAGCAAGCAGCAAGGTCGTTTCTGTGGTGTAGTGGTCATCACGTTCGCCTAACACGCGAAAGGTCCTCGGTTCGAGACCGGGCAGAATCACTGAGCGTTGGCTGCTTTTATGTGCACACTCTAAAACCTTATTATCTGAATGCAAGTTTAAGAAGAGGTGGTCTTTGAACACAGTGAGCCGTGGGAAACTTTCTTTACCTTTGCAAGACGAAACAAAGTTATCTGCATCCGTCATCTGGGGGTCGTTCTTGTGCCTATTTTTATTTTGTTTAAGCTATGTTGTATTGTTGGGGCCTTTACACCTGTGACATTGCTGTGAAGGTTGTAAGTGGAAACATTGGCAGGTGCAGATAGAAGAGTTAGACCTAAGCCCCCCTCATGAGCCGTCAGGATGGCCGAGTGGTCTAAGGCGCCAGACTCAAGAGAGCTTGATCTTCAGTGTAGCTGAGCCTTCTGGTCTCCTCATGGAGGCGTGGGTTCAAATCCCACTTCTGACAGGTCCCTTTTACACCCGTAAATCTTCCTGTTTTTTGCAGTGCGTTCCCGGCAAACACCACAATCTTTGCAGGAACCTGTAGCATGTGAAGAGAAATCCACCAACAATCAGGCTGGGCCCTCAATCACAATTCCATGGATTTCTGGAAATGACACCTCAGGCACACCTTCCATTAAATTTGCACTCCATCACAGTAACTGCCTTGCTGGGTTTCTAACTAAGCAGTTGATCCCATCATTTGTTGTGAGGCTCTCCTGCCACCTTTTGGGCAGAGAAGGCACTGTCCCTGCAAAAACACAGGCAGACATGTTCAACAGGGCTTCCTGGTTATGTGGGAGGAGCAGAATGCCATTGGTTCCCCCCTTGCAAATTCTAATTTACATAAGGAAGACAGAGAGGTAGCTGGGAGTAGGCACTGCACACGGGCATTGCACTCTCTCTTATGATTTGCAGCCAATTCTAGATTGAGGCAGGAGGAAAGGAGGTGACTCGCCCAACAATGGCTATACTGAGAAGTCAGCCACTCTGGGTCTCCCAGGTGAGTGTTTCAGGCCTGTGAGCCACTCATATAAATCTCGCCTGATCGAGCCTGATCGAGCGCGTTTGAATCCAAATATCAAACCCCTCTTTCTCAGGCGCAGGAAATGGTGGGCCCTTCATTGCTTCTGGTGTGGAAGTCTATGGGGCAAGGGTCCAGGACTTGCAGAGGAGAACAATTGCCAGAAAGTGCTTGCTGTTCTCATCTGTGCCTTTTTTCTGCTCACTGGCTGATAGGAGATTGGCTGCCCCCTTTCTTGCTAGAGTGAAAAAACAACAACTTGAGAGAAAACATGACGTTGTGAGGCTCACTTAGAGGGAGACTAGCCAAATAGCCCTGCTTTTTTTCTGAAAGACGCTTCAGAAATTGTTCAAAATGTCTCCTGGCCACTCAGGCTCGTTGGTCTAGGGGTATGATTCTCGCTTCGGGTGCGAGAGGTCCCGGGTTCAAATCCCGGACGAGCCCATGCTGTGGACATTTTCAGGATGCTTGTAATATAGGAGCATTTCTTCTTTTCAATGCTATAAGACGCTGTGTATGTCGAGAAAGTTCCTTACCCTGCACGCTATTTTCCACTTGTGGCGGGATAAAGGAGTGCAGGACTTCTTTGCAACTGCTTTTCTGGGCCAGACCAGCATGGTAGGAACATTACATGCATAGTGTTTTTCTAGTGTAATTTCAGGATATGGTTTCAAAATCGCCTCTTGGAATAAAAGTGGTCCTCATTCCTGTCTTCCAAAGAAATAGAGACCGGGTAAGGAGAGCCCAACTTTGAGCTTCAAGGACATTGGCCCTTAGTCTGTGCATTCCAGCCCAATACATGCCAACAAGATTCCTGAGTTAGTGTCTGTTTCTGTAGTGTAGTGGTTTTCACGTTCGCCTTACACGCGAAAGGTCCTTGGTTCGAGACCGGGCAGAAACAGCGGTTTGCTGTTTTTAACAGTGTTTGCCTTTACTGGCTGACTTTATAGGAAAGCTGAGATAATAGAGGCTGTCTATCCCTCACCAACCTGACGTAGTGTGCTCAAGGGATCTCAGTGACAGCTCGAAAAGAGAAGTGACGATAGCTTGCGCCATTCGCTTGCTCGCCCTTTGCTCTGAAGGGTGGGCCTACTTCATGAAAGCAAGGAATGAGAGCAGAAATGCTTTTCTTGTCCTCACCGCAAGCAGACACTTAGATAAAACAAACTGTCTGAAGGACAGAGGCTTTTTAATTTCTTGTTTGATGACGGCCATGGAAAAGACAGCAATCATATTGCAGAAGAGAGCAACATGTGCAGTTGCTTGCTTTGGGTGAAGCATTCACCGACTAGCTACCACTAACCCCTGGAGCCATGTCAGAGGTGACTCTTGCGTGGCTCGTTGGTCTAGGGGTATGATTCTCGCTTAGGGTGCGAGAGGTCCCGGGTTCAAATCCCGGACGAGCCCTTTTTAGAGCTAAACATACAAATCGTACTAAAAATGCACTATGCCTGACTATTTCTAGTAATACTCGGTGCATTGTTGCGCAACATATTCCTAACCTCAGAAGAAAAATGGATCATCGTGCTTTTTCTGCCTACCTGCTTAGTCTCAGTGTGTCCCAGGTGATGCTTTCCCAAGCTGTACTCGCAGACATTTAGGCATCAGATATTTGTCTGTCGATGCCTGCACAAGTAAATTTTGAATACGTCTAATTGCAAGCATGTTGGATGATATCTCTGAGGTTTTCACACTTGTTCTGCACATTCTGAGCCGCTGCTGATACAGCAGAATAGAAGTAGGGTGAAGCCTTGAGAGGAACTTTGCTTTAACAGTAGCAAGCAGCAAGGTCGTTTCTGTAGTGTAGTGGTCATCACGTTCGCCTAACACGCGAAAGGTCCCCGGTTTGAGACCGGGCAGAAACACTGAGCGTTGGCTGCTTTTATGTGCACACTCTAAAACCTTATTATCTGAATGCAAGTTTAAGAAGAGGTGGTCTTTGAACACAGTGAGCCGTGGGAAACTTTCTTTACCTTTGCAAGACGAAACAAAGTTATCTGCATCCGTCATCTGGGGGTCGTTCTTGTGCCTATTTTTATTTTGTTTAAGCTATGTTGTATTGTTGGGGCCTTTACACCTGTGACATTGCTGTGAAGGTTGTAAGTGGAAACATTGGCAGGTGCAGATAGAAGAGTTAGACCTAAGCCCCCCTCATGAGCCGTCAGGATGGCCGAGTGGTCTAAGGCGCCAGACTCAAGAGAGCTTGATCTTCAGTGTAGCTGAGCCTTCTGGTCTCCTCATGGAGGCGTGGGTTCAAATCCCACTTCTGACAGGTCCCTTTTACACCCGTAAATCTTCCTGTTTTTTGCAGTGCGTTCCCGGCAAACACCACAATCTTTGCAGGAACCTGTAGCATGTGAAGAGAAATCCACCAACAATCAGGCTGGGCCCTCAATCACAATTCCATGGATTTCTGGAAATGACACCTCAGGCACACCTTCCATTAAATTTGCACTCCATCACAGTAACTGCCTTGCTGGGTTTCTAACTAAGCAGTTGATCCCATCATTTGTTGTGAGGCTCTCCTGCCACCTTTTGGGCAGAGAAGGCACTGTCCCTGCAAAAACACAGGCAGACATGTTCAACAGGGCTTCCTGGTTATGTGGGAGGAGCAGAATGCCATTGGTTCCCCCCTTGCAAATTCTAATTTACATAAGGAAGACAGAGAGGTAGCTGGGAGTAGGCACTGCACACGGGCATTGCACTCTCTCTTATGATTTGCAGCCAATTCTAGATTGAGGCAGGAGGAAAGGAGGTGACTCGCCCAACAATGGCTATACTGAGAAGTCAGCCACTCTGGGTCTCCCAGGTGAGTGTTTCAGGCCTGTGAGCCACTCATATAAATCTCGCCTGATCGAGCCTGATCGAGCGCTGAGCGAGCGCGTTTGAATCCAAATATCAAACCCCTCTTTCTCAGGCGCAGGAAATGGTGGGCCCTTCATTGCTTCTGGTGTGGAAGTCTATGGGGCAAGGGTCCAGGACTTGCAGAGGAGAACAATTGCCAGAAAGTGCTTGCTGTTCTCATCTGTGCCTTTTTTCTGCTCACTGGCTGATAGGAGATTGGCTGCCCCCTTTCTTGCTAGAGTGAAAAAACAACAACTTGAGAGAAAACATGACGTTGTGAGGCTCACTTAGAGGGAGACTAGCCAAATAGCCCTGCTTTTTTTCTGAAAGACGCTTCAGAAATTGTTCAAAATGTCTCCTGGCCACTCAGGCTCGTTGGTCTAGGGGTATGATTCTCGCTTCGGGTGCGAGAGGTCCCGGGTTCAAATCCCGGACGAGCCCATGCTGTGGACATTTTCAGGATGCTTGTAATATAGGAGCATTTCTTCTTTTCAATGCTATAAGACGCTGTGTATGTCGAGAAAGTTCCTTACCCTGCACGCTATTTTCCACTTGTGGCGGGATAAAGGAGTGCAGGACTTCTTTGCAACTGCTTTTCTGGGCCAGACCAGCATGGTAGGAACATTACATGCATAGTGTTTTTCTAGTGTAATTTCAGGATATGGTTTCAAAATCGCCTCTTGGAATAAAAGTGGTCCTCATTCCTGTCTTCCAAAGAAATAGAGACCGGGTAAGGAGAGCCCAACTTTGAGCTTCAAGGACATTGGCCCTTAGTCTGTGCATTCCAGCCCAATACATGCCAACAAGATTCCTGAGTTAGTGTCTGTTTCTGTAGTGTAGTGGTTTTCACGTTCGCCTTACACGCGAAAGGTCCTTGGTTCGAGACCGGGCAGAAACAGCGGTTTGCTGTTTTTAACAGTGTTTGCCTTTACTGGCTGACTTTATAGGAAAGCTGAGATAATAGAGGCTGTCTATCCCTCACCAACCTGACGTAGTGTGCTCCAGGGATCTCAGTGACAGCTCGAAAAGAGAAGTGACGATAGCTTGCGCCATTCGCTTGCTCGCCCTTTGCTCTGAAGGGTGGGCCTACTTCATGAAAGCAAGGAATGAGAGCAGAAATGCTTTTCTTGTCCTCACCGCAAGCAGACACTTAGAGAAAACAAACTGTCTGAAGGACAGAGGCTTTTTAATTTCTTGTTTGATGACGGCCATGGAAAAGACAGCAATCATATTGCAGAAGAGAGCAACATGTGCAGTTGCTTGCTTTGGGTGAAGCATTCACCGACTAGCTGCCACTAACCCCTGGAGCCATGTCAGAGGTGACTCTTGCGTGGCTCGTTGGTCTAGGGGTATGATTCTCGCTTAGGGTGCGAGAGGTCCCGGGTTCAACTCCCGGACGAGCCCTTTTTAGAGCTAAACATACAAATCGTACTAAAAATGCACTATGCCTGACTATTTCTAGTAATACTCGGTGCATTGTTGCGCAACATATTCCTAACCTCAGAAGAAAAATGGATCATCGTGCTTTTTCTGCCTACCTGCTTAGTCTCAGTGTGTCCCAGGTGATGCTTTCCCAAGCTGTACTCGCAGACATTTAGGCATCAGATATTTGTCTGTCGATGCCTGCACAAGTAAATTTTGAATACGTCTAATTGCAAGCATGTTGGATGATATCTCTGAGGTTTTCACACTTGTTCTGCACATTCTGAGCCGCTGCTGATACAGCAGAATAGAAGTAGGGTGAAGCCTTGAGAGGAACTTTGCTTTAACAGTAGCAAGCAGCAAGGTCGTTTCTGTAGTGTAGTGGTCATCACGTTCGCCTAACACGCGAAAGGTCCCCGGTTCGAGACCGGGCAGAAACACTGAGCGTTGGCTGCTTTTATGTGCACTCTCTAAAACCTTATTATCTGAATGCAAGTTTAAGAAGAGGTGGTCTTTGAACACAGTGAGCCGTGGGAAACTTTCTTTACCTTTGCAAGACGAAACAAAGTTATCTGCATCCGTCATCTGGGGGTCGTTCTTGTGCCTATTTTTATTTTGTTTAAGCTATGTTGTATTGTTGGGGCCTTTACACCTGTGACATTGCTGTGAAGGTTGTAAGTGGAAACATTGGCAGGTGCAGATAGAAGAGTTAGACCTAAGCCCCCCTCATGAGCCGTCAGGATGGCCGAGTGGTCTAAGGCGCCAGACTCAAGAGAGCTTGATCTTCAGTGTAGCTGAGCCTTCTGGTCTCCTCATGGAGGCGTGGGTTCAAATCCCACTTCTGACAGGTCCCTTTTACACCCGTAAATCTTCCTGTTTTTTGCAGTGCGTTCCCGGCAAACACCACAATCTTTGCAGGAACCTGTAGCATGTGAAGAGAAATCCACCAACAATCAGGCTGGGCCCTCAATCACAATTCCATGGATTTCTGGAAATGACACCTCAGGCACACCTTCCATTAAATTTGCACTCCATCACAGTAACTGCCTTGCTGGGTTTCTAACTAAGCAGTTGATCCCATCATTTGTTGTGAGGCTCTCCTGCCACCTTTTGGGCAGAGAAGGCACTGTCCCTGCAAAAACACAGGCAGACATGTTCAACAGGGCTTCCTGGTTATGTGGGAGGAGCAGAATGCCATTGGTTCCCCCCTTGCAAATTCTAATTTACATAAGGAAGACAGAGAGGTAGCTGGGAGTAGGCACTGCACACGGGCATTGCACTCTCTCTTATGATTTGCAGCCAATTCTAGATTGAGGCAGGAGGAAAGGAGGTGACTCGCCCAACAATGGCTATACTGAGAAGTCAGCCACTCTGGGTCTCCCAGGTGAGTGTTTCAGGCCTGTGAGCCACTCATATAAATCTCGCCTGATCGAGCCTGATCGAGCGCTGAGCGAGCGCGTTTGAATCCAAATATCAAACCCCTCTTTCTCAGGCGCAGGAAATGGTGGGCCCTTCATTGCTTCTGGTGTGGAAGTCTATGGGGCAAGGGTCCAGGACTTGCAGAGGAGAACAATTGCCAGAAAGTGCTTGCTGTTCTCATCTGTGCCTTTTTTCTGCTCACTGGCTGATAGGAGATTGGCTGCCCCCTTTCTTGCTAGAGTGAAAAAACAACAACTTGAGAGAAAACATGACGTTGTGAGGCTCACTTAGAGGGAGACTAGCCAAATAGCCCTGCTTTTTTTCTGAAAGACGCTTCAGAAATTGTTCAAAATGTCTCCTGGCCACTCAGGCTCGTTGGTCTAGGGGTATGATTCTCGCTTCGGGTGCGAGAGGTCCCGGGTTCAAATCCCGGACGAGCCCATGCTGTGGGCATTTTCAGGATGCTTGTAATATAGGAGCATTTCTTCTTTTCAATGCTATAAGACGCTGTGTATGTCGAGAAAGTTCCTTACCCTGCACGCTATTTACCACTTGTGGCGGGATAAAGGAGTGCAGGACTTCTTTGCAACTGCTTTTCTGGGCCAGACCAGCATGGTAGGAACATTACATGCATAGTGTTTTTCTAGTGTAATTTCAGGATATGGTTTCAAAATCGCCTCTTGGAATAAAAGTGGTCCTCATTCCTGTCTTCCAAAGAAATAGAGACCGGGTAAGGAGAGCCCAACTTTGAGCTTCAAGGACATTGGCCCTTAGTCTGTGCATTCCAGCCCAATACATGCCAACAAGATTCCTGAGTTAGTGTCTGTTTCTGTAGTGTAGTGGTTTTCACGTTCGCCTTACACGCGAAAGGTCCTTGGTTCGAGACCGGGCAGAAACAGCGGTTTGCTGTTTTTAACAGTGTTTGCCTTTACTGGCTGACTTTATAGGAAAGCTGAGATAATAGAGGCTGTCTATCCCTCACCAACCTGACGTAGTGTGCTCCAGGGATCTCAGTGACAGCTCGAAAAGAGAAGTGACGATAGCTTGCGCCATTCGCTTGCTCGCCCTTTGCTCTGAAGGGTGGGCCTACTTCATGAAAGCAAGGAATGAGAGCAGAAATGCTTTTCTTGTCCTCACCGCAAGCAGACACTTAGAGAAAACAAACTGTCTGAAGGACAGAGGCTTTTTAATTTCTTGTTTGATGACGGCCATGGAAAAGACAGCAATCATATTGCAGAAGAGAGCAACATGTGCAGTTGCTTGCTTTGGGTGAAGCATTCACCGACTAGCTGCCACTAACCCCTGGAGCCATGTCAGAGGTGACTCTTGCATGGCTCGTTGGTCTAGGGGTATGATTCTCGCTTAGGGTGCGAGAGGTCCCGGGTTCAAATCCCGGACGAGCCCTTTTTAGAGCTAAACATACAAATCGTACTAAAAATGCACTATGCCTGACTATTTCTAGTAATACTCGGTGCATTGTTGCGCAACATATTCCTAACCTCAGAAGAAAAATGGATCATCGTGCTTTTTCTGCCTACCTGCTTAGTCTCAGTGTGTCCCAGGTGATGCTTTCCCAAGCTGTACTCGCAGACATTTAGGCATCAGATATTTGTCTGTCGATGCCTGCACAAGTAAATTTTGAATACGTCTAATTGCAAGCATGTTGGATGATATCTCTGAGGTTTTCACACTTGTTCTGCACATTCTGAGCCGCTGCTGATACAGCAGAATAGAAGTAGGGTGAAGCCTTGAGAGGAACTTTGCTTTAACAGTAGCAAGCAGCAAGGTCGTTTCTGTAGTGTAGTGGTCATCACGTTCGCCTAACACGCGAAAGGTCCCCGGTTCGAGACCGGGCAGAAACACTGAGCGTTGGCTGCTTTTATGTGCACACTCTAAAACCTTATTATCTGAATGCAAGTTTAAGAAGAGGTGGTCTTTGAACACAGTGAGCCGTGGGAAACT
Source organism: Lissotriton helveticus (assembly GCF_964261635.1). Lineage (NCBI taxonomy): Eukaryota > Metazoa > Chordata > Amphibia > Caudata > Salamandridae > Lissotriton > Lissotriton helveticus. The sequence continues at coordinate 589,906,208 of NC_136071.1, forward strand.
TTCTTTACCTTTGCAAGACGAAACAAAGTTATCTGCATCCGTCATCTGGGGGTCGTTCTTGTGCCTATTTTTATTTTGTTTAAGCTATGTTGTATTGTTGGGGCCTTTACACCTGTGACATTGCTGTGAAGGTTGTAAGTGGAAACATTGGCAGGTGCAGATAGAAGAGTTAGACCTAAGCCCCCCTCATGAGCCGTCAGGATGGCCGAGTGGTCTAAGGCGCCAGACTCAAGAGAGCTTGATCTTCAGTGTAGCTGAGCCTTCTGGTCTCCTCATGGAGGCGTGGGTTCAAATCCCACTTCTGACAGGTCCCTTTTACACCCGTAAATCTTCCTGTTTTTTGCAGTGCGTTCCCGGCAAACACCACAATCTTTGCAGGAACCTGTAGCATGTGAAGAGAAATCCACCAACAATCAGGCTGGGCCCTCAATCACAATTCCATGGATTTCTGGAAATGACACCTCAGGCACACCTTCCATTAAATTTGCACTCCATCACAGTAACTGCCTTGCTGGGTTTCTAACTAAGCAGTTGATCCCATCATTTGTTGTGAGGCTCTCCTGCCACCTTTTGGGCAGAGAAGGCACTGTCCCTGCAAAAACACAGGCAGACATGTTCAACAGGGCTTCCTGGTTATGTGGGAGGAGCAGAATGCCATTGGTTCCCCCCTTGCAAATTCTAATTTACATAAGGAAGACAGAGAGGTAGCTGGGAGTAGGCACTGCACACGGGCATTGCACTCTCTCTTATGATTTGCAGCCAATTCTAGATTGAGGCAGGAGGAAAGGAGGTGACTCGCCCAACAATGGCTATACTGAGAAGTCAGCCACTCTGGGTCTCCCAGGTTAGTGTTTCAGGCCTGTGAGCCACTCATATAAATCTCGCCTGATCGAGCCTGATCGAGCGCTGAGCGAGCGCGTTTGAATCCAAATATCAAACCCCTCTTTCTCAGGCGCAGGAAATGGTGGGCCCTTCATTGCTTCTGGTGTGGAAGTCTATGGGGCAAGGGTCCAGGACTTGCAGAGGAGAACAATTGCCAGAAAGTGCTTGCTGTTCTCATCTGTGCCTTTTTTCTGCTCACTGGCTGATAGGAGATTGGCTGCCCCCTTTCTTGCTAGAGTGAAAAAACAACAACTTGAGAGAAAACATGACGTTGTGAGGCTCACTTAGAGGGAGACTAGCCAAATAGCCCTGCTTTTTTTCTGAAAGACGCTTCAGAAATTGTTCAAAATGTCTCCTGGCCACTCAGGCTCGTTGGTCTAGGGGTATGATTCTCGCTTCGGGTGCGAGAGGTCCCGGGTTCAAATCCCGGACGAGCCCATGCTGTGGACATTTTCAGGATGCTTGTAATATAGGAGCATTTCTTCTTTTCAATGCTATAAGACGCTGTGTATGTCGAGAAAGTTCCTTACCCTGCACGCTATTTTCCACTTGTGGCGGGATAAAGGAGTGCAGGACTTCTTTGCAACTGCTTTTCTGGGCCAGACCAGCATGGTAGGAACATTACATGCATAGTGTTTTTCTAGTGTAATTTCAGGATATGGTTTCAAAATCGCCTCTTGGAATAAAAGTGGTCCTCATTCCTGTCTTCCAAAGAAATAGAGACCGGGTAAGGAGAGCCCAACTTTGAGCTTCAAGGACATTGGCCCTTAGTCTGTGCATTCCAGCCCAATACATGCCAACAAGATTCCTGAGTTAGTGTCTGTTTCTGTAGTGTAGTGGTTTTCACGTTCGCCTTACACGCGAAAGGTCCTTGGTTCGAGACCGGGCAGAAACAGCGGTTTGCTGTTTTTAACAGTGTTTGCCTTTACTGGCTGACTTTATAGGAAAGCTGAGATAATAGAGGCTGTCTATCCCTCACCAACCTGACGTAGTGTGCTCCAGGGATCTCAGTGACAGCTCGAAAAGAGAAGTGACGATAGCTTGCGCCATTCGCTTGCTCGCCCTTTGCTCTGAAGGGTGGGCCTACTTCATGAAAGCAAGGAATGAGAGCAGAAATGCTTTTCTTGTCCTCACCGCAAGCAGACACTTAGAGAAAACAAACTGTCTGAAGGACAGAGGCTTTTTAATTTCTTGTTTGATGACGGCCATGGAAAAGACAGCAATCATATTGCAGAAGAGAGCAACATGTGCAGTTGCTTGCTTTGGGTGAAGCATTCACCGACTAGCTGCCACTAACCCCTGGAGCCATGTCAGAGGTGACTCTTGCGTGGCTCGTTGGTCTAGGGGTATGATTCTCGCTTAGGGTGCGAGAGGTCCCGGGTTCAAATCCCGGACGAGCCCTTTTTAGAGCTAAACATACAAATCGTACTAAAAATGCACTATGCCTGACTATTTCTAGTAATACTCGGTGCATTGTTGCGCAACATATTCCTAACCTCAGAAGAAAAATGGATCATCGTGCTTTTTCTGCCTACCTGCTTAGTCTCAGTGTGTCCCAGGTGATGCTTTCCCAAGCTGTACTCGCAGACATTTAGGCATCAGATATTTGTCTGTCGATGCCTGCACAAGTAAATTTTGAATACGTCTAATTGCAAGCATGTTGGATGATATCTCTGAGGTTTTCACACTTGTTCTGCACATTCTGAGCCGCTGCTGATACAGCAGAATAGAAGTAGGGTGAAGCCTTGAGAGGAACTTTGCTTTAACAGTAGCAAGCAGCAAGGTCGTTTCTGTAGTGTAGTGGTCATCACGTTCCCCTAACACGCGAAAGGTCCCCGGTTCGAGACCGGGCAAAAACACTGAGCGTTGGCTGCTTTTATGTGCACACTCTAAAACCTTATTATCTGAATGCAAGTTTAAGAAGAGGTGGTCTTTGAACACAGTGAGCCGTGGGAAACTTTCTTTACCTTTGCAAGACGAAACAAAGTTATCTGCATCCGTCATCTGGGGGTCGTTCTTGTGCCTATTTTTATTTTGTTTAAGCTATGTTGTATTGTTGGGGCCTTTACACCTGTGACATTGCTGTGAAGGTTGTAAGTGGAAACATTGGCAGGTGCAGATAGAAGAGTTAGACCTAAGCCCCCCTCATGAGCCGTCAGGATGGCCGAGTGGTCTAAGGCGCCAGACTCAAGAGAGCTTGATCTTCAGTGTAGCTGAGCCTTCTGGTCTCCTCATGGAGGCGTGGGTTCAAATCCCACTTCTGACAGGTCCCTTTTACACCCGTAAATCTTCCTGTTTTTTGCAGTGCGTTCCCGGCAAACACCACAATCTTTGCAGGAACCTGTAGCATGTGAAGAGAAATCCACCAACAATCAGGCTGGGCCCTCAATCACAATTCCATGGATTTCTGGAAATGACACCTCAGGCACACCTTCCATTAAATTTGCACTCCATCACAGTAACTGCCTTGCTGGGTTTCTAACTAAGCAGTTGATCCCATCATTTGTTGTGAGGCTCTCCTGCCACCTTTTGGGCAGAGAAGGCACTGTCCCTGCAAAAACACAGGCAGACATGTTCAACAGGGCTTCCTGGTTATGTGGGAGGAGCAGAATGCCATTGGTTCCCCCCTTGCAAATTCTAATTTACATAAGGAAGACAGAGAGGTAGCTGGGAGTAGGCACTGCACACGGGCATTGCACTCTCTCTTATGATTTGCAGCCAATTCTAGATTGAGGCAGGAGGAAAGGAGGTGACTCGCCCAACAATGGCTATACTGAGAAGTCAGCCACTCTGGGTCTCCCAGGTGAGTGTTTCAGGCCTGTGAGCCACTCATATAAATCTCGCCTGATCGAGCCTGAGCGAGCGCTGAGCGAGCGCGTTTGAATCCAAATATCAAACCCCTCTTTCTCAGGCGCAGGAAATGGTGGGCCCTTCATTGCTTCTGGTGTGGAAGTCTATGGGGCAAGGGTCCAGGACTTGCAGAGGAGAACAATTGCCAGAAAGTGCTTGCTGTTCTCATCTGTGCCTTTTTTCTGCTCACTGGCTGATAGGAGATTGGCTGCCCCCTTTCTTGCTAGAGTGAAAAAACAACAACTTGAGAGACAACATGACGTTGTGAGGCTCACTTAGAGGGAGACTAGCCAAATAGCCCTGCTTTTTTTCTGAAAGACGCTTCAGAAATTGTTCAAAATGTCTCCTGGCCACTCAGGCTCGTTGGTCTAGGGGTATGATTCTCGCTTCGGGTGCGAGAGGTCCCGGGTTCAAATCCCGGACGAGCCCATGCTGTGGACATTTTCAGGATGCTTGTAATATAGGAGCATTTCTTCTTTTCAATGCTATAAGACGCTGTGTATGTCGAGAAAGTTCCTTACCCTGCACGCTATTTTCCACTTGTGGCGGGATAAAGGAGTGCAGGACTTCTTTGCAACTGCTTTTCTGGGCCAGACCAGCATGGTAGGAACATTACATGCATAGTGTTTTTCTAGTGTAATTTCAGGATATGGTTTCAAAATCGCCTCTTGGAATAAAAGTGGTCCTCATTCCTGTCTTCCAAAGAAATAGAGACCGGGTAAGGAGAGCCCAACTTTGAGCTTCAAGGACATTGGCCCTTAGTCTGTGCATTCCAGCCCAATACATGCCAACAAGATTCCTGAGTTAGTGTCTGTTTCTGTAGTGTAGTGGTTTTCACGTTCGCCTTACACGCGAAAGGTCCTTGGTTCGAGACCGGGCAGAAACAGCGGTTTGCTGTTTTTAACAGTGTTTGCCTTTACTGGCTGACTTTATAGGAAAGCTGAGATAATAGAGGCTGTCTATCCCTCACCAACCTGACGTAGTGTGCTCCAGGGATCTCAGTGACAGCTCGAAAAGAGAAGTGACGATAGCTTGCGCCATTCGCTTGCTCGCCCTTTGCTCTGAAGGGTGGGCCTACTTCATGAAAGCAAGGAATGAGAGCAGAAATGCTTTTCTTGTCCTCACCGCAAGCAGACACTTAGAGAAAACAAACTGTCTGAAGGACAGAGGCTTTTTAATTTCTTGTTTGATGACGGCCATGGAAAAGACAGCAATCATATTGCAGAAGAGAGCAACATGTGCAGTTGCTTGCTTTGGGTGAAGCATTCACCGACTAGCTGCCACTAACCCCTGGAGCCATGTCAGAGGTGACTCTTGCGTGGCTCGTTGGTCTAGGGGTATGATTCTCGCTTAGGGTGCGAGAGGTCCCGGGTTCAAATCCCGGACGAGCCCTTTTTAGAGCTAAACATACAAATCGTACTAAAAATGCACTATGCCTGACTATTTCTAGTAATACTCGGTGCATTGTTGCGCAACATATTCCTAACCTCAGAAGAAAAATGGATCATCGTGCTTTTTCTGCCTACCTGCTTAGTCTCAGTGTGTCCCAGGTGATGCTTTCCCAAGCTGTACTCGCAGACATTTAGGCATCAGATATTTGTCTGTCGATGCCTGCACAAGTAAATTTTGAATACGTCTAATTGCAAGCATGTTGGATGATATCTCTGAGGTTTTCACACTTGTTCTGCACATTCTGAGCCGCTGCTGATACAGCAGAATAGAAGTAGGGTGAAGCCTTGAGAGGAACTTTGCTTTAACAGTAGCAAGCAGCAAGGTCGTTTCTGTAGTGTAGTGGTCATCACGTTCCCCTAACACGCGAAAGGTCCCCGGTTCGAGACCGGGCAAAAACACTGAGCGTTGGCTGCTTTTATGTGCACACTCTAAAACCTTATTATCTGAATGCAAGTTTAAGAAGAGGTGGTCTTTGAACACAGTGAGCCGTGGGAAACTTTCTTTACCTTTGCAAGACGAAACAAAGTTATCTGCATCCGTCATCTGGGGGTCGTTCTTGTGCCTATTTTTATTTTGTTTAAGCTATGTTGTATTGTTGGGGCCTTTACACCTGTGACATTGCTGTGAAGGTTGTAAGTGGAAACATTGGCAGGTGCAGATAGAAGAGTTAGACCTAAGCCCCCCTCATGAGCCGTCAGGATGGCCGAGTGGTCTAAGGCGCCAGACTCAAGAGAGCTTGATCTTCAGTGTAGCTGAGCCTTCTGGTCTCCTCATGGAGGCGTGGGTTCAAATCCCACTTCTGACAGGTCCCTTTTACACCCGTAAATCTTCCTGTTTTTTGCAGTGCGTTCCCGGCAAACACCACAATCTTTGCAGGAACCTGTAGCATGTGAAGAGAAATCCACCAACAATCAGGCTGGGCCCTCAATCACAATTCCATGGATTTCTGGAAATGACACCTCAGGCACACCTTCCATTAAATTTGCACTCCATCACAGTAACTGCCTTGCTGGGTTTCTAACTAAGCAGTTGATCCCATCATTTGTTGTGAGGCTCTCCTGCCACCTTTTGGGCAGAGAAGGCACTGTCCCTGCAAAAACACAGGCAGACATGTTCAACAGGGCTTCCTGGTTATGTGGGAGGAGCAGAATGCCATTGGTTCCCCCCTTGCAAATTCTAATTTACATAAGGAAGACAGAGAGGTAGCTGGGAGTAGGCACTGCACACGGGCATTGCACTCTCTCTTATGATTTGCAGCCAATTCTAGATTGAGGCAGGAGGAAAGGAGGTGACTCGCCCAACAATGGCTATACTGAGAAGTCAGCCACTCTGGGTCTCCCAGGTGAGTGTTTCAGGCCTGTGAGCCACTCATATAAATCTCGCCTGATCGAGCCTGAGCGAGCGCTGAGCGAGCGCGTTTGAATCCAAATATCAAACCCCTCTTTCTCAGGCGCAGGAAATGGTGGGCCCTTCATTGCTTCTGGTGTGGAAGTCTATGGGGCAAGGGTCCAGGACTTGCAGAGGAGAACAATTGCCAGAAAGTGCTTGCTGTTCTCATCTGTGCCTTTTTTCTGCTCACTGGCTGATAGGAGATTGGCTGCCCCCTTTCTTGCTAGAGTGAAAAAACAACAACTTGAGAGACAACATGACGTTGTGAGGCTCACTTAGAGGGAGACTAGCCAAATAGCCCTGCTTTTTTTCTGAAAGACGCTTCAGAAATTGTTCAAAATGTCTCCTGGCCACTCAGGCTCGTTGGTCTAGGGGTATGATTCTCGCTTCGGGTGCGAGAGGTCCCGGGTTCAAATCCCGGACGAGCCCATGCTGTGGACATTTTCAGGATGCTTGTAATATAGGAGCATTTCTTCTTTTCAATGCTATAAGACGCTGTGTATGTCGAGAAAGTTCCTTACCCTGCACGCTATTTTCCACTTGTGGCGGGATAAAGGAGTGCAGGACTTCTTTGCAACTGCTTTTCTGGGCCAGACCAGCATGGTAGGAACATTACATGCATAGTGTTTTTCTAGTGTAATTTCAGGATATGGTTTCAAAATCGCCTCTTGGAATAAAAGTGGTCCTCATTCCTGTCTTCCAAAGAAATAGAGACCGGGTAAGGAGAGCCCAACTTTGAGCTTCAAGGACATTGGCCCTTAGTCTGTGCATTCCAGCCCAATACATGCCAACAAGATTCCTGAGTTAGTGTCTGTTTCTGTAGTGTAGTGGTTTTCACGTTCGCCTTACACGCGAAAGGTCCTTGGTTCGAGACCGGGCAGAAACAGCGGTTTGCTGTTTTTAACAGTGTTTGCCTTTACTGGCTGACTTTATAGGAAAGCTGAGATAATAGAGGCTGTCTATCCCTCACCAACCTGACGTAGTGTGCTCAAGGGATCTCAGTGACAGCTCGAAAAGAGAAGTGACGATAGCTTGCGCCATTCGCTTGCTCGCCCTTTGCTCTGAAGGGTGGGCCTACTTCATGAAAGCAAGGAATGAGAGCAGAAATGCTTTTCTTGTCCTCACCGCAAGCAGACACTTAGAGAAAACAAACTGTCTGAAGGACAGAGGCTTTTTAATTTCTTGTTTGATGACGGCCATGGAAAAGACAGCAATCATATTGCAGAAGAGAGCAACATGTGCAGTTGCTTGCTTTGGGTGAAGCATTCACCGACTAGCTGCCACTAACCCCTGGAGCCATGTCAGAGGTGACTCTTGCGTGGCTCGTTGGTCTAGGGGTATGATTCTCGCTTAGGGTGCGAGAGGTCCCGGGTTCAAATCCCGGACGAGCCCTTTTTAGAGCTAAACATACAAATCGTACTAAAAATGCACTATGCCTGACTATTTCTAGTAATACTCGGTGCATTGTTGCGCAACATATTCCTAACCTCAGAAGAAAAATGGATCATCGTGCTTTTTCTGCCTACCTGCTTAGTCTCAGTGTGTCCCAGGTGATGCTTTCCCAAGCTGTACTCGCAGACATTTAGGCATCAGATATTTGTCTGTCGATGCCTGCACAAGTAAATTTTGAATACGTCTAATTGCAAGCATGTTGGATGATATCTCTGAGGTTTTCACACTTGTTCTGCACATTCTGAGCCGCTGCTGATACAGCAGAATAGAAGTAGGGTGAAGCCTTGAGAGGAACTTTGCTTTAACAGTAGCAAGCAGCAAGGTCGTTTCTGTAGTGTAGTGGTCATCACGTTCGCCTAACACGCGAAAGGTCCCCGGTTTGAGACCGGGCAGAAACACTGAGCGTTGGCTGCTTTTATGTGCACACTCTAAAACCTTATTATCTGAATGCAAGTTTAAGAAGAGGTGGTCTTTGAACACAGTGAGCCGTGGGAAACTTTCTTTACCTTTGCAAGACGAAACAAAGTTATCTGCATCCGTCATCTGGGGGTCGTTCTTGTGCCTATTTTTATTTTGTTTAAGCTATGTTGTATTGTTGGGGCCTTTACACCTGTGACATTGCTGTGAAGGTTGTAAGTGGAAACATTGGCAGGTGCAGATAGAAGAGTTAGACCTAAGCCCCCCTCATGAGCCGTCAGGATGGCCGAGTGGTCTAAGGCGCCAGACTCAAGAGAGCTTGATCTTCAGTGTAGCTGAGCCTTCTGGTCTCCTCATGGAGGCGTGGGTTCAAATCCCACTTCTGACAGGTCCCTTTTACACCCGTAAATCTTCCTGTTTTTTGCAGTGCGTTCCCGGCAAACACCACAATCTTTGCAGGAACCTGTAGCATGTGAAGAGAAATCCACCAACAATCAGGCTGGGCCCTCAATCACAATTCCATGGATTTCTGGAAATGACACCTCAGGCACACCTTCCATTAAATTTGCACTCCATCACAGTAACTGCCTTGCTGGGTTTCTAACTAAGCAGTTGATCCCATCATTTGTTGTGAGGCTCTCCTGCCACCTTTTGGGCAGAGAAGGCACTGTCCCTGCAAAAACACAGGCAGACATGTTCAACAGGGCTTCCTGGTTATGTGGGAGGAGCAGAATGCCATTGGTTCCCCCCTTGCAAATTCTAATTTACATAAGGAAGACAGAGAGGTAGCTGGGAGTAGGCACTGCACACGGGCATTGCACTCTCTCTTATGATTTGCAGCCAATTCTAGATTGAGGCAGGAGGAAAGGAGGTGACTCGCCCAACAATGGCTATACTGAGAAGTCAGCCACTCTGGGTCTCCCAGGTTAGTGTTTCAGGCCTATGAGCCACTCATATAAATCTCGCCTGATCGAGCCTGATCGAGCGCTGAGTGAGCGCGTTTGAATCCAAATATCAAACCCCTCTTTCTCAGGCGCAGGAAATGGTGGGCCCTTCATTGCTTCTGGTGTGGAAGTCTATGGGGCAAGGGTCCAGGACTTGCAGAGGAGAACAATTGCCAGAAAGTGCTTGCTGTTCTCATCTGTGCCTTTTTTCTGCTCACTGGCTGATAGGAGATTGGCTGCCCCCTTTCTTGCTAGAGTGAAAAAACAACAACTTGAGAGAAAACATGACGTTGTGAGGCTCACTTAGAGGGAGACTAGCCAAATAGCCCTGCTTTTTTTCTGAAAGACGCTTCAGAAATTGTTCAAAATGTCTCCTGGCCACTCAGGCTCGTTGGTCTAGGGGTATGATTCTCGCTTCGGGTGCGAGAGGTCCCGGGTTCAAATCCTGGACGAGCCCATGCTGTGGACATTTTCAGGATGCTTGTAATATAGGAGCATTTCTTCTTTTCAATGCTATAAGACGCTGTGTATGTCGAGAAAGTTCCTTACCCTGCACGCTATTTTCCACTTGTGGCGGGATAAAGGAGTGCAGGACTTCTTTGCAACTGCTTTTCTGGGCCAGACAAGCATGGTAGGAACATTACATGCATAGTGTTTTTCTAGTGTAATTTCAGGATATGGTTTCAAAATCGCCTCTTGGAATAAAAGTGGTCCTCATTCCTGTCTTCCAAAGAAATAGAGACCGGGTAAGGAGAGCCCAACTTTGAGCTTCAAGGACATTGGCCCTTAGTCTGTGCATTCCAGCCCAATACATGCCAACAAGATTCCTGAGTTAGTGTCTGTTTCTGTAGTGTAGTGGTTATCACGTTCGCCTTACACGCGAAAGGTCCCTGGTTCGAGACCGGGCAGAAACAGCGGTTTGCTGTTTTTAACAGTGTTTGCCTTTACTTGCTGACTTTATAGGAAAGCTGAGATAATAGAGGCTGTCTATCCCTCACCAACCTGACGTAGTGTGCTCCAGGGATCTCAGTGACAGCTCGAAAAGAGAAGTGACGATAGCTTGCGCCATTCGCTTGCTCGCCCTTTGCTCTGAAGGGTGGGCCTACTTCATGAAAGCAAGGAATGAGAGCAGAAATGCTTTTCTTGTCCTCACCGCAAGCAGACACTTAGAAAAAACAAACTGTCTGAAGGACAGAGGCTTTTTAATTTCTTGTTTGATGACGGCCATGGAAAAGACAGCAATCATATTGCAGAAGAGAGCAACATGTGCAGTTGCTTGCTTTGGGGGAAGCATTCACCGACTAGCTGCCACTAACCCCTGGAGCCATGTCAGAGGTGACTCTTGCGTGGCTCGTTGGTCTAGGGGTATGATTCTCGCTTAGGGTGCGAGAGGTCCCGGGTTCAAATCCCGGACGAGCCCTTTTTAGAGCTAAACATACAAATCGTACTAAAAATGCACTATGCCTGACTATTTCTAGTAATACTCGGTGCATTGTTGCGCAACATATTCCTAACCTCAGAAGAAAAATGGATCACCGTGCTTTTTCTGCCTACCTGCTTAGTCTCAGTGTGTCCCAGGTGATGCTTTCCCAAGCTGTACTCGCAGACATTTAGGCATCAGATATTTGTCTGTCGATGCCTGCACAAGTAAATTTTGAATACGTCTAATTGCAAGCATGTTGGATGATATCTCTGAGGTTTTCACACTTGTTCTGCACATTCTGAGCCGCTGCTGATACAGCAGAATAGAAGTAGGGTGAAGCCTTGAGAGGAACTTTGCTTTAACAGTAGCAAGCAGCAAGGTCGTTTCTGTGGTGTAGTGGTCATCACGTTCGCCTAACACGCGAAAGGTCCTCGGTTCGAGACCGGGCAGAATCACTGAGCGTTGGCTGCTTTTATGTGCACACTCTAAAACCTTATTATCTGAATGCAAGTTTAAGAAGAGGTGGTCTTTGAACACAGTGAGCCGTGGGAAACTTTCTTTACCTTTGCAAGACGAAACAAAGTTATCTGCATCCGTCATCTGGGGGTCGTTCTTGTGCCTATTTTTATTTTGTTTAAGCTATGTTGTATTGTTGGGGCCTTTACACCTGTGACATTGCTGTGAAGGTTGTAAGTGGAAACATTGGCAGGTGCAGATAGAAGAGTTAGACCTAAGCCCCCCTCATGAGCCGTCAGGATGGCCGAGTGGTCTAAGGCGCCAGACTCAAGAGAGCTTGATCTTCAGTGTAGCTGAGCCTTCTGGTCTCCTCATGGAGGCGTGGGTTCAAATCCCACTTCTGACAGGTCCCTTTTACACCCGTAAATCTTCCTGTTTTTTGCAGTGCGTTCCCGGCAAACACCACAATCTTTGCAGGAACCTGTAGCATGTGAAGAGAAATCCACCAACAATCAGGCTGGGCCCTCAATCACAATTCCATGGATTTCTGGAAATGACACCTCAGGCACACCTTCCATTAAATTTGCACTCCATCACAGTAACTGCCTTGCTGGGTTTCTAACTAAGCAGTTGATCCCATCATTTGTTGTGAGGCTCTCCTGCCACCTTTTGGGCAGAGAAGGCACTGTCCCTGCAAAAACACAGGCAGACATGTTCAACAGGGCTTCCTGGTTATGTGGGAGGAGCAGAATGCCATTGGTTCCCCCCTTGCAAATTCTAATTTACATAAGGAAGACAGAGAGGTAGCTGGGAGTAGGCACTGCACACGGGCATTGCACTCTCTCTTATGATTTGCAGCCAATTCTAGATTGAGGCAGGAGGAAAGGAGGTGACTCGCCCAACAATGGCTATACTGAGAAGTCAGCCACTCTGGGTCTCCCAGGTGAGTGTTTCAGGCCTGTGAGCCACTCATATAAATCTCGCCTGATCGAGCCTGATCGAGCGCGTTTGAATCCAAATATCAAACCCCTCTTTCTCAGGCGCAGGAAATGGTGGGCCCTTCATTGCTTCTGGTGTGGAAGTCTATGGGGCAAGGGTCCAGGACTTGCAGAGGAGAACAATTGCCAGAAAGTGCTTGCTGTTCTCATCTGTGCCTTTTTTCTGCTCACTGGCTGATAGGAGATTGGCTGCCCCCTTTCTTGCTAGAGTGAAAAAACAACAACTTGAGAGAAAACATGACGTTGTGAGGCTCACTTAGAGGGAGACTAGCCAAATAGCCCTGCTTTTTTTCTGAAAGACGCTTCAGAAATTGTTCAAAATGTCTCCTGGCCACTCAGGCTCGTTGGTCTAGGGGTATGATTCTCGCTTCGGGTGCGAGAGGTCCCGGGTTCAAATCCCGGACGAGCCCATGCTGTGGACATTTTCAGGATGCTTGTAATATAGGAGCATCTCTTCTTTTCAATGCTATAAGACGCTGTGTATGTCGAGAAAGTTCCTTACCCTGCACGCTATTTTCCACTTGTGGCGGGATAAAGGAGTGCAGGACTTCTTTGCAACTGCTTTTCTGGGCCAGACCAGCATGGTAGGAACATTACATGCATAGTGTTTTTCTAGTGTAATTTCAGGATATGGTTTCAAAATCGCCTCTTGGAATAAAAGTGGTCCTCATTCCTGTCTTCCAAAGAAATAGAGACCGGGTAAGGAGAGCCCAACTTTGAGCTTCAAGGACATTGGCCCTTAGTCTGTGCATTCCAGCCCAATACATGCCAACAAGATTCCTGAGTTAGTGTCTGTTTCTGTAGTGTAGTGGTTTTCACGTTCGCCTTACACGCGAAAGGTCCTTGGTTCGAGACCGGGCAGAAACAGCGGTTTGCTGTTTTTAACAGTGTTTGCCTTTACTGGCTGACTTTATAGGAAAGCTGAGATAATAGAGGCTGTCTATCCCTCACCAACCTGACGTAGTGTGCTCCAGGGATCTCAGTGACAGCTCGAAAAGAGAAGTGACGATAGCTTGCGCCATTCGCTTGCTCGCCCTTTGCTCTGAAGGGTGGGCCTACTTCATGAAAGCAAGGAATGAGAGCAGAAATGCTTTTCTTGTCCTCACCGCAAGCAGACACTTAGAGAAAACAAACTGTCTGAAGGACAGAGGCTTTTTAATTTCTTGTTTGATGACGGCCATGGAAAAGACAGCAATCATATTGCAGAAGAGAGCAACATGTGCAGTTGCTTGCTTTGGGTGAAGCATTCACCGACTAGCTGCCACTAACCCCTGGAGCCATGTCAGAGGTGACTCTTGCGTGGCTCGTTGGTCTAGGGGTATGATTCTCGCTTAGGGTGCGAGAGGTCCCGGGTTCAAATCCCGGACGAGCCCTTTTTAGAGCTAAACATACAAATCGTACTAAAAATGCACTATGCCTGACTATTTCTAGTAATACTCGGTGCATTGTTGCGCAACATATTCCTAACCTCAGAAGAAAAATGGATCATCGTGCTTTTTCTGCCTACCTGCTTAGTCTCAGTGTGTCCCAGGTGATGCTTTCCCAAGCTGTACTCGCAGACATTTAGGCATCAGATATTTGTCTGTCGATGCCTGCACAAGTAAATTTTGAATACGTCTAATTGCAAGCATGTTGGATGATATCTCTGAGGTTTTCACACTTGTTCTGCACATTCTGAGCCGCTGCTGATACAGCAGAATAGAAGTAGGGTGAAGCCTTGAGAGGAACTTTGCTTTAACAGTAGCAAGCAGCAAGGTCGTTTCTGTAGTGTAGTGGTCATCACGTTCCCCTAACATGCGAAAGGTCCCCGGTTCGAGACCGGGCAGAAACACTGAGCGTTGGCTGCTTTTATGTGCACACTCTAAAACCTTATTATCTGAATGCAAGTTTAAGAAGAGGTGGTCTTTGAACACAGTGAGCCGTGGGAAACTTTCTTTACCTTTGCAAGACGAAACAAAGTTATCTGCATCCGTCATCTGGGGGTCGTTCTTGTGCCTATTTTTATTTTGTTTAAGCTATGTTGTATTGTTGGGGCCTTTACACCTGTGACATTGCTGTGAAGGTTGTAAGTGGAAACATTGGCAGGTGCAGATAGAAGAGTTAGACCTAAGCCCCCCTCATGAGCCGTCAGGATGGCCGAGTGGTCTAAGGCGCTAGACTCAAGAGAGCTTGATCTTCAGTGTAGCTGAGCCTTCTGGTCTCCTCATGGAGGCGTGGGTTCAAATCCCACTTCTGACAGGTCCCTTTTACACCCGTAAATCTTCCTGTTTTTTGCAGTGCGTTCCCGGCAAACACCACAATCTTTGCAGGAACCTGTAGCATGTGAAGAGAAATCCACCAACAATCAGGCTGGGCCCTCAATCACAATTCCATGGATTTCTGGAAATGACACCTCAGGCACACCTTCCATTAAATTTGCACTCCATCACAGTAACTGCCTTGCTGGGTTTCTAACTAAGCAGTTGATCCCATCATTTGTTGTGAGGCTCTCCTGCCACCTTTTGGGCAGAGAAGGCACTGTCCCTGCAAAAACACAGGCAGACATGTTCAACAGGGCTTCCTGGTTATGTGGGAGGAGCAGAATGCCATTGGTTCCCCCCTTGCAAATTCTAATTTACATAAGGAAGACAGAGAGGTAGCTGGGAGTAGGCACTGCACACGGGCATTGCACTCTCTCTTATGATTTGCAGCCAATTCTAGATTGAGGCAGGAGGAAAGGAGGTGACTCGCCCAACAATGGCTATACTGAGAAGTCAGCCACTCTGGGTCTCCCAGGTGAGTGTTTCAGGCCTGTGAGCCACTCATATAAATCTCGCCTGATCGAGCCTGAGCGAGCGCTGAGCGAGCGCGTTTGAATCCAAATATCAAACCCCTCTTTCTCAGGCGCAGGAAATGGTGGGCCCTTCATTGCTTCTGGTGTGGAAGTCTATGGGGCAAGGGTCCAGGACTTGCAGAGGAGAACAATTGCCAGAAAGTGCTTGCTGTTCTCATCTGTGCCTTTTTTCTGCTCACTGGCTGATAGGAGATTGGCTGCCCCCTTTCTTGCTAGAGTGAAAAAACAACAACTTGAGAGACAACATGACGTTGTGAGGCTCACTTAGAGGGAGACTAGCCAAATAGCCCTGCTTTTTTTCTGAAAGACGCTTCAGAAATTGTTCAAAATGTCTCCTGGCCACTCAGGCTCGTTGGTCTAGGGGTATGATTCTCGCTTCGGGTGCGAGAGGTCCCGGGTTCAAATCCCGGACGAGCCCATGCTGTGGACATTTTCAGGATGCTTGTAATATAGGAGCATTTCTTCTTTTCAATGCTATAAGACGCTGTGTATGTCGAGAAAGTTCCTTACCCTGCACGCTATTTTCCACTTGTGGCGGGATAAAGGAGTGCAGGACTTCTTTGCAACTGCTTTTCTGGGCCAGACCAGCATGGTAGGAACATTACATGCATAGTGTTTTTCTAGTGTAATTTCAGGATATGGTTTCAAAATCGCCTCTTGGAATAAAAGTGGTCCTCATTCCTGTCTTCCAAAGAAATAGAGACCGGGTAAGGAGAGCCCAACTTTGAGCTTCAAGGACATTGGCCCTTAGTCTGTGCATTCCAGCCCAATACATGCCAACAAGATTCCTGAGTTAGTGTCTGTTTCTGTAGTGTAGTGGTTTTCACGTTCGCCTTACACGCGAAAGGTCCTTGGTTCGAGACCGGGCAGAAACAGCGGTTTGCTGTTTTTAACAGTGTTTGCCTTTACTGGCTGACTTTATAGGAAAGCTGAGATAATAGAGGCTGTCTATCCCTCACCAACCTGACGTAGTGTGCTCAAGGGATCTCAGTGACAGCTCGAAAAGAGAAGTGACGATAGCTTGCGCCATTCGCTTGCTCGCCCTTTGCTCTGAAGGGTGGGCCTACTTCATGAAAGCAAGGAATGAGAGCAGAAATGCTTTTCTTGTCCTCACCGCAAGCAGACACTTAGAGAAAACAAACTGTCTGAAGGACAGAGGCTTTTTAATTTCTTGTTTGATGACGGCCATGGAAAAGACAGCAATCATATTGCAGAAGAGAGCAACATGTGCAGTTGCTTGCTTTGGGTGAAGCATTCACCGACTAGCTGCCACTAACCCCTGGAGCCATGTCAGAGGTGACTCTTGCGTGGCTCGTTGGTCTAGGGGTATGATTCTCGCTTAGGGTGCGAGAGGTCCCGGGTTCAAATCCCGGACGAGCCCTTTTTAGAGCTAAACATACAAATCGTACTAAAAATGCACTATGCCTGACTATTTCTAGTAATACTCGGTGCATTGTTGCGCAACATATTCCTAACCTCAGAAGAAAAATGGATCATCGTGCTTTTTCTGCCTACCTGCTTAGTCTCAGTGTGTCCCAGGTGATGCTTTCCCAAGCTGTACTCGCAGACATTTAGGCATCAGATATTTGTCTGTCGATGCCTGCACAAGTAAATTTTGAATACGTCTAATTGCAAGCATGTTGGATGATATCTCTGAGGTTTTCACACTTGTTCTGCACATTCTGAGCCGCTGCTGATACAGCAGAATAGAAGTAGGGTGAAGCCTTGAGAGGAACTTTGCTTTAACAGTAGCAAGCAGCAAGGTCGTTTCTGTAGTGTAGTGGTCATCACGTTCGCCTAACACGCGAAAGGTCCCCGGTTTGAGACCGGGCAGAAACACTGAGCGTTGGCTGCTTTTATGTGCACACTCTAAAACCTTATTATCTGAATGCAAGTTTAAGAAGAGGTGGTCTTTGAACACAGTGAGCCGTGGGAAACTTTCTTTACCTTTGCAAGACGAAACAAAGTTATCTGCATCCGTCATCTGGGGGTCGTTCTTGTGCCTATTTTTATTTTGTTTAAGCTATGTTGTATTGTTGGGGCCTTTACACCTGTGACATTGCTGTGAAGGTTGTAAGTGGAAACATTGGCAGGTGCAGATAGAAGAGTTAGACCTAAGCCCCCCTCATGAGCCGTCAGGATGGCCGAGTGGTCTAAGGCGCCAGACTCAAGAGAGCTTGATCTTCAGTGTAGCTGAGCCTTCTGGTCTCCTCATGGAGGCGTGGGTTCAAATCCCACTTCTGACAGGTCCCTTTTACACCCGTAAATCTTCCTGTTTTTTGCAGTGCGTTCCCGGCAAACACCACAATCTTTGCAGGAACCTGTAGCATGTGAAGAGAAATCCACCAACAATCAGGCTGGGCCCTCAATCACAATTCCATGGATTTCTGGAAATGACACCTCAGGCACACCTTCCATTAAATTTGCACTCCATCACAGTAACTGCCTTGCTGGGTTTCTAACTAAGCAGTTGATCCCATCATTTGTTGTGAGGCTCTCCTGCCACCTTTTGGGCAGAGAAGGCACTGTCCCTGCAAAAACACAGGCAGACATGTTCAACAGGGCTTCCTGGTTATGTGGGAGGAGCAGAATGCCATTGGTTCCCCCCTTGCAAATTCTAATTTACATAAGGAAGACAGAGAGGTAGCTGGGAGTAGGCACTGCACACGGGCATTGCACTCTCTCTTATGATTTGCAGCCAATTCTAGATTGAGGCAGGAGGAAAGGAGGTGACTCGCCCAACAATGGCTATACTGAGAAGTCAGCCACTCTGGGTCTCCCAGGTTAGTGTTTCAGGCCTGTGAGCCACTCATATAAATCTCGCCTGATCGAGCCTGATCGAGCGCGTTTGAATCCAAATATCAAACCCCTCTTTCTCAGGCGCAGGAAATGGTGGGCCCTTCATTGCTTCTGGTGTGGAAGTCTATGGGGCAAGGGTCCAGGACTTGCAGAGGAGAACAATTGCCAGAAAGTGCTTGCTGTTCTCATCTGTGCCTTTTTTCTGCTCACTGGCTGATAGGAGATTGGCTGCCCCCTTTCTTGCTAGAGTGAAAAAACAACAACTTGAGAGAAAACATGACGTTGTGAGGCTCACTTAGAGGGAGACTAGCCAAATAGCCCTGCTTTTTTTCTGAAAGACGCTTCAGAAATTGTTCAAAATGTCTCCTGGCCACTCAGGCTCGTTGGTCTAGGGGTATGATTCTCGCTTCGGGTGCGAGAGGTCCCGGGTTCAAATCCCGGACGAGCCCATGCTGTGGACATTTTCAGGATGCTTGTAATATAGGAGCATTTCTTCTTTTCAATGCTATAAGACGCTGTGTATGTCGAGAAAGTTCCTTACCCTGCACGCTATTTTCCACTTGTGGCGGGATAAAGGAGTGCAGGACTTCTTTGCAACTGCTTTTCTGGGCCAGACCAGCATGGTAGGAACATTACATGCATAGTGTTTTTCTAGTGTAATTTCAGGATATGGTTTCAAAATCGCCTCTTGGAATAAAAGTGGTCCTCATTCCTGTCTTCCAAAGAAATAGAGACCGGGTAAGGAGAGCCCAACTTTGAGCTTCAAGGACATTGGCCCTTAGTCTGTGCATTCCAGCCCAATACATGCCAACAAGATTCCTGAGTTAGTGTCTGTTTCTGTAGTGTAGTGGTTTTCACGTTCGCCTTACACGCGAAAGGTCCTTGGTTCGAGACCGGGCAGAAACAGCGGTTTGCTGTTTTTAACAGTGTTTGCCTTTACTGGCTGACTTTATAGGAAAGCTGAGATAATAGAGGCTGTCTATCCCTCACCAACCTGACGTAGTGTGCTCAAGGGATCTCAGTGACAGCTCGAAAAGAGAAGTGACGATAGCTTGCGCCATTCGCTTGCTCGCCCTTTGCTCTGAAGGGTGGGCCTACTTCATGAAAGCAAGGAATGAGAGCAGAAATGCTTTTCTTGTCCTCACCGCAAGCAGACACTTAGATAAAACAAACTGTCTGAAGGACAGAGGCTTTTTAATTTCTTGTTTGATGACGGCCATGGAAAAGACAGCAATCATATTGCAGAAGAGAGCAACATGTGCAGTTGCTTGCTTTGGGTGAAGCATTCACCGACTAGCTACCACTAACCCCTGGAGCCATGTCAGAGGTGACTCTTGCGTGGCTCGTTGGTCTAGGGGTATGATTCTCGCTTAGGGTGCGAGAGGTCCCGGGTTCAAATCCCGGACGAGCCCTTTTTAGAGCTAAACATACAAATCGTACTAAAAATGCACTATGCCTGACTATTTCTAGTAATACTCGGTGCATTGTTGCGCAACATATTCCTAACCTCAGAAGAAAAATGGATCATCGTGCTTTTTCTGCCTACCTGCTTAGTCTCAGTGTGTCCCAGGTGATGCTTTCCCAAGCTGTACTCGCAGACATTTAGGCATCAGATATTTGTCTGTCGATGCCTGCACAAGTAAATTTTGAATACGTCTAATTGCAAGCATGTTGGATGATATCTCTGAGGTTTTCACACTTGTTCTGCACATTCTGAGCCGCTGCTGATACAGCAGAATAGAAGTAGGGTGAAGCCTTGAGAGGAACTTTGCTTTAACAGTAGCAAGCAGCAAGGTCGTTTCTGTAGTGTAGTGGTCATCACGTTCGCCTAACACGCGAAAGGTCCCCGGTTTGAGACCGGGCAGAAACACTGAGCGTTGGCTGCTTTTATGTGCACACTCTAAAACCTTATTATCTGAATGCAAGTTTAAGAAGAGGTGGTCTTTGAACACAGTGAGCCGTGGGAAACTTTCTTTACCTTTGCAAGACGAAACAAAGTTATCTGCATCCGTCATCTGGGGGTCGTTCTTGTGCCTATTTTTATTTTGTTTAAGCTATGTTGTATTGTTGGGGCCTTTACACCTGTGACATTGCTGTGAAGGTTGTAAGTGGAAACATTGGCAGGTGCAGATAGAAGAGTTAGACCTAAGCCCCCCTCATGAGCCGTCAGGATGGCCGAGTGGTCTAAGGCGCCAGACTCAAGAGAGCTTGATCTTCAGTGTAGCTGAGCCTTCTGGTCTCCTCATGGAGGCGTGGGTTCAAATCCCACTTCTGACAGGTCCCTTTTACACCCGTAAATCTTCCTGTTTTTTGCAGTGCGTTCCCGGCAAACACCACAATCTTTGCAGGAACCTGTAGCATGTGAAGAGAAATCCACCAACAATCAGGCTGGGCCCTCAATCACAATTCCATGGATTTCTGGAAATGACACCTCAGGCACACCTTCCATTAAATTTGCACTCCATCACAGTAACTGCCTTGCTGGGTTTCTAACTAAGCAGTTGATCCCATCATTTGTTGTGAGGCTCTCCTGCCACCTTTTGGGCAGAGAAGGCACTGTCCCTGCAAAAACACAGGCAGACATGTTCAACAGGGCTTCCTGGTTATGTGGGAGGAGCAGAATGCCATTGGTTCCCCCCTTGCAAATTCTAATTTACATAAGGAAGACAGAGAGGTAGCTGGGAGTAGGCACTGCACACGGGCATTGCACTCTCTCTTATGATTTGCAGCCAATTCTAGATTGAGGCAGGAGGAAAGGAGGTGACTCGCCCAACAATGGCTATACTGAGAAGTCAGCCACTCTGGGTCTCCCAGGTTAGTGTTTCAGGCCTGTGAGCCACTCATATAAATCTCGCCTGATCGAGCCTGATCGAGCGCTGAGTGAGCGCGTTTGAATCCAAATATCAAACCCCTCTTTCTCAGGCGCAGGAAATGGTGGGCCCTTCATTGCTTCTGGTGTGGAAGTCTATGGGGCAAGGGTCCAGGACTTGCAGAGGAGAACAATTGCCAGAAAGTGCTTGCTGTTCTCATCTGTGCCTTTTTTCTGCTCACTGGCTGATAGGAGATTGGCTGCCCCCTTTCTTGCTAGAGTGAAAAAACAACAACTTGAGAGAAAACATGACGTTGTGAGGCTCACTTAGAGGGAGACTAGCCAAATAGCCCTGCTTTTTTTCTGAAAGACGCTTCAGAAATTGTTCAAAATGTCTCCTGGCCACTCAGGCTCGTTGGTCTAGGGGTATGATTCTCGCTTCGGGTGCGAGAGGTCCCGGGTTCAAATCCTGGACGAGCCCATGCTGTGGACATTTTCAGGATGCTTGTAATATAGGAGCATTTCTTCTTTTCAATGCTATAAGACGCTGTGTATGTCGAGAAAGTTCCTTACCCTGCACGCTATTTTCCACTTGTGGCGGGATAAAGGAGTGCAGGACTTCTTTGCAACTGCTTTTCTGGGCCAGACAAGCATGGTAGGAACATTACATGCATAGTGTTTTTCTAGTGTAATTTCAGGATATGGTTTCAAAATCGCCTCTTGGAATAAAAGTGGTCCTCATTCCTGTCTTCCAAAGAAATAGAGACCGGGTAAGGAGAGCCCAACTTTGAGCTTCAAGGACATTGGCCCTTAGTCTGTGCATTCCAGCCCAATACATGCCAACAAGATTCCTGAGTTAGTGTCTGTTTCTGTAGTGTAGTGGTTATCACGTTCGCCTTACACGCGAAAGGTCCCTGGTTCGAGACCGGGCAGAAACAGCGGTTTGCTGTTTTTAACAGTGTTTGCCTTTACTTGCTGACTTTATAGGAAAGCTGAGATAATAGAGGCTGTCTATCCCTCACCAACCTGACGTAGTGTGCTCCAGGGATCTCAGTGACAGCTCGAAAAGAGAAGTGACGATAGCTTGCGCCATTCGCTTGCTCGCCCTTTGCTCTGAAGGGTGGGCCTACTTCATGAAAGCAAGGAATGAGAGCAGAAATGCTTTTCTTGTCCTCACCGCAAGCAGACACTTAGAAAAAACAAACTGTCTGAAGGACAGAGGCTTTTTAATTTCTTGTTTGATGACGGCCATGGAAAAGACAGCAATCATATTGCAGAAGAGAGCAACATGTGCAGTTGCTTGCTTTGGGGGAAGCATTCACCGACTAGCTGCCACTAACCCCTGGAGCCATGTCAGAGGTGACTCTTGCGTGGCTCGTTGGTCTAGGGGTATGATTCTCGCTTAGGGTGCGAGAGGTCCCGGGTTCAAATCCCGGACGAGCCCTTTTTAGAGCTAAACATACAAATCGTACTAAAAATGCACTATGCCTGACTATTTCTAGTAATACTCGGTGCATTGTTGCGCAACATATTCCTAACCTCAGAAGAAAAATGGATCACCGTGCTTTTTCTGCCTACCTGCTTAGTCTCAGTGTGTCCCAGGTGATGCTTTCCCAAGCTGTACTCGCAGACATTTAGGCATCAGATATTTGTCTGTCGATGCCTGCACAAGTAAATTTTGAATACGTCTAATTGCAAGCATGTTGGATGATATCTCTGAGGTTTTCACACTTGTTCTGCACATTCTGAGCCGCTGCTGATACAGCAGAATAGAAGTAGGGTGAAGCCTTGAGAGGAACTTTGCTTTAACAGTAGCAAGCAGCAAGGTCGTTTCTGTGGTGTAGTGGTCATCACGTTCGCCTAACACGCGAAAGGTCCTCGGTTCGAGACCGGGCAGAATCACTGAGCGTTGGCTGCTTTTATGTGCACACTCTAAAACCTTATTATCTGAATGCAAGTTTAAGAAGAGGTGGTCTTTGAACACAGTGAGCCGTGGGAAACTTTCTTTACCTTTGCAAGACGAAACAAAGTTATCTGCATCCGTCATCTGGGGGTCGTTCTTGTGCCTATTTTTATTTTGTTTAAGCTATGTTGTATTGTTGGGGCCTTTACACCTGTGACATTGCTGTGAAGGTTGTAAGTGGAAACATTGGCAGGTGCAGATAGAAGAGTTAGACCTAAGCCCCCCTCATGAGCCGTCAGGATGGCCGAGTGGTCTAAGGCGCCAGACTCAAGAGAGCTTGATCTTCAGTGTAGCTGAGCCTTCTGGTCTCCTCATGGAGGCGTGGGTTCAAATCCCACTTCTGACAGGTCCCTTTTACACCCGTAAATCTTCCTGTTTTTTGCAGTGCGTTCCCGGCAAACACCACAATCTTTGCAGGAACCTGTAGCATGTGAAGAGAAATCCACCAACAATCAGGCTGGGCCCTCAATCACAATTCCATGGATTTCTGGAAATGACACCTCAGGCACACCTTCCATTAAATTTGCACTCCATCACAGTAACTGCCTTGCTGGGTTTCTAACTAAGCAGTTGATCCCATCATTTGTTGTGAGGCTCTCCTGCCACCTTTTGGGCAGAGAAGGCACTGTCCCTGCAAAAACACAGGCAGACATGTTCAACAGGGCTTCCTGGTTATGTGGGAGGAGCAGAATGCCATTGGTTCCCCCCTTGCAAATTCTAATTTACATAAGGAAGACAGAGAGGTAGCTGGGAGTAGGCACTGCACACGGGCATTGCACTCTCTCTTATGATTTGCAGCCAATTCTAGATTGAGGCAGGAGGAAAGGAGGTGACTCGCCCAACAATGGCTATACTGAGAAGTCAGCCACTCTGGGTCTCCCAGGTGAGTGTTTCAGGCCTGTGAGCCACTCATATAAATCTCGCCTGATCGAGCCTGATCGAGCGCGTTTGAATCCAAATATCAAACCCCTCTTTCTCAGGCGCAGGAAATGGTGGGCCCTTCATTGCTTCTGGTGTGGAAGTCTATGGGGCAAGGGTCCAGGACTTGCAGAGGAGAACAATTGCCAGAAAGTGCTTGCTGTTCTCATCTGTGCCTTTTTTCTGCTCACTGGCTGATAGGAGATTGGCTGCCCCCTTTCTTGCTAGAGTGAAAAAACAACAACTTGAGAGAAAACATGACGTTGTGAGGCTCACTTAGAGGGAGACTAGCCAAATAGCCCTGCTTTTTTTCTGAAAGACGCTTCAGAAATTGTTCAAAATGTCTCCTGGCCACTCAGGCTCGTTGGTCTAGGGGTATGATTCTCGCTTCGGGTGCGAGAGGTCCCGGGTTCAAATCCCGGACGAGCCCATGCTGTGGACATTTTCAGGATGCTTGTAATATAGGAGCATTTCTTCTTTTCAATGCTATAAGACGCTGTGTATGTCGAGAAAGTTCCTTACCCTGCACGCTATTTTCCACTTGTGGCGGGATAAAGGAGTGCAGGACTTCTTTGCAACTGCTTTTCTGGGCCAGACCAGCATGGTAGGAACATTACATGCATAGTGTTTTTCTAGTGTAATTTCAGGATATGGTTTCAAAATCGCCTCTTGGAATAAAAGTGGTCCTCATTCCTGTCTTCCAAAGAAATAGAGACCGGGTAAGGAGAGCCCAACTTTGAGCTTCAAGGACATTGGCCCTTAGTCTGTGCATTCCAGCCCAATACATGCCAACAAGATTCCTGAGTTAGTGTCTGTTTCTGTAGTGTAGTGGTTTTCACGTTCGCCTTACACGCGAAAGGTCCTTGGTTCGAGACCGGGCAGAAACAGCGGTTTGCTGTTTTTAACAGTGTTTGCCTTTACTGGCTGACTTTATAGGAAAGCTGAGATAATAGAGGCTGTCTATCCCTCACCAACCTGACGTAGTGTGCTCAAGGGATCTCAGTGACAGCTCGAAAAGAGAAGTGACGATAGCTTGCGCCATTCGCTTGCTCGCCCTTTGCTCTGAAGGGTGGGCCTACTTCATGAAAGCAAGGAATGAGAGCAGAAATGCTTTTCTTGTCCTCACCGCAAGCAGACACTTAGATAAAACAAACTGTCTGAAGGACAGAGGCTTTTTAATTTCTTGTTTGATGACGGCCATGGAAAAGACAGCAATCATATTGCAGAAGAGAGCAACATGTGCAGTTGCTTGCTTTGGGTGAAGCATTCACCGACTAGCTACCACTAACCCCTGGAGCCATGTCAGAGGTGACTCTTGCGTGGCTCGTTGGTCTAGGGGTATGATTCTCGCTTAGGGTGCGAGAGGTCCCGGGTTCAAATCCCGGACGAGCCCTTTTTAGAGCTAAACATACAAATCGTACTAAAAATGCACTATGCCTGACTATTTCTAGTAATACTCGGTGCATTGTTGCGCAACATATTCCTAACCTCAGAAGAAAAATGGATCATCGTGCTTTTTCTGCCTACCTGCTTAGTCTCAGTGTGTCCCAGGTGATGCTTTCCCAAGCTGTACTCGCAGACATTTAGGCATCAGATATTTGTCTGTCGATGCCTGCACAAGTAAATTTTGAATACGTCTAATTGCAAGCATGTTGGATGATATCTCTGAGGTTTTCACACTTGTTCTGCACATTCTGAGCCGCTGCTGATACAGCAGAATAGAAGTAGGGTGAAGCCTTGAGAGGAACTTTGCTTTAACAGTAGCAAGCAGCAAGGTCGTTTCTGTAGTGTAGTGGTCATCACGTTCGCCTAACACGCGAAAGGTCCCCGGTTTGAGACCGGGCAGAAACACTGAGCGTTGGCTGCTTTTATGTGCACACTCTAAAACCTTATTATCTGAATGCAAGTTTAAGAAGAGGTGGTCTTTGAACACAGTGAGCCGTGGGAAACTTTCTTTACCTTTGCAAGACGAAACAAAGTTATCTGCATCCGTCATCTGGGGGTCGTTCTTGTGCCTATTTTTATTTTGTTTAAGCTATGTTGTATTGTTGGGGCCTTTACACCTGTGACATTGCTGTGAAGGTTGTAAGTGGAAACATTGGCAGGTGCAGATAGAAGAGTTAGACCTAAGCCCCCCTCATGAGCCGTCAGGATGGCCGAGTGGTCTAAGGCGCCAGACTCAAGAGAGCTTGATCTTCAGTGTAGCTGAGCCTTCTGGTCTCCTCATGGAGGCGTGGGTTCAAATCCCACTTCTGACAGGTCCCTTTTACACCCGTAAATCTTCCTGTTTTTTGCAGTGCGTTCCCGGCAAACACCACAATCTTTGCAGGAACCTGTAGCATGTGAAGAGAAATCCACCAACAATCAGGCTGGGCCCTCAATCACAATTCCATGGATTTCTGGAAATGACACCTCAGGCACACCTTCCATTAAATTTGCACTCCATCACAGTAACTGCCTTGCTGGGTTTCTAACTAAGCAGTTGATCCCATCATTTGTTGTGAGGCTCTCCTGCCACCTTTTGGGCAGAGAAGGCACTGTCCCTGCAAAAACACAGGCAGACATGTTCAACAGGGCTTCCTGGTTATGTGGGAGGAGCAGAATGCCATTGGTTCCCCCCTTGCAAATTCTAATTTACATAAGGAAGACAGAGAGGTAGCTGGGAGTAGGCACTGCACACGGGCATTGCACTCTCTCTTATGATTTGCAGCCAATTCTAGATTGAGGCAGGAGGAAAGGAGGTGACTCGCCCAACAATGGCTATACTGAGAAGTCAGCCACTCTGGGTCTCCCAGGTGAGTGTTTCAGGCCTGTGAGCCACTCATATAAATCTCGCCTGATCGAGCCTGATCGAGCGCTGAGCGAGCGCGTTTGAATCCAAATATCAAACCCCTCTTTCTCAGGCGCAGGAAATGGTGGGCCCTTCATTGCTTCTGGTGTGGAAGTCTATGGGGCAAGGGTCCAGGACTTGCAGAGGAGAACAATTGCCAGAAAGTGCTTGCTGTTCTCATCTGTGCCTTTTTTCTGCTCACTGGCTGATAGGAGATTGGCTGCCCCCTTTCTTGCTAGAGTGAAAAAACAACAACTTGAGAGAAAACATGACGTTGTGAGGCTCACTTAGAGGGAGACTAGCCAAATAGCCCTGCTTTTTTTCTGAAAGACGCTTCAGAAATTGTTCAAAATGTCTCCTGGCCACTCAGGCTCGTTGGTCTAGGGGTATGATTCTCGCTTCGGGTGCGAGAGGTCCCGGGTTCAAATCCTGGACGAGCCCATGCTGTGGACATTTTCAGGATGCTTGTAATATAGGAGCATTTCTTCTTTTCAATGCTATAAGACGCTGTGTATGTCGAGAAAGTTCCTTACCCTGCACGCTATTTTCCACTTGTGGCGGGATAAAGGAGTGCAGGACTTCTTTGCAACTGCTTTTCTGGGCCAGACAAGCATGGTAGGAACATTACATGCATAGTGTTTTTCTAGTGTAATTTCAGGATATGGTTTCAAAATCGCCTCTTGGAATAAAAGTGGTCCTCATTCCTGTCTTCCAAAGAAATAGAGACCGGGTAAGGAGAGCCCAACTTTGAGCTTCAAGGACATTGGCCCTTAGTCTGTGCATTCCAGCCCAATACATGCCAACAAGATTCCTGAGTTAGTGTCTGTTTCTGTAGTGTAGTGGTTATCACGTTCGCCTTACACGCGAAAGGTCCCTGGTTCGAGACCGGGCAGAAACAGCGGTTTGCTGTTTTTAACAGTGTTTGCCTTTACTTGCTGACTTTATAGGAAAGCTGAGATAATAGAGGCTGTCTATCCCTCACCAACCTGACGTAGTGTGCTCCAGGGATCTCAGTGACAGCTCGAAAAGAGAAGTGACGATAGCTTGCGCCATTCGCTTGCTCGCCCTTTGCTCTGAAGGGTGGGCCTACTTCATGAAAGCAAGGAATGAGAGCAGAAATGCTTTTCTTGTCCTCACCGCAAGCAGACACTTAGAAAAAACAAACTGTCTGAAGGACAGAGGCTTTTTAATTTCTTGTTTGATGACGGCCATGGAAAAGACAGCAATCATATTGCAGAAGAGAGCAACATGTGCAGTTGCTTGCTTTGGGTGAAGCATTCACCGACTAGCTGCCACTAACCCCTGGAGCCATGTCAGAGGTGACTCTTGCGTGGCTCGTTGGTCTAGGGGTATGATTCTCGCTTAGGGTGCGAGAGGTCCCGGGTTCAAATCCCGGACGAGCCCTTTTTAGAGCTAAACATACAAATCGTACTAAAAATGCACTATGCCTGACTATTTCTAGTAATACTCGGTGCATTGTTGCGCAACATATTCCTAACCTCAGAAGAAAAATGGATCACCGTGCTTTTTCTGCCTACCTGCTTAGTCTCAGTGTGTCCCAGGTGATGCTTTCCCAAGCTGTACTCGCAGACATTTAGGCATCAGATATTTGTCTGTCGATGCCTGCACAAGTAAATTTTGAATACGTCTAATTGCAAGCATGTTGGATGATATCTCTGAGGTTTTCACACTTGTTCTGCACATTCTGAGCCGCTGCTGATACAGCAGAATAGAAGTAGGGTGAAGCCTTGAGAGGAACTTTGCTTTAACAGTAGCAAGCAGCAAGGTCGTTTCTGTGGTGTAGTGGTCATCACGTTCGCCTAACACGCGAAAGGTCCTCGGTTCGAGACCGGGCAGAATCACTGAGCGTTGGCTGCTTTTATGTGCACACTCTAAAACCTTATTATCTGAATGCAAGTTTAAGAAGAGGTGGTCTTTGAACACAGTGAGCCGTGGGAAACTTTCTTTACCTTTGCAAGACGAAACAAAGTTATCTGCATCCGTCATCTGGGGGTCGTTCTTGTGCCTATTTTTATTTTGTTTAAGCTATGTTGTATTGTTGGGGCCTTTACACCTGTGACATTGCTGTGAAGGTTGTAAGTGGAAACATTGGCAGGTGCAGATAGAAGAGTTAGACCTAAGCCCCCCTCATGAGCCGTTAGGATGGCCGAGTGGTCTAAGGCGCCAGACTCAAGAGAGCTTGATCTTCAGTGTAGCTGAGCCTTCTGGTCTCCTCATGGAGGCGTGGGTTCAAATCCCACTTCTGACAGGTCCCTTTTACACCCGTAAATCTTCCTGTTTTTTGCAGTGCGTTCCCGGCAAACACCACAATCTTTGCAGGAACCTGTAGCATGTGAAGAGAAATCCACCAACAATCAGGCTGGGCCCTCAATCACAATTCCATGGATTTCTGGAAATGACACCTCAGGCACACCTTCCATTAAATTTGCACTCCATCACAGTAACTGCCTTGCTGGGTTTCTAACTAAGCAGTTGATCCCATCATTTGTTGTGAGGCTCTCCTGCCACCTTTTGGGCAGAGAAGGCACTGTCCCTGCAAAAACACAGGCAGACATGTTCAACAGGGCTTCCTGGTTATGTGGGAGGAGCAGAATGCCATTGGTTCCCCCCTTGCAAATTCTAATTTACATAAGGAAGACAGAGAGGTAGCTGGGAGTAGGCACTGCACACGGGCATTGCACTCTCTCTTATGATTTGCAGCCAATTCTAGATTGAGGCAGGAGGAAAGGAGGTGACTCGCCCAACAATGGCTATACTGAGAAGTCAGCCACTCTGGGTCTCCCAGGTGAGTGTTTCAGGCCTGTGAGCCACTCATATAAATCTCGCCTGATCGAGCCTGATCGAGCGCTGAGCGAGCGCGTTTGAATCCAAATATCAAACCCCTCTTTCTCAGGCGCAGGAAATGGTGGGCCCTTCATTGCTTCTGGTGTGGAAGTCTATGGGGCAAGGGTCCAGGACTTGCAGAGGAGAACAATTGCCAGAAAGTGCTTGCTGTTCTCATCTGTGCCTTTTTTCTGCTCACTGGCTGATAGGAGATTGGCTGCCCCCTTTCTTGCTAGAGTGAAAAAACAACAACTTGAGAGAAAACATGACGTTGTGAGGCTCACTTAGAGGGAGACTAGCCAAATAGCCCTGCTTTTTTTCTGAAAGACGCTTCAGAAATTGTTCAAAATGTCTCCTGGCCACTCAGGCTCGTTGGTCTAGGGGTATGATTCTCGCTTCGGGTGCGAGAGGTCCCGGGTTCAAATCCCGGACGAGCCCATGCTGTGGACATTTTCAGGATGCTTGTAATATAGGAGCATTTCTTCTTTTCAATGCTATAAGACGCTGTGTATGTCGAGAAAGTTCCTTACCCTGCACGCTATTTTCCACTTGTGGCGGGATAAAGGAGTGCAGGACTTCTTTGCAACTGCTTTTCTGGGCCAGACCAGCATGGTAGGAACATTACATGCATAGTGTTTTTCTAGTGTAATTTCAGGATATGGTTTCAAAATCGCCTCTTGGAATAAAAGTGGTCCTCATTCCTGTCTTCCAAAGAAATAGAGACCGGGTAAGGAGAGCCCAACTTTGAGCTTCAAGGACATTGGCCCTTAGTCTGTGCATTCCAGCCCAATACATGCCAACAAGATTCCTGAGTTAGTGTCTGTTTCTGTAGTGTAGTGGTTTTCACGTTCGCCTTACACGCGAAAGGTCCTTGGTTCGAGACCGGGCAGAAACAGCGGTTTGCTGTTTTTAACAGTGTTTGCCTTTACTGGCTGACTTTATAGGAAAGCTGAGATAATAGAGGCTGTCTATCCCTCACCAACCTGACGTAGTGTGCTCCAGGGATCTCAGTGACAGCTCGAAAAGAGAAGTGACGATAGCTTGCGCCATTCGCTTGCTCGCCCTTTGCTCTGAAGGGTGGGCCTACTTCATGAAAGCAAGGAATGAGAGCAGAAATGCTTTTCTTGTCCTCACCGCAAGCAGACACTTAGAAAAAACAAACTGTCTGAAGGACAGAGGCTTTTTAATTTCTTGTTTGATGACGGCCATGGAAAAGACAGCAATCATATTGCAGAAGAGAGCAACATGTGCAGTTGCTTGCTTTGGGGGAAGCATTCACCGACTAGCTGCCACTAACCCCTGGAGCCATGTCAGAGGTGACTCTTGCGTGGCTCGTTGGTCTAGGGGTATGATTCTCGCTTAGGGTGCGAGAGGTCCCGGGTTCAAATCCCGGACGAGCCCTTTTTAGAGCTAAACATACAAATCGTACTAAAAATGCACTATGCCTGACTATTTCTAGTAATACTCGGTGCATTGTTGCGCAACATATTCCTAACCTCAGAAGAAAAATGGATCACCGTGCTTTTTCTGCCTACCTGCTTAGTCTCAGTGTGTCCCAGGTGATGCTTTCCCAAGCTGTACTCGCAGACATTTAGGCATCAGATATTTGTCTGTCGATGCCTGCACAAGTAAATTTTGAATACGTCTAATTGCAAGCATGTTGGATGATATCTCTGAGGTTTTCACACTTGTTCTGCACATTCTGAGCCGCTGCTGATACAGCAGAATAGAAGTAGGGTGAAGCCTTGAGAGGAACTTTGCTTTAACAGTAGCAAGCAGCAAGGTCGTTTCTGTGGTGTAGTGGTCATCACGTTCGCCTAACACGCGAAAGGTCCTCGGTTCGAGACCGGGCAGAATCACTGAGCGTTGGCTGCTTTTATGTGCACACTCTAAAACCTTATTATCTGAATGCAAGTTTAAGAAGAGGTGGTCTTTGAACACAGTGAGCCGTGGGAAACTTTCTTTACCTTTGCAAGACGAAACAAAGTTATCTGCATCCGTCATCTGGGGGTCGTTCTTGTGCCTATTTTTATTTTGTTTAAGCTATGTTGTATTGTTGGGGCCTTTACACCTGTGACATTGCTGTGAAGGTTGTAAGTGGAAACATTGGCAGGTGCAGATAGAAGAGTTAGACCTAAGCCCCCCTCATGAGCCGTCAGGATGGCCGAGTGGTCTAAGGCGCCAGACTCAAGAGAGCTTGATCTTCAGTGTAGCTGAGCCTTCTGGTCTCCTCATGGAGGCGTGGGTTCAAATCCCACTTCTGACAGGTCCCTTTTACACCCGTAAATCTTCCTGTTTTTTGCAGTGCGTTCCCGGCAAACACCACAATCTTTGCAGGAACCTGTAGCATGTGAAGAGAAATCCACCAACAATCAGGCTGGGCCCTCAATCACAATTCCATGGATTTCTGGAAATGACACCTCAGGCACACCTTCCATTAAATTTGCACTCCATCACAGTAACTGCCTTGCTGGGTTTCTAACTAAGCAGTTGATCCCATCATTTGTTGTGAGGCTCTCCTGCCACCTTTTGGGCAGAGAAGGCACTGTCCCTGCAAAAACACAGGCAGACATGTTCAACAGGGCTTCCTGGTTATGTGGGAGGAGCAGAATGCCATTGGTTCCCCCCTTGCAAATTCTAATTTACATAAGGAAGACAGAGAGGTAGCTGGGAGTAGGCACTGCACACGGGCATTGCACTCTCTCTTATGATTTGCAGCCAATTCTAGATTGAGGCAGGAGGAAAGGAGGTGACTCGCCCAACAATGGCTATACTGAGAAGTCAGCCACTCTGGGTCTCCCAGGTGAGTGTTTCAGGCCTGTGAG
This sequence comes from Lissotriton helveticus, assembly GCF_964261635.1. Taxonomy (NCBI): domain Eukaryota; kingdom Metazoa; phylum Chordata; class Amphibia; order Caudata; family Salamandridae; genus Lissotriton; species Lissotriton helveticus. Next base: position 589,938,292 of record NC_136071.1, read on the forward strand.
CCACTCATATAAATCTCGCCTGATCGAGCCTGATCGAGCGCGTTTGAATCCAAATATCAAACCCCTCTTTCTCAGGCGCAGGAAATGGTGGGCCCTTCATTGCTTCTGGTGTGGAAGTCTATGGGGCAAGGGTCCAGGACTTGCAGAGGAGAACAATTGCCAGAAAGTGCTTGCTGTTCTCATCTGTGCCTTTTTTCTGCTCACTGGCTGATAGGAGATTGGCTGCCCCCTTTCTTGCTAGAGTGAAAAAACAACAACTTGAGAGAAAACATGACGTTGTGAGGCTCACTTAGAGGGAGACTAGCCAAATAGCCCTGCTTTTTTTCTGAAAGACGCTTCAGAAATTGTTCAAAATGTCTCCTGGCCACTCAGGCTCGTTGGTCTAGGGGTATGATTCTCGCTTCGGGTGCGAGAGGTCCCGGGTTCAAATCCCGGACGAGCCCATGCTGTGGACATTTTCAGGATGCTTGTAATATAGGAGCATTTCTTCTTTTCAATGCTATAAGACGCTGTGTATGTCGAGAAAGTTCCTTACCCTGCACGCTATTTTCCACTTGTGGCGGGATAAAGGAGTGCAGGACTTCTTTGCAACTGCTTTTCTGGGCCAGACCAGCATGGTAGGAACATTACATGCATAGTGTTTTTCTAGTGTAATTTCAGGATATGGTTTCAAAATCGCCTCTTGGAATAAAAGTGGTCCTCATTCCTGTCTTCCAAAGAAATAGAGACCGGGTAAGGAGAGCCCAACTTTGAGCTTCAAGGACATTGGCCCTTAGTCTGTGCATTCCAGCCCAATACATGCCAACAAGATTCCTGAGTTAGTGTCTGTTTCTGTAGTGTAGTGGTTTTCACGTTCGCCTTACACGCGAAAGGTCCTTGGTTCGAGACCGGGCAGAAACAGCGGTTTGCTGTTTTTAACAGTGTTTGCCTTTACTGGCTGACTTTATAGGAAAGCTGAGATAATAGAGGCTGTCTATCCCTCACCAACCTGACGTAGTGTGCTCAAGGGATCTCAGTGACAGCTCGAAAAGAGAAGTGACGATAGCTTGCGCCATTCGCTTGCTCGCCCTTTGCTCTGAAGGGTGGGCCTACTTCATGAAAGCAAGGAATGAGAGCAGAAATGCTTTTCTTGTCCTCACCGCAAGCAGACACTTAGATAAAACAAACTGTCTGAAGGACAGAGGCTTTTTAATTTCTTGTTTGATGACGGCCATGGAAAAGACAGCAATCATATTGCAGAAGAGAGCAACATGTGCAGTTGCTTGCTTTGGGTGAAGCATTCACCGACTAGCTACCACTAACCCCTGGAGCCATGTCAGAGGTGACTCTTGCGTGGCTCGTTGGTCTAGGGGTATGATTCTCGCTTAGGGTGCGAGAGGTCCCGGGTTCAAATCCCGGACGAGCCCTTTTTAGAGCTAAACATACAAATCGTACTAAAAATGCACTATGCCTGACTATTTCTAGTAATACTCGGTGCATTGTTGCGCAACATATTCCTAACCTCAGAAGAAAAATGGATCATCGTGCTTTTTCTGCCTACCTGCTTAGTCTCAGTGTGTCCCAGGTGATGCTTTCCCAAGCTGTACTCGCAGACATTTAGGCATCAGATATTTGTCTGTCGATGCCTGCACAAGTAAATTTTGAATACGTCTAATTGCAAGCATGTTGGATGATATCTCTGAGGTTTTCACACTTGTTCTGCACATTCTGAGCCGCTGCTGATACAGCAGAATAGAAGTAGGGTGAAGCCTTGAGAGGAACTTTGCTTTAACAGTAGCAAGCAGCAAGGTCGTTTCTGTAGTGTAGTGGTCATCATGTTCGCCTAACACGCGAAAGGTCCCCGGTTCGAGACCGGGCAGAAACACTGAGCGTTGGCTGCTTTTATGTGCACACTCTAAAACCTTATTATCTGAATGCAAGTTTAAGAAGAGGTGGTCTTTGAACACAGTGAGCCGTGGGAAACTTTCTTTACCTTTGCAAGACGAAACAAAGTTATCTGCATCCGTCATCTGGGGGTCGTTCTTGTGCCTATTTTTATTTTGTTTAAGCTATGTTGTATTGTTGGGGCCTTTACACCTGTGACATTGCTGTGAAGGTTGTAAGTGGAAACATTGGCAGGTGCAGATAGAAGAGTTAGACCTAAGCCCCCCTCATGAGCCGTCAGGATGGCCGAGTGGTCTAAGGCGCCAGACTCAAGAGAGCTTGATCTTCAGTGTAGCTGAGCCTTCTGGTCTCCTCATGGAGGCGTGGGTTCAAATCCCACTTCTGACAGGTCCCTTTTACACCCGTAAATCTTCCTGTTTTTTGCAGTGCGTTCCCGGCAAACACCACAATCTTTGCAGGAACCTGTAGCATGTGAAGAGAAATCCACCAACAATCAGGCTGGGCCCTCAATCACAATTCCATGGATTTCTGGAAATGACACCTCAGGCACACCTTCCATTAAATTTGCACTCCATCACAGTAACTGCCTTGCTGGGTTTCTAACTAAGCAGTTGATCCCATCATTTGTTGTGAGGCTCTCCTGCCACCTTTTGGGCAGAGAAGGCACTGTCCCTGCAAAAACACAGGCAGACATGTTCAACAGGGCTTCCTGGTTATGTGGGAGGAGCAGAATGCCATTGGTTCCCCCCTTGCAAATTCTAATTTACATAAGGAAGACAGAGAGGTAGCTGGGAGTAGGCACTGCACACGGGCATTGCACTCTCTCTTATGATTTGCAGCCAATTCTAGATTGAGGCAGGAGGAAAGGAGGTGACTCGCCCAACAATGGCTATACTGAGAAGTCAGCCACTCTGGGTCTCCCAGGTGAGTGTTTCAGGCCTGTGAGCCACTCATATAAATCTCGCCTGATCGAGCCTGATCGAGCGCGTTTGAATCCAAATATCAAACCCCTCTTTCTCAGGCGCAGGAAATGGTGGGCCCTTCATTGCTTCTGGTGTGGAAGTCTATGGGGCAAGGGTCCAGGACTTGCAGAGGAGAACAATTGCCAGAAAGTGCTTGCTGTTCTCATCTGTGCCTTTTTTCTGCTCACTGGCTGATAGGAGATTGGCTGCCCCCTTTCTTGCTAGAGTGAAAAAACAACAACTTGAGAGAAAACATGACGTTGTGAGGCTCACTTAGAGGGAGACTAGCCAAATAGCCCTGCTTTTTTTCTGAAAGACGCTTCAGAAATTGTTCAAAATGTCTCCTGGCCACTCAGACTCGTTGGTCTAGGGGTATGATTCTCGCTTCGGGTGCGAGAGGTCCCGGGTTCAAATCCCGGACGAGCCCATGCTGTGGACATTTTCAGGATGCTTGTAATATAGGAGCATTTCTTCTTTTCAATGCTATAAGACGCTGTGTATGTCGAGAAAGTTCCTTACCCTGCACGCTATTTTCCACTTGTGGCGGGATAAAGGAGTGCAGGACTTCTTTGCAACTGCTTTTCTGGGCCAGACAAGCATGGTAGGAACATTACATGCATAGTGTTTTTCTAGTGTAATTTCAGGATATGGTTTCAAAATCGCCTCTTGGAATAAAAGTGGTCCTCATTCCTGTCTTCCAAAGAAATAGAGACCGGGTAAGGAGAGCCCAACTTTGAGCTTCAAGGACATTGGCCCTTAGTCTGTGCATTCCAGCCCAATACATGCCAACAAGATTCCTGAGTTAGTGTCTGTTTCTGTATTGTAGTGGTTATCACGTTCGCCTTACACGCGAAAGGTCCCTGGTTCGAGACCGGGCAGAAACAGCGGTTTGCTGTTTTTAACAGTGTTTGCCTTTACTTGCTGACTTTATAGGAAAGCTGAGATAATAGAGGCTGTCTATCCCTCACCAACCTGACGTAGTGTGCTCCAGGGATCTCAGTGACAGCTCGAAAAGAGAAGTGACGATAGCTTGCGCCATTCGCTTGCTCGCCCTTTGCTCTGAAGGGTGGGCCTACTTCATGAAAGCAAGGAATGAGAGCAGAAATGCTTTTCTTGTCCTCACCGCAAGCAGACACTTAGAAAAAACAAACTGTCTGAAGGACAGAGGCTTTTTAATTTCTTGTTTGATGACGGCCATGGAAAAGACAGCAATCATATTGCAGAAGAGAGCAACATGTGCAGTTGCTTGCTTTGGGTGAAGCATTCACCGACTAGCTGCCACTAACCCCTGGAGCCATGTCAGAGGTGACTCTTGCGTGGCTCGTTGGTCTAGGGGTATGATTCTCGCTTAGGGTGCGAGAGGTCCCGGGTTCAAATCCCGGACGAGCCCTTTTTAGAGCTAAACATACAAATCGTACTAAAAATGCACTATGCCTGACTATTTCTAGTAATACTCGGTGCATTGTTGCGCAACATATTCCTAACCTCAGAAGAAAAATGGATCACCGTGCTTTTTCTGCCTACCTGCTTAGTCTCAGTGTGTCCCAGGTGATGCTTTCCCAAGCTGTACTCGCAGACATTTAGGCATCAGATATTTGTCTGTCGATGCCTGCACAAGTAAATTTTGAATACGTCTAATTGCAAGCATGTTGGATGATATCTCTGAGGTTTTCACACTTGTTCTGCACATTCTGAGCCGCTGCTGATACAGCAGAATAGAAGTAGGGTGAAGCCTTGAGAGGAACTTTGCTTTAACAGTAGCAAGCAGCAAGGTCGTTTCTGTAGTGTAGTGGTCATCACGTTCGCCTAACACGCGAAAGGTCCTCGGTTCGAGACCGGGCAGAAACACTGAGCGTTGGCTGCTTTTATGTGCACACTCTAAAACCTTATTATCTGAATGCAAGTTTAAGAAGAGGTGGTCTTTGAACACAGTGAGCCGTGGGAAACTTTCTTTACCTTTGCAAGACGAAACAAAGTTATCTGCATCCGTCATCTGGGGGTCGTTCTTGTGCCTATTTTTATTTTGTTTAAGCTATGTTGTATTGTTGGGGCCTTTACACCTGTGACATTGCTGTGAAGGTTGTAAGTGGAAACATTGGCAGGTGCAGATAGAAGAGTTAGACCTAAGCCCCCCTCATGAGCCGTCAGGATGGCCGAGTGGTCTAAGGCGCCAGACTCAAGAGAGCTTGATCTTCAGTGTAGCTGAGCCTTCTGGTCTCCTCATGGAGGCGGGGGTTCAAATCCCACTTCTGACAGGTCCCTTTTACACCCGTAAATCTTCCTGTTTTTTGCAGTGCGTTCCCGGCAAACACCACAATCTTTGCAGGAACCTGTAGCATGTGAAGAGAAATCCACCAACAATCAGGCTGGGCCCTCAATCACAATTCCATGGATTTCTGGAAATGACACCTCAGGCACACCTTCCATTAAATTTGCACTCCATCACAGTAACTGCCTTGCTGGGTTTCTAACTAAGCAGTTGATCCCATCATTTGTTGTGAGGCTCTCCTGCCACCTTTTGGGCAGAGAAGGCACTGTCCCTGCAAAAACACAGGCAGACATGTTCAACAGGGCTTCCTGGTTTTGTGGGAGGAGCAGAATGCCATTGGTCCCCCCTTGCAAATTCTAATTTACATAAGGAAGACAGAGAGGTAGCTGGGAGTAGGCACTGCACACGGGCATTGCACTCTCTCTTATGATTTGCAGCCAATTCTAGATTGAGGCAGGAGGAAAGGAGGTGACTCGCCCAACAATGGCTATACTGAGAAGTCAGCCACTCTGGGTCTCCCAGGTGAGTGTTTCAGGCCTGTGAGCCACTCATATAAATCTCGCCTGATCGAGCCTGATCGAGCGCGTTTGAATCCAAATATCAAACCCCTCTTTCTCAGGCGCAGGAAATGGTGGGCCCTTCATTGCTTCTGGTGTGGAAGTCTATGGGGCAAGGGTCCAGGACTTGCAGAGGAGAACAATTGCCAGAAAGTGCTTGCTGTTCTCATCTGTGCCTTTTTTCTGCTCACTGGCTGATAGGAGATTGGCTGCCCCCTTTCTTGCTAGAGTGAAAAAACAACAACTTGAGAGAAAACATGACGTTGTGAGGCTCACTTAGAGGGAGACTAGCCAAATAGCCCTGCTTTTTTTCTGAAAGACGCTTCAGAAATTGTTCAAAATGTCTCCTGGCCACTCAGGCTCGTTGGTCTAGGGGTATGATTCTCGCTTCGGGTGCGAGAGGTCCCGGGTTCAAATCCCGGACGAGCCCATGCTGTGGACATTTTCAGGATGCTTGTAATATAGGAGCATTTCTTCTTTTCAATGCTATAAGACGCTGTGTATGTCGAGAAAGTTCCTTACCCTGCACGCTATTTTCCACTTGTGGCGGGATAAAGGAGTGCAGGACTTCTTTGCAACTGCTTTTCTGGGCCAGACCAGCATGGTAGGAACATTACATGCATAGTGTTTTTCTAGTGTAATTTCAGGATATGGTTTCAAAATCGCCTCTTGGAATAAAAGTGGTCCTCATTCCTGTCTTCCAAAGAAATAGAGACCGGGTAAGGAGAGCCCAACTTTGAGCTTCAAGGACATTGGCCCTTAGTCTGTGCATTCCAGCCCAATACATGCCAACAAGATTCCTGAGTTAGTGTCTGTTTCTGTAGTGTAGTGGTTTTCACGTTCGCCTTACACGCGAAAGGTCCTTGGTTCGAGACCGGGCAGAAACAGCGGTTTGCTGTTTTTAACAGTGTTTGCCTTTACTGGCTGACTTTATAGGAAAGCTGAGATAATAGAGGCTGTCTATCCCTCACCAACCTGACGTAGTGTGCTCCAGGGATCTCAGTGACAGCTCGAAAAGAGAAGTGACGATAGCTTGCGCCATTCGCTTGCTCGCCCTTTGCTCTGAAGGGTGGGCCTACTTTATGAAAGCAAGGAATGAGAGCAGAAATGCTTTTCTTGTCCTCACCGCAAGCAGACACTTAGAGAAAACAAACTGTCTGAAGGACAGAGGCTTTTTAATTTCTTGTTTGATGACGGCCATGGAAAAGACAGCAATCATATTGCAGAAGAGAGCAACATGTGCAGTTGCTTGCTTTGGGTGAAGCATTCACCGACTAGCTGCCACTAACCCCTGGAGCCATGTCAGAGGTGACTCTTGCGTGGCTCGTTGGTCTAGGGGTATGATTCTCGCTTAGGGTGCGAGAGGTCCCGGGTTCAAATCCCAGACGAGCCCTTTTTAGAGCTAAACATACAAATCGTACTAAAAATGCACTATGCCTGACTATTTCTAGTAATACTCGGTGCATTGTTGCGCAACATATTCCTAACCTCAGAAGAAAAATGGATCATCGTGCTTTTTCTGCCTACCTGCTTAGTCTCAGTGTGTCCCAGGTGATGCTTTCCCAAGCTGTACTCGCAGACATTTAGGCATCAGATATTTGTCTGTCGATGCCTGCACAAGTAAATTTTGAATACGTCTAATTGCAAGCATGTTGGATGATATCTCTGAGGTTTTCACACTTGTTCTGCACATTCTGAGCCGCTGCTGATACAGCAGAATAGAAGTAGGGTGAAGCCTTGAGAGGAACTTTGCTTTAACAGTAGCAAGCAGCAAGGTCGTTTCTGTAGTGTAGTGGTCATCACGTTCGCCTAACACGCGAAAGGTCCCCGGTTCGAGACCGGGCAGAAACACTGAGTGTTGGCTGCTTTTATGTGCACACTCTAAAACCTTATTATCTGAATGCAAGTTTAAGAAGAGGTGGTCTTTGAACACAGTGAGCCGTGGGAAACTTTCTTTACCTTTGCAAGACGAAACAAAGTTATCTGCATCCGTCATCTGGGGGTCGTTCTTGTGCCTATTTTTATTTTGTTTAAGCTATGTTGTATTGTTGGGGCCTTTACACCTGTGACATTGCTGTGAAGGTTGTAAGTGGAAACATTGGCAGGTGCAGATAGAAGAGTTAGACCTAAGCCCCCCTCATGAGCCGTCAGGATGGCCGAGTGGTCTAAGGCGCCAGACTCAAGAGAGCTTGATCTTCAGTGTAGCTGAGCCTTCTGGTCTCCTCATGGAGGCGGGGGTTCAAATCCCACTTCTGACAGGTCCCTTTTACACCCGTAAATCTTCCTGTTTTTTGCAGTGCGTTCCCGGCAAACACCACAATCTTTGCAGGAACCTGTAGCATGTGAAGAGAAATCCACCAACAATCAGGCTGGGCACTCAATCACAATTCCATGGATTTCTGGAAATGACACCTCAGGCACACCTTCCATTAAATTTGCACTCCATCACAGTAACTGCCTTGCTGGGTTTCTAACTAAGCAGTTGATCCCATCATTTGTTGTGAGGCTCTCCTGCCACCTTTTGGGCAGAGAAGGCACTGTCCCTGCAAAAACACAGGCAGACATGTTCAACAGGGCTTCCTGGTTATGTGGGAGGAGCAGAATGCCATTGGTTCCCCCCTTGCAAATTCTAATTTACATAAGGAAGACAGAGAGGTAGCTGGGAGTAGGCACTGCACACGGGCATTGCACTCTCTCTTATGATTTGCAGCCAATTCTAGATTGAGGCAGGAGGAAAGGAGGTGACTCGCCCAACAATGGCTATACTGAGAAGTCAGCCACTCTGGGTCTCCCAGGTTAGTGTTTCAGGCCTGTGAGCCACTCATATAAATCTCGCCTGATCGAGCCTGATCGAGCGCTGAGCGAGCGCGTTTGAATCCAAATATCAAACCCCTCTTTCTCAGGCGCAGGAAATGGTGGGCCCTTCATTGCTTCTGGTGTGGAAGTCTATGGGGCAAGGGTCCAGGACTTGCAGAGGAGAACAATTGCCAGAAAGTGCTTGCTGTTCTCATCTGTGCCTTTTTTCTGCTCACTGGCTGATAGGAGATTGGCTGCCCCCTTTCTTGCTAGAGTGAAAAAACAACAACTTGAGAGAAAACATGACGTTGTGAGGCTCACTTAGAGGGAGACTAGCCAAATAGCCCTGCTTTTTTTCTGAAAGACGCTTCAGAAATTGTTCAAAATGTCTCCTGGCCACTCAGGCTCGTTGGTCTAGGGGTATCATTCTCGCTTCGGGTGCGAGAGGTCCCGGGTTCAAATCCCGGACGAGCCCATGCTGTGGACATTTTCAGGATGCTTGTAATATAGGAGCATTTCTTCTTTTCAATGCTATAAGACGCTGTGTATGTCGAGAAAGTTCCTTACCCTGCACGCTATTTTCCACTTGTGGCGGGATAAAGGAGTGCAGGACTTCTTTGCAACTGCTTTTCTGGGCCAGACAAGCATGGTAGGAACATTACATGCATAGTGTTTTTCTAGTGTAATTTCAGGATATGGTTTCAAAATCGCCTCTTGGAATAAAAGTGGTCCTCATTCCTGTCTTCCAAAGAAATAGAGACCGGGTAAGGAGAGCCCAACTTTGAGCTTCAAGGACATTGGCCCTTAGTCTGTGCATTCCAGCCCAATACATGCCAACAAGATTCCTGAGTTAGTGTCTGTTTCTGTAGTGTAGTGGTTATCACGTTCGCCTTACACGCGAAAGGTCCCTGGTTCGAGACCGGGCAGAAACAGCGGTTTGCTGTTTTTAACAGTGTTTGCCTTTACTTGCTGACTTTATAGGAAAGCTGAGATAATAGAGGCTGTCTATCCCTCACCAACCTGACGTAGTGTGCTCCAGGGATCTCAGTGACAGCTCGAAAAGAGAAGTGACGATAGCTTGCGCCATTCGCTTGCTCGCCCTTTGCTCTGAAGGGTGGGCCTACTTCATGAAAGCAAGGAATGAGAGCAGAAATGCTTTTCTTGTCCTCACCGCAAGCAGACACTTAGAAAAAACAAACTGTCTGAAGGACAGAGGCTTTTTAATTTCTTGTTTGATGACGGCCATGGAAAAGACAGCAATCATATTGCAGAAGAGAGCAACATGTGCAGTTGCTTGCTTTGGGTGAAGCATTCACCGACTAGCTGCCACTAACCCCTGGAGCCATGTCAGAGGTGACTCTTGCGTGGCTCGTTGGTCTAGGGGTATGATTCTCGCTTAGGGTGCGAGAGGTCCCGGGTTCAAATCCCGGACGAGCCCTTTTTAGAGCTAAACATACAAATCGTACTAAAAATGCACTATGCCTGACTATTTCTAGTAATACTCGGTGCATTGTTGCGCAACATATTCCTAACCTCAGAAGAAAAATGGATCACCGTGCTTTTTCTGCCTACCTGCTTAGTCTCAGTGTGTCCCAGGTGATGCTTTCCCAAGCTGTACTCGCAGACATTTAGGCATCAGATATTTGTCTGTCGATGCCTGCACAAGTAAATTTTGAATACGTCTAATTGCAAGCATGTTGGATGATATCTCTGAGGTTTTCACACTTGTTCTGCACATTCTGAGCCGCTGCTGATACAGCAGAATAGAAGTAGGGTGAAGCCTTGAGAGGAACTTTGCTTTAACAGTAGCAAGCAGCAAGGTCGTTTCTGTAGTGTAGTGGTCATCACGTTCGCCTAACACGCGAAAGGTCCTCGGTTCGAGACCGGGCAGAAACACTGAGCGTTGGCTGCTTTTATGTGCACACTCTAAAACCTTATTATCTGAATGCAAGTTTAAGAAGAGGTGGTCTTTGAACACAGTGAGCCGTGGGAAACTTTCTTTACCTTTGCAAGACGAAACAAAGTTATCTGCATCCGTCATCTGGGGGTCGTTCTTGTGCCTATTTTTATTTTGTTTAAGCTATGTTGTATTGTTGGGGCCTTTACACCTGTGACATTGCTGTGAAGGTTGTAAGTGGAAACATTGGCAGGTGCAGATAGAAGAGTTAGACCTAAGCCCCCCTCATGAGACGTCAGGATGGCCGAGTGGTCTAAGGCGCCAGACTCAAGAGAGCTTGATCTTCAGTGTAGCTGAGCCTTCTGGTCTCCTCATGGAGGCGTGGGTTCAAATCCCACTTCTGACAGGTCCCTTTTACACCCGTAAATCTTCCTGTTTTTTGCAGTGCGTTCCCGGCAAACACCACAATCTTTGCAGGAACCTGTAGCATGTGAAGAGAAATCCACCAACAATCAGGCTGGGCCCTCAATCACAATTCCATGGATTTCTGGAAATGACACCTCAGGCACACCTTCCATTAAATTTGCACTCCATCACAGTAACTGCCTTGCTGGGTTTCTAACTAAGCAGTTGATCCCATCATTTGTTGTGAGGCTCTCCTGCCACCTTTTGGGCAGAGAAGGCACTGTCCCTGCAAAAACACAGGCAGACATGTTCAACAGGGCTTCCTGGTTTTGTGGGAGGAGCAGAATGCCATTGGTCCCCCCTTGCAAATTCTAATTTACATAAGGAAGACAGAGAGGTAGCTGGGAGTAGGCACTGCACACGGGCATTGCACTCTCTCTTATGATTTGCAGCCAATTCTAGATTGAGGCAGGAGGAAAGGAGGTGACTCGCCCAACAATGGCTATACTGAGAAGTCAGCCACTCTGGGTCTCCCAGGTGAGTGTTTCAGGCCTGTGAGCCACTCATATAAATCTCGCCTGATCGAGCCTGATCGAGCGCGTTTGAATCCAAATATCAAACCCCTCTTTCTCAGGCGCAGGAAATGGTGGGCCCTTCATTGCTTCTGGTGTGGAAGTCTATGGGGCAAGGGTCCAGGACTTGCAGAGGAGAACAATTGCCAGAAAGTGCTTGCTGTTCTCATCTGTGCCTTTTTTCTGCTCACTGGCTGATAGGAGATTGGCTGCCCCCTTTCTTGCTAGAGTGAAAAAACAACAACTTGAGAGAAAACATGACGTTGTGAGGCTCACTTAGAGGGAGACTAGCCAAATAGCCCTGCTTTTTTTCTGAAAGACGCTTCAGAAATTGTTCAAAATGTCTCCTGGCCACTCAGGCTCGTTGGTCTAGGGGTATGATTCTCGCTTCGGGTGCGAGAGGTCCCGGGTTCAAATCCCGGACGAGCCCATGCTGTGGACATTTTCAGGATGCTTGTAATATAGGAGCATTTCTTCTTTTCAATGCTATAAGACGCTGTGTATGTCGAGAAAGTTCCTTACCCTGCACGCTATTTTCCACTTGTGGCGGGATAAAGGAGTGCAGGACTTCTTTGCAACTGCTTTTCTGGGCCAGACAAGCATGGTAGGAACATTACATGCATAGTGTTTTTCTAGTGTAATTTCAGGATATGGTTTCAAAATCGCCTCTTGGAATAAAAGTGGTCCTCATTCCTGTCTTCCAAAGAAATAGAGACCGGGTAAGGAGAGCCCAACTTTGAGCTTCAAGGACATTGGCCCTTAGTCTGTGCATTCCAGCCCAATACATGCCAACAAGATTCCTGAGTTAGTGTCTGTTTCTGTAGTGTAGTGGTTATCACGTTCGCCTTACACGCGAAAGGTCCCTGGTTCGAGACCGGGCAGAAACAGCGGTTTGCTGTTTTTAACAGTGTTTGCCTTTACTTGCTGACTTTATAGGAAAGCTGAGATAATAGAGGCTGTCTATCCCTCACCAACCTGACGTAGTGTGCTCCAGGGATCTCAGTGACAGCTCGAAAAGAGAAGTGACGATAGCTTGCGCCATTCGCTTGCTCGCCCTTTGCTCTGAAGGGTGGGCCTACTTCATGAAAGCAAGGAATGAGAGCAGAAATGCTTTTCTTGTCCTCACCGCAAGCAGACACTTAGAAAAAACAAACTGTCTGAAGGACAGAGGCTTTTTAATTTCTTGTTTGATGACGGCCATGGAAAAGACAGCAATCATATTGCAGAAGAGAGCAACATGTGCAGTTGCTTGCTTTGGGTGAAGCATTCACCGACTAGCTGCCACTAACCCCTGGAGCCATGTCAGAGGTGACTCTTGCGTGGCTCGTTGGTCTAGGGGTATGATTCTCGCTTAGGGTGCGAGAGGTCCCGGGTTCAAATCCCGGACGAGCCCTTTTTAGAGCTAAACATACAAATCGTACTAAAAATGCACTATGCCTGACTATTTCTAGTAATACTCGGTGCATTGTTGCGCAACATATTCCTAACCTCAGAAGAAAAATGGATCACCGTGCTTTTTCTGCCTACCTGCTTAGTCTCAGTGTGTCCCAGGTGATGCTTTCCCAAGCTGTACTCGCAGACATTTAGGCATCAGATATTTGTCTGTCGATGCCTGCACAAGTAAATTTTGAATACGTCTAATTGCAAGCATGTTGGATGATATCTCTGAGGTTTTCACACTTGTTCTGCACATTCTGAGCCGCTGCTGATACAGCAGAATAGAAGTAGGGTGAAGCCTTGAGAGGAACTTTGCTTTAACAGTAGCAAGCAGCAAGGTCGTTTCTGTAGTGTAGTGGTCATCACGTTCGCCTAACACGCGAAAGGTCCTCGGTTCGAGACCGGGCAGAAACACTGAGCGTTGGCTGCTTTTATGTGCACACTCTAAAACCTTATTATCTGAATGCAAGTTTAAGAAGAGGTGGTCTTTGAACACAGTGAGCCGTGGGAAACTTTCTTTACCTTTGCAAGACGAAACAAAGTTATCTGCATCCGTCATCTGGGGGTCGTTCTTGTGCCTATTTTTATTTTGTTTAAGCTATGTTGTATTGTTGGGGCCTTTACACCTGTGACATTGCTGTGAAGGTTGTAAGTGGAAACATTGGCAGGTGCAGATAGAAGAGTTAGACCTAAGCCCCCCTCATGAGACGTCAGGATGGCCGAGTGGTCTAAGGCGCCAGACTCAAGAGAGCTTGATCTTCAGTGTAGCTGAGCCTTCTGGTCTCCTCATGGAGGTGTGGGTTCAAATCCCACTTCTGACAGGTCCCTTTTACACCCGTAAATCTTCCTGTTTTTTGCAGTGCGTTCCCGGCAAACACCACAATCTTTGCAGGAACCTGTAGCATGTGAAGAGAAATCCACCAACAATCAGGCTGGGCCCTCAATCACAATTCCATGGATTTCTGGAAATGACACCTCAGGCACACCTTCCATTAAATTTGCACTCCATCACAGTAACTGCCTTGCTGGGTTTCTAACTAAGCAGTTGATCCCATCATTTGTTGTGAGGCTCTCCTGCCACCTTTTGGGCAGAGAAGGCACTGTCCCTGCAAAAACACAGGCAGACATGTTCAACAGGGCTTCCTGGTTTTGTGGGAGGAGCAGAATGCCATTGGTCCCCCCTTGCAAATTCTAATTTACATAAGGAAGACAGAGAGGTAGCTGGGAGTAGGCACTGCACACGGGCATTGCACTCTCTCTTATGATTTGCAGCCAATTCTAGATTGAGGCAGGAGGAAAGGAGGTGACTCGCCCAACAATGGCTATACTGAGAAGTCAGCCACTCTGGGTCTCCCAGGTGAGTGTTTCAGGCCTGTGAGCCACTCATATAAATCTCGCCTGATCGAGCCTGATCGAGCGCGTTTGAATCCAAATATCAAACCCCTCTTTCTCAGGCGCAGGAAATGGTGGGCCCTTCATTGCTTCTGGTGTGGAAGTCTATGGGGCAAGGGTCCAGGACTTGCAGAGGAGAACAATTGCCAGAAAGTGCTTGCTGTTCTCATCTGTGCCTTTTTTCTGCTCACTGGCTGATAGGAGATTGGCTGCCCCCTTTCTTGCTAGAGTGAAAAAACAACAACTTGAGAGAAAACATGACGTTGTGAGGCTCACTTAGAGGGAGACTAGCCAAATAGCCCTGCTTTTTTTCTGAAAGACGCTTCAGAAATTGTTCAAAATGTCTCCTGGCCACTCAGGCTCGTTGGTCTAGGGGTATGATTCTCGCTTCGGGTGCGAGAGGTCCCGGGTTCAAATCCCGGACGAGCCCATGCTGTGGACATTTTCAGGATGCTTGTAATATAGGAGCATTTCTTCTTTTCAATGCTATAAGACGCTGTGTATGTCGAGAAAGTTCCTTACCCTGCACGCTATTTTCCACTTGTGGCGGGATAAAGGAGTGCAGGACTTCTTTGCAACTGCTTTTCTGGGCCAGACCAGCATGGTAGGAACATTACATGCATAGTGTTTTTCTAGTGTAATTTCAGGATATGGTTTCAAAATCGCCTCTTGGAATAAAAGTGGTCCTCATTCCTGTCTTCCAAAGAAATAGAGACCGGGTAAGGAGAGCCCAACTTTGAGCTTCAAGGACATTGGCCCTTAGTCTGTGCATTCCAGCCCAATACATGCCAACAAGATTCCTGAGTTAGTGTCTGTTTCTGTAGTGTAGTGGTTTTCACGTTCGCCTTACACGCGAAAGGTCCTTGGTTCGAGACCGGGCAGAAACAGCGGTTTGCTGTTTTTAACAGTGTTTGCCTTTACTGGCTGACTTTATAGGAAAGCTGAGATAATAGAGGCTGTCTATCCCTCACCAACCTGACGTAGTGTGCTCCAGGGATCTCAGTGACAGCTCGAAAAGAGAAGTGACGATAGCTTGCGCCATTCGCTTGCTCGCCCTTTGCTCTGAAGGGTGGGCCTACTTTATGAAAGCAAGGAATGAGAGCAGAAATGCTTTTCTTGTCCTCACCGCAAGCAGACACTTAGAGAAAACAAACTGTCTGAAGGACAGAGGCTTTTTAATTTCTTGTTTGATGACGGCCATGGAAAAGACAGCAATCATATTGCAGAAGAGAGCAACATGTGCAGTTGCTTGCTTTGGGTGAAGCATTCACCGACTAGCTGCCACTAACCCCTGGAGCCATGTCAGAGGTGACTCTTGCGTGGCTCGTTGGTCTAGGGGTATGATTCTCGCTTAGGGTGCAAGAGGTCCCGGGTTCAAATCCCAGACGAGCCCTTTTTAGAGCTAAACATACAAATCGTACTAAAAATGCACTATGCCTGACTATTTCTAGTAATACTCGGTGCATTGTTGCGCAACATATTCCTAACCTCAGAAGAAAAATGGATCATCGTGCTTTTTCTGCCTACCTGCTTAGTCTCAGTGTGTCCCAGGTGATGCTTTCCCAAGCTGTACTCGCAGACATTTAGGCATCAGATATTTGTCTGTCGATGCCTGCACAAGTAAATTTTGAATACGTCTAATTGCAAGCATGTTGGATGATATCTCTGAGGTTTTCACACTTGTTCTGCACATTCTGAGCCGCTGCTGATACAGCAGAATAGAAGTAGGGTGAAGCCTTGAGAGGAACTTTGCTTTAACAGTAGCAAGCAGCAAGGTCGTTTCTGTAGTGTAGTGGTCATCACGTTCGCCTAACACGCGAAAGGTCCCCGGTTCGAGACCGGGCAGAAACACTGAGCGTTGGCTGCTTTTATGTGCACACTCTAAAACCTTATTATCTGAATGCAAGTTTAAGAAGAGGTGGTCTTTGAACACAGTGAGCCGTGGGAAACTTTCTTTACCTTTGCAAGACGAAACAAAGTTATCTGCATCCGTCATCTGGGGGTCGTTCTTGTGCCTATTTTTATTTTGTTTAAGCTATGTTGTATTGTTGGGGCCTTTACACCTGTGACATTGCTGTGAAGGTTGTAAGTGGAAACATTGGCAGGTGCAGATAGAAGAGTTAGACCTAAGCCCCCCCTCATGAGCCGTCAGGATGGCCGAGTGGTCTAAGGCGCCAGGCTCAAGAGAGCTTGATCTTCAGTGTAGCTGAGCCTTCTGGTCTCCTCATGGAGGCGTGGGTTCAAATCCCACTTCTGACAGGTCCCTTTTACACCCGTAAATCTTCCTGTTTTTTGCAGTGCGTTCCCGGCAAACACCACAATCTTTGCAGGAACCTGTAGCATGTGAAGAGAAATCCACCAACAATCAGGCTGGGCCCTCAATCACAATTCCATGGATTTCTGGAAATGACACCTCAGGCACACCTTCCATTAAATTTGCACTCCATCACAGTAACTGCCTTGCTGGGTTTCTAACTAAGCAGTTGATCCCATCATTTGTTGTGAGGCTCTCCTGCCACCTTTTGGGCAGAGAAGGCACTGTCCCTGCAAAAACACAGGCAGACATGTTCAACAGGGCTTCCTGGTTATGTGGGAGGAGCAGAATGCCATTGGTTCCCCCTTGCAAATTCTAATTTACATAAGGAAGACAGAGAGGTAGCTGGGAGTAGGCACTGCACACGGGCATTGCACTCTCTCTTATGATTTGCAGCCAATTCTAGATTGAGGCAGGAGGAAAGGAGGTGACTCGCCCAACAATGGCTATACTGAGAAGTCAGCCACTCTGGGTCTCCCAGGTGAGTGTTTCAGGCCTGTGAGCCACTCATATAAATCTCGCCTGATCGAGCCTGATCGAGCGCGTTTGAATCCAAATATCAAACCCCTCTTTCTCAGGCGCAGGAAATGGTGGGCCCTTCATTGCTTCTGGTGTGGAAGTCTATGGGGCAAGGGTCCAGGACTTGCAGAGGAGAACAATTGCCAGAAAGTGCTTGCTGTTCTCATCTGTGCCTTTTTTCTGCTCACTGGCTGATAGGAGATTGGCTGCCCCCTTTCTTGCTAGAGTGAAAAAACAACAACTTGAGAGAAAACATGACGTTGTGAGGCTCACTTAGAGGGAGACTAGCCAAATAGCCCTGCTTTTTTTCTGAAAGACGCTTCAGAAATTGTTCAAAATGTCTCCTGGCCACTCAGGCTCGTTGGTCTAGGGGTATGATTCTCGCTTCGGGTGCGAGAGGTCCCGGGTTCAAATCCCGGACGAGCCCATGCTGTGGACATTTTCAGGATGCTTGTAATATAGGAGCATTTCTTCTTTTCAATGCTATAAGACGCTGTGTATGTCGAGAAAGTTCCTTACCCTGCACGCTATTTTCCACTTGTGGCGGGATAAAGGAGTGCAGGACTTCTTTGCAACTGCTTTTCTGGGCCAGACCAGCATGGTAGGAACATTACATGCATAGTGTTTTTCTAGTGTAATTTCAGGATATGGTTTCAAAATCGCCTCTTGGAATAAAAGTGGTCCTCATTCCTGTCTTCCAAAGAAATAGAGACCGGGTAAGGAGAGCCCAACTTTGAGCTTCAAGGACATTGGCCCTTAGTCTGTGCATTCCAGCCCAATACATGCCAACAAGATTCCTGAGTTAGTGTCTGTTTCTGTAGTGTAGTGGTTTTCACGTTCGCCTTACACGCGAAAGGTCCTTGGTTCGAGACCGGGCAGAAACAGCGGTTTGCTGTTTTTAACAGTGTTTGCCTTTACTGGCTGACTTTATAGGAAAGCTGAGATAATAGAGGCTGTCTATCCCTCACCAACCTGACGTAGTGTGCTCCAGGGATCTCAGTGACAGCTCGAAAAGAGAAGTGACGATAGCTTGCGCCATTCGCTTGCTCGCCCTTTGCTCTGAAGGGTGGGCCTACTTTATGAAAGCAAGGAATGAGAGCAGAAATGCTTTTCTTGTCCTCACCGCAAGCAGACACTTAGAGAAAACAAACTGTCTGAAGGACAGAGGCTTTTTAATTTCTTGTTTGATGACGGCCATGGAAAAGACAGCAATCATATTGCAGAAGAGAGCAACATGTGCAGTTGCTTGCTTTGGGTGAAGCATTCACCGACTAGCTGCCACTAACCCCTGGAGCCATGTCAGAGGTGACTCTTGCGTGGCTCGTTGGTCTAGGGGTATGATTCTCGCTTAGGGTGCAAGAGGTCCCGGGTTCAAATCCCAGACGAGCCCTTTTTAGAGCTAAACATACAAATCGTACTAAAAATGCACTATGCCTGACTATTTCTAGTAATACTCGGTGCATTGTTGCGCAACATATTCCTAACCTCAGAAGAAAAATGGATCATCGTGCTTTTTCTGCCTACCTGCTTAGTCTCAGTGTGTCCCAGGTGATGCTTTCCCAAGCTGTACTCGCAGACATTTAGGCATCAGATATTTGTCTGTCGATGCCTGCACAAGTAAATTTTGAATACGTCTAATTGCAAGCATGTTGGATGATATCTCTGAGGTTTTCACACTTGTTCTGCACATTCTGAGCCGCTGCTGATACAGCAGAATAGAAGTAGGGTGAAGCCTTGAGAGGAACTTTGCTTTAACAGTAGCAAGCAGCAAGGTCGTTTCTGTAGTGTAGTGGTCATCACGTTCGCCTAACACGCGAAAGGTCCCCGGTTCGAGACCGGGCAGAAACACTGAGCGTTGGCTGCTTTTATGTGCACACTCTAAAACCTTATTATCTGAATGCAAGTTTAAGAAGAGGTGGTCTTTGAACACAGTGAGCCGTGGGAAACTTTCTTTACCTTTGCAAGACGAAACAAAGTTATCTGCATCCGTCATCTGGGGGTCGTTCTTGTGCCTATTTTTATTTTGTTTAAGCTATGTTGTATTGTTGGGGCCTTTACACCTGTGACATTGCTGTGAAGGTTGTAAGTGGAAACATTGGCAGGTGCAGATAGAAGAGTTAGACCTAAGCCCCCCCTCATGAGCCGTCAGGATGGCCGAGTGGTCTAAGGCGCCAGGCTCAAGAGAGCTTGATCTTCAGTGTAGCTGAGCCTTCTGGTCTCCTCATGGAGGCGTGGGTTCAAATCCCACTTCTGACAGGTCCCTTTTACACCCGTAAATCTTCCTGTTTTTTGCAGTGCGTTCCCGGCAAACACCACAATCTTTGCAGGAACCTGTAGCATGTGAAGAGAAATCCACCAACAATCAGGCTGGGCCCTCAATCACAATTCCATGGATTTCTGGAAATGACACCTCAGGCACACCTTCCATTAAATTTGCACTCCATCACAGTAACTGCCTTGCTGGGTTTCTAACTAAGCAGTTGATCCCATCATTTGTTGTGAGGCTCTCCTGCCACCTTTTGGGCAGAGAAGGCACTGTCCCTGCAAAAACACAGGCAGACATGTTCAACAGGGCTTCCTGGTTATGTGGGAGGAGCAGAATGCCATTGGTTCCCCCCTTGCAAATTCTAATTTACATAAGGAAGACAGAGAGGTAGCTGGGAGTAGGCACTGCACACGGGCATTGCACTCTCTCTTATGATTTGCAGCCAATTCTAGATTGAGGCAGGAGGAAAGGAGGTGACTCGCCCAACAATGGCTATACTGAGAAGTCAGCCACTCTGGGTCTCCCAGGTTAGTGTTTCAGGCCTGTGAGCCACTCATATAAATCTCGCCTGATCGAGCCTGATCGAGCGCTGAGCGAGCGCGTTTGAATCCAAATATCAAACCCCTCTTTCTCAGGCGCAGGAAATGGTGGGCCCTTCATTGCTTCTGGTGTGGAAGTCTATGGGGCAAGGGTCCAGGACTTGCAGAGGAGAACAATTGCCAGAAAGTGCTTGCTGTTCTCATCTGTGCCTTTTTTCTGCTCACTGGCTGATAGGAGATTGGCTGCCCCCTTTCTTGCTAGAGTGAAAAAACAACAACTTGAGAGAAAACATGACGTTGTGAGGCTCACTTAGAGGGAGACTAGCCAAATAGCCCTGCTTTTTTTCTGAAAGACGCTTCAGAAATTGTTCAAAATGTCTCCTGGCCACTCAGGCTCGTTGGTCTAGGGGTATGATTCTCGCTTCGGGTGCGAGAGGTCCCGGGTTCAAATCCCGGACGAGCCCATGCTGTGGACATTTTCAGGATGCTTGTAATATAGGAGCATTTCTTCTTTTCAATGCTATAAGACGCTGTGTATGTCGAGAAAGTTCCTTACCCTGCACGCTATTTTCCACTTGTGGCGGGATAAAGGAGTGCAGGACTTCTTTGCAACTGCTTTTCTGGGCCAGACAAGCATGGTAGGAACATTACATGCATAGTGTTTTTCTAGTGTAATTTCAGGATATGGTTTCAAAATCGCCTCTTGGAATAAAAGTGGTCCTCATTCCTGTCTTCCAAAGAAATAGAGACCGGGTAAGGAGAGCCCAACTTTGAGCTTCAAGGACATTGGCCCTTAGTCTGTGCATTCCAGCCCAATACATGCCAACAAGATTCCTGAGTTAGTGTCTGTTTCTGTAGTGTAGTGGTTATCACGTTCGCCTTACACGCGAAAGGTCCCTGGTTCGAGACCGGGCAGAAACAGCGGTTTGCTGTTTTTAACAGTGTTTGCCTTTACTTGCTGACTTTATAGGAAAGCTGAGATAATAGAGGCTGTCTATCCCTCACCAACCTGACGTAGTGTGCTCCAGGGATCTCAGTGACAGCTCGAAAAGAGAAGTGACGATAGCTTGCGCCATTCGCTTGCTCGCCCTTTGCTCTGAAGGGTGGGCCTACTTCATGAAAGCAAGGAATGAGAGCAGAAATGCTTTTCTTGTCCTCACCGCAAGCAGACACTTAGAAAAAACAAACTGTCTGAAGGACAGAGGCTTTTTAATTTCTTGTTTGATGACGGCCATGGAAAAGACAGCAATCATATTGCAGAAGAGAGCAACATGTGCAGTTGCTTGCTTTGGGTGAAGCATTCACCGACTAGCTGCCACTAACCCCTGGAGCCATGTCAGAGGTGACTCTTGCGTGGCTCGTTGGTCTAGGGGTATGATTCTCGCTTAGGGTGCGAGAGGTCCCGGGTTCAAATCCCGGACGAGCCCTTTTTAGAGCTAAACATACAAATCGTACTAAAAATGCACTATGCCTGACTATTTCTAGTAATACTCGGTGCATTGTTGCGCAACATATTCCTAACCTCAGAAGAAAAATGGATCACCGTGCTTTTTCTGCCTACCTGCTTAGTCTCAGTGTGTCCCAGGTGATGCTTTCCCAAGCTGTACTCGCAGACATTTAGGCATCAGATATTTGTCTGTCGATGCCTGCACAAGTAAATTTTGAATACGTCTAATTGCAAGCATGTTGGATGATATCTCTGAGGTTTTCACACTTGTTCTGCACATTCTGAGCCGCTGCTGATACAGCAGAATAGAAGTAGGGTGAAGCCTTGAGAGGAACTTTGCTTTAACAGTAGCAAGCAGCAAGGTCGTTTCTGTAGTGTAGTGGTCATCACGTTCGCCTAACACGCGAAAGGTCCTCGGTTCGAGACCGGGCAGAAACACTGAGCGTTGGCTGCTTTTATGTGCACACTCTAAAACCTTATTATCTGAATGCAAGTTTAAGAAGAGGTGGTCTTTGAACACAGTGAGCCGTGGGAAACTTTCTTTACCTTTGCAAGACGAAACAAAGTTATCTGCATCCGTCATCTGGGGGTCGTTCTTGTGCCTATTTTTATTTTGTTTAAGCTATGTTGTATTGTTGGGGCCTTTACACCTGTGACATTGCTGTGAAGGTTGTAAGTGGAAACATTGGCAGGTGCAGATAGAAGAGTTAGACCTAAGCCCCCCTCATGAGCCGTCAGGATGGCCGAGTGGTCTAAGGCGCCAGACTCAAGAGAGCTTGATCTTCAGTGTAGCTGAGCCTTCTGGTCTCCTCATGGAGGCGTGGGTTCAAATCCCACTTCTGACAAGTCCCTTTTACACCCGTAAATCTTCCTGTTTTTTGCAGTGCGTTCCCGGCAAACACCACAATCTTTGCAGGAACCTGTAGCATGTGAAGAGAAATCCACCAACAATCAGGCTGGGCCCTCAATCACAATTCCATGGATTTCTGGAAATGACACCTCAGGCACACCTTCCATTAAATTTGCACTCCATCACAGTAACTGCCATGCTGGGTTTCTAACTAAGCAGTTGATCCCATCATTTGTTGTGAGGCTCTCCTGCCACCTTTTGGGCAGAGAAGGCACTGTCCCTGCAAAAACACAGGCAGACATGTTCAACAGGGCTTCCTGGTTTTGTGGGAGGAGCAGAATGCCATTGGTCCCCCCTTGCAAATTCTAATTTACATAAGGAAGACAGAGAGGTAGCTGGGAGTAGACACTGCACACGGGCATTGCACTCTCTCTTATGATTTGCAGCCAATTCTAGATTGAGGCAGGAGGAAAGGAGGTGACTCGCCCAACAATGGCTATACTGAGAAGTCAGCCACTCTGGGTCTCCCAGGTGAGTGTTTCAGGCCTGTGAGCCACTCATATAAATCTCGCCTGATCGAGCCTGATCGAGCGCGTTTGAATCCAAATATCAAACCCCTCTTTCTCAGGCGCAGGAAATGGTGGGCCCTTCATTGCTTCTGGTGTGGAAGTCTATGGGGCAAGGGTCCAGGACTTGCAGAGGAGAACAATTGCCAGAAAGTGCTTGCTGTTCTCATCTGTGCCTTTTTTCTGCTCACTGGCTGATAGGAGATTGGCTGCCCCCTTTCTTGCTAGAGTGAAAAAACAACAACTTGAGAGAAAACATGACGTTGTGAGGCTCACTTAGAGGGAGACTAGCCAAATAGCCCTGCTTTTTTTCTGAAAGACGCTTCAGAAATTGTTCAAAATGTCTCCTGGCCACTCAGGCTCGTTGGTCTAGGGGTATGATTCTCGCTTCGGGTGCGAGAGGTCCCGGGTTCAAATCCCGGACGAGCCCATGCTGTGGACATTTTCAGGATGCTTGTAATATAGGAGCATTTCTTCTTTTCAATGCTATAAGACGCTGTGTATGTCGAGAAAGTTCCTTACCCTGCACGCTATTTTCCACTTGTGGCGGGATAAAGGAGTGCAGGACTTCTTTGCAACTGCTTTTCTGGGCCAGACAAGCATGGTAGGAACATTACATGCATAGTGTTTTTCTAGTGTAATTTCAGGATATGGTTTCAAAATCGCCTCTTGGAATAAAAGTGGTCCTCATTCCTGTCTTCCAAAGAAATAGAGACCGGGTAAGGAGAGCCCAACTTTGAGCTTCAAGGACATTGGCCCTTAGTCTGTGCATTCCAGCCCAATACATGCCAACAAGATTCCTGAGTTAGTGTCTGTTTCTGTATTGTAGTGGTTATCACGTTCGCCTTACACGCGAAAGGTCCCTGGTTCGAGACCGGGCAGAAACAGCGGTTTGCTGTTTTTAACAGTGTTTGCCTTTACTTGCTGACTTTATAGGAAAGCTGAGATAATAGAGGCTGTCTATCCCTCACCAACCTGACGTAGTGTGCTCCAGGGATCTCAGTGACAGCTCGAAAAGAGAAGTGACGATAGCTTGCGCCATTCGCTTGCTCGCCCTTTGCTCTGAAGGGTGGGCCTACTTCATGAAAGCAAGGAATGAGAGCAGAAATGCTTTTCTTGTCCTCACCGCAAGCAGACACTTAGAAAAAACAAACTGTCTGAAGGACAGAGGCTTTTTAATTTCTTGTTTGATGACGGCCATGGAAAAGACAGCAATCATATTGCAGAAGAGAGCAACATGTGCAGTTGCTTGCTTTGGGTGAAGCATTCACCGACTAGCTGCCACTAACCCCTGGAGCCATGTCAGAGGTGACTCTTGCGTGGCTCGTTGGTCTAGGGGTATGATTCTCGCTTAGGGTGCGAGAGGTCCCGGGTTCAAATCCCGGACGAGCCCTTTTTAGAGCTAAACATACAAATCGTACTAAAAATGCACTATGCCTGACTATTTCTAGTAATACTCGGTGCATTGTTGCGCAACATATTCCTAACCTCAGAAGAAAAATGGATCACCGTGCTTTTTCTGCCTACCTGCTTAGTCTCAGTGTGTCCCAGGTGATGCTTTCCCAAGCTGTACTCGCAGACATTTAGGCATCAGATATTTGTCTGTCGATGCCTGCACAAGTAAATTTTGAATACGTCTAATTGCAAGCATGTTGGATGATATCTCTGAGGTTTTCACACTTGTTCTGCACATTCTGAGCCGCTGCTGATACAGCAGAATAGAAGTAGGGTGAAGCCTTGAGAGGAACTTTGCTTTAACAGTAGCAAGCAGCAAGGTCGTTTCTGTAGTGTAGTGGTCATCACGTTCGCCTAACACGCGAAAGGTCCTCGGTTCGAGACCGGGCAGAAACACTGAGCGTTGGCTGCTTTTATGTGCACACTCTAAAACCTTATTATCTGAATGCAAGTTTAAGAAGAGGTGGTCTTTGAACACAGTGAGCCGTGGGAAACTTTCTTTACCTTTGCAAGACGAAACAAAGTTATCTGCATCCGTCATCTGGGGGTCGTTCTTGTGCCTATTTTTATTTTGTTTAAGCTATGTTGTATTGTTGGGGCCTTTACACCTGTGACATTGCTGTGAAGGTTGTAAGTGGAAACATTGGCAGGTGCAGATAGAAGAGTTAGACCTAAGCCCCCCTCATGAGACGTCAGGATGGCCGAGTGGTCTAAGGCGCCAGACTCAAGAGAGCTTGATCTTCAGTGTAGCTGAGCCTTCTGGTCTCCTCATGGAGGCGTGGGTTCAAATCCCACTTCTGACAGGTCCCTTTTACACCCGTAAATCTTCCTGTTTTTTGCAGTGCGTTCCCGGCAAACACCACAATCTTTGCAGGAACCTGTAGCATGTGAAGAGAAATCCACCAACAATCAGGCTGGGCCCTCAATCACAATTCCATGGATTTCTGGAAATGACACCTCAGGCACACCTTCCATTAAATTTGCACTCCATCACAGTAACTGCCTTGCTGGGTTTCTAACTAAGCAGTTGATCCCATCATTTGTTGTGAGGCTCTCCTGCCACCTTTTGGGCAGAGAAGGCACTGTCCCTGCAAAAACACAGGCAGACATGTTCAACAGGGCTTCCTGGTTTTGTGGGAGGAGCAGAATGCCATTGGTCCCCCCTTGCAAATTCTAATTTACATAAGGAAGACAGAGAGGTAGCTGGGAGTAGGCACTGCACACGGGCATTGCACTCTCTCTTATGATTTGCAGCCAATTCTAGATTGAGGCAGGAGGAAAGGAGGTGACTCGCCCAACAATGGCTATACTGAGAAGTCAGCCACTCTGGGTCTCCCAGGTGAGTGTTTCAGGCCTGTGAGCCACTCATATAAATCTCGCCTGATCGAGCCTGATCGAGCGCGTTTGAATCCAAATATCAAACCCCTCTTTCTCAGGCGCAGGAAATGGTGGGCCCTTCATTGCTTCTGGTGTGGAAGTCTATGGGGCAAGGGTCCAGGACTTGCAGAGGAGAACAATTGCCAGAAAGTGCTTGCTGTTCTCATCTGTGCCTTTTTTCTGCTCACTGGCTGATAGGAGATTGGCTGCCCCCTTTCTTGCTAGAGTGAAAAAACAACAACTTGAGAGAAAACATGACGTTGTGAGGCTCACTTAGAGGGAGACTAGCCAAATAGCCCTGCTTTTTTTCTGAAAGACGCTTCAGAAATTGTTCAAAATGTCTCCTGGCCACTCAGGCTCGTTGGTCTAGGGGTATGATTCTCGCTTCGGGTGCGAGAGGTCCCGGGTTCAAATCCCGGACGAGCCCATGCTGTGGACATTTTCAGGATGCTTGTAATATAGGAGCATTTCTTCTTTTCAATGCTATAAGACGCTGTGTATGTCGAGAAAGTTCCTTACCCTGCACGCTATTTTCCACTTGTGGCGGGATAAAGGAGTGCAGGACTTCTTTGCAACTGCTTTTCTGGGCCAGACCAGCATGGTAGGAACATTACATGCATAGTGTTTTTCTAGTGTAATTTCAGGATATGGTTTCAAAATCGCCTCTTGGAATAAAAGTGGTCCTCATTCCTGTCTTCCAAAGAAATAGAGACCGGGTAAGGAGAGCCCAACTTTGAGCTTCAAGGACATTGGCCCTTAGTCTGTGCATTCCAGCCCAATACATGCCAACAAGATTCCTGAGTTAGTGTCTGTTTCTGTAGTGTAGTGGTTTTCACGTTCGCCTTACACGCGAAAGGTCCTTGGTTCGAGACCGGGCAGAAACAGCGGTTTGCTGTTTTTAACAGTGTTTGCCTTTACTGGCTGACTTTATAGGAAAGCTGAGATAATAGAGGCTGTCTATCCCTCACCAACCTGACGTAGTGTGCTCCAGGGATCTCAGTGACAGCTCGAAAAGAGAAGTGACGATAGCTTGCGCCATTCGCTTGCTCGCCCTTTGCTCTGAAGGGTGGGCCTACTTTATGAAAGCAAGGAATGAGAGCAGAAATGCTTTTCTTGTCCTCACCGCAAGCAGACACTTAGAGAAAACAAACTGTCTGAAGGACAGAGGCTTTTTAATTTCTTGTTTGATGACGGCCATGGAAAAGACAGCAATCATATTGCAGAAGAGAGCAACATGTGCAGTTGCTTGCTTTGGGTGAAGCATTCACCGACTAGCTGCCACTAACCCCTGGAGCCATGTCAGAGGTGACTCTTGCGTGGCTCGTTGGTCTAGGGGTATGATTCTCGCTTAGGGTGCAAGAGGTCCCGGGTTCAAATCCCAGACGAGCCCTTTTTAGAGCTAAACATACAAATCGTACTAAAAATGCACTATGCCTGACTATTTCTAGTAATACTCGGTGCATTGTTGCGCAACATATTCCTAACCTCAGAAGAAAAATGGATCATCGTGCTTTTTCTGCCTACCTGCTTAGTCTCAGTGTGTCCCAGGTGATGCTTTCCCAAGCTGTACTCGCAGACATTTAGGCATCAGATATTTGTCTGTCGATGCCTGCACAAGTAAATTTTGAATACGTCTAATTGCAAGCATGTTGGATGATATCTCTGAGGTTTTCACACTTGTTCTGCACATTCTGAGCCGCTGCTGATACAGCAGAATAGAAGTAGGGTGAAGCCTTGAGAGGAACTTTGCTTTAACAGTAGCAAGCAGCAAGGTCGTTTCTGTAGTGTAGTGGTCATCACGTTCGCCTAACACGCGAAAGGTCCCCGGTTCGAGACCGGGCAGAAACACTGAGCGTTGGCTGCTTTTATGTGCACACTCTAAAACCTTATTATCTGAATGCAAGTTTAAGAAGAGGTGGTCTTTGAACACAGTGAGCCGTGGGAAACTTTCTTTACCTTTGCAAGACGAAACAAAGTTATCTGCATCCGTCATCTGGGGGTCGTTCTTGTGCCTATTTTTATTTTGTTTAAGCTATGTTGTATTGTTGGGGCCTTTACACCTGTGACATTGCTGTGAAGGTTGTAAGTGGAAACATTGGCAGGTGCAGATAGAAGAGTTAGACCTAAGCCCCCCTCATGAGCCGTCAGGATGGCCGAGTGGTCTAAGGCGCCAGACTCAAGAGAGCTTGATCTTCAGTGTAGCTGAGCCTTCTGGTCTCCTCATGGAGGCGGGGGTTCAAATCCCACTTCTGACAGGTCCCTTTTACACCCGTAAATCTTCCTGTTTTTTGCAGTGCGTTCCCGGCAAACACCACAATCTTTGCAGGAACCTGTAGCATGTGAAGAGAAATCCACCAACAATCAGGCTGGGCCCTCAATCACAATTCCATGGATTTCTGGAAATGACACCTCAGGCACACCTTCCATTAAATTTGCACTCCATCACAGTAACTGCCTTGCTGGGTTTCTAACTAAGCAGTTGATCCCATCATTTGTTGTGAGGCTCTCCTGCCACCTTTTGGGCAGAGAAGGCACTGTCCCTGCAAAAACACAGGCAGACATGTTCAACAGGGCTTCCTGGTTATGTGGGAGGAGCAGAATGCCATTGGTTCCCCCCTTGCAAATTCTAATTTACATAAGGAAGACAGAGAGGTAGCTGGGAGTAGGCACTGCACACGGGCATTGCACTCTCTCTTATGATTTGCAGCCAATTCTAGATTGAGGCAGGAGGAAAGGAGGTGACTCGCCCAACAATGGCTATACTGAGAAGTCAGCCACTCTGGGTCTCCCAGGTGAGTGTTTCAGGCCTGTGAGCCACTCATATAAATCTCGCCTGATCGAGCCTGATCGAGCGCTGAGCGAGCGCGTTTGAATCCAAATATCAAACCCCTCTTTCTCAGGC
Organism: Lissotriton helveticus; assembly: GCF_964261635.1. Lineage (NCBI taxonomy): Eukaryota > Metazoa > Chordata > Amphibia > Caudata > Salamandridae > Lissotriton > Lissotriton helveticus. The sequence continues at coordinate 589,966,698 of NC_136071.1, forward strand.
GCAGGAAATGGTGGGCCCTTCATTGCTTCTGGTGTGGAAGTCTATGGGGCAAGGGTCCAGGACTTGCAGAGGAGAACAATTGCCAGAAAGTGCTTGCTGTTCTCATCTGTGCCTTTTTTCTGCTCACTGGCTGATAGGAGATTGGCTGCCCCCTTTCTTGCTAGAGTGAAAAAACAACAACTTGAGAGAAAACATGACGTTGTGAGGCTCACTTAGAGGGAGACTAGCCAAATAGCCCTGCTTTTTTTCTGAAAGACGCTTCAGAAATTGTTCAAAATGTCTCCTGGCCACTCAGGCTCGTTGGTCTAGGGGTATGATTCTCGCTTCGGGTGCGAGAGGTCCCGGGTTCAAATCCCGGACGAGCCCATGCTGTGGACATTTTCAGGATGCTTGTAATATAGGAGCATTTCTTCTTTTCAATGCTATAAGACGCTGTGTATGTCGAGAAAGTTCCTTACCCTGCACGCTATTTTCCACTTGTGGCGGGATAAAGGAGTGCAGGACTTCTTTGCAACTGCTTTTCTGGGCCAGACAAGCATGGTAGGAACATTACATGCATAGTGTTTTTCTAGTGTAATTTCAGGATATGGTTTCAAAATCGCCTCTTGGAATAAAAGTGGTCCTCATTCCTGTCTTCCAAAGAAATAGAGACCGGGTAAGGAGAGCCCAACTTTGAGCTTCAAGGACATTGGCCCTTAGTCTGTGCATTCCAGCCCAATACATGCCAACAAGATTCCTGAGTTAGTGTCTGTTTCTGTAGTGTAGTGGTTATCACGTTCGCCTTACACGCGAAAGGTCCCTGGTTCGAGACCGGGCAGAAACAGCGGTTTGCTGTTTTTAACAGTGTTTGCCTTTACTTGCTGACTTTATAGGAAAGCTGAGATAATAGAGGCTGTCTATCCCTCACCAACCTGACGTAGTGTGCTCCAGGGATCTCAGTGACAGCTCGAAAAGAGAAGTGACGATAGCTTGCGCCATTCGCTTGCTCGCCCTTTGCTCTGAAGGGTGGGCCTACTTCATGAAAGCAAGGAATGAGAGCAGAAATGCTTTTCTTGTCCTCACCGCAAGCAGACACTTAGAAAAAACAAACTGTCTGAAGGACAGAGGCTTTTTAATTTCTTGTTTGATGACGGCCATGGAAAAGACAGCAATCATATTGCAGAAGAGAGCAACATGTGCAGTTGCTTGCTTTGGGTGAAGCATTCACCGACTAGCTGCCACTAACCCCTGGAGCCATGTCAGAGGTGACTCTTGCGTGGCTCGTTGGTCTAGGGGTATGATTCTCGCTTAGGGTGCGAGAGGTCCCGGGTTCAAATCCCGGACGAGCCCTTTTTAGAGCTAAACATACAAATCGTACTAAAAATGCACTATGCCTGACTATTTCTAGTAATACTCGGTGCATTGTTGCGCAACATATTCCTAACCTCAGAAGAAAAATGGATCACCGTGCTTTTTCTGCCTACCTGCTTAGTCTCAGTGTGTCCCAGGTGATGCTTTCCCAAGCTGTACTCGCAGACATTTAGGCATCAGATATTTGTCTGTCGATGCCTGCACAAGTAAATTTTGAATACGTCTAATTGCAAGCATGTTGGATGATATCTCTGAGGTTTTCACACTTGTTCTGCACATTCTGAGCCGCTGCTGATACAGCAGAATAGAAGTAGGGTGAAGCCTTGAGAGGAACTTTGCTTTAACAGTAGCAAGCAGCAAGGTCGTTTCTGTAGTGTAGTGGTCATCACGTTCGCCTAACACGCGAAAGGTCCTCGGTTCGAGACCGGGCAGAAACACTGAGCGTTGGCTGCTTTTATGTGCACACTCTAAAACCTTATTATCTGAATGCAAGTTTAAGAAGAGGTGGTCTTTGAACACAGTGAGCCGTGGGAAACTTTCTTTACCTTTGCAAGACGAAACAAAGTTATCTGCATCCGTCATCTGGGGGTCGTTCTTGTGCCTATTTTTATTTTGTTTAAGCTATGTTGTATTGTTGGGGCCTTTACACCTGTGACATTGCTGTGAAGGTTGTAAGTGGAAACATTGGCAGGTGCAGATAGAAGAGTTAGACCTAAGCCCCCCTCATGAGCCGTCAGGATGGCCGAGTGGTCTAAGGCGCCAGACTCAAGAGAGCTTGATCTTCAGTGTAGCTGAGCCTTCTGGTCTCCTCATGGAGGCGTGGGTTCAAATCCCACTTCTGACAAGTCCCTTTTACACCCGTAAATCTTCCTGTTTTTTGCAGTGCGTTCCCGGCAAACACCACAATCTTTGCAGGAACCTGTAGCATGTGAAGAGAAATCCACCAACAATCAGGCTGGGCCCTCAATCACAATTCCATGGATTTCTGGAAATGACACCTCAGGCACACCTTCCATTAAATTTGCACTCCATCACAGTAACTGCCATGCTGGGTTTCTAACTAAGCAGTTGATCCCATCATTTGTTGTGAGGCTCTCCTGCCACCTTTTGGGCAGAGAAGGCACTGTCCCTGCAAAAACACAGGCAGACATGTTCAACAGGGCTTCCTGGTTATGTGGGAGGAGCAGAATGCCATTGGTTCCCCCCTTGCAAATTCTAATTTACATAAGGAAGACAGAGAGGTAGCTGGGAGTAGGCACTGCACACGGGCATTGCACTCTCTCTTATGATTTGCAGCCAATTCTAGATTGAGGCAGGAGGAAAGGAGGTGACTCGCCCAACAATGGCTATACTGAGAAGTCAGCCACTCTGGGTCTCCCAGGTTAGTGTTTCAGGCCTGTGAGCCACTCATATAAATCTCGCCTGATCGAGCCTGATCGAGCGCTGAGCGAGCGCGTTTGAATCCAAATATCAAACCCCTCTTTCTCAGGCGCAGGAAATGGTGGGCCCTTCATTGCTTCTGGTGTGGAAGTCTATGGGGCAAGGGTCCAGGACTTGCAGAGGAGAACAATTGCCAGAAAGTGCTTGCTGTTCTCATCTGTGCCTTTTTTCTGCTCACTGGCTGATAGGAGATTGGCTGCCCCCTTTCTTGCTAGAGTGAAAAAACAACAACTTGAGAGAAAACATGACGTTGTGAGGCTCACTTAGAGGGAGACTAGCCAAATAGCCCTGCTTTTTTTCTGAAAGACGCTTCAGAAATTGTTCAAAATGTCTCCTGGCCACTCAGGCTCGTTGGTCTAGGGGTATGATTCTCGCTTCGGGTGCGAGAGGTCCCGGGTTCAAATCCCGGACGAGCCCATGCTGTGGACATTTTCAGGATGCTTGTAATATAGGAGCATTTCTTCTTTTCAATGCTATAAGACGCTGTGTATGTCGAGAAAGTTCCTTACCCTGCACGCTATTTTCCACTTGTGGCGGGATAAAGGAGTGCAGGACTTCTTTGCAACTGCTTTTCTGGGCCAGACAAGCATGGTAGGAACATTACATGCATAGTGTTTTTCTAGTGTAATTTCAGGATATGGTTTCAAAATCGCCTCTTGGAATAAAAGTGGTCCTCATTCCTGTCTTCCAAAGAAATAGAGACCGGGTAAGGAGAGCCCAACTTTGAGCTTCAAGGACATTGGCCCTTAGTCTGTGCATTCCAGCCCAATACATGCCAACAAGATTCCTGAGTTAGTGTCTGTTTCTGTAGTGTAGTGGTTATCACGTTCGCCTTACACGCGAAAGGTCCCTGGTTCGAGACCGGGCAGAAACAGCGGTTTGCTGTTTTTAACAGTGTTTGCCTTTACTTGCTGACTTTATAGGAAAGCTGAGATAATAGAGGCTGTCTATCCCTCACCAACCTGACGTAGTGTGCTCCAGGGATCTCAGTGACAGCTCGAAAAGAGAAGTGACGATAGCTTGCGCCATTCGCTTGCTCGCCCTTTGCTCTGAAGGGTGGGCCTACTTCATGAAAGCAAGGAATGAGAGCAGAAATGCTTTTCTTGTCCTCACCGCAAGCAGACACTTAGAAAAAACAAACTGTCTGAAGGACAGAGGCTTTTTAATTTCTTGTTTGATGACGGCCATGGAAAAGACAGCAATCATATTGCAGAAGAGAGCAACATGTGCAGTTGCTTGCTTTGGGTGAAGCATTCACCGACTAGCTGCCACTAACCCCTGGAGCCATGTCAGAGGTGACTCTTGCGTGGCTCGTTGGTCTAGGGGTATGATTCTCGCTTAGGGTGCGAGAGGTCCCGGGTTCAAATCCCGGACGAGCCCTTTTTAGAGCTAAACATACAAATCGTACTAAAAATGCACTATGCCTGACTATTTCTAGTAATACTCGGTGCATTGTTGCGCAACATATTCCTAACCTCAGAAGAAAAATGGATCACCGTGCTTTTTCTGCCTACCTGCTTAGTCTCAGTGTGTCCCAGGTGATGCTTTCCCAAGCTGTACTCGCAGACATTTAGGCATCAGATATTTGTCTGTCGATGCCTGCACAAGTAAATTTTGAATACGTCTAATTGCAAGCATGTTGGATGATATCTCTGAGGTTTTCACACTTGTTCTGCACATTCTGAGCCGCTGCTGATACAGCAGAATAGAAGTAGGGTGAAGCCTTGAGAGGAACTTTGCTTTAACAGTAGCAAGCAGCAAGGTCGTTTCTGTAGTGTAGTGGTCATCACGTTCGCCTAACACGCGAAAGGTCCTCGGTTCGAGACCGGGCAGAAACACTGAGCGTTGGCTGCTTTTATGTGCACACTCTAAAACCTTATTATCTGAATGCAAGTTTAAGAAGAGGTGGTCTTTGAACACAGTGAGCCGTGGGAAACTTTCTTTACCTTTGCAAGACGAAACAAAGTTATCTGCATCCGTCATCTGGGGGTCGTTCTTGTGCCTATTTTTATTTTGTTTAAGCTATGTTGTATTGTTGGGGCCTTTACACCTGTGACATTGCTGTGAAGGTTGTAAGTGGAAACATTGGCAGGTGCAGATAGAAGAGTTAGACCTAAGCCCCCCTCATGAGACGTCAGGATGGCCGAGTGGTCTAAGGCGCCAGACTCAAGAGAGCTTGATCTTCAGTGTAGCTGAGCCTTCTGGTCTCCTCATGGAGGCGTGGGTTCAAATCCCACTTCTGACAGGTCCCTTTTACACCCGTAAATCTTCCTGTTTTTTGCAGTGCGTTCCCGGCAAACACCACAATCTTTGCAGGAACCTGTAGCATGTGAAGAGAAATCCACCAACAATCAGGCTGGGCCCTCAATCACAATTCCATGGATTTCTGGAAATGACACCTCAGGCACACCTTCCATTAAATTTGCACTCCATCACAGTAACTGCCTTGCTGGGTTTCTAACTAAGCAGTTGATCCCATCATTTGTTGTGAGGCTCTCCTGCCACCTTTTGGGCAGAGAAGGCACTGTCCCTGCAAAAACACAGGCAGACATGTTCAACAGGGCTTCCTGGTTTTGTGGGAGGAGCAGAATGCCATTGGTCCCCCCTTGCAAATTCTAATTTACATAAGGAAGACAGAGAGGTAGCTGGGAGTAGGCACTGCACACGGGCATTGCACTCTCTCTTATGATTTGCAGCCAATTCTAGATTGAGGCAGGAGGAAAGGAGGTGACTCGCCCAACAATGGCTATACTGAGAAGTCAGCCACTCTGGGTCTCCCAGGTGAGTGTTTCAGGCCTGTGAGCCACTCATATAAATCTCGCCTGATCGAGCCTGATCGAGCGCGTTTGAATCCAAATATCAAACCCCTCTTTCTCAGGCGCAGGAAATGGTGGGCCCTTCATTGCTTCTGGTGTGGAAGTCTATGGGGCAAGGGTCCAGGACTTGCAGAGGAGAACAATTGCCAGAAAGTGCTTGCTGTTCTCATCTGTGCCTTTTTTCTGCTCACTGGCTGATAGGAGATTGGCTGCCCCCTTTCTTGCTAGAGTGAAAAAACAACAACTTGAGAGAAAACATGACGTTGTGAGGCTCACTTAGAGGGAGACTAGCCAAATAGCCCTGCTTTTTTTCTGAAAGACGCTTCAGAAATTGTTCAAAATGTCTCCTGGCCACTCAGGCTCGTTGGTCTAGGGGTATGATTCTCGCTTCGGGTGCGAGAGGTCCCGGGTTCAAATCCCGGACGAGCCCATGCTGTGGACATTTTCAGGATGCTTGTAATATAGGAGCATTTCTTCTTTTCAATGCTATAAGACGCTGTGTATGTCGAGAAAGTTCCTTACCCTGCACGCTATTTTCCACTTGTGGCGGGATAAAGGAGTGCAGGACTTCTTTGCAACTGCTTTTCTGGGCCAGACAAGCATGGTAGGAACATTACATGCATAGTGTTTTTCTAGTGTAATTTCAGGATATGGTTTCAAAATCGCCTCTTGGAATAAAAGTGGTCCTCATTCCTGTCTTCCAAAGAAATAGAGACCGGGTAAGGAGAGCCCAACTTTGAGCTTCAAGGACATTGGCCCTTAGTCTGTGCATTCCAGCCCAATACATGCCAACAAGATTCCTGAGTTAGTGTCTGTTTCTGTAGTGTAGTGGTTATCACGTTCGCCTTACACGCGAAAGGTCCCTGGTTCGAGACCGGGCAGAAACAGCGGTTTGCTGTTTTTAACAGTGTTTGCCTTTACTTGCTGACTTTATAGGAAAGCTGAGATAATAGAGGCTGTCTATCCCTCACCAACCTGACGTAGTGTGCTCCAGGGATCTCAGTGACAGCTCGAAAAGAGAAGTGACGATAGCTTGCGCCATTCGCTTGCTCGCCCTTTGCTCTGAAGGGTGGGCCTACTTCATGAAAGCAAGGAATGAGAGCAGAAATGCTTTTCTTGTCCTCACCGCAAGCAGACACTTAGAAAAAACAAACTGTCTGAAGGACAGAGGCTTTTTAATTTCTTGTTTGATGACGGCCATGGAAAAGACAGCAATCATATTGCAGAAGAGAGCAACATGTGCAGTTGCTTGCTTTGGGTGAAGCATTCACCGACTAGCTGCCACTAACCCCTGGAGCCATGTCAGAGGTGACTCTTGCGTGGCTCGTTGGTCTAGGGGTATGATTCTCGCTTAGGGTGCGAGAGGTCCCGGGTTCAAATCCCGGACGAGCCCTTTTTAGAGCTAAACATACAAATCGTACTAAAAATGCACTATGCCTGACTATTTCTAGTAATACTCGGTGCATTGTTGCGCAACATATTCCTAACCTCAGAAGAAAAATGGATCACCGTGCTTTTTCTGCCTACCTGCTTAGTCTCAGTGTGTCCCAGGTGATGCTTTCCCAAGCTGTACTCGCAGACATTTAGGCATCAGATATTTGTCTGTCGATGCCTGCACAAGTAAATTTTGAATACGTCTAATTGCAAGCATGTTGGATGATATCTCTGAGGTTTTCACACTTGTTCTGCACATTCTGAGCCGCTGCTGATACAGCAGAATAGAAGTAGGGTGAAGCCTTGAGAGGAACTTTGCTTTAACAGTAGCAAGCAGCAAGGTCGTTTCTGTAGTGTAGTGGTCATCACGTTCGCCTAACACGCGAAAGGTCCTCGGTTCGAGACCGGGCAGAAACACTGAGCGTTGGCTGCTTTTATGTGCACACTCTAAAACCTTATTATCTGAATGCAAGTTTAAGAAGAGGTGGTCTTTGAACACAGTGAGCCGTGGGAAACTTTCTTTACCTTTGCAAGACGAAACAAAGTTATCTGCATCCGTCATCTGGGGGTCGTTCTTGTGCCTATTTTTATTTTGTTTAAGCTATGTTGTATTGTTGGGGCCTTTACACCTGTGACATTGCTGTGAAGGTTGTAAGTGGAAACATTGGCAGGTGCAGATAGAAGAGTTAGACCTAAGCCCCCCTCATGAGACGTCAGGATGGCCGAGTGGTCTAAGGCGCCAGACTCAAGAGAGCTTGATCTTCAGTGTAGCTGAGCCTTCTGGTCTCCTCATGGAGGCGTGGGTTCAAATCCCACTTCTGACAGGTCCCTTTTACACCCGTAAATCTTCCTGTTTTTTGCAGTGCGTTCCCGGCAAACACCACAATCTTTGCAGGAACCTGTAGCATGTGAAGAGAAATCCACCAACAATCAGGCTGGGCCCTCAATCACAATTCCATGGATTTCTGGAAATGACACCTCAGGCACACCTTCCATTAAATTTGCACTCCATCACAGTAACTGCCTTGCTGGGTTTCTAACTAAGCAGTTGATCCCATCATTTGTTGTGAGGCTCTCCTGCCACCTTTTGGGCAGAGAAGGCACTGTCCCTGCAAAAACACAGGCAGACATGTTCAACAGGGCTTCCTGGTTTTGTGGGAGGAGCAGAATGCCATTGGTCCCCCCTTGCAAATTCTAATTTACATAAGGAAGACAGAGAGGTAGCTGGGAGTAGGCACTGCACACGGGCATTGCACTCTCTCTTATGATTTGCAGCCAATTCTAGATTGAGGCAGGAGGAAAGGAGGTGACTCGCCCAACAATGGCTATACTGAGAAGTCAGCCACTCTGGGTCTCCCAGGTGAGTGTTTCAGGCCTGTGAGCCACTCATATAAATCTCGCCTGATCGAGCCTGATCGAGCGCGTTTGAATCCAAATATCAAACCCCTCTTTCTCAGGCGCAGGAAATGGTGGGCCCTTCATTGCTTCTGGTGTGGAAGTCTATGGGGCAAGGGTCCAGGACTTGCAGAGGAGAACAATTGCCAGAAAGTGCTTGCTGTTCTCATCTGTGCCTTTTTTCTGCTCACTGGCTGATAGGAGATTGGCTGCCCCCTTTCTTGCTAGAGTGAAAAAACAACAACTTGAGAGAAAACATGACGTTGTGAGGCTCACTTAGAGGGAGACTAGCCAAATAGCCCTGCTTTTTTTCTGAAAGACGCTTCAGAAATTGTTCAAAATGTCTCCTGGCCACTCAGGCTCGTTGGTCTAGGGGTATGATTCTCGCTTCGGGTGCGAGAGGTCCCGGGTTCAAATCCCGGACGAGCCCATGCTGTGGACATTTTCAGGATGCTTGTAATATAGGAGCATTTCTTCTTTTCAATGCTATAAGACGCTGTGTATGTCGAGAAAGTTCCTTACCCTGCACGCTATTTTCCACTTGTGGCGGGATAAAGGAGTGCAGGACTTCTTTGCAACTGCTTTTCTGGGCCAGACAAGCATGGTAGGAACATTACATGCATAGTGTTTTTCTAGTGTAATTTCAGGATATGGTTTCAAAATCGCCTCTTGGAATAAAAGTGGTCCTCATTCCTGTCTTCCAAAGAAATAGAGACCGGGTAAGGAGAGCCCAACTTTGAGCTTCAAGGACATTGGCCCTTAGTCTGTGCATTCCAGCCCAATACATGCCAACAAGATTCCTGAGTTAGTGTCTGTTTCTGTAGTGTAGTGGTTTTCACGTTCGCCTTACACGCGAAAGGTCCTTGGTTCGAGACCGGGCAGAAACAGCGGTTTGCTGTTTTTAACAGTGTTTGCCTTTACTGGCTGACTTTATAGGAAAGCTGAGATAATAGAGGCTGTCTATCCCTCACCAACCTGACGTAGTGTGCTCCAGGGATCTCAGTGACAGCTCGAAAAGAGAAGTGACGATAGCTTGCGCCATTCGCTTGCTCGCCCTTTGCTCTGAAGGGTGGGCCTACTTCATGAAAGCAAGGAATGAGAGCAGAAATGCTTTTCTTGTCCTCACCGCAAGCAGACACTTAGAGAAAACAAACTGTCTGAAGGACAGAGGCTTTTTAATTTCTTGTTTGATGACGGCCATGGAAAAGACAGCAATCATATTGCAGAAGAGAGCAACATGTGCAGTTGCTTGCTTTGGGTGAAGCATTCACCGACTAGCTGCCACTAACCCCTGGAGCCATGTCAGAGGTGACTCTTGCGTGGCTCGTTGGTCTAGGGGTATGATTCTCGCTTAGGGTGCGAGAGGTCCCGGGTTCAAATCCCGGACGAGCCCTTTTTAGAGCTAAACATACAAATCGTACTAAAAATGCACTATGCCTGACTATTTCTAGTAATACTCGGTGCATTGTTGCGCTACATATTCCTAACCTCAGAAGAAAAATGGATCATCGTGCTTTTTCTGCCTACCTGCTTAGTCTCAGTGTGTCCCAGGTGATGCTTTCCCAAGCTGTACTCGCAGACATTTAGGCATCAGATATTTGTCTGTCGATGCCTGCACAAGTAAATTTTGAATACGTCTAATTGCAAGCATGTTGGATGATATCTCTGAGGTTTTCACACTTGTTCTGCACATTCTGAGCCGCTGCTGATACAGCAGAATAGAAGTAGGGTGAAGCCTTGAGAGGAACTTTGCTTTAACAGTAGCAAGCAGCAAGGTCGTTTCTGTAGTGTAGTGGTCATCACGTTCGCCTAACACGCGAAAGGTCCCCGGTTTGAGACCGGGCAGAAACACTGAGCGTTGGCTGCTTTTATGTGCACACTCTAAAACCTTATTATCTGAATGCAAGTTTAAGAAGAGGTGGTCTTTGAACACAGTGAGCCGTGGGAAACTTTCTTTACCTTTGCAAGACGAAACAAAGTTATCTGCATCCGTCATCTGGGGGTCGTTCTTGTGCCTATTTTTATTTTGTTTAAGCTATGTTGTATTGTTGGGGCCTTTACACCTGTGACATTGCTGTGAAGGTTGTAAGTGGAAACATTGGCAGGTGCAGATAGAAGAGTTAGACCTAAGCCCCCCTCATGAGCCGTCAGGATGGCCGAGTGGTCTAAGGCGCCAGACTCAAGAGAGCTTGATCTTCAGTGTAGCTGAGCCTTCTGGTCTCCTCATGGAGGCGTGGGTTCAAATCCCACTTCTGACAGGTCCCTTTTACACCCGTAAATCTTCCTGTTTTTTGCAGTGCGTTCCCGGCAAACACCACAATCTTTGCAGGAACCTGTAGCATGTGAAGAGAAATCCACCAACAATCAGGCTGGGCCCTCAATCACAATTCCATGGATTTCTGGAAATGACACCTCAGGCACACCTTCCATTAAATTTGCACTCCATCACAGTAACTGCCTTGCTGGGTTTCTAACTAAGCAGTTGATCCCATCATTTGTTGTGAGGCTCTCCTGCCACCTTTTGGGCAGAGAAGGCACTGTCCCTGCAAAAACACAGGCAGACATGTTCAACAGGGCTTCCTGGTTATGTGGGAGGAGCAGAATGCCATTGGTTCCCCCCTTGCAAATTCTAATTTACATAAGGAAGACAGAGAGGTAGCTGGGAGTAGGCACTGCACACGGGCATTGCACTCTCTCTTATGATTTGCAGCCAATTCTAGATTGAGGCAGGAGGAAAGGAGGTGACTCGCCCAACAATGGCTATACTGAGAAGTCAGCCACTCTGGGTCTCCCAGGTTAGTGTTTCAGGCCTGTGAGCCACTCATATAAATCTCGCCTGATCGAGCGCTGAGCGAGCGCGTTTGAATCCAAATATCAAACCCCTCTTTCTCAGGCGCAGGAAATGGTGGGCCCTTCATTGCTTCTGGTGTGGAAGTCTATGGGGCAAGGGTCCAGGACTTGCAGAGGAGAACAATTGCCAGAAAGTGCTTGCTGTTCTCATCTGTGCCTTTTTTCTGCTCACTGGCTGATAGGAGATTGGCTGCCCCCTTTCTTGCTAGAGTGAAAAAACAACAACTTGAGAGAAAACATGACGTTGTGAGGCTCACTTAGAGGGAGACTAGCCAAATAGCCCTGCTTTTTTTCTGAAAGACGCTTCAGAAATTGTTCAAAATGTCTCCTGGCCACTCAGGCTCGTTGGTCTAGGGGTATGATTCTCGCTTCGGGTGCGAGAGGTCCCGGGTTCAAATCCCGGACGAGCCCATGCTGTGGACATTTTCAGGATGCTTGTAATATAGGAGCATTTCTTCTTTTCAATGCTATAAGACGCTGTGTATGTCGAGAAAGTTCCTTACCCTGCACGCTATTTTCCACTTGTGGCGGGATAAAGGAGTGCAGGACTTCTTTGCAACTGCTTTTCTGGGCCAGACCAGCATGGTAGGAACATTACATGCATAGTGTTTTTCTAGTGTAATTTCAGGATATGGTTTCAAAATCGCCTCTTGGAATAAAAGTGGTCCTCATTCCTGTCTTCCAAAGAAATAGAGACCGGGTAAGGAGAGCCCAACTTTGAGCTTCAAGGACATTGGCCCTTAGTCTGTGCATTCCAGCCCAATACATGCCAACAAGATTCCTGAGTTAGTGTCTGTTTCTGTAGTGTAGTGGTTTTCACGTTCGCCTTACACGCGAAAGGTCCTTGGTTCGAGACCGGGCAGAAACAGCGGTTTGCTGTTTTTAACAGTGTTTGCCTTTACTGGCTGACTTTATAGGAAAGCTGAGATAATAGAGGCTGTCTATCCCTCACCAACCTGACGTAGTGTGCTCCAGGGATCTCAGTGACAGCTCGAAAAGAGAAGTGACGATAGCTTGCGCCATTCGCTTGCTCGCCCTTTGCTCTGAAGGGTGGGCCTACTTCATGAAAGCAAGGAATGAGAGCAGAAATGCTTTTCTTGTCCTCACCGCAAGCAGACACTTAGAGAAAACAAACTGTCTGAAGGACAGAGGCTTTTTAATTTCTTGTTTGATGACGGCCATGGAAAAGACAGCAATCATATTGCAGAAGAGAGCAACATGTGCAGTTGCTTGCTTTGGGTGAAGCATTCACCGACTAGCTGCCACTAACCCCTGGAGCCATGTCAGAGGTGACTCTTGCGTGGCTCGTTGGTCTAGGGGTATGATTCTCGCTTAGGGTGCGAGAGGTCCCGGGTTCAAATCCCGGACGAGCCCTTTTTAGAGCTAAACATACAAATCGTACTAAAAATGCACTATGCCTGACTATTTCTAGTAATACTCGGTGCATTGTTGCGCTACATATTCCTAACCTCAGAAGAAAAATGGATCATCGTGCTTTTTCTGCCTACCTGCTTAGTCTCAGTGTGTCCCAGGTGATGCTTTCCCAAGCTGTACTCGCAGACATTTAGGCATCAGATATTTGTCTGTCGATGCCTGCACAAGTAAATTTTGAATACGTCTAATTGCAAGCATGTTGGATGATATCTCTGAGGTTTTCACACTTGTTCTGCACATTCTGAGCCGCTGCTGATACAGCAGAATAGAAGTAGGGTGAAGCCTTGAGAGGAACTTTGCTTTAACAGTAGCAAGCAGCAAGGTCGTTTCTGTAGTGTAGTGGTCATCACGTTCGCCTAACACGCGAAAGGTCCCCGGTTTGAGACCGGGCAGAAACACTGAGCGTTGGCTGCTTTTATGTGCACACTCTAAAACCTTATTATCTGAATGCAAGTTTAAGAAGAGGTGGTCTTTGAACACAGTGAGCCGTGGGAAACTTTCTTTACCTTTGCAAGACGAAACAAAGTTATCTGCATCCGTCATCTGGGGGTCGTTCTTGTGCCTATTTTTATTTTGTTTAAGCTATGTTGTATTGTTGGGGCCTTTACACCTGTGACATTGCTGTGAAGGTTGTAAGTGGAAACATTGGCAGGTGCAGATAGAAGAGTTAGACCTAAGCCCCCCTCATGAGCCGTCAGGATGGCCGAGTGGTCTAAGGCGCCAGACTCAAGAGAGCTTGATCTTCAGTGTAGCTGAGCCTTCTGGTCTCCTCATGGAGGCGTGGGTTCAAATCCCACTTCTGACAGGTCCCTTTTACACCCGTAAATCTTCCTGTTTTTTGCAGTGCGTTCCCGGCAAACACCACAATCTTTGCAGGAACCTGTAGCATGTGAAGAGAAATCCACCAACAATCAGGCTGGGCCCTCAATCACAATTCCATGGATTTCTGGAAATGACACCTCAGGCACACCTTCCATTAAATTTGCACTCCATCACAGTAACTGCCTTGCTGGGTTTCTAACTAAGCAGTTGATCCCATCATTTGTTGTGAGGCTCTCCTGCCACCTTTTGGGCAGAGAAGGCACTGTCCCTGCAAAAACACAGGCAGACATGTTCAACAGGGCTTCCTGGTTATGTGGGAGGAGCAGAATGCCATTGGTTCCCCCCTTGCAAATTCTAATTTACATAAGGAAGACAGAGAGGTAGCTGGGAGTAGGCACTGCACACGGGCATTGCACTCTCTCTTATGATTTGCAGCCAATTCTAGATGGAGGCAGGAGGAAAGGAGGTGACTCGCCCAACAATGGCTATACTGAGAAGTCAGCCACTCTGGGTCTCCCAGGTGAGTGTTTCAGGCCTGTGAGCCACTCATATAAATCTCGCCTGATCGAGCCTGATCGAGCGCTGAGCGAGCGCGTTTGAATCCAAATATCAAACCCCTCTTTCTCAGGCGCAGGAAATGGTGGGCCCTTCATTGCTTCTGGTGTGGAAGTCTATGGGGCAAGGGTCCAGGACTTGCAGAGGAGAACAATTGCCAGAAAGTGCTTGCTGTTCTCATCTGTGCCTTTTTTCTGCTCACTGGCTGATAGGAGATTGGCTGCCCCCTTTCTTGCTAGAGTGAAAAAACAACAACTTGAGAGAAAACATGACGTTGTGAGGCTCACTTAGAGGGAGACTAGCCAAATAGCCCTGCTTTTTTTCTGAAAGACGCTTCAGAAATTGTTCAAAATGTCTCCTGGCCACTCAGGCTCGTTGGTCTAGGGGTATGATTCTCGCTTCGGGTGCGAGAGGTCCCGGGTTCAAATCCCGGACGAGCCCATGCTGTGGACATTTTCAGGATGCTTGTAATATAGGAGCATTTCTTCTTTTCAATGCTATAAGACGCTGTGTATGTCGAGAAAGTTCCTTACCCTGCACGCTATTTTCCACTTGTGGCGGGATAAAGGAGTGCAGGACTTCTTTGCAACTGCTTTTCTGGGCCAGACAAGCATGGTAGGAACATTACATGCATAGTGTTTTTCTAGTGTAATTTCAGGATATGGTTTCAAAATCGCCTCTTGGAATAAAAGTGGTCCTCATTCCTGTCTTCCAAAGAAATAGAGACCGGGTAAGGAGAGCCCAACTTTGAGCTTCAAGGACATTGGCCCTTAGTCTGTGCATTCCAGCCCAATACATGCCAACAAGATTCCTGAGTTAGTGTCTGTTTCTGTAGTGTAGTGGTTATCACGTTCGCCTTACACGCGAAAGGTCCCTGGTTCGAGACCGGGCAGAAACAGCGGTTTGCTGTTTTTAACAGTGTTTGCCTTTACTTGCTGACTTTATAGGAAAGCTGAGATAATAGAGGCTGTCTATCCCTCACCAACCTGACGTAGTGTGCTCCAGGGATCTCAGTGACAGCTCGAAAAGAGAAGTGACGATAGCTTGCGCCATTCGCTTGCTCGCCCTTTGCTCTGAAGGGTGGGCCTACTTCATGAAAGCAAGGAATGAGAGCAGAAATGCTTTTCTTGTCCTCACCGCAAGCAGACACTTAGAAAAAACAAACTGTCTGAAGGACAGAGGCTTTTTAATTTCTTGTTTGATGACGGCCATGGAAAAGACAGCAATCATATTGCAGAAGAGAGCAACATGTGCAGTTGCTTGCTTTGGGTGAAGCATTCACCGACTAGCTGCCACTAACCCCTGGAGCCATGTCAGAGGTGACTCTTGCGTGGCTCGTTGGTCTAGGGGTATGATTCTCGCTTAGGGTGCGAGAGGTCCCGGGTTCAAATCCCGGACGAGCCCTTTTTAGAGCTAAACATACAAATCGTACTAAAAATGCACTATGCCTGACTATTTCTAGTAATACTCGGTGCATTGTTGCGCAACATATTCCTAACCTCAGAAGAAAAATGGATCACCGTGCTTTTTCTGCCTACCTGCTTAGTCTCAGTGTGTCCCAGGTGATGCTTTCCCAAGCTGTACTCGCAGACATTTAGGCATCAGATATTTGTCTGTCGATGCCTGCACAAGTAAATTTTGAATACGTCTAATTGCAAGCATGTTGGATGATATCTCTGAGGTTTACACACTTGTTCTGCACATTCTGAGCCGCTGCTGATACAGCAGAATAGAAGTAGGGTGAAGCCTTGAGAGGAACTTTGCTTTAACAGTAGCAAGCAGCAAGGTCGTTTCTGTAGTGTAGTGGTCATCACGTTCGCCTAACACGCGAAAGGTCCTCGGTTCGAGACCGGGCAGAATCACTGAGCGTTGGCTGCTTTTATGTGCACACTCTAAAACCTTATTATCTGAATGCAAGTTTAAGAAGAGGTGGTCTTTGAACACAGTGAGCCGTGGGAAACTTTCTTTACCTTTGCAAGACGAAACAAAGTTATCTGCATCCGTCATCTGGGGGTCGTTCTTGTGCCTATTTTTATTTTGTTTAAGCTATGTTGTATTGTTGGGGCCTTTACACCTGTGACATTGCTGTGAAGGTTGTAAGTGGAAACATTGGCAGGTGCAGATAGAAGAGTTAGACCTAAGCCCCCCTCATGAGCCGTCAGGATGGGCGAGTGGTCTAAGGCGCCAGACTCAATAGAGCTTGATCTTCAGTGTAGCTGAGCCTTCTGGTCTCCTCGTGGAGGCGTGGGTTCAAATCCCACTTCTGACAGGTCCCTTTTATACCCGTAAATCTTCCTGTTTTTTGCAGTGCGTTCCCGGCAAACACCACAATCTTTGCAGGAACCTGTAGCATGTGAAGAGAAATCCACCAACAATCAGGCTGGGCCCTCAATCACAATTCCATGGATTTCTGGAAATGACACCTCAGGCACACCTTCCATTAAATTTGCACTCCATCACAGTAACTGCCTTGCTGGGTTTCTAACTAAGCAGTTGATCCCATCATTTGTTGTGAGGCTCTCCTGCCACCTTTTGGGCAGAGAAGGCACTGTCCCTGCAAAAACACAGGCAGACATGTTCAACAGGGCTTCCTGGTTATGTGGGAGGAGCAGAATGCCATTGGTCCCCCCTTGCAAATTCTAATTTACATAAGGAAGACAGAGAGGTAGCTGGGAGTAGGCACTGCACACGGGCATTGCACTCTCTCTTATGATTTGCAGCCAATTCTAGATTGAGGCAGGAGGAAAGGAGGTGACTCGCCCAACAATGGCTATACTGAGAAGTCAGCCACTCTGGGTCTCCCAGGTGAGTGTTTCAGGCCTGTGAGCCACTCATATAAATCTCGCCTGATCGAGCCTGATCGAGCGCTGAGCGAGCGCGTTTGAATCCAAATATCAAACCCCTCTTTCTCAGGCGCAGGAAATGGTGGGCCCTTCATTACTTCTGGTGTGGAAGTCTATGGGGCAAGGGTCCAGGACTTGCAGAGGAGAACAATTGCCAGAAAGTGCTTGCTGTTCTCATCTGTGCCTTTTTTCTGCTCACTGGCTGATAGGAGAGTGGCTGCCCCCTTTCTTGCTAGAGTGAAAAAACAACAGCTTGAGAGAAAACATGACGTTGTGAGGCTCACTTAGAGGGAGACTAGCCAAATAGCCCTGCTTTTTTTCTGAAAGACGCTTCAGAAATTGTTCAAAATGTCTCCTGGCCACTCAGGCTCGTTGGTCTAGGGGTATGATTCTCGCTTCGGGTGCGAGAGGTCCCGGGTTCAAATCCCGGACGAGCCCATGCTGTGGACATTTTCAGGATGCTTGTAATACAGGAGCATTTCTTCTTTTCAATGCTATAAGACGCTGTGTATGTCGAGAAAGTTCCTTACCCTGCACGCTATTTTCCACTTGTGGCGGGATAAAGGAGTACAGGACTTCTTTGCAACTGCTTTTCTGGGCCAGACCAGCATGGTAGGAACATTACATGCATAGTGTTTTTCTAGTGTAATTTCAGGATATGGTTTCAAAATCGCCTCTTGGAATAAAAGTGGTCCTCATTCCTGTCTTCCAAAGAAATAGAGACCGGGTAAGGAGAGCCCAACTTTGAGCTTCAAGGACATTGGCCCTTAGTCTGTGCATTCCAGCCCAATACATGCCAACAAGATTCCTGAGTTAGTGTCTGTTTCTGTAGTGTAGTGGTTATCACGTTTGCCTTACACGCGAAAGGTCCCTGGTTCGAGACCGGGCAGAAACAGCGGTTTGCTGTTTTTAACAGTGTTTGCGTTTTTGCCAGCATTTGTGCCTGTTTTCTCCGTGTTTTCGCTGCCTTTTTCCCCGTTTTTGCCAGCATTTGTGCCTGTTTTCTCCGGGTTTTCGCTGCCTTTTTCCCCGTTTTTGCCAGCATTTGTGCTTGTTTTCTCCGTGTTTTCGCTGCCTTTTTCCCCGTTTTTGCCAGCATTTGTGCTTGTTTTCTCCGTGTTTTCGCTGCCTATTAGCCCGTTTTTGCCTGCATTTGTGCTTGTTTTCTCCGTGTTTTCGCTGCCTTTTTCCCCGTTTTTGCCAGCATTTGTGCTTGTTTTCTCCGTGTTTTCGCTGCCTTTTTCCCCGTTTCTGCCTGCATTTGTGCTTGTTTCTCCGTGTTTTCGCTGCCTTTTTGCCCCGTTTTGACCTAAATTGGTGCTTGTCTTTGTGTCTGCCGATCTCGGCGTGCTCTGCCCTTCTCGCCGCCCCCCGCTCCCGCTTCCCGCCACCGCCTTAGCCCCGCCCCTTTTTTCTTCTGTTTCCCTCCCCGCTCCCGCCTCCCAGCTGCTCCGCCCACCCGCGCACTTCGCCTTAAATGGCGACCGTGCGAACGCGCAGCGGTCACGCGCAGCGGGCGCGCCGATTGTGCGCCGAAGGCGCGCCAAAGGTAAGCCCGTCTGCGCCCGTCCGCGACCGGATCGCGACCAGCGCCAGGACCCCTGGCCCCCACCGACGGAAGCCGACCCGACGAACCTACAGCGCCTCCGACCTCATCGCACTCAACACCGGCCACATCCCAGGATGTCACCGAGCCGCCCCGAAGCACACCCACGGACCCTTCAGCTGCCACGCCTGCAAGTTCACCTGCATCCGGACCTTCCCTGCACCCGCCAAGCCGAACTCCAGCAGCACCCACCTCAAGTGCATCCTGCTCAACACCCGCTCCGTCCACAGACACGCCGTAGAACTCTGGAACCTGCTCGACACCACCGCCCCCGACGTTGCCTTCATCACCGAGACCTGGATGAACGCCTCCTCAGCCCCAGACATCGCCATCGCCATCCCAGAGGGCTACAAGATCACCCGGAGGGACCGCGACAACCAGACCGGAGGAGGCATCGCCATCATCCACAGAGACACCATCCGCATCACGACCAACACCGACGACACCCTCACCACCGCTGAACACCTGCACTTCCAGATCCACACCAACCCGAAGACCACCCTCAGAGGCACCCTGATCTACCGACCCCCGGGACCACGCACACGATTCAGCGAGGACATCGCCGACTTCGTCAGCCCGCACGCTCTCCCCTCCGCCGACTACATCCTCCTGGGGGACCTCAACTTCCACCTGGAGAACAACAACGACCGCAACACCACCACCCTGCTCGACAACCTCGACAACCTCGGACTCAAGCAACTGGTGACCACCCCCACCCACCTCGCCGGACACACACTCGACGCCGTCTTCTCTTCCAGCAAAGACGTCACCTTCAGCCACGCAACAGGACTCCACTGGACGGACCACAGCTGCGTCCACTTCACCTTCAGAAGAACGACGATCCACCACCTCCAGCAACAGGCTGCTCGAAGAAGCTGGAACAAGATCACAGCCAACCAGCTCACCGCCTCCCTGAGCCAGCACCCTCCCGCCAACTCAGCGAACCCCAGCCAGGCCGCCGACAACCTCACGAAGTGGATCAGCAACTGCGCGGACGAACTCGCCCCTCTGAGGACCCCGCCCAGCAGATCCTGCAGCAGAAAAACACCATGGTTCACCGACGAACTCAAGTGCTCCAAGAAGAACTGTCGAGCCCTCGAGAAAGCCTGGAGAAGGGAACCAACGACGGACAACATGGCCACCCTCAAGCTCGCCACCCGGAAACACCATCAACTGATCCGCGCCACCAAGAAAAATGCATACAAGGACCGGCTGGACAACAACGCACACAACTGCAAGGAACTCTTCAACATCGTGAAAGAGCTCTCCAACCCCAACGCCGGAAACAACGACATCACCCCGTCGCAAGACCTCTGCAACTCCCTCGCGTCCTACTTCCACAACAAAATCACGGACATACACAACAGCTTCAGCAACCAACCAACGCAAGCCACAACCGCAACGACGCCACCATCCACCACCCTCCGCACCTGGACCCCGATCAGCACCGAAGACACCATCCGCACCATGAACTCCATCCATTCCGGATCTCCGACTGACCCCTGCCCTCACCACGTCTTCAACAAGGCCGACGCTGTCCTCGCACCCCACCTGCGGGACATCATCAACACCTCCTTCGACTCCGCCACCTTCCCTGAGAGCTGGAAGCACGCCGAAATCAGCGCTCTCCTCAAGAAACCCACAGCAGACCCCACCGACCTCAAGAACTACCGTCCCATCTCGCTCCTCCCGTTCCCGGCCAAAGTCATCGAGAAGACCGTCAACAAACAGCTGGCCGCCTTCCTCGAGACGAATGGATCCCTCGACCCCTCACAGTCCGGCTTCCGAGCGAACCACAGCACGGAGACCGCCCTCATCGCCGCCACCGACGACCTTCGAACTCTGATGGACAACGGAGAAACAGCGGCCCTCATCCTCCTGGACCTCTCCGCGGCTTTCGACACTGTCTGCCACCGCACCCTAGTACAGCGCCTCAGCAACATCGGA
Organism: Lissotriton helveticus; assembly: GCF_964261635.1. Taxonomy (NCBI): domain Eukaryota; kingdom Metazoa; phylum Chordata; class Amphibia; order Caudata; family Salamandridae; genus Lissotriton; species Lissotriton helveticus. Next base: position 589,987,190 of record NC_136071.1, read on the forward strand.
ATCCAGGAGAAGGCACTGGAATGGATCACCTCCTTCCTCGACGGAAGAACACAAAGAGTCCGCCTACCACCGTACAAGTCAGAGGCCACCAAAGTCATCTGCGGCGTACCCCAAGGATCCTCGCTGAGCCCAACCCTCTTCAACGTCTACATGAGCCCCCTCGCGGCCATCGCACGCCAACACAACCTGAACATCATCTCCTACGCCGACGACACCCAGCTGATCCTCTCCCTGACCAACGACCCCGCCACCGCCAGAGCCAACCTGCACGAAGGGATGAGAGACGTAGCCGAATGGATGACGACCAGCCGCCTGAAACTGAACTCAGACAAGACGGAGGTCCTCATCCTGGGCGCCACGCCCTCCGCCTGGGACGACTCCTGGTGGCCCCCCGCCCTGGGCACCGCACCCAAACCGACGGACCACGCACGCAACCTGGGCTTCATCCTGGACTCCTCCCTCTCCATGACCAGACAAGTCAACGCCGTCTCCTCGTCATGCTTCAACATCCTGCGCATGCTACGTAAGATCTTCCGGTGGATCCCCACCGAGACGAGGAAGACGGTCACCCAAGCCCTCGTCACCAGCCGACTGGACTACGGCAACGCCCTCTACGCCGGAACCACGGCGAAACTCCAGAAGAGACTCCAGCGGATCCAGAACGCCTCGGCGAGACTCATCCTCGACATCCCCCGACGCAGCCACATCACCGGACACCTGAGAGATCTGCACTGGCTCCCGGTCAACAAGAGAATCACCTTCCGGCTCCTCACCCACGCGCACAAAGCCCTACACGACCAAGGCCCGAGCTACCTCAACAACCGGATCAGCTTCTACACTCCCAAGCGCCTCCTCAGATCAACCAACCACGCCCTCGCCGCCGTCCCCCGCATCCGAAGAGCGACAACAGGAGGAAGATCCTTCTCCTACCTGGCCGCCAAGACCTGGAACTCACTTCCGACCAATCTGCGCCTGACCCAAGACCACCTCTCCTTCAGGAAGCAGCTCAAGACCTGGCTGTTCGAGCAGTAGCGGCACCCCCCCCCCCCTCCCAGCGCCTTGAGACCCTACGGGTGAGTAGTGCGCTCTACAAATGACCTGATTGATTGATTGATTGATACTGGCTGACTTTATAGGAAAGCTGAGATAATAGAGGCTGTCTATCCCTCACCAACCTGACGTAGTGTGCTCCAGGGATCTCAGTGACAGCTCGAAAAGAGAAGTGACGATAGCTTGCGCCATTCGCTTGCTCGCCCTTTGCTCTGAAGAGTGGGCCTACTTCATGAAAGCAAGGAATGAGAGCAGAAATGCTTTTCTTGTCCTCACCGCAAGCAGACACTTAGAGAAAACAAACTGTCTGAAGGACAGAGGCTTTTTAATTTCTTGTTTGATGACGGCCATGGAAAAGACAGCAATCATATTGCAGAAGAGAGCAACATGTGCAGTTGCTTGCTTTGGGTGAAGCATTCACCGACTAGCTGCCACTAACCCCTGGAGCCATGTCAGAGGTGACTCTTGCGTGGCTCGTTGGTCTAGGGGTATGATTCTCGCTTAGGGTGCGAGAGGTCCCGGGTTCAAATCCCGGACGAGCCCTTTTTAGAGCTAAACATACAAATCGTACTAAAAATGCACTATGCCTGACTATTTCTAGTAATACTCGGTGCATTGTTGCGCAACATATTCCTAACCTCAGAAGAAAAATGGATCACCGTGCTTTTTCTGCCTACCTGCTTAGTCTCAGTGTGTCCCAGGTGATGCTTTCCCAAGCTGTACTCGCAGACATTTAGGCATCAGATATTTGTCTGTCGATGCCTGCACAAGTAAATTTTGAATACGTCTAATTGCAAGCATGTTGGATGATATCTCTGAGGTTTTCACACTTGTTCTGCACATTCTGAGCCGCTGCTGATACAGCAGAATAGAAGTAGGGTGAAGCCTTGAGAGGAACTTTGCTTTAACAGTAGCAAGCAGCAAGGTCGTTTCTGTAGTGTAGTGGTCATCACGTTCGCCTAACACGCGAAAGGTCCCCGGTTCGAGACCGGGCAGAAACACTGAGCGTTGGCTGCTTTTATGTGCACACTCTAAAACCTTATTATCTGAATGCAAGTTTAAGAAGAGGTGGTCTTTGAACACAGTGAGCCGTGGGAAACTTTCTTTACCTTTGCAAGACGAAACAAAGTTATCTGCATCCGTCATCTGGGGGTCGTTCTTGTGCCTATTTTTATTTTGTTTAAGCTATGTTGTATTGTTGGGGCCTTTACACCTGTGACATTGCTGTGAAGGTTGTAAGTGGAAACATTGGCAGGTGCAGATAGAAGAGTTAGACCTAAGCCCCCCTCATGAGCCGTCAGGATGGCCGAGTGGTCTAAGGCGCCAGACTCAAGAGAGCTTGATCTTCAGTGTAGCTGAGCCTTCTGGTCTCCTCATGGAGGCGTGGGTTCAAATCCCACTTCTGACAGGTCCCTTTTACACCCGTAAATCTTCCTGTTTTTTGCAGTGCGTTCCCGGCAAACACCACAATCTTTGCAGGAACCTGTAGCATGTGAAGAGAAATCCACCAACAATCAGGCTGGGCCCTCAATCACAATTCCATGGATTTCTGGAAATGACACCTCAGGCACACCTTCCATTAAATTTGCACTCCATCACAGTAACTCCCTTGCTGGGTTTCTAACTAAGCAGTTGATCCCATCATTTGTTGTGAGGCTCTCCTGCCACCTTTTGGGCAGAGAAGGCACTGTCCCTGCAAAAACACAGGCAGACATGTTCAACAGGGCTTCCTGGTTATGTGGGAGGAGCAGAATGCCATTGGTTCCCCCCTTGCAAATTCTAATTTACATAAGGAAGACAGAGAGGTAGCTGGGAGTAGGCACTGCACACGGGCATTGCACTCTCTCTTATGATTTGCAGCCAATTCTAGATTGAGGCAGGAGGAAAGGAGGTGACTCGCCCAACAATGGCTATACTGAGAAGTCAGCCACTCTGGGTCTCCCAGGTTAGTGTTTCAGGCCTGTGAGCCACTCATATAAATCTCGCCTGATCGAGCCTGAGCGAGCGCTGAGCGAGCGCGTTTGAATCCAAATATCAAACCCCTCTTTCTCAGGCGCAGGAAATGGTGGGCCCTTCATTGCTTCTGGTGTGGAAGTCTATGGGGCAAGGGTCCAGGACTTGCAGAGGAGAACAATTGCCAGAAAGTGCTTGCTGTTCTCATCTGTGCCTTTTTTCTGCTCACTGGCTGATAGGAGATTGGCTGCCCCCTTTCTTGCTAGAGTGAAAAAACAACAACTTGAGAGAAAACATGACGTTGTGAGGCTCACTTAGAGGGAGACTAGCCAAATAGCCCTGCTTTTTTTCTGAAAGACGCTTCAGAAATTGTTCAAAATGTCTCCTGGCCACTCAGGCTCGTTGGTCTAGGGGTATGATTCTCGCTTCGGGTGCGAGAGGTCCCGGGTTCAAATCCCGGACGAGCCCATGCTGTGGACATTTTCAGGATGCTTGTAATATAGGAGCATTTCTTCTTTTCAATGCTATAAGACGCTGTGTATGTCGAGAAAGTTCCTTACCCTGCACGCTATTTTCCACTTGTGGCGGGATAAAGGAGTGCAGGACTTCTTTGCAACTGCTTTTCTGGGCCAGACCAGCATGGTAGGAACATTACATGCATAGTGTTTTTCTAGTGTAATTTCAGGATATGGTTTCAAAATCGCCTATTGGAATAAAAGTGGTCCTCATTCCTGTCTTCCAAAAAAATAGAGACCGGGTAAGGAGAGCCCAACTTTGAGCTTCAAGGACATTGGCCCTTAGTCTGTGCATTCCAGCCCAATACATGCCAACAAGATTCCTGAGTTAGTGTCTGTTTCTGTAGTGTAGTGGTTATCACGTTCGCCTTACACGCGAAAGGTCCCTGGTTCGAGACCGGGCAGAAACAGCGGTTTGCTGTTTTTAACAGTGTTTGCCTTTACTGGCTGACTTTATAGGAAAGCTGAGATAATAGAGGCTGTCTATCCCTCACCAACCTGACGTAGTGTGCTCCAGGGATCTCAGTGACAGCTCAAAAAGAGAAGTGACGATAGCTTGCGCCATTCGCTTGCTCGCCCTTTGCTCTGAAGGGTGGGCCTACTTCATGAAAGCAAGGAATGAGAGCAGAAATGCTTTTCTTGTCCTCACCGCAAGCAGACACTTAGAGAAAACAAACTGTCTGAAGGACAGAGGCTTTTTAATTTCTTGTTTGATGACGGCCATGGAAAAGACAGCAATCATATTGCAGAAGAGAGCAACATGTGCAGTTGCTTGCTTTGGGTGAAGCATTCACCGACTAGCTGCCACTAACCCCTGGAGCCATGTCAGAGGTGACTCTTGCGTGGCTCGTTGGTCTAGGGGTATGATTCTCGCTTAGGGTGCGAGAGGTCCCGGGTTCAAATCCCGGACGAGCCCTTTTTAGAGCTAAACATACAAATCGTACTAAAAATGCACTATGCCTGACTATTTCTAGTAATACTCGGTTGATTTTTTGCTTAACATATTCCTAACCTCAGTAGAAAAATGGATCACCGTGCTTTTTCTGCCTACCTGCTTAGTCTCAGTGTGTCCCAGGTGATGCTTTCCCAAGCTGTACTCGCAGACATTTAGGCATCAGATATTTGTCTGTCGATGCCTGCACAAGTAAATTTTGAATACGTCTAATTGCAAGCATGTTGGATGATATCTCTGAGGTTTTCACACTTGTTCTGCACATTCTGAGCCGCTGCTGATACAGCAGAATAGAAGTAGGGTGAAGCCTTGAGAGGAACTTTGCTTTAACAGTAGCAAGCAGCAAGGTCGTTTCTGTAGTGTAGTGGTCATCACGTTCGCCTAACACGCGAAAGGTCCCCGGTTCGAGACCGGGCAGAAACACTGAGCGTTGGCTGCTTTTATGTGCACACTCTAAAACCTTATTATCTGAATGCAAGTTTAAGAAGAGGTGGTCTTTGAACACAGTGAGCCGTGGGAAACTTTCTTTACCTTTGCAAGACGAAACAAAGTTATCTGCATCCATCATCTGGGGGTCGTTCTTGTGCCTATTTTTATTTTGTTTAAGCTATGTTGTATTGTTGGGGCCTTTACACCTGTGACATTGCTGTGAAGGTTGTAAGTGGAAACATTGGCAGGTGCAGATAGAAGAGTTAGACCTAAGCCCCGCCTCAGGAGCCGTCAGGATGGCCGAGTGGTCTAAGTCGCCAGACTCAAGAGAGCTTGATCTTCAGTGTAGCTGAGCCTTCTGGTCTCCTCATGGAGGCGTGGGTTCAAATCCCACTTCTGACAGGTCCCTTTTACACCCGTAAATCTTCCTGTTTTTTGCAGTGCGTTCCCGGCAAACACCACAATCTTTGCAGGAACCTGTAGCATGTGAAGAGAAATCCACCAACAATCAGGCTGGGCCCTCAATCACAATTCCATGGATTTCTGGAAATGACACCTCAGGCACACCTTCCATTAAATTTGCACTCCATCACAGTAACTGCCATGCTGGGTTTCTAACTAAGCAGTTGATCCCATCATTTGTTGTGAGGCTCTCCTGCCACCTTTTGGGCAGAGAAGGCACTGTCCCTGCAAAAACACAGGCAGGCATGTTCAACAGGGCTTCCTGGTTATGTGGGAGGAGCAGAATGCCATTGGTCCCCCCTTGCAAATTCTAATTTACATAAGGAAGACAGAGAGGTAGCTGGGAGTAGGCACTGCACACGGGCATTGCACTCTCTCTTATGATTTGCAGCCAATTCTAGATTGAGGCAGGAGGAAAGGAGGTGACTCGCCCAACAATGGCTATACTGAGAAGTCAGCCACTCTGGGTCTCCCAGGTGAGTGTTTCAGGCCTGTGAGCCACTCATATAAATCTCGCCTGATCGAGCCTGAGCGAGCGCGTTTGAATCCAAATATCAAACCCCTCTTTCTCAGGCGCAGGAAATGGTGGGCCCTTCATTGCTTCTGGTGTGGAAGTCTATGGGGCAAGGGTCCAGGACTTGCAGAGGAGAACAATTGCCAGAAAGTGCTTGCTGTTCTCATCTGTGCCTTTTTTCTGCTCACTGGCTGATAGGAGATTGGCTGCCCCCTTTCTTGCTAGAGTGAAAAAACAACAACTTGAGAGAAAACATGACGTTGTGAGGCTCACTTAGAGGGAGACTAGCCAAATAGCCCTGCTTTTTTTCTGAAAGACGCTTCAGAAATTGTTCAAAATGTCTCCTGGCCACTCAGGCTCGTTGGTCTAGGGGTATGATTCTCGCTTCGGGTGCGAGAGGTCCCGGGTTCAAATCCCGGACGAGCCCATGCTGTGGACATTTTCAGGATGCTTGTAATATAGGAGCATTTCTTCTTTTCAATGCTATAAGACGCTGTGTATGTCGAGAAAGTTCCTTACCCTGCACGCTATTTTCCACTTGTGGCGGGATAAAGGAGTGCAGGACTTCTTTGCAACTGCTTTTCTGGGCCAGACCAGCATGGTAGGAACATTACATGCATAGTGTTTTTCTAGTGTAATTTCAGGACATGGTTTCAAAATCGCCTCTTGGAATAAAAGTGGTCCTCATTCCTGTCTTCCAAAGAAATAGAGACCGGGTAAGGAGAGCCCAACTTTGAGCTTCAAGGACATTGGCCCTTAGTCTGTGCATTCCAGCCCAATACATGCCAACAAGATTCCTGAGTTAGTGTCTGTTTCTGTAGTGTAGTGGTTATCACGTTCGCCTTACACGCGAAAGGTCCCTGGTTCGAGACCGGGCAGAAACAGCGGTTTGCTGTTTTTAACAGTGTTTGCCTTTACTGGCTGACTTTATAGGAAAGCTGAGATAATAGAGGCTGTCTATCCCTCACCAACCTGACGTAGTGTGCTCCAGGGATCTCAGTGACAGCTCGAAAAGAGAAGTGACGATAGCTTGCGCCATTCGCTTGCTCGCCCTTTGCTCTGAAGGGTGGGCCTACTTCATGAAAGCAAGGAATGAGAGCAGAAATGCTTTTCTTGTCCTCACCACAAGCAGACACTTAGAGAAAACAAACTGTCTGAAGGACAGAGGCTTTTTAATTTCTTGTTTGATGACGGCCATGGAAAAGACAGCAATCATATTGCAGAAGAGAGCAACATGTGCAGTTGCTTGCTTTGGGTGAAGCATTCACTGACTAGCTGCCACTAACCCCTGGAGCCGTGTCAGAGGTGACTCTTGCGTGGCTCGTTGGTCTAGGGGTATGATTCTCGCTTAGGGTGCGAGAGGTCCCGGGTTCAAATCCCGGACGAGCCCTTTTTAGAGCTAAACATACAAATCGTACTAAAAATGCACTATGCCTGACTATTTCTAGTAATACTCGGTGCATTGTTGCGCAACATATTCCTAACCTCAGAAGAAAAATGGATCACCGTGCTTTTTCTGCCTACCTGCTTAGTCTCAGTGTGTCCCAGGTGATGCTTTCCCAAGCTGTACTCGCAGACATTTAGGCATCAGATATTTGTCTGTCGATGCCTGCACAAGTAAATTTTGAATACGTCTAATTGCAAGCATGTTGGATGATATCTCTGAGGTTTTCACACTTGTTCTGCACATTCTGAGCCGCTGCTGATACAGCAGAATAGAAGTAGGGTGAAGCCTTGAGAGGAACTTTGCTTTAACAGTAGCAAGCAGCAAGGTCGTTTCTGTAGTGTAGTGGTCATCACGTTCGCCTAACACGCGAAAGGTCCTCGGTTCGAGACCGGGCAGAAACACTGAGTGTTGGCTGCTTTTATGTGCACACTCTAAAACCTTATTATCTGAATGCAAGTTTAAGAAGAGGTGGTCTTTGAACACAGTGAGCCGTGGGAAACTTTCTTTACCTTTGCAAGACGAAACAAAGTTATCTGCATCCATCATCTGGGGGTCGTTCTTGTGCCTATTTTTATTTTGTTTAAGCTATGTTGTATTGTTGGGGCCTTTACACCTGTGACATTGCTGTGAAGGTTGTAAGTGGAAACATTGGCAGGTGCAGATAGAAGAGTTAGACCTAAGCCCCCCTCATGAGCCGTCAGGATGGCCGAGTGGTCTAAGGCGCCAGACTCAAGAGAGCTTGATCTTCAGTGTAGCTGAGCCTTCTGGTCTCCTCATGGAGGCGTGGGTTCAAATCCCACTTCTGACAGGTCCCTTTTACACCCGTAAATCTTCCTGTTTTTTGCAGTGCGTTCCCGGCAAACACCACAATCTTTTCAGGAACCTGTAGCATGTGAAGAGAAATCCACCAACAATCAGGCTGGGCCCTCAATCACAATTCCATGGATTTCTGGAAATGACACCTCAGGCACACCTTCCATTAAATTTGCACTCCATCACAGTAACTGCCATGCTGGGTTTCTAACTAAGCAGTTGATCCCATCATTTGTTGTGAGGCTCTCCTGCCACCTTTTGGGCAGAGAAGGCACTGTCCCTGCAAAAACACAGGCAGACATGTTCAACAGGGCTTCCTGGTTATGTGGGAGGAGCAGAATGCCATTGGTCCCCCCTTGCAAATTCTAATTTACATAAGGAAGACAGAGAGGTAGCTGGGAGTAGGCACTGCACACGGGCATTGCACTCTCTCTTATGATTTGCAGCCAATTCTAGATTGAGGCAGGAGGAAAGGAGGTGACTCGCCCAACAATGGCTATACTGAGAAGTCAGCCACTCTGGGTCTCCCAGGTGAGTGTTTCAGGCCTGTGAGCCACTCATATAAATCTCGCCTGATTGAGCCTGATCGAGCGCTGAGCGATCGCGTTTGAATCCAAATATCAAACCCCTCTTTCTCAGGCGCAGGAAATGGTGGGCCCTTCATTGCTTCTGGTGTGGAAGTCTATGGGGCAAGGGTCCAGGACTTGCAGAGGAGAACAATTGCCAGAAAGTGCTTGCTGTTCTCATCTGTGCCTTTTTTCTGCTCACTGGCTGATAGGAGATTGGCTGCCCCCTTTCTTGCTAGAGTGAAAAAACAACAACTTGAGAGAAAACATGACGTTGTGAGGCTCACTTAGAGGGAGACTAGCCAAATAGCCCTGCTTTTTTTCTGAAAGACGCTTCAGAAATTGTTCAAAATGTCTCCTGGCCACTCAGGCTCGTTGGTCTAGGGGTATGATTCTCGCTTCGGGTGCGAGAGGTCCCGGGTTCAAATCCCGGACGAGCCCATGCTGTGGACATTTTCAGGATGCTTGTAATATAGGAGCATTTCTTCTTTTCAATGCTATAAGACGCTGTGTATGTCGAGAAAGTTCCTTACCCTGCACGCTATTTTCCACTTGTGGCGGGATAAAGGAGTGCAGGACTTCTTTGCAACTGCTTTTCTGGGCCAGACCAGCATGGTAGGAACATTACATGCATAGTGTTTTTCTAGTGCAATTTCAGGATATGGTTTCAAAATCGCCTCTTGGAATAAAAGTGGTCCTCATTCCTGTCTTCCAAAGAAATAGAGACCGGGTAAGGAGAGCCCAACTTTGAGCTTCAAGGACATTGGCCCTTAGTCTGTGCATTCCAGCCCAATACATGCCAACAAGATTCCTGAGTTAGTGTCTGTTTCTGTAGTGTAGTGGTTATCACGTTCGCCTTACACGCGAAAGGTCCCTGGTTCGAGACCGGGCAGAAACAGCGGTTTGCTGTTTTTAACAGTGTTTGCCTTTACTGGCTGACTTTATAGGAAAGCTGAGATAATAGAGGCTGTCTATCCCTCACCAACCTGACGTAGTGTGCTCCAGGGATCTCAGTGACAGCTCGAAAAGAGAAGTGACGATAGCTTGCGCCATTCGCTTGCTCGCCCTTTGCTCTGAAGGGTGGGCCTACTTCATGAAAGCAAGGAATGAGAGCAGAAATGCTTTTCTTGTCCTCACCGCAAGCAGACACTTAGAGAAAACAAACTGTCTGAAGGACAGAGGCTTTTTAATTTCTTGTTTGATGACGGCCATGGAAAAGACAGCAATCATATTGCAGAAGAGAGCAACATGTGCAGTTGCTTGCTTTGGGTGAAGCATTCACCGACTAGCTGCCACTAACCCCTGGAGCCATGTCAGAGGTGACTCTTGCGTGGCTCGTTGGTCTAGGGGTATGATTCTCGCTTAGGGTGCGAGAGGTCCCGGGTTCAAATCCCGGACGAGCCCTTTTTAGAGCTAAACATACAAATCGTACTAAAAATGCACTATGCCTGACTATTTCTAGTAATACTCGGTTGATTTTTTGCTTAACATATTCCTAACCTCAGTAGAAAAATGGATCACCGTGCTTTTTCTGCCTACCTGCTTAGTCTCAGTGTGTCCCAGGTGATGCTTTCCCAAGCTGTACTCGCAGACATTTAGGCATCAGATATTTGTCTGTCGATGCCTGCACAAGTAAATTTTGAATACGTCTAATTGCAAGCATGTTGGATGATATCTCTGAGGTTTTCACACTTGTTCTGCACATTCTGAGCCGCTGCTGATACAGCAGAATAGAAGTAGGGTGAAGCCTTGAGAGGAACTTTGCTTTAACAGTAGCAAGCAGCAAGGTCGTTTCTGTAGTGTAGTGGTCATCACGTTCGCCTAACACGCGAAAGGTCCCCGGTTCGAGACCGGGCAGAAACACTGAGCGTTGGCTGCTTTTATGTGCACACTCTAAAACCTTATTATCTGAATGCAAGTTTAAGAAGAGGTGGTCTTTGAACACAGTGAGCCGTGGGAAACTTTCTTTACCTTTGCAAGACGAAACAAAGTTATCTGCATCCATCATCTGGGGGTCGTTCTTGTGCCTATTTTTATTTTGTTTAAGCTATGTTGTATTGTTGGGGCCTTTACACCTGTGACATTGCTGTGAAGGTTGTAAGTGGAAACATTGGCAGGTGCAGATAGAAGAGTTAGACCTAAGCCCCCCCTCATGAGCCGTCAGGATGGCCGAGTGGTCTAAGGCGCCAGACTCAAGAGAGCTTGATCTTCAGTGTAGCTGAGCCTTCTGGTCTCCTCATGGAGGCGTGGGTTCAAATCCCACTTCTGACAGGTCCCTTTTACACCCGTAAATCTTCCTGTTTTTTGCAGTGCGTTCCCGGCAAACACCACAATCTTTGCAGGAACCTGTAGCATGTGAAGAGAAATCCACCAACAATCAGGCTGGGCCCTTAATCACAATTCCATGGATTTCTGGAAATGACACCTCAGGCACACCTTCCATTAAATTTGCACTCCATCACAGTAACTGCCATGCTGGGTTTCTAACTGAGCAGTTGATCCCATCATTTGTTGTGAGGCTCTCCTGCCACCTTTTGGGCAGAGAAGGCACTGTCCCTGCAAAAACACAGGCAGACATGTTCAACAGGGCTTCCTGGTTATGTGGGAGGAGCAGAATGCCATTGGTCCCCCCTTGCAAATTCTAATTTACATAAGGAAGACAGAGAGGTAGCTGGGAGTAGGCACTGCACACGGGCATTGCACTCTCTCTTATGATTTGCAGCCAATTCTAGATTGAGGCAGGAGGAAAGGAGGTGACTCGCCCAACAATGGCTATACTGAGAAGTCAGCCACTCTGGGTCTCCCAGGTGAGTGTTTCAGGCCTGTGAGCCACTCATATAAATCTCGCCTGATCGAGCCTGATCGAGCGCTGAGCGAGCGCGTTTGAATCCAAATATCAAACCCCTCTTTCTCAGGCGCAGGAAATGGTGGGCCCTTCATTGCTTCTGGTGTGGAAGTCTATGGGGCAAGGGTCCAGGACTTGCAGAGGAGAACAATTGCCAGAAAGTGCTTGCTGTTCTCATCTGTGCCTTTTTTCTGCTCACTGGCTGATAGGAGATTGGCTGCCCCCTTTCTTGCTAGAGTGAAAAAACAACAACTTGAGAGAAAACATGACGTTGTGAGGCTCACTTAGAGGGAGACTAGCCAAATAGCCCTGCTTTTTTTCTGAAAGACGCTTCAGAAATTGTTCAAAATGTCTCCTGGCCACTCAGGCTCGTTGGTCTAGGGGTATGATTCTCGCTTCGGGTGCGAGAGGTCCCGGGTTCAAATCCCAGACGAGCCCATGCTGTGGACATTTTCAGGATGCTTGTAATATAGGAGCATTTCTTCTTTTCAATGCTATAAGACGCTGTGTATGTCGAGAAAGTTCCTTACCCTGCACGCTATTTTCCACTTGTGGCGGGATAAAGGAGTGCAGGACTTCTTTGCAACTGCTTTTCTGGGCCAGACCAGCATGGTAGGAACATTACATGCATAGTGTTTTTCTAGTGTAATTTCAGGACATGGTTTCAAAATCGCCTCTTGGAATAAAAGTGGTCCTCATTCCTGTCTTCCAAAGAAATAGAGACCGGGTAAGGAGAGCCCAACTTTGAGCTTCAAGGACATTGGCCCTTAGTCTGTGCATTCCAGCCCAATACATGCCAACAAGATTCCTGAGTTAGTGTCTGTTTCTGTAGTGTAGTGGTTATCACGTTCGCCTTACACGCGAAAGGTCCCTGGTTCGAGACCGGGCAGAAACAGCGGTTTGCTGTTTTTAACAGTGTTTGCCTTTACTGGCTGACTTTATAGGAAAGCTGAGATAATAGAGGCTGTCTATCCCTCACCAACCTGACGTAGTGTGCTCCAGGGATCTCAGTGACAGCTCGAAAAGAGAAGTGACGATAGCTTGCGCCATTCGCTTGCTCGCCCTTTGCTCTGAAGGGTGGGCCTACTTCATGAAAGCAAGGAATGAGAGCAGAAATGCTTTTCTTGTCCTCACCACAAGCAGACACTTAGAGAAAACAAACTGTCTGAAGGACAGAGGCTTTTTAATTTCTTGTTTGATGACGGCCATGGAAAAGACAGCAATCATATTGCAGAAGAGAGCAACATGTGCAGTTGCTTGCTTTGGGTGAAGCATTCACTGACTAGCTGCCACTAACCCCTGGAGCCGTGTCAGAGGTGACTCTTGCGTGGCTCGTTGGTCTAGGGGTATGATTCTCGCTTAGGGTGCGAGAGGTCCCGGGTTCAAATCCCGGACGAGCCCTTTTTAGAGCTAAACATACAAATCGTACTAAAAATGCACTATGCCTGACTATTTCTAGTAATACTCGGTGCATTGTTGCGCAACATATTCCTAACCTCAGAAGAAAAATGGATCACCGTGCTTTTTCTGCCTACCTGCTTAGTCTCAGTGTGTCCCAGGTGATGCTTTCCCAAGCTGTACTCGCAGACATTTAGGCATCAGATATTTGTCTGTCGATGCCTGCACAAGTAAATTTTGAATACGTCTAATTGCAAGCATGTTGGATGATATCTCTGAGGTTTTCACACTTGTTCTGCACATTCTGAGCCGCTGCTGATACAGCAGAATAGAAGTAGGGTGAAGCCTTGAGAGGAACTTTGCTTTAACAGTAGCAAGCAGCAAGGTCGTTTCTGTAGTGTAGTGGTCATCATGTTCGCCTAACACGCGAAAGGTCCCCGGTTCGAGACCGGGCAGAAACACTGAGCGTTGGCTGCTTTTATGTGCACACTCTAAAACCTTATTATCTGAATGCAAGTTTAAGAAGAGGTGGTCTTTGAACACAGTGAGCCGTGGGAAACTTTCTTTACCTTTGCAAGACGAAACAAAGTTATCTGCATCCATCATCTGGGGGTCGTTCTTGTGCCTATTTTTATTTTGTTTAAGCTATGTTGTATTGTTGGGGCCTTTACACCTGTGACATTGCTGTGAAGGTTGTAAGTGGAAACATTGGCAGGTGCAGATAGAAGAGTTAGACCTAAGCCCCCCTCATGAGCCGTCAGGATGGCCGAGTGGTCTAAGGCGCCAGACTCAAGAGAGCTTGATCTTCAGTGTAGCTGAGCCTTCTGGTCTCCTCATGGAGGCGTGGGTTCAAATCCCACTTCTGACAGGTCTCTTTTACACCCGTAAATCTTCCTGTTTTTTGCAGTGCGTTCCCGGCAAACACCACAATCTTTGCAGGAACCTGTAGCATGTGAAGAGAAATCCACCAACAATCAGGCTGGGCCCTCAATCACAATTCCATGGATTTCTGGAAATGACACCTCAGGCACACCTTCCATTAAATTTGCACTCCATCACAGTAACTGCCATGCTGGGTTTCTAACTAAGCAGTTGATCCCATCATTTGTTGTGAGGCTCTCCTGCCACCTTTTGGGCAGAGAAGGCACTGTCCCTGCAAAAACACAGGCAGACATGTTCAACAGGGCTTCCTGGTTATGTGGGAGGAGCAGAATGCCATTGGTCCCCCCTTGCAAATTCTAATTTACATAAGGAAGACAGAGAGGTAGCTGGGAGTAGGCACTGCACACGGGCATTGCACTCTCTCTTATGATTTGCAGCCAATTCTAGATTGAGGCAGGAGGAAAGGAGGTGACTCGCCCAACAATGGCTATACTGAGAAGTCAGCCACTCTGGGTCTCCCAGGTGAGTGTTTCAGGCCTGTGAGCCACTCATATAAATCTCGCCTGATTGAGCCTGATCGAGCGCGTATGAATCCAAATATCAAACCCCTCTTTCTCAGGCGCAGGAAATGGTGGGCCCTTCATTGCTTCTGGTGTGGAAGTCTATGGGGCAAGGGTCCAGGACTTGCAGAGGAGAACAATTGCCAGAAAGTGCTTGCTGTTCTCATCTGTGCCTTTTTTCTGCTCACTGGCTGATAGGAGATTGGCTGCCCCCTTTCTTGCTAGAGTGAAAAAACAACAACTTGAGAGAAAACATGACGTTGTGAGGCTCACTTAGAGGGAGACTAGCCAAATAGCCCTGCTTTTTTTCTGAAAGACGCTTCAGAAATTGTTCAAAATGTCTCCTGGCCACTCAGGCTCGTTGGTCTAGGGGTATGATTCTCGCTTCGGGTGCGAGAGGTCCCGGGTTCAAATCCCGGACGAGCCCATGCTGTGGACATTTTCAGGATGCTTGTAATATAGGAGCATTTCTTCTTTTCAATGCTATAAGACGCTGTGTATGTCGAGAAAGTTCCTTACCCTGCACGCTATTTTCCACTTGTGGCGGGATAAAGGAGTGCAGGACTTCTTTGCAACTGCTTTTCTGGGCCAGACCAGCATGGTAGGAACATTACATGCATAGTGTTTTTCTAGTGTAATTTCAGGACATGGTTTCAAAATCGCCTCTTGGAATAAAAGTGGTCCTCATTCCTGTCTTCCAAAGAAATAGAGACCGGGTAAGGAGAGCCCAACTTTGAGCTTCAAGGACATTGGCCCTTAGTCTGTGCATTCCAGCCCAATACATGCCAACAAGATTCCTGAGTTAGTGTCTGTTTCTGTAGTGTAGTGGTTATCACGTTCGCCTTACACGCGAAAGGTCCCTGGTTCGAGACCGGGCAGAAACAGCGGTTTGCTGTTTTTAACAGTGTTTGCCTTTACTGGCTGACTTTATAGGAAAGCTGAGATAATAGAGGCTGTCTATCCCTCACCAACCTGACGTAGTGTGCTCCAGGGATCTCAGTGACAGCTCGAAAAGAGAAGTGACGATAGCTTGCGCCATTCGCTTGCTCGCCCTTTGCTCTGAAGGGTGGGCCTACTTCATGAAAGCAAGGAATGAGAGCAGAAATGCTTTTCTTGTCCTCACCACAAGCAGACACTTAGAGAAAACAAACTGTCTGAAGGACAGAGGCTTTTTAATTTCTTGTTTGATGACGGCCATGGAAAAGACAGCAATCATATTGCAGAAGAGAGCAACATGTGCAGTTGCTTGCTTTGGGTGAAGCATTCACTGACTAGCTGCCACTAACCCCTGGAGCCGTGTCAGAGGTGACTCTTGCGTGGCTCGTTGGTCTAGGGGTATGATTCTCGCTTAGGGTGCGAGAGGTCCCGGGTTCAAATCCCGGACGAGCCCTTTTTAGAGCTAAACATACAAATCGTACTAAAAATGCACTATGCCTGACTATTTCTAGTAATACTCGGTGCATT
The DNA here is from genome assembly GCF_964261635.1 of Lissotriton helveticus. Taxonomy (NCBI): domain Eukaryota; kingdom Metazoa; phylum Chordata; class Amphibia; order Caudata; family Salamandridae; genus Lissotriton; species Lissotriton helveticus. The sequence continues at coordinate 590,003,040 of NC_136071.1, forward strand.
GTTGCGCAACATATTCCTAACCTCAGAAGAAAAATGGATCACCGTGCTTTTTCTGCCTACCTGCTTAGTCTCAGTGTGTCCCAGGTGATGCTTTCCCAAGCTGTACTCGCAGACATTTAGGCATCAGATATTTGTCTGTCGATGCCTGCACAAGTAAATTTTGAATACGTCTAATTGCAAGCATGTTGGATGATATCTCTGAGGTTTTCACACTTGTTCTGCACATTCTGAGCCGCTGCTGATACAGCAGAATAGAAGTAGGGTGAAGCCTTGAGAGGAACTTTGCTTTAACAGTAGCAAGCAGCAAGGTCGTTTCTGTAGTGTAGTGGTCATCATGTTCGCCTAACACGCGAAAGGTCCCCGGTTCGAGACCGGGCAGAAACACTGAGCGTTGGCTGCTTTTATGTGCACACTCTAAAACCTTATTATCTGAATGCAAGTTTAAGAAGAGGTGGTCTTTGAACACAGTGAGCCGTGGGAAACTTTCTTTACCTTTGCAAGACGAAACAAAGTTATCTGCATCCATCATCTGGGGGTCGTTCTTGTGCCTATTTTTATTTTGTTTAAGCTATGTTGTATTGTTGGGGCCTTTACACCTGTGACATTGCTGTGAAGGTTGTAAGTGGAAACATTGGCAGGTGCAGATAGAAGAGTTAGACCTAAGCCCCCCTCATGAGCCGTCAGGATGGCCGAGTGGTCTAAGGCGCCAGACTCAAGAGAGCTTGATCTTCAGTGTAGCTGAGCCTTCTGGTCTCCTCATGGAGGCGTGGGTTCAAATCCCACTTCTGACAGGTCTCTTTTACACCCGTAAATCTTCCTGTTTTTTGCAGTGCGTTCCCGGCAAACACCACAATCTTTGCAGGAACCTGTAGCATGTGAAGAGAAATCCACCAACAATCAGGCTGGGCCCTCAATCACAATTCCATGGATTTCTGGAAATGACACCTCAGGCACACCTTCCATTAAATTTGCACTCCATCACAGTAACTGCCATGCTGGGTTTCTAACTAAGCAGTTGATCCCATCATTTGTTGTGAGGCTCTCCTGCCACCTTTTGGGCAGAGAAGGCACTGTCCCTGCAAAAACACAGGCAGACATGTTCAACAGGGCTTCCTGGTTATGTGGGAGGAGCAGAATGCCATTGGTCCCCCCTTGCAAATTCTAATTTACATAAGGAAGACAGAGAGGTAGCTGGGAGTAGGCACTGCACACGGGCATTGCACTCTCTCTTATGATTTGCAGCCAATTCTAGATTGAGGCAGGAGGAAAGGAGGTGACTCGCCCAACAATGGCTATACTGAGAAGTCAGCCACTCTGGGTCTCCCAGGTGAGTGTTTCAGGCCTGTGAGCCACTCATATAAATCTCGCCTGATTGAGCCTGATCGAGCGCGTATGAATCCAAATATCAAACCCCTCTTTCTCAGGCGCAGGAAATGGTGGGCCCTTCATTGCTTCTGGTGTGGAAGTCTATGGGGCAAGGGTCCAGGACTTGCAGAGGAGAACAATTGCCAGAAAGTGCTTGCTGTTCTCATCTGTGCCTTTTTTCTGCTCACTGGCTGATAGGAGATTGGCTGCCCCCTTTCTTGCTAGAGTGAAAAAACAACAACTTGAGAGAAAACATGACGTTGTGAGGCTCACTTAGAGGGAGACTAGCCAAATAGCCCTGCTTTTTTTCTGAAAGACGCTTCAGAAATTGTTCAAAATGTCTCCTGGCCACTCAGGCTCGTTGGTCTAGGGGTATGATTCTCGCTTCGGGTGCGAGAGGTCCCGGGTTCAAATCCCGGACGAGCCCATGCTGTGGACATTTTCAGGATGCTTGTAATATAGGAGCATTTCTTCTTTTCAATGCTATAAGACGCTGTGTATGTCGAGAAAGTTCCTTACCCTGCACGCTATTTTCCACTTGTGGCGGGATAAAGGAGTGCAGGACTTCTTTGCAACTGCTTTTCTGGGCCAGACCAGCATGGTAGGAACATTACATGCATAGTGTTTTTCTAGTGTAATTTCAGGACATGGTTTCAAAATCGCCTCTTGGAATAAAAGTGGTCCTCATTCCTGTCTTCCAAAGAAATAGAGACCGGGTAAGGAGAGCCCAACTTTGAGCTTCAAGGACATTGGCCCTTAGTCTGTGCATTCCAGCCCAATACATGCCAACAAGATTCCTGAGTTAGTGTCTGTTTCTGTAGTGTAGTGGTTATCACGTTCGCCTTACACGCGAAAGGTCCCTGGTTCGAGACCGGGCAGAAACAGCGGTTTGCTGTTTTTAACAGTGTTTGCCTTTACTGGCTGACTTTATAGGAAAGCTGAGATAATAGAGGCTGTCTATCCCTCACCAACCTGACGTAGTGTGCTCCAGGGATCTCAGTGACAGCTCGAAAAGAGAAGTGACGATAGCTTGCGCCATTCGCTTGCTCGCCCTTTGCTCTGAAGGGTGGGCCTACTTCATGAAAGCAAGGAATGAGAGCAGAAATGCTTTTCTTGTCCTCACCACAAGCAGACACTTAGAGAAAACAAACTGTCTGAAGGACAGAGGCTTTTTAATTTCTTGTTTGATGACGGCCATGGAAAAGACAGCAATCATATTGCAGAAGAGAGCAACATGTGCAGTTGCTTGCTTTGGGTGAAGCATTCACTGACTAGCTGCCACTAACCCCTGGAGCCGTGTCAGAGGTGACTCTTGCGTGGCTCGTTGGTCTAGGGGTATGATTCTCGCTTAGGGTGCGAGAGGTCCCGGGTTCAAATCCCGGACGAGCCCTTTTTAGAGCTAAACATACAAATCGTACTAAAAATGCACTATGCCTGACTATTTCTAGTAATACTCGGTGCATTGTTGCGCAACATATTCCTAACCTCAGAAGAAAAATGGATCACCGTGCTTTTTCTGCCTACCTGCTTAGTCTCAGTGTGTCCCAGGTGATGCTTTCCCAAGCTGTACTCGCAGACATTTAGGCATCAGATATTTGTCTGTCGATGCCTGCACAAGTAAATTTTGAATACGTCTAATTGCAAGCATGTTGGATGATATCTCTGAGGTTTTCACACTTGTTCTGCACATTCTGAGCCGCTGCTGATACAGCAGAATAGAAGTAGGGTGAAGCCTTGAGAGGAACTTTGCTTTAACAGTAGCAAGCAGCAAGGTCGTTTCTGTAGTGTAGTGGTCATCACGTTCGCCTAACACGCGAAAGGTCCTCGGTTCGAGACCGGGCAGAAACACTGAGTGTTGGCTGCTTTTATGTGCACACTCTAAAACCTTATTATCTGAATGCAAGTTTAAGAAGAGGTGGTCTTTGAACACAGTGAGCCGTGGGAAACTTTCTTTACCTTTGCAAGACGAAACAAAGTTATCTGCATCCATCATCTGGGGGTCGTTCTTGTGCCTATTTTTATTTTGTTTAAGCTATGTTGTATTGTTGGGGCCTTTACACCTGTGACATTGCTGTGAAGGTTGTAAGTGGAAACATTGGCAGGTGCAGATAGAAGAGTTAGACCTAAGCCCCCCTCATGAGCCGTCAGGATGGCCGAGTGGTCTAAGGCGCCAGACTCAAGAGAGCTTGATCTTCAGTGTAGCTGAGCCTTCTGGTCTCCTCATGGAGGCGTGGGTTCAAATCCCACTTCTGACAGGTCCCTTTTACACCCGTAAATCTTCCTGTTTTTTGCAGTGCGTTCCCGGCAAACACCACAATCTTTTCAGGAACCTGTAGCATGTGAAGAGAAATCCACCAACAATCAGGCTGGGCCCTCAATCACAATTCCATGGATTTCTGGAAATGACACCTCAGGCACACCTTCCATTAAATTTGCACTCCATCACAGTAACTGCCATGCTGGGTTTCTAACTAAGCAGTTGATCCCATCATTTGTTGTGAGGCTCTCCTGCCACCTTTTGGGCAGAGAAGGCACTGTCCCTGCAAAAACACAGGCAGACATGTTCAACAGGGCTTCCTGGTTATGTGGGAGGAGCAGAATGCCATTGGTCCCCCCTTGCAAATTCTAATTTACATAAGGAAGACAGAGAGGTAGCTGGGAGTAGGCACTGCACACGGGCATTGCACTCTCTCTTATGATTTGCAGCCAATTCTAGATTGAGGCAGGAGGAAAGGAGGTGACTCGCCCAACAATGGCTATACTGAGAAGTCAGCCACTCTGGGTCTCCCAGGTGAGTGTTTCAGGCCTGTGAGCCACTCATATAAATCTCGCCTGATTGAGCCTGATCGAGCGCTGAGCGATCGCGTTTGAATCCAAATATCAAACCCCTCTTTCTCAGGCGCAGGAAATGGTGGGCCCTTCATTGCTTCTGGTGTGGAAGTCTATGGGGCAAGGGTCCAGGACTTGCAGAGGAGAACAATTGCCAGAAAGTGCTTGCTGTTCTCATCTGTGCCTTTTTTCTGCTCACTGGCTGATAGGAGATTGGCTGCCCCCTTTCTTGCTAGAGTGAAAAAACAACAACTTGAGAGAAAACATGACGTTGTGAGGCTCACTTAGAGGGAGACTAGCCAAATAGCCCTGCTTTTTTTCTGAAAGACGCTTCAGAAATTGTTCAAAATGTCTCCTGGCCACTCAGGCTCGTTGGTCTAGGGGTATGATTCTCGCTTCGGGTGCGAGAGGTCCCGGGTTCAAATCCCGGACGAGCCCATGCTGTGGACATTTTCAGGATGCTTGTAATATAGGAGCATTTCTTCTTTTCAATGCTATAAGACGCTGTGTATGTCGAGAAAGTTCCTTACCCTGCACGCTATTTTCCACTTGTGGCGGGATAAAGGAGTGCAGGACTTCTTTGCAACTGCTTTTCTGGGCCAGACCAGCATGGTAGGAACATTACATGCATAGTGTTTTTCTAGTGCAATTTCAGGATATGGTTTCAAAATCGCCTCTTGGAATAAAAGTGGTCCTCATTCCTGTCTTCCAAAGAAATAGAGACCGGGTAAGGAGAGCCCAACTTTGAGCTTCAAGGACATTGGCCCTTAGTCTGTGCATTCCAGCCCAATACATGCCAACAAGATTCCTGAGTTAGTGTCTGTTTCTGTAGTGTAGTGGTTATCACGTTCGCCTTACACGCGAAAGGTCCCTGGTTCGAGACCGGGCAGAAACAGCGGTTTGCTGTTTTTAACAGTGTTTGCCTTTACTGGCTGACTTTATAGGAAAGCTGAGATAATAGAGGCTGTCTATCCCTCACCAACCTGACGTAGTGTGCTCCAGGGATCTCAGTGACAGCTCGAAAAGAGAAGTGACGATAGCTTGCGCCATTCGCTTGCTCGCCCTTTGCTCTGAAGGGTGGGCCTACTTCATGAAAGCAAGGAATGAGAGCAGAAATGCTTTTCTTGTCCTCACCGCAAGCAGACACTTAGAGAAAACAAACTGTCTGAAGGACAGAGGCTTTTTAATTTCTTGTTTGATGACGGCCATGGAAAAGACAGCAATCATATTGCAGAAGAGAGCAACATGTGCAGTTGCTTGCTTTGGGTGAAGCATTCACCGACTAGCTGCCACTAACCCCTGGAGCCATGTCAGAGGTGACTCTTGCGTGGCTCGTTGGTCTAGGGGTATGATTCTCGCTTAGGGTGCGAGAGGTCCCGGGTTCAAATCCCGGACGAGCCCTTTTTAGAGCTAAACATACAAATCGTACTAAAAATGCACTATGCCTGACTATTTCTAGTAATACTCGGTTGATTTTTTGCTTAACATATTCCTAACCTCAGTAGAAAAATGGATCACCGTGCTTTTTCTGCCTACCTGCTTAGTCTCAGTGTGTCCCAGGTGATGCTTTCCCAAGCTGTACTCGCAGACATTTAGGCATCAGATATTTGTCTGTCGATGCCTGCACAAGTAAATTTTGAATACGTCTAATTGCAAGCATGTTGGATGATATCTCTGAGGTTTTCACACTTGTTCTGCACATTCTGAGCCGCTGCTGATACAGCAGAATAGAAGTAGGGTGAAGCCTTGAGAGGAACTTTGCTTTAACAGTAGCAAGCAGCAAGGTCGTTTCTGTAGTGTAGTGGTCATCACGTTCGCCTAACACGCGAAAGGTCCCCGGTTCGAGACCGGGCAGAAACACTGAGCGTTGGCTGCTTTTATGTGCACACTCTAAAACCTTATTATCTGAATGCAAGTTTAAGAAGAGGTGGTCTTTGAACACAGTGAGCCGTGGGAAACTTTCTTTACCTTTGCAAGACGAAACAAAGTTATCTGCATCCATCATCTGGGGGTCGTTCTTGTGCCTATTTTTATTTTGTTTAAGCTATGTTGTATTGTTGGGGCCTTTACACCTGTGACATTGCTGTGAAGGTTGTAAGTGGAAACATTGGCAGGTGCAGATAGAAGAGTTAGACCTAAGCCCCCCCTCATGAGCCGTCAGGATGGCCGAGTGGTCTAAGGCGCCAGACTCAAGAGAGCTTGATCTTCAGTGTAGCTGAGCCTTCTGGTCTCCTCATGGAGGCGTGGGTTCAAATCCCACTTCTGACAGGTCCCTTTTACACCCGTAAATCTTCCTGTTTTTTGCAGTGCGTTCCCGGCAAACACCACAATCTTTGCAGGAACCTGTAGCATGTGAAGAGAAATCCACCAACAATCAGGCTGGGCCCTTAATCACAATTCCATGGATTTCTGGAAATGACACCTCAGGCACACCTTCCATTAAATTTGCACTCCATCACAGTAACTGCCATGCTGGGTTTCTAACTGAGCAGTTGATCCCATCATTTGTTGTGAGGCTCTCCTGCCACCTTTTGGGCAGAGAAGGCACTGTCCCTGCAAAAACACAGGCAGACATGTTCAACAGGGCTTCCTGGTTATGTGGGAGGAGCAGAATGCCATTGGTCCCCCCTTGCAAATTCTAATTTACATAAGGAAGACAGAGAGGTAGCTGGGAGTAGGCACTGCACACGGGCATTGCACTCTCTCTTATGATTTGCAGCCAATTCTAGATTGAGGCAGGAGGAAAGGAGGTGACTCGCCCAACAATGGCTATACTGAGAAGTCAGCCACTCTGGGTCTCCCAGGTGAGTGTTTCAGGCCTGTGAGCCACTCATATAAATCTCGCCTGATCGAGCGCTGAGCGAGCGCGTTTGAATCCAAATATCAAACCCCTCTTTCTCAGGCGCAGGAAATGGTGGGCCCTTCATTGCTTCTGGTGTGGAAGTCTATGGGGCAAGGGTCCAGGACTTGCAGAGGAGAACAATTGCCAGAAAGTGCTTGCTGTTCTCATCTGTGCCTTTTTTCTGCTCACTGGCTGATAGGAGATTGGCTGCCCCCTTTCTTGCTAGAGTGAAAAAACAACAACTTGAGAGAAAACATGACGTTGTGAGGCTCACTTAGAGGGAGACTAGCCAAATAGCCCTGCTTTTTTTCTGAAAGACGCTTCAGAAATTGTTCAAAATGTCTCCTGGCCACTCAGGCTCGTTGGTCTAGGGGTATGATTCTCGCTTCGGGTGCGAGAGGTCCCGGGTTCAAATCCCAGACGAGCCCATGCTGTGGACATTTTCAGGATGCTTGTAATATAGGAGCATTTCTTCTTTTCAATGCTATAAGACGCTGTGTATGTCGAGAAAGTTCCTTACCCTGCACGCTATTTTCCACTTGTGGCGGGATAAAGGAGTGCAGGACTTCTTTGCAACTGCTTTTCTGGGCCAGACCAGCATGGTAGGAACATTACATGCATAGTGTTTTTCTAGTGTAATTTCAGGACATGGTTTCAAAATCGCCTCTTGGAATAAAAGTGGTCCTCATTCCTGTCTTCCAAAGAAATAGAGACCGGGTAAGGAGAGCCCAACTTTGAGCTTCAAGGACATTGGCCCTTAGTCTGTGCATTCCAGCCCAATACATGCCAACAAGATTCCTGAGTTAGTGTCTGTTTCTGTAGTGTAGTGGTTATCACGTTCGCCTTACACGCGAAAGGTCCCTGGTTCGAGACCGGGCAGAAACAGCGGTTTGCTGTTTTTAACAGTGTTTGCCTTTACTGGCTGACTTTATAGGAAAGCTGAGATAATAGAGGCTGTCTATCCCTCACCAACCTGACGTAGTGTGCTCCAGGGATCTCAGTGACAGCTCGAAAAGAGAAGTGACGATAGCTTGCGCCATTCGCTTGCTCGCCCTTTGCTCTGAAGGGTGGGCCTACTTCATGAAAGCAAGGAATGAGAGCAGAAATGCTTTTCTTGTCCTCACCACAAGCAGACACTTAGAGAAAACAAACTGTCTGAAGGACAGAGGCTTTTTAATTTCTTGTTTGATGACGGCCATGGAAAAGACAGCAATCATATTGCAGAAGAGAGCAACATGTGCAGTTGCTTGCTTTGGGTGAAGCATTCACTGACTAGCTGCCACTAACCCCTGGAGCCGTGTCAGAGGTGACTCTTGCGTGGCTCGTTGGTCTAGGGGTATGATTCTCGCTTAGGGTGCGAGAGGTCCCGGGTTCAAATCCCGGACGAGCCATTTTTAGAGCTAAACATACAAATCGTACTAAAAATGCACAATGCCTGACTATTTCTAGTAATACTCGGTGCATTGTTGCGCAACATATTCCTAACCTCAGAAGAAAAATGGATCACCGTGCTTTTTCTGCCTACCTGCTTAGTCTCAGTGTGTCCCAGGTGATGCTTTCCCAAGCTGTACTCGCAGACATTTAGGCATCAGATATTTGTCTGTCGATGCCTGCACAAGTAAATTTTGAATACGTCTAATTGCAAGCATGTTGGATGATATCTCTGAGGTTTTCACACTTGTTCTGCACATTCTGAGCCGCTGCTGATACAGCAGAATAGAAGTAGGGTGAAGCCTTGAGAGGAACTTTGCTTTAACAGTAGCAAGCAGCAAGGTCGTTTCTGTAGTGTAGTGGTCATCACGTTCGCCTAACACGCGAAAGGTCCCCGGTTCGAGACCGGGCAGAAACACTGAGCGTTGGCTGCTTTTATGTGCACACTCTAAAACCTTATTATCTGAATGCAAGTTTAAGAAGAGGTGGTCTTTGAACACAGTGAGCCGTGGGAAACTTTCTTTACCTTTGCAAGACGAAACAAAGTTATCTGCATCCATCATCTGGGGGTCGTTCTTGTGCCTATTTTTATTTTGTTTAAGCTATGTTGTATTGTTGGGGCCTTTACACCTGTGACATTGCTGTGAAGGTTGTAAGTGGAAACATTGGCAGGTGCAGATAGAAGAGTTAGACCTAAGCCCCCCTCATGAGCCGTCAGGATGGCCGAGTGGTCTAAGGCGCCAGACTCAAGAGAGCTTGATCTTCAGTGTAGCTGAGCCTTCTGGTCTCCTCATGGAGGCGTGGGTTCAAATCCCACTTCTGACAGGTCTCTTTTACACCCGTAAATCTTCCTGTTTTTTGCAGTGCGTTCCCGGCAAACACCACAATCTTTGCAGGAACCTGTAGCATGTGAAGAGAAATCCACCAACAATCAGGCTGGGCCCTCAATCACAATTCCATGGATTTCTGGAAATGACACCTCAGGCACACCTTCCATTAAATTTGCACTCCATCACAGTAACTGCCATGCTGGGTTTCTAACTAAGCAGTTGATCCCATCATTTGTTGTGAGGCTCTCCTGCCACCTTTTGGGCAGAGAAGGCACTGTCCCTGCAAAAACACAGGCAGACATGTTCAACAGGGCTTCCTGGTTATGTGGGAGGAGCAGAATGCCATTGGTCCCCCCTTGCAAATTCTAATTTACATAAGGAAGACAGAGAGGTAGCTGGGAGTAGGCACTGCACACGGGCATTGCACTCTCTCTTATGATTTGCAGCCAATTCTAGATTGAGGCAGGAGGAAAGGAGGTGACTCGCCCAACAATGGCTATACTGAGAAGTCAGCCACTCTGGGTCTCCCAGGTGAGTGTTTCAGGCCTGTGAGCCACTCATATAAATCTCGCATGATTGAGCCTGATCGAGCGCGTATGAATCCAAATATCAAACCCCTCTTTCTCAGGCGCAGGAAATGGTGGGCCCTTCATTGCTTCTGGTGTGGAAGTCTATGGGGCAAGGGTCCAGGACTTGCAGAGGAGAACAATTGCCAGAAAGTGCTTGCTGTTCTCATCTGTGCCTTTTTTCTGCTCACTGGCTGATAGGAGATTGGCTGCCCCCTTTCTTGCTAGAGTGAAAAAACAACAACTTGAGAGAAAACATGACGTTGTGAGGCTCACTTAGAGGGAGACTAGCCAAATAGCCCTGCTTTTTTTCTGAAAGACGCTTCAGAAATTGTTCAAAATGTCTCCTGGCCACTCAGGCTCGTTGGTCTAGGGGTATGATTCTCGCTTCGGGTGCGAGAGGTCCCGGGTTCAAATCCCGGACGAGCCCATGCTGTGGACATTTTCAGGATGCTTGTAATATAGGAGCATTTCTTCTTTTCAATGCTATAAGACGCTGTGTATGTCGAGAAAGTTCCTTACCCTGCACGCTATTTTCCACTTGTGGCGGGATAAAGGAGTGCAGGACTTCTTTGCAACTGCTTTTCTGGGCCAGACCAGCATGGTAGGAACATTACATGCATAGTGTTTTTCTAGTGTAATTTCAGGACATGGTTTCAAAATCGCCTCTTGGAATAAAAGTGGTCCTCATTCCTGTCTTCCAAAGAAATAGAGACCGGGTAAGGAGAGCCCAACTTTGAGCTTCAAGGACATTGGCCCTTAGTCTGTGCATTCCAGCCCAATACATGCCAACAAGATTCCTGAGTTAGTGTCTGTTTCTGTAGTGTAGTGGTTATCACGTTCGCCTTACACGCGAAAGGTCCCTGGTTCGAGACCGGGCAGAAACAGCGGTTTGCTGTTTTTAACAGTGTTTGCCTTTACTGGCTGACTTTATAGGAAAGCTGAGATAATAGAGGCTGTCTATCCCTCACCAACCTGACGTAGTGTGCTCCAGGGATCTCAGTGACAGCTCGAAAAGAGAAGTGACGATAGCTTGCGCCATTCGCTTGCTCGCCCTTTGCTCTGAAGGGTGGGCCTACTTCATGAAAGCAAGGAATGAGAGCAGAAATGCTTTTCTTGTCCTCACCACAAGCAGACACTTAGAGAAAACAAACTGTCTGAAGGACAGAGGCTTTTTAATTTCTTGTTTGATGACGGCCATGGAAAAGACAGCAATCATATTGCAGAAGAGAGCAACATGTGCAGTTGCTTGCTTTGGGTGAAGCATTCACTGACTAGCTGCCACTAACCCCTGGAGCCGTGTCAGAGGTGACTCTTGCGTGGCTCGTTGGTCTAGGGGTATGATTCTCGCTTAGGGTGCGAGAGGTCCCGGGTTCAAATCCCGGACGAGCCCTTTTTAGAGCTAAACATACAAATCGTACTAAAAATGCACTATGCCTGACTATTTCTAGTAATACTCGGTGCATTGTTGCGCAACATATTCCTAACCTCAGAAGAAAAATGGATCACCGTGCTTTTTCTGCCTACCTGCTTAGTCTCAGTGTGTCCCAGGTGATGCTTTCCCAAGCTGTACTCGCAGACATTTAGGCATCAGATATTTGTCTGTCGATGCCTGCACAAGTAAATTTTGAATACGTCTAATTGCAAGCATGTTGGATGATATCTCTGAGGTTTTCACACTTGTTCTGCACATTCTGAGCCGCTGCTGATACAGCAGAATAGAAGTAGGGTGAAGCCTTGAGAGGAACTTTGCTTTAACAGTAGCAAGCAGCAAGGTCGTTTCTGTAGTGTAGTGGTCATCACGTTCGCCTAACACGCGAAAGGTCCTCGGTTCGAGACCGGGCAGAAACACTGAGTGTTGGCTGCTTTTATGTGCACACTCTAAAACCTTATTATCTGAATGCAAGTTTAAGAAGAGGTGGTCTTTGAACACAGTGAGCCGTGGGAAACTTTCTTTACCTTTGCAAGACGAAACAAAGTTATCTGCATCCATCATCTGGGGGTCGTTCTTGTGCCTATTTTTATTTTGTTTAAGCTATGTTGTATTGTTGGGGCCTTTACACCTGTGACATTGCTGTGAAGGTTGTAAGTGGAAACATTGGCAGGTGCAGATAGAAGAGTTAGACCTAAGCCCCCCTCATGAGCCGTCAGGATGGCCGAGTGGTCTAAGGCGCCAGACTCAAGAGAGCTTGATCTTCAGTGTAGCTGAGCCTTCTGGTCTCCTCATGGAGGCGTGGGTTCAAATCCCACTTCTGACAGGTCCCTTTTACACCCGTAAATCTTCCTGTTTTTTGCAGTGCGTTCCCGGCAAACACCACAATCTTTTCAGGAACCTGTAGCATGTGAAGAGAAATCCACCAACAATCAGGCTGGGCCCTCAATCACAATTCCATGGATTTCTGGAAATGACACCTCAGGCACACCTTCCATTAAATTTGCACTCCATCACAGTAACTGCCATGCTGGGTTTCTAACTAAGCAGTTGATCCCATCATTTGTTGTGAGGCTCTCCTGCCACCTTTTGGGCAGAGAAGGCACTGTCCCTGCAAAAACACAGGCAGACATGTTCAACAGGGCTTCCTGGTTATGTGGGAGGAGCAGAATGCCATTGGTCCCCCCTTGCAAATTCTAATTTACATAAGGAAGACAGAGAGGTAGCTGGGAGTAGGCACTGCACACGGGCATTGCACTCTCTCTTATGATTTGCAGCCAATTCTAGATTGAGGCAGGAGGAAAGGAGGTGACTCGCCCAACAATGGCTATACTGAGAAGTCAGCCACTCTGGGTCTCCCAGGTGAGTGTTTCAGGCCTGTGAGCCACTCATATAAATCTCGCCTGATTGAGCCTGATCGAGCGCTGAGCGATCGCGTTTGAATCCAAATATCAAACCCCTCTTTCTCAGGCGCAGGAAATGGTGGGCCCTTCATTGCTTCTGGTGTGGAAGTCTATGGGGCAAGGGTCCAGGACTTGCAGAGGAGAACAATTGCCAGAAAGTGCTTGCTGTTCTCATCTGTGCCTTTTTTCTGCTCACTGGCTGATAGGAGATTGGCTGCCCCCTTTCTTGCTAGAGTGAAAAAACAACAACTTGAGAGAAAACATGACGTTGTGAGGCTCACTTAGAGGGAGACTAGCCAAATAGCCCTGCTTTTTTTCTGAAAGACGCTTCAGAAATTGTTCAAAATGTCTCCTGGCCACTCAGGCTCGTTGGTCTAGGGGTATGATTCTCGCTTCGGGTGCGAGAGGTCCCGGGTTCAAATCCCGGACGAGCCCATGCTGTGGACATTTTCAGGATGCTTGTAATATAGGAGCATTTCTTCTTTTCAATGCTATAAGACGCTGTGTATGTCGAGAAAGTTCCTTACCCTGCACGCTATTTTCCACTTGTGGCGGGATAAAGGAGTGCAGGACTTCTTTGCAACTGCTTTTCTGGGCCAGACCAGCATGGTAGGAACATTACATGCATAGTGTTTTTCTAGTGCAATTTCAGGATATGGTTTCAAAATCGCCTCTTGGAATAAAAGTGGTCCTCATTCCTGTCTTCCAAAGAAATAGAGACCGGGTAAGGAGAGCCCAACTTTGAGCTTCAAGGACATTGGCCCTTAGTCTGTGCATTCCAGCCCAATACATGCCAACAAGATTCCTGAGTTAGTGTCTGTTTCTGTAGTGTAGTGGTTATCACGTTCGCCTTACACGCGAAAGGTCCCTGGTTCGAGACCGGGCAGAAACAGCGGTTTGCTGTTTTTAACAGTGTTTGCCTTTACTGGCTGACTTTATAGGAAAGCTGAGATAATAGAGGCTGTCTATCCCTCACCAACCTGACGTAGTGTGCTCCAGGGATCTCAGTGACAGCTCGAAAAGAGAAGTGACGATAGCTTGCGCCATTCGCTTGCTCGCCCTTTGCTCTGAAGGGTGGGCCTACTTCATGAAAGCAAGGAATGAGAGCAGAAATGCTTTTCTTGTCCTCACCGCAAGCAGACACTTAGAGAAAACAAACTGTCTGAAGGACAGAGGCTTTTTAATTTCTTGTTTGATGACGGCCATGGAAAAGACAGCAATCATATTGCAGAAGAGAGCAACATGTGCAGTTGCTTGCTTTGGGTGAAGCATTCACCGACTAGCTGCCACTAACCCCTGGAGCCATGTCAGAGGTGACTCTTGCGTGGCTCGTTGGTCTAGGGGTATGATTCTCGCTTAGGGTGCGAGAGGTCCCGGGTTCAAATCCCGGACGAGCCCTTTTTAGAGCTAAACATACAAATCGTACTAAAAATGCACTATGCCTGACTATTTCTAGTAATACTCGGTTGATTTTTTGCTTAACATATTCCTAACCTCAGTAGAAAAATGGATCACCGTGCTTTTTCTGCCTACCTGCTTAGTCTCAGTGTGTCCCAGGTGATGCTTTCCCAAGCTGTACTCGCAGACATTTAGGCATCAGATATTTGTCTGTCGATGCCTGCACAAGTAAATTTTGAATACGTCTAATTGCAAGCATGTTGGATGATATCTCTGAGGTTTTCACACTTGTTCTGCACATTCTGAGCCGCTGCTGATACAGCAGAATAGAAGTAGGGTGAAGCCTTGAGAGGAACTTTGCTTTAACAGTAGCAAGCAGCAAGGTCGTTTCTGTAGTGTAGTGGTCATCACGTTCGCCTAACACGCGAAAGGTCCCCGGTTCGAGACCGGGCAGAAACACTGAGCGTTGGCTGCTTTTATGTGCACACTCTAAAACCTTATTATCTGAATGCAAGTTTAAGAAGAGGTGGTCTTTGAACACAGTGAGCCGTGGGAAACTTTCTTTACCTTTGCAAGACGAAACAAAGTTATCTGCATCCATCATCTGGGGGTCGTTCTTGTGCCTATTTTTATTTTGTTTAAGCTATGTTGTATTGTTGGGGCCTTTACACCTGTGACATTGCTGTGAAGGTTGTAAGTGGAAACATTGGCAGGTGCAGATAGAAGAGTTAGACCTAAGCCCCCCCTCATGAGCCGTCAGGATGGCCGAGTGGTCTAAGGCGCCAGACTCAAGAGAGCTTGATCTTCAGTGTAGCTGAGCCTTCTGGTCTCCTCATGGAGGCGTGGGTTCAAATCCCACTTCTGACAGGTCCCTTTTACACCCGTAAATCTTCCTGTTTTTTGCAGTGCGTTCCCGGCAAACACCACAATCTTTGCAGGAACCTGTAGCATGTGAAGAGAAATCCACCAACAATCAGGCTGGGCCCTTAATCACAATTCCATGGATTTCTGGAAATGACACCTCAGGCACACCTTCCATTAAATTTGCACTCCATCACAGTAACTGCCATGCTGGGTTTCTAACTGAGCAGTTGATCCCATCATTTGTTGTGAGGCTCTCCTGCCACCTTTTGGGCAGAGAAGGCACTGTCCCTGCAAAAACACAGGCAGACATGTTCAACAGGGCTTCCTGGTTATGTGGGAGGAGCAGAATGCCATTGGTCCCCCCTTGCAAATTCTAATTTACATAAGGAAGACAGAGAGGTAGCTGGGAGTAGGCACTGCACACGGGCATTGCACTCTCTCTTATGATTTGCAGCCAATTCTAGATTGAGGCAGGAGGAAAGGAGGTGACTCGCCCAACAATGGCTATACTGAGAAGTCAGCCACTCTGGGTCTCCCAGGTGAGAGTTTCAGGCCTGTGAGCCACTCATATAAATCTCGCCTGATCGAGCCTGATCGAGCGCTGAGCGAGCGCGTTTGAATCCAAATATCAAACCCCTCTTTCTCAGGCGCAGGAAATGGTGGGCCCTTCATTGCTTCTGGTGTGGAAGTCTATGGGGCAAGGGTCCAGGACTTGCAGAGGAGAACAATTGCCAGAAAGTGCTTGCTGTTCTCATCTGTGCCTTTTTTCTGCTCACTGGCTGATAGGAGATTGGCTGCCCCCTTTCTTGCTAGAGTGAAAAAACAACAACTTGAGAGAAAACATGACGTTGTGAGGCTCACTTAGAGGGAGACTAGCCAAATAGCCCTGCTTTTTTTCTGAAAGACGCTTCAGAAATTGTTCAAAATGTCTCCTGGCCACTCAGGCTCGTTGGTCTAGGGGTATGATTCTCGCTTCGGGTGCGAGAGGTCCCGGGTTCAAATCCCAGACGAGCCCATGCTGTGGACATTTTCAGGATGCTTGTAATATAGGAGCATTTCTTCTTTTCAATGCTATAAGACGCTGTGTATGTCGAGAAAGTTCCTTACCCTGCACGCTATTTTCCACTTGTGGCGGGATAAAGGAGTGCAGGACTTCTTTGCAACTGCTTTTCTGGGCCAGACCAGCATGGTAGGAACATTACATGCATAGTGTTTTTCTAGTGTAATTTCAGGACATGGTTTCAAAATCGCCTCTTGGAATAAAAGTGGTCCTCATTCCTGTCTTCCAAAGAAATAGAGACCGGGTAAGGAGAGCCCAACTTTGAGCTTCAAGGACATTGGCCCTTAGTCTGTGCATTCCAGCCCAATACATGCCAACAAGATTCTTGAGTTAGTGTCTGTTTCTGTAGTGTAGTGGTTATCACGTTCGCCTTACACGCGAAAGGTCCCTGGTTCGAGACCGGGCAGAAACAGCGGTTTGCTGTTTTTAACAGTGTTTGCCTTTACTGGCTGACTTTATAGGAAAGCTGAGATAATAGAGGCTGTCTATCCCTCACCAACCTGACGTAGTGTGCTCCAGGGATCTCAGTGACAGCTCGAAAAGAGAAGTGACGATAGCTTGCGCCATTCGCTTGCTCGCCCTTTGCTCTGAAGGGTGGGCCTACTTCATGAAAGCAAGGAATGAGAGCAGAAATGCTTTTCTTGTCCTCACCACAAGCAGACACTTAGAGAAAACAAACTGTCTGAAGGACAGAGGCTTTTTAATTTCTTGTTTGATGACGGCCATGGAAAAGACAGCAATCATATTGCAGAAGAGAGCAACATGTGCAGTTGCTTGCTTTGGGTGAAGCATTCACTGACTAGCTGCCACTAACCCCTGGAGCCGTGTCAGAGGTGACTCTTGCGTGGCTCGTTGGTCTAGGGGTATGATTCTCGCTTAGGGTGCGAGAGGTCCCGGGTTCAAATCCCGGACGAGCCCTTTTTAGAGCTAAACATACAAATCGTACTAAAAATGCACTATGCCTGACTATTTCTAGTAATACTCGGTGCATTGTTGCGCAACATATTCCTAACCTCAGAAGAAAAATGGATCACCGTGCTTTTTCTGCCTACCTGCTTAGTCTCAGTGTGTCCCAGGTGATGCTTTCCCAAGCTGTACTCGCAGACATTTAGGCATCAGATATTTGTCTGTCGATGCCTGCACAAGTAAATTTTGAATACGTCTAATTGCAAGCATGTTGGATGATATCTCTGAGGTTTTCACACTTGTTCTGCACATTCTGAGCCGCTGCTGATACAGCAGAATAGAAGTAGGGTGAAGCCTTGAGAGGAACTTTGCTTTAACAGTAGCAAGCAGCAAGGTCGTTTCTGTAGTGTAGTGGTCATCACGTTCGCCTAACACGCGAAAGGTCCCCGGTTCGAGACCGGGCAGAAACACTGAGCGTTGGCTGCTTTTATGTGCACACTCTAAAACCTTATTATCTGAATGCAAGTTTAAGAAGAGGTGGTCTTTGAACACAGTGAGCCGTGGGAAACTTTCTTTACCTTTGCAAGACGAAACAAAGTTATCTGCATCCATCATCTGGGGGTCGTTCTTGTGCCTATTTTTATTTTGTTTAAGCTATGTTGTATTGTTGGGGCCTTTACACCTGTGACATTGCTGTGAAGGTTGTAAGTGGAAACATTGGCAGGTGCAGATAGAAGAGTTAGACCTAAGCCCCCCTCATGAGCCGTCAGGATGGCCGAGTGGTCTAAGGCGCCAGACTCAAGAGAGCTTGATCTTCAGTGTAGCTGAGCCTTCTGGTCTCCTCATGGAGGCGTGGGTTCAAATCCCACTTCTGACAGGTCTCTTTTACACCCGTAAATCTTCCTGTTTTTTGCAGTGCGTTCCCGGCAAACACCACAATCTTTGCAGGAACCTGTAGCATGTGAAGAGAAATCCACCAACAATCAGGCTGGGCCCTCAATCACAATTCCATGGATTTCTGGAAATGACACCTCAGGCACACCTTCCATTAAATTTGCACTCCATCACAGTAACTGCCATGCTGGGTTTCTAACTAAGCAGTTGATCCCATCATTTGTTGTGAGGCTCTCCTGCCACCTTTTGGGCAGAGAAGGCACTGTCCCTGCAAAAACACAGGCAGACATGTTCAACAGGGCTTCCTGGTTATGTGGGAGGAGCAGAATGCCATTGGTCCCCCCTTGCAAATTCTAATTTACATAAGGAAGACAGAGAGGTAGCTGGGAGTAGGCACTGCACACGGGCATTGCACTCTCTCTTATGATTTGCAGCCAATTCTAGATTGAGGCAGGAGGAAAGGAGGTGACTCGCCCAACAATGGCTATACTGAGAAGTCAGCCACTCTGGGTCTCCCAGGTGAGTGTTTCAGGCCTGTGAGCCACTCATATAAATCTCGCCTGATTGAGCCTGATCGAGCGCGTATGAATCCAAATATCAAACCCCTCTTTCTCAGGCGCAGGAAATGGTGGGCCCTTCATTGCTTCTGGTGTGGAAGTCTATGGGGCAAGGGTCCAGGACTTGCAGAGGAGAACAATTGCCAGAAAGTGCTTGCTGTTCTCATCTGTGCCTTTTTTCTGCTCACTGGCTGATAGGAGATTGGCTGCCCCCTTTCTTGCTAGAGTGAAAAAACAACAACTTGAGAGAAAACATGACGTTGTGAGGCTCACTTAGAGGGAGACTAGCCAAATAGCCCTGCTTTTTTTCTGAAAGACGCTTCAGAAATTGTTCAAAATGTCTCCTGGCCACTCAGGCTCGTTGGTCTAGGGGTATGATTCTCGCTTCGGGTGCGAGAGGTCCCGGGTTCAAATCCCGGACGAGCCCATGCTGTGGACATTTTCAGGATGCTTGTAATATAGGAGCATTTCTTCTTTTCAATGCTATAAGACGCTGTGTATGTCGAGAAAGTTCCTTACCCTGCACGCTATTTTCCACTTGTGGCGGGATAAAGGAGTGCAGGACTTCTTTGCAACTGCTTTTCTGGGCCAGACCAGCATGGTAGGAACATTACATGCATAGTGTTTTTCTAGTGCAATTTCAGGATATGGTTTCAAAATCGCCTCTTGGAATAAAAGTGGTCCTCATTCCTGTCTTCCAAAGAAATAGAGACCGGGTAAGGAGAGCCCAACTTTGAGCTTCAAGGACATTGGCCCTTAGTCTGTGCATTCCAGCCCAATACATGCCAACAAGATTCCTGAGTTAGTGTCTGTTTCTGTAGTGTAGTGGTTATCACGTTCGCCTTACACGCGAAAGGTCCCTGGTTCGAGACCGGGCAGAAACAGCGGTTTGCTGTTTTTAACAGTGTTTGCCTTTACTGGCTGACTTTATAGGAAAGCTGAGATAATAGAGGCTGTCTATCCCTCACCAACCTGACGTAGTGTGCTCCAGGGATCTCAGTGACAGCTCGAAAAGAGAAGTGACGATAGCTTGCGCCATTCGCTTGCTCGCCCTTTGCTCTGAAGGGTGGGCCTACTTCATGAAAGCAAGGAATGAGAGCAGAAATGCTTTTCTTGTCCTCACCGCAAGCAGACACTTAGAGAAAACAAACTGTCTGAAGGACAGAGGCTTTTTAATTTCTTGTTTGATGACGGCCATGGAAAAGACAGCAATCATATTGCAGAAGAGAGCAACATGTGCAGTTGCTTGCTTTGGGTGAAGCATTCACCGACTAGCTGCCACTAACCCCTGGAGCCATGTCAGAGGTGACTCTTGCGTGGCTCGTTGGTCTAGGGGTATGATTCTCGCTTAGGGTGCGAGAGGTCCCGGGTTCAAATCCCGGACGAGCCCTTTTTAGAGCTAAACATACAAATCGTACTAAAAATGCACTATGCCTGACTATTTCTAGTAATACTCGGTTGATTTTTTGCTTAACATATTCCTAACCTCAGTAGAAAAATGGATCACCGTGCTTTTTCTGCCTACCTGCTTAGTCTCAGTGTGTCCCAGGTGATGCTTTCCCAAGCTGTACTCGCAGACATTTAGGCATCAGATATTTGTCTGTCGATGCCTGCACAAGTAAATTTTGAATACGTCTAATTGCAAGCATGTTGGATGATATCTCTGAGGTTTTCACACTTGTTCTGCACATTCTGAGCCACTGCTGATACAGCAGAATAGAAGTAGGGTGAAGCCTTGAGAGGAACTTTGCTTTAACAGTAGCAAGCAGCAAGGTCGTTTCTGTAGTGTAGTGGTCATCACGTTCGCCTAACACGCGAAAGGTCCCGGGTTCGAGACCGGGCAGAAACACTGAGCGTTGGCTGCTTTTATGTGCACACTCTAAAACCTTATTATCTGAATGCAAGTTTAAGAAGAGGTGGTCTTTGAACACAGTGAGCCGTGGGAAACTTTCTTTACCTTTGCAAGACGAAACAAAGTTATCTGCATCCATCATCTGGGGGTCGTTCTTGTGCCTATTTTTATTTTGTTTAAGCTATGTTGTATTGTTGGGGCCTTTACACCTGTGACATTGCTGTGAAGGTTGTAAGTGGAAACATTGGCAGGTGCAGATAGAAGAGTTAGACCTAAGCCCCCCCTCATGAGCCGTCAGGATGGCCGAGTGGTCTAAGGCGCCAGACTCAAGAGAGCTTGATCTTCAGTGTAGCTGAGCCTTCTGGTCTCCTCATGGAGGCGTGGGTTCAAATCCCACTTCTGACAGGTCCCTTTTACACCCGTAAATCTTCCTGTTTTTTGCAGTGCGTTCCCGGCAAACACCACAATCTTTGCAGGAACCTGTAGCATGTGAAGAGAAATCCACCAACAATCAGGCTGGGCCCTTAATCACAATTCCATGGATTTCTGGAAATGACACCTCAGGCACACCTTCCATTAAATTTGCACTCCATCACAGTAACTGCCATGCTGGGTTTCTAACTGAGCAGTTGATCCCATCATTTGTTGTGAGGCTCTCCTGCCACCTTTTGGGCAGAGAAGGCACTGTCCCTGCAAAAACACAGGCAGACATGTTCAACAGGGCTTCCTGGTTATGTGGGAGGAGCAGAATGCCATTGGTCCCCCCTTGCAAATTCTAATTTACATAAGGAAGACAGAGAGGTAGCTGGGAGTAGGCACTGCACACGGGCATTGCACTCTCTCTTATGATTTGCAGCCAATTCTAGATTGAGGCAGGAGGAAAGGAGGTGACTCGCCCAACAATGGCTATACTGAGAAGTCAGCCACTCTGGGTCTCCCAGGTGAGTGTTTCAGGCCTGTGAGCCACTCATATAAATCTCGCCTGATCGAGCCTGATCGAGCGCGTTTGAATCCAAATATCAAACCCCTCTTTCTCAGGTGCAGGAAATGGTGGGCCCTTCATTGCTTCTGGTGTGGAAGTCTATGGGGCAAGGGTCCAGGACTTGCAGAGGAGAACAATTGCCAGAAAGTGCTTGCTGTTCTCATCTGTGCCTTTTTTCTGCTCACTGGCTGATAGGAGATTGGCTGCCCCCTTTCTTGCTAGAGTGAAAAAACAACAACTTGAGAGAAAACATGACGTTGTGAGGCTCACTTAGAGGGAGACTAGCCAAATAGCCCTGCTTTTTTTCTGAAAGACGCTTCAGAAATTGTTCAAAATGTCTCCTGGCCACTCAGGCTCGTTGGTCTAGGGGTATGATTCTCGCTTCGGGTGCGAGAGGTCCCGGGTTCAAATCCCGGACGAGCCCATGCTGTGGACATTTTCAGGATGCTTGTAATATAGGAGCATTTCTTCTTTTCAATGCTATAAGACGCTGTGTATGTCGAGAAAGTTCCTTACCCTGCACGCTATTTTCCACTTGTGGCGGGATAAAGGAGTGCAGGACTTCTTTGCAACTGCTTTTCTGGGCCAGACCAGCATGGTAGGAACATTACATGCATAGTGTTTTTCTAGTGTAATTTCAGGATATGGTTTCAAAATCGCCTCTTGGAATAAAAGTGGTCCTCATTCCTGTCTTCCAAAGAAATAGAGACCGGGTAAGGAGAGCCCAACTTTGAGCTTCAAGGACATTGGCCCTTAGTCTGTGCATTCCAGCCCAATACATGCCAACAAGATTCCTGAGTTAGTGTCTGTTTCTGTAGTGTAGTGGTTATCACGTTCGCCTTACACGCGAAAGGTCCCTGGTTCGAGACCGGGCAGAAACAGCGGTTTGCTGTTTTTAACAGTGTTTGCCTTTACTGGCTGACTTTATAGGAAAGCTGAGATAATAGAGGCTGTCTATCCCTCACCAACCTGACGTAGTGTGCTCCAGGGATCTCAGTGACAGCTCGAAAAGAGAAGTGACGATAGCTTGCGCCATTCGCTTGCTCGCCCTTTGCTCTGAAGGGTGGGCCTACTTCATGAAAGCAAGGCATGAGAGCAGAAATGCTTTTCTTGTCCTCACCGCAAGCAGACACTTAGAGAAAACAAACTGTCTGAAGGACAGAGGCTTTTTAATTTCTTGTTTGATGACGGCCATGGAAAAGACAGCAATCATATTGCAGAAGAGAGCAACATGTGCAGTTGCTTGCTTTGGGTGAAGCATTCACTGACTAGCTGCCACTAACCCCTGGAGCCGTGTCAGAGGTGACTCTTGCGTGGCTCGTTGGTCTAGGGGTATGATTCTCGCTTAGGGTGCGAGAGGTCCCGGGTTCAAATCCCGGACGAGCCCTTTTTAGAGCTAAACATACAAATCGTACTAAAAATGCACTATGCCTGACTATTTCTAGTAATACTCGGTGCATTGTTGCGCAACATATTCCTAACCTCAGAAGAAAAATGGATCACCGTGCTTTTTCTGCCTACCTGCTTAGTCTCAGTGTGTCCCAGGTGATGCTTTCCCAAGCTGTACTCGCAGACATTTAGGCATCAGATATTTGTCTGTCGATGCCTGCACAAGTAAATTTTGAATACGTCTAATTGCAAGCATGTTGGATGATATCTCTGAGGTTTTCACACTTGTTCTGCACATTCTGAGCCGCTGCTGATACAGCAGAATAGAAGTAGGGTGAAGCCTTGAGAGGAACTTTGCTTTAACAGTAGCAAGCAGCAAGGTCGTTTCTGTAGTGTAGTGGTCATCACGTTCTCCTAACACGCGAAAGGTCCCCGGTTCGAGACCGGGCAGAAACACTGAGCGTTGGCTGCTTTTATGTGCACACTCTAAAACCTTATTATCTGAATGCAAGTTTAAGAAGAGGTGGTCTTTGAACACAGTGAGCCGTGGGAAATTTTCTTTACCTTTGCAAGACGAAACAAAGTTATCTGCATCCATCATCTGGGGGTCGTTCTTGTGCCTATTTTTATTTTGTTTAAGCTATGTTGTATTGTTGGGGCCTTTACACCTGTGACATTGCTGTGAAGGTTGTAAGTGGAAACATTGGCAGGTGCAGATAGAAGAGTTAGACCTAAGCCCCCCTCATGAGCCGTCAGGATGGCCGAGTGGTCTAAGGCGCCAGACTCAAGAGAGCTTGATCTTCAGTGTAGCTGAGCCTTCTGGTCTCCTCATGGAGGCGTGGGTTCAAATCCCACTTCTGACAGGTCCCTTTTACACCCGTAAATCTTCCTTTTTTTTGCAGTGCGTTCCCGGCAAACACCACAATCTTTGCAGGAACCTGTAGCATGTGAAGAGAAATCCACCAACAATCAGGCTGGGCCCTCAATCACAATTCCATGGATTTCTGGAAATGACACCTCAGGCACACCTTCCATTAAATTTGCACTCCATCACAGTAACTGCCATGCTGGGTTTCTAACTAAGCAGTTGATCCCATCATTTGTTGTGAGGCTCTCCTGCCACCTTTTGGGCAGAGAAGGCACTGTCCCTGCAAAAACACAGGCAGACATGTTCAACAGGGCTTCCTGGTTATGTGGGAGGAGCAGAATGCCATTGGTCCCCCCTTGCAAATTCTAATTTACATAAGGAAGACAGAGAGGTAGCTGGGAGTAGGCACTGCACACGGGCATTGCACTCTCTCTTATGATTTGCAGCCAATTCTAGATTGAGGCAGGAGGAAAGGAGGTGACTCGCCCAACAATGGCTATACTGAGAAGTCAGCCACTCTGGGTCTCCCAGGTGAGTGTTTCAGGCCTGTGAGCCACTCATATAAATCTCGCCTGATTGAGCCTGATCGAGCGCGTTTGAATCCAAATATCAAACCCCTCTTTCTCAGGTGCAGGAAATGGTGGGCCCTTCATTGCTTCTGGTGTGGAAGTCTATGGGGCAAGGGTCCAGGACTTGCAGAGGAGAACAATTGCCAGAAAGTGCTTGCTGTTCTCATCTGTGCCTTTTTTCTGCTCACTGGCTGATAGGAGATTGGCTGCCCCCTTTCTTGCTAGAGTGAAAAAACAACAACTTGAGAGAAAACATGACGTTGTGAGGCTCACTTAGAGGGAGACTAGCCAAATAGCCCTGCTTTTTTTCTGAAAGACGCTTCAGAAATTGTTCAAAATGTCTCCTGGCCACTCAGGCTCGTTGGTCTAGGGGTATGATTCTCGCTTCGGGTGCGAGAGGTCCCGGGTTCAAATCCCGGACGAGCCCATGCTGTGGACATTTTCAGGATGCTTGTAATATAGGAGCATTTCTTCTTTTCAATGCTATAAGACGCTGTGTATGTCGAGAAAGTTCCTTACCCTGCACGCTATTTTCCACTTGTGGCGGGATAAAGGAGTGCAGGACTTCTTTGCAACTGCTTTTCTGGGCCAGACCAGCATGGTAGGAACATTACATGCATAGTGTTTTTCTAGTGTAATTTCAGGATATGGTTTCAAAATCGCCTCTTGGAATAAAAGTGGTCCTCATTCCTGTCTTCCAAAGAAATAGAGACCGGGTAAGGAGAGCCCAACTTTGAGCTTCAAGGACATTGGCCCTTAGTCTGTGCATTCCAGCCCAATACATGCCAACAAGATTCCTGAGTTAGTGTCTGTTTCTGTAGTGTAGTGGTTATCACGTTCGCCTTACACGCGAAAGGTCCCTGGTTCGAGACCGGGCAGAAACAACGGTTTGCTGTTTTTAACAGTGTTTGCCTTTACTGGCTGACTTTATAGGAAAGCTGAGATAATAGAGGCTGTCTATCCCTCACCAACCTGACGTAGTGTGCTCCAGGGATCTCAGTGACAGCTCGAAAAGAGAAGTGACGATAGCTTGCGCCATTCGCTTGCTCGCCCTTTGCTCTGAAGGGTGGGCCTACTTCATGAAAGCAAGGAATGAGAGCAGAAATGCTTTTCTTGTCCTCACCGCAAGCAGACACTTAGAGAAAACAAACTGTCTGAAGGACAGAGGCTTTTTAATTTCTTGTTTGATGACGGCCATGGAAAAGACAGCAATCATATTGCAGAAGAGAGCAACATGTGCAGTTGCTTGCTTTGGGTGAAGCATTCACCGACTAGCTGCCACTAACCCCTGGAGCCATGTCAGAGGTGACTCTTGCGTGGCTCGTTGGTCTAGGGGTATGATTCTCGCTTAGGGTGCGAGAGGTCCCGGGTTCAAATCCCGGACGAGCCCTTTTTAGAGCTAAACATACAAATCGTACTAAAAATGCACTATGCCTGACTATTTCTAGTAATACTCGGTTGATTTTTTGCTTAACATATTCCTAACCTCAGTAGAAAAATGGATCACCGTGCTTTTTCTGCCTACCTGCTTAGTCTCAGTGTGTCCCAGGTGATGCTTTCCCAAGCTGTACTCGCAGACATTTAGGCATCAGATATTTGTCTGTCGATGCCTGCACAAGTAAATTTTGAATACGTCTAATTGCAAGCATGTTGGATGATATCTCTGAGGTTTTCACACTTGTTCTGCACATTCTGAGCCGCTGCTGATACAGCAGAATAGAAGTAGGGTGAAGCCTTGAGAGGAACTTTGCTTTAACAGTAGCAAGCAGCAAGGTCGTTTCTGTAGTGTAGTGGTCATCACGTTCGCCTAACACGCGAAAGGTCCCCGGTTCGAGACCGGGCAGAAACACTGAGCGTTGGCTGCTTTTATGTGCACACTCTAAAACCTTATTATCTGAATGCAAGTTTAAGAAGAGGTGGTCTTTGAACACAGTGAGCCGTGGGAAACTTTCTTTACCTTTGCAAGACGAAACAAAGTTATCTGCATCCATCAACTGGGGGTCGTTCTTGTGCCTATTTTTATTTTGTTTAAGCTATGTTGTATTGTTGGGGCCTTTACACCTGTGACATTGCTGTGAAGGTTGTAAGTGGAAACATTGGCAGGTGCAGATAGAAGAGTTAGACCTAAGCCCCCCCTCATGAGCCGTCAGGATGGCCGAGTGGTCTAAGGCACCAGACTCAAGAGAGCTTGATCTTCAGTGTAGCTGAGCCTTCTGGTCTCCTCATGGAGGCGTGGGTTCAAATCCCACTTCTGACAGGTCCCTTTTACACCCGTAAATCTTCCTGTTTTTTGCAGTGCGTTCCCGGCAAACACCACAATCTTTGCAGGAACCTGTAGCATGTGAAGAGAAATCCACCAACAATCAGGCTGGGCCCTTAATCACAATTCCATGGATTTCTGGAAATGACACCTCAGGCACACCTTCCATTAAATTTGCACTCCATCACAGTAACTGCCATACTGGGTTTCTAACTGAGCAGTTGATCCCATCATTTGTTGTGAGGCTCTCCTGCCACCTTTTGGGCAGAGAAGGCACTGTCCCTGCAAAAACACAGGCAGACATGTTCAACAGGGCTTCCTGGTTATGTGGGAGGAGCAGAATGCCATTGGTCCCCCCTTGCAAATTCTAATTTACATAAGGAAGACAGAGAGGTAGCTGGGAGTAGGCACTGCACACGGGCATTGCACTCTCTCTTATGATTTGCAGCCAATTCTAGATTGAGGCAGGAGGAAAGGAGGTGACTCGCCCAACAATGGCTATACTGAGAAGTCAGCCACTCTGGGTCTCCCAGGTGAGTGTTTCAGGCCTGTGAGCCACTCATATAAATCTCGCCTGATCGAGCCTGATCGAGCGCTGAGCGAGCGCGTTTGAATCCAAATATCAAACCCCTCTTTCTCAGGCGCAGGAAATGGTGGGCCCTTCATTGCTTCTGGTGTGGAAGTCTATGGGGCAAGGGTCCAGGACTTGCAGAGGAGAACAATTGCCAGAAAGTGCTTGCTGTTCTCATCTGTGCCTTTTTTCTGCTCACTGGCTGATAGGAGATTGGCTGCCCCCTTTCTTGCTAGAGTGAAAAAACAACAACTTGAGAGAAAACATGACATTGTGAGGCTCACTTAGAGGGAGACTAGCCAAATAGCCCTGCTTTTTTTCTGAAAGACGCTTCAGAAATTGTTCAAAATGTCTCCTGGCCACTCAGGCTCGTTGGTCTAGGGGTATGATTCTCGCTTCGGGTGCGAGAGGTCCCGGGTTCAAGTCCCGGACGAGCCCATGCTGTGGACATTTTCAGGATGCTTGTAATATAGGAGCATTTCTTCTTTTCAATGCTATAAGACGCTGTGTATGTCGAGAAAGTTCCTTACCCTGCACGCTATTTTCCACTTGTGGCGGGATAAAGGAGTGCAGGACTTCTTTGCAACTGCTTTTCTGGGCCAGACCAGCATGGTAGGAACATTACATGCATAGTGTTTTTCTAGTGTAATTTCAGGATATGGTTTCAAAATCGCCTCTTGGAATAAAAGTGGTCCTCATTCCTGTCTTCCAAAGAAATAGAGACCGGGTTTGGAGAGCCCAACTTTGAGCTTCAAGGACATTGGCCCTTAGTCTGTGCATTCCAGCCCAATACATGCCAACAAGATTCCTGAGTTAGTGTCTGTTTCTGTAGTGTAGTGGTTATCACGTTCGCCTTACACGCGAAAGGTCCCTGGTTCGAGACCGGGCAGAAACAGCGGTTTGCTGTTTTTAACAGTGTTTGCCTTTACTGGCTGACTTTATAGGAAAGCTGAGATAATAGAGGCTGTCTATCCCTCACCAACCTGACGTAGTGTGCTCCAGGGATCTCAGTGACAGCTCGAAAAGAGAAGTGACGATAGCTTGCGCCATTCGCTTGCTCGCCCTTTGCTCTGAAGGGTGGGCCTACTTCATGAAAGCAAGGAATGAGAGCAGAAATGCTTTTCTTGTCCTCACCACAAGCAGACACTTAGAGAAAACAAACTGTCTGAAGGACAGAGGCTTTTTAATTTCTTGTTTGATGACGGCCATGGAAAAGACAGCAATCATATTGCAGAAGAGAGCAACATGTGCAGTTGCTTGCTTTGGGTGAAGCATTCACTGACTAGCTGCCACTAACCCCTGGAGCCGTGTCAGAGGTGACTCTTGCGTGGCTCGTTGGTCTAGGGGTATGATTCTCGCTTAGGGTGCGAGAGGTCCCGGGTTCAAATCCCGGACGAGCCCTTTTTAGAGCTAAACATACAAATCGTACTAAAAATGCACTATGCCTGACTATTTCTAGTAATACTCGGTGCATTGTTGCGCAACATATTCCTAACCTCAGAAGAAAAATGGATCACCGTGCTTTTTCTGCCTACCTGCTTAGTCTCAGTGTGTCCCAGGTGATGCTTTCCCAAGCTGTACTCGCAGACATTTAGGCATCAGATATTTGTCTGTCGATGCCTGCACAAGTAAATTTTGAATACGTCTAATTGCAAGCATGTTGGATGATATCTCTGAGGTTTTCACACTTGTTCTGCACATTCTGAGCCGCTGCTGATACAGCAGAATAGAAGTAGGGTGAAGCCTTGAGAGGAACTTTGCTTTAACAGTAGCAAGCAGCAAGGTCGTTTCTGTAGTGTAGTGGTCATCACGTTCGCCTAACACGCGAAAGGTCCCCGGTTCGAGACCGGGCAGAAACACTGAGCGTTGGCTGCTTTTATGTGCACACTCTAAAACCTTATTATCTGAATGCAAGTTTAAGAAGAGGTGGTCTTTGAACACAGTGAGCCGTGGGAAACTTTCTTTACCTTTGCAAGACGAAACAAAGTTATCTGCATCCATCATCTGGGGGTCGTTCTTGTGCCTATTTTTATTTTGTTTAAGCTATGTTGTATTGTTGGGGCCTTTACACCTGTGACATTGCTGTGAAGGTTGTAAGTGGAAACATTGGCAGGTGCAGATAGAAGAGTTAGACCTAAGCCCCCCTCATGAGCCGTCAGGATGGCCGAGTGGTCTAAGGCGCCAGACTCAAGAGAGCTTGATCTTCAGTGTAGCTGAGCCTTCTGGTCTCCTCATGGAGGCGTGGGTTCAAATCCCACTTCTGACAGGTCCCTTTTACACCCGTAAATCTTCCTGTTTTTTGCAGTGCGTTCCCGGCAAACACCACAATCTTTGCAGGAACCTGTAGCATGTGAAGAGAAATCCACCAACAATCAGGCTGGGCCCTCAATCACAATTCCATGGATTTCTGGAAATGACACCTCAGGCACACCTTCCATTAAATTTGCACTCCATCACAGTAACTGCCATGCTGGGTTTCTAACTAAGCAGTTGATCCCATCATTTGTTGTGAGGCTCTCCTGCCACCTTTTGGGCAGAGAAGGCACTGTCCCTGCAAAAACACAGGCAGACATGTTCAACAGGGCTTCCTGGTTATGTGGGAGGAGCAGAATGCCATTGGTCCCCCCTTGCAAATTCTAATTTACATAAGGAAGACAGAGAGGTAGCTGGGAGTAGGCACTGCACACGGGCATTGCACTCTCTCTTATGATTTGCAGCCAATTCTAGATTGAGGCAGGAGGAAAGGAGGTGACTCGCCCAACAATGGCTATACTGAGAAGTCAGCCACTCTGGGTCTCCCAGGTGAGTGTTTCAGGCCTGTGAGCCACTCATATAAATCTCGCCTGATTGAGCCTGATCGAGCGCGTTTGAATCCAAATATCAAACCCCTCTTTCTCAGGTGCAGGAAATGGTGGGCCCTTCATTGCTTCTGGTGTGGAAGTCTATGGGGCAAGGGTCCAGGACTTGCAGAGGAGAACAATTGCCAGAAAGTGCTTGCTGTTCTCATCTGTGCCTTTTTTCTGCTCACTGGCTGATAGGAGATTGGCTGCCCCCTTTCTTGCTAGAGTGAAAAAACAACAACTTGAGAGAAAACATGACGTTGTGAGGCTCACTTAGAGGGAGACTAGCCAAATAGCCCTGCTTTTTTTCTGAAAGACGCTTCAGAAATTGTTCAAAATGTCTCCTGGCCACTCAGGCTCGTTGGTCTAGGGGTATGATTCTCGCTTCGGGTGCGAGAGGTCCCGGGTTCAAATCCCGGACGAGCCCATGCTGTGGACATTTTCAGGATGCTTGTAATATAGGAGCATTTCTTCTTTTCAATGCTATAAGACGCTGTGTATGTCGAGAAAGTTCCTTACCCTGCACGCTATTTTCCACTTGTGGCGGGATAAAGGAGTGCAGGACTTCTTTGCAACTGCTTTTCTGGGCCAGACCAGCATGGTAGGAACATTACATGCATAGTGTTTTTCTAGTGTAATTTCAGGATATGGTTTCAAAATCGCCTCTTGGAATAAAAGTGGTCCTCATTCCTGTCTTCCAAAGAAATAGAGACCGGGTAAGGAGAGCCCAACTTTGAGCTTCAAGGACATTGGCCCTTAGTCTGTGCATTCCAGCCCAATACATGCCAACAAGATTCCTGAGTTAGTGTCTGTTTCTGTAGTGTAGTGGTTATCACGTTCGCCTTACACGCGAAAGGTCCCTGGTTCGAGACCGGGCAGAAACAGCGGTTTGCTGTTTTTAACAGTGTTTGCCTTTACTGGCTGACTTTATAGGAAAGCTGAGATAATAGAGGCTGTCTATCCCTCACCAACCTGACGTAGTGTGCTCCAGGGATCTCAGTGACAGCTCGAAAAGAGAAGTGACGATAGCTTGCGCCATTCGCTTGCTCGCCCTTTGCTCTGAAGGGTGGGCCTACTTCATGAAAGCAAGGAATGAGAGCAGAAATGCTTTTCTTGTCCTCACCGCAAGCAGACACTTAGAGAAAACAAACTGTCTGAAGGACAGAGGCTTTTTAATTTCTTGTTTGATGACGGCCATGGAAAAGACAGCAATCATATTGCAGAAGAGAGCAACATGTGCAGTTGCTTGCTTTGGGTGAAGCATTCACCGACTAGCTGCCACTAACCCCTGGAGCCATGTCAGAGGTGACTCTTGCGTGGCTCGTTGGTCTAGGGGTATGATTCTCGCTTAGGGTGCGAGAGGTCCCAGGTTCAAATCCCGGACGAGCCCTTTTTAGAGCTAAACATACAAATCGTACTAAAAATGCACTATGCCTGACTATTTCTAGTAATACTCGGTGCATTGTTGCGCAACATATTCCTAACCTCAGAAGAAAAATGGATCACCGTGCTTTTTCTGCCTACCTGCTTAGTCTCAGTGTGTCCCAGGTGATGCTTTCCCAAGCTGTACTCGCAGACATTTAGGCATCAGATATTTGTCTGTCGATGCCTGCACAAGTAAATTTTGAATACGTCTAATTGCAAGCATGTTGGATGATATCTCTGAGGTTTTCACACTTGTTCTGCACATTCTGAGCCGCTGCTGATACAGCAGAATAGAAGTAGGGTGAAGCCTTGAGAGGAACTTTGCTTTAACAGTAGCAAGCAGCAAGGTCGTTTCTGTAGTGTAGTGGTCATCACGTTCGCCTAACACGCGAAAGGTCCCCGGTTCGAGACCGGGCAGAAACACTGAGCGTTGGCTGCTTTTATGTGCACACTCTAAAACCTTATTATCTGAATGCAAGTTTAAGAAGAGGTGGTCTTTGAACACAGTGAGCCGTGGGAAACTTTCTTTACCTTTGCAAGACGAAACAAAGTTATCTGCATCCATCATCTGGGGGTCGTTCTTGTGCCTATTTTTATTTTGTTTAAGCTATGTTGTATTGTTGGGGCCTTTACACCTGTGACATTGCTGTGAAGGTTGTAAGTGGAAACATTGGCAGGTGCAGATAGAAGAGTTAGACCTAAGCCCCCCTCATGAGCCGTCAGGATGGCCGAGTGGTCTAAGGCGCCAGACTCAAGAGAACTTGATCTTCAGTGTAGCTGAGCCTTCTGGTCTCCTCATGGAGGCGTGGGTTCAAATCCCACTTCTGACAGGTCCCTTTTACACCCGTAAATCTTCCTGTTTTTTGCAGTGCGTTCCCGGCAAACACCACAATCTTTGCAGGAACCTGTAGCATGTGAAGAGAAATCCACCAACAATCAGGCTGGGCCATCAATCACAATTCCATGGATTTCTGGAAATGACACCTCAGGCACACCTTCCATTAAATTTGCACTCCATCACAGTAACTCCCTTGCTGGGTTTCTAACTAAGCAGTTGATCCCATCATTTGTTGTGAGGCTCTCCTGCCACCTTTTGGGCAGAGAAGGCACTGTCCCTGCAAAAACACAGGCAGACATGTTCAACAGGGCTTCCTGGTTATGTGGGAGGAGCAGAATGCCATTGGTTCCCCCCTTGCAAATTCTAATTTACATAAGGAAGACAGAGAGGTAGCTGGGAGTAGGCACTGCACACGGGCATTGCACTCTCTCTTATGATTTGCAGCCAATTCTAGATTGAGGCAGGAGGAAAGGAGGTGACTCGCCCAACAATGGCTATACTGAGAAGTCAGCCACTCTGGGTCTCCCAGGTTAGTGTTTCAGGCCTGTGAGCCACTCATATAAATCTCGCCTGATCGAGCCTGAGCGAGCGCTGAGCGAGCGCGTTTGAATCCAAATATCAAACCCCTCTTTCTCAGGCGCAGGAAATGGTGGGCCCTTCATTGCTTCTGGTGTGGAAGTCTATGGGGCAAGGGTCCAGGACTTGCAGAGGAGAACAATTGCCAGAAAGTGCTTGCTGTTCTCATCTGTGCCTTTTTTCTGCTCACTGGCTGATAGGAGATTGGCTGCCCCCTTTCTTGCTAGAGTGAAAAAACAACAACTTGAGAGAAAACATGACGTTGTGAGGCTCACTTAGAGGGAGACTAGCCAAATAGCCCTGCTTTTTTTCTGAAAGACGCTTCAGAAATTGTTCAAAATGTCTCCTGGCCACTCAGGCTCGTTGGTCTAGGGGTATGATTCTCGCTTCGGGTGCGAGAGGTCCCGGGTTCAAATCCCGGACGAGCCCATGCTGTGGACATTTTCAGGATGCTTGTAATATAGGAGCATTTCTTCTTTTCAATGCTATAAGACGCTGTGTATGTCGAGAAAGTTCCTTACCCTGCACGCTATTTTCCACTTGTGGCGGGATAAAGGAGTGCAGGACTTCCTTGCAACTGCTTTTCTGGGCCAGACCAGCATGGTAGGAACATTACATGCATAGTGTTTTTCTAGTGTAATTTCAGGATATGGTTTCAAAATCGCCTATTGGAATAAAAGTGGTCCTCATTCCTGTCTTCCAAAAAAATAGAGACCGGGTAAGGAGAGCCCAACTTTGAGCTTCAAGGACATTGGCCCTTAGTCTGTGCATTCCAGCCCAATACATGCCAACAAGATTCCTGAGTTAGTGTCTGTTTCTGTAGTGTAGTGGTTATCACGTTCGCCTTACACGCGAAAGGTCCCTGGTTCGAGACCGGGCAGAAACAGCGGTTTGCTGTTTTTAACAGTGTTTGCCTTTACTGGCTGACTTTATAGGAAAGCTGAGATAATAGAGGCTGTCTATCCCTCACCAACCTGACGTAGTGTGCTCCAGGGATCTCAGTGACAGCTCAAAAAGAGAAGTGACGATAGCTTGCGCCATTCGCTTGCTCGCCCTTTGCTCTGAAGGGTGGGCCTACTTCATGAAAGCAAGGAATGAGAGCAGAAATGCTTTTCTTGTCCTCACCGCAAGCAGACACTTAGAGAAAACAAACTGTCTGAAGGACAGAGGCTTTTTAATTTCTTGTTTGATGACGGCCATGGAAAAGACAGCAATCATATTGCAGAAGAGAGCAACATGTGCAGTTGCTTGCTTTGGGTGAAGCATTCACCGACTAGCTGCCACTAACCCCTGGAGCCATGTCAGAGGTGACTCTTGCGTGGCCCGTTGGTCTAGGGGTATGATTCTCGCTTAGGGTGCGAGAGGTCCCGGGTTCAAATCCCGGACGAGCCCTTTTTAGAGCTAAACATACAAATCGTACTAAAAATGCACTATGCCTGACTATTTCTAGTAATACTCGGTTGATTTTTTGCTTAACATATTCCTAACCTCAGTAGAAAAATGGATCACCGTGCTTTTTCTGCCTACCTGCTTAGTCTCAGTGTGTCCCAGGTGATGCTTTCCCAAGCTGTACTCGCAGACATTTAGGCATCAGATATTTGTCTGTCGATGCCTGCACAAGTAAATTTTGAATACGTCTAATTGCAAGCATGTTGGATGATATCTCTGAGGTTTTCACACTTGTTCTGCACATTCTGAGCCCCTGCTGATACAGCAGAATAGAAGTAGGGTGAAGCCTTGAGAGGAACTTTGCTTTAACAGTAGCAAGCAGCAAGGTCGTTTCTGTAGTGTAGTGGTCATCACGTTCGCCTAACACGCGAAAGATCCCTGGTTCGAGACCGGGCAGAAACACTGAGCGTTGGCTGCTTTTATGTGCACACTCTAAAACCTTATTATCTGAATGCAAGTTTAAGAAGAGGTGGTCTTTGAACACAGTGAGCCGTGGGAAACTTTCTTTACCTTTGCAAGACGAAACAAAGTTATCTGCATCCATCATCTGGGGGTCGTTCTTGTGCCTATTTTTATTTTGTTTAAGCTATGTTGTATTGTTGGGGCCTTTACACCTGTGACATTGCTGTGAAGGTTGTAAGTGGAAACATTGGCAGGTGCAGATAGAAGAGTTAGACCTAAGCCCCGCCTCAGGAGCCGTCAGGATGGCCGAGTGGTCTAAGTCGCCAGACTCAAGAGAGCTTGATCTTCAGTGTAGCTGAGCCTTCTGGTCTCCTCATGGAGGCGTGGGTTCAAATCCCACTTCTGACAGGTCCCTTTTACACCCGTAAATCTTCCTGTTTTTTGCAGTGCGTTCCCGGCAAACACCACAATCTTTGCAGGAACCTGTAGCATGTGAAGAGAAATCCACCAACAATCAGGCTGGGCCCTCAATCACAATTCCATGGATTTCTGGAAATGACACCTCAGGCACACCTTCCATTAAATTTGCACTCCATCACAGTAACTGCCATGCTGGGTTTCTAACTAAGCAGTTGATCCCATCATTTGTTGTGAGGCTCTCCTGCCACCTTTTGGGCAGAGAAGGCACTGTCCCTGCAAAAACACAGGCAGGCATGTTCAACAGGGCTTCCTGGTTATGTGGGAGGAGCAGAATGCCATTGGTCCCCCCTTGCAAATTCTAATTTACATAAGGAAGACAGAGAGGTAGCTGGGAGTAGGCACTGCACACGGGCATTGCACTCTCTCTTATGATTTGCAGCCAATTCTAGATTGAGGCAGGAGGAAAGGAGGTGACTCGCCCAACAATGGCTATACTGAGAAGTCAGCCACTCTGGGTCTCCCAGGTGAGTGTTTCAGGCCTGTGAGCCACTCATATAAATCTCGCCTGATCGAGCCTGATCGAGCGCTGAGCGAGCGCGTTTGAATCCAAATATCAAACCCCTCTTTCTCAGGCGCAGGAAATGGTGGGCCCTTCATTGCTTCTGGTGTGGAAGTCTATGGGGCAAGGGTCCAGGACTTGCAGAGGAGAACAATTGCCAGAAAGTGCTTGCTGTTCTCATCTGTGCCTTTTTTCTGCTCACTGGCTGATAGGAGATTGGCTGCCCCCTTTCTTGCTAGAGTGAAAAAACAACAACTTGAGAGAAAACATGACGTTGTGAGGCTCACTTAGAGGGAGACTAGCCAAATAGCCCTGCTTTTTTTCTGAAAGACGCTTCAGAAATTGTTCAAAATGTCTCCTGGCCACTCAGGCTCGTTGGTCTAGGGGTATGATTCTCGCTTCGGGTGCGAGAGGTCCCGGGTTCAAATCCCGGACGAGCCCATGCTGTGGACATTTTCAGGATGCTTGTAATATAGGAGCATTTCTTCTTTTCAATGCTATAAGACGCTGTGTATGTCGAGAAAGTTCCTTACCCTGCACGCTATTTTCCACTTGTGGCGGGATAAAGGAGTGCAGGACTTCTTTGCAACTGCTTTTCTGGGCCAGACCAGCATGGTAGGAACATTACATGCATAGTGTTTTTCTAGTGTAATTTCAGGACATGGTTTCAAAATCGCCTCTTGGAATAAAAGTGGTCCTCATTCCTGTCTTCCAAAGAAATAGAGACCGGGTAAGGAGAGCCCAACTTTGAGCTTCAAGGACATTGGCCCTTAGTCTGTGCATTCCAGCCCAATACATGCCAACAAGATTCCTGAGTTAGTGTCTGTTTCTGTAGTGTAGTGGTTATCACGTTCGCCTTACACGCGAAAGGTCCCTGGTTCGAGACCGGGCAGAAACAGCGGTTTGCTGTTTTTAACAGTGTTTGCCTTTACTGGCTGACTTTATAGGAAAGCTGAGATAATAGAGGCTGTCTATCCCTCACCAACCTGACGTAGTGTGCTCCAGGGATCTCAGTGACAGCTCGAAAAGAGAAGTGACGATAGCTTGCGCCATTCGCTTGCTCGCCCTTTGCTCTGAAGGGTGGGCCTACTTCATGAAAGCAAGGAATGAGAGCAGAAATGCTTTTCTTGTCCTCACCACAAGCAGACACTTAGAGAAAACAAACTGTCTGAAGGACAGAGGCTTTTTAATTTCTTGTTTGATGACGGCCATGGAAAAGACAGCAATCATATTGCAGAAGAGAGCAACATGTGCAGTTGCTTGCTTTGGGTGAAGCATTCACTGACTAGCTGCCACTAACCCCTGGAGCCGTGTCAGAGGTGACTCTTGCGTGGCTCGTTGGTCTAGGGGTATGATTCTCGCTTAGGGTGCGAGAGGTCCCGGGTTCAAATCCCGGACGAGCCCTTTTTAGAGCTAAACATACAAATCGTACTAAAAATGCACTATGCCTGACTATTTCTAGTAATACTCGGTGCATTGTTGCGCAACATATTCCTAACCTCAGAAGAAAAATGGATCACCGTGCTTTTTCTGCCTACCTGCTTAGTCTCAGTGTGTCCCAGGTGATGCTTTCCCAAGCTGTACTCGCAGACATTTAGGCATCAGATATTTGTCTGTCGATGCCTGCACAAGTAAATTTTGAATACGTCTAATTGCAAGCATGTTGGATGATATCTCTGAGGTTTTCACACTTGTTCTGCACATTCTGAGCCGCTGCTGATACAGCAGAATAGAAGTAGGGTGAAGCCTTGAGAGGAACTTTGCTTTAACAGTAGCAAGCAGCAAGGTCGTTTCTGTAGTGTAGTGGTCATCACGTTCGCCTAACACGCGAAAGGTCCTCGGTTCGAGACCGGGCAGAAACACTGAGTGTTGGCTGCTTTTATGTGCACACTCTAAAACCTTATTATCTGAATGCAAGTTTAAGAAGAGGTGGTCTTTGAACACAGTGAGCCGTGGGAAACTTTCTTTACCTTTGCAAGACGAAACAAAGTTATCTGCATCCATCATCTGGGGGTCGTTCTTGTGCCTATTTTTATTTTGTTTAAGCTATGTTGTATTGTTGGGGCCTTTACACCTGTGACATTGCTGTGAAGGTTGTAAGTGGAAACATTGGCAGGTGCAGATAGAAGAGTTAGACCTAAGCCCCCCTCATGAGCCGTCAGGATGGCCGAGTGGTCTAAGGCGCCAGACTCAAGAGAGCTTGATCTTCAGTGTAGCTGAGCCTTCTGGTCTCCTCATGGAGGCGTGGGTTCAAATCCCACTTCTGACAGGTCCCTTTTACACCCGTAAATCTTCCTGTTTTTTGCAGTGCGTTCCCGGCAAACACCACAATCTTTTCAGGAACCTGTAGCATGTGAAGAGAAATCCACCAACAATCAGGCTGGGCCCTCAATCACAATTCCATGGATTTCTGGAAATGACACCTCAGGCACACCTTCCATTAAATTTGCACTCCATCACAGTAACTGCCATGCTGGGTTTCTAACTAAGCAGTTGATCCCATCATTTGTTGTGAGGCTCTCCTGCCACCTTTTGGGCAGAGAAGGCACTGTCCCTGCAAAAACACAGGCAGACATGTTCAACAGGGCTTCCTGGTTATGTGGGAGGAGCAGAATGCCATTGGTCCCCCCTTGCAAATTCTAATTTACATAAGGAAGACAGAGAGGTAGCTGGGAGTAGGCACTGCACACGGGCATTGCACTCTCTCTTATGATTTGCAGCCAATTCTAGATTGAGGCAGGAGGAAAGGAGGTGACTCGCCCAACAATGGCTATACTGAGAAGTCAGCCACTCTGGGTCTCCCAGGTGAGTGTTTCAGGCCTGTGAGCCACTCATATAAATCTCGCCTGATTGAGCCTGATCGAGCGCTGAGCGATCGCGTTTGAATCCAAATATCAAACCCCTCTTTCTCAGGCGCAGGAAATGGTGGGCCCTTCATTGCTTCTGGTGTGGAAGTCTATGGGGCAAGGGTCCAGGACTTGCAGAGGAGAACAATTGCCAGAAAGTGCTTGCTGTTCTCATCTGTGCCTTTTTTCTGCTCACTGGCTGATAGGAGATTGGCTGCCCCCTTTCTTGCTAGAGTGAAAAAACAACAACTTGAGAGAAAACATGACGTTGTGAGGCTCACTTAGAGGGAGACTAGCCAAATAGCCCTGCTTTTTTTCTGAAAGACGCTTCAGAAATTGTTCAAAATGTCTCCTGGCCACTCAGGCTCGTTGGTCTAGGGGTATGATTCTCGCTTCGGGTGCGAGAGGTCCCGGGTTCAAATCCCGGACGAGCCCATGCTGTGGACATTTTCAGGATGCTTGTAATATAGGAGCATTTCTTCTTTTCAATGCTATAAGACGCTGTGTATGTCGAGAAAGTTCCTTACCCTGCACGCTATTTTCCACTTGTGGCGGGATAAAGGAGTGCAGGACTTCTTTGCAACTGCTTTTCTGGGCCAGACCAGCATGGTAGGAACATTACATGCATAGTGTTTTTCTAGTGCAATTTCAGGATATGGTTTCAAAATCGCCTCTTGGAATAAAAGTGGTCCTCATTCCTGTCTTCCAAAGAAATAGAGACCGGGTAAGGAGAGCCCAACTTTGAGCTTCAAGGACATTGGCCCTTAGTCTGTGCATTCCAGCCCAATACATGCCAACAAGATTCCTGAGTTAGTGTCTGTTTCTGTAGTGTAGTGGTTATCACGTTCGCCTTACACGCGAAAGGTCCCTGGTTCGAGACCGGGCAGAAACAGCGGTTTGCTGTTTTTAACAGTGTTTGCCTTTACTGGCTGACTTTATAGGAAAGCTGAGATAATAGAGGCTGTCTATCCCTCACCAACCTGACGTAGTGTGCTCCAGGGATCTCAGTGACAGCTCGAAAAGAGAAGTGACGATAGCTTGCGCCATTCGCTTGCTCGCCCTTTGCTCTGAAGGGTGGGCCTACTTCATGAAAGCAAGGAATGAGAGCAGAAATGCTTTTCTTGTCCTCACCGCAAGCAGACACTTAGAGAAAACAAACTGTCTGAAGGACAGAGGCTTTTTAATTTCTTGTTTGATGACGGCCATGGAAAAGACAGCAATCATATTGCAGAAGAGAGCAACATGTGCAGTTGCTTGCTTTGGGTGAAGCATTCACCGACTAGCTGCCACTAACCCCTGGAGCCATGTCAGAGGTGACTCTTGCGTGGCTCGTTGGTCTAGGGGTATGATTCTCGCTTAGGGTGCGAGAGGTCCCGGGTTCAAATCCCGGACGAGCCCTTTTTAGAGCTAAACATACAAATCGTACTAAAAATGCACTATGCCTGACTATTTCTAGTAATACTCGGTTGATTTTTTGCTTAACATATTCCTAACCTCAGTAGAAAAATGGATCACCGTGCTTTTTCTGCCTACCTGCTTAGTCTCAGTGTGTCCCAGGTGATGCTTTCCCAAGCTGTACTCGCAGACATTTAGGCATCAGATATTTGTCTGTCGATGCCTGCACAAGTAAATTTTGAATACGTCTAATTGCAAGCATGTTGGATGATATCTCTGAGGTTTTCACACTTGTTCTGCACATTCTGAGCCGCTGCTGATACAGCAGAATAGAAGTAGGGTGAAGCCTTGAGAGGAACTTTGCTTTAACAGTAGCAAGCAGCAAGGTCGTTTCTGTAGTGTAGTGGTCATCACGTTCGCCTAACACGCGAAAGGTCCCCGGTTCGAGACCGGGCAGAAACACTGAGCGTTGGCTGCTTTTATGTGCACACTCTAAAACCTTATTATCTGAATGCAAGTTTAAGAAGAGGTGGTCTTTGAACACAGTGAGCCGTGGGAAACTTTCTTTACCTTTGCAAGACGAAACAAAGTTATCTGCATCCATCATCTGGGGGTCGTTCTTGTGCCTACTTTTATTTTGTTTAAGCTATGTTGTATTGTTGGGGCCTTTACACCTGTGACATTGCTGTGAAGGTTGTAAGTGGAAACATTGGCAGGTGCAGATAGAAGAGTTAGACCTAAGCCCCCCCTCATGAGCCGTCAGGATGGCCGAGTGGTCTAAGGCGCCAGACTCAAGAGAGCTTGATCTTCAGTGTAGCTGAGCCTTCTGGTCTCCTCATGGAGGCGTGGGTTCAAATCCCACTTCTGACAGGTCCCTTTTACACCCGTAAATCTTCCTGTTTTTTGCAGTGCGTTCCCGGCAAACACCACAATCTTTGCAGGAACCTGTAGCATGTGAAGAGAAATCCACCAACAATCAGGCTGGGCCCTTAATCACAATTCCATGGATTTCTGGAAATGACACCTCAGGCACACCTTCCATTAAATTTGCACTCCATCACAGTAACTGCCATGCTGGGTTTCTAACTGAGCAGTTGATCCCATCATTTGTTGTGAGGCTCTCCTGCCACCTTTTGGGCAGAGAAGGCACTGTCCCTGCAAAAACACAGGCAGACATGTTCAACAGGGCTTCCTGGTTATGTGGGAGGAGCAGAATGCCATTGGTCCCCCCTTGCAAATTCTAATTTACATAAGGAAGACAGAGAGGTAGCTGGGAGTAGGCACTGCACACGGGCATTGCACTCTCTCTTATGATTTGCAGCCAATTCTAGATTGAGGCAGGAGGAAAGGAGGTGACTCGCCCAACAATGGCTATACTGAGAAGTCAGCCACTCTGGGTCTCCCAGGTGAGTGTTTCAGGCCTGTGAGCCACTCATATAAATCTCGCCTGATTGAGCCTGATCGAGCGCTGAGCGATCGCGTTTGAATCCAAATATCAAACCCCTCTTTCTCAGGCGCAGGAAATGGTGGGCCCTTCATTGCTTCTGGTGTGGAAGTCTATGGGGCAAGGGTCCAGGACTTGCAGAGGAGAACAATTGCCAGAAAGTGCTTGCTGTTCTCATCTGTGCCTTTTTTCTGCTCACTGGCTGATAGGAGATTGGCTGCCCCCTTTCTTGCTAGAGTGAAAAAACAACAACTTGAGAGAAAACATGACGTTGTGAGGCTCACTTAGAGGGAGACTAGCCAAATAGCCCTGCTTTTTTTCTGAAAGACGCTTCAGAAATTGTTCAAAATGTCTCCTGGCCACTCAGGCTCGTTGGTCTAGGGGTATGATTCTCGCTTCGGGTGCGAGAGGTCCCGGGTTCAAATCCCGGACGAGCCCATGCTGTGGACATTTTCAGGATGCTTGTAATATAGGAGCATTTCTTCTTTTCAATGCTATAAGACGCTGTGTATGTCGAGAAAGTTCCTTACCCTGCACGCTATTTTCCACTTGTGGCGGGATAAAGGAGTGCAGGACTTCTTTGCAACTGCTTTTCTGGGCCAGACCAGCATGGTAGGAACATTACATGCATAGTGTTTTTCTAGTGCAATTTCAGGATATGGTTTCAAAATCGCCTCTTGGAATAAAAGTGGTCCTCATTCCTGTCTTCCAAAGAAATAGAGACCGGGTAAGGAGAGCCCAACTTTGAGCTTCAAGGACATTGGCCCTTAGTCTGTGCATTCCAGCCCAATACATGCCAACAAGATTCCTGAGTTAGTGTCTGTTTCTGTAGTGTAGTGGTTATCACGTTCGCCTTACACGCGAAAGGTCCCTGGTTCGAGACCGGGCAGAAACAGCGGTTTGCTGTTTTTAACAGTGTTTGCCTTTACTGGCTGACTTTATAGGAAAGCTGAGATAATAGAGGCTGTCTATCCCTCACCAACCTGACGTAGTGTGCTCCAGGGATCTCAGTGACAGCTCGAAAAGAGAAGTGACGATAGCTTGCGCCATTCGCTTGCTCGCCCTTTGCTCTGAAGGGTGGGCCTACTTCATGAAAGCAAGGAATGAGAGCAGAAATGCTTTTCTTGTCCTCACCGCAAGCAGACACTTAGAGAAAACAAACTGTCTGAAGGACAGAGGCTTTTTAATTTCTTGTTTGATGACGGCCATGGAAAAGACAGCAATCATATTGCAGAAGAGAGCAACATGTGCAGTTGCTTGCTTTGGGTGAAGCATTCACCGACTAGCTGCCACTAACCCCTGGAGCCATGTCAGAGG
This sequence comes from Lissotriton helveticus, assembly GCF_964261635.1. Taxonomy (NCBI): domain Eukaryota; kingdom Metazoa; phylum Chordata; class Amphibia; order Caudata; family Salamandridae; genus Lissotriton; species Lissotriton helveticus. The sequence goes on from NC_136071.1 coordinate 590,045,419, forward strand.
TGACTCTTGCGTGGCTCGTTGGTCTAGGGGTATGATTCTCGCTTAGGGTGCGAGAGGTCCCGGGTTCAAATCCCGGACGAGCCCTTTTTAGAGCTAAACATACAAATCGTACTAAAAATGCACTATGCCTGACTATTTCTAGTAATACTCGGTTGATTTTTTGCTTAACATATTCCTAACCTCAGTAGAAAAATGGATCACCGTGCTTTTTCTGCCTACCTGCTTAGTCTCAGTGTGTCCCAGGTGATGCTTTCCCAAGCTGTACTCGCAGACATTTAGGCATCAGATATTTGTCTGTCGATGCCTGCACAAGTAAATTTTGAATACGTCTAATTGCAAGCATGTTGGATGATATCTCTGAGGTTTTCACACTTGTTCTGCACATTCTGAGCCGCTGCTGATACAGCAGAATAGAAGTAGGGTGAAGCCTTGAGAGGAACTTTGCTTTAACAGTAGCAAGCAGCAAGGTCGTTTCTGTAGTGTAGTGGTCATCACGTTCGCCTAACACGCGAAAGGTCCCCGGTTCGAGACCGGGCAGAAACACTGAGCGTTGGCTGCTTTTATGTGCACACTCTAAAACCTTATTATCTGAATGCAAGTTTAAGAAGAGGTGGTCTTTGAACACAGTGAGCCGTGGGAAACTTTCTTTACCTTTGCAAGACGAAACAAAGTTATCTGCATCCATCATCTGGGGGTCGTTCTTGTGCCTACTTTTATTTTGTTTAAGCTATGTTGTATTGTTGGGGCCTTTACACCTGTGACATTGCTGTGAAGGTTGTAAGTGGAAACATTGGCAGGTGCAGATAGAAGAGTTAGACCTAAGCCCCCCCTCATGAGCCGTCAGGATGGCCGAGTGGTCTAAGGCGCCAGACTCAAGAGAGCTTGATCTTCAGTGTAGCTGAGCCTTCTGGTCTCCTCATGGAGGCGTGGGTTCAAATCCCACTTCTGACAGGTCCCTTTTACACCCGTAAATCTTCCTGTTTTTTGCAGTGCGTTCCCGGCAAACACCACAATCTTTGCAGGAACCTGTAGCATGTGAAGAGAAATCCACCAACAATCAGGCTGGGCCCTTAATCACAATTCCATGGATTTCTGGAAATGACACCTCAGGCACACCTTCCATTAAATTTGCACTCCATCACAGTAACTGCCATGCTGGGTTTCTAACTGAGCAGTTGATCCCATCATTTGTTGTGAGGCTCTCCTGCCACCTTTTGGGCAGAGAAGGCACTGTCCCTGCAAAAACACAGGCAGACATGTTCAACAGGGCTTCCTGGTTATGTGGGAGGAGCAGAATGCCATTGGTCCCCCCTTGCAAATTCTAATTTACATAAGGAAGACAGAGAGGTAGCTGGGAGTAGGCACTGCACACGGGCATTGCACTCTCTCTTATGATTTGCAGCCAATTCTAGATTGAGGCAGGAGGAAAGGAGGTGACTCGCCCAACAATGGCTATACTGAGAAGTCAGCCACTCTGGGTCTCCCAGGTGAGTGTTTCAGGCCTGTGAGCCACTCATATAAATCTCGCCTGATCGAGCCTGATCGAGCGCTGAGCGAGCGCGTTTGAATCCAAATATCAAACCCCTCTTTCTCAGGCGCAGGAAATGGTGGGCCCTTCATTACTTCTGGTGTGGAAGTCTATGGGGCAAGGGTCCAGGACTTGCAGAGGAGAACAATTGCCAGAAAGTGCTTGCTGTTCTCATCTGTGCCTTTTTTCTGCTCACTGGCTGATAGGAGAGTGGCTGCCCCCTTTCTTGCTAGAGTGAAAAAACAACAGCTTGAGAGAAAACATGACGTTGTGAGGCTCACTTAGAGGGAGACTAGCCAAATAGCCCTGCTTTTTTTCTGAAAGACGCTTCAGAAATTGTTCAAAATGTCTCCTGGCCACTCAGGCTCGTTGGTCTAGGGGTATGATTCTCGCTTCGGGTGCGAGAGGTCCCGGGTTCAAATCCCGGACGAGCCCATGCTGTGGACATTTTCAGGATGCTTGTAATACAGGAGCATTTCTTCTTTTCAATGCTATAAGACGCTGTGTATGTCGAGAAAGTTCCTTACCCTGCACGCTATTTTCCACTTGTGGCGGGATAAAGGAGTACAGGACTTCTTTGCAACTGCTTTTCTGGGCCAGACCAGCATGGTAGGAACATTACATGCATAGTGTTTTTCTAGTGTAATTTCAGGATATGGTTTCAAAATCGCCTCTTGGAATAAAAGTGGTCCTCATTCCTGTCTTCCAAAGAAATAGAGACCGGGTAAGGAGAGCCCAACTTTGAGCTTCAAGGACATTGGCCCTTAGTCTGTGCATTCCAGCCCAATACATGCCAACAAGATTCCTGAGTTAGTGTCTGTTTCTGTAGTGTAGTGGTTATCACGTTTGCCTTACACGCGAAAGGTCCCTGGTTCGAGACTGGGCAGAAACAGCGGTTTGCTGTTTTTAACAGTGTTTGCCTTTACTGGCTGACTTTATAGGAAAGCTGAGATAATAGAGGCTGTCTATCCCTCACCAACCTGACGTAGTGTGCTCCAGGGATCTCAGTGACAGCTCGAAAAGAGAAGTGACGATAGCTTGCGCCATTCGCTTGCTCGCCCTTTGCTCTGAAGAGTGGGCCTACTTCATGAAAGCAAGGAATGAGAGCAGAAATGCTTTTCTTGTCCTCACCGCAAGCAGACACTTAGAGAAAACAAACTGTCTGAAGGACAGAGGCTTTTTAATTTCTTGTTTGATGACGGCCATGGAAAAGACAGCAATCATATTGCAGAAGAGAGCAACATGTGCAGTTGCTTGCTTTGGGTGAAGCATTCACCGACTAGCTGCCACTAACCCCTGGAGCCATGTCAGAGGTGACTCTTGCGTGGCTCGTTGGTCTAGGGGTATGATTCTCGCTTAGGGTGCGAGAGGTCCCGGGTTCAAATCCCGGACGAGCCCTTTTTAGAGCTAAACATACAAATCGTACTAAAAATGCACTATGCCTGACTATTTCTAGTAATACTCGGTGCATTGTTGCGCAACATATTCCTAACCTCAGAAGAAAAATGGATCACCGTGCTTTTTCTGCCTACCTGCTTAGTCTCAGTGTGTCCCAGGTGATGCTTTCCCAAGCTGTACTCGCAGACATTTAGGCATCAGATATTTGTCTGTCGATGCCTGCACAAGTAAATTTTGAATACGTCTAATTGCAAGCATGTTGGATGATATCTCTGAGGTTTTCACACTTGTTCTGCACATTCTGAGCCGCTGCTGATACAGCAGAATAGAAGTAGGGTGAAGCCTTGAGAGGAACTTTGCTTTAACAGTAGCAAGCAGCAAGGTCGTTTCTGTAGTGTAGTGGTCATCACGTTCGCCTAACACGCGAAAGGTCCCCGGTTCGAGACCGGGCAGAAACACTGAGCGTTGGCTGCTTTTATGTGCACACTCTAAAACCTTATTATCTGAATGCAAGTTTAAGAAGAGGTGGTCTTTGAACACAGTGAGCCGTGGGAAACTTTCTTTACCTTTGCAAGACGAAACAAAGTTATCTGCATCCGTCATCTGGGGGTCGTTCTTGTGCCTATTTTTATTTTGTTTAAGCTATGTTGTATTGTTGGGGCCTTTACACCTGTGACATTGCTGTGAAGGTTGTAAGTGGAAACATTGGCAGGTGCAGATAGAAGAGTTAGACCTAAGCCCCCCTCATGAGCCGTCAGGATGGCCGAGTGGTCTAAGGCGCCAGACTCAAGAGAGCTTGATCTTCAGTGTAGCTGAGCCTTCTGGTCTCCTCATGGAGGCGTGGGTTCAAATCCCACTTCTGACAGGTCCCTTTTACACCCGTAAATCTTCCTGTTTTTTGCAGTGCGTTCCCGGCAAACACCACAATCTTTGCAGGAACCTGTAGCATGTGAAGAGAAATCCACCAACAATCAGGCTGGGCCCTCAATCACAATTCCATGGATTTCTGGAAATGACACCTCAGGCACACCTTCCATTAAATTTGCACTCCATCACAGTAACTCCCTTGCTGGGTTTCTAACTAAGCAGTTGATCCCATCATTTGTTGTGAGGCTCTCCTGCCACCTTTTGGGCAGAGAAGGCACTGTCCCTGCAAAAACACAGGCAGACATGTTCAACAGGGCTTCCTGGTTATGTGGGAGGAGCAGAATGCCATTGGTTCCCCCCTTGCAAATTCTAATTTACATAAGGAAGACAGAGAGGTAGCTGGGAGTAGGCACTGCACACGGGCATTGCACTCTCTCTTATGATTTGCAGCCAATTCTAGATTGAGGCAGGAGGAAAGGAGGTGACTCGCCCAACAATGGCTATACTGAGAAGTCAGCCACTCTGGGTCTCCCAGGTTAGTGTTTCAGGCCTGTGAGCCACTCATATAAATCTCGCCTGATCGAGCCTGAGCGAGCGCTGAGCGAGCGCGTTTGAATCCAAATATCAAACCCCTCTTTCTCAGGCGCAGGAAATGGTGGGCCCTTCATTGCTTCTGGTGTGGAAGTCTATGGGGCAAGGGTCCAGGACTTGCAGAGGAGAACAATTGCCAGAAAGTGCTTGCTGTTCTCATCTGTGCCTTTTTTCTGCTCACTGGCTGATAGGAGATTGGCTGCCCCCTTTCTTGCTAGAGTGAAAAAACAACAACTTGAGAGAAAACATGACGTTGTGAGGCTCACTTAGAGGGAGACTAGCCAAATAGCCCTGCTTTTTTTCTGAAAGACGCTTCAGAAATTGTTCAAAATGTCTCCTGGCCACTCAGGCTCGTTGGTCTAGGGGTATGATTCTCGCTTCGGGTGCGAGAGGTCCCGGGTTCAAATCCCGGACGAGCCCATGCTGTGGACATTTTCAGGATGCTTGTAATATAGGAGCATTTCTTCTTTTCAATGCTATAAGACGCTGTGTATGTCGAGAAAGTTCCTTACCCTGCACGCTATTTTCCACTTGTGGCGGGATAAAGGAGTGCAGGACTTCCTTGCAACTGCTTTTCTGGGCCAGACCAGCATGGTAGGAACATTACATGCATAGTGTTTTTCTAGTGTAATTTCAGGATATGGTTTCAAAATCGCCTATTGGAATAAAAGTGGTCCTCATTCCTGTCTTCCAAAAAAATAGAGACCGGGTAAGGAGAGCCCAACTTTGAGCTTCAAGGACATTGGCCCTTAGTCTGTGCATTCCAGCCCAATACATGCCAACAAGATTCCTGAGTTAGTGTCTGTTTCTGTAGTGTAGTGGTTATCACGTTCGCCTTACACGCGAAAGGTCCCTGGTTCGAGACCGGGCAGAAACAGCGGTTTGCTGTTTTTAACAGTGTTTGCCTTTACTGGCTGACTTTATAGGAAAGCTGAGATAATAGAGGCTGTCTATCCCTCACCAACCTGACGTAGTGTGCTCCAGGGATCTCAGTGACAGCTCAAAAAGAGAAGTGACGATAGCTTGCGCCATTCGCTTGCTCGCCCTTTGCTCTGAAGGGTGGGCCTACTTCATGAAAGCAAGGAATGAGAGCAGAAATGCTTTTCTTGTCCTCACCGCAAGCAGACACTTAGAGAAAACAAACTGTCTGAAGGACAGAGGCTTTTTAATTTCTTGTTTGATGACGGCCATGGAAAAGACAGCAATCATATTGCAGAAGAGAGCAACATGTGCAGTTGCTTGCTTTGGGTGAAGCATTCACCGACTAGCTGCCACTAACCCCTGGAGCCATGTCAGAGGTGACTCTTGCGTGGCCCGTTGGTCTAGGGGTATGATTCTCGCTTAGGGTGCGAGAGGTCCCGGGTTCAAATCCCGGACGAGCCCTTTTTAGAGCTAAACATACAAATCGTACTAAAAATGCACTATGCCTGACTATTTCTAGTAATACTCGGTTGATTTTTTGCTTAACATATTCCTAACCTCAGTAGAAAAATGGATCACCGTGCTTTTTCTGCCTACCTGCTTAGTCTCAGTGTGTCCCAGGTGATGCTTTCCCAAGCTGTACTCGCAGACATTTAGGCATCAGATATTTGTCTGTCGATGCCTGCACAAGTAAATTTTGAATACGTCTAATTGCAAGCATGTTGGATGATATCTCTGAGGTTTTCACACTTGTTCTGCACATTCTGAGCCCCTGCTGATACAGCAGAATAGAAGTAGGGTGAAGCCTTGAGAGGAACTTTGCTTTAACAGTAGCAAGCAGCAAGGTCGTTTCTGTAGTGTAGTGGTCATCACGTTCGCCTAACACGCGAAAGATCCCTGGTTCGAGACCGGGCAGAAACACTGAGCGTTGGCTGCTTTTATGTGCACACTCTAAAACCTTATTATCTGAATGCAAGTTTAAGAAGAGGTGGTCTTTGAACACAGTGAGCCGTGGGAAACTTTCTTTACCTTTGCAAGACGAAACAAAGTTATCTGCATCCATCATCTGGGGGTCGTTCTTGTGCCTATTTTTATTTTGTTTAAGCTATGTTGTATTGTTGGGGCCTTTACACCTGTGACATTGCTGTGAAGGTTGTAAGTGGAAACATTGGCAGGTGCAGATAGAAGAGTTAGACCTAAGCCCCGCCTCAGGAGCCGTCAGGATGGCCGAGTGGTCTAAGTCGCCAGACTCAAGAGAGCTTGATCTTCAGTGTAGCTGAGCCTTCTGGTCTCCTCATGGAGGCGTGGGTTCAAATCCCACTTCTGACAGGTCCCTTTTACACCCGTAAATCTTCCTGTTTTTTGCAGTGCGTTCCCGGCAAACACCACAATCTTTGCAGGAACCTGTAGCATGTGAAGAGAAATCCACCAACAATCAGGCTGGGCCCTCAATCACAATTCCATGGATTTCTGGAAATGACACCTCAGGCACACCTTCCATTAAATTTGCACTCCATCACAGTAACTGCCATGCTGGGTTTCTAACTAAGCAGTTGATCCCATCATTTGTTGTGAGGCTCTCCTGCCACCTTTTGGGCAGAGAAGGCACTGTCCCTGCAAAAACACAGGCAGGCATGTTCAACAGGGCTTCCTGGTTATGTGGGAGGAGCAGAATGCCATTGGTCCCCCCTTGCAAATTCTAATTTACATAAGGAAGACAGAGAGGTAGCTGGGAGTAGGCACTGCACACGGGCATTGCACTCTCTCTTATGATTTGCAGCCAATTCTAGATTGAGGCAGGAGGAAAGGAGGTGACTCGCCCAACAATGGCTATACTGAGAAGTCAGCCACTCTGGGTCTCCCAGGTGAGTGTTTCAGGCCTGTGAGCCACTCATATAAATCTCGCCTGATCGAGCCTGATCGAGCGCTGAGCGAGCGCGTTTGAATCCAAATATCAAACCCCTCTTTCTCAGGCGCAGGAAATGGTGGGCCCTTCATTGCTTCTGGTGTGGAAGTCTATGGGGCAAGGGTCCAGGACTTGCAGAGGAGAACAATTGCCAGAAAGTGCTTGCTGTTCTCATCTGTGCCTTTTTTCTGCTCACTGGCTGATAGGAGATTGGCTGCCCCCTTTCTTGCTAGAGTGAAAAAACAACAACTTGAGAGAAAACATGACGTTGTGAGGCTCACTTAGAGGGAGACTAGCCAAATAGCCCTGCTTTTTTTCTGAAAGACGCTTCAGAAATTGTTCAAAATGTCTCCTGGCCACTCAGGCTCGTTGGTCTAGGGGTATGATTCTCGCTTCGGGTGCGAGAGGTCCCGGGTTCAAATCCCGGACGAGCCCATGCTGTGGACATTTTCAGGATGCTTGTAATATAGGAGCATTTCTTCTTTTCAATGCTATAAGACGCTGTGTATGTCGAGAAAGTTCCTTACCCTGCACGCTATTTTCCACTTGTGGCGGGATAAAGGAGTGCAGGACTTCTTTGCAACTGCTTTTCTGGGCCAGACCAGCATGGTAGGAACATTACATGCATAGTGTTTTTCTAGTGTAATTTCAGGACATGGTTTCAAAATCGCCTCTTGGAATAAAAGTGGTCCTCATTCCTGTCTTCCAAAGAAATAGAGACCGGGTAAGGAGAGCCCAACTTTGAGCTTCAAGGACATTGGCCCTTAGTCTGTGCATTCCAGCCCAATACATGCCAACAAGATTCCTGAGTTAGTGTCTGTTTCTGTAGTGTAGTGGTTATCACGTTCGCCTTACACGCGAAAGGTCCCTGGTTCGAGACCGGGCAGAAACAGCGGTTTGCTGTTTTTAACAGTGTTTGCCTTTACTTGCTGACTTTATAGGAAAGCTGAGATAATAGAGGCTGTCTATCCCTCACCAACCTGACGTAGTGTGCTCCAGGGATCTCAGTGACAGCTCGAAAAGAGAAGTGACGATAGCTTGCGCCATTCGCTTGCTCGCCCTTTGCTCTGAAGAGTGGGCCTACTTCATGAAAGCAAGGAATGAGAGCAGAAATGCTTTTCTTGTCCTCACCGCAAGCAGACACTTAGAAAAAACAAACTGTCTGAAGGACAGAGGCTTTTTAATTTCTTGTTTGATGACGGCCATGGAAAAGACAGCAATCATATTGCAGAAGAGAGCAACATGTGCAGTTGCTTGCTTTGGGTGAAGCATTCACCGACTAGCTGCCACTAACCCCTGGAGCCATGTCAGAGGTGACTCTTGCGTGGCTCGTTGGTCTAGGGGTATGATTCTCGCTTAGGGTGCGAGAGGTCCCGGGTTCAAATCCCGGACGAGCCCTTTTTAGAGCTAAACATACAAATCGTACTAAAAATGCACTATGCCTGACTATTTCTAGTAATACTCGGTGCATTGTTGCGCAACATATTCCTAACCTCAGAAGAAAAATGGATCACCGTGCTTTTTCTGCCTACCTGCTTAGTCTCAGTGTGTCCCAGGTGATGCTTTCCCAAGCTGTACTCGCAGACATTTAGGCATCAGATATTTGTCTGTCGATGCCTGCACAAGTAAATTTTGAATACGTCTAATTGCAAGCATGTTGGATGATATCTCTGAGGTTTTCACACTTGTTCTGCACATTCTGAGCCGCTGCTGATACAGCAGAATAGAAGTAGGGTGAAGCCTTGAGAGGAACTTTGCTTTAACAGTAGCAAGCAGCAAGGTCGTTTCTGTAGTGTAGTGGTCATCACGTTCGCCTAACACGCGAAAGGTCCCCGGTTCGAGACCGGGCAGAAACACTGAGCGTTGGCTGCTTTTATGTGCACACTCTAAAACCTTATTATCTGAATGCAAGTTTAAGAAGAGGTGGTCTTTGAACACAGTGAGCCGTGGGAAACTTTCTTTACCTTTGCAAGACGAAACAAAGTTATCTGCATCCGTCATCTGGGGGTCGTTCTTGTGCCTATTTTTATTTTGTTTAAGCTATGTTGTATTGTTGGGGCCTTTACACCTGTGACATTGCTGTGAAGGTTGTAAGTGGAAACATTGGCAGGTGCAGATAGAAGAGTTAGACCTAAGCCCCCCTCATGAGCCGTCAGGATGGCCGAGTGGTCTAAGGCGCCAGACTCAAGAGAGCTTGATCTTCAGTGTAGCTGAGCCTTCTGGTCTCCTCATGGAGGCGTGGGTTCAAATCCCACTTCTGACAGGTCCCTTTTACACCCGTAAATCTTCCTGTTTTTTGCAGTGCGTTCCCGGCAAACACCACAATCTTTGCAGGAACCTGTAGCATGTGAAGAGAAATCCACCAACAATCAGGCTGGGCCCTCAATCACAATTCCATGGATTTCTGGAAATGACACCTCAGGCACACCTTCCATTAAATTTGCACTCCATCACAGTAACTCCCTTGCTGGGTTTCTAACTAAGCAGTTGATCCCATCATTTGTTGTGAGGCTCTCCTGCCACCTTTTGGGCAGAGAAGGCACTGTCCCTGCAAAAACACAGGCAGACATGTTCAACAGGGCTTCCTGGTTATGTGGGAGGAGCAGAATGCCATTGGTTCCCCCCTTGCAAATTCTAATTTACATAAGGAAGACAGAGAGGTAGCTGGGAGTAGGCACTGCACACGGGCATTGCACTCTCTCTTATGATTTGCAGCCAATTCTAGATTGAGGCAGGAGGAAAGGAGGTGACTCGCCCAACAATGGCTATACTGAGAAGTCAGCCACTCTGGGTCTCCCAGGTTAGTGTTTCAGGCCTGTGAGCCACTCATATAAATCTCGCCTGATCGAGCCTGAGCGAGCGCTGAGCGAGCGCGTTTGAATCCAAATATCAAACCCCTCTTTCTCAGGCGCAGGAAATGGTGGGCCCTTCATTGCTTCTGGTGTGGAAGTCTATGGGGCAAGGGTCCAGGACTTGCAGAGGAGAACAATTGCCAGAAAGTGCTTGCTGTTCTCATCTGTGCCTTTTTTCTGCTCACTGGCTGATAGGAGATTGGCTGCCCCCTTTCTTGCTAGAGTGAAAAAACAACAACTTGAGAGAAAACATGACGTTGTGAGGCTCACTTAGAGGGAGACTAGCCAAATAGCCCTGCTTTTTTTCTGAAAGACGCTTCAGAAATTGTTCAAAATGTCTCCTGGCCACTCAGGCTCGTTGGTCTAGGGGTATGATTCTCGCTTCGGGTGCGAGAGGTCCCGGGTTCAAATCCCGGACGAGCCCATGCTGTGGACATTTTCAGGATGCTTGTAATATAGGAGCATTTCTTCTTTTCAATGCTATAAGACGCTGTGTATGTCGAGAAAGTTCCTTACCCTGCACGCTATTTTCCACTTGTGGCGGGATAAAGGAGTGCAGGACTTCTTTGCAACTGCTTTTCTGGGCCAGACCAGCATGGTAGGAACATTACATGCATAGTGTTTTTCTAGTGTAATTTCAGGATATGGTTTCAAAATCGCCTATTGGAATAAAAGTGGTCCTCATTCCTGTCTTCCAAAAAAATAGAGACCGGGTAAGGAGAGCCCAACTTTGAGCTTCAAGGACATTGGCCCTTAGTCTGTGCATTCCAGCCCAATACATGCCAACAAGATTCCTGAGTTAGTGTCTGTTTCTGTAGTGTAGTGGTTATCACGTTCGCCTTACACGCGAAAGGTCCCTGGTTCGAGACCGGGCAGAAACAGCGGTTTGCTGTTTTTAACAGTGTTTGCCTTTACTGGCTGACTTTATAGGAAAGCTGAGATAATAGAGGCTGTCTATCCCTCACCAACCTGACGTAGTGTGCTCCAGGGATCTCAGTGACAGCTCAAAAAGAGAAGTGACGATAGCTTGCGCCATTCGCTTGCTCGCCCTTTGCTCTGAAGGGTGGGCCTACTTCATGAAAGCAAGGAATGAGAGCAGAAATGCTTTTCTTGTCCTCACCGCAAGCAGACACTTAGAGAAAACAAACTGTCTGAAGGACAGAGGCTTTTTAATTTCTTGTTTGATGACGGCCATGGAAAAGACAGCAATCATATTGCAGAAGAGAGCAACATGTGCAGTTGCTTGCTTTGGGTGAAGCATTCACCGACTAGCTGCCACTAACCCCTGGAGCCATGTCAGAGGTGACTCTTGCGTGGCCCGTTGGTCTAGGGGTATGATTCTCGCTTAGGGTGCGAGAGGTCCCGGGTTCAAATCCCGGACGAGCCCTTTTTAGAGCTAAACATACAAATCGTACTAAAAATGCACTATGCCTGACTATTTCTAGTAATACTCGGTTGATTTTTTGCTTAACATATTCCTAACCTCAGTAGAAAAATGGATCACCGTGCTTTTTCTGCCTACCTGCTTAGTCTCAGTGTGTCCCAGGTGATGCTTTCCCAAGCTGTACTCGCAGACATTTAGGCATCAGATATTTGTCTGTCGATGCCTGCACAAGTAAATTTTGAATACGTCTAATTGCAAGCATGTTGGATGATATCTCTGAGGTTTTCACACTTGTTCTGCACATTCTGAGCCCCTGCTGATACAGCAGAATAGAAGTAGGGTGAAGCCTTGAGAGGAACTTTGCTTTAACAGTAGCAAGCAGCAAGGTCGTTTCTGTAGTGTAGTGGTCATCACGTTCGCCTAACACGCGAAAGATCCCCGGTTCGAGACCGGGCAGAAACACTGAGCGTTGGCTGCTTTTATGTGCACACTCTAAAACCTTATTATCTGAATGCAAGTTTAAGAAGAGGTGGTCTTTGAACACAGTGAGCCGTGGGAAACTTTCTTTACCTTTGCAAGACGAAACAAAGTTATCTGCATCCATCATCTGGGGGTCGTTCTTGTGCCTATTTTTATTTTGTTTAAGCTATGTTGTATTGTTGGGGCCTTTACACCTGTGACATTGCTGTGAAGGTTGTAAGTGGAAACATTGGCAGGTGCAGATAGAAGAGTTAGACCTAAGCCCCGCCTCAGGAGCCGTCAGGATGGCCGAGTGGTCTAAGTCGCCAGACTCAAGAGAGCTTGATCTTCAGTGTAGCTGAGCCTTCTGGTCTCCTCATGGAGGCGTGGGTTCAAATCCCACTTCTGACAGGTCCCTTTTACACCCGTAAATCTTCCTGTTTTTTGCAGTGCGTTCCCGGCAAACACCACAATCTTTGCAGGAACCTGTAGCATGTGAAGAGAAATCCACCAACAATCAGGCTGGGCCCTCAATCACAATTCCATGGATTTCTGGAAATGACACCTCAGGCACACCTTCCATTAAATTTGCACTCCATCACAGTAACTGCCATGCTGGGTTTCTAACTAAGCAGTTGATCCCATCATTTGTTGTGAGGCTCTCCTGCCACCTTTTGGGCAGAGAAGGCACTGTCCCTGCAAAAACACAGGCAGGCATGTTCAACAGGGCTTCCTGGTTATGTGGGAGGAGCAGAATGCCATTGGTCCCCCCTTGCAAATTCTAATTTACATAAGGAAGACAGAGAGGTAGCTGGGAGTAGGCACTGCACACGGGCATTGCACTCTCTCTTATGATTTGCAGCCAATTCTAGATTGAGGCAGGAGGAAAGGAGGTGACTCGCCCAACAATGGCTATACTGAGAAGTCAGCCACTCTGGGTCTCCCAGGTGAGTGTTTCAGGCCTGTGAGCCACTCATATAAATCTCGCCTGATCGAGCCTGATCGAGCGCTGAGCGAGCGCGTTTGAATCCAAATATCAAACCCCTCTTTCTCAGGCGCAGGAAATGGTGGGCCCTTCATTGCTTCTGGTGTGGAAGTCTATGGGGCAAGGGTCCAGGACTTGCAGAGGAGAACAATTGCCAGAAAGTGCTTGCTGTTCTCATCTGTGCCTTTTTTCTGCTCACTGGCTGATAGGAGATTGGCTGCCCCCTTTCTTGCTAGAGTGAAAAAACAACAACTTGAGAGAAAACATGACGTTGTGAGGCTCACTTAGAGGGAGACTAGCCAAATAGCCCTGCTTTTTTTCTGAAAGACGCTTCAGAAATTGTTCAAAATGTCTCCTGGCCACTCAGGCTCGTTGGTCTAGGGGTATGATTCTCGCTTCGGGTGCGAGAGGTCCCGGGTTCAAATCCCGGACGAGCCCATGCTGTGGACATTTTCAGGATGCTTGTAATATAGGAGCATTTCTTCTTTTCAATGCTATAAGACGCTGTGTATGTCGAGAAAGTTCCTTACCCTGCACGCTATTTTCCACTTGTGGCGGGATAAAGGAGTGCAGGACTTCTTTGCAACTGCTTTTCTGGGCCAGACCAGCATGGTAGGAACATTACATGCATAGTGTTTTTCTAGTGTAATTTCAGGACATGGTTTCAAAATCGCCTCTTGGAATAAAAGTGGTCCTCATTCCTGTCTTCCAAAGAAATAGAGACCGGGTAAGGAGAGCCCAACTTTGAGCTTCAAGGACATTGGCCCTTAGTCTGTGCATTCCAGCCCAATACATGCCAACAAGATTCCTGAGTTAGTGTCTGTTTCTGTAGTGTAGTGGTTATCACGTTTGCCTTACACGCGAAAGGTCCCTGGTTCGAGACCGGGCAGAAACAGCGGTTTGCTGTTTTTAACAGTGTTTGCCTTTACTGGCTGACTTTATAGGAAAGCTGAGATAATAGAGGCTGTCTATCCCTCACCAACCTGACGTAGTGTGCTCCAGGGATCTCAGTGACAGCTCGAAAAGAGAAGTGACGATAGCTTGCGCCATTCGCTTGCTCGCCCTTTGCTCTGAAGGGTGGGCCTACTTCATGAAAGCAAGGAATGAGAGCAGAAATGCTTTTCTTGTCCTCACCGCAAGCAGACACTTAGAAAAAACAAACTGTCTGAAGGACAGAGGCTTTTTAATTTCTTGTTTGATGACGGCCATGGAAAAGACAGCAATCATATTGCAGAAGAGAGCAACATGTGCAGTTGCTTGCTTTGGGTGAAGCATTCACCGACTAGCTGCCACTAACCCCTGGAGCCATGTCAGAGGTGACTCTTGCGTGGCTCGTTGGTCTAGGGGTATGATTCTCGCTTAGGGTGCGAGAGGTCCCGGGTTCAAATCCCGGACGAGCCCTTTTTAGAGCTAAACATACAAATCGTACTAAAAATGCACTATGCCTGACTATTTCTAGTAATACTCGGTGCATTGTTGCGCAACATATTCCTAACCTCAGAAGAAAAATGGATCACCGTGCTTTTTCTGCCTACCTGCTTAGTCTCAGTGTGTCCCAGGTGATGCTTTCCCAAGCTGTACTCGCAGACATTTAGGCATCAGATATTTGTCTGTCGATGCCTGCACAAGTAAATTTTGAATACGTCTAATTGCAAGCATGTTGGATGATATCTCTGAGGTTTTCACACTTGTTCTGCACATTCTGAGCCGCTGCTGATACAGCAGAATAGAAGTAGGGTGAAGCCTTGAGAGGAACTTTGCTTTAACAGTAGCAAGCAGCAAGGTCGTTTCTGTAGTGTAGTGGTCATCACGTTCGCCTAACACGCGAAAGGTCCTCGGTTCGAGACCGGGCAGAATCACTGAGCGTTGGCTGCTTTTATGTGCACACTCTAAAACCTTATTATCTGAATGCAAGTTTAAGAAGAGGTGGTCTTTGAACACAGTGAGCCGTGGGAAACTTTCTTTACCTTTGCAAGACGAAACAAAGTTATCTGCATCCGTCATCTGGGGGTCGTTCTTGTGCCTATTTTTATTTTGTTTAAGCTATGTTGTATTGTTGGGGCCTTTACACCTGTGACATTGCTGTGAAGGTTGTAAGTGGAAACATTGGCAGGTGCAGATAGAAGAGTTAGACCTAAGCCCCCCTCATGAGCCGTCAGGATGGGCGAGTGGTCTAAGGCGCCAGACTCAATAGAGCTTGATCTTCAGTGTAGCTGAGCCTTCTGGTCTCCTCGTGGAGGCGTGGGTTCAAATCCCACTTCTGACAGGTCCCTTTTATACCCGTAAATCTTCCTGTTTTTTGCAGTGCGTTCCCGGCAAACACCACAATCTTTGCAGGAACCTGTAGCATGTGAAGAGAAATCCACCAACAATCAGGCTGGGCCCTCAATCACAATTCCATGGATTTCTGGAAATGACACCTCAGGCACACCTTCCATTAAATTTGCACTCCATCACAGTAACTGCCTTGCTGGGTTTCTAACTAAGCAGTTGATCCCATCATTTGTTGTGAGGCTCTCCTGCCACCTTTTGGGCAGAGAAGGCACTGTCCCTGCAAAAACACAGGCAGACATGTTCAACAGGGCTTCCTGGTTATGTGGGAGGAGCAGAATGCCATTGGTCCCCCCTTGCAAATTCTAATTTACATAAGGAAGACAGAGAGGTAGCTGGGAGTAGGCACTGCACACGGGCATTGCACTCTCTCTTATGATTTGCAGCCAATTCTAGATTGAGGCAGGAGGAAAGGAGGTGACTCGCCCAACAATGGCTATACTGAGAAGTCAGCCACTCTGGGTCTCCCAGGTGAGTGTTTCAGGCCTGTGAGCCACTCATATAAATCTCGCCTGATCGAGCCTGATCGAGCGCTGAGCGAGCGCGTTTGAATCCAAATATCAAACCCCTCTTTCTCAGGCGCAGGAAATGGTGGGCCCTTCATTACTTCTGGTGTGGAAGTCTATGGGGCAAGGGTCCAGGACTTGCAGAGGAGAACAATTGCCAGAAAGTGCTTGCTGTTCTCATCTGTGCCTTTTTTCTGCTCACTGGCTGATAGGAGAGTGGCTGCCCCCTTTCTTGCTAGAGTGAAAAAACAACAGCTTGAGAGAAAACATGACGTTGTGAGGCTCACTTAGAGGGAGACTAGCCAAATAGCCCTGCTTTTTTTCTGAAAGACGCTTCAGAAATTGTTCAAAATGTCTCCTGGCCACTCAGGCTCGTTGGTCTAGGGGTATGATTCTCGCTTCGGGTGCGAGAGGTCCCGGGTTCAAATCCCGGACGAGCCCATGCTGTGGACATTTTCAGGATGCTTGTAATACAGGAGCATTTCTTCTTTTCAATGCTATAAGACGCTGTGTATGTCGAGAAAGTTCCTTACCCTGCACGCTATTTTCCACTTGTGGCGGGATAAAGGAGTACAGGACTTCTTTGCAACTGCTTTTCTGGGCCAGACCAGCATGGTAGGAACATTACATGCATAGTGTTTTTCTAGTGTAATTTCAGGATATGGTTTCAAAATCGCCTCTTGGAATAAAAGTGGTCCTCATTCCTGTCTTCCAAAGAAATAGAGACCGGGTAAGGAGAGCCCAACTTTGAGCTTCAAGGACATTGGCCCTTAGTCTGTGCATTCCAGCCCAATACATGCCAACAAGATTCCTGAGTTAGTGTCTGTTTCTGTAGTGTAGTGGTTATCACGTTTGCCTTACACGCGAAAGGTCCCTGGTTCGAGACTGGGCAGAAACAGCGGTTTGCTGTTTTTAACAGTGTTTGCCTTTACTGGCTGACTTTATAGGAAAGCTGAGATAATAGAGGCTGTCTATCCCTCACCAACCTGACGTAGTGTGCTCCAGGGATCTCAGTGACAGCTCGAAAAGAGAAGTGACGATAGCTTGCGCCATTCGCTTGCTCGCCCTTTGCTCTGAAGAGTGGGCCTACTTCATGAAAGCAAGGAATGAGAGCAGAAATGCTTTTCTTGTCCTCACCGCAAGCAGACACTTAGAGAAAACAAACTGTCTGAAGGACAGAGGCTTTTTAATTTCTTGTTTGATGACGGCCATGGAAAAGACAGCAATCATATTGCAGAAGAGAGCAACATGTGCAGTTGCTTGCTTTGGGTGAAGCATTCACCGACTAGCTGCCACTAACCCCTGGAGCCATGTCAGAGGTGACTCTTGCGTGGCTCGTTGGTCTAGGGGTATGATTCTCGCTTAGGGTGCGAGAGGTCCCGGGTTCAAATCCCGGACGAGCCCTTTTTAGAGCTAAACATACAAATCGTACTAAAAATGCACTATGCCTGACTATTTCTAGTAATACTCGGTGCATTGTTGCGCAACATATTCCTAACCTCAGAAGAAAAATGGATCACCGTGCTTTTTCTGCCTACCTGCTTAGTCTCAGTGTGTCCCAGGTGATGCTTTCCCAAGCTGTACTCGCAGACATTTAGGCATCAGATATTTGTCTGTCGATGCCTGCACAAGTAAATTTTGAATACGTCTAATTGCAAGCATGTTGGATGATATCTCTGAGGTTTTCACACTTGTTCTGCACATTCTGAGCCGCTGCTGATACAGCAGAATAGAAGTAGGGTGAAGCCTTGAGAGGAACTTTGCTTTAACAGTAGCAAGCAGCAAGGTCGTTTCTGTAGTGTAGTGGTCATCACGTTCGCCTAACACGCGAAAGGTCCCCGGTTCGAGACCGGGCAGAAACACTGAGCGTTGGCTGCTTTTATGTGCACACTCTAAAACCTTATTATCTGAATGCAAGTTTAAGAAGAGGTGGTCTTTGAACACAGTGAGCCGTGGGAAACTTTCTTTACCTTTGCAAGACGAAACAAAGTTATCTGCATCCGTCATCTGGGGGTCGTTCTTGTGCCTATTTTTATTTTGTTTAAGCTATGTTGTATTGTTGGGGCCTTTACACCTGTGACATTGCTGTGAAGGTTGTAAGTGGAAACATTGGCAGGTGCAGATAGAAGAGTTAGACCTAAGCCCCCCTCATGAGCCGTCAGGATGGCCGAGTGGTCTAAGGCGCCAGACTCAAGAGAACTTGATCTTCAGTGTAGCTGAGCCTTCTGGTCTCCTCATGGAGGCGTGGGTTCAAATCCCACTTCTGACAGGTCCCTTTTACACCCGTAAATCTTCCTGTTTTTTGCAGTGCGTTCCCGGCAAACACCACAATCTTTGCAGGAACCTGTAGCATGTGAAGAGAAATCCACCAACAATCAGGCTGGGCCCTCAATCACAATTCCATGGATTTCTGGAAATGACACCTCAGGCACACCTTCCATTAAATTTGCACTCCATCACAGTAACTCCCTTGCTGGGTTTCTAACTAAGCAGTTGATCCCATCATTTGTTGTGAGGCTCTCCTGCCACCTTTTGGGCAGAGAAGGCACTGTCCCTGCAAAAACACAGGCAGACATGTTCAACAGGGCTTCCTGGTTATGTGGGAGGAGCAGAATGCCATTGGTTCCCCCCTTGCAAATTCTAATTTACATAAGGAAGACAGAGAGGTAGCTGGGAGTAGGCACTGCACACGGGCATTGCACTCTCTCTTATGATTTGCAGCCAATTCTAGATTGAGGCAGGAGGAAAGGAGGTGACTCGCCCAACAATGGCTATACTGAGAAGTCAGCCACTCTGGGTCTCCCAGGTTAGTGTTTCAGGCCTGTGAGCCACTCATATAAATCTCGCCTGATCGAGCCTGAGCGAGCGCTGAGCGAGCGCGTTTGAATCCAAATATCAAACCCCTCTTTCTCAGGCGCAGGAAATGGTGGGCCCTTCATTGCTTCTGGTGTGGAAGTCTATGGGGCAAGGGTCCAGGACTTGCAGAGGAGAACAATTGCCAGAAAGTGCTTGCTGTTCTCATCTCTGCCTTTTTTCTGCTCACTGGCTGATAGGAGATTGGCTGCCCCCTTTCTTGCTAGAGTGAAAAAACAACAACTTGAGAGAAAACATGACGTTGTGAGGCTCACTTAGAGGGAGACTAGCCAAATAGCCCTGCTTTTTTTCTGAAAGACGCTTCAGAAATTGTTCAAAATGTCTCCTGGCCACTCAGGCTCGTTGGTCTAGGGGTATGATTCTCGCTTCGGGTGCGAGAGGTCCCGGGTTCAAATCCCGGACGAGCCCATGCTGTGGACATTTTCAGGATGCTTGTAATATAGGAGCATTTCTTCTTTTCAATGCTATAAGACGCTGTGTATGTCGAGAAAGTTCCTTACCCTGCACGCTATTTTCCACTTGTGGCGGGATAAAGGAGTGCAGGACTTCCTTGCAACTGCTTTTCTGGGCCAGACCAGCATGGTAGGAACATTACATGCATAGTGTTTTTCTAGTGTAATTTCAGGATATGGTTTCAAAATCGCCTATTGGAATAAAAGTGGTCCTCATTCCTGTCTTCCAAAAAAATAGAGACCGGGTAAGGAGAGCCCAACTTTGAGCTTCAAGGACATTGGCCCTTAGTCTGTGCATTCCAGCCCAATACATGCCAACAAGATTCCTGAGTTAGTGTCTGTTTCTGTAGTGTAGTGGTTATCACGTTCGCCTTACACGCGAAAGGTCCCTGGTTCGAGACCGGGCAGAAACAGCGGTTTGCTGTTTTTAACAGTGTTTGCCTTTACTGGCTGACTTTATAGGAAAGCTGAGATAATAGAGGCTGTCTATCCCTCACCAACCTGACGTAGTGTGCTCCAGGGATCTCAGTGACAGCTCGAAAAGAGAAGTGACGATAGCTTGCGCCATTCGCTTGCTCGCCCTTTGCTCTGAAGGGTGGGCCTACTTCATGAAAGCAAGGAATGAGAGCAGAAATGCTTTTCTTGTCCTCACCACAAGCAGACACTTAGAGAAAACAAACTGTCTGAAGGACAGAGGCTTTTTAATTTCTTGTTTGATGACGGCCATGGAAAAGACAGCAATCATATTGCAGAAGAGAGCAACATGTGCAGTTGCTTGCTTTGGGTGAAGCATTCACTGACTAGCTGCCACTAACCCCTGGAGCCGTGTCAGAGGTGACTCTTGCGTGGCTCGTTGGTCTAGGGGTATGATTCTCGCTTAGGGTGCGAGAGGTCCCGGGTTCAAATCCCGGACGAGCCCTTTTTAGAGCTAAACATACAAATCGTACTAAAAATGCACTATGCCTGACTATTTCTAGTAATACTCGGTGCATTGTTGCGCAACATATTCCTAACCTCAGAAGAAAAATGGATCACCGTGCTTTTTCTGCCTACCTGCTTAGTCTCAGTGTGTCCCAGGTGATGCTTTCCCAAGCTGTACTCGCAGACATTTAGGCATCAGATATTTGTCTGTCGATGCCTGCACAAGTAAATTTTGAATACGTCTAATTGCAAGCATGTTGGATGATATCTCTGAGGTTTTCACACTTGTTCTGCACATTCTGAGCCGCTGCTGATACAGCAGAATAGAAGTAGGGTGAAGCCTTGAGAGGAACTTTGCTTTAACAGTAGCAAGCAGCAAGGTCGTTTCTGTAGTGTAGTGGTCATCACGTTCGCCTAACACGCGAAAGGTCCTCGGTTCGAGACCGGGCAGAAACACTGAGTGTTGGCTGCTTTTATGTGCACACTCTAAAACCTTATTATCTGAATGCAAGTTTAAGAAGAGGTGGTCTTTGAACACAGTGAGCCGTGGGAAACTTTCTTTACCTTTGCAAGACGAAACAAAGTTATCTGCATCCATCATCTGGGGGTCGTTCTTGTGCCTATTTTTATTTTGTTTAAGCTATGTTGTATTGTTGGGGCCTTTACACCTGTGACATTGCTGTGAAGGTTGTAAGTGGAAACATTGGCAGGTGCAGATAGAAGAGTTAGACCTAAGCCCCCCTCATGAGCCGTCAGGATGGCCGAGTGGTCTAAGGCGCCAGACTCAAGAGAGCTTGATCTTCAGTGTAGCTGAGCCTTCTGGTCTCCTCATGGAGGCGTGGGTTCAAATCCCACTTCTGACAGGTCCCTTTTACACCCGTAAATCTTCCTGTTTTTTGCAGTGCGTTCCCGGCAAACACCACAATCTTTTCAGGAACCTGTAGCATGTGAAGAGAAATCCACCAACAATCAGGCTGGGCCCTCAATCACAATTCCATGGATTTCTGGAAATGACACCTCAGGCACACCTTCCATTAAATTTGCACTCCATCACAGTAACTGCCATGCTGGGTTTCTAACTAAGCAGTTGATCCCATCATTTGTTGTGAGGCTCTCCTGCCACCTTTTGGGCAGAGAAGGCACTGTCCCTGCAAAAACACAGGCAGACATGTTCAACAGGGCTTCCTGGTTATGTGGGAGGAGCAGAATGCCATTGGTCCCCCCTTGCAAATTCTAATTTACATAAGGAAGACAGAGAGGTAGCTGGGA
Organism: Lissotriton helveticus; assembly: GCF_964261635.1. NCBI lineage: Eukaryota > Metazoa > Chordata > Amphibia > Caudata > Salamandridae > Lissotriton > Lissotriton helveticus. Next base: position 590,066,663 of record NC_136071.1, read on the forward strand.
GTAGGCACTGCACACGGGCATTGCACTCTCTCTTATGATTTGCAGCCAATTCTAGATTGAGGCAGGAGGAAAGGAGGTGACTCGCCCAACAATGGCTATACTGAGAAGTCAGCCACTCTGGGTCTCCCAGGTGAGTGTTTCAGGCCTGTGAGCCACTCATATAAATCTCGCCTGATTGAGCCTGATCGAGCGCTGAGCGATCGCGTTTGAATCCAAATATCAAACCCCTCTTTCTCAGGCGCAGGAAATGGTGGGCCCTTCATTGCTTCTGGTGTGGAAGTCTATGGGGCAAGGGTCCAGGACTTGCAGAGGAGAACAATTGCCAGAAAGTGCTTGCTGTTCTCATCTGTGCCTTTTTTCTGCTCACTGGCTGATAGGAGATTGGCTGCCCCCTTTCTTGCTAGAGTGAAAAAACAACAACTTGAGAGAAAACATGACGTTGTGAGGCTCACTTAGAGGGAGACTAGCCAAATAGCCCTGCTTTTTTTCTGAAAGACGCTTCAGAAATTGTTCAAAATGTCTCCTGGCCACTCAGGCTCCTTGGTCTAGGGGTATGATTCTCGCTTCGGGTGCGAGAGGTCCCGGGTTCAAATCCCGGACGAGCCCATGCTGTGGACATTTTCAGGATGCTTGTAATATAGGAGCATTTCTTCTTTTCAATGCTATAAGACGCTGTGTATGTCGAGAAAGTTCCTTACCCTGCACGCTATTTTCCACTTGTGGCGGGATAAAGGAGTGCAGGACTTCTTTGCAACTGCTTTTCTGGGCCAGACCAGCATGGTAGGAACATTACATGCATAGTGTTTTTCTAGTGCAATTTCAGGATATGGTTTCAAAATCGCCTCTTGGAATAAAAGTGGTCCTCATTCCTGTCTTCCAAAGAAATAGAGACCGGGTAAGGAGAGCCCAACTTTGAGCTTCAAGGACATTGGCCCTTAGTCTGTGCATTCCAGCCCAATACATGCCAACAAGATTCCTGAGTTAGTGTCTGTTTCTGTAGTGTAGTGGTTATCACGTTCGCCTTACACGCGAAAGGTCCCTGGTTCGAGACCGGGCAGAAACAGCGGTTTGCTGTTTTTAACAGTGTTTGCCTTTACTGGCTGACTTTATAGGAAAGCTGAGATAATAGAGGCTGTCTATCCCTCACCAACCTGACGTAGTGTGCTCCAGGGATCTCAGTGACAGCTCGAAAAGAGAAGTGACGATAGCTTGCGCCATTCGCTTGCTCGCCCTTTGCTCTGAAGGGTGGGCCTACTTCATGAAAGCAAGGAATGAGAGCAGAAATGTTTTTCTTGTCCTCACCGCAAGCAGACACTTAGAGAAAACAAACTGTCTGAAGGACAGAGGCTTTTTAATTTCTTGTTTGATGACGGCCATGGAAAAGACAGCAATCATATTGCAGAAGAGAGCAACATGTGCAGTTGCTTGCTTTGGGTGAAGCATTCACCGACTAGCTGCCACTAACCCCTGGAGCCATGTCAGAGGTGACTCTTGCGTGGCTCGTTGGTCTAGGGGTATGATTCTCGCTTAGGGTGCGAGAGGTCCCGGGTTCAAATCCCGGACGAGCCCTTTTTAGAGCTAAACATACAAATCGTACTAAAAATGCACTATGCCTGACTATTTCTAGTAATACTCGGTTGATTTTTTGCTTAACATATTCCTAACCTCAGTAGAAAAATGGATCACCGTGCTTTTTCTGCCTACCTGCTTAGTCTCAGTGTGTCCCAGGTGATGCTTTCCCAAGCTGTACTCGCAGACATTTAGGCATCAGATATTTGTCTGTCGATGCCTGCACAAGTAAATTTTGAATACGTCTAATTGCAAGCATGTTGGATGATATCTCTGAGGTTTTCACACTTGTTCTGCACATTCTGAGCCGCTGCTGATACAGCAGAATAGAAGTAGGGTGAAGCCTTGAGAGGAACTTTGCTTTAACAGTAGCAAGCAGCAAGGTCGTTTCTGTAGTGTAGTGGTCATCACGTTCGCCTAACACGCGAAAGGTCCCCGGTTCGAGACCGGGCAGAAACACTGAGCGTTGGCTGCTTTTATGTGCACACTCTAAAACCTTATTATCTGAATGCAAGTTTAAGAAGAGGTGGTCTTTGAACACAGTGAGCCGTGGGAAACTTTCTTTACCTTTGCAAGACGAAACAAAGTTATCTGCATCCGTCATCTGGGGGTCGTTCTTGTGCCTATTTTTATTTTGTTTAAGCTATGTTGTATTGTTGGGGCCTTTACACCTGTGACATTGCTGTGAAGGTTGTAAGTGGAAACATTGGCAGGTGCAGATAGAAGAGTTAGACCTAAGCCCCCCTCATGAGCCGTCAGGATGGCCGAGTGGTCTAAGGCGCCAGACTCAAGAGAGCTTGATCTTCAGTGTAGCTGAGCCTTCTGGTCTCCTCATGGAGGCGTGGGTTCAAATCCCACTTCTGACAGGTCCCTTTTACACCCGTAAATCTTCCTGTTTTTTGCAGTGCGTTCCCGGCAAACACCACAATCTTTGCAGGAACCTGTAGCATGTGAAGAGAAATCCACCAACAATCAGGCTGGGCCCTCAATCACAATTCCATGGATTTCTGGAAATGACACCTCAGGCACACCTTCCATTAAATTTGCACTCCATCACAGTAACTCCCTTGCTGGGTTTCTAACTAAGCAGTTGATCCCATCATTTGTTGTGAGGCTCTCCTGCCACCTTTTGGGCAGAGAAGGCACTGTCCCTGCAAAAACACAGGCAGACATGTTCAACAGGGCTTCCTGGTTATGTGGGAGGAGCAGAATGCCATTGGTTCCCCCCTTGCAAATTCTAATTTACATAAGGAAGACAGAGAGGTAGCTGGGAGTAGGCACTGCACACGGGCATTGCACTCTCTCTTATGATTTGCAGCCAATTCTAGATTGAGGCAGGAGGAAAGGAGGTGACTCGCCCAACAATGGCTATACTGAGAAGTCAGCCACTCTGGGTCTCCCAGGTTAGTGTTTCAGGCCTGTGAGCCACTCATATAAATCTCGCCTGATCGAGCCTGAGCGAGCGCTGAGCGAGCGCGTTTGAATCCAAATATCAAACCCCTCTTTCTCAGGCGCAGGAAATGGTGGGCCCTTCATTGCTTCTGGTGTGGAAGTCTATGGGGCAAGGGTCCAGGACTTGCAGAGGAGAACAATTGCCAGAAAGTGCTTGCTGTTCTCATCTGTGCCTTTTTTCTGCTCACTGGCTGATAGGAGATTGGCTGCCCCCTTTCTTGCTAGAGTGAAAAAACAACAACTTGAGAGAAAACATGACGTTGTGAGGCTCACTTAGAGGGAGACTAGCCAAATAGCCCTGCTTTTTTTCTGAAAGACGCTTCAGAAATTGTTCAAAATGTCTCCTGGCCACTCAGGCTCGTTGGTCTAGGGGTATGATTCTCGCTTCGGGTGCGAGAGGTCCCGGGTTCAAATCCCGGACGAGCCCATGCTGTGGACATTTTCAGGATGCTTGTAATATAGGAGCATTTCTTCTTTTCAATGCTATAAGACGCTGTGTATGTCGAGAAAGTTCCTTACCCTGCACGCTATTTTCCACTTGTGGCGGGATAAAGGAGTGCAGGACTTCCTTGCAACTGCTTTTCTGGGCCAGACCAGCATGGTAGGAACATTACATGCATAGTGTTTTTCTAGTGTAATTTCAGGATATGGTTTCAAAATCGCCTATTGGAATAAAAGTGGTCCTCATTCCTGTCTTCCAAAAAAATAGAGACCGGGTAAGGAGAGCCCAACTTTGAGCTTCAAGGACATTGGCCCTTAGTCTGTGCATTCCAGCCCAATACATGCCAACAAGATTCCTGAGTTAGTGTCTGTTTCTGTAGTGTAGTGGTTATCACGTTCGCCTTACACGCGAAAGGTCCCTGGTTCGAGACCGGGCAGAAACAGCGGTTTGCTGTTTTTAACAGTGTTTGCCTTTACTGGCTGACTTTATAGGAAAGCTGAGATAATAGAGGCTGTCTATCCCTCACCAACCTGACGTAGTGTGCTCCAGGGATCTCAGTGACAGCTCAAAAAGAGAAGTGACGATAGCTTGCGCCATTCGCTTGCTCGCCCTTTGCTCTGAAGGGTGGGCCTACTTCATGAAAGCAAGGAATGAGAGCAGAAATGCTTTTCTTGTCCTCACCGCAAGCAGACACTTAGAGAAAACAAACTGTCTGAAGGACAGAGGCTTTTTAATTTCTTGTTTGATGACGGCCATGGAAAAGACAGCAATCATATTGCAGAAGAGAGCAACATGTGCAGTTGCTTGCTTTGGGTGAAGCATTCACCGACTAGCTGCCACTAACCCCTGGAGCCATGTCAGAGGTGACTCTTGCGTGGCCCGTTGGTCTAGGGGTATGATTCTCGCTTAGGGTGCGAGAGGTCCCGGGTTCAAATCCCGGACGAGCCCTTTTTAGAGCTAAACATACAAATCGTACTAAAAATGCACTATGCCTGACTATTTCTAGTAATACTCGGTTGATTTTTTGCTTAACATATTCCTAACCTCAGTAGAAAAATGGATCACCGTGCTTTTTCTGCCTACCTGCTTAGTCTCAGTGTGTCCCAGGTGATGCTTTCCCAAGCTGTACTCGCAGACATTTAGGCATCAGATATTTGTCTGTCGATGCCTGCACAAGTAAATTTTGAATACGTCTAATTGCAAGCATGTTGGATGATATCTCTGAGGTTTTCACACTTGTTCTGCACATTCTGAGCCCCTGCTGATACAGCAGAATAGAAGTAGGGTGAAGCCTTGAGAGGAACTTTGCTTTAACAGTAGCAAGCAGCAAGGTCGTTTCTGTAGTGTAGTGGTCATCACGTTCGCCTAACACGCGAAAGATCCCCGGTTCGAGACCGGGCAGAAACACTGAGCGTTGGCTGCTTTTATGTGCACACTCTAAAACCTTATTATCTGAATGCAAGTTTAAGAAGAGGTGGTCTTTGAACACAGTGAGCCGTGGGAAACTTTCTTTACCTTTGCAAGACGAAACAAAGTTATCTGCATCCATCATCTGGGGGTCGTTCTTGTGCCTATTTTTATTTTGTTTAAGCTATGTTGTATTGTTGGGGCCTTTACACCTGTGACATTGCTGTGAAGGTTGTAAGTGGAAACATTGGCAGGTGCAGATAGAAGAGTTAGACCTAAGCCCCGCCTCAGGAGCCGTCAGGATGGCCGAGTGGTCTAAGTCGCCAGACTCAAGAGAGCTTGATCTTCAGTGTAGCTGAGCCTTCTGGTCTCCTCATGGAGGCGTGGGTTCAAATCCCACTTCTGACAGGTCCCTTTTACACCCGTAAATCTTCCTGTTTTTTGCAGTGCGTTCCCGGCAAACACCACAATCTTTGCAGGAACCTGTAGCATGTGAAGAGAAATCCACCAACAATCAGGCTGGGCCCTCAATCACAATTCCATGGATTTCTGGAAATGACACCTCAGGCACACCTTCCATTAAATTTGCACTCCATCACAGTAACTGCCATGCTGGGTTTCTAACTAAGCAGTTGATCCCATCATTTGTTGTGAGGCTCTCCTGCCACCTTTTGGGCAGAGAAGGCACTGTCCCTGCAAAAACACAGGCAGGCATGTTCAACAGGGCTTCCTGGTTATGTGGGAGGAGCAGAATGCCATTGGTCCCCCCTTGCAAATTCTAATTTACATAAGGAAGACAGAGAGGTAGCTGGGAGTAGGCACTGCACACGGGCATTGCACTCTCTCTTATGATTTGCAGCCAATTCTAGATTGAGGCAGGAGGAAAGGAGGTGACTCGCCCAACAATGGCTATACTGAGAAGTCAGCCACTCTGGGTCTCCCAGGTGAGTGTTTCAGGCCTGTGAGCCACTCATATAAATCTCGCCTGATCGAGCCTGATCGAGCGCTGAGCGAGCGCGTTTGAATCCAAATATCAAACCCCTCTTTCTCAGGCGCAGGAAATGGTGGGCCCTTCATTGCTTCTGGTGTGGAAGTCTATGGGGCAAGGGTCCAGGACTTGCAGAGGAGAACAATTGCCAGAAAGTGCTTGCTGTTCTCATCTGTGCCTTTTTTCTGCTCACTGGCTGATAGGAGATTGGCTGCCCCCTTTCTTGCTAGAGTGAAAAAACAACAACTTGAGAGAAAACATGACGTTGTGAGGCTCACTTAGAGGGAGACTAGCCAAATAGCCCTGCTTTTTTTCTGAAAGACGCTTCAGAAATTGTTCAAAATGTCTCCTGGCCACTCAGGCTCGTTGGTCTAGGGGTATGATTCTCGCTTCGGGTGCGAGAGGTCCCGGGTTCAAATCCCGGACGAGCCCATGCTGTGGACATTTTCAGGATGCTTGTAATATAGGAGCATTTCTTCTTTTCAATGCTATAAGACGCTGTGTATGTCGAGAAAGTTCCTTACCCTGCACGCTATTTTCCACTTGTGGCGGGATAAAGGAGTGCAGGACTTCTTTGCAACTGCTTTTCTGGGCCAGACCAGCATGGTAGGAACATTACATGCATAGTGTTTTTCTAGTGTAATTTCAGGACATGGTTTCAAAATCGCCTCTTGGAATAAAAGTGGTCCTCATTCCTGTCTTCCAAAGAAATAGAGACCGGGTAAGGAGAGCCCAACTTTGAGCTTCAAGGACATTGGCCCTTAGTCTGTGCATTCCAGCCCAATACATGCCAACAAGATTCCTGAGTTAGTGTCTGTTTCTGTAGTGTAGTGGTTATCACGTTCGCCTTACACGCGAAAGGTCCCTGGTTCGAGACCGGGCAGAAACAGCGGTTTGCTGTTTTTAACAGTGTTTGCCTTTACTGGCTGACTTTATAGGAAAGCTGAGATAATAGAGGCTGTCTATCCCTCACCAACCTGACGTAGTGTGCTCCAGGGATCTCAGTGACAGCTCGAAAAGAGAAGTGACGATAGCTTGCGCCATTCGCTTGCTCGCCCTTTGCTCTGAAGGGTGGGCCTACTTCATGAAAGCAAGGAATGAGAGCAGAAATGCTTTTCTTGTCCTCACCACAAGCAGACACTTAGAGAAAACAAACTGTCTGAAGGACAGAGGCTTTTTAATTTCTTGTTTGATGACGGCCATGGAAAAGACAGCAATCATATTGCAGAAGAGAGCAACATGTGCAGTTGCTTGCTTTGGGTGAAGCATTCACTGACTAGCTGCCACTAACCCCTGGAGCCGTGTCAGAGGTGACTCTTGCGTGGCTCGTTGGTCTAGGGGTATGGTTCTCGCTTAGGGTGCGAGAGGTCCCGGGTTCAAATCCCGGACGAGCCCTTTTTAGAGCTAAACATACAAATCGTACTAAAAATGCACTATGCCTGACTATTTCTAGTAATACTCGGTGCATTGTTGCGCAACATATTCCTAACCTCAGAAGAAAAATGGATCACCGTGCTTTTTCTGCCTACCTGCTTAGTCTCAGTGTGTCCCAGGTGATGCTTTCCCAAGCTGTACTCGCAGACATTTAGGCATCAGATATTTGTCTGTCGATGCCTGCACAAGTAAATTTTGAATACGTCTAATTGCAAGCATGTTGGATGATATCTCTGAGGTTTTCACACTTGTTCTGCACATTCTGAGCCGCTGCTGATACAGCAGAATAGAAGTAGGGTGAAGCCTTGAGAGGAACTTTGCTTTAACAGTAGCAAGCAGCAAGGTCGTTTCTGTAGTGTAGTGGTCATCACGTTCGCCTAACACGCGAAAGGTCCTCGGTTCGAGACCGGGCAGAAACACTGAGTGTTGGCTGCTTTTATGTGCACACTCTAAAACCTTATTATCTGAATGCAAGTTTAAGAAGAGGTGGTCTTTGAACACAGTGAGCCGTGGGAAACTTTCTTTACCTTTGCAAGACGAAACAAAGTTATCTGCATCCATCATCTGGGGGTCGTTCTTGTGCCTATTTTTATTTTGTTTAAGCTATGTTGTATTGTTGGGGCCTTTACACCTGTGACATTGCTGTGAAGGTTGTAAGTGGAAACATTGGCAGGTGCAGATAGAAGAGTTAGACCTAAGCCCCCCTCATGAGCCGTCAGGATGGCCGAGTGGTCTAAGGCACCAGACTCAAGAGAGCTTGATCTTCAGTGTAGCTGAGCCTTCTGGTCTCCTCATGGAGGCGTGGGTTCAAATCCCACTTCTGACAGGTCCCTTTTACACCCGTAAATCTTCCTGTTTTTTGCAGTGCGTTCCCGGCAAACACCACAATCTTTTCAGGAACCTGTAGCATGTGAAGAGAAATCCACCAACAATCAGGCTGGGCCCTCAATCACAATTCCATGGATTTCTGGAAATGACACCTCAGGCACACCTTCCATTAAATTTGCACTCCATCACAGTAACTGCCATGCTGGGTTTCTAACTAAGCAGTTGATCCCATCATTTGTTGTGAGGCTCTCCTGCCACCTTTTGGGCAGAGAAGGCACTGTCCCTGCAAAAACACAGGCAGACATGTTCAACAGGGCTTCCTGGTTATGTGGGAGGAGCAGAATGCCATTGGTCCCCCCTTGCAAATTCTAATTTACATAAGGAAGACAGAGAGGTAGCTGGGAGTAGGCACTGCACACGGGCATTGCACTCTCTCTTATGATTTGCAGCCAATTCTAGATTGAGGCAGGAGGAAAGGAGGTGACTCGCCCAACAATGGCTATACTGAGAAGTCAGCCACTCTGGGTCTCCCAGGTGAGTGTTTCAGGCCTGTGAGCCACTCATATAAATCTCGCCTGATTGAGCCTGATCGAGCGCTGAGCGATCGCGTTTGAATCCAAATATCAAACCCCTCTTTCTCAGGCGCAGGAAATGGTGGGCCCTTCATTGCTTCTGGTGTGGAAGTCTATGGGGCAAGGGTCCAGGACTTGCAGAGGAGAACAATTGCCAGAAAGTGCTTGCTGTTCTCATCTGTGCCTTTTTTCTGCTCACTGGCTGATAGGAGATTGGCTGCCCCCTTTCTTGCTAGAGTGAAAAAACAACAACTTGAGAGAAAACATGACGTTGTGAGGCTCACTTAGAGGGAGACTAGCCAAATAGCCCTGCTTTTTTTCTGAAAGACGCTTCAGAAATTGTTCAAAATGTCTCCTGGCCACTCAGGCTCGTTGGTCTAGGGGTATGATTCTCGCTTCGGGTGCGAGAGGTCCCGGGTTCAAATCCCGGACGAGCCCATGCTGTGGACATTTTCAGGATGCTTGTAATATAGGAGCATTTCTTCTTTTCAATGCTATAAGACGCTGTGTATGTCGAGAAAGTTCCTTACCCTGCACGCTATTTTCCACTTGTGGCGGGATAAAGGAGTGCAGGACTTCTTTGCAACTGCTTTTCTGGGCCAGACCAGCATGGTAGGAACATTACATGCATAGTGTTTTTCTAGTGCAATTTCAGGATATGGTTTCAAAATCGCCTCTTGGAATAAAAGTGGTCCTCATTCCTGTCTTCCAAAGAAATAGAGACCGGGTAAGGAGAGCCCAACTTTGAGCTTCAAGGACATTGGCCCTTAGTCTGTGCATTCCAGCCCAATACATGCCAACAAGATTCCTGAGTTAGTGTCTGTTTCTGTAGTGTAGTGGTTATCACGTTCGCCTTACACGCGAAAGGTCCCTGGTTCGAGACCGGGCAGAAACAGCGGTTTGCTGTTTTTAACAGTGTTTGCCTTTACTGGCTGACTTTATAGGAAAGCTGAGATAATAGAGGCTGTCTATCCCTCACCAACCTGACGTAGTGTGCTCCAGGGATCTCAGTGACAGCTCGAAAAGAGAAGTGACGATAGCTTGCGCCATTCGCTTGCTCGCCCTTTGCTCTGAAGGGTGGGCCTACTTCATGAAAGCAAGGAATGAGAGCAGAAATGCTTTTCTTGTCCTCACCGCAAGCAGACACTTAGAGAAAACAAACTGTCTGAAGGACAGAGGCTTTTTAATTTCTTGTTTGATGACGGCCATGGAAAAGACAGCAATCATATTGCAGAAGAGAGCAACATGTGCAGTTGCTTGCTTTGGGTGAAGCATTCACCGACTAGCTGCCACTAACCCCTGGAGCCATGTCAGAGGTGACTCTTGCGTGGCTCGTTGGTCTAGGGGTATGATTCTCGCTTAGGGTGCGAGAGGTCCCGGGTTCAAATCCCGGACGAGCCCTTTTTAGAGCTAAACATACAAATCGTACTAAAAATGCACTATGCCTGACTATTTCTAGTAATACTCGGTTGATTTTTTGCTTAACATATTCCTAACCTCAGTAGAAAAATGGATCACCGTGCTTTTTCTGCCTACCTGCTTAGTCTCAGTGTGTCCCAGGTGATGCTTTCCCAAGCTGTACTCGCAGACATTTAGGCATCAGATATTTGTCTGTCGATGCCTGCACAAGTAAATTTTGAATACGTCTAATTGCAAGCATGTTGGATGATATCTCTGAGGTTTTCACACTTGTTCTGCACATTCTGAGCCGCTGCTGATACAGCAGAATAGAAGTAGGGTGAAGCCTTGAGAGGAACTTTGCTTTAACAGTAGCAAGCAGCAAGGTCGTTTCTGTAGTGTAGTGGTCATCACGTTCGCCTAACACGCGAAAGGTCCCCGGTTCGAGACCGGGCAGAAACACTGAGCGTTGGCTGCTTTTATGTGCACACTCTAAAACCTTATTATCTGAATGCAAGTTTAAGAAGAGGTGGTCTTTGAACACAGTGAGCCGTGGGAAACTTTCTTTACCTTTGCAAGACGAAACAAAGTTATCTGCATCCGTCATCTGGGGGTCGTTCTTGTGCCTATTTTTATTTTGTTTAAGCTATGTTGTATTGTTGGGGCCTTTACACCTGTGACATTGCTGTGAAGGTTGTAAGTGGAAACATTGGCAGGTGCAGATAGAAGAGTTAGACCTAAGCCCCCCTCATGAGCCGTCAGGATGGCCGAGTGGTCTAAGGCGCCAGACTCAAGAGAGCTTGATCTTCAGTGTAGCTGAGCCTTCTGGTCTCCTCATGGAGGCGTGGGTTCAAATCCCACTTCTGACAGGTCCCTTTTACACCCGTAAATCTTCCTGTTTTTTGCAGTGCGTTCCCGGCAAACACCACAATCTTTGCAGGAACCTGTAGCATGTGAAGAGAAATCCACCAACAATCAGGCTGGGCCCTCAATCACAATTCCATGGATTTCTGGAAATGACACCTCAGGCACACCTTCCATTAAATTTGCACTCCATCACAGTAACTCCCTTGCTGGGTTTCTAACTAAGCAGTTGATCCCATCATTTGTTGTGAGGCTCTCCTGCCACCTTTTGGGCAGAGAAGGCACTGTCCCTGCAAAAACACAGGCAGACATGTTCAACAGGGCTTCCTGGTTATGTGGGAGGAGCAGAATGCCATTGGTCCCCCCTTGCAAATTCTAATTTACATAAGGAAGACAGAGAGGTAGCTGGGAGTAGGCACTGCACACGGGCATTGCACTCTCTCTTATGATTTGCAGCCAATTCTAGATTGAGGCAGGAGGAAAGGAGGTGACTCGCCCAACAATGGCTATACTGAGAAGTCAGCCACTCTGGGTCTCCCAGGTGAGTGTTTCAGGCCTGTGAGCCACTCATATAAATCTCGCCTGATTGAGCCTGATCGAGCGCGTTTGAATCCAAATATCAAACCCCTCTTTCTCAGGTGCAGGAAATGGTGGGCCCTTCATTGCTTCTGGTGTGGAAGTCTATGGGGCAAGGGTCCAGGACTTGCAGAGGAGAACAATTGCCAGAAAGTGCTTGCTGTTCTCATCTGTGCCTTTTTTCTGCTCACTGGCTGATAGGAGATTGGCTGCCCCCTTTCTTGCTAGAGTGAAAAAACAACAACTTGAGAGAAAACATGACGTTGTGAGGCTCACTTAGAGGGAGACTAGCCAAATAGCCCTGCTTTTTTTCTGAAAGACGCTTCAGAAATTGTTCAAAATGTCTCCTGGCCACTCAGGCTCGTTGGTCTAGGGGTATGATTCTCGCTTCGGGTGCGAGAGGTCCCGGGTTCAAATCCCGGACGAGCCCATGCTGTGGACATTTTCAGGATGCTTGTAATATAGGAGCATTTATTCTTTTCAATGCTATAAGACGCTGTGTATGTCGAGAAAGTTCCTTACCCTGCACGCTATTTTCCACTTGTGGCGGGATAAAGGAGTGCAGGACTTCTTTGCAACTGCTTTTCTGGGCCAGACCAGCATGGTAGGAACATTACATGCATAGTGTTTTTCTAGTGTAATTTCAGGATATGATTTCAAAATCGCCTCTTGGAATAAAAGTGGTCCTCATTCCTGTCTTCCAAAGAAATAGAGACCGGGTAAGGAGAGCCCAACTTTGAGCTTCAAGGACATTGGCCCTTAGTCTGTGCATTCCAGCCCAATACATGCCAACAAGATTCCTGAGTTAGTGTCTGTTTCTGTAGTGTAGTGGTTATCACGTTCGCCTTACACGCGAAAGGTCCCTGGTTCGAGACCGGGCAGAAACAGCGGTTTGCTGTTTTTAACAGTGTTTGCCTTTACTGGCTGACTTTATAGGAAAGCTGAGATAATAGAGGCTGTCTATCCCTCACCAACCTGACGTAGTGTGCTCCAGGGATCTCAGTGACAGCTCGAAAAGAGAAGTGACGATAGCTTGCGCCATTCGCTTGCTCGCCCTTTGCTCTGAAGGGTGGGCCTACTTCATGAAAGCAAGGAATGAGAGCAGAAATGCTTTTCTTGTCCTCACCACAAGCAGACACTTAGAGAAAACAAACTGTCTGAAGGACAGAGGCTTTTTAATTTCTTGTTTGATGACGGCCATGGAAAAGACAGCAATCATATTGCAGAAGAGAGCAACATGTGCAGTTGCTTGCTTTGGGTGAAGCATTCACTGACTAGCTGCCACTAACACCTGGAGCCGTGTCAGAGGTGACTCTTGCGTGGCTCGTTGGTCTAGGGGTATGATTCTCGCTTAGGGTGCGAGAGGTCCCGGGTTCAAATCCCGGACGAGCCCTTTTTAGAGCTAAACATACAAATCGTACTAAAAATGCACTATGCCTGACTATTTCTAGTAATACTCGGTGCATTGTTGCGCAACATATTCCTAACCTCAGAAGAAAAATGGATCACCGTGCTTTTTCTGCCTACCTGCTTAGTCTCAGTGTGTCCCAGGTGATGCTTTCCCAAGCTGTACTCGCAGACATTTAGGCATCAGATATTTGTCTGTCGATGCCTGCACAAGTAAATTTTGAATACGTCTAATTGCAAGCATGTTGGATGATATCTCTGAGGTTTTCACACTTTTTCTGCACATTCTGAGCCGCTGCTGATACAGCAGAATAGAAGTAGGGTGAAGCCTTGAGAGGAACTTTGCTTTAACAGTAGCAAGCAGCAAGGTCGTTTCTGTAGTGTAGTGGTCATCACGTTCGCCTAACACGCGAAAGGTCCCCGGTTCGAGACCGGGCAGAAACACTGAGCATTGGCTGCTTTTATGTGCACACTCTAAAACCTTATTATCTGAATGCAAGTTTAAGAAGAGGTGGTCTTTGAACACAGTGAGCCGTAGGAAACTTTCTTTACCTTTGCAAGACGAAACAAAGTTATCTGCATCCATCATCTGGGGGTCGTTCTTGTGCCTATTTTTATTTTGTTTAAGCTATGTTGTATTGTTGGGGCCTTTACACCTGTGACATTGCTGTGAAGGTTGTAAGTGGAAACATTGGCAGGTGCAGATAGAAGAGTTAGACCTAAGCCCCCCCTCATGAGCCGTCAGGATGGCCGAGTGGTCTAAGGCGCCAGACTCAAGAGAGCTTGATCTTCAGTGTAGCTGAGCCTTCTGGTCTCCTCATGGAGGCGTGGGTTCAAATCCCACTTCTGACAGGTCCCTTTTACACCCGTATATCTTCCTGTTTTTTGCAGTGCGTTCCCGGCAAACACCACAATCTTTGCAGGAACCTGTAGCATGTGAAGAGAAATCCACCAACAATCAGGCTGGGCCCTTAATCACAATTCCATGGATTTCTGGAAATGACACCTCAGGCACACCTTCCATTAAATTTGCACTCCATCACAGTAACTGCCATGCTGGGTTTCTAACTGAGCAGTTGATCCCATCATTTGTTGTGAGGCTCTCCTGCCACCTTTTGGGCAGAGAAGGCACTGTCCCTGCAAAAACACAGGCAGACATGTTCAACAGGGCTTCCTGGTTATGTGGGAGGAGCAGAATGCCATTGGTCCCCCCTTGCAAATTCTAATTTACATAAGGAAGACAGAGAGGTAGCTGGGAGTAGGCACTGCACACGGGCATTGCACTCTCTCTTATGATTTGCAGCCAATTCTAGATTGAGGCAGGAGGAAAGGAGGTGACTCGCCCAACAATGGCTATACTGAGAAGTCAGCCACTCTGGGTCTCCCAGGTGAGTGTTTCAGGCCTGTGAACCACTCATATAAATCTCGCCTGATCGAGCCTGAGCGAGCGCTGAGCGAGCGCGTTTGAATCCAAATATCAAACCCCTCTTTCTCAGGCGCAGGAAATGGTGGGCCCTTCATTGCTTCTGGTGTGGAAGTCTATGGGGCAAGGGTCCAGGACTTGCAGAGGAGAACAATTGCCAGAAAGTGCTTGCTGTTCTCATCTGTGCCTTTTTTCTGCTCACTGGCTGATAGGAGATTGGCTGCCCCCTTTCTTGCTAGAGTGAAAAAACAACAACTTGAGAGAAAACATGACGTTGTGAGGCTCACTTAGAGGGAGACTAGCCAAATAGCCCTGCTTTTTTTCTGAAAGACGCTTCAGAAATTGTTCAAAATGTCTCCTGGCCACTCAGGCTCGTTGGTCTAGGGGTATGATTCTCGCTTCGGGTGCGAGAGGTCCCGGGTTCAAGTCCCGGACGAGCCCATGCTGTGGACATTTTCAGGATGCTTGTAATATAGGAGCATTTCTTCTTTTCAATGCTATAAGACGCTGTGTATGTCGAGAAAGTTCCTTACCCTGCACGCTATTTTCCACTTGTGGCGGGATAAAGGAGTGCAGGACTTCTTTGCAACTGCTTTTCTGGGCCAGACCAGCATGGTAGGAACATTACATGCATAGTGTTTTTCTAGTGTAATTTCAGGATATGGTTTCAAAATCGCCTCTTGGAATAAAAGTGGTCCTCATTCCTGTCTTCCAAAGAAATAGAGACCGGGTTTGGAGAGCCCAACTTTGAGCTTCAAGGACATTGGCCCTTAGTCTGTGCATTCCAGCCCAATACATGCCAACAAGATTCCTGAGTTAGTGTCTGTTTCTGTAGTGTAGTGGTTATCACGTTCGCCTTACACGCGAAAGGTCCCTGGTTCGAGACCGGGCAGAAACAGCGGTTTGCTGTTTTTAACAGTGTTTGCCTTTACTGGCTGACTTTATAGGAAAGCTGAGATAATAGAGGCTGTCTATCCCTCACCAACCTGACGTAGTGTGCTCCAGGGATCTCAGTGACAGCTCGAAAAGAGAAGTGACGATAGCTTGCGCCATTCGCTTGCTCGCCCTTTGCTCTGAAGGGTGGGCCTACTTCATGAAAGCAAGGAATGAGAGCAGAAATGCTTTTCTTGTCCTCACCACAAGCAGACACTTAGAGAAAACAAACTGTCTGAAGGACAGAGGCTTTTTAATTTCTTGTTTGATGACGGCCATGGAAAAGACAGCAATCATATTGCAGAAGAGAGCAACATGTGCAGTTGCTTGCTTTGGGTGAAGCATTCACTGACTAGCTGCCACTAACCCCTGGAGCCGTGTCAGAGGTGACTCTTGCGTGGCTCGTTGGTCTAGGGGTATGATTCTCGCTTAGGGTGCGAGAGGTCCCGGGTTCAAATCCCGGACGAGCCCTTTTTAGAGCTAAACATACAAATCGTACTAAAAATGCACTATGCCTGACTATTTCTAGTAATACTCGGTGCATTGTTGCGCAACATATTCCTAACCTCAGAAGAAAAATGGATCACCGTGCTTTTTCTGCCTACCTGCTTAGTCTCAGTGTGTCCCAGGTGATGCTTTCCCAAGCTGTACTCGCAGACATTTAGGCATCAGATATTTGTCTGTCGATGCCTGCACAAGTAAATTTTGAATACGTCTAATTGCAAGCATGTTGGATGATATCTCTGAGGTTTTCACACTTGTTCTGCACATTCTGAGCCGCTGCTGATACAGCAGAATAGAAGTAGGGTGAAGCCTTGAGAGGAACTTTGCTTTAACAGTAGCAAGCAGCAAGGTCGTTTCTGTAGTGTAGTGGTCATCACGTTCGCCTAACACGCGAAAGGTCCCGGGTTCGAGACCGGGCAGAAACACTGAGCGTTGGCTGCTTTTATGTGCACACTCTAAAACCTTATTATCTGAATGCAAGTTTAAGAAGAGGTGGTCTTTGAACACAGTGAGCCGTGGGAAACTTTCTTTACCTTTGCAAGACGAAACAAAGTTATCTGCATCCATCATCTGGGGGTCGTTCTTGTGCCTATTTTTATTTTGTTTAAGCTATGTTGTATTGTTGGGGCCTTTACACCTGTGACATTGCTGTGAAGGTTGTAAGTGGAAACATTGGCAGGTGCAGATAGAAGAGTTAGACCTAAGCCCCCCTCATGAGCCGTCAGGATGGCCGAGTGGTCTAAGGCGCCAGACTCAAGAGAGCTTGATCTTCAGTGTAGCTGAGCCTTCTGGTCTCCTCATGGAGGCGTGGGTTCAAATCCCACTTCTGACAGGTCCCTTTTACACCCGTAAATCTTCCTGTTTTTTGCAGTGCGTTCCCGGCAAACACCACAATCTTTGCAGGAACCTGTAGCATGTGAAGAGAAATCCACCAACAATCAGGCTGGGCCCTCAATCACAATTCCATGGATTTCTGGAAATGACACCTCAGGCACACCTTCCATTAAATTTGCACTCCATCACAGTAACTGCCATGCTGGGTTTCTAACTAAGCAGTTGATCCCATCATTTGTTGTGAGGCTCTCCTGCCACCTTTTGGGCAGAGAAGGCACTGTCCCTGCAAAAACACAGGCAGACATGTTCAACAGGGCTTCCTGGTTATGTGGGAGGAGCAGAATGCCATTGGTCCCCCCTTGCAAATTCTAATTTACATAAGGAAGACAGAGAGGTAGCTGGGAGTAGGCACTGCACACGGGCATTGCACTCTCTCTTATGATTTGCAGCCAATTCTAGATTGAGGCAGGAGGAAAGGAGGTGACTCGCCCAACAATGGCTATACTGAGAAGTCAGCCACTCTGGGTCTCCCAGGTGAGTGTTTCAGGCCTGTGAGCCACTCATATAAATCTCGCCTGATTGAGCCTGATCGAGCGCGTTTGAATCCAAATATCAAACCCCTCTTTCTCAGGTGCAGGAAATGGTGGGCCCTTCATTGCTTCTGGTGTGGAAGTCTATGGGGCAAGGGTCCAGGACTTGCAGAGGAGAACAATTGCCAGAAAGTGCTTGCTGTTCTCATCTGTGCCTTTTTTCTGCTCACTGGCTGATAGGAGATTGGCTGCCCCCTTTCTTGCTAGAGTGAAAAAACAACAACTTGAGAGAAAACATGACGTTGTGAGGCTCACTTAGAGGGAGACTAGCCAAATAGCCCTGCTTTTTTTCTGAAAGACGCTTCAGAAATTGTTCAAAATGTCTCCTGGCCACTCAGGCTCGTTGGTCTAGGGGTATGATTCTCGCTTCGGGTGCGAGAGGTCCCGGGTTCAAATCCCGGACGAGCCCATGCTGTGGACATTTTCAGGATGCTTGTAATATAGGAGCATTTCTTCTTTTCAATGCTATAAGACGCTGTGTATGTCGAGAAAGTTCCTTACCCTGCACGCTATTTTCCACTTGTGGCGGGATAAAGGAGTGCAGGACTTCTTTGCAACTGCTTTTCTGGGCCAGACCAGCATGGTAGGAACATTACATGCATAGTGTTTTTCTAGTGTAATTTCAGGATATGGTTTCAAAATCGCCTCTTGGAATAAAAGTGGTCCTCATTCCTGTCTTCCAAAGAAATAGAGACCGGGTAAGGAGAGCCCAACTTTGAGCTTCAAGGACATTGGCCCTTAGTCTGTGCATTCCAGCCCAATACATGCCAACAAGATTCCTGAGTTAGTGTCTGTTTCTGTAGTGTAGTGGTTATCACGTTCGCCTTACACGCGAAAGGTCCCTGGTTCGAGACCGGGCAGAAACAGCGGTTTGCTGTTTTTAACAGTGTTTGCCTTTACTGGCTGACTTTATAGGAAAGCTGAGATAATAGAGGCTGTCTATCCCTCACCAACCTGACGTAGTGTGCTCCAGGGATCTCAGTGACAGCTCGAAAAGAGAAGTGACGATAGCTTGCGCCATTCGCTTGCTCGCCCTTTGCTCTGAAGGGTGGGCCTACTTCATGAAAGCAAGGAATGAGAGCAGAAATGCTTTTCTTGTCCTCACCGCAAGCAGACACTTAGAGAAAACAAACTGTCTGAAGGACAGAGGCTTTTTAATTTCTTGTTTGATGACGGCCATGGAAAAGACAGCAATCATATTGCAGAAGAGAGCAACATGTGCAGTTGCTTGCTTTGGGTGAAGCATTCACCGACTAGCTGCCACTAACCCCTGGAGCCATGTCAGAGGTGACTCTTGCGTGGCTCGTTGGTCTAGGGGTATGATTCTCGCTTAGGGTGCGAGAGGTCCCAGGTTCAAATCCCGGACGAGCCCTTTTTAGAGCTAAACATACAAATCGTACTAAAAATGCACTATGCCTGACTATTTCTAGTAATACTCGGTGCATTGTTGCGCAACATATTCCTAACCTCAGAAGAAAAATGGATCACCGTGCTTTTTCTGCCTACCTGCTTAGTCTCAGTGTGTCCCAGGTGATGCTTTCCCAAGCTGTACTCGCAGACATTTAGGCATCAGATATTTGTCTGTCGATGCCTGCACAAGTAAATTTTGAATACGTCTAATTGCAAGCATGTTGGATGATATCTCTGAGGTTTTCACACTTGTTCTGCACATTCTGAGCCGCTGCTGATACAGCAGAATAGAAGTAGGGTGAAGCCTTGAGAGGAACTTTGCTTTAACAGTAGCAAGCAGCAAGGTCGTTTCTGTAGTGTAGTGGTCATCACGTTCGCCTAACACGCGAAAGGTCCCCGGTTCGAGACCGGGCAGAAACACTGAGCGTTGGCTGCTTTTATGTGCACACTCTAAAACCTTATTATCTGAATGCAAGTTTAAGAAGAGGTGGTCTTTGAACACAGTGAGCCGTGGGAAACTTTCTTTACCTTTGCAAGACGAAACAAAGTTATCTGCATCCATCATCTGGGGGTCGTTCTTGTGCCTATTTTTATTTTGTTTAAGCTATGTTGTATTGTTGGGGCCTTTACACCTGTGACATTGCTGTGAAGGTTGTAAGTGGAAACATTGGCAGGTGCAGATAGAAGAGTTAGACCTAAGCCCCCCTCATGAGCCGTCAGGATGGCCGAGTGGTCTAAGGCGCCAGACTCAAGAGAGCTTGATCTTCAGTGTAGCTGAGCCTTCTGGTCTCCTCATGGAGGCGTGGGTTCAAATCCCACTTCTGACAGGTCCCTTTTACACCCGTAAATCTTCCTGTTTTTTGCAGTGCGTTCCCGGCAAACACCACAATCTTTGCAGGAACCTGTAGCATGTGAAGAGAAATCCACCAACAATCAGGCTGGGCCCTCAATCACAATTCCATGGATTTCTGGAAATGACACCTCAGGCACACCTTCCATTAAATTTGCACTCCATCACAGTAACTGCCATGCTGGGTTTCTAACTAAGCAGTTGATCCCATCATTTGTTGTGAGGCTCTCCTGCCACCTTTTGGGCAGAGAAGGCACTGTCCCTGCAAAAACACAGGCAGACATGTTCAACAGGGCTTCCTGGTTATGTGGGAGGAGCAGAATGCCATTGGTCCCCCCTTGCAAATTCTAATTTACATAAGGAAGACAGAGAGGTAGCTGGGAGTAGGCACTGCACACGGGCATTGCACTCTCTCTTATGATTTGCAGCCAATTCTAGATTGAGGCAGGAGGAAAGGAGGTGACTCGCCCAACAATGGCTATACTGAGAAGTCAGCCACTCTGGGTCTCCCAGGTGAGTGTTTCAGGCCTGTGAGCCACTCATATAAATCTCGCCTGATTGAGCCTGATCGAGCGCGTTTGAATCCAAATATCAAACCCCTCTTTCTCAGGTGCAGGAAATGGTGGGCCCTTCATTGCTTCTGGTGTGGAAGTCTATGGGGCAAGGGTCCAGGACTTGCAGAGGAGAACAATTGCCAGAAAGTGCTTGCTGTTCTCATCTGTGCCTTTTTTCTGCTCACTGGCTGATAGGAGATTGGCTGCCCCCTTTCTTGCTAGAGTGAAAAAACAACAACTTGAGAGAAAACATGACGTTGTGAGGCTCACTTAGAGGGAGACTAGCCAAATAGCCCTGCTTTTTTTCTGAAAGACGCTTCAGAAATTGTTCAAAATGTCTCCTGGCCACTCAGGCTCGTTGGTCTAGGGGTATGATTCTCGCTTCGGGTGCGAGAGGTCCCGGGTTCAAATCCCGGACGAGCCCATGCTGTGGACATTTTCAGGATGCTTGTAATATAGGAGCATTTATTCTTTTCAATGCTATAAGACGCTGTGTATGTCGAGAAAGTTCCTTACCCTGCACGCTATTTTCCACTTGTGGCGGGATAAAGGAGTGCAGGACTTCTTTGCAACTGCTTTTCTGGGCCAGACCAGCATGGTAGGAACATTACATGCATAGTGTTTTTCTAGTGTAATTTCAGGATATGATTTCAAAATCGCCTCTTGGAATAAAAGTGGTCCTCATTCCTGTCTTCCAAAGAAATAGAGACCGGGTAAGGAGAGCCCAACTTTGAGCTTCAAGGACATTGGCCCTTAGTCTGTGCATTCCAGCCCAATACATGCCAACAAGATTCCTGAGTTAGTGTCTGTTTCTGTAGTGTAGTGGTTATCACGTTCGCCTTACACGCGAAAGGTCCCTGGTTCGAGACCGGGCAGAAACAGCGGTTTGCTGTTTTTAACAGTGTTTGCCTTTACTGGCTGACTTTATAGGAAAGCTGAGATAATAGAGGCTGTCTATCCCTCACCAACCTGACGTAGTGTGCTCCAGGGATCTCAGTGACAGCTCGAAAAGAGAAGTGACGATAGCTTGCGCCATTCGCTTGCTCGCCCTTTGCTCTGAAGGGTGGGCCTACTTCATGAAAGCAAGGAATGAGAGCAGAAATGCTTTTCTTGTCCTCACCACAAGCAGACACTTAGAGAAAACAAACTGTCTGAAGGACAGAGGCTTTTTAATTTCTTGTTTGATGACGGCCATGGAAAAGACAGCAATCATATTGCAGAAGAGAGCAACATGTGCAGTTGCTTGCTTTGGGTGAAGCATTCACTGACTAGCTGCCACTAACACCTGGAGCCGTGTCAGAGGTGACTCTTGCGTGGCTCGTTGGTCTAGGGGTATGATTCTCGCTTAGGGTGCGAGAGGTCCCGGGTTGAAATCCCGGACGAGCCCTTTTTAGAGCTAAACATACAAATCGTACTAAAAATGCACTATGCCTGACTATTTCTAGTAATACTCGGTGCATTGTTGCGCAACATATTCCTAACCTCAGAAGAAAAATGGATCACCGTGCTTTTTCTGCCTACCTGCTTAGTCTCAGTGTGTCCCAGGTGATGCTTTCCCAAGCTGTACTCGCAGACATTTAGGCATCAGATATTTGTCTGTCGATGCCTGCACAAGTAAATTTTGAATACGTCTAATTGCAAGCATGTTGGATGATATCTCTGAGGTTTTCACACTTGTTCTGCACATTCTGAGCCGCTGCTGATACAGCAGAATAGAAGTAGGGTGAAGCCTTGAGAGGAACTTTGCTTTAACAGTAGCAAGCAGCAAGGTCGTTTCTGTAGTGTAGTGGTCATCACGTTCGCCTAACACGCGAAAGGTCCCCGGTTCGAGACCGGGCAGAAACACTGAGCATTGGCTGCTTTTATGTGCACACTCTAAAACCTTATTATCTGAATGCAAGTTTAAGAAGAGGTGGTCTTTGAACACAGTGAGCCGTGGGAAACTTTCTTTACCTTTGCAAGACGAAACAAAGTTATCTGCATCCATCATCTGGGGGTCGTTCTTGTGCCTATTTTTATTTTGTTTAAGCTATGTTGTATTGTTGGGGCCTTTACACCTGTGACATTGCTGTGAAGGTTGTAAGTGGAAACATTGGCAGGTGCAGATAGAAGAGTTAGACCTAAGCCCCCCCTCATGAGCCGTCAGGATGGCCGAGTGGTCTAAGGCGCCAGACTCAAGAGAGCTTGATCTTCAGTGTAGCTGAGCCTTCTGGTCTCCTCATGGAGGCGTGGGTTCAAATCCCACTTCTGACAGGTCCCTTTTACACCCGTATATCTTCCTGTTTTTTGCAGTGCGTTCCCGGCAAACACCACAATCTTTGCAGGAACCTGTAGCATGTGAAGAGAAATCCACCAACAATCAGGCTGGGCCCTTAATCACAATTCCATGGATTTCTGGAAATGACACCTCAGGCACACCTTCCATTAAATTTGCACTCCATCACAGTAACTGCCATGCTGGGTTTCTAACTGAGCAGTTGATCCCATCATTTGTTGTGAGGCTCTCCTGCCACCTTTTGGGCAGAGAAGGCACTGTCCCTGCAAAAACACAGGCAGACATGTTCAACAGGGCTTCCTGGTTATGTGGGAGGAGCAGAATGCCATTGGTCCCCCCTTGCAAATTCTAATTTACATAAGGAAGACAGAGAGGTAGCTGGGAGTAGGCACTGCACACGGGCATTGCACTCTCTCTTATGATTTGCAGCCAATTCTAGATTGAGGCAGGAGGAAAGGAGGTGACTCGCCCAACAATGGCTATACTGAGAAGTCAGCCACTCTGGGTCTCCCAGGTGAGTGTTTCAGGCCTGTGAACCACTCATATAAATCTCGCCTGAGCGAGCCTGAGCGAGCGCTGAGCGAGCGCGTTTGAATCCAAATATCAAACCCCTCTTTCTCAGGCGCAGGAAATGGTGGGCCCTTCATTGCTTCTGGTGTGGAAGTCTATGGGGCAAGGGTCCAGGACTTGCAGAGGAGAACAATTGCCAGAAAGTGCTTGCTGTTCTCATCTGTGCCTTTTTTCTGCTCACTGGCTGATAGGAGATTGGCTGCCCCCTTTCTTGCTAGAGTGAAAAAACAACAACTTGAGAGAAAACATGACGTTGTGAGGCTCACTTAGAGGGAGACTAGCCAAATAGCCCTGCTTTTTTTCTGAAAGACGCTTCAGAAATTGTTCAAAATGTCTCCTGGCCACTCAGGCTCGTTGGTCTAGGGGTATGATTCTCGCTTCGGGTGCGAGAGGTCCCGGGTTCAAGTCCCGGACGAGCCCATGCTGTGGACATTTTCAGGATGCTTGTAATATAGGAGCATTTCTTCTTTTCAATGCTATAAGACGCTGTGTATGTCGAGAAAGTTCCTTACCCTGCACGCTATTTTCCACTTGTGGCGGGATAAAGGAGTGCAGGACTTCTTTGCAACTGCTTTTCTGGGCCAGACCAGCATGGTAGGAACATTACATGCATAGTGTTTTTCTAGTGTAATTTCAGGATATGGTTTCAAAATCGCCTCTTGGAATAAAAGTGGTCCTCATTCCTGTCTTCCAAAGAAATAGAGACCGGGTAAGGAGAGCCCAACTTTGAGCTTCAAGGACATTGGCCCTTAGTCTGTGCATTCCAGCCCAATACATGCCAACAAGATTCCTGAGTTAGTGTCTGTTTCTGTAGTGTAGTGGTTATCACGTTCGCCTTACACGCGAAAGGTCCCTGGTTCGAGACCGGGCAGAAACAGCGGTTTGCTGTTTTTAACAGTGTTTGCCTTTACTGGCTGACTTTATAGGAAAGCTGAGATAATAGAGGCTGTCTATCCCTCACCAACCTGACGTAGTGTGCTCCAGGGATCTCAGTGACAGCTCGAAAAGAGAAGTGACGATAGCTTGCGCCATTCGCTTGCTCGCCCTTTGCTCTGAAGGGTGGGCCTACTTCATGAAAGCAAGGAATGAGAGCAGAAATGCTTTTCTTGTCCTCACCACAAGCAGACACTTAGAGAAAACAAACTGTCTGAAGGACAGAGGCTTTTTAATTTCTTGTTTGATGACGGCCATGGAAAAGACAGCAATCATATTGCAGAAGAGAGCAACATGTGCAGTTGCTTGCTTTGGGTGAAGCATTCACTGACTAGCTGCCACTAACCCCTGGAGCCGTGTCAGAGGTGACTCTTGCGTGGCTCGTTGGTCTAGGGGTATGATTCTCGCTTAGGGTGCGAGAGGTCCCGGGTTCAAATCCCAGACGAGCCCTTTTTAGAGCTAAACATACAAATCGTACTAAAAATGCACTATGCCTGACTATTTCTAGTAATACTCGGTGCATTGTTGCGCAACATATTCCTAACCTCAGAAGAAAAATGGATCACCGTGCTTTTTCTGCCTACCTGCTTAGTCTCAGTGTGTCCCAGGTGATGCTTTCCCAAGCTGTACTCGCAGACATTTAGGCATCAGATATTTGTCTGTCGATGCCTGCACAAGTAAATTTTGAATACGTCTAATTGCAAGCATGTTGGATGATATCTCTGAGGTTTTCACACTTGTTCTGCACATTCTGAGCCGCTGCTGATACAGCAGAATAGAAGTAGGGTGAAGCCTTGAGAGGAACTTTGCTTTAACAGTAGCAAGCAGCAAGGTCGTTTCTGTAGTGTAGTGGTCATCACGTTCGCCTAACACGCGAAAGGTACCCGGTTCGAGACCGGGCAGAAACACTGAGCGTTGGCTGCTTTTATGTGCACACTCTAAAACCTTATTATCTGAATGCAAGTTTAAGAAGAGGTGGTCTTTGAACACAGTGAGCCGTGGGAAACTTTCTTTACCTTTGCAAGACGAAACAAAGTTATCTGCATCCATCATCTGGGGGTCGTTCTTGTGCCTATTTTTATTTTGTTTAAGCTATGTTGTATTGTTGGGGCCTTTACACCTGTGACATTGCTGTGAAGGTTGTAAGTGGAAACATTGGCAGGTGCAGATAGAAGAGTTAGACCTAAGCCCCCCTCATGAGCCGTCAGGATGGCCGAGTGGTCTAAGGCGCCAGACTCAAGAGAGCTTGATCTTCAGTGTAGCTGAGCCTTCTGGTCTCCTCATGGAGGCGTGGGTTCAAATCCCACTTCTGACAGGTCCCTTTTACACCCGTAAATCTTCCTGTTTTTTGCAGTGCGTTCCCGGCAAACACCACAATCTTTGCAGGAACCTGTAGCATGTGAAGAGAAATCCACCAACAATCAGGCTGGGCCCTCAATCACAATTCCATGGATTTCTGGAAATGACACCTCAGGCACACCTTCCATTAAATTTGCACTCCATCACAGTAACTGCCATGCTGGGTTTCTAACTAAGCAGTTGATCCCATCATTTGTTGTGAGGCTCTCCTGCCACCTTTTGGGCAGAGAAGGCACTGTCCCTGCAAAAACACAGGCAGACATGTTCAACAGGGTTTCCTGGTTATGTGGGAGGAGCAGAATGCCATTGGTCCCCCCTTGCAAATTCTAATTTACATAAGGAAGACAGAGAGGTAGCTGGGAGTAGGCACTGCACACGGGCATTGCACTCTCTCTTATGATTTGCAGCCAATTCTAGATTGAGGCAGGAGGAAAGGAGGTGACTCGCCCAACAATGGCTATACTGAGAAGTCAGCCACTCTGGGTCTCCCAGGTGAGTGTTTCAGGCCTGTGAGCCACTCATATAAATCTCGCCTGATTGAGCCTGATCGAGCGCGTTTGAATCCAAATATCAAACCCCTCTTTCTCAGGTGCAGGAAATGGTGGGCCCTTCATTGCTTCTGGTGTGGAAGTCTATGGGGCAAGGGTCCAGGACTTGCAGAGGAGAACAATTGCCAGAAAGTGCTTGCTGTTCTCATCTGTGCCTTTTTTCTGCTCACTGGCTGATAGGAGATTGGCTGCCCCCTTTCTTGCTAGAGTGAAAAAACAACAACTTGAGAGAAAACATGACGTTGTGAGGCTCACTTAGAGGGAGACTAGCCAAATAGCCCTGCTTTTTTTCTGAAAGACGCTTCAGAAATTGTTCAAAATGTCTCCTGGCCACTCAGGCTCGTTGGTCTAGGGGTATGATTCTCGCTTCGGGTGCGAGAGGTCCCGGGTTCAAATCCCGGACGAGCCCATGCTGTGGACATTTTCAGGATGCTTGTAATATAGGAGCATTTATTCTTTTCAATGCTATAAGACGCTGTGTATGTCGAGAAAGTTCCTTACCCTGCACGCTATTTTCCACTTGTGGCGGGATAAAGGAGTGCAGGACTTCTTTGCAACTGCTTTTCTGGGCCAGACCAGCATGGTAGGAACATTACATGCATAGTGTTTTTCTAGTGTAATTTCAGGATATGATTTCAAAATCGCCTCTTGGAATAAAAGTGGTCCTCATTCCTGTCTTCCAAAGAAATAGAGACCGGGTAAGGAGAGCCCAACTTTGAGCTTCAAGGACATTGGCCCTTAGTCTGTGCATTCCAGCCCAATACATGCCAACAAGATTCCTGAGTTAGTGTCTGTTTCTGTAGTGTAGTGGTTATCACGTTCGCCTTACACGCGAAAGGTCCCTGGTTCGAGACCGGGCAGAAACAGCAGTTTGCTGTTTTTAACAGTGTTTGCCTTTACTGGCTGACTTTATAGGAAAGCTGAGATAATAGAGGCTGTCTATCCCTCACCAACCTGACGTAGTGTGCTCCAGGGATCTCAGTGACAGCTCGAAAAGAGAAGTGACGATAGCTTGCGCCATTCGCTTGCTCGCCCTTTGCTCTGAAGGGTGGGCCTACTTCATGAAAGCAAGGAATGAGAGCAGAAATGCTTTTCTTGTCCTCACCACAAGCAGACACTTAGAGAAAACAAACTGTCTGAAGGACAGAGGCTTTTTAATTTCTTGTTTGATGACGGCCATGGAAAAGACAGCAATCATATTGCAGAAGAGAGCAACATGTGCAGTTGCTTGCTTTGGGTGAAGCATTCACTGACTAGCTGCCACTAACACCTGGAGCCGTGTCAGAGGTGACTCTTGCGTGGCTCGTTGGTCTAGGGGTATGATTCTCGCTTAGGGTGCGAGAGGTCCCGGGTTGAAATCCCGGACGAGCCCTTTTTAGAGCTAAACATACAAATCGTACTAAAAATGCACTATGCCTGACTATTTCTAGTAATACTCGGTGCATTGTTGCGCAACATATTCCTAACCTCAGAAGAAAAATGGATCACCGTGCTTTTTCTGCCTACCTGCTTAGTCTCAGTGTGTCCCAGGTGATGCTTTCCCAAGCTGTACTCGCAGACATTTAGGCATCAGATATTTGTCTGTCGATGCCTGCACAAGTAAATTTTGAATACGTCTAATTGCAAGCATGTTGGATGATATCTCTGAGGTTTTCACACTTGTTCTGCACATTCTGAGCCGCTGCTGATACAGCAGAATAGAAGTAGGGTGAAGCCTTGAGAGGAACTTTGCTTTAACAGTAGCAAGCAGCAAGGTCGTTTCTGTAGTGTAGTGGTCATCACGTTCGCCTAACACGCGAAAGGTCCCCGGTTCGAGACCGGGCAGAAACACTGAGCATTGGCTGCTTTTATGTGCACACTCTAAAACCTTATTATCTGAATGCAAGTTTAAGAAGAGGTGGTCTTTGAACACAGTGAGCCGTGGGAAACTTTCTTTACCTTTGCAAGACGAAACAAAGTTATCTGCATCCATCATCTGGGGGTCGTTCTTGTGCCTATTTTTATTTTGTTTAAGCTATGTTGTATTGTTGGGGCCTTTACACCTGTGACATTGCTGTGAAGGTTGTAAGTGGAAACATTGGCAGGTGCAGATAGAAGAGTTAGACCTAAGCCCCCCCTCATGAGCCGTCAGGATGGCCGAGTGGTCTAAGGCGCCAGACTCAAGAGAGCTTGATCTTCAGTGTAGCTGAGCCTTCTGGTCTCCTCATGGAGGCGTGGGTTCAAATCCCACTTCTGACAGGTCCCTTTTACACCCGTATATCTTCCTGTTTTTTGCAGTGCGTTCCCGGCAAACACCACAATCTTTGCAGGAACCTGTAGCATGTGAAGAGAAATCCACCAACAATCAGGCTGGGCCCTTAATCACAATTCCATGGATTTCTGGAAATGACACCTCAGGCACACCTTCCATTAAATTTGCACTCCATCACAGTAACTGCCATGCTGGGTTTCTAACTGAGCAGTTGATCCCATCATTTGTTGTGAGGCTCTCCTGCCACCTTTTGGGCAGAGAAGGCACTGTCCCTGCAAAAACACAGGCAGACATGTTCAACAGGGCTTCCTGGTTATGTGGGAGGAGCAGAATGCCATTGGTCCCCCCTTGCAAATTCTAATTTACATAAGGAAGACAGAGAGGTAGCTGGGAGTAGGCACTGCACACGGGCATTGCACTCTCTCTTATGATTTGCAGCCAATTCTAGATTGAGGCAGGAGGAAAGGAGGTGACTCGCCCAACAATGGCTATACTGAGAAGTCAGCCACTCTGGGTCTCCCAGGTGAGTGTTTCAGGCCTGTGAACCACTCATATAAATCTCGCCTGAGCGAGCCTGAGCGAGCGCTGAGCGAGCGCGTTTGAATCCAAATATCAAACCCCTCTTTCTCAGGCGCAGGAAATGGTGGGCCCTTCATTGCTTCTGGTGTGGAAGTCTATGGGGCAAGGGTCCAGGACTTGCAGAGGAGAACAATTGCCAGAAAGTGCTTGCTGTTCTCATCTGTGCCTTTTTTCTGCTCACTGGCTGATAGGAGATTGGCTGCCCCCTTTCTTGCTAGAGTGAAAAAACAACAACTTGAGAGAAAACATGACGTTGTGAGGCTCACTTAGAGGGAGACTAGCCAAATAGCCCTGCTTTTTTTCTGAAAGACGCTTCAGAAATTGTTCAAAATGTCTCCTGGCCACTCAGGCTCGTTGGTCTAGGGGTATGATTCTCGCTTCGGGTGCGAGAGGTCCCGGGTTCAAGTCCCGGACGAGCCCATGCTGTGGACATTTTCAGGATGCTTGTAATATAGGAGCATTTCTTCTTTTCAATGCTATAAGACGCTGTGTATGTCGAGAAAGTTCCTTACCCTGCACGCTATTTTCCACTTGTGGCGGGATAAAGGAGTGCAGGACTTCTTTGCAACTGCTTTTCTGGGCCAGACCAGCATGGTAGGAACATTACATGCATAGTGTTTTTCTAGTGTAATTTCAGGATATGGTTTCAAAATCGCCTCTTGGAATAAAAGTGGTCCTCATTCCTGTCTTCCAAAGAAATAGAGACCGGGTAAGGAGAGCCCAACTTTGAGCTTCAAGGACATTGGCCCTTAGTCTGTGCATTCCAGCCCAATACATGCCAACAAGATTCCTGAGTTAGTGTCTGTTTCTGTAGTGTAGTGGTTATCACGTTCGCCTTACACGCGAAAGGTCCCTGGTTCGAGACCGGGCAGAAACAGCGGTTTGCTGTTTTTAACAGTGTTTGCCTTTACTGGCTGACTTTATAGGAAAGCTGAGATAATAGAGGCTGTCTATCCCTCACCAACCTGACGTAGTGTGCTCCAGGGATCTCAGTGACAGCTCGAAAAGAGAAGTGACGATAGCTTGCGCCATTCGCTTGCTCGCCCTTTGCTCTGAAGGGTGGGCCTACTTCATGAAAGCAAGGAATGAGAGCAGAAATGCTTTTCTTGTCCTCACCACAAGCAGACACTTAGAGAAAACAAACTGTCTGAAGGACAGAGGCTTTTTAATTTCTTGTTTGATGACGGCCATGGAAAAGACAGCAATCATATTGCAGAAGAGAGCAACATGTGCAGTTGCTTGCTTTGGGTGAAGCATTCACTGACTAGCTGCCACTAACCCCTGGAGCCGTGTCAGAGGTGACTCTTGCGTGGCTCGTTGGTCTAGGGGTATGATTCTCGCTTAGGGTGCGAGAGGTCCCGGGTTCAAATCCCAGACGAGCCCTTTTTAGAGCTAAACATACAAATCGTACTAAAAATGCACTATGCCTGACTATTTCTAGTAATACTCGGTGCATTGTTGCGCAACATATTCCTAACCTCAGAAGAAAAATGGATCACCGTGCTTTTTCTGCCTACCTGCTTAGTCTCAGTGTGTCCCAGGTGATGCTTTCCCAAGCTGTACTCGCAGACATTTAGGCATCAGATATTTGTCTGTCGATGCCTGCACAAGTAAATTTTGAATACGTCTAATTGCAAGCATGTTGGATGATATCTCTGAGGTTTTCACACTTGTTCTGCACATTCTGAGCCGCTGCTGATACAGCAGAATAGAAGTAGGGTGAAGCCTTGAGAGGAACTTTGCTTTAACAGTAGCAAGCAGCAAGGTCGTTTCTGTAGTGTAGTGGTCATCACGTTCGCCTAACACGCGAAAGGTACCCGGTTCGAGACCGGGCAGAAACACTGAGCGTTGGCTGCTTTTATGTGCACACTCTAAAACCTTATTATCTGAATGCAAGTTTAAGAAGAGGTGGTCTTTGAACACAGTGAGCCGTGGGAAACTTTCTTTACCTTTGCAAGACGAAACAAAGTTATCTGCATCCATCATCTGGGGGTCGTTCTTGTGCCTATTTTTATTTTGTTTAAGCTATGTTGTATTGTTGGGGCCTTTACACCTGTGACATTGCTGTGAAGGTTGTAAGTGGAAACATTGGCAGGTGCAGATAGAAGAGTTAGACCTAAGCCCCCCTCATGAGCCGTCAGGATGGCCGAGTGGTCTAAGGCGCCAGACTCAAGAGAGCTTGATCTTCAGTGTAGCTGAGCCTTCTGGTCTCCTCATGGAGGCGTGGGTTCAAATCCCACTTCTGACAGGTCCCTTTTACACCCGTAAATCTTCCTGTTTTTTGCAGTGCGTTCCCGGCAAACACCACAATCTTTGCAGGAACCTGTAGCATGTGAAGAGAAATCCACCAACAATCAGGCTGGGCCCTCAATCACAATTCCATGGATTTCTGGAAATGACACCTCAGGCACACCTTCCATTAAATTTGCACTCCATCACAGTAACTGCCATGCTGGGTTTCTAACTAAGCAGTTGATCCCATCATTTGTTGTGAGGCTCTCCTGCCACCTTTTGGGCAGAGAAGGCACTGTCCCTGCAAAAACACAGGCAGACATGTTCAACAGGGTTTCCTGGTTATGTGGGAGGAGCAGAATGCCATTGGTCCCCCCTTGCAAATTCTAATTTACATAAGGAAGACAGAGAGGTAGCTGGGAGTAGGCACTGCACACGGGCATTGCACTCTCTCTTATGATTTGCAGCCAATTCTAGATTGAGGCAGGAGGAAAGGAGGTGACTCGCCCAACAATGGCTATACTGAGAAGTCAGCCACTCTGGGTCTCCCAGGTGAGTGTTTCAGGCCTGTGAGCCACTCATATAAATCTCGCCTGATTGAGCCTGATCGAGCGCTGAGCGAGCACGTTTGAATCCAAATATCAAACCCCTCTTTCTCAGGCGCAGGAAATGGTGGGCCCTTCATTGCTTCTGGTGTGGAAGTCTATGGGGCAAGGGTCCAGGACTTGCAGAGGAGAACAATTGCCAGAAAGTGCTTGCTGTTCTCATCTGTGCCTTTTTTCTGCTCACTGGCTGATAGGAGATTGGCTGCCCCCTTTCTTGCTAGAGTGAAAAAACAACAACTTGAGAGAAAACATGACGTTGTGAGGCTCACTTAGAGGGAGACTAGCCAAATAGCCCTGCTTTTTTTCTGAAAGACGCTTCAGAAATTGTTCAAAATGTCTCCTGGCCACTCAGGCTCGTTGGTCTAGGGGTATGATTCTCGCTTCGGGTGCGAGAGGTCCTGGGTTCAAATCCCGGACGAGCCCATGCTGTGGACATTTTCAGGATGCTTGTAATATAGGAGCATTTCTTCTTTTCAATGCTATAAGACGCTGTGTATGTCGAGAAAGTTCCTTACCCTGCACGCTGTTTTCCACTTGTGGCGGGATAAAGGAGTGCAGGACTTCTTTGCAACTGCTTTTCTGGGCCAGACCAGCATGGTAGGAACATTACATGCATAGTGTTTTTCTAGTGTAATTTCAGGATATGGTTTCAAAATCGCCTCTTGGAATAAAAGTGGTCCTCATTCCTGTCTTCCAAAGAAATAGAGACCGGGTAAGGAGAGCCCAACTTTGAGCTTCAAGGACATTGGCCCTTAGTCTGTGCATTCCAGCCCAATACATGCCAACAAGATTCCTGAGTTAGTGTCTGTTTCTGTAGTGTAGTGGTTATCACGTTCGCCTTACACGCGAAAGGTCCCTGGTTCGAGACCGGGCAGAAACAGCGGTTTGCTGTTTTTAACAGTGTTTGCCTTTACTGGCTGACTTTATAGGAAAGCTGAGATAATAGAGGCTGTCTATCCCTCACCAACCTGACGTAGTGTGCTCCAGGGATCTCAGTGACAGCTCGAAAAGAGAAGTGACGATAGCTTGCGCCATTCGCTTGCTCGCCCTTTGCTCTGAAGGGTGGGCCTACTTCATGAAAGCAAGGAATGAGAGCAGAAATGCTTTTCTTGTCCTCACCGCAAGCAGACACTTAGAGAAAACAAACTGTCTGAAGGACAGAGGCTTTTTAATTTCTTGTTTGATGACGGCAATGGAAAAGACAGCAATCATATTGCAGAAGAGAGCAACATGTGCAGTTGCTTGCTTTGGGTGAAGCATTCACCGACTAGCTGCCACTAACCCCTGGAGCCATGTCAGAGGTGACTCTTGCGTGGCTCGTTGGTCTAGGGGTATGATTCTCGCTTAGGGTGCGAGAGGTCCCGGGTTCAAATACCGGACGAGCCCTTTTTAGAGCTAAACATACAAATCGTACTAAAAATGCACTATGCCTGACTATTTCTAGTAATACTCGGTTGATTTTTTGCTTAACATATTCCTAACCTCAGTAGAAAAATGGATCACCGTGCTTTTTCTGCCTACCTGCTTAGTCTCAGTGTGTCCCAGGTGATGCTTTCCCAAGCTGTACTCGCAGACATTTAGGCATCAGATATTTGTCTGTCGATGCCTGCACAAGTAAATTTTGAATACGTCTAATTGCAAGCATGTTGGATGATATCTCTGAGGTTTTCACACTTGTTCTGCACATTCTGAGCCGCTGCTGATACAGCAGAATAGAAGTAGGGTGAAGCCTTGAGAGGAACTTTGCTTTAACAGTAGCAAGCAGCAAGGTCGTTTCTGTAGTGTAGTGGTCATCACGTTCGCCTAACACGCGAAAGGTCCCCGGTTCGAGACCGGGCAGAAACACTGAGCGTTGGCTGCTTTTATGTGCACACTCTAAAACCTTATTATCTGAATGCAAGTTTAAGAAGAGGTGGTCTTTGAACACAGTGAGCCGTGGGAAACTTTCTTTACCTTTGCAAGACGAAACAAAGTTATCTGCATCCATCATCTGGGGGTCGTTCTTGTGCCTATTTTTATTTTGTTTAAGCTATGTTGTATTGTTGGGGCCTTTACACCTGTGACATTGCTGTGAAGGTTGTAAGTGGAAACATTGGCAGGTGCAGATAGAAGAGTTAGACCTAAGCCCCCCTCATGAGCCGTCAGGATGGCCGAGTGGTCTAAGGCGCCAGACTCAAGAGAGCTTGATCTTCAGTGTAGCTGAGCCTTCTGGTCTCCTCATGGAGGCGTGGGTTCAAATCCCACTTCTGAGAGGTCCCTTTTACACCCGTAAATCTTCCTGTTTTTTGCAGTGCGTTCCCGGCAAACACCACAATCTTTGCAGGAACCTGTAGCATGTGAAGAGAAATCCACCAACAATCAGGCTGGGCCCTCAATCACAATTCCATGGATTTCTGGAAATGACACCTCAGGCACACCTTCCATTAAATTTGCACTCCATCACAGTAACTGCCATGCTGGGTTTCTAACTAAGCAGTTGATCCCATCATTTGTTGTGAGGCTCTCCTGCCACCTTTTGGGCAGAGAAGGCACTGTCCCTGCAAAAACACAGGCAGACATGTTCAACAGGGCTTCCTGGTTATGTGGGAGGAGCAGAATGCCATTGGTCCCCCCTTGCAAATTCTAATTTACATAAGGAAGACAGAGAGGTAGCTGGGAGTAGGCACTGCACACGGGCATTGCACTCTCTCTTATGATTTGCAGCCAATTCTAGATTGAGGCAGGAGGAAAGGAGGTGACTCGCCCAACAATGGCTATACTGAGAAGTCAGCCACTCTGGGTCTCCCAGGTGAGTGTTTCAGGCCTGTGAGCCACTCATATAAATCTCGCCTGATTGAGCCTGATCGAGCGCGTTTGAATCCAAATATCAAACCCCTCTTTCTCAGGCGCAGGAAATGGTGGGCCCTTCATTGCTTCTGGTGTGGAAGTCTATGGGGCAAGGGTCCAGGACTTGCAGAGGAGAACAATTGCCAGAAAGTGCTTGCTGTTCTCATCTGTGCCTTTTTTCTGCTCACTGGCTGATAGGAGATTGGCTGCCCCCTTTCTTGCTAGAGTGAAAAAACAACAACTTGAGAGAAAACATGACGTTGTGAGGCTCACTTAGAGGGAGACTAGCCAAATAGCCCTGCTTTTTTTCTGAAAGACGCTTCAGAAATTGTTCAAAATGTCTCCTGGCCACTCAGGCTCGTTGGTCTAGGGGTATGATTCTCGCTTCGGGTGCGAGAGGTCCTGGGTTCAAATCCCGGACGAGCCCATGCTGTGGACATTTTCAGGATGCTTGTAATATAGGAGCATTTCTTCTTTTCAATGCTATAAGACGCTGTGTATGTCGAGAAAGTTCCTTACCCTGCACGCTATTTTCCACTTGTGGCGGGATAAAGGAGTGCAGGACTTCTTTGCAACTGCTTTTCTGGGCCAGACCAGCATGGTAGGAACATTACATGCATAGTGTTTTTCTAGTGTAATTTCAGGATATGGTTTCAAAATCGCCTCTTGGAATAAAAGTGGTCCTCATTCCTGTCTTCCAAAGAAATAGAGACCGGGTAAGGAGAGCCCAACTTTGAGCTTCAAGGACATTGGCCCTTAGTCTGTGCATTCCAGCCCAATACATGCCAACAAGATTCCTGAGTTAGTGTCTGTTTCTGTAGTGTAGTGGTTATCACGTTTGCCTTACACGCGAAAGGTCCCTGGTTCGAGACCGGGCAGAAACAGCGGTTTGCTGTTTTTAACAGTGTTTGCCTTTACTGGCTGACTTTATAGGAAAGCTGAGATAATAGAGGCTGTCTATCCCTCACCAACCTGACGTAGTGTGCTCCAGGGATCTCAGTGACAGCTCGAAAAGAGAAGTGACGATAGCTTGCGCCATTCGCTTGCTCGCCCTTTGCTCTGAAGGGTGGGCCTACTTCATGAAAGCAAGGAATGAGAGCAGAAATGCTTTTCTTGTCCTCACCGCAAGCAGACACTTAGAGAAAACAAACTGTCTGAAGGACAGAGGCTTTTTAATTTCTTGTTTGATGACGGCCATGGAAAAGACAGCAATCATATTGCAGAAGAGAGCAACATGTGCAGTTGCTTGCTTTGGGTGAAGCATTCACCGACTAGCTGCCACTAACCCCTGGAGCCATGTCAGAGGTGACTCTTGCGTGGCTCGTTGGTCTAGGGGTATGATTCTCGCTTAGGGTGCGAGAGGTCCCGGGTTCAAATCCCGGACGAGCCCTTTTTAGAGCTAAACATACAAATCGTACTAAAAATGCACTATGCCTGACTATTTCTAGTAATACTCGGTTGATTTTTTGCTTAACATATTCCTAACCTCAGTAGAAAAATGGATCACCGTGCTTTTTCTGCCTACCTGCTTAGTCTCAGTGTGTCCCAGGTGATGCTTTCCCAAGCTGTACTCGCAGACATTTAGGCATCAGATATTTGTCTGTCGATGCCTGCACAAGTAAATTTTGAATACGTCTAATTGCAAGCATGTTGGATGATATCTCTGAGGTTTTCACACTTGTTCTGCACATTCTGAGCCGCTGCTGATACAGCAGAATAGAAGTAGGGTGAAGCCTTGAGAGGAACTTTGCTTTAACAGTAGCAAGCAGCAAGGTCGTTTCTGTAGTGTAGTGGTCATCACGTTCGCCTAACACGCGAAAGGTCCCCGGTTCGAGACCGGGCAGAAACACTGAGCGTTGGCTGCTTTTATGTGCACACTCTAAAACCTTATTATCTGAATGCAAGTTTAAGAAGAGGTGGTCTTTGAACACAGTGAGCCGTGGGAAACTTTCTTTACCTTTGCAAGACGAAACAAAGTTATCTGCATCCATCATCTGGGGGTCGTTCTTGTGCCTATTTTTATTTTGTTTAAGCTATGTTGTATTGTTGGGGCCTTTACACCTGTGACATTGCTGTGAAGGTTGTAAGTGGAAACATTGGCAGGTGCAGATAGAAGAGTTAGACCTAAGCCCCCCCTCATGAGCCGTCAGGATGGCCGAGTGGTCTAAGGCGCCAGACTCAAGAGAGCTTGATCTTCAGTGTAGCTGAGCCTTCTGGTCTCCTCATGGAGGCGTGGGTTCAAATCCCACTTCTGACAGGTCCCTTTTACACCCGTAAATCTTCCTGTTTTTTGCAGTGCGTTCCCGGCAAACACCACAATCTTTGCAGGAACCTGTAGCATGTGAAGAGAATCCACCAACAATCAGGCTGGGCCCTTAATCACAATTCCATGGATTTCTGGAAATGACACCTCAGGCACACCTTCCATTAAATTTGCACTCCATCACAGTAACTGCCATGCTGGGTTTCTAACTGAGCAGTTGATCCCATCATTTGTTGTGAGGCTCTCCTGCCACCTTTTGGGCAGAGAAGGCACTGTCCCTGCAAAAACACAGGCAGACATGTTCAACAGGGCTTCCTGGTTATGTGGGAGGAGCAGAATGCCATTGGTCCCCCCTTGCAAATTCTAATTTACATAAGGAAGACAGAGAGGTAGCTGGGAGTAGGCACTGCACACGGGCATTGCACTCTCTCTTATGATTTGCAGCCAATTCTAGATTGAGGCAGGAGGAAAGGAGGTGACTCGCCCAACAATGGCTATACTGAGAAGTCAGCCACTCTGGGTCTCCCAGGTGAGTGTTTCAGGCCTGTGAACCACTCATATAAATCTCGCCTGATCGAGCCTGATTGAGCGCTGAGCGAGCGCGTTTGAATCCAAATATCAAGCCCCTCTTTCTCAGGCGCAGGAAATGGTGGGCCCTTCATTGCTTCTGGTGTGGAAGTCTATGGGGCAAGGGTCCAGGACTTGCAGAGGAGAACAATTGCCAGAAAGTGCTTGCTGTTCTCATCTGTGCCTTTTTTCTGCTCACTGGCTGATAGGAGATTGGCTGCCCCCTTTCTTGCTAGAGTGAAAAAACAACAACTTGAGAGAAAACATGACGTTGTGAGGCTCACTTAGAGGGAGACTAGCCAAATAGCCCTGCTTTTTTTCTGAAAGACGCTTCAGAAATTGTTCAAAATGTCTCCTGGCCACTCAGGCTCGTTGGTCTAGGGGTATGATTCTCGCTTCGGGTGCGAGAGGTCCCGGGTTCAAATCCCGGACGAGCCCATGCTGTGGACATTTTCAGGATGCTTGTAATATAGGAGCATTTCTTCTTTTCAATGCTATAAGACGCTGTGTATGTCGAGAAAGTTCCTTACCCTGCACGCTATTTTCCACTTGTGGCGGGATAAAGGAGTGCAGGACTTCTTTGCAACTGCTTTTCTGGGCCAGACCAGCATGGTAGGAACATTACATGCATAGTGTTTTTCTAGTGTAATTTCAGGATATGGTTTCAAAATCGCCTCTTGGAATAAAAGTGGTCCTCATTCCTGTCTTCCAAAGAAATAGAGACCGGGTAAGGAGAGCCCAACTTTGAGCTTCAAGGACATTGGCCCTTAGTCTGTGCATTCCAGCCCAATACATGCCAACAAGATTCCTGAGGTAGTGTCTGTTTCTGTAGTGTAGTGGTTATCACGTTCGCCTTACACGCGAAAGGTCCCTGGTTCGAGACCGGGCAGAAACAGCGGTTTGCTGTTTTTAACAGTGTTTGCCTTTACTGGCTGACTTTATAGGAAAGCTGAGATAATAGAGGCTGTCTATCCCTCACCAACCTGACGTAGTGTGCTCCAGGGATCTCAGTGACAGCTCGAAAAGAGAAGTGACGATAGCTTGCGCCATTCGCTTGCTCGCCCTTTGCTCTGAAGGGTGGGCCTACTTCATGAAAGCAAGGAATGAGAGCAGAAATGCTTTTCTTGTCCTCACCACAAGCAGACACTTAGAGAAAACAAACTGTCTGAAGGACAGAGGCTTTTTAATTTCTTGTTTGATGACGGCCATGGAAAAGACAGCAATCATATTGCAGAAGAGAGCAACATGTGCAGATGCTTGCTTTGGGTGAAGCATTCACTGACTAGCTGCCACTAACCCCTGGAGCCGTGTCAGAGGTGACTCTTGCGTGGCTCGTTGGTCTAGGGGTCTGATTCTCGCTTAGGGTGCGAGAGGTCCCGGGTTCAAATCCCGGACGAGCCCTTTTTAGAGCTAAACATACAAATCATACTAAAAATGCACTATGCCTGACTATTTCTAGTAATACTCGGTGCATTGTTGCGCAACATATTCCTAACCTCAGAAGAAAAATGGATCACCGTGCTTTTTCTGCCTACCTGCTTAGTCTCAGTGTGTCCCAGGTGATGCTTTCCCAAGCTGTACTCGCAGACATTTAGGCATCAGATATTTGTCTGTCGATGCCTGCACAAGTAAATTTTGAATACGTCTAATTGCAAGCATGTTGGATGATATCTCTGAGGTTTTCACACTTGTTCTGCACATTCTGAGCCGCTGCTGATACAGCAGAATAGAAGTAGGGTGAAGCCTTGAGAGGAACTTTGCTTTAACAGTAGCAAGCAGCAAGGTCGTTTCTGTAGTGTATTGGTCATCACGTTCGCCTAACACGCGAAAGGTCCCCGGTTCGAGACCGGGCAGAAACACTGAGCGTTGGCTGCTTTTATGTGCACACTCTAAAACCTTATTATCTGAATGCAAGTTTAAGAAGAGGTGGTCTTTGAACACAGTGAGCCGTGGGAAACTTTCTTTACCTTTGCAAGACGAAACAAAGTTATCTGCATCCATCATCTGGGGGTCGTTCTTGTGCCTATTTTTATTTTGTTTAAGCTATGTTGTATTGTTGGGGCCTTTACACCTGTGACATTGCTGTGAAGGTTGTAAGTGGAAACATTGGCAGGTGCAGATAGAAGAGTTAGACCTAAGCCCCCCTCATGAGCCGTCAGGATGGCCGAGTGGTCTAAGGCGCCAGACTCAAGAGAGCTTGATCTTCAGTGTAGCTGAGCCTTCTGGTCTCCTCATGGAGGCGTGGGTTCAAATCCCACTTCTGACAGGTCCCTTTTACACCCGTAAATCTTCCTGTTTTTTGCAGTGCGTTCCCGGCAAACACCACAATCTTTGCAGGAACCTGTAGCACGTGAAGAGAAATCCACCAACAATCAGGCTGGGCCCTCAATCACAATTCCATGGATTTCTGGAAATGACACCTCAGGCACACCTTCCATTAAATTTGCACTCCATCACAGTAACTGCCATGCTGGGTTTCTAACTAAGCAGTTGATCCCATCATTTGTTGTGAGGCTCTCCTGCCACCTTTTGGGCAGAGAAGGCACTGTCCCTGCAAAAACACAGGCAGACATGTTCAACAGGGATTCCTGGTTATGTGGGAGGAGCAGAATGCCATTGGTCCCCCCTTGCAAATTCTAATTTACATAAGGAAGACAGAGAGGTAGCTGGGAGTAGGCACTGCACACGGGCATTGCACTCTCTCTTATGATTTGCAGCCAATTCTAGATTGAGGCAGGAGGAAAGGAGGTGACTCGCCCAACAATGGCTATACTGAGAAGTCAGCCACTCTGGGTCTCCCAGGTGAGTGTTTCAGGCCTGTGAGCCACTCATATAAATCTCGCCTGATTGAGCCTGATCGAGCGCGTTTGAATCCAAATATCAAACCCCTCTTTCTCAGGCGCAGGAAATGGTGGGCCCTTCATTGCTTCTGGTGTGGAAGTCTATGGGGCAAGGGTCCAGGACTTGCAGAGGAGAACAATTGCCAGAAAGTGCTTGCTGTTCTCATCTGTGCCTTTTTTCTGCTCACTGGCTGATAGGAGATTGGCTGCCCCCTTTCTTGCTAGAGTGAAAAAACAACAACTTGAGAGAAAACATGACGTTGTGAGGCTCACTTAGAGGGAGACTAGCCAAATAGCCCTGCTTTTTTTCTGAAAGACGCTTCAGAAATTGTTCAAAATATCTCCTGGCCACTCAGGCTCGTTGGTCTAGGGGTATGATTCTCGCTTCGGGTGCGAGAGGTCCTGGGTTCAAATCCCGGACGAGCCCATGCTGTGGACATTTTCAGGATGCTTGTAATATAGGAGCATTTCTTCTTTTCAATGCTATAAGACGCTGTGTATGTCGAGAAAGTTCCTTACCCTGCACGCTATTTTCCACTTGTGGCGGGATAAAGGAGTGCAGGACTTCTTTGCAACTGCTTTTCTGGGCCAGACCAGCATGGTAGGAACATTACATGCATAGTGTTTTTCTAGTGTAATTTCAGGATATGGTTTCAAAATCGCCTCTTGGAATAAAAGTGGTCCTCATTCCTGTCTTCCAAAGAAATAGAGACCGGGTAAGGAGAGCCCAACTTTGAGCTTCAAGGACATTGGCCCTTAGTCTGTGCATTCCAGCCCAATACATGCCAACAAGATTCCTGAGTTAGTGTCTGTTTCTGTAGTGTAGTGGTTATCACGTTTGCCTTACACGCGAAAGGTCCCTGGTTCGAGACCGGGCAGAAACAGCGGTTTGCTGTTTTTAACAGTGTTTGCCTTTACTGGCTGACTTTATAGGAAAGCTGAGATAATAGAGGCTGTCTATCCCTCACCAACCTGACGTAGTGTGCTCCAGGGATCTCAGTGACAGCTCGAAAAGAGAAGTGACGATAGCTTGCGCCATTCGCTTGCTCGCCCTTTGCTCTGAAGGGTGGGCCTACTTCATGAAAGCAAGGAATGAGAGCAGAAATGCTTTTCTTGTCCTCACCGCAAGCAGACACTTAGAGAAAACAAACTGTCTGAAGGACAGAGGCTTTTTAATTTCTTGTTTGATGACGGCCATGGAAAAGACAGCAATCATATTGCAGAAGAGAGCAACATGTGCAGTTGCTTGCTTTGGGTGAAGCATTCACCGACTAGCTGCCACTAACCCCTGGAGCCATGTCAGAGGTGACTCTTGCGTGGCTCGTTGGTCTAGGGGTATGATTCTCGCTTAGGGTGCGAGAGGTCCCGGGTTCAAATCCCGGACGAGCCCTTTTTAGAGCTAAACATACAAATCGTACTAAAAATGCACTATGCCTGACTATTTCTAGTAATACTCGGTTGATTTTTTGCTTAACATATTCCTAACCTCAGTAGAAAAATGGATCACCGTGCTTTTTCTGCCTACCTGCTTAGTCTCAGTGTGTCCCAGGTGATGCTTTCCCAAGCTGTACTCGCAGACATTTAGGCATCAGATATTTGTCTGTCGATGCCTGCACAAGTAAATTTTGAATACGTCTAATTGCAAGCATGTTGGATGATATCTCTGAGGTTTTCACACTTGTTCTGCACATTCTGAGCCGCTGCTGATACAGCAGAATAGAAGTAGGGTGAAGCCTTGAGAGGAACTTTGCTTTAACAGTAGCAAGCAGCAAGGTCGTTTCTGTAGTGTAGTGGTCATCACGTTCGCCTAACACGCGAAAGGTCCCCGGTTCGAGACCGGGCAGAAACACTGAGCGTTGGCTGCTTTTATGTGCACACTCTAAAACCTTATTATCTGAATGCAAGTTTAAGAAGAGGTGGTCTTTGAACACAGTGAGCCGTGGGAAACTTTCTTTACCTTTGCAAGACGAAACAAAGTTATCTGCATCCATCATCTGGGGGTCGTTCTTGTGCCTATTTTTATTTTGTTTAAGCTATGTTGTATTGTTGGGGCCTTTACACCTGTGACATTGCTGTGAAGGTTGTAAGTGGAAACATTGGCAGGTGCAGATAGAAGAGTTAGACCTAAGCCCCCCTCATGAGCCGTCAGGATGGCCGAGTGGTCTAAGGCGCCAGACTCAAGAGAGCTTGATCTTCAGTGTAGCTGAGCCTTCTGGTCTCCTCATGGAGGCGTGGGTTCAAATCCCACTTCTGACAGGTCCCTTTTACACCCGTAAATCTTCCTGTTTTTTGCAGTGCGTTCCCGGCAAACACCACAATCTTTGCAGGAACCTGTAGCATGTGAAGAGAAATCCACCAACAATCAGGCTGGGCCCTCAATCACAATTCCATGGATTTCTGGAAATGACACCTCAGGCACACCTTCCATTAAATTTGCACTCCATCACAGTAACTGCCATGCTGGGTTTCTAACTAAGCAGTTGATCCCATCATTTGTTGTGAGGCTCTCCTGCCACCTTTTGGGCAGAGAAGGCACTGTCCCTGCAAAAACACAGGCAGACATGTTCAACAGGGCTTCCTGGTTATGTGGGAGGAGCAGAATGCCATTGGTCCCCCCTTGCAAATTCTAATTTACATAAGGAAGACAGAGAGGTAGCTGGGAGTAGGCACTGCACACGGGCATTGCACTCTCTCTTATGATTTGCAGCCAATTCTAGATTGAGGCAGGAGGAAAGGAGGTGACTCGCCCAACAATGGCTATACTGAGAAGTCAGCCACTCTGGGTCTCCCAGGTGAGTGTTTCAGGCCTGTGAGCCACTCATATAAATCTCGCCTGATTGAGCCTGATCGAGCGCGTTTGAATCCAAATATCAAACCCCTCTTTCTCAGGTGCAGGAAATGGTGGGCCCTTCATTGCTTCTGGTGTGGAAGTCTATGGGGCAAGGGTCCAGGACTTGCAGAGGAGAACAATTGCCAGAAAGTGCTTGCTGTTCTCATCTGTGCCTTTTTTCTGCTCACTGGCTGATAGGAGATTGGCTGCCCCCTTTCTTGCTAGAGTGAAAAAACAACAACTTGAGAGAAAACATGACGTTGTGAGGCTCACTTAGAGGGAGACTAGCCAAATAGCCCTGCTTTTTTTCTGAAAGACGCTTCAGAAATTGTTCAAAATGTCTCCTGGCCACTCAGGCTCGTTGGTCTAGGGGTATGATTCTCGCTTCGGGTGCGAGAGGTCCCGGGTTCAAATCCCGGACGAGCCCATGCTGTGGACATTTTCAGGATGCTTGTAATATAGGAGCATTTCTTCTTTTCAATGCTATAAGACGCTGTGTATGTCGAGAAAGTTCCTTACCCTGCACGCTATTTTCCACTTGTGGCGGGATAAAGGAGTGCAGGACTTCTTTGCAACTGCTTTTCTGGGCCAGACCAGCATGGTAGGAACATTACATGCATAGTGTTTTTCTAGTGTAATTTCAGGATATGGTTTCAAAATCGCCTCTTGGAATAAAAGTGGTCCTCATTCCTGTCTTCCAAAGAAATAGAGACCGGGTAAGGAGAGCCCAACTTTGAGCTTCAAGGACATTGGCCCTTAGTCTGTGCATTCCAGCCCAATACATGCCAACAAGATTCCTGAGTTAGTGTCTG
The DNA here is from genome assembly GCF_964261635.1 of Lissotriton helveticus. Classification (NCBI taxonomy): domain Eukaryota; kingdom Metazoa; phylum Chordata; class Amphibia; order Caudata; family Salamandridae; genus Lissotriton; species Lissotriton helveticus. The sequence continues at coordinate 590,110,188 of NC_136071.1, forward strand.
TTTCTGTAGTGTAGTGGTTATCACGTTCGCCTTACACGCGAAAGGTCCCTGGTTCGAGACCGGGCAGAAACAGCGGTTTGCTGTTTTTAACAGTGTTTGCCTTTACTGGCTGACTTTATAGGAAAGCTGAGATAATAGAGGCTGTCTATCCCTCACCAACCTGACGTAGTGTGCTCCAGGGATCTCAGTGACAGCTCGAAAAGAGAAGTGACGATAGCTTGCGCCATTCGCTTGCTCGCCCTTTGCTCTGAAGGGTGGGCCTACTTCATGAAAGCAAGGAATGAGAGCAGAAATGCTTTTCTTGTCCTCACCGCAAGCAGACACTTAGAGAAAACAAACTGTCTGAAGGACAGAGGCTTTTTAATTTCTTGTTTGATGACGGCCATGGAAAAGACAGCAATCATATTGCAGAAGAGAGCAACATGTGCAGTTGCTTGCTTTGGGTGAAGCATTCACCGACTAGCTGCCACTAACCCCTGGAGCCATGTCAGAGGTGACTCTTGCGTGGCTCGTTGGTCTAGGGGTATGATTCTCGCTTAGGGTGCGAGAGGTCCCGGGTTCAAATCCCAGACGAGCCCTTTTTAGAGCTAAACATACAAATCGTACTAAAAATGCACTATGCCTGACTATTTCTAGTAATACTCGGTTGATTTTTTGCTTAACATATTCCTAACCTCAGTAGAAAAATGGATCACCGTGCTTTTTCTGCCTACCTGCTTAGTCTCAGTGTGTCCCAGGTGATGCTTTCCCAAGCTGTACTCGCAGACATTTAGGCATCAGATATTTGTCTGTCGATGCCTGCACAAGTAAATTTTGAATACGTCTAATTGCAAGCATGTTGGATGATATCTCTGAGGTTTTCACACTTGTTCTGCACATTCTGAGCCGCTGCTGATACAGCAGAATAGAAGTAGGGTGAAGCCTTGAGAGGAACTTTGCTTTAACAGTAGCAAGCAGCAAGGTCGTTTCTGTAGTGTAGTGGTCATCACGTTCGCCTAACACGCAAAAGGTCCCCGGTTCGAGACCGGGCAGAAACACTGAGCGTTGGCTGCTTTTATGTGCACACTCTAAAACCTTATTATCTGAATGCAAGTTTAAGAAGAGGTGGTCTTTGAACACAGTGAGCCGTGGGAAACTTTCTTTACCTTTGCAAGACGAAACAAAGTTATCTGCATCCATCAACTGGGGGTCGTTCTTGTGCCTATTTTTATTTTGTTTAAGCTATGTTGTATTGTTGGGGCCTTTACACCTGTGACATTGCTGTGAAGGTTGTAAGTGGAAACATTGGCAGGTGCAGATAGAAGAGTTAGACCTAAGCCCCCCCTCATGAGCTGTCAGGATGGCCGAGTGGTCTAAGGCACCAGACTCAAGAGAGCTTGATCTTCAGTGTAGCTGAGCCTTCTGGTCTCCTCATGGAGGCGTGGGTTCAAATCCCACTTCTGACAGGTCCCTTTTACACCCGTAAATCTTCCTGTTTTTTGCAGTGCGTTCCCGGCAAACACCACAATCTTTGCAGGAACCTGTAGCATGTGAAGAGAAATCCACCAACAATCAGGCTGGGCCCTTAATCACAATTCCATGGATTTCTGGAAATGACACCTCAGGCACACCTTCCATTAAATTTGCACTCCATCACAGTAACTGCCATACTGGGTTTCTAACTGAGCAGTTGATCCCATCATTTGTTGTGAGGCTCTCCTGCCACCTTTTGGGCAGAGAAGGCACTGTCCCTGCAAAAACACAGGCAGACATGTTCAACAGGGCTTCCTGGTTATGTGGGAGGAGCAGAATGCCATTGGTCCCCCCTTGCAAATTCTAATTTACATAAGGAAGACAGAGAGGTAGCTGGGAGTAGGCACTGCACACGGGCATTGCACTCTCTCTTATGATTTGCAGCCAATTCTAGATTGAGGCAGGAGGAAAGGAGGTGACTCGCCCAACAATGGCTATACTGAGAAGTCAGCCACTCTGGGTCTCCCAGGTGAGTGTTTCAGGCCTGTGAGCCACTCATATAAATCTCGCCTGATCGAGCCTGAGCGAGCGCTGAGCGAGCGCGTTTGAATCCAAATATCAAACCCCTCTTTCTCAGGCGCAGGAAATGGTGGGCCCTTCATTGCTTCTGGTGTGGAAGTCTATGGGGCAAGGGTCCAGGACTTGCAGAGGAGAACAATTGCCAGAAAGTGCTTGCTGTTCTCATCTGTGCCTTTTTTCTGCTCACTGGCTGATAGGAGATTGGCTGCCCCCTTTCTTGCTAGAGTGAAAAAACAACAACTTGAGAGAAAACATGACGTTGTGAGGCTCACTTAGAGGGAGACTAGCCAAATAGCCCTGCTTTTTTTCTGAAAGACGCTTCAGAAATTGTTCAAAATGTCTCCTGGCCACTCAGGCTCGTTGGTCTAGGGGTATGATTCTCGCTTCGGGTGCGAGAGGTCCCGGGTTCAAATCCCGGACGAGCCCATGCTGTGGACATTTTCAGGATGCTTGTAATATAGGAGCATTTATTCTTTTCAATGCTATAAGACGCTGTGTATGTCGAGAAAGTTCCTTACCCTGCACGCTATTTTCCACTTGTGGCGGGATAAAGGAGTGCAGGACTTCTTTGCAACTGCTTTTCTGGGCCAGACCAGCATGGTAGGAACATTACATGCATAGTGTTTTTCTAGTGTAATTTCAGGATATGATTTCAAAATCGCCTCTTGGAATAAAAGTGGTCCTCATTCCTGTCTTCCAAAGAAATAGAGACCGGGTAAGGAGAGCCCAACTTTGAGCTTCAAGGACATTGGCCCTTAGTCTGTGCATTCCAGCCCAATACATGCCAACAAGATTCCTGAGTTAGTGTCTGTTTCTGTAGTGTAGTGGTTATCACGTTCGCCTTACACGCGAAAGGTCCCTGGTTCGAGACCGGGCAGAAACAGCGGTTTGCTGTTTTTAACAGTGTTTGCCTTTACTGGCTGACTTTATAGGAAAGCTGAGATAATAGAGGCTGTCTATCCCTCACCAACCTGACGTAGTGTGCTCCAGGGATCTCAGTGACAGCTCGAAAAGAGAAGTGACGATAGCTTGCGCCATTCGCTTGCTCGCCCTTTGCTCTGAAGGGTGGGCCTACTTCATGAAAGCAAGGAATGAGAGCAGAAATGCTTTTCTTGTCCTCACCACAAGCAGACACTTAGAGAAAACAAACTGTCTGAAGGACAGAGGCTTTTTAATTTCTTGTTTGATGACGGCCATGGAAAAGACAGCAATCATATTGCAGAAGAGAGCAACATGTGCAGTTGCTTGCTTTGGGTGAAGCATTCACTGACTAGCTGCCACTAACACCTGGAGCCGTGTCAGAGGTGACTCTTGCGTGGCTCGTTGGTCTAGGGGTATGATTCTCGCTTAGGGTGCGAGAGGTCCCGGGTTCAAATCCCGGACGAGCCCTTTTTAGAGCTAAACATACAAATCGTACTAAAAATGCACTATGCCTGACTATTTCTAGTAATACTCGGTGCATTGTTGCGCAACATATTCCTAACCTCAGAAGAAAAATGGATCACCGTGCTTTTTCTGCCTACCTGCTTAGTCTCAGTGTGTCCCAGGTGATGCTTTCCCAAGCTGTACTCGCAGACATTTAGGCATCAGATATTTGTCTGTCGATGCCTGCACAAGTAAATTTTGAATACGTCTAATTGCAAGCATGTTGGATGATATCTCTGAGGTTTTCACACTTGTTCTGCACATTCTGAGCCGCTGCTGATACAGCAGAATAGAAGTAGGGTGAAGCCTTGAGAGGAACTTTGCTTTAACAGTAGCAAGCAGCAAGGTCGTTTCTGTAGTGTAGTGGTCATCACGTTCGCCTAACACGCGAAAGGTCCCCGGTTCGAGACCGGGCAGAAACACTGAGCATTGGCTGCTTTTATGTGCACACTCTAAAACCTTATTATCTGAATGCAAGTTTAAGAAGAGGTGGTCTTTGAACACAGTGAGCCGTGGGAAACTTTCTTTACCTTTGCAAGACGAAACAAAGTTATCTGCATCCATCATCTGGGGGTCGTTCTTGTGCCTATTTTTATTTTGTTTAAGCTATGTTGTATTGTTGGGGCCTTTACACCTGTGACATTGCTGTGAAGGTTGTAAGTGGAAACATTGGCAGGTGCAGATAGAAGAGTTAGACCTAAGCCCCCCCTCATGAGCCGTCAGGATGGCCGAGTGGTCTAAGGCGCCAGACTCAAGAGAGCTTGATCTTCAGTGTAGCTGAGCCTTCTGGTCTCCTCATGGAGGCGTGGGTTCAAATCCCACTTCTGACAGGTCCCTTTTACACCCGTATATCTTCCTGTTTTTTGCAGTGCGTTCCCGGCAAACACCACAATCTTTGCAGGAACCTGTAGCATGTGAAGAGAAATCCACCAACAATCAGGCTGGGCCCTTAATCACAATTCCATGGATTTCTGGAAATGACACCTCAGGCACACCTTCCATTAAATTTGCACTCCATCACAGTAACTGCCATGCTGGGTTTCTAACTGAGCAGTTGATCCCATCATTTGTTGTGAGGCTCTCCTGCCACCTTTTGGGCAGAGAAGGCACTGTCCCTGCAAAAACACAGGCAGACATGTTCAACAGGGCTTCCTGGTTATGTGGGAGGAGCAGAATGCCATTGGTCCCCCCTTGCAAATTCTAATTTACATAAGGAAGACAGAGAGGTAGCTGGGAGTAGGCACTGCACACGGGCATTGCACTCTCTCTTATGATTTGCAGCCAATTCTAGATTGAGGCAGGAGGAAAGGAGGTGACTCGCCCAACAATGGCTATACTGAGAAGTCAGCCACTCTGGGTCTCCCAGGTGAGTGTTTCAGGCCTGTGAACCACTCATATAAATCTCGCCTGATCGAGCCTGAGCGAGCGCTGAGCGAGCGCGTTTGAATCCAAATATCAAACCCCTCTTTCTCAGGCGCAGGAAATGGTGGGCCCTTCATTGCTTCTGGTGTGGAAGTCTATGGGGCAAGGGTCCAGGACTTGCAGAGGAGAACAATTGCCAGAAAGTGCTTGCTGTTCTCATCTGTGCCTTTTTTCTGCTCACTGGCTGATAGGAGATTGGCTGCCCCCTTTCTTGCTAGAGTGAAAAAACAACAACTTGAGAGAAAACATGACGTTGTGAGGCTCACTTAGAGGGAGACTAGCCAAATAGCCCTGCTTTTTTTCTGAAAGACGCTTCAGAAATTGTTCAAAATGTCTCCTGGTCACTCAGGCTCGTTGGTCTAGGGGTATGATTCTCGCTTCGGGTGCGAGAGGTCCCGGGTTCAAGTCCCGGACGAGCCCATGCTGTGGACATTTTCAGGATGCTTGTAATATAGGAGCATTTCTTCTTTTCAATGCTATAAGACGCTGTGTATGTCGAGAAAGTTCCTTACCCTGCACGCTATTTTCCACTTGTGGCGGGATAAAGGAGTGCAGGACTTCTTTGCAACTGCTTTTCTGGGCCAGACCAGCATGGTAGGAACATTACATGCATAGTGTTTTTCTAGTGTAATTTCAGGATATGGTTTCAAAATCGCCTCTTGGAATAAAAGTGGTCCTCATTCCTGTCTTCCAAAGAAATAGAGACCGGGTAAGGAGAGCCCAACTTTGAGCTTCAAGGACATTGGCCCTTAGTCTGTGCATTCCAGCCCAATACATGCCAACAAGATTCCTGAGTTAGTGTCTGTTTCTGTAGTGTAGTGGTTATCACGTTCGCCTTACACGCGAAAGGTCCCTGGTTCGAGACCGGGCAGAAACAGCGGTTTGCTGTTTTTAACAGTGTTTGCCTTTACTGGCTGACTTTATAGGAAAGCTGAGATAATAGAGGCTGTCTATCCCTCACCAACCTGACGTAGTGTGCTCCAGGGATCTCAGTGACAGCTCGAAAAGAGAAGTGACGATAGCTTGCGCCATTCGCTTGCTCGCCCTTTGCTCTGAAGGGTGGGCCTACTTCATGAAAGCAAGGAATGAGAGCAGAAATGCTTTTCTTGTCCTCACCACAAGCAGACACTTAGAGAAAACAAACTGTCTGAAGGACAGAGGCTTTTTAATTTCTTGTTTGATGACGGCCATGGAAAAGACAGCAATCATATTGCAGAAGAGAGCAACATGTGCAGTTGCTTGCTTTGGGTGAAGCATTCACTGACTAGCTGCCACTAACCCCTGGAGCCGTGTCAGAGGTGACTCTTGCGTGGCTCGTTGGTCTAGGGGTATGATTCTCGCTTAGGGTGCGAGAGGTCCCGGGTTCAAATCCCAGACGAGCCCTTTTTAGAGCTAAACATACAAATCGTACTAAAAATGCACTATGCCTGACTATTTCTAGTAATACTCGGTGCATTGTTGCGCAACATATTCCTAACCTCAGAAGAAAAATGGATCACCGTGCTTTTTCTGCCTACCTGCTTAGTCTCAGTGTGTCCCAGGTGATGCTTTCCCAAGCTGTACTCGCAGACATTTAGGCATCAGATATTTGTCTGTCGATGCCTGCACAAGTAAATTTTGAATACGTCTAATTGCAAGCATGTTGGATGATATCTCTGAGGTTTTCACACTTGTTCTGCACATTCTGAGCCGCTGCTGATACAGCAGAATAGAAGTAGGGTGAAGCCTTGAGAGGAACTTTGCTTTAACAGTAGCAAGCAGCAAGGTCGTTTCTGTAGTGTAGTGGTCATCACGTTCGCCTAACACGCGAAAGGTCCCCGGTTCGAGACCGGGCAGAAACACTGAGCGTTGGCTGCTTTTATGTGCACACTCTAAAACCTTATTATCTGAATGCAAGTTTAAGAAGAGGTGGTCTTTGAACACAGTGAGCCGTGGGAAACTTTCTTTACCTTTGCAAGACGAAACAAAGTTATCTGCATCCATCATCTGGGGGTCGTTCTTGTGCCTATTTTTATTTTGTTTAAGCTATGTTGTATTGTTGGGGCCTTTACACCTGTGACATTGCTGTGAAGGTTGTAAGTGGAAACATTGGCAGGTGCAGATAGAAGAGTTAGACCTAAGCCCCCCTCATGAGCCGTCAGGATGGCCGAGTGGTCTAAGGCGCCAGACTCAAGAGAGCTTGATCTTCAGTGTAGCTGAGCCTTCTGGTCTCCTCATGGAGGCGTGGGTTCAAATCCCACTTCTGACAGGTCCCTTTTACACCCGTAAATCTTCCTGTTTTTTGCAGTGCGTTCCCGGCAAACACCACAATCTTTGCAGGAACCTGTAGCACGTGAAGAGAAATCCACCAACAATCAGGCTGGGCCCTCAATCACAATTCCATGGATTTCTGGAAATGACACCTCAGGCACACCTTCCATTAAATTTGCACTCCATCACAGTAACTGCCATGCTGGGTTTCTAACTAAGCAGTTGATCCCATCATTTGTTGTGAGGCTCTCCTGCCACCTTTTGGGCAGAGAAGGCACTGTCCCTGCAAAAACACAGGCAGACATGTTCAACAGGGATTCCTGGTTATGTGGGAGGAGCAGAATGCCATTGGTCCCCCCTTGCAAATTCTAATTTACATAAGGAAGACAGAGAGGTAGCTGGGAGTAGGCACTGCACACGGGCATTGCACTCTCTCTTATGATTTGCAGCCAATTCTAGATTGAGGCAGGAGGAAAGGAGGTGACTCGCCCAACAATGGCTATACTGAGAAGTCAGCCACTCTGGGTCTCCCAGGTGAGTGTTTCAGGCCTGTGAGCCACTCATATAAATCTCGCCTGATTGAGCCTGATCGAGCGCGTTTGAATCCAAATATCAAACCCCTCTTTCTCAGGCGCAGGAAATGGTGGGCCCTTCATTGCTTCTGGTGTGGAAGTCTATGGGGCAAGGGTCCAGGACTTGCAGAGGAGAACAATTGCCAGAAAGTGCTTGCTGTTCTCATCTGTGCCTTTTTTCTGCTCACTGGCTGATAGGAGATTGGCTGCCCCCTTTCTTGCTAGAGTGAAAAAACAACAACTTGAGAGAAAACATGACGTTGTGAGGCTCACTTAGAGGGAGACTAGCCAAATAGCCCTGCTTTTTTTCTGAAAGACGCTTCAGAAATTGTTCAAAATATCTCCTGGCCACTCAGGCTCGTTGGTCTAGGGGTATGATTCTCGCTTCGGGTGCGAGAGGTCCTGGGTTCAAATCCCGGACGAGCCCATGCTGTGGACATTTTCAGGATGCTTGTAATATAGGAGCATTTCTTCTTTTCAATGCTATAAGACGCTGTGTATGTCGAGAAAGTTCCTTACCCTGCACGCTATTTTCCACTTGTGGCGGGATAAAGGAGTGCAGGACTTCTTTGCAACTGCTTTTCTGGGCCAGACCAGCATGGTAGGAACATTACATGCATAGTGTTTTTCTAGTGTAATTTCAGGATATGGTTTCAAAATCGCCTCTTGGAATAAAAGTGGTCCTCATTCCTGTCTTCCAAAGAAATAGAGACCGGGTAAGGAGAGCCCAACTTTGAGCTTCAAGGACATTGGCCCTTAGTCTGTGCATTCCAGCCCAATACATGCCAACAAGATTCCTGAGTTAGTGTCTGTTTCTGTAGTGTAGTGGTTATCACGTTTGCCTTACACGCGAAAGGTCCCTGGTTCGAGACCGGGCAGAAACAGCGGTTTGCTGTTTTTAACAGTGTTTGCCTTTACTGGCTGACTTTATAGGAAAGCTGAGATAATAGAGGCTGTCTATCCCTCACCAACCTGACGTAGTGTGCTCCAGGGATCTCAGTGACAGCTCGAAAAGAGAAGTGACGATAGCTTGCGCCATTCGCTTGCTCGCCCTTTGCTCTGAAGGGTGGGCCTACTTCATGAAAGCAAGGAATGAGAGCAGAAATGCTTTTCTTGTCCTCACCGCAAGCAGACACTTAGAGAAAACAAACTGTCTGAAGGACAGAGGCTTTTTAATTTCTTGTTTGATGACGGCCATGGAAAAGACAGCAATCATATTGCAGAAGAGAGCAACATGTGCAGTTGCTTGCTTTGGGTGAAGCATTCACCGACTAGCTGCCACTAACCCCTGGAGCCATGTCAGAGGTGACTCTTGCGTGGCTCGTTGGTCTAGGGGTATGATTCTCGCTTAGGGTGCGAGAGGTCCCGGGTTCAAATCCCGGACGAGCCCTTTTTAGAGCTAAACATACAAATCGTACTAAAAATGCACTATGCCTGACTATTTCTAGTAATACTCGGTTGATTTTTTGCTTAACATATTCCTAACCTCAGTAGAAAAATGGATCACCGTGCTTTTTCTGCCTACCTGCTTAGTCTCAGTGTGTCCCAGGTGATGCTTTCCCAAGCTGTACTCGCAGACATTTAGGCATCAGATATTTGTCTGTCGATGCCTGCACAAGTAAATTTTGAATACGTCTAATTGCAAGCATGTTGGATGATATCTCTGAGGTTTTCACACTTGTTCTGCACATTCTGAGCCGCTGCTGATACAGCAGAATAGAAGTAGGGTGAAGCCTTGAGAGGAACTTTGCTTTAACAGTAGCAAGCAGCAAGGTCGTTTCTGTAGTGTAGTGGTCATCACGTTCGCCTAACACGCGAAAGGTCCCCGGTTCGAGACCGGGCAGAAACACTGAGCATTGGCTGCTTTTATGTGCACACTCTAAAACCTTATTATCTGAATGCAAGTTTAAGAAGAGGTGGTCTTTGAACACAGTGAGCCGTGGGAAACTTTCTTTACCTTTGCAAGACGAAACAAAGTTATCTGCATCCATCATCTGGGGGTCGTTCTTGTGCCTATTTTTATTTTGTTTAAGCTATGTTGTATTGTTGGGGCCTTTACACCTGTGACATTGCTGTGAAGGTTGTAAGTGGAAACATTGGCAGGTGCAGATAGAAGAGTTAGACCTAAGCCCCCCCTCATGAGCCGTCAGGATGGCCGAGTGGTCTAAGGCGCCAGACTCAAGAGAGCTTGATCTTCAGTGTAGCTGAGCCTTCTGGTCTCCTCATGGAGGCGTGGGTTCAAATCCCACTTCTGACAGGTCCCTTTTACACCCGTAAATCTTCCTGTTTTTTGCAGTGCGTTCCCGGCAAACACCACAATCTTTGCAGGAACCTGTAGCATGTGAAGAGAAATCCACCAACAATCAGGCTGGGCCCTTAATCACAATTCCATGGATTTCTGGAAATGACACCTCAGGCACACCTTCCATTAAATTTGCACTCCATCACAGTAACTGCCATGCTGGGTTTCTAACTGAGCAGTTGATCCCATCATTTGTTGTGAGGCTCTCCTGCCACCTTTTGGGCAGAGAAGGCACTGTCCCTGCAAAAACACAGGCAGACATGTTCAACAGGGCTTCCTGGTTATGTGGGAGGAGCAGAATGCCATTGGTCCCCCCTTGCAAATTCTAATTTACATAAGGAAGACAGAGAGGTAGCTGGGAGTAGGCACTGCACACGGGCATTGCACTCTCTCTTATGATTTGCAGCCAATTCTAGATTGAGGCAGGAGGAAAGGAGGTGACTCGCCCAACAATGGCTATACTGAGAAGTCAGCCACTCTGGGTCTCCCAGGTGAGTGTTTCAGGCCTGTGAACCACTCATATAAATCTCGCCTGATCGAGCCTGATCGAGCGCTGAGCGAGCACGTTTGAATCCAAATATCAAACCCCTCTTTCTCAGGCGCAGGAAATGGTGGGCCCTTCATTGCTTCTGGTGTGGAAGTCTATGGGGCAAGGGTCCAGGACTTGCAGAGGAGAACAATTGCCAGAAAGTGCTTGCTGTTCTCATCTGTGCCTTTTTTCTGCTCACTGGCTGATAGGAGATTGGCTGCCCCCTTTCTTGCTAGAGTGAAAAAACAACAACTTGAGAGAAAACATGACGTTGTGAGGCTCACTTAGAGGGAGACTAGCCAAATAGCCCTGCTTTTTTTCTGAAAGACGCTTCAGAAATTGTTCAAAATGTCTCCTGGCCACTCAGGCTCGTTGGTCTAGGGGTATGATTCTCGCTTCGGGTGCGAGAGGTCCCGGGTTCAAATCCCGGACGAGCCCATGCTGTGGACATTTTCAGGATGCTTGTAATATAGGAGCATTTCTTCTTTTCAATGCTATAAGACGCTGTGTATGTCGAGAAAGTTCCTTACCCTGCACGCTATTTTCCACTTGTGGCGGGATAAAGGAGTGCAGGACTTCTTTGCAACTGCTTTTCTGGGCCAGACCAGCATGGTAGGAACATTACATGCATAGTGTTTTTCTAGTGTAATTTCAGGATATGGTTTCAAAATCGCCTCTTGGAATAAAAGTGGTCCTCATTCCTGTCTTCCAAAGAAATAGAGACCGGGTAAGGAGAGCCCAACTTTGAGCTTCAAGGACATTGGCCCTTAGTCTGTGCATTCCAGCCCAATACATGCCAACAAGATTCCTGAGTTAGTGTCTGTTTCTGTAGTGTAGTGGTTATCACGTTCGCCTTACACGCGAAAGGTCCCTGGTTCGAGACCGGGCAGAAACAGCGGTTTGCTGTTTTTAACAGTGTTTGCCTTTACTGGCTGACTTTATAGGAAAGCTGAGATAATAGAGGCTGTCTATCCCTCACCAACCTGACGTAGTGTGCTCCAGGGATCTCAGTGACAGCTCGAAAAGAGAAGTGACGATAGCTTGCGCCATTCGCTTGCTCGCCCTTTGCTCTGAAGGGTGGGCCTACTTCATGAAAGCAAGGAATGAGAGCAGAAATGCTTTTCTTGTCCTCACCACAAGCAGACACTTAGAGAAAACAAACTGTCTGAAGGACAGAGGCTTTTTAATTTCTTGTTTGATGACGGCCATGGAAAAGACAGCAATCATATTGCAGAAGAGAGCAACATGTGCAGTTGCTTGCTTTGGGTGAAGCATTCACTGACTAGCTGCCACTAACCCCTGGAGCCGTGTCAGAGGTGACTCTTGCGTGGCTCGTTGGTCTAGGGGTATGATTCTCGCTTAGGGTGCGAGAGGTCCCGGGTTCAAATCCCGGACGAGCCCTTTTTAGAGCTAAACATACAAATCGTACTAAAAATGCACTATGCCTGACTATTTCTAGTAATACTCGGTGCATTGTTGCGCAACATATTCCTAACCTCAGAAGAAAAATGGATCACCGTGCTTTTTCTGCCTACCTGCTTAGTCTCAGTGTGTCCCAGGTGATGCTTTCCCAAGCTGTACTCGCAGACATTTAGGCATCAGATATTTGTCTGTCGATGCCTGCACAAGTAAATTTTGAATACGTCTAATTGCAAGCATGTTGGATGATATCTCTGAGGTTTTCACACTTGTTCTGCACATTCTGAGCCGCTGCTGATACAGCAGAATAGAAGTAGGGTGAAGCCTTGAGAGGAACTTTGCTTTAACAGTAGCAAGCAGCAAGGTCGTTTCTGTAGTGTAGTGGTCATCACGTTCGCCTAACACGCGAAAAGTCCCCGGTTCGAGACCGGGCAGAAACACTGAGCGTTGGCTGCTTTTATGTGCACACTCTAAAACCTTATTATCTGAATGCAAGTTTAAGAAGAGGTGGTCTTTGAACACAGTGAGCCGTGGGAAACTTTCTTTACCTTTGCAGACGAAACAAAGTTATCTGCATCCATCATCTGGGGGTCGTTCTTGTGCCTATTTTTATTTTGTTTAAGCTATGTTGTATTGTTGGGGCCTTTACACCTGTGACATTGCTGTGAAGGTTGTAAGTGGAAACATTGGCAGGTGCAGATAGAAGAGTTAGACCTAAGCCCCCCTCATGAGCCGTCAGGATGGCCGAGTGGTCTAAGGCGCCAGACTCAAGAGAGCTTGATCTTCAGTGTAGCTGAGCCTTCTGGTCTCCTCATGGAGGCGTGGGTTCAAATCCCACTTCTGACAGGTCCCTTTTACACCCGTAAATCTTCCTGTTTTTTGCAGTGCGTTCCCGGCAAACACCACAATCTTTGCAGGAACCTGTAGCATGTGAAGAGAAATCCACCAACAATCAGGCTGGGCCCTCAATCACAATTCCATGGATTTCTGGAAATGACACCTCAGGCACACCTTCCATTAAATTTGCACTCCATCACAGTAACTGCCATGCTGGGTTTCTAACTAAGCAGTTGATCCCATCATTTGTTGTGAGGCTCTCCTGCCACCTTTTGGGCAGAGAAGGCACTGTCCCTGCAAAAACACAGGCAGACATGTTCAACAGGGCTTCCTGGTTATGTGGGAGGAGCAGAATGCCATTGGTCCCCCCTTGCAAATTCTAATTTACATAAGGAAGACAGAGAGGTAGCTGGGAGTAGGCACTGCACACGGGCATTGCACTCTCTCTTATGATTTGCAGCCAATTCTAGATTGAGGCAGGAGGAAAGGAGGTGACTCGCCCAACAATGGCTATACTGAGAAGTCAGCCACTCTGGGTCTCCCAGGTGAGTGTTTCAGGCCTGTGAGCCACTCATATAAATCTCGCCTGATTGAGCCTGATCGAGCGCGTTTGAATCCAAATATCAAACCCCTCTTTCTCAGGCGCAGGAAATGGTGGGCCCTTCATTGCTTCTGGTGTGGAAGTCTATGGGGCAAGGGTCCAGGACTTGCAGAGGAGAACAATTGCCAGAAAGTGCTTGCTGTTCTCATCTGTGCCTTTTTTCTGCTCACTGGCTGATAGGAGATTGGCTGCCCCCTTTCTTGCTAGAGTGAAAAAACAACAACTTGAGAGAAAACATGACGTTGTGAGGCTCACTTAGAGGGAGACTAGCCAAATAGCCCTGCTTTTTTTCTGAAAGACGCTTCAGAAATTGTTCAAAATGTCTCCTGGCCACTCAGGCTCGTTGGTCTAGGGGTATGATTCTCGCTTCGGGTGCGAGAGGTCCTGGGTTCAAATCCCGGACGAGCCCATGCTGTGGACATTTTCAGGATGCTTGTAATATAGGAGCATTTCTTCTTTTCAATGCTATAAGACGCTGTGTATGTCGAGAAAGTTCCTTACCCTGCACGCTATTTTCCACTTGTGGCGGGATAAAGGAGTGCAGGACTTCTTTGCAACTGCTTTTCTGGGCCAGACCAGCATGGTAGGAACATTACATGCATAGTGTTTTTCTAGTGTAATTTCAGGATATGGTTTCAAAATCGCCTCTTGGAATAAAAGTGGTCCTCATTCCTGTCTTCCAAAGAAATAGAGACCGGGTAAGGAGAGCCCAACTTTGAGCTTCAAGGACATTGGCCCTTAGTCTGTGCATTCCAGCCCAATACATGCCAACAAGATTCCTGAGTTAGTGTCTGTTTCTGTAGTGTAGTGGTTATCACGTTTGCCTTACACGCGAAAGGTCCCTGGTTCGAGACCGGGCAGAAACAGCGGTTTGCTGTTTTTAACAGTGTTTGCCTTTACTGGCTGACTTTATAGGAAAGCTGAGATAATAGAGGCTGTCTATCCCTCACCAACCTGACGTAGTGTGCTCCAGGGATCTCAGTGACAGCTCGAAAAGAGAAGTGACGATAGCTTGCGCCATTCGCTTGCTCGCCCTTTGCTCTGAAGGGTGGGCCTACTTCATGAAAGCAAGGAATGAGAGCAGAAATGCTTTTCTTGTCCTCACCGCAAGCAGACACTTAGAGAAAACAAACTGTCTGAAGGACAGAGGCTTTTTAATTTCTTGTTTGATGACGGCCATGGAAAAGACAGCAATCATATTGCAGAAGAGAGCAACATGTGCAGTTGCTTGCTTTGGGTGAAGCATTCACCGACTAGCTGCCACTAACCCCTGGAGCCATGTCAGAGGTGACTCTTGCGTGGCTCGTTGGTCTAGGGGTATGATTCTTGCTTAGGGTGCGAGAGGTCCCGGGTTCAAATCCCGGACGAGCCATTTTTAGAGCTAAACATACAAATCGTACTAAAAATGCACTATGCCTGACTATTTCTAGTAATACTCGGTTGATTTTTTGCTTAACATATTCCTAACCTCAGTAGAAAAATGGATCACCGTGCTTTTTCTGCCTACCTGCTTAGTCTCAGTGTGTCCCAGGTGATGCTTTCCCAAGCTGTACTCGCAGACATTTAGGCATCAGATATTTGTCTGTCGATGCCTGCACAAGTAAATTTTGAATACGTCTAATTGCAAGCATGTTGGATGATATCTCTGAGGTTTTCACACTTGTTCTGCACATTCTGAGCCGCTGCTGATACAGCAGAATAGAAGTAGGGTGAAGCCTTGAGAGGAACTTTGCTTTAACAGTAGCAAGCAGCAAGGTCGTTTCTGTAGTGTAGTGGTCATCACGTTCGCCTAACACGCAAAAGGTCCCCGGTTCGAGACCGGGCAGAAACACTGAGCGTTGGCTGCTTTTATGTGCACACTCTAAAACCTTATTATCTGAATGCAAGTTTAAGAAGAGGTGGTCTTTGAACACAGTGAGCCGTGGGAAACTTTCTTTACCTTTGCAAGACGAAACAAAGTTATCTGCATCCATCATCTGGGGGTCGTTCTTGTGCCTATTTTTATTTTGTTTAAGCTATGTTGTATTGTTGGGGCCTTTACACCTGTGACATTGCTGTGAAGGTTGTAAGTGGAAACATTGGCAGGTGCAGATAGAAGAGTTAGACCTAAGCCCCCCCTCATGAGCCGTCAGGATGGCCGAGTGGTCTAAGGCGCCAGACTCAAGAGAGCTTGATCTTCAGTGTAGCTGAGCCTTCTGGTCTCCTCATGGAGGCGTGGGTTCAAATCCCACTTCTGACAGGTCCCTTTTACACCCGTAAATCTTCCTGTTTTTTGCAGTGCGTTCCCGGCAAACACCACAATCTTTGCAGGAACCTGTAGCATGTGAAGAGAAATCCACCAACAATCAGGCTGGGCCCTTAATCACAATTCCATGGATTTCTGGAAATGACACCTCAGGCACACCTTCCATTAAATTTGCACTCCATCACAGTAACTGCCATGCTGGGTTTCTAACTGAGCAGTTGATCCCATCATTTGTTGTGAGGCTCTCCTGCCACCTTTTGGGCAGAGAAGGCACTGTCCCTGCAAAAACACAGGCAGACATGTTCAACAGGGCTTCCTGGTTATGTGGGAGGAGCAGAATGCCATTGGTCCCCCCTTGCAAATTCTAATTTACATAAGGAAGACAGAGAGGTAGCTGGGAGTAGGCACTGCACACGGGCATTGCACTCTCTCTTATGATTTGCAGCCAATTCTAGATTGAGGCAGGAGGAAAGGAGGTGACTCGCCCAACAATGGCTATACTGAGAAGTCAGCCACTCTGGGTCTCCCAGGTGAGTGTTTCAGGCCTGTGAACCACTCATATAAATCTCGCCTGATCGAGCCTGATCGAGCGCTGAGCGAGCGCGTTTGAATCCAAATATCAAACCCCTCTTTCTCAGGCGCAGGAAATGGTGGGCCCTTCATTGCTTCTGGTGTGGAAGTCTATGGGGCAAGGGTCCAGGACTTGCAGAGGAGAACAATTGCCAGAAAGTGCTTGCTGTTCTCATCTGTGCCTTTTTTCTGCTCACTGGCTGATAGGAGATTGGCTGCCCCCTTTCTTGCTAGAGTGAAAAAACAACAACTTGAGAGAAAACATGACGTTGTGAGGCTCACTTAGAGGGAGACTAGCCAAATAGCCCTGCTTTTTTTCTGAAAGACGCTTCAGAAATTGTTCAAAATGTCTCCTGGCCACTCAGGCTCGTTGGTCTAGGGGTATGATTCTCGCTTCGGGTGCGAGAGGTCCTGGGTTCAAATCCCGGACGAGCCCATGCTGTGGACATTTTCAGGATGCTTGTAATATAGGAGCATTTCTTCTTTTCAATGCTATAAGACGCTGTGTATGTCGAGAAAGTTCCTTACCCTGCACGCTATTTTCCACTTGTGGCGGGATAAAGGAGTGCAGGACTTCTTTGCAACTGCTTTTCTGGGCCAGACCAGCATGGTAGGAACATTACATGCATAGTGTTTTTCTAGTGTAATTTCAGGATATGGTTTCAAAATCGCCTCTTGGAATAAAAGTGGTCCTCATTCCTGTCTTCCAAAGAAATAGAGACCGGGTAAGGAGAGCCCAACTTTGAGCTTCAAGGACATTGGCCCTTAGTCTGTGCATTCCAGCCCAATACATGCCAACAAGATTCCTGAGTTAGTGTCTGTTTCTGTAGTGTAGTGGTTATCACGTTCGCCTTACACGCGAAAGGTCCCTGGTTCGAGACCGGGCAGAAACAGCGGTTTGCTGTTTTTAACAGTGTTTGCCTTTACTGGCTGACTTTATAGGAAAGCTGAGATAATAGAGGCTGTCTATCCCTCACCAACCTGACGTAGTGTGCTCCAGGGATCTCAGTGACAGCTCGAAAAGAGAAGTGACGATAGCTTGCGCCATTCGCTTGCTCGCCCTTTGCTCTGAAGGGTGGGCCTACTTCATGAAAGCAAGGAATGAGAGCAGAAATGCTTTTCTTGTCCTCACCACAAGCAGACACTTAGAGAAAACAAACTGTCTGAAGGACAGAGGCTTTTTAATTTCTTGTTTGATGACGGCCATGGAAAAGACAGCAATCATATTGCAGAAGAGAGCAACATGTGCAGTTGCTTGCTTTGGGTGAAGCATTCACTGACTAGCTGCCACTAACCCCTGGAGCCGTGTCAGAGGTGACTCTTGCGTGGCTCGTTGGTCTAGGGGTATGATTCTCGCTTAGGGTGCGAGAGGTCCCGGGTTCAAATCCCAGACGAGCCCTTTTTAGAGCTAAACATACAAATCGTACTAAAAATGCACTATGCCTGACTATTTCTAGTAATACTCGGTGCATTGTTGCGCAACATATTCCTAACTGCAGAAGAAAAATGGATCACCGTGCTTTTTCTGCCTACCTGCTCAGTCTCAGTGTGTCCCAGGTGATGCTTTCCCAAGCTGTACTCGCAGACATTTAGGCATCAGATATTTGTCTGTCGATGCCTGCACAAGTAAATTTTGAATACGTCTAATTGCAAGCATGTTGGATGATATCTCTGAGGTTTTCACACTTGTTCTGCACATTCTGAGCCGCTGCTGATACAGCAGAATAGAAGTAGGGTGAAGCCTTGAGAGGAACTTTGCTTTAACAGTAGTAAGCAGCAAGGTCGTTTCTGTAGTGTAGTGGTCATCACGTTCGCCTAACACGCGAAAGGTCCCCGGTTCGAGACCGGGCAGAAACACTGAGCGTTGGCTGCTTTTATGTGCACACTCTAAAACCTTATTATCTGAATGCAAGTTTAAGAAGAGGTGGTCTTTGAACACAGTGAGCCGTGGGAAACTTTCTTTACCTTTGCAAGACGAAACAAAGTTATCTGCATCCATCATCTGGGGGTCGTTCTTGTGCCTATTTTTATTTTGTTTAAGCTATGTTGTATTGTTGGGGCCTTTACACCTGTGACATTGCTGTGAAGGTTGTAAGTGGAAACATTGGCAGGTGCAGATAGAAGAGTTAGACCTAAGCCCCCCTCATGAGCCGTCAGGATGGCCGAGTGGTCTAAGGCGCCAGACTCAAGAGAGCTTGATCTTCAGTGTAGCTGAGCCTTCTGGTCTCCTCATGGAGGCGTGGGTTCAAATCCCACTTCTGACAGGTCCCTTTTACACCCGTAAATCTTCCTGTTTTTTGCAGTGCGTTCCCGGCAAACACCACAATCTTTGCAGGAACCTGTAGCATGTGAAGAGAAATCCACCAACAATCAGGCTGGGCCCTCAATCACAATTCCATGGATTTCTGGAAATGACACCTCAGGCACACCTTCCATTAAATTTGCACTCCATCACAGTAACTGCCATGCTGGGTTTCTAACTAAGCAGTTGATCCCATCATTTGTTGTGAGGCTCTCCTGCCACCTTTTGGGCAGAGAAGGCACTGTCCCTGCAAAAACACAGGCAGACATGTTCAACAGGGTTTCCTGGTTATGTGGGAGGAGCAGAATGCCATTGGTCCCCCCTTGCAAATTCTAATTTACATAAGGAAGACAGAGAGGTAGCTGGGAGTAGGCACTGCACACGGGCATTGCACTCTCTCTTATGATTTGCAGCCAATTCTAGATTGAGGCAGGAGGAAAGGAGGTGACTCGCCCAACAATGGCTATACTGAGAAGTCAGCCACTCTGGGTCTCCCAGGTGAGTGTTTCAGGCCTGTGAGCCACTCATATAAATCTCGCCTGATTGAGCCTGATCGAGCGCGTTTGAATCCAAATATCAAACCCCTCTTTCTCAGGTGCAGGAAATGGTGGGCCCTTCATTGCTTCTGGTGTGGAAGTCTATGGGGCAAGGGTCCAGGACTTGCAGAGGAGAACAATTGCCAGAAAGTGCTTGCTGTTCTCATCTGTGCCTTTTTTCTGCTCACTGGCTGATAGGAGATTGGCTGCCCCCTTTCTTGCTAGAGTGAAAAAACAACAACTTGAGAGAAAACATGACGTTGTGAGGCTCACTTAGAGGGAGACTAGCCAAATAGCCCTGCTTTTTTTCTGAAAGACGCTTCAGAAATTGTTCAAAATGTCTCCTGGCCACTCAGGCTCGTTGGTCTAGGGGTATGATTCTCGCTTCGGGTGCGAGAGGTCCCGGGTTCAAATCCCGGACGAGCCCATGCTGTGGACATTTTCAGGATGCTTGTAATATAGGAGCATTTATTCTTTTCAATGCTATAAGACGCTGTGTATGTCGAGAAAGTTCCTTACCCTGCACGCTATTTTCCACTTGTGGCGGGATAAAGGAGTGCAGGACTTCTTTGCAACTGCTTTTCTGGGCCAGACCAGCATGGTAGGAACATTACATGCATAGTGTTTTTCTAGTGTAATTTCAGGATATGATTTCAAAATCGCCTCTTGGAATAAAAGTGGTCCTCATTCCTGTCTTCCAAAGAAATAGAGACCGGGTAAGGAGAGCCCAACTTTGAGCTTCAAGGACATTGGCCCTTAGTCTGTGCATTCCAGCCCAATACATGCCAACAAGATTCCTGAGTTAGTGTCTGTTTCTGTAGTGTAGTGGTTATCACGTTCGCCTTACACGCGAAAGGTCCCTGGTTCGAGACCGGGCAGAAACAGCAGTTTGCTGTTTTTAACAGTGTTTGCCTTTACTGGCTGACTTTATAGGAAAGCTGAGATAATAGAGGCTGTCTATCCCTCACCAACCTGACGTAGTGTGCTCCAGGGATCTCAGTGACAGCTCGAAAAGAGAAGTGACGATAGCTTGCGCCATTCGCTTGCTCGCCCTTTGCTCTGAAGGGTGGGCCTACTTCATGAAAGCAAGGAATGAGAGCAGAAATGCTTTTCTTGTCCTCACCACAAGCAGACACTTAGAGAAAACAAACTGTCTGAAGGACAGAGGCTTTTTAATTTCTTGTTTGATGACGGCCATGGAAAAGACAGCAATCATATTGCAGAAGAGAGCAACATGTGCAGTTGCTTGCTTTGGGTGAAGCATTCACTGACTAGCTGCCACTAACACCTGGAGCCGTGTCAGAGGTGACTCTTGCGTGGCTCGTTGGTCTAGGGGTATGATTCTCGCTTAGGGTGCGAGAGGTCCCGGGTTGAAATCCCGGACGAGCCCTTTTTAGAGCTAAACATACAAATCGTACTAAAAATGCACTATGCCTGACTATTTCTAGTAATACTCGGTGCATTGTTGCGCAACATATTCCTAACCTCAGAAGAAAAATGGATCACCGTGCTTTTTCTGCCTACCTGCTTAGTCTCAGTGTGTCCCAGGTGATGCTTTCCCAAGCTGTACTCGCAGACATTTAGGCATCAGATATTTGTCTGTCGATGCCTGCACAAGTAAATTTTGAATACGTCTAATTGCAAGCATGTTGGATGATATCTCTGAGGTTTTCACACTTGTTCTGCACATTCTGAGCCGCTGCTGATACAGCAGAATAGAAGTAGGGTGAAGCCTTGAGAGGAACTTTGCTTTAACAGTAGCAAGCAGCAAGGTCGTTTCTGTAGTGTAGTGGTCATCACGTTCGCCTAACACGCGAAAGGTCCCCGGTTCGAGACCGGGCAGAAACACTGAGCATTGGCTGCTTTTATGTGCACACTCTAAAACCTTATTATCTGAATGCAAGTTTAAGAAGAGGTGGTCTTTGAACACAGTGAGCCGTGGGAAACTTTCTTTACCTTTGCAAGACGAAACAAAGTTATCTGCATCCATCATCTGGGGGTCGTTCTTGTGCCTATTTTTATTTTGTTTAAGCTATGTTGTATTGTTGGGGCCTTTACACCTGTGACATTGCTGTGAAGGTTGTAAGTGGAAACATTGGCAGGTGCAGATAGAAGAGTTAGACCTAAGCCCCCCCTCATGAGCCGTCAGGATGGCCGAGTGGTCTAAGGCGCCAGACTCAAGAGAGCTTGATCTTCAGTGTAGCTGAGCCTTCTGGTCTCCTCATGGAGGCGTGGGTTCAAATCCCACTTCTGACAGGTCCCTTTTACACCCGTATATCTTCCTGTTTTTTGCAGTGCGTTCCCGGCAAACACCACAATCTTTGCAGGAACCTGTAGCATGTGAAGAGAAATCCACCAACAATCAGGCTGGGCCCTTAATCACAATTCCATGGATTTCTGGAAATGACACCTCAGGCACACCTTCCATTAAATTTGCACTCCATCACAGTAACTGCCATGCTGGGTTTCTAACTGAGCAGTTGATCCCATCATTTGTTGTGAGGCTCTCCTGCCACCTTTTGGGCAGAGAAGGCACTGTCCCTGCAAAAACACAGGCAGACATGTTCAACAGGGCTTCCTGGTTATGTGGGAGGAGCAGAATGCCATTGGTCCCCCCTTGCAAATTCTAATTTACATAAGGAAGACAGAGAGGTAGCTGGGAGTAGGCACTGCACACGGGCATTGCACTCTCTCTTATGATTTGCAGCCAATTCTAGATTGAGGCAGGAGGAAAGGAGGTGACTCGCCCAACAATGGCTATACTGAGAAGTCAGCCACTCTGGGTCTCCCAGGTGAGTGTTTCAGGCCTGTGAACCACTCATATAAATCTCGCCTGAGCGAGCCTGAGCGAGCGCTGAGCGAGCGCGTTTGAATCCAAATATCAAACCCCTCTTTCTCAGGCGCAGGAAATGGTGGGCCCTTCATTGCTTCTGGTGTGGAAGTCTATGGGGCAAGGGTCCAGGACTTGCAGAGGAGAACAATTGCCAGAAAGTGCTTGCTGTTCTCATCTGTGCCTTTTTTCTGCTCACTGGCTGATAGGAGATTGGCTGCCCCCTTTCTTGCTAGAGTGAAAAAACAACAACTTGAGAGAAAACATGACGTTGTGAGGCTCACTTAGAGGGAGACTAGCCAAATAGCCCTGCTTTTTTTCTGAAAGACGCTTCAGAAATTGTTCAAAATGTCTCCTGGCCACTCAGGCTCGTTGGTCTAGGGGTATGATTCTCGCTTCGGGTGCGAGAGGTCCCGGGTTCAAGTCCCGGACGAGCCCATGCTGTGGACATTTTCAGGATGCTTGTAATATAGGAGCATTTCTTCTTTTCAATGCTATAAGACGCTGTGTATGTCGAGAAAGTTCCTTACCCTGCACGCTATTTTCCACTTGTGGCGGGATAAAGGAGTGCAGGACTTCTTTGCAACTGCTTTTCTGGGCCAGACCAGCATGGTAGGAACATTACATGCATAGTGTTTTTCTAGTGTAATTTCAGGATATGGTTTCAAAATCGCCTCTTGGAATAAAAGTGGTCCTCATTCCTGTCTTCCAAAGAAATAGAGACCGGGTAAGGAGAGCCCAACTTTGAGCTTCAAGGACATTGGCCCTTAGTCTGTGCATTCCAGCCCAATACATGCCAACAAGATTCCTGAGTTAGTGTCTGTTTCTGTAGTGTAGTGGTTATCACGTTCGCCTTACACGCGAAAGGTCCCTGGTTCGAGACCGGGCAGAAACAGCGGTTTGCTGTTTTTAACAGTGTTTGCCTTTACTGGCTGACTTTATAGGAAAGCTGAGATAATAGAGGCTGTCTATCCCTCACCAACCTGACGTAGTGTGCTCCAGGGATCTCAGTGACAGCTCGAAAAGAGAAGTGACGATAGCTTGCGCCATTCGCTTGCTCGCCCTTTGCTCTGAAGGGTGGGCCTACTTCATGAAAGCAAGGAATGAGAGCAGAAATGCTTTTCTTGTCCTCACCACAAGCAGACACTTAGAGAAAACAAACTGTCTGAAGGACAGAGGCTTTTTAATTTCTTGTTTGATGACGGCCATGGAAAAGACAGCAATCATATTGCAGAAGAGAGCAACATGTGCAGTTGCTTGCTTTGGGTGAAGCATTCACTGACTAGCTGCCACTAACCCCTGGAGCCGTGTCAGAGGTGACTCTTGCGTGGCTCGTTGGTCTAGGGGTATGATTCTCGCTTAGGGTGCGAGAGGTCCCGGGTTCAAATCCCAGACGAGCCCTTTTTAGAGCTAAACATACAAATCGTACTAAAAATGCACTATGCCTGACTATTTCTAGTAATACTCGGTGCATTGTTGCGCAACATATTCCTAACCTCAGAAGAAAAATGGATCACCGTGCTTTTTCTGCCTACCTGCTTAGTCTCAGTGTGTCCCAGGTGATGCTTTCCCAAGCTGTACTCGCAGACATTTAGGCATCAGATATTTGTCTGTCGATGCCTGCACAAGTAAATTTTGAATACGTCTAATTGCAAGCATGTTGGATGATATCTCTGAGGTTTTCACACTTGTTCTGCACATTCTGAGCCGCTGCTGATACAGCAGAATAGAAGTAGGGTGAAGCCTTGAGAGGAACTTTGCTTTAACAGTAGCAAGCAGCAAGGTCGTTTCTGTAGTGTAGTGGTCATCACGTTCGCCTAACACGCGAAAGGTACCCGGTTCGAGACCGGGCAGAAACACTGAGCGTTGGCTGCTTTTATGTGCACACTCTAAAACCTTATTATCTGAATGCAAGTTTAAGAAGAGGTGGTCTTTGAACACAGTGAGCCGTGGGAAACTTTCTTTACCTTTGCAAGACGAAACAAAGTTATCTGCATCCATCATCTGGGGGTCGTTCTTGTGCCTATTTTTATTTTGTTTAAGCTATGTTGTATTGTTGGGGCCTTTACACCTGTGACATTGCTGTGAAGGTTGTAAGTGGAAACATTGGCAGGTGCAGATAGAAGAGTTAGACCTAAGCCCCCCTCATGAGCCGTCAGGATGGCCGAGTGGTCTAAGGCGCCAGACTCAAGAGAGCTTGATCTTCAGTGTAGCTGAGCCTTCTGGTCTCCTCATGGAGGCGTGGGTTCAAATCCCACTTCTGACAGGTCCCTTTTACACCCGTAAATCTTCCTGTTTTTTGCAGTGCGTTCCCGGCAAACACCACAATCTTTGCAGGAACCTGTAGCATGTGAAGAGAAATCCACCAACAATCAGGCTGGGCCCTCAATCACAATTCCATGGATTTCTGGAAATGACACCTCAGGCACACCTTCCATTAAATTTGCACTCCATCACAGTAACTGCCATGCTGGGTTTCTAACTAAGCAGTTGATCCCATCATTTGTTGTGAGGCTCTCCTGCCACCTTTTGGGCAGAGAAGGCACTGTCCCTGCAAAAACACAGGCAGACATGTTCAACAGGGTTTCCTGGTTATGTGGGAGGAGCAGAATGCCATTGGTCCCCCCTTGCAAATTCTAATTTACATAAGGAAGACAGAGAGGTAGCTGGGAGTAGGCACTGCACACGGGCATTGCACTCTCTCTTATGATTTGCAGCCAATTCTAGATTGAGGCAGGAGGAAAGGAGGTGACTCGCCCAACAATGGCTATACTGAGAAGTCAGCCACTCTGGGTCTCCCAGGTGAGTGTTTCAGGCCTGTGAGCCACTCATATAAATCTCGCCTGATTGAGCCTGATCGAGCGCTGAGCGAGCACGTTTGAATCCAAATATCAAACCCCTCTTTCTCAGGCGCAGGAAATGGTGGGCCCTTCATTGCTTCTGGTGTGGAAGTCTATGGGGCAAGGGTCCAGGACTTGCAGAGGAGAACAATTGCCAGAAAGTGCTTGCTGTTCTCATCTGTGCCTTTTTTCTGCTCACTGGCTGATAGGAGATTGGCTGCCCCCTTTCTTGCTAGAGTGAAAAAACAACAACTTGAGAGAAAACATGACGTTGTGAGGCTCACTTAGAGGGAGACTAGCCAAATAGCCCTGCTTTTTTTCTGAAAGACGCTTCAGAAATTGTTCAAAATGTCTCCTGGCCACTCAGGCTCGTTGGTCTAGGGGTATGATTCTCGCTTCGGGTGCGAGAGGTCCTGGGTTCAAATCCCGGACGAGCCCATGCTGTGGACATTTTCAGGATGCTTGTAATATAGGAGCATTTCTTCTTTTCAATGCTATAAGACGCTGTGTATGTCGAGAAAGTTCCTTACCCTGCACGCTGTTTTCCACTTGTGGCGGGATAAAGGAGTGCAGGACTTCTTTGCAACTGCTTTTCTGGGCCAGACCAGCATGGTAGGAACATTACATGCATAGTGTTTTTCTAGTGTAATTTCAGGATATGGTTTCAAAATCGCCTCTTGGAATAAAAGTGGTCCTCATTCCTGTCTTCCAAAGAAATAGAGACCGGGTAAGGAGAGCCCAACTTTGAGCTTCAAGGACATTGGCCCTTAGTCTGTGCATTCCAGCCCAATACATGCCAACAAGATTCCTGAGTTAGTGTCTGTTTCTGTAGTGTAGTGGTTATCACGTTCGCCTTACACGCGAAAGGTCCCTGGTTCGAGACCGGGCAGAAACAGCGGTTTGCTGTTTTTAACAGTGTTTGCCTTTACTGGCTGACTTTATAGGAAAGCTGAGATAATAGAGGCTGTCTATCCCTCACCAACCTGACGTAGTGTGCTCCAGGGATCTCAGTGACAGCTCGAAAAGAGAAGTGACGATAGCTTGCGCCATTCGCTTGCTCGCCCTTTGCTCTGAAGGGTGGGCCTACTTCATGAAAGCAAGGAATGAGAGCAGAAATGCTTTTCTTGTCCTCACCGCAAGCAGACACTTAGAGAAAACAAACTGTCTGAAGGACAGAGGCTTTTTAATTTCTTGTTTGATGACGGCAATGGAAAAGACAGCAATCATATTGCAGAAGAGAGCAACATGTGCAGTTGCTTGCTTTGGGTGAAGCATTCACCGACTAGCTGCCACTAACCCCTGGAGCCATGTCAGAGGTGACTCTTGCGTGGCTCGTTGGTCTAGGGGTATGATTCTCGCTTAGGGTGCGAGAGGTCCCGGGTTCAAATACCGGACGAGCCCTTTTTAGAGCTAAACATACAAATCGTACTAAAAATGCACTATGCCTGACTATTTCTAGTAATACTCGGTTGATTTTTTGCTTAACATATTCCTAACCTCAGTAGAAAAATGGATCACCGTGCTTTTTCTGCCTACCTGCTTAGTCTCAGTGTGTCCCAGGTGATGCTTTCCCAAGCTGTACTCGCAGACATTTAGGCATCAGATATTTGTCTGTCGATGCCTGCACAAGTAAATTTTGAATACGTCTAATTGCAAGCATGTTGGATGATATCTCTGAGGTTTTCACACTTGTTCTGCACATTCTGAGCCGCTGCTGATACAGCAGAATAGAAGTAGGGTGAAGCCTTGAGAGGAACTTTGCTTTAACAGTAGCAAGCAGCAAGGTCGTTTCTGTAGTGTAGTGGTCATCACGTTCGCCTAACACGCGAAAGGTCCCCGGTTCGAGACCGGGCAGAAACACTGAGCGTTGGCTGCTTTTATGTGCACACTCTAAAACCTTATTATCTGAATGCAAGTTTAAGAAGAGGTGGTCTTTGAACACAGTGAGCCGTGGGAAACTTTCTTTACCTTTGCAAGACGAAACAAAGTTATCTGCATCCATCATCTGGGGGTCGTTCTTGTGCCTATTTTTATTTTGTTTAAGCTATGTTGTATTGTTGGGGCCTTTACACCTGTGACATTGCTGTGAAGGTTGTAAGTGGAAACATTGGCAGGTGCAGATAGAAGAGTTAGACCTAAGCCCCCCTCATGAGCCGTCAGGATGGCCGAGTGGTCTAAGGCGCCAGACTCAAGAGAGCTTGATCTTCAGTGTAGCTGAGCCTTCTGGTCTCCTCATGGAGGCGTGGGTTCAAATCCCACTTCTGAGAGGTCCCTTTTACACCCGTAAATCTTCCTGTTTTTTGCAGTGCGTTCCCGGCAAACACCACAATCTTTGCAGGAACCTGTAGCATGTGAAGAGAAATCCACCAACAATCAGGCTGGGCCCTCAATCACAATTCCATGGATTTCTGGAAATGACACCTCAGGCACACCTTCCATTAAATTTGCACTCCATCACAGTAACTGCCATGCTGGGTTTCTAACTAAGCAGTTGATCCCATCATTTGTTGTGAGGCTCTCCTGCCACCTTTTGGGCAGAGAAGGCACTGTCCCTGCAAAAACACAGGCAGACATGTTCAACAGGGCTTCCTGGTTATGTGGGAGGAGCAGAATGCCATTGGTCCCCCCTTGCAAATTCTAATTTACATAAGGAAGACAGAGAGGTAGCTGGGAGTAGGCACTGCACACGGGCATTGCACTCTCTCTTATGATTTGCAGCCAATTCTAGATTGAGGCAGGAGGAAAGGAGGTGACTCGCCCAACAATGGCTATACTGAGAAGTCAGCCACTCTGGGTCTCCCAGGTGAGTGTTTCAGGCCTGTGAGCCACTCATATAAATCTCGCCTGATTGAGCCTGATCGAGCGCGTTTGAATCCAAATATCAAACCCCTCTTTCTCAGGCGCAGGAAATGGTGGGCCCTTCATTGCTTCTGGTGTGGAAGTCTATGGGGCAAGGGTCCAGGACTTGCAGAGGAGAACAATTGCCAGAAAGTGCTTGCTGTTCTCATCTGTGCCTTTTTTCTGCTCACTGGCTGATAGGAGATTGGCTGCCCCCTTTCTTGCTAGAGTGAAAAAACAACAACTTGAGAGAAAACATGACGTTGTGAGGCTCACTTAGAGGGAGACTAGCCAAATAGCCCTGCTTTTTTTCTGAAAGACGCTTCAGAAATTGTTCAAAATGTCTCCTGGCCACTCAGGCTCGTTGGTCTAGGGGTATGATTCTCGCTTCGGGTGCGAGAGGTCCTGGGTTCAAATCCCGGACGAGCCCATGCTGTGGACATTTTCAGGATGCTTGTAATATAGGAGCATTTCTTCTTTTCAATGCTATAAGACGCTGTGTATGTCGAGAAAGTTCCTTACCCTGCACGCTATTTTCCACTTGTGGCGGGATAAAGGAGTGCAGGACTTCTTTGCAACTGCTTTTCTGGGCCAGACCAGCATGGTAGGAACATTACATGCATAGTGTTTTTCTAGTGTAATTTCAGGATATGGTTTCAAAATCGCCTCTTGGAATAAAAGTGGTCCTCATTCCTGTCTTCCAAAGAAATAGAGACCGGGTAAGGAGAGCCCAACTTTGAGCTTCAAGGACATTGGCCCTTAGTCTGTGCATTCCAGCCCAATACATGCCAACAAGATTCCTGAGTTAGTGTCTGTTTCTGTAGTGTAGTGGTTATCACGTTTGCCTTACACGCGAAAGGTCCCTGGTTCGAGACCGGGCAGAAACAGCGGTTTGCTGTTTTTAACAGTGTTTGCCTTTACTGGCTGACTTTATAGGAAAGCTGAGATAATAGAGGCTGTCTATCCCTCACCAACCTGACGTAGTGTGCTCCAGGGATCTCAGTGACAGCTCGAAAAGAGAAGTGACGATAGCTTGCGCCATTCGCTTGCTCGCCCTTTGCTCTGAAGGGTGGGCCTACTTCATGAAAGCAAGGAATGAGAGCAGAAATGCTTTTCTTGTCCTCACCGCAAGCAGACACTTAGAGAAAACAAACTGTCTGAAGGACAGAGGCTTTTTAATTTCTTGTTTGATGACGGCCATGGAAAAGACAGCAATCATATTGCAGAAGAGAGCAACATGTGCAGTTGCTTGCTTTGGGTGAAGCATTCACCGACTAGCTGCCACTAACCCCTGGAGCCATGTCAGAGGTGACTCTTGCGTGGCTCGTTGGTCTAGGGGTATGATTCTCGCTTAGGGTGCGAGAGGTCCCGGGTTCAAATCCCGGACGAGCCCTTTTTAGAGCTAAACATACAAATCGTACTAAAAATGCACTATGCCTGACTATTTCTAGTAATACTCGGTTGATTTTTTGCTTAACATATTCCTAACCTCAGTAGAAAAATGGATCACCGTGCTTTTTCTGCCTACCTGCTTAGTCTCAGTGTGTCCCAGGTGATGCTTTCCCAAGCTGTACTCGCAGACATTTAGGCATCAGATATTTGTCTGTCGATGCCTGCACAAGTAAATTTTGAATACGTCTAATTGCAAGCATGTTGGATGATATCTCTGAGGTTTTCACACTTGTTCTGCACATTCTGAGCCGCTGCTGATACAGCAGAATAGAAGTAGGGTGAAGCCTTGAGAGGAACTTTGCTTTAACAGTAGCAAGCAGCAAGGTCGTTTCTGTAGTGTAGTGGTCATCACGTTCGCCTAACACGCGAAAGGTCCCCGGTTCGAGACCGGGCAGAAACACTGAGCGTTGGCTGCTTTTATGTGCACACTCTAAAACCTTATTATCTGAATGCAAGTTTAAGAAGAGGTGGTCTTTGAACACAGTGAGCCGTGGGAAACTTTCTTTACCTTTGCAAGACGAAACAAAGTTATCTGCATCCATCATCTGGGGGTCGTTCTTGTGCCTATTTTTATTTTGTTTAAGCTATGTTGTATTGTTGGGGCCTTTACACCTGTGACATTGCTGTGAAGGTTGTAAGTGGAAACATTGGCAGGTGCAGATAGAAGAGTTAGACCTAAGCCCCCCCTCATGAGCCGTCAGGATGGCCGAGTGGTCTAAGGCGCCAGACTCAAGAGAGCTTGATCTTCAGTGTAGCTGAGCCTTCTGGTCTCCTCATGGAGGCGTGGGTTCAAATCCCACTTCTGACAGGTCCCTTTTACACCCGTAAATCTTCCTGTTTTTTGCAGTGCGTTCCCGGCAAACACCACAATCTTTGCAGGAACCTGTAGCATGTGAAGAGAATCCACCAACAATCAGGCTGGGCCCTTAATCACAATTCCATGGATTTCTGGAAATGACACCTCAGGCACACCTTCCATTAAATTTGCACTCCATCACAGTAACTGCCATGCTGGGTTTCTAACTGAGCAGTTGATCCCATCATTTGTTGTGAGGCTCTCCTGCCACCTTTTGGGCAGAGAAGGCACTGTCCCTGCAAAAACACAGGCAGACATGTTCAACAGGGCTTCCTGGTTATGTGGGAGGAGCAGAATGCCATTGGTCCCCCCTTGCAAATTCTAATTTACATAAGGAAGACAGAGAGGTAGCTGGGAGTAGGCACTGCACACGGGCATTGCACTCTCTCTTATGATTTGCAGCCAATTCTAGATTGAGGCAGGAGGAAAGGAGGTGACTCGCCCAACAATGGCTATACTGAGAAGTCAGCCACTCTGGGTCTCCCAGGTGAGTGTTTCAGGCCTGTGAACCACTCATATAAATCTCGCCTGATCGAGCCTGATTGAGCGCTGAGCGAGCGCGTTTGAATCCAAATATCAAGCCCCTCTTTCTCAGGCGCAGGAAATGGTGGGCCCTTCATTGCTTCTGGTGTGGAAGTCTATGGGGCAAGGGTCCAGGACTTGCAGAGGAGAACAATTGCCAGAAAGTGCTTGCTGTTCTCATCTGTGCCTTTTTTCTGCTCACTGGCTGATAGGAGATTGGCTGCCCCCTTTCTTGCTAGAGTGAAAAAACAACAACTTGAGAGAAAACATGACGTTGTGAGGCTCACTTAGAGGGAGACTAGCCAAATAGCCCTGCTTTTTTTCTGAAAGACGCTTCAGAAATTGTTCAAAATGTCTCCTGGCCACTCAGGCTCGTTGGTCTAGGGGTATGATTCTCGCTTCGGGTGCGAGAGGTCCCGGGTTCAAATCCCGGACGAGCCCATGCTGTGGACATTTTCAGGATGCTTGTAATATAGGAGCATTTCTTCTTTTCAATGCTATAAGACGCTGTGTATGTCGAGAAAGTTCCTTACCCTGCACGCTATTTTCCACTTGTGGCGGGATAAAGGAGTGCAGGACTTCTTTGCAACTGCTTTTCTGGGCCAGACCAGCATGGTAGGAACATTACATGCATAGTGTTTTTCTAGTGTAATTTCAGGATATGGTTTCAAAATCGCCTCTTGGAATAAAAGTGGTCCTCATTCCTGTCTTCCAAAGAAATAGAGACCGGGTAAGGAGAGCCCAACTTTGAGCTTCAAGGACATTGGCCCTTAGTCTGTGCATTCCAGCCCAATACATGCCAACAAGATTCCTGAGGTAGTGTCTGTTTCTGTAGTGTAGTGGTTATCACGTTCGCCTTACACGCGAAAGGTCCCTGGTTCGAGACCGGGCAGAAACAGCGGTTTGCTGTTTTTAACAGTGTTTGCCTTTACTGGCTGACTTTATAGGAAAGCTGAGATAATAGAGGCTGTCTATCCCTCACCAACCTGACGTAGTGTGCTCCAGGGATCTCAGTGACAGCTCGAAAAGAGAAGTGACGATAGCTTGCGCCATTCGCTTGCTCGCCCTTTGCTCTGAAGGGTGGGCCTACTTCATGAAAGCAAGGAATGAGAGCAGAAATGCTTTTCTTGTCCTCACCACAAGCAGACACTTAGAGAAAACAAACTGTCTGAAGGACAGAGGCTTTTTAATTTCTTGTTTGATGACGGCCATGGAAAAGACAGCAATCATATTGCAGAAGAGAGCAACATGTGCAGATGCTTGCTTTGGGTGAAGCATTCACTGACTAGCTGCCACTAACCCCTGGAGCCGTGTCAGAGGTGACTCTTGCGTGGCTCGTTGGTCTAGGGGTCTGATTCTCGCTTAGGGTGCGAGAGGTCCCGGGTTCAAATCCCGGACGAGCCCTTTTTAGAGCTAAACATACAAATCATACTAAAAATGCACTATGCCTGACTATTTCTAGTAATACTCGGTGCATTGTTGCGCAACATATTCCTAACCTCAGAAGAAAAATGGATCACCGTGCTTTTTCTGCCTACCTGCTTAGTCTCAGTGTGTCCCAGGTGATGCTTTCCCAAGCTGTACTCGCAGACATTTAGGCATCAGATATTTGTCTGTCGATGCCTGCACAAGTAAATTTTGAATACGTCTAATTGCAAGCATGTTGGATGATATCTCTGAGGTTTTCACACTTGTTCTGCACATTCTGAGCCGCTGCTGATACAGCAGAATAGAAGTAGGGTGAAGCCTTGAGAGGAACTTTGCTTTAACAGTAGCAAGCAGCAAGGTCGTTTCTGTAGTGTATTGGTCATCACGTTCGCCTAACACGCGAAAGGTCCCCGGTTCGAGACCGGGCAGAAACACTGAGCGTTGGCTGCTTTTATGTGCACACTCTAAAACCTTATTATCTGAATGCAAGTTTAAGAAGAGGTGGTCTTTGAACACAGTGAGCCGTGGGAAACTTTCTTTACCTTTGCAAGACGAAACAAAGTTATCTGCATCCATCATCTGGGGGTCGTTCTTGTGCCTATTTTTATTTTGTTTAAGCTATGTTGTATTGTTGGGGCCTTTACACCTGTGACATTGCTGTGAAGGTTGTAAGTGGAAACATTGGCAGGTGCAGATAGAAGAGTTAGACCTAAGCCCCCCTCATGAGCCGTCAGGATGGCCGAGTGGTCTAAGGCGCCAGACTCAAGAGAGCTTGATCTTCAGTGTAGCTGAGCCTTCTGGTCTCCTCATGGAGGCGTGGGTTCAAATCCCACTTCTGACAGGTCCCTTTTACACCCGTAAATCTTCCTGTTTTTTGCAGTGCGTTCCCGGCAAACACCACAATCTTTGCAGGAACCTGTAGCACGTGAAGAGAAATCCACCAACAATCAGGCTGGGCCCTCAATCACAATTCCATGGATTTCTGGAAATGACACCTCAGGCACACCTTCCATTAAATTTGCACTCCATCACAGTAACTGCCATGCTGGGTTTCTAACTAAGCAGTTGATCCCATCATTTGTTGTGAGGCTCTCCTGCCACCTTTTGGGCAGAGAAGGCACTGTCCCTGCAAAAACACAGGCAGACATGTTCAACAGGGATTCCTGGTTATGTGGGAGGAGCAGAATGCCATTGGTCCCCCCTTGCAAATTCTAATTTACATAAGGAAGACAGAGAGGTAGCTGGGAGTAGGCACTGCACACGGGCATTGCACTCTCTCTTATGATTTGCAGCCAATTCTAGATTGAGGCAGGAGGAAAGGAGGTGACTCGCCCAACAATGGCTATACTGAGAAGTCAGCCACTCTGGGTCTCCCAGGTGAGTGTTTCAGGCCTGTGAGCCACTCATATAAATCTCGCCTGATTGAGCCTGATCGAGCGCGTTTGAATCCAAATATCAAACCCCTCTTTCTCAGGCGCAGGAAATGGTGGGCCCTTCATTGCTTCTGGTGTGGAAGTCTATGGGGCAAGGGTCCAGGACTTGCAGAGGAGAACAATTGCCAGAAAGTGCTTGCTGTTCTCATCTGTGCCTTTTTTCTGCTCACTGGCTGATAGGAGATTGGCTGCCCCCTTTCTTGCTAGAGTGAAAAAACAACAACTTGAGAGAAAACATGACGTTGTGAGGCTCACTTAGAGGGAGACTAGCCAAATAGCCCTGCTTTTTTTCTGAAAGACGCTTCAGAAATTGTTCAAAATATCTCCTGGCCACTCAGGCTCGTTGGTCTAGGGGTATGATTCTCGCTTCGGGTGCGAGAGGTCCTGGGTTCAAATCCCGGACGAGCCCATGCTGTGGACATTTTCAGGATGCTTGTAATATAGGAGCATTTCTTCTTTTCAATGCTATAAGACGCTGTGTATGTCGAGAAAGTTCCTTACCCTGCACGCTATTTTCCACTTGTGGCGGGATAAAGGAGTGCAGGACTTCTTTGCAACTGCTTTTCTGGGCCAGACCAGCATGGTAGGAACATTACATGCATAGTGTTTTTCTAGTGTAATTTCAGGATATGGTTTCAAAATCGCCTCTTGGAATAAAAGTGGTCCTCATTCCTGTCTTCCAAAGAAATAGAGACCGGGTAAGGAGAGCCCAACTTTGAGCTTCAAGGACATTGGCCCTTAGTCTGTGCATTCCAGCCCAATACATGCCAACAAGATTCCTGAGTTAGTGTCTGTTTCTGTAGTGTAGTGGTTATCACGTTTGCCTTACACGCGAAAGGTCCCTGGTTCGAGACCGGGCAGAAACAGCGGTTTGCTGTTTTTAACAGTGTTTGCCTTTACTGGCTGACTTTATAGGAAAGCTGAGATAATAGAGGCTGTCTATCCCTCACCAACCTGACGTAGTGTGCTCCAGGGATCTCAGTGACAGCTCGAAAAGAGAAGTGACGATAGCTTGCGCCATTCGCTTGCTCGCCCTTTGCTCTGAAGGGTGGGCCTACTTCATGAAAGCAAGGAATGAGAGCAGAAATGCTTTTCTTGTCCTCACCGCAAGCAGACACTTAGAGAAAACAAACTGTCTGAAGGACAGAGGCTTTTTAATTTCTTGTTTGATGACGGCCATGGAAAAGACAGCAATCATATTGCAGAAGAGAGCAACATGTGCAGTTGCTTGCTTTGGGTGAAGCATTCACCGACTAGCTGCCACTAACCCCTGGAGCCATGTCAGAGGTGACTCTTGCGTGGCTCGTTGGTCTAGGGGTATGATTCTCGCTTAGGGTGCGAGAGGTCCCGGGTTCAAATCCCGGACGAGCCCTTTTTAGAGCTAAACATACAAATCGTACTAAAAATGCACTATGCCTGACTATTTCTAGTAATACTCGGTTGATTTTTTGCTTAACATATTCCTAACCTCAGTAGAAAAATGGATCACCGTGCTTTTTCTGCCTACCTGCTTAGTCTCAGTGTGTCCCAGGTGATGCTTTCCCAAGCTGTACTCGCAGACATTTAGGCATCAGATATTTGTCTGTCGATGCCTGCACAAGTAAATTTTGAATACGTCTAATTGCAAGCATGTTGGATGATATCTCTGAGGTTTTCACACTTGTTCTGCACATTCTGAGCCGCTGCTGATACAGCAGAATAGAAGTAGGGTGAAGCCTTGAGAGGAACTTTGCTTTAACAGTAGCAAGCAGCAAGGTCGTTTCTGTAGTGTAGTGGTCATCACGTTCGCCTAACACGCGAAAGGTCCCCGGTTCGAGACCGGGCAGAAACACTGAGCGTTGGCTGCTTTTATGTGCACACTCTAAAACCTTATTATCTGAATGCAAGTTTAAGAAGAGGTGGTCTTTGAACACAGTGAGCCGTGGGAAACTTTCTTTACCTTTGCAAGACGAAACAAAGTTATCTGCATCCATCATCTGGGGGTCGTTCTTGTGCCTATTTTTATTTTGTTTAAGCTATGTTGTATTGTTGGGGCCTTTACACCTGTGACATTGCTGTGAAGGTTGTAAGTGGAAACATTGGCAGGTGCAGATAGAAGAGTTAGACCTAAGCCCCCCTCATGAGCCGTCAGGATGGCCGAGTGGTCTAAGGCGCCAGACTCAAGAGAGCTTGATCTTCAGTGTAGCTGAGCCTTCTGGTCTCCTCATGGAGGCGTGGGTTCAAATCCCACTTCTGACAGGTCCCTTTTACACCCGTAAATCTTCCTGTTTTTTGCAGTGCGTTCCCGGCAAACACCACAATCTTTGCAGGAACCTGTAGCATGTGAAGAGAAATCCACCAACAATCAGGCTGGGCCCTCAATCACAATTCCATGGATTTCTGGAAATGACACCTCAGGCACACCTTCCATTAAATTTGCACTCCATCACAGTAACTGCCATGCTGGGTTTCTAACTAAGCAGTTGATCCCATCATTTGTTGTGAGGCTCTCCTGCCACCTTTTGGGCAGAGAAGGCACTGTCCCTGCAAAAACACAGGCAGACATGTTCAACAGGGCTTCCTGGTTATGTGGGAGGAGCAGAATGCCATTGGTCCCCCCTTGCAAATTCTAATTTACATAAGGAAGACAGAGAGGTAGCTGGGAGTAGGCACTGCACACGGGCATTGCACTCTCTCTTATGATTTGCAGCCAATTCTAGATTGAGGCAGGAGGAAAGGAGGTGACTCGCCCAACAATGGCTATACTGAGAAGTCAGCCACTCTGGGTCTCCCAGGTGAGTGTTTCAGGCCTGTGAGCCACTCATATAAATCTCGCCTGATTGAGCCTGATCGAGCGCGTTTGAATCCAAATATCAAACCCCTCTTTCTCAGGTGCAGGAAATGGTGGGCCCTTCATTGCTTCTGGTGTGGAAGTCTATGGGGCAAGGGTCCAGGACTTGCAGAGGAGAACAATTGCCAGAAAGTGCTTGCTGTTCTCATCTGTGCCTTTTTTCTGCTCACTGGCTGATAGGAGATTGGCTGCCCCCTTTCTTGCTAGAGTGAAAAAACAACAACTTGAGAGAAAACATGACGTTGTGAGGCTCACTTAGAGGGAGACTAGCCAAATAGCCCTGCTTTTTTTCTGAAAGACGCTTCAGAAATTGTTCAAAATGTCTCCTGGCCACTCAGGCTCGTTGGTCTAGGGGTATGATTCTCGCTTCGGGTGCGAGAGGTCCCGGGTTCAAATCCCGGACGAGCCCATGCTGTGGACATTTTCAGGATGCTTGTAATATAGGAGCATTTCTTCTTTTCAATGCTATAAGACGCTGTGTATGTCGAGAAAGTTCCTTACCCTGCACGCTATTTTCCACTTGTGGCGGGATAAAGGAGTGCAGGACTTCTTTGCAACTGCTTTTCTGGGCCAGACCAGCATGGTAGGAACATTACATGCATAGTGTTTTTCTAGTGTAATTTCAGGATATGGTTTCAAAATCGCCTCTTGGAATAAAAGTGGTCCTCATTCCTGTCTTCCAAAGAAATAGAGACCGGGTAAGGAGAGCCCAACTTTGAGCTTCAAGGACATTGGCCCTTAGTCTGTGCATTCCAGCCCAATACATGCCAACAAGATTCCTGAGTTAGTGTCTGTTTCTGTAGTGTAGTGGTTATCACGTTCGCCTTACACGCGAAAGGTCCCTGGTTCGAGACCGGGCAGAAACAGCGGTT
This sequence comes from Lissotriton helveticus, assembly GCF_964261635.1. Taxonomy (NCBI): domain Eukaryota; kingdom Metazoa; phylum Chordata; class Amphibia; order Caudata; family Salamandridae; genus Lissotriton; species Lissotriton helveticus. The sequence continues at coordinate 590,147,130 of NC_136071.1, forward strand.
TGCTGTTTTTAACAGTGTTTGCCTTTACTGGCTGACTTTATAGGAAAGCTGAGATAATAGAGGCTGTCTATCCCTCACCAACCTGACGTAGTGTGCTCCAGGGATCTCAGTGACAGCTCGAAAAGAGAAGTGACGATAGCTTGCGCCATTCGCTTGCTCGCCCTTTGCTCTGAAGGGTGGGCCTACTTCATGAAAGCAAGGAATGAGAGCAGAAATGCTTTTCTTGTCCTCACCGCAAGCAGACACTTAGAGAAAACAAACTGTCTGAAGGACAGAGGCTTTTTAATTTCTTGTTTGATGACGGCCATGGAAAAGACAGCAATCATATTGCAGAAGAGAGCAACATGTGCAGTTGCTTGCTTTGGGTGAAGCATTCACCGACTAGCTGCCACTAACCCCTGGAGCCATGTCAGAGGTGACTCTTGCGTGGCTCGTTGGTCTAGGGGTATGATTCTCGCTTAGGGTGCGAGAGGTCCCGGGTTCAAATCCCAGACGAGCCCTTTTTAGAGCTAAACATACAAATCGTACTAAAAATGCACTATGCCTGACTATTTCTAGTAATACTCGGTTGATTTTTTGCTTAACATATTCCTAACCTCAGTAGAAAAATGGATCACCGTGCTTTTTCTGCCTACCTGCTTAGTCTCAGTGTGTCCCAGGTGATGCTTTCCCAAGCTGTACTCGCAGACATTTAGGCATCAGATATTTGTCTGTCGATGCCTGCACAAGTAAATTTTGAATACGTCTAATTGCAAGCATGTTGGATGATATCTCTGAGGTTTTCACACTTGTTCTGCACATTCTGAGCCGCTGCTGATACAGCAGAATAGAAGTAGGGTGAAGCCTTGAGAGGAACTTTGCTTTAACAGTAGCAAGCAGCAAGGTCGTTTCTGTAGTGTAGTGGTCATCACGTTCGCCTAACACGCAAAAGGTCCCCGGTTCGAGACCGGGCAGAAACACTGAGCGTTGGCTGCTTTTATGTGCACACTCTAAAACCTTATTATCTGAATGCAAGTTTAAGAAGAGGTGGTCTTTGAACACAGTGAGCCGTGGGAAACTTTCTTTACCTTTGCAAGACGAAACAAAGTTATCTGCATCCATCAACTGGGGGTCGTTCTTGTGCCTATTTTTATTTTGTTTAAGCTATGTTGTATTGTTGGGGCCTTTACACCTGTGACATTGCTGTGAAGGTTGTAAGTGGAAACATTGGCAGGTGCAGATAGAAGAGTTAGACCTAAGCCCCCCCTCATGAGCTGTCAGGATGGCCGAGTGGTCTAAGGCACCAGACTCAAGAGAGCTTGATCTTCAGTGTAGCTGAGCCTTCTGGTCTCCTCATGGAGGCGTGGGTTCAAATCCCACTTCTGACAGGTCCCTTTTACACCCGTAAATCTTCCTGTTTTTTGCAGTGCGTTCCCGGCAAACACCACAATCTTTGCAGGAACCTGTAGCATGTGAAGAGAAATCCACCAACAATCAGGCTGGGCCCTTAATCACAATTCCATGGATTTCTGGAAATGACACCTCAGGCACACCTTCCATTAAATTTGCACTCCATCACAGTAACTGCCATACTGGGTTTCTAACTGAGCAGTTGATCCCATCATTTGTTGTGAGGCTCTCCTGCCACCTTTTGGGCAGAGAAGGCACTGTCCCTGCAAAAACACAGGCAGACATGTTCAACAGGGCTTCCTGGTTATGTGGGAGGAGCAGAATGCCATTGGTCCCCCCTTGCAAATTCTAATTTACATAAGGAAGACAGAGAGGTAGCTGGGAGTAGGCACTGCACACGGGCATTGCACTCTCTCTTATGATTTGCAGCCAATTCTAGATTGAGGCAGGAGGAAAGGAGGTGACTCGCCCAACAATGGCTATACTGAGAAGTCAGCCACTCTGGGTCTCCCAGGTGAGTGTTTCAGGCCTGTGAGCCACTCATATAAATCTCGCCTGATCGAGCCTGAGCGAGCGCTGAGCGAGCGCGTTTGAATCCAAATATCAAACCCCTCTTTCTCAGGCGCAGGAAATGGTGGGCCCTTCATTGCTTCTGGTGTGGAAGTCTATGGGGCAAGGGTCCAGGACTTGCAGAGGAGAACAATTGCCAGAAAGTGCTTGCTGTTCTCATCTGTGCCTTTTTTCTGCTCACTGGCTGATAGGAGATTGGCTGCCCCCTTTCTTGCTAGAGTGAAAAAACAACAACTTGAGAGAAAACATGACGTTGTGAGGCTCACTTAGAGGGAGACTAGCCAAATAGCCCTGCTTTTTTTCTGAAAGACGCTTCAGAAATTGTTCAAAATGTCTCCTGGCCACTCAGGCTCGTTGGTCTAGGGGTATGATTCTCGCTTCGGGTGCGAGAGGTCCCGGGTTCAAATCCCGGACGAGCCCATGCTGTGGACATTTTCAGGATGCTTGTAATATAGGAGCATTTATTCTTTTCAATGCTATAAGACGCTGTGTATGTCGAGAAAGTTCCTTACCCTGCACGCTATTTTCCACTTGTGGCGGGATAAAGGAGTGCAGGACTTCTTTGCAACTGCTTTTCTGGGCCAGACCAGCATGGTAGGAACATTACATGCATAGTGTTTTTCTAGTGTAATTTCAGGATATGATTTCAAAATCGCCTCTTGGAATAAAAGTGGTCCTCATTCCTGTCTTCCAAAGAAATAGAGACCGGGTAAGGAGAGCCCAACTTTGAGCTTCAAGGACATTGGCCCTTAGTCTGTGCATTCCAGCCCAATACATGCCAACAAGATTCCTGAGTTAGTGTCTGTTTCTGTAGTGTAGTGGTTATCACGTTCGCCTTACACGCGAAAGGTCCCTGGTTCGAGACCGGGCAGAAACAGCGGTTTGCTGTTTTTAACAGTGTTTGCCTTTACTGGCTGACTTTATAGGAAAGCTGAGATAATAGAGGCTGTCTATCCCTCACCAACCTGACGTAGTGTGCTCCAGGGATCTCAGTGACAGCTCGAAAAGAGAAGTGACGATAGCTTGCGCCATTCGCTTGCTCGCCCTTTGCTCTGAAGGGTGGGCCTACTTCATGAAAGCAAGGAATGAGAGCAGAAATGCTTTTCTTGTCCTCACCACAAGCAGACACTTAGAGAAAACAAACTGTCTGAAGGACAGAGGCTTTTTAATTTCTTGTTTGATGACGGCCATGGAAAAGACAGCAATCATATTGCAGAAGAGAGCAACATGTGCAGTTGCTTGCTTTGGGTGAAGCATTCACTGACTAGCTGCCACTAACACCTGGAGCCGTGTCAGAGGTGACTCTTGCGTGGCTCGTTGGTCTAGGGGTATGATTCTCGCTTAGGGTGCGAGAGGTCCCGGGTTCAAATCCCGGACGAGCCCTTTTTAGAGCTAAACATACAAATCGTACTAAAAATGCACTATGCCTGACTATTTCTAGTAATACTCGGTGCATTGTTGCGCAACATATTCCTAACCTCAGAAGAAAAATGGATCACCGTGCTTTTTCTGCCTACCTGCTTAGTCTCAGTGTGTCCCAGGTGATGCTTTCCCAAGCTGTACTCGCAGACATTTAGGCATCAGATATTTGTCTGTCGATGCCTGCACAAGTAAATTTTGAATACGTCTAATTGCAAGCATGTTGGATGATATCTCTGAGGTTTTCACACTTGTTCTGCACATTCTGAGCCGCTGCTGATACAGCAGAATAGAAGTAGGGTGAAGCCTTGAGAGGAACTTTGCTTTAACAGTAGCAAGCAGCAAGGTCGTTTCTGTAGTGTAGTGGTCATCACGTTCGCCTAACACGCGAAAGGTCCCCGGTTCGAGACCGGGCAGAAACACTGAGCATTGGCTGCTTTTATGTGCACACTCTAAAACCTTATTATCTGAATGCAAGTTTAAGAAGAGGTGGTCTTTGAACACAGTGAGCCGTGGGAAACTTTCTTTACCTTTGCAAGACGAAACAAAGTTATCTGCATCCATCATCTGGGGGTCGTTCTTGTGCCTATTTTTATTTTGTTTAAGCTATGTTGTATTGTTGGGGCCTTTACACCTGTGACATTGCTGTGAAGGTTGTAAGTGGAAACATTGGCAGGTGCAGATAGAAGAGTTAGACCTAAGCCCCCCCTCATGAGCCGTCAGGATGGCCGAGTGGTCTAAGGCGCCAGACTCAAGAGAGCTTGATCTTCAGTGTAGCTGAGCCTTCTGGTCTCCTCATGGAGGCGTGGGTTCAAATCCCACTTCTGACAGGTCCCTTTTACACCCGTATATCTTCCTGTTTTTTGCAGTGCGTTCCCGGCAAACACCACAATCTTTGCAGGAACCTGTAGCATGTGAAGAGAAATCCACCAACAATCAGGCTGGGCCCTTAATCACAATTCCATGGATTTCTGGAAATGACACCTCAGGCACACCTTCCATTAAATTTGCACTCCATCACAGTAACTGCCATGCTGGGTTTCTAACTGAGCAGTTGATCCCATCATTTGTTGTGAGGCTCTCCTGCCACCTTTTGGGCAGAGAAGGCACTGTCCCTGCAAAAACACAGGCAGACATGTTCAACAGGGCTTCCTGGTTATGTGGGAGGAGCAGAATGCCATTGGTCCCCCCTTGCAAATTCTAATTTACATAAGGAAGACAGAGAGGTAGCTGGGAGTAGGCACTGCACACGGGCATTGCACTCTCTCTTATGATTTGCAGCCAATTCTAGATTGAGGCAGGAGGAAAGGAGGTGACTCGCCCAACAATGGCTATACTGAGAAGTCAGCCACTCTGGGTCTCCCAGGTGAGTGTTTCAGGCCTGTGAACCACTCATATAAATCTCGCCTGATCGAGCCTGAGCGAGCGCTGAGCGAGCGCGTTTGAATCCAAATATCAAACCCCTCTTTCTCAGGCGCAGGAAATGGTGGGCCCTTCATTGCTTCTGGTGTGGAAGTCTATGGGGCAAGGGTCCAGGACTTGCAGAGGAGAACAATTGCCAGAAAGTGCTTGCTGTTCTCATCTGTGCCTTTTTTCTGCTCACTGGCTGATAGGAGATTGGCTGCCCCCTTTCTTGCTAGAGTGAAAAAACAACAACTTGAGAGAAAACATGACGTTGTGAGGCTCACTTAGAGGGAGACTAGCCAAATAGCCCTGCTTTTTTTCTGAAAGACGCTTCAGAAATTGTTCAAAATGTCTCCTGGTCACTCAGGCTCGTTGGTCTAGGGGTATGATTCTCGCTTCGGGTGCGAGAGGTCCCGGGTTCAAGTCCCGGACGAGCCCATGCTGTGGACATTTTCAGGATGCTTGTAATATAGGAGCATTTCTTCTTTTCAATGCTATAAGACGCTGTGTATGTCGAGAAAGTTCCTTACCCTGCACGCTATTTTCCACTTGTGGCGGGATAAAGGAGTGCAGGACTTCTTTGCAACTGCTTTTCTGGGCCAGACCAGCATGGTAGGAACATTACATGCATAGTGTTTTTCTAGTGTAATTTCAGGATATGGTTTCAAAATCGCCTCTTGGAATAAAAGTGGTCCTCATTCCTGTCTTCCAAAGAAATAGAGACCGGGTAAGGAGAGCCCAACTTTGAGCTTCAAGGACATTGGCCCTTAGTCTGTGCATTCCAGCCCAATACATGCCAACAAGATTCCTGAGTTAGTGTCTGTTTCTGTAGTGTAGTGGTTATCACGTTCGCCTTACACGCGAAAGGTCCCTGGTTCGAGACCGGGCAGAAACAGCGGTTTGCTGTTTTTAACAGTGTTTGCCTTTACTGGCTGACTTTATAGGAAAGCTGAGATAATAGAGGCTGTCTATCCCTCACCAACCTGACGTAGTGTGCTCCAGGGATCTCAGTGACAGCTCGAAAAGAGAAGTGACGATAGCTTGCGCCATTCGCTTGCTCGCCCTTTGCTCTGAAGGGTGGGCCTACTTCATGAAAGCAAGGAATGAGAGCAGAAATGCTTTTCTTGTCCTCACCACAAGCAGACACTTAGAGAAAACAAACTGTCTGAAGGACAGAGGCTTTTTAATTTCTTGTTTGATGACGGCCATGGAAAAGACAGCAATCATATTGCAGAAGAGAGCAACATGTGCAGTTGCTTGCTTTGGGTGAAGCATTCACTGACTAGCTGCCACTAACCCCTGGAGCCGTGTCAGAGGTGACTCTTGCGTGGCTCGTTGGTCTAGGGGTATGATTCTCGCTTAGGGTGCGAGAGGTCCCGGGTTCAAATCCCAGACGAGCCCTTTTTAGAGCTAAACATACAAATCGTACTAAAAATGCACTATGCCTGACTATTTCTAGTAATACTCGGTGCATTGTTGCGCAACATATTCCTAACCTCAGAAGAAAAATGGATCACCGTGCTTTTTCTGCCTACCTGCTTAGTCTCAGTGTGTCCCAGGTGATGCTTTCCCAAGCTGTACTCGCAGACATTTAGGCATCAGATATTTGTCTGTCGATGCCTGCACAAGTAAATTTTGAATACGTCTAATTGCAAGCATGTTGGATGATATCTCTGAGGTTTTCACACTTGTTCTGCACATTCTGAGCCGCTGCTGATACAGCAGAATAGAAGTAGGGTGAAGCCTTGAGAGGAACTTTGCTTTAACAGTAGCAAGCAGCAAGGTCGTTTCTGTAGTGTAGTGGTCATCACGTTCGCCTAACACGCGAAAGGTCCCCGGTTCGAGACCGGGCAGAAACACTGAGCGTTGGCTGCTTTTATGTGCACACTCTAAAACCTTATTATCTGAATGCAAGTTTAAGAAGAGGTGGTCTTTGAACACAGTGAGCCGTGGGAAACTTTCTTTACCTTTGCAAGACGAAACAAAGTTATCTGCATCCATCATCTGGGGGTCGTTCTTGTGCCTATTTTTATTTTGTTTAAGCTATGTTGTATTGTTGGGGCCTTTACACCTGTGACATTGCTGTGAAGGTTGTAAGTGGAAACATTGGCAGGTGCAGATAGAAGAGTTAGACCTAAGCCCCCCTCATGAGCCGTCAGGATGGCCGAGTGGTCTAAGGCGCCAGACTCAAGAGAGCTTGATCTTCAGTGTAGCTGAGCCTTCTGGTCTCCTCATGGAGGCGTGGGTTCAAATCCCACTTCTGACAGGTCCCTTTTACACCCGTAAATCTTCCTGTTTTTTGCAGTGCGTTCCCGGCAAACACCACAATCTTTGCAGGAACCTGTAGCACGTGAAGAGAAATCCACCAACAATCAGGCTGGGCCCTCAATCACAATTCCATGGATTTCTGGAAATGACACCTCAGGCACACCTTCCATTAAATTTGCACTCCATCACAGTAACTGCCATGCTGGGTTTCTAACTAAGCAGTTGATCCCATCATTTGTTGTGAGGCTCTCCTGCCACCTTTTGGGCAGAGAAGGCACTGTCCCTGCAAAAACACAGGCAGACATGTTCAACAGGGATTCCTGGTTATGTGGGAGGAGCAGAATGCCATTGGTCCCCCCTTGCAAATTCTAATTTACATAAGGAAGACAGAGAGGTAGCTGGGAGTAGGCACTGCACACGGGCATTGCACTCTCTCTTATGATTTGCAGCCAATTCTAGATTGAGGCAGGAGGAAAGGAGGTGACTCGCCCAACAATGGCTATACTGAGAAGTCAGCCACTCTGGGTCTCCCAGGTGAGTGTTTCAGGCCTGTGAGCCACTCATATAAATCTCGCCTGATTGAGCCTGATCGAGCGCGTTTGAATCCAAATATCAAACCCCTCTTTCTCAGGCGCAGGAAATGGTGGGCCCTTCATTGCTTCTGGTGTGGAAGTCTATGGGGCAAGGGTCCAGGACTTGCAGAGGAGAACAATTGCCAGAAAGTGCTTGCTGTTCTCATCTGTGCCTTTTTTCTGCTCACTGGCTGATAGGAGATTGGCTGCCCCCTTTCTTGCTAGAGTGAAAAAACAACAACTTGAGAGAAAACATGACGTTGTGAGGCTCACTTAGAGGGAGACTAGCCAAATAGCCCTGCTTTTTTTCTGAAAGACGCTTCAGAAATTGTTCAAAATATCTCCTGGCCACTCAGGCTCGTTGGTCTAGGGGTATGATTCTCGCTTCGGGTGCGAGAGGTCCTGGGTTCAAATCCCGGACGAGCCCATGCTGTGGACATTTTCAGGATGCTTGTAATATAGGAGCATTTCTTCTTTTCAATGCTATAAGACGCTGTGTATGTCGAGAAAGTTCCTTACCCTGCACGCTATTTTCCACTTGTGGCGGGATAAAGGAGTGCAGGACTTCTTTGCAACTGCTTTTCTGGGCCAGACCAGCATGGTAGGAACATTACATGCATAGTGTTTTTCTAGTGTAATTTCAGGATATGGTTTCAAAATCGCCTCTTGGAATAAAAGTGGTCCTCATTCCTGTCTTCCAAAGAAATAGAGACCGGGTAAGGAGAGCCCAACTTTGAGCTTCAAGGACATTGGCCCTTAGTCTGTGCATTCCAGCCCAATACATGCCAACAAGATTCCTGAGTTAGTGTCTGTTTCTGTAGTGTAGTGGTTATCACGTTTGCCTTACACGCGAAAGGTCCCTGGTTCGAGACCGGGCAGAAACAGCGGTTTGCTGTTTTTAACAGTGTTTGCCTTTACTGGCTGACTTTATAGGAAAGCTGAGATAATAGAGGCTGTCTATCCCTCACCAACCTGACGTAGTGTGCTCCAGGGATCTCAGTGACAGCTCGAAAAGAGAAGTGACGATAGCTTGCGCCATTCGCTTGCTCGCCCTTTGCTCTGAAGGGTGGGCCTACTTCATGAAAGCAAGGAATGAGAGCAGAAATGCTTTTCTTGTCCTCACCGCAAGCAGACACTTAGAGAAAACAAACTGTCTGAAGGACAGAGGCTTTTTAATTTCTTGTTTGATGACGGCCATGGAAAAGACAGCAATCATATTGCAGAAGAGAGCAACATGTGCAGTTGCTTGCTTTGGGTGAAGCATTCACCGACTAGCTGCCACTAACCCCTGGAGCCATGTCAGAGGTGACTCTTGCGTGGCTCGTTGGTCTAGGGGTATGATTCTCGCTTAGGGTGCGAGAGGTCCCGGGTTCAAATCCCGGACGAGCCCTTTTTAGAGCTAAACATACAAATCGTACTAAAAATGCACTATGCCTGACTATTTCTAGTAATACTCGGTTGATTTTTTGCTTAACATATTCCTAACCTCAGTAGAAAAATGGATCACCGTGCTTTTTCTGCCTACCTGCTTAGTCTCAGTGTGTCCCAGGTGATGCTTTCCCAAGCTGTACTCGCAGACATTTAGGCATCAGATATTTGTCTGTCGATGCCTGCACAAGTAAATTTTGAATACGTCTAATTGCAAGCATGTTGGATGATATCTCTGAGGTTTTCACACTTGTTCTGCACATTCTGAGCCGCTGCTGATACAGCAGAATAGAAGTAGGGTGAAGCCTTGAGAGGAACTTTGCTTTAACAGTAGCAAGCAGCAAGGTCGTTTCTGTAGTGTAGTGGTCATCACGTTCGCCTAACACGCGAAAGGTCCCCGGTTCGAGACCGGGCAGAAACACTGAGCATTGGCTGCTTTTATGTGCACACTCTAAAACCTTATTATCTGAATGCAAGTTTAAGAAGAGGTGGTCTTTGAACACAGTGAGCCGTGGGAAACTTTCTTTACCTTTGCAAGACGAAACAAAGTTATCTGCATCCATCATCTGGGGGTCGTTCTTGTGCCTATTTTTATTTTGTTTAAGCTATGTTGTATTGTTGGGGCCTTTACACCTGTGACATTGCTGTGAAGGTTGTAAGTGGAAACATTGGCAGGTGCAGATAGAAGAGTTAGACCTAAGCCCCCCCTCATGAGCCGTCAGGATGGCCGAGTGGTCTAAGGCGCCAGACTCAAGAGAGCTTGATCTTCAGTGTAGCTGAGCCTTCTGGTCTCCTCATGGAGGCGTGGGTTCAAATCCCACTTCTGACAGGTCCCTTTTACACCCGTAAATCTTCCTGTTTTTTGCAGTGCGTTCCCGGCAAACACCACAATCTTTGCAGGAACCTGTAGCATGTGAAGAGAAATCCACCAACAATCAGGCTGGGCCCTTAATCACAATTCCATGGATTTCTGGAAATGACACCTCAGGCACACCTTCCATTAAATTTGCACTCCATCACAGTAACTGCCATGCTGGGTTTCTAACTGAGCAGTTGATCCCATCATTTGTTGTGAGGCTCTCCTGCCACCTTTTGGGCAGAGAAGGCACTGTCCCTGCAAAAACACAGGCAGACATGTTCAACAGGGCTTCCTGGTTATGTGGGAGGAGCAGAATGCCATTGGTCCCCCCTTGCAAATTCTAATTTACATAAGGAAGACAGAGAGGTAGCTGGGAGTAGGCACTGCACACGGGCATTGCACTCTCTCTTATGATTTGCAGCCAATTCTAGATTGAGGCAGGAGGAAAGGAGGTGACTCGCCCAACAATGGCTATACTGAGAAGTCAGCCACTCTGGGTCTCCCAGGTGAGTGTTTCAGGCCTGTGAACCACTCATATAAATCTCGCCTGATCGAGCCTGATCGAGCGCTGAGCGAGCACGTTTGAATCCAAATATCAAACCCCTCTTTCTCAGGCGCAGGAAATGGTGGGCCCTTCATTGCTTCTGGTGTGGAAGTCTATGGGGCAAGGGTCCAGGACTTGCAGAGGAGAACAATTGCCAGAAAGTGCTTGCTGTTCTCATCTGTGCCTTTTTTCTGCTCACTGGCTGATAGGAGATTGGCTGCCCCCTTTCTTGCTAGAGTGAAAAAACAACAACTTGAGAGAAAACATGACGTTGTGAGGCTCACTTAGAGGGAGACTAGCCAAATAGCCCTGCTTTTTTTCTGAAAGACGCTTCAGAAATTGTTCAAAATGTCTCCTGGCCACTCAGGCTCGTTGGTCTAGGGGTATGATTCTCGCTTCGGGTGCGAGAGGTCCCGGGTTCAAATCCCGGACGAGCCCATGCTGTGGACATTTTCAGGATGCTTGTAATATAGGAGCATTTCTTCTTTTCAATGCTATAAGACGCTGTGTATGTCGAGAAAGTTCCTTACCCTGCACGCTATTTTCCACTTGTGGCGGGATAAAGGAGTGCAGGACTTCTTTGCAACTGCTTTTCTGGGCCAGACCAGCATGGTAGGAACATTACATGCATAGTGTTTTTCTAGTGTAATTTCAGGATATGGTTTCAAAATCGCCTCTTGGAATAAAAGTGGTCCTCATTCCTGTCTTCCAAAGAAATAGAGACCGGGTAAGGAGAGCCCAACTTTGAGCTTCAAGGACATTGGCCCTTAGTCTGTGCATTCCAGCCCAATACATGCCAACAAGATTCCTGAGTTAGTGTCTGTTTCTGTAGTGTAGTGGTTATCACGTTCGCCTTACACGCGAAAGGTCCCTGGTTCGAGACCGGGCAGAAACAGCGGTTTGCTGTTTTTAACAGTGTTTGCCTTTACTGGCTGACTTTATAGGAAAGCTGAGATAATAGAGGCTGTCTATCCCTCACCAACCTGACGTAGTGTGCTCCAGGGATCTCAGTGACAGCTCGAAAAGAGAAGTGACGATAGCTTGCGCCATTCGCTTGCTCGCCCTTTGCTCTGAAGGGTGGGCCTACTTCATGAAAGCAAGGAATGAGAGCAGAAATGCTTTTCTTGTCCTCACCACAAGCAGACACTTAGAGAAAACAAACTGTCTGAAGGACAGAGGCTTTTTAATTTCTTGTTTGATGACGGCCATGGAAAAGACAGCAATCATATTGCAGAAGAGAGCAACATGTGCAGTTGCTTGCTTTGGGTGAAGCATTCACTGACTAGCTGCCACTAACCCCTGGAGCCGTGTCAGAGGTGACTCTTGCGTGGCTCGTTGGTCTAGGGGTATGATTCTCGCTTAGGGTGCGAGAGGTCCCGGGTTCAAATCCCGGACGAGCCCTTTTTAGAGCTAAACATACAAATCGTACTAAAAATGCACTATGCCTGACTATTTCTAGTAATACTCGGTGCATTGTTGCGCAACATATTCCTAACCTCAGAAGAAAAATGGATCACCGTGCTTTTTCTGCCTACCTGCTTAGTCTCAGTGTGTCCCAGGTGATGCTTTCCCAAGCTGTACTCGCAGACATTTAGGCATCAGATATTTGTCTGTCGATGCCTGCACAAGTAAATTTTGAATACGTCTAATTGCAAGCATGTTGGATGATATCTCTGAGGTTTTCACACTTGTTCTGCACATTCTGAGCCGCTGCTGATACAGCAGAATAGAAGTAGGGTGAAGCCTTGAGAGGAACTTTGCTTTAACAGTAGCAAGCAGCAAGGTCGTTTCTGTAGTGTAGTGGTCATCACGTTCGCCTAACACGCGAAAAGTCCCCGGTTCGAGACCGGGCAGAAACACTGAGCGTTGGCTGCTTTTATGTGCACACTCTAAAACCTTATTATCTGAATGCAAGTTTAAGAAGAGGTGGTCTTTGAACACAGTGAGCCGTGGGAAACTTTCTTTACCTTTGCAGACGAAACAAAGTTATCTGCATCCATCATCTGGGGGTCGTTCTTGTGCCTATTTTTATTTTGTTTAAGCTATGTTGTATTGTTGGGGCCTTTACACCTGTGACATTGCTGTGAAGGTTGTAAGTGGAAACATTGGCAGGTGCAGATAGAAGAGTTAGACCTAAGCCCCCCTCATGAGCCGTCAGGATGGCCGAGTGGTCTAAGGCGCCAGACTCAAGAGAGCTTGATCTTCAGTGTAGCTGAGCCTTCTGGTCTCCTCATGGAGGCGTGGGTTCAAATCCCACTTCTGACAGGTCCCTTTTACACCCGTAAATCTTCCTGTTTTTTGCAGTGCGTTCCCGGCAAACACCACAATCTTTGCAGGAACCTGTAGCATGTGAAGAGAAATCCACCAACAATCAGGCTGGGCCCTCAATCACAATTCCATGGATTTCTGGAAATGACACCTCAGGCACACCTTCCATTAAATTTGCACTCCATCACAGTAACTGCCATGCTGGGTTTCTAACTAAGCAGTTGATCCCATCATTTGTTGTGAGGCTCTCCTGCCACCTTTTGGGCAGAGAAGGCACTGTCCCTGCAAAAACACAGGCAGACATGTTCAACAGGGCTTCCTGGTTATGTGGGAGGAGCAGAATGCCATTGGTCCCCCCTTGCAAATTCTAATTTACATAAGGAAGACAGAGAGGTAGCTGGGAGTAGGCACTGCACACGGGCATTGCACTCTCTCTTATGATTTGCAGCCAATTCTAGATTGAGGCAGGAGGAAAGGAGGTGACTCGCCCAACAATGGCTATACTGAGAAGTCAGCCACTCTGGGTCTCCCAGGTGAGTGTTTCAGGCCTGTGAGCCACTCATATAAATCTCGCCTGATTGAGCCTGATCGAGCGCGTTTGAATCCAAATATCAAACCCCTCTTTCTCAGGCGCAGGAAATGGTGGGCCCTTCATTGCTTCTGGTGTGGAAGTCTATGGGGCAAGGGTCCAGGACTTGCAGAGGAGAACAATTGCCAGAAAGTGCTTGCTGTTCTCATCTGTGCCTTTTTTCTGCTCACTGGCTGATAGGAGATTGGCTGCCCCCTTTCTTGCTAGAGTGAAAAAACAACAACTTGAGAGAAAACATGACGTTGTGAGGCTCACTTAGAGGGAGACTAGCCAAATAGCCCTGCTTTTTTTCTGAAAGACGCTTCAGAAATTGTTCAAAATGTCTCCTGGCCACTCAGGCTCGTTGGTCTAGGGGTATGATTCTCGCTTCGGGTGCGAGAGGTCCTGGGTTCAAATCCCGGACGAGCCCATGCTGTGGACATTTTCAGGATGCTTGTAATATAGGAGCATTTCTTCTTTTCAATGCTATAAGACGCTGTGTATGTCGAGAAAGTTCCTTACCCTGCACGCTATTTTCCACTTGTGGCGGGATAAAGGAGTGCAGGACTTCTTTGCAACTGCTTTTCTGGGCCAGACCAGCATGGTAGGAACATTACATGCATAGTGTTTTTCTAGTGTAATTTCAGGATATGGTTTCAAAATCGCCTCTTGGAATAAAAGTGGTCCTCATTCCTGTCTTCCAAAGAAATAGAGACCGGGTAAGGAGAGCCCAACTTTGAGCTTCAAGGACATTGGCCCTTAGTCTGTGCATTCCAGCCCAATACATGCCAACAAGATTCCTGAGTTAGTGTCTGTTTCTGTAGTGTAGTGGTTATCACGTTTGCCTTACACGCGAAAGGTCCCTGGTTCGAGACCGGGCAGAAACAGCGGTTTGCTGTTTTTAACAGTGTTTGCCTTTACTGGCTGACTTTATAGGAAAGCTGAGATAATAGAGGCTGTCTATCCCTCACCAACCTGACGTAGTGTGCTCCAGGGATCTCAGTGACAGCTCGAAAAGAGAAGTGACGATAGCTTGCGCCATTCGCTTGCTCGCCCTTTGCTCTGAAGGGTGGGCCTACTTCATGAAAGCAAGGAATGAGAGCAGAAATGCTTTTCTTGTCCTCACCGCAAGCAGACACTTAGAGAAAACAAACTGTCTGAAGGACAGAGGCTTTTTAATTTCTTGTTTGATGACGGCCATGGAAAAGACAGCAATCATATTGCAGAAGAGAGCAACATGTGCAGTTGCTTGCTTTGGGTGAAGCATTCACCGACTAGCTGCCACTAACCCCTGGAGCCATGTCAGAGGTGACTCTTGCGTGGCTCGTTGGTCTAGGGGTATGATTCTTGCTTAGGGTGCGAGAGGTCCCGGGTTCAAATCCCGGACGAGCCATTTTTAGAGCTAAACATACAAATCGTACTAAAAATGCACTATGCCTGACTATTTCTAGTAATACTCGGTTGATTTTTTGCTTAACATATTCCTAACCTCAGTAGAAAAATGGATCACCGTGCTTTTTCTGCCTACCTGCTTAGTCTCAGTGTGTCCCAGGTGATGCTTTCCCAAGCTGTACTCGCAGACATTTAGGCATCAGATATTTGTCTGTCGATGCCTGCACAAGTAAATTTTGAATACGTCTAATTGCAAGCATGTTGGATGATATCTCTGAGGTTTTCACACTTGTTCTGCACATTCTGAGCCGCTGCTGATACAGCAGAATAGAAGTAGGGTGAAGCCTTGAGAGGAACTTTGCTTTAACAGTAGCAAGCAGCAAGGTCGTTTCTGTAGTGTAGTGGTCATCACGTTCGCCTAACACGCAAAAGGTCCCCGGTTCGAGACCGGGCAGAAACACTGAGCGTTGGCTGCTTTTATGTGCACACTCTAAAACCTTATTATCTGAATGCAAGTTTAAGAAGAGGTGGTCTTTGAACACAGTGAGCCGTGGGAAACTTTCTTTACCTTTGCAAGACGAAACAAAGTTATCTGCATCCATCATCTGGGGGTCGTTCTTGTGCCTATTTTTATTTTGTTTAAGCTATGTTGTATTGTTGGGGCCTTTACACCTGTGACATTGCTGTGAAGGTTGTAAGTGGAAACATTGGCAGGTGCAGATAGAAGAGTTAGACCTAAGCCCCCCCTCATGAGCCGTCAGGATGGCCGAGTGGTCTAAGGCGCCAGACTCAAGAGAGCTTGATCTTCAGTGTAGCTGAGCCTTCTGGTCTCCTCATGGAGGCGTGGGTTCAAATCCCACTTCTGACAGGTCCCTTTTACACCCGTAAATCTTCCTGTTTTTTGCAGTGCGTTCCCGGCAAACACCACAATCTTTGCAGGAACCTGTAGCATGTGAAGAGAAATCCACCAACAATCAGGCTGGGCCCTTAATCACAATTCCATGGATTTCTGGAAATGACACCTCAGGCACACCTTCCATTAAATTTGCACTCCATCACAGTAACTGCCATGCTGGGTTTCTAACTGAGCAGTTGATCCCATCATTTGTTGTGAGGCTCTCCTGCCACCTTTTGGGCAGAGAAGGCACTGTCCCTGCAAAAACACAGGCAGACATGTTCAACAGGGCTTCCTGGTTATGTGGGAGGAGCAGAATGCCATTGGTCCCCCCTTGCAAATTCTAATTTACATAAGGAAGACAGAGAGGTAGCTGGGAGTAGGCACTGCACACGGGCATTGCACTCTCTCTTATGATTTGCAGCCAATTCTAGATTGAGGCAGGAGGAAAGGAGGTGACTCGCCCAACAATGGCTATACTGAGAAGTCAGCCACTCTGGGTCTCCCAGGTGAGTGTTTCAGGCCTGTGAACCACTCATATAAATCTCGCCTGATCGAGCCTGATCGAGCGCTGAGCGAGCGCGTTTGAATCCAAATATCAAACCCCTCTTTCTCAGGCGCAGGAAATGGTGGGCCCTTCATTGCTTCTGGTGTGGAAGTCTATGGGGCAAGGGTCCAGGACTTGCAGAGGAGAACAATTGCCAGAAAGTGCTTGCTGTTCTCATCTGTGCCTTTTTTCTGCTCACTGGCTGATAGGAGATTGGCTGCCCCCTTTCTTGCTAGAGTGAAAAAACAACAACTTGAGAGAAAACATGACGTTGTGAGGCTCACTTAGAGGGAGACTAGCCAAATAGCCCTGCTTTTTTTCTGAAAGACGCTTCAGAAATTGTTCAAAATGTCTCCTGGCCACTCAGGCTCGTTGGTCTAGGGGTATGATTCTCGCTTCGGGTGCGAGAGGTCCTGGGTTCAAATCCCGGACGAGCCCATGCTGTGGACATTTTCAGGATGCTTGTAATATAGGAGCATTTCTTCTTTTCAATGCTATAAGACGCTGTGTATGTCGAGAAAGTTCCTTACCCTGCACGCTATTTTCCACTTGTGGCGGGATAAAGGAGTGCAGGACTTCTTTGCAACTGCTTTTCTGGGCCAGACCAGCATGGTAGGAACATTACATGCATAGTGTTTTTCTAGTGTAATTTCAGGATATGGTTTCAAAATCGCCTCTTGGAATAAAAGTGGTCCTCATTCCTGTCTTCCAAAGAAATAGAGACCGGGTAAGGAGAGCCCAACTTTGAGCTTCAAGGACATTGGCCCTTAGTCTGTGCATTCCAGCCCAATACATGCCAACAAGATTCCTGAGTTAGTGTCTGTTTCTGTAGTGTAGTGGTTATCACGTTCGCCTTACACGCGAAAGGTCCCTGGTTCGAGACCGGGCAGAAACAGCGGTTTGCTGTTTTTAACAGTGTTTGCCTTTACTGGCTGACTTTATAGGAAAGCTGAGATAATAGAGGCTGTCTATCCCTCACCAACCTGACGTAGTGTGCTCCAGGGATCTCAGTGACAGCTCGAAAAGAGAAGTGACGATAGCTTGCGCCATTCGCTTGCTCGCCCTTTGCTCTGAAGGGTGGGCCTACTTCATGAAAGCAAGGAATGAGAGCAGAAATGCTTTTCTTGTCCTCACCACAAGCAGACACTTAGAGAAAACAAACTGTCTGAAGGACAGAGGCTTTTTAATTTCTTGTTTGATGACGGCCATGGAAAAGACAGCAATCATATTGCAGAAGAGAGCAACATGTGCAGTTGCTTGCTTTGGGTGAAGCATTCACTGACTAGCTGCCACTAACCCCTGGAGCCGTGTCAGAGGTGACTCTTGCGTGGCTCGTTGGTCTAGGGGTATGATTCTCGCTTAGGGTGCGAGAGGTCCCGGGTTCAAATCCCAGACGAGCCCTTTTTAGAGCTAAACATACAAATCGTACTAAAAATGCACTATGCCTGACTATTTCTAGTAATACTCGGTGCATTGTTGCGCAACATATTCCTAACTGCAGAAGAAAAATGGATCACCGTGCTTTTTCTGCCTACCTGCTCAGTCTCAGTGTGTCCCAGGTGATGCTTTCCCAAGCTGTACTCGCAGACATTTAGGCATCAGATATTTGTCTGTCGATGCCTGCACAAGTAAATTTTGAATACGTCTAATTGCAAGCATGTTGGATGATATCTCTGAGGTTTTCACACTTGTTCTGCACATTCTGAGCCGCTGCTGATACAGCAGAATAGAAGTAGGGTGAAGCCTTGAGAGGAACTTTGCTTTAACAGTAGTAAGCAGCAAGGTCGTTTCTGTAGTGTAGTGGTCATCACGTTCGCCTAACACGCGAAAGGTCCCCGGTTCGAGACCGGGCAGAAACACTGAGCGTTGGCTGCTTTTATGTGCACACTCTAAAACCTTATTATCTGAATGCAAGTTTAAGAAGAGGTGGTCTTTGAACACAGTGAGCCGTGGGAAACTTTCTTTACCTTTGCAAGACGAAACAAAGTTATCTGCATCCATCATCTGGGGGTCGTTCTTGTGCCTATTTTTATTTTGTTTAAGCTATGTTGTATTGTTGGGGCCTTTACACCTGTGACATTGCTGTGAAGGTTGTAAGTGGAAACATTGGCAGGTGCAGATAGAAGAGTTAGACCTAAGCCCCCCTCATGAGCCGTCAGGATGGCCGAGTGGTCTAAGGCGCCAGACTCAAGAGAGCTTGATCTTCAGTGTAGCTGAGCCTTCTGGTCTCCTCATGGAGGCGTGGGTTCAAATCCCACTTCTGACAGGTCCCTTTTACACCCGTAAATCTTCCTGTTTTTTGCAGTGCGTTCCCGGCAAACACCACAATCTTTGCAGGAACCTGTAGCATGTGAAGAGAAATCCACCAACAATCAGGCTGGGCCCTCAATCACAATTCCATGGATTTCTGGAAATGACACCTCAGGCACACCTTCCATTAAATTTGCACTCCATCACAGTAACTGCCATGCTGGGTTTCTAACTAAGCAGTTGATCCCATCATTTGTTGTGAGGCTCTCCTGCCACCTTTTGGGCAGAGAAGGCACTGTCCCTGCAAAAACACAGGCAGACATGTTCAACAGGGCTTCCTGGTTATGTGGGAGGAGCAGAATGCCATTGGTCCCCCCTTGCAAATTCTAATTTACATAAGGAAGACAGAGAGGTAGCTGGGAGTAGGCACTGCACACGGGCATTGCACTCTCTCTTATGATTTGCAGCCAATTCTAGATTGAGGCAGGAGGAAAGGAGGTGACTCGCCCAACAATGGCTATACTGAGAAGTCAGCCACTCTGGGTCTCCCAGGTGAGTGTTTCAGGCCTGTGAGCCACTCATATAAATCTCGCCTGATTGAGCCTGATCGAGCGCGTTTGAATCCAAATATCAAACCCCTCTTTCTCAGGCGCAGGAAATGGTGGGCCCTTCATTGCTTCTGGTGTGGAAGTCTATGGGGCAAGGGTCCAGGACTTGCAGAGGAGAACAATTGCCAGAAAGTGCTTGCTGTTCTCATCTGTGCCTTTTTTCTGCTCACTGGCTGATAGGAGATTGGCTGCCCCCTTTCTTGCTAGAGTGAAAAAACAACAACTTGAGAGAAAACATGACGTTGTGAGGCTCACTTAGAGGGAGACTAGCCAAATAGCCCTGCTTTTTTTCTGAAAGACGCTTCAGAAATTGTTCAAAATGTCTCCTGGCCACTCAGGCTCGTTGGTCTAGGGGTATGATTCTCGCTTCGGGTGCGAGAGGTCCTGGGTTCAAATCCCGGACGAGCCCATGCTGTGGACATTTTCAGGATGCTTGTAATATAGGAGCATTTCTTCTTTTCAATGCTATAAGACGCTATGTATGTCGAGAAAGTTCCTTACCCTGCACGCTATTTTCCACTTGTGGCGGGATAAAGGAGTGCAGGACTTCTTTGCAACTGCTTTTCTGGGCCAGACCAGCATGGTAGGAACATTACATGCATAGTGTTTTTCTAGTGTAATTTCAGGATATGGTTTCAAAATCGCCTCTTGGAATAAAAGTGGTCCTCATTCCTGTCTTCCAAAGAAATAGAGACCGGGTAAGGAGAGCCCAACTTTGAGCTTCAAGGACATTGGCCCTTAGTCTGTGCATTCCAGCCCAATACATGCCAACAAGATTCCTGAGTTAGTGTCTGTTTCTGTAGTGTAGTGGTTATCACGTTTGCCTAACACGCGAAAGGTCCCTGGTTCGAGACCGGGCAGAAACAGCGGTTTGCTGTTTTTAACAGTGTTTGCCTTTACTGGCTGACTTTATAGGAAAGCTGAGATAATAGAGGCTGTCTATCCCTCACCAACCTGACGTAGTGTGCTCCAGGGATCTCAGTGACAGCTCGAAAAGAGAAGTGACGATAGCTTGCGCCATTCGCTTGCTCGCCCTTTGCTCTGAAGGGTGGGCCTACTTCATGAAAGCAAGGAATGAGAGCAGAAATGCTTTTCTTGTCCTCACCGCAAGCAGACACTTAGAGAAAACAAACTGTCTGAAGGACAGAGGCTTTTTAATTTCTTGTTTGATGACGGCCATGGAAAAGACAGCAATCATATTGCAGAAGAGAGCAACATGTGCAGTTGCTTGCTTTGGGTGAAGCATTCACCGACTAGCTGCCACTAACCCCTGGAGCCATGTCAGAGGTGACTCTTGCGTGGCTCGTTGGTCTAGGGGTATGATTCTTGCTTAGGGTGCGAGAGGTCCCGGGTTCAAATCCCGGACGAGCCCTTTTTTGAGCTAAACATACAAATCGTACTAAAAATGCACTATGCCTGACTATTTCTAGTAATACTCGGTTGATTTTTTGCTTAACATATTCCTAACCTCAGTAGAAAAATGGATCACCGTGCTTTTTCTGCCTACCTGCTTAGTCTCAGTGTGTCCCAGGTGATGCTTTCCCAAGCTGTACTCGCAGACATTTAGGCATCAGATATTTGTCTGTCGATGCCTGCACAAGTAAATTTTGAATACGTCTAATTGCAAGCATGTTGGATGATATCTCTGAGGTTTTCACACTTGTTCTGCACATTCTGAGCCGCTGCTGATACAGCAGAATAGAAGTAGGGTGAAGCCTTGAGAGGAACTTTGCTTTAACAGTAGCAAGCAGCAAGGTCGTTTCTGTAGTGTAGTGGTCATCACGTTCGCCTAACACGCGAAAGGTCCCTGGTTCGATACCGGGCAGAAACACTGAGCGTTGGCTGCTTTTATGTGCACACTCTAAAACCTTATTATCTGAATGCAAGTTTAAGAAGAGGTGGTCTTTGAACACAGTGAGCCGTGGGAAACTTTCTTTACCTTTGCAAGACGAAACAAAGTTATCTGCATCCATCATCTGGGGGTCGTTCTTGTGCCTATTTTTATTTTGTTTAAGCTATGTTGTATTGTTGGGGCCTTTACACCTGTGACATTGCTGTGAAGGTTGTAAGTGGAAACATTGGCAGGTGCAGATAGAAGAGTTAGACCTAAGCCCCCCCTCATGAGCCGTCAGGATGGCCGAGTGGTCTAAGGCGCCAGACTCAAGAGAGCTTGATCTTCAGTGTAGCTGAGCCTTCTGGTCTCCTCATGGAGGCGTGGGTTCAAATCCCACTTCTGACAGGTCCCTTTTACACCCGTAAATCTTCCTGTTTTTTGCAGTGCGTTCCCGGCAAACACCACAATCTTTGCAGGAACCTGTAGCATGTGAAGAGAAATCCACCAACAATCAGGCTGGGCCCTTAATCACAATTCCATGGATTTCTGGAAATGACACCTCAGGCACACCTTCCATTAAATTTGCACTCCATCACAGTAACTGCCATGCTGGGTTTCTAACTGAGCAGTTGATCCCATCATTTGTTGTGAGGCTCTCCTGCCACCTTTTGGGCAGAGAAGGCACTGTCCCTGCAAAAACACAGGCAGACATGTTCAACAGGGCTTCCTGGTTATGTGGGAGGAGCAGAATGCCATTGGTCCCCCCTTGCAAATTCTAATTTACATAAGGAAGACAGAGAGGTAGCTGGGAGTAGGCACTGCACACGGGCATTGCACTCTCTCTTATGATTTGCAGCCAATTCTAGATTGAGGCAGGAGGAAAGGAGGTGACTCGCCCAACAATGGCTATACTGAGAAGTCAGCCACTCTGGGTCTCCCAGGTGAGTGTTTCAGGCCTGTGAACCACTCATATAAATCTCGCCTGATCGAGCCTGATCGAGCGCTGAGCGAGCGCGTTTGAATCCAAATATCAAACCCCTCTTTCTCAGGCGCAGGAAATGGTGGGCCCTTCATTGCTTCTGGTGTGGAAGTCTATGGGGCAAGGGTCCAGGACTTGCAGAGGAGAACAATTGCCAGAAAGTGCTTGCTGTTCTCATCTGTGCCTTTTTTCTGCTCACTGGCTGATAGGAGATTGGCTGCCCCCTTTCTTGCTAGAGTGAAAAAACAACAACTTGAGAGAAAACATGACGTTGTGAGGCTCACTTAGAGGGAGACTAGCCAAATAGCCCTGCTTTTTTTCTGAAAGACGCTTCAGAAATTGTTCAAAATGTCTCCTGGCCACTCAGGCTCGTTGGTCTAGGGGTATGATTCTCGCTTCGGGTGCGAGAGGTCCTGGGTTCAAATCCCGGACGAGCCCATGCTGTGGACATTTTCAGGATGCTTGTAATATAGGAGCATTTCTTCTTTTCAATGCTATAAGACGCTGTGTATGTCGAGAAAGTTCCTTACCCTGCACGCTATTTTCCACTTGTGGCGGGATAAAGGAGTGCAGGACTTCTTTGCAACTGCTTTTCTGGGCCAGACCAGCATGGTAGGAACATTACATGCATAGTGTTTTTCTAGTGTAATTTCAGGATATGGTTTCAAAATCGCCTCTTGGAATAAAAGTGGTCCTCATTCCTGTCTTCCAAAGAAATAGAGACCGGGTAAGGAGAGCCCAACTTTGAGCTTCAAGGACATTGGCCCTTAGTCTGTGCATTCCAGCCCAATACATGCCAACAAGATTCCTGAGTTAGTGTCTGTTTCTGTAGTGTAGTGGTTATCACGTTCGCCTTACACGCGAAAGGTCCCTGGTTCGAGACCGGGCAGAAACAGCGGTTTGCTGTTTTTAACAGTGTTTGCCTTTACTGGCTGACTTTATAGGAAAGCTGAGATAATAGAGGCTGTCTATCCCTCACCAACCTGACGTAGTGTGCTCCAGGGATCTCAGTGACAGCTCGAAAAGAGAAGTGACGATAGCTTGCGCCATTCGCTTGCTCGCCCTTTGCTCTGAAGGGTGGGCCTACTTCATGAAAGCAAGGAATGAGAGCAGAAATGCTTTTCTTGTCCTCACCACAAGCAGACACTTAGAGAAAACAAACTGTCTGAAGGACAGAGGCTTTTTAATTTCTTGTTTGATGACGGCCATGGAAAAGACAGCAATCATATTGCAGAAGAGAGCAACATGTGCAGTTGCTTGCTTTGGGTGAAGCATTCACTGACTAGCTGCCACTAACCCCTGGAGCCGTGTCAGAGGTGACTCTTGCGTGGCTCGTTGGTCTAGGGGTATGATTCTCGCTTAGGGTGCGAGAGGTCCCGGGTTCAAATCCCAGACGAGCCCTTTTTAGAGCTAAACATACAAATCGTACTAAAAATGCACTATGCCTGACTATTTCTAGTAATACTCGGTGCATTGTTGCGCAACATATTCCTAACTGCAGAAGAAAAATGGATCACCGTGCTTTTTCTGCCTACCTGCTCAGTCTCAGTGTGTCCCAGGTGATGCTTTCCCAAGCTGTACTCGCAGACATTTAGGCATCAGATATTTGTCTGTCGATGCCTGCACAAGTAAATTTTGAATACGTCTAATTGCAAGCATGTTGGATGATATCTCTGAGGTTTTCACACTTGTTCTGCACATTCTGAGCCGCTGCTGATACAGCAGAATAGAAGTAGGGTGAAGCCTTGAGAGGAACTTTGCTTTAACAGTAGTAAGCAGCAAGGTCGTTTCTGTAGTGTAGTGGTCATCACGTTCGCCTAACACGCGAAAGGTCCCCGGTTCGAGACCGGGCAGAAACACTGAGCGTTGGCTGCTTTTATGTGCACACTCTAAAACCTTATTATCTGAATGCAAGTTTAAGAAGAGGTGGTCTTTGAACACAGTGAGCCGTGGGAAACTTTCTTTACCTTTGCAAGACGAAACAAAGTTATCTGCATCCATCATCTGGGGGTCGTTCTTGTGCCTATTTTTATTTTGTTTAAGCTATGTTGTATTGTTGGGGCCTTTACACCTGTGACATTGCTGTGAAGGTTGTAAGTGGAAACATTGGCAGGTGCAGATAGAAGAGTTAGACCTAAGCCCCCCTCATGAGCCGTCAGGATGGCCGAGTGGTCTAAGGCGCCAGACTCAAGAGAGCTTGATCTTCAGTGTAGCTGAGCCTTCTGGTCTCCTCATGGAGGCGTGGGTTCAAATCCCACTTCTGACAGGTCCCTTTTACACCCGTAAATCTTCCTGTTTTTTGCAGTGCGTTCCCGGCAAACACCACAATCTTTGCAGGAACCTGTAGCATGTGAAGAGAAATCCACCAACAATCAGGCTGGGCCCTCAATCACAATTCCATGGATTTCTGGAAATGACACCTCAGGCACACCTTCCATTAAATTTGCACTCCATCACAGTAACTGCCATGCTGGGTTTCTAACTAAGCAGTTGATCCCATCATTTGTTGTGAGGCTCTCCTGCCACCTTTTGGGCAGAGAAGGCACTGTCCCTGCAAAAACACAGGCAGACATGTTCAACAGGGCTTCCTGGTTATGTGGGAGGAGCAGAATGCCATTGGTCCCCCCTTGCAAATTCTAATTTACATAAGGAAGACAGAGAGGTAGCTGGGAGTAGGCACTGCACACGGGCATTGCACTCTCTCTTATGATTTGCAGCCAATTCTAGATTGAGGCAGGAGGAAAGGAGGTGACTCGCCCAACAATGGCTATACTGAGAAGTCAGCCACTCTGGGTCTCCCAGGTGAGTGTTTCAGGCCTGTGAGCCACTCATATAAATCTCGCCTGATTGAGCCTGATCGAGCGCGTTTGAATCCAAATATCAAACCCCTCTTTCTCAGGCGCAGGAAATGGTGGGCCCTTCATTGCTTCTGGTGTGGAAGTCTATGGGGCAAGGGTCCAGGACTTGCAGAGGAGAACAATTGCCAGAAAGTGCTTGCTGTTCTCATCTGTGCCTTTTTTCTGCTCACTGGCTGATAGGAGATTGGCTGCCCCCTTTCTTGCTAGAGTGAAAAAACAACAACTTGAGAGAAAACATGACGTTGTGAGGCTCACTTAGAGGGAGACTAGCCAAATAGCCCTGCTTTTTTTCTGAAAGACGCTTCAGAAATTGTTCAAAATGTCTCCTGGCCACTCAGGCTCGTTGGTCTAGGGGTATGATTCTCGCTTCGGGTGCGAGAGGTCCTGGGTTCAAATCCCGGACGAGCCCATGCTGTGGACATTTTCAGGATGCTTGTAATATAGGAGCATTTCTTCTTTTCAATGCTATAAGACGCTATGTATGTCGAGAAAGTTCCTTACCCTGCACGCTATTTTCCACTTGTGGCGGGATAAAGGAGTGCAGGACTTCTTTGCAACTGCTTTTCTGGGCCAGACCAGCATGGTAGGAACATTACATGCATAGTGTTTTTCTAGTGTAATTTCAGGATATGGTTTCAAAATCGCCTCTTGGAATAAAAGTGGTCCTCATTCCTGTCTTCCAAAGAAATAGAGACCGGGTAAGGAGAGCCCAACTTTGAGCTTCAAGGACATTGGCCCTTAGTCTGTGCATTCCAGCCCAATACATGCCAACAAGATTCCTGAGTTAGTGTCTGTTTCTGTAGTGTAGTGGTTATCACGTTTGCCTAACACGCGAAAGGTCCCTGGTTCGAGACCGGGCAGAAACAGCGGTTTGCTGTTTTTAACAGTGTTTGCCTTTACTGGCTGACTTTATAGGAAAGCTGAGATAATAGAGGCTGTCTATCCCTCACCAACCTGACGTAGTGTGCTCCAGGGATCTCAGTGACAGCTCGAAAAGAGAAGTGACGATAGCTTGCGCCATTCGCTTGCTCGCCCTTTGCTCTGAAGGGTGGGCCTACTTCATGAAAGCAAGGAATGAGAGCAGAAATGCTTTTCTTGTCCTCACCGCAAGCAGACACTTAGAGAAAACAAACTGTCTGAAGGACAGAGGCTTTTTAATTTCTTGTTTGATGACGGCCATGGAAAAGACAGCAATCATATTGCAGAAGAGAGCAACATGTGCAGTTGCTTGCTTTGGGTGAAGCATTCACCGACTAGCTGCCACTAACCCCTGGAGCCATGTCAGAGGTGACTCTTGCGTGGCTCGTTGGTCTAGGGGTATGATTCTTGCTTAGGGTGCGAGAGGTCCCGGGTTCAAATCCCGGACGAGCCCTTTTTTGAGCTAAACATACAAATCGTACTAAAAATGCACTATGCCTGACTATTTCTAGTAATACTCGGTTGATTTTTTGCTTAACATATTCCTAACCTCAGTAGAAAAATGGATCACCGTGCTTTTTCTGCCTACCTGCTTAGTCTCAGTGTGTCCCAGGTGATGCTTTCCCAAGCTGTACTCGCAGACATTTAGGCATCAGATATTTGTCTGTCGATGCCTGCACAAGTAAATTTTGAATACGTCTAATTGCAAGCATGTTGGATGATATCTCTGAGGTTTTCACACTTGTTCTGCACATTCTGAGCCGCTGCTGATACAGCAGAATAGAAGTAGGGTGAAGCCTTGAGAGGAACTTTGCTTTAACAGTAGCAAGCAGCAAGGTCGTTTCTGTAGTGTAGTGGTCATCACGTTCGCCTAACACGCGAAAGGTCCCTGGTTCGATACCGGGCAGAAACACTGAGCGTTGGCTGCTTTTATGTGCACACTCTAAAACCTTATTATCTGAATGCAAGTTTAAGAAGAGGTGGTCTTTGAACACAGTGAGCCGTGGGAAACTTTCTTTACCTTTGCAAGACGAAACAAAGTTATCTGCATCCATCATCTGGGGGTCGTTCTTGTGCCTATTTTTATTTTGTTTAAGCTATGTTGTATTGTTGGGGCCTTTACACCTGTGACATTGCTGTGAAGGTTGTAAGTGGAAACATTGGCAGGTGCAGATAGAAGAGTTAGACCTAAGCCCCCCCTCATGAGCCGTCAGGATGGCCGAGTGGTCTAAGGCGCCAGACTCAAGAGAGCTTGATCTTCAGTGTAGCTGAGCCTTCTGGTCTCCTCATGGAGGCGTGGGTTCAAATCCCACTTCTGACAGGTCCCTTTTACACCCGTAAATCTTCCTGTTTTTTGCAGTGCGTTCCCGGCAAACACCACAATCTTTGCAGGAACCTGTAGCATGTGAAGAGAAATCCACCAACAATCAGGCTGGGCCCTTAATCACAATTCCATGGATTTCTGGAAATGACACCTCAGGCACACCTTCCATTAAATTTGCACTCCATCACAGTAACTGCCATGCTGGGTTTCTAACTGAGCAGTTGATCCCATCATTTGTTGTGAGGCTCTCCTGCCACCTTTTGGGCAGAGAAGGCACTGTCCCTGCAAAAACACAGGCAGACATGTTCAACAGGGCTTCCTGGTTATGTGGGAGGAGCAGAATGCCATTGGTCCCCCCTTGCAAATTCTAATTTACATAAGGAAGACAGAGAGGTAGCTGGGAGTAGGCACTGCACACGGGCATTGCACTCTCTCTTATGATTTGCAGCCAATTCTAGATTGAGGCAGGAGGAAAGGAGGTGACTCGCCCAACAATGGCTATACTGAGAAGTCAGCCACTCTGGGTCTCCCAGGTGAGTGTTTCAGGCCTGTGAACCACTCATATAAATCTCGCCTGATCGAGCCTGATCGAGCGCTGAGCGAGCGCGTTTGAATCCAAATATCAAACCCCTCTTTCTCAGGCGCAGGAAATGGTGGGCCCTTCATTGCTTCTGGTGTGGAAGTCTATGGGGCAAGGGTCCAGGACTTGCAGAGGAGAACAATTGCCAGAAAGTGCTTGCTGTTCTCATCTGTGCCTTTTTTCTGCTCACTGGCTGATAGGAGATTGGCTGCCCCCTTTCTTGCTAGAGTGAAAAAACAACAACTTGAGAGAAAACATGACGTTGTGAGGCTCACTTAGAGGGAGACTAGCCAAATAGCCCTGCTTTTTTTCTGAAAGACGCTTCAGAAATTGTTCAAAATGTCTCCTGGCCACTCAGGCTCGTTGGTCTAGGGGTATGATTCTCGCTTCGGGTGCGAGAGGTCCTGGGTTCAAATCCCGGACGAGCCCATGCTGTGGACATTTTCAGGATGCTTGTAATATAGGAGCATTTCTTCTTTTCAATGCTATAAGACGCTGTGTATGTCGAGAAAGTTCCTTACCCTGCACGCTATTTTCCACTTGTGGCGGGATAAAGGAGTGCAGGACTTCTTTGCAACTGCTTTTCTGGGCCAGACCAGCATGGTAGGAACATTACATGCATAGTGTTTTTCTAGTGTAATTTCAGGATATGGTTTCAAAATCGCCTCTTGGAATAAAAGTGGTCCTCATTCCTGTCTTCCAAAGAAATAGAGACCGGGTAAGGAGAGCCCAACTTTGAGCTTCAAGGACATTGGCCCTTAGTCTGTGCATTCCAGCCCAATACATGCCAACAAGATTCCTGAGTTAGTGTCTGTTTCTGTAGTGTAGTGGTTATCACGTTCGCCTTACACGCGAAAGGTCCCTGGTTCGAGACCGGGCAGAAACAGCGGTTTGCTGTTTTTAACAGTGTTTGCCTTTACTGGCTGACTTTATAGGAAAGCTGAGATAATAGAGGCTGTCTATCCCTCACCAACCTGACGTAGTGTGCTCCAGGGATCTCAGTGACAGCTCGAAAAGAGAAGTGACGATAGCTTGCGCCATTCGCTTGCTCGCCCTTTGCTCTGAAGGGTGGGCCTACTTCATGAAAGCAAGGAATGAGAGCAGAAATGCTTTTCTTGTCCTCACCACAAGCAGACACTTAGAGAAAACAAACTGTCTGAAGGACAGAGGCTTTTTAATTTCTTGTTTGATGACGGCCATGGAAAAGACAGCAATCATATTGCAGAAGAGAGCAACATGTGCAGTTACTTGCTTTGGGTGAAGCATTCACTGACTAGCTGCCACTAACCCCTGGAGCCGTGTCAGAGGTGACTCTTGCGTGGCTCGTTGGTCTAGGGGTATGATTCTCGCTTAGGGTGCGAGAGGTCCCGGGTTCAAATCCCAGACGAGCCCTTTTTAGAGCTAAACATACAAATCGTACTAAAAATGCACTATGCCTGACTATTTCTAGTAATACTCGGTGCATTGTTGCGCAACATATTCCTAACTGCAGAAGAAAAATGGATCACCGTGCTTTTTCTGCCTACCTGCTCAGTCTCAGTGTGTCCCAGGTGATGCTTTCCCAAGCTGTACTCGCAGACATTTAGGCATCAGATATTTGTCTGTCGATGCCTGCACAAGTAAATTTTGAATACGTCTAATTGCAAGCATGTTGGATGATATCTCTGAGGTTTTCACACTTGTTCTGCACATTCTGAGCCGCTGCTGATACAGCAGAATAGAAGTAGGGTGAAGCCTTGAGAGGAACTTTGCTTTAACAGTAGTAAGCAGCAAGGTCGTTTCTGTAGTGTAGTGGTCATCACGTTCGCCTAACACGCGAAAGGTCCCCGGTTCGAGACCGGGCAGAAACACTGAGCGTTGGCTGCTTTTATGTGCACACTCTAAAACCTTATTATCTGAATGCAAGTTTAAGAAGAGGTGGTCTTTGAACACAGTGAGCCGTGGGAAACTTTCTTTACCTTTGCAAGACGAAACAAAGTTATCTGCATCCATCATCTGGGGGTCGTTCTTGTGCCTATTTTTATTTTGTTTAAGCTATGTTGTATTGTTGGGGCCTTTACACCTGTGACATTGCTGTGAAGGTTGTAAGTGGAAACATTGGCAGGTGCAGATAGAAGAGTTAGACCTAAGCCCCCCTCATGAGCCGTCAGGATGGCCGAGTGGTCTAAGGCGCCAGACTCAAGAGAGCTTGATCTTCAGTGTAGCTGAGCCTTCTGGTCTCCTCATGGAGGCGTGGGTTCAAATCCCACTTCTGACAGGTCCCTTTTACACCCGTAAATCTTCCTGTTTTTTGCAGTGCGTTCCCGGCAAACACCACAATCTTTGCAGGAACCTGTAGCATGTGAAGAGAAATCCACCAACAATCAGGCTGGGCCCTTAATCACAATTCCATGGATTTCTGGAAATGACACCTCAGGCACACCTTCCATTAAATTTGCACTCCATCACAGTAACTGCCATGCTGGGTTTCTAACTGAGCAGTTGATCCCATCATTTGTTGTGAGGCTCTCCTGCCACCTTTTGGGCAGAGAAGGCACTGTCCCTGCAAAAACACAGGCAGACATGTTCAACAGGGCTTCCTGGTTATGTGGGAGGAGCAGAATGCCATTGGTCCCCCCTTGCAAATTCTAATTTACATAAGGAAGACAGAGAGGTAGCTGGGAGTAGGCACTGCACACGGGCATTGCACTCTCTCTTATGATTTGCAGCCAATTCTAGATTGAGGCAGGAGGAAAGGAGGTGACTCGCCCAACAATGGCTATACTGAGAAGTCAGCCACTCTGGGTCTCCCAGGTGAGTGTTTCAGGCCTGTGAACCACTCATATAAATCTCGCCTGATCGAGCCTGATCGAGCGCTGAGCGAGCGCGTTTGAATCCAAATATCAAACCCCTCTTTCTCAGGCGCAGGAAATGGTGGGCCCTTCATTGCTTCTGGTGTGGAAGTCTATGGGGCAAGGGTCCAGGACTTGCAGAGGAGAACAATTGCCAGAAAGTGCTTGCTGTTCTCATCTGTGCCTTTTTTCTGCTCACTGGCTGATAGGAGATTGGCTGCCCCCTTTCTTGCTAGAGTGAAAAAACAACAACTTGAGAGAAAACATGACGTTGTGAGGCTCACTTAGAGGGAGACTAGCCAAATAGCCCTGCTTTTTTTCTGAAAGACGCTTCAGAAATTGTTCAAAATGTCTCCTGGCCACTCAGGCTCGTTGGTCTAGGGGTATGATTCTCGCTTCGGGTGCGAGAGGTCCTGGGTTCAAATCCCGGACGAGCCCATGCTGTGGACATTTTCAGGATGCTTGTAATATAGGAGCATTTCTTCTTTTCAATGCTATAAGACGCTGTGTATGTCGAGAAAGTTCCTTACCCTGCACGCTATTTTCCACTTGTGGCGGGATAAAGGAGTGCAGGACTTCTTTGCAACTGCTTTTCTGGGCCAGACCAGCATGGTAGGAACATTACATGCATAGTGTTTTTCTAGTGTAATTTCAGGATATGGTTTCAAAATCGCCTCTTGGAATAAAAGTGGTCCTCATTCCTGTCTTCCAAAGAAATAGAGACCGGGTAAGGAGAGCCCAACTTTGAGCTTCAAGGACATTGGCCCTTAGTCTGTGCATTCCAGCCCAATACATGCCAACAAGATTCCTGAGTTAGTGTCTGTTTCTGTAGTGTAGTGGTTATCACGTTCGCCTTACACGCGAAAGGTCCCTGGTTCGAGACCGGGCAGAAACAGCGGTTTGCTGTTTTTAACAGTGTTTGCCTTTACTGGCTGACTTTATAGGAAAGCTGAGATAATAGAGGCTGTCTATCCCTCACCAACCTGACGTAGTGTGCTCCAGGGATCTCAGTGACAGCTCGAAAAGAGAAGTGACGATAGCTTGCGCCATTCGCTTGCTCGCCCTTTGCTCTGAAGGGTGGGCCTACTTCATGAAAGCAAGGAATGAGAGCAGAAATGCTTTTCTTGTCCTCACCACAAGCAGACACTTAGAGAAAACAAACTGTCTGAAGGACAGAGGCTTTTTAATTTCTTGTTTGATGACGGCCATGGAAAAGACAGCAATCATATTGCAGAAGAGAGCAACATGTGCAGTTGCTTGCTTTGGGTGAAGCATTCACTGACTAGCTGCCACTAACCCCTGGAGCCGTGTCAGAGGTGACTCTTGCGTGGCTCGTTGGTCTAGGGGTATGATTCTCGCTTAGGGTGCGAGAGGTCCCGGGTTCAAATCCCAGACGAGCCCTTTTTAGAGCTAAACATACAAATCGTACTAAAAATGCACTATGCCTGACTATTTCTAGTAATACTCGGTGCATTGTTGCGCAACATATTCCTAACTGCAGAAGAAAAATGGATCACCGTGCTTTTTCTGCCTACCTGCTCAGTCTCAGTGTGTCCCAGGTGATGCTTTCCCAAGCTGTACTCGCAGACATTTAGGCATCAGATATTTGTCTGTCGATGCCTGCACAAGTAAATTTTGAATACGTCTAATTGCAAGCATGTTGGATGATATCTCTGAGGTTTTCACACTTGTTCTGCACATTCTGAGCCGCTGCTGATACAGCAGAATAGAAGTAGGGTGAAGCCTTGAGAGGAACTTTGCTTTAACAGTAGTAAGCAGCAAGGTCGTTTCTGTAGTGTAGTGGTCATCACGTTCGCCTAACACGCGAAAGGTCCCCGGTTCGAGACCGGGCAGAAACACTGAGCGTTGGCTGCTTTTATGTGCACACTCTAAAACCTTATTATCTGAATGCAAGTTTAAGAAGAGGTGGTCTTTGAACACAGTGAGCCGTGGGAAACTTTCTTTACCTTTGCAAGACGAAACAAAGTTATCTGCATCCATCATCTGGGGGTCGTTCTTGTGCCTATTTTTATTTTGTTTAAGCTATGTTGTATTGTTGGGGCCTTTACACCTGTGACATTGCTGTGAAGGTTGTAAGTGGAAACATTGGCAGGTGCAGATAGAAGAGTTAGACCTAAGCCCCCCTCATGAGCCGTCAGGATGGCCGAGTGGTCTAAGGCGCCAGACTCAAGAGAGCTTGATCTTCAGTGTAGCTGAGCCTTCTGGTCTCCTCATGGAGGCGTGGGTTCAAATCCCACTTCTGACAGGTCCCTTTTACACCCGTAAATCTTCCTGTTTTTTGCAGTGCGTTCCCGGCAAACACCACAATCTTTGCAGGAACCTGTAGCATGTGAAGAGAAATCCACCAACAATCAGGCTGGGCCCTCAATCACAATTCCATGGATTTCTGGAAATGACACCTCAGGCACACCTTCCATTAAATTTGCACTCCATCACAGTAACTGCCATGCTGGGTTTCTAACTAAGCAGTTGATCCCATCATTTGTTGTGAGGCTCTCCTGCCACCTTTTGGGCAGAGAAGGCACTGTCCCTGCAAAAACACAGGCAGACATGTTCAACAGGGCTTCCTGGTTATGTGGGAGGAGCAGAATGCCATTGGTCCCCCCTTGCAAATTCTAATTTACATAAGGAAGACAGAGAGGTAGCTGGGAGTAGGCACTGCACACGGGCATTGCACTCTCTCTTATGATTTGCAGCCAATTCTAGATTGAGGCAGGAGGAAAGGAGGTGACTCGCCCAACAATGGCTATACTGAGAAGTCAGCCACTCTGGGTCTCCCAGGTGAGTGTTTCAGGCCTGTGAGCCACTCATATAAATCTCGCCTGATTGAGCCTGATCGAGCGCGTTTGAATCCAAATATCAAACCCCTCTTTCTCAGGCGCAGGAAATGGTGGGCCCTTCATTGCTTCTGGTGTGGAAGTCTATGGGGCAAGGGTCCAGGACTTGCAGAGGAGAACAATTGCCAGAAAGTGCTTGCTGTTCTCATCTGTGCCTTTTTTCTGCTCACTGGCTGATAGGAGATTGGCTGCCCCCTTTCTTGCTAGAGTGAAAAAACAACAACTTGAGAGAAAACATGACGTTGTGAGGCTCACTTAGAGGGAGACTAGCCAAATAGCCCTGCTTTTTTTCTGAAAGACGCTTCAGAAATTGTTCAAAATGTCTCCTGGCCACTCAGGCTCGTTGGTCTAGGGGTATGATTCTCGCTTCGGGTGCGAGAGGTCCTGGGTTCAAATCCCGGACGAGCCCATGCTGTGGACATTTTCAGGATGCTTGTAATATAGGAGCATTTCTTCTTTTCAATGCTATAAGACGCTATGTATGTCGAGAAAGTTCCTTACCCTGCACGCTATTTTCCACTTGTGGCGGGATAAAGGAGTGCAGGACTTCTTTGCAACTGCTTTTCTGGGCCAGACCAGCATGGTAGGAACATTACATGCATAGTGTTTTTCTAGTGTAATTTCAGGATATGGTTTCAAAATCGCCTCTTGGAATAAAAGTGGTCCTCATTCCTGTCTTCCAAAGAAATAGAGACCGGGTAAGGAGAGCCCAACTTTGAGCTTCAAGGACATTGGCCCTTAGTCTGTGCATTCCAGCCCAATACATGCCAACAAGATTCCTGAGTTAGTGTCTGTTTCTGTAGTGTAGTGGTTATCACGTTTGCCTAACACGCGAAAGGTCCCTGGTTCGAGACCGGGCAGAAACAGCGGTTTGCTGTTTTTAACAGTGTTTGCCTTTACTGGCTGACTTTATAGGAAAGCTGAGATAATAGAGGCTGTCTATCCCTCACCAACCTGACGTAGTGTGCTCCAGGGATCTCAGTGACAGCTCGAAAAGAGAAGTGACGATAGCTTGCGCCATTCGCTTGCTCGCCCTTTGCTCTGAAGGGTGGGCCTACTTCATGAAAGCAAGGAATGAGAGCAGAAATGCTTTTCTTGTCCTCACCGCAAGCAGACACTTAGAGAAAACAAACTGTCTGAAGGACAGAGGCTTTTTAATTTCTTGTTTGATGACGGCCATGGAAAAGACAGCAATCATATTGCAGAAGAGAGCAACATGTGCAGTTGCTTGCTTTGGGTGAAGCATTCACCGACTAGCTGCCACTAACCCCTGGAGCCATGTCAGAGGTGACTCTTGCGTGGCTCGTTGGTCTAGGGGTATGATTCTTGCTTAGGGTGCGAGAGGTCCCGGGTTCAAATCCCGGACGAGCCCTTTTTTGAGCTAAACATACAAATCGTACTAAAAATGCACTATGCCTGACTATTTCTAGTAATACTCGGTTGATTTTTTGCTTAACATATTCCTAACCTCAGTAGAAAAATGGATCACCGTGCTTTTTCTGCCTACCTGCTTAGTCTCAGTGTGTCCCAGGTGATGCTTTCCCAAGCTGTACTCGCAGACATTTAGGCATCAGATATTTGTCTGTCGATGCCTGCACAAGTAAATTTTGAATACGTCTAATTGCAAGCATGTTGGATGATATCTCTGAGGTTTTCACACTTGTTCTGCACATTCTGAGCCGCTGCTGATACAGCAGAATAGAAGTAGGGTGAAGCCTTGAGAGGAACTTTGCTTTAACAGTAGCAAGCAGCAAGGTCGTTTCTGTAGTGTAGTGGTCATCACGTTCGCCTAACACGCGAAAGGTCCCTGGTTCGATACCGGGCAGAAACACTGAGCGTTGGCTGCTTTTATGTGCACACTCTAAAACCTTATTATCTGAATGCAAGTTTAAGAAGAGGTGGTCTTTGAACACAGTGAGCCGTGGGAAACTTTCTTTACCTTTGCAAGACGAAACAAAGTTATCTGCATCCATCATCTGGGGGTCGTTCTTGTGCCTATTTTTATTTTGTTTAAGCTATGTTGTATTGTTGGGGCCTTTACACCTGTGACATTGCTGTGAAGGTTGTAAGTGGAAACATTGGCAGGTGCAGATAGAAGAGTTAGACCTAAGCCCCCCCTCATGAGCCGTCAGGATGGCCGAGTGGTCTAAGGCGCCAGACTCAAGAGAGCTTGATCTTCAGTGTAGCTGAGCCTTCTGGTCTCCTCATGGAGGCGTGGGTTCAAATCCCACTTCTGACAGGTCCCTTTTACACCCGTAAATCTTCCTGTTTTTTGCAGTGCGTTCCCGGCAAACACCACAATCTTTGCAGGAACCTGTAGCATGTGAAGAGAAATCCACCAACAATCAGGCTGGGCCCTTAATCACAATTCCATGGATTTCTGGAAATGACACCTCAGGCACACCTTCCATTAAATTTGCACTCCATCACAGTAACTGCCATGCTGGGTTTCTAACTGAGCAGTTGATCCCATCATTTGTTGTGAGGCTCTCCTGCCACCTTTTGGGCAGAGAAGGCACTGTCCCTGCAAAAACACAGGCAGACATGTTCAACAGGGCTTCCTGGTTATGTGGGAGGAGCAGAATGCCATTGGTCCCCCCTTGCAAATTCTAATTTACATAAGGAAGACAGAGAGGTAGCTGGGAGTAGGCACTGCACACGGGCATTGCACTCTCTCTTATGATTTGCAGCCAATTCTAGATTGAGGCAGGAGGAAAGGAGGTGACTCGCCCAACAATGGCTATACTGAGAAGTCAGCCACTCTGGGTCTCCCAGGTGAGTGTTTCAGGCCTGTGAACCACTCATATAAATCTCGCCTGATCGAGCCTGATCGAGCGCTGAGCGAGCGCGTTTGAATCCAAATATCAAACCCCTCTTTCTCAGGCGCAGGAAATGGTGGGCCCTTCATTGCTTCTGGTGTGGAAGTCTATGGGGCAAGGGTCCAGGACTTGCAGAGGAGAACAATTGCCAGAAAGTGCTTGCTGTTCTCATCTGTGCCTTTTTTCTGCTCACTGGCTGATAGGAGATTGGCTGCCCCCTTTCTTGCTAGAGTGAAAAAACAACAACTTGAGAGAAAACATGACGTTGTGAG
Source organism: Lissotriton helveticus (assembly GCF_964261635.1). Classification (NCBI taxonomy): domain Eukaryota; kingdom Metazoa; phylum Chordata; class Amphibia; order Caudata; family Salamandridae; genus Lissotriton; species Lissotriton helveticus. Next base: position 590,183,384 of record NC_136071.1, read on the forward strand.
GCTCACTTAGAGGGAGACTAGCCAAATAGCCCTGCTTTTTTTCTGAAAGACGCTTCAGAAATTGTTCAAAATGTCTCCTGGCCACTCAGGCTCGTTGGTCTAGGGGTATGATTCTCGCTTCGGGTGCGAGAGGTCCTGGGTTCAAATCCCGGACGAGCCCATGCTGTGGACATTTTCAGGATGCTTGTAATATAGGAGCATTTCTTCTTTTCAATGCTATAAGACGCTGTGTATGTCGAGAAAGTTCCTTACCCTGCACGCTATTTTCCACTTGTGGCGGGATAAAGGAGTGCAGGACTTCTTTGCAACTGCTTTTCTGGGCCAGACCAGCATGGTAGGAACATTACATGCATAGTGTTTTTCTAGTGTAATTTCAGGATATGGTTTCAAAATCGCCTCTTGGAATAAAAGTGGTCCTCATTCCTGTCTTCCAAAGAAATAGAGACCGGGTAAGGAGAGCCCAACTTTGAGCTTCAAGGACATTGGCCCTTAGTCTGTGCATTCCAGCCCAATACATGCCAACAAGATTCCTGAGTTAGTGTCTGTTTCTGTAGTGTAGTGGTTATCACGTTCGCCTTACACGCGAAAGGTCCCTGGTTCGAGACCGGGCAGAAACAGCGGTTTGCTGTTTTTAACAGTGTTTGCCTTTACTGGCTGACTTTATAGGAAAGCTGAGATAATAGAGGCTGTCTATCCCTCACCAACCTGACGTAGTGTGCTCCAGGGATCTCAGTGACAGCTCGAAAAGAGAAGTGACGATAGCTTGCGCCATTCGCTTGCTCGCCCTTTGCTCTGAAGGGTGGGCCTACTTCATGAAAGCAAGGAATGAGAGCAGAAATGCTTTTCTTGTCCTCACCACAAGCAGACACTTAGAGAAAACAAACTGTCTGAAGGACAGAGGCTTTTTAATTTCTTGTTTGATGACGGCCATGGAAAAGACAGCAATCATATTGCAGAAGAGAGCAACATGTGCAGTTGCTTGCTTTGGGTGAAGCATTCACTGACTAGCTGCCACTAACCCCTGGAGCCGTGTCAGAGGTGACTCTTGCGTGGCTCGTTGGTCTAGGGGTATGATTCTCGCTTAGGGTGCGAGAGGTCCCGGGTTCAAATCCCAGACGAGCCCTTTTTAGAGCTAAACATACAAATCGTACTAAAAATGCACTATGCCTGACTATTTCTAGTAATACTCGGTGCATTGTTGCGCAACATATTCCTAACTGCAGAAGAAAAATGGATCACCGTGCTTTTTCTGCCTACCTGCTCAGTCTCAGTGTGTCCCAGGTGATGCTTTCCCAAGCTGTACTCGCAGACATTTAGGCATCAGATATTTGTCTGTCGATGCCTGCACAAGTAAATTTTGAATACGTCTAATTGCAAGCATGTTGGATGATATCTCTGAGGTTTTCACACTTGTTCTGCACATTCTGAGCCGCTGCTGATACAGCAGAATAGAAGTAGGGTGAAGCCTTGAGAGGAACTTTGCTTTAACAGTAGTAAGCAGCAAGGTCGTTTCTGTAGTGTAGTGGTCATCACGTTCGCCTAACACGCGAAAGGTCCCCGGTTCGAGACCGGGCAGAAACACTGAGCGTTGGCTGCTTTTATGTGCACACTCTAAAACCTTATTATCTGAATGCAAGTTTAAGAAGAGGTGGTCTTTGAACACAGTGAGCCGTGGGAAACTTTCTTTACCTTTGCAAGACGAAACAAAGTTATCTGCATCCATCATCTGGGGGTCGTTCTTGTGCCTATTTTTATTTTGTTTAAGCTATGTTGTATTGTTGGGGCCTTTACACCTGTGACATTGCTGTGAAGGTTGTAAGTGGAAACATTGGCAGGTGCAGATAGAAGAGTTAGACCTAAGCCCCCCTCATGAGCCGTCAGGATGGCCGAGTGGTCTAAGGCGCCAGACTCAAGAGAGCTTGATCTTCAGTGTAGCTGAGCCTTCTGGTCTCCTCATGGAGGCGTGGGTTCAAATCCCACTTCTGACAGGTCCCTTTTACACCCGTAAATCTTCCTGTTTTTTGCAGTGCGTTCCCGGCAAACACCACAATCTTTGCAGGAACCTGTAGCATGTGAAGAGAAATCCACCAACAATCAGGCTGGGCCCTCAATCACAATTCCATGGATTTCTGGAAATGACACCTCAGGCACACCTTCCATTAAATTTGCACTCCATCACAGTAACTGCCATGCTGGGTTTCTAACTAAGCAGTTGATCCCATCATTTGTTGTGAGGCTCTCCTGCCACCTTTTGGGCAGAGAAGGCACTGTCCCTGCAAAAACACAGGCAGACATGTTCAACAGGGCTTCCTGGTTATGTGGGAGGAGCAGAATGCCATTGGTCCCCCCTTGCAAATTCTAATTTACATAAGGAAGACAGAGAGGTAGCTGGGAGTAGGCACTGCACACGGGCATTGCACTCTCTCTTATGATTTGCAGCCAATTCTAGATTGAGGCAGGAGGAAAGGAGGTGACTCGCCCAACAATGGCTATACTGAGAAGTCAGCCACTCTGGGTCTCCCAGGTGAGTGTTTCAGGCCTGTGAGCCACTCATATAAATCTCGCCTGATTGAGCCTGATCGAGCGCGTTTGAATCCAAATATCAAACCCCTCTTTCTCAGGCGCAGGAAATGGTGGGCCCTTCATTGCTTCTGGTGTGGAAGTCTATGGGGCAAGGGTCCAGGACTTGCAGAGGAGAACAATTGCCAGAAAGTGCTTGCTGTTCTCATCTGTGCCTTTTTTCTGCTCACTGGCTGATAGGAGATTGGCTGCCCCCTTTCTTGCTAGAGTGAAAAAACAACAACTTGAGAGAAAACATGACGTTGTGAGGCTCACTTAGAGGGAGACTAGCCAAATAGCCCTGCTTTTTTTCTGAAAGACGCTTCAGAAATTGTTCAAAATGTCTCCTGGCCACTCAGGCTCGTTGGTCTAGGGGTATGATTCTCGCTTCGGGTGCGAGAGGTCCTGGGTTCAAATCCCGGACGAGCCCATGCTGTGGACATTTTCAGGATGCTTGTAATATAGGAGCATTTCTTCTTTTCAATGCTATAAGACGCTATGTATGTCGAGAAAGTTCCTTACCCTGCACGCTATTTTCCACTTGTGGCGGGATAAAGGAGTGCAGGACTTCTTTGCAACTGCTTTTCTGGGCCAGACCAGCATGGTAGGAACATTACATGCATAGTGTTTTTCTAGTGTAATTTCAGGATATGGTTTCAAAATCGCCTCTTGGAATAAAAGTGGTCCTCATTCCTGTCTTCCAAAGAAATAGAGACCGGGTAAGGAGAGCCCAACTTTGAGCTTCAAGGACATTGGCCCTTAGTCTGTGCATTCCAGCCCAATACATGCCAACAAGATTCCTGAGTTAGTGTCTGTTTCTGTAGTGTAGTGGTTATCACGTTTGCCTAACACGCGAAAGGTCCCTGGTTCGAGACCGGGCAGAAACAGCGGTTTGCTGTTTTTAACAGTGTTTGCCTTTACTGGCTGACTTTATAGGAAAGCTGAGATAATAGAGGCTGTCTATCCCTCACCAACCTGACGTAGTGTGCTCCAGGGATCTCAGTGACAGCTCGAAAAGAGAAGTGACGATAGCTTGCGCCATTCGCTTGCTCGCCCTTTGCTCTGAAGGGTGGGCCTACTTCATGAAAGCAAGGAATGAGAGCAGAAATGCTTTTCTTGTCCTCACCGCAAGCAGACACTTAGAGAAAACAAACTGTCTGAAGGACAGAGGCTTTTTAATTTCTTGTTTGATGACGGCCATGGAAAAGACAGCAATCATATTGCAGAAGAGAGCAACATGTGCAGTTGCTTGCTTTGGGTGAAGCATTCACCGACTAGCTGCCACTAACCCCTGGAGCCATGTCAGAGGTGACTCTTGCGTGGCTCGTTGGTCTAGGGGTATGATTCTTGCTTAGGGTGCGAGAGGTCCCGGGTTCAAATCCCGGACGAGCCCTTTTTTGAGCTAAACATACAAATCGTACTAAAAATGCACTATGCCTGACTATTTCTAGTAATACTCGGTTGATTTTTTGCTTAACATATTCCTAACCTCAGTAGAAAAATGGATCACCGTGCTTTTTCTGCCTACCTGCTTAGTCTCAGTGTGTCCCAGGTGATGCTTTCCCAAGCTGTACTCGCAGACATTTAGGCATCAGATATTTGTCTGTCGATGCCTGCACAAGTAAATTTTGAATACGTCTAATTGCAAGCATGTTGGATGATATCTCTGAGGTTTTCACACTTGTTCTGCACATTCTGAGCCGCTGCTGATACAGCAGAATAGAAGTAGGGTGAAGCCTTGAGAGGAACTTTGCTTTAACAGTAGCAAGCAGCAAGGTCGTTTCTGTAGTGTAGTGGTCATCACGTTCGCCTAACACGCGAAAGGTCCCTGGTTCGATACCGGGCAGAAACACTGAGCGTTGGCTGCTTTTATGTGCACACTCTAAAACCTTATTATCTGAATGCAAGTTTAAGAAGAGGTGGTCTTTGAACACAGTGAGCCGTGGGAAACTTTCTTTACCTTTGCAAGACGAAACAAAGTTATCTGCATCCATCATCTGGGGGTCGTTCTTGTGCCTATTTTTATTTTGTTTAAGCTATGTTGTATTGTTGGGGCCTTTACACCTGTGACATTGCTGTGAAGGTTGTAAGTGGAAACATTGGCAGGTGCAGATAGAAGAGTTAGACCTAAGCCCCCCCTCATGAGCCGTCAGGATGGCCGAGTGGTCTAAGGCGCCAGACTCAAGAGAGCTTGATCTTCAGTGTAGCTGAGCCTTCTGGTCTCCTCATGGAGGCGTGGGTTCAAATCCCACTTCTGACAGGTCCCTTTTACACCCGTAAATCTTCCTGTTTTTTGCAGTGCGTTCCCGGCAAACACCACAATCTTTGCAGGAACCTGTAGCATGTGAAGAGAAATCCACCAACAATCAGGCTGGGCCCTTAATCACAATTCCATGGATTTCTGGAAATGACACCTCAGGCACACCTTCCATTAAATTTGCACTCCATCACAGTAACTGCCATGCTGGGTTTCTAACTGAGCAGTTGATCCCATCATTTGTTGTGAGGCTCTCCTGCCACCTTTTGGGCAGAGAAGGCACTGTCCCTGCAAAAACACAGGCAGACATGTTCAACAGGGCTTCCTGGTTATGTGGGAGGAGCAGAATGCCATTGGTCCCCCCTTGCAAATTCTAATTTACATAAGGAAGACAGAGAGGTAGCTGGGAGTAGGCACTGCACACGGGCATTGCACTCTCTCTTATGATTTGCAGCCAATTCTAGATTGAGGCAGGAGGAAAGGAGGTGACTCGCCCAACAATGGCTATACTGAGAAGTCAGCCACTCTGGGTCTCCCAGGTGAGTGTTTCAGGCCTGTGAACCACTCATATAAATCTCGCCTGATCGAGCCTGATCGAGCGCTGAGCGAGCGCGTTTGAATCCAAATATCAAACCCCTCTTTCTCAGGCGCAGGAAATGGTGGGCCCTTCATTGCTTCTGGTGTGGAAGTCTATGGGGCAAGGGTCCAGGACTTGCAGAGGAGAACAATTGCCAGAAAGTGCTTGCTGTTCTCATCTGTGCCTTTTTTCTGCTCACTGGCTGATAGGAGATTGGCTGCCCCCTTTCTTGCTAGAGTGAAAAAACAACAACTTGAGAGAAAACATGACGTTGTGAGGCTCACTTAGAGGGAGACTAGCCAAATAGCCCTGCTTTTTTTCTGAAAGACGCTTCAGAAATTGTTCAAAATGTCTCCTGGCCACTCAGGCTCGTTGGTCTAGGGGTATGATTCTCGCTTCGGGTGCGAGAGGTCCTGGGTTCAAATCCCGGACGAGCCCATGCTGTGGACATTTTCAGGATGCTTGTAATATAGGAGCATTTCTTCTTTTCAATGCTATAAGACGCTGTGTATGTCGAGAAAGTTCCTTACCCTGCACGCTATTTTCCACTTGTGGCGGGATAAAGGAGTGCAGGACTTCTTTGCAACTGCTTTTCTGGGCCAGACCAGCATGGTAGGAACATTACATGCATAGTGTTTTTCTAGTGTAATTTCAGGATATGGTTTCAAAATCGCCTCTTGGAATAAAAGTGGTCCTCATTCCTGTCTTCCAAAGAAATAGAGACCGGGTAAGGAGAGCCCAACTTTGAGCTTCAAGGACATTGGCCCTTAGTCTGTGCATTCCAGCCCAATACATGCCAACAAGATTCCTGAGTTAGTGTCTGTTTCTGTAGTGTAGTGGTTATCACGTTCGCCTTACACGCGAAAGGTCCCTGGTTCGAGACCGGGCAGAAACAGCGGTTTGCTGTTTTTAACAGTGTTTGCCTTTACTGGCTGACTTTATAGGAAAGCTGAGATAATAGAGGCTGTCTATCCCTCACCAACCTGACGTAGTGTGCTCCAGGGATCTCAGTGACAGCTCGAAAAGAGAAGTGACGATAGCTTGCGCCATTCGCTTGCTCGCCCTTTGCTCTGAAGGGTGGGCCTACTTCATGAAAGCAAGGAATGAGAGCAGAAATGCTTTTCTTGTCCTCACCACAAGCAGACACTTAGAGAAAACAAACTGTCTGAAGGACAGAGGCTTTTTAATTTCTTGTTTGATGACGGCCATGGAAAAGACAGCAATCATATTGCAGAAGAGAGCAACATGTGCAGTTACTTGCTTTGGGTGAAGCATTCACTGACTAGCTGCCACTAACCCCTGGAGCCGTGTCAGAGGTGACTCTTGCGTGGCTCGTTGGTCTAGGGGTATGATTCTCGCTTAGGGTGCGAGAGGTCCCGGGTTCAAATCCCAGACGAGCCCTTTTTAGAGCTAAACATACAAATCGTACTAAAAATGCACTATGCCTGACTATTTCTAGTAATACTCGGTGCATTGTTGCGCAACATATTCCTAACTGCAGAAGAAAAATGGATCACCGTGCTTTTTCTGCCTACCTGCTCAGTCTCAGTGTGTCCCAGGTGATGCTTTCCCAAGCTGTACTCGCAGACATTTAGGCATCAGATATTTGTCTGTCGATGCCTGCACAAGTAAATTTTGAATACGTCTAATTGCAAGCATGTTGGATGATATCTCTGAGGTTTTCACACTTGTTCTGCACATTCTGAGCCGCTGCTGATACAGCAGAATAGAAGTAGGGTGAAGCCTTGAGAGGAACTTTGCTTTAACAGTAGTAAGCAGCAAGGTCGTTTCTGTAGTGTAGTGGTCATCACGTTCGCCTAACACGCGAAAGGTCCCCGGTTCGAGACCGGGCAGAAACACTGAGCGTTGGCTGCTTTTATGTGCACACTCTAAAACCTTATTATCTGAATGCAAGTTTAAGAAGAGGTGGTCTTTGAACACAGTGAGCCGTGGGAAACTTTCTTTACCTTTGCAAGACGAAACAAAGTTATCTGCATCCATCATCTGGGGGTCGTTCTTGTGCCTATTTTTATTTTGTTTAAGCTATGTTGTATTGTTGGGGCCTTTACACCTGTGACATTGCTGTGAAGGTTGTAAGTGGAAACATTGGCAGGTGCAGATAGAAGAGTTAGACCTAAGCCCCCCTCATGAGCCGTCAGGATGGCCGAGTGGTCTAAGGCGCCAGACTCAAGAGAGCTTGATCTTCAGTGTAGCTGAGCCTTCTGGTCTCCTCATGGAGGCGTGGGTTCAAATCCCACTTCTGACAGGTCCCTTTTACACCCGTAAATCTTCCTGTTTTTTGCAGTGCGTTCCCGGCAAACACCACAATCTTTGCAGGAACCTGTAGCATGTGAAGAGAAATCCACCAACAATCAGGCTGGGCCCTCAATCACAATTCCATGGATTTCTGGAAATGACACCTCAGGCACACCTTCCATTAAATTTGCACTCCATCACAGTAACTGCCATGCTGGGTTTCTAACTAAGCAGTTGATCCCATCATTTGTTGTGAGGCTCTCCTGCCACCTTTTGGGCAGAGAAGGCACTGTCCCTGCAAAAACACAGGCAGACATGTTCAACAGGGCTTCCTGGTTATGTGGGAGGAGCAGAATGCCATTGGTCCCCCCTTGCAAATTCTAATTTACATAAGGAAGACAGAGAGGTAGCTGGGAGTAGGCACTGCACACGGGCATTGCACTCTCTCTTATGATTTGCAGCCAATTCTAGATTGAGGCAGGAGGAAAGGAGGTGACTCGCCCAACAATGGCTATACTGAGAAGTCAGCCACTCTGGGTCTCCCAGGTGAGTGTTTCAGGCCTGTGAGCCACTCATATAAATCTCGCCTGATTGAGCCTGATCGAGCGCGTTTGAATCCAAATATCAAACCCCTCTTTCTCAGGCGCAGGAAATGGTGGGCCCTTCATTGCTTCTGGTGTGGAAGTCTATGGGGCAAGGGTCCAGGACTTGCAGAGGAGAACAATTGCCAGAAAGTGCTTGCTGTTCTCATCTGTGCCTTTTTTCTGCTCACTGGCTGATAGGAGATTGGCTGCCCCCTTTCTTGCTAGAGTGAAAAAACAACAACTTGAGAGAAAACATGACGTTGTGAGGCTCACTTAGAGGGAGACTAGCCAAATAGCCCTGCTTTTTTTCTGAAAGACGCTTCAGAAATTGTTCAAAATGTCTCCTGGCCACTCAGGCTCGTTGGTCTAGGGGTATGATTCTCGCTTCGGGTGCGAGAGGTCCTGGGTTCAAATCCCGGACGAGCCCATGCTGTGGACATTTTCAGGATGCTTGTAATATAGGAGCATTTCTTCTTTTCAATGCTATAAGACGCTATGTATGTCGAGAAAGTTCCTTACCCTGCACGCTATTTTCCACTTGTGGCGGGATAAAGGAGTGCAGGACTTCTTTGCAACTGCTTTTCTGGGCCAGACCAGCATGGTAGGAACATTACATGCATAGTGTTTTTCTAGTGTAATTTCAGGATATGGTTTCAAAATCGCCTCTTGGAATAAAAGTGGTCCTCATTCCTGTCTTCCAAAGAAATAGAGACCGGGTAAGGAGAGCCCAACTTTGAGCTTCAAGGACATTGGCCCTTAGTCTGTGCATTCCAGCCCAATACATGCCAACAAGATTCCTGAGTTAGTGTCTGTTTCTGTAGTGTAGTGGTTATCACGTTTGCCTAACACGCGAAAGGTCCCTGGTTCGAGACCGGGCAGAAACAGCGGTTTGCTGTTTTTAACAGTGTTTGCCTTTACTGGCTGACTTTATAGGAAAGCTGAGATAATAGAGGCTGTCTATCCCTCACCAACCTGACGTAGTGTGCTCCAGGGATCTCAGTGACAGCTCGAAAAGAGAAGTGACGATAGCTTGCGCCATTCGCTTGCTCGCCCTTTGCTCTGAAGGGTGGGCCTACTTCATGAAAGCAAGGAATGAGAGCAGAAATGCTTTTCTTGTCCTCACCGCAAGCAGACACTTAGAGAAAACAAACTGTCTGAAGGACAGAGGCTTTTTAATTTCTTGTTTGATGACGGCCATGGAAAAGACAGCAATCATATTGCAGAAGAGAGCAACATGTGCAGTTGCTTGCTTTGGGTGAAGCATTCACCGACTAGCTGCCACTAACCCCTGGAGCCATGTCAGAGGTGACTCTTGCGTGGCTCGTTGGTCTAGGGGTATGATTCTTGCTTAGGGTGCGAGAGGTCCCGGGTTCAAATCCCGGACGAGCCCTTTTTTGAGCTAAACATACAAATCGTACTAAAAATGCACTATGCCTGACTATTTCTAGTAATACTCGGTTGATTTTTTGCTTAACATATTCCTAACCTCAGTAGAAAAATGGATCACCGTGCTTTTTCTGCCTACCTGCTTAGTCTCAGTGTGTCCCAGGTGATGCTTTCCCAAGCTGTACTCGCAGACATTTAGGCATCAGATATTTGTCTGTCGATGCCTGCACAAGTAAATTTTGAATACGTCTAATTGCAAGCATGTTGGATGATATCTCTGAGGTTTTCACACTTGTTCTGCACATTCTGAGCCGCTGCTGATACAGCAGAATAGAAGTAGGGTGAAGCCTTGAGAGGAACTTTGCTTTAACAGTAGCAAGCAGCAAGGTCGTTTCTGTAGTGTAGTGGTCATCACGTTCGCCTAACACGCGAAAGGTCCCTGGTTCGATACCGGGCAGAAACACTGAGCGTTGGCTGCTTTTATGTGCACACTCTAAAACCTTATTATCTGAATGCAAGTTTAAGAAGAGGTGGTCTTTGAACACAGTGAGCCGTGGGAAACTTTCTTTACCTTTGCAAGACGAAACAAAGTTATCTGCATCCATCATCTGGGGGTCGTTCTTGTGCCTATTTTTATTTTGTTTAAGCTATGTTGTATTGTTGGGGCCTTTACACCTGTGACATTGCTGTGAAGGTTGTAAGTGGAAACATTGGCAGGTGCAGATAGAAGAGTTAGACCTAAGCCCCCCCTCATGAGCCGTCAGGATGGCCGAGTGGTCTAAGGCGCCAGACTCAAGAGAGCTTGATCTTCAGTGTAGCTGAGCCTTCTGGTCTCCTCATGGAGGCGTGGGTTCAAATCCCACTTCTGACAGGTCCCTTTTACACCCGTAAATCTTCCTGTTTTTTGCAGTGCGTTCCCGGCAAACACCACAATCTTTGCAGGAACCTGTAGCATGTGAAGAGAAATCCACCAACAATCAGGCTGGGCCCTTAATCACAATTCCATGGATTTCTGGAAATGACACCTCAGGCACACCTTCCATTAAATTTGCACTCCATCACAGTAACTGCCATGCTGGGTTTCTAACTGAGCAGTTGATCCCATCATTTGTTGTGAGGCTCTCCTGCCACCTTTTGGGCAGCGAAGGCACTGTCCCTGCAAAAACACAGGCAGACATGTTCAACAGGGCTTCCTGGTTATGTGGGAGGAGCAGAATGCCATTGGTCCCCCCTTGCAAATTCTAATTTACATAAGGAAGACAGAGAGGTAGCTGGGAGTAGGCACTGCACACGGGCATTGCACTCTCTCTTATGATTTGCAGCCAATTCTAGATTGAGGCAGGAGGAAAGGAGGTGACTCGCCCAACAATGGCTATACTGAGAAGTCAGCCACTCTGGGTCTCCCAGGTGAGTGTTTCAGGCCTGTGAACCACTCATATAAATCTCGCCTGATCGAGCCTGATCGAGCGCTGAGCGAGCGCGTTTGAATCCAAATATCAAACCCCTCTTTCTCAGGCGCAGGAAATGGTGGGCCCTTCATTGCTTCTGGTGTGGAAGTCTATGGGGCAAGGGTCCAGGACTTGCAGAGGAGAACAATTGCCAGAAAGTGCTTGCTGTTCTCATCTGTGCCTTTTTTCTGCTCACTGGCTGATAGGAGATTGGCTGCCCCCTTTCTTGCTAGAGTGAAAAAACAACAACTTGAGAGAAAACATGACGTTGTGAGGCTCACTTAGAGGGAGACTAGCCAAATAGCCCTGCTTTTTTTCTGAAAGACGCTTCAGAAATTGTTCAAAATGTCTCCTGGCCACTCAGGCTCGTTGGTCTAGGGGTATGATTCTCGCTTTGGGTGCGAGAGGTCCCGGGTTCAAATCCCGGACGAGCCCATGCTGTGGACATTTTCAGGATGCTTGTAATATAGGAGCATTTCTTCTTTTCAATGCTATAAGACGCTGTGTATGTCGAGAAAGTTCCTTACCCTGCACGCTATTTTCCACTTGTGGCGGGATAAAGGAGTGCAGGACTTCTTTGCAACTGCTTTTCTGGGCCAGACCAGCATGGTAGGAACATTACATGCATAGTGTTTTTCTAGTGTAATTTCAGGATATGGTTTCAAAATCGCCTCTTGGAATAAAAGTGGTCCTCATTCCTGTCTTCCAAAGAAATAGAGACCGGGTAAGGAGAGCCCAACTTTGAGCTTCAAGGACATTGGCCCTTAGTCTGTGCATTCCAGCCCAATACATGCCAACAAGATTCCTGAGTTAGTGTCTGTTTCTGTAGTGTAGTGGTTATCACGTTCGCCTTACACGCGAAAGGTCCCTGGTTCGAGACCGGGCAGAAACAGCGGTTTGCTGTTTTTAACAGTGTTTGCCTTTACTGGCTGACTTTATAGGAAAGCTGAGATAATAGAGGCTGTCTATCCCTCACCAACCTGACGTAGTGTGCTCCAGGGATCTCAGTGACAGCTCGAAAAGAGAAGTGACGATAGCTTGCGCCATTCGCTTGCTCGCCCTTTGCTCTGAAGGGTGGGCCTACTTCATGAAAGCAAGGAATGAGAGCAGAAATGCTTTTCTTGTCCTCACCACAAGCAGACACTTAGAGAAAACAAACTGTCTGAAGGACAGAGGCTTTTTAATTTCTTGTTTGATGACGGCCATGGAAAAGACAGCAATCATATTGCAGAAGAGAGCAACATGTGCAGTTGCTTGCTTTGGGTGAAGCATTCACTGACTAGCTGCCACTAACCCCTGGAGCCGTGTCAGAGGTGACTCTTGCGTGGCTCGTTGGTCTAGGGGTATGATTCTCGCTTAGGGTGCGAGAGGTCCCGGGTTCAAATCCCGGACGAGCCCTTTTTAGAGCTAAACATACAAATCGTACTAAAAATGCACTATGCCTGACTATTTCTAGTAATACTCGGTGCATTGTTGCGCAACATATTCCTAACCTCAGAAGAAAAATGGATCACCGTGCTTTTTCTGCCTACCTGCTTAGTCTCAGTGTGTCCCAGGTGATGCTTTCCCAAGCTGTACTCGCAGACATTTAGGCATCAGATATTTGTCTGTCGATGCCTGCACAAGTAAATTTTGAATACGTCTAATTGCAAGCATGTTGGATGATATCTCTGAGGTTTTCACACTTGTTCTGCACATTCTGAGCCGCTGCTGATACAGCAGAATAGAAGTAGGGTGAAGCCTTGAGAGGAACTTTGCTTTAACAGTAGCAAGCAGCAAGGTCGTTTCTGCAGTGTAGTGGTCATCACGTTCGCCTAACACGCGAAAGGTCCCCGGTTCGAGACCGGGCAGAAACACTGAGCGTTGGCTGCTTTTATGTGCACACTCTAAAACCTTATTATCTGAATGCAAGTTTAAGAAGAGGTGGTCTTTGAACACAGTGAGCCGTGGGAAACTTTCTTTACCTTTGCAAGACGAAACAAAGTTATCTGCATCCATCATCTGGGGGTCGTTCTTGTGCCTATTTTTATTTTGTTTAAGCTATGTTGTATTGTTGGGGCCTTTACACCTGTGACATTGCTGTGAAGGTTGTAAGTGGAAACATTGGCAGGTGCAGATAGAAGAGTTAGACCTAAGCCCCCCTCATGAGCCGTCAGGATGGCCGAGTGGTCTAAGGCGCCAGACTCAAGAGAGCTTGATCTTCAGTGTAGCTGAGCCTTCTGGTCTCCTCATGGAGGCGTGGGTTCAAATCCCACTTCTGACAGGTCCCTTTTACACCCGTAAATCTTCCTGTTTTTTGCAGTGCGTTCCCGGCAAACACCACAATCTTTGCAGGAACCTGTAGCATGTGAAGAGAAATCCACCAACAATCAGGCTGGGCCCTCAATCACAATTCCATGGATTTCTGGAAATGACACCTCAGGCACACCTTCCATTAAATTTGCACTCCATCACAGTAACTGCCATGCTGGGTTTCTAACTAAGCAGTTGATCCCATCATTTGTTGTGAGGCTCTCCTGCCACCTTTTGGGCAGAGAAGGCACTGTCCCTGCAAAAACACAGGCAGACATGTTCAACAGGGCTTCCTGGTTATGTGGGAGGAGCAGAATGCCATTGGTCCCCCCTTGCAAATTCTAATTTACATAAGGAAGACAGAGAGGTAGCTGGGAGTAGGCACTGCACACGGGCATTGCACTCTCTCTTATGATTTGCAGCCAATTCTAGATTGAGGCAGGAGGAAAGGAGGTGACTCGCCCAACAATGGCTATACTGAGAAGTCAGCCACTCTGGGTCTCCCAGGTGAGTGTTTCAGGCCTGTGAGCCACTCATATAAATCTCGCCTGATTGAGCCTGATCGAGCGCGTTTGAATCCAAATATCAAACCCCTCTTTCTCAGGCGCAGGAAATGGTGGGCCCTTCATTGCTTCTGGTGTGGAAGTCTATGGGGCAAGGGTCCAGGACTTGCAGAGGAGAACAATTGCCAGAAAGTGCTTGCTGTTCTCATCTGTGCCTTTTTTCTGCTCACTGGCTGATAGGAGATTGGCTGCCCCCTTTCTTGCTAGAGTGAAAAAACAACAACTTGAGAGAAAACATGACGTTGTGAGGCTCACTTAGAGGGAGACTAGCCAAATAGCCCTGCTTTTTTTCTGAAAGACGCTTCAGAAATTGTTCAAAATGTCTCCTGGCCACTCAGGCTCGTTGGTCTAGGGGTATGATTCTCGCTTCGGGTGCGAGAGGTCCTGGGTTCAAATCCCGGACGAGCCCATGCTGTGGACATTTTCAGGATGCTTGTAATATAGGAGCATTTCTTCTTTTCAATGCTATAAGACGCTGTGTATGTCGAGAAAGTTCCTTACCCTGCACGCTATTTTCCACTTGTGGCGGGATAAAGGAGTGCAGGACTTCTTTGCAACTGCTTTTCTGGGCCAGACCAGCATGGTAGGAACATTACATGCATAGTGTTTTTCTAGTGTAATTTCAGGATATGGTTTCAAAATCGCCTCTTGGAATAAAAGTGGTCCTCATTCCTGTCTTCCAAAGAAATAGAGACCGGGTAAGGAGAGCCCAACTTTGAGCTTCAAGGACATTGGCCCTTAGTCTGTGCATTCCAGCCCAATACATGCCAACAAGATTCCTGAGTTAGTGTCTGTTTCTGTAGTGTAGTGGTTATCACGTTCGCCTTACACGCGAAAGGTCCCTGGTTCGAGACCGGGCAGAAACAGCGGTTTGCTGTTTTTAACAGTGTTTGCCTTTACTGGCTGACTTTATAGGAAAGCTGAGATAATAGAGGCTGTCTATCCCTCACCAACCTGACGTAGTGTGCTCCAGGGATCTCAGTGACAGCTCGAAAAGAGAAGTGACGATAGCTTGCGCCATTCGCTTGCTCGCCCTTTGCTCTGAAGGGTGGGCCTACTTCATGAAAGCAAGGAATGAGAGCAGAAATGCTTTTCTTGTCCTCACCGCAAGCAGACACTTAGAGAAAACAAACTGTCTGAAGGACAGAGGCTTTTTAATTTCTTGTTTGATGACGGCCATGGAAAAGACAGCAATCATATTGCAGAAGAGAGCAACATGTGCAGTTGCTTGCTTTGGGTGAAGCATTCACCGACTAGCTGCCACTAACCCCTGGAGCCATGTCAGAGGTGACTCTTGCGTGGCTCGTTGGTCTAGGGGTATGATTCTTGCTTAGGGTGCGAGAGGTCCCGGGTTCAAATCCCGGACGAGCCCTTTTTAGAGCTAAACATACAAATCGTACTAAAAATGCACTATGCCTGACTATTTCTAGTAATACTCGGTTGATTTTTTGCTTAACATATTCCTAACCTCAGTAGAAAAAGGGATCACCGTGCTTTTTCTGCCTACCTGCTTAGTCTCAGTGTGTCCCAGGTGATGCTTTCCCAAGCTGTACTCGCAGACATTTAGGCATCAGATATTTGTCTGTCGATGCCTGCACAAGTAAATTTTGAATACGTCTAATTGCAAGCATGTTGGATGATATCTCTGAGGTTTTCACACTTGTTCTGCACATTCTGAGCCGCTGCTGATACAGCAGAATAGAAGTAGGGTGAAGCCTTGAGAGGAACTTTGCTTTAACAGTAGCAAGCAGCAAGGTCGTTTCTGTAGTGTAGTGGTCATCACGTTCGCCTAACACGCGAAAGGTCCCCGGTTCGAGGCCGGGCAGAAACACTGAGCGTTGGCTGCTTTTATGTGCACACTCTAAAACCTTATTATCTGAATGCAAGTTTAAGAAGAGGTGGTCTTTGAACACAGTGAGCCGTGGGAAACTTTCTTTACCTTTGCAAGACGAAACAAAGTTATCTGCATCCGTCATCTGGGGGTCGTTCTTGTGCCTATTTTTATTTTGTTTAAGCTATGTTGTATTGTTGGGGCCTTTACACCTGTGACATTGCTGTGAAGGTTGTAAGTGGAAACATTGGCAGGTGCAGATAGAAGAGTTAGACCTAAGCCCCCCTCATGAGCCGTCAGGATGGCCGAGTGGTCTAAGGCGCCAGACTCAAGAGAGCTTGATCTTCAGTGTAGCTGAGCCTTCTGGTCTCCTCATGGAGGCGTGGGTTCAAATCCCACTTCTGACAGGTCCCTTTTACACCCGTAAATCTTCCTGTTTTTTGCAGTGCGTTCCCGGCAAACACCACAATCTTTGCAGGAACCTGTAGCATGTGAAGAGAAATCCACCAACAATCAGGCTGGGCCCTCAATCACAATTCCATGGATTTCTGGAAATGACACCTCAGGCACACCTTCCATTAAACTTGCACTCCATCACAGTAACTGCCATGCTGGGTTTCTAACTAAGCAGTTGATCCCATCATTTGTTGTGAGGTTCTCCTGCCACCTTTTGGGCAGAGAAGGCACTGTCCCTGCAAAAACACAGGCAGACATGTTCAACAGGGCTTCCTGGTTATGTGGGAGGAGCAGAATGCCATTGGTCCCCCCTTGCAAATTCTAATTTACATAAGGAAGACAGAGAGGTAGCTGGGAGTAGGCACTGCACACGGGCATTGCACTCTCTCTTATGATTTGCAGCCAATTCTAGATTGAGGCAGGAGGAAAGGAGGTGACTCGCCCAACAATGGCTATACTGAGAAGTCAGCCACTCTGGGTCTCCCAGGTGAGTGTTTCAGGCCTGTGAGCCACTCATATAAATCTCGCCTGATCGAGCCTGATCGAGCGCTGAGCGAGCGCGTTTGAATCCAAATATCAAACCCCTCTTTCTCAGGCGCAGGAAATGGTGGGCCCTTCATTGCTTCTGGTGTGGAAGTCTATGGGGCAAGGGTCCAGGACTTGCAGAGGAGAACAATTGCCAGAAAGTGCTTGCTGTTCTCATCTGTGCCTTTTTTCTGCTCACTGGCTGATAGGAGATTGGCTGCCCCCTTTCTTGCTAGAGTGAAAAAACAACAACTTGAGAGAAAACATTACGTTGTGAGGCTCACTTAGAGGGAGACTAGCCAAATAGCCCTGCTTTTTTTCTGAAAGACGCTTCAGAAATTGTTCAAAATGTCTCCTGGCCACTCAGGCTCGTTGGTCTAGGGGTATGATTCTCGTTTCGGGTGCGAGAGGTCCCGGGTTCAAATCCCGGACGAGCCCATGCTGTGGACATTTTCAGGATGCTTGTAATATAGGAGCATTTCTTCTTTTCAATGCTATAAGACGCTGTGTATGTCGAGAAAGTTCCTTACCCTGCACGCTATTTTCCACTTGTGGCGGGATAAAGGAGTGCAGGACTTCTTTGCAACTGCTTTTCTGGGCCAGACCAGCATGGTAGGAACATTACATGCATAGTGTTTTTCTAGTGTAATTTCAGGATATGGTTTCAAAATCGCCTCTTGGAATAAAAGTGGTCCTCATTCCTGTCTTCCAAAGAAATAGAGACCGGGTAAGGAGAGCCCAACTTTGAGCTTCAAGGACATTGGCCCTTAGTCTGTGCATTCCAGCCCAATACATGCCAACAAGATTCCTGAGTTAGTGTCTGTTTCTGTAGTGTAGTGGTTATCACGTTCGCCTTACACGCGAAAGGTCCCTGGTTCGAGACCGGGCAGAAACAGCGGTTTGCTGTTTTTAACAGTGTTTGCCTTTACTGGCTGACTTTATAGGAAAGCTGAGATAATAGAGGCTGTCTATCCCTCACCAACCTGACGTAGTGTGCTCCAGGGATCTCAGTGACAGCTCGAAAAGAGAAGTGACGATAGCTTGCGCCATTCGCTTGCTCGCCCTTTGCTCTGAAGGGTGGGCCTACTTCATGAAAGCAAGGAATGAGAGCAGAAATGCTTTTCTTGTCCTCACCACAAGCAGACACTTAGAGAAAACAAACTGTCTGAAGGACAGAGGCTTTTTAATTTCTTGTTTGATGACGGCCATGGAAAAGACAGCAATCATATTGCAGAAGAGAGCAACATGTGCAGTTGCTTGCTTTGGGTGAAGCATTCACTGACTAGCTGCCACTAACCCCTGGAGCCGTGTCAGAGGTGACTCTTGCGTGGCTCGTTGGTCTAGGGGTATGATTCTCGCTTAGGGTGCGAGAGGTCCCGGGTTCAAATCCCGGACGAGCCCTTTTTTAGAGCTAAACATACAAATCGTACTAAAAATGCACTATGCCTGACTATTTCTAGTAATACTCGGTGCATTGTTGCGCAACATATTCCTAACCTCAGAAGAAAAATGGATCACCGTGCTTTTTCTGCCTACCTGCTTAGTCTCAGTGTGTCCCAGGTGATGCTTTCCCAAGCTGTACTCGCAGACATTTAGGCATCAGATATTTGTCTGTCGATGCCTGCACAAGTAAATTTTGAATACGTCTAATTGCAAGCATGTTGGATGATATCTCTGAGGTTTTCACACTTGTTCTGCACATTCTGAGCCGCTGCTGATACAGCAGAATAGAAGTAGGGTGAAGCCTTGAGAGGAACTTTGCTTTAACAGTAGCAAGCAGCAAGGTCGTTTCTGTAGTGTAGTGGTCATCACGTTCGCCTAACACGCGAAAGGTCCCCGGTTCGAGACCGGGCAGAAACACTGAGCGTTGGCTGCTTTTATGTGCACACTCTAAAACCTTATTATCTGAATGCAAGTTTAAGAAGAGGTGGTCTTTGAACACAGTGAGCCGTGGGAAACTTTCTTTACCTTTGCAAGACGAAACAAAGTTATCTGCATCCATCATCTGGGGGTCGTTCTTGTGCCTATTTTTATTTTGTTTAAGCTATGTTGTATTGTTGGGGCCTTTACACCTGTGACATTGCTGTGAAGGTTGTAAGTGGAAACATTGGCAGGTGCAGATAGAAGAGTTAGACCTAAACCCCCCTCATGAGCCGTCAGGATGGCCGAGTGGTCTAAGGCGCCAGACTCAAGAGAGCTTGATCTTCAGTGTAGCTGAGCCTTCTGGTCTCCTCATGGAGGCGTGGGTTCAAATCCCACTTCTGACAGGTCCCGTTTACACCCGTAAATCTTCCTGTTTTTTGCAGTGCGTTCCCGGCAAACACCACAATCTTTGCAGGAACCTGTAGCATGTGAAGAGAAATCCACCAACAATCAGGCTGGGCCCTCAATCACAATTCCATGGATTTCTGGAAATGACACCTCAGGCACACCTTCCATTAAATTTGCACTCCATCACAGTAACTGCCATGCTGGGTTTCTAACTAAGCAGTTGATCCCATCATTTGTTGTGAGGCTCTCCTGCCACCTTTTGGGCAGAGAAGGCACTGTCCCTGCAAAAACACAGGCAGACATGTTCAACAGGGCTTCCTGGTTATGTGGGAGGAGCAGAATGCCATTGGTCCCCCCTTGCAAATTCTAATTTACATAAGGAAGACAGAGAGGTAGCTGGGAGTAGGCACTGCACACGGGCATTGCACTCTCTCTTATGATTTGCAGCCAATTCTAGATTGAGGCAGGAGGAAAGGAGGTGACTCGCCCAACAATGGCTATACTGAGAAGTCAGCCACTCTGGGTCTCCCAGGTGAGTGTTTCAGGCCTGTGAGCCACTCATATAAATCTCGCCTGATTGAGCCTGATCGAGCGCTGAGCGAGCGCGTTTGAATCCAAATATCAAACCCCTCTTTCTCAGGCGCAGGAAATGGTGGGCCCTTCATTGCTTCTGGTGTGGAAGTCTATGGGGCAAGGGTCCAGGACTTGCAGAGGAGAACAATTGCCAGAAAGTGCTTGCTGTTCTCATCTGTGCCTTTTTTCTGCTCACTGGCTGATAGGAGATTGGCTGCCCCCTTTCTTGCTAGAGTGAAAAAACAACAACTTGAGAGAAAACATGACGTTGTGAGGCTCACTTAGAGGGAGACTAGCCAAATAGCCCTGCTTTTTTTCTGAAAGACGCTTCAGAAATTGTTCAAAATGTCTCCTGGCCACTCAGGCTCGTTGGTCTAGGGGTATGATTCTCGCTTCGGGTGCGAGAGGTCCTGGGTTCAAATCCCGGACGAGCCCATGCTGTGGACATTTTCAGGATGCTTGTAATATAGGAGCATTTCTTCTTTTCAATGCTATAAGACGCTGTGTATGTCGAGAAAGTTCCTTACCCTGCACGCTATTTTCCACTTGTGGCGGGATAAAGGAGTGCAGGACTTCTTTGCAACTGCTTTTCTGGGCCAGACCAGCATGGTAGGAACATTACATGCATAGTGTTTTTCTAGTGTAATTTCAGGATATGGTTTCAAAATCGCCTCTTGGAATAAAAGTGGTCCTCATTCCTGTCTTCCAAAGAAATAGAGACCGGGTAAGGAGAGCCCAACTTTGAGCTTCAAGGACATTGGCCCTTAGTCTGTGCATTCCAGCCCAATACATGCCAACAAGAATCCTGAGTTAGTGTCTGTTTCTGTAGTGTAGTGGTTATCACGTTCGCCTTACACGCGAAAGGTCCCTGGTTCGAGACCGGGCAGAAACAGCGGTTTGCTGTTTTTAACAGTGTTTGCCTTTACTGGCTGACTTTATAGGAAAGCTGAGATAATAGAGGCTGTCTATCCCTCACCAACCTGACGTAGTGTGCTCCAGGGATCTCAGTGACAGCTCGAAAAGAGAAGTGACGATAGCTTGCGCCATTCGCTTGCTCGCCCTTTGCTCTGAAGGGTGGGCCTACTTCATGAAAGCAAGGAATGAGAGCAGAAATGCTTTTCTTGTCCTCACCGCAAGCAGACACTTAGAGAAAACAAACTGTCTGAAGGACGGAGGCTTTTTAATTTCTTGTTTGATGACGGCCATGGAAAAGACAGCAATCATATTGCAGAAGAGAGCAACATGTGCAGTTGCTTGCTTTGGGTGAAGCATTCACCGACTAGCTGCCACTAACCCCTGGAGCCATGTCAGAGGTGACTCTTGCGTGGCTCGTTGGTCTAGGGGTATGATTCTCGCTTAGGGTGCGAGAGGTCCCGGGTTCAAATCCCGGACGAGCCCTTTTTAGAGCTAAACATACAAATCGTACTAAAAATGCACTATGCCTGACTATTTCTAGTAATACTCGGTTGATTTTTTGCTTAACATATTCCTAACCTCAGTAGAAAAATGGATCACCGTGCTTTTTCTGCCTACCTGCTTAGTCTCAGTGTGTCCCAGGTGATGCTTTCCCAAGCTGTACTCGCAGACATTTAGGCATCAGATATTTGTCTGTCGATGCCTGCACAAGTAAATTTTGAATACGTCTAATTGCAAGCATGTTGGATGATATCTCTGAGGTTTTCACACTTGTTCTGCACATTCTGAGCCGCTGCTGATACAGCAGAATAGAAGTAGGGTGAAGCCTTGAGAGGAACTTTGCTTTAACAGTAGCAAGCAGCAAGGTCGTTTCTGTAGTGTAGTGGTCATCACGTTCGCCTAACACGCGAAAGGTCCCCGTTTCGAGACCGGGCAGAAACACTGAGCGTTGGCTGCTTTTATGTGCACACTCTAAAACCTTATTATCTGAATGCAAGTTTAAGAAGAGGTGGTCTTTGAACACAGTGAGTCGTGGGAAACTTTCTTTACCTTTGCAAGACGAAACAAAGTTATCTGCATCCATCATCTGGGGGTCGTTCTTGTGCCTATTTTTATTTTGTTTAAGCTATGTTGTATTGTTGGGGCCTTTACACCTGTGACATTGCTGTGAAGGTTGTAAGTGGAAACATTGGCAGGTGCAGATAGAAGAGTTAGACCTAAGCCCCCCCTCATGAGCCGTCAGGATGGCCGAGTGGTCTAAGGCGCCAGACTCAAGAGAGCTTGATCTTCAGTGTAGCTGAGCCTTCTGTTCTCCTCATGGAGGCGTGGGTTCAAATCCCACTTCTGACAGGTCCCTTTTACACCCGTAAATCTTCCTGTTTTTTGCAGTGCGTTCCCGGCAAACACCACAATCTTTGCAGGAACCTGTAGCATGTGAAGAGAAATCCACCAACAATCAGGCTGGGCCCTTAATCACAATTCCATGGATTTCTGGAAATGACACCTCAGGCACACCTTCCATTAAATTTGCACTCCATCACAGTAACTGCCATGCTGGGTTTCTAACTGAGCAGTTGATCCCATCATTTGTTGTGAGGCTCTCCTGCCACCTTTTGGGCAGAGAATGCACTGTCCCTGCAAAAACACAGGCAGACATGTTCAACAGGGCTTCCTGGTTATGTGGGAGGAGCAGAATGCCATTGGTCCCCCCTTGCAAATTCTAATTTACATAAGGAAGACAGAGAGGTAGCTGGGAGTAGGCACTGCACACGGGCATTGCACTCTCTCTTATGATTTTCAGCCAATTCTAGATTGAGGCAGGAGGAAAGGAGGTGACTCGCCCAACAATGGCTATACTGAGAAGTCAGCCACTCTGGGTCTCCCAGGTGAGTGTTTCAGGCCTGTGAGCCACTCATATAAATCTCGCCTGATCGAGCGCTGAGCGAGCGCGTTTGAATCCAAATATCAAACCCCTCTTTCTCAGGCGCAGGAAATGGTGGGCCCTTCATTGCTTCTGGTGTGGAAGTCTATGGGGCAAGGGTCCAGGACTTGCAGAGGAGAACAATTGCCAGAAAGTGCTTGCTGTTCTCATCTGTGCCTTTTTTCTGCTCACTGGCTGATAGGAGATTGGCTGCCCCCTTTCTTGCTAGAGTGAAAAAACAACAACTTGAGAGAAAACATGACGTTGTGAGGCTCACTTAGAGGGAGACTAGCCAAATAGCCCTGCTTTTTTTCTGAAAGACGCTTCAGAAATTGTTCAAAATGTCTCCTGGCCACTCAGGCTCGTTGGTCTAGGGGTATGATTCTCGCTTCGGGTGCGAGAGGTCCTGGGTTCAAATCCCGGACGAGCCCATGCTGTGGACATTTTCAGGATGCTTGTAATATAGGAGCATTTCTTCTTTTCAATGCTATAAGACGCTGTGTATGTCGAGAAAGTTCCTTACCCTGCACGCTATTTTCCACTTGTGGCGGGATAAAGGAGTGCAGGACTTCTTTGCAACTGCTTTTCTGGGCCAGACCAGCATGGTAGGAACATTACATGCATAGTGTTTTTCTAGTGTAATTTCAGGATATGGTTTCAAAATCGCCTCTTGGAATAAAAGTGGTCCTCATTCCTGTCTTCCAAAGAAATAGAGACCGGGTAAGGAGAGCCCAACTTTGAGCTTCAAGGACATTGGCCCTTAGTCTGTGCATTCCAGCCCAATACATGCCAACAAGATTCCTGAGTTAGTGTCTGTTTCTGTAGTGTAGTGGTTATCACGTTCGCCTTACACGCGAAAGGTCCCTGGTTCGAGACCGGGCAGAAACAGCGGTTTGCTGTTTTTAACAGTGTTTGCCTTTACTGGCTGACTTTATAGGAAAGCTGAGATAATAGAGGCTGTCTATCCCTCACCAACCTGACGTAGTGTGCTCCAGGGATCTCAGTGACAGCTCGAAAAGAGAAGTGACGATAGCTTGCGCCATTCGCTTGCTCGCCCTTTGCTCTGAAGGGTGGGCCTACTTCATGAAGGCAAGGAATGAGAGCAGAAATGCTTTTCTTGTCCTCACCGCAAGCAGACACTTAGAGAAAACAAACTGTCTGAAGGACAGAGGCTTTTTAATTTCTTGTTTGATGACGGCCATGGAAAAGACAGCAATCATATTGCAGAAGAGAGCAACATGTGCAGTTGCTTGCTTTGGGTGAAGCATTCACCGACTAGCTGCCACTAACCCCTGGAGCCATGTCAGAGGTGACTCTTGCGTGGCTCGTTGGTCTAGGGGTATGATTCTCGCTTAGGGTGCGAGAGGTCCCGGGTTCAAATCCCGGACGAGCCCTTTTTAGAGCTAAACATACAAATCGTACTAAAAATGCACTATGCCTGACTATTTCTAGTAATACTCGGTTGATTTTTTGCTTAACATATTCCTAACCTCAGTAGAAAAATGGATCACCGTGCTTTTTCTGCCTACCTGCTTAGTCTCAGTGTGTCCCAGGTGATGCTTTCCCAAGCTGTACTCGCAGACATTTAGGCATCAGATATTTGTCTGTCGATGCCTGCACAAGTAAATTTTGAATACGTCTAATTGCAAGCATGTTGGATGATATCTCTGAGGTTTTCACACTTGTTCTGCACATTCTGAGCCGCTGCTGATACAGCAGAATAGAAGTAGGGTGAAGCCTTGAGAGGAACTTTGCTTTAACAGTAGCAAGCAGCAAGGTCGTTTCTGTAGTGTAGTGGTCATCACGTTCGCCTAACACGCGAAAGGTCCCCGTTTCGAGACCGGGCAGAAACACTGAGCGTTGGCTGCTTTTATGTGCACACTCTAAAACCTTATTATCTGAATGCAAGTTTAAGAAGAGGTGGTCTTTGAACACAGTGAGTCGTGGGAAACTTTCTTTACCTTTGCAAGACGAAACAAAGTTATCTGCATCCATCATCTGGGGGTCGTTCTTGTGCCTATTTTTATTTTGTTTAAGCTATGTTGTATTGTTGGGGCCTTTACACCTGTGACATTGCTGTGAAGGTTGTAAGTGGAAACATTGGCAGGTGCAGATAGAAGAGTTAGACCTAAGCCCCCCCTCATGAGCCGTCAGGATGGCCGAGTGGTCTAAGGCGCCAGACTCAAGAGAGCTTGATCTTCAGTGTAGCTGAGCCTTCTGTTCTCCTCATGGAGGCGTGGGTTCAAATCCCACTTCTGACAGGTCCCTTTTACACCCGTAAATCTTCCTGTTTTTTGCAGTGCGTTCCCGGCAAACACCACAATCTTTGCAGGAACCTGTAGCATGTGAAGAGAAATCCACCAACAATCAGGCTGGGCCCTTAATCACAATTCCATGGATTTCTGGAAATGACACCTCAGGCACACCTTCCATTAAATTTGCACTCCATCACAGTAACTGCCATGCTGGGTTTCTAACTGAGCAGTTGATCCCATCATTTGTTGTGAGGCTCTCCTGCCACCTTTTGGGCAGAGAAGGCACTGTCCCTGCAAAAACACAGGCAGACATGTTCAACAGGGCTTCCTGGTTATGTGGGAGGAGCAGAATGCCATTGGTCCCCCCTTGCAAATTCTAATTTACATAAGGAAGACAGAGAGGTAGCTGGGAGTAGGCACTGCACACGGGCATTGCACTCTCTCTTATGATTTGCAGCCAATTCTAGATTGAGGCAGGAGGAAAGGAGGTGACTCGCCCAACAATGGCTATACTGAGAAGTCAGCCACTCTGGGTCTCCCAGGTGAGTGTTTCAGGCCTGTGAGCCACTCATATAAATCTCGCCTGATTGAGCCTGATCGAGCGCTGAGCGAGCGCGTTTGAATCCAAATATCAAACCCCTCTTTCTCAGGCGCAGGAAATGGTGGGCCCTTCATTGCTTCTGGTGTGGAAGTCTATGGGGCAAGGGTCCAGGACTTGCAGAGGAGAACAATTGCCAGAAAGTGCTTGCTGTTCTCATCTGTGCCTTTTTTCTGCTCACTGGCTGATAGGAGATTGGCTGCCCCCTTTCTTGCTAGAGTGAAAAAACAACAACTTGAGAGAAAACATGACGTTGTGAGGCTCACTTAGAGGGAGACTAGCCAAATAGCCCTGCTTTTTTTCTGAAAGACGCTTCAGAAATTGTTCAAAATGTCTCCTGGCCACTCAGGCTCGTTGGTCTAGGGGTATGATTCTCGCTTCGGGTGCGAGAGGTCCTGGGTTCAAATCCCGGACGAGCCCATGCTGTGGACATTTTCAGGATGCTTGTAATATAGGAGCATTTCTTCTTTTCAATGCTATAAGACGCTGTGTATGTCGAGAAAGTTCCTTACCCTGCACGCTATTTTCCACTTGTGGCGGGATAAAGGAGTGCAGGACTTCTTTGCAACTGCTTTTCTGGGCCAGACCAGCATGGTAGGAACATTACATGCATAGTGTTTTTCTAGTGTAATTTCAGGATATGGTTTCAAAATCGCCTCTTGGAATAAAAGTGGTCCTCATTCCTGTCTTCCAAAGAAATAGAGACCGGGTAAGGAGAGCCCAACTTTGAGCTTCAAGGACATTGGCCCTTAGTCTGTGCATTCCAGCCCAATACATGCCAACAAGATTCCTGAGTTAGTGTCTGTTTCTGTAGTGTAGTGGTTATCACGTTCGCCTTACACGCGAAAGGTCCCTGGTTCGAGACCGGGCAGAAACAGCGGTTTGCTGTTTTTAACAGTGTTTGCCTTTACTGGCTGACTTTATAGGAAAGCTGAGATAATAGAGGCTGTCTATCCCTCACCAACCTGACGTAGTGTGCTCCAGGGATCTCAGTGACAGCTCGAAAAGAGAAGTGACGATAGCTTGCGCCATTCGCTTGCTCGCCCTTTGCTCTGAAGGGTGGGCCTACTTCATGAAAGCAAGGAATGAGAGCAGAAATGCTTTTCTTGTCCTCACCGCAAGCAGACACTTAGAGAAAACAAACTGTCTGAAGGACAGAGGCTTTTTAATTTCTTGTTTGATGACGGCCATGGAAAAGACAGCAATCATATTGCAGAAGAGAGCAACATGTGCAGTTGCTTGCTTTGGGTGAAGCATTCACCGACTAGCTGCCACTAACCCCTGGAGCCATGTCAGAGGTGACTCTTGCGTGGCTCGTTGGTCTAGGGGTATGATTCTCGCTTAGGGTGCGAGAGGTCCCGGGTTCAAATCCCGGACGAGCCCTTTTTAGAGCTAAACATACAAATCGTACTAAAAATGCACTATGCCTGACTATTTCTAGTAATACTCGGTTGATTTTTTGCTTAACATATTCCTAACCTCAGTAGAAAAATGGATCACCGTGCTTTTTCTGCCTACCTGCTTAGTCTCAGTGTGTCCCAGGTGATGCTTTCCCAAGCTGTACTCGCAGACATTTAGGCATCAGATATTTGTCTGTCGATGCCTGCACAAGTAAATTTTGAATACGTCTAATTGCAAGCATGTTGGATGATATCTCTGAGGTTTTCACACTTGTTCTGCACATTCTGAGCCGCTGCTGATACAGCAGAATAGAAGTAGGGTGAAGCCTTGAGAGGAACTTTGCTTTAACAGTAGCAAGCAGCAAGGTCGTTTCTGTAGTGTAGTGGTCATCACGTTCGCCTAACACGCGAAAGGTCCCCGTTTCGAGACCGGGCAGAAACACTGAGCGTTGGCTGC
This sequence comes from Lissotriton helveticus, assembly GCF_964261635.1. Taxonomy (NCBI): domain Eukaryota; kingdom Metazoa; phylum Chordata; class Amphibia; order Caudata; family Salamandridae; genus Lissotriton; species Lissotriton helveticus. The sequence goes on from NC_136071.1 coordinate 590,210,508, forward strand.
TTTTATGTGCACACTCTAAAACCTTATTATCTGAATGCAAGTTTAAGAAGAGGTGGTCTTTGAACACAGTGAGTCGTGGGAAACTTTCTTTACCTTTGCAAGACGAAACAAAGTTATCTGCATCCATCATCTGGGGGTCGTTCTTGTGCCTATTTTTATTTTGTTTAAGCTATGTTGTATTGTTGGGGCCTTTACACCTGTGACATTGCTGTGAAGGTTGTAAGTGGAAACATTGGCAGGTGCAGATAGAAGAGTTAGACCTAAGCCCCCCCTCATGAGCCGTCAGGATGGCCGAGTGGTCTAAGGCGCCAGACTCAAGAGAGCTTGATCTTCAGTGTAGCTGAGCCTTCTGTTCTCCTCATGGAGGCGTGGGTTCAAATCCCACTTCTGACAGGTCCCTTTTACACCCGTAAATCTTCCTGTTTTTTGCAGTGCGTTCCCGGCAAACACCACAATCTTTGCAGGAACCTGTAGCATGTGAAGAGAAATCCACCAACAATCAGGCTGGGCCCTTAATCACAATTCCATGGATTTCTGGAAATGACACCTCAGGCACACCTTCCATTAAATTTGCACTCCATCACAGTAACTGCCATGCTGGGTTTCTAACTGAGCAGTTGATCCCATCATTTGTTGTGAGGCTCTCCTGCCACCTTTTGGGCAGAGAAGGCACTGTCCCTGCAAAAACACAGGCAGACATGTTCAACAGGGCTTCCTGGTTATGTGGGAGGAGCAGAATGCCATTGGTCCCCCCTTGCAAATTCTAATTTACATAAGGAAGACAGAGAGGTAGCTGGGAGTAGGCACTGCACACGGGCATTGCACTCTCTCTTATGATTTGCAGCCAATTCTAGATTGAGGCAGGAGGAAAGGAGGTGACTCGCCCAACAATGGCTATACTGAGACGTCAGCCACTCTGGGTCTCCCAGGTGAGTGTTTCAGGCCTGTGAACCACTCATATAAATCTCGCCTGATCGAGCCTGATCGAGCGCTGAGCGAGCGCGTTTGAATCCAAATATCAAACCCCTCTTTCTCAGGCGCAGGAAATGGTGGGCCCTTCATTGCTTCTGGTGTGGAAGTCTATGGGGCAAGGGTCCAGGACTTGCAGAGGAGAACAATTGCCAGAAAGTGCTTGCTGTTCTCATCTGTGCCTTTTTTCTGCTCACTGGCTGATAGGAGATTGGCTGCCCCCTTTCTTGCTAGAGTGAAAAAACAACAACTTGAGAGAAAACATTACGTTGTGAGGCTCACTTAGAGGGAGACTAGCCAAATAGCCCTGCTTTTTTTCTGAAAGACGCTTCAGAAATTGTTCAAAATGTCTCCTGGCCACTCAGGCTCGTTGGTCTAGGGGTATGATTCTCGTTTCGGGTGCGAGAGGTCCCGGGTTCAAATCCCGGACGAGCCCATGCTGTGGACATTTTCAGGATGCTTGTAATATAGGAGCATTTCTTCTTTTCAATGCTATAAGACGCTGTGTATGTCGAGAAAGTTCCTTACCCTGCACGCTATTTTCCACTTGTGGCGGGATAAAGGAGTGCAGGACTTCTTTGCAACTGCTTTTCTGGGCCAGACCAGCATGGTAGGAACATTACATGCATAGTGTTTTTCTAGTGTAATTTCAGGATATGGTTTCAAAATCGCCTCTTGGAATAAAAGTGGTCCTCATTCCTGTCTTCCAAAGAAATAGAGACCGGGTAAGGAGAGCCCAACTTTGAGCTTCAAGGACATTGGCCCTTAGTCTGTGCATTCCAGCCCAATACATGCCAACAAGATTCCTGAGTTAGTGTCTGTTTCTGTAGTGTAGTGGTTATCACGTTCGCCTTACACGCGAAAGGTCCCTGGTTCGAGACCGGGCAGAAACAGCGGTTTGCTGTTTTTAACAGTGTTTGCCTTTACTGGCTGACTTTATAGGAAAGCTGAGATAATAGAGGCTGTCTATCCCTCACCAACCTGACGTAGTGTGCTCCAGGGATCTCAGTGACAGCTCGAAAAGAGAAGTGACGATAGCTTGCGCCATTCGCTTGCTCGCCCTTTGCTCTGAAGGGTGGGCCTACTTCATGAAAGCAAGGAATGAGAGCAGAAATGCTTTTCTTGTCCTCACCACAAGCAGACACTTAGAGAAAACAAACTGTCTGAAGGACAGAGGCTTTTTAATTTCTTGTTTGATGACGGCCATGGAAAAGACAGCAATCATATTGCAGAAGAGAGCAACATGTGCAGTTGCTTGCTTTGGGTGAAGCATTAACTGACTAGCTGCCACTAACCCCTGGAGCCGTGTCAGAGGTGACTCTTGCGTGGCTCGTTGGTCTAGGGGTATGATTCTCGCTTAGGGTGCGAGAGGTCCCGGGTTCAAATCCCGGACGAGCCCTTTTTTAGAGCTAAACATACAAATCGTACTAAAAATGCACTATGCCTGACTATTTCTAGTAATACTCGGTGCATTGTTGCGCAACATATTCCTAACCTCAGAAGAAAAATGGATCACCGTGCTTTTTCTGCCTACCTGCTTAGTCTCAGTGTGTCCCAGGTGATGCTTTCCCAAGCTGTACTCGCAGACATTTAGGCATCAGATATTTGTCTGTCGATGCCTGCACAAGTAAATTTTGAATACGTCTAATTGCAAGCATGTTGGATGATATCTCTGAGGTTTTCACACTTGTTCTGCACATTCTGAGCCGCTGCTGATACAGCAGAATAGAAGTAGGGTGAAGCCTTGAGAGGAACTTTGCTTTAACAGTAGCAAGCAGCAAGGTCGTTTCTGTAGTGTAGTGGTCATCACGTTCGCCTAACACGCGAAAGGTCCCCGTTTCGAGACCGGGCAGAAACACTGAGCGTTGGCTGCTTTTATGTGCACACTCTAAAACCTTATTATCTGAATGCAAGTTTAAGAAGAGGTGGTCTTTGAACACAGTGAGTCGTGGGAAACTTTCTTTACCTTTGCAAGACGAAACAAAGTTATCTGCATCCATCATCTGGGGGTCGTTCTTGTGCCTATTTTTATTTTGTTTAAGCTATGTTGTATTGTTGGGGCCTTTACACCTGTGACATTGCTGTGAAGGTTGTAAGTGGAAACATTGGCAGGTGCAGATAGAAGAGTTAGACCTAAGCCCCCCCTCATGAGCCGTCAGGATGGCCGAGTGGTCTAAGGCGCCAGACTCAAGAGAGCTTGATCTTCAGTGTAGCTGAGCCTTCTGTTCTCCTCATGGAGGCGTGGGTTCAAATCCCACTTCTGACAGGTCCCTTTTACACCCGTAAATCTTCCTGTTTTTTGCAGTGCGTTCCCGGCAAACACCACAATCTTTGCAGGAACCTGTAGCATGTGAAGAGAAATCCACCAACAATCAGGCTGGGCCCTTAATCACAATTCCATGGATTTCTGGAAATGACACCTCAGGCACACCTTCCATTAAATTTGCACTCCATCACAGTAACTGCCATGCTGGGTTTCTAACTGAGCAGTTGATCCCATCATTTGTTGTGAGGCTCTCCTGCCACCTTTTGGGCAGAGAAGGCACTGTCCCTGCAAAAACACAGGCAGACATGTTCAACAGGGCTTCCTGGTTATGTGGGAGGAGCAGAATGCCATTGGTCCCCCCTTGCAAATTCTAATTTACATAAGGAAGACAGAGAGGTAGCTGGGAGTAGGCACTGCACACGGGCATTGCACTCTCTCTTATGATTTGCAGCCAATTCTAGATTGAGGCAGGAGGAAAGGAGGTGACTCGCCCAACAATGGCTATACTGAGACGTCAGCCACTCTGGGTCTCCCAGGTGAGTGTTTCAGGCCTGTGAACCACTCATATAAATCTCGCCTGATCGAGCCTGATCGAGCGCTGAGCGAGCGCGTTTGAATCCAAATATCAAACCCCTCTTTCTCAGGCGCAGGAAATGGTGGGCCCTTCATTGCTTCTGGTGTGGAAGTCTATGGGGCAAGGGTCCAGGACTTGCAGAGGAGAACAATTGCCAGAAAGTGCTTGCTGTTCTCATCTGTGCCTTTTTTCTGCTCACTGGCTGATAGGAGATTGGCTGCCCCCTTTCTTGCTAGAGTGAAAAAACAACAACTTGAGAGAAAACATTACGTTGTGAGGCTCACTTAGAGGGAGACTAGCCAAATAGCCCTGCTTTTTTTCTGAAAGACGCTTCAGAAATTGTTCAAAATGTCTCCTGGCCACTCAGGCTCGTTGGTCTAGGGGTATGATTCTCGTTTCGGGTGCGAGAGGTCCCGGGTTCAAATCCCGGACGAGCCCATGCTGTGGACATTTTCAGGATGCTTGTAATATAGGAGCATTTCTTCTTTTCAATGCTATAAGACGCTGTGTATGTCGAGAAAGTTCCTTACCCTGCACGCTATTTTCCACTTGTGGCGGGATAAAGGAGTGCAGGACTTCTTTGCAACTGCTTTTCTGGGCCAGACCAGCATGGTAGGAACATTACATGCATAGTGTTTTTCTAGTGTAATTTCAGGATATGGTTTCAAAATCGCCTCTTGGAATAAAAGTGGTCCTCATTCCTGTCTTCCAAAGAAATAGAGACCGGGTAAGGAGAGCCCAACTTTGAGCTTCAAGGACATTGGCCCTTAGTCTGTGCATTCCAGCCCAATACATGCCAACAAGATTCCTGAGTTAGTGTCTGTTTCTGTAGTGTAGTGGTTATCACGTTCGCCTTACACGCGAAAGGTCCCTGGTTCGAGACCGGGCAGAAACAGCGGTTTGCTGTTTTTAACAGTGTTTGCCTTTACTGGCTGACTTTATAGGAAAGCTGAGATAATAGAGGCTGTCTATCCCTCACCAACCTGACGTAGTGTGCTCCAGGGATCTCAGTGACAGCTCGAAAAGAGAAGTGACGATAGCTTGCGCCATTCGCTTGCTCGCCCTTTGCTCTGAAGGGTGGGCCTACTTCATGAAAGCAAGGAATGAGAGCAGAAATGCTTTTCTTGTCCTCACCACAAGCAGACACTTAGAGAAAACAAACTGTCTGAAGGACAGAGGCTTTTTAATTTCTTGTTTGATGACGGCCATGGAAAAGACAGCAATCATATTGCAGAAGAGAGCAACATGTGCAGTTGCTTGCTTTGGGTGAAGCATTAACTGACTAGCTGCCACTAACCCCTGGAGCCGTGTCAGAGGTGACTCTTGCGTGGCTCGTTGGTCTAGGGGTATGATTCTCGCTTAGGGTGCGAGAGGTCCCGGGTTCAAATCCCGGACGAGCCCTTTTTTAGAGCTAAACATACAAATCGTACTAAAAATGCACTATGCCTGACTATTTCTAGTAATACTCGGTGCATTGTTGCGCAACATATTCCTAACCTCAGAAGAAAAATGGATCACCGTGCTTTTTCTGCCTACCTGCTTAGTCTCAGTGTGTCCCAGGTGATGCTTTCCCAAGCTGTACTCGCAGACATTTAGGCATCAGATATTTGTCTGTCGATGCCTGCACAAGTAAATTTTGAATACGTCTAATTGCAAGCATGTTGGATGATATCTCTGAGGTTTTCACACTTGTTCTGCACATTCTGAGCCGCTGCTGATACAGCAGAATAGAAGTAGGGTGAAGCCTTGAGAGGAACTTTGCTTTAACAGTAGCAAGCAGCAAGGTCGTTTCTGTAGTGTAGTGGTCATCACGTTCGCCTAACACGCGAAAGGTCCCCGGTTCGAGACCGGGCAGAAACACTGAGCGTTGGCTGCTTTTATGTGCACACTCTAAAACCTTATTATCTGAATGCAAGTTTAAGAAGAGGTGGTCTTTGAACACAGTGAGCCGTGGGAAACTTTCTTTACCTTTGCAAGACGAAACAAAGTTATCTGCATCCATCATCTGGGGGTCGTTCTTGTGCCTATTTTTATTTTGTTTAAGCTATGTTGTATTGTTGGGGCCTTTACACCTGTGACATTGCTGTGAAGGTTGTAAGTGGAAACATTGGCAGGTGCAGATAGAAGAGTTAGACCTAAACCCCCCTCATGAGCCGTCAGGATGGCCGAGTGGTCTAAGGCGCCAGACTCAAGAGAGCTTGATCTTCAGTGTAGCTGAGCCTTCTGGTCTCCTCATGGAGGCGTGGGTTCAAATCCCACTTCTGACAGGTCCCGTTTACACCCGTAAATCTTCCTGTTTTTTGCAGTGCGTTCCCGGCAAACACCACAATCTTTGCAGGAACCTGTAGCATGTGAAGAGAAATCCACCAACAATCAGGCTGGGCCCTCAATCACAATTCCATGGATTTCTGGAAATGACACCTCAGGCACACCTTCCATTAAATTTTCACTCCATCACAGTAACTGCCATGCTGGGTTTCTAACTAAGCAGTTGATCCCATCATTTGTTGTGAGGCTCTCCTGCCACCTTTTGGGCAGAGAAGGCACTGTCCCTGCAAAAACACAGGCAGACATGTTCAACAGGGCTTCCTGGTTATGTGGGAGGAGCAGAATGCCATTGGTCCCCCCTTGCAAATTCTAATTTACATAAGGAAGACAGAGAGGTAGCTGGGAGTAGGCACTGCACACGGGCATTGCACTCTCTCTTATGATTTGCAGCCAATTCTAGATTGAGGCAGGAGGAAAGGAGGTGACTCGCCCAACAATGGCTATACTGAGAAGTCAGCCACTCTGGGTCTCCCAGGTGAGTGTTTCAGGCCTGTGAGCCACTCATATAAATCTCGCCTGATTGAGCCTGATCGAGCGCTGAGCGAGCGCGTTTGAATCCAAATATCAAACCCCTCTTTCTCAGGCGCAGGAAATGGTGGGCCCTTCATTGCTTCTGGTGTGGAAGTCTATGGGGCAAGGGTCCAGGACTTGCAGAGGAGAACAATTGCCAGAAAGTGCTTGCTGTTCTCATCTGTGCCTTTTTTCTGCTCACTGGCTGATAGGAGATTGGCTGCCCCCTTTCTTGCTAGAGTGAAAAAACAACAACTTGAGAGAAAACATGACGTTGTGAGGCTCACTTAGAGGGAGACTAGCCAAATAGCCCTGCTTTTTTTCTGAAAGACGCTTCAGAAATTGTTCAAAATGTCTCCTGGCCACTCAGGCTCGTTGGTCTAGGGGTATGATTCTCGCTTCGGGTGCGAGAGGTCCTGGGTTCAAATCCCGGACGAGCCCATGCTGTGGACATTTTCAGGATGCTTGTAATATAGGAGCATTTCTTCTTTTCAATGCTATAAGACGCTGTGTATGTCGAGAAAGTTCCTTACCCTGCACGCTATTTTCCACTTGTGGCGGGATAAAGGAGTGCAGGACTTCTTTGCAACTGCTTTTCTGGGCCAGACCAGCATGGTAGGAACATTACATGCATAGTGTTTTTCTAGTGTAATTTCAGGATATGGTTTCAAAATCGCCTCTTGGAATAAAAGTGGTCCTCATTCCTGTCTTCCAAAGAAATAGAGACCGGGTAAGGAGAGCCCAACTTTGAGCTTCAAGGACATTGGCCCTTAGTCTGTGCATTCCAGCCCAATACATGCCAACAAGATTCCTGAGTTAGTGTCTGTTTCTGTAGTGTAGTGGTTATCACGTTCGCCTTACACGCGAAAGGTCCCTGGTTCGAGACCGGGCAGAAACAGCGGTTTGCTGTTTTTAACAGTGTTTGCCTTTACTGGCTGACTTTATAGGAAAGCTGAGATAATAGAGGCTGTCTATCCCTCACCAACCTGACGTAGTGTGCTCCAGGGATCTCAGTGACAGCTCGAAAAGAGAAGTGACGATAGCTTGCGCCATTCGCTTGCTCGCCCTTTGCTCTGAAGGGTGGGCCTACTTCATGAAGGCAAGGAATGAGAGCAGAAATGCTTTTCTTGTCCTCACCGCAAGCAGACACTTAGAGAAAACAAACTGTCTGAAGGACAGAGGCTTTTTAATTTCTTGTTTGATGACGGCCATGGAAAAGACAGCAATCATATTGCAGAAGAGAGCAACATGTGCAGTTGCTTGCTTTGGGTGAAGCATTCACCGACTAGCTGCCACTAACCCCTGGAGCCATGTCAGAGGTGACTCTTGCGTGGCTCGTTGGTCTAGGGGTATGATTCTCGCTTAGGGTGCGAGAGGTCCCGGGTTCAAATCCCGGACGAGCCCTTTTTAGAGCTAAACATACAAATCGTACTAAAAATGCACTATGCCTGACTATTTCTAGTAATACTCGGTTGATTTTTTGCTTAACATATTCCTAACCTCAGTAGAAAAATGGATCACCGTGCTTTTTCTGCCTACCTGCTTAGTCTCAGTGTGTCCCAGGTGATGCTTTCCCAAGCTGTACTCGCAGACATTTAGGCATCAGATATTTGTCTGTCGATGCCTGCACAAGTAAATTTTGAATACGTCTAATTGCAAGCATGTTGGATGATATCTCTGAGGTTTTCACACTTGTTCTGCACATTCTGAGCCGCTGCTGATACAGCAGAATAGAAGTAGGGTGAAGCCTTGAGAGGAACTTTGCTTTAACAGTAGCAAGCAGCAAGGTCGTTTCTGTAGTGTAGTGGTCATCACGTTCGCCTAACACGCGAAAGGTCCCCGTTTCGAGACCGGGCAGAAACACTGAGCGTTGGCTGCTTTTATGTGCACACTCTAAAACCTTATTATCTGAATGCAAGTTTAAGAAGAGGTGGTCTTTGAACACAGTGAGTCGTGGGAAACTTTCTTTACCTTTGCAAGACGAAACAAAGTTATCTGCATCCATCATCTGGGGGTCGTTCTTGTGCCTATTTTTATTTTGTTTAAGCTATGTTGTATTGTTGGGGCCTTTACACCTGTGACATTGCTGTGAAGGTTGTAAGTGGAAACATTGGCAGGTGCAGATAGAAGAGTTAGACCTAAGCCCCCCCTCATGAGCCGTCAGGATGGCCGAGTGGTCTAAGGCGCCAGACTCAAGAGAGCTTGATCTTCAGTGTAGCTGAGCCTTCTGTTCTCCTCATGGAGGCGTGGGTTCAAATCCCACTTCTGACAGGTCCCTTTTACACCCGTAAATCTTCCTGTTTTTTGCAGTGCGTTCCCGGCAAACACCACAATCTTTGCAGGAACCTGTAGCATGTGAAGAGAAATCCACCAACAATCAGGCTGGGCCCTTAATCACAATTCCATGGATTTCTGGAAATGACACCTCAGGCACACCTTCCATTAAATTTGCACTCCATCACAGTAACTGCCATGCTGGGTTTCTAACTGAGCAGTTGATCCCATCATTTGTTGTGAGGCTCTCCTGCCACCTTTTGGGCAGAGAATGCACTGTCCCTGCAAAAACACAGGCAGACATGTTCAACAGGGCTTCCTGGTTATGTGGGAGGAGCAGAATGCCATTGGTCCCCCCTTGCAAATTCTAATTTACATAAGGAAGACAGAGAGGTAGCTGGGAGTAGGCACTGCACACGGGCATTGCACTCTCTCTTATGATTTTCAGCCAATTCTAGATTGAGGCAGGAGGAAAGGAGGTGACTCGCCCAACAATGGCTATACTGAGAAGTCAGCCACTCTGGGTCTCCCAGGTGAGTGTTTCAGGCCTGTGAGCCACTCATATAAATCTCGCCTGATTGAGCCTGATCGAGCGCTGAGCGAGCGCGTTTGAATCCAAATATCAAACCCCTCTTTCTCAGGCGCAGGAAATGGTGGGCCCTTCATTGCTTCTGGTGTGGAAGTCTATGGGGCAAGGGTCCAGGACTTGCAGAGGAGAACAATTGCCAGAAAGTGCTTGCTGTTCTCATCTGTGCCTTTTTTCTGCTCACTGGCTGATAGGAGATTGGCTGCCCCCTTTCTTGCTAGAGTGAAAAAACAACAACTTGAGAGAAAACATGACGTTGTGAGGCTCACTTAGAGGGAGACTAGCCAAATAGCCCTGCTTTTTTTCTGAAAGACGCTTCAGAAATTGTTCAAAATGTCTCCTGGCCACTCAGGCTCGTTGGTCTAGGGGTATGATTCTCGCTTCGGGTGCGAGAGGTCCTGGGTTCAAATCCCGGACGAGCCCATGCTGTGGACATTTTCAGGATGCTTGTAATATAGGAGCATTTCTTCTTTTCAATGCTATAAGACGCTGTGTATGTCGAGAAAGTTCCTTACCCTGCACGCTATTTTCCACTTGTGGCGGGATAAAGGAGTGCAGGACTTCTTTGCAACTGCTTTTCTGGGCCAGACCAGCATGGTAGGAACATTACATGCATAGTGTTTTTCTAGTGTAATTTCAGGATATGGTTTCAAAATCGCCTCTTGGAATAAAAGTGGTCCTCATTCCTGTCTTCCAAAGAAATAGAGACCGGGTAAGGAGAGCCCAACTTTGAGCTTCAAGGACATTGGCCCTTAGTCTGTGCATTCCAGCCCAATACATGCCAACAAGATTCCTGAGTTAGTGTCTGTTTCTGTAGTGTAGTGGTTATCACGTTCGCCTTACACGCGAAAGGTCCCTGGTTCGAGACCGGGCAGAAACAGCGGTTTGCTGTTTTTAACAGTGTTTGCCTTTACTGGCTGACTTTATAGGAAAGCTGAGATAATAGAGGCTGTCTATCCCTCACCAACCTGACGTAGTGTGCTCCAGGGATCTCAGTGACAGCTCGAAAAGAGAAGTGACGATAGCTTGCGCCATTCGCTTGCTCGCCCTTTGCTCTGAAGGGTGGGCCTACTTCATGAAGGCAAGGAATGAGAGCAGAAATGCTTTTCTTGTCCTCACCGCAAGCAGACACTTAGAGAAAACAAACTGTCTGAAGGACAGAGGCTTTTTAATTTCTTGTTTGATGACGGCCATGGAAAAGACAGCAATCATATTGCAGAAGAGAGCAACATGTGCAGTTGCTTGCTTTGGGTGAAGCATTCACCGACTAGCTGCCACTAACCCCTGGAGCCATGTCAGAGGTGACTCTTGCGTGGCTCGTTGGTCTAGGGGTATGATTCTCGCTTAGGGTGCGAGAGGTCCCGGGTTCAAATCCCGGACGAGCCCTTTTTAGAGCTAAACATACAAATCGTACTAAAAATGCACTATGCCTGACTATTTCTAGTAATACTCGGTTGATTTTTTGCTTAACATATTCCTAACCTCAGTAGAAAAATGGATCACCGTGCTTTTTCTGCCTACCTGCTTAGTCTCAGTGTGTCCCAGGTGATGCTTTCCCAAGCTGTACTCGCAGACATTTAGGCATCAGATATTTGTCTGTCGATGCCTGCACAAGTAAATTTTGAATACGTCTAATTGCAAGCATGTTGGATGATATCTCTGAGGTTTTCACACTTGTTCTGCACATTCTGAGCCGCTGCTGATACAGCAGAATAGAAGTAGGGTGAAGCCTTGAGAGGAACTTTGCTTTAACAGTAGCAAGCAGCAAGGTCGTTTCTGTAGTGTAGTGGTCATCACGTTCGCCTAACACGCGAAAGGTCCCCGTTTCGAGACCGGGCAGAAACACTGAGCGTTGGCTGCTTTTATGTGCACACTCTAAAACCTTATTATCTGAATGCAAGTTTAAGAAGAGGTGGTCTTTGAACACAGTGAGTCGTGGGAAACTTTCTTTACCTTTGCAAGACGAAACAAAGTTATCTGCATCCATCATCTGGGGGTCGTTCTTGTGCCTATTTTTATTTTGTTTAAGCTATGTTGTATTGTTGGGGCCTTTACACCTGTGACATTGCTGTGAAGGTTGTAAGTGGAAACATTGGCAGGTGCAGATAGAAGAGTTAGACCTAAGCCCCCCCTCATGAGCCGTCAGGATGGCCGAGTGGTCTAAGGCGCCAGACTCAAGAGAGCTTGATCTTCAGTGTAGCTGAGCCTTCTGTTCTCCTCATGGAGGCGTGGGTTCAAATCCCACTTCTGACAGGTCCCTTTTACACCCGTAAATCTTCCTGTTTTTTGCAGTGCGTTCCCGGCAAACACCACAATCTTTGCAGGAACCTGTAGCATGTGAAGAGAAATCCACCAACAATCAGGCTGGGCCCTTAATCACAATTCCATGGATTTCTGGAAATGACACCTCAGGCACACCTTCCATTAAATTTGCACTCCATCACAGTAACTGCCATGCTGGGTTTCTAACTGAGCAGTTGATCCCATCATTTGTTGTGAGGCTCTCCTGCCACCTTTTGGGCAGAGAATGCACTGTCCCTGCAAAAACACAGGCAGACATGTTCAACAGGGCTTCCTGGTTATGTGGGAGGAGCAGAATGCCATTGGTCCCCCCTTGCAAATTCTAATTTACATAAGGAAGACAGAGAGGTAGCTGGGAGTAGGCACTGCACACGGGCATTGCACTCTCTCTTATGATTTTCAGCCAATTCTAGATTGAGGCAGGAGGAAAGGAGGTGACTCGCCCAACAATGGCTATACTGAGAAGTCAGCCACTCTGGGTCTCCCAGGTGAGTGTTTCAGGCCTGTGAGCCACTCATATAAATCTCGCCTGATTGAGCCTGATCGAGCGCTGAGCGAGCGCGTTTGAATCCAAATATCAAACCCCTCTTTCTCAGGCGCAGGAAATGGTGGGCCCTTCATTGCTTCTGGTGTGGAAGTCTATGGGGCAAGGGTCCAGGACTTGCAGAGGAGAACAATTGCCAGAAAGTGCTTGCTGTTCTCATCTGTGCCTTTTTTCTGCTCACTGGCTGATAGGAGATTGGCTGCCCCCTTTCTTGCTAGAGTGAAAAAACAACAACTTGAGAGAAAACATGACGTTGTGAGGCTCACTTAGAGGGAGACTAGCCAAATAGCCCTGCTTTTTTTCTGAAAGACGCTTCAGAAATTGTTCAAAATGTCTCCTGGCCACTCAGGCTCGTTGGTCTAGGGGTATGATTCTCGCTTCGGGTGCGAGAGGTCCTGGGTTCAAATCCCGGACGAGCCCATGCTGTGGACATTTTCAGGATGCTTGTAATATAGGAGCATTTCTTCTTTTCAATGCTATAAGACGCTGTGTATGTCGAGAAAGTTCCTTACCCTGCACGCTATTTTCCACTTGTGGCGGGATAAAGGAGTGCAGGACTTCTTTGCAACTGCTTTTCTGGGCCAGACCAGCATGGTAGGAACATTACATGCATAGTGTTTTTCTAGTGTAATTTCAGGATATGGTTTCAAAATCGCCTCTTGGAATAAAAGTGGTCCTCATTCCTGTCTTCCAAAGAAATAGAGACCGGGTAAGGAGAGCCCAACTTTGAGCTTCAAGGACATTGGCCCTTAGTCTGTGCATTCCAGCCCAATACATGCCAACAAGATTCCTGAGTTAGTGTCTGTTTCTGTAGTGTAGTGGTTATCACGTTCGCCTTACACGCGAAAGGTCCCTGGTTCGAGACCGGGCAGAAACAGCGGTTTGCTGTTTTTAACAGTGTTTGCCTTTACTGGCTGACTTTATAGGAAAGCTGAGATAATAGAGGCTGTCTATCCCTCACCAACCTGACGTAGTGTGCTCCAGGGATCTCAGTGACAGCTCGAAAAGAGAAGTGACGATAGCTTGCGCCATTCGCTTGCTCGCCCTTTGCTCTGAAGGGTGGGCCTACTTCATGAAAGCAAGGAATGAGAGCAGAAATGCTTTTCTTGTCCTCACCGCAAGCAGACACTTAGAGAAAACAAACTGTCTGAAGGACAGAGGCTTTTTAATTTCTTGTTTGATGACGGCCATGGAAAAGACAGCAATCATATTGCAGAAGAGAGCAACATGTGCAGTTGCTTGCTTTGGGTGAAGCATTCACCGACTAGCTGCCACTAACCCCTGGAGCCATGTCAGAGGTGACTCTTGCGTGGCTCGTTGGTCTAGGGGTATGATTCTCGCTTAGGGTGCGAGAGGTCCCGGGTTCAAATCCCGGACGAGCCCTTTTTAGAGCTAAACATACAAATCGTACTAAAAATGCACTATGCCTGACTATTTCTAGTAATACTCGGTTGATTTTTTGCTTAACATATTCCTAACCTCAGTAGAAAAATGGATCACCGTGCTTTTTCTGCCTACCTGCTTAGTCTCAGTGTGTCCCAGGTGATGCTTTCCCAAGCTGTACTCGCAGACATTTAGGCATCAGATATTTGTCTGTCGATGCCTGCACAAGTAAATTTTGAATACGTCTAATTGCAAGCATGTTGGATGATATCTCTGAGGTTTTCACACTTGTTCTGCACATTCTGAGCCGCTGCTGATACAGCAGAATAGAAGTAGGGTGAAGCCTTGAGAGGAACTTTGCTTTAACAGTAGCAAGCAGCAAGGTCGTTTCTGTAGTGTAGTGGTCATCACGTTCGCCTAACACGCGAAAGGTCCCCGGTTCGAGACCGGGCAGAAACACTGAGCGTTGGCTGCTTTTATGTGCACACTCTAAAACCTTATTATCTGAATGCAAGTTTAAGAAGAGGTGGTCTTTGAACACAGTGAGCCGTGGGAAACTTTCTTTACCTTTGCAAGACGAAACAAAGTTATCTGCATCCATCATCTGGGGGTCGTTCTTGTGCCTATTTTTATTTTGTTTAAGCTATGTTGTATTGTTGGGGCCTTTACACCTGTGACATTGCTGTGAAGGTTGTAAGTGGAAACATTGGCAGGTGCAGATAGAAGAGTTAGACCTAAGCCCCCCCTCAGGAGCCGTCAGGATGGCCGAGTGGTCTAAGTCGCCAGACTCAAGAGAGCTTGATCTTCAGTGTAGCTGAGCCTTCTGGTCTCCTCATGGAGGCGTGGGTTCAAATCCCACTTCTGACAGGTCCCTTTTACACCCGTAAATCTTCCTGTTTTTTGCAGTGCGTTCCCGGCAAACACCACAATCTTTGCAGGAACCTGTAGCATGTGAAGAGAAATCCACCAACAATCAGGCTGGGCCCTCAATCACAATTCCATGGATTTCTGGAAATGACACCTCAGGCACACCTTCCATTAAATTTGCACTCCATCACAGTAACTGCCATGCTGGGTTTCTAACTGAGCAGTTGATCCCATCATTTGTTGTGAGGCTCTCCTGCCACCTTTTGGGCAGAGAAGGCACTGTCCCTGCAAAAACACAGGCAGACATGTTCAACAGGGCTTCCTGGTTATGTGGGAGGAGCAGAATGCCATTGGTCCCCCCTTGCAAATTCTAATTTACATAAGGAAGACAGAGAGGTAGCTGGGAGTAGGCACTGCACACGGGCATTGCACTCTCTCTTATGATTTGCAGCCAATTCTAGATTGAGGCAGGAGGAAAGGAGGTGACTCGCCCAACAATGGCTATACTGAGACGTCAGCCACTCTGGGTCTCCCAGGTGAGTGTTTCAGGCCTGTGAACCACTCATATAAATCTCGCCTGATCGAGCCTGATCGAGCGCTGAGCGAGCGCGTTTGAATCCAAATATCAAACCCCTCTTTCTCAGGCGCAGGAAATGGTGGGCCCTTCATTGCTTCTGGTGTGGAAGTCTATGGGGCAAGGGTCCAGGACTTGCAGAGGAGAACAATTGCCAGAAAGTGCTTGCTGTTCTCATCTGTGCCTTTTTTCTGCTCACTGGCTGATAGGAGATTGGCTGCCCCCTTTCTTGCTAGAGTGAAAAAACAACAACTTGAGAGAAAACATTACGTTGTGAGGCTCACTTAGAGGGAGACTAGCCAAATAGCCCTGCTTTTTTTCTGAAAGACGCTTCAGAAATTGTTCAAAATGTCTCCTGGCCACTCAGGCTCGTTGGTCTAGGGGTATGATTCTCGTTTCGGGTGCGAGAGGTCCCGGGTTCAAATCCCGGACGAGCCCATGCTGTGGACATTTTCAGGATGCTTGTAATATAGGAGCATTTCTTCTTTTCAATGCTATAAGACGCTGTGTATGTCGAGAAAGTTCCTTACCCTGCACGCTATTTTCCACTTGTGGCGGGATAAAGGAGTGCAGGACTTCTTTGCAACTGCTTTTCTGGGCCAGACCAGCATGGTAGGAACATTACATGCATAGTGTTTTTCTAGTGTAATTTCAGGATATGGTTTCAAAATCGCCTCTTGGAATAAAAGTGGTCCTCATTCCTGTCTTCCAAAGAAATAGAGACCGGGTAAGGAGAGCCCAACTTTGAGCTTCAAGGACATTGGCCCTTAGTCTGTGCATTCCAGCCCAATACATGCCAACAAGATTCCTGAGTTAGTGTCTGTTTCTGTAGTGTAGTGGTTATCACGTTCGCCTTACACGCGAAAGGTCCCTGGTTCGAGACCGGGCAGAAACAGCGGTTTGCTGTTTTTAACAGTGTTTGCCTTTACTGGCTGACTTTATAGGAAAGCTGAGATAATAGAGGCTGTCTATCCCTCACCAACCTGACGTAGTGTGCTCCAGGGATCTCAGTGACAGCTCGAAAAGAGAAGTGACGATAGCTTGCGCCATTCGCTTGCTCGCCCTTTGCTCTGAAGGGTGGGCCTACTTCATGAAAGCAAGGAATGAGAGCAGAAATGCTTTTCTTGTCCTCACCACAAGCAGACACTTAGAGAAAACAAACTGTCTGAAGGACAGAGGCTTTTTAATTTCTTGTTTGATGACGGCCATGGAAAAGACAGCAATCATATTGCAGAAGAGAGCAACATGTGCAGTTGCTTGCTTTGGGTGAAGCATTAACTGACTAGCTGCCACTAACCCCTGGAGCCGTGTCAGAGGTGACTCTTGCGTGGCTCGTTGGTCTAGGGGTATGATTCTCGCTTAGGGTGCGAGAGGTCCCGGGTTCAAATCCCGGACGAGCCCTTTTTTAGAGCTAAACATACAAATCGTACTAAAAATGCACTATGCCTGACTATTTCTAGTAATACTCGGTGCATTGTTGCGCAACATATTCCTAACCTCAGAAGAAAAATGGATCACCGTGCTTTTTCTGCCTACCTGCTTAGTCTCAGTGTGTCCCAGGTGATGCTTTCCCAAGCTGTACTCGCAGACATTTAGGCATCAGATATTTGTCTGTCGATGCCTGCACAAGTAAATTTTGAATACGTCTAATTGCAAGCATGTTGGATGATATCTCTGAGGTTTTCACACTTGTTCTGCACATTCTGAGCCGCTGCTGATACAGCAGAATAGAAGTAGGGTGAAGCCTTGAGAGGAACTTTGCTTTAACAGTAGCAAGCAGCAAGGTCGTTTCTGTAGTGTAGTGGTCATCACGTTCGCCTAACACGCGAAAGGTCCCCGGTTCGAGACCGGGCAGAAACACTGAGCGTTGGCTGCTTTTATGTGCACACTCTAAAACCTTATTATCTGAATGCAAGTTTAAGAAGAGGTGGTCTTTGAACACAGTGAGCCGTGGGAAACTTTCTTTACCTTTGCAAGACGAAACAAAGTTATCTGCATCCATCATCTGGGGGTCGTTCTTGTGCCTATTTTTATTTTGTTTAAGCTATGTTGTATTGTTGGGGCCTTTACACCTGTGACATTGCTGTGAAGGTTGTAAGTGGAAACATTGGCAGGTGCAGATAGAAGAGTTAGACCTAAACCCCCCTCATGAGCCGTCAGGATGGCCGAGTGGTCTAAGGCGCCAGACTCAAGAGAGCTTGATCTTCAGTGTAGCTGAGCCTTCTGGTCTCCTCATGGAGGCGTGGGTTCAAATCCCACTTCTGACAGGTCCCGTTTACACCCGTAAATCTTCCTGTTTTTTGCAGTGCGTTCCCGGCAAACACCACAATCTTTGCAGGAACCTGTAGCATGTGAAGAGAAATCCACCAACAATCAGGCTGGGCCCTCAATCACAATTCCATGGATTTCTGGAAATGACACCTCAGGCACACCTTCCATTAAATTTTCACTCCATCACAGTAACTGCCATGCTGGGTTTCTAACTAAGCAGTTGATCCCATCATTTGTTGTGAGGCTCTCCTGCCACCTTTTGGGCAGAGAAGGCACTGTCCCTGCAAAAACACAGGCAGACATGTTCAACAGGGCTTCCTGGTTATGTGGGAGGAGCAGAATGCCATTGGTCCCCCCTTGCAAATTCTAATTTACATAAGGAAGACAGAGAGGTAGCTGGGAGTAGGCACTGCACACGGGCATTGCACTCTCTCTTATGATTTGCAGCCAATTCTAGATTGAGGCAGGAGGAAAGGAGGTGACTCGCCCAACAATGGCTATACTGAGAAGTCAGCCACTCTGGGTCTCCCAGGTGAGTGTTTCAGGCCTGTGAGCCACTCATATAAATCTCGCCTGATTGAGCCTGATCGAGCGCTGAGCGAGCGCGTTTGAATCCAAATATCAAACCCCTCTTTCTCAGGCGCAGGAAATGGTGGGCCCTTCATTGCTTCTGGTGTGGAAGTCTATGGGGCAAGGGTCCAGGACTTGCAGAGGAGAACAATTGCCAGAAAGTGCTTGCTGTTCTCATCTGTGCCTTTTTTCTGCTCACTGGCTGATAGGAGATTGGCTGCCCCCTTTCTTGCTAGAGTGAAAAAACAACAACTTGAGAGAAAACATGACGTTGTGAGGCTCACTTAGAGGGAGACTAGCCAAATAGCCCTGCTTTTTTTCTGAAAGACGCTTCAGAAATTGTTCAAAATGTCTCCTGGCCACTCAGGCTCGTTGGTCTAGGGGTATGATTCTCGCTTCGGGTGCGAGAGGTCCTGGGTTCAAATCCCGGACGAGCCCATGCTGTGGACATTTTCAGGATGCTTGTAATATAGGAGCATTTCTTCTTTTCAATGCTATAAGACGCTGTGTATGTCGAGAAAGTTCCTTACCCTGCACGCTATTTTCCACTTGTGGCGGGATAAAGGAGTGCAGGACTTCTTTGCAACTGCTTTTCTGGGCCAGACCAGCATGGTAGGAACATTACATGCATAGTGTTTTTCTAGTGTAATTTCAGGATATGGTTTCAAAATCGCCTCTTGGAATAAAAGTGGTCCTCATTCCTGTCTTCCAAAGAAATAGAGACCGGGAAAGGAGAGCCCAACTTTGAGCTTCAAGGACATTGGCCCTTAGTCTGTGCATTCCAGCCCAATACATGCCAACAAGATTCCTGAGTTAGTGTCTGTTTCTGTAGTGTAGTGGTTATCACGTTCGCCTTACACGCGAAAGGTCCCTGGTTCGAGACCGGGCAGAAACAGCGGTTTGCTGTTTTTAACAGTGTTTGCCTTTACTGGCTGACTTTATAGGAAAGCTGAGATAATAGAGGCTGTCTATCCCTCACCAACCTGACGTAGTGTGCTCCAGGGATCTCAGTGACAGCTCGAAAAGAGAAGTGACGATAGCTTGCGCCATTCGCTTGCTCGCCCTTTGCTCTGAAGGGTGGGCCTACTTCATGAAGGCAAGGAATGAGAGCAGAAATGCTTTTCTTGTCCTCACCGCAAGCAGACACTTAGAGAAAACAAACTGTCTGAAGGACAGAGGCTTTTTAATTTCTTGTTTGATGACGGCCATGGAAAAGACAGCAATCATATTGCAGAAGAGAGCAACATGTGCAGTTGCTTGCTTTGGGTGAAGCATTCACCGACTAGCTGCCACTAACCCCTGGAGCCATGTCAGAGGTGACTCTTGCGTGGCTCGTTGGTCTAGGGGTATGATTCTCGCTTAGGGTGCGAGAGGTCCCGGGTTCAAATCCCGGACGAGCCCTTTTTAGAGCTAAACATACAAATCGTACTAAAAATGCACTATGCCTGACTATTTCTAGTAATACTCGGTTGATTTTTTGCTTAACATATTCCTAACCTCAGTAGAAAAATGGATCACCGTGCTTTTTCTGCCTACCTGCTTAGTCTCAGTGTGTCCCAGGTGATGCTTTCCCAAGCTGTACTCGCAGACATTTAGGCATCAGATATTTGTCTGTCGATGCCTGCACAAGTAAATTTTGAATACGTCTAATTGCAAGCATGTTGGATGATATCTCTGAGGTTTTCACACTTGTTCTGCACATTCTGAGCCGCTGCTGATACAGCAGAATAGAAGTAGGGTGAAGCCTTGAGAGGAACTTTGCTTTAACAGTAGCAAGCAGCAAGGTCGTTTCTGTAGTGTAGTGGTCATCACGTTCGCCTAACACGCGAAAGGTCCCCGTTTCGAGACCGGGCAGAAACACTGAGCGTTGGCTGCTTTTATGTGCACACTCTAAAACCTTATTATCTGAATGCAAGTTTAAGAAGAGGTGGTCTTTGAACACAGTGAGTCGTGGGAAACTTTCTTTACCTTTGCAAGACGAAACAAAGTTATCTGCATCCATCATCTGGGGGTCGTTCTTGTGCCTATTTTTATTTTGTTTAAGCTATGTTGTATTGTTGGGGCCTTTACACCTGTGACATTGCTGTGAAGGTTGTAAGTGGAAACATTGGCAGGTGCAGATAGAAGAGTTAGACCTAAGCCCCCCCTCATGAGCCGTCAGGATGGCCGAGTGGTCTAAGGCGCCAGACTCAAGAGAGCTTGATCTTCAGTGTAGCTGAGCCTTCTGTTCTCCTCATGGAGGCGTGGGTTCAAATCCCACTTCTGACAGGTCCCTTTTACACCCGTAAATCTTCCTGTTTTTTGCAGTGCGTTCCCGGCAAACACCACAATCTTTGCAGGAACCTGTAGCATGTGAAGAGAAATCCACCAACAATCAGGCTGGGCCCTTAATCACAATTCCATGGATTTCTGGAAATGACACCTCAGGCACACCTTCCATTAAATTTGCACTCCATCACAGTAACTGCCATGCTGGGTTTCTAACTGAGCAGTTGATCCCATCATTTGTTGTGAGGCTCTCCTGCCACCTTTTGGGCAGAGAATGCACTGTCCCTGCAAAAACACAGGCAGACATGTTCAACAGGGCTTCCTGGTTATGTGGGAGGAGCAGAATGCCATTGGTCCCCCCTTGCAAATTCTAATTTACATAAGGAAGACAGAGAGGTAGCTGGGAGTAGGCACTGCACACGGGCATTGCACTCTCTCTTATGATTTTCAGCCAATTCTAGATTGAGGCAGGAGGAAAGGAGGTGACTCGCCCAACAATGGCTATACTGAGAAGTCAGCCACTCTGGGTCTCCCAGGTGAGTGTTTCAGGCCTGTGAGCCACTCATATAAATCTCGCCTGATTGAGCCTGATCGAGCGCTGAGCGAGCGCGTTTGAATCCAAATATCAAACCCCTCTTTCTCAGGCGCAGGAAATGGTGGGCCCTTCATTGCTTCTGGTGTGGAAGTCTATGGGGCAAGGGTCCAGGACTTGCAGAGGAGAACAATTGCCAGAAAGTGCTTGCTGTTCTCATCTGTGCCTTTTTTCTGCTCACTGGCTGATAGGAGATTGGCTGCCCCCTTTCTTGCTAGAGTGAAAAAACAACAACTTGAGAGAAAACATGACGTTGTGAGGCTCACTTAGAGGGAGACTAGCCAAATAGCCCTGCTTTTTTTCTGAAAGACGCTTCAGAAATTGTTCAAAATGTCTCCTGGCCACTCAGGCTCGTTGGTCTAGGGGTATGATTCTCGCTTCGGGTGCGAGAGGTCCTGGGTTCAAATCCCGGACGAGCCCATGCTGTGGACATTTTCAGGATGCTTGTAATATAGGAGCATTTCTTCTTTTCAATGCTATAAGACGCTGTGTATGTCGAGAAAGTTCCTTACCCTGCACGCTATTTTCCACTTGTGGCGGGATAAAGGAGTGCAGGACTTCTTTGCAACTGCTTTTCTGGGCCAGACCAGCATGGTAGGAACATTACATGCATAGTGTTTTTCTAGTGTAATTTCAGGATATGGTTTCAAAATCGCCTCTTGGAATAAAAGTGGTCCTCATTCCTGTCTTCCAAAGAAATAGAGACCGGGTAAGGAGAGCCCAACTTTGAGCTTCAAGGACATTGGCCCTTAGTCTGTGCATTCCAGCCCAATACATGCCAACAAGATTCCTGAGTTAGTGTCTGTTTCTGTAGTGTAGTGGTTATCACGTTCGCCTTACACGCGAAAGGTCCCTGGTTCGAGACCGGGCAGAAACAGCGGTTTGCTGTTTTTAACAGTGTTTGCCTTTACTGGCTGACTTTATAGGAAAGCTGAGATAATAGAGGCTGTCTATCCCTCACCAACCTGACGTAGTGTGCTCCAGGGATCTCAGTGACAGCTCGAAAAGAGAAGTGACGATAGCTTGCGCCATTCGCTTGCTCGCCCTTTGCTCTGAAGGGTGGGCCTACTTCATGAAGGCAAGGAATGAGAGCAGAAATGCTTTTCTTGTCCTCACCGCAAGCAGACACTTAGAGAAAACAAACTGTCTGAAGGACAGAGGCTTTTTAATTTCTTGTTTGATGACGGCCATGGAAAAGACAGCAATCATATTGCAGAAGAGAGCAACATGTGCAGTTGCTTGCTTTGGGTGAAGCATTCACCGACTAGCTGCCACTAACCCCTGGAGCCATGTCAGAGGTGACTCTTGCGTGGCTCGTTGGTCTAGGGGTATGATTCTCGCTTAGGGTGCGAGAGGTCCCGGGTTCAAATCCCGGACGAGCCCTTTTTAGAGCTAAACATACAAATCGTACTAAAAATGCACTATGCCTGACTATTTCTAGTAATACTCGGTTGATTTTTTGCTTAACATATTCCTAACCTCAGTAGAAAAATGGATCACCGTGCTTTTTCTGCCTACCTGCTTAGTCTCAGTGTGTCCCAGGTGATGCTTTCCCAAGCTGTACTCGCAGACATTTAGGCATCAGATATTTGTCTGTCGATGCCTGCACAAGTAAATTTTGAATACGTCTAATTGCAAGCATGTTGGATGATATCTCTGAGGTTTTCACACTTGTTCTGCACATTCTGAGCCGCTGCTGATACAGCAGAATAGAAGTAGGGTGAAGCCTTGAGAGGAACTTTGCTTTAACAGTAGCAAGCAGCAAGGTCGTTTCTGTAGTGTAGTGGTCATCACGTTCGCCTAACACGCGAAAGGTCCCCGGTTCGAGACCGGGCAGAAACACTGAGCGTTTGCTGCTTTTATGTGCACACTCTAAAACCTTATTATCTGAATGCAAGTTTAAGAAGAGGTGGTCTTTGAACACAGTGAGCCGTGGGAAACTTTCTTTACCTTTGCAAGACGAAACAAAGTTATCTGCATCCATCATCTGGGGGTCGTTCTTGTGCCTATTTTTATTTTGTTTAAGCTATGTTGTATTGTTGGGGCCTTTACACCTGTGACATTGCTGTGAAGGTTGTAAGTGGAAACATTGGCAGGTGCAGATAGAAGAGTTAGACCTAAGCCCCCCCTCATGAGCCGTCAGGATGGCCGAGTGGTCTAAGGCGCCAGACTCAAGAGAGCTTGATCTTCAGTGTAGCTGAGCCTTCTGGTCTCCTCATGGAGGCGTGGGTTCAAATCCCACTTCTGACAGGTCCCTTTTACACCCGTAAATCTTCCTGTTTTTTGCAGTGCGTTCCCGGCAAACACCACAATCTTTGCAGGAACCTGTAGCATGTGAAGAGAAATCCACCAACAATCAGGCTGGGCCCTTAATCACAATTCCATGGATTTCTGGAAATGACACCTCAGGCACACCTTCCATTAAATTTGCACTCCATCACAGTAACTGCCATGCTGGGTTTCTAACTGAGCAGTTGATCCCATCATTTGTTGTGAGGCTCTCCTGCCACCTTTTGGGCAGAGAAGGCACTGTCCCTGCAAAAACACAGGCAGACATGTTCAACAGGGCTTCCTGGTTATGTGGGAGGAGCAGAATGCCATTGGTCCCCCCTTGCAAATTCTAATTTACATAAGGAAGACAGAGAGGTAGCTGGGAGTAGGCACTGCACACGGGCATTGCACTCTCTCTTATGATTTGCAGCCAATTCTAGATTGAGGCAGGAGGAAAGGAGGTGACTCGCCCAACAATGGCTATACTGAGAAGTCAGCCACTCTGGGTCTCCCAGGTGAGTGTTTCAGGCCTGTGAGCCACTCATATAAATCTCGCCTGATCGAGCCTGATCGAGCGATGAGCGAGCGCGTTTGAATCCAAATATCAAACCCCTCTTTCTCAGGCGCAGGAAATGGTGGGCCCTTCATTGCTTCTGGTGTGGAAGTCTATGGGGCAAGGGTCCAGGACTTGCAGAGGAGAACAATTGCCAGAAAGTGCTTGCTGTTCTCATCTGTGCCTTTTTTCTGCTCACTGGCTGATAGGAGATTGGCTGCCCCCTTTCTTGCTAGAGTGAAAAAACAACAACTTGAGAGAAAACATGACGTTGTGAGGCTCACTTAGAGGGAGACTAGCCAAATAGCCCTGCTTTTTTTCTGAAAGACGCTTCAGAAATTGTTCAAAATGTCTCCTGGCCACTCAGGCTCGTTGGTCTAGGGGTATGATTCTCGCTTCGGGTGCGAGAGGTCCCGGGTTCAAATCCCGGACGAGCCCATGCTGTGGACATTTTCAGGATGCTTGTAATATAGGAGCATTTCTTCTTTTCAATGCTATAAGACGCTGTGTATGTCGAGAAAGTTCCTTACCCTGCACGCTATTTTCCACTTGTGGCGGGATAAAGGAGTGCAGGACTTCTTTGCAACTGCTTTTCTGGGCCAGACCAGCATGGTAGGAACATTACATGCATAGTGTTTTTCTAGTGTAATTTCAGGATATGGTTTCAAAATCGCCTCTTGGAATAAAAGTGGTCCTCATTCCTGTCTTCCAAAGAAATAGAGACCGGGTAAGGAGAGCCCAACTTTGAGCTTCAAGGACATTGGCCCTTAGTCTGTGCATTCCAGCCCAATATATGCCAACAAGATTCCTGAGTTAGTGTCTGTTTCTGTAGTGTAGTGGTTATCACGTTCGCCTTACACGCGAAAGGTCCCTGGTTCGAGACTGGGCAGAAACAGCGGTTTGCCGTTTTTAACAGTGTTTGCCTTTACTGGCTGACTTTATAGGAAAGCTGAGATAATAGAGGCTGTCTATCCCTCACCAACCTGACGTAGTGTGCTCCAGGGATCTCAGTGACAGCTCGAAAAGAGAAGTGACGATAGCTTGTGCCATTCGCTTGCTCGCCCTTTGCTCTGAAGGGTGGGCCTACTTCATGAAAGCAAGGAATGAGAGCAGAAATGCTTTTCTCGTCCTCACCGCAAGCAGACACTTAGAGAAAACAAACTGTCTGAAGGACAGAGGCTTTTTAATTTCTTGTTTGATGACGGCCATGGAAAAGACAGCAATCATATTGCAGAAGAGAGCAACATGTGCAGTTGCTTGCTTTGGGTGAAGCATTCACCGACTAGCTGCCACTAACCCCTGGAGCCGTGTCAGAGGTGACTCTTGCGTGGCTCGTTGGTCTAGGGGTATGATTCTCGCTTAGGGTGCGAGAGGTCCCGGGTTCAAATCCCAGACGAGCCCTTTTTAGAGCTAAACATACAAATCGTACTAAAAATGCACTATGCCTGACTATTTCTAGTAATACTCGGTGCATTGTTGCGCAACATATTCCTAACCTCAGAAGAAAAATGGATCACCGTGCTTTTTCTGCCTACCTGCTTAGTCTCAGTGTGTCCCAGGTGATGCTTTCCCAAGCTGTACTCGCAGACATTTAGGCATCAGATATTTGTCTGTCGATGCCTGCACAAGTAAATTTTGAATACGTCTAATTGCAAGCATGTTGGATGATATCTCTGAGGTTTTCACACTTGTTCTGCACATTCTGAGCCGCTGCTGATACAGCAGAATAGAAGTAGGGTGAAGCCTTGAGAGGAACTTTGCTTTAACAGTAGCAAGCAGCAAGGTCGTTTCTGTAGTGTAGTGGTCATCACGTTTGCCTAACACGCGAAAGGTCCCCGGTTCGAGACCGGGCAGAAACACTGAGCGTTGGCTGCTTTTATGTGCACACTCTAAAACCTTATTATCTGAATGCAAGTTTAAGAAGAGGTGGTCTTTGAACACAGTGAGCCGTGGGAAACTTTCTTTACCTTTGCAAGACGAAACAAAGTTATCTGCATCCGTCATCTGGGGGTCGTTCTTGTGCCTATTTTTATTTTGTTTAAGCTATGTTGTATTGTTGGGGCCTTTACACCTGTGACATTGCTGTGAAGGTTGTAAGTGGAAACATTGGCAGGTGCAGATAAAAGAGTTAGACCTAAGCTCCCCTCATGAGCCGTCAGGATGGCCGAGTGGTCTAAGGCGCCAGACTCAAGAGAGCTTGATCTTCAGTGTAGCTGAGCCTTCTGGTCTCCTCATGGAGGCGTGGGTTCAAATCCCACTTCTGACAGGTCCCTTTTACACCCGTAAATCTTCCTGTTTTTTGCAGTGCGTTCCCGGCAAACACCACAATCTTTGCAGGAACCTGTAGCATGTGAAGAGAAATCCACCAACAATCAGGCTGGGCCCTCAATCACAATTCCATGGATTTCTGGAAATGACACCTCAGTCACACCTTCCATTAAATTTGCACTCCATCACAGTAACTGCCTTGCTGGGTTTCTAACTGAGCAGTTGATCCCATCATTTGTTGTGAGGCTCTCCTGCCACCTTTTGGGCAGAGAAGGCACTGTCCCTGCAAAAACACAGGCAGACATGTTCAACAGGGCTTCCTGGTTATGTGGGAGGAGCAGAATGCCATTGGTCCCCCCTTGCAAATTCTAATTTACATAAGGAAGACAGAGAGGTAGCTGGGAGTAGGCACTGCACACGGGCATTGCACTCTCTCTTATGATTTGCAGCCAATTCTAGATTGAGGCAGGAGGAAAGGAGGTGACTCGCCCAACAATGGCTATACTGAGAAGTCAGCCACTCTGGGTCTCCCAGGTGAGTGTTTCAGGCCTGTGAGCCACTCATATAAATCTCGCCTGATCGAGCCTGATCGAGCGATGAGCGAGCACGTTTGAATCCAAATATCAAACCCCTCTTTCTCAGGCGCAGGAAATGGTGGGCCCTTCATTGCTTCTGGTGTGGAAGTCTATGGGGCAAGGGTCCAGGACTTGCAGAGGAGAACAATTGCCAGAAAGTGCTTGCTGTTCTCATCTGTGCCTTTTTTCTGCTCACTGGCTGATAGGAGATTGGCTGCCCCCTTTCTTGCTAGAGTGAAAAAACAACAACTTGAGAGAAAACATGACGTTGTGAGGCTCACTTAGAGGGAGACTAGCCAAATAGCCCTGCTTTTTTTCTGAAAGACGCTTCAGAAATTGTTCAAAATGTCTCCTGGCCACTCAGGCTCGTTGGTCTAGGGTTATGATTCTCGCTTCGGGTGCGAGAGGTCCCGACTTCAAATCCCGGACGAGCCCATGCTGTGGACATTTTCAGGATGCTTGTAATATAGGAGCATTTCTTCTTTTCAATGCTATAAGACGCTGTGTATGTCGAGAAAGTTCCTTACCCTGCACGCTATTTTCCACTTGTGGCGGGATAAAGGAGTGGAGGACTTCTTTGCAACTGCTTTTCTGGGCCAGACCAGCATGGTAGGAACATTACATGCATAGTGTTTTTCTAGTGTAATTTCAGGATATGGTTTCAAAATCGCCTCTTGGAATAAAAGTGGTCCTCATTCCTGTCTTCCAAAGAAATAGAGACCGGGTAAGGAGAGCCCAACTTTGAGCTTCAAGGACATTGGCCCTTAGTCTGTGCATTCCAGCCCAATACATGCCAACAAGATTCCTGAGTTAGTGTCTGTTTCTGTAGTGTAGTGGTTATCACGTTCGCCTTACACGCGAAAGGTCCCTGGTTCGAGACCGGGCAGAAACAGCGGTTTGCTGTTTTTAACAGTGTTTGCCTTTACTGGCTGACTTTATAGGAAAGCTGAGATAATAGAGGCTGTCTATCCCTCACCAACCTGACGTAGTGTGCTCCAGGGATCTCAGTGACAGCTCGAAAAGAGAAGTGACGATAGCTTGCGCCATTCGCTTGCTCGCCCTTTGCTCTGAAGGGTGGGCCTACTTCATGAAAGCAAGGAATGAGAGCAGAAATGCTTTTCTTGTCCTCACCACAAGCAGACACTTAGAGAAAACAAACTGTCTGAAGGACAGAGGCTTTTTAATTTCTTGTTTGATGACGGCCATGGAAAAGACAGCAATCATATTGCAGAAGAGAGCAACATGTGCAGTTGCTTGCTTTGGGTGAAGCATTCACTGACTAGCTGCCACTAACCCCTGGAGCCGTGTCAGAGGTGACTCTTGCGTGGCTCGTTGGTCTAGGGGTATGATTCTCGCTTAGGGTGCGAGAGGTCCCGGGTTCAAATCCCGGACGAGCCCTTTTTAGAGCTAAACATACAAATCGTACTAAAAATGCACTATGCCTGACTATTTCTAGTAATACTCGGTGCATTGTTGCGCAACATATTCCTAACCTCAGAAGAAAAATGGATCACCGTGCTTTTTCTGCCTACCTGCTTAGTCTCAGTGTGTCCCAGGTGATGCTTTCCCAAGCTGTACTCGCAGACATTTAGGCATCAGATATTTGTCTGTCGATGCCTGCACAAGTAAATTTTGAATACGTCTAATTGCAAGCATGTTGGATGATATCTCTGAGGTTTTCACACTTGTTCTGCACATTCTGAGCCGCTGCTGATACAGCAGAATAGAAGTAGGGTGAAGCCTTGAGAGGAACTTTGCTTTAACAGTAGCAAGCAGCAAGGTCGTTTCTGTAGTGTAGTGGTCATCACGTTCGCCTAACACGCGAAAGGTCCCCGGTTCGAGACCGGGCAGAAACACTGAGCGTTGGCTGCTTTTATGTGCACACTCTAAAACCTTATTATCTGAATGCAAGTTTAAGAAGAGGTGGTCTTTGAACACAGTGAGCCGTGGGAAACTTTCTTTACCTTTGCAAGACGAAACAAAGTTATCTGCATCCATCATCTGGGGGTCGTTCTTGTGCCTATTTTTATTTTGTTTAAGCTATGTTGTATTGTTGGGGCCTTTACACCTGTGACATTGCTGTGAAGGTTGTAAGTGGAAACATTGGCAGGTGCAGATAGAAGAGTTAGACCTAAGCCCCCCTCATGAGCCGTCAGGATGGCCGAGTGGTCTAAGGCGCCAGACTCAAGAGAGCTTGATCTTCAGTGTAGCTGAGCCTTCTGGTCTCCTCATGGAGGCGTGGGTTCAAATCCCACTTCTGACAGGTCCCTTTTACACCCGTAAATCTTCCTGTTTTTTGCAGTGCGTTCCCGGCAAACACCACAATCTTTGCAGGAACCTGTAGCATGTGAAGA
Source organism: Lissotriton helveticus (assembly GCF_964261635.1). NCBI lineage: Eukaryota > Metazoa > Chordata > Amphibia > Caudata > Salamandridae > Lissotriton > Lissotriton helveticus. Next base: position 590,239,406 of record NC_136071.1, read on the forward strand.
GAAATCCACCAACAATCAGGCTGGGCCCTCAATCACAATTCCATGGATTTCTGGAAATGACACCTCAGGCACACCTTCCATTAAATTTGCACTCCATCACAGTAACTGCCATGCTGGGTTTCTAACTAAGCAGTTGATCCCATCATTTGTTGTGAGGCTCTCCTGCCACCTTTTGGGCAGAGAAGGCACTGTCCCTGCAAAAACACAGGCAGACATGTTCAACAGGGCTTCCTGGTTATGTGGGAGGAGCAGAATGCCATTGGTCCCCCCTTGCAAATTCTAATTTACATAAGGAAGACAGAGAGGTAGCTGGGAGTAGGCACTGCACACGGGCATTGCACTCTCTCTTATGATTTGCAGCCAATTCTAGATTGAGGCAGGAGGAAAGGAGGTGACTCGCCCAACAATGGCTATACTGAGAAGTCAGCCACTCTGGGTCTCCCAGGTGAGTGTTTCAGGCCTGTGAGCCACTCATATAAATCTCGCCTGATTGAGCCTGATCGAGCGCGTTTGAATCCAAATATCAAACCCCTCTTTCTCAGGCGCAGGAAATGGTGGGCCCTTCATTGCTTCTGGTGTGGAAGTCTATGGGGCAAGGGTCCAGGACTTGCAGAGGAGAACAATTGCCAGAAAGTGCTTGCTGTTCTCATCTGTGCCTTTTTTCTGCTCACTGGCTGATAGGAGATTGGCTGCCCCCTTTCTTGCTAGAGTGAAAAAACAACAACTTGAGAGAAAACATGACGTTGTGAGGCTCACTTAGAGGGAGACTAGCCAAATAGCCCTGCTTTTTTTCTGAAAGACGCTTCAGAAATTGTTCAAAATGTCTCCTGGCCACTCAGGCTCGTTGGTCTAGGGGTATGATTCTCGCTTCGGGTGCGAGAGGTCCTGGGTTCAAATCCCGGACGAGCCCATGCTGTGGACATTTTCAGGATGCTTGTAATATAGGAGCATTTCTTCTTTTCAATGCTATAAGACGCTGTGTATGTCGAGAAAGTTCCTTACCCTGCACGCTATTTTCCACTTGTGGCGGGATAAAGGAGTGCAGGACTTCTTTGCAACTGCTTTTCTGGGCCAGACCAGCATGGTAGGAACATTACATGCATAGTGTTTTTCTAGTGTAATTTCAGGATATGGTTTCAAAATCGCCTCTTGGAATAAAAGTGGTCCTCATTCCTGTCTTCCAAAGAAATAGAGACCGGGTAAGGAGAGCCCAACTTTGAGCTTCAAGGACATTGGCCCTTAGTCTGTGCATTCCAGCCCAATACATGCCAACAAGATTCCTGAGTTAGTGTCTGTTTCTGTAGTGTAGTGGTTATCACGTTCGCCTTACACGCGAAATGTCCCTGGTTCGAGACCGGGCAGAAACAGCGGTTTGCTGTTTTTAACAGTGTTTGCCTTTACTGGCTGACTTTATAGGAAAGCTGAGATAATAGAGGCTGTCTATCCCTCACCAACCTGACGTAGTGTGCTCCAGGGATCTCAGTGACAGCTCGAAAAGAGAAGTGACGATAGCTTGCGCCATTCGCTTGCTCGCCCTTTGCTCTGAAGGGTGGGCCTACTTCATGAAAGCAAGGAATGAGAGCAGAAATGCTTTTCTTGTCCTCACCGCAAGCAGACACTTAGAGAAAACAAACTGTCTGAAGGACAGAGGCTTTTTAATTTCTTGTTTGATGACGGCCATGGAAAAGACAGCAATCATATTGCAGAAGAGAGCAACATGTGCAGTTGCTTGCTTTGGGTGAAGCATTCACCGACTAGCTGCCACTAACCCCTGGAGCCATGTCAGAGGTGACTCTTGCGTGGCTCGTTGGTCTAGGGATATGATTCTCGCTTAGGGTGCGAGAGGTCCCGGGTTCAAATCCCGGACGAGCCCTTTTTAGAGCTAAACATACAAATCGTACTAAAAATGCACTATGCCTGACTATTTCTAGTAATACTCGGTTGATTTTTTGCTTAACATATTCCTAACCTCAGTAGAAAAATGGATCACCGTGCTTTTTCTGCCTACCTGCTTAGTCTCAGTGTGTCCCAGGTGATGCTTTCCCAAGCTGTACTCGCAGACATTTAGGCATCAGATATTTGTCTGTCGATGCCTGCACAAGTAAATTTTGAATACGTCTAATTGCAAGCATGTTGGATGATATCTCTGAGGTTTTCACACTTGTTCTGCACATTCTGAGCCGCTGCTGATACAGCAGAATAGAAGTAGGGTGAAGCCTTGAGAGGAACTTTGCTTTAACAGTAGCAAGCAGCAAGGTCGTTTCTGTAGTGTAGTGGTCATCACGTTCGCCTAACACGCGAAAGGTCCCCGGTTCGAGACCGGGCAGAAACACTGAGCGTTGGCTGCTTTTATGTGCACACTCTAAAACCTTATTATCTGAATGCAAGTTTAAGAAGAGGTGGTCTTTGAACACAGTGAGCCGTGGGAAACTTTCTTTACCTTTGCAAGACGAAACAAAGTTATCTGCATCCATCATCTGGGGGTCGTTCTTGTGCCTATTTTTATTTTGTTTAAGCTATGTTGTATTGTTGGGGCCTTTACACCTGTGACATTGCTGTGAAGGTTGTAAGTGGAAACATTGGCAGGTGCAGATAGAAGAGTTAGACCTAAGCCCCCCCTCATGAGCCGTCAGGATGGCCGAGTGGTCTAAGGCGCCAGACTCAAGAGAGCTTGATCTTCAGTGTAGCTGAGCCTTCTGGTCTCCTCATGGAGGCGTGGGTTCAAATCCCACTTCTGACAGGTCCCTTTTACACCCGTAAATCTTCCTGTTTTTTGCAGTGCGTTCCCGGCAAACACCACAATCTTTGCAGGAACCTGTAGCATGTGAAGAGAAATCCACCAACAATCAGGCTGGGCCCTTAATCACAATTCCATGGATTTCTGGAAATGACACCTCAGGCACACCTTCCATTAAATTTGCACTCCATCACAGTAACTGCCATGCTGGGTTTCTAACTGAGCAGTTGATCCCATCATTTGTTGTGAGGCTCTCCTGCCACCTTTTGGGCAGAGAAGGCACTGTCCCTGCAAAAACACAGGCAGACATGTTCAACAGGGCTTCCTGGTTATGTGGGAGGAGCAGAATGCCATTGGTCCCCCCTTGCAAATTCTAATTTACATAAGGAAGACAGAGAGGTAGCTGGGAGTAGGCACTGCACACGGGCATTGCACTCTCTCTTATGATTTGCAGCCAATTCTAGATTGAGGCAGGAGGAAAGGAGGTGACTCGCCCAACAATGGCTATACTGAGAAGTCAGCCACTCTGGGTCTCCCAGGTGAGTGTTTCAGGCCTGTGAGCCACTCATATAAATCTCGCCTGATCGAGCCTGATCGAGCGATGAGCGAGCGCGTTTGAATCCAAATATCAAACCCCTCTTTCTCAGGCGCAGGAAATGGTGGGCCCTTCATTGCTTCTGGTGTGGAAGTCTATGGGGCAAGGGTCCAGGACTTGCAGAGGAGAACAATTGCCAGAAAGTGCTTGCTGTTCTCATCTGTGCCTTTTTTCTGCTCACTGGCTGATAGGAGATTGGCTGCCCCCTTTCTTGCTAGAGTGAAAAAACAACAACTTGAGAGAAAACATGACGTTGTGAGGCTCACTTAGAGGGAGACTAGCCAAATAGCCCTGCTTTTTTTCTGAAAGACGCTTCAGAAATTGTTCAAAATGTCTCCTGGCCACTCAGGCTCGTTGGTCTAGGGGTATGATTCTCGCTTCGGGTGCGAGAGGTCCCGGGTTCAAATCCCGGACGAGCCCATGCTGTGGACATTTTCAGGATGCTTGTAATATAGGAGCATTTCTTCTTTTCAATGCTATAAGACGCTGTGTATGTCGAGAAAGTTCCTTACCCTGCACGCTATTTTCCACTTGTGGCGGGATAAAGGAGTGCAGGACTTCTTTGCAACTGCTTTTCTGGGCCAGACCAGCATGGTAGGAACATTACATGCATAGTGTTTTTCTAGTGTAATTTCAGGATATGGTTTCAAAATCGCCTCTTGGAATAAAAGTGGTCCTCATTCCTGTCTTCCAAAGAAATAGAGACCGGGTAAGGAGAGCCCAACTTTGAGCTTCAAGGACATTGGCCCTTAGTCTGTGCATTCCAGCCCAATACATGCCAACAAGATTCCTGAGTTAGTGTCTGTTTCTGTAGTGTAGTGGTTATCACGTTCGCCTTACACGCGAAAGGTCCCTGGTTCGAGACTGGGCAGAAACAGCGGTTTGCCGTTTTTAACAGTGTTTGCCTTTACTGGCTGACTTTATAGGAAAGCTGAGATAATAGAGGCTGTCTATCCCTCACCAACCTGACGTAGTGTGCTCCAGGGATCTCAGTGACAGCTCGAAAAGAGAAGTGACGATAGCTTGTGCCATTCGCTTGCTCGCCCTTTGCTCTGAAGGGTGGGCCTACTTCATGAAAGCAAGGAATGAGAGCAGAAATGCTTTTCTCGTCCTCACCGCAAGCAGACACTTAGAGAAAACAAACTGTCTGAAGGACAGAGGCTTTTTAATTTCTTGTTTGATGACGGCCATGGAAAAGACAGCAATCATATTGCAGAAGAGAGCAACATGTGCAGTTGCTTGCTTTGGGTGAAGCATTCACCGACTAGCTGCCACTAACCCCTGGAGCCGTGTCAGAGGTGACTCTTGCGTGGCTCGTTGGTCTAGGGGTATGATTCTCGCTTAGGGTGCGAGAGGTCCCGGGTTCAAATCCCAGACGAGCCCTTTTTAGAGCTAAACATACAAATCGTACTAAAAATGCACTATGCCTGACTATTTCTAGTAATACTCGGTGCATTGTTGCGCAACATATTCCTAACCTCAGAAGAAAAATGGATCACCGTGCTTTTTCTGCCTACCTGCTTAGTCTCAGTGTGTCCCAGGTGATGCTTTCCCAAGCTGTACTCGCAGACATTTAGGCATCAGATATTTGTCTGTCGATGCCTGCACAAGTAAATTTTGAATACGTCTAATTGCAAGCATGTTGGATGATATCTCTGAGGTTTTCACACTTGTTCTGCACATTCTGAGCCGCTGCTGATACAGCAGAATAGAAGTAGGGTGAAGCCTTGAGAGGAACTTTGCTTTAACAGTAGCAAGCAGCAAGGTCGTTTCTGTAGTGTAGTGGTCATCACGTTTGCCTAACACGCGAAAGGTCCCCGGTTCGAGACCGGGCAGAAACACTGAGCGTTGGCTGCTTTTATGTGCACACTCTAAAACCTTATTATCTGAATGCAAGTTTAAGAAGAGGTGGTCTTTGAACACAGTGAGCCGTGGGAAACTTTCTTTACCTTTGCAAGACGAAACAAAGTTATCTGCATCCGTCATCTGGGGGTCGTTCTTGTGCCTATTTTTATTTTGTTTAAGCTATGTTGTATTGTTGGGGCCTTTACACCTGTGACATTGCTGTGAAGGTTGTAAGTGGAAACATTGGCAGGTGCAGATAAAAGAGTTAGACCTAAGCCCCCCTCATGAGCCGTCAGGATGGCCGAGTGGTCTAAGGCGCCAGACTCAAGAGAGCTTGATCTTCAGTGTAGCTGAGCCTTCTGGTCTCCTCATGGAGGCGTGGGTTCAAATCCCACTTCTGACAGGTCCATTTTACACCCGTAAATCTTCCTGTTTTTTGCAGTGCGTTCCCGGCAAACACCACAATCTTTGCAGGAACCTGTAGCATGTGAAGAGAAATCCACCAACAATCAGGCTGGGCCCTCAATCACAATTCCATGGATTTCTGGAAATGACACCTCAGGCACACCTTCCATTAAATTTGCACTCCATCACAGTAACTGCCTTGCTGGGTTTCTAACTGAGCAGTTGATCCCATCATTTGTTGTGAGGCTCTCCTGCCACCTTTTGGGCAGAGAAGGCACTGTCCCTGCAAAAACACAGGCAGACATGTTCAACAGGGCTTCCTGGTTATGTGGGAGGAGCAGAATGCCATTGGTCCCCCCTTGCAAATTCTAATTTACATAAGGAAGACAGAGAGGTAGCTGGGAGTAGGCACTGCACACGGGCATTGCACTCTCTCTTATGATTTGCAGCCAATTCTAGATTGAGGCAGGAGGAAAGGAGGTGACTCGCCCAACAATGGCTATACTGAGAAGTCAGCCACTCTGGGTCTCCCAGGTGAGTGTTTCAGGCCTGTGAGCCACTCATATAAATCTCGCCTGATCGAGCCTGATCGAGCGATGAGCGAGCACGTTTGAATCCAAATATCAAACCCCTCTTTCTCAGGCGCAGGAAATGGTGGGCCCTTCATTGCTTCTGGTGTGGAAGTCTATGGGGCAAGGGTCCAGGACTTGCAGAGGAGAACAATTGCCAGAAAGTGCTTGCTGTTCTCATCTGTGCCTTTTTTCTGCTCACTGGCTGATAGGAGATTGGCTGCCCCCTTTCTTGCTAGAGTGAAAAAACAACAACTTGAGAGAAAACATGACGTTGTGAGGCTCACTTAGGGGGAGACTAGCCAAATAGCCCTGCTTTTTTTCTGAAAGACGCTTCAGAAATTGTTCAAAATGTCTCCTGGCCACTCAGGCTCGTTGGTCTAGGGTTATGATTCTCGCTTCGGGTGCGAGAGGTCCCGACTTCAAATCCCGGACGAGCCCATGCTGTGGACATTTTCAGGATGCTTGTAATATAGGAGCATTTCTTCTTTTCAATGCTATAAGACGCTGTGTATGTCGAGAAAGTTCCTTACCCTGCACGCTATTTTCCACTTGTGGCGGGATAAAGGAGTGCAGGACTTCTTTGCAACTGCTTTTCTGGGCCAGACCAGCATGGTAGGAACATTACATGCATAGTGTTTTTCTAGTGTAATTTCAGGATATGGTTTCAAAATCGCCTCTTGGAATAAAAGTGGTCCTCATTCCTGTCTTCCAAAGAAATAGAGACCGGGTAAGGAGAGCCCAACTTTGAGCTTCAAGGACATTGGCCCTTAGTCTGTGCATTCCAGCCCAATACATGCCAACAAGATTCCTGAGTTAGTGTCTGTTTCTGTAGTGTAGTGGTTATCACGTTCGCCTTACACGCGAAAGGTCCCTGGTTCGAGACCGGGCAGAAACAGCGGTTTGCTGTTTTTAACAGTGTTTGCCTTTACTGGCTGACTTTATAGGAAAGCTGAGATAATAGAGGCTGTCTATCCCTCACCAACCTGACGTAGTGTGCTCCAGGGATCTCAGTGACAGCTCGAAAAGAGAAGTGACGATAGCTTGCGCCATTCGCTTGCTCGCCCTTTGCTCTGAAGGGTGGGCCTACTTCATGAAAGCAAGGAATGAGAGCAGAAATGCTTTTCTTGTCCTCACCACAAGCAGACACTTAGAGAAAACAAACTGTCTGAAGGACAGAGGCTTTTTAATTTCTTGTTTGATGACGGCCATGGAAAAGACAGCAATCATATTGCAGAAGAGAGCAACATGTGCAGTTGCTTGCTTTGGGTGAAGCATTCACTGACTAGCTGCCACTAACCCCTGGAGCCGTGTCAGAGGTGACTCTTGCGTGGCTCGTTGGTCTAGGGGTATGATTCTCGCTTAGGGTGCGAGAGGTCCCGGGTTCAAATCCCGGACGAGCCCTTTTTAGAGCTAAACATACAAATCGTACTAAAAATGCACTATGCCTGACTATTTCTAGTAATACTCGGTGCATTGTTGCGCAACATATTCCTAACCTCAGAAGAAAAATGGATCACCGTGCTTTTTCTGCCTACCTGCTTAGTCTCAGTGTGTCCCAGGTGATGCTTTCCCAAGCTGTACTCGCAGACATTTAGGCATCAGATATTTGTCTGTCGATGCCTGCACAAGTAAATTTTGAATACGTCTAATTGCAAGCATGTTGGATGATATCTCTGAGGTTTTCACACTTGTTCTGCACATTCTGAGCCGCTGCTGATACAGCAGAATAGAAGTAGGGTGAAGCCTTGAGAGGAACTTTGCTTTAACAGTAGCAAGCAGCAAGGTCGTTTCTGTAGTGTAGTGGTCATCACGTTCGCCTAACACGCGAAAGGTCCCCGGTTCGAGACCGGGCAGAAACACTGAGCGTTGGCTGCTTTTATGTGCACACTCTAAAACCTTATTATCTGAATGCAAGTTTAAGAAGAGGTGGTCTTTGAACACAGTGAGCCGTGGGAAACTTTCTTTACCTTTGCAAGACGAAACAAAGTTATCTGCATCCATCATCTGGGGGTCGTTCTTGTGCCTATTTTTATTTTGTTTAAGCTATGTTGTATTGTTGGGGCCTTTACACCTGTGACATTGCTGTGAAGGTTGTAAGTGGAAACATTGGCAGGTGCAGATAGAAGAGTTAGACCTAAGCCCCCCTCATGAGCCGTCAGGATGGCCGAGTGGTCTAAGGCGCCAGACTCAAGAGAGCTTGATCTTCAGTGTAGCTGAGCCTTCTGGTCTCCTCATGGAGGCGTGGGTTCAAATCCCACTTCTGACAGGTCCCTTTTACACCCGTAAATCTTCCTGTTTTTTGCAGTGCGTTCCCGGCAAACACCACAATCTTTGCAGGAACCTGTAGCATGTGAAGAGAAATCCACCAACAATCAGGCTGGGCCCTCAATCACAATTCCATGGATTTCTGGAAATGACACCTCAGGCACACCTTCCATTAAATTTGCACTCCATCACAGTAACTGCCATGCTGGGTTTCTAACTAAGCAGTTGATCCCATCATTTGTTGTGAGGCTCTCCTGCCACCTTTTGGGCAGAGAAGGCACTGTCCCTGCAAAAACACAGGCAGACATGTTCAACAGGGCTTCCTGGTTATGTGGGAGGAGCAGAATGCCATTGGTCCCCCCTTGCAAATTCTAATTTACATAAGGAAGACAGAGAGGTAGCTGGGAGTAGGCACTGCACACGGGCATTGCACTCTCTCTTATGATTTGCAGCCAATTCTAGATTGAGGCAGGAGGAAAGGAGGTGACTCGCCCAACAATGGCTATACTGAGAAGTCAGCCACTCTGGGTCTCCCAGGTGAGTGTTTCAGGCCTGTGAGCCACTCATATAAATCTCGCCTGATTGAGCCTGATTGAGCGAGCGCGTTTGAATCCAAATATCAAACCCCTCTTTCTCAGGCGCAGGAAATGGTGGGCCCTTCATTGCTTCTGGTGTGGAAGTCTATGGGGCAAGGGTCCAGGACTTGCAGAGGAGAACAATTGCCAGAAAGTGCTTGCTGTTCTCATCTGTGCCTTTTTTCTGCTCACTGGCTGATAGGAGATTGGCTGCCCCCTTTCTTGCTAGAGTGAAAAAACAACAACTTGAGAGAAAACATGACGTTGTGAGGCTCACTTAGGGGGAGACTAGCCAAATAGCCCTGCTTTTTTTCTGAAAGACGCTTCAGAAATTGTTCAAAATGTCTCCTGGCCACTCAGGCTCGTTGGTCTAGGGTTATGATTCTCGCTTCGGGTGCGAGAGGTCCCGACTTCAAATCCCGGACGAGCCCATGCTGTGGACATTTTCAGGATGCTTGTAATATAGGAGCATTTCTTCTTTTCAATGCTATAAGACGCTGTGTATGTCGAGAAAGTTCCTTACCCTGCACGCTATTTTCCACTTGTGGCGGGATAAAGGAGTGCAGGACTTCTTTGCAACTGCTTTTCTGGGCCAGACCAGCATGGTAGGAACATTACATGCATAGTGTTTTTCTAGTGTAATTTCAGGATATGGTTTCAAAATCGCCTCTTGGAATAAAAGTGGTCCTCATTCCTGTCTTCCAAAGAAATAGAGACCGGGTAAGGAGAGCCCAACTTTGAGCTTCAAGGACATTGGCCCTTAGTCTGTGCATTCCAGCCCAATACATGCCAACAAGATTCCTGAGTTAGTGTCTGTTTCTGTAGTGTAGTGGTTATCACGTTCGCCTTACACGCGAAAGGTCCCTGGTTCGAGACCGGGCAGAAACAGCGGTTTGCTGTTTTTAACAGTGTTTGCCTTTACTGGCTGACTTTATAGGAAAGCTGAGATAATAGAGGCTGTCTATCCCTCACCAACCTGACGTAGTGTGCTCCAGGGATCTCAGTGACAGCTCGAAAAGAGAAGTGACGATAGCTTGCGCCATTCGCTTGCTCGCCCTTTGCTCTGAAGGGTGGGCCTACTTCATGAAAGCAAGGAATGAGAGCAGAAATGCTTTTCTTGTCCTCACCACAAGCAGACACTTAGAGAAAACAAACTGTCTGAAGGACAGAGGCTTTTTAATTTCTTGTTTGATGACGGCCATGGAAAAGACAGCAATCATATTGCAGAAGAGAGCAACATGTGCAGTTGCTTGCTTTGGGTGAAGCATTCACTGACTAGCTGCCACTAACCCCTGGAGCCGTGTCAGAGGTGACTCTTGCGTGGCTCGTTGGTCTAGGGGTATGATTCTCGCTTAGGGTGCGAGAGGTCCCGGGTTCAAATCCCGGACGAGCCCTTTTTAGAGCTAAACATACAAATCGTACTAAAAATGCACTATGCCTGACTATTTCTAGTAATACTCGGTGCATTGTTGCGCAACATATTCCTAACCTCAGAAGAAAAATGGATCACCGTGCTTTTTCTGCCTACCTGCTTAGTCTCAGTGTGTCCCAGGTGATGCTTTCCCAAGCTGTACTCGCAGACATTTAGGCATCAGATATTTGTCTGTCGATGCCTGCACAAGTAAATTTTGAATACGTCTAATTGCAAGCATGTTGGATGATATCTCTGAGGTTTTCACACTTGTTCTGCACATTCTGAGCCGCTGCTGATACAGCAGAATAGAAGTAGGGTGAAGCCTTGAGAGGAACTTTGCTTTAACAGTAGCAAGCAGCAAGGTCGTTTCTGTAGTGTAGTGGTCATCACGTTCGCCTAACACGCGAAAGGTCCCCGGTTCGAGACCGGGCAGAAACACTGAGCGTTGGCTGCTTTTATGTGCACACTCTAAAACCTTATTATCTGAATGCAAGTTTAAGAAGAGGTGGTCTTTGAACACAGTGAGCCGTGGGAAACTTTCTTTACCTTTGCAAGACGAAACAAAGTTATCTGCATCCATCATCTGGGGGTCGTTCTTGTGCCTATTTTTATTTTGTTTAAGCTATGTTGTATTGTTGGGGCCTTTACACCTGTGACATTGCTGTGAAGGTTGTAAGTGGAAACATTGGCAGGTGCAGATAGAAGAGTTAGACCTAAGCCCCCCTCATGAGCCGTCAGGATGGCCGAGTGGTCTAAGGCGCCAGACTCAAGAGAGCTTGATCTTCAGTGTAGCTGAGCCTTCTGGTCTCCTCATGGAGGCGTGGGTTCAAATCCCACTTCTGACAGGTCCCTTTTACACCCGTAAATCTTCCTGTTTTTTGCAGTGCGTTCCCGGCAAACACCACAATCTTTGCAGGAACCTGTAGCATGTGAAGAGAAATCCACCAACAATCAGGCTGGGCCCTCAATCACAATTCCATGGATTTCTGGAAATGACACCTCAGGCACACCTTCCATTAAATTTGCACTCCATCACAGTAACTGCCATGCTGGGTTTCTAACTAAGCAGTTGATCCCATCATTTGTTGTGAGGCTCTCCTGCCACCTTTTGGGCAGAGAAGGCACTGTCCCTGCAAAAACACAGGCAGACATGTTCAACAGGGCTTCCTGGTTATGTGGGAGGAGCAGAATGCCATTGGTCCCCCCTTGCAAATTCTAATTTACATAAGGAAGACAGAGAGGTAGCTGGGAGTAGGCACTGCACACGGGCATTGCACTCTCTCTTATGATTTGCAGCCAATTCTAGATTGAGGCAGGAGGAAAGGAGGTGACTCGCCCAACAATGGCTATACTGAGAAGTCAGCCACTCTGGGTCTCCCAGGTGAGTGTTTCAGGCCTGTGAGCCACTCATATAAATCTCGCCTGATTGAGCCTGATTGAGCGAGCGCGTTTGAATCCAAATATCAAACCCCTCTTTCTCAGGCGCAGGAAATGGTGGGCCCTTCATTGCTTCTGGTGTGGAAGTCTATGGGGCAAGGGTCCAGGACTTGCAGAGGAGAACAATTGCCAGAAAGTGCTTGCTGTTCTCATCTGTGCCTTTTTTCTGCTCACTGGCTGATAGGAGATTGGCTGCCCCCTTTCTTGCTAGAGTGAAAAAACAACAACTTGAGAGAAAACATGACGTTGTGAGGCTCACTTAGAGGGAGACTAGCCAAATAGCCCTGCTTTTTTTCTGAAAGACGCTTCAGAAATTGTTCAAAATGTCTCCTGGCCACTCAGGCTCGTTGGTCTAGGGGTATGATTCTCGCTTCGGGTGCGAGAGGTCCTGGGTTCAAATCCCAGACGAGCCCATGCTGTGGACATTTTCAGGATGCTTGTAATATAGGAGCATTTCTTCTTTTCAATGCTATAAGACGCTGTGTATGTCGAGAAAGTTCCTTACCCTGCACGCTATTTTCCACTTGTGGCGGGATAAAGGAGTGCAGGACTTCTTTGCAACTGCTTTTCTGGGCCAGACCAGCATGGTAGGAACATTACATGCATAGTGTTTTTCTAGTGTAATTTCAGGATATGGTTTCAAAATCGCCTCTTGGAATAAAAGTGGTCCTCATTCCTGTCTTCCAAAGAAATAGAGACCGGGTAAGGAGAGCCCAACTTTGAGCTTCAAGGACATTGGCCCTTAGTCTGTGCATTCCAGCCCAATACATGCCAACAAGATTCCTGAGTTAGTGTCTGTTTCTGTAGTGTAGTGGTTATCACGTTCGCCTTACACGCGAAATGTCCCTGGTTCGAGACCGGGCAGAAACAGCGGTTTGCTGTTTTTAACAGTGTTTGCCTTTACTGGCTGACTTTATAGGAAAGCTGAGATAATAGAGGCTGTCTATCCCTCACCAACCTGACGTAGTGTGCTCCAGGGATCTCAGTGACAGCTCGAAAAGAGAAGTGACGATAGCTTGCGCCATTCGCTTGCTCGCCCTTTGCTCTGAAGGGTGGGCCTACTTCATGAAAGCAAGGAATGAGAGCAGAAATGCTTTTCTTGTCCTCACCGCAAGCAGACACTTAGAGAAAACAAACTGTCTGAAGGACAGAGGCTTTTTAATTTCTTGTTTGATGACGGCCATGGAAAAGACAGCAATCATATTGCAGAAGAGAGCAACATGTGCAGTTGCTTGCTTTGGGTGAAGCATTCACCGACTAGCTGCCACTAACCCCTGGAGCCATGTCAGAGGTGACTCTTGCGTGGCTCGTTGGTCTAGGGGTATGATTCTCGCTTAGGGTGCGAGAGGTCCCGGGTTCAAATCCCGGACGAGCCCTTTTTAGAGCTAAACATACAAATCGTACTAAAAATGCACTATGCCTGACTATTTCTAGTAATACTCGGTTGATTTTTTGCTTAACATATTCCTAACCTCAGTAGAAAAATGGATCACCGTGCTTTTTCTGCCTACCTGCTTAGTCTCAGTGTGTCCCAGGTGATGCTTTCCCAAGCTGTACTCGCAGACATTTAGGCATCAGATATTTGTCTGTCGATGCCTGCACAAGTAAATTTTGAATACGTCTAATTGCAAGCATGTTGGATGATATCTCTGAGGTTTTCACACTTGTTCTGCACATTCTGAGCCGCTGCTGATACAGCAGAATAGAAGTAGGGTGAAGCCTTGAGAGGAACTTTGCTTTAACAGTAGCAAGCAGCAAGGTCGTTTCTGTAGTGTAGTGGTCATCACGTTCGCCTAACACGCGAAAGGTCCCCGGTTCGAGACCGGGCAGAAACACTGAGCGTTGGCTGCTTTTATGTGCACACTCTAAAACCTTATTATCTGAATGCAAGTTTAAGAAGAGGTGGTCTTTGAACACAGTGAGCCGTGGGAAACTTTCTTTACCTTTGCAAGACGAAACAAAGTTATCTGCATCCATCATCTGGGGGTCGTTCTTGTGCCTATTTTTATTTTGTTTAAGCTATGTTGTATTGTTGGGGCCTTTACACCTGTGACATTGCTGTGAAGGTTGTAAGTGGAAACATTGGCAGGTGCAGATAGAAGAGTTAGACCTAAGCCCCCCCTCATGAGCCGTCAGGATGGCCGAGTGGTCTAAGGCGCCAGACTCAAGAGAGCTTGATCTTCAGTGTAGCTGAGCCTTCTGGTCTCCTCATGGAGGCGTGGGTTCAAATCCCACTTCTGACAGGTCCCTTTTACACCCGTAAATCTTCCTGTTTTTTGCAGTGCGTTCCCGGCAAACACCACAATCTTTGCAGGAACCTGTAGCATGTGAAGAGAAATCCACCAACAATCAGGCTGGGCCCTTAATCACAATTCCATGGATTTCTGGAAATGACACCTCAGGCACACCTTCCATTAAATTTGCACTCCATCACAGTAACTGCCATGCTGGGTTTCTAACTGAGCAGTTGATCCCATCATTTGTTGTGAGGCTCTCCTGCCACCTTTTGGGCAGAGAAGGCACTGTCCCTGCAAAAACACAGGCAGACATGTTCAACAGGGCTTCCTGGTTATGTGGGAGGAGCAGAATGCCATTGGTCCCCCCTTGCAAATTCTAATTTACATAAGGAAGACAGAGAGGTAGCTGGGAGTAGGCACTGCACACGGGCATTGCACTCTCTCTTATGATTTGCAGCCAATTCTAGATTGAGGCAGGAGGAAAGGAGGTGACTCGCCCAACAATGGCTATACTGAGAAGTCAGCCACTCTGGGTCTCCCAGGTGAGTGTTTCAGGCCTGTGAGCCACTCATATAAATCTCGCCTGATCGAGCCTGATCGAGCGATGAGCGAGCGCGTTTGAATCCAAATATCAAACCCCTCTTTCTCAGGCGCAGGAAATGGTGGGCCCTTCATTGCTTCTGGTGTGGAAGTCTATGGGGCAAGGGTCCAGGACTTGCAGAGGAGAACAATTGCCAGAAAGTGCTTGCTGTTCTCATCTGTGCCTTTTTTCTGCTCACTGGCTGATAGGAGATTGGCTGCCCCCTTTCTTGCTAGAGTGAAAAAACAACAACTTGAGAGAAAACATGACGTTGTGAGGCTCACTTAGAGGGAGACTAGCCAAATAGCCCTGCTTTTTTTCTGAAAGACGCTTCAGAAATTGTTCAAAATGTCTCCTGGCCACTCAGGCTCATTGGTCTAGGGGTATGATTCTCGCTTCGGGTGCGAGAGGTCCCGGGTTCAAATCCCGGACGAGCCCATGCTGTGGACATTTTCAGGATGCTTGTAATATAGGAGCATTTCTTCTTTTCAATGCTATAAGACGCTGTGTATGTCGAGAAAGTTCCTTACCCTGCACGCTATTTTCCACTTGTGGCGGGATAAAGGAGTGCAGGACTTCTTTGCAACTGCTTTTCTGGGCCAGACCAGCATGGTAGGAACATTACATGCATAGTGTTTTTCTAGTGTAATTTCAGGATATGGTTTCAAAATCGCCTCTTGGAATAAAAGTGGTCCTCATTCCTGTCTTCCAAAGAAATAGAGACCGGGTAAGGAGAGCCCAACTTTGAGCTTCAAGGACATTGGCCCTTAGTCTGTGCATTCCAGCCCAATACATGCCAACAAGATTCCTGAGTTAGTGTCTGTTTCTGTAGTGTAGTGGTTATCACGTTCGCCTTACACGCGAAAGGTCCCTGGTTCGAGACTGGGCAGAAACAGCGGTTTGCCGTTTTTAACAGTGTTTGCCTTTACTGGCTGACTTTATAGGAAAGCTGAGATAATAGAGGCTGTCTATCCCTCACCAACCTGACGTAGTGTGCTCCAGGGATCTCAGTGACAGCTCGAAAAGAGAAGTGACGATAGCTTGCGCCATTCGCTTGCTCGCCCTTTGCTCTGAAGGGTGGGCCTACTTCATGAAAGCAAGGAATGAGAGCAGAAATGCTTTTCTCGTCCTCACCGCAAGCAGACACTTAGAGAAAACAAACTGTCTGAAGGACAGAGGCTTTTTAATTTCTTGTTTGATGACGGCCATGGAAAAGACAGCAATCATATTGCAGAAGAGAGCAACATGTGCAGTTGCTTGCTTTGGGTGAAGCATTCACCGACTAGCTGCCACTAACCCCTGGAGCCGTGTCAGAGGTGACTCTTGCGTGGCTCGTTGGTCTAGGGGTATGATTCTCGCTTAGGGTGCGAGAGGTCCCGGGTTCAAATCCCAGACGAGCCCTTTTTAGAGCTAAACATACAAATCGTACTAAAAATGCACTATGCCTGACTATTTCTAGTAATACTCGGTGCATTGTTGCGCAACATATTCCTAACCTCAGAAGAAAAATGGATCACCGTGCTTTTTCTGCCTACCTGCTTAGTCTCAGTGTGTCCCAGGTGATGCTTTCCCAAGCTGTACTCGCAGACATTTAGGCATCAGATATTTGTCTGTCGATGCCTGCACAAGTAAATTTTGAATACGTCTAATTGCAAGCATGTTGGATGATATCTCTGAGGTTTTCACACTTGTTCTGCACATTCTGAGCCGCTGCTGATACAGCAGAATAGAAGTAGGGTGAAGCCTTGAGAGGAACTTTGCTTTAACAGTAGCAAGCAGCAAGGTCGTTTCTGTAGTGTAGTGGTCATCACGTTTGCCTAACACGCGAAAGGTCCCCGGTTCGAGACCGGGCAGAAACACTGAGCGTTGGCTGCTTTTATGTGCACACTCTAAAACCTTATTATCTGAATGCAAGTTTAAGAAGAGGTGGTCTTTGAACACAGTGAGCCGTGGGAAACTTTCTTTACCTTTGCAAGACGAAACAAAGTTATCTGCATCCGTCATCTGGGGGTCGTTCTTGTGCCTATTTTTATTTTGTTTAAGCTATGTTGTATTGTTGGGGCCTTTACACCTGTGACATTGCTGTGAAGGTTGTAAGTGGAAACATTGGCAGGTGCAGATAAAAGAGTTAGACCTAAGCCCCCCTCATGAGCCGTCAGGATGGCCGAGTGGTCTAAGGCGCCAGACTCAAGAGAGCTTGATCTTCAGTGTAGCTGAGCCTTCTGGTCTCCTCATGGAGGCGTGGGTTCAAATCCCACTTCTGACAGGTCCCTTTTACACCCGTAAATCTTCCTGTTTTTTGCAGTGCGTTCCCGGCAAACACCACAATCTTTGCAGGAACCTGTAGCATGTGAAGAGAAATCCACCAACAATCAGGCTGGGCCCTCAATCACAATTCCATGGATTTCTGGAAATGACACCTCAGGCACACCTTCCATTAAATTTGCACTCCATCACAGTAACTGCCTTGCTGGGTTTCTAACTGAGCAGTTGATCCCATCATTTGTTGTGAGGCTCTCCTGCCACCTTTTGGGCAGAGAAGGCACTGTCCCTGCAAAAACACAGGCAGACATGTTCAACAGGGCTTCCTGGTTATGTGGGAGGAGCAGAATGCCATTGGTCCCCCCTTGCAAATTCTAATTTACATAAGGAAGACAGAGAGGTAGCTGGGAGTAGGCACTGCACACGGGCATTGCACTCTCTCTTATGATTTGCAGCCAATTCTAGATTGAGGCAGGAGGAAAGGAGGTGACTCGCCCAACAATGGCTATACTGAGAAGTCAGCCACTCTGGGTCTCCCAGGTGAATGTTTCAGGCCTGTGAGCCACTCATATAAATCTCGCCTGATTGAGCCTGATCGAGCGCTGAGCGAGCGCGTTTGAATCCAAATATCAAACCCCTCTTTCTCAGGCGCAGGAAATGGTGGGCCCTTCATTGCTTCTGGTGTGGAAGTCTATGGGGCAAGGGTCCAGGACTTGCAGAGGAGAACAATTGCCAGAAAGTGCTTGCTGTTCTCATCTGTGCCTTTTTTCTGCTCACTGGCTGATAGGAGATTGGCTGCCCCCTTTCTTGCTAGAGTGAAAAAACAACAACTTGAGAGAAAACATGACGTTGTGAGGCTCACTTAGAGGGAGACTAGCCAAATAGCCCTGCTTTTTTTCTGAAAGACGCTTCAGAAATTGTTCAAAATGTCTCCTGGCCACTCAGGCTCGTTGGTCTAGGGGTATGATTCTCGCTTCGGGTGCGAGAGGTCCTGGGTTCAAATCCCGGACGAGCCCATGCTGTGGACATTTTCAGGATGCTTGTAATATAGGAGCATTTCTTCTTTTCAATGCTATAAGACGCTGTGTATGTCGAGAAAGTTCCTTACCCTGCACGCTATTTTCCACTTGTGGCGGGATAAAGGAGTGCAGGACTTCTTTGCAACTGCTTTTCTGGGCCAGACCAGCATGGTAGGAACATTACATGCATAGTGTTTTTCTAGTGTAATTTCAGGATATGGTTTCAAAATCGCCTCTTGGAATAAAAGTGGTCCTCATTCCTGTCTTCCAAAGAAATAGAGACCGGGTAAGGAGAGCCCAACTTTGAGCTTCAAGGACATTGGCCCTTAGTCTGTGCATTCCAGCCCAATACATGCCAACAAGATTCCTGAGTTAGTGTCTGTTTCTGTAGTGTAGTGGTTATCACGTTCGCCTTACACGCGAAATGTCCCTGGTTCGAGACCGGGCAGAAACAGCGGTTTGCTGTTTTTAACAGTGTTTGCCTTTACTGGCTGACTTTATAGGAAAGCTGAGATAATAGAGGCTGTCTATCCCTCACCAACCTGACGTAGTGTGCTCCAGGGATCTCAGTGACAGCTCGAAAAGAGAAGTGACGATAGCTTGCGCCATTCGCTTGCTCGCCCTTTGCTCTGAAGGGTGGGCCTACTTCATGAAAGCAAGGAATGAGAGCAGAAATGCTTTTCTTGTCCTCACCGCAAGCAGACACTTAGAGAAAACAAACTGTCTGAAGGACAGAGGCTTTTTAATTTCTTGTTTGATGACGGCCATGGAAAAGACAGCAATCATATTGCAGAAGAGAGCAACATGTGCAGTTGCTTGCTTTGGGTGAAGCATTCACCGACTAGCTGCCACTAACCCCTGGAGCCATGTCAGAGGTGACTCTTGCGTGGCTCGTTGGTCTAGGGGTATGATTCTCGCTTAGGGTGCGAGAGGTCCCGGGTTCAAATCCCGGACGAGCCCTTTTTAGAGCTAAACATACAAATCGTACTAAAAATGCACTATGCCTGACTATTTCTAGTAATACTCGGTTGATTTTTTGCTTAACATATTCCTAACCTCAGTAGAAAAATGGATCACCGTGCTTTTTCTGCCTACCTGCTTAGTCTCAGTGTGTCCCAGGTGATGCTTTCCCAAGCTGTACTCGCAGACATTTAGGCATCAGATATTTGTCTGTCGATGCCTGCACAAGTAAATTTTGAATACGTCTAATTGCAAGCATGTTGGATGATATCTCTGAGGTTTTCACACTTGTTCTGCACATTCTGAGCCGCTGCTGATACAGCAGAATAGAAGTAGGGTGAAGCCTTGAGAGGAACTTTGCTTTAACAGTAGCAAGCAGCAAGGTCGTTTCTGTAGTGTAGTGGTCATCACGTTTGCCTAACACGCGAAAGGTCCCCGGTTCGAGACCGGGCAGAAACACTGAGCGTTGGCTGCTTTTATGTGCACACTCTAAAACCTTATTATCTGAATGCAAGTTTAAGAAGAGGTGGTCTTTGAACACAGTGAGCCGTGGGAAACTTTCTTTACCTTTGCAAGACGAAACAAAGTTATCTGCATCCATCATCTGGGGGTCGTTCTTGTGCCTATTTTTATTTTGTTTAAGCTATGTTGTATTGTTGGGGCCTTTACACCTGTGACATTGCTGTGAAGGTTGTAAGTGGAAACATTGGCAGGTGCAGATAGAAGAGTTAGACCTAAGCCCCCCCTCATGAGCCGTCAGGATGGCCGAGTGGTCTAAGGCGCCAGACTCAAGAGAGCTTGATCTTCAGTGTAGCTGAGCCTTCTGGTCTCCTCATGGAGGCGTGGGTTCAAATCCCACTTCTGACAGGTCCCTTTTACACCCGTAAATCTTCCTGTTTTTTGCAGTGCGTTCCCGGCAAACACCACAATCTTTGCAGGAACCTGTAGCATGTGAAGAGAAATCCACCAACAATCAGGCTGGGCCCTTAATCACAATTCCATGGATTTCTGGAAATGACACCTCAGGCACACCTTCCATTAAATTTGCACTCCATCACAGTAACTGCCATGCTGGGTTTCTAACTGAGCAGTTGATCCCATCATTTGTTGTGAGGCTCTCCTGCCACCTTTTGGGCAGAGAAGGCACTGTCCCTGCAAAAACACAGGCAGACATGTTCAACAGGGCTTCCTGGTTATGTGGGAGGAGCAGAATGCCATTGGTCCCCCCTTGCAAATTCTAATTTACATAAGGAAGACAGAGAGGTAGCTGGGAGTAGGCACTGCACACGGGCATTGCACTCTCTCTTATGATTTGCAGCCAATTCTAGATTGAGGCAGGAGGAAAGGAGGTGACTCGCCCAACAATGGCTATACTGAGAAGTCAGCCACTCTGGGTCTCCCAGGTGAGTGTTTCAGGCCTGTGAGCCACTCATATAAATCTCGCCTGATCGAGCCTGATCGAGCGATGAGCGAGCGCGTTTGAATCCAAATATCAAACCCCTCTTTCTCAGGCGCAGGAAATGGTGGGCCCTTCATTGCTTCTGGTGTGGAAGTCTATGGGGCAAGGGTCCAGGACTTGCAGAGGAGAACAATTGCCAGAAAGTGCTTGCTGTTCTCATCTGTGCCTTTTTTCTGCTCACTGGCTGATAGGAGATTGGCTGCCCCCTTTCTTGCTAGAGTGAAAAAACAACAACTTGAGAGAAAACATGACGTTGTGAGGCTCACTTAGAGGGAGACTAGCCAAATAGCCCTGCTTTTTTTCTGAAAGACGCTTCAGAAATTGTTCAAAATGTCTCCTGGCCACTCAGGCTCGTTGGTCTAGGGGTATGATTCTCGCTTCGGGTGCGAGAGGTCCCGGGTTCAAATCCCGGACGAGCCCATGCTGTGGACATTTTCAGGATGCTTGTAATATAGGAGCATTTCTTCTTTTCAATGCTATAAGACGCTGTGTATGTCGAGAAAGTTCCTTACCCTGCACGCTATTTTCCACTTGTGGCGGGATAAAGGAGTGCAGGACTTCTTTGCAACTGCTTTTCTGGGCCAGACCAGCATGGTAGGAACATTACATGCATAGTGTTTTTCTAGTGTAATTTCAGGATATGGTTTCAAAATCGCCTCTTGGAATAAAAGTGGTCCTCATTCCTGTCTTCCAAAGAAATAGAGACCGGGTAAGGAGAGCCCAACTTTGAGCTTCAAGGACATTGGCCCTTAGTCTGTGCATTCCAGCCCAATACATGCCAACAAGATTCCTGAGTTAGTGTCTGTTTCTGTAGTGTAGTGGTTATCACGTTCGCCTTACACGCGAAAGGTCCCTGGTTCGAGACTGGGCAGAAACAGCGGTTTGCCGTTTTTAACAGTGTTTGCCTTTACTGGCTGACTTTATAGGAAAGCTGAGATAATAGAGGCTGTCTATCCCTCACCAACCTGACGTAGTGTGCTCCAGGGATCTCAGTGACAGCTCGAAAAGAGAAGTGACGATAGCTTGCGCCATTCGCTTGCTCGCCCTTTGCTCTGAAGGGTGGGCCTACTTCATGAAAGCAAGGAATGAGAGCAGAAATGCTTTTCTCGTCCTCACCGCAAGCAGACACTTAGAGAAAACAAACTGTCTGAAGGACAGAGGCTTTTTAATTTCTTGTTTGATGACGGCCATGGAAAAGACAGCAATCATATTGCAGAAGAGAGCAACATGTGCAGTTGCTTGCTTTGGGTGAAGCATTCACCGACTAGCTGCCACTAACCCCTGGAGCCGTGTCAGAGGTGACTCTTGCGTGGCTCGTTGGTCTAGGGGTATGATTCTCGCTTAGGGTGCGAGAGGTCCCGGGTTCAAATCCCAGACGAGCCCTTTTTAGAGCTAAACATACAAATCGTACTAAAAATGCACTATGCCTGACTATTTCTAGTAATACTCGGTGCATTGTTGCGCAACATATTCCTAACCTCAGAAGAAAAATGGATCACCGTGCTTTTTCTGCCTACCTGCTTAGTCTCAGTGTGTCCCAGGTGATGCTTTCCCAAGCTGTACTCGCAGACATTTAGGCATCAGATATTTGTCTGTCGATGCCTGCACAAGTAAATTTTGAATACGTCTAATTGCAAGCATGTTGGATGATATCTCTGAGGTTTTCACACTTGTTCTGCACATTCTGAGCCGCTGCTGATACAGCAGAATAGAAGTAGGGTGAAGCCTTGAGAGGAACTTTGCTTTAACAGTAGCAAGCAGCAAGGTCGTTTCTGTAGTGTAGTGGTCATCACGTTTGCCTAACACGCGAAAGGTCCCCGGTTCGAGACCGGGCAGAAACACTGAGCGTTGGCTGCTTTTATGTGCACACTCTAAAACCTTATTATCTGAATGCAAGTTTAAGAAGAGGTGGTCTTTGAACACAGTGAGCCGTGGGAAACTTTCTTTACCTTTGCAAGACGAAACAAAGTTATCTGCATCCGTCATCTGGGGGTCGTTCTTGTGCCTATTTTTATTTTGTTTAAGCTATGTTGTATTGTTGGGGCCTTTACACCTGTGACATTGCTGTGAAGGTTGTAAGTGGAAACATTGGCAGGTGCAGATAGAAGAGTTAGACCTAAGCCCCCCTCATGAGCCGTCAGGATGGCCGAGTGGTCTAAGGCGCCAGACTCAAGAGAGCTTGATCTTCAGTGTAGCTGAGCCTTCTGGTCTCCTCATGGAGGCGTGGGTTCAAATCCCACTTCTGACAGGTCCCTTTTACACCCGTAAATCTTCCTGTTTTTTGCAGTGCGTTCCCGGCAAACACCACAATCTTTGCAGGAACCTGTAGCATGTGAAGAGAAATCCACCAACAATCAGGCTGGGCCCTCAATCACAATTCCATGGATTTCTGGAAATGACACCTCAGGCACACCTTCCATTAAATTTGCACTCCATCACAGTAACTGCCATGCTGGGTTTCTAACTAAGCAGTTGATCCCATCATTTGTTGTGAGGCTCTCCTGCCACCTTTTGGGCAGAGAAGGCACTGTCCCTGCAAAAACACAGGCAGACATGTTCAACAGGGCTTCCTGGTTATGTGGGAGGAGCAGAATGCCATTGGTCCCCCCTTGCAAATTCTAATTTACATAAGGAAGACAGAGAGGTAGCTGGGAGTAGGCACTGCACACGGGCATTGCACTCTCTCTTATGATTTGCAGCCAATTCTAGATTGAGGCAGGAGGAAAGGAGGTGACTCGCCCAACAATGGCTATACTGAGAAGTCAGCCACTCTGGGTCTCCCAGGTGAGTGTTTCAGGCCTGTGAGCCACTCATATAAATCTCGCCTGATTGAGCCTGATCGAGCGCTGAGCGAGCGCGTTTGAATCCAAATATCAAACCCCTCTTTCTCAGGCGCAGGAAATGGTGGGCCCTTCATTGCTTCTGGTGTGGAAGTCTATGGGGCAAGGGTCCAGGACTTGCAGAGGAGAACAATTGCCAGAAAGTGCTTGCTGTTCTCATCTGTGCCTTTTTTCTGCTCACTGGCTGATAGGAGATTGGCTGCCCCCTTTCTTGCTAGAGTGAAAAAACAACAACTTGAGAGAAAACATGACGTTGTGAGGCTCACTTAGAGGGAGACTAGCCAAATAGCCCTGCTTTTTTTCTGAAAGACGCTTCAGAAATTGTTCAAAATGTCTCCTGGCCACTCAGGCTCGTTGGTCTAGGGGTATGATTCTCGCTTCGGGTGCGAGAGGTCCTGGGTTCAAATCCCGGACGAGCCCATGCTGTGGACATTTTCAGGATGCTTGTAATATAGGAGCATTTCTTCTTTTCAATGCTATAAGACGCTGTGTATGTCGAGAAAGTTCCTTACCCTGCACGCTATTTTCCACTTGTGGCGGGATAAAGGAGTGCAGGACTTCTTTGCAACTGCTTTTCTGGGCCAGACCAGCATGGTAGGAACATTACATGCATAGTGTTTTTCTAGTGTAATTTCAGGATATGGTTTCAAAATCGCCTCTTGGAATAAAAGTGGTCCTCATTCCTGTCTTCCAAAGAAATAGAGACCGGGTAAGGAGAGCCCAACTTTGAGCTTCAAGGACATTGGCCCTTAGTCTGTGCATTCCAGCCCAATACATGCCAACAAGATTCCTGAGTTAGTGTCTGTTTCTGTAGTGTAGTGGTTATCACGTTCGCCTTACACGCGAAATGTCCCTGGTTCGAGACCGGGCAGAAACAGCGGTTTGCTGTTTTTAACAGTGTTTGCCTTTACTGGCTGACTTTATAGGAAAGCTGAGATAATAGAGGCTGTCTATCCCTCACCAACCTGACGTAGTGTGCTCCAGGGATCTCAGTGACAGCTCGAAAAGAGAAGTGACGATAGCTTGCGCCATTCGCTTGCTCGCCCTTTGCTCTGAAGGGTGGGCCTACTTCATGAAAGCAAGGAATGAGAGCAGAAATGCTTTTCTTGTCCTCACCGCAAGCAGACACTTAGAGAAAACAAACTGTCTGAAGGACAGAGGCTTTTTAATTTCTTGTTTGATGACGGCCATGGAAAAGACAGCAATCATATTGCAGAAGAGAGCAACATGTGCAGTTGCTTGCTTTGGGTGAAGCATTCACCGACTAGCTGCCACTAACCCCTGGAGCCATGTCAGAGGTGACTCTTGCGTGGCTCGTTGGTCTAGGGGTATGATTCTCGCTTAGGGTGCGAGAGGTCCCGGGTTCAAATCCCGGACGAGCCCTTTTTAGAGCTAAACATACAAATCGTACTAAAAATGCACTATGCCTGACTATTTCTAGTAATACTCGGTTGATTTTTTGCTTAACATATTCCTAACCTCAGTAGAAAAATGGATCACCGTGCTTTTTCTGCCTACCTGCTTAGTCTCAGTGTGTCCCAGGTGATGCTTTCCCAAGCTGTACTCGCAGACATTTAGGCATCAGATATTTGTCTGTCGATGCCTGCACAAGTAAATTTTGAATACGTCTAATTGCAAGCATGTTGGATGATATCTCTGAGGTTTTCACACTTGTTCTGCACATTCTGAGCCGCTGCTGATACAGCAGAATAGAAGTAGGGTGAAGCCTTGAGAGGAACTTTGCTTTAACAGTAGCAAGCAGCAAGGTCGTTTCTGTAGTGTAGTGGTCATCACGTTCGCCTAACACGCGAAAGGTCCCCGGTTCGAGACCGGGCAGAAACACTGAGCGTTGGCTGCTTTTATGTGCACACTCTAAAACCTTATTATCTGAATGCAAGTTTAAGAAGAGGTGGTCTTTGAACACAGTGAGCCGTGGGAAACTTTCTTTACCTTTGCAAGACGAAACAAAGTTATCTGCATCCATCATCTGGGGGTCGTTCTTGTGCCTATTTTTATTTTGTTTAAGCTATGTTGTATTGTTGGGGCCTTTACACCTGTGACATTGCTGTGAAGGTTGTAAGTGGAAACATTGGCAGGTGCAGATAGAAGAGTTAGACCTAAGCCCCCCCTCATGAGCCGTCAGGATGGCCGAGTGGTCTAAGGCGCCAGACTCAAGAGAGCTTGATCTTCAGTGTAGCTGAGCCTTCTGGTCTCCTCATGGAGGCGTGGGTTCAAATCCCACTTCTGACAGGTCCCTTTTACACCCGTAAATCTTCCTGTTTTTTGCAGTGCGTTCCCGGCAAACACCACAATCTTGGCAGGAACCTGTAGCATGTGAAGAGAAATCCACCAACAATCAGGCTGGGCCCTTAATCACAATTCCATGGATTTCTGGAAATGACACCTCAGGCACACCTTCCATTAAATTTGCACTCCATCACAGTAACTGCCATGCTGGGTTTCTAACTGAGCAGTTGATCCCATCATTTGTTGTGAGGCTCTCCTGCCACCTTTTGGGCAGAGAAGGCACTGTCCCTGCAAAAACACAGGCAGACATGTTCAACAGGGCTTCCTGGTTATGTGGGAGGAGCAGAATGCCATTGGTCCCCCCTTGCAAATTCTAATTTACATAAGGAAGACAGAGAGGTAGCTGGGAGTAGGCACTGCACACGGGCATTGCACTCTCTCTTATGATTTGCAGCCAATTCTAGATTGAGGCAGGAGGAAAGGAGGTGACTCGCCCAACAATGGCTATACTGAGAAGTCAGCCACTCTGGGTCTCCCAGGTGAGTGTTTCAGGCCTGTGAGCCACTCATATAAATCTCGCCTGATCGAGCCTGATCGAGCGATGAGCGAGCGCGTTTGAATCCAAATATCAAACCCCTCTTTCTCAGGCGCAGGAAATGGTGGGCCCTTCATTGCTTCTGGTGTGGAAGTCTATGGGGCAAGGGTCCAGGACTTGCAGAGGAGAACAATTGCCAGAAAGTGCTTGCTGTTCTCATCTGTGCCTTTTTTCTGCTCACTGGCTGATAGGAGATTGGCTGCCCCCTTTCTTGCTAGAGTGAAAAAACAACAACTTGAGAGAAAACATGACGTTGTGAGGCTCACTTAGAGGGAGACTAGCCAAATAGCCCTGCTTTTTTTCTGAAAGACGCTTCAGAAATTGTTCAAAATGTCTCCTGGCCACTCAGGCTCATTGGTCTAGGGGTATGATTCTCGCTTCGGGTGCGAGAGGTCCCGGGTTCAAATCCCGGACGAGCCCATGCTGTGGACATTTTCAGGATGCTTGTAATATAGGAGCATTTCTTCTTTTCAATGCTATAAGACGCTGTGTATGTCGAGAAAGTTCCTTACCCTGCACGCTATTTTCCACTTGTGGCGGGATAAAGGAGTGCAGGACTTCTTTGCAACTGCTTTTCTGGGCCAGACCAGCATGGTAGGAACATTACATGCATAGTGTTTTTCTAGTGTAATTTCAGGATATGGTTTCAAAATCGCCTCTTGGAATAAAAGTGGTCCTCATTCCTGTCTTCCAAAGAAATAGAGACCGGGTAAGGAGAGCCCAACTTTGAGCTTCAAGGACATTGGCCCTTAGTCTGTGCATTCCAGCCCAATACATGCCAACAAGATTCCTGAGTTAGTGTCTGTTTCTGTAGTGTAGTGGTTATCACGTTCGCCTTACACGCGAAAGGTCCCTGGTTCGAGACTGGGCAGAAACAGCGGTTTGCCGTTTTTAACAGTGTTTGCCTTTACTGGCTGACTTTATAGGAAAGCTGAGATAATAGAGGCTGTCTATCCCTCACCAACCTGACGTAGTGTGCTCCAGGGATCTCAGTGACAGCTCGAAAAGAGAAGTGACGATAGCTTGCGCCATTCGCTTGCTCGCCCTTTGCTCTGAAGGGTGGGCCTACTTCATGAAAGCAAGGAATGAGAGCAGAAATGCTTTTCTCGTCCTCACCGCAAGCAGACACTTAGAGAAAACAAACTGTCTGAAGGACAGAGGCTTTTTAATTTCTTGTTTGATGACGGCCATGGAAAAGACAGCAATCATATTGCAGAAGAGAGCAACATGTGCAGTTGCTTGCTTTGGGTGAAGCATTCACCGACTAGCTGCCACTAACCCCTGGAGCCGTGTCAGAGGTGACTCTTGCGTGGCTCGTTGGTCTAGGGGTATGATTCTCGCTTAGGGTGCGAGAGGTCCCGGGTTCAAATCCCAGACGAGCCCTTTTTAGAGCTAAACATACAAATCGTACTAAAAATGCACTATGCCTGACTATTTCTAGTAATACTCGGTGCATTGTTGCGCAACATATTCCTAACCTCAGAAGAAAAATGGATCACCGTGCTTTTTCTGCCTACCTGCTTAGTCTCAGTGTGTCCCAGGTGATGCTTTCCCAAGCTGTACTCGCAGACATTTAGGCATCAGATATTTGTCTGTCGATGCCTGCACAAGTAAATTTTGAATACGTCTAATTGCAAGCATGTTGGATGATATCTCTGAGGTTTTCACACTTGTTCTGCACATTCTGAGCCGCTGCTGATACAGCAGAATAGAAGTAGGGTGAAGCCTTGAGAGGAACTTTGCTTTAACAGTAGCAAGCAGCAAGGTCGTTTCTGTAGTGTAGTGGTCATCACGTTTGCCTAACACGCGAAAGGTCCCCGGTTCGAGACCGGGCAGAAACACTGAGCGTTGGCTGCTTTTATGTGCACACTCTAAAACCTTATTATCTGAATGCAAGTTTAAGAAGAGGTGGTCTTTGAACACAGTGAGCCGTGGGAAACTTTCTTTACCTTTGCAAGACGAAACAAAGTTATCTGCATCCGTCATCTGGGGGTCGTTCTTGTGCCTATTTTTATTTTGTTTAAGCTATGTTGTATTGTTGGGGCCTTTACACCTGTGACATTGCTGTGAAGGTTGTAAGTGGAAACATTGGCAGGTGCAGATAAAAGAGTTAGACCTAAGCCCCCCTCATGAGCCGTCAGGATGGCCGAGTGGTCTAAGGCGCCAGACTCAAGAGAGCTTGATCTTCAGTGTAGCTGAGCCTTCTGGTCTCCTCATGGAGGCGTGGGTTCAAATCCCACTTCTGACAGGTCCCTTTTACACCCGTAAATCTTCCTGTTTTTTGCAGTGCGTTCCCGGCAAACACCACAATCTTTGCAGGAACCTGTAGCATGTGAAGAGAAATCCACCAACAATCAGGCTGGGCCCTCAATCACAATTCCATGGATTTCTGGAAATGACACCTCAGGCACACCTTCCATTAAATTTGCACTCCATCACAGTAACTGCCTTGCTGGGTTTCTAACTGAGCAGTTGATCCCATCATTTGTTGTGAGGCTCTCCTGCCACCTTTTGGGCAGAGAAGGCACTGTCCCTGCAAAAACACAGGCAGACATGTTCAACAGGGCTTCCTGGTTATGTGGGAGGAGCAGAATGCCATTGGTCCCCCCTTGCAAATTCTAATTTACATAAGGAAGACAGAGAGGTAGCTGGGAGTAGGCACTGCACACGGGCATTGCACTCTCTCTTATGATTTGCAGCCAATTCTAGATTGAGGCAGGAGGAAAGGAGGTGACTCGCCCAACAATGGCTATACTGAGAAGTCAGCCACTCTGGGTCTCCCAGGTGAATGTTTCAGGCCTGTGAGCCACTCATATAAATCTCGCCTGATTGAGCCTGATCGAGCGCTGAGCGAGCGCGTTTGAATCCAAATATCAAACCCCTCTTTCTCAGGCGCAGGAAATGGTGGGCCCTTCATTGCTTCTGGTGTGGAAGTCTATGGGGCAAGGGTCCAGGACTTGCAGAGGAGAACAATTGCCAGAAAGTGCTTGCTGTTCTCATCTGTGCCTTTTTTCTGCTCACTGGCTGATAGGAGATTGGCTGCCCCCTTTCTTGCTAGAGTGAAAAAACAACAACTTGAGAGAAAACATGACGTTGTGAGGCTCACTTAGAGGGAGACTAGCCAAATAGCCCTGCTTTTTTTCTGAAAGACGCTTCAGAAATTGTTCAAAATGTCTCCTGGCCACTCAGGCTCGTTGGTCTAGGGGTATGATTCTCGCTTCGGGTGCGAGAGGTCCTGGGTTCAAATCCCGGACGAGCCCATGCTGTGGACATTTTCAGGATGCTTGTAATATAGGAGCATTTCTTCTTTTCAATGCTATAAGACGCTGTGTATGTCGAGAAAGTTCCTTACCCTGCACGCTATTTTCCACTTGTGGCGGGATAAAGGAGTGCAGGACTTCTTTGCAACTGCTTTTCTGGGCCAGACCAGCATGGTAGGAACATTACATGCATAGTGTTTTTCTAGTGTAATTTCAGGATATGGTTTCAAAATCGCCTCTTGGAATAAAAGTGGTCCTCATTCCTGTCTTCCAAAGAAATAGAGACCGGGTAAGGAGAGCCCAACTTTGAGCTTCAAGGACATTGGCCCTTAGTCTGTGCATTCCAGCCCAATACATGCCAACAAGATTCCTGAGTTAGTGTCTGTTTCTGTAGTGTAGTGGTTATCACGTTCGCCTTACACGCGAAATGTCCCTGGTTCGAGACCGGGCAGAAACAGCGGTTTGCTGTTTTTAACAGTGTTTGCCTTTACTGGCTGACTTTATAGGAAAGCTGAGATAATAGAGGCTGTCTATCCCTCACCAACCTGACGTAGTGTGCTCCAGGGATCTCAGTGACAGCTCGAAAAGAGAAGTGACGATAGCTTGCGCCATTCGCTTGCTCGCCCTTTGCTCTGAAGGGTGGGCCTACTTCATGAAAGCAAGGAATGAGAGCAGAAATGCTTTTCTTGTCCTCACCGCAAGCAGACACTTAGAGAAAACAAACTGTCTGAAGGACAGAGGCTTTTTAATTTCTTGTTTGATGACGGCCATGGAAAAGACAGCAATCATATTGCAGAAGAGAGCAACATGTGCAGTTGCTTGCTTTGGGTGAAGCATTCACCGACTAGCTGCCACTAACCCCTGGAGCCATGTCAGAGGTGACTCTTGCGTGGCTCGTTGGTCTAGGGGTATGATTCTCGCTTAGGGTGCGAGAGGTCCCGGGTTCAAATCCCGGACGAGCCCTTTTTAGAGCTAAACATACAAATCGTACTAAAAATGCACTATGCCTGACTATTTCTAGTAATACTCGGTTGATTTTTTGCTTAACATATTCCTAACCTCAGTAGAAAAATGGATCACCGTGCTTTTTCTGCCTACCTGCTTAGTCTCAGTGTGTCCCAGGTGATGCTTTCCCAAGCTGTACTCGCAGACATTTAGGCATCAGATATTTGTCTGTCGATGCCTGCACAAGTAAATTTTGAATACGTCTAATTGCAAGCATGTTGGATGATATCTCTGAGGTTTTCACACTTGTTCTGCACATTCTGAGCCGCTGCTGATACAGCAGAATAGAAGTAGGGTGAAGCCTTGAGAGGAACTTTGCTTTAACAGTAGCAAGCAGCAAGGTCGTTTCTGTAGTGTAGTGGTCATCACGTTTGCCTAACACGCGAAAGGTCCCCGGTTCGAGACCGGGCAGAAACACTGAGCGTTGGCTGCTTTTATGTGCACACTCTAAAACCTTATTATCTGAATGCAAGTTTAAGAAGAGGTGGTCTTTGAACACAGTGAGCCGTGGGAAACTTTCTTTACCTTTGCAAGACGAAACAAAGTTATCTGCATCCATCATCTGGGGGTCGTTCTTGTGCCTATTTTTATTTTGTTTAAGCTATGTTGTATTGTTGGGGCCTTTACACCTGTGACATTGCTGTGAAGGTTGTAAGTGGAAACATTGGCAGGTGCAGATAGAAGAGTTAGACCTAAGCCCCCCCTCATGAGCCGTCAGGATGGCCGAGTGGTCTAAGGCGCCAGACTCAAGAGAGCTTGATCTTCAGTGTAGCTGAGCCTTCTGGTCTCCTCATGGAGGCGTGGGTTCAAATCCCACTTCTGACAGGTCCCTTTTACACCCGTAAATCTTCCTGTTTTTTGCAGTGCGTTCCCGGCAAACACCACAATCTTTGCAGGAACCTGTAGCATGTGAAGAGAAATCCACCAACAATCAGGCTGGGCCCTTAATCACAATTCCATGGATTTCTGGAAATGACACCTCAGGCACACCTTCCATTAAATTTGCACTCCATCACAGTAACTGCCATGCTGGGTTTCTAACTGAGCAGTTGATCCCATCATTTGTTGTGAGGCTCTCCTGCCACCTTTTGGGCAGAGAAGGCACTGTCCCTGCAAAAACACAGGCAGACATGTTCAACAGGGCTTCCTGGTTATGTGGGAGGAGCAGAATGCCATTGGTCCCCCCTTGCAAATTCTAATTTACATAAGGAAGACAGAGAGGTAGCTGGGAGTAGGCACTGCACACGGGCATTGCACTCTCTCTTATGATTTGCAGCCAATTCTAGATTGAGGCAGGAGGAAAGGAGGTGACTCGCCCAACAATGGCTATACTGAGAAGTCAGCCACTCTGGGTCTCCCAGGTGAGTGTTTCAGGCCTGTGAGCCACTCATATAAATCTCGCCTGATTGAGCCTGATCGAGCGCGTTTGAATCCAAATATCAAACCCCTCTTTCTCAGGCGCAGGAAATGGTGGGCCCTTCATTGCTTCTGGTGTGGAAGTCTATGGGGCAAGGGTCCAGGACTTGCAGAGGAGAACAATTGCCAGAAAGTGCTTGCTGTTCTCATCTGTGCCTTTTTTCTGCTCACTGGCTGATAGGAGATTGGCTGCCCCCTTTCTTGCTAGAGTGAAAAAACAACAACTTGAGAGAAAACATGACGTTGTGAGGCTCACTTAGAGGGAGACTAGCCAAATAGCCCTGCTTTTTTTCTGAAAGACGCTTCAGAAATTGTTCAAAATGTCTCCTGGCCACTCAGGCTCGTTGGTCTAGGGGTATGATTCTCGCTTCGGGTGCGAGAGGTCCTGGGTTCAAATCCCGGACGAGCCCATGCTGTGGACATTTTCAGGATGCTTGTAATATAGGAGCATTTCTTCTTTTCAATGCTATAAGACGCTGTGTATGTCGAGAAAGTTCCTTACCCTGCACGCTATTTTCCACTTGTGGCGGGATAAAGGAGTGCAGGACTTCTTTGCAACTGCTTTTCTGGGCCAGACCAGCATGGTAGGAACATTACATGCATAGTGTTTTTCTAGTGTAATTTCAGGATATGGTTTCAAAATCGCCTCTTGGAATAAAAGTGGTCCTCATTCCTGTCTTCCAAAGAAATAGAGACCGGGTAAGGAGAGCCCAACTTTGAGCTTCAAGGACATTGGCCCTTAGTCTGTGCATTCCAGCCCAATACATGCCAACAAGATTCCTGAGTTAGTGTCTGTTTCTGTAGTGTAGTGGTTATCACGTTCGCCTTACACGCGAAATGTCCCTGGTTCGAGACCGGGCAGAAACAGCGGTTTGCTGTTTTTAACAGTGTTTGCCTTTACTGGCTGACTTTATAGGAAAGCTGAGATAATAGAGGCTGTCTATCCCTCACCAACCTGACGTAGTGTGCTCCAGGGATCTCAGTGACAGCTCGAAAAGAGAAGTGACGATAGCTTGCGCCATTCGCTTGCTCGCCCTTTGCTCTGAAGGGTGGGCCTACTTCATGAAAGCAAGGAATGAGAGCAGAAATGCTTTTCTTGTCCTCACCGCAAGCAGACACTTAGAGAAAACAAACTGTCTGAAGGACAGAGGCTTTTTAATTTCTTGTTTGATGACGGCCATGGAAAAGACAGCAATCATATTGCAGAAGAGAGCAACATGTGCAGTTGCTTGCTTTGGGTGAAGCATTCACCGACTAGCTGCCACTAACCCCTGGAGCCATGTCAGAGGTGACTCTTGCGTGGCTCGTTGGTCTAGGGGTATGATTCTCGCTTAGGGTGCGAGAGGTCCCGGGTTCAAATCCCGGACGAGCCCTTTTTAGAGCTAAACATACAAATCGTACTAAAAATGCACTATGCCTGACTATTTCTAGTAATACTCGGTTGATTTTTTGCTTAACATATTCCTAACCTCAGTAGAAAAATGGATCACCGTGCTTTTTCTGCCTACCTGCTTAGTCTCAGTGTGTCCCAGGTGATGCTTTCCCAAGCTGTACTCGCAGACATTTAGGCATCAGATATTTGTCTGTCGATGCCTGCACAAGTAAATTTTGAATACGTCTAATTGCAAGCATGTTGGATGATATCTCTGAGGTTTTCACACTTGTTCTGCACATTCTGAGCCGCTGCTGATACAGCAGAATAGAAGTAGGGTGAAGCCTTGAGAGGAACTTTGCTTTAACAGTAGCAAGCAGCAAGGTCGTTTCTGTAGTGTAGTGGTCATCACGTTCGCCTAACACGCGAAAGGTCCCCGGTTCGAGACCGGGCAGAAACACTGAGCGTTGGCTGCTTTTATGTGCACACTCTAAAACCTTATTATCTGAATGCAAGTTTAAGAAGAGGTGGTCTTTGAACACAGTGAGCCGTGGGAAACTTTCTTTACCTTTGCAAGACGAAACAAAGTTATCTGCATCCATCATCTGGGGGTCGTTCTTGTGCCTATTTTTATTTTGTTTAAGCTATGTTGTATTGTTGGGGCCTTTACACCTGTGACATTGCTGTGAAGGTTGTAAGTGGAAACATTGGCAGGTGCAGATAGAAGAGTTAGACCTAAGCCCCCCCTCATGAGCCGTCAGGATGGCCGAGTGGTCTAAGGCGCCAGACTCAAGAGAGCTTGATCTTCAGTGTAGCTGAGCCTTCTGGTCTCCTCATGGAGGCGTGGGTTCAAATCCCACTTCTGACAGGTCCCTTTTACACCCGTAAATCTTCCTGTTTTTTGCAGTGCGTTCCCGGCAAACACCACAATCTTGGCAGGAACCTGTAGCATGTGAAGAGAAATCCACCAACAATCAGGCTGGGCCCTTAATCACAATTCCATGGATTTCTGGAAATGACACCTCAGGCACACCTTCCATTAAATTTGCACTCCATCACAGTAACTGCCATGCTGGGTTTCTAACTGAGCAGTTGATCCCATCATTTGTTGTGAGGCTCTCCTGCCACCTTTTGGGCAGAGAAGGCACTGTCCCTGCAAAAACACAGGCAGACATGTTCAACAGGGCTTCCTGGTTATGTGGGAGGAGCAGAATGCCATTGGTCCCCCCTTGCAAATTCTAATTTACATAAGGAAGACAGAGAGGTAGCTGGGAGTAGGCACTGCACACGGGCATTGCACTCTCTCTTATGATTTGCAGCCAATTCTAGATTGAGGCAGGAGGAAAGGAGGTGACTCGCCCAACAATGGCTATACTGAGAAGTCAGCCACTCTGGGTCTCCCAGGTGAGTGTTTCAGGCCTGTGAGCCACTCATATAAATCTCGCCTGATCGAGCCTGATCGAGCGATGAGCGAGCGCGTTTGAATCCAAATATCAAACCCCTCTTTCTCAGGCGCAGGAAATGGTGGGCCCTTCATTGCTTCTGGTGTGGAAGTCTATGGGGCAAGGGTCCAGGACTTGCAGAGGAGAACAATTGCCAGAAAGTGCTTGCTGTTCTCATCTGTGCCTTTTTTCTGCTCACTGGCTGATAGGAGATTGGCTGCCCCCTTTCTTGCTAGAGTGAAAAAACAACAACTTGAGAGAAAACATGACGTTGTGAGGCTCACTTAGAGGGAGACTAGCCAAATAGCCCTGCTTTTTTTCTGAAAGACGCTTCAGAAATTGTTCAAAATGTCTCCTGGCCACTCAGGCTCATTGGTCTAGGGGTATGATTCTCGCTTCGGGTGCGAGAGGTCCCGGGTTCAAATCCCGGACGAGCCCATGCTGTGGACATTTTCAGGATGCTTGTAATATAGGAGCATTTCTTCTTTTCAATGCTATAAGACGCTGTGTATGTCGAGAAAGTTCCTTACCCTGCACGCTATTTTCCACTTGTGGCGGGATAAAGGAGTGCAGGACTTCTTTGCAACTGCTTTTCTGGGCCAGACCAGCATGGTAGGAACATTACATGCATAGTGTTTTTCTAGTGTAATTTCAGGATATGGTTTCAAAATCGCCTCTTGGAATAAAAGTGGTCCTCATTCCTGTCTTCCAAAGAAATAGAGACCGGGTAAGGAGAGCCCAACTTTGAGCTTCAAGGACATTGGCCCTTAGTCTGTGCATTCCAGCCCAATACATGCCAACAAGATTCCTGAGTTAGTGTCTGTTTCTGTAGTGTAGTGGTTATCACGTTCGCCTTACACGCGAAAGGTCCCTGGTTCGAGACTGGGCAGAAACAGCGGTTTGCCGTTTTTAACAGTGTTTGCCTTTACTGGCTGACTTTATAGGAAAGCTGAGATAATAGAGGCTGTCTATCCCTCACCAACCTGACGTAGTGTGCTCCAGGGATCTCAGTGACAGCTCGAAAAGAGAAGTGACGATAGCTTGCGCCATTCGCTTGCTCGCCCTTTGCTCTGAAGGGTGGGCCTACTTCATGAAAGCAAGGAATGAGAGCAGAAATGCTTTTCTCGTCCTCACCGCAAGCAGACACTTAGAGAAAACAAACTGTCTGAAGGACAGAGGCTTTTTAATTTCTTGTTTGATGACGGCCATGGAAAAGACAGCAATCATATTGCAGAAGAGAGCAACATGTGCAGTTGCTTGCTTTGGGTGAAGCATTCACCGACTAGCTGCCACTAACCCCTGGAGCCGTGTCAGAGGTGACTCTTGCGTGGCTCGTTGGTCTAGGGGTATGATTCTCGCTTAGGGTGCGAGAGGTCCCGGGTTCAAATCCCAGACGAGCCCTTTTTAGAGCTAAACATACAAATCGTACTAAAAATGCACTATGCCTGACTATTTCTAGTAATACTCGGTGCATTGTTGCGCAACATATTCCTAACCTCAGAAGAAAAATGGATCACCGTGCTTTTTCTGCCTACCTGCTTAGTCTCAGTGTGTCCCAGGTGATGCTTTCCCAAGCTGTACTCGCAGACATTTAGGCATCAGATATTTGTCTGTCGATGCCTGCACAAGTAAATTTTGAATACGTCTAATTGCAAGCATGTTGGATGATATCTCTGAGGTTTTCACACTTGTTCTGCACATTCTGAGCCGCTGCTGATACAGCAGAATAGAAGTAGGGTGAAGCCTTGAGAGGAACTTTGCTTTAACAGTAGCAAGCAGCAAGGTCGTTTCTGTAGTGTAGTGGTCATCACGTTTGCCTAACACGCGAAAGGTCCCCGGTTCGAGACCGGGCAGAAACACTGAGCGTTGGCTGCTTTTATGTGCACACTCTAAAACCTTATTATCTGAATGCAAGTTTAAGAAGAGGTGGTCTTTGAACACAGTGAGCCGTGGGAAACTTTCTTTACCTTTGCAAGACGAAACAAAGTTATCTGCATCCGTCATCTGGGGGTCGTTCTTGTGCCTATTTTTATTTTGTTTAAGCTATGTTGTATTGTTGGGGCCTTTACACCTGTGACATTGCTGTGAAGGTTGTAAGTGGAAACATTGGCAGGTGCAGATAAAAGAGTTAGACCTAAGCCCCCCTCATGAGCCGTCAGGATGGCCGAGTGGTCTAAGGCGCCAGACTCAAGAGAGCTTGATCTTCAGTGTAGCTGAGCCTTCTGGTCTCCTCATGGAGGCGTGGGTTCAAATCCCACTTCTGACAGGTCCCTTTTACACCCGTAAATCTTCCTGTTTTTTGCAGTGCGTTCCCGGCAAACACCACAATCTTTGCAGGAACCTGTAGCATGTGAAGAGAAATCCACCAACAATCAGGCTGGGCCCTCAATCACAATTCCATGGATTTCTGGAAATGACACCTCAGGCACACCTTCCATTAAATTTGCACTCCATCACAGTAACTGCCTTGCTGGGTTTCTAACTGAGCAGTTGATCCCATCATTTGTTGTGAGGCTCTCCTGCCACCTTTTGGGCAGAGAAGGCACTGTCCCTGCAAAAACACAGGCAGACATGTTCAACAGGGCTTCCTGGTTATGTGGGAGGAGCAGAATGCCATTGGTCCCCCCTTGCAAATTCTAATTTACATAAGGAAGACAGAGAGGTAGCTGGGAGTAGGCACTGCACACGGGCATTGCACTCTCTCTTATGATTTGCAGCCAATTCTAGATTGAGGCAGGAGGAAAGGAGGTGACTCGCCCAACAATGGCTATACTGAGAAGTCAGCCACTCTGGGTCTCCCAGGTGAATGTTTCAGGCCTGTGAGCCACTCATATAAATCTCGCCTGATTGAGCCTGATCGAGCGCTGAGCGAGCGCGTTTGAATCCAAATATCAAACCCCTCTTTCTCAGGCGCAGGAAATGGTGGGCCCTTCATTGCTTCTGGTGTGGAAGTCTATGGGGCAAGGGTCCAGGACTTGCAGAGGAGAACAATTGCCAGAAAGTGCTTGCTGTTCTCATCTGTGCCTTTTTTCTGCTCACTGGCTGATAGGAGATTGGCTGCCCCCTTTCTTGCTAGAGTGAAAAAACAACAACTTGAGAGAAAACATGACGTTGTGAGGCTCACTTAGAGGGAGACTAGCCAAATAGCCCTGCTTTTTTTCTGAAAGACGCTTCAGAAATTGTTCAAAATGTCTCCTGGCCACTCAGGCTCGTTGGTCTAGGGGTATGATTCTCGCTTCGGGTGCGAGAGGTCCTGGGTTCAAATCCCGGACGAGCCCATGCTGTGGACATTTTCAGGATGCTTGTAATATAGGAGCATTTCTTCTTTTCAATGCTATAAGACGCTGTGTATGTCGAGAAAGTTCCTTACCCTGCACGCTATTTTCCACTTGTGGCGGGATAAAGGAGTGCAGGACTTCTTTGCAACTGCTTTTCTGGGCCAGACCAGCATGGTAGGAACATTACATGCATAGTGTTTTTCTAGTGTAATTTCAGGATATGGTTTCAAAATCGCCTCTTGGAATAAAAGTGGTCCTCATTCCTGTCTTCCAAAGAAATAGAGACCGGGTAAGGAGAGCCCAACTTTGAGCTTCAAGGACATTGGCCCTTAGTCTGTGCATTCCAGCCCAATACATGCCAACAAGATTCCTGAGTTAGTGTCTGTTTCTGTAGTGTAGTGGTTATCACGTTCGCCTTACACGCGAAATGTCCCTGGTTCGAGACCGGGCAGAAACAGCGGTTTGCTGTTTTTAACAGTGTTTGCCTTTACTGGCTGACTTTATAGGAAAGCTGAGATAATAGAGGCTGTCTATCCCTCACCAACCTGACGTAGTGTGCTCCAGGGATCTCAGTGACAGCTCGAAAAGAGAAGTGACGATAGCTTGCGCCATTCGCTTGCTCGCCCTTTGCTCTGAAGGGTGGGCCTACTTCATGAAAGCAAGGAATGAGAGCAGAAATGCTTTTCTTGTCCTCACCGCAAGCAGACACTTAGAGAAAACAAACTGTCTGAAGGACAGAGGCTTTTTAATTTCTTGTTTGATGACGGCCATGGAAAAGACAGCAATCATATTGCAGAAGAGAGCAACATGTGCAGTTGCTTGCTTTGGGTGAAGCATTCACCGACTAGCTGCCACTAACCCCTGGAGCCATGTCAGAGGTGACTCTTGCGTGGCTCGTTGGTCTAGGGGTATGATTCTCGCTTAGGGTGCGAGAGGTCCCGGGTTCAAATCCCGGACGAGCCCTTTTTAGAGCTAAACATACAAATCGTACTAAAAATGCACTATGCCTGACTATTTCTAGTAATACTCGGTTGATTTTTTGCTTAACATATTCCTAACCTCAGTAGAAAAATGGATCACCGTGCTTTTTCTGCCTACCTGCTTAGTCTCAGTGTGTCCCAGGTGATGCTTTCCCAAGCTGTACTCGCAGACATTTAGGCATCAGATATTTGTCTGTCGATGCCTGCACAAGTAAATTTTGAATACGTCTAATTGCAAGCATGTTGGATGATATCTCTGAGGTTTTCACACTTGTTCTGCACATTCTGAGCCGCTGCTGATACAGCAGAATAGAAGTAGGGTGAAGCCTTGAGAGGAACTTTGCTTTAACAGTAGCAAGCAGCAAGGTCGTTTCTGTAGTGTAGTGGTCATCACGTTTGCCTAACACGCGAAAGGTCCCCGGTTCGAGACCGGGCAGAAACACTGAGCGTTGGCTGCTTTTATGTGCACACTCTAAAACCTTATTATCTGAATGCAAGTTTAAGAAGAGGTGGTCTTTGAACACAGTGAGCCGTGGGAAACTTTCTTTACCTTTGCAAGACGAAACAAAGTTATCTGCATCCATCATCTGGGGGTCGTTCTTGTGCCTATTTTTATTTTGTTTAAGCTATGTTGTATTGTTGGGGCCTTTACACCTGTGACATTGCTGTGAAGGTTGTAAGTGGAAACATTGGCAGGTGCAGATAGAAGAGTTAGACCTAAGCCCCCCCTCATGAGCCGTCAGGATGGCCGAGTGGTCTAAGGCGCCAGACTCAAGAGAGCTTGATCTTCAGTGTAGCTGAGCCTTCTGGTCTCCTCATGGAGGCGTGGGTTCAAATCCCACTTCTGACAGGTCCCTTTTACACCCGTAAATCTTCCTGTTTTTTGCAGTGCGTTCCCGGCAAACACCACAATCTTTGCAGGAACCTGTAGCATGTGAAGAGAAATCCACCAACAATCAGGCTGGGCCCTTAATCACAATTCCATGGATTTCTGGAAATGACACCTCAGGCACACCTTCCATTAAATTTGCACTCCATCACAGTAACTGCCATGCTGGGTTTCTAACTGAGCAGTTGATCCCATCATTTGTTGTGAGGCTCTCCTGCCACCTTTTGGGCAGAGAAGGCACTGTCCCTGCAAAAACACAGGCAGACATGTTCAACAGGGCTTCCTGGTTATGTGGGAGGAGCAGAATGCCATTGGTCCCCCCTTGCAAATTCTAATTTACATAAGGAAGACAGAGAGGTAGCTGGGAGTAGGCACTGCACACGGGCATTGCACTCTCTCTTATGATTTGCAGCCAATTCTAGATTGAGGCAGGAGGAAAGGAGGTGACTCGCCCAACAATGGCTATACTGAGAAGTCAGCCACTCTGGGTCTCCCAGGTGAGTGTTTCAGGCCTGTGAGCCACTCATATAAATCTCGCCTGATCGAGCCTGATCGAGCGATGAGCGAGCGCGTTTGAATCCAAATATCAAACCCCTCTTTCTCAGGCGCAGGAAATGGTGGGCCCTTCATTGCTTCTGGTGTGGAAGTCTATGGGGCAAGGGTCCAGGACTTGCAGAGGAGAACAATTGCCAGAAAGTGCTTGCTGTTCTCATCTGTGCCTTTTTTCTGCTCACTGGCTGATAGGAGATTGGCTGCCCCCTTTCTTGCTAGAGTGAAAAAACAACAACTTGAGAGAAAACATGACGTTGTGAGGCTCACTTAGAGGGAGACTAGCCAAATAGCCCTGCTTTTTTTCTGAAAGACGCTTCAGAAATTGTTCAAAATGTCTCCTGGCCACTCAGGCTCGTTGGTCTAGGGGTATGATTCTCGCTTCGGGTGCGAGAGGTCCCGGGTTCAAATCCCGGACGAGCCCATGCTGTGGACATTTTCAGGATGCTTGTAATATAGGAGCATTTCTTCTTTTCAATGCTATAAGACGCTGTGTATGTCGAGAAAGTTCCTTACCCTGCACGCTATTTTCCACTTGTGGCGGGATAAAGGAGTGCAGGACTTCTTTGCAACTGCTTTTCTGGGCCAGACCAGCATGGTAGGAACATTACATGCATAGTGTTTTTCTAGTGTAATTTCAGGATATGGTTTCAAAATCGCCTCTTGGAATAAAAGTGGTCCTCATTCCTGTCTTCCAAAGAAATAGAGACCGGGTAAGGAGAGCCCAACTTTGAGCTTCAAGGACATTGGCCCTTAGTCTGTGCATTCCAGCCCAATACATGCCAACAAGATTCCTGAGTTAGTGTCTGTTTCTGTAGTGTAGTGGTTATCACGTTCGCCTTACACGCGAAAGGTCCCTGGTTCGAGACTGGGCAGAAACAGCGGTTTGCCGTTTTTAACAGTGTTTGCCTTTACTGGCTGACTTTATAGGAAAGCTGAGATAATAGAGGCTGTCTATCCCTCACCAACCTGACGTAGTGTGCTCCAGGGATCTCAGTGACAGCTCGAAAAGAGAAGTGACGATAGCTTGCGCCATTCGCTTGCTCGCCCTTTGCTCTGAAGGGTGGGCCTACTTCATGAAAGCAAGGAATGAGAGCAGAAATGCTTTTCTCGTCCTCACCGCAAGCAGACACTTAGAGAAAACAAACTGTCTGAAGGACAGAGGCTTTTTAATTTCTTGTTTGATGACGGCCATGGAAAAGACAGCAATCATATTGCAGAAGAGAGCAACATGTGCAGTTGCTTGCTTTGGGTGAAGCATTCACCGACTAGCTGCCACTAACCCCTGGAGCCGTGTCAGAGGTGACTCTTGCGTGGCTCGTTGGTCTAGGGGTATGATTCTCGCTTAGGGTGCGAGAGGTCCCGGGTTCAAATCCCAGACGAGCCCTTTTTAGAGCTAAACATACAAATCGTACTAAAAATGCACTATGCCTGACTATTTCTAGTAATACTCGGTGCATTGTTGCGCAACATATTCCTAACCTCAGAAGAAAAATGGATCACCGTGCTTTTTCTGCCTACCTGCTTAGTCTCAGTGTGTCCCAGGTGATGCTTTCCCAAGCTGTACTCGCAGACATTTAGGCATCAGATATTTGTCTGTCGATGCCTGCACAAGTAAATTTTGAATACGTCTAATTGCAAGCATGTTGGATGATATCTCTGAGGTTTTCACACTTGTTCTGCACATTCTGAGCCGCTGCTGATACAGCAGAATAGAAGTAGGGTGAAGCCTTGAGAGGAACTTTGCTTTAACAGTAGCAAGCAGCAAGGTCGTTTCTGTAGTGTAGTGGTCATCACGTTTGCCTAACACGCGAAAGGTCCCCGGTTCGAGACCGGGCAGAAACACTGAGCGTTGGCTGCTTTTATGTGCACACTCTAAAACCTTATTATCTGAATGCAAGTTTAAGAAGAGGTGGTCTTTGAACACAGTGAGCCGTGGGAAACTTTCTTTACCTTTGCAAGACGAAACAAAGTTATCTGCATCCGTCATCTGGGGGTCGTTCTTGTGCCTATTTTTATTTTGTTTAAGCTATGTTGTATTGTTGGGGCCTTTACACCTGTGACATTGCTGTGAAGGTTGTAAGTGGAAACATTGGCAGGTGCAGATAGAAGAGTTAGACCTAAGCCCCCCTCATGAGCCGTCAGGATGGCCGAGTGGTCTAAGGCGCCAGACTCAAGAGAGCTTGATCTTCAGTGTAGCTGAGCCTTCTGGTCTCCTCATGGAGGCGTGGGTTCAAATCCCACTTCTGACAGGTCCCTTTTACACCCGTAAATCTTCCTGTTTTTTGCAGTGCGTTCCCGGCAAACACCACAATCTTTGCAGGAACCTGTAGCATGTGAAGAGAAATCCACCAACAATCAGGCTGGGCCCTCAATCACAATTCCATGGATTTCTGGAAATGACACCTCAGGCACACCTTCCATTAAATTTGCACTCCATCACAGTAACTGCCATGCTGGGTTTCTAACTAAGCAGTTGATCCCATCATTTGTTGTGAGGCTCTCCTGCCACCTTTTGGGCAGAGAAGGCACTGTCCCTGCAAAAACACAGGCAGACATGTTCAACAGGGCTTCCTGGTTATGTGGGAGGAGCAGAATGCCATTGGTCCCCCCTTGCAAATTCTAATTTACATAAGGAAGACAGAGAGGTAGCTGGGAGTAGGCACTGCACACGGGCATTGCACTCTCTCTTATGATTTGCAGCCAATTCTAGATTGAGGCAGGAGGAAAGGAGGTGACTCGCCCAACAATGGCTATACTGAGAAGTCAGCCACTCTGGGTCTCCCAGGTGAGTGTTTCAGGCCTGTGAGCCACTCATATAAATCTCGCCTGATTGAGCCTGATCGAGCGCTGAGCGAGCGCGTTTGAATCCAAATATCAAACCCCTCTTTCTCAGGCGCAGGAAATGGTGGGCCCTTCATTGCTTCTGGTGTGGAAGTCTATGGGGCAAGGGTCCAGGACTTGCAGAGGAGAACAATTGCCAGAAAGTGCTTGCTGTTCTCATCTGTGCCTTTTTTCTGCTCACTGGCTGATAGGAGATTGGCTGCCCCCTTTCTTGCTAGAGTGAAAAAACAACAACTTGAGAGAAAACATGACGTTGTGAGGCTCACTTAGAGGGAGACTAGCCAAATAGCCCTGCTTTTTTTCTGAAAGACGCTTCAGAAATTGTTCAAAATGTCTCCTGGCCACTCAGGCTCGTTGGTCTAGGGGTATGATTCTCGCTTCGGGTGCGAGAGGTCCTGGGTTCAAATCCCGGACGAGCCCATGCTGTGGACATTTTCAGGATGCTTGTAATATAGGAGCATTTCTTCTTTTCAATGCTATAAGACGCTGTGTATGTCGAGAAAGTTCCTTACCCTGCACGCTATTTTCCACTTGTGGCGGGATAAAGGAGTGCAGGACTTCTTTGCAAC
Organism: Lissotriton helveticus; assembly: GCF_964261635.1. NCBI lineage: Eukaryota > Metazoa > Chordata > Amphibia > Caudata > Salamandridae > Lissotriton > Lissotriton helveticus. The sequence continues at coordinate 590,283,054 of NC_136071.1, forward strand.
TGCTTTTCTGGGCCAGACCAGCATGGTAGGAACATTACATGCATAGTGTTTTTCTAGTGTAATTTCAGGATATGGTTTCAAAATCGCCTCTTGGAATAAAAGTGGTCCTCATTCCTGTCTTCCAAAGAAATAGAGACCGGGTAAGGAGAGCCCAACTTTGAGCTTCAAGGACATTGGCCCTTAGTCTGTGCATTCCAGCCCAATACATGCCAACAAGATTCCTGAGTTAGTGTCTGTTTCTGTAGTGTAGTGGTTATCACGTTCGCCTTACACGCGAAATGTCCCTGGTTCGAGACCGGGCAGAAACAGCGGTTTGCTGTTTTTAACAGTGTTTGCCTTTACTGGCTGACTTTATAGGAAAGCTGAGATAATAGAGGCTGTCTATCCCTCACCAACCTGACGTAGTGTGCTCCAGGGATCTCAGTGACAGCTCGAAAAGAGAAGTGACGATAGCTTGCGCCATTCGCTTGCTCGCCCTTTGCTCTGAAGGGTGGGCCTACTTCATGAAAGCAAGGAATGAGAGCAGAAATGCTTTTCTTGTCCTCACCGCAAGCAGACACTTAGAGAAAACAAACTGTCTGAAGGACAGAGGCTTTTTAATTTCTTGTTTGATGACGGCCATGGAAAAGACAGCAATCATATTGCAGAAGAGAGCAACATGTGCAGTTGCTTGCTTTGGGTGAAGCATTCACCGACTAGCTGCCACTAACCCCTGGAGCCATGTCAGAGGTGACTCTTGCGTGGCTCGTTGGTCTAGGGGTATGATTCTCGCTTAGGGTGCGAGAGGTCCCGGGTTCAAATCCCGGACGAGCCCTTTTTAGAGCTAAACATACAAATCGTACTAAAAATGCACTATGCCTGACTATTTCTAGTAATACTCGGTTGATTTTTTGCTTAACATATTCCTAACCTCAGTAGAAAAATGGATCACCGTGCTTTTTCTGCCTACCTGCTTAGTCTCAGTGTGTCCCAGGTGATGCTTTCCCAAGCTGTACTCGCAGACATTTAGGCATCAGATATTTGTCTGTCGATGCCTGCACAAGTAAATTTTGAATACGTCTAATTGCAAGCATGTTGGATGATATCTCTGAGGTTTTCACACTTGTTCTGCACATTCTGAGCCGCTGCTGATACAGCAGAATAGAAGTAGGGTGAAGCCTTGAGAGGAACTTTGCTTTAACAGTAGCAAGCAGCAAGGTCGTTTCTGTAGTGTAGTGGTCATCACGTTCGCCTAACACGCGAAAGGTCCCCGGTTCGAGACCGGGCAGAAACACTGAGCGTTGGCTGCTTTTATGTGCACACTCTAAAACCTTATTATCTGAATGCAAGTTTAAGAAGAGGTGGTCTTTGAACACAGTGAGCCGTGGGAAACTTTCTTTACCTTTGCAAGACGAAACAAAGTTATCTGCATCCATCATCTGGGGGTCGTTCTTGTGCCTATTTTTATTTTGTTTAAGCTATGTTGTATTGTTGGGGCCTTTACACCTGTGACATTGCTGTGAAGGTTGTAAGTGGAAACATTGGCAGGTGCAGATAGAAGAGTTAGACCTAAGCCCCCCCTCATGAGCCGTCAGGATGGCCGAGTGGTCTAAGGCGCCAGACTCAAGAGAGCTTGATCTTCAGTGTAGCTGAGCCTTCTGGTCTCCTCATGGAGGCGTGGGTTCAAATCCCACTTCTGACAGGTCCCTTTTACACCCGTAAATCTTCCTGTTTTTTGCAGTGCGTTCCCGGCAAACACCACAATCTTGGCAGGAACCTGTAGCATGTGAAGAGAAATCCACCAACAATCAGGCTGGGCCCTTAATCACAATTCCATGGATTTCTGGAAATGACACCTCAGGCACACCTTCCATTAAATTTGCACTCCATCACAGTAACTGCCATGCTGGGTTTCTAACTGAGCAGTTGATCCCATCATTTGTTGTGAGGCTCTCCTGCCACCTTTTGGGCAGAGAAGGCACTGTCCCTGCAAAAACACAGGCAGACATGTTCAACAGGGCTTCCTGGTTATGTGGGAGGAGCAGAATGCCATTGGTCCCCCCTTGCAAATTCTAATTTACATAAGGAAGACAGAGAGGTAGCTGGGAGTAGGCACTGCACACGGGCATTGCACTCTCTCTTATGATTTGCAGCCAATTCTAGATTGAGGCAGGAGGAAAGGAGGTGACTCGCCCAACAATGGCTATACTGAGAAGTCAGCCACTCTGGGTCTCCCAGGTGAGTGTTTCAGGCCTGTGAGCCACTCATATAAATCTCGCCTGATCGAGCCTGATCGAGCGATGAGCGAGCGCGTTTGAATCCAAATATCAAACCCCTCTTTCTCAGGCGCAGGAAATGGTGGGCCCTTCATTGCTTCTGGTGTGGAAGTCTATGGGGCAAGGGTCCAGGACTTGCAGAGGAGAACAATTGCCAGAAAGTGCTTGCTGTTCTCATCTGTGCCTTTTTTCTGCTCACTGGCTGATAGGAGATTGGCTGCCCCCTTTCTTGCTAGAGTGAAAAAACAACAACTTGAGAGAAAACATGACGTTGTGAGGCTCACTTAGAGGGAGACTAGCCAAATAGCCCTGCTTTTTTTCTGAAAGACGCTTCAGAAATTGTTCAAAATGTCTCCTGGCCACTCAGGCTCATTGGTCTAGGGGTATGATTCTCGCTTCGGGTGCGAGAGGTCCCGGGTTCAAATCCCGGACGAGCCCATGCTGTGGACATTTTCAGGATGCTTGTAATATAGGAGCATTTCTTCTTTTCAATGCTATAAGACGCTGTGTATGTCGAGAAAGTTCCTTACCCTGCACGCTATTTTCCACTTGTGGCGGGATAAAGGAGTGCAGGACTTCTTTGCAACTGCTTTTCTGGGCCAGACCAGCATGGTAGGAACATTACATGCATAGTGTTTTTCTAGTGTAATTTCAGGATATGGTTTCAAAATCGCCTCTTGGAATAAAAGTGGTCCTCATTCCTGTCTTCCAAAGAAATAGAGACCGGGTAAGGAGAGCCCAACTTTGAGCTTCAAGGACATTGGCCCTTAGTCTGTGCATTCCAGCCCAATACATGCCAACAAGATTCCTGAGTTAGTGTCTGTTTCTGTAGTGTAGTGGTTATCACGTTCGCCTTACACGCGAAAGGTCCCTGGTTCGAGACTGGGCAGAAACAGCGGTTTGCCGTTTTTAACAGTGTTTGCCTTTACTGGCTGACTTTATAGGAAAGCTGAGATAATAGAGGCTGTCTATCCCTCACCAACCTGACGTAGTGTGCTCCAGGGATCTCAGTGACAGCTCGAAAAGAGAAGTGACGATAGCTTGCGCCATTCGCTTGCTCGCCCTTTGCTCTGAAGGGTGGGCCTACTTCATGAAAGCAAGGAATGAGAGCAGAAATGCTTTTCTCGTCCTCACCGCAAGCAGACACTTAGAGAAAACAAACTGTCTGAAGGACAGAGGCTTTTTAATTTCTTGTTTGATGACGGCCATGGAAAAGACAGCAATCATATTGCAGAAGAGAGCAACATGTGCAGTTGCTTGCTTTGGGTGAAGCATTCACCGACTAGCTGCCACTAACCCCTGGAGCCGTGTCAGAGGTGACTCTTGCGTGGCTCGTTGGTCTAGGGGTATGATTCTCGCTTAGGGTGCGAGAGGTCCCGGGTTCAAATCCCAGACGAGCCCTTTTTAGAGCTAAACATACAAATCGTACTAAAAATGCACTATGCCTGACTATTTCTAGTAATACTCGGTGCATTGTTGCGCAACATATTCCTAACCTCAGAAGAAAAATGGATCACCGTGCTTTTTCTGCCTACCTGCTTAGTCTCAGTGTGTCCCAGGTGATGCTTTCCCAAGCTGTACTCGCAGACATTTAGGCATCAGATATTTGTCTGTCGATGCCTGCACAAGTAAATTTTGAATACGTCTAATTGCAAGCATGTTGGATGATATCTCTGAGGTTTTCACACTTGTTCTGCACATTCTGAGCCGCTGCTGATACAGCAGAATAGAAGTAGGGTGAAGCCTTGAGAGGAACTTTGCTTTAACAGTAGCAAGCAGCAAGGTCGTTTCTGTAGTGTAGTGGTCATCACGTTTGCCTAACACGCGAAAGGTCCCCGGTTCGAGACCGGGCAGAAACACTGAGCGTTGGCTGCTTTTATGTGCACACTCTAAAACCTTATTATCTGAATGCAAGTTTAAGAAGAGGTGGTCTTTGAACACAGTGAGCCGTGGGAAACTTTCTTTACCTTTGCAAGACGAAACAAAGTTATCTGCATCCGTCATCTGGGGGTCGTTCTTGTGCCTATTTTTATTTTGTTTAAGCTATGTTGTATTGTTGGGGCCTTTACACCTGTGACATTGCTGTGAAGGTTGTAAGTGGAAACATTGGCAGGTGCAGATAAAAGAGTTAGACCTAAGCCCCCCTCATGAGCCGTCAGGATGGCCGAGTGGTCTAAGGCGCCAGACTCAAGAGAGCTTGATCTTCAGTGTAGCTGAGCCTTCTGGTCTCCTCATGGAGGCGTGGGTTCAAATCCCACTTCTGACAGGTCCCTTTTACACCCGTAAATCTTCCTGTTTTTTGCAGTGCGTTCCCGGCAAACACCACAATCTTTGCAGGAACCTGTAGCATGTGAAGAGAAATCCACCAACAATCAGGCTGGGCCCTCAATCACAATTCCATGGATTTCTGGAAATGACACCTCAGGCACACCTTCCATTAAATTTGCACTCCATCACAGTAACTGCCTTGCTGGGTTTCTAACTGAGCAGTTGATCCCATCATTTGTTGTGAGGCTCTCCTGCCACCTTTTGGGCAGAGAAGGCACTGTCCCTGCAAAAACACAGGCAGACATGTTCAACAGGGCTTCCTGGTTATGTGGGAGGAGCAGAATGCCATTGGTCCCCCCTTGCAAATTCTAATTTACATAAGGAAGACAGAGAGGTAGCTGGGAGTAGGCACTGCACACGGGCATTGCACTCTCTCTTATGATTTGCAGCCAATTCTAGATTGAGGCAGGAGGAAAGGAGGTGACTCGCCCAACAATGGCTATACTGAGAAGTCAGCCACTCTGGGTCTCCCAGGTGAGTGTTTCAGGCCTGTGAGCCACTCATATAAATCTCGCCTGATTGAGCCTGATCGAGCGCTGAGCGAGCGCGTTTGAATCCAAATATCAAACCCCTCTTTCTCAGGCGCAGGAAATGGTGGGCCCTTCATTGCTTCTGGTGTGGAAGTCTATGGGGCAAGGGTCCAGGACTTGCAGAGGAGAACAATTGCCAGAAAGTGCTTGCTGTTCTCATCTGTGCCTTTTTTCTGCTCACTGGCTGATAGGAGATTGGCTGCCCCCTTTCTTGCTAGAGTGAAAAAACAACAACTTGAGAGAAAACATGACGTTGTGAGGCTCACTTAGAGGGAGACTAGCCAAATAGCCCTGCTTTTTTTCTGAAAGACGCTTCAGAAATTGTTCAAAATGTCTCCTGGCCACTCAGGCTCGTTGGTCTAGGGGTATGATTCTCGCTTCGGGTGCGAGAGGTCCTGGGTTCAAATCCCGGACGAGCCCATGCTGTGGACATTTTCAGGATGCTTGTAATATAGGAGCATTTCTTCTTTTCAATGCTATAAGACGCTGTGTATGTCGAGAAAGTTCCTTACCCTGCACGCTATTTTCCACTTGTGGCGGGATAATGGAGTGCAGGACTTCTTTGCAACTGCTTTTCTGGGCCAGACCAGCATGGTAGGAACATTACATGCATATTGTTTTTCTAGTGTAATTTCAGGATATGGTTTCAAAATCGCCTCTTGGAATAAAAGTGGTCCTCATTCCTGTCTTCCAAAGAAATAGAGACCGGGTAAGGAGAGCCCAACTTTGAGCTTCAAGGACATTGGCCCTTAGTCTGTGCATTCCAGCCCAATACATGCCAACAAGATTCCTGAGTTAGTGTCTGTTTCTGTAGTGTAGTGGTTATCACGTTCGCCTTACACGCGAAAGGTCCCTGGTTCGAGACCGGGCAGAAACAGCGGTTTGCTGTTTTTAACAGTGTTTGCCTTTACTGGCTGACTTTATAGGAAAGCTGAGATAATAGAGGCTGTCTATCCCTCACCAACCTGACGTAGTGTGCTCCAGGGATCTCAGTGACAGCTCGAAAAGAGAAGTGACGATAGCTTGCGCCATTCGCTTGCTCGCCCTTTGCTCTGAAGGGTGGGCCTACTTCATGAAAGCAAGGAATGAGAGCAGAAATGCTTTTCTTGTCCTCACCGCAAGCAGACACTTAGAGAAAACAAACTGTCTGAAGGACAGAGGCTTTTTAATTTCTTGTTTGATGACGGCCATGGAAAAGACAGCAATCATATTGCAGAAGAGAGCAACATGTGCAGTTGCTTGCTTTGGGTGAAGCATTCACCGACTAGCTGCCACTAACCCCTGGAGCCATGTCAGAGGTGACTCTTGCGTGGCTCGTTGGTCTAGGGGTATGATTCTCGCTTAGGGTGCGAGAGGTCCCGGGTTCAAATCCCGGACGAGCCCTTTTTAGAGCTAAACATACAAATCGTACTAAAAATGCACTATGCCTGACTATTTCTAGTAATACTCGGTTGATTTTTTGCTTAACATATTCCTAACCTCAGTAGAAAAATGGATCACCGTGCTTTTTCTGCCTACCTGCTTAGTCTCAGTGTGTCCCAGGTGATGCTTTCCCAAGCTGTACTCGCAGACATTTAGGCATCAGATATTTGTCTGTCGATGCCTGCACAAGTAAATTTTGAATACGTCTAATTGCAAGCATGTTGGATGATATCTCTGAGGTTTTCACACTTGTTCTGCACATTCTGAGCCGCTGCTGATACAGCAGAATAGAAGTAGGGTGAAGCCTTGAGAGGAACTTTGCTTTAACAGTAGCAAGCAGCAAGGTCGTTTCTGTAGTGTAGTGGTCATCACGTTCGCCTAACACGCGAAAGGTCCCCGGTTCGAGACCGGGCAGAAACACTGAGCGTTGGCTGCTTTTATGTGCACACTCTAAAACCTTATTATCTGAATGCAAGTTTAAGAAGAGGTGGTCTTTGAACACAGTGAGCCGTGGGAAACTTTCTTTACCTTTGCAAGACGAAACAAAGTTATCTGCATCCATCATCTGGGGGTCGTTCTTGTGCCTATTTTTATTTTGTTTAAGCTATGTTGTATTGTTGGGGCCTTTACACCTGTGACATTGCTGTGAAGGTTGTAAGTGGAAACATTGGCAGGTGCAGATAGAAGAGTTAGACCTAAGCCCCCCCTCATGAGCCGTCAGGATGGCCGAGTGGTCTAAGGCGCCAGACTCAAGAGAGCTTGATCTTCAGTGTAGCTGAGCCTTCTGGTCTCCTCATGGAGGCGTGGGTTCAAATCCCACTTCTGACAGGTCCCTTTTACACCCGTAAATCTTCCTGTTTTTTGCAGTGCGTTCCCGGCAAACACCACAATCTTGGCAGGAACCTGTAGCATGTGAAGAGAAATCCACCAACAATCAGGCTGGGCCCTTAATCACAATTCCATGGATTTCTGGAAATGACACCTCAGGCACACCTTCCATTAAATTTGCACTCCATCACAGTAACTGCCATGCTGGGTTTCTAACTGAGCAGTTGATCCCATCATTTGTTGTGAGGCTCTCCTGCCACCTTTTGGGCAGAGAAGGCACTGTCCCTGCAAAAACACAGGCAGACATGTTCAACAGGGCTTCCTGGTTATGTGGGAGGAGCAGAATGCCATTGGTCCCCCCTTGCAAATTCTAATTTACATAAGGAAGACAGAGAGGTAGCTGGGAGTAGGCACTGCACACGGGCATTGCACTCTCTCTTATGATTTGCAGCCAATTCTAGATTGAGGCAGGAGGAAAGGAGGTGACTCGCCCAACAATGGCTATACTGAGAAGTCAGCCACTCTGGGTCTCCCAGGTGAGTGTTTCAGGCCTGTGAGCCACTCATATAAATCTCGCCTGATCGAGCCTGATCGAGCGATGAGCGAGCGCGTTTGAATCCAAATATCAAACCCCTCTTTCTCAGGCGCAGGAAATGGTGGGCCCTTCATTGCTTCTGGTGTGGAAGTCTATGGGGCAAGGGTCCAGGACTTGCAGAGGAGAACAATTGCCAGAAAGTGCTTGCTGTTCTCATCTGTGCCTTTTTTCTGCTCACTGGCTGATAGGAGATTGGCTGCCCCCTTTCTTGCTAGAGTGAAAAAACAACAACTTGAGAGAAAACATGACGTTGTGAGGCTCACTTAGAGGGAGACTAGCCAAATAGCCCTGCTTTTTTTCTGAAAGACGCTTCAGAAATTGTTCAAAATGTCTCCTGGCCACTCAGGCTCGTTGGTCTAGGGGTATGATTCTCGCTTCGGGTGCGAGAGGTCCCGGGTTCAAATCCCGGACGAGCCCATGCTGTGGACATTTTCAGGATGCTTGTAATATAGGAGCATTTCTTCTTTTCAATGCTATAAGACGCTGTGTATGTCGAGAAAGTTCCTTACCCTGCACGCTATTTTCCACTTGTGGCGGGATAAAGGAGTGCAGGACTTCTTTGCAACTGCTTTTCTGGGCCAGACCAGCATGGTAGGAACATTACATGCATAGTGTTTTTCTAGTGTAATTTCAGGATATGGTTTCAAAATCGCCTCTTGGAATAAAAGTGGTCCTCATTCCTGTCTTCCAAAGAAATAGAGACCGGGTAAGGAGAGCCCAACTTTGAGCTTCAAGGACATTGGCCCTTAGTCTGTGCATTCCAGCCCAATACATGCCAACAAGATTCCTGAGTTAGTGTCTGTTTCTGTAGTGTAGTGGTTATCACGTTCGCCTTACACGCGAAAGGTCCCTGGTTCGAGACTGGGCAGAAACAGCGGTTTGCCGTTTTTAACAGTGTTTGCCTTTACTGGCTGACTTTATAGGAAAGCTGAGATAATAGAGGCTGTCTATCCCTCACCAACCTGACGTAGTGTGCTCCAGGGATCTCAGTGACAGCTCGAAAAGAGAAGTGACGATAGCTTGCGCCATTCGCTTGCTCGCCCTTTGCTCTGAAGGGTGGGCCTACTTCATGAAAGCAAGGAATGAGAGCAGAAATGCTTTTCTCGTCCTCACCGCAAGCAGACACTTAGAGAAAACAAACTGTCTGAAGGACAGAGGCTTTTTAATTTCTTGTTTGATGACGGCCATGGAAAAGACAGCAATCATATTGCAGAAGAGAGCAACATGTGCAGTTGCTTGCTTTGGGTGAAGCATTCACCGACTAGCTGCCACTAACCCCTGGAGCCGTGTCAGAGGTGACTCTTGCGTGGCTCGTTGGTCTAGGGGTATGATTCTCGCTTAGGGTGCGAGAGGTCCCGGGTTCAAATCCCAGACGAGCCCTTTTTAGAGCTAAACATACAAATCGTACTAAAAATGCACTATGCCTGACTATTTCTAGTAATACTCGGTGCATTGTTGCGCAACATATTCCTAACCTCAGAAGAAAAATGGATCACCGTGCTTTTTCTGCCTACCTGCTTAGTCTCAGTGTGTCCCAGGTGATGCTTTCCCAAGCTGTACTCGCAGACATTTAGGCATCAGATATTTGTCTGTCGATGCCTGCACAAGTAAATTTTGAATACGTCTAATTGCAAGCATGTTGGATGATATCTCTGAGGTTTTCACACTTGTTCTGCACATTCTGAGCCGCTGCTGATACAGCAGAATAGAAGTAGGGTGAAGCCTTGAGAGGAACTTTGCTTTAACAGTAGCAAGCAGCAAGGTCGTTTCTGTAGTGTAGTGGTCATCACGTTTGCCTAACACGCGAAAGGTCCCCGGTTCGAGACCGGGCAGAAACACTGAGCGTTGGCTGCTTTTATGTGCACACTCTAAAACCTTATTATCTGAATGCAAGTTTAAGAAGAGGTGGTCTTTGAACACAGTGAGCCGTGGGAAACTTTCTTTACCTTTGCAAGACGAAACAAAGTTATCTGCATCCGTCATCTGGGGGTCGTTCTTGTGCCTATTTTTATTTTGTTTAAGCTATGTTGTATTGTTGGGGCCTTTACACCTGTGACATTGCTGTGAAGGTTGTAAGTGGAAACATTGGCAGGTGCAGATAAAAGAGTTAGACCTAAGCCCCCCTCATGAGCCGTCAGGATGGCCGAGTGGTCTAAGGCGCCAGACTCAAGAGAGCTTGATCTTCAGTGTAGCTGAGCCTTCTGGTCTCCTCATGGAGGCGTGGGTTCAAATCCCACTTCTGACAGGTCCCTTTTACACCCGTAAATCTTCCTGTTTTTTGCAGTGTGTTCCCGGCAAACACCACAATCTTGGCAGGAACCTGTAGCATGTGAAGAGAAATCCACCAACAATCAGGCTGGGCCCTTAATCACAATTCCATGGATTTCTGGAAATGACACCTCAGGCACACCTTCCATTAAATTTGCACTCCATCACAGTAACTGCCATGCTGGGTTTCTAACTGAGCAGTTGATCCCATCATTTGTTGTGAGGCTCTCCTGCCACCTTTTGGGCAGAGAAGGCACTGTCCCTGCAAAAACACAGGCAGACATGTTCAACAGGGCTTCCTGGTTATGTGGGAGGAGCAGAATGCCATTGGTCCCCCCTTGCAAATTCTAATTTACATAAGGAAGACAGAGAGGTAGCTGGGAGTAGGCACTGCACACGGGCATTGCACTCTCTCTTATGATTTGCAGCCAATTCTAGATTGAGGCAGGAGGAAAGGAGGTGACTCGCCCAACAATGGCTATACTGAGAAGTCAGCCACTCTGGGTCTCCCAGGTGAGTGTTTCAGGCCTGTGAGCCACTCATATAAATCTCGCCTGATCGAGCCTGATCGAGCGATGAGCGAGCGCGTTTGAATCCAAATATCAAACCCCTCTTTCTCAGGCGCAGGAAATGGTGGGCCCTTCATTGCTTCTGGTGTGGAAGTCTATGGGGCAAGGGTCCAGGACTTGCAGAGGAGAACAATTGCCAGAAAGTGCTTGCTGTTCTCATCTGTGCCTTTTTTCTGCTCACTGGCTGATAGGAGATTGGCTGCCCCCTTTCTTGCTAGAGTGAAAAAACAACAACTTGAGAGAAAACATGACGTTGTGAGGCTCACTTAGAGGGAGACTAGCCAAATAGCCCTGCTTTTTTTCTGAAAGACGCTTCAGAAATTGTTCAAAATGTCTCCTGGCCACTCAGGCTCATTGGTCTAGGGGTATGATTCTCGCTTCGGGTGCGAGAGGTCCCGGGTTCAAATCCCGGACGAGCCCATGCTGTGGACATTTTCAGGATGCTTGTAATATAGGAGCATTTCTTCTTTTCAATGCTATAAGACGCTGTGTATGTCGAGAAAGTTCCTTACCCTGCACGCTATTTTCCACTTGTGGCGGGATAAAGGAGTGCAGGACTTCTTTGCAACTGCTTTTCTGGGCCAGACCAGCATGGTAGGAACATTACATGCATAGTGTTTTTCTAGTGTAATTTCAGGATATGGTTTCAAAATCGCCTCTTGGAATAAAAGTGGTCCTCATTCCTGTCTTCCAAAGAAATAGAGACCGGGTAAGGAGAGCCCAACTTTGAGCTTCAAGGACATTGGCCCTTAGTCTGTGCATTCCAGCCCAATACATGCCAACAAGATTCCTGAGTTAGTGTCTGTTTCTGTAGTGTAGTGGTTATCACGTTCGCCTTACACGCGAAAGGTCCCTGGTTCGAGACTGGGCAGAAACAGCGGTTTGCCGTTTTTAACAGTGTTTGCCTTTACTGGCTGACTTTATAGGAAAGCTGAGATAATAGAGGCTGTCTATCCCTCACCAACCTGACGTAGTGTGCTCCAGGGATCTCAGTGACAGCTCGAAAAGAGAAGTGACGATAGCTTGCGCCATTCGCTTGCTCGCCCTTTGCTCTGAAGGGTGGGCCTACTTCATGAAAGCAAGGAATGAGAGCAGAAATGCTTTTCTCGTCCTCACCGCAAGCAGACACTTAGAGAAAACAAACTGTCTGAAGGACAGAGGCTTTTTAATTTCTTGTTTGATGACGGCCATGGAAAAGACAGCAATCATATTGCAGAAGAGAGCAACATGTGCAGTTGCTTGCTTTGGGTGAAGCATTCACCGACTAGCTGCCACTAACCCCTGGAGCCGTGTCAGAGGTGACTCTTGCGTGGCTCGTTGGTCTAGGGGTATGATTCTCGCTTAGGGTGCGAGAGGTCCCGGGTTCAAATCCCAGACGAGCCCTTTTTAGAGCTAAACATACAAATCGTACTAAAAATGCACTATGCCTGACTATTTCTAGTAATACTCGGTGCATTGTTGCGCAACATATTCCTAACCTCAGAAGAAAAATGGATCACCGTGCTTTTTCTGCCTACCTGCTTAGTCTCAGTGTGTCCCAGGTGATGCTTTCCCAAGCTGTACTCGCAGACATTTAGGCATCAGATATTTGTCTGTCGATGCCTGCACAAGTAAATTTTGAATACGTCTAATTGCAAGCATGTTGGATGATATCTCTGAGGTTTTCACACTTGTTCTGCACATTCTGAGCCGCTGCTGATACAGCAGAATAGAAGTAGGGTGAAGCCTTGAGAGGAACTTTGCTTTAACAGTAGCAAGCAGCAAGGTCGTTTCTGTAGTGTAGTGGTCATCACGTTTGCCTAACACGCGAAAGGTCCCCGGTTCGAGACCGGGCAGAAACACTGAGCGTTGGCTGCTTTTATGTGCACACTCTAAAACCTTATTATCTGAATGCAAGTTTAAGAAGAGGTGGTCTTTGAACACAGTGAGCCGTGGGAAACTTTCTTTACCTTTGCAAGACGAAACAAAGTTATCTGCATCCGTCATCTGGGGGTCGTTCTTGTGCCTATTTTTATTTTGTTTAAGCTATGTTGTATTGTTGGGGCCTTTACACCTGTGACATTGCTGTGAAGGTTGTAAGTGGAAACATTGGCAGGTGCAGATAAAAGAGTTAGACCTAAGCCCCCCTCATGAGCCGTCAGGATGGCCGAGTGGTCTAAGGCGCCAGACTCAAGAGAGCTTGATCTTCAGTGTAGCTGAGCCTTCTGGTCTCCTCATGGAGGCGTGGGTTCAAATCCCACTTCTGACAGGTCCCTTTTACACCCGTAAATCTTCCTGTTTTTTGCAGTGCGTTCCCGGCAAACACCACAATCTTTGCAGGAACCTGTAGCATGTGAAGAGAAATCCACCAACAATCAGGCTGGGCCCTCAATCACAATTCCATGGATTTCTGGAAATGACACCTCAGGCACACCTTCCATTAAATTTGCACTCCATCACAGTAACTGCCTTGCTGGGTTTCTAACTGAGCAGTTGATCCCATCATTTGTTGTGAGGCTCTCCTGCCACCTTTTGGGCAGAGAAGGCACTGTCCCTGCAAAAACACAGGCAGACATGTTCAACAGGGCTTCCTGGTTATGTGGGAGGAGCAGAATGCCATTGGTCCCCCCTTGCAAATTCTAATTTACATAAGGAAGACAGAGAGGTAGCTGGGAGTAGGCACTGCACACGGGCATTGCACTCTCTCTTATGATTTGCAGCCAATTCTAGATTGAGGCAGGAGGAAAGGAGGTGACTCGCCCAACAATGGCTATACTGAGAAGTCAGCCACTCTGGGTCTCCCAGGTGAGTGTTTCAGGCCTGTGAGCCACTCATATAAATCTCGCCTGATTGAGCTTGATCGAGCGCTGAGCGAGCGCGTTTGAATCCAAATATCAAACCCCTCTTTCTCAGGCGCAGGAAATGGTGGGCCCTTCATTGCTTCTGGTGTGGAAGTCTATGGGGCAAGGGTCCAGGACTTGCAGAGGAGAACAATTGCCAGAAAGTGCTTGCTGTTCTCATCTGTGCCTTTTTTCTGCTCACTGGCTGATAGGAGATTGGCTGCCCCCTTTCTTGCTAGAGTGAAAAAACAACAACTTGAGAGAAAACATGACGTTGTGAGGCTCACTTAGAGGGAGACTAGCCAAATAGCCCTGCTTTTTTTCTGAAAGACGCTTCAGAAATTGTTCAAAATGTCTCCTGGCCACTCAGGCTCGTTGGTCTAGGGGTATGATTCTCGCTTCGGGTGCGAGAGGTCCTGGGTTCAAATCCCGGACGAGCCCATGCTGTGGACATTTTCAGGATGCTTGTAATATAGGAGCATTTCTTCTTTTCAATGCTATAAGACGCTGTGTATGTCGAGAAAGTTCCTTACCCTGCACGCTATTTTCCACTTGTGGCGGGATAAAGGAGTGCAGGACTTCTTTGCAACTGCTTTTCTGGGCCAGACCAGCATGGTAGGAACATTACATGCATAGTGTTTTTCTAGTGTAATTTCAGGATATGGTTTCAAAATCGCCTCTTGGAATAAAAGTGGTCCTCATTCCTGTCTTCCAAAGAAATAGAGACCGGGTAAGGAGAGCCCAACTTTGAGCTTCAAGGACATTGGCCCTTAGTCTGTGCATTCCAGCCCAATACATGCCAACAAGATTCCTGAGTTAGTGTCTGTTTCTGTAGTGTAGTGGTTATCACGTTCGCCTTACACGCGAAATGTCCCTGGTTCGAGACCGGGCAGAAACAGCGGTTTGCTGTTTTTAACAGTGTTTGCCTTTACTGGCTGACTTTATAGGAAAGCTGAGATAATAGAGGCTGTCTATCCCTCACCAACCTGACGTAGTGTGCTCCAGGGATCTCAGTGACAGCTCGAAAAGAGAAGTGACGATAGCTTGCGCCATTCGCTTGCTCGCCCTTTGCTCTGAAGGGTGGGCCTACTTCATGAAAGCAAGGAATGAGAGCAGAAATGCTTTTCTTGTCCTCACCGCAAGCAGACACTTAGAGAAAACAAACTGTCTGAAGGACAGAGGCTTTTTAATTTCTTGTTTGATGACGGCCATGGAAAAGACAGCAATCATATTGCAGAAGAGAGCAACATGTGCAGTTGCTTGCTTTGGGTGAAGCATTCACCGACTAGCTGCCACTAACCCCTGGAGCCATGTCAGAGGTGACTCTTGCGTGGCTCGTTGGTCTAGGGGTATGATTCTCGCTTAGGGTGCGAGAGGTCCCGGGTTCAAATCCCGGACGAGCCCTTTTTAGAGCTAAACATACAAATCGTACTAAAAATGCACTATGCCTGACTATTTCTAGTAATACTCGGTTGATTTTTTGCTTAACATATTCCTAACCTCAGTAGAAAAATGGATCACCGTGCTTTTTCTGCCTACCTGCTTAGTCTCAGTGTGTCCCAGGTGATGCTTTCCCAAGCTGTACTCGCAGACATTTAGGCATCAGATATTTGTCTGTCGATGCCTGCACAAGTAAATTTTGAATACGTCTAATTGCAAGCATGTTGGATGATATCTCTGAGGTTTTCACACTTGTTCTGCACATTCTGAGCCGCTGCTGATACAGCAGAATAGAAGTAGGGTGAAGCCTTGAGAGGAACTTTGCTTTAACAGTAGCAAGCAGCAAGGTCGTTTCTGTAGTGTAGTGGTCATCACGTTTGCCTAACACGCGAAAGGTCCCCGGTTCGAGACCGGGCAGAAACACTGAGCGTTGGCTGCTTTTATGTGCACACTCTAAAACCTTATTATCTGAATGCAAGTTTAAGAAGAGGTGGTCTTTGAACACAGTGAGCCGTGGGAAACTTTCTTTACCTTTGCAAGACGAAACAAAGTTATCTGCATCCATCATCTGGGGGTCGTTCTTGTGCCTATTTTTATTTTGTTTAAGCTATGTTGTATTGTTGGGGCCTTTACACCTGTGACATTGCTGTGAAGGTTGTAAGTGGAAACATTGGCAGGTGCAGATAGAAGAGTTAGACCTAAGCCCCCCCTCATGAGCCGTCAGGATGGCCGAGTGGTCTAAGGCGCCAGACTCAAGAGAGCTTGATCTTCAGTGTAGCTGAGCCTTCTGGTCTCCTCATGGAGGCGTGGGTTCAAATCCCACTTCTGACAGGTCCCTTTTACACCCGTAAATCTTCCTGTTTTTTGCAGTGCGTTCCCGGCAAACACCACAATCTTGGCAGGAACCTGTAGCATGTGAAGAGAAATCCACCAACAATCAGGCTGGGCCCTTAATCACAATTCCATGGATTTCTGGAAATGACACCTCAGGCACACCTTCCATTAAATTTGCACTCCATCACAGTAACTGCCATGCTGGGTTTCTAACTGAGCAGTTGATCCCATCATTTGTTGTGAGGCTCTCCTGCCACCTTTTGGGCAGAGAAGGCACTGTCCCTGCAAAAACACAGGCAG
The DNA here is from genome assembly GCF_964261635.1 of Lissotriton helveticus. Taxonomy (NCBI): domain Eukaryota; kingdom Metazoa; phylum Chordata; class Amphibia; order Caudata; family Salamandridae; genus Lissotriton; species Lissotriton helveticus. The sequence continues at coordinate 590,299,242 of NC_136071.1, forward strand.
ACATGTTCAACAGGGCTTCCTGGTTATGTGGGAGGAGCAGAATGCCATTGGTCCCCCCTTGCAAATTCTAATTTACATAAGGAAGACAGAGAGGTAGCTGGGAGTAGGCACTGCACACGGGCATTGCACTCTCTCTTATGATTTGCAGCCAATTCTAGATTGAGGCAGGAGGAAAGGAGGTGACTCGCCCAACAATGGCTATACTGAGAAGTCAGCCACTCTGGGTCTCCCAGGTGAGTGTTTCAGGCCTGTGAGCCACTCATATAAATCTCGCCTGATCGAGCCTGATCGAGCGATGAGCGAGCGCGTTTGAATCCAAATATCAAACCCCTCTTTCTCAGGCGCAGGAAATGGTGGGCCCTTCATTGCTTCTGGTGTGGAAGTCTATGGGGCAAGGGTCCAGGACTTGCAGAGGAGAACAATTGCCAGAAAGTGCTTGCTGTTCTCATCTGTGCCTTTTTTCTGCTCACTGGCTGATAGGAGATTGGCTGCCCCCTTTCTTGCTAGAGTGAAAAAACAACAACTTGAGAGAAAACATGACGTTGTGAGGCTCACTTAGAGGGAGACTAGCCAAATAGCCCTGCTTTTTTTCTGAAAGACGCTTCAGAAATTGTTCAAAATGTCTCCTGGCCACTCAGGCTCGTTGGTCTAGGGGTATGATTCTCGCTTCGGGTGCGAGAGGTCCCGGGTTCAAATCCCGGACGAGCCCATGCTGTGGACATTTTCAGGATGCTTGTAATATAGGAGCATTTCTTCTTTTCAATGCTATAAGACGCTGTGTATGTCGAGAAAGTTCCTTACCCTGCACGCTATTTTCCACTTGTGGCGGGATAAAGGAGTGCAGGACTTCTTTGCAACTGCTTTTCTGGGCCAGACCAGCATGGTAGGAACATTACATGCATAGTGTTTTTCTAGTGTAATTTCAGGATATGGTTTCAAAATCGCCTCTTGGAATAAAAGTGGTCCTCATTCCTGTCTTCCAAAGAAATAGAGACCGGGTAAGGAGAGCCCAACTTTGAGCTTCAAGGACATTGGCCCTTAGTCTGTGCATTCCAGCCCAATACATGCCAACAAGATTCCTGAGTTAGTGTCTGTTTCTGTAGTGTAGTGGTTATCACGTTCGCCTTACACGCGAAAGGTCCCTGGTTCGAGACTGGGCAGAAACAGCGGTTTGCTGTTTTTAACAGTGTTTGCCTTTACTGGCTGACTTTATAGGAAAGCTGAGATAATAGAGGCTGTCTATCCCTCACCAACCTGACGTAGTGTGCTCCAGGGATCTCAGTGACAGCTCGAAAAGAGAAGTGACGATAGCTTGCGCCATTCGCTTGCTCGCCCTTTGCTCTGAAGGGTGGGCCTACTTCATGAAAGCAAGGAATGAGAGCAGAAATGCTTTTCTCGTCCTCACCGCAAGCAGACACTTAGAGAAAACAAACTGTCTGAAGGACAGAGGCTTTTTAATTTCTTGTTTGATGACGGCCATGGAAAAGACAGCAATCATATTGCAGAAGAGAGCAACATGTGCAGTTGCTTGCTTTGGGTGAAGCATTCACCGACTAGCTGCCACTAACCCCTGGAGCCATGTCAGAGGTGACTCTTGCGTGGCTCGTTGGTCTAGGGGTATGATTCTCGCTTAGGGTGCGAGAGGTCCCGGGTTCAAATCCCAGACGAGCCCTTTTTAGAGCTAAACATACAAATCGTACTAAAAATGCACTATGCCTGACTATTTCTAGTAATACTCGGTTGATTTTTTGCTTAACATATTCCTAACCTCAGTAGAAAAATGGATCACCGTGCTTTTTCTGCCTACCTGCTTAGTCTCAGTGTGTCCCAGGTGATGCTTTCCCAAGCTGTACTCGCAGACATTTAGGCATCAGATATTTGTCTGTCGATGCCTGCACAAGTAAATTTTGAATACGTCTAATTGCAAGCATGTTGGATGATATCTCTGAGGTTTTCACACTTGTTCTGCACATTCTGAGCCGCTGCTGATACAGCAGAATAGAAGTAGGGTGAAGCCTTGAGAGGAACTTTGCTTTAACAGTAGCAAGCAGCAAGGTCGTTTCTGTAGTGTAGTGGTCATCACGTTTGCCTAACACGCGAAAGGTCCCCGGTTCGAGACCGGGCAGAAACACTGAGCGTTGGCTGCTTTTATGTGCACACTCTAAAACCTTATTATCTGAATGCAAGTTTAAGAAGAGGTGGTCTTTGAACACAGTGAGCCGTGGGAAACTTTCTTTACCTTTGCAAGACGAAACAAAGTTATCTGCATCCATCATCTGGGGGTCGTTCTTGTGCCTATTTTTATTTTGTTTAAGCTATGTTGTATTGTTGGGGCCTTTACACCTGTGACATTGCTGTGAAGGTTGTAAGTGGAAACATTGGCAGGTGCAGATAGAAGAGTTAGACCTAAGCCCCCCCTCATGAGCCGTCAGGATGGCCGAGTGGTCTAAGGCGCCAGACTCAAGAGAGCTTGATCTTCAGTGTAGCTGAGCCTTCTGGTCTCCTCATGGAGGCGTGGGTTCAAATCCCACTTCTGACAAGTCCCTTTTACACCCGTAAATCTTCCTGTTTTTTGCAGTGCGTTCCCGGCAAACACCACAATCTTTGCAGGAACCTGTAGCATGTGAAGAGAAATCCACCAACAATCAGGCTGGGCCCTTAATCACAATTCCATGGATTTCTGGAAATGACACCTCAGGCACACCTTCCATTAAATTTGCACTCCATCACAGTAACTGCCATGCTGGGTTTCTAACTGAGCAGTTGATCCCATCATTTGTTGTGAGGCTCTCCTGCCACCTTTTGGGCAGAGAAGGCACTGTCCCTGCAAAAACACAGGCAGACATGTTCAACAGGGCTTCCTGGTTATGTGGGAGGAGCAGAATGCCATTGGTCCCCCCTTGCAAATTCTAATTTACATAAGGAAGACAGAGAGGTAGCTGGGAGTAGGCACTGCACACGGGCATTGCACTCTCTCTTATGATTTGCAGCCAATTCTAGATTGAGGCAGGAGGAAAGGAGGTGACTCGCCCAACAATGGCTATACTGAGAAGTCAGCCACTCTGGGTCTCCCAGGTGAGTGTTTCAGGCCTGTGAGCCACTCATATAAATCTCGCCTGATCGAGCCTGATCGAGCGATGAGCGAGCGCGTTTGAATCCAAATATCAAACCCCTCTTTCTCAGGCGCAGGAAATGGTGGGCCCTTCATTGCTTCTGGTGTGGAAGTCTATGGGGCAAGGGTCCAGGACTTGCAGAGGAGAACAATTGCCAGAAAGTGCTTGCTGTTCTCATCTGTGCCTTTTTTCTGCTCACTGGCTGATAGGAGATTGGCTGCCCCCTTTCTTGCTAGAGTGAAAAAACAACAACTTGAGAGAAAACATGACGTTGTGAGGCTCACTTAGAGGGAGACTAGCCAAATAGCCCTGCTTTTTTTCTGAAAGACGCTTCAGAAATTGTTCAAAATGTCTCCTGGCCACTCAGGCTCGTTGGTCTAGGGGTATGATTCTCGCTTCGGGTGCGAGAGGTCCCGGGTTCAAATCCCGGACGAGCCCATGCTGTGGACATTTTCAGGATGCTTGTAATATAGGAGCATTTCTTCTTTTCAATGCTATAAGACGCTGTGTATGTCGAGAAAGTTCCTTACCCTGCACGCTATTTTCCACTTGTGGCGGGATAAAGGAGTGCAGGACTTCTTTGCAACTGCTTTTCTGGGCCAGACCAGCATGGTAGGAACATTACATGCATAGTGTTTTTCTAGTGTAATTTCAGGATATGGTTTCAAAATCGCCTCTTGGAATAAAAGTGGTCCTCATTCCTGTCTTCCAAAGAAATAGAGACCGGGTAAGGAGAGCCCAACTTTGAGCTTCAAGGACATTGGCCCTTAGTCTGTGCATTCCAGCCCAATACATGCCAACAAGATTCCTGAGTTAGTGTCTGTTTCTGTAGTGTAGTGGTTATCACGTTCGCCTTACACGCGAAAGGTCCCTGGTTCGAGACTGGGCAGAAACAGCGGTTTGCCGTTTTTAACAGTGTTTGCCTTTACTGGCTGACTTTATAGGAAAGCTGAGATAATAGAGGCTGTCTATCCCTCACCAACCTGACGTAGTGTGCTCCAGGGATCTCAGTGACAGCTCGAAAAGAGAAGTGACGATAGCTTGCGCCATTCGCTTGCTCGCCCTTTGCTCTGAAGGGTGGGCCTACTTCATGAAAGCAAGGAATGAGAGCAGAAATGCTTTTCTCGTCCTCACCGCAAGCAGACACTTAGAGAAAACAAACTGTCTGAAGGACAGAGGCTTTTTAATTTCTTGTTTGATGACGGCCATGGAAAAGACAGCAATCATATTGCAGAAGAGAGCAACATGTGCAGTTGCTTGCTTTGGGTGAAGCATTCACCGACTAGCTGCCACTAACCCCTGGAGCCGTGTCAGAGGTGACTCTTGCGTGGCTCGTTGGTCTAGGGGTATGATTCTCGCTTAGGGTGCGAGAGGTCCCGGGTTCAAATCCCAGACGAGCCCTTTTTAGAGCTAAACATACAAATCGTACTAAAAATGCACTATGCCTGACTATTTCTAGTAATACTCGGTGCATTGTTGCGCAACATATTCCTAACCTCAGAAGAAAAATGGATCACCGTGCTTTTTCTGCCTACCTGCTTAGTCTCAGTGTGTCCCAGGTGATGCTTTCCCAAGCTGTACTCGCAGACATTTAGGCATCAGATATTTGTCTGTCGATGCCTGCACAAGTAAATTTTGAATACGTCTAATTGCAAGCATGTTGGATGATATCTCTGAGGTTTTCACACTTGTTCTGCACATTCTGAGCCGCTGCTGATACAGCAGAATAGAAGTAGGGTGAAGCCTTGAGAGGAACTTTGCTTTAACAGTAGCAAGCAGCAAGGTCGTTTCTGTAGTGTAGTGGTCATCACGTTTGCCTAACACGCGAAAGGTCCCCGGTTCGAGACCGGGCAGAAACACTGAGCGTTGGCTGCTTTTATGTGCACACTCTAAAACCTTATTATCTGAATGCAAGTTTAAGAAGAGGTGGTCTTTGAACACAGTGAGCCGTGGGAAACTTTCTTTACCTTTGCAAGACGAAACAAAGTTATCTGCATCCGTCATCTGGGGGTCGTTCTTGTGCCTATTTTTATTTTGTTTAAGCTATGTTGTATTGTTGGGGCCTTTACACCTGTGACATTGCTGTGAAGGTTGTAAGTGGAAACATTGGCAGGTGCAGATAAAAGAGTTAGACCTAAGCCCCCCTCATGAGCCGTCAGGATGGCCGAGTGGTCTAAGGCGCCAGACTCAAGAGAGCTTGATCTTCAGTGTAGCTGAGCCTTCTGGTCTCCTCATGGAGGCGTGGGTTCAAATCCCACTTCTGACAGGTCCCTTTTACACCCGTAAATCTTCCTGTTTTTTGCAGTGCGTTCCCGGCAAACACCACAATCTTTGCAGGAACCTGTAGCATGTGAAGAGAAATCCACCAACAATCAGGCTGGGCCCTCAATCACAATTCCATGGATTTCTGGAAATGACACCTCAGGCACACCTTCCATTAAATTTGCACTCCATCACAGTAACTGCCTTGCTGGGTTTCTAACTGAGCAGTTGATCCCATCATTTGTTGTGAGGCTCTCCTGCCACCTTTTGGGCAGAGAAGGCACTGTCCCTGCAAAAACACAGGCAGACATGTTCAACAGGGCTTCCTGGTTATGTGGGAGGAGCAGAATGCCATTGGTCCCCCCTTGCAAATTCTAATTTACATAAGGAAGACAGAGAGGTAGCTGGGAGTAGGCACTGCACACGGGCATTGCACTCTCTCTTATGATTTGCAGCCAATTCTAGATTGAGGCAGGAGGAAAGGAGGTGACTCGCCCAACAATGGCTATACTGAGAAGTCAGCCACTCTGGGTCTCCCAGGTGAGTGTTTCAGGCCTGTGAGCCACTCATATAAATCTCGCCTGATTGAGCCTGATCGAGCGCTGAGCGAGCGCGTTTGAATCCAAATATCAAACCCCTCTTTCTCAGGCGCAGGAAATGGTGGGCCCTTCATTGCTTCTGGTGTGGAAGTCTATGGGGCAAGGGTCCAGGACTTGCAGAGGAGAACAATTGCCAGAAAGTGCTTGCTGTTCTCATCTGTGCCTTTTTTCTGCTCACTGGCTGATAGGAGATTGGCTGCCCCCTTTCTTGCTAGAGTGAAAAAACAACAACTTGAGAGAAAACATGACGTTGTGAGGCTCACTTAGAGGGAGACTAGCCAAATAGCCCTGCTTTTTTTCTGAAAGACGCTTCAGAAATTGTTCAAAATGTCTCCTGGCCACTCAGGCTCGTTGGTCTAGGGGTATGATTCTCGCTTCGGGTGCGAGAGGTCCTGGGTTCAAATCCCGGACGAGCCCATGCTGTGGACATTTTCAGGATGCTTGTAATATAGGAGCATTTCTTCTTTTCAATGCTATAAGACGCTGTGTATGTCGAGAAAGTTCCTTACCCTGCACGCTATTTTCCACTTGTGGCGGGATAAAGGAGTGCAGGACTTCTTTGCAACTGCTTTTCTGGGCCAGACCAGCATGGTAGGAACATTACATGCATAGTGTTTTTCTAGTGTAATTTCAGGATATGGTTTCAAAATCGCCTCTTGGAATAAAAGTGGTCCTCATTCCTGTCTTCCAAAGAAATAGAGACCGGGTAAGGAGAGCCCAACTTTGAGCTTCAAGGACATTGGCCCTTAGTCTGTGCATTCCAGCCCAATACATGCCAACAAGATTCCTGAGTTAGTGTCTGTTTCTGTAGTGTAGTGGTTATCACGTTCGCCTTACACGCGAAATGTCCCTGGTTCGAGACCGGGCAGAAACAGCGGTTTGCTGTTTTTAACAGTGTTTGCCTTTACTGGCTGACTTTATAGGAAAGCTGAGATAATAGAGGCTGTCTATCCCTCACCAACCTGACGTAGTGTGCTCCAGGGATCTCAGTGACAGCTCGAAAAGAGAAGTGACGATAGCTTGCGCCATTCGCTTGCTCGCCCTTTGCTCTGAAGGGTGGGCCTACTTCATGAAAGCAAGGAATGAGAGCAGAAATGCTTTTCTTGTCCTCACCGCAAGCAGACACTTAGAGAAAACAAACTGTCTGAAGGACAGAGGCTTTTTAATTTCTTGTTTGATGACGGCCATGGAAAAGACAGCAATCATATTGCAGAAGAGAGCAACATGTGCAGTTGCTTGCTTTGGGTGAAGCATTCACCGACTAGCTGCCACTAACCCCTGGAGCCATGTCAGAGGTGACTCTTGCGTGGCTCGTTGGTCTAGGGGTATGATTCTCGCTTAGGGTGCGAGAGGTCCCGGGTTCAAATCCCGGACGAGCCCTTTTTAGAGCTAAACATACAAATCGTACTAAAAATGCACTATGCCTGACTATTTCTAGTAATACTCGGTTGATTTTTTGCTTAACATATTCCTAACCTCAGTAGAAAAATGGATCACCGTGCTTTTTCTGCCTACCTGCTTAGTCTCAGTGTGTCCCAGGTGATGCTTTCCCAAGCTGTACTCGCAGACATTTAGGCATCAGATATTTGTCTGTCGATGCCTGCACAAGTAAATTTTGAATACGTCTAATTGCAAGCATGTTGGATGATATCTCTGAGGTTTTCACACTTGTTCTGCACATTCTGAGCCGCTGCTGATACAGCAGAATAGAAGTAGGGTGAAGCCTTGAGAGGAACTTTGCTTTAACAGTAGCAAGCAGCAAGGTCGTTTCTGTAGTGTAGTGGTCATCACGTTTGCCTAACACGCGAAAGGTCCCCGGTTCGAGACCGGGCAGAAACACTGAGCGTTGGCTGCTTTTATGTGCACACTCTAAAACCTTATTATCTGAATGCAAGTTTAAGAAGAGGTGGTCTTTGAACACAGTGAGCCGTGGGAAACTTTCTTTACCTTTGCAAGACGAAACAAAGTTATCTGCATCCATCATCTGGGGGTCGTTCTTGTGCCTATTTTTATTTTGTTTAAGCTATGTTGTATTGTTGGGGCCTTTACACCTGTGACATTGCTGTGAAGGTTGTAAGTGGAAACATTGGCAGGTGCAGATAGAAGAGTTAGACCTAAGCCCCCCCTCATGAGCCGTCAGGATGGCCGAGTGGTCTAAGGCGCCAGACTCAAGAGAGCTTGATCTTCAGTGTAGCTGAGCCTTCTGGTCTCCTCATGGAGGCGTGGGTTCAAATCCCACTTCTGACAGGTCCCTTTTACACCCGTAAATCTTCCTGTTTTTTGCAGTGCGTTCCCGGCAAACACCACAATCTTTGCAGGAACCTGTAGCATGTGAAGAGAAATCCACCAACAATCAGGCTGGGCCCTTAATCACAATTCCATGGATTTCTGGAAATGACACCTCAGGCACACCTTCCATTAAATTTGCACTCCATCACAGTAACTGCCATGCTGGGTTTCTAACTGAGCAGTTGATCCCATCATTTGTTGTGAGGCTCTCCTGCCACCTTTTGGGCAGAGAAGGCACTGTCCCTGCAAAAACACAGGCAGACATGTTCAACAGGGCTTCCTGGTTATGTGGGAGGAGCAGAATGCCATTGGTCCCCCCTTGCAAATTCTAATTTACATAAGGAAGACAGAGAGGTAGCTGGGAGTAGGCACTGCACACGGGCATTGCACTCTCTCTTATGATTTGCAGCCAATTCTAGATTGAGGCAGGAGGAAAGGAGGTGACTCGCCCAACAATGGCTATACTGAGAAGTCAGCCACTCTGGGTCTCCCAGGTGAGTGTTTCAGGCCTGTGAGCCACTCATATAAATCTCGCCTGATCGAGCCTGATCGAGCGATGAGCGAGCGCGTTTGAATCCAAATATCAAACCCCTCTTTCTCAGGCGCAGGAAATGGTGGGCCCTTCATTGCTTCTGGTGTGGAAGTCTATGGGGCAAGGGTCCAGGACTTGCAGAGGAGAACAATTGCCAGAAAGTGCTTGCTGTTCTCATCTGTGCCTTTTTTCTGCTCACTGGCTGATAGGAGATTGGCTGCCCCCTTTCTTGCTAGAGTGAAAAAACAACAACTTGAGAGAAAACATGACGTTGTGAGGCTCACTTAGAGGGAGACTAGCCAAATAGCCCTGCTTTTTTTCTGAAAGACGCTTCAGAAATTGTTCAAAATGTCTCCTGGCCACTCAGGCTCGTTGGTCTAGGGGTATGATTCTCGCTTCGGGTGCGAGAGGTCCCGGGTTCAAATCCCGGACGAGCCCATGCTGTGGACATTTTCAGGATGCTTGTAATATAGGAGCATTTCTTCTTTTCAATGCTATAAGACGCTGTGTATGTCGAGAAAGTTCCTTACCCTGCACGCTATTTTCCACTTGTGGCGGGATAAAGGAGTGCAGGACTTCTTTGCAACTGCTTTTCTGGGCCAGACCAGCATGGTAGGAACATTACATGCATAGTGTTTTTCTAGTGTAATTTCAGGATATGGTTTCAAAATCGCCTCTTGGAATAAAAGTGGTCCTCATTCCTGTCTTCCAAAGAAATAGAGACCGGGTAAGGAGAGCCCAACTTTGAGCTTCAAGGACATTGGCCCTTAGTCTGTGCATTCCAGCCCAATACATGCCAACAAGATTCCTGAGTTAGTGTCTGTTTCTGTAGTGTAGTGGTTATCACGTTCGCCTTACACGCGAAAGGTCCCTGGTTCGAGACCGGGCAGAAACAGCGGTTTGCTGTTTTTAACAGTGTTTGCCTTTACTGGCTGACTTTATAGGAAAGCTGAGATAATAGAGGCTGTCTATCCCTCACCAACCTGACGTAGTGTGCTCCAGGGATCTCAGTGACAGCTCGAAAAGAGAAGTGACGATAGCTTGCGCCATTCGCTTGCTCGCCCTTTGCTCTGAAGGGTGGGCCTACTTCATGAAAGCAAGGAATGAGAGCAGAAATGCTTTTCTTGTCCTCACCGCAAGCAGACACTTAGAGAAAACAAACTGTCTGAAGGACAGAGGCTTTTTAATTTCTTGTTTGATGACGGCCATGGAAAAGACAGCAATCATATTGCAGAAGAGAGCAACATGTGCAGTTGCTTGCTTTGGGTGAAGCATTCACCGACTAGCTGCCACTAACCCCTGGAGCCATGTCAGAGGTGACTCTTGCGTGGCTCGTTGGTCTAGGGGTATGATTCTCGCTTAGGGTGCGAGAGGTCCCGGGTTCAAATCCCGGACGAGCCCTTTTTAGAGCTAAACATACAAATCGTACTAAAAATGCACTATGCCTGACTATTTCTAGTAATACTCGGTTGATTTTTTGCTTAACATATTCCTAACCTCAGTAGAAAAATGGATCACCGTGCTTTTTCTGCCTACCTGCTTAGTCTCAGTGTGTCCCAGGTGATGCTTTCCCAAGCTGTACTCGCAGACATTTAGGCATCAGATATTTGTCTGTCGATGCCTGCACAAGTAAATTTTGAATACGTCTAATTGCAAGCATGTTGGATGATATCTCTGAGGTTTTCACACTTGTTCTGCACATTCTGAGCCGCTGCTGATACAGCAGAATAGAAGTAGGGTGAAGCCTTGAGAGGAACTTTGCTTTAACAGTAGCAAGCAGCAAGGTCGTTTCTGTAGTGTAGTGGTCATCACGTTCGCCTACACGCGAAAGGTCCCCGGTTCGAGACCGGGCAGAAACATTGAGCTTTGGCTGCTTTTATGTGCACACTCTAAAACCTTATTATCTGAATGCAAGTTTAAGAAGAGGTGGTCTTTGAACACAGTGAGCCGTGGGAAACTTTCTTTACCTTTGCAAGACGAAACAAAGTTATCTGCATCCATCATCTGGGGGTCGTTCTTGTGCCTATTTTTATTTTGTTTAAGCTATGTTGTATTGTTGGGGCCTTTACACCTGTGACATTGCTGTGAAGGTTGTAAGTGGAAACATTGGCAGGTGCAGATAGAAGAGTTAGACCTAAGCCCTGCCTCAGGAGCCGTCAGGATGGCCGAGTGGTCTAAGTCGCCAGACTCAAGAGAGCTTGATCTTCAGTGTAGCTGAGCCTTCTGGTCTCCTCATGGAGGCGTGGGTTCAAATCCCACTTCTGACAGGTCCCTTTTACACCCGTAAATCTTCCTGTTTTTTGCAGTGCGTTCCCGGCAAACACCACAATCTTTGCAGGAACCTGTAGCATGTGAAGAGAAATCCACCAACAATCAGGCTGGGCCCTCAATCACAATTCCATGGATTTCTGGAAATGACACCTCAGGCACACCTTCCATTAAATTTGCACTCCATCACAGTAACTGCCATGCTGGGTTTCTAACTAAGCAGTTGATCCCATCATTTGTTGTGAGGCTCTCCTGCCACCTTTTGGGCAGAGAAGGCACTGTCCCTGCAAAAACACAGGCAGACATGTTCAACAGGGCTTCCTGGTTATGTGGGAGGAGCAGAATGCCATTGGTCCCCCCTTGCAAATTCTAATTTACATAAGGAAGACAGAGAGGTAGCTGGGAGTAGGCACTGCACACGGGCATTGCACTCTCTCTTATGATTTGCAGCCAATTCTAGATTGAGGCAGGAGGAAAGGAGGTGACTCGCCCAACAATGGCTATACTGAGAAGTCAGCCACTCTGGGTCTCCCAGGTGAGTGTTTCAGGCCTGTGAGCCACTCATATAAATCTCGCCTGATTGAGCCTGATCGAGCGCGTTTGAATCCAAATATCAAACCCCTCTTTCTCAGGCGCAGGAAATGGTGGGCCCTTCATTGCTTCTGGTGTGGAAGTCTATGGGGCAAGGGTCCAGGACTTGCAGAGGAGAACAATTGCCAGAAAGTGCTTGCTGTTCTCATCTGTGCCTTTTTTCTGCTCACTGGCTGATAGGAGATTGGCTGCCCCCTTTCTTGCTAGAGTGAAAAAACAACAACTTGAGAGAAAACATGACGTTGTGAGGCTCACTTAGAGGGAGACTAGCCAAATAGCCCTGCTTTTTTTCTGAAAGACGCTTCAGAAATTGTTCAAAATGTCTCCTGGCCACTCAGGCTCGTTGGTCTAGGGGTATGATTCTCGCTTCGGGTGCGAGAGGTCCCGGGTTCAAATCCCGGACGAGCCCATGCTGTGGACATTTTCAGGATGCTTGTAATATAGGAGCATTTCTTCTTTTCAATGCTATAAGACGCTGTGTATGTCGAGAAAGTTCCTTACCCTGCACGCTATTTTCCACTTGTGGCGGGATAAAGGAGTGCAGGACTTCTTTGCAACTGCTTTTCTGGGCCAGACCAGCATGGTAGGAACATTACATGCATAGTGTTTTTCTAGTGTAATTTCAGGATATGGTTTCAAAATCGCCTCTTGGAATAAAAGTGGTCCTCATTCCTGTCTTCCAAAGAAATAGAGACCGGGTAAGGAGAGCCCAACTTTGAGCTTCAAGGACATTGGCCCTTAGTCTGTGCATTCCAGCCCAATACATGCCAACAAGATTCCTGAGTTAGTGTCTGTTTCTGTAGTGTAGTGGTTATCACGTTCGCCTTACACGCGAAAGGTCCCTGGTTCGAGACCGGGCAGAAACAGCGGTTTGCTGTTTTTAACAGTGTTTGCCTTTACTGGCTGACTTTATAGGAAAGCTGAGATAATAGAGGCTGTCTATCCCTCACCAACCTGACGTAGTGTGCTCCAGGGATCTCAGTGACAGCTCGAAAAGAGAAGTGACGATAGCTTGCGCCATTCGCTTGCTCGCCCTTTGCTCTGAAGGGTGGGCCTACTTCATGAAAGCAAGGAATGAGAGCAGAAATGCTTTTCTTGTCCTCACCGCAAGCAGACACTTAGAGAAAACAAACTGTCTGAAGGACAGAGGCTTTTTAATTTCTTGTTTGATGACGGCCATGGAAAAGACAGCAATCATATTGCAGAAGAGAGCAACATGTGCAGTTGCTTGCTTTGGGTGAAGCATTCACCGACTAGCTGCCACTAACCCCTGGAGCCATGTCAGAGGTGACTCTTGCGTGGCTCGTTGGTCTAGGGGTATGATTCTCGCTTAGGGTGCGAGAGGTCCCGGGTTCAAATCCTGGACGAGCCCTTTTTAGAGCTAAACATACAAATCGTACTAAAAATGCACTATGCCTGACTATTTCTAGTAATACTCGGTTGATTTTTTGCTTAACATATTCCTAACCTCAGTAGAAAAATGGATCACCGTGCTTTTTCTGCCTACCTGCTTAGTCTCAGTGTGTCCCAGGTGATGCTTTCCCAAGCTGTACTCGCAGACATTTAGGCATCAGATATTTGTCTGTCGATGCCTGCACAAGTAAATTTTGAATACGTCTAATTGCAAGCATGTTGGATGATATCTCTGAGGTTTTCACACTTGTTCTGCACATTCTGAGCCGCTGCTGATACAGCAGAATAGAAGTAGGGTGAAGCCTTGAGAGGAACTTTGCTTTAACAGTAGCAAGCAGCAAGGTCGTTTCTGTAGTGTAGTGGTCATCACGTTCGCCTAACACGCGAAAGGTCCCCGGTTCGAGACCGGGCAGAAACACTGAGCGTTGGCTGCTTTTATGTGCACACTCTAAAACCTTATTATCTGAATGCAAGTTTAAGAAGAGGTGGTCTTTGAACACAGTGAGCCGTGGGAAACTTTCTTTACCTTTGCAAGACGAAACAAAGTTATCTGCATCCATCATCTGGGGGTCGTTCTTGTGCCTATTTTTATTTTGTTTAAGCTATGTTGTATTGTTGGGGCCTTTACACCTGTGACATTGCTGTGAAGGTTGTAAGTGGAAACATTGGCAGGTGCAGATAGAAGAGTTAGACCTAAGCCCCCCCTCATGAGCCGTCAGGATGGCCGCGTGGTCTAAGGCGCCAGACTCAAGAGAGCTTGATCTTCAGTGTAGCTGAGCCTTCTGGTCTCCTCATGGAGGCGTGGGTTCAAATCCCACTTCTGACAGGTCCCTTTTACACCCGTAAATCTTCCTGTTTTTTGCAGTGCGTTCCCGGCAAACACCACAATCTTTGCAGGAACCTGTAGCATGTGAAGAGAAATCCACCAACAATCAGGCTGGGCCCTTAATCACAATTCCATGGATTTCTGGAAATGACACCTCAGGCACACCTTCCATTAAATTTGCACTCCATCACAGTAACTGCCATGCTGGGTTTCTAACTGAGCAGTTGATCCCATCATTTGTTGTGAGGCTCTCCTGCCACCTTTTGGGCAGAGAAGGCACTGTCCCTGCAAAAACACAGGCAGACATGTTCAACAGGGCTTCCTGGTTATGTGGGAGGAGCAGAATGCCATTGGTCCCCCCTTGCAAATTCTAATTTACATAAGGAAGACAGAGAGGTAGCTGGGAGTAGGCACTGCACACGGGCATTGCACTCTCTCTTATGATTTGCAGCCAATTCTAGATTGAGGCAGGAGGAAAGGAGGTGACTCGCCCAACAATGGCTATACTGAGAAGTCAGCCACTCTGGGTCTCCCAGGTGAGTGTTTCAGGCCTGTGAGCCACTCATATAAATCTCGCCTGATTGAGCCTGATCGAGCGCGTTTGAATCCAAATATCAAACCCCTCTTTCTCAGGCGCAGGAAATGGTGGGCCCTTCATTGCTTCTGGTGTGGAAGTCTATGGGGCAAGGGTCCAGGACTTGCAGAGGAGAACAATTGCCAGAAAGTGCTTGCTGTTCTCATCTGTGCCTTTTTTCTGCTCACTGGCTGATAGGAGATTGGCTGCCCCCTTTCTTGCTAGAGTGAAAAAACAACAACTTGAGAGAAAACATGACGTTGTGAGGCTCACTTAGAGGGAGACTAGCCAAATAGCCCTGCTTTTTTTCTGAAAGACGCTTCAGAAATTGTTCAAAATGTCTCCTGGCCACTCAGGCTCGTTGGTCTAGGGGTATGATTCTCGCTTCGGGTGCGAGAGGTCCCGGGTTCAAATCCCGGACGAGCCCATGCTGTGGACATTTTCAGGATGCTTGTAATATAGGAGCATTTCTTCTTTTCAATGCTATAAGACGCTGTGTATGTCGAGAAAGTTCCTTACCCTGCACGCTATTTTCCACTTGTGGCGGGATAAAGGAGTGCAGGACTTCTTTGCAACTGCTTTTCTGGGCCAGACCAGCATGGTAGGAACATTACATGCATAGTGTTTTTCTAGTGTAATTTCAGGATATGGTTTCAAAATCGCCTCTTGGAATAAAAGTGGTCCTCATTCCTGTCTTCCAAAGAAATAGAGACCGGGTAAGGAGAGCCCAACTTTGAGCTTCAAGGACATTGGCCCTTAGTCTGTGCATTCCAGCCCAATACATGCCAACAAGATTCCTGAGTTAGTGTCTGTTTCTGTAGTGTAGTGGTTATCACGTTCGCCTTACACGCGAAAGGTCCCTGGTTCGAGACCGGGCAGAAACAGTGGTTTGCTGTTTTTAACAGTGTTTGCCTTTACTGGCTGACTTTATAGGAAAGCTGAGATAATAGAGGCTGTCTATCCCTCACCAACCTGACGTAGTGTGCTCCAGGGATCTCAGTGACAGCTCGAAAAGAGAAGTGACGATAGCTTGCGCCATTCGCTTGCTCGCCCTTTGCTCTGAAGGGTGGGCCTACTTCATGAAAGCAAGGAATGAGAGCAGAAATGCTTTTCTTGTCCTCACCGCAAGCAGACACTTAGAGAAAACAAACTGTCTGAAGGACAGAGGCTTTTTAATTTCTTGTTTGATGACGGCCATGGAAAAGACAGCAATCATATTGCAGAAGAGAGCAACATGTGCAGTTGCTTGCTTTGGGTGAAGCATTCACCGACTAGCTGCCACTAACCCCTGGAGCCATGTCAGAGGTGACTCTTGCGTGGCTCGTTGGTCTAGGGGTATGATTCTCGCTTAGGGTGCGAGAGGTCCCGGGTTCAAATCCTGGACGAGCCCTTTTTAGAGCTAAACATACAAATCGTACTAAAAATGCACTATGCCTGACTATTTCTAGTAATACTCGGTTGATTTTTTGCTTAACATATTCCTAACCTCAGTAGAAAAATGGATCACCGTGCTTTTTCTGCCTACCTGCTTAGTCTCAGTGTGTCCCAGGTGATGCTTTCCCAAGCTGTACTCGCAGACATTTAGGCATCAGATATTTGTCTGTCGATGCCTGCACAAGTAAATTTTGAATACGTCTAATTGCAAGCATGTTGGATGATATCTCTGAGGTTTTCACACTTGTTCTGCACATTCTGAGCCGCTGCTGATACAGCAGAATAGAAGTAGGGTGAAGCCTTGAGAGGAACTTTGCTTTAACAGTAGCAAGCAGCAAGGTCGTTTCTGTAGTGTAGTGGTCATCACGTTCGCCTAACACACGAAAGGTCCCCGGTTCGAGACCGGGCAGAAACACTGAGCGTTGGCTGCTTTTATGTGCACACTCTAAAACCTTATTATCTGAATGCAAGTTTAAGAAGAGGTGGTCTTTGAACACAGTGAGCCGTGGGAAACTTTCTTTACCTTTGCAAGACGAAACAAAGTTATCTGCATCCATCATCTGGGGGTCGTTCTTGTGCCTATTTTTATTTTGTTTAAGCTATGTTGTATTGTTGGGGCCTTTACACCTGTGACATTGCTGTGAAGGTTGTAAGTGGAAACATTGGCAGGTGCAGATAGAAGAGTTAGACCTAAGCCCCCCCTCATGAGCCGTCAGGATGGCCGAGTGGTCTAAGGCGCCAGACTCAAGAGAGCTTGATCTTCAGTGTAGCTGAGCCTTCTGGTCTCCTCATGGAGGCGTGGGTTCAAATCCCACTTCTGACAGGTCCCTTTTACACCCGTAAATCTTCCTGTTTTTTGCAGTGCGTTCCCGGCAAACACCACAATCTTTGCAGGAACCTGTAGCATGTGAAGAGAAATCCACCAACAATCAGGCTGGGCCCTTAATCACAATTCCATGGATTTCTGGAAATGACACCTCAGGCACACCTTCCATTAAATTTGCACTCCATCACAGTAACTGCCATGCTGGGTTTCTAACTGAGCAGTTGATCCCATCATTTGTTGTGAGGCTCTCCTGCCACCTTTTGGGCAGAGAAGGCACTGTCCCTGCAAAAACACAGGCAGACATGTTCAACAGGGCTTCCTGGTTATGTGGGAGGAGCAGAATGCCATTGGTCCCCCCTTGCAAATTCTAATTTACATAAGGAAGACAGAGAGGTAGCTGGGAGTAGGCACTGCACACGGGCATTGCACTCTCTCTTATGATTTGCAGCCAATTCTAGATTGAGGCAGGAGGAAAGGAGGTGACTCGCCCAACAATGGCTATACTGAGAAGTCAGCCACTCTGGGTCTCCCAGGTGAGTGTTTCAGGCCTGTGAGCCACTCATATAAATCTCGCCTGATTGAGCCTGATCGAGCGCGTTTGAATCCAAATATCAAACCCCTCTTTCTCAGGCGCAGGAAATGGTGGGCCCTTCATTGCTTCTGGTGTGGAAGTCTATGGGGCAAGGGTCCAGGACTTGCAGAGGAGAACAATTGCCAGAAAGTGCTTGCTGTTCTCATCTGTGCCTTTTTTCTGCTCACTGGCTGATAGGAGATTGGCTGCCCCCTTTCTTGCTAGAGTGAAAAAACAACAACTTGAGAGAAAACATGACGTTGTGAGGCTCACTTAGAGGGAGACTAGCCAAATAGCCCTGCTTTTTTTCTGAAAGACGCTTCAGAAATTGTTCAAAATGTCTCCTGGCCACTCAGGCTCGTTGGTCTAGGGGTATGATTCTCGCTTCGGGTGCGAGAGGTCCCGGGTTCAAATCCCGGACGAGCCCATGCTGTGGACATTTTCAGGATGCTTGTAATATAGGAGCATTTCTTCTTTTCAATGCTATAAGACGCTGTGTATGTCGAGAAAGTTCCTTACCCTGCACGCTATTTTCCACTTGTGGCGGGATAAAGGAGTGCAGGACTTCTTTGCAACTGCTTTTCTGGGCCAGACCAGCATGGTAGGAACATTACATGCATAGTGTTTTTCTAGTGTAATTTCAGGATATGGTTTCAAAATCGCCTCTTGGAATAAAAGTGGTCCTCATTCCTGTCTTCCAAAGAAATAGAGACCGGGTAAGGAGAGCCCAACTTTGAGCTTCAAGGACATTGGCCCTTAGTCTGTGCATTCCAGCCCAATACATGCCAACAAGATTCCTGAGTTAGTGTCTGTTTCTGTAGTGTAGTGGTTATCACGTTCGCCTTACACGCGAAAGGTCCCTGGTTCGAGACCGGGCAGAAACAGCGGTTTGCTGTTTTTAACAGTGTTTGCCTTTACTGGCTGACTTTATAGGAAAGCTGAGATAATAGAGGCTGTCTATCCCTCACCAACCTGACGTAGTGTGCTCCAGGGATCTCAGTGACAGCTCGAAAAGAGAAGTGACGATAGCTTGCGCCATTCGCTTGCTCGCCCTTTGCTCTGAAGGGTGGGCCTACTTCATGAAAGCAAGGAATGAGAGCAGAAATGCTTTTCTTGTCCTCACCGCAAGCAGACACTTAGAGAAAACAAACTGTCTGAAGGACAGAGGCTTTTTAATTTCTTGTTTGATGACGGCCATGGAAAAGACAGCAATCATATTGCAGAAGAGAGCAACATGTGCAGTTGCTTGCTTTGGGTGAAGCATTCACCGACTAGCTGCCACTAACCCCTGGAGCCATGTCAGAGGTGACTCTTGCGTGGCTCGTTGGTCTAGGGGTATGATTCTCGCTTAGGGTGCGAGAGGTCCCGGGTTCAAATCCCGGACGAGCCCTTTTTAGAGCTAAACATACAAATCGTACTAAAAATGCACTATGCCTGACTATTTCTAGTAATACTCGGTTGATTTTTTGCTTAACATATTCCTAACCTCAGTAGAAAAATGGATCACCGTGCTTTTTCTGCCTACCTGCTTAGTCTCAGTGTGTCCCAGGTGATGCTTTCCCAAGCTGTACTCGCAGACATTTAGGCATCAGATATTTGTCTGTCGATGCCTGCACAAGTAAATTTTGAATACGTCTAATTGCAAGCATGTTGGATGATATCTCTGAGGTTTTCACACTTGTTCTGCACATTCTGAGCCGCTGCTGATACAGCAGAATAGAAGTAGGGTGAAGCCTTGAGAGGAACTTTGCTTTAACAGTAGCAAGCAGCAAGGTCGTTTCTGTAGTGTAGTGGTCATCACGTTCGCCTACACGCGAAAGGTCCCCGGTTCGAGACCGGGCAGAAACATTGAGCTTTGGCTGCTTTTATGTGCACACTCTAAAACCTTATTATCTGAATGCAAGTTTAAGAAGAGGTGGTCTTTGAACACAGTGAGCCGTGGGAAACTTTCTTTACCTTTGCAAGACGAAACAAAGTTATCTGCATCCATCATCTGGGGGTCGTTCTTGTGCCTATTTTTATTTTGTTTAAGCTATGTTGTATTGTTGGGGCCTTTACACCTGTGACATTGCTGTGAAGGTTGTAAGTGGAAACATTGGCAGGTGCAGATAGAAGAGTTAGACCTAAGCCCTGCCTCAGGAGCCGTCAGGATGGCCGAGTGGTCTAAGTCGCCAGACTCGGGCCGATCTAATCGGCCCTGTGTTAAAAGTGAAAGTGCTCAGGCCGATCAGATCGGCCCAGGAGCTCACACTCATTTGGGAGCAGTTTCTCTCCTGCTGTGTCACTTGAAAATGAAAACTAACCTCAAATGTTAATCTAGAACACCTCCCTCGTTCGTTCCAAAGCAGTATTAGGACATATTGTGGCCCACTCACGGAGATTTCCTCACTTAAAACTAGTGGAGAAATCTTGTTCTCGGAATGAAAAGCAGCGTCAGCTGAAAGCTGCACTGGCCCTTGTTTACCAGTAGAGGGCGCAGGCAGCTCTGAGTCATTGTTGAAATCTGCCGTATGCCCCAGAGACAGTGCAGCAAGCATGCGTGCTCGACGTGTACACCGCTTCTGGCCTTGATCGGTAAACACCAAGAAACCAGTGCAGGTATGGCTCACTAAATAGCACCATTGAATTAGGTACTTCGACAAGTTTATTTCAATTGTTTATTTCGGAATGTAAAATTGAAAGTGCCACGATCCGATCTATTCAGCTTGCAGACACTCGGTTTTGAGCTCCTCCCTCCATTATAGTCATGTCTGTCCCAAGCCACAAAATTATTCCTAGGGACAGTACAACAATTTAAGAGTTTTTGAAAAAAAGAAAGGAGTTTTAAATGGTTTTAAATGGACATAATCTGTGTCATGTTCCAGGCCGATGAGGTACGCACTGGAGAAAGTTAGAGAGATTATACACAAATGGCTGTGAGGAGGCAAGGTTACACCATAATAAATGAAAAATACTTTCCTCATTTTGCCGAACTACAATATCTGCAAGCTGTTGTCCATCGTCATTTTACAATCCTTTGCAAAAGCTTTGGCGGTTATAACTGGGCCCTGTAACATGCATCTGCTCACTCGAGGGAGCAATGAAGGAGACTTGTTAGCTTTGAGCAGGTGTTTCTACTTATCTGAAGAGCTTAGCTTTCAAAAGTTACCCTTTTAAAAATTACACACGGCAGCATGCATTTTATAAAATAACTACAATCAACTAATTTTTCCACTGGCCTCATTATAACTGTTTAGTAACAGATAACGAGCCTCATAAGTTGTGTTTTGCAAATGGTCAAGATGATTTGTTCAGGAAGTAAGCAAAATATCTGTTTTTCCTTCAGGCTTTTCATCGCTTTTTTTGGCTGGGTATTATTGCAAAGTTTGTGTTTATCTAATGCGCAATGTAATTGAAATCCCTCAGGTCTGCAGCGCAGCCCCAAACTTGGCACCTTCTCTTATATCCCTCAATCTGAGCTGCTCTGCGTGTACAAGCCAGTGGAATATTGTGCCCGACCCCTAGAACCATGCTTGGAAGTAGGGTGCTGGTCTCTACCTACAGAACCTAGTTTCACATATTCTAAACAACGCACACGAGGAGACAGCAGCTCTTTCACGTTTTCTAGGTCCATGCATGATATACTGCTAAAGTCCTGTTGTTTCCTTTGAATTTTGGTGCTTGTAGTGCAATTTACCTCATTATAAAACAGGACTACAGGCCCCAGAATAATTAAACATATGTGTACTGGAGTTGCACATTACACATGGTCCTAGGAAACATGGCAGGTAGGATGAGAGCATGCCTTGCAATGAGAAGCGTGGTCCCATGGTTAAACCTGGCTTGCGCCTCCAAGTAACAGTCACAAATGCCTGGAATTCATCTGTTTTTCTTGCGCTGTTGGTGTGAATTTGTGATTCTAGCATATGTTAGTTGGGCCTGTGTCAATCTGCGCTGATTTATGAGTTTACTGGAGTTGGGTAGACGGTGAGAAAATGAAAACCTTGTGCACTTGTACAAAGGATGTTCAGTCCGAGCTGTGTGAGTAGAATGCTTTGAACCAGGATAAAGTCTCAAATGGTAAGTCTGGCAATGGAAACTCAACAGATTTCAGTTTTGCCAAAAAGAATGACACAAACTTTGCACCTTGCACATTTACACATTTTGAGCATGTTTGGCAAGAGTAGAGTAAAATCACTTTACTGCATGGTTGCACATATTTTTTCATAATGCCTTCTAATTCTGAACTAATTTTTGAAGGCACATGAAATGTGTTCAGCTGAGAGTTCTTATCTCGTATTTGGAGATGATGAAGGGATATCATCAACGAATTCCAAAAAGTAAACTTGCTCCCTAGTGTACTAAAAAGCTAAGTACTCAGGAAGAGTCTCAAAGCGCATGCAGACTGAATAATTAGTGGAGCTTGGTTGGCAGCATTTAGTGCCCCTGCATAAAGTTATGCGAGGGCCACAAGATATCTCAGGGCGATTGAGACAAGGAAGCAGCATTGTGCAAGGGGTTTTAAAGTCTTTGGGCCAGATGTATACTTTTTAGTGTGCGTAAACGGGTTTTAGACCCGTTTGCGCACGCTATAAAAGAATGGGCCAATGTACAAACAGCGACTTGCAAAATACTGGTTTGCGACTCGCTATTAGGAAGGGGCGTTCCCTTCCTAATAGCGATCGCAAAGCTATGTACCAATGTTTTGCGAAAGCAATTGCGGTCACAAAACACTTGCAAATTACCACCTACTTCAAGTAGGTGGTAATGCAGTCACAAATTCACAAATGGGAAGGGGTTCCCAGGGGTGAGATTAGTAAGAGCTCTAGGTGAAGAAGGACGGAACTCAGGACAGAGAAGTGAGATGATGGATAGAGTGGTCCCAGAGCAGATAGAAAGAGAAAGTAAGGAGAAAGTGGAGAGTTACTGAGAGATTTATTGACTAAGGAGCATGTGAGTTCGAGGAGGGGCTTGGTACAGGGCAGAGGGTAAAGCTGGATTTGAGTTGTAGAGAAGTTATGAGGGAGCAGCAGGATAGGAGGACAGTGAGCTGTCCTCAGCTGCAAGTAAACTGAGATTATGTATGTCTTTGAATGGGTGATAACACCTTAGGTTAGTATAGAATGGCGTAAAATGGTAATAGCCATTCAACAGGCTTGAGGGAAGATTGTGACATGTCAGACAGTGGGAGGAGGATGGCTCGACTAGCATTTTTATGGATATGATTTTAGATCATGCACCAACTGCTCCCTGCACAACTTTAATTGGCACAGTTTACTGAAACTGGACATGTTGAAATTCCATAGGTAACTTCAATTGTAAGTGTAATTATAATTACACTTATTTCGTGCTTACTACCCCTGACCAGGCTTCAAATCGATTTTTCAGGGAGTAGCGCGCTACTCCAGAACCCAAAAAGCATTAGTGGTGAATTAGTATAGTGAAATGTGAAAGTAATTTGAGTAGTGGACATGTTAGTCACTTATTTGGATTCAGAAGGATAGCGAATTGATAGAAGAGGGAAAAAGGTTTATATTTATATAACACTAGTTACCCCATATGGGGTGTTGAAGTGCTTTTTTTGGCGAGTAGCACGCTACTCCAGAAACCATAAAGGATTAGTGGATAATTAGTATAGTGAAATATGAAAGTAATTTAAGTGGTGGATATTAGTCAGGTATTATGATTGAGTAGAATAGTGGAGAGATAGTAGAGGGAAAAAGGTTTGCATTTATACAGTCCTTGCTACCCTTGATGGAGTTTTGAAGTATTTTTCTCGACAAGTATAGGTTGGAATTGTGTTGAGGGAGCCTATAGCAATTTTAGAGTACTTGGAAACCAGTGGAAAGTCAGTCACGTTTGATGTGGGGGTGAGAGATGGTGACCAATGTCTTTTTAGAAGTGATTTTATTGCCCTTGGTTTAGCACTACATGGTTTCACTAATACCAACAGTGTTCTGCATGAGAGTTTCTGATCGGATGCTCTGTTTCTAAAAATGCTTCTTACAATCCAACTCTGCATAGTAAAAGGGCGAGTATCAAATAAATGGATTTGTGCGATTTGGGGATGTGTGACTAGTAGTACTTAATCATTAAATTATGTTTTTTCTTCACATGCTGGAAACCGTACTCATGAGAACACTTGGATGGTGTCTGTGATGAAGGTGAAGAAGATGAATAATCACGTCACGCTGGAAAGCCTGTTGGATGTTACCAAAGAAGCATCATTCAGGTAAGTCGGTGACTAGAAGGTATACCAAATCTGTGGACCTCCTGGGAAGCATCTTGGTATACGCTCTAGGAATCCGGATCTAGTTTTTACTCTTTCAACAAGAGGAGCACAGGGTCAGGTTATAGACATACTCCTTTTTCCCTCCTAAGTGGACCAGGAACTTCAACAATAGTCAAATACACGTTTAGCTTAGGGACAGCTTGTTGGTTCAAGGCAACTTGCCTCTCGTTTTTGTATCTCCTCGCTCTGCGATGAATGTGTAATACAGGGACAGGTTGTAGGCACACACTCTCTCTCTTTTTTCCCTCTAGGTGGACCAGAACTTCGACAACCATCAACAACACATGTTTAGACTAGGGAAAGTTTGTAGGTACATGCTTTGCAGCTTGCCTTGAGCGAATGCCCTCACTGAGGTGCGCTTGCTGCCAGCAGACCCACAGCACCACTTTGTACAGTTGGTTCAAGGCAACCTGCCTCTCATTTTGTATCTCCTCTCACTGCCATCAATGTTTTCTTCAGGGACAGGTTGTAGGCACACACTCTCTCTCTTCTTCCCCTTCTAGGTGGACCAGAACTTCGACAACGATCAACAAAATATGTTTAGACTAGGGAAAGTTTGTAGGTACATGCTTTGCAGCTTGCCTTGAGCTAATGCCCTCACTGAGGTGCGTTTGCTGCCAGCAGACCCACAGCACCACTTTGTACAGTTGGTTCAAGGCAACCTGCCTCTCATTTGGTTTCTCCTGGCTGTACCAACAATGTTTAGTAAAGGGTCAGATTATAGGCACACTCTCTTTCTTTCTTCCCTCTAGGTGGACCGGGTCTTCAACAACCGTCAAGTACACATGTTAAACCTAGGGACAGCTTGTAGGATTATGGCAGCTTGCCTTGTGCAAATGCCCTCACTGAGGTGCTTTTGGTGGCAGGAGACCCACAGCACCACTTTGTACAGTTGGTTCAATGAAAACTCCGTCTCCTTTGGTTTCTCCTGGCTGTACCAACAATGTTTAGTAAAGGGTCAGATTATAGGCACACTCTCTTTCTTTCTTCCCTCTAGGTGGACCGGGTCTTCAACAACCATCAAGTACACATGTTTAGCCTAGGGACAGCTTGTAGGATTATGGCAGCTTGCCTTGAGCTAATGCCCTCACTGAGGTGCGTTTGCTGCCAGCAGACCCACAGCACCACTTTGTACAGTTGGTTCAAGGCAACCTGCCTCTCATTTTGGATCTCCTCTCATTGCCATCAATGTTTTCTTCAGGGACAGGTTGTAGGCACACACTCTCTCTCTTCTTCCCCTTCTAGGTGGACCAGAACTTCAACAACGATCAACAACATATGTTTAGACTAGGGAAAGTTTGTAGGTACATGCTTTGCAGCTTGCCTTGAACTAATGCCCTCACTGAGGTGCGTTTGCTGCCAGCAGACCCACAGCACCACTTTGTACAGTTGGTTCAAGGCAACCTGCCTCTCATTTTGTATCTCCTCTCACTGCCATCAATGTTTTCTTCAGGGACAGGTTGTAGGCACACACTCTCTCTCTTCTTCCCCTTCTAGGTGGACCAGAACTTCGACAACGATCAACAACATATGTTTAGACTAGGGAAAGTTTGTAGGTACATGCTTTGCAGCTTGCCTTGAGCTAATGCCCTCACTGAGGTGCGTTTGCTGCCAGCAGACCCACAGCACCCCTTTGTACAGTTGGTTCAAGGCAACCTGCCTCTCATTTGGTTTCTCCTGGCTGTACCAACAATGTTTAGTAAAGGGTCAGATTATAGGCACACTCTCTTTCTTTCTTCCCTCTAGGTGGACCGGGTCTTCAACAACCGTCAAGTACACATGTTAAACCTAGGGACAGCTTGTAGGATTATGGCAGCTTGCCTTGTGCAAATGCCCTCACTGAGGTGCTTTTGGTGGCAGGAGACCCACAGCACCACTTTGTACAGTTGGTTCAATGAAAACTCCGTCTCCTTTGGTTTCTCCTGGCTGTACCAACAATGTTTAGTAAAGGGTCAGATTATAGGCACACTCTCTCTCTTTCTTCCCTCTAGGTGGACCGGGTCTTCAACAACCATCAAGTACACATGTTTAGCCTAGGGACAGCTTGTAGGATTATGGCAGCTTGCCTTGAGCTAATGCCCTCACTGAGGTGTGTTTGCTGCAGCAGACCCACAGCACCACTTTGTACAGTTGGTTCAAGGCAAACTCGCTCCTGTTTGGTCTCTCCTGGCTGTGCCAACATTTTATTTTTTTAACATATCTTTATAGACATTTTACAAAATATATTCCAATCATATATTCATAGCACTTCTCAAGGATGTAATCAATATCTTTAACTATTATCCCCAGTATGAGATATGACCCCAAATGCATCCCCGGCTGGTGGTACCACAGGGTTTCAACATATGTCCATATGTTTCTGATTCTGCCTTTCTGACGTATATATCTAGGTACCTTAAGGTCAATTATTTATTAACACTATGCGTAAAATACCTCTAAGGGATTTTTCAGGATTCCAGGTAACTGAATAAGGTGTTTTGACATTTTTCAGTGCTCCCCATGTGTCTAAGATAGGAACTATTGCAGTGGCCATTCAGCAAAACAAAAAAAACGTATAACAACAAACAATCCTATCAGTGGTAATTCTGGGCTGCATAGTGGGTTCCCAGTTGTTCGTCATTTAAATTGATTCCAACACTCCAGGCCCACAGGCAACAGAATCCCCAGCCACAGGAGGTCCGTCTTTCAAGCCAGAAGCTTCGTTAGTAATACTTCTTGAGGAGTAAATCTACCCGTCAGGCCTGTTTCCTCCCAGCAGGAACCCGCCGGCCACTGTGCCACCCTCTTTAATTGGGCAGACAAATAATAAAACTAAGGGGCTTCCAAGCGCCTGTCAATGGGAGAGCATTGAAGAGTCTCCATTGGCACCCTGTTTTGACAACCATTACACACCACCCACAAGAAATGCTGCCAGGTCATGTTGGTCTAAAAAGAGTATACTTGTTTTTTTTTTATTTTTTATTTCTTTTTATTGTCATTTTGCACTTTTTTTTGCAAGCCATACAGGATTACTTCAACAAAGCAAATACATCAAATACACAAATAAATAAGATTTAGCAGTCAAAAAAAAGAAGTAAGAGAAAGATACCGAAAAATAGAAGAACACATTCCGGGATCAAGGAAAGAAAAGATAAAATGCATCAGATTTTCATACCAAGGGATCTTTTCCTTTTACCTTTTGTTCTATATATAGCTTCCTCTATATTATATGAGGCTAGGAGGCGTGCTCTCCATGCTTCAAATAAGGGAGAAGAGGGACTGATCCACTCTTGAGTGATATAAGCCCTCGTTATGGCCATAGATATAAATATAAGAGCTTTTTTTCCCTCTGGTAACACATCCGAGGTTACCCCAATTAAAACATGTTCCCCCATTAGAGTGAATGAATACCCAAGCACTATGGTGAGAAATGTCTGAATTGCCTCTAAGAAAGGAGCTAACAGTGGACATGCAAAAACATATGTATTGTGTCTGCAGCTTGACAACCACATCTACTACATGTTGTGCCAACCGTCGCGGCCCATTTTTAGATTTTTAAGGGCGTATAGTATAATTCATATAGGGCTATGTAGTGCTGGGTACGGGCTCTACCAGTGACCAAAACGGTATTAGCCAAAGCAATTGATTCTTCCAGGCAGATAGTTTCGGTACCTAGCTTCTCGGCCCATCTTGCTGTATAGATCTCTAGGTCATCTGGACATGTGATCAAAAGAGCTCTATAATAATGACCGATACTTTTTTTAGTAAAGAGGTCATCAATAAGGGGGATCCTAGCAATGCCAGAAACTTCCAGGGATGACAAGGAGTTAAAAAAACTATGAATCTGTAAATATTTAAAATAGTCCGGATTTGAAAGATTATATCTAGATATTAATTCCGAGAAAGTAAGTAGCCGACTGTTCTGCCATAGATCATTCACACATTGTATTCCTTTATTGCGCCACCGAGACATAAACGAGTCGCGGTTTTGTTTGTCAGCCCCCGCCTTAAACTGGTCTGAAAGTGAAAAACAAACATGTCTTCTCCGTCTAAGTTGCTATACAAATTTACAATAATCCTGTATTTGCTTGCCCCACCACCTCTCACCCCCTCCCCTAACCCCCCACCCACCCCCAACACCAACCCCACCCAAAGAAGGCAAAGGGAATGAACAGTCCCTAAAATTGATGGTCTGAGAAGCATAATACGTCTCGCTGCGCACTCCCATCTGCTAAACAGTCATCCAATTAGAAGTAGAAGGGCCATAACCACTGTAGAGCAAAAAAGTTATAATTCCTAACAGCTCAAAAGGCAAACTAAACTAAGCCCCCAATGGTTCAGCCTTACAGACCGAAGAAAGAAAAAAGAATAAAGAGAGAAAAACAGTCAGCATAAATTTGAGTCATCACATCACATTTTGGATAATGGTTCCTTTGCTGCGCTCTCAGAGGTTAGAAAATGAGTTCTTTCCTTAAATATAATCTTGAGTTTCGAAGGATTGAGAAGGAAGGCTTGGGCGCCTTTTGCCTGAAATGAAGGAATAAGTTGGTAGTTGAACAGTATAATGGCAGTAGTCAGGACGAACAAAGAAATCCAGGCCCTTTCCCCTTCGTTTACGATCGGGCCGGGCCAGATCGTACAGTGCTTCACGTGCCAAAAAGTTGTTCAGAGAAATCAAAATAGCTCTTGGTTGATTGTTAGAAGCGCCGCCTGAATTTTTATTGCGCTGGAAAGGGAATCTGTGAGCTCTCAGAAGCTCCCGGTCCCACTGCCACTGGGTTAGCTCCGAAAAAGCCTCGGTAAAGAATAATAAACTGCCTGACATTGGATCCATCGTCTCCTTCGGGAATACCCAAAACGCGCAAATTATTGCGCCTGGACCTATTCTCTAAGTCAACCAGCTTCCAGTTGAGTGCCCTGTTGAGTTAAGGCATCTTCAATAGCAGAAATCCACCCCTCAGTCTCCTGCACTCTAGCAGATGTTTCATTGCAGGTTTTTACCACTCGCCTTAAATTATTTTGAAGTTTGCGCACTGCTGCTTGCGTACGCAAATTCTCAGCTCTGGTTTCTTCCCGGTGTTGCACCATCACTTGATACAGCATATCCAGCGTAGTCCCAGATGACTGGGACCTCTGAGATGGGTCAGCCGAGACTGGAAGATTGTTCTCAATAGAGGTAATGAGGGGAGGAGAGCCCAAATTCTTGTAAGTTTCAGGTTCCAGTTGGAGGGCGCTACTGGGTTCCCCTAAGAACCGTGTTCTCCGCAGCCCCCCATTCCATTCGAGCAGAGGGAGAATCATCATTATCTTGCCCGTCTTCAATGGAAGATATGAATCTTTCTTGTACAACACCTGTTAAGCTAGAGACGCTAGCGTCATCTCCCGACTCAAAATCCAAACTTTCTAATTCTAATGCGGTAGATAGATCCGACATCGAGTAAAAGTTCCCGGCCGAGTCACCCGATTGTGTGTCCCCTGTAATATCTACCTCCTCCTGAGGATTAGCATGAATAGTACTGTCAGCAATGACGTCTGCAGTCCCACCTCAGGGGTTTGAGCCATCTTGATAGTTTAACCCCTGAACAGGGAGGATACGGTCTGTGATATTCAGTGCTAATTGGATTGAGTATGGACTGGAATCAGAGAGAGGGGTTTCCATATTTGCATTGCCACTGATAGCCTTCGGGAAGTTATCACTACGGTGTAGTGGCTGAGATTCAGGGTTCCCCAGTAATTCGCCAGTGGTCTTCTCCTTCTCCCTATTTGATGCCTTATTTGCCTTATTTCCCTTTTTAAACATGCCAGGTATTTTTTTTTTGGGAGCTGTATCACTACAACTCCCAGCATGCATTAAATCGGTTTCAGGCAAAGGTGTAACCGGAATTGTCACAGTATTATCCTGTTCCAGAATCACTCGGCTTACCGGTAACATTTGCTGCAGCAGTCCCTGCCCGTGTTTTTGGTTTAGGACCCATCACCGGTCCTCGTCTCCGAGATCGCCTCCTTAGCATTTCTCCGCCTTTCAGCAACCCGCATGCAGTACCAGGTCTCGTCAAAGGTTTCTGCAGCTGATGTACCCAAAGTGGCCGGCTCCGCAATGCTCCTTCAATGCCGATAATATCGCAGGATTTCGCCGAGGGGCTCCAGGTCCAGTACGGCAGCCGACCAACGCCCAGATGGCTCCCCACCTGAAACTACCCCAAGGAGTCAGCCGCCGAATGCCAGGCAACTTGCAGGTACCGGCGATATTTATAACGGAGATCCTGCCGCATACTAGTCAAACAGGGGTGAAATAATAAGGTGACCCGGAGCTAAAGAAAGCCTTTATCGGGCGAGCGCCCGAGAGCAGCTGCAGATGAGAGCGCCTAGCAGCCAGCACAGTTCCGCCACTCACTCGGATGCAGATGCATCCGCCATCTTGCCTCGTGAAATAGGCATGAAGAGAGTATACTTGTAATGCCATATTAATTTCACCAGGGGCACATACTGGGGTATTGTCATCCAAACTAATTTGGGGGATGTGCATCCCTCGGGTCTAATGAGCCATGCCAACAACTACCTGGTCTACCCTCCTCGTCATGCGCCCACGCTATGTATAATTTATAGGCGTGGCACCATAAACACTCCATTGTTTTGTTAGAGTTCCCTGGCCACCCCGAGTTGGGTTTGTACATGTTTATCTGGCCACATAACATTGTCCATTTTACGCAAACTGGTGCCTTCATTTGTAACTTGGGACCCATTCAAGTAAAAGGTACTCAAAAACTATTTACATATACTATACTACAGGTTTGTACTATAAAGAATAAACAAAAAAAGATTTTTTTTTGATTTTTTACATTTTCTATATATTTTTTGGTTTATATTTTTTATATATTTTTTATAACTGTTACTTACTCAACCTACAACTACTTCAAATAAACTGCAAACACTGAACTATTTAAAATAGTAATATAGTAATGATAATGTAAAATATTATGATAGTTATGAAGAAAATTGTAAGGCAACAAAAAGCTAGTTCTGTTCCTCCTGAACACAAGTAGAGGGATGACAGTGAATTAACTGTGGATAACATTGCTCATGAACACCAAGTTTACAGGCAGGACACCAGTGGCGGGACCTTTTTCTCCCCCCAGGCTGACTCCTGTCAGAGCACACAGCACAGTCTCTCTCTTTTCGCCCAGGCAACAGCGCAAAGCCGTGCTCCTCACTAGAAAGAGAAAGTAGTGGTGTTGTAGATATTTGTTCTTGAGAGACACCATCCTGCCGTAGACAAAGTGCCTCTACAAGACTCACTATAAAACTGTGGCGACTCTGAACATTGCATGGATCAGTATTTAATTTATACAATTCGTAAGCATTCATGATCGACACATCAATCAAATTACGCCAAACCTTGGACCAGTATCTGTGTGTTGATCTCTCTGCTGCGAATTCGTATATTTTGCGGTCGCTTACATCAACCCCACCCATTCCTTTATTGTAGTCTAGAATGACTTGAGGTTTGATGATTGACTTCCCAGACCTTGTCTGTACAGTCACACCATCTGCTAGGCTAGAGGTGGACAGCAGTAGAACAGGCTTGCGTTGGCTTTTCTTTTCTCTAAAGGCGCATGCCAATACCCCTTTCTTTCTCATATACTTAGACATTTCTGCCTGTAATTTGGCCCTTGCAATCTCTGGAGGCAGCCCTTTAGAGTTTGCCCGCACTGTGCCTGTTAATAGAGTTTTGTTCTCTAGAAGCTCCTCCGCTAGACTGACACTTGTGTAATAGTTGTCAGTCATTAGATGATACCCTTTACCAAGTAAATCACATGAGCGGAGAAGACTCATCACCTTGTTGAACACAAACCCCTTTTCTGTTCCTATTGTTTTATCCTTCCCAGAATATAAATCTACATGAAGGACATAACTATTACTGCTGTCACATACCTCAAATTTCTTAATGCCAAACCTAGCATGCCTTTTATTAGGCATGTATTGAATGTAAGCCACCCTATTTTTCATGCCAATCATCGATTCGTCAATACAAATCACCTGATGTGGCACATAGTACCGCTTGAAAGCATGGTTTAATGAATCAAGTACTGGTCTAATCTTATGCCACGGGTCATAACCTTCAACTCCCCTCACCTTTGCAGTGGCATTGTCATTTATGTGAAGCATTCTTGTGACAATAAGGTACTGCCACAATGGCATGACTTGCCCAAAGAAAGGTGTGGCCTGAGAAGGGTGTGACAAATCCCAGTAATGTTTCACGTTGCGTTTCTTTATGAGGCCCATGTTAATAGACAAACCAATCCATTTTTTCAAGAGGCCTACAGTCAAGCCCCCATTCATCCATCGACGTAGCCGTGAATGGGGATGCTCACTGATCCAGTTTGCCATTTTGTCCAGCAAATCTCTTGCATACTTGTTTGTTTCACGAACTATGTGTACAAGCAGTTCCATAGTTAAAAACAATTGCAAATATGCAACTGGGGGGGAATTTTGTGGTGGAACTTTCCGGACTCCTGGATTCCTCACAATAAACTCAATACCATAATTGTTATTATCATTGCCTGGTGCAATTTCATCCCAGACAGTCTCATACAGATCTTCTTGAGATAATTCTTCTTCTTCTTCTCCTCCACTCCCACCAAAGTCCTCATCACCTACACTCTCTTCCCCACTGCTGGACTCCTGACCCTCCCCAGAATCCACCTCAATGTCACTGTCACCCTCTGAATAAATATCTGGAGCTTCATCCAAAAATCTGAACAAAGATTCCTCTGTGTCAATCTTAAAACGTTTGGTGTTCATGTTCTTAATTTGAAAAAATGCACAGGTGAAAAAATGATCACCCTCCCTCACAAACCTTAGTTGTGTAACTTCTGTGAGGTAAAAATTATTAACCAACACGTCCTACTCTCAAAAAAATGGTGAGGACTATGGTTAATGTAAAAAAACAAACCACACAGATAAACAATCCAAACCCTCCTTCACACTGCCAAAGTTTTACTAAAAATAATTGAAAAATGAATCCTAACACACCCTATATATTCACAAAAAAAGAATCTGTAGCATTGAAAAAATAAAACAATTATAGATTAGTACTTCTCTCACAAGCTCCTAAAAACCCAACCACTCTCCAGCACACCCAAATCCCTGTCAGAGAAATTTCTGTCAGCCAAGGGGCTAATGTATCTTTTTGGCTGCTCATGGCAGAAGTACACTGACAGAGAAGAAGGACAAGCAGACACAGTGCACCTTTCAGTGGAAAGAGTCGGCCATCTTGTAATAACTGTTTGAGGTAATTTACAATGGCATTGCAGCCATATATATTTTTCATAAACCGAAAAAGATAGCCTAAAACAATTTTGATATTACCAACATGACTTATTTTTCTTCTGCTAATTCTGCTTATAGCGAAATAGGTATTTACATATATTTTCACCGTTAGTTTTGAATAGCTGATAATACTTTTAATACAGGTGACTGAATTTGATTGTAATGTTAACCTCTACTGTAATGATGGTCTTATTTCCATTTCCTGATAGTTAATCGCTTTGAATCTCTCCATTGTATCCAGCTTTACTTTTCTTTCTCTGACTGCACAGTGAGAGGAGTTTTTAAAGTGTCTGCATTTCTGTGGCTGGACTGGTGCAACCCATACATAGTAGTGATGGAGGCTAAAGACAGGTCTACTCTTAACATGTCAATTGTAAGTGTAATTATAATTGCACTTATTTAGTGCTTACTATCCCTGACCAGACGTCCAATCGCTTTTATTTTCCTCCGGAACCCAAAAAGGATTAGTGGTGAATTAGTATAGTGAAATATGAAAGTAATATGAGTGGTGGACATGTTAGTCAGTTATTACAGCACCCCTTTGTACAGTTGGTTCAAAGCGCCCTGCCTCTCGTTTTGTGTCTCCTCGCTCTGCCATGAATGTTTTGAACGGATAGGTTGAGGGCACACTCTCTCTCTCTTTTTCCCCGTCTAGATGGACCAGAACTTCAACAACCGTCAACTACATATGTTTAGCCTAGGGACAGCTTGTAGGTACATGCTTTGCAGCTTTCCTGGAGCTAATGGCCTCACTGAGTTGTGTTTACTGCCAGCAGAGCCACAGCACCACTTTTACAGTTGGTTCAAGGCAACCTCGCTCTTGTTTTGTCTCTCCTGGCTCTGCCAGGAATGTTATTTTTTTAACATATCTTTATTGCCATTTTACAACATACATTCCAATCATATATTCATACCACTTTACAAGAATTTAATCAATCACCTTACATTTATCCCCAGTATGAGATATGACCCCACATGCAACCTGGTGGTACCACAGGGTTTCAACATGTGTCCATGGGATACTGATTCTGCCTGTCTGACGTATTAATCCAGATACCTTAATGTTAGTCATTTATTCTCCCTGTGCGCAAAATACCTCTAAGGGAGTTTCCAGGATACCAGGAAACTGTATAAGATGTTTTGCCATTTTGCAGTGCTCCGCAAGCGTCTAAGATAGGAACTATTGCAGTGGCCGTTCAACTAAAACAAAGGGTAAACTTATAACAACAAACAACCCTAGCAGTGTTAATTCTGGGCTGTTTGGGGGGTCCCAGCTTTTTGTCGTATAAATCGCTTACAACGCTCCAGGACCACAGACAACAGAATCCCGTGCCATGGAACGTCAGCCTTTCAAGCCAGAAGCTTCTCTAGTAATGCTTCTTGAGGAGTAAATCTACCCGTCAAGTCTGTTTCCTCCTGGCAGGAACCAGCTGGCCACTGTGCCACCCACTGTAGTTTGTCGGATAAATAATAACATTCGAAGTCAGGGGCTCCCAAGCCTCCATCAATAGTAGAGCATCAAAGAGTCTCCATTGGCAACCTGTGTTGACCACCATCCCCCACCGGCTCTCAAGAAATGCTGCCAGGCCATGCAGGTCTAACAAGTCTGGTCGTCCATATAAGGATTCATAGTATACTTGGAAAGGTCAGCTAGGGAAAAGGGTAAGGAGTACCGAAACTGCACCACCAGTGGCACCGGGGCGGCTTGGTGCAGAGGTCAAAGTCGGAGGTTGGCCCAATGCTTTCCAATGGAGACTGGGAATGCCTAGAGCCACACTGCTTGCAGAGAAGTAGATTGATTGCAGATGCCAAGCTTTGGGGGTTGAGAATGAGAAAGACTGGGGGTTGGCACAAGCACAGGGGGGGCTTCAAAGCAGAATCAAACATATACCACCAGGGGCACAGGGGTCGCCAAGTGCTGGGTGGCAATTAAGTGCCAGGCGCACATTGCTTCTCAATGAAGTTTCGTCTTTTGACAAAAAGTCTGCAGGCATGGCACCGGAGCTTGCATGCGAGAGACCAATGATAGCAGAGGTAAGTAGAGGTGTAGAGGGCAGGAAGGATCCAGCTGTATTGCATTAATGGCATTGAAATACTTAGAAAAGTGTAATTAAAGGTCAAAGGTCAACTGACATGATCCCCCCGACACCAATGAAACCAATGAAAACACAAGTATTTATCAAAACAATTACAATAATGGAACCCTAGTAACAAATTATCCAAGGGTAGTGTGCAAAAACGACCTTGATACACCTAAACAAGTATAATTAGAGGTCAAAGGTCAAAAAGCATAACCTCCTCCAACACAGTAACAAAGGAGGATGCAGGTACTCATCATTACAATTCCAATAATGCCTCAATTGTAACAAATGATCTAACAGTAATGGATTAAGGACCATGAAACACTTAAAACAGTGTAAATAGAGGTCAAAGGTCAAACCATATGACTCCCCCCACCAATTTAATGAACAACAATGTATGTAATTATCATTACAATTCAACAACTGCAACAATTGTAAACAATGGTCTCACCATAATGGAATAAACTCCTTAAATATCTATAATAAGGGCAAATAGAGGTCAAAGGTCAAATTTTATGACCTCTACAATAATTTGAAGAAGGGAAAAAATAGTACTTTGCATTCCGAGTCCAATAATGCAACACTTGTTGAAATTGATCCAAGGGTAACAGAATAAACAGAAAAAAGGTTAAAAAAAGTGTATTTAGGGGTCAAAGGTCACGTTTTTTTCACCTCTTATAAAATTTGACTTGACCTGTGAGATCAGACAATGACCTTTGCAAAGATACCTCACTTTGCAAAAACAATTTCACTGTTACAAAGATATATCCTTTGCACACTTCCAGTAGCTACCATTTAGGGTCAAAGGTCGAGGACTGTGACCTTCAGGAGTTATATGCATGAAATCATATGCCAACCATTCACAAAATATGCATCACTACTGTGCATAAAAGTCAGAAAATATATTTTGAGATGTTGAACATATGTCCAATAACAAGACTGAGATCATTATATGAAAAACACCAACAGACCAAACAGCATGTCGGCCATTATGTAGCATGTAAAGTGCTGTCAAAAGCAGCAAAAATATGTATTTTCATAAATTTACTAATGGTAGTCTCTGAAACATCCATTTTACTTCTGTGAACCAATTCTGCTAGGCTTATAAGTTTAGATTCTGCACAACAATAGAAAAACATGAACAATGTTTGTGCTTTATATCTATGTCATAGTTTGACAAAGAGCCATAAAAAACACAAAAAACAAAATCAAAATCAAAATCTGTCCTATTACCAGGTGAGCAAACGGACTAATAAATATTTCTGAGTATTTGCTTTGGGAAAACACAATTTTTTTTATTACCCTACCAACGCGGTCATTTACACTTATCATTTTCACAGTCACCTGGCGGCCATCTTGAATTGTATCATGTGACTTCAGGGTGTTTTATAAATATAAGTTTTATATGCAAATTAATAGTTCAAGAAGTACTGAAACCAAAAATGTATAGTTTCCCAACATTATAATCATAATTGCACAAACTACAGCATGTTAAAGCAAAGCACTCCAAAAAGTCATTAAATGGCTTGGCACTGAAGGATTTTCAATGGGCACTAATAGGGTTAAGAAGAGGTGGTCTTTGAACACAGTGAGCCGTGGGAAACTTTCTTTACCTTTGCAAGACGAAACAAAGTTATCTGCATCCATCATCTGGGGGTCGTTCTTGTGCCTATTTTTATTTTGTTTAAGCTATGTTGTATTGTTGGGGCCTTTACACCTGTGACATTGCTGTGAAGGTTGTAAGTGGAAACATTGGCAGGTGCAGATAGAAGAGTTAGACCTAAGCCCCCCCTCATGAGCCGTCAGGATGGCCGAGTGGTCTAAGGCGCCAGACTCAAGAGAGCTTGATCTTCAGTGTAGCTGAGCCTTCTGGTCTCCTCATGGAGGCGTGGGTTCAAATCCCACTTCTGACAGGTCCCTTTTACACCCGTAAATCTTCCTGTTTTTTGCAGTGCGTTCCCGGCAAACACCACAATCTTTGCAGGAACCTGTAGCATGTGAAGAGAAATCCACCAACAATCAGGCTGGGCCCTTAATCACAATTCCATGGATTTCTGGAAATGACACCTCAGGCACACCTTCCATTAAATTTGCACTCCATCACAGTAACTGCCATGCTGGGTTTCTAACTGAGCAGTTGATCCCATCATTTGTTGTGAGGCTCTCCTGCCACCTTTTGGGCAGAGAAGGCACTGTCCCTGCAAAAACACAGGCAGACATGTTCAACAGGGCTTCCTGGTTATGTGGGAGGAGCAGAATGCCATTGGTCCCCCCTTGCAAATTCTAATTTACATAAGGAAGACAGAGAGGTAGCTGGGAGTAGGCACTGCACACGGGCATTGCACTCTCTCTTATGATTTGCAGCCAATTCTAGATTGAGGCAGGAGGAAAGGAGGTGACTCGCCCAACAATGGCTATACTGAGAAGTCAGCCACTCTGGGTCTCCCAGGTGAGTGTTTCAGGCCTGTGAGCCACTCATATAAATCTCGCCTGATTGAGCCTGATCGAGCGCGTTTGAATCCAAATATCAAACCCCTCTTTCTCAGGCGCAGGAAATGGTGGGCCCTTCATTGCTTCTGGTGTGGAAGTCTATGGGGCAAGGGTCCAGGACTTGCAGAGGAGAACAATTGCCAGAAAGTGCTTGCTGTTCTCATCTGTGCCTTTTTTCTGCTCACTGGCTGATAGGAGATTGGCTGCCCCCTTTCTTGCTAGAGTGAAAAAACAACAACTTGAGAGAAAACATGACGTTGTGAGGCTCACTTAGAGGGAGACTAGCCAAATAGCCCTGCTTTTTTTCTGAAAGACGCTTCAGAAATTGTTCAAAATGTCTCCTGGCCACTCAGGCTCGTTGGTCTAGGGGTATGATTCTCGCTTCGGGTGCGAGAGGTCCCGGGTTCAAATCCCGGACGAGCCCATGCTGTGGACATTTTCAGGATGCTTGTAATATAGGAGCATTTCTTCTTTTCAATGCTATAAGACGCTGTGTATGTCGAGAAAGTTCCTTACCCTGCACGCTATTTTCCACTTGTGGCGGGATAAAGGAGTGCAGGACTTCTTTGCAACTGCTTTTCTGGGCCAGACCAGCATGGTAGGAACATTACATGCATAGTGTTTTTCTAGTGTAATTTCAGGATATGGTTTCAAAATCGCCTCTTGGAATAAAAGTGGTCCTCATTCCTGTCTTCCAAAGAAATAGAGACCGGGTAAGGAGAGCCCAACTTTGAGCTTCAAGGACATTGGCCCTTAGTCTGTGCATTCCAGCCCAATACATGCCAACAAGATTCCTGAGTTAGTGTCTGTTTCTGTAGTGTAGTGGTTATCACGTTCGCCTTACACGCGAAAGGTCCCTGGTTCGAGACCGGGCAGAAACAGCGGTTTGCTGTTTTTAACAGTGTTTGCCTTTACTGGCTGACTTTATAGGAAAGCTGAGATAATAGAGGCTGTCTATCCCTCACCAACCTGACGTAGTGTGCTCCAGGGATCTCAGTGACAGCTCGAAAAGAGAAGTGACGATAGCTTGCGCCATTCGCTTGCTCGCCCTTTGCTCTGAAGGGTGGGCCTACTTCATGAAAGCAAGGAATGAGAGCAGAAATGCTTTTCTTGTCCTCACCGCAAGCAGACACTTAGAGAAAACAAACTGTCTGAAGGACAGAGGCTTTTTAATTTCTTGTTTGATGACGGCCATGGAAAAGACAGCAATCATATTGCAGAAGAGAGCAACATGTGCAGTTGCTTGCTTTGGGTGAAGCATTCACCGACTAGCTGCCACTAACCCCTGGAGCCATGTCAGAGGTGACTCTTGCGTGGCTCGTTGGTCTAGGGGTATGATTCTCGCTTAGGGTGCGAGAGGTCCCGGGTTCAAATCCCGGACGAGCCCTTTTTAGAGCTAAACATACAAATCGTACTAAAAATGCACTATGCCTGACTATTTCTAGTAATACTCGGTTGATTTTTTGCTTAACATATTCCTAACCTCAGTAGAAAAATGGATCACCGTGCTTTTTCTGCCTACCTGCTTAGTCTCAGTGTGTCCCAGGTGATGCTTTCCCAAGCTGTACTCGCAGACATTTAGGCATCAGATATTTGTCTGTCGATGCCTGCACAAGTAAATTTTGAATACGTCTAATTGCAAGCATGTTGGATGATATCTCTGAGGTTTTCACACTTGTTCTGCACATTCTGAGCCGCTGCTGATACAGCAGAATAGAAGTAGGGTGAAGCCTTGAGAGGAACTTTGCTTTAACAGTAGCAAGCAGCAAGGTCGTTTCTGTAGTGTAGTGGTCATCACGTTCGCCTACACGCGAAAGGTCCCCGGTTCGAGACCGGGCAGAAACATTGAGCTTTGGCTGCTTTTATGTGCACACTCTAAAACCTTATTATCTGAATGCAAGTTTAAGAAGAGGTGGTCTTTGAACACAGTGAGCCGTGGGAAACTTTCTTTACCTTTGCAAGACGAAACAAAGTTATCTGCATCCATCATCTGGGGGTCGTTCTTGTGCCTATTTTTATTTTGTTTAAGCTATGTTGTATTGTTGGGGCCTTTACACCTGTGACATTGCTGTGAAGGTTGTAAGTGGAAACATTGGCAGGTGCAGATAGAAGAGTTAGACCTAAGCCCTGCCTCAGGAGCCGTCAGGATGGCCGAGTGGTCTAAGTCGCCAGACTCAAGAGAGCTTGATCTTCAGTGTAGCTGAGCCTTCTGGTCTCCTCATGGAGGCGTGGGTTCAAATCCCACTTCTGACAGGTCCCTTTTACACCCGTAAATCTTCCTGTTTTTTGCAGTGCGTTCCCGGCAAACACCACAATCTTTGCAGGAACCTGTAGCATGTGAAGAGAAATCCACCAACAATCAGGCTGGGCCCTCAATCACAATTCCATGGATTTCTGGAAATGACACCTCAGGCACACCTTCCATTAAATTTGCACTCCATCACAGTAACTGCCATGCTGGGTTTCTAACTAAGCAGTTGATCCCATCATTTGTTGTGAGGCTCTCCTGCCACCTTTTGGGCAGAGAAGGCACTGTCCCTGCAAAAACACAGGCAGACATGTTCAACAGGGCTTCCTGGTTATGTGGGAGGAGCAGAATGCCATTGGTCCCCCCTTGCAAATTCTAATTTACATAAGGAAGACAGAGAGGTAGCTGGGAGTAGGCACTGCACACGGGCATTGCACTCTCTCTTATGATTTGCAGCCAATTCTAGATTGAGGCAGGAGGAAAGGAGGTGACTCGCCCAACAATGGCTATACTGAGAAGTCAGCCACTCTGGGTCTCCCAGGTGAGTGTTTCAGGCCTGTGAGCCACTCATATAAATCTCGCCTGATTGAGCCTGATCGAGCGCGTTTGAATCCAAATATCAAACCCCTCTTTCTCAGGCGCAGGAAATGGTGGGCCCTTCATTGCTTCTGGTGTGGAAGTCTATGGGGCAAGGGTCCAGGACTTGCAGAGGAGAACAATTGCCAGAAAGTGCTTGCTGTTCTCATCTGTGCCTTTTTTCTGCTCACTGGCTGATAGGAGATTGGCTGCCCCCTTTCTTGCTAGAGTGAAAAAACAACAACTTGAGAGAAAACATGACGTTGTGAGGCTCACTTAGAGGGAGACTAGCCAAATAGCCCTGCTTTTTTTCTGAAAGACGCTTCAGAAATTGTTCAAAATGTCTCCTGGCCACTCAGGCTCGTTGGTCTAGGGGTATGATTCTCGCTTCGGGTGCGAGAGGTCCCGGGTTCAAATCCCGGACGAGCCCATGCTGTGGACATTTTCAGGATGCTTGTAATATAGGAGCATTTCTTCTTTTCAATGCTATAAGACGCTGTGTATGTCGAGAAAGTTCCTTACCCTGCACGCTATTTTCCACTTGTGGCGGGATAAAGGAGTGCAGGACTTCTTTGCAACTGCTTTTCTGGGCCAGACCAGCATGGTAGGAACATTACATGCATAGTGTTTTTCTAGTGTAATTTCAGGATATGGTTTCAAAATCGCCTCTTGGAATAAAAGTGGTCCTCATTCCTGTCTTCCAAAGAAATAGAGACCGGGTAAGGAGAGCCCAACTTTGAGCTTCAAGGACATTGGCCCTTAGTCTGTGCATTCCAGCCCAATACATGCCAACAAGATTCCTGAGTTAGTGTCTGTTTCTGTAGTGTAGTGGTTATCACGTTCGCCTTACACGCGAAAGGTCCCTGGTTCGAGACCGGGCAGAAACAGCGGTTTGCTGTTTTTAACAGTGTTTGCCTTTACTGGCTGACTTTATAGGAAAGCTGAGATAATAGAGGCTGTCTATCCCTCACCAACCTGACGTAGTGTGCTCCAGGGATCTCAGTGACAGCTCGAAAAGAGAAGTGACGATAGCTTGCGCCATTCGCTTGCTCGCCCTTTGCTCTGAAGGGTGGGCCTACTTCATGAAAGCAAGGAATGAGAGCAGAAATGCTTTTCTTGTCCTCACCGCAAGCAGACACTTAGAGAAAACAAACTGTCTGAAGGACAGAGGCTTTTTAATTTCTTGTTTGATGACGGCCATGGAAAAGACAGCAATCATATTGCAGAAGAGAGCAACATGTGCAGTTGCTTGCTTTGGGTGAAGCATTCACCGACTAGCTGCCACTAACCCCTGGAGCCATGTCAGAGGTGACTCTTGCGTGGCTCGTTGGTCTAGGGGTATGATTCTCGCTTAGGGTGCGAGAGGTCCCGGGTTCAAATCCTGGACGAGCCCTTTTTAGAGCTAAACATACAAATCGTACTAAAAATGCACTATGCCTGACTATTTCTAGTAATACTCGGTTGATTTTTTGCTTAACATATTCCTAACCTCAGTAGAAAAATGGATCACCGTGCTTTTTCTGCCTACCTGCTTAGTCTCAGTGTGTCCCAGGTGATGCTTTCCCAAGCTGTACTCGCAGACATTTAGGCATCAGATATTTGTCTGTCGATGCCTGCACAAGTAAATTTTGAATACGTCTAATTGCAAGCATGTTGGATGATATCTCTGAGGTTTTCACACTTGTTCTGCACATTCTGAGCCGCTGCTGATACAGCAGAATAGAAGTAGGGTGAAGCCTTGAGAGGAACTTTGCTTTAACAGTAGCAAGCAGCAAGGTCGTTTCTGTAGTGTAGTGGTCATCACGTTCGCCTAACACGCGAAAGGTCCCCGGTTCGAGACCGGGCAGAAACACTGAGCGTTGGCTGCTTTTATGTGCACACTCTAAAACCTTATTATCTGAATGCAAGTTTAAGAAGAGGTGGTCTTTGAACACAGTGAGCCGTGGGAAACTTTCTTTACCTTTGCAAGACGAAACAAAGTTATCTGCATCCATCATCTGGGGGTCGTTCTTGTGCCTATTTTTATTTTGTTTAAGCTATGTTGTATTGTTGGGGCCTTTACACCTGTGACATTGCTGTGAAGGTTGTAAGTGGAAACATTGGCAGGTGCAGATAGAAGAGTTAGACCTAAGCCCCCCCTCATGAGCCGTCAGGATGGCCGCGTGGTCTAAGGCGCCAGACTCAAGAGAGCTTGATCTTCAGTGTAGCTGAGCCTTCTGGTCTCCTCATGGAGGCGTGGGTTCAAATCCCACTTCTGACAGGTCCCTTTTACACCCGTAAATCTTCCTGTTTTTTGCAGTGCGTTCCCGGCAAACACCACAATCTTTGCAGGAACCTGTAGCATGTGAAGAGAAATCCACCAACAATCAGGCTGGGCCCTTAATCACAATTCCATGGATTTCTGGAAATGACACCTCAGGCACACCTTCCATTAAATTTGCACTCCATCACAGTAACTGCCATGCTGGGTTTCTAACTGAGCAGTTGATCCCATCATTTGTTGTGAGGCTCTCCTGCCACCTTTTGGGCAGAGAAGGCACTGTCCCTGCAAAAACACAGGCAGACATGTTCAACAGGGCTTCCTGGTTATGTGGGAGGAGCAGAATGCCATTGGTCCCCCCTTGCAAATTCTAATTTACATAAGGAAGACAGAGAGGTAGCTGGGAGTAGGCACTGCACACGGGCATTGCACTCTCTCTTATGATTTGCAGCCAATTCTAGATTGAGGCAGGAGGAAAGGAGGTGACTCGCCCAACAATGGCTATACTGAGAAGTCAGCCACTCTGGGTCTCCCAGGTGAGTGTTTCAGGCCTGTGAGCCACTCATATAAATCTCGCCTGATTGAGCCTGATCGAGCGCGTTTGAATCCAAATATCAAACCCCTCTTTCTCAGGCGCAGGAAATGGTGGGCCCTTCATTGCTTCTGGTGTGGAAGTCTATGGGGCAAGGGTCCAGGACTTGCAGAGGAGAACAATTGCCAGAAAGTGCTTGCTGTTCTCATCTGTGCCTTTTT
Source organism: Lissotriton helveticus (assembly GCF_964261635.1). NCBI lineage: Eukaryota > Metazoa > Chordata > Amphibia > Caudata > Salamandridae > Lissotriton > Lissotriton helveticus. Next base: position 590,342,528 of record NC_136071.1, read on the forward strand.
TCTGCTCACTGGCTGATAGGAGATTGGCTGCCCCCTTTCTTGCTAGAGTGAAAAAACAACAACTTGAGAGAAAACATGACGTTGTGAGGCTCACTTAGAGGGAGACTAGCCAAATAGCCCTGCTTTTTTTCTGAAAGACGCTTCAGAAATTGTTCAAAATGTCTCCTGGCCACTCAGGCTCGTTGGTCTAGGGGTATGATTCTCGCTTCGGGTGCGAGAGGTCCCGGGTTCAAATCCCGGACGAGCCCATGCTGTGGACATTTTCAGGATGCTTGTAATATAGGAGCATTTCTTCTTTTCAATGCTATAAGACGCTGTGTATGTCGAGAAAGTTCCTTACCCTGCACGCTATTTTCCACTTGTGGCGGGATAAAGGAGTGCAGGACTTCTTTGCAACTGCTTTTCTGGGCCAGACCAGCATGGTAGGAACATTACATGCATAGTGTTTTTCTAGTGTAATTTCAGGATATGGTTTCAAAATCGCCTCTTGGAATAAAAGTGGTCCTCATTCCTGTCTTCCAAAGAAATAGAGACCGGGTAAGGAGAGCCCAACTTTGAGCTTCAAGGACATTGGCCCTTAGTCTGTGCATTCCAGCCCAATACATGCCAACAAGATTCCTGAGTTAGTGTCTGTTTCTGTAGTGTAGTGGTTATCACGTTCGCCTTACACGCGAAAGGTCCCTGGTTCGAGACCGGGCAGAAACAGTGGTTTGCTGTTTTTAACAGTGTTTGCCTTTACTGGCTGACTTTATAGGAAAGCTGAGATAATAGAGGCTGTCTATCCCTCACCAACCTGACGTAGTGTGCTCCAGGGATCTCAGTGACAGCTCGAAAAGAGAAGTGACGATAGCTTGCGCCATTCGCTTGCTCGCCCTTTGCTCTGAAGGGTGGGCCTACTTCATGAAAGCAAGGAATGAGAGCAGAAATGCTTTTCTTGTCCTCACCGCAAGCAGACACTTAGAGAAAACAAACTGTCTGAAGGACAGAGGCTTTTTAATTTCTTGTTTGATGACGGCCATGGAAAAGACAGCAATCATATTGCAGAAGAGAGCAACATGTGCAGTTGCTTGCTTTGGGTGAAGCATTCACCGACTAGCTGCCACTAACCCCTGGAGCCATGTCAGAGGTGACTCTTGCGTGGCTCGTTGGTCTAGGGGTATGATTCTCGCTTAGGGTGCGAGAGGTCCCGGGTTCAAATCCTGGACGAGCCCTTTTTAGAGCTAAACATACAAATCGTACTAAAAATGCACTATGCCTGACTATTTCTAGTAATACTCGGTTGATTTTTTGCTTAACATATTCCTAACCTCAGTAGAAAAATGGATCACCGTGCTTTTTCTGCCTACCTGCTTAGTCTCAGTGTGTCCCAGGTGATGCTTTCCCAAGCTGTACTCGCAGACATTTAGGCATCAGATATTTGTCTGTCGATGCCTGCACAAGTAAATTTTGAATACGTCTAATTGCAAGCATGTTGGATGATATCTCTGAGGTTTTCACACTTGTTCTGCACATTCTGAGCCGCTGCTGATACAGCAGAATAGAAGTAGGGTGAAGCCTTGAGAGGAACTTTGCTTTAACAGTAGCAAGCAGCAAGGTCGTTTCTGTAGTGTAGTGGTCATCACGTTCGCCTAACACACGAAAGGTCCCCGGTTCGAGACCGGGCAGAAACACTGAGCGTTGGCTGCTTTTATGTGCACACTCTAAAACCTTATTATCTGAATGCAAGTTTAAGAAGAGGTGGTCTTTGAACACAGTGAGCCGTGGGAAACTTTCTTTACCTTTGCAAGACGAAACAAAGTTATCTGCATCCATCATCTGGGGGTCGTTCTTGTGCCTATTTTTATTTTGTTTAAGCTATGTTGTATTGTTGGGGCCTTTACACCTGTGACATTGCTGTGAAGGTTGTAAGTGGAAACATTGGCAGGTGCAGATAGAAGAGTTAGACCTAAGCCCCCCCTCATGAGCCGTCAGGATGGCCGAGTGGTCTAAGGCGCCAGACTCAAGAGAGCTTGATCTTCAGTGTAGCTGAGCCTTCTGGTCTCCTCATGGAGGCGTGGGTTCAAATCCCACTTCTGACAGGTCCCTTTTACACCCGTAAATCTTCCTGTTTTTTGCAGTGCGTTCCCGGCAAACACCACAATCTTTGCAGGAACCTGTAGCATGTGAAGAGAAATCCACCAACAATCAGGCTGGGCCCTTAATCACAATTCCATGGATTTCTGGAAATGACACCTCAGGCACACCTTCCATTAAATTTGCACTCCATCACAGTAACTGCCATGCTGGGTTTCTAACTGAGCAGTTGATCCCATCATTTGTTGTGAGGCTCTCCTGCCACCTTTTGGGCAGAGAAGGCACTGTCCCTGCAAAAACACAGGCAGACATGTTCAACAGGGCTTCCTGGTTATGTGGGAGGAGCAGAATGCCATTGGTCCCCCCTTGCAAATTCTAATTTACATAAGGAAGACAGAGAGGTAGCTGGGAGTAGGCACTGCACACGGGCATTGCACTCTCTCTTATGATTTGCAGCCAATTCTAGATTGAGGCAGGAGGAAAGGAGGTGACTCGCCCAACAATGGCTATACTGAGAAGTCAGCCACTCTGGGTCTCCCAGGTGAGTGTTTCAGGCCTGTGAGCCACTCATATAAATCTCGCCTGATTGAGCCTGATCGAGCGCGTTTGAATCCAAATATCAAACCCCTCTTTCTCAGGCGCAGGAAATGGTGGGCCCTTCATTGCTTCTGGTGTGGAAGTCTATGGGGCAAGGGTCCAGGACTTGCAGAGGAGAACAATTGCCAGAAAGTGCTTGCTGTTCTCATCTGTGCCTTTTTTCTGCTCACTGGCTGATAGGAGATTGGCTGCCCCCTTTCTTGCTAGAGTGAAAAAACAACAACTTGAGAGAAAACATGACGTTGTGAGGCTCACTTAGAGGGAGACTAGCCAAATAGCCCTGCTTTTTTTCTGAAAGACGCTTCAGAAATTGTTCAAAATGTCTCCTGGCCACTCAGGCTCGTTGGTCTAGGGGTATGATTCTCGCTTCGGGTGCGAGAGGTCCCGGGTTCAAATCCCGGACGAGCCCATGCTGTGGACATTTTCAGGATGCTTGTAATATAGGAGCATTTCTTCTTTTCAATGCTATAAGACGCTGTGTATGTCGAGAAAGTTCCTTACCCTGCACGCTATTTTCCACTTGTGGCGGGATAAAGGAGTGCAGGACTTCTTTGCAACTGCTTTTCTGGGCCAGACCAGCATGGTAGGAACATTACATGCATAGTGTTTTTCTAGTGTAATTTCAGGATATGGTTTCAAAATCGCCTCTTGGAATAAAAGTGGTCCTCATTCCTGTCTTCCAAAGAAATAGAGACCGGGTAAGGAGAGCCCAACTTTGAGCTTCAAGGACATTGGCCCTTAGTCTGTGCATTCCAGCCCAATACATGCCAACAAGATTCCTGAGTTAGTGTCTGTTTCTGTAGTGTAGTGGTTATCACGTTCGCCTTACACGCGAAAGGTCCCTGGTTCGAGACCGGGCAGAAACAGCGGTTTGCTGTTTTTAACAGTGTTTGCCTTTACTGGCTGACTTTATAGGAAAGCTGAGATAATAGAGGCTGTCTATCCCTCACCAACCTGACGTAGTGTGCTCCAGGGATCTCAGTGACAGCTCGAAAAGAGAAGTGACGATAGCTTGCGCCATTCGCTTGCTCGCCCTTTGCTCTGAAGGGTGGGCCTACTTCATGAAAGCAAGGAATGAGAGCAGAAATGCTTTTCTTGTCCTCACCGCAAGCAGACACTTAGAGAAAACAAACTGTCTGAAGGACAGAGGCTTTTTAATTTCTTGTTTGATGACGGCCATGGAAAAGACAGCAATCATATTGCAGAAGAGAGCAACATGTGCAGTTGCTTGCTTTGGGTGAAGCATTCACCGACTAGCTGCCACTAACCCCTGGAGCCATGTCAGAGGTGACTCTTGCGTGGCTCGTTGGTCTAGGGGTATGATTCTCGCTTAGGGTGCGAGAGGTCCCGGGTTCAAATCCTGGACGAGCCCTTTTTAGAGCTAAACATACAAATCGTACTAAAAATGCACTATGCCTGACTATTTCTAGTAATACTCGGTTGATTTTTTGCTTAACATATTCCTAACCTCAGTAGAAAAATGGATCACCGTGCTTTTTCTGCCTACCTGCTTAGTCTCAGTGTGTCCCAGGTGATGCTTTCCCAAGCTGTACTCGCAGACATTTAGGCATCAGATATTTGTCTGTCGATGCCTGCACAAGTAAATTTTGAATACGTCTAATTGCAAGCATGTTGGATGATATCTCTGAGGTTTTCACACTTGTTCTGCACATTCTGAGCCGCTGCTGATACAGCAGAATAGAAGTAGGGTGAAGCCTTGAGAGGAACTTTGCTTTAACAGTAGCAAGCAGCAAGGTCGTTTCTGTAGTGTAGTGGTCATCACGTTCGCCTAACACACGAAAGGTCCCCGGTTCGAGACCGGGCAGAAACACTGAGCGTTGGCTGCTTTTATGTGCACACTCTAAAACCTTATTATCTGAATGCAAGTTTAAGAAGAGGTGGTCTTTGAACACAGTGAGCCGTGGGAAACTTTCTTTACCTTTGCAAGACGAAACAAAGTTATCTGCATCCATCATCTGGGGGTCGTTCTTGTGCCTATTTTTATTTTGTTTAAGCTATGTTGTATTGTTGGGGTCTTTACACCTGTGACATTGCTGTGAAGGTTGTAAGTGGAAACATTGGCAGGTGCAGATAGAAGAGTTAGACCTAAGCCCCCCCTCATGAGCCGTCAGGATGGCCGAGTGGTCTAAGGCGCCAGACTCAAGAGAGCTTGATCTTCAGTGTAGCTGAGCCTTCTGGTCTCCTCATGGAGGCGTGGGTTCAAATCCCACTTCTGACAGGTCCCTTTTACACCCGTAAATCTTCCTGTTTTTTGCAGTGCGTTCCCGGCAAACACCACAATCTTTGCAGGAACCTGTAGCATGTGAAGAGAAATCCACCAACAATCAGGCTGGGCCCTTAATCACAATTCCATGGATTTCTGGAAATGACACCTCAGGCACACCTTCCATTAAATTTGCACTCCATCACAGTAACTGCCATGCTGGGTTTCTAACTGAGCAGTTGATCCCATCATTTGTTGTGAGGCTCTCCTGCCACCTTTTGGGCAGAGAAGGCACTGTCCCTGCAAAAACACAGGCAGACATGTTCAACAGGGCTTCCTGGTTATGTGGGAGGAGCAGAATGCCATTGGTCCCCCCTTGCAAATTCTAATTTACATAAGGAAGACAGAGAGGTAGCTGGGAGTAGGCACTGCACACGGGCATTGCACTCTCTCTTATGATTTGCAGCCAATTCTAGATTGAGGCAGGAGGAAAGGAGGTGACTCGCCCAACAATGGCTATACTGAGAAGTCAGCCACTCTGGGTCTCCCAGGTGAGTGTTTCAGGCCTGTGAGCCACTCATATAATTCTCGCCTGATCGAGCGCTGAGCGAGCGCGTTTGAATCCAAATATCAAACCCCTCTTTCTCAGGCGCAGGAAATGGTGGGCCCTTCATTGCTTCTGGTGTGGAAGTCTATGGGGCAAGGGTCCAGGACTTGCAGAGGAGAACAATTGCCAGAAAGTGCTTGCTGTTCTCATCTGTGCCTTTTTTCTGCTCACTGGCTGATAGGAGATTGGCTGCCCCCTTTCTTGCTAGAGTGAAAAAACAACAACTTGAGAGAAAACATGACGTTGTGAGGCTCACTTAGAGGGAGACTAGCCAAATAGCCCTGCATTTTTTCTGAAAGACGCTTCAGAAATTGTTCAAAATGTCTCCTGGCCACTCAGGCTCGTTGGTCTAGGGGTATGATTCTCGCTTCGGGTGCGAGAGGTCCCGGGTTCAAATCCCGGACGAGCCCATGCTGTGGACATTTTCAGGATGCTTGTAATATAGGAGCATTTCTTCTTTTCAATGCTATAAGACGCTGTGTATGTCGAGAAAGTTCCTTACCCTGCACGCTATTTTCCACTTGTGGCGGGATAAAGGAGTGCAGGACTTCTTTGCAACTGCTTTTCTGGGCCAGACCAGCATGGTAGGAACATTACATGCATAGTGTTTTTCTAGTGTAATTTCAGGATATGGTTTCAAAATCGCCTCTTGGAATAAAAGTGGTCCTCATTCCTGTCTTCCAAAGAAATAGAGACCGGGTAAGGAGAGCCCAACTTTGAGCTTCAAGGACATTGGCCCTTAGTCTGTGCATTACAGCCCAATACATGCCAACAAGATTCCTGAGTTAGTGTCTGTTTCTGTAGTGTAGTGGTTATCACGTTTGCCTTACACGCGAAAGGTCCCTGGTTCGAGACCGGGCAGAAACAGCGGTTTGCTGTTTTTAACAGTGTTTGCCTTTACTGGCTGACTTTATAGGAAAGCTGAGATAATAGAGGCTGTCTACCCCTCACCAACCTGACGTAGTGTGCTCCAGGGATCTCAGTGACAGCTCGAAAAGAGAAGTGACGATAGCTTGCGCCATTCGCTTGCTCGCCCTTTGCTCTGAAGGGTGGGCCTACTTCATGAAAGCAAGGAATGAGAGCAGAAATGCTTTTCTTGTCCTCACCACAAGCAGACACTTAGAGAAAACAAACTGTCTGAAGGACAGAGGCTTTTTAATTTCTTGTTTGATGACGGCCATGGAAAAGACAGCAATCATATTGCAGAAGAGAGCAACATGTGCAGTTGCTTGCTTTGGGTGAAGCATTCACTGACTAGCTGCCACTAACACCTGGAGCCGTGTCAGAGGTGACTCTTGTGTGGCTCGTTGGTCTAGGGGTATGATTCTCGCTTAGGGTGCGAGAGGTCCCGGATTCAAATCCCGGACGAGCCCTTTTTAGAGCTAAACATACAAATCGTACTAAAAATGCACTATGCCTGACTATTTCTAGTAATACTCGGTGCATTGTTGCGCAACATATTCCTAACCTCAGAAGAAAAATGGATCACCGTGCTTTTTCTGCCTACCTGCTTAGTCTCAGTGTGTCCCAGGTGATGCTTTCCCAAGCTGTACTCGCAGACATTTAGGCATCAGATATTTGTCTGTCGATGCCTGCACAAGTAAATTTTGAATACGTCTAATTGCAAGCATGTTGGATGATATCTCTGAGGTTTTCACACTTGTTCTGCACATTCTGAGCCGCTGCTGATACAGCAGAATAGAAGTAGGGTGAAGCCTTGAGAGGAACTTTGCTTTAACAGTAGCAAGCAGCAAGGTCGTTTCTGTAGTGTAGTGGTCATCACGTTCGCCTAACACGCGAAAGGTCCCCGGTTCGAGACCGGGCAGAAACACTGAGCGTTGGCTGCTTTTATGTGCACACTCTAAAACCTTATTATCTGAATGCAAGTTTAAGAAGAGGTGGTCTTTGAACACAGTGAGCCGTGGGAAACTTTCTTTACCTTTGCAAGACGAAACAAAGTTATCTGCATCCATCATCTGGGGGTCGTTCTTGTGCCTATTTTTATTTTGTTTAAGCTATGTTGTATTGTTGGGGCCTTTACACCTGTGACATTGCTGTGAAGGTTGTAAGTGGAAACATTGGCAGGTGCAGATAGAAGAGTTAGACCTAAGCCCCCCCTCATGAGCCGTCAGGATGGCCGAGTGGTCTAAGGCGCCAGACTCAAGAGAGCTTGATCTTCAGTGTAGCTGAGCCTTCTGGTCTCCTCATGGAGGCGTGGGTTCAAATCCCACTTCTGACAGGTCCCTTTTACACCCGTAAATCTTCCTGTTTTTTGCAGTGCGTTCCCGGCAAACACCACAATCTTTGCAGGAACCTGTAGCATGTGAAGAGAAATCCACCAACAATCAGGCTGGGCCCTTAATCACAATTCCATGGATTTCTGGAAATGACACCTCAGGCACACCTTCCATTAAATTTGCACTCCATCACAGTAACTGCCATGCTGGGTTTCTAACTGAGCAGTTGATCCCATCATTTGTTGTGAGGCTCTCCTGCCACCTTTTGGGCAGAGAAGGCACTGTCCCTGCAAAAACACAGGCAGACATGTTCAACAGGGCTTCCTGGTTATGTGGGAGGAGCAGAATGCCATTGGTCCCCCCTTGCAAATTCTAATTTACATAAGGAAGACAGAGAGGTAGCTGGGAGTAGGCACTGCACACGGGCATTGCACTCTCTCTTATGATTTGCAGCCAATTCTAGATTGAGGCAGGAGGAAAGGAGGTGACTCGCCCAACAATGGCTATACTGAGAAGTCAGCCACTCTGGGTCTCCCAGGTGAGTGTTTCAGGCCTGTGAGCCACTCATATAAATCTCGCCTGATCGAGCCTGATCGAGCGCTGAGCGAGCGCGTTTGAATCCAAATATCAAACCCCTCTTTCTCAGGCGCAGGAAATGGTGGGCCCTTCATTGCTTCTGGTGTGGAAGTCTATGGGGCAAGGGTCCAGGACTTGCAGAGGAGAACAATTGCCAGAAAGTGCTTGCTGTTCTCATCTGTGCCTTTTTTCTGCTCACTGGCTGATAGGAGATTGGCTGCCCCCTTTCTTGCTAGAGTGAAAAAACAACAACTTGAGAGAAAACATGACGTTGTGAGGCTCACTTAGAGGGAGACTAGCCAAATAGCCCTGCTTTTTTTCTGAAAGACGCTTCAGAAATTGTTCAAAACGTCTCCTGGCCACTCAGGCTCGTTGGTCTAGGGGTATGATTCTCGCTTCGGGTGCGAGAGGTCCCGGGTTCAAATCCCGGACGAGCCCATGCTGTGGACATTTTCAGGATGCTTGTAATATAGGAGCATTTCTTCTTTTCAATGCTATAAGACGCTGTGTATGTCGAGAAAGTTCCTTACCCTGCACGCTATTTTCCACTTGTGGCGGGATAAAGGAGTGCAGGACTTCTTTGCAACTGCTTTTCTGGGCCAGACCAGCATGGTAGGAACATTACATGCATAGTGTTTTTCTAGTGTAATTTCAGGACATGGTTTCAAAATCGCCTCTTGGAATAAAAGTGGTCCTCATTCCTGTCTTCCAAAGAAATAGAGACCGGGTAAGGAGAGCCCAACTTTGAGCTTCAAGGACATTGGCCCTTAGTCTGTGCATTCCAGCCCAATACATGCCAACAAGATTCCTGAGTTAGTGTCTGTTTCTGTAGTGTAGTGGTTATCACGTTCGCCTTACACACGAAAGGTCCCTGGTTCGAGACCGGGCAGAAACAGCGGTTTGCTGTTTTTAACAGTGTTTGCCTTTACTGGCTGACTTTATAGGAAAGCTGAGATAATAGAGGCTGTCTATCCCTCACCAACCTGACGTAGTGTGCTCCAGGGATCTCAGTGACAGCTCGAAAAGAGAAGTGACGATAGCTTGCGCCATTCGCTTGCTCGCCCTTTGCTCTGAAGGGTGGGCCTACTTCATGAAAGCAAGGAATGAGAGCAGAAATGCTTTTCTTGTCCTCACCACAAGCAGACACTTAGAGAAAACAAACTGTCTGAAGGACAGAGGCTTTTTAATTTCTTGTTTGATGACGGCCATGGAAAAGACAGCAATCATATTGCAGAAGAGAGCAACATGTGCAGTTGCTTGCTTTGGGTGAAGCATTCACTGACTAGCTGCCACTAACCCCTGGAGCCGTGTCAGAGGTGACTCTTGCGTGGCTCGTTGGTCTAGGGGTATGATTCTCGCTTAGGGTGCGAGAGGTCCCGGGTTCAAATCCCGGACGAGCCCTTTTTAGAGCTAAACATACAAATCGTACTAAAAATGCACTATGCCTGACTATTTCTAGTAATACTCGGTGCATTGTTGCGCAACATATTCCTAACCTCAGAAGAAAAATGGATCACCGTGCTTTTTCTGCCTACCTGCTTAGTCTCAGTGTGTCCCAGGTGATGCTTTCCCAAGCTGTACTCGCAGACATTTAGGCATCAGATATTTGTCTGTCGATGCCTGCACAAGTAAATTTTGAATACGTCTAATTGCAAGCATGTTGGATGATATCTCTGAGGTTTTCACACTTGTTCTGCACATTCTGAGCCGCTGCTGATACAGCAGAATAGAAGTAGGGTGAAGCCTTGAGAGGAACTTTGCTTTAACAGTAGCAAGCAGCAAGGTCGTTTCTGTAGTGTAGTGGTCATCACGTTCGCCTAACACGCGAAAGGTCCCCGGTTCGAGACCGGGCAGAAACACTGAGCGTTGGCTGCTTTTATGTGCACACTCTAAAACCTTATTATCTGAATGCAAGTTTAAGAAGAGGTGGTCTTTGAACACAGTGAGCCGTGGGAAACTTTCTTTACCTTTGCAAGACGAAACAAAGTTATCTGCATCCATCATCTGGGGGTCGTTCTTGTGCCTATTTTTATTTTGTTTAAGCTATGTTGTATTGTTGGGGCCTTTACACCTGTGACATTGCTGTGAAGGTTGTAAGTGGAAACATTGGCAGGTGCAGATAGAAGAGTTAGACCTAAGCCCCCCTCATGAGCCGTCAGGATGGCCGAGTGGTCTAAGGCGCCAGACTCAAGAGAGCTTGATCTTCAGTGTAGCTGAGCCTTGTGGTCTCCTCATGGAGGCGTGGGTTCAAATCCCACTTCTGACAGGTCCCTTTTACACCCGTAAATCTTCCTGTTTTTTGCAGTGCGTTCCCGGCAAACACCACAATCTTTGCAGGAACCTGTAGCATGTGAAGAGAAATCCACCAACAATCAGGCTGGGCCCTCAATCACAATTCCATGGATTTCTGGAAATGACACCTCAGGCACACCTTCCATTAAATTTGCACTCCATCACAGTAACTGCCATGCTGGGTTTCTAACTAAGCAGTTGATCCCATCATTTGTTGTGAGGCTCTCCTGCCACCTTTTGGGCAGAGAAGGCACTGTCCCTGCAAAAACACAGGCAGACATGTTCAACAGGGCTTCCTGGTTATGTGGGAGGAGCAGAATGCCATTGGTCCTCCCTTGCAAATTCTAATTTACATAAGGAAGACAGAGAGGTAGCTGGGAGTAGGCACTGCACACGGGCATTGCACTCTCTCTTATGATTTGCAGCCAATTCTAGATTGAGGCAGGAGGAAAGGAGGTGACTCGCCCAACAATGGCTATACTGAGAAGTCAGCCACTCTGGGTCTCCCAGGTGAGTGTTTCAGGCCTGTGAGCCACTCATATAAATCTCGCCTGATTGAGCCTGATCGAGCACTGAGCGAGCGCGTTTGAATCCAAATATCAAACCCCTCTTTCTCAGGCGCAGGAAATGGTGGGCCCTTCATTGCTTCTGGTGTGGAAGTCTATGGGGCAAGGGTCCAGGACTTGCAGAGGAGAACAATTGCCAGAAAGTGCTTGCTGTTCTCATCTGTGCCTTTTTTCTGCTCACTGGCTGATAGGAGATTGGCTGCCCCCTTTCTTGCTAGAGTGAAAAAACAACAACTTGAGAGAAAACATGACGTTGTGAGGCTCACTTAGAGGGAGACTAGCCAAATAGCCCTGCTTTTTTTCTGAAAGACGCTTCAGAAATTGTTCAAAACGTCTCCTGGCCACTCAGGCTCGTTGGTCTAGGGGTATGATTCTCGCTTCGGGTGCGAGAGGTCCCGGGTTCAAATCCCGGACGAGCCCATGCTGTGGACATTTTCAGGATGCTTGTAATATAGGAGCATTTCTTCTTTTCAATGCTATAAGACGCTGTGTATGTCGAGAAAGTTCCTTACCCTGCACGCTATTTTCCACTTGTGGCGGGATAAAGGAGTGCAGGACTTCTTTGCAACTGCTTTTCTGGGCCAGACCAGCATGGTAGGAACATTACATGCATAGTGTTTTTCTAGTGTAATTTCAGGACATGGTTTCAAAATCGCCTCTTGGAATAAAAGTGGTCCTCATTCCTGTCTTCCAAAGAAATAGAGACCGGGTAAGGAGAGCCCAACTTTGAGCTTCAAGGACATTGGCCCTTAGTCTGTGCATTCCAGCCCAATACATGCCAACAAGATTCCTGAGTTAGTGTCTGTTTCTGTAGTGTAGTGGTTATCACGTTCGCCTTACACGCGAAAGGTCCCTGGTTCGAGACCGGGCAGAAACAGCGGTTTGCTGTTTTTAACAGTGTTTGCCTTTACTGGCTGACTTTATAGGAAAGCTGAGATAATAGAGGCTGTCTATCCCTCACCAACCTGACGTAGTGTGCTCCAGGGATCTCAGTGACAGCTCGAAAAGAGAAGTGACGATAGCTTGCGCCATTCGCTTGCTCGCCCTTTGCTCTGAAGGGTGGGCCTACTTCATGAAAGCAAGGAATGAGAGCAGAAATGCTTTTCTTGTCCTCACCACAAGCAGACACTTAGAGAAAACAAACTGTCTGAAGGACAGAGGCTTTTTAATTTCTTGTTTGATGACGGCCATGGAAAAGACAGCAATCATATTGCAGAAGAGAGCAACATGTGCAGTTGCTTGCTTTGGGTGAAGCATTCACTGACTAGCTGCCACTAACCCCTGGAGCCGTGTCAGAGGTGACTCTTGCGTGGCTCGTTGGTCTAGGGGTATGATTCTCGCTTAGGGTGCGAGAGGTCCCGGGTTCAAATCCCGGACGAGCCCTTTTTAGAGCTAAACATACAAATCGTACTAAAAATGCACTATGCCTGACTATTTCTAGTAATACTCGGTGCATTGTTGCGCAACATATTCCTAACCTCAGAAGAAAAATGGATCACCGTGCTTTTTCTGCCTACCTGCTTAGTCTCAGTGTGTCCCAGGTGATGCTTTCCCAAGCTGTACTCGCAGACATTTAGGCATCAGATATTTGTCTGTCGATGCCTGCACAAGTAAATTTTGAATACGTCTAATTGCAAGCATGTTGGATGATATCTCTGAGGTTTTCACACTTGTTCTGCACATTCTGAGCCGCTGCTGATACAGCAGAATAGAAGTAGGGTGAAGCCTTGAGAGGAACTTTGCTTTAACAGTAGCAAGCAGCAAGGTCGTTTCTGTAGTGTAGTGGTCATCACGTTCGCCTAACACGCGAAAGGTCCCCGGTTCGAGACCGGGCAGAAACACTGAGCGTTGGCTGCTTTTATGTGCACACTCTAAAACCTTATTATCTGAATGCAAGTTTAAGAAGAGGTGGTCTTTGAACACAGTGAGCCGTGGGAAACTTTCTTTACCTTTGCAAGACGAAACAAAGTTATCTGCATCCATCATCTGGGGGTCGTTCTTGTGCCTATTTTTATTTTGTTTAAGCTATGTTGTATTGTTGGGGCCTTTACACCTGTGACATTGCTGTGAAGGTTGTAAGTGGAAACATTGGCAGGTGCAGATAGAAGAGTTAGACCTAAGCCCCCCTCATGAGCCGTCAGAATGGCCGAGTGGTCTAAGGCGCCAGACTCAAGAGAGCTTGATCTTCAGTGTAGCTGAGCCTTGTGGTCTCCTCATGGAGGCGTGGGTTCAAATCCCACTTCTGACAGGTCCCTTTTACACCCGTAAATCTTCCTGTTTTTTGCAGTGCGTTCCCGGCAAACACCACAATCTTTGCAGGAACCTGTAGCATGTGAAGAGAAATCCACCAACAATCAGGCTGGGCCCTCAATCACAATTCCATGGATTTCTGGAAATGACACCTCAGGCACACCTTCCATTAAATTTGCACTCCATCACAGTAACTGCCATGCTGGGTTTCTAACTAAGCAGTTGATCCCATCATTTGTTGTGAGGCTCTCCTGCCACCTTTTGGGCAGAGAAGGCACTGTCCCTGCAAAAACACAGGCAGACATGTTCAACAGGGCTTCCTGGTTATGTGGGAGGAGCAGAATGCCATTGGTCCTCCCTTGCAAATTCTAATTTACATAAGGAAGACAGAGAGGTAGCTGGGAGTAGGCACTGCACACGGGCATTGCACTCTCTCTTATGATTTGCAGCCAATTCTAGATTGAGGCAGGAGGAAAGGAGGTGACTCGCCCAACAATGGCTATACTGAGAAGTCAGCCACTCTGGGTCTCCCAGGTGAGTGTTTCAGGCCTGTGAGCCACTCATATAAATCTCGCCTGATTGAGCCTGATCGAGCACTGAGCGAGCGCGTTTGAATCCAAATATCAAACCCCTCTTTCTCAGGCGCAGGAAATGGTGGGCCCTTCATTGCTTCTGGTGTGGAAGTCTATGGGGCAAGGGTCCAGGACTTGCAGAGGAGAACAATTGCCAGAAAGTGCTTGCTGTTCTCATCTGTGCCTTTTTTCTGCTCACTGGCTGATAGGAGATTGGCTGCCCCCTTTCTTGCTAGAGTGAAAAAACAACAACTTGAGAGAAAACATGACGTTGTGAGGCTCACTTAGAGGGAGACTAGCCAAATAGCCCTGCTTTTTTTCTGAAAGACGCTTCAGAAATTGTTCAAAATGTCTCCTGGCCACTCAGGCTCGTTGGTCTAGGGGTATGATTCTCGCTTCGGGTGCGAGAGGTCCCGGGTTCAAATCCCGGACGAGCCCATGCTGTGGACATTTTCAGGATGCTTGTAATATAGGAGCATTTCTTCTTTTCAATGCTATAAGACGCTGTGTATGTCGAGAAAGTTCCTTACCCTGCACGCTATTTTCCACTTGTGGCGGGATAAAGGAGTGCAGGACTTCTTTGCAACTGCTTTTCTGGGCCAGACCAGCATGGTAGGAACATTACATGCATAGTGTTTTTCTAGTGTAATTTCAGGATATGGTTTCAAAATCGCCTCTTGGAATAAAAGTGGTCCTCATTCCTGTCTTCCAAAGAAATAGAGACCGGGTAAGGAGAGCCCAACTTTGAGCTTCAAGGACATTGGCCCTTAGTCTGTGCATTACAGCCCAATACATGCCAACAAGATTCCTGAGTTAGTGTCTGTTTCTGTAGTGTAGTGGTTATCACGTTTGCCTTACACGCGAAAGGTCCCTGGTTCGAGACCGGGCAGAAACAGCGGTTTGCTGTTTTTAACAGTGTTTGCCTTTACTGGCTGACTTTATAGGAAAGCTGAGATAATAGAGGCTGTCTACCCCTCACCAACCTGACGTAGTGTGCTCCAGGGATCTCAGTGACAGCTCGAAAAGAGAAGTGACGATAGCTTGCGCCATTCGCTTGCTCGCCCTTTGCTCTGAAGGGTGGGCCTACTTCATGAAAGCAAGGAATGAGAGCAGAAATGCTTTTCTTGTCCTCACCACAAGCAGACACTTAGAGAAAACAAACTGTCTGAAGGACAGAGGCTTTTTAATTTCTTGTTTGATGACGGCCATGGAAAAGACAGCAATCATATTGCAGAAGAGAGCAACATGTGCAGTTGCTTGCTTTGGGTGAAGCATTCACTGACTAGCTGCCACTAACACCTGGAGCCGTGTCAGAGGTGACTCTTGTGTGGCTCGTTGGTCTAGGGGTATGATTCTCGCTTAGGGTGCGAGAGGTCCCGGATTCAAATCCCGGACGAGCCCTTTTCAGAGCTAAACATACAAATCGTACTAAAAATGCACTATGCCTGACTATTTCTAGTAATACTCGGTGCATTGTTGCGCAACATATTCCTAACCTCAGAAGAAAAATGGATCACCGTGCTTTTTCTGCCTACCTGCTTAGTCTCAGTGTGTCCCAGGTGATGCTTTCCCAAGCTGTACTCGCAGACATTTAGGCATCAGATATTTGTCTGTCGATGCCTGCACAAGTAAATTTTGAATACGTCTAATTGCAAGCATGTTGGATGATATCTCTGAGGTTTTCACACTTGTTCTGCACATTCTGAGCCGCTGCTGATACAGCAGAATAGAAGTAGGGTGAAGCCTTGAGAGGAACTTTGCTTTAACAGTAGCAAGCAGCAAGGTCGTTTCTGTAGTGTAGTGGTCATCACGTTCGCCTAACACGCGAAAGGTCCCCGGTTCGAGACCGGGCAGAAACACTGAGCGTTGGCTGCTTTTATGTGCACACTCTAAAACCTTATTATCTGAATGCAAGTTTAAGAAGAGGTGGTCTTTGAACACAGTGAGCCGTGGGAAACTTTCTTTACCTTTGCAAGACGAAACAAAGTTATCTGCATCCATCATCTGGGGGTCGTTCTTGTGCCTATTTTTATTTTGTTTAAGCTATGTTGTATTGTTGGGGCCTTTACACCTGTGACATTGCTGTGAAGGTTGTAAGTGGAAACATTGGCAGGTGCAGATAGAAGAGTTAGACCTAAGCCCCCCCTCATGAGCCGTCAGGATGGCCGAGTGGTCTAAGGCGCCAGACTCAAGAGAGCTTGATCTTCAGTGTAGCTGAGCCTTCTGGTCTCCTCATGGAGGCGTGGGTTCAAATCCCACTTCTGACAGGTCCCTTTTACACCCGTAAATCTTCCTGTTTTTTGCAGTGCGTTCCCGGCAAACACCACAATCTTTGCAGGAACCTGTAGCATGTGAAGAGAAATCCACCAACAATCAGGCTGGGCCCTTAATCACAATTCCATGGATTTCTGGAAATGACACCTCAGGCACACCTTCCATTAAATTTGCACTCCATCACAGTAACTGCCATGCTGGGTTTCTAACTGAGCAGTTGATCCCATCATTTGTTGTGAGGCTCTCCTGCCACCTTTTGGGCAGAGAAGGCACTGTCCCTGCAAAAACACAGGCAGACATGTTCAACAGGGCTTCCTGGTTATGTGGGAGGAGCAGAATGCCATTGGTCCCCCCTTGCAAATTCTAATTTACATAAGGAAGACAGAGAGGTAGCTGGGAGTAGGCACTGCACACGGGCATTGCACTCTCTCTTATGATTTGCAGCCAATTCTAGATTGAGGCAGGAGGAAAGGAGGTGACTCGCCCAACAATGGCTATACTGAGAAGTCTGCCACTCTGGGTCTCCCAGGTGAGTGTTTCAGGCCTGTGAGCCACTCATATAAATCTCGCCTGATCGAGCCTGATCGAGCGCTGAGCGAGCGCGTTTGAATCCAAATATCAAACCCCTCTTTCTCAGGCGCAGGAAATGGTGGGCCCTTCATTGCTTCTGGTGTGGAAGTCTATGGGGCAAGGGTCCAGGACTTGCAGAGGAGAACAATTGCCAGAAAGTGCTTGCTGTTCTCATCTGTGCCTTTTTTCTGCTCACTGGCTGATAGGAGATTGGCTGCCCCCTTTCTTGCTAGAGTGAAAAAACAACAACTTGAGAGAAAACATGACGTTGTGAGGCTCACTTAGAGGGAGACTAGCCAAATAGCCCTGCTTTTTTTCTGAAAGACGCTTCAGAAATTGTTCAAAACGTCTCCTGGCCACTCAGGCTCGTTGGTCTAGGGGTATGATTCTCGCTTCGGGTGCGAGAGGTCCCGGGTTCAAATCCCGGACGAGCCCATGCTGTGGACATTTTCAGGATGCTTGTAATATAGGAGCATTTCTTCTTTTCAATGCTATAAGACGCTGTGTATGTCGAGAAAGTTCCTTACCCTGCACGCTATTTTCCACTTGTGGCGGGATAAAGGAGTGCAGGACTTCTTTGCAACTGCTTTTCTGGGCCAGACCAGCATGGTAGGAACATTACATGCATAGTGTTTTTCTAGTGTAATTTCAGGACATGGTTTCAAAATCGCCTCTTGGAATAAAAGTGGTCCTCATTCCTGTCTTCCAAAGAAATAGAGACCGGGTAAGGAGAGCCCAACTTTGAGCTTCAAGGACATTGGCCCTTAGTCTGTGCATTCCAGCCCAATACATGCCAACAAGATTCCTGAGTTAGTGTCTGTTTCTGTAGTGTAGTGGTTATCACGTTCGCCTTACACGCGAAAGGTCCCTGGTTCGAGACCGGGCAGAAACAGCGGTTTGCTGTTTTTAACAGTGTTTGCCTTTACTGGCTGACTTTATAGGAAAGCTGAGATAATAGAGGCTGTCTATCCCTCACCAACCTGACGTAGTGTGCTCCAGGGATCTCAGTGACAGCTCGAAAAGAGAAGTGACGATAGCTTGCGCCATTCGCTTGCTCGCCCTTTGCTCTGAAGGGTGGGCCTACTTCATGAAAGCAAGGAATGAGAGCAGAAATGCTTTTCTTGTCCTCACCACAAGCAGACACTTAGAGAAAACAAACTGTCTGAAGGACAGAGGCTTTTTAATTTCTTGTTTGATGACGGCCATGGAAAAGACAGCAATCATATTGCAGAAGAGAGCAACATGTGCAGTTGCTTGCTTTGGGTGAAGCATTCACTGACTAGCTGCCACTAACCCCTGGAGCCGTGTCAGAGGTGACTCTTGCGTGGCTCGTTGGTCTAGGGGTATGATTCTCGCTTAGGGTGCGAGAGGTCCCGGGTTCAAATCCCGGACGAGCCCTTTTTAGAGCTAAACATACAAATCGTACTAAAAATGCACTATGCCTGACTATTTCTAGTAATACTCGGTGCATTGTTGCGCAACATATTCCTAACCTCAGAAGAAAAATGGATCACCGTGCTTTTTCTGCCTACCTGCTTAGTCTCAGTGTGTCCCAGGTGATGCTTTCCCAAGCTGTACTCGCAGACATTTAGGCATCAGATATTTGTCTGTCGATGCCTGCACAAGTAAATTTTGAATACGTCTAATTGCAAGCATGTTGGATGATATCTCTGAGGTTTTCACACTTGTTCTGCACATTCTGAGCCGCTGCTGATACAGCAGAATAGAAGTAGGGTGAAGCCTTGAGAGGAACTTTGCTTTAACAGTAGCAAGCAGCAAGGTCGTTTCTGTAGTGTAGTGGTCATCACGTTCGCCTAACACGCGAAAGGTCCCCGGTTCGAGACTGGGCAGAAACACTGAGCATTGGCTGCTTTTATGTGCACACTCTAAAACCTTATTATCTGAATGCAAGTTTAAGAAGAGGTGGTCTTTGAACACAGTGAGCCGTGGGAAACTTTCTTTACCTTTGCAAGACGAAACAAAGTTATCTGCATCCATCATCTGGGGGTCGTTCTTGTGCCTATTTTTATTTTGTTTAAGCTATGTTGTATTGTTGGGGCCTTTACACCTGTGACATTGCTGTGAAGGTTGTAAGTGGAAACATTGGCAGGTGCAGATAGAAGAGTTAGACCTAAGCCCCCCTCATGAGCCGTCAGGATGGCCGAGTGGTCTAAGGCGCCAGACTCAAGAGAGCTTGATCTTCAGTGTAGCTGAGCCTTGTGGTCTCCTCATGGAGGCGTGGGTTCAAATCCCACTTCTGACAGGTCCCTTTTACACCCGTAAATCTTCCTGTTTTTTGCAGTGCGTTCCCGGCAAACACCACAATCTTTGCAGGAACCTGTAGCATGTGAAGAGAAATCCACCAACAATCAGGCTGGGCCCTCAATCACAATTCCATGGATTTCTGGAAATGACACCTCAGGCACACCTTCCATTAAATTTGCACTCCATCACAGTAACTGCCATGCTGGGTTTCTAACTAAGCAGTTGATCCCATCATTTGTTGTGAGGCTCTCCTGCCACCTTTTGGGCAGAGAAGGCACTGTCCCTGCAAAAACACAGGCAGACATGTTCAACAGGGCTTCCTGGTTATGTGGGAGGAGCAGAATGCCATTGGTCCTCCCTTGCAAATTCTAATTTACATAAGGAAGACAGAGAGGTAGCTGGGAGTAGGCACTGCACACGGGCATTGCACTCTCTCTTATGATTTGCAGCCAATTCTAGATTGAGGCAGGAGGAAAGGAGGTGACTCGCCCAACAATGGCTATACTGAGAAGTCAGCCACTCTGGGTCTCCCAGGTGAGTGTTTCAGGCCTGTGAGCCACTCATATAAATCTCGCCTGATTGAGCCTGATCGAGCACTGAGCGAGCGCGTTTGAATCCAAATATCAAACCCCTCTTTCTCAGGCGCAGGAAATGGTGGGCCCTTCATTGCTTCTGGTGTGGAAGTCTATGGGGCAAGGGTCCAGGACTTGCAGAGGAGAACAATTGCCAGAAAGTGCTTGCTGTTCTCATCTGTGCCTTTTTTCTGCTCACTGGCTGATAGGAGATTGGCTGCCCCCTTTCTTGCTAGAGTGAAAAAACAACAACTTGAGAGAAAACATGACGTTGTGAGGCTCACTTAGAGGGAGACTAGCCAAATAGCCCTGCTTTTTTTCTGAAAGACGCTTCAGAAATTGTTCAAAATGTCTCCTGGCCACTCAGGCTCGTTGGTCTAGGGGTATGATTCTCGCTTCGGGTGCGAGAGGTCCCGGGTTCAAATCCCGGACGAGCCCATGCTGTGGACATTTTCAGGATGCTTGTAATATAGGAGCATTTCTTCTTTTCAATGCTATAAGACGCTGTGTATGTCGAGAAAGTTCCTTACCCTGCACGCTATTTTCCACTTGTGGCGGGATAAAGGAGTGCAGGACTTCTTTGCAACTGCTTTTCTGGGCCAGACCAGCATGGTAGGAACATTACATGCATAGTGTTTTTCTAGTGTAATTTCAGGATATGGTTTCAAAATCGCCTCTTGGAATAAAAGTGGTCCTCATTCCTGTCTTCCAAAGAAATAGAGACCGGGTAAGGAGAGCCCAACTTTGAGCTTCAAGGACATTGGCCCTTAGTCTGTGCATTACAGCCCAATACATGCCAACAAGATTCCTGAGTTAGTGTCTGTTTCTGTAGTGTAGTGGTTATCACGTTTGCCTTACACGCGAAAGGTCCCTGGTTCGAGACCGGGCAGAAACAGCGGTTTGCTGTTTTTAACAGTGTTTGCCTTTACTGGCTGACTTTATAGGAAAGCTGAGATAATAGAGGCTGTCTACCCCTCACCAACCTGACGTAGTGTGCTCCAGGGATCTCAGTGACAGCTCGAAAAGAGAAGTGACGATAGCTTGCGCCATTCGCTTGCTCGCCCTTTGCTCTGAAGGGTGGGCCTACTTCATGAAAGCAAGGAATGAGAGCAGAAATGCTTTTCTTGTCCTCACCACAAGCAGACACTTAGAGAAAACAAACTGTCTGAAGGACAGAGGCTTTTTAATTTCTTGTTTGATGACGGCCATGGAAAAGACAGCAATCATATTGCAGAAGAGAGCAACATGTGCAGTTGCTTGCTTTGGGTGAAGCATTCACTGACTAGCTGCCACTAACACCTGGAGCCGTGTCAGAGGTGACTCTTGTGTGGCTCGTTGGTCTAGGGGTATGATTCTCGCTTAGGGTGCGAGAGGTCCCGGATTCAAATCCCGGACGAGCCCTTTTTAGAGCTAAACATACAAATCGTACTAAAAATGAACTATGCCTGACTATTTCTAGTAATACTCGGTGCATTGTTGCGCAACATATTCCTAACCTCAGAAGAAAAATGGATCACCGTGCTTTTTCTGCCTACCTGCTTAGTCTCAGTGTGTCCCAGGTGATGCTTTCCCAAGCTGTACTCGCAGACATTTAGGCATCAGATATTTGTCTGTCGATGCCTGCACAAGTAAATTTTGAATACGTCTAATTGCAAGCATGTTGGATGATATCTCTGAGGTTTTCACACTTGTTCTGCACATTCTGAGCCGCTGCTGATACAGCAGAATAGAAGTAGGGTGAAGCCTTGAGAGGAACTTTGCTTTAACAGTAGCAAGCAGCAAGGTCGTTTCTGTAGTGTAGTGGTCATCACGTTCGCCTAACACGCGAAAGGTCCCCGGTTCGAGACCGGGCAGAAACACTGAGCGTTGGCTGCTTTTATGTGCACACTCTAAAACCTTATTATCTGAATGCAAGTTTAAGAAGAGGTGGTCTTTGAACACAGTGAGCCGTGGGAAACTTTCTTTACCTTTGCAAGACGAAACAAAGTTATCTGCATCCATCATCTGGGGGTCGTTCTTGTGCCTATTTTTATTTTGTTTAAGCTATGTTGTATTGTTGGGGCCTTTACACCTGTGACATTGCTGTGAAGGTTGTAAGTGGAAACATTGGCAGGTGCAGATAGAAGAGTTAGACCTAAGCCCCCCCTCATGAGCCGTCAGGATGGCCGAGTGGTCTAAGGCGCCAGACTCAAGAGAGCTTGATCTTCAGTGTAGCTGAGCCTTCTGGTCTCCTCATGGAGGCGTGGGTTCAAATCCCACTTCTGACAGGTCCCTTTTACACCCGTAAATCTTCCTGTTTTTTGCAGTGCGTTCCCGGCAAACACCACAATCTTTGCAGGAACCTGTAGCATGTGAAGAGAAATCCACCAACAATCAGGCTGGGCCCTTAATCACAATTCCATGGATTTCTGGAAATGACACCTCAGGCACACCTTCCATTAAATTTGCACTCCATCACAGTAACTGCCATGCTGGGTTTCTAACTGAGCAGTTGATCCCATCATTTGTTGTGAGGCTCTCCTGCCACCTTTTGGGCAGAGAAGGCACTGTCCCTGCAAAAACACAGGCAGACATGTTCAACAGGGCTTCCTGGTTATGTGGGAGGAGCAGAATGCCATTGGTCCCCCCTTGCAAATTCTAATTTACATAAGGAAGACAGAGAGGTAGCTGGGAGTAGGCACTGCACACGGGCATTGCACTCTCTCTTATGATTTGCAGCCAATTCTAGATTGAGGCAGGAGGAAAGGAGGTGACTCGCCCAACAATGGCTATACTGAGAAGTCAGCCACTCTGGGTCTCCCAGGTGAGTGTTTCAGGCCTGTGAGCCACTCATATAAATCTCGCCTGATCGAGCCTGATCGAGCGCTGAGCGAGCGCGTTTGAATCCAAATATCAAACCCCTCTTTCTCAGGCGCAGGAAATGGTGGGCCCTTCATTGCTTCTGGTGTGGAAGTCTATGGGGCAAGGGTCCAGGACTTGCAGAGGAGAACAATTGCCAGAAAGTGCTTGCTGTTCTCATCTGTGCCTTTTTTCTGCTCACTGGCTGATAGGAGATTGGCTGCCCCCTTTCTTGCTAGAGTGAAAAAACAACAACTTGAGAGAAAACATGACGTTGTGAGGCTCACTTAGAGGGAGACTAGCCAAATAGCCCTGCTTTTTTTCTGAAAGACGCTTCAGAAATTGTTCAAAACGTCTCCTGGCCACTCAGGCTCGTTGGTCTAGGGGTATGATTCTCGCTTCGGGTGCGAGAGGTCCCGGGTTCAAATCCCGGACGAGCCCATGCTGTGGACATTTTCAGGATGCTTGTAATATAGGAGCATTTCTTCTTTTCAATGCTATAAGACGCTGTGTATGTCGAGAAAGTTCCTTACCCTGCACGCTATTTTCCACTTGTGGCGGGATAAAGGAGTGCAGGACTTCTTTGCAACTGCTTTTCTGGGCCAGACCAGCATGGTAGGAACATTACATGCATAGTGTTTTTCTAGTGTAATTTCAGGACATGGTTTCAAAATCGCCTCTTGGAATAAAAGTGGTCCTCATTCCTGTCTTCCAAAGAAATAGAGACCGGGTAAGGAGAGCCCAACTTTGAGCTTCAAGGACATTGGCCCTTAGTCTGTGCATTCCAGCCCAATACATGCCAACAAGATTCCTGAGTTAGTGTCTGTTTCTGTAGTGTAGTGGTTATCACGTTCGCCTTACACGCGAAAGGTCCCTGGTTCGAGACCGGGCAGAAACAGCGGTTTGCTGTTTTTAACAGTGTTTGCCTTTACTGGCTGACTTTATAGGAAAGCTGAGATAATAGAGGCTGTCTATCCCTCACCAACCTGACGTAGTGTGCTCCAGGGATCTCAGTGACAGCTCGAAAAGAGAAGTGACGATAGCTTGCGCCATTCGCTTGCTCGCCCTTTGCTCTGAAGGGTGGGCCTACTTCATGAAAGCAAGGAATAAGAGCAGAAATGCTTTTCTTGTCCTCACCACAAGCAGACACTTAGAGAAAACAAACTGTCTGAAGGACAGAGGCTTTTTAATTTCTTGTTTGATGACGGCCATGGAAAAGACAGCAATCATATTGCAGAAGAGAGCAACATGTGCAGTTGCTTGCTTTGGGTGAAGCATTCACTGACTAGCTGCCACTAACCCCTGGAGCCGTGTCAGAGGTGACTCTTGCGTGGCTCGTTGGTCTAGGGGTATGATTCTCGCTTAGGGTGCGAGAGGTCCCGGGTTCAAATCCCGGACGAGCCCTTTTTAGAGCTAAACATACAAATCGTACTAAAAATGCACTATGCCTGACTATTTCTAGTAATACTCGGTGCATTGTTGCGCAACATATTCCTAACCTCAGAAGAAAAATGGATCACCGTGCTTTTTCTGCCTACCTGCTTAGTCTCAGTGTGTCCCAGGTGATGCTTTCCCAAGCTGTACTCGCAGACATTTAGGCATCAGATATTTGTCTGTCGATGCCTGCACAAGTAAATTTTGAATACGTCTAATTGCAAGCATGTTGGATGATATCTCTGAGGTTTTCACACTTGTTCTGCACATTCTGAGCCGCTGCTGATACAGCAGAATAGAAGTAGGGTGAAGCCTTGAGAGGAACTTTGCTTTAACAGTAGCAAGCAGCAAGGTCGTTTCTGTAGTGTAGTGGTCATCACGTTCGCCTAACATGCGAAAGGTCCCCGGTTCGAGACCGGGCAGAAACACTGAGCGTTGGCTGCTTTTATGTGCACACTCTAAAACCTTATTATCTGAATGCAAGTTTAAGAAGAGGTGGTCTTTGAACACAGTGAGCCGTGGGAAACTTTCTTTACCTTTGCAAGACGAAACAAAGTTATCTGCATCCATCATCTGGGGGTCGTTCTTGTGCCTATTTTTATTTTGTTTAAGCTATGTTGTATTGTTGGGGCCTTTACACCTGTGACATTGCTGTGAAGGTTGTAAGTGGAAACATTGGCAGGTGCAGATAGAAGAGTTAGACCTAAGCCCCCCTCATGAGCCGTCAGGATGGCCGAGTGGTCTAAGGCGCCAGACTCAAGAGAGCTTGATCTTCAGTGTAGCTGAGCCTTGTGGTCTCCTCATGGAGGCGTGGGTTCAAATCCCACTTCTGACAGGTCCCTTTTACACCCGTAAATCTTCCTGTTTTTTGCAGTGCGTTCCCGGCAAACACCACAATCTTTGCAGGAACCTGTAGCATGTGAAGAGAAATCCACCAACAATCAGGCTGGGCCCTCAATCACAATTCCATGGATTTCTGGAAATGACACCTCAGGCACACCTTCCATTAAATTTGCACTCCATCACAGTAACTGCCATGCTGGGTTTCTAACTAAGCAGTTGATCCCATCATTTGTTGTGAGGCTCTCCTGCCACCTTTTGGGCAGAGAAGGCACTGTCCCTGCAAAAACACAGGCAGACATGTTCAACAGGGCTTCCTGGTTATGTGGGAGGAGCAGAATGCCATTGGTCCTCCCTTGCAAATTCTAATTTACATAAGGAAGACAGAGAGGTAGCTGGGAGTAGGCACTGCACACGGGCATTGCACTCTCTCTTATGATTTGCAGCCAATTCTAGATTGAGGCAGGAGGAAAGGAGGTGACTCGCCCAACAATGGCTATACTGAGAAGTCAGCCACTCTGGGTCTCCCAGGTGAGTGTTTCAGGCCTGTGAGCCACTCATATAAATCTCGCCTGATTGAGCCTGATCGAGCACTGAGCGAGCGCGTTTGAATCCAAATATCAAACCCCTCTTTCTCAGGCGCAGGAAATGGTGGGCCCTTCATTGCTTCTGGTGTGGAAGTCTATGGGGCAAGGGTCCAGGACTTGCAGAGGAGAACAATTGCCAGAAAGTGCTTGCTGTTCTCATCTGTGCCTTTTTTCTGCTCACTGGCTGATAGGAGATTGGCTGCCCCCTTTCTTGCTAGAGTGAAAAAACAACAACTTGAGAGAAAACATGACGTTGTGAGGCTCACTTAGAGGGAGACTAGCCAAATAGCCCTGCTTTTTTTCTGAAAGACGCTTCAGAAATTGTTCAAAATGTCTCCTGGCCACTCAGGCTCGTTGGTCTAGGGGTATGATTCTCGCTTCGGGTGCGAGAGGTCCCGGGTTCAAATCCCGGACGAGCCCATGCTGTGGACATTTTCAGGATGCTTGTAATATAGGAGCATTTCTTCTTTTCAATGCTATAAGACGCTGTGTATGTCGAGAAAGTTCCTTACCCTGCACGCTATTTTCCACTTGTGGCGGGATAAAGGAGTGCAGGACTTCTTTGCAACTGCTTTTCTGGGCCAGACCAGCATGGTAGGAACATTACATGCATAGTGTTTTTCTAGTGTAATTTCAGGATATGGTTTCAAAATCGCCTCTTGGAATAAAAGTGGTCCTCATTCCTGTCTTCCAAAGAAATAGAGACCGGGTAAGGAGAGCCCAACTTTGAGCTTCAAGGACATTGGCCCTTAGTCTGTGCATTACAGCCCAATACATGCCAACAAGATTCCTGAGTTAGTGTCTGTTTCTGTAGTGTAGTGGTTATCACGTTTGCCTTACACGCGAAAGGTCCCTGGTTCGAGACCGGGCAGAAACAGCGGTTTGCTGTTTTTAACAGTGTTTGCCTTTACTGGCTGACTTTATAGGAAAGCTGAGATAATAGAGGCTGTCTACCCCTCACCAACCTGACGTAGTGTGCTCCAGGGATCTCAGTGACAGCTCGAAAAGAGAAGTGACGATAGCTTGCGCCATTCGCTTGCTCGCCCTTTGCTCTGAAGGGTGGGCCTACTTCATGAAAGCAAGGAATGAGAGCAGAAATGCTTTTCTTGTCCTCACCACAAGCAGACACTTAGAGAAAACAAACTGTCTGAAGGACAGAGGCTTTTTAATTTCTTGTTTGATGACGGCCATGGAAAAGACAGCAATCATATTGCAGAAGAGAGCAACATGTGCAGTTGCTTGCTTTGGGTGAAGCATTCACTGACTAGCTGCCACTAACACCTGGAGCCGTGTCAGAGGTGACTCTTGTGTGGCTCGTTGGTCTAGGGGTATGATTCTCGCTTAGGGTGCGAGAGGTCCCGGATTCAAATCCCGGACGAGCCCTTTTTAGAGCTAAACATACAAATCGTACTAAAAATGCACTATGCCTGACTATTTCTAGTAATACTCGGTGCATTGTTGCGCAACATATTCCTAACCTCAGAAGAAAAATGGATCACCGTGCTTTTTCTGCCTACCTGCTTAGTCTCAGTGTGTCCCAGGTGATGCTTTCCCAAGCTGTACTCGCAGACATTTAGGCATCAGATATTTGTCTGTCGATGCCTGCACAAGTAAATTTTGAATACGTCTAATTGCAAGCATGTTGGATGATATCTCTGAGGTTTTCACACTTGTTCTGCACATTCTGAGCCGCTGCTGATACAGCAGAATAGAAGTAGGGTGAAGCCTTGAGAGGAACTTTGCTTTAACAGTAGCAAGCAGCAAGGTCGTTTCTGTAGTGTAGTGGTCATCACGTTCGCCTAACACGCGAAAGGTCCCCGGTTCGAGACCGGGCAGAAACACTGAGCGTTGGCTGCTTTTATGTGCACACTCTAAAACCTTATTATCTGAATGCAAGTTTAAGAAGAGGTGGTCTTTGAACACAGTGAGCCGTGGGAAACTTTCTTTACCTTTGCAAGACGAAACAAAGTTATCTGCATCCATCATCTGGGGGTCGTTCTTGTGCCTATTTTTATTTTGTTTAAGCTATGTTGTATTGTTGGGGCCTTTACACCTGTGACATTGCTGTGAAGGTTGTAAGTGGAAACATTGGCAGGTGCAGATAGAAGAGTTAGACCTAAGCCCCCCCTCATGAGCCGTCAGGATGGCCGAGTGGTCTAAGGCACCAGACTCAAGAGAGCTTGATCTTCAGTGTAGCTGAGCCTTCTGGTCTCCTCATGGAGGCGTGGGTTCAAATCCCACTTCTGACAGGTCCCTTTTACACCCGTAAATCTTCCTGTTTTTTGCAGTGCGTTCCCGGCAAACACCACAATCTTTGCAGGAACCTGTAGCATGTGAAGAGAAATCCACCAACAATCAGGCTGGGCCCTTAATCACAATTCCATGGATTTCTGGAAATGACACCTCAGGCACACCTTCCATTAAATTTGCACTCCATCACAGTAACTGCCATGCTGGGTTTCTAACTGAGCAGTTGATCCCATCATTTGTTGTGAGGCTCTCCTGCCACCTTTTGGGCAGAGAAGGCACTGTCCCTGCAAAAACACAGGCAGACATGTTCAACAGGGCTTCCTGGTTATGTGGGAGGAGCAGAATGCCATTGGTCCCCCCTTGCAAATTCTAATTTACATAAGGAAGACAGAGAGGTAGCTGGGAGTAGGCACTGCACACGGGCATTGCACTCTCTCTTATGATTTGCAGCCAATTCTAGATTGAGGCAGGAGGAAAGGAGGTGACTCGCCCAACAATGGCTATACTGAGAAGTCAGCCACTCTGGGTCTCCCAGGTGAGTGTTTCAGGCCTGTGAGCCACTCATATAAATCTCGCCTGATCGAGCCTGATCGAGCGCTGAGCGAGCGCGTTTGAATCCAAATATCAAACCCCTCTTTCTCAGGCGCAGGAAATGGTGGGCCCTTCATTGCTTCTGGTGTGGAAGTCTATGGGGCAAGGGTCCAGGACTTGCAGAGGAGAACAATTGCCAGAAAGTGCTTGCTGTTCTCATCTGTGCCTTTTTTCTGCTCACTGGCTGATAGGAGATTGGCTGCCCCCTTTCTTGCTAGAGTGAAAAAACAACAACTTGAGAGAAAACATGACGTTGTGAGGCTCACTTAGAGGGAGACTAGCCAAATAGCCCTGCTTTTTTTCTGAAAGACGCTTCAGAAATTGTTCAAAACGTCTCCTGGCCACTCAGGCTCGTTGGTCTAGGGGTATGATTCTCGCTTCGGGTGCGAGAGGTCCCGGGTTCAAATCCCGGACGAGCCCATGCTGTGGACATTTTCAGGATGCTTGTAATATAGGAGCATTTCTTCTTTTCAATGCTATAAGACGCTGTGTATGTCGAGAAAGTTCCTTACCCTGCACGCTATTTTCCACTTGTGGCGGGATAAAGGAGTGCAGGACTTCTTTGCAACTGCTTTTCTGGGCCAGACCAGCATGGTAGGAACATTACATGCAAAGTGTTTTTCTAGTGTAATTTCAGGACATGGTTTCAAAATCGCCTCTTGGAATAAAAGTGGTCCTCATTCCTGTCTTCCAAAGAAATAGAGACCGGGTAAGGAGAGCCCAACTTTGAGCTTCAAGGACATTGGCCCTTAGTCTGTGCATTCCAGCCCAATACATGCCAACAAGATTCCTGAGTTAGTGTCTGTTTCTGTAGTGTAGTGGTTATCACGTTCGCCTTACACGCGAAAGGTCCCTGGTTCGAGACCGGGCAGAAACAGCGGTTTGCTGTTTTTAACAGTGTTTGCCTTTACTGGCTGACTTTATAGGAAAGCTGAGATAATAGAGGCTGTCTATCCCTCACCAACCTGACGTAGTGTGCTCCAGGGATCTCAGTGACAGCTCGAAAAGAGAAGTGACGATAGCTTGCGCCATTCGCTTGCTCGCCCTTTGCTCTGAAGGGTGGGCCTACTTCATGAAAGCAAGGAATAAGAGCAGAAATGCTTTTCTTGTCCTCACCACAAGCAGACACTTAGAGAAAACAAACTGTCTGAAGGACAGAGGCTTTTTAATTTCTTGTTTGATGACGGCCATGGAAAAGACAGCAATCATATTGCAGAAGAGAGCAACATGTGCAGTTGCTTGCTTTGGGTGAAGCATTCACTGACTAGCTGCCACTAACCCCTGGAGCCGTGTCAGAGGTGACTCTTGCGTGGCTCGTTGGTCTAGGGGTATGATTCTCGCTTAGGGTGCGAGAGGTCCCGGGTTCAAATCCCGGACGAGCCCTTTTTAGAGCTAAACATACAAATCGTACTAAAAATGCACTATGCCTGACTATTTCTAGTAATACTCGGTGCATTGTTGCGCAACATATTCCTAACCTCAGAAGAAAAATGGATCACCGTGCTTTTTCTGCCTACCTGCTTAGTCTCAGTGTGTCCCAGGTGATGCTTTCCCAAGCTGTACTCGCAGACATTTAGGCATCAGATATTTGTCTGTCGATGCCTGCACAAGTAAATTTTGAATACGTCTAATTGCAAGCATGTTGGATGATATCTCTGAGGTTTTCACACTTGTTCTGCACATTCTGAGCCGCTGCTGATACAGCAGAATAGAAGTAGGGTGAAGCCTTGAGAGGAACTTTGCTTTAACAGTAGCAAGCAGCAAGGTCGTTTCTGTAGTGTAGTGGTCATCACGTTCGCCTAACACGCGAAAGGTCCCCGGTTCGAGACCGGGCAGAAACACTGAGCGTTGGCTGCTTTTATGTGCACACTCTAAAACCTTATTATCTGAATGCAAGTTTAAGAAGAGGTGGTCTTTGAACACAGTGAGCCGTGGGAAACTTTCTTTACCTTTGCAAGACGAAACAAAGTTATCTGCATCCATCATCTGGGGGTCGTTCTTGTGCCTATTTTTATTTTGTTTAAGCTATGTTGTATTGTTGGGGCCTTTACACCTGTGACATTGCTGTGAAGGTTGTAAGTGGAAACATTGGCAGGTGCAGATAGAAGAGTTAGACCTAAGCCCCCCTCATGAGCCGTCAGGATGGCCGAGTGGTCTAAGGCGCCAGACTCAAGAGAGCTTGATCTTCAGTGTAGCTGAGCCTTGTGGTCTCCTCATGGAGGCGTGGGTTCAAATCCCACTTCTGACAGGTCCCTTTTACACCCGTAAATCTTCCTGTTTTTTGCAGTGCGTTCCCGGCAAACACCACAATCTTTGCAGGAACCTGTAGCATGTGAAGAGAAATCCACCAACAATCAGGCTGGGCCCTCAATCACAATTCCATGGATTTCTGGAAATGACACCTCAGGCACACCTTCCATTAAATTTGCACTCCATCACAGTAACTGCCATGCTGGGTTTCTAACTAAGCAGTTGATCCCATCATTTGTTGTGAGGCTCTCCTGCCACCTTTTGGGCAGAGAAGGCACTGTCCCTGCAAAAACACAGGCAGACATGTTCAACAGGGCTTCCTGGTTATGTGGGAGGAGCAGAATGCCATTGGTCCTCCCTTGCAAATTCTAATTTACATAAGGAAGACAGAGAGGTAGCTGGGAGTAGGCACTGCACACGGGCATTGCACTCTCTCTTATGATTTGCAGCCAATTCTAGATTGAGGCAGGAGGAAAGGAGGTGACTCGCCCAACAATGGCTATACTGAGAAGTCAGCCACTCTGGGTCTCCCAGGTGAGTGTTTCAGGCCTGTGAGCCACTCATATAAATCTCGCCTGATTGAGCCTGATCGAGCACTGAGCGAGCGCGTTTGAATCCAAATATCAAATCCCTCTTTCTCAGGCGCAGGAAATGGTGGGCCCTTCATTGCTTCTGGTGTGGAAGTCTATGGGGCAAGGGTCCAGGACTTGCAGAGGAGAACAATTGCCAGAAAGTGCTTGCTGTTCTCATCTGTGCCTTTTTTCTGCTCACTGGCTGATAGGAGATTGGCTGCCCCCTTTCTTGCTAGAGTGAAAAAACAACAACTTGAGAGAAAACATGACGTTGTGAGGCTCACTTAGAGGGAGACTAGCCAAATAGCCCTGCTTTTTTTCTGAAAGACGCTTCAGAAATTGTTCAAAATGTCTCCTGGCCACTCAGGCTCGTTGGTCTAGGGGTATGATTCTCGCTTCGGGTGCGAGAGGTCCCGGGTTCAAATCCCGGACGAGCCCATGCTGTGGACATTTTCAGGATGCTTGTAATATAGGAGCATTTCTTCTTTTCAATGCTATAAGACGCTGTGTATGTCGAGAAAGTTCCTTACCCTGCACGCTATTTTCCACTTGTGGCGGGATAAAGGAGTGCAGGACTTCTTTGCAACTGCTTTTCTGGGCCAGACCAGCATGGTAGGAACATTACATGCATAGTGTTTTTCTAGTGTAATTTCAGGATATGGTTTCAAAATCGCCTCTTGGAATAAAAGTGGTCCTCATTCCTGTCTTCCAAAGAAATAGAGACCGGGTAAGGAGAGCCCAACTTTGAGCTTCAAGGACATTGGCCCTTAGTCTGTGCATTACAGCCCAATACATGCCAACAAGATTCCTGAGTTAGTGTCTGTTTCTGTAGTGTAGTGGTTATCACGTTTGCCTTACACGCGAAAGGTCCCTGGTTCGAGACCGGGCAGAAACAGCGGTTTGCTGTTTTTAACAGTGTTTGCCTTTACTGGCTGACTTTATAGGAAAGCTGAGATAATAGAGGCTGTCTATCCCTCACCAACCTGACGTAGTGTGCTCCAGGGATCTCAGTGACAGCTCGAAAAGAGAAGTGACGATAGCTTGCGCCATTCGCTTGCTCGCCCTTTGCTCTGAAGGGTGGGCCTACTTCATGAAAGCAAGGAATGAGAGCAGAAATGCTTTTCTTGTCCTCACCACAAGCAGACACTTAGAGAAAACAAACTGTCTGAAGGACAGAGGCTTTTTAATTTCTTGTTTGATGACGGCCATGGAAAAGACAGCAATCATATTGCAGAAGAGAGCAACATGTGCAGTTGCTTGCTTTGGGTGAAGCATTCACTGACTAGCTGCCACTAACACCTGGAGCCGTGTCAGAGGTGACTCTTGTGTGGCTCGTTGGTCTAGGGGTATGATTCTCGCTTAGGGTGCGAGAGGTCCCGGGTTCAAATCCCGGACGAGCCCTTTTTAGAGCTAAACATACAAATCGTACTAAAAATGCACTATGCCTGACTATTTCTAGTAATACTCGGTGCATTGTTGCGCAACATATTCCTAACCTCAGAAGAAAAATGGATCACCGTGCTTTTTCTGCCTACCTGCTTAGTCTCAGTGTGTCCCAGGTGATGCTTTCCCAAGCTGTACTCGCAGACATTTAGGCATCAGATATTTGTCTGTCGATGCCTGCACAAGTAAATTTTGAATACGTCTAATTGCAAGCATGTTGGATGATATCTCTGAGGTTTTCACACTTGTTCTGCACATTCTGAGCCGCTGCTGATACAGCAGAATAGAAGTAGGGTGAAGCCTTGAGAGGAACTTTGCTTTAACAGTAGCAAGCAGCAAGGTCGTTTCTGTAGTGTAGTGGTCATCACGTTCGCCTTACACGCGAAAGGTCCCCGGTTCGAGACCGGGCAGAAACACTGAGCGTTGGCTGCTTTTATGTGCACACTCTAAAACCTTATTATCTGAATGCAAGTTTAAGAAGAGGTGGTCTTTGAACACAGTGAGCCGTGGGAAACTTTCTTTACCTTTGCAAGACGAAACAAAGTTATCTGCATCCATCATCTGGGGGTCGTTCTTGTGCCTATTTTTATTTTGTTTAAGCTATGTTGTATTGTTGGGGCCTTTACACCTGTGACATTGCTGTGAAGGTTGTAAGTGGAAACATTGGCAGGTGCAGATAGAAGAGTTAGACCTAAGCCCCCCCTCATGAGCCGTCAGGATGGCCGAGTGGTCTAAGGCGCCAGACTCAAGAGAGCTTGATCTTCAGTGTAGCTGAGCCTTCTGGTCTCCTCATGGAGGCGTGGGTTCAAATCCCACTTCTGACAGGTCCCTTTTACACCCGTAAATCTTCCTGTTTTTTGCAGTGCGTTCCCGGCAAACACCACAATCTTTGCAGGAACCTGTAGCATGTGAAGAGAAATCCACCAACAATCAGGCTGGGCCCTTAATCACAATTCCATGGATTTCTGGAAATGACACCTCAGGCACACCTTCCATTAAATTTGCACTCCATCACAGTAACTGCCATGCTGGGTTTCTAACTGAGCAGTTGATCCCATCATTTGTTGTGAGGCTCTCCTGCCACCTTTTGGGCAGAGAAGGCACTGTCCCTGCAAAAACACAGGCAGACATGTTCAACAGGGCTTCCTGGTTATGTGGGAGGAGCAGAATGCCATTGGTCCTCCCTTGCAAATTCTAATTTACATAAGGAAGACAGAGAGGTAGCTGGGAGTAGGCACTGCACACGGGCATTGCACTCTCTCTTATGATTTGCAGCCAATTCTAGATTGAGGCAGGAGGAAAGGAGGTGACTCGCCCAACAATGGCTATACTGAGAAGTCAGCCACTCTGGGTCTCCCAGGTGAGTGTTTCAGGCCTGTGAGCCACTCATATAAATCTCGCCTGATTGAGCCTGATCGAGCACTGAGCGAGCGCGTTTGAATCCAAATATCAAATCCCTCTTTCTCAGGCGCAGGAAATGGTGGGCCCTTCATTGCTTCTGGTGTGGAAGTCTATGGGGCAAGGGTCCAGGACTTGCAGAGGAGAACAATTGCCAGAAAGTGCTTGCTGTTCTCATCTGTGCCTTTTTTCTGCTCACTGGCTGATAGGAGATTGGCTGCCCCCTTTCTTGCTAGAGTGAAAAAACAACAACTTGAGAGAAAACATGACGTTGTGAGGCTCACTTAGAGGGAGACTAGCCAAATAGCCCTGCTTTTTTTCTGAAAGACGCTTCAGAAATTGTTCAAAATGTCTCCTGGCCACTCAGGCTCGTTGGTCTAGGGGTATGATTCTCGCTTCGGGTGCGAGAGGTCCCGGGTTCAAATCCCGGACGAGCCCATGCTGTGGACATTTTCAGGATGCTTGTAATATAGGAGCATTTCTTCTTTTCAATGCTATAAGACGCTGTGTATGTCGAGAAAGTTCCTTACCCTGCACGCTATTTTCCACTTGTGGCGGGATAAAGGAGTGCAGGACTTCTTTGCAACTGCTTTTCTGGGCCAGACCAGCATGGTAGGAACATTACATGCATAGTGTTTTTCTAGTGTAATTTCAGGATATGGTTTCAAAATCGCCTCTTGGAATAAAAGTGGTCCTCATTCCTGTCTTCCAAAGAAATAGAGACCGGGTAAGGAGAGCCCAACTTTGAGCTTCAAGGACATTGGCCCTTAGTCTGTGCATTACAGCCCAATACATGCCAACAAGATTCCTGAGTTAGTGTCTGTTTCTGTAGTGTAGTGGTTATCACGTTTGCCTTACACGCGAAAGGTCCCTGGTTCGAGACCGGGCAGAAACAGCGGTTTGCTGTTTTTAACAGTGTTTGCCTTTACTGGCTGACTTTATAGGAAAGCTGAGATAATAGAGGCTGTCTATCCCTCACCAACCTGACGTAGTGTGCTCCAGGGATCTCAGTGACAGCTCGAAAAGAGAAGTGACGATAGCTTGCGCCATTCGCTTGCTCGCCCTTTGCTCTGAAGGGTGGGCCTACTTCATGAAAGCAAGGAATGAGAGCAGAAATGCTTTTCTTGTCCTCACCACAAGCAGACACTTAGAGAAAACAAACTGTCTGAAGGACAGAGGCTTTTTAATTTCTTGTTTGATGACGGCCATGGAAAAGACAGCAATCATATTGCAGAAGAGAGCAACATGTGCAGTTGCTTGCTTTGGGTGAAGCATTCACTGACTAGCTGCCACTAACACCTGGAGCCGTGTCAGAGGTGACTCTTGTGTGGCTCGTTGGTCTAGGGGTATGATTCTCGCTTAGGGTGCGAGAGGTCCCGGGTTCAAATCCCGGACGAGCCCTTTTTAGAGCTAAACATACAAATCGTACTAAAAATGCACTATGCCTGACTATTTCTAGTAATACTCGGTGCATTGTTGCGCAACATATTCCTAACCTCAGAAGAAAAATGGATCACCGTGCTTTTTCTGCCTACCTGCTTAGTCTCAGTGTGTCCCAGGTGATGCTTTCCCAAGCTGTACTCGCAGACATTTAGGCATCAGATATTTGTCTGTCGATGCCTGCACAAGTAAATTTTGAATACGTCTAATTGCAAGCATGTTGGATGATATCTCTGAGGTTTTCACACTTGTTCTGCACATTCTGAGCCGCTGCTGATACAGCAGAATAGAAGTAGGGTGAAGCCTTGAGAGGAACTTTGCTTTAACAGTAGCAAGCAGCAAGGTTGTTTCTGTAGTGTAGTGGTCATCACGTTCGCCTTACACGCGAAAGGTCCCCGGTTCGAGACCGGGCAGAAACACTGAGCGTTGGCTGCTTTTATGTGCACACTCTAAAACCTTATTATCTGAATGCAAGTTTAAGAAGAGGTGGTCTTTGAACACAGTGAGCCGTGGGAAACTTTCTTTACCTTTGCAAGACGAAACAAAGTTATCTGCATCCATCATCTGGGGGTCGTTCTTGTGCCTATTTTTATTTTGTTTAAGCTATGTTGTATTGTTGGGGCCTTTACACCTGTGACATTGCTGTGAAGGTTGTAAGTGGAAACATTGGCAGGTGCAGATAGAAGAGTTAGACCTAAGCCCCCCCTCATGAGCCGTCAGGATGGCCGAGTGGTCTAAGGCGCCAGACTCAAGAGAGCTTGATCTTCAGTGTAGCTGAGCCTTCTGGTCTCCTCATGGAGGCGTGGGTTCAAATCCCACTTCTGACAGGTCCCTTTTACACCCGTAAATCTTCCTGTTTTTTGCAGTGCGTTCCCGGCAAACACCACAATCTTTGCAGGAACCTGTAGCATGTGAAGAGAAATCCACCAACAATCAGGCTGGGCCCTTAATCACAATTCCATGGATTTCTGGAAATGACACCTCAGGCACACCTTCCATTAAATTTGCACTCCATCACAGTAACTGCCATGCTGGGTTTCTAACTGAGCAGTTGATCCCATCATTTGTTGTGAGGCTCTCCTGCCACCTTTTGGGCAGAGAAGGCACTGTCCCTGCAAAAACACAGGCAGACATGTTCAACAGGGCTTCCTGGTTATGTGGGAGGAGCAGAATGCCATTGGTCCCCCCTTGCAAATTCTAATTTACATAAGGAAGACAGAGAGGTAGCTGGGAGTAGGCACTGCACACGGGCATTGCACTCTCTCTTATGATTTGCAGCCAATTCTAGATTGAGGCAGGAGGAAAGGAGGTGACTCGCCCAACAATGGCTATACTGAGAAGTCAGCCACTCTGGGTCTCCCAGGTGAGTGTTTCAGGCCTGTGAGCCACTCATATAGATCGAGCCTGATCGAGCGCTGAGCGAGCGCGTTTGAATCCAAATATCAAACCCCTCTTTCTCAGGCGCAGGAAATGGTGGGCCCTTCATTGCTTCTGGTGTGGAAGTCTATGGGGCAAGGGTCCAGGACTTGCAGAGGAGAACAATTGCCAGAAAGTGCTTGCTGTTCTCATCTGTGCCTTTTTTCTGCTCACTGGCTGATAGGAGATTGGCTGCCCCCTTTCTTGCTAGAGTGAAAAAACAACAACTTGAGAGAAAACATGACGTTGTAGGCTCACTTAGAGGGAGACTAGCCAAATAGCCCTGCTTTTTTTCTGAAAGACGCTTCAGAAATTGTTCAAAACGTCTCCTGGCCACTCAGGCTCGTTGGTCTAGGGGTATGATTCTCGCTTCGGGTGCGAGAGGTCCCGGGTTCAAATCCCGGACGAGCCCATGCTGTGGACATTTTCAGGATGCTTGTAATATAGGAGCATTTCTTCTTTTCAATGCTATAAGACGCTGTGTATGTCGAGAAAGTTCCTTACCCTGCACGCTATTTTCCACTTGTGGCGGGATAAAGGAGTGCAGGACTTCTTTGCAACTGCTTTTCTGGGCCAGACCAGCATGGTAGGAACATTACATGCATAGTGTTTTTCTAGTGTAATTTCAGGACATGGTTTCAAAATCGCCTCTTGGAATAAAAGTGGTCCTCATTCCTGTCTTCCAAAGAAATAGAGACCGGGTAAGGAGAGCCCAACTTTGAGCTTCAAGGACATTGGCCCTTAGTCTGTGCATTCCAGCCCAATACATGCCAACAAGATTCCTGAGTTAGTGTCTGTTTCTGTAGTGTAGTGGTTATCACGTTCGCCTTACACGCGAAAGGTCCCTGGTTCGAGACCGGGCAGAAACAGCGGTTTGCTGTTTTTAACAGTGTTTGCCTTTACTGGCTGACTTTATAGGAAAGCTGAGATAATAGAGGCTGTCTATCCCTCACCAACCTGACGTAGTGTGCTCCAGGGATCTCAGTGACAGCTCGAAAAGAGAAGTGACGATAGCTTGCGCCATTCGCTTGCTCGCCCTTTGCTCTGAAGGGTGGGCCTACTTCATGAAAGCAAGGAATGAGAGCAGAAATGCTTTTCTTGTCCTCACCACAAGCAGACACTTAGAGAAAACAAACTGTCTGAAGGACAGAGGCTTTTTAATTTCTTGTTTGATGACGGCCATGGAAAAGACAGCAATCATATTGCAGAAGAGAGCAACATGTGCAGTTGCTTGCTTTGGGTGAAGCATTCACTGACTAGCTGCCACTAACCCCTGGAGCCGTGTCAGAGGTGACTCTTGCGTGGCTCGTTGGTCTAGGGGTATGATTCTCGCTTAGGGTGCGAGAGGTCCCGGGTTCAAATCCCGGACGAGCCCTTTTTAGAGCTAAACATACAAATCGTACTAAAAATGCACTATGCCTGACTATTTCTAGTAATACTCGGTGCATTGTTGCGCAACATATTCCTAACCTCAGAAGAAAAATGGATCACCGTGCTTTTTCTGCCTACCTGCTTAGTCTCAGTGTGTCCCAGGTGATGCTTTCCCAAGCTGTACTCGCAGACATTTAGGCATCAGATATTTGTCTGTCGATGCCTGCACAAGTAAATTTTGAATACGTCTAATTGCAAGCATGTTGGATGATATCTCTGAGGTTTTCACACTTGTTCTGCACATTCTGAGCCGCTGCTGATACAGCAGAATAGAAGTAGGGTGAAGCCTTGAGAGGAACTTTGCTTTAACAGTAGCAAGCAGCAAGGTCGTTTCTGTAGTGTAGTGGTCATCACGTTCGCCTAACACGCGAAAGGTCCCCGGTTCGAGACCGGGCAGAAACACTGAGCGTTGGCTGCTTTTATGTGCACACTCTAAAACCTTATTATCTGAATGCAAGTTTAAGAAGAGGTGGTCTTTGAACACAGTGAGCCGTGGGAAACTTTCTTTACCTTTGCAAGACGAAACAAAGTTATCTGCATCCATCATCTGGGGGTCGTTCTTGTGCCTATTTTTATTTTGTTTAAGCTATGTTGTATTGTTGGGGCCTTTACACCTGTGACATTGCTGTGAAGGTTGTAAGTGGAAACATTGGCAGGTGCAGATAGAAGAGTTAGACCTAAGCCCCCCTCATGAGCCGTCAGGATGGCCGAGTGGTCTAAGGCGCCAGACTCAAGAGAGCTTGATCTTCAGTGTAGCTGAGCCTTGTGGTCTCCTCATGGAGGCGTGGGTTCAAATCCCACTTCTGACAGGTCCCTTTTACACCCGTAAATCTTCCTGTTTTTTGCAGTGCGTTCCCGGCAAACACCACAATCTTTGCAGGAACCTGTAGCATGTGAAGAGAAATCCACCAACAATCAGGCTGGGCCCTCAATCACAATTCCATGGATTTCTGGAAATGACACCTCAGGCACACCTTCCATTAAATTTGCACTCCATCACAGTAACTGCCATGCTGGGTTTCTAACTAAGCAGTTGATCCCATCATTTGTTGTGAGGCTCTCCTGCCACCTTTTGGGCAGAGAAGGCACTGTCCCTGCAAAAACACAGGCAGACATGTTCAACAGGGCTTCCTGGTTATGTGGGAGGAGCAGAATGCCATTGGTCCTCCCTTGCAAATTCTAATTTACATAAGGAAGACAGAGAGGTAGCTGGGAGTAGGCACTGCACACGGGCATTGCACTCTCTCTTATGATTTGCAGCCAATTCTAGATTGAGGCAGGAGGAAAGGAGGTGACTCGCCCAACAATGGCTATACTGAGAAGTCAGCCACTCTGGGTCTCCCAGGTGAGTGTTTCAGGCCTGTGAGCCACTCATATAAATCTCGCCTGATTGAGCCTGATCGAGCACTGAGCGAGCGCGTTTGAATCCAAATATCAAACCCCTCTTTCTCAGGCGCAGGAAATGGTGGGCCCTTCATTGCTTCTGGTGTGGAAGTCTATGGGGCAAGGGTCCAGGACTTGCAGAGGAGAACAATTGCCAGAAAGTGCTTGCTGTTCTCATCTGTGCCTTTTTTCTGCTCACTGGCTGATAGGAGATTGGCTGCCCCCTTTCTTGCTAGAGTGAAAAAACAACAACTTGAGAGAAAACATGACGTTGTGAGGCTCACTTAGAGGGAGACTAGCCAAATAGCCCTGCTTTTTTTCTGAAAGACGCTTCAGAAATTGTTCAAAATGTCTCCTGGCCACTCAGGCTCGTTGGTCTAGGGGTATGATTCTCGCTTCGGGTGCGAGAGGTCCCGGGTTCAAATCCCGGACGAGCCCATGTTGTGGACATTTTCAGGATGCTTGTAATATAGGAGCATTTCTTCTTTTCAATGCTATAAGACGCTGTGTATGTCGAGAAAGTTCCTTACCCTGCACGCTATTTTCCACTTGTGGCGGGATAAAGGAGTGCAGGACTTCTTTGCAACTGCTTTTCTGGGCCAGACCAGCATGGTAGGAACATTACATGCATAGTGTTTTTCTAGTGTAATTTCAGGATATGGTTTCAAAATCGCCTCTTGGAATAAAAGTGGTCCTCATTCCTGTCTTCCAAAGAAATAGAGACCGGGTAAGGAGAGCCCAACTTTGAGCTTCAAGGACATTGGCCCTTAGTCTGTGCATTACAGCCCAATACATGCCAACAAGATTCCTGAGTTAGTGTCTGTTTCTGTAGTGTAGTGGTTATCACGTTTGCCTTACACGCGAAAGGTCCCTGGTTCGAGACCGGGCAGAAACAGCGGTTTGCTGTTTTTAACAGTGTTTGCCTTTACTGGCTGACTTTATAGGAAAGCTGAGATAATAGAGGCTGTCTATCCCTCACCAACCTGACGTAGTGTGCTCCAGGGATCTCAGTGACAGCTCGAAAAGAGAAGTGACGATAGCTTGCGCCATTCGCTTGCTCGCCCTTTGCTCTGAAGGGTGGGCCTACTTCATGAAAGCAAGGAATGAGAGCAGAAATGCTTTTCTTGTCCTCACCACAAGCAGACACTTAGAGAAAACAAACTGTCTGAAGGACAGAGGCTTTTTAATTTCTTGTTTGATGACGGCCATGGAAAAGACAGCAATCATATTGCAGAAGAGAGCAACATGTGCAGTTGCTTGCTTTGGGTGAAGCATTCACTGACTAGCTGCCACTAACACCTGGAGCCGTGTCAGAGGTGACTCTTGTGTGGCTCGTTGGTCTAGGGGTATGATTCTCGCTTAGGGTGCGAGAGGTCCCGGGTTCAAATCCCGGACGAGCCCTTTTTAGAGCTAAACATACAAATCGTACTAAAAATGCACTATGCCTGACTATTTCTAGTAATACTCGGTGCATTGTTGCGCAACATATTCCTAACCTCAGAAGAAAAATGGATCACCGTGCTTTTTCTGCCTACCTGCTTAGTCTCAGTGTGTCCCAGGTGATGCTTTCCCAAGCTGTACTCGCAGACATTTAGGCATCAGATATTTGTCTGTCGATGCCTGCACAAGTAAATTTTGAATACGTCTAATTGCAAGCATGTTGGATGATATCTCTGAGGTTTTCACACTTGTTCTGCACATTCTGAGCCGCTGCTGATACAGCAGAATAGAAGTAGGGTGAAGCCTTGAGAGGAACTTTGCTTTAACAGTAGCAAGCAGCAAGGTCGTTTCTGTAGTGTAGTGGTCATCACGTTCGCCTAACACGCGAAAGGTCCCCGGTTCGAGACCGGGCAGAAACACTGAGCGTTGGCTGCTTTTATGTGCACACTCTAAAACCTTATTATCTGAATGCAAGTTTAAGAAGAGGTGGTCTTTGAACACAGTGAGCCGTGGGAAACTTTCTTTACCTTTGCAAGACGAAACAAAGTTATCTGCATCCATCATCTGGGGGTCGTTCTTGTGCCTATTTTTATTTTGTTTAAGCTATGTTGTATTGTTGGGGCCTTTACACCTGTGACATTGCTGTGAAGGTTGTAAGTGGAAACATTGGCAGGTGCAGATAGAAGAGTTAGACCTAAGCCCCCCCTCATGAGCCGTCAGGATGGCCGAGTGGTCTAAGGCGCCAGACTCAAGAGAGCTTGATCTTCAGTGTAGCTGAGCCTTCTGGTCTCCTCATGGAGGCGTGGGTTCAAATCCCACTTCTGACAGGTCCCT
This sequence comes from Lissotriton helveticus, assembly GCF_964261635.1. Lineage (NCBI taxonomy): Eukaryota > Metazoa > Chordata > Amphibia > Caudata > Salamandridae > Lissotriton > Lissotriton helveticus. The sequence goes on from NC_136071.1 coordinate 590,384,350, forward strand.
TTTACACCCGTAAATCTTCCTGTTTTTTGCAGTGCGTTCCCGGCAAACACCACAATCTTTGCAGGAACCTGTAGCATGTGAAGAGAAATCCACCAACAATCAGGCTGGGCCCTTAATCACAATTCCATGGATTTCTGGAAATGACACCTCAGGCACACCTTCCATTAAATTTGCACTCCATCACAGTAACTGCCATGCTGGGTTTCTAACTGAGCAGTTGATCCCATCATTTGTTGTGAGGCTCTCCTGCCACCTTTTGGGCAGAGAAGGCACTGTCCCTGCAAAAACACAGGCAGACATGTTCAACAGGGCTTCCTGGTTATGTGGGAGGAGCAGAATGCCATTGGTCCCCCCTTGCAAATTCTAATTTACATAAGGAAGACAGAGAGGTAGCTGGGAGTAGGCACTGCACACGGGCATTGCACTCTCTCTTATGATTTGCAGCCAATTCTAGATTGAGGCAGGAGGAAAGGAGGTGACTCGCCCAACAATGGCTATACTGAGAAGTCAGCCACTCTGGGTCTCCCAGGTGAGTGTTTCAGGCCTGTGAGCCACTCATATAGATCGAGCCTGATCGAGCGCTGAGCGAGCGCGTTTGAATCCAAATATCAAACCCCTCTTTCTCAGGCGCAGGAAATGGTGGGCCCTTCATTGCTTCTGGTGTGGAAGTCTATGGGGCAAGGGTCCAGGACTTGCAGAGGAGAACAATTGCCAGAAAGTGCTTGCTGTTCTCATCTGTGCCTTTTTTCTGCTCACTGGCTGATAGGAGATTGGCTGCCCCCTTTCTTGCTAGAGTGAAAAAACAACAACTTGAGAGAAAACATGACGTTGTAGGCTCACTTAGAGGGAGACTAGCCAAATAGCCCTGCTTTTTTTCTGAAAGACGCTTCAGAAATTGTTCAAAACGTCTCCTGGCCACTCAGGCTCGTTGGTCTAGGGGTATGATTCTCGCTTCGGGTGCGAGAGGTCCCGGGTTCAAATCCCGGACGAGCCCATGCTGTGGACATTTTCAGGATGCTTGTAATATAGGAGCATTTCTTCTTTTCAATGCTATAAGACGCTGTGTATGTCGAGAAAGTTCCTTACCCTGCACGCTATTTTCCACTTGTGGCGGGATAAAGGAGTGCAGGACTTCTTTGCAACTGCTTTTCTGGGCCAGACCAGCATGGTAGGAACATTACATGCATAGTGTTTTTCTAGTGTAATTTCAGGACATGGTTTCAAAATCGCCTCTTGGAATAAAAGTGGTCCTCATTCCTGTCTTCCAAAGAAATAGAGACCGGGTAAGGAGAGCCCAACTTTGAGCTTCAAGGACATTGGCCCTTAGTCTGTGCATTCCAGCCCAATACATGCCAACAAGATTCCTGAGTTAGTGTCTGTTTCTGTAGTGTAGTGGTTATCACGTTCGCCTTACACGCGAAAGGTCCCTGGTTCGAGACCGGGCAGAAACAGCGGTTTGCTGTTTTTAACAGTGTTTGCCTTTACTGGCTGACTTTATAGGAAAGCTGAGATAATAGAGGCTGTCTATCCCTCACCAACCTGACGTAGTGTGCTCCAGGGATCTCAGTGACAGCTCGAAAAGAGAAGTGACGATAGCTTGCGCCATTCGCTTGCTCGCCCTTTGCTCTGAAGGGTGGGCCTACTTCATGAAAGCAAGGAATGAGAGCAGAAATGCTTTTCTTGTCCTCACCACAAGCAGACACTTAGAGAAAACAAACTGTCTGAAGGACAGAGGCTTTTTAATTTCTTGTTTGATGACGGCCATGGAAAAGACAGCAATCATATTGCAGAAGAGAGCAACATGTGCAGTTGCTTGCTTTGGGTGAAGCATTCACTGACTAGCTGCCACTAACCCCTGGAGCCGTGTCAGAGGTGACTCTTGCGTGGCTCGTTGGTCTAGGGGTATGATTCTCGCTTAGGGTGCGAGAGGTCCCGGGTTCAAATCCCGGACGAGCCCTTTTTAGAGCTAAACATACAAATCGTACTAAAAATGCACTATGCCTGACTATTTCTAGTAATACTCGGTGCATTGTTGCGCAACATATTCCTAACCTCAGAAGAAAAATGGATCACCGTGCTTTTTCTGCCTACCTGCTTAGTCTCAGTGTGTCCCAGGTGATGCTTTCCCAAGCTGTACTCGCAGACATTTAGGCATCAGATATTTGTCTGTCGATGCCTGCACAAGTAAATTTTGAATACGTCTAATTGCAAGCATGTTGGATGATATCTCTGAGGTTTTCACACTTGTTCTGCACATTCTGAGCCGCTGCTGATACAGCAGAATAGAAGTAGGGTGAAGCCTTGAGAGGAACTTTGCTTTAACAGTAGCAAGCAGCAAGGTCGTTTCTGTAGTGTAGTGGTCATCACGTTCGCCTAACACGCGAAAGGTCCCCGGTTCGAGACCGGGCAGAAACACTGAGCGTTGGCTGCTTTTATGTGCACACTCTAAAACCTTATTATCTGAATGCAAGTTTAAGAAGAGGTGGTCTTTGAACACAGTGAGCCGTGGGAAACTTTCTTTACCTTTGCAAGACGAAACAAAGTTATCTGCATCCATCATCTGGGGGTCGTTCTTGTGCCTATTTTTATTTTGTTTAAGCTATGTTGTATTGTTGGGGCCTTTACACCTGTGACATTGCTGTGAAGGTTGTAAGTGGAAACATTGGCAGGTGCAGATAGAAGAGTTAGACCTAAGCCCCCCTCATGAGCCGTCAGGATGGCCGAGTGGTCTAAGGCGCCAGACTCAAGAGAGCTTGATCTTCAGTGTAGCTGAGCCTTGTGGTCTCCTCATGGAGGCGTGGGTTCAAATCCCACTTCTGACAGGTCCCTTTTACACCCGTAAATCTTCCTGTTTTTTGCAGTGCGTTCCCGGCAAACACCACAATCTTTGCAGGAACCTGTAGCATGTGAAGAGAAATCCACCAACAATCAGGCTGGGCCCTCAATCACAATTCCATGGATTTCTGGAAATGACACCTCAGGCACACCTTCCATTAAATTTGCACTCCATCACAGTAACTGCCATGCTGGGTTTCTAACTAAGCAGTTGATCCCATCATTTGTTGTGAGGCTCTCCTGCCACCTTTTGGGCAGAGAAGGCACTGTCCCTGCAAAAACACAGGCAGACATGTTCAACAGGGCTTCCTGGTTATGTGGGAGGAGCAGAATGCCATTGGTCCTCCCTTGCAAATTCTAATTTACATAAGGAAGACAGAGAGGTAGCTGGGAGTAGGCACTGCACACGGGCATTGCACTCTCTCTTATGATTTGCAGCCAATTCTAGATTGAGGCAGGAGGAAAGGAGGTGACTCGCCCAACAATGGCTATACTGAGAAGTCAGCCACTCTGGGTCTCCCAGGTGAGTGTTTCAGGCCTGTGAGCCACTCATATAAATCTCGCCTGATTGAGCCTGATCGAGCACTGAGCGAGCGCGTTTGAATCCAAATATCAAACCCCTCTTTCTCAGGCGCAGGAAATGGTGGGCCCTTCATTGCTTCTGGTGTGGAAGTCTATGGGGCAAGGGTCCAGGACTTGCAGAGGAGAACAATTGCCAGAAAGTGCTTGCTGTTCTCATCTGTGCCTTTTTTCTGCTCACTGGCTGATAGGAGATTGGCTGCCCCCTTTCTTGCTAGAGTGAAAAAACAACAACTTGAGAGAAAACATGACGTTGTGAGGCTCACTTAGAGGGAGACTAGCCAAATAGCCCTGCTTTTTTTCTGAAAGACGCTTCAGAAATTGTTCAAAATGTCTCCTGGCCACTCAGGCTCGTTGGTCTAGGGGTATGATTCTCGCTTCGGGTGCGAGAGGTCCCGGGTTCAAATCCCGGACGAGCCCATGCTGTGGACATTTTCAGGATGCTTGTAATATAGGAGCATTTCTTCTTTTCAATGCTATAAGACGCTGTGTATGTCGAGAAAGTTCCTTACCCTGCACGCTATTTTCCACTTGTGGCGGGATAAAGGAGTGCAGGACTTCTTTGCAACTGCTTTTCTGGGCCAGACCAGCATGGTAGGAACATTACATGCATAGTGTTTTTCTAGTGTAATTTCAGGATATGGTTTCAAAATCGCCTCTTGGAATAAAAGTGGTCCTCATTCCTGTCTTCCAAAGAAATAGAGACCGGGTAAGGAGAGCCCAACTTTGAGCTTCAAGGACATTGGCCCTTAGTCTGTGCATTACAGCCCAATACATGCCAACAAGATTCCTGAGTTAGTGTCTGTTTCTGTAGTGTAGTGGTTATCACGTTTGCCTTACACGCGAAAGGTCCCTGGTTCGAGACCGGGCAGAAACAGCGGTTTGCTGTTTTTAACAGTGTTTGCCTTTACTGGCTGACTTTATAGGAAAGCTGAGATAATAGAGGCTGTCTACCCCTCACCAACCTGACGTAGTGTGCTCCAGGGATCTCAGTGACAGCTCGAAAAGAGAAGTGACGATAGCTTGCGCCATTCGCTTGCTCGCCCTTTGCTCTGAAGGGTGGGCCTACTTCATGAAAGCAAGGAATGAGAGCAGAAATGCTTTTCTTGTCCTCACCACAAGCAGACACTTAGAGAAAACAAACTGTCTGAAGGACAGAGGCTTTTTAATTTCTTGTTTGATGACGGCCATGGAAAAGACAGCAATCATATTGCAGAAGAGAGCAACATGTGCAGTTGCTTGCTTTGGGTGAAGCATTCACTGACTAGCTGCCACTAACACCTGGAGCCGTGTCAGAGGTGACTCTTGTGTGGCTCGTTGGTCTAGGGGTATGATTCTCGCTTAGGGTGCGAGAGGTCCCGGATTCAAATCCCGGACGAGCCCTTTTTAGAGCTAAACATACAAATCGTACTAAAAATGCACTATGCCTGACTATTTCTAGTAATACTCGGTGCATTGTTGCGCAACATATTCCTAACCTCAGAAGAAAAATGGATCACCGTGCTTTTTCTGCCTACCTGCTTAGTCTCAGTGTGTCCCAGGTGATGCTTTCCCAAGCTGTACTCGCAGACATTTAGGCATCAGATATTTGTCTGTCGATGCCTGCACAAGTAAATTTTGAATACGTCTAATTGCAAGCATGTTGGATGATATCTCTGAGGTTTTCACACTTGTTCTGCACATTCTGAGCCGCTGCTGATACAGCAGAATAGAAGTAGGGTGAAGCCTTGAGAGGAACTTTGCTTTAACAGTAGCAAGCAGCAAGGTCGTTTCTGTAGTGTAGTGGTCATCACGTTCGCCTAACACGCGAAAGGTCCCCGGTTCGAGACCGGGCAGAAACACTGAGCGTTGGCTGCTTTTATGTGCACACTCTAAAACCTTATTATCTGAATGCAAGTTTAAGAAGAGGTGGTCTTTGAACACAGTGAGCCGTGGGAAACTTTCTTTACCTTTGCAAGACGAAACAAAGTTATCTGCATCCATCATCTGGGGGTCGTTCTTGTGCCTATTTTTATTTTGTTTAAGCTATGTTGTATTGTTGGGGCCTTTACACCTGTGACATTGCTGTGAAGGTTGTAAGTGGAAACATTGGCAGGTGCAGATAGAAGAGTTAGACCTAAGCCCCCCCTCATGAGCCGTCAGGATGGCCGAGTGGTCTAAGGCGCCAGACTCAAGAGAGCTTGATCTTCAGTGTAGCTGAGCCTTCTGGTCTCCTCATGGAGGCGTGGGTTCAAATCCCACTTCTGACAGGTCCCTTTTACACCCGTAAATCTTCCTGTTTTTTGCAGTGCGTTCCCGGCAAACACCACAATCTTTGCAGGAACCTGTAGCATGTGAAGAGAAATCCACCAACAATCAGGCTGGGCCCTTAATCACAATTCCATGGATTTCTGGAAATGACACCTCAGGCACACCTTCCATTAAATTTGCACTCCATCACAGTAACTGCCATGCTGGGTTTCTAACTGAGCAGTTGATCCCATCATTTGTTGTGAGGCTCTCCTGCCACCTTTTGGGCAGAGAAGGCACTGTCCCTGCAAAAACACAGGCAGACATGTTCAACAGGGCTTCCTGGTTATGTGGGAGGAGCAGAATGCCATTGGTCCCCCCTTGCAAATTCTAATTTACATAAGGAAGACAGAGAGGTAGCTGGGAGTAGGCACTGCACACGGGCATTGCACTCTCTCTTATGATTTGCAGCCAATTCTAGATTGAGGCAGGAGGAAAGGAGGTGACTCGCCCAACAATGGCTATACTGAGAAGTCAGCCACTCTGGGTCTCCCAGGTGAGTGTTTCAGGCCTGTGAGCCACTCATATAGATCGAGCCTGATCGAGCGCTGAGCGAGCGCGTTTGAATCCAAATATCAAACCCCTCTTTCTCAGGCGCAGGAAATGGTGGGCCCTTCATTGCTTCTGGTGTGGAAGTCTATGGGGCAAGGGTCCAGGACTTGCAGAGGAGAACAATTGCCAGAAAGTGCTTGCTGTTCTCATCTGTGCCTTTTTTCTGCTCACTGGCTGATAGGAGATTGGCTGCCCCCTTTCTTGCTAGAGTGAAAAAACAACAACTTGAGAGAAAACATGACGTTGTAGGCTCACTTAGAGGGAGACTAGCCAAATAGCCCTGCTTTTTTTCTGAAAGACGCTTCAGAAATTGTTCAAAACGTCTCCTGGCCACTCAGGCTCGTTGGTCTAGGGGTATGATTCTCGCTTCGGGTGCGAGAGGTCCCGGGTTCAAATCCCGGACGAGCCCATGCTGTGGACATTTTCAGGATGCTTGTAATATAGGAGCATTTCTTCTTTTCAATGCTATAAGACGCTGTGTATGTCGAGAAAGTTCCTTACCCTGCACGCTATTTTCCACTTGTGGCGGGATAAAGGAGTGCAGGACTTCTTTGCAACTGCTTTTCTGGGCCAGACCAGCATGGTAGGAACATTACATGCATAGTGTTTTTCTAGTGTAATTTCAGGACATGGTTTCAAAATCGCCTCTTGGAATAAAAGTGGTCCTCATTCCTGTCTTCCAAAGAAATAGAGACCGGGTAAGGAGAGCCCAACTTTGAGCTTCAAGGACATTGGCCCTTAGTCTGTGCATTCCAGCCCAATACATGCCAACAAGATTCCTGAGTTAGTGTCTGTTTCTGTAGTGTAGTGGTTATCACGTTCGCCTTACACGCGAAAGGTCCCTGGTTCGAGACCGGGCAGAAACAGCGGTTTGCTGTTTTTAACAGTGTTTGCCTTTACTGGCTGACTTTATAGGAAAGCTGAGATAATAGAGGCTGTCTATCCCTCACCAACCTGACGTAGTGTGCTCCAGGGATCTCAGTGACAGCTCGAAAAGAGAAGTGACGATAGCTTGCGCCATTCGCTTGCTCGCCCTTTGCTCTGAAGGGTGGGCCTACTTCATGAAAGCAAGGAATGAGAGCAGAAATGCTTTTCTTGTCCTCACCACAAGCAGACACTTAGAGAAAACAAACTGTCTGAAGGACAGAGGCTTTTTAATTTCTTGTTTGATGACGGCCATGGAAAAGACAGCAATCATATTGCAGAAGAGAGCAACATGTGCAGTTGCTTGCTTTGGGTGAAGCATTCACTGACTAGCTGCCACTAACCCCTGGAACCATGTCAGAGGTGACTCTTGCGTGGCTCGTTGGTCTAGGGGTATGATTCTCGCTTAGGGTGCGAGAGGTCCCGGGTTCAAATCCCGGACGAGCCCTTTTTAGAGCTAAACATACAAATCGTACTAAAAATGCACTATGCCTGACTATTTCTAGTAATACTCGGTGCATTGTTGCGCAACATATTCCTAACCTCAGAAGAAAAATGGATCACCGTGCTTTTTCTGCCTACCTGCTTAGTCTCAGTGTGTCCCAGGTGATGCTTTCCCAAGCTGTACTCGCAGACATTTAGGCATCAGATATTTGTCTGTCGATGCCTGCACAAGTAAATTTTGAATACGTCTAATTGCAAGCATGTTGGATGATATCTCTGAGGTTTTCACACTTGTTCTGCACATTCTGAGCCGCTGCTGATACAGCAGAATAGAAGTAGGGTGAAGCCTTGAGAGGAACTTTGCTTTAACAGTAGCAAGCAGCAAGGTCGTTTCTGTAGTGTAGTGGTCATCACGTTCGCCTAACACGCGAAAGGTCCCCGGTTCGAGACCGGGCAGAAACACTGAGCGTTGGCTGCTTTTATGTGCACACTCTAAAACCTTATTATCTGAATGCAAGTTTAAGAAGAGGTGGTCTTTGAACACAGTGAGCCGTGGGAAACTTTCTTTACCTTTGCAAGACGAAACAAAGTTATCTGCATCCATCATCTGGGGGTCGTTCTTGTGCCTATTTTTATTTTGTTTAAGCTATGTTGTATTGTTGGGGCCTTTACACCTGTGACATTGCTGTGAAGGTTGTAAGTGGAAACATTGGCAGGTGCAGATAGAAGAGTTAGACCTAAGCCCCCCTCATGAGCCGTCAGGATGGCCGAGTGGTCTAAGGCGCCAGACTCAAGAGAGCTTGATCTTCAGTGTAGCTGAGCCTTGTGGTCTCCTCATGGAGGCGTGGGTTCAAATCCCACTTCTGACAGGTCCCTTTTACACCCGTAAATCTTCCTGTTTTTTGCAGTGCGTTCCCGGCAAACACCACAATCTTTGCAGGAACCTGTAGCATGTGAAGAGAAATCCACCAACAATCAGGCTGGGCCCTCAATCACAATTCCATGGATTTCTGGAAATGACACCTCAGGCACACCTTCCATTAAATTTGCACTCCATCACAGTAACTGCCATGCTGGGTTTCTAACTAAGCAGTTGATCCCATCATTTGTTGTGAGGCTCTCCTGCCACCTTTTGGGCAGAGAAGGCACTGTCCCTGCAAAAACACAGGCAGACATGTTCAACAGGGCTTCCTGGTTATGTGGGAGGAGCAGAATGCCATTGGTCCTCCCTTGCAAATTCTAATTTACATAAGGAAGACAGAGAGGTAGCTGGGAGTAGGCACTGCACACGGGCATTGCACTCTCTCTTATGATTTGCAGCCAATTCTAGATTGAGGCAGGAGGAAAGGAGGTGACTCGCCCAACAATGGCTATACTGAGAAGTCAGCCACTCTGGGTCTCCCAGGTGAGTGTTTCAGGCCTGTGAGCCACTCATATAAATCTCGCCTGATTGAGCCTGATCGAGCACTGAGCGAGCGCGTTTGAATCCAAATATCAAACCCCTCTTTCTCAGGCGCAGGAAATGGTGGGCCCTTCATTGCTTCTGGTGTGGAAGTCTATGGGGCAAGGGTCCAGGACTTGCAGAGGAGAACAATTGCCAGAAAGTGCTTGCTGTTCTCATCTGTGCCTTTTTTCTGCTCACTGGCTGATAGGAGATTGGCTGCCCCCTTTCTTGCTAGAGTGAAAAAACAACAACTTGAGAGAAAACATGACGTTGTGAGGCTCACTTAGAGGGAGACTAGCCAAATAGCCCTGCTTTTTTTCTGAAAGACGCTTCAGAAATTGTTCAAAATGTCTCCTGGCCACTCAGGCTCGTTGGTCTAGGGGTATGATTCTCGCTTCGGGTGCGAGAGGTCCCGGGTTCAAATCCCGGACGAGCCCATGCTGTGGACATTTTCAGGATGCTTGTAATATAGGAGCATTTCTTCTTTTCAATGCTATAAGACGCTGTGTATGTCGAGAAAGTTCCTTACCCTGCACGCTATTTTCCACTTGTGGCGGGATAAAGGAGTGCAGGACTTCTTTGCAACTGCTTTTCTGGGCCAGACCAGCATGGTAGGAACATTACATGCATAGTGTTTTTCTAGTGTAATTTCAGGATATGGTTTCAAAATCGCCTCTTGGAATAAAAGTGGTCCTCATTCCTGTCTTCCAAAGAAATAGAGACCGGGTAAGGAGAGCCCAACTTTGAGCTTCAAGGACATTGGCCCTTAGTCTGTGCATTACAGCCCAATACATGCCAACAAGATTCCTGAGTTAGTGTCTGTTTCTGTAGTGTAGTGGTTATCACGTTTGCCTTACACGCGAAAGGTCCCTGGTTCGAGACCGGGCAGAAACAGCGGTTTGCTGTTTTTAACAGTGTTTGCCTTTACTGGCTGACTTTATAGGAAAGCTGAGATAATAGAGGCTGTCTACCCCTCACCAACCTGACGTAGTGTGCTCCAGGGATCTCAGTGACAGCTCGAAAAGAGAAGTGACGATAGCTTGCGCCATTCGCTTGCTCGCCCTTTGCTCTGAAGGGTGGGCCTACTTCATGAAAGCAAGGAATGAGAGCAGAAATGCTTTTCTTGTCCTCACCACAAGCAGACACTTAGAGAAAACAAACTGTCTGAAGGACAGAGGCTTTTTAATTTCTTGTTTGATGACGGCCATGGAAAAGACAGCAATCATATTGCAGAAGAGAGCAACATGTGCAGTTGCTTGCTTTGGGTGAAGCATTCACTGACTAGCTGCCACTAACACCTGGAGCCGTGTCAGAGGTGACTCTTGTGTGGCTCGTTGGTCTAGGGGTATGATTCTCGCTTAGGGTGCGAGAGGTCCCGGATTCAAATCCCGGACGAGCCCTTTTTAGAGCTAAACATACAAATCGTACTAAAAATGCACTATGCCTGACTATTTCTAGTAATACTCGGTGCATTGTTGCGCAACATATTCCTAACCTCAGAAGAAAAATGGATCACCGTGCTTTTTCTGCCTACCTGCTTAGTCTCAGTGTGTCCCAGGTGATGCTTTCCCAAGCTGTACTCGCAGACATTTAGGCATCAGATATTTGTCTGTCGATGCCTGCACAAGTAAATTTTGAATACGTCTAATTGCAAGCATGTTGGATGATATCTCTGAGGTTTTCACACTTGTTCTGCACATTCTGAGCCGCTGCTGATACAGCAGAATAGAAGTAGGGTGAAGCCTTGAGAGGAACTTTGCTTTAACAGTAGCAAGCAGCAAGGTCGTTTCTGTAGTGTAGTGGTCATCACGTTCGCCTAACACGCGAAAGGTCCCCGGTTCGAGACCGGGCAGAAACACTGAGCGTTGGCTGCTTTTATGTGCACACTCTAAAACCTTATTATCTGAATGCAAGTTTAAGAAGAGGTGGTCTTTGAACACAGTGAGCCGTGGGAAACTTTCTTTACCTTTGCAAGACGAAACAAAGTTATCTGCATCCATCATCTGGGGGTCGTTCTTGTGCCTATTTTTATTTTGTTTAAGCTATGTTGTATTGTTGGGGCCTTTACACCTGTGACATTGCTGTGAAGGTTGTAAGTGGAAACATTGGCAGGTGCAGAGAGAAGAGTTAGACCTAAGCCCCCCCTCATGAGCCGTCAGGATGGCCGAGTGGTCTAAGGCGCCAGACTCAAGAGAGCTTGATCTTCAGTGTAGCTGAGCCTTCTGGTCTCCTCATGGAGGCGTGGGTTCAAATCCCACTTCTGACAGGTCCCTTTTACACCCGTAAATCTTCCTGTTTTTTGCAGTGCGTTCCCGGCAAACACCACAATCTTTGCAGGAACCTGTAGCATGTGAAGAGAAATCCACCAACAATCAGGCTGGGCCCTTAATCACAATTCCATGGATTTCTGGAAATGACACCTCAGGCACACCTTCCATTAAATTTGCACTCCATCACAGTAACTGCCATGCTGGGTTTCTAACTGAGCAGTTGATCCCATCATTTGTTGTGAGGCTCTCCTGCCACCTTTTGGGCAGAGAAGGCACTGTCCCTGCAAAAACACAGGCAGACATGTTCAACAGGGCTTCCTGGTTATGTGGGAGGAGCAGAATGCCATTGGTCCCCCCTTGCAAATTCTAATTTACATAAGGAAGACAGAGAGGTAGCTGGGAGTAGGCACTGCACACGGGCATTGCACTCTCTCTTATGATTTGCAGCCAATTCTAGATTGAGGCAGGAGGAAAGGAGGTGACTCGCCCAACAATGGCTATACTGAGAAGTCAGCCACTCTGGGTCTCCCAGGTGAGTGTTTCAGGCCTGTGAGCCACTCATATAAATCTCGCCTGATCGAGCGCGTTTGAATCCAAATATCAAACCCCTCTTTCTCAGGCGCAGGAAATGGTGGGCCCTTCATTGCTTCTGGTGTGGAAGTCTATGGGGCAAGGGTCCAGGACTTGCAGAGGAGAACAATTGCCAGAAAGTGCTTGCTGTTCTCATCTGTGCCTTTTTTCTGCTCACTGGCTGATAGGAGATTGGCTGCCCCCTTTCTTGCTAGAGTGAAAAAACAACAACTTGAGAGAAAACATGACGTTGTGAGGCTCACTTAGAGGGAGACTAGCCAAATAGCCCTGCTTTTTTTCTGAAAGACGCTTCAGAAATTGTTCAAAACGTCTCCTGGCCACTCAGGCTCGTTGGTCTAGGGGTATGATTCTCGCTTCGGGTGCGAGAGGTCCCGGGTTCAAATCCCGGACGAGCCCATGCTGTGGACATTTTCAGGATGCTTGTAATATAGGAGCATTTCTTCTTTTCAATGCTATAAGACGCTGTGTATGTCGAGAAAGTTCCTTACCCTGCACGCTATTTTCCACTTGTGGCGGGATAAAGGAGTGCAGGACTTCTTTGCAACTGCTTTTCTGGGCCAGACCAGCATGGTAGGAACATTACATGCATAGTGTTTTTCTAGTGTAATTTCAGGACATGGTTTCAAAATCGCCTCTTGGAATAAAAGTGGTCCTCATTCCTGTCTTCCAAAGAAATAGAGACCGGGTAAGGAGAGCCCAACTTTGAGCTTCAAGGACATTGGCCCTTAGTCTGTGCATTCCAGCCCAATACATGCCAACAAGATTCCTGAGTTAGTGTCTGTTTCTGTAGTGTAGTGGTTATCACGTTCGCCTTACACGCGAAAGGTCCCTGGTTCGAGACCGGGCAGAAACAGCGGTTTGCTGTTTTTAACAGTGTTTGCCTTTACTGGCTGACTTTATAGGAAAGCTGAGATAATAGAGGCTGTCTATCCCTCACCAACCTGACGTAGTGTGCTCCAGGGATCTCAGTGACAGCTCGAAAAGAGAAGTGACGATAGCTTGCGCCATTCGCTTGCTCGCCCTTTGCTCTGAAGGGTGGGCCTACTTCATGAAAGCAAGGAATGAGAGCAGAAATGCTTTTCTTGTCCTCACCACAAGCAGACACTTAGAGAAAACAAACTGTCTGAAGGACAGAGGCTTTTTAATTTCTTGTTTGATGACGGCCATGGAAAAGACAGCAATCATATTGCAGAAGAGAGCAACATGTGCAGTTGCTTGCTTTGGGTGAAGCATTCACTGACTAGCTGCCACTAACCCCTGGAGCCGTGTCAGAGGTGACTCTTGCGTGGCTCGTTGGTCTAGGGGTATGATTCTCGCTTAGGGTGCGAGAGGTCCCGGGTTCAAATCCCGGACGAGCCCTTTTTAGAGCTAAACATACAAATCGTACTAAAAATGCACTATGCCTGACTATTTCTAGTAATACTCGGTGCATTGTTGCGCAACATATTCCTAACCTCAGAAGAAAAATGGATCACCGTGCTTTTTCTGCCTACCTGCTTAGTCTCAGTGTGTCCCAGGTGATGCTTTCCCAAGCTGTACTCGGAGACATTTAGCCATCAGATATTTGTCTGTCGATGCCTGCACAAGTAAATTTTGAATACGTCTAATTGCAAGCATGTTGGATGATATCTCTGAGGTTTTCACACTTGTTCTGCACATTCTGAGCCGCTGCTGATACAGCAGAATAGAAGTAGGGTGAAGCCTTGAGAGGAACTTTGCTTTAACAGTAGCAAGCAGCAAGGTCGTTTCTGTAGTGTAGTGGTCATCACGTTAGCCTAACACGCGAAAGGTCCCCGGTTCGAGACCGGGCAGAAACACTGAGCGTTGGCTGCTTTTATGTGCACACTCTAAAACCTTATTATCTGAATGCAAGTTTAAGAAGAGGTGGTCTTTGAACACAGTGAGCCGTGGGAAACTTTCTTTACCTTTGCAAGACGAAACAAAGTTATCTGCATCCATCATCTGGGGGTCGTTCTTGTGCCTATTTTTATTTTGTTTAAGCTATGTTGTATTGTTGGGGCCTTTACACCTGTGACATTGCTGTGAAGGTTGTAAGTGGAAACATTGGCAGGTGCAGATAGAAGAGTTAGACCTAAGCCCCCCTCATGAGCCGTCAGGATGGCCGAGTGGTCTAAGGCGCCAGACTCAAGAGAGCTTGATCTTCAGTGTAGCTGAGCCTTGTGGTCTCCTCATGGAGGCGTGGGTTCAAATCCCACTTCTGACAGGTCCCTTTTACACCCGTAAATCTTCCTGTTTTTTGCAGTGCGTTCCCGGCAAACACCACAATCTTTGCAGGAACCTGTAGCATGTGAAGAGAAATCCACCAACAATCAGGCTGGGCCCTCAATCACAATTCCATGGATTTCTGGAAATGACACCTCAGGCACACCTTCCATTAAATTTGCACTCCATCACAGTAACTGCCATGCTGGGTTTCTAACTAAGCAGTTGATCCCATCATTTGTTGTGAGGCTCTCCTGCCACCTTTTGGGCAGAGAAGGCACTGTCCCTGCAAAAACACAGGCAGACATGTTCAACAGGGCTTCCTGGTTATGTGGGAGGAGCAGAATGCCATTGGTCCTCCCTTGCAAATTCTAATTTACATAAGGAAGACAGAGAGGTAGCTGGGAGTAGGCACTGCACACGGGCATTGCACTCTCTCTTATGATTTGCAGCCAATTCTAGATTGAGGCAGGAGGAAAGGAGGTGACTCGCCCAACAATGGCTATACTGAGAAGTCAGCCACTCTGGGTCTCCCAGGTGAGTGTTTCAGGCCTGTGAGCCACTCATATAAATCTCGCCTGATTGAGCCTGATCGAGCACTGAGCGAGCGCGTTTGAATCCAAATATCAAACCCCTCTTTCTCAGGCGCAGGAAATGGTGGGCCCTTCATTGCTTCTGGTGTGGAAGTCTATGGGGCAAGGGTCCAGGACTTGCAGAGGAGAACAATTGCCAGAAAGTGCTTGCTGTTCTCATCTGTGCCTTTTTTCTGCTCACTGGCTGATAGGAGATTGGCTGCCCCCTTTCTTGCTAGAGTGAAAAAACAACAACTTGAGAGAAAACATGACGTTGTGAGGCTCACTTAGAGGGAGACTAGCCAAATAGCCCTGCTTTTTTTCTGAAAGACGCTTCAGAAATTGTTCAAAACGTCTCCTGGCCACTCAGGCTCGTTGGTCTAGGGGTATGATTCTCGCTTCGGGTGCGAGAGGTCCCGGGTTCAAATCCCGGACGAGCCCATGCTGTGGACATTTTCAGGATGCTTGTAATATAGGAGCATTTCTTCTTTTCAATGCTATAAGACGCTGTGTATGTCGAGAAAGTTCCTTACCCTGCACGCTATTTTCCACTTGTGGCGGGATAAAGGAGTGCAGGACTTCTTTGCAACTGCTTTTCTGGGCCAGACCAGCATGGTAGGAACATTACATGCATAGTGTTTTTCTAGTGTAATTTCAGGACATGGTTTCAAAATCGCCTCTTGGAATAAAAGTGGTCCTCATTCCTGTCTTCCAAAGAAATAGAGACCGGGTAAGGAGAGCCCAACTTTGAGCTTCAAGGACATTGGCCCTTAGTCTGTGCATTCCAGCCCAATACATGCCAACAAGATTCCTGAGTTAGTGTCTGTTTCTGTAGTGTAGTGGTTATCACGTTCGCCTTACACGCGAAAGGTCCCTGGTTCGAGACCGGGCAGAAACAGCGGTTTGCTGTTTTTAACAGTGTTTGCCTTTACTGGCTGACTTTATAGGAAAGCTGAGATAATAGAGGCTGTCTATCCCTCACCAACCTGACGTAGTGTGCTCCAGGGATCTCAGTGACAGCTCGAAAAGAGAAGTGACGATAGCTTGCGCCATTCGCTTGCTCGCCCTTTGCTCTGAAGGGTGGGCCTACTTCATGAAAGCAAGGAATGAGAGCAGAAATGCTTTTCTTGTCCTCACCACAAGCAGACACTTAGAGAAAACAAACTGTCTGAAGGACAGAGGCTTTTTAATTTCTTGTTTGATGACGGCCATGGAAAAGACAGCAATCATATTGCAGAAGAGAGCAACATGTGCAGTTGCTTGCTTTGGGTGAAGCATTCACTGACTAGCTGCCACTAACCCCTGGAGCCGTGTCAGAGGTGACTCTTGCGTGGCTCGTTGGTCTAGGGGTATGATTCTCGCTTAGGGTGCGAGAGGTCCCGGGTTCAAATCCCGGACGAGCCCTTTTTAGAGCTAAACATACAAATCGTACTAAAAATGCACTATGCCTGACTATTTCTAGTAATACTCGGTGCATTGTTGCGCAACATATTCCTAACCTCAGAAGAAAAATGGATCACCGTGCTTTTTCTGCCTACCTGCTTAGTCTCAGTGTGTCCCAGGTGATGCTTTCCCAAGCTGTACTCGCAGACATTTAGGCATCAGATATTTGTCTGTCGATGCCTGCACAAGTAAATTTTGAATACGTCTAATTGCAAGCATGTTGGATGATATCTCTGAGGTTTTCACACTTGTTCTGCACATTCTGAGCCGCTGCTGATACAGCAGAATAGAAGTAGGGTGAAGCCTTGAGAGGAACTTTGCTTTAACAGTAGCAAGCAGCAAGGTCGTTTCTGTAGTGTAGTGGTCATCACGTTCGCCTAACACGCGAAAGGTCCCCGGTTCGAGACCGGGCAGAAACACTGAGCGTTGGCTGCTTTTATGTGCACACTCTAAAACCTTATTATCTGAATGCAAGTTTAAGAAGAGGTGGTCTTTGAACACAGTGAGCCGTGGGAAACTTTCTTTACCTTTGCAAGACGAAACAAAGTTATCTGCATCCATCATCTGGGGGTCGTTCTTGTGCCTATTTTTATTTTGTTTAAGCTATGTTGTATTGTTGGGGCCTTTACACCTGTGACATTGCTGTGAAGGTTGTAAGTGGAAACATTGGCAGGTGCAGATAGAAGAGTTAGACCTAAGCCCCCCTCATGAGCCGTCAGGATGGCCGAGTGGTCTAAGGCGCCAGACTCAAGAGAGCTTGATCTTCAGTGTAGCTGAGCCTTCTGGTCTCCTCATGGAGGCGTGGGTTCAAATCCCACTTCTGACAGGTCCCTTTTACACCCGTAAATCTTCCTGTTTTTTGCAGTGCGTTCCCGGCAAACACCACAATCTTTGCAGGAACCTGTAGCATGTGAAGAGAAATCCACCAACAATCAGGCTGGGCCCTCAATCACAATTCCATGGATTTCTGGAAATGACACCTCAGGCACACCTTCCATTAAATTTGCACTCCATCACAGTAACTGCCATGCTGGGTTTCTAACTAAGCAGTTGATCCCATCATTTGTTGTGAGGCTCTCCTGCCACCTTTTGGGCAGAGAAGGCACTGTCCCTGCAAAAACACAGGCAGACATGTTCAACAGGGCTTCCTGGTTATGTGGGAGGAGCAGAATGCCATTGGTCCTCCCTTGCAAATTCTAATTTACATAAGGAAGACAGAGAGGTAGCTGGGAGTAGGCACTGCACACGGGCATTGCACTCTCTCTTATGATTTGCAGCCAATTCTAGATTGAGGCAGGAGGAAAGGAGGTGACTCGCCCAACAATGGCTATACTGAGAAGTCAGCCACTCTGGGTCTCCCAGGTGAGTGTTTCAGGCCTGTGAGCCACTCATATAAATCTCGCCTGATTGAGCCTGATCGAGCACTGAGCGAGCGCGTTTGAATCCAAATATCAAACCCCTCTTTCTCAGGCGCAGGAAATGGTGGGCCCTTCATTGCTTCTGGTGTGGAAGTCTATGGGGCAAGGGTCCAGGACTTGCAGAGGAGAACAATTGCCAGAAAGTGCTTGCTGTTCTCATCTGTGCCTTTTTTCTGCTCACTGGCTGATAGGAGATTGGCTGCCCCCTTTCTTGCTAGAGTGAAAAAACAACAACTTGAGAGAAAACATGACGTTGTGAGGCTCACTTAGAGGGAGACTAGCCAAATAGCCCTGCTTTTTTTCTGAAAGACGCTTCAGAAATTGTTCAAAATGTCTCCTGGCCACTCAGGCTCGTTGGTCTAGGGGTATGATTCTCGCTTCGGGTGCGAGAGGTCCCGGGTTCAAATCCCGGACGAGCCCATGCTGTGGACATTTTCAGGATGCTTGTAATATAGGAGCATTTCTTCTTTTCAATGCTATAAGACGCTGTGTATGTCGAGAAAGTTCCTTACCCTGCACGCTATTTTCCACTTGTGGCGGGATAAAGGAGTGCAGGACTTCTTTGCAACTGCTTTTCTGGGCCAGACCAGCATGGTAGGAACATTACATGCATAGTGTTTTTCTAGTGTAATTTCAGGATATGGTTTCAAAATCGCCTCTTGGAATAAAAGTGGTCCTCATTCCTGTCTTCCAAAGAAATAGAGACCGGGTAAGGAGAGCCCAACTTTGAGCTTCAAGGACATTGGCCCTTAGTCTGTGCATTACAGCCCAATACATGCCAACAAGATTCCTGAGTTAGTGTCTGTTTCTGTAGTGTAGTGGTTATCACGTTTGCCTTACACGCGAAAGGTCCCTGGTTCGAGACCGGGCAGAAACAGCGGTTTGCTGTTTTTAACAGTGTTTGCCTTTACTGGCTGACTTTATAGGAAAGCTGAGATAATAGAGGCTGTCTACCCCTCACCAACCTGACGTAGTGTGCTCCAGGGATCTCAGTGACAGCTCGAAAAGAGAAGTGACGATAGCTTGCGCCATTCGCTTGCTCGCCCTTTGCTCTGAAGGGTGGGCCTACTTCATGAAAGCAAGGAATGAGAGCAGAAATGCTTTTCTTGTCCTCACCACAAGCAGACACTTAGAGAAAACAAACTGTCTGAAGGACAGAGGCTTTTTAATTTCTTGTTTGATGACGGCCATGGAAAAGACAGCAATCATATTGCAGAAGAGAGCAACATGTGCAGTTGCTTGCTTTGGGTGAAGCATTCACTGACTAGCTGCCACTAACACCTGGAGCCGTGTCAGAGGTGACTCTTGTGTGGCTCGTTGGTCTAGGGGTATGATTCTCGCTTAGGGTGCGAGAGGTCCCGGATTCAAATCCCGGACGAGCCCTTTTTAGAGCTAAACATACAAATCGTACTAAAAATGCACTATGCCTGACTATTTCTAGTAATACTCGGTGCATTGTTGCGCAACATATTCCTAACCTCAGAAGAAAAATGGATCACCGTGCTTTTTCTGCCTACCTGCTTAGTCTCAGTGTGTCCCAGGTGATGCTTTCCCAAGCTGTACTCGCAGACATTTAGGCATCAGATATTTGTCTGTCGATGCCTGCACAAGTAAATTTTGAATACGTCTAATTGCAAGCATGTTGGATGATATCTCTGAGGTTTTCACACTTGTTCTGCACATTCTGAGCCGCTGCTGATACAGCAGAATAGAAGTAGGGTGAAGCCTTGAGAGGAACTTTGCTTTAACAGTAGCAAGCAGCAAGGTCGTTTCTGTAGTGTAGTGGTCATCACGTTCGCCTAACACGCGAAAGGTCCCCGGTTCGAGACCGGGCAGAAACACTGAGCGTTGGCTGCTTTTATGTGCACACTCTAAAACCTTATTATCTGAATGCAAGTTTAAGAAGAGGTGGTCTTTGAACACAGTGAGCCGTGGGAAACTTTCTTTACCTTTGCAAGACGAAACAAAGTTATCTGCATCCATCATCTGGGGGTCGTTCTTGTGCCTATTTTTATTTTGTTTAAGCTATGTTGTATTGTTGGGGCCTTTACACCTGTGACATTGCTGTGAAGGTTGTAAGTGGAAACATTGGCAGGTGCAGAGAGAAGAGTTAGACCTAAGCCCCCCCTCATGAGCCGTCAGGATGGCCGAGTGGTCTAAGGCGCCAGACTCAAGAGAGCTTGATCTTCAGTGTAGCTGAGCCTTCTGGTCTCCTCATGGAGGCGTGGGTTCAAATCCCACTTCTGACAGGTCCCTTTTACACCCGTAAATCTTCCTGTTTTTTGCAGTGCGTTCCCGGCAAACACCACAATCTTTGCAGGAACCTGTAGCATGTGAAGAGAAATCCACCAACAATCAGGCTGGGCCCTTAATCACAATTCCATGGATTTCTGGAAATGACACCTCAGGCACACCTTCCATTAAATTTGCACTCCATCACAGTAACTGCCATGCTGGGTTTCTAACTGAGCAGTTGATCCCATCATTTGTTGTGAGGCTCTCCTGCCACCTTTTGGGCAGAGAAGGCACTGTCCCTGCAAAAACACAGGCAGACATGTTCAACAGGGCTTCCTGGTTATGTGGGAGGAGCAGAATGCCATTGGTCCCCCCTTGCAAATTCTAATTTACATAAGGAAGACAGAGAGGTAGCTGGGAGTAGGCACTGCACACGGGCATTGCACTCTCTCTTATGATTTGCAGCCAATTCTAGATTGAGGCAGGAGGAAAGGAGGTGACTCGCCCAACAATGGCTATACTGAGAAGTCAGCCACTCTGGGTCTCCCAGGTGAGTGTTTCAGGCCTGTGAGCCACTCATATAAATCTCGCCTGATCGAGCCTGATCGAGCGCGTTTGAATCCAAATATCAAACCCCTCTTTCTCAGGCGCAGGAAATGGTGGGCCCTTCATTGCTTCTGGTGTGGAAGTCTATGGGGCAAGGGTCCAGGACTTGCAGAGGAGAACAATTGCCAGAAAGTGCTTGCTGTTCTCATCTGTGCCTTTTTTCTGCTCACTGGCTGATAGGAGATTGGCTGCCCCCTTTCTTGCTAGAGTGAAAAAACAACAACTTGAGAGAAAACATGACGTTGTGAGGCTCACTTAGAGGGAGACTAGCCAAATAGCCCTGCTTTTTTTCTGAAAGACGCTTCAGAAATTGTTCAAAACGTCTCCTGGCCACTCAGGCTCGTTGGTCTAGGGGTATGATTCTCGCTTCGGGTGCGAGAGGTCCCGGGTTCAAATCCCGGACGAGCCCATGCTGTGGACATTTTCAGGATGCTTGTAATATAGGAGCATTTCTTCTTTTCAATGCTATAAGACGCTGTGTATGTCGAGAAAGTTCCTTACC
The DNA here is from genome assembly GCF_964261635.1 of Lissotriton helveticus. Lineage (NCBI taxonomy): Eukaryota > Metazoa > Chordata > Amphibia > Caudata > Salamandridae > Lissotriton > Lissotriton helveticus. Next base: position 590,405,277 of record NC_136071.1, read on the forward strand.
CTGCACGCTATTTTCCACTTGTGGCGGGATAAAGGAGTGCAGGACTTCTTTGCAACTGCTTTTCTGGGCCAGACCAGCATGGTAGGAACATTACATGCATAGTGTTTTTCTAGTGTAATTTCAGGACATGGTTTCAAAATCGCCTCTTGGAATAAAAGTGGTCCTCATTCCTGTCTTCCAAAGAAATAGAGACCGGGTAAGGAGAGCCCAACTTTGAGCTTCAAGGACATTGGCCCTTAGTCTGTGCATTCCAGCCCAATACATGCCAACAAGATTCCTGAGTTAGTGTCTGTTTCTGTAGTGTAGTGGTTATCACGTTCGCCTTACACGCGAAAGGTCCCTGGTTCGAGACCGGGCAGAAACAGCGGTTTGCTGTTTTTAACAGTGTTTGCCTTTACTGGCTGACTTTATAGGAAAGCTGAGATAATAGAGGCTGTCTATCCCTCACCAACCTGACGTAGTGTGCTCCAGGGATCTCAGTGACAGCTCGAAAAGAGAAGTGACGATAGCTTGCGCCATTCGCTTGCTCGCCCTTTGCTCTGAAGGGTGGGCCTACTTCATGAAAGCAAGGAATGAGAGCAGAAATGCTTTTCTTGTCCTCACCACAAGCAGACACTTAGAGAAAACAAACTGTCTGAAGGACAGAGGCTTTTTAATTTCTTGTTTGATGACGGCCATGGAAAAGACAGCAATCATATTGCAGAAGAGAGCAACATGTGCAGTTGCTTGCTTTGGGTGAAGCATTCACTGACTAGCTGCCACTAACCCCTGGAGCCGTGTCAGAGGTGACTCTTGCGTGGCTCGTTGGTCTAGGGGTATGATTCTCGCTTAGGGTGCGAGAGGTCCCGGGTTCAAATCCCGGACGAGCCCTTTTTAGAGCTAAACATACAAATCGTACTAAAAATGCACTATGCCTGACTATTTCTAGTAATACTCGGTGCATTGTTGCGCAACATATTCCTAACCTCAGAAGAAAAATGGATCACCGTGCTTTTTCTGCCTACCTGCTTAGTCTCAGTGTGTCCCAGGTGATGCTTTCCCAAGCTGTACTCGGAGACATTTAGCCATCAGATATTTGTCTGTCGATGCCTGCACAAGTAAATTTTGAATACGTCTAATTGCAAGCATGTTGGATGATATCTCTGAGGTTTTCACACTTGTTCTGCACATTCTGAGCCGCTGCTGATACAGCAGAATAGAAGTAGGGTGAAGCCTTGAGAGGAACTTTGCTTTAACAGTAGCAAGCAGCAAGGTCGTTTCTGTAGTGTAGTGGTCATCACGTTAGCCTAACACGCGAAAGGTCCCCGGTTCGAGACCGGGCAGAAACACTGAGCGTTGGCTGCTTTTATGTGCACACTCTAAAACCTTATTATCTGAATGCAAGTTTAAGAAGAGGTGGTCTTTGAACACAGTGAGCCGTGGGAAACTTTCTTTACCTTTGCAAGACGAAACAAAGTTATCTGCATCCATCATCTGGGGGTCGTTCTTGTGCCTATTTTTATTTTGTTTAAGCTATGTTGTATTGTTGGGGCCTTTACACCTGTGACATTGCTGTGAAGGTTGTAAGTGGAAACATTGGCAGGTGCAGATAGAAGAGTTAGACCTAAGCCCCCCTCATGAGCCGTCAGGATGGCCGAGTGGTCTAAGGCGCCAGACTCAAGAGAGCTTGATCTTCAGTGTAGCTGAGCCTTGTGGTCTCCTCATGGAGGCGTGGGTTCAAATCCCACTTCTGACAGGTCCCTTTTACACCCGTAAATCTTCCTGTTTTTTGCAGTGCGTTCCCGGCAAACACCACAATCTTTGCAGGAACCTGTAGCATGTGAAGAGAAATCCACCAACAATCAGGCTGGGCCCTCAATCACAATTCCATGGATTTCTGGAAATGACACCTCAGGCACACCTTCCATTAAATTTGCACTCCATCACAGTAACTGCCATGCTGGGTTTCTAACTAAGCAGTTGATCCCATCATTTGTTGTGAGGCTCTCCTGCCACCTTTTGGGCAGAGAAGGCACTGTCCCTGCAAAAACACAGGCAGACATGTTCAACAGGGCTTCCTGGTTATGTGGGAGGAGCAGAATGCCATTGGTCCTCCCTTGCAAATTCTAATTTACATAAGGAAGACAGAGAGGTAGCTGGGAGTAGGCACTGCACACGGGCATTGCACTCTCTCTTATGATTTGCAGCCAATTCTAGATTGAGGCAGGAGGAAAGGAGGTGACTCGCCCAACAATGGCTATACTGAGAAGTCAGCCACTCTGGGTCTCCCAGGTGAGTGTTTCAGGCCTGTGAGCCACTCATATAAATCTCGCCTGATTGAGCCTGATCGAGCACTGAGCGAGCGCGTTTGAATCCAAATATCAAACCCCTCTTTCTCAGGCGCAGGAAATGGTGGGCCCTTCATTGCTTCTGGTGTGGAAGTCTATGGGGCAAGGGTCCAGGACTTGCAGAGGAGAACAATTGCCAGAAAGTGCTTGCTGTTCTCATCTGTGCCTTTTTTCTGCTCACTGGCTGATAGGAGATTGGCTGCCCCCTTTCTTGCTAGAGTGAAAAAACAACAACTTGAGAGAAAACATGACGTTGTGAGGCTCACTTAGAGGGAGACTAGCCAAATAGCCCTGCTTTTTTTCTGAAAGACGCTTCAGAAATTGTTCAAAACGTCTCCTGGCCACTCAGGCTCGTTGGTCTAGGGGTATGATTCTCGCTTCGGGTGCGAGAGGTCCCGGGTTCAAATCCCGGACGAGCCCATGCTGTGGACATTTTCAGGATGCTTGTAATATAGGAGCATTTCTTCTTTTCAATGCTATAAGACGCTGTGTATGTCGAGAAAGTTCCTTACCCTGCACGCTATTTTCCACTTGTGGCGGGATAAAGGAGTGCAGGACTTCTTTGCAACTGCTTTTCTGGGCCAGACCAGCATGGTAGGAACATTACATGCATAGTGTTTTTCTAGTGTAATTTCAGGACATGGTTTCAAAATCGCCTCTTGGAATAAAAGTGGTCCTCATTCCTGTCTTCCAAAGAAATAGAGACCGGGTAAGGAGAGCCCAACTTTGAGCTTCAAGGACATTGGCCCTTAGTCTGTGCATTCCAGCCCAATACATGCCAACAAGATTCCTGAGTTAGTGTCTGTTTCTGTAGTGTAGTGGTTATCACGTTCGCCTTACACGCGAAAGGTCCCTGGTTCGAGACCGGGCAGAAACAGCGGTTTGCTGTTTTTAACAGTGTTTGCCTTTACTGGCTGACTTTATAGGAAAGCTGAGATAATAGAGGCTGTCTATCCCTCACCAACCTGACGTAGTGTGCTCCAGGGATCTCAGTGACAGCTCGAAAAGAGAAGTGACGATAGCTTGCGCCATTCGCTTGCTCGCCCTTTGCTCTGAAGGGTGGGCCTACTTCATGAAAGCAAGGAATGAGAGCAGAAATGCTTTTCTTGTCCTCACCACAAGCAGACACTTAGAGAAAACAAACTGTCTGAAGGACAGAGGCTTTTTAATTTCTTGTTTGATGACGGCCATGGAAAAGACAGCAATCATATTGCAGAAGAGAGCAACATGTGCAGTTGCTTGCTTTGGGTGAAGCATTCACTGACTAGCTGCCACTAACCCCTGGAGCCGTGTCAGAGGTGACTCTTGCGTGGCTCGTTGGTCTAGGGGTATGATTCTCGCTTAGGGTGCGAGAGGTCCCGGGTTCAAATCCCGGACGAGCCCTTTTTAGAGCTAAACATACAAATCGTACTAAAAATGCACTATGCCTGACTATTTCTAGTAATACTCGGTGCATTGTTGCGCAACATATTCCTAACCTCAGAAGAAAAATGGATCACCGTGCTTTTTCTGCCTACCTGCTTAGTCTCAGTGTGTCCCAGGTGATGCTTTCCCAAGCTGTACTCGCAGACATTTAGGCATCAGATATTTGTCTGTCGATGCCTGCACAAGTAAATTTTGAATACGTCTAATTGCAAGCATGTTGGATGATATCTCTGAGGTTTTCACACTTGTTCTGCACATTCTGAGCCGCTGCTGATACAGCAGAATAGAAGTAGGGTGAAGCCTTGAGAGGAACTTTGCTTTAACAGTAGCAAGCAGCAAGGTCGTTTCTGTAGTGTAGTGGTCATCACGTTCGCCTAACACGCGAAAGGTCCCCGGTTCGAGACCGGGCAGAAACACTGAGCGTTGGCTGCTTTTATGTGCACACTCTAAAACCTTATTATCTGAATGCAAGTTTAAGAAGAGGTGGTCTTTGAACACAGTGAGCCGTGGGAAACTTTCTTTACCTTTGCAAGACGAAACAAAGTTATCTGCATCCATCATCTGGGGGTCGTTCTTGTGCCTATTTTTATTTTGTTTAAGCTATGTTGTATTGTTGGGGCCTTTACACCTGTGACATTGCTGTGAAGGTTGTAAGTGGAAACATTGGCAGGTGCAGATAGAAGAGTTAGACCTAAGCCCCCCTCATGAGCCGTCAGGATGGCCGAGTGGTCTAAGGCGCCAGACTCAAGAGAGCTTGATCTTCAGTGTAGCTGAGCCTTCTGGTCTCCTCATGGAGGCGTGGGTTCAAATCCCACTTCTGACAGGTCCCTTTTACACCCGTAAATCTTCCTGTTTTTTGCAGTGCGTTCCCGGCAAACACCACAATCTTTGCAGGAACCTGTAGCATGTGAAGAGAAATCCACCAACAATCAGGCTGGGCCCTCAATCACAATTCCATGGATTTCTGGAAATGACACCTCAGGCACACCTTCCATTAAATTTGCACTCCATCACAGTAACTGCCATGCTGGGTTTCTAACTAAGCAGTTGATCCCATCATTTGTTGTGAGGCTCTCCTGCCACCTTTTGGGCAGAGAAGGCACTGTCCCTGCAAAAACACAGGCAGACATGTTCAACAGGGCTTCCTGGTTATGTGGGAGGAGCAGAATGCCATTGGTCCTCCCTTGCAAATTCTAATTTACATAAGGAAGACAGAGAGGTAGCTGGGAGTAGGCACTGCACACGGGCATTGCACTCTCTCTTATGATTTGCAGCCAATTCTAGATTGAGGCAGGAGGAAAGGAGGTGACTCGCCCAACAATGGCTATACTGAGAAGTCAGCCACTCTGGGTCTCCCAGGTGAGTGTTTCAGGCCTGTGAGCCACTCATATAAATCTCGCCTGATTGAGCCTGATCGAGCACTGAGCGAGCGCGTTTGAATCCAAATATCAAACCCCTCTTTCTCAGGCGCAGGAAATGGTGGGCCCTTCATTGCTTCTGGTGTGGAAGTCTATGGGGCAAGGGTCCAGGACTTGCAGAGGAGAACAATTGCCAGAAAGTGCTTGCTGTTCTCATCTGTGCCTTTTTTCTGCTCACTGGCTGATAGGAGATTGGCTGCCCCCTTTCTTGCTAGAGTGAAAAAACAACAACTTGAGAGAAAACATGACGTTGTGAGGCTCACTTAGAGGGAGACTAGCCAAATAGCCCTGCTTTTTTTCTGAAAGACGCTTCAGAAATTGTTCAAAATGTCTCCTGGCCACTCAGGCTCGTTGGTCTAGGGGTATGATTCTCGCTTCGGGTGCGAGAGGTCCCGGGTTCAAATCCCGGACGAGCCCATGCTGTGGACATTTTCAGGATGCTTGTAATATAGGAGCATTTCTTCTTTTCAATGCTATAAGACGCTGTGTATGTCGAGAAAGTTCCTTACCCTGCACGCTATTTTCCACTTGTGGCGGGATAAAGGAGTGCAGGACTTCTTTGCAACTGCTTTTCTGGGCCAGACCAGCATGGTAGGAACATTACATGCATAGTGTTTTTCTAGTGTAATTTCAGGATATGGTTTCAAAATCGCCTCTTGGAATAAAAGTGGTCCTCATTCCTGTCTTCCAAAGAAATAGAGACCGGGTAAGGAGAGCCCAACTTTGAGCTTCAAGGACATTGGCCCTTAGTCTGTGCATTACAGCCCAATACATGCCAACAAGATTCCTGAGTTAGTGTCTGTTTCTGTAGTGTAGTGGTTATCACGTTTGCCTTACACGCGAAAGGTCCCTGGTTCGAGACCGGGCAGAAACAGCGGTTTGCTGTTTTTAACAGTGTTTGCCTTTACTGGCTGACTTTATAGGAAAGCTGAGATAATAGAGGCTGTCTACCCCTCACCAACCTGACGTAGTGTGCTCCAGGGATCTCAGTGACAGCTCGAAAAGAGAAGTGACGATAGCTTGCGCCATTCGCTTGCTCGCCCTTTGCTCTGAAGGGTGGGCCTACTTCATGAAAGCAAGGAATGAGAGCAGAAATGCTTTTCTTGTCCTCACCACAAGCAGACACTTAGAGAAAACAAACTGTCTGAAGGACAGAGGCTTTTTAATTTCTTGTTTGATGACGGCCATGGAAAAGACAGCAATCATATTGCAGAAGAGAGCAACATGTGCAGTTGCTTGCTTTGGGTGAAGCATTCACTGACTAGCTGCCACTAACACCTGGAGCCGTGTCAGAGGTGACTCTTGTGTGGCTCGTTGGTCTAGGGGTATGATTCTCGCTTAGGGTGCGAGAGGTCCCGGATTCAAATCCCGGACGAGCCCTTTTTAGAGCTAAACATACAAATCGTACTAAAAATGCACTATGCCTGACTATTTCTAGTAATACTCGGTGCATTGTTGCGCAACATATTCCTAACCTCAGAAGAAAAATGGATCACCGTGCTTTTTCTGCCTACCTGCTTAGTCTCAGTGTGTCCCAGGTGATGCTTTCCCAAGCTGTACTCGCAGACATTTAGGCATCAGATATTTGTCTGTCGATGCCTGCACAAGTAAATTTTGAATACGTCTAATTGCAAGCATGTTGGATGATATCTCTGAGGTTTTCACACTTGTTCTGCACATTCTGAGCCGCTGCTGATACAGCAGAATAGAAGTAGGGTGAAGCCTTGAGAGGAACTTTGCTTTAACAGTAGCAAGCAGCAAGGTCGTTTCTGTAGTGTAGTGGTCATCACGTTCGCCTAACACGCGAAAGGTCCCCGGTTCGAGACCGGGCAGAAACACTGAGCGTTGGCTGCTTTTATGTGCACACTCTAAAACCTTATTATCTGAATGCAAGTTTAAGAAGAGGTGGTCTTTGAACACAGTGAGCCGTGGGAAACTTTCTTTACCTTTGCAAGACGAAACAAAGTTATCTGCATCCATCATCTGGGGGTCGTTCTTGTGCCTATTTTTATTTTGTTTAAGCTATGTTGTATTGTTGGGGCCTTTACACCTGTGACATTGCTGTGAAGGTTGTAAGTGGAAACATTGGCAGGTGCAGATAGAAGAGTTAGACCTAAGCCCCCCCTCATGAGCCGTCAGGATGGCCGAGTGGTCTAAGGCGCCAGACTCAAGAGAGCTTGATCTTCAGTGTAGCTGAGCCTTCTGGTCTCCTCATGGAGGCGTGGGTTCAAATCCCACTTCTGACAGGTCCCTTTTACACCCGTAAATCTTCCTGTTTTTTGCAGTGCGTTCCCGGCAAACACCACAATCTTTGCAGGAACCTGTAGCATGTGAAGAGAAATCCACCAACAATCAGGCTGGGCCCTTAATCACAATTCCATGGATTTCTGGAAATGACACCTCAGGCACACCTTCCATTAAATTTGCACTCCATCACAGTAACTGCCATGCTGGGTTTCTAACTGAGCAGTTGATCCCATCATTTGTTGTGAGGCTCTCCTGCCACCTTTTGGGCAGAGAAGGCACTGTCCCTGCAAAAACACAGGCAGACATGTTCAACAGGGCTTCCTGGTTATGTGGGAGGAGCAGAATGCCATTGGTCCCCCCTTGCAAATTCTAATTTACATAAGGAAGACAGAGAGGTAGCTGGGAGTAGGCACTGCACACGGGCATTGCACTCTCTCTTATGATTTGCAGCCAATTCTAGATTGAGGCAGGAGGAAAGGAGGTGACTCGCCCAACAATGGCTATACTGAGAAGTCAGCCACTCTGGGTCTCCCAGGTGAGTGTTTCAGGCCTGTGAGCCACTCATATAAATCTCGCCTGATTGAGCCTGATCGAGCGCGTTTGAATCCAAATATCAAACCCCTCTTTCTCAGGCGCAGGAAATGGTGGGCCCTTCATTGCTTCTGGTGTGGAAGTCTATGGGGCAAGGGTCCAGGACTTGCAGAGGAGAACAATTGCCAGAAAGTGCTTGCTGTTCTCATCTGTGCCTTTTTTCTGCTCACTGGCTGATAGGAGATTGGCTGCCCCCTTTCTTGCTAGAGTGAAAAAACAACAACTTGAGAGAAAACATGACGTTGTGAGGCTCACTTAGAGGGAGACTAGCCAAATAGCCCTGCTTTTTTTCTGAAAGACGCTTCAGAAATTGTTCAAAACGTCTCCTGGCCACTCAGGCTCGTTGGTCTAGGGGTATGATTCTCGCTTCGGGTGCGAGAGGTCCCGGGTTCAAATCCCGGACGAGCCCATGCTGTGGACATTTTCAGGATGCTTGTAATATAGGAGCATTTCTTCTTTTCAATGCTATAAGACGCTGTGTATGTCGAGAAAGTTCCTTACCCTGCACGCTATTTTCCACTTGTGGCGGGATAAAGGAGTGCAGGACTTCTTTGCAACTGCTTTTCTGGGCCAGACCAGCATGGTAGGAACATTACATGCATAGTGTTTTTCTAGTGTAATTTCAGGACATGGTTTCAAAATCGCCTCTTGGAATAAAAGTGGTCCTCATTCCTGTCTTCCAAAGAAATAGAGACCGGGTAAGGAGAGCCCAACTTTGAGCTTCAAGGACATTGGCCCTTAGTCTGTGCATTCCAGCCCAATACATGCCAACAAGATTCCTGAGTTAGTGTCTGTTTCTGTAGTGTAGTGGTTATCACGTTCGCCTTACACGCGAAAGGTCCCTGGTTCGAGACCGGGCAGAAACAGCGGTTTGCTGTTTTTAACAGTGTTTGCCTTTACTGGCTGACTTTATAGGAAAGCTGAGATAATAGAGGCTGTCTATCCCTCACCAACCTGACGTAGTGTGCTCCAGGGATCTCAGTGACAGCTCGAAAAGAGAAGTGACGATAGCTTGCGCCATTCGCTTGCTCGCCCTTTGCTCTGAAGGGTGGGCCTACTTCATGAAAGCAAGGAATGAGAGCAGAAATGCTTTTCTTGTCCTCACCACAAGCAGACACTTAGAGAAAACAAACTGTCTGAAGGACAGAGGCTTTTTAATTTCTTGTTTGATGACGGCCATGGAAAAGACAGCAATCATATTGCAGAAGAGAGCAACATGTGCAGTTGCTTGCTTTGGGTGAAGCATTCACTGACTAGCTGCCACTAACCCCTGGAGCCGTGTCAGAGGTGACTCTTGCGTGGCTCGTTGGTCTAGGGGTATGATTCTCGCTTAGGGTGCGAGAGGTCCCGGGTTCAAATCCCGGACGAGCCCTTTTTAGAGCTAAACATACAAATCGTACTAAAAATGCACTATGCCTGACTATTTCTAGTAATACTCGGTGCATTGTTGCGCAACATATTCCTAACCTCAGAAGAAAAATGGATCACCGTGCTTTTTCTGCCTACCTGCTTAGTCTCAGTGTGTCCCAGGTGATGCTTTCCCAAGCTGTACTCGCAGACATTTAGGCATCAGATATTTGTCTGTCGATGCCTGCACAAGTAAATTTTGAATACGTCTAATTGCAAGCATGTTGGATGATATCTCTGAGGTTTTCACACTTGTTCTGCACATTCTGAGCCGCTGCTGATACAGCAGAATAGAAGTAGGGTGAAGCCTTGAGAGCAACTTTGCTTTAACAGTAGCAAGCAGCAAGGTCGTTTCTGTAGTGTAGTGGTCATCACGTTCGCCTAACACGCGAAAGGTCCCCGGTTCGAGACCGGGCAGAAACACTGAGCGTTGGCTGCTTTTATGTGCACACTCTAAAACCTTATTATCTGAATGCAAGTTTAAGAAGAGGTGGTCTTTGAACACAGTGAGCCGTGGGAAACTTTCTTTACCTTTGCAAGACGAAACAAAGTTATCTGCATCCATCATCTGGGGGTCGTTCTTGTGCCTATTTTTATTTTATTTAAGCTATGTTGTATTGTTGGGGCCTTTACACCTGTGACATTGCTGTGAAGGTTGTAAGTGGAAACATTGGCAGGTGCAGATAGAAGAGTTAGACCTAAGCCCCCCTCATGAGCCGTCAGGATGGCCGAGTGGTCTAAGGCGCCAGACTCAAGAGAGCTTGATCTTCAGTGTAGCTGAGCCTTGTGGTCTCCTCATGGAGGCGTGGGTTCAAATCCCACTTCTGACAGGTCCCTTTTACACCCGTAAATCTTCCTGTTTTTTGCAGTGCGTTCCCGGCAAACACCACAATCTTTGCAGGAACCTGTAGCATGTGAAGAGAAATCCACCAACAATCAGGCTGGGCCCTCAATCACAATTCCATGGATTTCTGGAAATGACACCTCAGGCACACCTTCCATTAAATTTGCACTCCATCACAGTAACTGCCATGCTGGGTTTCTAACTAAGCAGTTGATCCCATCATTTGTTGTGAGGCTCTCCTGCCACCTTTTGGGCAGAGAAGGCACTGTCCCTGCAAAAACACAGGCAGACATGTTCAACAGGGCTTCCTGGTTATGTGGGAGGAGCAGAATGCCATTGGTCCTCCCTTGCAAATTCTAATTTACATAAGGAAGACAGAGAGGTAGCTGGGAGTAGGCACTGCACACGGGCATTGCACTCTCTCTTATGATTTGCAGCCAATTCTAGATTGAGGCAGGAGGAAAGGAGGTGACTCGCCCAACAATGGCTATACTGAGAAGTCAGCCACTCTGGGTCTCCCAGGTGAGTGTTTCAGGCCTGTGAGCCACTCATATAAATCTCGCCTGATTGAGCCTGATCGAGCACTGAGCGAGCGCGTTTGAATCCAAATATCAAACCCCTCTTTCTCAGGCGCAGGAAATGGTGGGCCCTTCATTGCTTCTGGTGTGGAAGTCTATGGGGCAAGGGTCCAGGACTTGCAGAGGAGAACAATTGCCAGAAAGTGCTTGCTGTTCTCATCTGTGCCTTTTTTCTGCTCACTGGCTGATAGGAGATTGGCTGCCCCCTTTCTTGCTAGAGTGAAAAAACAACAACTTGAGAGAAAACATGACGTTGTGAGGCTCACTTAGAGGGAGACTAGCCAAATAGCCCTGCTTTTTTTCTGAAAGACGCTTCAGAAATTGTTCAAAACGTCTCCTGGCCACTCAGGCTCGTTGGTCTAGGGGTATGATTCTCGCTTCGGGTGCGAGAGGTCCCGGGTTCAAATCCCGGACGAGCCCATGCTGTGGACATTTTCAGGATGCTTGTAATATAGGAGCATTTCTTCTTTTCAATGCTATAAGACGCTGTGTATGTCGAGAAAGTTCCTTACCCTGCACGCTATTTTCCACTTGTGGCGGGATAAAGGAGTGCAGGACTTCTTTGCAACTGCTTTTCTGGGCCAGACCAGCATGGTAGGAACATTACATGCATAGTGTTTTTCTAGTGTAATTTCAGGATATGGTTTCAAAATCGCCTCTTGGAATAAAAGTGGTCCTCATTCCTGTCTTCCAAAGAAATAGAGACCGGGTAAGGAGAGCCCAACTTTGAGCTTCAAGGACATTGGCCCTTAGTCTGTGCATTACAGCCCAATACATGCCAACAAGATTCCTGAGTTAGTGTCTGTTTCTGTAGTGTAGTGGTTATCACGTTTGCCTTACACGCGAAAGGTCCCTGGTTCGAGACCGGGCAGAAACAGCGGTTTGCTGTTTTTAACAGTGTTTGCCTTTACTGGCTGACTTTATAGGAAAGCTGAGATAATAGAGGCTGTCTACCCCTCACCAACCTGACGTAGTGTGCTCCAGGGATCTCAGTGACAGCTCGAAAAGAGAAGTGACGATAGCTTGCGCCATTCGCTTGCTCGCCCTTTGCTCTGAAGGGTGGGCCTACTTCATGAAAGCAAGGAATGAGAGCAGAAATGCTTTTCTTGTCCTCACCACAAGCAGACACTTAGAGAAAACAAACTGTCTGAAGGACAGAGGCTTTTTAATTTCTTGTTTGATGACGGCCATGGAAAAGACAGCAATCATATTGCAGAAGAGAGCAACATGTGCAGTTGCTTGCTTTGGGTGAAGCATTCACTGACTAGCTGCCACTAACACCTGGAGCCGTGTCAGAGGTGACTCTTGTGTGGCTCGTTGGTCTAGGGGTATGATTCTCGCTTAGGGTGCGAGAGGTCCCGGATTCAAATCCCGGACGAGCCCTTTTTAGAGCTAAACATACAAATCGTACTAAAAATGCACTATGCCTGACTATTTCTAGTAATACTCGGTGCATTGTTGCGCAACATATTCCTAACCTCAGAAGAAAAATGGATCACCGTGCTTTTTCTGCCTACCTGCTTAGTCTCAGTGTGTCCCAGGTGATGCTTTCCCAAGCTGTACTCGCAGACATTTAGGCATCAGATATTTGTCTGTCGATGCCTGCACAAGTAAATTTTGAATACGTCTAATTGCAAGCATGTTGGATGATATCTCTGAGGTTTTCACACTTGTTCTGCACATTCTGAGCCGCTGCTGATACAGCAGAATAGAAGTAGGGTGAAGCCTTGAGAGGAACTTTGCTTTAACAGTAGCAAGCAGCAAGGTCGTTTCTGTAGTGTAGTGGTCATCACGTTCGCCTAACACGCGAAAGGTCCCCGGTTCGAGACCGGGCAGAAACACTGAGCGTTGGCTGCTTTTATGTGCACACTCTAAAACCTTATTATCTGAATGCAAGTTTAAGAAGAGGTGGTCTTTGAACACAGTGAGCCGTGGGAAACTTTCTTTACCTTTGCAAGACGAAACAAAGTTATCTGCATCCATCATCTGGGGGTCGTTCTTGTGCCTATTTTTATTTTGTTTAAGCTATGTTGTATTGTTGGGGCCTTTACACCTGTGACATTGCTGTGAAGGTTGTAAGTGGAAACATTGGCAGGTGCAGATAGAAGAGTTAGACCTAAGCCCCCCCTCATGAGCCGTCAGGATGGCCGAGTGGTCTAAGGCGCCAGACTCAAGAGAGCTTGATCTTCAGTGTAGCTGAGCCTTCTGGTCTCCTCATGGAGGCGTGGGTTCAAATCCCACTTCTGACAGGTCCCTTTTACACCCGTAAATCTTCCTGTTTTTTGCAGTGCGTTCCCGGCAAACACCACAATCTTTGCAGGAACCTGTAGCATGTGAAGAGAAATCCACCAACAATCAGGCTGGGCCCTTAATCACAATTCCATGGATTTCTGGAAATGACACCTCAGGCACACCTTCCATTAAATTTGCACTCCATCACAGTAACTGCCATGCTGGGTTTCTAACTGAGCAGTTGATCCCATCATTTGTTGTGAGGCTCTCCTGCCACCTTTTGGGCAGAGAAGGCACTGTCCCTGCAAAAACACAGGCAGACATGTTCAACAGGGCTTCCTGGTTATGTGGGAGGAGCAGAATGCCATTGGTCCCCCCTTGCAAATTCTAATTTACATAAGGAAGACAGAGAGGTAGCTGGGAGTAGGCACTGCACACGGGCATTGCACTCTCTCTTATGATTTGCAGCCAATTCTAGATTGAGGCAGGAGGAAAGGAGGTGACTCGCCCAACAATGGCTATACTGAGAAGTCAGCCACTCTGGGTCTCCCAGGTGAGTGTTTCAGGCCTGTGAGCCACTCATATAAATCTCGCCTGATTGAGCCTGATCGAGCACTGAGCGAGCGCGTTTGAATCCAAATATCAAACCCCTCTTTCTCAGGCGCAGGAAATGGTGGGCCCTTCATTGCTTCTGGTGTGGAAGTCTATGGGGCAAGGGTCCAGGACTTGCAGAGGAGAACAATTGCCAGAAAGTGCTTGCTGTTCTCATCTGTGCCTTTTTTCTGCTCACTGGCTGATAGGAGATTGGCTGCCCCCTTTCTTGCTAGAGTGAAAAAACAACAACTTGAGAGAAAACATGACGTTGTGAGGCTCACTTAGAGGGAGACTAGCCAAATAGCCCTGCTTTTTTTCTGAAAGACGCTTCAGAAATTGTTCAAAACGTCTCCTGGCCACTCAGGCTCGTTGGTCTAGGGGTATGATTCTCGCTTCGGGTGCGAGAGGTCCCGGGTTCAAATCCCGGACGAGCCCATGCTGTGGACATTTTCAGGATGCTTGTAATATAGGAGCATTTCTTCTTTTCAATGCTATAAGACGCTGTGTATGTCGAGAAAGTTCCTTACCCTGCACGCTATTTTCCACTTGTGGCGGGATAAAGGAGTGCAGGACTTCTTTGCAACTGCTTTTCTGGGCCAGACCAGCATGGTAGGAACATTACATGCATAGTGTTTTTCTAGTGTAATTTCAGGACATGGTTTCAAAATCGCCTCTTGGAATAAAAGTGGTCCTCATTCCTGTCTTCCAAAGAAATAGAGACCGGGTAAGGAGAGCCCAACTTTGAGCTTCAAGGACATTGGCCCTTAGTCTGTGCATTCCAGCCCAATACATGCCAACAAGATTCCTGAGTTAGTGTCTGTTTCTGTAGTGTAGTGGTTATCACGTTCGCCTTACACGCGAAAGGTCCCTGGTTCGAGACCGGGCAGAAACAGCGGTTTGCTGTTTTTAACAGTGTTTGCCTTTACTGGCTGACTTTATAGGAAAGCTGAGATAATAGAGGCTGTCTATCCCTCACCAACCTGACGTAGTGTGCTCCAGGGATCTCAGTGACAGCTCGAAAAGAGAAGTGACGATAGCTTGCGCCATTCGCTTGCTCGCCCTTTGCTCTGAAGGGTGGGCCTACTTCATGAAAGCAAGGAATGAGAGCAGAAATGCTTTTCTTGTCCTCACCACAAGCAGACACTTAGAGAAAACAAACTGTCTGAAGGACAGAGGCTTTTTAATTTCTTGTTTGATGACGGCCATGGAAAAGACAGCAATCATATTGCAGAAGAGAGCAACATGTGCAGTTGCTTGCTTTGGGTGAAGCATTCACTGACTAGCTGCCACTAACCCCTGGAGCCGTGTCAGAGGTGACTCTTGCGTGGCTCGTTGGTCTAGGGGTATGATTCTCGCTTAGGGTGCGAGAGGTCCCGGGTTCAAATCCCGGACGAGCCCTTTTTAGAGCTAAACATACAAATCGTACAAAAAATGCACTATGCCTGACTATTTCTAGTAATACTCGGTGCATTGTTGCGCAACATATTCCTAACCTCAGAAGAAAAATGGATCACCGTGCTTTTTCTGCCTACCTGCTTAGTCTCAGTGTGTCCCAGGTGATGCTTTCCCAAGCTGTACTCGCAGACATTTAGGCATCAGATATTTGTCTGTCGATGCCTGCACAAGTAAATTTTGAATACGTCTAATTGCAAGCATGTTGGATGATATCTCTGAGGTTTTCACACTTGTTCTGCACATTCTGAGCCGCTGCTGATACAGCAGAATAGAAGTAGGGTGAAGCCTTGAGAGCAACTTTGCTTTAACAGTAGCAAGCAGCAAGGTCGTTTCTGTAGTGTAGTGGTCATCACGTTCGCCTAACACGCGAAAGGTCCCCGGTTCGAGACCGGGCAGAAACACTGAGCGTTGGCTGCTTTTATGTGCACACTCTAAAACCTTATTATCTGAATGCAAGTTTAAGAAGAGGTGGTCTTTGAACACAGTGAGCCGTGGGAAACTTTCTTTACCTTTGCAAGACGAAACAAAGTTATCTGCATCCATCATCTGGGGGTCGTTCTTGTGCCTATTTTTATTTTATTTAAGCTATGTTGTATTGTTGGGGCCTTTACACCTGTGACATTGCTGTGAAGGTTGTAAGTGGAAACATTGGCAGGTGCAGATAGAAGAGTTAGACCTAAGCCCCCCTCATGAGCCGTCAGGATGGCCGAGTGGTCTAAGGCGCCAGACTCAAGAGAGCTTGATCTTCAGTGTAGCTGAGCCTTGTGGTCTCCTCATGGAGGCGTGGGTTCAAATCCCACTTCTGACAGGTCCCTTTTACACCCGTAAATCTTCCTGTTTTTTGCAGTGCGTTCCCGGCAAACACCACAATCTTTGCAGGAACCTGTAGCATGTGAAGAGAAATCCACCAACAATCAGGCTGGGCCCTCAATCACAATTCCATGGATTTCTGGAAATGACACCTCAGGCACACCTTCCATTAAATTTGCACTCCATCACAGTAACTGCCATGCTGGGTTTCTAACTAAGCAGTTGATCCCATCATTTGTTGTGAGGCTCTCCTGCCACCTTTTGGGCAGAGAAGGCACTGTCCCTGCAAAAACACAGGCAGACATGTTCAACAGGGCTTCCTGGTTATGTGGGAGGAGCAGAATGCCATTGGTCCTCCCTTGCAAATTCTAATTTACATAAGGAAGACAGAGAGGTAGCTTGGAGTAGGCACTGCACACGGGCATTGCACTCTCTCTTATGATTTGCAGCCAATTCTAGATTGAGGCAGGAGGAAAGGAGGTGACTCGCCCAACAATGGCTATACTGAGAAGTCAGCCACTCTGGGTCTCCCAGGTGAGTGTTTCAGGCCTGTGAGCCACTCATATAAATCTCGCCTGATTGAGCCTGATCGAGCACTGAGCGAGCGCGTTTGAATCCAAATATCAAACCCCTCTTTCTCAGGCGCAGGAAATGGTGGGCCCTTCATTGCTTCTGGTGTGGAAGTCTATGGGGCAAGGGTCCAGGACTTGCAGAGGAGAACAATTGCCAGAAAGTGCTTGCTGTTCTCATCTGTGCCTTTTTTCTGCTCACTGGCTGATAGGAGATTGGCTGCCCCCTTTCTTGCTAGAGTGAAAAAACAACAACTTGAGAGAAAACATGACGTTGTGAGGCTCACTTAGAGGGAGACTAGCCAAATAGCCCTGCTTTTTTTCTGAAAGACGCTTCAGAAATTGTTCAAAACGTCTCCTGGCCACTCAGGCTCGTTGGTCTAGGGGTATGATTCTCGCTTCGGGTGCGAGAGGTCCCGGGTTCAAATCCCGGACGAGCCCATGCTGTGGACATTTTCAGGATGCTTGTAATATAGGAGCATTTCTTCTTTTCAATGCTATAAGACGCTGTGTATGTCGAGAAAGTTCCTTACCCTGCACGCTATTTTCCACTTGTGGCGGGATAAAGGAGTGCAGGACTTCTTTGCAACTGCTTTTCTGGGCCAGACCAGCATGGTAGGAACATTACATGCATAGTGTTTTTCTAGTGTAATTTCAGGACATGGTTTCAAAATCGCCTCTTGGAATAAAAGTGGTCCTCATTCCTGTCTTCCAAAGAAATAGAGACCGGGTAAGGAGAGCCCAACTTTGAGCTTCAAGGACATTGGCCCTTAGTCTGTGCATTCCAGCCCAATACATGCCAACAAGATTCCTGAGTTAGTGTCTGTTTCTGTAGTGTAGTGGTTATCACGTTCGCCTTACACGCGAAAGGTCCCTGGTTCGAGACCGGGCAGAAACAGCGGTTTGCTGTTTTTAACAGTGTTTGCCTTTACTGGCTGACTTTATAGGAAAGCTGAGATAATAGAGGCTGTCTATCCCTCACCAACCTGACGTAGTGTGCTCCAGGGATCTCAGTGACAGCTCGAAAAGAGAAGTGACGATAGCTTGCGCCATTCGCTTGCTCGCCCTTTGCTCTGAAGGGTGGGCCTACTTCATGAAAGCAAGGAATGAGAGCAGAAATGCTTTTCTTGTCCTCACCACAAGCAGACACTTAGAGAAAACAAACTGTCTGAAGGACAGAGGCTTTTTAATTTCTTGTTTGATGACGGCCATGGAAAAGACAGCAATCATATTGCAGAAGAGAGCAACATGTGCAGTTGCTTGCTTTGGGTGAAGCATTCACTGACTAGCTGCCACTAACCCCTGGAGCCGTGTCAGAGGTGACTCTTGCGTGGCTCGTTGGTCTAGGGGTATGATTCTCGCTTAGGGTGCGAGAGGTCCCGGGTTCAAATCCCGGACGAGCCCTTTTTAGAGCTAAACATACAAATCGTACTAAAAATGCACTATGCCTGACTATTTCTAGTAATACTCGGTGCATTGTTGCGCAACATATTCCTAACCTCAGAAGAAAAATGGATCACCGTGCTTTTTCTGCCTACCTGCTTAGTCTCAGTGTGTCCCAGGTGATGCTTTCCCAAGCTGTACTCGCAGACATTTAGGCATCAGATATTTGTCTGTCGATGCCTGCACAAGTAAATTTTGAATACGTCTAATTGCAAGCATGTTGGATGATATCTCTGAGGTTTTCACACTTGTTCTGCACATTCTGAGCCGCTGCTGATACAGCAGAATAGAAGTAGGGTGAAGCCTTGAGAGCAACTTTGCTTTAACAGTAGCAAGCAGCAAGGTCGTTTCTGTAGTGTAGTGGTCATCACGTTCGCCTAACACGCGAAAGGTCCCCGGTTCGAGACCGGGCAGAAACACTGAGCGTTGGCTGCTTTTATGTGCACACTCTAAAACCTTATTATCTGAATGCAAGTTTAAGAAGAGGTGGTCTTTGAACACAGTGAGCCGTGGGAAACTTTCTTTACCTTTGCAAGACGAAACAAAGTTATCTGCATCCATCATCTGGGGGTCGTTCTTGTGCCTATTTTTATTTTATTTAAGCTATGTTGTATTGTTGGGGCCTTTACACCTGTGACATTGCTGTGAAGGTTGTAAGTGGAAACATTGGCAGGTGCAGATAGAAGAGTTAGACCTAAGCCCCCCTCATGAGCCGTCAGGATGGCCGAGTGGTCTAAGGCGCCAGACTCAAGAGAGCTTGATCTTCAGTGTAGCTGAGCCTTGTGGTCTCCTCATGGAGGCGTGGGTTCAAATCCCACTTCTGACAGGTCCCTTTTACACCCGTAAATCTTCCTGTTTTTTGCAGTGCGTTCCCGGCAAACACCACAATCTTTGCAGGAACCTGTAGCATGTGAAGAGAAATCCACCAACAATCAGGCTGGGCCCTCAATCACAATTCCATGGATTTCTGGAAATGACACCTCAGGCACACCTTCCATTAAATTTGCACTCCATCACAGTAACTGCCATGCTGGGTTTCTAACTAAGCAGTTGATCCCATCATTTGTTGTGAGGCTCTCCTGCCACCTTTTGGGCAGAGAAGGCACTGTCCCTGCAAAAACACAGGCAGACATGTTCAACAGGGCTTCCTGGTTATGTGGGAGGAGCAGAATGCCATTGGTCCTCCCTTGCAAATTCTAATTTACATAAGGAAGACAGAGAGGTAGCTGGGAGTAGGCACTGCACACGGGCATTGCACTCTCTCTTATGATTTGCAGCCAATTCTAGATTGAGGCAGGAGGAAAGGAGGTGACTCGCCCAACAATGGCTATACTGAGAAGTCAGCCACTCTGGGTCTCCCAGGTGAGTGTTTCAGGCCTGTGAGCCACTCATATAAATCTCGCCTGATTGAGCCTGATCGAGCACTGAGCGAGCGCGTTTGAATCCAAATATCAAACCCCTCTTTCTCAGGCGCAGGAAATGGTGGGCCCTTCATTGCTTCTGGTGTGGAAGTCTATGGGGCAAGGGTCCAGGACTTGCAGAGGAGAACAATTGCCAGAAAGTGCTTGCTGTTCTCATCTGTGCCTTTTTTCTGCTCACTGGCTGATAGGAGATTGGCTGCCCCCTTTCTTGCTAGAGTGAAAAAACAACAACTTGAGAGAAAACATGACGTTGTGAGGCTCACTTAGAGGGAGACTAGCCAAATAGCCCTGCTTTTTTTCTGAAAGACGCTTCAGAAATTGTTCAAAACGTCTCCTGGCCACTCAGGCTCGTTGGTCTAGGGGTATGATTCTCGCTTCGGGTGCGAGAGGTCCCGGGTTCAAATCCCGGACGAGCCCATGCTGTGGACATTTTCAGGATGCTTGTAATATAGGAGCATTTCTTCTTTTCAATGCTATAAGACGCTGTGTATGTCGAGAAAGTTCCTTACCCTGCACGCTATTTTCCACTTGTGGCGGGATAAAGGAGTGCAGGACTTCTTTGCAACTGCTTTTCTGGGCCAGACCAGCATGGTAGGAACATTACATGCATAGTGTTTTTCTAGTGTAATTTCAGGACATGGTTTCAAAATCGCCTCTTGGAATAAAAGTGGTCCTCATTCCTGTCTTCCAAAGAAATAGAGACCGGGTAAGGAGAGCCCAACTTTGAGCTTCAAGGACATTGGCCCTTAGTCTGTGCATTCCAGCCCAATACATGCCAACAAGATTCCTGAGTTAGTGTCTGTTTCTGTAGTGTAGTGGTTATCACGTTCGCCTTACACGCGAAAGGTCCCTGGTTCGAGACCGGGCAGAAACAGCGGTTTGCTGTTTTTAACAGTGTTTGCCTTTACTGGCTGACTTTATAGGAAAGCTGAGATAATAGAGGCTGTCTATCCCTCACCAACCTGACGTAGTGTGCTCCAGGGATCTCAGTGACAGCTCGAAAAGAGAAGTGACGATAGCTTGCGCCATTCGCTTGCTCGCCCTTTGCTCTGAAGGGTGGGCCTACTTCATGAAAGCAAGGAATGAGAGCAGAAATGCTTTTCTTGTCCTCACCACAAGCAGACACTTAGAGAAAACAAACTGTCTGAAGGACAGAGGCTTTTTAATTTCTTGTTTGATGACGGCCATGGAAAAGACAGCAATCATATTGCAGAAGAGAGCAACATGTGCAGTTGCTTGCTTTGGGTGAAGCATTCACTGACTAGCTGCCACTAACCCCTGGAGCCGTGTCAGAGGTGACTCTTGCGTGGCTCGTTGGTCTAGGGGTATGATTCTCGCTTAGGGTGCGAGAGGTCCCGGGTTCAAATCCCGGACGAGCCCTTTTTAGAGCTAAACATACAAATCGTACTAAAAATGCACTATGCCTGACTATTTCTAGTAATACTCGGTGCATTGTTGCGCAACATATTCCTAACCTCAGAAGAAAAATGGATCACCGTGCTTTTTCTGCCTACCTGCTTAGTCTCAGTGTGTCCCAGGTGATGCTTTCCCAAGCTGTACTCGCAGACATTTAGGCATCAGATATTTGTCTGTCGATGCCTGCACAAGTAAATTTTGAATACGTCTAATTGCAAGCATGTTGGATGATATCTCTGAGGTTTTCACACTTGTTCTGCACATTCTGAGCCGCTGCTGATACAGCAGAATAGAAGTAGGGTGAAGCCTTGAGAGCAACTTTGCTTTAACAGTAGCAAGCAGCAAGGTCGTTTCTGTAGTGTAGTGGTCATCACGTTCGCCTAACACGCGAAAGGTCCCCGGTTCGAGACCGGGCAGAAACACTGAGCGTTGGCTGCTTTTATGTGCACACTCTAAAACCTTATTATCTGAATGCAAGTTTAAGAAGAGGTGGTCTTTGAACACAGTGAGCCGTGGGAAACTTTCTTTACCTTTGCAAGACGAAACAAAGTTATCTGCATCCATCATCTGGGGGTCGTTCTTGTGCCTATTTTTATTTTATTTAAGCTATGTTGTATTGTTGGGGCCTTTACACCTGTGACATTGCTGTGAAGGTTGTAAGTGGAAACATTGGCAGGTGCAGATAGAAGAGTTAGACCTAAGCCCCCCTCATGAGCCGTCAGGATGGCCGAGTGGTCTAAGGCGCCAGACTCAAGAGAGCTTGATCTTCAGTGTAGCTGAGCCTTGTGGTCTCCTCATGGAGGCGTGGGTTCAAATCCCACTTCTGACAGGTCCCTTTTACACCCGTAAATCTTCCTGTTTTTTGCAGTGCGTTCCCGGCAAACACCACAATCTTTGCAGGAACCTGTAGCATGTGAAGAGAAATCCACCAACAATCAGGCTGGGCCCTCAATCACAATTCCATGGATTTCTGGAAATGACACCTCAGGCACACCTTCCATTAAATTTGCACTCCATCACAGTAACTGCCATGCTGGGTTTCTAACTGAGCAGTTGATCCCATCATTTGTTGTGAGGCTCTCCTGCCACCTTTTGGGCAGAGAAGGCACTGTCCCTGCAAAAACACAGGCAGACATGTTCAACAGGGCTTCCTGGTTATGTGGGAGGAGCAGAATGCCATTGGTCCCCCCTTGCAAATTCTAATTTACATAAGGAAGACAGAGAGGTAGCTGGGAGTAGGCACTGCACACGGGCATTGCACTCTCTCTTATGATTTGCAGCCAATTCTAGATTGAGGCAGGAGGAAAGGAGGTGACTCGCCCAACAATGGCTATACTGAGAAGTCAGCCACTCTGGGTCTCCCAGGTGAGTGTTTCAGGCCTGTGAGCCACTCATATAAATCTCGCCTGATCGAGCCTGATCGAGCGCTGAGCAAGCGCGTTTGAATCCAAATATCAAACCCCTCTTTCTCAGGCGCAGGAAATGGTGGGCCCTTCATTGCTTCTGGTGTGGAAGTCTATGGGGCAAGGGTCCAGGACTTGCAGAGGAGAACAATTGCCAGAAAGTGCTTGCTGTTCTCATCTGTGCCTTTTTTCTGCTCACTGGCTGATAGGAGATTGGCTGCCCCCTTTCTTGCTAGAGTGAAAAAACAACAACTTGAGAGAAAACATGACGTTGTGAGGCTCACTTAGAGGGAGACTAGCCAAATAGCCCTGCTTTTTTTCTGAAAGACGCTTCAGAAATTGTTCAAAACGTCTCCTGGCCACTCAGGCTCGTTGGTCTAGGGGTATGATTCTCGCTTCGGGTGCGAGAGGTCCCGGGTTCAAATCCCGGACGAGCCCATGCTGTGGACATTTTCAGGATGCTTGTAATATAGGAGCATTTCTTCTTTTCAATGCTATAAGACGCTGTGTATGTCGAGAAAGTTCCTTACCCTGCACGCTATTTTCCACTTGTGGCGGGATAAAGGAGTGCAGGACTTCTTTGCAACTGCTTTTCTGGGCCAGACCAGCATGGTAGGAACATTACATGCATAGTGTTTTTCTAGTGTAATTTCAGGACATGGTTTCAAAATCGCCTCTTGGAATAAAAGTGGTCCTCATTCCTGTCTTCCAAAGAAATAGAGACCGGGTAAGGAGAGCCCAACTTTGAGCTTCAAGGACATTGGCCCTTAGTCTGTGCATTCCAGCCCAATACATGCCAACAAGATTCCTGAGTTAGTGTCTGTTTCTGTAGTGTAGTGGTTATCACGTTCGCCTTACACGCGAAAGGTCCCTGGTTCGAGACCGGGCAGAAACAGCGGTTTGCTGTTTTTAACAGTGTTTGCCTTTACTGGCTGACTTTATAGGAAAGCTGAGATAATAGAGGCTGTCTATCCCTCACCAACCTGACGTAGTGTGCTCCAGGGATCTCAGTGACAGCTCGAAAAGAGAAGTGACGATAGCTTGCGCCATTCGCTTGCTCGCCCTTTGCTCTGAAGGGTGGGCCTACTTCATGAAAGCAAGGAATGAGAGCAGAAATGCTTTTCTTGTCCTCACCACAAGCAGACACTTAGAGAAAACAAACTGTCTGAAGGACAGAGGCTTTTTAATTTCTTGTTTGATGACGGCCATGGAAAAGACAGCAATCATATTGCAGAAGAGAGCAACATGTGCAGTTGCTTGCTTTGGGTGAAGCATTCACTGACTAGCTGCCACTAACCCCTGGAGCCGTGTCAGAGGTGACTCTTGCGTGGCTCGTTGGTCTAGGGGTATGATTCTCGCTTAGGGTGCGAGAGGTCCCGGGTTCAAATCCCGGACGAGCCCTTTTTAGAGCTAAACATACAAATCGTACTAAAAATGCACTATGCCTGACTATTTCTAGTAATACTCGGTGCATTGTTGCGCAACATATTCCTAACCTCAGAAGAAAAATGGATCACCGTGCTTTTTCTGCCTACCTGCTTAGTCTCAGTGTGTCCCAGGTGATGCTTTCCCAAGCTGTACTCGCAGACATTTAGGCATCAGATATTTGTCTGTCGATGCCTGCACAAGTAAATTTTGAATACGTCTAATTGCAAGCATGTTGGAT
Organism: Lissotriton helveticus; assembly: GCF_964261635.1. NCBI lineage: Eukaryota > Metazoa > Chordata > Amphibia > Caudata > Salamandridae > Lissotriton > Lissotriton helveticus. The sequence goes on from NC_136071.1 coordinate 590,429,123, forward strand.
GATATCTCTGAGGTTTTCACACTTGTTCTGCACATTCTGAGCCGCTGCTGATACAGCAGAATAGAAGTAGGGTGAAGCCTTGAGAGCAACTTTGCTTTAACAGTAGCAAGCAGCAAGGTCGTTTCTGTAGTGTAGTGGTCATCACGTTCGCCTAACACGCGAAAGGTCCCCGGTTCGAGACCGGGCAGAAACACTGAGCGTTGGCTGCTTTTATGTGCACACTCTAAAACCTTATTATCTGAATGCAAGTTTAAGAAGAGGTGGTCTTTGAACACAGTGAGCCGTGGGAAACTTTCTTTACCTTTGCAAGACGAAACAAAGTTATCTGCATCCATCATCTGGGGGTCGTTCTTGTGCCTATTTTTATTTTATTTAAGCTATGTTGTATTGTTGGGGCCTTTACACCTGTGACATTGCTGTGAAGGTTGTAAGTGGAAACATTGGCAGGTGCAGATAGAAGAGTTAGACCTAAGCCCCCCTCATGAGCCGTCAGGATGGCCGAGTGGTCTAAGGCGCCAGACTCAAGAGAGCTTGATCTTCAGTGTAGCTGAGCCTTGTGGTCTCCTCATGGAGGCGTGGGTTCAAATCCCACTTCTGACAGGTCCCTTTTACACCCGTAAATCTTCCTGTTTTTTGCAGTGCGTTCCCGGCAAACACCACAATCTTTGCAGGAACCTGTAGCATGTGAAGAGAAATCCACCAACAATCAGGCTGGGCCCTCAATCACAATTCCATGGATTTCTGGAAATGACACCTCAGGCACACCTTCCATTAAATTTGCACTCCATCACAGTAACTGCCATGCTGGGTTTCTAACTGAGCAGTTGATCCCATCATTTGTTGTGAGGCTCTCCTGCCACCTTTTGGGCAGAGAAGGCACTGTCCCTGCAAAAACACAGGCAGACATGTTCAACAGGGCTTCCTGGTTATGTGGGAGGAGCAGAATGCCATTGGTCCCCCCTTGCAAATTCTAATTTACATAAGGAAGACAGAGAGGTAGCTGGGAGTAGGCACTGCACACGGGCATTGCACTCTCTCTTATGATTTGCAGCCAATTCTAGATTGAGGCAGGAGGAAAGGAGGTGACTCGCCCAACAATGGCTATACTGAGAAGTCAGCCACTCTGGGTCTCCCAGGTGAGTGTTTCAGGCCTGTGAGCCACTCATATAAATCTCGCCTGATCGAGCCTGATCGAGCGCTGAGCAAGCGCGTTTGAATCCAAATATCAAACCCCTCTTTCTCAGGCGCAGGAAATGGTGGGCCCTTCATTGCTTCTGGTGTGGAAGTCTATGGGGCAAGGGTCCAGGACTTGCAGAGGAGAACAATTGCCAGAAAGTGCTTGCTGTTCTCATCTGTGCCTTTTTTCTGCTCACTGGCTGATAGGAGATTGGCTGCCCCCTTTCTTGCTAGAGTGAAAAAACAACAACTTGAGAGAAAACATGACGTTGTGAGGCTCACTTAGAGGGAGACTAGCCAAATAGCCCTGCTTTTTTTCTGAAAGACGCTTCAGAAATTGTTCAAAACGTCTCCTGGCCACTCAGGCTCGTTGGTCTAGGGGTATGATTCTCGCTTCGGGTGCGAGAGGTCCCGGGTTCAAATCCCGGACGAGCCCATGCTGTGGACATTTTCAGGATGCTTGTAATATAGGAGCATTTCTTCTTTTCAATGCTATAAGACGCTGTGTATGTCGAGAAAGTTCCTTACCCTGCACGCTATTTTCCACTTGTGGCGGGATAAAGGAGTGCAGGACTTCTTTGCAACTGCTTTTCTGGGCCAGACCAGCATGGTAGGAACATTACATGCATAGTGTTTTTCTAGTGTAATTTCAGGACATGGTTTCAAAATCGCCTCTTGGAATAAAAGTGGTCCTCATTCCTGTCTTCCAAAGAAATAGAGACCGGGTAAGGAGAGCCCAACTTTGAGCTTCAAGGACATTGGCCCTTAGTCTGTGCATTCCAGCCCAATACATGCCAACAAGATTCCTGAGTTAGTGTCTGTTTCTGTAGTGTAGTGGTTATCACGTTCGCCTTACACGCGAAAGGTCCCTGGTTCGAGACCGGGCAGAAACAGCGGTTTGCTGTTTTTAACAGTGTTTGCCTTTACTGGCTGACTTTATAGGAAAGCTGAGATAATAGAGGCTGTCTATCCCTCACCAACCTGACGTAGTGTGCTCCAGGGATCTCAGTGACAGCTCGAAAAGAGAAGTGACGATAGCTTGCGCCATTCGCTTGCTCGCCCTTTGCTCTGAAGGGTGGGCCTACTTCATGAAAGCAAGGAATGAGAGCAGAAATGCTTTTCTTGTCCTCACCACAAGCAGACACTTAGAGAAAACAAACTGTCTGAAGGACAGAGGCTTTTTAATTTCTTGTTTGATGACGGCCATGGAAAAGACAGCAATCATATTGCAGAAGAGAGCAACATGTGCAGTTGCTTGCTTTGGGTGAAGCATTCACTGACTAGCTGCCACTAACCCCTGGAGCCGTGTCAGAGGTGACTCTTGCGTGGCTCGTTGGTCTAGGGGTATGATTCTCGCTTAGGGTGCGAGAGGTCCCGGGTTCAAATCCCGGACGAGCCCTTTTTAGAGCTAAACATACAAATCGTACTAAAAATGCACTATGCCTGACTATTTCTAGTAATACTCGGTGCATTGTTGCGCAACATATTCCTAACCTCAGAAGAAAAATGGATCACCGTGCTTTTTCTGCCTACCTGCTTAGTCTCAGTGTGTCCCAGGTGATGCTTTCCCAAGCTGTACTCGCAGACATTTAGGCATCAGATATTTGTCTGTCGATGCCTGCACAAGTAAATTTTGAATACGTCTAATTGCAAGCATGTTGGATGATATCTCTGAGGTTTTCACACTTGTTCTGCACATTCTGAGCCGCTGCTGATACAGCAGAATAGAAGTAGGGTGAAGCCTTGAGAGCAACTTTGCTTTAACAGTAGCAAGCAGCAAGGTCGTTTCTGTAGTGTAGTGGTCATCACGTTCGCCTAACACGCGAAAGGTCCCCGGTTCGAGACCGGGCAGAAACACTGAGCGTTGGCTGCTTTTATGTGCACACTCTAAAACCTTATTATCTGAATGCAAGTTTAAGAAGAGGTGGTCTTTGAACACAGTGAGCCGTGGGAAACTTTCTTTACCTTTGCAAGACGAAACAAAGTTATCTGCATCCATCATCTGGGGGTCGTTCTTGTGCCTATTTTTATTTTATTTAAGCTATGTTGTATTGTTGGGGCCTTTACACCTGTGACATTGCTGTGAAGGTTGTAAGTGGAAACATTGGCAGGTGCAGATAGAAGAGTTAGACCTAAGCCCCCCTCATGAGCCGTCAGGATGGCCGAGTGGTCTAAGGCGCCAGACTCAAGAGAGCTTGATCTTCAGTGTAGCTGAGCCTTGTGGTCTCCTCATGGAGGCGTGGGTTCAAATCCCACTTCTGACAGGTCCCTTTTACACCCGTAAATCTTCCTGTTTTTTGCAGTGCGTTCCCGGCAAACACCACAATCTTTGCAGGAACCTGTAGCATGTGAAGAGAAATCCACCAACAATCAGGCTGGGCCCTCAATCACAATTCCATGGATTTCTGGAAATGACACCTCAGGCACACCTTCCATTAAATTTGCACTCCATCACAGTAACTGCCATGCTGGGTTTCTAACTGAGCAGTTGATCCCATCATTTGTTGTGAGGCTCTCCTGCCACCTTTTGGGCAGAGAAGGCACTGTCCCTGCAAAAACACAGGCAGACATGTTCAACAGGGCTTCCTGGTTATGTGGGAGGAGCAGAATGCCATTGGTCCCCCCTTGCAAATTCTAATTTACATAAGGAAGACAGAGAGGTAGCTGGGAGTAGGCACTGCACACGGGCATTGCACTCTCTCTTATGATTTGCAGCCAATTCTAGATTGAGGCAGGAGGAAAGGAGGTGACTCGCCCAACAATGGCTATACTGAGAAGTCAGCCACTCTGGGTCTCCCAGGTGAGTGTTTCAGGCCTGTGAGCCACTCATATAAATCTCGCCTGATCGAGCCTGATCGAGCGCTGAGCGAGCGCGTTTGAATCCAAATATCAAACCCCTCTTTCTCAGGCGCAGGAAATGGTGGGCCCTTCATTGCTTCTGGTGTGGAAGTCTATGGGGCAAGGGTCCAGGACTTGCAGAGGAGAACAATTGCCAGAAAGTGCTTGCTGTTCTCATCTGTGCCTTTTTTCTGCTCACTGGCTGATAGGAGATTGGCTGCCCCCTTTCTTGCTAGAGTGAAAAAACAACAACTTGAGAGAAAACATGACGTTGTGAGGCTCACTTAGAGGGAGACTAGCCAAATAGCCCTGCTTTTTTTCTGAAAGACGCTTCAGAAATTGTTCAAAACGTCTCCTGGCCACTCAGGCTCGTTGGTCTAGGGGTATGATTCTCGCTTCGGGTGCGAGAGGTCCCGGGTTCAAATCCCGGACGAGCCCATGCTGTGGACATTTTCAGGATGCTTGTAATATAGGAGCATTTCTTCTTTTCAATGCTATAAGACGCTGTGTATGTCGAGAAAGTTCCTTACCCTGCACGCTATTTTCCACTTGTGGCGGGATAAAGGAGTGCAGGACTTCTTTGCAACTGCTTTTCTGGGCCAGACCAGCATGGTAGGAACATTACATGCATAGTGTTTTTCTAGTGTAATTTCAGGACATGGTTTCAAAATCGCCTCTTGGAATAAAAGTGGTCCTCATTCCTGTCTTCCAAAGAAATAGAGACCGGGTAAGGAGAGCCCAACTTTGAGCTTCAAGGACATTGGCCCTTAGTCTGTGCATTCCAGCCCAATACATGCCAACAAGATTCCTGAGTTAGTGTCTGTTTCTGTAGTGGAGTGGTTATCACGTTCGCCTTACACGCGAAAGGTCCCTGGTTCGAGACCGGGCAGAAACAGCGGTTTGCTGTTTTTAACAGTGTTTGCCTTTACTGGCTGACTTTATAGGAAAGCTGAGATAATAGAGGCTGTCTATCCCTCACCAACCTGACGTAGTGTGCTCCAGGGATCTCAGTGACAGCTCGAAAAGAGAAGTGACGATAGCTTGCGCCATTCGCTTGCTCGCCCTTTGCTCTGAAGGGTGGGCCTACTTCATGAAAGCAAGGAATGAGAGCAGAAATGCTTTTCTTGTCCTCACCACAAGCAGACACTTAGAGAAAACAAACTGTCTGAAGGACAGAGGCTTTTTAATTTCTTGTTTGATGACGGCCATGGAAAAGACAGCAATCATATTGCAGAAGAGAGCAACATGTGCAGTTGCTTGCTTTGGGTGAAGCATTCACTGACTAGCTGCCACTAACCCCTGGAGCCGTGTCAGAGGTGACTCTTGCGTGGCTCGTTGGTCTAGGGGTATGATTCTCGCTTAGGGTGCGAGAGGTCCCGGGTTCAAATCCCGGACGAGCCCTTTTTAGAGCTAAACATACAAATCGTACTAAAAATGCACTATGCCTGACTATTTCTAGTAATACTCGGTGCATTGTTGCGCAACATATTCCTAACCTCAGAAGAAAAATGGATCACCGTGCTTTTTCTGCCTACCTGCTTAGTCTCAGTGTGTCCCAGGTGATGCTTTCCCAAGCTGTACTCGCAGACATTTAGGCATCAGATATTTGTCTGTCGATGCCTGCACAAGTAAATTTTGAATACGTCTAATTGCAAGCATGTTGGATGATATCTCTGAGGTTTTCACACTTGTTCTGCACATTCTGAGCCGCTGCTGATACAGCAGAATAGAAGTAGGGTGAAGCCTTGAGAGCAACTTTGCTTTAACAGTAGCAAGCAGCAAGGTCGTTTCTGTAGTGTAGTGGTCATCACGTTCGCCTAACACGCGAAAGGTCCCCGGTTCGAGACCGGGCAGAAACACTGAGCGTTGGCTGCTTTTATGTGCACACTCTAAAACCTTATTATCTGAATGCAAGTTTAAGAAGAGGTGGTCTTTGAACACAGTGAGCCGTGGGAAACTTTCTTTACCTTTGCAAGACGAAACAAAGTTATCTGCATCCATCATCTGGGGGTCGTTCTTGTGCCTATTTTTATTTTATTTAAGCTATGTTGTATTGTTGGGGCCTTTACACCTGTGACATTGCTGTGAAGGTTGTAAGTGGAAACATTGGCAGGTGCAGATAGAAGAGTTAGACCTAAGCCCCCCTCATGAGCCGTCAGGATGGCCGAGTGGTCTAAGGCGCCAGACTCAAGAGAGCTTGATCTTCAGTGTAGCTGAGCCTTGTGGTCTCCTCATGGAGGCGTGGGTTCAAATCCCACTTCTGACAGGTCCCTTTTACACCCGTAAATCTTCCTGTTTTTTGCAGTGCGTTCCCGGCAAACACCACAATCTTTGCAGGAACCTGTAGCATGTGAAGAGAAATCCACCAACAATCAGGCTGGGCCCTCAATCACAATTCCATGGATTTCTGGAAATGACACCTCAGGCACACCTTCCATTAAATTTGCACTCCATCACAGTAACTGCCATGCTGGGTTTCTAACTAAGCAGTTGATCCCATCATTTGTTGTGAGGCTCTCCTGCCACCTTTTGGGCAGAGAAGGCACTGTCCCTGCAAAAACACAGGCAGACATGTTCAACAGGGCTTCCTGGTTATGTGGGAGGAGCAGAATGCCATTGGTCCTCCCTTGCAAATTCTAATTTACATAAGGAAGACAGAGAGGTAGCTGGGAGTAGGCACTGCACACGGGCATTGCACTCTCTCTTATGATTTGCAGCCAATTCTAGATTGAGGCAGGAGGAAAGGAGGTGACTCGCCCAACAATGGCTATACTGAGAAGTCAGCCACTCTGGGTCTCCCAGGTGAGTGTTTCAGGCCTGTGAGCCACTCATATAAATCTCGCCTGATTGAGCCTGATCGAGCACTGAGCGAGCGCGTTTGAATCCAAATATCAAACCCCTCTTTCTCAGGCGCAGGAAATGGTGGGCCCTTCATTGCTTCTGGTGTGGAAGTCTATGGGGCAAGGGTCCAGGACTTGCAGAGGAGAACAATTGCCAGAAAGTGCTTGCTGTTCTCATCTGTGCCTTTTTTCTGCTCACTGGCTGATAGGAGATTGGCTGCCCCCTTTCTTGCTAGAGTGAAAAAACAACAACTTGAGAGAAAACATGACGTTGTGAGGCTCACTTAGAGGGAGACTAGCCAAATAGCCCTGCTTTTTTTCTGAAAGACGCTTCAGAAATTGTTCAAAATGTCTCCTGGCCACTCAGGCTCGTTGGTCTAGGGGTATGATTCTCGCTTCGGGTGCGAGAGGTCCCGGGTTCAAATCCCGGACGAGCCCATGCTGTGGACATTTTCAGGATGCTTGTAATATAGGAGCATTTCTTCTTTTCAATGCTATAAGACGCTGTGTATGTCGAGAAAGTTCCTTACCCTGCACGCTATTTTCCACTTGTGGCGGGATAAAGGAGTGCAGGACTTCTTTGCAACTGCTTTTCTGGGCCAGACCAGCATGGTAGGAACATTACATGCATAGTGTTTTTCTAGTGTAATTTCAGGATATGGTTTCAAAATCGCCTCTTGGAATAAAAGTGGTCCTCATTCCTGTCTTCCAAAGAAATAGAGACCGGGTAAGGAGAGCCCAACTTTGAGCTTCAAGGACATTGGCCCTTAGTCTGTGCATTACAGCCCAATACATGCCAACAAGATTCCTGAGTTAGTGTCTGTTTCTGTAGTGTAGTGGTTATCACGTTTGCCTTACACGCGAAAGGTCCCTGGTTCGAGACCGGGCAGAAACAGCGGTTTGCTGTTTTTAACAGTGTTTGCCTTTACTGGCTGACTTTATAGGAAAGCTGAGATAATAGAGGCTGTCTATCCCTCACCAACCTGACGTAGTGTGCTCCAGGGATCTCAGTGACAGCTCGAAAAGAGAAGTGACGATAGCTTGCGCCATTCGCTTGCTCGCCCTTTGCTCTGAAGGGTGGGCCTACTTCATGAAAGCAAGGAATGAGAGCAGAAATGCTTTTCTTGTCCTCACCACAAGCAGACACTTAGAGAAAACAAACTGTCTGAAGGACAGAGGCTTTTTAATTTCTTGTTTGATGACGGCCATGGAAAAGACAGCAATCATATTGCAGAAGAGAGCAACATGTGCAGTTGCTTGCTTTGGGTGAAGCATTCACTGACTAGCTGCCACTAACACCTGGAGCCGTGTCAGAGGTGACTCTTGTGTGGCTCGTTGGTCTAGGGGTATGAATCTCGCTTAGGGTGCGAGAGGTCCCGGGTTCAAATCCCGGACGAGCCCTTTTTAGAGCTAAACATACAAATCGTACTAAAAATGCACTATGCCTGACTATTTCTAGTAATACTCGGTGCATTGTTGCGCAACATATTCCTAACCTCAGAAGAAAAATGGATCACCGTGCTTTTTCTGCCTACCTGCTTAGTCTCAGTGTGTCCCAGGTGATGCTTTCCCAAGCTGTACTCGCAGACATTTAGGCATCAGATATTTGTCTGTCGATGCCTGCACAAGTAAATTTTGAATACGTCTAATTGCAAGCATGTTGGATGATATCTCTGAGGTTTTCACACTTGTTCTGCACATTCTGAGCCGCTGCTGATACAGCAGAATAGAAGTAGGGTGAAGCCTTGAGAGGAACTTTGCTTTAACAGTAGCAAGCAGCAAGGTCGTTTCTGTAGTGTAGTGGTCATCACGTTAGCCTAACACGCGAAAGGTCCCCGGTTCGAGACCGGGCAGAAACACTGAGCGTTGGCTGCTTTTATGTGCACACTCTAAAACCTTATTATCTGAATGCAAGTTTAAGAAGAGGTGGTCTTTGAACACAGTGAGCCGTGGGAAACTTTCTTTACCTTTGCAAGACGAAACAAAGTTATCTGCATCCATCATCTGGGGGTCGTTCTTGTGCCTATTTTTATTTTGTTTAAGCTATGTTGTATTGTTGGGGCCTTTACACCTGTGACATTGCTGTGAAGGTTGTAAGTGGAAACATTGGCAGGTGCAGATAGAAGAGTTAGACCTAAGCCCCCCCTCATGAGCCGTCAGGATGGCCGAGTGGTCTAAGGCGCCAGACTCAAGAGAGCTTGATCTTCAGTGTAGCTGAGCCTTCTGGTCTCCTCATGGAGGCGTGGGTTCAAATCCCACTTCTGACAGGTCCCTTTTACACCCGTAAATCTTCCTGTTTTTTGCAGTGCGTTCCCGGCAAACACCACAATCTTTGCAGGAACCTGTAGCATGTGAAGAGAAATCCACCAACAATCAGGCTGGGCCCTTAATCACAATTCCATGGATTTCTGGAAATGACACCTCAGGCACACCTTCCATTAAATTTGCACTCCATCACAGTAACTGCCATGCTGGGTTTCTAACTGAGCAGTTGATCCCATCATTTGTTGTGAGGCTCTCCTGCCACCTTTTGGGCAGAGAAGGCACTGTCCCTGCAAAAACACAGGCAGACATGTTCAACAGGGCTTCCTGGTTATGTGGGAGGAGCAGAATGCCATTGGTCCCCCCTTGCAAATTCTAATTTACATAAGGAAGACAGAGAGGTAGCTGGGAGTAGGCACTGCACACGGGCATTGCACTCTCTCTTATGATTTGCAGCCAATTCTAGATTGAGGCAGGAGGAAAGGAGGTGACTCGCCCAACAATGGCTATACTGAGAAGTCAGCCACTCTGGGTCTCCCAGGTGAGTGTTTCAGGCCTGTGAGCCACTCATATAAATCTCGCCTGATCGAGCCTGATCGAGCGCGTTTGAATCCAAATATCAAACCCCTCTTTCTCAGGTGCAGGAAATGGTGGGCCCTTCATTGCTTCTGGTGTGGAAGTCTATGGGGCAAGGGTCCAGGACTTGCAGAGGAGAACAATTGCCAGAAAGTGCTTTCTGTTCTCATCTGTGCCTTTTTTCTGCTCACTGGCTGATAGGAGATTGGCTGCCCCCTTTCTTGCTAGAGTGAAAAAACAACAACTTGAGAGAAAACATGACGTTGTGAGGCTCACTTAGAGGGAGACTAGCCAAATAGCCCTGCTTTTTTTCTGAAAGACGCTTCAGAAATTGTTCAAAATGTCTCCTGGCCACTCAGGCTCGTTGGTCTAGGGGTATGATTCTCGCTTCGGGTGCGAGAGGTCCCGGGTTCAAATCCCGGACGAGCCCATGCTGTGGACATTTTCAGGATGCTTGTAATATAGGAGCATTTCTTCTTTTCAATGCTATAAGACGCTGTGTATGTCGAGAAAGTTCCTTACCCTGCACGCTATTTTCCACTTGTGGCGGGATAAAGGAGTGCAGGACTTCTTTGCAACTGCTTTTCTGGGCCAGACCAGCATGGTAGGAACATTACATGCATAGTGTTTTTCTAGTGTAATTTCAGGATATGGTTTCAAAATCGCCTCTTGGAATAAAAGTGGTCCTCATTCCTGTCTTCCAAAGAAATAGAGACCGGGTAAGGAGAGCCCAACTTTGAGCTTCAAGGACATTGGCCCTTTGTTAGAAACGGGACCTCTGGCTGGCCAAGGCTTGCGTCGAGGTCAGTCAGGGATCACCATTTCCAAGGTCAGGGCTAGGGAGTCACACACCAAGATAACCCCCGCTCACCCTCTAGGTAACGTGGCGCGAGCAGCAAGGCTAATCTCAGAGGCGATGTGTAAAGCGTTTGCGCGCGCACCCCAGCGACAACAACCAAAGGCCCACCACAAAGGAAACTCCACACAAGGTTATATCAAAAATAGCCTTTGTATTATAATAATAAAAACACATTAGATAACACACACACTTTACAATGTGCCAACAGGCACGGGCAAGATTTACAAGGGATTATGTACAGGACAGGGCCACCTGGACCACTGTCAGGGGTATGCACTTGTTAGAAATAATACTTGTAGGTATAACACTTTAGCACATCAACATACAATGACTGTAACACAGAAATAGTAAATGTAGCATACAACCAGTAACTACTGGTAAAGGGAAAATACCTCCTACGCCACCCTAGTCTCTGTAGGGAAATCACGCAGGGAGCTAGGACCTATGGAAGGAAAACCTATCACCTCCTACGCCACCCTAGTCTCTGTAGGGAAATCACGCAGGGGGAAGGAAACCTAAAATAATCACCTAGGCAAGTAACATTTAGCAAAGGCAATTAAACATCAACATTCCTCTCAGCAGGTCACTTTTAGCAAAGGGAAATAAAAGAACAAGGCATTACCTAAGCAGGTCACTTTTAGCAAAGGTAAAAACAAACATTCCTCTAAGCAGGTCACTTTTAGCAAAGGGGAATAAAAGAACAAAGAATCACCTAAGCAGGTCACTTTTAGCAAAGGTAATAACAAACAAGAATTGCACATGTAACATTAAAACACATTCAGAGGTGCAGGTTAGAACTTTTGCGCAAGAATCATATAGCAAAGAAATCACAATGCGCAGGGTGCATGTAGCACAACACTCAAAATGTCCCTCAGGCCAACTGGCCTCGAAAGGGGCGGAATGCCCTGAGTCTCAGTGTCAGGGAGGTCTGCGCAGGCAGCACAGACACAAAAGCCTAAACGTAGCAACTGTCCACTAAGTGCTGGACAGTTGTGAATAGCAGGTAGGCAGACGTTGGAGCCAGGTGGGCTCAAGAACAATGGTGGACAAGGAGCCTCTCAGGGGCTCGCAAAACAAAAATAGGCAATGTAGAGCTTAGCGCTCTAAAGCAATGAAATGCCCCCAGAGCCTCGGGGCTCGTAACTACAGGTAGGGCAAGGAGCCTCGCCGGGCTCGGCAACAACTGTGGCCTCTGGAGCCTCTCGGGGCTTACAAAGGACCAATGGGGGCGTTGGAGTCCCTCACGGGGGACTCAAGAACAGAATGGCCCCTCAGAGCCTCGTGGCCCTTGCAGCACAGATGGGGGGCGTTGGAGTCCCTCACGGGGGACTCTACCTCCACGAAAAATGCCCCCTGAAGCCCTCAGGCTTCCTAAAGCAATGCGCGCACGATCGCGCTACGGGGGAGGGGCGGACACCGACAACGTGTCCCGCGGCCCCTCTCCCTCCTCGGCACTCACCGGCAGTCTCAGGGCGGGCGGGGCTCCTCTCGTCCCGGGGCTCCTCTCTCCACTCGGGGAGCCTCGGGGACACGACCGGCTGCCTCCCTCGTCTCCCGCCTGGCCTTGTCTCCTCCACACGCCGCCTGACTTCCGCCGGGGCCGCCAATGGCAGCGCGGCCCTGGGGGTCAGGAGGCGGGACTTCCGGGTCGCTGCAGGCAGCGCGGCGGCCCGGCAAGCTTCCAGTGCGCCCGGGCTGCGGCGGTGATGTCCTGGGCAATGCCGGGTGGCACCGGCTCGAAAATAAATACAGACCACGGGGCAATGCCGGGTGGCACCGGCCTCAAGTTAAAAATAAAGCGAGGTGGCACTCGCTACGCCAATAAATCGGCGAAATCGGCAATTCAGCTGCAATGCCGGGTGGGCACCGGCAAGGTCAATAAAGCGCTCCCAAGCGCTCAGGGGCACAGGAGAGGCGCGCTCAGCGCTTAGGAAGACAAGCAAAGCGCTATTGAGCGCTGGGGCATGAGGAAAGCGCTCCTAGCGCTACAAATCAAAATCAGGGTGCCTCCAGGCACAGGAAAGCTCCAGCAGGGACTGGAAGCAGGCAGAGGGGCAGGGCAGGGCCAGAGCCAGCACACTGGGTCTCCAGGCAGGGAGACAAGCCAAGTGGCGGTCCTCTTGGCCCCAGCAGCAGCAACAGCCCCCTCTGGCAAGGATCCACAAGTAGAACATTTTCTGTGGGGACACAGCCCCCTTTTTATACAGCGAATTCCTTTGTTAGGAGGTGCAGGGTGGGGGGAAACCAGTTGCAGCTGGCTTGGGAGTACCCTTGATGGCCCAACCACCCCTTTCATTCACTGGGGAGGCTAGGGTCCTTAGACAAACCACAGGGGGGCGGAGCCAGCATTGTGTGGGGAAAAACCCAGCCCATCCAGGACACAGATCTACTCCTCCCACACATCACTCATGCTGATCTCACACTCACCACCGGGCAGACCCATCCAGACTTCCTGGAGCCTGGCATGCCAGCCAGCTCCAGCCAATCACGCTCCAGTATCCTCACTGCACACATACATCAATGTCCAGAAGTAGCACTTCCCTTCTAGACACATACAAGCCGCACATACCATTGCGCAGCATTCACTCTCACGAGTTCATACATACTAAACTCGAGCCTGCACTCCCCACACATCAGGAACTACCAGGGCACACGCATTCCCCATGCATTCCTATGGGAGGGCAGGCCAGCCATACTACACGCACGCACTTTCACTCTGGGACACAGGGAAAAAGTGCGCCAAGACCCAAAAATCACTACACAGGGTCACAAATAAAGGCAAAAAGATTAGGGGTGAACCTGCCCTAAGGCCCAAGTCTAACACGACCCCCTTCCAGCCAAAACGCAGGGCAGACCGATCACCACCGTGATGGGCTTCCCTGCTTGGGGCGATAAAACAAGGACGCGGGCCCACAACTGCAGGGACACCCTCCTGTTTTACGCCACGGTGAACCCCTAGGGTTCCTTCTAAAACTACTGTAGGGACTAACTGGGGTACCCCACTGATACTCTCCAGCTGCCCTCGGCCAGGACCAGGCCCTAGGCCATCCAGGTACCACTGGATCCTGCCTACTCACAAAGTGGGGGGTAGTAACCCCTGGCACATAATAGCCATGCTCCACTCTTCCTGTCTGCAAGACAGGGCTAGACTTCCACTGGTTCTCCAGCCTAGGGTCTACAACCTTAGGTGGACCAGGAGTCTCAGGGAAGGCTCTCCTCCCCTTACCTCTTCTCCTAGGGTTCCTCCTCCTCCTGCGAGGGGTTCCCTCTAAACAACATTCTCCCAACCTAGGGTTTAACCCCTCAGGTGGTACTGGGGTCAGAGGTGGGCTCTCCCACCCTCTGCACCCCCTTCCAGAGTCCTGCTCCCTCCCAACCGGGGCGGTACTTCTGGAGAAAGAACTGGTCAGGACACTGATTACAGTAGTCCCACCCTTCAGGTCAGGCGGATCCTGAACCTGGCCATCCAACCTCTGGTCTAAAACCTTCGGTGGAACCAATGCCTGGCACTCCAGGACTTCTGGGGATTCACACAACATCCCCAAATCACTCCTTTCACTGGACTTCTGTACTCTCCCTCCTGGAGCGGTACTGCCAGCTTCTAGGACCATAGAAGCTCCGCTTACAGATGCTCCAGGTCCTCTACCCACTAGGAGATCTCCCTCAAGTGAACTAACAGGCAAGTCTAGGTTCCCTTCCTGGTGTTCCCTAAAGAAACCATCCAGGCTCTGTGACAGGGCTTCGGGCGTCTGGGGACTCTCGGTCACACACTCACTCCCGCTCCACTGAGACAGGCAGTCAGCCCATACACCCTTCTCACTAACCAAGGACCTAGCTGGGCTACTCTCACCCTCCTCCACCACACTGGGCTGGAAGACACCTGACCCACTATTGTTGGAATCACTCACTAGTGACTCAAAAGAACCTCTCGCACTGTCCCAACGGTCTGCTTCCGCTGCAAGCTCACATGCCTCAGACAATCCACACCCCAACAGGTGTTGGCGCAACCCAGGTGAACAACAACTGAGCAACTGCTCTCTGAGAAACATATCGAACAATATGTCCCAATCACATTTCGTGGGCTCCCGTACCCAATCACACAGGGCTCCACAACAGTCATCCTCAAAGTCTACCCAAGACTGGTGAGATGGTTTCCTAAGGTTCCTAAACCTCAACCTATTCTCCTCCTCTGGGGAAAGGGGAACCATACTCTGGGAACTGGGAGTGGGACTGTCTACACTGACATTTAAAAAGCTGCCACCACTGGACTCCACCCTCTCTGGGGAATCCAGACAATTACAACTGTGGGTAGGGGAGAGTCTATTCTCTAGGGCTGCGCTCTCACGGATGATGGCCCTTCTCTCCACCTCTATCCTCTCCTGCGCTAAGAGTCTTTCGATCTCTAGCTGCGCCATAGCCTGGGCATGCTCTAACATGAGCTGTTCCATTGCTAACTGATGCTCCCTCTCTTCCTTCCTATCTAACCAATCCTCTGGGGACAGGGAAAGGGATGGGGCGCTGGTACTGACACTGGGCCTAGCAAGGGACTCCCTATCTATGGGGTCCTCACTATCTGCTGGGGCCCAACCACTGTCATCATCCAACTCACATTCTTCATCAGAATCTTCAGGGCTCCCCACAGACTCACCACCCTCATGGCGTGTGGCCTGGGCCCTTTCCTCGCTGCGCTCAAGATCCCTTTGATCCTTATACCATTGGACCAGGTGGTTCCTAAGTTGGTTCTCAGTATCTGACTCATCCACCCCTATGTCTCTCTCTCTACAGAACCTTTCCAACTCCTGCATACTGTACCAAACTAGATCACTGAGATCAAAAACAGGCTCCATTTTGGCAGACGTTCTAGAGACGAGATCACACAGGGAACCTGGGGGTCTGAGCTAAACAGGAGTATACAATCAACAAAATTCAGCAAGATTCCTATCTCAGAACTTGCACTCCACTGTCCAGCGTAACACACACTCATTCACACACAACCCTCCCCTCGGACTGGTAAGGCAGTTTCTACCACCCCTGATTATCTCAACCTGACCACTAGCGACACAGGTACCAAACTCTGGGAGCAGGGCGGGGAACAAGGTACTGGACAAAATACAAATGACACCTTTCAGGAGAAGCAAAACTGAACTTCCCTAAAAAACAATAATCCCAAAAATGTGGTTATCTAAAATTGCAGAGTTTTGAAGTGTGGCCTGTCGCCACTGTGGTACAACGCAAACGCAAGTCCAATCCGCACCGCTAGCCACCAATGTTAGAAACGGGACCTCTGGCTGGCCAAGGCTTGCGTCGAGGTCAGTCAGGGATCACCATTTCCAAGGTCAGGGCTAGGGAGTCACACACCAAGATAACCCCCGCTCACCCTCTAGGTAACGTGGCGCGAGCAGCAAGGCTAATCTCAGAGGCGATGTGTAAAGCATTTGCGCGCGCACCCCAGCGACAACAACCAAAGGCCCACCACAAAGGAAACTCCACACAAGGTTATATCAAAAATAGCCTTTGTATTATAATAATAAAAACACATTAGATAACACACACACTTTACAATGTGCCAACAGGCACGGGCAAGATTTACAAGGGATTATGTACAGGACAGGGCCACCTGGACCACTGTCAGGGGTATGCACTTGTTAGAAATAATACTTGTAGGTATAACACTTTAGCACATCAACATACAATGACTGTAACACAGAAATAGTAAATGTAGCATACAACCAGTAACTACTGGTAAAGGGAAAATACCTCCTACGCCACCCTAGTCTCTGTAGGGAAATCACGCAGGGAGCTAGGACCTATGGAAGGAAAACCTATCACCTCCTACGCCACCCTAGTCTCTGTAGGGAAATCACGCAGGGGGAAGGAAACCTAAAATAATCACCTAGGCAAGTAACATTTAGCAAAGGCAATTAAACATCAACATTCCTCTCAGCAGGTCACTTTTAGCAAAGGGAAATAAAAGAACAAGGCATTACCTAAGCAGGTCACTTTTAGCAAAGGTAAAAACAAACATTCCTCTAAGCAGGTCACTTTTAGCAAAGGGGAATAAAAGAACAAAGAATCACCTAAGCAGGTCACTTTTAGCAAAGGTAATAACAAACAAGAATTGCACATGTAACATTAAAACACATTCAGAGGTGCAGGTTAGAACTTTTGCGCAAGAATCATATAGCAAAGAAATCACAATGCGCAGGGTGCATGTAGCACAACACTCAAAATGTCCCTCAGGCCAACTGGCCTCGAAAGGGGCGGAATGCCCTGAGTCTCAGTGTCAGGGAGGTCTGCGCAGGCAGCACAGACACAAAAGCCTAAACGTAGCAACTGTCCACTAAGTGCTGGACAGTTGTGAATAGCAGGTAGGCAGACGTTGGAGCCAGGTGGGCTCAAGAACAATGGTGGACAAGGAGCCTCTCAGGGGCTCGCAAAACAAAAATAGGCAATGTAGAGCTTAGCGCTCTAAAGCAATGAAATGCCCCCAGAGCCTCGGGGCTCGTAACTACAGGTAGGGCAAGGAGCCTCGCCGGGCTCGGCAACAACTGTGGCCTCTGGAGCCTCTCGGGGCTTACAAAGGACCAATGGGGGCGTTGGAGTCCCTCACGGGGGACTCAAGAACAGAATGGCCCCTCAGAGCCTCGTGGCCCTTGCAGCACAGATGGGGGGCGTTGGAGTCCCTCACGGGGGACTCTACCTCCACGAAAAATGCCCCCTGAAGCCCTCAGGCTTCCTAAAGCAATGCGCGCACGATCGCGCTACGGGGGAGGGGCGGACACCGACAACGTGTCCCGCGGCCCCTCTCCCTCCTCGGCACTCACCGGCAGTCTCAGGGCGGGCGGGGCTCCTCTCGTCCCGGGGCTCCTCTCTCCACTCGGGGAGCCTCGGGGACACGACCGGCTGCCTCCCTCGTCTCCCGCCTGGCCTTGTCTCCTCCACACGCCGCCTGACTTCCGCCGGGGCCGCCAATGGCAGCGCGGCCCTGGGGGTCAGGAGGCGGGACTTCCGGGTCGCTGCAGGCAGCGCGGCGGCCCGGCAAGCTTCCAGTGCGCCCGGGCTGCGGCGGTGATGTCCTGGGCAATGCCGGGTGGCACCGGCTCGAAAATAAATACAGACCACGGGGCAATGCCGGGTGGCACCGGCCTCAAGTTAAAAATAAAGCGAGGTGGCACTCGCTACGCCAATAAATCGGCGAAATCGGCAATTCAGCTGCAATGCCGGGTGGGCACCGGCAAGGTCAATAAAGCGCTCCCAAGCGCTCAGGGGCACAGGAGAGGCGCGCTCAGCGCTTAGGAAGACAAGCAAAGCGCTATTGAGCGCTGGGGCATGAGGAAAGCGCTCCTAGCGCTACAAATCAAAATCAGGGTGCCTCCAGGCACAGGAAAGCTCCAGCAGGGACTGGAAGCAGGCAGAGGGGCAGGGCAGGGCCAGAGCCAGCACACTGGGTCTCCAGGCAGGGAGACAAGCCAAGTGGCGGTCCTCTTGGCCCCAGCAGCAGCAACAGCCCCCTCTGGCAAGGATCCACAAGTAGAACATTTTCTGTGGGGACACAGCCCCCTTTTTATACAGCGAATTCCTTTGTTAGGAGGTGCAGGGTGGGGGGAAACCAGTTGCAGCTGGCTTGGGAGTACCCTTGATGGCCCAACCACCCCTTTCATTCACTGGGGAGGCTAGGGTCCTTAGACAAACCACAGGGGGGCGGAGCCAGCATTGTGTGGGGAAAAACCCAGCCCATCCAGGACACAGATCTACTCCTCCCACACATCACTCATGCTGATCTCACACTCACCACCGGGCAGACCCATCCAGACTTCCTGGAGCCTGGCATGCCAGCCAGCTCCAGCCAATCACGCTCCAGTATCCTCACTGCACACATACATCAATGTCCAGAAGTAGCACTTCCCTTCTAGACACATACAAGCCGCACATACCATTGCGCAGCATTCACTCTCACGAGTTCATACATACTAAACTCGAGCCTGCACTCCCCACACATCAGGAACTACCAGGGCACACGCATTCCCCATGCATTCCTATGGGAGGGCAGGCCAGCCATACTACACGCACGCACTTTCACTCTGGGACACAGGGAAAAAGTGCGCCAAGACCCAAAAATCACTACACAGGGTCACAAATAAAGGCAAAAAGATTAGGGGTGAACCTGCCCTAAGGCCCAAGTCTAACACCCTTAGTCTGTGCATTCCAGCCCAATACATGCCAACAAGATTCCTGAGTTAGTGTCTGTTTCTGTAGTGTAGTGGTTATCACGTTCGCCTTACACGCGAAAGGTCCCTGGTTCGAGACTGGGCAGAAACAGCGGTTTGCTGTTTTTAACAGTGTTTGCCTTTACTGGCTGACTTTATAGGAAAGCTGAGATAATAGAGGCTGTCTATCCCTCACCAACCTGACGTAGTGTGCTCCAGGGATCTCAGTGACAGCTCGAAAAGAGAAGTGACGATAGCTTGCGCCATTCGCTTGCTCGCCCTTTGCTCTGAAGGGTGGGCCTACTTCATGAAAGCAAGGAATGAGAGCAGAAATGCTTTTCTTGTCCTCACCACAAGCAGACACTTAGAGAAAACAAACTGTCTGAAGGACAGAGGCTTTTTAATTTCTTGTTTGATGACGGCCATGGAAAAGACAGCAATCATATTGCAGAAGAGAGCAACATGTGCAGTTGCTTGCTTTGGGTGAAGCATTCACCGACTAGCTGCCACTAACCCCTGGAGCAATGTCAGAGGTGACTCTTGCGTGGCTCGTTGGTCTAGGGGTATGATTCTCGCTTAGGGTGCGAGAGGTCCCGGGTTCAAATCCCGGACGAGCCCTTTTTAGAGCTAAACATACAAATCGTACTAAAAATGCACTATGCCTGACTATTTCTAGTAATACTCGGTTGATTTTTTGCTTAACATATTCCTAACCTCAGTAGAAAAATGGATCACCGTGCTTTTTCTGCCTACCTGCTTAGTCTCAGTGTGTCCCAGGTGATGCTTTCCCAAGCTGTACTCGCAGACATTTAGGCATCAGATATTTGTCTGTCGATGCCTGCACAAGTAAATTTTGAATACGTCTAATTGCAAGCATGTTGGATGATATCTCTGAGGTTTTCACACTTGTTCTGCACATTCTGAGCCGCTGCTGATACAGCAGAATAGAAGTAGGGTGAAGCCTTGAGAGGAACTTTGCTTTAACAGTAGCAAGCAGCAAGGTCGTTTCTGTAGTGTAGTGGTCATCACGTTCGCCTAACACGCGAAAGGTCCCCGGTTCGAGACCGGGCAGAAACACTGAGCGTTGGCTGCTTTTATGTGCACACTCTAAAACCTTATTATCTGAATGCAAGTTTAAGAAGAGGTGGTCTTTGAACACAGTGAGCCGTGGGAAACTTTCTTTACCTTTGCAAGACGAAACAAAGTTATCTGCATCCATCATCTGGGGGTCGTTCTTGTGCCTATTTTTATTTTGTTTAAGCTATGTTGTATTGTTGGGGCCTTTACACCTGTGACATTGCTGTGAAGGTTGTAAGTGGAAACATTGGCAGGTGCAGATAGAAGAGTTAGACCTAAGCCCCCCCTCATGAGCCGTCAGGATGGCCGAGTGGTCTAAGGCGCCAGACTCAAGAGAGCTTGATCTTCAGTGTAGCTGAGCCTTCTGGTCTCCTCATGGAGGCGTGGGTTCAAATCCCACTTCTGACAGGTCCCTTTTACACCCGTAAATCTTCCTGTTTTTTGCAGTGCGTTCCCGGCAAACACCACAATCTTTGCAGGAACCTGTAGCATGTGAAGAGAAATCCACCAACAATCAGGCTGGGCCCTCAATCACAATTCCATGGATTTCTGGAAATGACACCTCAGGCACACCTTCCATTAAATTTGCACTCCATCACAGTAACTGCCATGCTGGGTTTCTAACTGAGCAGTTGATCCCATCATTTGTTGTGAGGCTCTCCTGCCACCTTTTGGGCAGAGAAGGCACTGTCCCTGCAAAAACACAGGCAGACATGTTCAACAGGGCTTCCTGGTTATGTGGGAGGAGCAGAATGCCATTGGTCCCCCCTTGCAAATTCTAATTTACATAAGGAAGACAGAGAGGTAGCTGGGAGTAGGCACTGCACACGGGCATTGCACTCTCTCTTATGATTTGCAGCCAATTCTAGATTGAGGCAGGAGGAAAGGAGGTGACGCGCCCAACAATGGCTATACTGAGAAGTCAGCCACTCTGGGTCTCCCAGGTGAGTGTTTCAGGCCTGTGAGCCACTCATATAAATCTCGCCTGATCGAGCCTGATCGAGCGCGTTTGAATCCAAATATCAAACCCCTCTTTCTCAGGCGCAGGAAATGGTGGGCCCTTCATTGCTTCTGGTGTGGAAGTCTATGGGGCAAGGGTCCAGGACTTGCAGAGGAGAACAATTGCCAGAAAGTGCTTGCTGTTCTCATCTGTGCCTTTTTTCTGCTCACTGGCTGATAGGAGATTGGCTGCCCCCTTTCTTGCTAGAGTGAAAAAACAACAACTTGAGAGAAAACATGACGTTGTGAGGCTCACTTAGAGGGAGACTAGCCAAATAGCCCTGCTTTTTTTCTGAAAGACGCTTCAGAAATTGTTCAAAATGTCTCCTGGCCACTTAGGCTCGTTGGTCTAGGGGTATGATTCTTGCTTCGGGTGCGAGAGGTCCCGGGTTCAAATCCCGGACGAGCCCATGCTGTGGACATTTTCAGGATGCTTGTAATATAGGAGCATTTCTTCTTTTCAATGCTATAAGACGCTGTGTATGTCGAGAAAGTTCCTTACCCTGCACGCTATTTTCCACTTGTGGCGGGATAAAGGAGTGCAGGACTTCTTTGCAACTGCTTTTCTGGGCCAGACCAGCATGGTAGGAACATTACATGCATAGTGTTTTTCTAGTGTAATTTCAGGATATGGTTTCAAAATCGCCTCTTGGAATAAAAGTGGTCCTCATTCCTGTCTTCCAAAGAAATAGAGACCGGGTAAGGAGAGCCCAACTTTGAGCTTCAAGGACATTGGCCCTTAGTCTGTGCATTCCAGCCCAATACATGCCAACAAGATTCCTGAGTTAGTGTCTGTTTCTGTAGTGTAGTGGTTATCACGTTTGCCTTACACGCGAAAGGTCCCTGGTTCGAGACCGGGCAGAAACAGCGGTTTGCTGTTTTTAACAGTGTTTGCCTTTACTGGCTGACTTTATAGGAAAGCTGAGATAATAGAGGCTGTCTATCCCTCACCAACCTGACGTAGTGTGCTCCAGGGATCTCAGTGACAGCTCGAAAAGAGAAGTGACGATAGCTTGCGCCATTCGCTTGCTCGCCCTTTGCTCTGAAGGGTGGGCCTACTTCATGAAAGCAAGGAATGAGAGCAGAAATGCTTTTCTTGTCCTCACCGCAAGCAGACACTTAGAGAAAACAAACTGTCTGAAGGACAGAGGCTTTTTAATTTCTTGTTTGATGACGGCCATGGAAAAGACAGCAATCATATTGCAGAAGAGAGCAACATGTGCAGTTGCTTGCTTTGGGTGAAGCATTCACCGACTAGCTGCCACTAACCCCTGGAGCCATGTCAGAGGTGACTCTTGCGTGGCTCGTTGGTCTAGGGGTATGATTCTCGCTTAGGGTGCGAGAGGTCCCGGGTTCAAATCCCGGACGAGCCCTTTTTAGAGCTAAACATACAAATCGTACTAAAAATGCACTATGCCTGACTATTTCTAGTAATACTCGGTTGATTTTTTGCTTAACATATTCCTAACCTCAGTAGAAAAATGGATCACCGTGCTTTTTCTGCCTACCTGCTTAGTCTCAGTGTGTCCCAGGTGATGCTTTCCCAAGCTGTACTCGCAGACATTTAGGCATCAGATATTTGTCTGTCGATGCCTGCACAAGTAAATTTTGAATACGTCTAATTGCAAGCATGTTGGATGATATCTCTGAGGTTTTCACACTTGTTCTGCACATTCTGAGCCGCTGCTGATACAGCAGAATAGAAGTAGGGTGAAGCCTTGAGAGGAACTTTGCTTTAACAGTAGCAAGCAGCAAGGTCGTTTCTGTAGTGTAGTGGTCATCACGTTCGCCTAACACGCGAAAGATCCCCGGTTCGAGACCGGGCAGAAACACTGAGCGTTGGCTGCTTTTATGTGCACACTCTAAAACCTTATTATCTGAATGCAAGTTTAAGAAGAGGTGGTCTTTGAACACAGTGAGCCGTGGGAAACTTTCTTTACCTTTGCAAGACGAAACAAAGTTATCTGCATCCATCATCTGGGGGTCGTTCTTGTGCCTATTTTTATTTTGTTTAAGCTATGTTGTATTGTTGGGGCCTTTACACCTGTGACATTGCTGTGAAGGTTGTAAGTGGAAACATTGGCAGGTGCAGATAGAAGAGTTAGACCTAAGCCCCCCTCATGAGCCGTCAGGATGGCCGAGTGGTCTAAGGCGCCAGACTCAAGAGAGCTTGATCTTCAGTGTAGCTGAGCCTTCTGGTCTCCTCATGGAGGCGTGGGTTCAAATCCCACTTCTGACAGGTCCCTTTTACACCCGTAAATCTTCCTGTTTTTTGCAGTGCGTTCCCGGCAAACACCACAATCTTTGCAGGAACCTGTAGCATGTGAAGAGAAATCCACCAACAATCAGGCTGGGCCCTCAATCACAATTCCATGGTGTTAGACTTGGGCCTTAGGGCAGGTTCACCCCTAATCTTTTTGCCTTTATTTATGACCCTGTGTAGTGATTTTTGGGTCTTGGCGCACTTTTTCCCTGTGTCCCAGAGTGAAAGTGCGTGCGTGTAGTATGGCTGGCCTGCCCTCCCATAGGAATGCATGGGGAATGCGTGTGCCCTGGTAGTTCCTGATGTGTGGGGAGTGCAGGCTCGAGTTTAGTATGTATGAACTCGTGAGAGTGAATGCTGCGCAATGGTATGTGCGGCTTGTGTGTGTCTAGAAGGGAAGTGCTACTTCTGGACATTGATGTATGTGTGCAGTGAGGATAGTGGAGCGTGATTGGCTGGAGCTGGCTGGCATGCCAGGCTCCAGGAAGTCTGGATGGGTCTGCCCGGTGGTGAGTGTGAGATCAGCATGAGTGATGTGTGGGAGGAGTAGATCTGTGTCCTGGATGGGCTGGGTTTTTCCCCACACAATGCTGGCTCCGCCCCCCTGTGGTTTGTCTAATGACCCTAGCCTCCCCAGTGAATGAAAGGGGTGGTTGGGCCATCAAGGGTACTCCCAAGCCAGCTGCAACTGGTTTCCCCCCACCCTGCACCTCCTAACAAAGGATTTCTCTGTATAAATATGGGGCTGTGTCCCCACAGAAATTGTTCTACTTGTGGATCCTTGCCAGAGGGGGCTGTTGCTGCTGCTGGGGCCAAGAGGACCGCCACTTGGCTTGTCTCCCTGCCTGGAGACCCAGTGTGCTGGCTCTGGCCCTGCCCTGCCCCTCTGCCTGCCTCCAGTCCCTGCTGGAGCTTTTGATTTTGGCTTAGAGTGCCTGGAGGCGCTCTTATTTGATTTATAGCGCTAGGCGCGCTTTCCTGATGCCCCAGCGCTCAATAGCGCTTTGCTTCTATTTTTAGCGCTAGGCGCGCTTTCTGTGGCCCCTAAGCGCTTGGGAGCGCGCTGTATGCAGCCGGTGCCTACCCGGCATCTGCCCGCCTGGTTACGCCGATTTTCGGCGTAGCGAGTGCCACCTCGCTTTATCTTTATTTTCGGAGAGCCGGTGCCACCCGGCATTGCCCCGTTATATTTATTTTGAAGAGCGGCTGCCCACGCCGCATTGCCCCGTGATCACCGCCGCAGTCCCGGGCCGAGCAGAAGCAGCCGCCAGCGTCATAGCCCGGCCGCGCTGGGATTGGCCCAGGCGGTCGAGCCTCCCGCCGCGTCATCGGGGGAGGAGAGCGGAACCAGGAAGCAGCTTGGCGCGTCTCGCCGAGGCTCCCCGTGTGGAGAGGAGCCCCGCGCTGCTAGGAGGCTCCCCGTGTGAAGAGGAGCTCCGCCCGCCACAAGACACCCGGTGAGTGCCGAGGAGGGAGAGGGGCCGCGGGACACATTGCCGGTGTCCGCCCCTCCCCCGTAGCGCGATCTCGCGCGCACTGTTGTGTGGAGCCTCGATAGGCTCCTGGGGGCATTTGCTATGATCCTGAGTCCCCCGTGAGGGACTCCAATGAGAGGGCCATTTTTATTAGTGAGAGCCGGTTGAGGCTCAGGGGCACCTTCGTTTTAGAGCCCGAGAGGCTCCCGCCCTAATTGCAGTTGCGAGCCCCGAGGCTCTGGGGGCATTTTAATTGTTTTAGAGCGCAGAAGCTCTACTTTGCCTATTTTGCTTAGCGAGCCCTGAGAGGCTCTAGGGGGACACAGGCAGTGAGTTGGTTGCAGCCCCGAGGCTCCCACGCTGTGTCTCCCCACCATTGTTCTTGAGCCCACCTGGCTCCAACGTTTGCCTACCTGCTATTCACAACTGTCCAGCACTTAGTGGACAGTTGCTACGTTTAGGCTTTTGTGTGCTGCCTGCGCAGCCTTCCCTGACATTGAGACTCAGGGCATTCCGCCTTTCGAGGCCAGTTGGCCTGAGGGACATTTTGAGTGTTGTGCTACATGCACCCTGCGCATTGTGATTTCTTTGCTATATGATTCTTGCGCAAAAGTTCTAACCTGCACCTCTGAATGTGTTTTAATGTTACATGTGCAATTCTTGTTTATTATTACCTTTGCTAAAAGTGACCTGCTTAGGTAATTCTTTATGTGTTTATCCCCTTTGCTAAAAGTGACCTGCTTAGAGGATTGTTTGTGTTTGATTGCCTTTGCTAAATGTTACTTGCCTAGGTGATTATTTTAGGTTTCCTTCCCCCTGCGTGATTTCCCTACAGAGACTAGGGTGGCGTAGGAGGTGATAGGTTTTCCTTCCATAGGTCCTAGCTCCCTGCGTGATTTCCCTACAGAGACTAGGGTGGCGTAGGAGGTGATAGGTTTTCCTTCCATAGGTCCTAGCTCCCTGCGTGATTTCCCTACAGAGACTAGGGTGGCGTAGGAGGTGATAGGTTTTCCTTCCATAGGTCCTAGCTCCCTGCGTGATTTCCCTACAGAGACTAGGGTGGCGTAGTAGGTGATAGGTTTTCCTTCCATAGGTCCTAGCTCCCTGCGTGATTTCCCTACAGAGACTAGGGTGGCGTAGGAGGTATTTTCCCTTTACCAGTAGTTACTGGTTGTATGCTACATTTACTATTTCTGTGTTACAGTCATTGTATGTTGATGTGCTAAAGTGTTATACCTACAAGTATTATTTCTAACAAGTGCATACCCCTGACAGTGGTCCAGGTGGCCCTGTCCTGTACATAATCCCTTGTAAATCTTGCCCGTGCCTATTGGCACATTGTAAAGTGTGTGTGTTATCTAATGTGTTCTTATTATTATAATACAAAGGCTATTTTTGATATAACCTTGTGTGGAGTTTCCTTTGTGGTGGGCCTTTGGTTGTTGTCGCTGGGGTGCGCGCGCAAACGCTTTACACATCGCCTCTGAGATTAGCCTTGCTGCTCGCGCCACGTTACCTAGAGGGTGAGCGGGGGTTATCTTGGTGTGTGACTCCCTAGCCCTGACCTTGGAAATGGTGATCCCTGACTGACCTTGGCGCAAGCCTTGGCCAGCCAGAGGTCCCGTTTCTAACATTGGTGGCTAGCGGTGGGATTGGACTTGCGTTTGCGCTGTACCACAGTGGCGACAGGCCACACTTCAAAACTCTGCAATTTTAGATAACCACATTTTGGGGATTATTGTT
Organism: Lissotriton helveticus; assembly: GCF_964261635.1. Taxonomy (NCBI): domain Eukaryota; kingdom Metazoa; phylum Chordata; class Amphibia; order Caudata; family Salamandridae; genus Lissotriton; species Lissotriton helveticus. The sequence continues at coordinate 590,455,438 of NC_136071.1, forward strand.
TTTTAGGGAAGTTCAGTTTTGCTTCTCCTGAAAGGTGTCATTTGTATTTTGTCCAGTACCTTGTTTCCCCGCCCTGCTCCCAGAGTTTGGTACCTGTGTCGCTAGTGGTCAGGTTGAGATAATCAGGGGTGGTAGAAACTGCCTTACCAGTCCGAGGGGAGGGTTGTGTGTGAATGAGTGTGTGTTACGCTGGACAGTGGAGTGCAAGTTCTGAGATAGGAATCTTGCTGAATTGTGTAATTGTGTACTCCTGTGTAAGCTCAGACCCCCAGGTTCCCTGTGTCAAACTCTTCTTGAGAACGTCCGCCAAAATGGAGCCTGTTTTTGATCTCTGTTGTCTTTTTAGGTACAGTAGGTCAGAGCTGGTCAGATTCTGTGAGGAGGGAGGCATGGAGGTGAGTGTGTTGGATACTCAGTCCCAGCTTAGGGACAGCCTGATCCAATGGCAAAAGGGTCAGTGGGATCTTGAGTACAGTGAGAGAGAGAGGGCCCGGGCCGCACGTCATGAGGATGGTGAGTCTGTTGGGAGCCCTGAAGATTCTGATGAAGAATGTGAGTTGTATGATGATGACAGTGGATGGATGTCAGCAGATGGTGAGGACCCCATAGGTAGGGAGTCCCTTGCTGAGTCCAGTGTCAGTACCAGCGCCACATCCCTTGTCCTGTCCCCAGAGGATTGGTTAGATAGGAAGGAAGAGAGGGAGCATCAGTTAGCGATGGAACAGCTCATGTTAGAGCATGCCCAGGCTATGGCGCAGCTAGAGATCGAGAGACTCTTAGCGCAGGAGAGGATAGAGGTGGAGAGAAGGGCCATCATCCGTGAGAGAGCAGCCCTAGAGGATAGACTCTTCCCTGCGCATAATTGTAATTGTCTGGATTCCCCAGGGAGGGTGGAGTCCAGTGGTGGCAGCTTTTTAAATATTTGTGTAGACAGTCCCACTCTCAGTTCCCCGAGTATGGTTCCTGTTTCCCCAGAAGAGGAGAATAGGTTGAGGTTTAGGAACCTTAGGAAACCGTCTCATCAGTCTTGGGTAGACTTTGAGGATGACTGTTGTGGAGCCCTGTGTGATTGGGTACGGGAGCCCACGAAATGTGATTGGGACATATTGTTCGATATGTTTATCAGAGAGCAGTTGCTCAGTTGTTGTGTGCCAGAGTTGCGCCAGCACCTGTTGAAGTTTGGATCGTTTATTGCATGTGAGCTGGCAGAGGAAGCAGACCGTTGGGAAAGTGCGAGAGGTTCTTTTGAGTCACTAGTGAGTGATTCCAACAATAGTGGGTCAGGTGTCTTCCAGCCCAGTGTGGTGGAGGAGGGTGAGAGTAGCCCAGCTAGGTCCTTGGTTAGTGAGAAGGGTGTAGGGGCTGACTGCCTGTCTCAGTGGAGCGGGAGTGAGTGTGTGACCGAGAGTCCCCAGATGCCCGAAGCCCTGTCACAGAGCCTGGATGGTTTCTTTAGGGAACACCAGGAAAGGAACCTAGACTTGCCTGTTAGTTCACTTGAGGGAGATCTCCTAGTGTGTAGAGAACCTGGAGCATCTGTAAGCGGAGCTTCTATGGTCCTAGAAGCTGGCAGTACCGCTCCAGGAGGGAGAGTACAGAAGTCCAGTGAAAGGAGTGATTGGGGGATAGGATGTGAGTCCCCAGAAGTCCTGGAGTGCCAGGCATTGGTTCCACCGAAGGTTTTAGACCAGAGGTTGGATGGCCAGGTTCAGGATCCGCCTGACCTGAAGGGTGGGACTACTGTAATCAGTGTCCTGACCAGTTCTTTCTCCAGAAGTACCGCCCCGGTTGGGAGGGAGCAGGACTCTGGAAGGGGGTGCAGAGGGTGGGAGAGCCCACCTCTGACCCCGGTGCAACCTGAGGGGTTAAACCCTAGGTTGGGAGAATGTTGTTTAGAGGGAACCCCTCGCAGGAGGAGGAGGAACCCTAGGAGAAGAGGTAAGGGGAGGAGAGCCTTCCCTCAGACTCCTGGTCCGCCTGAGGTTGTAGACCCTAGGCTGGAGAACCAGTGGAAGTCTAGCCCTGTCTGGCAGACAGGAAGAGTGGAGCATGGCTATTATGTGCCAGGGGTTACTACCCCCCACTTTGTGAGTAGGCAGGATCCAGTGGTACCTGGATGGCCTAGGGCCTGGTCCTCGCCGAGGGCAGCTGGAGAGTACCAGTGGGGTAGCCCAGTTAGTCCCTACAGTAGTTTTAGGAGGAACCCTAGGGGTTCACCGTGGCGTAAAACAGGAGGGTGTCCCTGCAGTTGTGGGCCCGCGTCCTTGTTTTATCGCCCCAAGCAGGGAAGCCCATCACGGTGGTGATCGGTCTGCCCTGCGTTTTGGCTGGAAGGGGGTCGTGTTAGACTTGGGCCTTAGGGCAGGTTCACCCCTAATCTTTTTGCCTTTATTTATGACCCTGTGTAGTGATTTTTGGGTCTTGGCGCACTTTTTCCCTGTGTCCCAGAGTGAAAGTGCGTGCGTGTAGTATGGCTGGCCTGCCCTCCCATAGGAATGCATGGGGAATGCGTGTGCCCTGGTAGTTCCTGATGTGTGGGGAGTGCAGGCTCGAGTTTAGTATGTATGAACTCGTGAGAGTGAATGCTGCGCAATGGTATGTGCGGCTTGTGTGTGTCTAGAAGGGAAGTGCTACTTCTGGACATTGATGTATGTGTGCAGTGAGGATAGTGGAGCGTGATTGGCTGGAGCTGGCTGGCATGCCAGGCTCCAGGAAGTCTGGATGGGTCTGCCCGGTGGTGAGTGTGAGATCAGCATGAGTGATGTGTGGGAGGAGTAGATCTGTGTCCTGGATGGGCTGGGTTTTTCCCCACACAATGCTGGCTCCGCCCCCCTGTGGTTTGTCTAATGACCCTAGCCTCCCCAGTGAATGAAAGGGGTGGTTGGGCCATCAAGGGTACTCCCAAGCCAGCTGCAACTGGTTTCCCCCCACCCTGCACCTCCTAACAAAGGATTTCTCTGTATAAATATGGGGCTGTGTCCCCACAGAAATTGTTCTACTTGTGGATCCTTGCCAGAGGGGGCTGTTGCTGCTGCTGGGGCCAAGAGGACCGCCACTTGGCTTGTCTCCCTGCCTGGAGACCCAGTGTGCTGGCTCTGGCCCTGCCCTGCCCCTCTGCCTGCCTCCAGTCCCTGCTGGAGCTTTTGATTTTGGCTTAGAGTGCCTGGAGGCGCTCTTATTTGATTTATAGCGCTAGGCGCGCTTTCCTGATGCCCCAGCGCTCAATAGCGCTTTGCTTCTATTTTTAGCGCTAGGCGCGCTTTCTGTGGCCCCTAAGCGCTTGGGAGCGCGCTGTATGCAGCCGGTGCCTACCCGGCATCTGCCCGCCTGGTTACGCCGATTTTCGGCGTAGCGAGTGCCACCTCGCTTTATCTTTATTTTCGGAGAGCCGGTGCCACCCGGCATTGCCCCGTTATATTTATTTTGAAGAGCGGCTGCCCACGCCGCATTGCCCCGTGATCACCGCCGCAGTCCCGGGCCGAGCAGAAGCAGCCGCCAGCGTCATAGCCCGGCCGCGCTGGGATTGGCCCAGGCGGTCGAGCCTCCCGCCGCGTCATCGGGGGAGGAGAGCGGAACCAGGAAGCAGCTTGGCGCGTCTCGCCGAGGCTCCCCGTGTGGAGAGGAGCCCCGCGCTGCTAGGAGGCTCCCCGTGTGAAGAGGAGCTCCGCCCGCCACAAGACACCCGGTGAGTGCCGAGGAGGGAGAGGGGCCGCGGGACACATTGCCGGTGTCCGCCCCTCCCCCGTAGCGCGATCTCGCGCGCACTGTTGTGTGGAGCCTCGATAGGCTCCTGGGGGCATTTGCTATGATCCTGAGTCCCCCGTGAGGGACTCCAATGAGAGGGCCATTTTTATTAGTGAGAGCCGGTTGAGGCTCAGGGGCACCTTCGTTTTAGAGCCCGAGAGGCTCCCGCCCTAATTGCAGTTGCGAGCCCCGAGGCTCTGGGGGCATTTTAATTGTTTTAGAGCGCAGAAGCTCTACTTTGCCTATTTTGCTTAGCGAGCCCTGAGAGGCTCTAGGGGGACACAGGCAGTGAGTTGGTTGCAGCCCCGAGGCTCCCACGCTGTGTCTCCCCACCATTGTTCTTGAGCCCACCTGGCTCCAACGTTTGCCTACCTGCTATTCACAACTGTCCAGCACTTAGTGGACAGTTGCTACGTTTAGGCTTTTGTGTGCTGCCTGCGCAGCCTTCCCTGACATTGAGACTCAGGGCATTCCGCCCCTTTCGAGGCCAGTTGGCCTGAGGGACATTTTGAGTGTTGTGCTACATGCACCCTGCGCATTGTGATTTCTTTGCTATATGATTCTTGCGCAAAAGTTCTAACCTGCACCTCTGAATGTGTTTTAATGTTACATGTGCAATTCTTGTTTATTATTACCTTTGCTAAAAGTGACCTGCTTAGGTAATTCTTTATGTGTTTATCCCCTTTGCTAAAAGTGACCTGCTTAGAGGATTGTTTGTGTTTGATTGCCTTTGCTAAATGTTACTTGCCTAGGTGATTATTTTAGGTTTCCTTCCCCCTGCGTGATTTCCCTACAGAGACTAGGGTGGCGTAGGAGGTGATAGGTTTTCCTTCCATAGGTCCTAGCTCCCTGCGTGATTTCCCTACAGAGACTAGGGTGGCGTAGGAGGTGATAGGTTTTCCTTCCATAGGTCCTAGCTCCCTGCGTGATTTCCCTACAGAGACTAGGGTGGCGTAGGAGGTGATAGGTTTTCCTTCCATAGGTCCTAGCTCCCTGCGTGATTTCCCTACAGAGACTAGGGTGGCGTAGTAGGTGATAGGTTTTCCTTCCATAGGTCCTAGCTCCCTGCGTGATTTCCCTACAGAGACTAGGGTGGCGTAGGAGGTATTTTCCCTTTACCAGTAGTTACTGGTTGTATGCTACATTTACTATTTCTGTGTTACAGTCATTGTATGTTGATGTGCTAAAGTGTTATACCTACAAGTATTATTTCTAACAAGTGCATACCCCTGACAGTGGTCCAGGTGGCCCTGTCCTGTACATAATCCCTTGTAAATCTTGCCCGTGCCTATTGGCACATTGTAAAGTGTGTGTGTTATCTAATGTGTTCTTATTATTATAATACAAAGGCTATTTTTGATATAACCTTGTGTGGAGTTTCCTTTGTGGTGGGCCTTTGGTTGTTGTCGCTGGGGTGCGCGCGCAAACGCTTTACACATCGCCTCTGAGATTAGCCTTGCTGCTCGTGCCACGTTACCTAGAGGGTGAGCGGGGGTTATCTTGGTGTGTGACTCCCTAGCCCTGACCTTGGAAATGGTGATCCCTGACTGACCTTGGCGCAAGCCTTGGCCAGCCAGAGGTCCCGTTTCTAACACATGGATTTCTGGAAATGACACCTCAGGCACACCTTCCATTAAATTTGCACTCCATCACAGTAACTGCCATGCTGGGTTTCTAACTGAGCAGTTGATCCCATCATTTGTTGTGAGGCTCTCCTGCCACCTTTTGGGCAGAGAAGGCACTGTCCCTGCAAAAACACAGGCAGACATGTTCAACAGGGCTTCCTGGTTATGTGGGAGGAGCAGAATGCCATTGGTCCCCCCTTGCAAATTCTAATTTACATAAGGAAGACAGAGAGGTAGCTGGGAGTAGGCACTGCACACGGGCATTGCACTCTCTCTTATGATTTGCAGCCAATTCTAGATTGAGGCAGGAGGAAAGGAGGTGACTCGCCCAACAATGGCTATACTGAGAAGTCAGCCACTCTGGGTCTCCCAGGTGAGTGTTTCAGGCCTGTGAGCCACTCATATAAATCTCGCCTGATCGAGCCTGATCGAGCGCGTTTGAATCCAAATATCAAACCCCTCTTTCTCAGGCGCAGGAAATGGTGGGCCCTTCATTGCTTCTGGTGTGGAAGTCTATGGGGCAAGGGTCCAGGACTTGCAGAGGAGAACAATTGCCAGAAAGTGCTTGCTGTTCTCATCTGTGCCTTTTTTCTGCTCACTGGCTGATAGGAGATTGGCTGCCCCCTTTCTTGCTAGAGTGAAAAAACAACAACTTGAGAGAAAACATGACGTTGTGAGGCTCACTTAGAGGGAGACTAGCCAAATAGCCCTGCTTTTTTTCTGAAAGACGCTTCAGAAATTGTTCAAAATGTCTCCTGGCCACTTAGGCTCGTTGGTCTAGGGGTATGATTCTTGCTTCGGGTGCGAGAGGTCCCGGGTTCAAATCCCGGACGAGCCCATGCTGTGGACATTTTCAGGATGCTTGTAATATAGGAGCATTTCTTCTTTTCAATGCTATAAGACGCTGTGTATGTCGAGAAAGTTCCTTACCCTGCACGCTATTTTCCACTTGTGGCGGGATAAAGGAGTGCAGGACTTCTTTGCAACTGCTTTTCTGGGCCAGACCAGCATGGTAGGAACATTACATGCATAGTGTTTTTCTAGTGTAATTTCAGGATATGGTTTCAAAATCGCCTCTTGGAATAAAAGTGGTCCTCATTCCTGTCTTCCAAAGAAATAGAGACCGGGTAAGGAGAGCCCAACTTTGAGCTTCAAGGACATTGGCCCTTAGTCTGTGCATTCCAGCCCAATACATGCCAACAAGATTCCTGAGTTAGTGTCTGTTTCTGTAGTGTAGTGGTTATCACGTTTGCCTTACACGCGAAAGGTCCCTGGTTCGAGACCGGGCAGAAACAGCGATTTGCTGTTTTTAACAGTGTTTGCCTTTACTGGCTGACTTTATAGGAAAGCTGAGATAATAGAGGCTGTCTATCCCTCACCAACCTGACGTAGTGTGCTCCAGGGATCTCAGTGACAGCTCGAAAAGAGAAGTGACGATAGCTTGCGCCATTCGCTTGCTCGCCCTTTGCTCTGAAGGGTGGGCCTACTTCATGAAAGCAAGGAATGAGAGCAGAAATGCTTTTCTTGTCCTCACCGCAAGCAGACACTTAGAGAAAACAAACTGTCTGAAGGACAGAGGCTTTTTAATTTCTTGTTTGATGACGGCCATGGAAAAGACAGCAATCATATTGCAGAAGAGAGCAACATGTGCAGTTGCTTGCTTTGGGTGAAGCATTCACCGACTAGCTGCCACTAACCCCTGGAGCCATGTCAGAGATGACTCTTGCGTGGCTCGTTGGTCTAGGGGTATGATTCTCGCTTAGGGTGCGAGAGGTCCCGGGTTCAAATCCCGGACGAGCCCTTTTTAGAGCTAAACATACAAATCGTACTAAAAATGCACTATGCCTGACTATTTCTAGTAATACTCGGTTGATTTTTTGCTTAACATATTCCTAACCTCAGTAGAAAAATGGATCACCGTGCTTTTTCTGCCTACCTGCTTAGTCTCAGTGTGTCCCAGGTGATGCTTTCCCAAGCTGTACTCGCAGACATTTAGGCATCAGATATTTGTCTGTCGATGCCTGCACAAGTAAATTTTGAATACGTCTAATTGCAAGCATGTTGGATGATATCTCTGAGGTTTTCACACTTGTTCTGCACATTCTGAGCCGCTGCTGATACAGCAGAATAGAAGTAGGGTGAAGCCTTGAGAGGAACTTTGCTTTAACAGTAGCAAGCAGCAAGGTCGTTTCTGTAGTGTAGTGGTCATCACGTTCGCCTAACACGCGAAAGATCCCCGGTTCGAGACCGGGCAGAAACACTGAGCGTTGGCTGCTTTTATGTGCACACTCTAAAACCTTATTATCTGAATGCAAGTTTAAGAAGAGGTGGTCTTTGAACACAGTGAGCCGTGGGAAACTTTCTTTACCTTTGCAAGACGAAACAAAGTTATCTGCATCCATCATCTGGGGGTCGTTCTTGTGCCTATTTTTATTTTGTTTAAGCTATGTTGTATTGTTGGGGCCTTTACACCTGTGACATTGCTGTGAAGGTTGTAAGTGGAAACATTGGCAGGTGCAGATAGAAGAGTTAGACCTAAGCACCCCTCATGAGCCGTCAGGATGGCCGAGTGGTCTAAGGCGCCAGACTCAAGAGAGCTTGATCTTCAGTGTAGCTGAGCCTTCTGGTCTCCTCATGGAGGCGTGGGTTCAAATCCCACTTCTGACAGGTCCCTTTTACACCCGTAAATCTTCCTGTTTTTTGCAGTGCGTTCCCGGCAAACACCACAATCTTTGCAGGAACCTGTAGCATGTGAAGAGAAATCCACCAACAATCAGGCTGGGCCCTCAATCACAATTCCATGGATTTCTGGAAATGACACCTCAGGCACACCTTCCATTAAATTTGCACTCCATCACAGTAACTGCCATGCTGGGTTTCTAACTAAGCAGTTGATCCCATCATTTGTTGTGAGGCTCTCCTGCCACCTTTTGGGCAGAGAAGGCACTGTCCCTGCAAAAACACAGGCAGACATGTTCAACAGGGCTTCTTGGTTATGTGGGAGGAGCAGAATGCCATTGGTCCCCCCTTGCAAATTCTAATTTACATAAGGAAGACAGAGAGGTAGCTGGGAGTAGGCACTGCACACGGGCATTGCACTCTCTCTTATGATTTGCAGCCAATTCTAGATTGAGGCAGGAGGAAAGGAGGTGACTCGCCCAACAATGGCTATACTGAGAAGTCAGCCACTCTGGGTCTCCCAGGTGAGTGTTTCAGGCCTGTGAGCCACTCATATAAATCTCGCCTGATTGAGCCTGATCGAGCGCTGAGCGAGCGCGTTTGAATCCAAATATCAAACCCCTCTTTCTCAGGTGCAGGAAATGGTGGGCCCTTCATTGCTTCTGGTGTGGAAGTCTATGGGGCAAGGGTCCAGGACTTGCAGAGGAGAACAATTGCCAGAAAGTGCTTGCTGTTCTCATCTGTGCCTTTTTTCTGCTCACTGGCTGATAGGAGATTGGCTGCCCCCTTTCTTGCTAGAGTGAAAAAACAACAACTTGAGAGAAAACATGACGTTGTGAGGCTCACTTAGAGGGAGACTAGCCAAATAGCCCTGCTTTTTTTCTGAAAGACGCTTCAGAAATTGTTCAAAATGTCTCCTGGCCACTCAGGCTCGTTGGTCTAGGGGTATGATTCTCGCTTCGGGTGCGAGAGGTCCCGGGTTCAAATCCCGGACGAGCCCATGCTGTGGACATTTTCAGGATGCTTGTAATATAGGAGCATTTCTTCTTTTCAATGCTATAAGACGCTGTGTATGTCGAGAAAGTTCCTTACCCTGCACGCTATTTTCCACTTGTGGCGGGATAAAGGAGTGCAGGACTTCTTTGCAACTGCTTTTCTGGGCCAGACCAGCATGGTAGGAACATTACATGCATAGTGTTTTTCTAGTGTAATTTCAGGATATGGTTTCAAAATCGCCTCTTGGAATAAAAGTGGTCCTCATTCCTGTCTTCCAAAGAAATAGAGACCGGGTAAGGAGAGCCCAACTTTGAGCTTCAAGGACATTGGCCCTTAGTCTGTGCATTCCAGCCCAATACATGCCAACAAGATTCCTGAGTTAGTGTCTGTTTCTGTAGTGTAGTGGTTATCACGTTCGCCTTACACGCGAAAGGTCCCTGGTTCGAGACCGGGCAGAAACAGCGGTTTGCTGTTTTTAACAGTGTTTGCCTTTACTGGCTGACTTTATAGGAAAGCTGAGATAATAGAGGCTGTCTATCCCTCACCAACCTGACGTAGTGTGCTCCAGGGATCTCAGTGACAGCTCGAAAAGAGAAGTGACGATAGCTTGCGCCATTCGCTTGCTCGCCCTTTGCTCTGAAGGGTGGGCCTACTTCATGAAAGCAAGGCATGAGAGCAGAAATGCTTTTCTTGTCCTCACCGCAAGCAGACACTTAGAGAAAACAAACTGTCTGAAGGACAGAGGCTTTTTAATTTCTTGTTTGATGACGGCCATGGAAAAGACAGCAATCATATTGCAGAAGAGAGCAACATGTGCAGTTGCTTGCTTTGGGTGAAGCATTCACTGACTAGCTGCCACTAACCCCTGGAGCCGTGTCAGAGGTGACTCTTGCGTGGCTCGTTGGTCTAGGGGTATGATTCTCGCTTAGGGTGCGAGAGGTCCCGGGTTCAAATCCCGGACGAGCCTTTTTTAGAGCTAAACATACAAATCGTACTAAAAATGCACTATGCCTGACTATTTCTAGTAATACTCGGTGCATTGTTGCGCAACATATTCCTAACCTCAGAAGAAAAATGGATCACCGTGCTTTTTCTGCCTACCTGCTTAGTCTCAGTGTGTCCCAGGTGATGCTTTCCCAAGCTGTACTCGCAGACATTTAGGCATCAGATATTTGTCTGTCGATGCCTGCACAAGTAAATTTTGAATACGTCTAATTGCAAGCATGTTGGATGATATCTCTGAGGTTTTCACACTTGTTCTGCACATTCTGAGCCGCTGCTGATACAGCAGAATAGAAGTAGGGTGAAGCCTTGAGAGGAACTTTGCTTTAACAGTAGCAAGCAGCAAGGTCGTTTCTGTAGTGTAGTGGTCATCACGTTCTCCTAACACGCGAAAGGTCCCCGGTTCGAGACCGGGCAGAAACACTGAGCGTTGGCTGCTTTTATGTGCACACTCTAAAACCTTATTATCTGAATGCAAGTTTAAGAAGAGGTGGTCTTTGAACACAGTGAGCCGTGGGAAATTTTCTTTACCTTTGCAAGACGAAACAAAGTTATCTGCATCCATCATCTGGGGGTCGTTCTTGTGCCTATTTTTATTTTGTTTAAGCTATGTTGTATTGTTGGGGCCTTTACACCTGTGACATTGCTGTGAAGGTTGTAAGTGGAAACATTGGCAGGTGCAGATAGAAGAGTTAGACCTAAGCCCCCCTCATGAGCCGTCAGGATGGCCGAGTGGTCTAAGGCGCCAGACTCAAGAGAGCTTGATCTTCAGTGTAGCTGAGCCTTCTGGTCTCCTCATGGAGGCGTGGGTTCAAATCCCACTTCTGACAGGTCCCTTTTACACCCGTAAATCTTCCTTTTTTTTGCAGTGCGTTCCCGGCAAACACCACAATCTTTGCAGGAACCTGTAGCATGTGAAGAGAAATCCACCAACAATCAGGCTGGGCCCTCAATCACAATTCCATGGTGTGAGAAGTTGGCCTGATGTGCAGTGCTCACTATTCTAGTGATCACTATATATCAGTCCAAACAACCCTTATTGATGATTGGTTGTAAGTCAACCTTATAGACCAGCTATCCTAGTAGCATGGATACGAGCAGTCTAAGGCTAAGACTCTAGAGGGCGTGTTAAGCCAGCTGTTTTACCATCACATTACCCCTTGAACACCCAGTGAAAGGACACCACACAAGTGTTATGAAAATAAACAATGGATTTATTAGAATCACAACAACCCTGTACTCTTTATGAGGACAGGGTGCTAAGCACACAACAAAACTCTTACGAAAATACTTTTAAGTTAGCACGTTACACAAATGCCCGAGGGGCACGAAAAACCATATACTTTCAAAGTGGAATGCGAATTACTAGCAGGTAAGTAACGATTCTCAGAGGCTTTGGGATTGCTAGGACTGGACTACTGAACCTTTAGATTACTAGCAGGAGGCCTAGGGAACTCGGGTGCAGAGTGTGCACTCTCACGCGGGATGCGGGACAAAGTCTATGGAAGCTAGAATTCACAAAGTTAGTGTTCACGGGCGAACCCGACCTGGTAGGGAGAAAACGACAGTGGATCCTGACCCTTGGATAGTGAGGCTATGCTGGGACACCGGAGTGCCGAAGTTACCTAGCCCAGGGGCTGCAGCTGCATAGGTCTGAAAAGACGTCGGGGATCTCGTTGCCGGACCAGGAGCCTGGAAGGAAGAAGTTGCTGGCAGGCGACCAGTGAAGGAAAGTTCGATGGATCCAAGCCTGGATCAAGGAAGAAGAAACCTGAAAGCAGAGGGGACCAAGTTCTTGAATCACTAGCCAGTGATTAAGTGGGCACCAGGATGGCACCGGGCGAAGTCACCGCAGTCAGGTGAGTGGGCGCTGCTGGGCTCTGCAGTCTCTCGGACCAGGAGGCGTTGTCGGCGACCAGGATGGAGGTGCGAGCTGTCCCACGAAGGATGAAGTCGTCGGCGTCGAAGTTACCCAGGAGTGGGCAACAAGCCTTGGCTAATTCAAGCCCACGCGGTGGACTCAAAATGGCGTCTTGAGTGGACCAGGAGGGTCCGGGGTGCTCTTCTTCTGGAAGGGAGCAAGGGCCAGTCTGGAGCAACCAGACCAGCAGCCGAAATGTCGTCGGGCGTCGTCAGGAAGGCCACAAGCCAACGGGCTAGTAGCCAAACAACGCGGTGAGCAGCGGAAAGCAGAAGGGCCCCACGCAGATCGTGGAGATGCTGGGGGGCTGCACTTCGGAGCTGGAGCTGCTCAGGGTGGGGGCTTCTCGGACCCCAAAGCACTCACCAGGAAATTGCTCGGTGGGCTTGCTGTGCAGAAGTCGTGCAGTCTTGGCGATGGCCGGTCCCTCGAGGTCTCGTCGCACCCACGGTTCTCAGCTGTGCTGTAGAGGTGGGTAGAGGTCAGAGGTGCCAGGGAAGCCGGGTCTCGTCGAGCTGGGCAGTCGGATTCCGGAGGAAGGACGTGCAGCAGACCGCAGTGTTCTTAGATGGTGCCTGCGGATGCAGGGTGACTACTCCTTAGTCACAAGGGAGAAATCTTAGGAAGAAGTCTTGAGTTCCTTTCGCAGAAAGTAGTTTCAGGATTCAAAGATGATCTGATTTGGAAGGGGGCCAGTCTCTACCTTTATCCTGTAAAAAGGGGCTGGCACGCGACTAAGTCCTGCCCTATGGGTGGGACTAGGAGGGGGGTGGTTACACCCACTTCCTTGGCGGGCTTTTCCCCAGCACAGGGTCTGGAGTGACCCTGGAACTGGTTCCAGCCAGCCTATGCACAGTGAGCACCGGGGTGCCACGTGCAGTCACCTTCCTCTAAAGCCCTGCCTACCTACAATACACAAAACCCTGTCTGGGACGGTGCTGGCACCGCCCCTGGCAGGAAACCCTTTGTCCTTATCTCCTGCTCTGGGAGGACTCCCAGCAGCAGGAGGGCAGACTTGTGTCTCGGTGGCAGCATCCATTTTGTGGATGCTAAGGCTCTGTCTGACTTTAACCGGGGTTAGGGGTTACATACATGTCGTGTCCCTCTAGAAGGGTGGAATGCTAACCCCGTCGCCAGAATTGGCGAGGGGTTAGTATTCCAATTCGTATGACACCTTACTCGACATGTTTTGATAAAGCGATACCAGAGTTGGCACATAACCGCGAGGATTATAATGCACTTAAGAGTATATGGTATGCGATATCATGGAAACGGCTAAGGGATGGATCCCGAAAGCCGCAGACAGGCTCAGCTCATGCCAGAGCACCATCTCACACGATTCCAAGCACTCTGCCTTCAGGATTGTTAAGGCCTGCCATAGGAGTGACTGATAGGAGATCTGTGTGTCCATTTTAGGGTTAGATATAGGTATACTATATCTAAAGCAAAGGGTGAGTACACCACCTTGCCCCAGCTGTCGTGCAGCCAGTTGTGTCAGATTTGGATGGCCAGCCAGGGGTGGCATAATACATGCTGCAGCCCCTGGTAGGCCCTGGGTACACCTATGCCCTGGGTACCTAAGGTACACTGTACAGGGACTGATAAGGTGGCTCAGTATCCAATTTAGATATGTACCTAAGGTACATGGAATCCATTTTACAGAGAGAGCAGTGGGCCTGAGGTCCTGAATAGCAGGGCCTCAGGTCAACTAAGTCAGAAAACCAGCAAAACACCAGGCAAAAAGTTGGGGGCAACCATAGTCAGGGATCAACCTTCCTACATAACCCCCCCCCAAACGAAAGGAGATAAGGCTATCCTTGTCCAGGTAAGCCTATATTGCCTAAGTGGCCATTTAAGGAAGTACCAGCACTGGCATGGTTACCCCCTATGTCATGGTCCACTAAGCAATCCCTCACCCTAAGGGTGTCTGAGGGTCTCCACCATAGGGAATCTCTACCTGTGGTGTGTTTTGTCAAAGAAAAAGGCTGGTGCTGAAATGGAGTGCTGAAGTGAGGCTCCACTAACTTTGGGCTCAGCTTCCTCCAATCATTATCCACCATAGAGGCCTTTCTTTCCAAGACTGAGTTGTTTTGGGCTCTCAGGGTCAACCTCTGGCTACCTACAGCTGGAGGTTGGGTCCCTCTGTTTGGCTTACTGGAGGGACAGTTCAGGTCTGGGGCCCTCAGGTCCCAAGTTTGGCTGTGCCCAACAGTGTCCATCTGTGGGAGGTCCCTAACTAATTTTAAGGGGGATCCCTCAGGAGTGTGTCTTATTTTCACTTGGCTAGGTCTACTAGCTTCAGTGCCCTTAATCTGCTGATTGGGAAATTCTTTTGGACAGGGGGCCCCTTGGGGTCCAACACTGGCCTCCCTGACCTCTACAGCCCTGGGCTGACTGAGGCAGGGTAGAGAGGGGCAGGTTACCTGCTCCAGACTGGGTCCCACCTTGGAAGGGTCCACTGACATCAGGGGTTCTGCCAGGCTAGGCCTGACTACCCCTGTGGCAGTTTCTTCACAAGGGGTCAGATCAGTTCCCTGAGGAGGCTGATCTGTTCCTAAAGTCTGGTGGGAGGGAGATTTCTCTTCCTCCTCAATACTCTCTGTCTGAGTGGAGTGATCCATAGTTTCAGGCTTCACAACACTGTCATCTGTCTGAGTTTGAGCTGTGGCCATCACAACTCTCCCAACCTTTTCAGGAGGGGGCTCAGTTTGGGTGTGGGCTGTTACCATCACAGCCTTGACAACCTGTTCTGGGAAGGAAGTTGTCTGAGATTGGGTTGTGACTGGCACAACCCTCCTGACCTGTTCAGGGAGGATATCTTGGACTGGGGCTGTGGCTACCACTGCCCCACTAACCTTACCATGGATGTTTACCATTCTAGAATGGGTTTCTTGCTCTACCTCAGCCCAGGCTGAGAGCTCTAAATCATTCCCCAGTAGGCAATCAACAGGCAAGTTTGGTGACACTGCCACTCTCTTGTGGCCAGTGACACCTCCCCAGCTGAGATTGACCACTGCCATGGGATGATCTCTCTGTACTCCATCAATATTGGTCACCTGGTATGTGGCACCAGGTAAAAGTTGCCTTGAGGGGACTAGACTCTCAGTCACCATAGTGATGCTAGCCCCTGTATCTCTATAGGCCTCAACTTTTATACCATTGATGAGGGGCTCCTGTCTGTACTTGCCCAAAGTGTTGGGACAAGTTGTGAAGTTGGCAAACCCCATGCCAGTCTCACAGACAAGAGTATCTGAGTTTGGGGACCTGGTTAGGCCAGAGTCCCCAGGAACTCCCAAAGTAAATGCACCCACATTCTTGGGGGCACTCCCACCACCTGGGGGATTACTACTAGTAGTAACAGGAGGTTTGGGAATGTTACTTGGGGGTATGTTTTCCTTATTGTTATTCTTTGGGCAACTGCTGTCAGTTTTTAAATGACCCACCTGTTTACAGGGATAACAATAAGGTTTCTTTTGGTTATTGGAAGGATTCTGGGACCCACCCCCCTCAGAGGATTTTTGGGGCCCTGATGTGGTTTGATCTGTAGATTTATTCCCACCCTTCTCTTGAGGCTTGGTTGATTCCTTTTTCTGGTCACCACCTTGGTTCTTGGGCCTAATCCTGGTTCTGACCCATTTGTCTGCCCTCTTACCCAACTCTTGTGGAGAGGTCAGATCAGAGTCTACCAGGTGCTGGTGTAATAACTGGTTCTGACAATTATTTAAGACTTGCTCTCTCATAATTAGATTATACAATCCTTTGAAATCAGTAACCTTACTACCCAGTAGCCAGCCTTCCAAAGCCTTAGTGGCACAATCAACAAAGTCTGACCAGTCCTGAGACTGAGTTTTCTGGGTGTCTCTGAACAGCAACCTGTACTGCTCAGTGGTTAAACCAAACCCATCAACCAGTGCATTTTTCAGGACCTGGTAATTGTTAGCATCCTCCACTCTAGTAGTGAGGAGCTTATCTCTACCTTTACCATCAAAGGAGAGCCACAGTATAGCTGCCCACTGACTCTGGGGAATGTTCTGCACAGTGCAGGACCTCTCCAGAGCAGCCATCCATTTCTGGATGTCATCCCCTTGCTTAAAGGGGGGCACTATTTTAGTCAGGTGTTTAGTATCTAAACCCTTCTCTCTATCTCTTGGGAGATTGCTGCCACCAGTGGGAGCTAGCCCACTCATCTGCTGCTCTCTTGCCAGGGCAAGCTTCTCTTTGGCCAGGGCAATTTCTTCCCTTTCAATCCTCAGTTCAGCTTGTCTCATCCTAGCTTCATGCTCCTTTCTCTGAGGGGAAGTAAATCTCCTCTGTGGAGGATTCCTTCTCCCCTGAGAAGAGGCATTAGAGTGCAGAGATCTATTGGAGTCCCTAGAAAGAGATCTATCTCTCCTAACTCCAAGGTTAGGCCCACTTCGGGTTAGTACTGGGGGGCCCCCAGATCCTAGCCCAAGTAAGTCTAAGTTGGTCCTAGTTAGCCTTCTGACTACCTCAAGACCTTTGTCTACCTCATCCCCAGAGAGTACCTCCTGATCCTCCTCCTCAACTGCTGAATCAGTGTTGGGGAGGTCTGGATCCCCAGAGGTTCCCTCTAAGGCTGGCATGCTCTCATGTAACTGAGAGAGCTTTCTGGCATCATATGTCTCTAAGAGACCTATCAGAAAGGGAATGGTGGGGTTAGACCCCTGCTTCAGTTTCCTGGAGACACAGAGTTGCCTCATCTCCTGAAAATTGAGAGCTGCATATCTTGAAGTGACATGTGGAGGGTCAACACTGACCAGGGGAGTCTCAGTAGAGTCCCCCTGAGTCGACATGCTTTTCTAGTGAGGTGTAAGTGGTGCACTTACCTACACTATATGTTTGCCTACTGATCCCTTGCTAGAGTTGTAGTTTAGGGTGTGCTAGGCCCTAGGAGCTACAACAGCTGGTTCAGTAGAACTCAGAGTATTCTAAGCTAAGTTATATGTACCTTTAGTACTTATGTGATCTTTCACAAGATATTCTTAGGGCATGTGTGGTAAAACAACAGCAAGCTCAAATCCCAACCGCTGCTCACCAATGTGAGAAGTTGGCCTGATGTGCAGTGCTCACTATTCTAGTGATCACTATATATCAGTCCAAACAACCCTTATTGATGATTGGTTGTAAGTCAACCTTATAGACCAGCTATCCTAGTAGCATGGATACGAGCAGTCTAAGGCTAAGACTCTAGAGGGCGTGTTAAGCCAGCTGTTTTACCATCACATTACCCCTTGAACACCCAGTGAAAGGACACCACACAAGTGTTATGAAAATAAACAATGGATTTATTAGAATCACAACAACCCTGTACTCTTTATGAGGACAGGGTGCTAAGCACACAACAAAACTCTTACGAAAATACTTTTAAGTTAGCACGTTACACAAATGCCCGAGGGGCACGAAAAACCATATACTTTCAAAGTGGAATGCGAATTACTAGCAGGTAAGTAACGATTCTCAGAGGCTTTGGGATCGCTAGGACTGGACTACTGAACCTTTAGATTACTAGCAGGAGGCCTAGGGAACTCGGGTGCAGAGTGTGCACTCTCACGCGGGATGCGGGACAAAGTCTATGGAAGCTAGAATTCACAAAGTTAGTGTTCACGGGCGAACCCGACCTGGTAGGGAGAAAACGACAGTGGATCCTGACCCTTGGATAGTGAGGCTATGCTGGGACACCGGAGTGCCGAAGTTACCTAGCCCAGGGGCTGCAGCTGCATAGGTCTGAAAAGACGTCGGGGATCTCGTTGCCGGACCAGGAGCCTGGAAGGAAGAAGTTGCTGGCAGGCGACCAGTGAAGGAAAGTTCGATGGATCCAAGCCTGGATCAAGGAAGAAGAAACCTGAAAGCAGAGGGGACCAAGTTCTTGAATCACTAGCCAGTGATTAAGTGGGCACCAGGATGGCACCGGGCGAAGTCACCGCAGTCAGGTGAGTGGGCGCTGCTGGGCTCTGCAGTCTCTTGGACCAGGAGGCGTTGTCGGCGACCAGGATGGAGGTGCGAGCTGTCCCACGAAGGATGAAGTCGTCGGCGTCGAAGTTACCCAGGAGTGGGCAACAAGCCTTGGCTAATTCAAGCCCACGCGGTGGACTCAAAATGGCGTCTTGAGTGGACCAGGAGGGTCCGGGGTGCTCTTCTTCTGGAAGGGAGCAAGGGCCAGTCTGGAGCAACCAGACCAGCAGCCGAAATGTCGTCGGGCGTCGTCAGGAAGGCCACAAGCCAACGGGCTAGTAGCCAAACAACGCGGTGAGCAGCGGAAAGCAGAAGGGCCCCACGCAGATCGTGGAGATGCTGGGGGGCTGCACTTCGGAGCTGGAGCTGCTCAGGGTGGGGGCTTCTCGGACCCCAAAGCACTCACCAGGAAATTGCTCGGTGGGCTTGCTGTGCAGAAGTCGTGCAGTCTTGGCGATGGCCGGTCCCTCGAGGTCTCGTCGCACCCACGGTTCTCAGCTGTGCTGTAGAGGTGGGTAGAGGTCAGAGGTGCCAGGGAAGCCGGGTCTCGTCGAGCTGGGCAGTCGGATTCCGGAGGAAGGACGTGCAGCAGACCGCAGTGTTCTTAGATGGTGCCTGCGGATGCAGGGTGACTACTCCTTAGTCACAAGGGAGAAATCTTAGGAAGAAGTCTTGAGTTCCTTTCGCAGAAAGTAGTTTCAGGATTCAAAGATGATCTGATTTGGAAGGGGGCCAGTCTCTACCTTTATCCTGTAAAAAGGGGCTGGCACGCGACTAAGTCCTGCCCTATGGGTGGGACTAGGAGGGGGGTGGTTACACCCACTTCCTTGGCGGGCTTTTCCCCAGCACAGGGTCTGGAGTGACCCTGGAACTGGTTCCAGCCAGCCTATGCACAGTGAGCACCGGGGTGCCACGTGCAGTCACCTTCCTCTAAAGCCCTGCCTACCTACAATACACAAAACCCTGTCTGGGACGGTGCTGGCACCGCCCCTGGCAGGAAACCCTTTGTCCTTATCTCCTGCTCTGGGAGGACTCCCAGCAGCAGGAGGGCAGACTTGTGTCTCGGTGGCAGCATCCATTTTGTGGATGCTAAGGCTCTGTCTGACTTTAACCGGGGTTAGGGGTTACATACATGTCGTGTCCCTCTAGAAGGGTGGAATGCTAACCCCGTCGCCAGAATTGGCGAGGGGTTAGTATTCCAATTCGTATGACACCTTACTCGACATGTTTTGATAAAGCGATACCAGAGTTGGCACATAACCGCGAGGATTATAATGCACTTAAGAGTATATGGTATGCGATATCATGGAACCGGCTAAGGGATGGATCCCGAAAGCCGCAGACAGGCTCAGCTCATGCCAGAGCACCATCTCACACGATTCCAAGCACTCTGCCTTCAGGATTGTTAAGGCCTGCCATAGGAGTGACTGATAGGAGATCTGTGTGTCCATTTTAGGGTTAGATATAGGTATACTATATCTAAAGCAAAGGGTGAGTACACCACCTTGCCCCAGCTGTCGTGCAGCCAGTTGTGTCAGATTTGGATGGCCAGCCAGGGGTGGCATAATACATGCTGCAGCCCCTGGTAGGCCCTGGGTACACCTATGCCCTGGGTACCTAAGGTACACTGTACAGGGACTGATAAGGTGGCTCAGTATCCAATTTAGATATGTACCTAAGGTACATGGAATCCATTTTACAGAGAGAGCAGTGGGCCTGAGGTCCTGAATAGCAGGGCCTCAGGTCAACTAAGTCAGAAAACCAGCAAAACACCAGGCAAAAAGTTGGGGGCAACCATAGTCAGGGATCAACCTTCCTACACATGGATTTCTGGAAATGACACCTCAGGCACACCTTCCATTAAATTTGCACTCCATCACAGTAACTGCCATGCTGGGTTTCTAACTAAGCAGTTGATCCCATCATTTGTTGTGAGGCTCTCCTGCCACCTTTTGGGCAGAGAAGGCACTGTCCCTGCAAAAACACAGGCAGACATGTTCAACAGGGCTTCCTGGTTATGTGGGAGGAGCAGAATGCCATTGGTCCCCCCTTGCAAATTCTAATTTACATAAGGAAGACAGAGAGGTAGCTGGGAGTAGGCACTGCACACGGGCATTGCACTCTCTCTTATGATTTGCAGCCAATTCTAGATTGAGGCAGGAGGAAAGGAGGTGACTCGCCCAACAATGGCTATACTGAGAAGTCAGCCACTCTGGGTCTCCCAGGTGAGTGTTTCAGGCCTGTGAGCCACTCATATAAATCTCGCCTGATTGAGCCTGATCGAGCACTGAGCGAGCGCGTTTGAATCCAAATATCAAACCCCTCTTTCTCAGGTGCAGGAAATGGTGGGCCCTTCATTGCTTCTGGTGTGGAAGTCTATGGGGCAAGGGTCCAGGACTTGCAGAGGAGAACAATTGCCAGAAAGTGCTTGCTGTTCTCATCTGTGCCTTTTTTCTGCTCACTGGCTGATAGGAGATTGGCTGCCCCCTTTCTTGCTAGAGTGAAAAAACAACAACTTGAGAGAAAACATGACGTTGTGAGGCTCACTTAGAGGGAGACTAGCCAAATAGCCCTGCTTTTTTTCTGAAAGACGCTTCAGAAATTGTTCAAAATGTCTCCTGGCCACTCAGGCTCGTTGGTCTAGGGGTATGATTCTCGCTTCGGGTGCGAGAGGTCCCGGGTTCAAATCCCGGACGAGCCCATGCTGTGGACATTTTCAGGATGCTTGTAATATAGGAGCATTTCTTCTTTTCAATGCTATAAGACGCTGTGTATGTCGAGAAAGTTCCTTACCCTGCACGCTATTTTCCACTTGTGGCGGGATAAAGGAGTGCAGGACTTCTTTGCAACTGCTTTTCTGGGCCAGACCAGCATGGTAGGAACATTACATGCATAGTGTTTTTCTAGTGTAATTTCAGGATATGGTTTCAAAATCGCCTCTTGGAATAAAAGTGGTCCTCATTCCTGTCTTCCAAAGAAATAGAGACCGGGTAAGGAGAGCCCAACTTTGAGCTTCAAGGACATTGGCCCTTAGTCTGTGCATTCCAGCCCAATACATGCCAACAAGATTCCTGAGTTAGTGTCTGTTTCTGTAGTGTAGTGGTTATCACGTTCGCCTTACACGCGAAAGGTCCCTGGTTCGAGACCGGGTAGAAACAGCGGTTTGCTGTTTTTAACAGTGTTTGCCTTTACTGGCTGACTTTATAGGAAAGCTGAGATAATAGAGGCTGTCTATCCCTCACCAACCTGACGTAGTGTGCTCCAGGGATCTCAGTGACAGCTCGAAAAGAGAAGTGACGATAGCTTGCGCCATTCGCTTGCTCGCCCTTTGCTCTGAAGGGTGGGCCTACTTCATGAAAGCAAGGCATGAGAGCAGAAATGCTTTTCTTGTCCTCACCGCAAGCAGACACTTAGAGAAAACAAACTGTCTGAAGGACAGAGGCTTTTTAATTTCTTGTTTGATGACGGCCATGGAAAAGACAGCAATCATATTGCAGAAGAGAGCAACATGTGCAGTTGCTTGCTTTGGGTGAAGCATTCACTGACTAGCTGCCACTAACCCCTGGAGCCGTGTCAGAGGTGACTCTTGCGTGGCTCGTTGGTCTAGGGGTATGATTCTCGCTTAGGGTGCGAGAGGTCCCGGGTTCAAATCCCGGACGAGCCCTTTTTAGAGCTAAACATACAAATCGTACTAAAAATGCACTATGCCTGACTATTTCTAGTAATACTCGGTGCATTGTTGCGCAACATATTCCTAACCTCAGAAGAAAAATGGATCACCGTGCTTTTTCTGCCTACCTGCTTAGTCTCAGTGTGTCCCAGGTGATGCTTTCCCAAGCTGTACTCGCAGACATTTAGGCATCAGATATTTGTCTGTCGATGCCTGCACAAGTAAATTTTGAATACGTCTAATTGCAAGCATGTTGGATGATATCTCTGAGGTTTTCACACTTGTTCTGCACATTCTGAGCCGCTGCTGATACAGCAGAATAGAAGTAGGGTGAAGCCTTGAGAGGAACTTTGCTTTAACAGTAGCAAGCAGCAAGGTCGTTTCTGTAGTGTAGTGGTCATCACGTTCTCCTAACACGCGAAAGGTCCCCGGTTCGAGACCGGGCAGAAACACTGAGCGTTGGCTGCTTTTATGTGCACACTCTAAAACCTTATTATCTGAATGCAAGTTTAAGAAGAGGTGGTCTTTGAACACAGTGAGCCGTGGGAAATTTTCTTTACCTTTGCAAGACGAAACAAAGTTATCTGCATCCATCATCTGGGGGTCGTTCTTGTGCCTATTTTTATTTTGTTTAAGCTATGTTGTATTGTTGGGGCCTTTACACCTGTGACATTGCTGTGAAGGTTGTAAGTGGAAACATTGGCAGGTGCAGATAGAAGAGTTAGACCTAAGCCCCCCTCATGAGCCGTCAGGATGGCCGAGTGGTCTAAGGCGCCAGACTCAAGAGAGCTTGATCTTCAGTGTAGCTGAGCCTTCTGGTCTCCTCATGGAGGCGTGGGTTCAAATCCCACTTCTGACAGGTCCCTTTTACACCCGTAAATCTTCCTTTTTTTTGCAGTGCGTTCCCGGCAAACACCACAATCTTTGCAGGAACCTGTAGCATGTGAAGAGAAATCCACCAACAATCAGGCTGGGCCCTCAATCACAATTCCATGGATTTCTGGAAATGACACCTCAGGCACACCTTCCATTAAATTTGCACTCCATCACAGTAACTGCCATGCTGGGTTTCTAACTAAGCAGTTGATCCCATCATTTGTTGTGAGGCTCTCCTGCCACCTTTTGGGCAGAGAAGGCACTGTCCCTGCAAAAACACAGGCAGACATGTTCAACAGGGCTTCCTGGTTATGTGGGAGGAGCAGAATGCCATTGGTCCCCCCTTGCAAATTATAATTTACATAAGGAAGACAGAGAGGTAGCTGGGAGTAGGCACTGCACACGGGCATTGCACTCTCTCTTATGATTTGCAGCCAATTCTAGATTGAGGCAGGAGGAAAGGAGGTGACTCGCCCAACAATGGCTATACTGAGAAGTCAGCCACTCTGGGTCTCCCAGGTGAGTGTTTCAGGCCTGTGAGCCACTCATATAAATCTCGCCTGATTGAGCCTGATCGAGCGCGTTTGAATCCAAATATCAAACCCCTCTTTCTCAGGTGCAGGAAATGGTGGGCCCTTCATTGCTTCTGGTGTGGAAGTCTATGGGGCAAGGGTCCAGGACTTGCAGAGGAGAACAATTGCCAGAAAGTGCTTGCTGTTCTCATCTGTGCCTTTTTTCTGCTCACTGGCTGATAGGAGATTGGCTGCCCCCTTTCTTGCTAGAGTGAAAAAACAACAACTTGAGAGAAAACATGACGTTGTGAGGCTCACTTAGAGGGAGACTAGCCAAATAGCCCTGCTTTTTTTCTGAAAGACGCTTCAGAAATTGTTCAAAATGTCTCCTGGCCACTCAGGCTCGTTGGTCTAGGGGTATGATTCTCGCTTCGGGTGCGAGAGGTCCCGGGTTCAAATCCCGGACGAGCCCATGCTGTGGACATTTTCAGGATGCTTGTAATATAGGAGCATTTCTTCTTTTCAATGCTATAAGACGCTGTGTATGTCGAGAAAGTTCCTTACCCTGCACGCTATTTTCCACTTGTGGCGGGATAAAGGAGTGCAGGACTTCTTTGCAACTGCTTTTCTGGGCCAGACCAGCATGGTAGGAACATTACATGCATAGTGTTTTTCTAGTGTAATTTCAGGATATGGTTTCAAAATCGCCTCTTGGAATAAAAGTGGTCCTCATTCCTGTCTTCCAAAGAAATAGAGACCGGGTAAGGAGAGCCCAACTTTGAGCTTCAAGGACATTGGCCCTTAGTCTGTGCATTCCAGCCCAATACATGCCAACAAGATTCCTGAGTTAGTGTCTGTTTCTGTAGTGTAGTGGTTATCACGTTCGCCTTACACGCGAAAGGTCCCTGGTTCGAGACCGGGCAGAAACAGCGGTTTGCTGTTTTTAACAGTGTTTGCCTTTACTGGCTGACTTTATAGGAAAGCTGAGATAATAGAGGCTGTCTATCCCTCACCAACCTGACGTAGTGTGCTCCAGGGATCTCAGTGACAGCTCGAAAAGAGAAGTGACGATAGCTTGCGCCATTCGCTTGCTCGCCCTTTGCTCTGAAGGGTGGGCCTACTTCATGAAAGCAAGGAATGAGAGCAGAAATGCTTTTCTTGTCCTCACCGCAAGCAGACACTTAGAGAAAACAAACTGTCTGAAGGACAGAGGCTTTTTAATTTCTTGTTTGATGACGGCCATGGAAAAGACAGCAATCATATTGCAGAAGAGAGCAACATGTGCAGTTGCTTGCTTTGGGTGAAGCATTCACCGACTAGCTGCCACTAACCCCTGGAGCCATGTCAGAGGTGACTCTTGCGTGGCTCGTTGGTCTAGGGGTATGATTCTCGCTTAGGGTGCGAGAGGTCCCGGGTTCAAATCCCGGACGAGCCCTTTTTAGAGCTAAACATACAAATCGTACTAAAAATGCACTATGCCTGACTATTTCTAGTAATACTCGGTTGATTTTTTGCTTAACATATTCCTAACCTCAGTAGAAAAATGGATCACCGTGCTTTTTCTGCCTACCTGCTTAGTCTCAGTGTGTCCCAGGTGATGCTTTCCCAAGCTGTACTCGCAGACATTTAGGCATCAGATATTTGTCTGTCGATGCCTGCACAAGTAAATTTTGAATACGTCTAATTGCAAGCATGTTGGATGATATCTCTGAGGTTTTCACACTTGTTCTGCACATTCTGAGCCGCTGCTGATACAGCAGAATAGAAGTAGGGTGAAGCCTTGAGAGGAACTTTGCTTTAACAGTAGCAAGCAGCAAGGTCGTTTCTGTAGTGTAGTGGTCATCACGTTCGCCTAACACGCGAAAGGTCCCCGGTTCGAGACCGGGCAGAAACACTGAGCGTTGGCTGCTTTTATGTGCACACTCTAAAACCTTATTATCTGAATGCAAGTTTAAGAAGAGGTGGTCTTTGAACACAGTGAGCCGTGGGAAACTTTCTTTACCTTTGCAAGACGAAACAAAGTTATCTGCATCCATCAACTGGGGGTCGTTCTTGTGCCTATTTTTATTTTGTTTAAGCTATGTTGTATTGTTGGGGCCTTTACACCTGTGACATTGCTGTGAAGGTTGTAAGTGGAAACATTGGCAGGTGCAGATAGAAGAGTTAGACCTAAGCCCCCCCTCATGAGCCGTCAGGATGGCCGAGTGGTCTAAGGCACCAGACTCAAGAGAGCTTGATCTTCAGTGTAGCTGAGCCTTCTGGTCTCCTCATGGAGGCGTGGGTTCAAATCCCACTTCTGACAGGTCCCTTTTACACCCGTAAATCTTCCTGTTTTTTGCAGTGCGTTCCCGGCAAACACCACAATCTTTGCAGGAACCTGTAGCATGTGAAGAGAAATCCACCAACAATCAGGCTGGGCCCTTAATCACAATTCCATGGATTTCTGGAAATGACACCTCAGGCACACCTTCCATTAAATTTGCACTCCATCACAGTAACTGCCATACTGGGTTTCTAACTGAGCAGTTGATCCCATCATTTGTTGTGAGGCTCTCCTGCCACCTTTTGGGCAGAGAAGGCACTGTCCCTGCAAAAACACAGGCAGACATGTTCAACAGGGCTTCCTGGTTATGTGGGAGGAGCAGAATGCCATTGGTCCCCCCTTGCAAATTCTAATTTACATAAGGAAGACAGAGAGGTAGCTGGGAGTAGGCACTGCACACGGGCATTGCACTCTCTCTTATGATTTGCAGCCAATTCTAGATTGAGGCAGGAGGAAAGGAGGTGACTCGCCCAACAATGGCTATACTGAGAAGTCAGCCACTCTGGGTCTCCCAGGTGAGTGTTTCAGGCCTGTGAGCCACTCATATAAATCTCGCCTGATCGAGCCTGATCGAGCGCTGAGCGAGCGCGTTTGAATCCAAATATCAAACCCCTCTTTCTCAGGCGCAGGAAATGGTGGGCCCTTCATTGCTTCTGGTGTGGAAGTCTATGGGGCAAGGGTCCAGGACTTGCAGAGGAGAACAATTGCCAGAAAGTGCTTGCTGTTCTCATCTGTGCCTTTTTTCTGCTCACTGGCTGATAGGAGATTGGCTGCCCCCTTTCTTGCTAGAGTGAAAAAACAACAACTTGAGAGAAAACATGACGTTGTGAGGCTCACTTAGAGGGAGACTAGCCAAATAGCCCTGCTTTTTTTCTGAAAGACGCTTCAGAAATTGTTCAAAATGTCTCCTGGCCACTCAGGCTCGTTGGTCTAGGGGTATGATTCTCGCTTCGGGTGCGAGAGGTCCCGGGTTCAAATCCCGGACGAGCCCATGCTGTGGACATTTTCAGGATGCTTGTAATATAGGAGCATTTATTCTTTTCAATGCTATAAGACGCTGTGTATGTCGAGAAAGTTCCTTACCCTGCACGCTATTTTCCACTTGTGGCGGGATAAAGGAGTGCAGGACTTCTTTGCAACTGCTTTTCTGGGCCAGACCAGCATGGTAGGAACATTACATGCATAGTGTTTTTCTAGTGTAATTTCAGGATATGATTTCAAAATCGCCTCTTGGAATAAAAGTGGTCCTCATTCCTGTCTTCCAAAGAAATAGAGACCGGGTAAGGAGAGCCCAACTTTGAGCTTCAAGGACATTGGCCCTTAGTCTGTGCATTCCAGCCCAATACATGCCAACAAGATTCCTGAGTTAGTGTCTGTTTCTGTAGTGTAGTGGTTATCATGTTCGCCTTACACGCGAAAGGTCCCTGGTTCGAGACCGGGCAGAAACAGCGGTTTGCTGTTTTTAACAGTGTTTGCCTTTACTGGCTGACTTTATAGGAAAGCTGAGATAATAGAGGCTGTCTATCCCTCACCAACCTGACGTAGTGTGCTCCAGGGATCTCAGTGACAGCTCGAAAAGAGAAGTGACGATAGCTTGCGCCATTCGCTTGCTCGCCCTTTGCTCTGAAGGGTGGGCCTACTTCATGAAAGCAAGGAATGAGAGCAGAAATGCTTTTCTTGTCCTCACCACAAGCAGACACTTAGAGAAAACAAACTGTCTGAAGGACAGAGGCTTTTTAATTTCTTGTTTGATGACGGCCATGGAAAAGACAGCAATCATATTGCAGAAGAGAGCAACATGTGCAGTTGCTTGCTTTGGGTGAAGCATTCACTGACTAGCTGCCACTAACACCTGGAGCCGTGTCAGAGGTGACTCTTGCGTGGCTCGTTGGTCTAGGG
The DNA here is from genome assembly GCF_964261635.1 of Lissotriton helveticus. Taxonomy (NCBI): domain Eukaryota; kingdom Metazoa; phylum Chordata; class Amphibia; order Caudata; family Salamandridae; genus Lissotriton; species Lissotriton helveticus. Next base: position 590,482,658 of record NC_136071.1, read on the forward strand.
GTATGATTCTCGCTTAGGGTGCGAGAGGTCCCGGGTTCAAATCCCGGACGAGCCCTTTTTAGAGCTAAACATACAAATCGTACTAAAAATGCACTATGCCTGACTATTTCTAGTAATACTCGGTGCATTGTTGCGCAACATATTCCTAACCTCAGAAGAAAAATGGATCACCGTGCTTTTTCTGCCTACCTGCTTAGTCTCAGTGTGTCCCAGGTGATGCTTTCCCAAGCTGTACTCGCAGACATTTAGGCATCAGATATTTGTCTGTCGATGCCTGCACAAGTAAATTTTGAATACGTCTAATTGCAAGCATGTTGGATGATATCTCTGAGGTTTTCACACTTGTTCTGCACATTCTGAGCCGCTGCTGATACAGCAGAATAGAAGTAGGGTGAAGCCTTGAGAGGAACTTTGCTTTAACAGTAGCAAGCAGCAAGGTCGTTTCTGTAGTGTAGTGGTCATCACGTTCGCCTAACACGCGAAAGGTCCCCGGTTCGAGACCGGGCAGAAACACTGAGCATTGGCTGCTTTTATGTGCACACTCTAAAACCTTATTATCTGAATGCAAGTTTAAGAAGAGGTGGTCTTTGAACACAGTGAGCCGTGGGAAACTTTCTTTACCTTTGCAAGACGAAACAAAGTTATCTGCATCCATCATCTGGGGGTCGTTCTTGTGCCTATTTTTATTTTGTTTAAGCTATGTTGTATTGTTGGGGCCTTTACACCTGTGACATTGCTGTGAAGGTTGTAAGTGGAAACATTGGCAGGTGCAGATAGAAGAGTTAGACCTAAGCCCCCCCTCATGAGCCGTCAGGATGGCCGAGTGGTCTAAGGCGCCAGACTCAAGAGAGCTTGATCTTCAGTGTAGCTGAGCCTTCTGGTCTCCTCATGGAGGCGTGGGTTCAAATCCCACTTCTGACAGGTCCCTTTTACACCCGTATATCTTCCTGTTTTTTGCAGTGCGTTCCCGGCAAACACCACAATCTTTGCAGGAACCTGTAGCATGTGAAGAGAAATCCACCAACAATCAGGCTGGGCCCTTAATCACAATTCCATGGATTTCTGGAAATGACACCTCAGGCACACCTTCCATTAAATTTGCACTCCATCACAGTAACTGCCATGCTGGGTTTCTAACTGAGCAGTTGATCCCATCATTTGTTGTGAGGCTCTCCTGCCACCTTTTGGGCAGAGAAGGCACTGTCCCTGCAAAAACACAGGCAGACATGTTCAACAGGGCTTCCTGGTTATGTGGGAGGAGCAGAATGCCATTGGTCCCCCCTTGCAAATTCTAATTTACATAAGGAAGACAGAGAGGTAGCTGGGAGTAGGCACTGCACACGGGCATTGCACTCTCTCTTATGATTTGCAGCCAATTCTAGATTGAGGCAGGAGGAAAGGAGGTGACTCGCCCAACAATGGCTATACTGAGAAGTCAGCCACTCTGGGTCTCCCAGGTGAGTGTTTCAGGCCTGTGAACCACTCATATAAATCTCGCCTGATCGAGCCTGAGCGAGCGCTGAGCGAGCGCGTTTGAATCCAAATATCAAACCCCTCTTTCTCAGGCGCAGGAAATGGTGGGCCCTTCATTGCTTCTGGTGTGGAAGTCTATGGGGCAAGGGTCCAGGACTTGCAGAGGAGAACAATTGCCAGAAAGTGCTTGCTGTTCTCATCTGTGCCTTTTTTCTGCTCACTGGCTGATAGGAGATTGGCTGCCCCCTTTCTTGCTAGAGTGAAAAAACAACAACTTGAGAGAAAACATGACGTTGTGAGGCTCACTTAGAGGGAGACTAGCCAAATAGCCCTGCTTTTTTTCTGAAAGACGCTTCAGAAATTGTTCAAAATGTCTCCTGGCCACTCAGGCTCGTTGGTCTAGGGGTATGATTCTCGCTTCGGGTGCGAGAGGTCCCGGGTTCAAGTCCCGGACGAGCCCATGCTGTGGACATTTTCAGGATGCTTGTAATATAGGAGCATTTCTTCTTTTCAATGCTATAAGACGCTGTGTATGTCGAGAAAGTTCCTTACCCTGCACGCTATTTTCCACTTGTGGCGGGATAAAGGAGTGCAGGACTTCTTTGCAACTGCTTTTCTGGGCCAGACCAGCATGGTAGGAACATTACATGCATAGTGTTTTTCTAGTGTAATTTCAGGATATGGTTTCAAAATCGCCTCTTGGAATAAAAGTGGTCCTCATTCCTGTCTTCCAAAGAAATAGAGACCGGGTAAGGAGAGCCCAACTTTGAGCTTCAAGGACATTGGCCCTTAGTCTGTGCATTCCAGCCCAATACATGCCAACAAGATTCCTGAGTTAGTGTCTGTTTCTGTAGTGTAGTGGTTATCACGTTCGCCTTACACGCGAAAGGTCCCTGGTTCGAGACCGGGCAGAAACAGCGGTTTGCTGTTTTTAACAGTGTTTGCCTTTACTGGCTGACTTTATAGGAAAGCTGAGATAATAGAGGCTGTCTATCCCTCACCAACCTGACGTAGTGTGCTCCAGGGATCTCAGTGACAGCTCGAAAAGAGAAGTGACGATAGCTTGCGCCATTCGCTTGCTCGCCCTTTGCTCTGAAGGGTGGGCCTACTTCATGAAAGCAAGGAATGAGAGCAGAAATGCTTTTCTTGTCCTCACCACAAGCAGACACTTAGAGAAAACAAACTGTCTGAAGGACAGAGGCTTTTTAATTTCTTGTTTGATGACGGCCATGGAAAAGACAGCAATCATATTGCAGAAGAGAGCAACATGTGCAGTTGCTTGCTTTGGGTGAAGCATTCACTGACTAGCTGCCACTAACCCCTGGAGCCGTGTCAGAGGTGACTCTTGCGTGGCTCGTTGGTCTAGGGGTATGATTCTCGCTTAGGGTGCGAGAGGTCCCGGGTTCAAATCCCAGACGAGCCCTTTTTAGAGCTAAACATACAAATCGTACTAAAAATGCACTATGCCTGACTATTTCTAGTAATACTCGGTGCATTGTTGCGCAACATATTCCTAACCTCAGAAGAAAAATGGATCACCGTGCTTTTTCTGCCTACCTGCTTAGTCTCAGTGTGTCCCAGGTGATGCTTTCCCAAGCTGTACTCGCAGACATTTAGGCATCAGATATTTGTCTGTCGATGCCTGCACAAGTAAATTTTGAATACGTCTAATTGCAAGCATGTTGGATGATATCTCTGAGGTTTTCACACTTGTTCTGCACATTCTGAGCCGCTGCTGATACAGCAGAATAGAAGTAGGGTGAAGCCTTGAGAGGAACTTTGCTTTAACAGTAGCAAGCAGCAAGGTCGTTTCTGTAGTGTAGTGGTCATCACGTTCGCCTAACACGCGAAAGGTCCCCGGTTCGAGACCGGGCAGAAACACTGAGCGTTGGCTGCTTTTATGTGCACACTCTAAAACCTTATTATCTGAATGCAAGTTTAAGAAGAGGTGGTCTTTGAACACAGTGAGCCGTGGGAAACTTTCTTTACCTTTGCAAGACGAAACAAAGTTATCTGCATCCATCATCTGGGGGTCGTTCTTGTGCCTATTTTTATTTTGTTTAAGCTATGTTGTATTGTTGGGGCCTTTACACCTGTGACATTGCTGTGAAGGTTGTAAGTGGAAACATTGGCAGGTGCAGATAGAAGAGTTAGACCTAAGCCCCCCTCATGAGCAGTCAGGATGGCCGAGTGGTCTAAGGCGCCAGACTCAAGAGAGCTTGATCTTCAGTGTAGCTGAGCCTTCTGGTCTCCTCATGGAGGCGTGGGTTCAAATCCCACTTCTGACAGGTCCCTTTTACACCCGTAAATCTTCCTGTTTTTTGCAGTGCGTTCCCGGCAAACACCACAATCTTTGCAGGAACCTGTAGCATGTGAAGAGAAATCCACCAACAATCAGGCTGGGCCCTCAATCACAATTCCATGGATTTCTGGAAATGACACCTCAGGCACACCTTCCATTAAATTTGCACTCCATCACAGTAACTGCCATGCTGGGTTTCTAACTAAGCAGTTGATCCCATCATTTGTTGTGAGGCTCTCCTGCCACCTTTTGGGCAGAGAAGGCACTGTCCCTGCAAAAACACAGGCAGACATGTTCAACAGGGCTTCCTGGTTATGTGGGAGGAGCAGAATGCCATTGGTCCCCCCTTGCAATTTCTAATTTACATAAGGAAGACAGAGAGGTAGCTGGGAGTAGGCACTGCACACGGGCATTGCACTCTCTCTTATGATTTGCAGCCAATTCTAGATTGAGGCAGGAGGAAAGGAGGTGACTCGCCCAACAATGGCTATACTGAGAAGTCAGCCACTCTGGGTCTCCCAGGTGAGTGTTTCAGGCCTGTGAGCCACTCATATAAATCTCGCCTGATTGAGCCTGATCGAGCGCTGAGCGAGCGCGTTTGAATCCAAATATCAAACCCCTCTTTCTCAGGCGCAGGAAATGGTGGGCCCTTCATTGCTTCTGGTGTGGAAGTCTATGGGGCAAGGGTCCAGGACTTGCAGAGGAGAACAATTGCCAGAAAGTGCTTGCTGTTCTCATCTGTGCCTTTTTTCTGCTCACTGGCTGATAGGAGATTGGCTGCCCCCTTTCTTGCTAGAGTGAAAAAACAACAACTTGAGAGAAAACATGACGTTTTGAGGCTCACTTAGAGGGAGACTAGCCAAATAGCCCTGCTTTTTTTCTGAAAGACGCTTCAGAAATTGTTCAAAATGTCTCCTGGCCACTCAGGCTCGTTGGTCTAGGGGTATGATTCTCGCTTCGGGTGCGAGAGGTCCCGGGTTCAAATCCCGGACGAGCCCATGCTGTGGACATTTTCAGGATGCTTGTAATATAGGAGCATTTCTTCTTTTCAATGCTATAAGACGCTGTGTATGTCGAGAAAGTTCCTTACCCTGCACGCTATTTTCCACTTGTGGCGGGATAAAGGAGTGCAGGACTTCTTTGCAACTGCTTTTCTGGGCCAGACCAGCATGGTAGGAACATTACATGCATAGTGTTTTTCTAGTGTAATTTCAGGATATGGTTTCAAAATCGCCTCTTGGAATAAAAGTGGTCCTCATTCCTGTCTTCCAAAGAAATAGAGACCGGGTAAGGAGAGCCCAACTTTGAGCTTCAAGGACATTGGCCCTTAGTCTGTGCATTCCAGCCCAATACATGCCAACAAGATTCCTGAGTTAGTGTCTGTTTCTGTAGTGTAGTGGTTATCACGTTCGCCTTACACGCGAAAGGTCCCTGGTTCGAGACCGGGCAGAAACAGCGTTTTGCTGTTTTTAACAGTGTTTGCCTTTACTGGCTGACTTTATAGGAAAGCTGAGATAATAGAGGCTGTCTATCCCTCACCAACCTGACGTAGTGTGCTCCAGGGATCTCAGTGACAGCTCGAAAAGAGAAGTGACGATAGCTTGCGCCATTCGCTTGCTCGCCCTTTGCTCTGAAGGGTGGGCCTACTTCATGAAAGCAAGGAATGAGAGCAGAAATGCTTTTCTTGTCCTCACCGCAAGCAGACACTTAGAGAAAACAAACTGTCTGAAGGACAGAGGCTTTTTAATTTCTTGTTTGATGACGGCCATGGAAAAGACAGCAATCATATTGCAGAAGAGAGCAACATGTGCAGTTGCTTGCTTTGGGTGAAGCATTCACCGACTAGCTGCCACTAACCCCTGGAGCCGTGTCAGAGGTGACTCTTGCGTGGCTCGTTGGTCTAGGGGTATGATTCTCGTTTAGGGTGCGAGAGGTCCCGGGTTCAAATCCCGGACGAGCCCTTTTTAGAGCTAAACATACAAATCGTACTAAAAATGCACTATGCCTGACTATTTCTAGTAATACTCGGTGCATTGTTGCGCAACATATTCCTAACCTCAGAAGAAAAACGGATCACCGTGCTTTTTCTGCCTACCTGCTTAGTCTCAGTGTGTCCCAGGTGATGCTTTCCCAAGCTGTACTCGCAGACATTTAGGCATCAGATATTTGTCTGTCGATGCCTGCACAAGTAAATTTTGAATACGTCTAATTGCAAGCATGTTGGATGATATCTCTGAGGTTTTCACACTTGTTCTGCACATTCTGAGCCGCTGCTGATACAGCAGAATAGAAGTAGGATGAAGCCTTGAGAGGAACTTTGCTTTAACAGTAGCAAGCAGCAAGGTCGTTTCTGTAGTGTAGTGGTCATCACGTTCGCCTAACACGCGAAAGGTCCCCGGTTCGAGACCGGGCAGAAACACTGAGCGTTGGCTGCTTTTATGTGCACACTCTAAAACCTTATTATCTGAATGCAAGTTTAAGAAGAGGTGGTCTTTGAACACAGTGAGCCGTGGGAAACTTTCTTTACCTTTGCAAGACGAAACAAAGTTATCTGCATCCATCATCTGGGGGTCGTTCTTGTGCCTATTTTTATTTTGTTTAAGCTATGTTGTATTGTTGGGGCCTTTACACCTGTGACATTGCTGTGAAGGTTGTAAGTGGAAACATTGGCAGGTGCAGATAGAAGAGTTAGACCTAAGCCCCCCTAATGAGCCGTCAGGATGGCCGAGTGGTCTAAGGCGCCAGACTCAAGAGAGCTTGATCTTCAGTGTAGCTGAGCCTTCTGGTCTCCTCATGGAGGCGTGGGTTCAAATCCCACTTCTGACAGGTCCCTTTTACACCCGTAAATCTTCCTGTTTTTTGCAGTGCGTTCCCGGCAAACACCACAATCTTTGCAGGAACCTGTAGCATGTGAAGAGAAATCCACCAACAATCAGGCTGGGCCCTCAATCACAATTCCATGGATTTCTGGAAATGACACCTCAGGCACACCTTCCATTAAATTTGCACTCCATCACAGTAACTGCCATGCTGGGTTTCTAACTAAGCAGTTGATCCCATCATTTGTTGTGAGGCTCTCCTGCCACCTTTTGGGCAGAGAAGGCACTGTCCCTGCAAAAACACAGGCAGACATGTTCAACAGGGCTTCCTGGTTATGTGGGAGGAGCAGAATGCCATTGGTCCCCCCTTGCAAATTCTAATTTACATAAGGAAGACAGAGAGGTAGCTGGGAGTAGGCACTGCACACGGGCATTGCACTCTCTCTTATGATTTGCAGCCAATTCTAGATTGAGGCAGGAGGAAAGGAGGTGACTCGCCCAACAATGGCTATACTGAGAAGTCAGCCACTCTGGGTCTCCCAGGTGAGTGTTTCAGGCCTGTGAGCCACTCATATAAATCTCGCCTGATCGAGCCTGATCGAGCGCTGAGCGAGCGCGTTTGAATCCAAATATCAAACCCCTCTTTCTCAGGCGCAGGAAATGGTGGGCCCTTCATTGCTTCTGGTGTGGAAGTCTATGGGGCAAGGGTCCAGGACTTGCAGAGGAGAACAATTGCCAGAAAGTGCTTGCTGTTCTCATCTGTGCCTTTTTTCTGCTCACTGGCTGATAGGAGATTGGCTGCCCCCTTTCTTGCTAGAGTGAAAAAACAACAACTTGAGAGAAAACATGACGTTGTGAGGCTCACTTAGAGGGAGACTAGCCAAATAGCCCTGCTTTTTTTCTGAAAGACGCTTCAGAAATTGTTCAAAATGTCTCCTGGCCACTCAGGCTCGTTGGTCTAGGGGTATGATTCTCGCTTCGGGTGCGAGAGGTCCCGGGTTCAAGTCCCGGACGAGCCCATGCTGTGGACATTTTCAGGATGCTTGTAATATAGGAGCATTTCTTCTTTTCAATGCTATAAGACGCTGTGTATGTCGAGAAAGTTCCTTACCCTGCACGCTATTTTCCACTTGTGGCGGGATAAAGGAGTGCAGGACTTCTTTGCAACTGCTTTTCTGGGCCAGACCAGCATGGTAGGAACATTACATGCATAGTGTTTTTCTAGTGTAATTTCAGGATATGGTTTCAAAATCGCCTCTTGGAATAAAAGTGGTCCTCATTCCTGTCTTCCAAAGAAATAGAGACCGGGTAAGGAGAGCCCAACTTTGAGCTTCAAGGACATTGGCCCTTAGTCTGTGCATTCCAGCCCAATACATGCCAACAAGATTCCTGAGTTAGTGTCTGTTTCTGTAGTGTAGTGGTTATCACGTTCGCCTTACACGCGAAAGGTCCCTGGTTCGAGACCGGGCAGAAACAGCGGTTTGCTGTTTTTAACAGTGTTTGCCTTTACTGGCTGACTTTATAGGAAAGCTGAGATAATAGAGGCTGTCTATCCCTCACCAACCTGACGTAGTGTGCTCCAGGGATCTCAGTGACAGCTCGAAAAGAGAAGTGACGATAGCTTGCGCCATTCGCTTGCTCGCCCTTTGCTCTGAAGGGTGGGCCTACTTCATGAAAGCAAGGAATGAGAGCAGAAATGCTTTTCTTGTCCTCACCACAAGCAGACACTTAGAGAAAACAAACTGTCTGAAGGACAGAGGCTTTTTAATTTCTTGTTTGATGACGGCCATGGAAAAGACAGCAATCATATTGCAGAAGAGAGCAACATGTGCAGTTGCTTGCTTTGGGTGAAGCATTCACTGACTAGCTGCCACTAACCCCTGGAGCCGTGTCAGAGGTGACTCTTGCGTGGCTCGTTGGTCTAGGGGTATGATTCTCGCTTAGGGTGCGAGAGGTCCCGGGTTCAAATCCCAGACGAGCCCTTTTTAGAGCTAAACATACAAATCGTACTAAAAATGCACTATGCCTGACTATTTCTAGTAATACTCGGTGCATTGTTGCGCAACATATTCCTAACCTCAGAAGAAAAATGGATCACCGTGCTTTTTCTGCCTACCTGCTTAGTCTCAGTGTGTCCCAGGTGATGCTTTCCCAAGCTGTACTCGCAGACATTTAGGCATCAGATATTTGTCTGTCGATGCCTGCACAAGTAAATTTTGAATACGTCTAATTGCAAGCATGTTGGATGATATCTCTGAGGTTTTCACACTTGTTCTGCACATTCTGAGCCGCTGCTGATACAGCAGAATAGAAGTAGGGTGAAGCCTTGAGAGGAACTTTGCTTTAACAGTAGCAAGCAGCAAGGTCGTTTCTGTAGTGTAGTGGTCATCACGTTCGCCTAACACGCGAAAGGTCCCCGGTTCGAGACCGGGCAGAAACACTGAGCGTTGGCTGCTTTTATGTGCACACTCTAAAACCTTATTATCTGAATGCAAGTTTAAGAAGAGGTGGTCTTTGAACACAGTGAGCCGTGGGAAACTTTCTTTACCTTTGCAAGACGAAACAAAGTTATCTGCATCCATCATCTGGGGGTCGTTCTTGTGCCTATTTTTATTTTGTTTAAGCTATGTTGTATTGTTGGGGCCTTTACACCTGTGACATTGCTGTGAAGGTTGTAAGTGGAAACATTGGCAGGTGCAGATAGAAGAGTTAGACCTAAGCCCCCCTCATGAGCAGTCAGGATGGCCGAGTGGTCTAAGGCGCCAGACTCAAGAGAGCTTGATCTTCAGTGTAGCTGAGCCTTCTGGTCTCCTCATGGAGGCGTGGGTTCAAATCCCACTTCTGACAGGTCCCTTTTACACCCGTAAATCTTCCTGTTTTTTGCAGTGCGTTCCCGGCAAACACCACAATCTTTGCAGGAACCTGTAGCATGTGAAGAGAAATCCACCAACAATCAGGCTGGGCCCTCAATCACAATTCCATGGATTTCTGGAAATGACACCTCAGGCACACCTTCCATTAAATTTGCACTCCATCACAGTAACTGCCATGCTGGGTTTCTAACTAAGCAGTTGATCCCATCATTTGTTGTGAGGCTCTCCTGCCACCTTTTGGGCAGAGAAGGCACTGTCCCTGCAAAAACACAGGCAGACATGTTCAACAGGGCTTCCTGGTTATGTGGGAGGAGCAGAATGCCATTGGTCCCCCCTTGCAAATTCTAATTTACATAAGGAAGACAGAGAGGTAGCTGGGAGTAGGCACTGCACACGGGCATTGCACTCTCTCTTATGATTTGCAGCCAATTCTAGATTGAGGCAGGAGGAAAGGAGGTGACTCGCCCAACAATGGCTATACTGAGAAGTCAGCCACTCTGGGTCTCCCAGGTGAGTGTTTCAGGCCTGTGAGCCACTCATATAAATCTCGCCTGATTGAGCCTGATCGAGCGCTGAGCGAGCGCGTTTGAATCCAAATATCAAACCCCTCTTTCTCAGGCGCAGGAAATGGTGGGCCCTTCATTGCTTCTGGTGTGGAAGTCTATGGGGCAAGGGTCCAGGACTTGCAGAGGAGAACAATTGCCAGAAAGTGCTTGCTGTTCTCATCTGTGCCTTTTTTCTGCTCACTGGCTGATAGGAGATTGGCTGCCCCCTTTCTTGCTAGAGTGAAAAAACAACAACTTGAGAGAAAACATGACGTTTTGAGGCTCACTTAGAGGGAGACTAGCCAAATAGCCCTGCTTTTTTTCTGAAAGACGCTTCAGAAATTGTTCAAAATGTCTCCTGGCCACTCAGGCTCGTTGGTCTAGGGGTATGATTCTCGCTTCGGGTGCGAGAGGTCCCGGGTTCAAATCCCGGACGAGCCCATGCTGTGGACATTTTCAGGATGCTTGTAATATAGGAGCATTTCTTCTTTTCAATGCTATAAGACGCTGTGTATGTCGAGAAAGTTCCTTACCCTGCACGCTATTTTCCACTTGTGGCGGGATAAAGGAGTGCAGGACTTCTTTGCAACTGCTTTTCTGGGCCAGACCAGCATGGTAGGAACATTACATGCATAGTGTTTTTCTAGTGTAATTTCAGGATATGGTTTCAAAATCGCCTCTTGGAATAAAAGTGGTCCTCATTCCTGTCTTCCAAAGAAATAGAGACCGGGTAAGGAGAGCCCAACTTTGAGCTTCAAGGACATTGGCCCTTAGTCTGTGCATTCCAGCCCAATACATGCCAACAAGATTCCTGAGTTAGTGTCTGTTTCTGTAGTGTAGTGGTTATCACGTTCGCCTTACACGCGAAAGGTCCCTGGTTCGAGACCGGGCAGAAACAGCGTTTTGCTGTTTTTAACAGTGTTTGCCTTTACTGGCTGACTTTATAGGAAAGCTGAGATAATAGAGGCTGTCTATCCCTCACCAACCTGACGTAGTGTGCTCCAGGGATCTCAGTGACAGCTCGAAAAGAGAAGTGACGATAGCTTGCGCCATTCGCTTGCTCGCCCTTTGCTCTGAAGGGTGGGCCTACTTCATGAAAGCAAGGAATGAGAGCAGAAATGCTTTTCTTGTCCTCACCGCAAGCAGACACTTAGAGAAAACAAACTGTCTGAAGGACAGAGGCTTTTTAATTTCTTGTTTGATGACGGCCATGGAAAAGACAGCAATCATATTGCAGAAGAGAGCAACATGTGCAGTTGCTTGCTTTGGGTGAAGCATTCACCGACTAGCTGCCACTAACCCCTGGAGCCGTGTCAGAGGTGACTCTTGCGTGGCTCGTTGGTCTAGGGGTATGATTCTCGTTTAGGGTGCGAGAGGTCCCGGGTTCAAATCCCGGACGAGCCCTTTTTAGAGCTAAACATACAAATCGTACTAAAAATGCACTATGCCTGACTATTTCTAGTAATACTCGGTGCATTGTTGCGCAACATATTCCTAACCTCAGAAGAAAAACGGATCACCGTGCTTTTTCTGCCTACCTGCTTAGTCTCAGTGTGTCCCAGGTGATGCTTTCCCAAGCTGTACTCGCAGACATTTAGGCATCAGATATTTGTCTGTCGATGCCTGCACAAGTAAATTTTGAATACGTCTAATTGCAAGCATGTTGGATGATATCTCTGAGGTTTTCACACTTGTTCTGCACATTCTGAGCCGCTGCTGATACAGCAGAATAGAAGTAGGATGAAGCCTTGAGAGGAACTTTGCTTTAACAGTAGCAAGCAGCAAGGTCGTTTCTGTAGTGTAGTGGTCATCACGTTCGCCTAACACGCGAAAGGTCCCCGGTTCGAGACCGGGCAGAAACACTGAGCGTTGGCTGCTTTTATGTGCACACTCTAAAACCTTATTATCTGAATGCAAGTTTAAGAAGAGGTGGTCTTTGAACACAGTGAGCCGTGGGAAACTTTCTTTACCTTTGCAAGACGAAACAAAGTTATCTGCATCCATCATCTGGGGGTCGTTCTTGTGCCTATTTTTATTTTGTTTAAGCTATGTTGTATTGTTGGGGCCTTTACACCTGTGACATTGCTGTGAAGGTTGTAAGTGGAAACATTGGCAGGTGCAGATAGAAGAGTTAGACCTAAGCCCCCCTAATGAGCCGTCAGGATGGCCGAGTGGTCTAAGGCGCCAGACTCAAGAGAGCTTGATCTTCAGTGTAGCTGAGCCTTCTGGTCTCCTCATGGAGGCGTGGGTTCAAATCCCACTTCTGACAGGTCCCTTTTACACCCGTAAATCTTCCTGTTTTTTGCAGTGCGTTCCCGGCAAACACCACAATCTTTGCAGGAACCTGTAGCATGTGAAGAGAAATCCACCAACAATCAGGCTGGGCCCTCAATCACAATTCCATGGATTTCTGGAAATGACACCTCAGGCACACCTTCCATTAAATTTGCACTCCATCACAGTAACTGCCATGCTGGGTTTCTAACTAAGCAGTTGATCCCATCATTTGTTGTGAGGCTCTCCTGCCACCTTTTGGGCAGAGAAGGCACTGTCCCTGCAAAAACACAGGCAGACATGTTCAACAGGGCTTCCTGGTTATGTGGGAGGAGCAGAATGCCATTGGTCCCCCCTTGCAAATTCTAATTTACATAAGGAAGACAGAGAGGTAGCTGGGAGTAGGCACTGCACACGGGCATTGCACTCTCTCTTATGATTTGCAGCCAATTCTAGATTGAGGCAGGAGGAAAGGAGGTGACTCGCCCAACAATGGCTATACTGAGAAGTCAGCCACTCTGGGTCTCCCAGGTGAGTGTTTCAGGCCTGTGAGCCACTCATATAAATCTCGCCTGATCGAGCCTGATCGAGCGCTGAGCGAGCGCGTTTGAATCCAAATATCAAACCCCTCTTTCTCAGGCGCAGGAAATGGTGGGCCCTTCATTGCTTCTGGTGTGGAAGTCTATGGGGCAAGGGTCCAGGACTTGCAGAGGAGAACAATTGCCAGAAAGTGCTTGCTGTTCTCATCTGTGCCTTTTTTCTGCTCACTGGCTGATAGGAGATTGGCTGCCCCCTTTCTTGCTAGAGTGAAAAAACAACAACTTGAGAGAAAACATGACGTTGTGAGGCTCACTTAGAGGGAGACTAGCCAAATAGCCCTGCTTTTTTCTGAAAGACGCTTCAGAAATTGTTCAAAATGTCTCCTGGCCACTCAGGCTCGTTGGTCTAGGGGTATGATTCTGGCTTTGGGTGCGAGAGGTCCCGGGTTCAAATCCCGGACGAGCCCATGCTGTGGACATTTTCAGGATGCTTGTAATATAGGAGCATTTATTCTTTTCAATGCTATAAGACGCTGTGTATGTCGAGAAAGTTCCTTACCCTGCACGCTATTTTCCACTTGTGGCGGGATAAAGGAGTGCAGGACTTCTTTGCAACTGCTTTTCTGGGCCAGACCAGCATGGTAGGAACATTACATGCATAGTGTTTTTCTAGTGTAATTTCAGGATATGATTTCAAAATCGCCTCTTGGAATAAAAGTGGTCCTCATTCCTGTCTTCCAAAGAAATAGAGACCGGGTAAGGAGAGCCCAACTTTGAGCTTCAAGGACATTGGCCCTTAGTCTGTGCATTCCAGCCCAATACATGCCAACAAGATTCCTGAGTTAGTGTCTGTTTCTGTAGTGTAGTGGTTATCACGTTCGCCTTACACGCGAAAGGTCCCTGGTTCGAGACCGGGCAGAAACAGCGGTTTGCTGTTTTTAACAGTGTTTGCCTTTACTGGCTGACTTTATAGGAAAGCTGAGATAATAGAGGCTGTCTATCCCTCACCAACCTGACGTAGTGTGCTCCAGGGATCTCAGTGACAGCTCGAAAAGAGAAGTGACGATAGCTTGCGCCATTCGCTTGCTCGCCCTTTGCTCTGAAGGGTGGGCCTACTTCATGAAAGCAAGGAATGAGAGCAGAAATGCTTTTCTTGTCCTCACCACAAGCAGACACTTAGAGAAAACAAACTGTCTGAAGGACAGAGGCTTTTTAATTTCTTGTTTGATGACGGCCATGGAAAAGACAGCAATCATATTGCAGAAGAGAGCAACATGTGCAGTTGCTTGCTTTGGGTGAAGCATTCACTGACTAGCTGCCACTAACCCCTGGAGCCGTGTCAGAGGTGACTCTTGCGTGGCTCGTTGGTCTAGGGGTATGATTCTCGCTTAGGGTGCGAGAGGTCCCGGGTTCAAATCCCAGACGAGCCCTTTTTAGAGCTAAACATACAAATCGTACTAAAAATGCACTATGCCTGACTATTTCTAGTAATACTCGGTGCATTGTTGCGCAACATATTCCTAACCTCAGAAGAAAAATGGATCACCGTGCTTTTTCTGCCTACCTGCTTAGTCTCAGTGTGTCCCAGGTGATGCTTTCCCAAGCTGTACTCGCAGACATTTAGGCATCAGATATTTGTCTGTCGATGCCTGCACAAGTAAATTTTGAATACGTCTAATTGCAAGCATGTTGGATGATATCTCTGAGGTTTTCACACTTGTTCTGCACATTCTGAGCCGCTGCTGATACAGCAGAATAGAAGTAGGGTGAAGCCTTGAGAGGAACTTTGCTTTAACAGTAGCAAGCAGCAAGGTCGTTTCTGTAGTGTAGTGGTCATCACGTTCGCCTAACACGCGAAAGGTCCCCGGTTCGAGACCGGGCAGAAACACTGAGCGTTGGCTGCTTTTATGTGCACACTCTAAAACCTTATTATCTGAATGCAAGTTTAAGAAGAGGTGGTCTTTGAACACAGTGAGCCGTGGGAAACTTTCTTTACCTTTGCAAGACGAAACAAAGTTATCTGCATCCATCATCTGGGGGTCGTTCTTGTGCCTATTTTTATTTTGTTTAAGCTATGTTGTATTGTTGGGGCCTTTACACCTGTGACATTGCTGTGAAGGTTGTAAGTGGAAACATTGGCAGGTGCAGATAGAAGAGTTAGACCTAAGCCCCCCTCATGAGCAGTCAGGATGGCCGAGTGGTCTAAGGCGCCAGACTCAAGAGAGCTTGATCTTCAGTGTAGCTGAGCCTTCTGGTCTCCTCATGGAGGCGTGGGTTCAAATCCCACTTCTGACAGGTCCCTTTTACACCCGTAAATCTTCCTGTTTTTTGCAGTGCGTTCCCGGCAAACACCACAATCTTTGCAGGAACCTGTAGCATGTGAAGAGAAATCCACCAACAATCAGGCTGGGCCCTCAATCACAATTCCATGGATTTCTGGAAATGACACCTCAGGCACACCTTCCATTAAATTTGCACTCCATCACAGTAACTGCCATGCTGGGTTTCTAACTAAGCAGTTGATCCCATCATTTGTTGTGAGGCTCTCCTGCCACCTTTTGGGCAGAGAAGGCACTGTCCCTGCAAAAACACAGGCAGACATGTTCAACAGGGCTTCCTGGTTATGTGGGAGGAGCAGAATGCCATTGGTCCCCCCTTGCAAATTCTAATTTACATAAGGAAGACAGAGAGGTAGCTGGGAGTAGGCACTGCACACGGGCATTGCACTCTCTCTTATGATTTGCAGCCAATTCTAGATTGAGGCAGGAGGAAAGGAGGTGACTCGCCCAACAATGGCTATACTGAGAAGTCAGCCACTCTGGGTCTCCCAGGTGAGTGTTTCAGGCCTGTGAGCCACTCATATAAATCTCGCCTGATTGAGCCTGATCGAGCGCGTTTGAATCCAAATATCAAACCCCTCTTTCTCAGGCGCAGGAAATGGTGGGCCCTTCATTGCTTCTGGTGTGGAAGTCTATGGGGCAAGGGTCCAGGACTTGCAGAGGAGAACAATTGCCAGAAAGTGCTTGCTGTTCTCATCTGTGCCTTTTTTCTGCTCACTGGCTGATAGGAGATTGGCTGCCCCCTTTCTTGCTAGAGTGAAAAAACAACAACTTGAGAGAAAACATGACGTTTTGAGGCTCACTTAGAGGGAGACTAGCCAAATAGCCCTGCTTTTTTTCTGAAAGACGCTTCAGAAATTGTTCAAAATGTCTCCTGGCCACTCAGGCTCGTTGGTCTAGGGGTATGATTCTCGCTTCGGGTGCGAGAGGTCCCGGGTTCAAATCCCGGACGAGCCCATGCTGTGGACATTTTCAGGATGCTTGTAATATAGGAGCATTTCTTCTTTTCAATGCTATAAGACGCTGTGTATGTCGAGAAAGTTCCTTACCCTGCACGCTATTTTCCACTTGTGGCGGGATAAAGGAGTGCAGGACTTCTTTGCAACTGCTTTTCTGGGCCAGACCAGCATGGTAGGAACATTACATGCATAGTGTTTTTCTAGTGTAATTTCAGGATATGGTTTCAAAATCGCCTCTTGGAATAAAAGTGGTCCTCATTCCTGTCTTCCAAAGAAATAGAGACCGGGTAAGGAGAGCCCAACTTTGAGC
Source organism: Lissotriton helveticus (assembly GCF_964261635.1). Lineage (NCBI taxonomy): Eukaryota > Metazoa > Chordata > Amphibia > Caudata > Salamandridae > Lissotriton > Lissotriton helveticus. Next base: position 590,499,091 of record NC_136071.1, read on the forward strand.
TTCAAGGACATTGGCCCTTAGTCTGTGCATTCCAGCCCAATACATGCCAACAAGATTCCTGAGTTAGTGTCTGTTTCTGTAGTGTAGTGGTTATCACGTTCGCCTTACACGCGAAAGGTCCCTGGTTCGAGACCGGGCAGAAACAGCGTTTTGCTGTTTTTAACAGTGTTTGCCTTTACTGGCTGACTTTATAGGAAAGCTGAGATAATAGAGGCTGTCTATCCCTCACCAACCTGACGTAGTGTGCTCCAGGGATCTCAGTGACAGCTCGAAAAGAGAAGTGACGATAGCTTGCGCCATTCGCTTGCTCGCCCTTTGCTCTGAAGGGTGGGCCTACTTCATGAAAGCAAGGAATGAGAGCAGAAATGCTTTTCTTGTCCTCACCGCAAGCAGACACTTAGAGAAAACAAACTGTCTGAAGGACAGAGGCTTTTTAATTTCTTGTTTGATGACGGCCATGGAAAAGACAGCAATCATATTGCAGAAGAGAGCAACATGTGCAGTTGCTTGCTTTGGGTGAAGCATTCACCGACTAGCTGCCACTAACCCCTGGAGCCGTGTCAGAGGTGACTCTTGCGTGGCTCGTTGGTCTAGGGGTATGATTCTCGTTTAGGGTGCGAGAGGTCCCGGGTTCAAATCCCGGACGAGCCCTTTTTAGAGCTAAACATACAAATCGTACTAAAAATGCACTATGCCTGACTATTTCTAGTAATACTCGGTGCATTGTTGCGCAACATATTCCTAACCTCAGAAGAAAAACGGATCACCGTGCTTTTTCTGCCTACCTGCTTAGTCTCAGTGTGTCCCAGGTGATGCTTTCCCAAGCTGTACTCGCAGACATTTAGGCATCAGATATTTGTCTGTCGATGCCTGCACAAGTAAATTTTGAATACGTCTAATTGCAAGCATGTTGGATGATATCTCTGAGGTTTTCACACTTGTTCTGCACATTCTGAGCCGCTGCTGATACAGCAGAATAGAAGTAGGATGAAGCCTTGAGAGGAACTTTGCTTTAACAGTAGCAAGCAGCAAGGTCGTTTCTGTAGTGTAGTGGTCATCACGTTCGCCTAACACGCGAAAGGTCCCCGGTTCGAGACCGGGCAGAAACACTGAGCGTTGGCTGCTTTTATGTGCACACTCTAAAACCTTATTATCTGAATGCAAGTTTAAGAAGAGGTGGTCTTTGAACACAGTGAGCCGTGGGAAACTTTCTTTACCTTTGCAAGACGAAACAAAGTTATCTGCATCCATCATCTGGGGGTCGTTCTTGTGCCTATTTTTATTTTGTTTAAGCTATGTTGTATTGTTGGGGCCTTTACACCTGTGACATTGCTGTGAAGGTTGTAAGTGGAAACATTGGCAGGTGCAGATAGAAGAGTTAGACCTAAGCCCCCCTAATGAGCCGTCAGGATGGCCGAGTGGTCTAAGGCGCCAGACTCAAGAGAGCTTGATCTTCAGTGTAGCTGAGCCTTCTGGTCTCCTCATGGAGGCGTGGGTTCAAATCCCACTTCTGACAGGTCCCTTTTACACCCGTAAATCTTCCTGTTTTTTGCAGTGCGTTCCCGGCAAACACCACAATCTTTGCAGGAACCTGTAGCATGTGAAGAGAAATCCACCAACAATCAGGCTGGGCCCTCAATCACAATTCCATGGATTTCTGGAAATGACACCTCAGGCACACCTTCCATTAAATTTGCACTCCATCACAGTAACTGCCATGCTGGGTTTCTAACTAAGCAGTTGATCCCATCATTTGTTGTGAGGCTCTCCTGCCACCTTTTGGGCAGAGAAGGCACTGTCCCTGCAAAAACACAGGCAGACATGTTCAACAGGGCTTCCTGGTTATGTGGGAGGAGCAGAATGCCATTGGTCCCCCCTTGCAAATTCTAATTTACATAAGGAAGACAGAGAGGTAGCTGGGAGTAGGCACTGCACACGGGCATTGCACTCTCTCTTATGATTTGCAGCCAATTCTAGATTGAGGCAGGAGGAAAGGAGGTGACTCGCCCAACAATGGCTATACTGAGAAGTCAGCCACTCTGGGTCTCCCAGGTGAGTGTTTCAGGCCTGTGAGCCACTCATATAAATCTCGCCTGATCGAGCCTGATCGAGCGCTGAGCGAGCGCGTTTGAATCCAAATATCAAACCCCTCTTTCTCAGGCGCAGGAAATGGTGGGCCCTTCATTGCTTCTGGTGTGGAAGTCTATGGGGCAAGGGTCCAGGACTTGCAGAGGAGAACAATTGCCAGAAAGTGCTTGCTGTTCTCATCTGTGCCTTTTTTCTGCTCACTGGCTGATAGGAGATTGGCTGCCCCCTTTCTTGCTAGAGTGAAAAAACAACAACTTGAGAGAAAACATGACGTTGTGAGGCTCACTTAGAGGGAGACTAGCCAAATAGCCCTGCTTTTTTCTGAAAGACGCTTCAGAAATTGTTCAAAATGTCTCCTGGCCACTCAGGCTCGTTGGTCTAGGGGTATGATTCTGGCTTTGGGTGCGAGAGGTCCCGGGTTCAAATCCCGGACGAGCCCATGCTGTGGACATTTTCAGGATGCTTGTAATATAGGAGCATTTATTCTTTTCAATGCTATAAGACGCTGTGTATGTCGAGAAAGTTCCTTACCCTGCACGCTATTTTCCACTTGTGGCGGGATAAAGGAGTGCAGGACTTCTTTGCAACTGCTTTTCTGGGCCAGACCAGCATGGTAGGAACATTACATGCATAGTGTTTTTCTAGTGTAATTTCAGGATATGATTTCAAAATCGCCTCTTGGAATAAAAGTGGTCCTCATTCCTGTCTTCCAAAGAAATAGAGACCGGGTAAGGAGAGCCCAACTTTGAGCTTCAAGGACATTGGCCCTTAGTCTGTGCATTCCAGCCCAATACATGCCAACAAGATTCCTGAGTTAGTGTCTGTTTCTGTAGTGTAGTGGTTATCACGTTCGCCTTACACGCGAAAGGTCCCTGGTTCGAGACCGGGCAGAAACAGCGGTTTGCTGTTTTTAACAGTGTTTGCCTTTACTGGCTGACTTTATAGGAAAGCTGAGATAATAGAGGCTGTCTATCCCTCACCAACCTGACGTAGTGTGCTCCAGGGATCTCAGTGACAGCTCGAAAAGAGAAGTGACGATAGCTTGCGCCATTCGCTTGCTCGCCCTTTGCTCTGAAGGGTGGGCCTACTTCATGAAAGCAAGGAATGAGAGCAGAAATGCTTTTCTTGTCCTCACCACAAGCAGACACTTAGAGAAAACAAACTGTCTGAAGGACAGAGGCTTTTTAATTTCTTGTTTGATGACGGCCATGGAAAAGACAGCAATCATATTGCAGAAGAGAGCAACATGTGCAGTTGCTTGCTTTGGGTGAAGCATTCACTGACTAGCTGCCACTAACACCTGGAGCCGTGTCAGAGGTGACTCTTGCGTGGCTCGTTGGTCTAGGGGTATGATTCTCGCTTAGGGTGCGAGAGGTCCCGGGTTCAAATCCCGGACGAGCCCTTTTTAGAGCTAAACATACAAATCGTACTAAAAATGCACTATGCCTGACTATTTCTAGTAATACTCGGTGCATTGTTGCGCAACATATTCCTAACCTCAGAAGAAAAATGGATCACCGTGCTTTTTCTGCCTACCTGCTTAGTCTCAGTGTGTCCCAGGTGATGCTTTCCCAAGCTGTACTCGCAGACATTTAGGCATCAGATATTTGTCTGTCGATGCCTGCACAAGTAAATTTTGAATACGTCTAATTGCAAGCATGTTGGATGATATCTCTGAGGTTTTCACACTTGTTCTGCACATTCTGAGCCGCTGCTGATACAGCAGAATAGAAGTAGGGTGAAGCCTTGAGAGGAACTTTGCTTTAACAGTAGCAAGCAGCAAGGTCGTTTCTGTAGTGTAGTGGTCATCACGTTCGCCTAACACGCGAAAGGTCCCCGGTTCGAGACCGGGCAGAAACACTGAGCATTGGCTGCTTTTATGTGCACACTCTAAAACCTTATTATCTGAATGCAAGTTTAAGAAGAGGTGGTCTTTGAACACAGTGAGCCGTGGGAAACTTTCTTTACCTTTGCAAGACGAAACAAAGTTATCTGCATCCATCATCTGGGGGTCGTTCTTGTGCCTATTTTTATTTTGTTTAAGCTATGTTGTATTGTTGGGGCCTTTACACCTGTGACATTGCTGTGAAGGTTGTAAGTGGAAACATTGGCAGGTGCAGATAGAAGAGTTAGACCTAAGCCCCCCCTCATGAGCCGTCAGGATGGCCGAGTGGTCTAAGGCGCCAGACTCAAGAGAGCTTGATCTTCAGTGTAGCTGAGCCTTCTGGTCTCCTCATGGAGGCGTGGGTTCAAATCCCACTTCTGACAGGTCCCTTTTACACCCGTATATCTTCCTGTTTTTTGCAGTGCGTTCCCGGCAAACACCACAATCTTTGCAGGAACCTGTAGCATGTGAAGAGAAATCCACCAACAATCAGGCTGGGCCCTTAATCACAATTCCATGGATTTCTGGAAATGACACCTCAGGCACACCTTCCATTAAATTTGCACTCCATCACAGTAACTGCCATGCTGGGTTTCTAACTGAGCAGTTGATCCCATCATTTGTTGTGAGGCTCTCCTGCCACCTTTTGGGCAGAGAAGGCACTGTCCCTGCAAAAACACAGGCAGACATGTTCAACAGGGCTTCCTGGTTATGTGGGAGGAGCAGAATGCCATTGGTCCCCCCTTGCAAATTCTAATTTACATAAGGAAGACAGAGAGGTAGCTGGGAGTAGGCACTGCACACGGGCATTGCACTCTCTCTTATGATTTGCAGCCAATTCTAGATTGAGGCAGGAGGAAAGGAGGTGACTCGCCCAACAATGGCTATACTGAGAAGTCAGCCACTCTGGGTCTCCCAGGTGAGTGTTTCAGGCCTGTGAACCACTCATATAAATCTCGCCTGATCGAGCCTGAGCGAGCGCTGAGCGAGCGCGTTTGAATCCAAATATCAAACCCCTCTTTCTCAGGCGCAGGAAATGGTGGGCCCTTCATTGCTTCTGGTGTGGAAGTCTATGGGGCAAGGGTCCAGGACTTGCAGAGGAGAACAATTGCCAGAAAGTGCTTGCTGTTCTCATCTGTGCCTTTTTTCTGCTCACTGGCTGATAGGAGATTGGCTGCCCCCTTTCTTGCTAGAGTGAAAAAACAACAACTTGAGAGAAAACATGACGTTGTGAGGCTCACTTAGAGGGAGACTAGCCAAATAGCCCTGCTTTTTTTCTGAAAGACGCTTCAGAAATTGTTCAAAATGTCTCCTGGCCACTCAGGCTCGTTGGTCTAGGGGTATGATTCTCGCTTCGGGTGCGAGAGGTCCCGGGTTCAAGTCCCGGACGAGCCCATGCTGTGGACATTTTCAGGATGCTTGTAATATAGGAGCATTTCTTCTTTTCAATGCTATAAGACGCTGTGTATGTCGAGAAAGTTCCTTACCCTGCACGCTATTTTCCACTTGTGGCGGGATAAAGGAGTGCAGGACTTCTTTGCAACTGCTTTTCTGGGCCAGACCAGCATGGTAGGAACATTACATGCATAGTGTTTTTCTAGTGTAATTTCAGGATATGGTTTCAAAATCGCCTCTTGGAATAAAAGTGGTCCTCATTCCTGTCTTCCAAAGAAATAGAGACCGGGTAAGGAGAGCCCAACTTTGAGCTTCAAGGACATTGGCCCTTAGTCTGTGCATTCCAGCCCAATACATGCCAACAAGATTCCTGAGTTAGTGTCTGTTTCTGTAGTGTAGTGGTTATCACGTTCGCCTTACACGCGAAAGGTCCCTGGTTCGAGACCGGGCAGAAACAGCGGTTTGCTGTTTTTAACAGTGTTTGCCTTTACTGGCTGACTTTATAGGAAAGCTGAGATAATAGAGGCTGTCTATCCCTCACCAACCTGACGTAGTGTGCTCCAGGGATCTCAGTGACAGCTCGAAAAGAGAAGTGACGATAGCTTGCGCCATTCGCTTGCTCGCCCTTTGCTCTGAAGGGTGGGCCTACTTCATGAAAGCAAGGAATGAGAGCAGAAATGCTTTTCTTGTCCTCACCACAAGCAGACACTTAGAGAAAACAAACTGTCTGAAGGACAGAGGCTTTTTAATTTCTTGTTTGATGACGGCCATGGAAAAGACAGCAATCATATTGCAGAAGAGAGCAACATGTGCAGTTGCTTGCTTTGGGTGAAGCATTCACTGACTAGCTGCCACTAACCCCTGGAGCCGTGTCAGAGGTGACTCTTGCGTGGCTCGTTGGTCTAGGGGTATGATTCTCGCTTAGGGTGCGAGAGGTCCCGGGTTCAAATCCCAGACAAGCCCTTTTTAGAGCTAAACATACAAATCGTACTAAAAATGCACTATGCCTGACTATTTCTAGTAATACTCGGTGCATTGTTGCGCAACATATTCCTAACCTCAGAAGAAAAATGGATCACCGTGCTTTTTCTGCCTACCTGCTTAGTCTCAGTGTGTCCCAGGTGATGCTTTCCCAAGCTGTACTCGCAGACATTTAGGCATCAGATATTTGTCTGTCGATGCCTGCACAAGTAAATTTTGAATACGTCTAATTGCAAGCATGTTGGATGATATCTCTGAGGTTTTCACACTTGTTCTGCACATTCTGAGCCGCTGCTGATACAGCAGAATAGAAGTAGGGTGAAGCCTTGAGAGGAACTTTGCTTTAACAGTAGCAAGCAGCAAGGTCGTTTCTGTAGTGTAGTGGTCATCACGTTCGCCTAACACGCGAAAGGTCCCCGGTTCGAGACCGGGCAGAAACACTGAGCGTTGGCTGCTTTTATGTGCACACTCTAAAACCTTATTATCTGAATGCAAGTTTAAGAAGAGGTGGTCTTTGAACACAGTGAGCCGTGGGAAACTTTCTTTACCTTTGCAAGACGAAACAAAGTTATCTGCATCCATCATCTGGGGGTCGTTCTTGTGCCTATTTTTATTTTGTTTAAGCTATGTTGTATTGTTGGGGCCTTTACACCTGTGACATTGCTGTGAAGGTTGTAAGTGGAAACATTGGCAGGTGCAGATAGAAGAGTTAGACCTAAGCCCCCCTCATGAGCAGTCAGGATGGCCGAGTGGTCTAAGGCGCCAGACTCAAGAGAGCTTGATCTTCAGTGTAGCTGAGCCTTCTGGTCTCCTCATGGAGGCGTGGGTTCAAATCCCACTTCTGACAGGTCCCTTTTACACCCGTAAATCTTCCTGTTTTTTGCAGTGCGTTCCCGGCAAACACCACAATCTTTGCAGGAACCTGTAGCATGTGAAGAGAAATCCACCAACAATCAGGCTGGGCCCTCAATCACAATTCCATGGATTTCTGGAAATGACACCTCAGGCACACCTTCCATTAAATTTGCACTCCATCACAGTAACTGCCATGCTGGGTTTCTAACTAAGCAGTTGATCCCATCATTTGTTGTGAGGCTCTCCTGCCACCTTTTGGGCAGAGAAGGCACTGTCCCTGCAAAAACACAGGCAGACATGTTCAACAGGGCTTCCTGGTTATGTGGGAGGAGCAGAATGCCATTGGTCCCCCCTTGCAAATTCTAATTTACATAAGGAAGACAGAGAGGTAGCTGGGAGTAGGCACTGCACACGGGCATTGCACTCTCTCTTATGATTTGCAGCCAATTCTAGATTGAGGCAGGAGGAAAGGAGGTGACTCGCCCAACAATGGCTATACTGAGAAGTCAGCCACTCTGGGTCTCCCAGGTGAGTGTTTCAGGCCTGTGAGCCACTCATATAAATCTCGCCTGATTGAGCCTGATCGAGCGCTGAGCGAGCGCGTTTGAATCCAAATATCAAACCCCTCTTTCTCAGGCGCAGGAAATGGTGGGCCCTTCATTGCTTCTGGTGTGGAAGTCTATGGGGCAAGGGTCCAGGACTTGCAGAGGAGAACAATTGCCAGAAAGTGCTTGCTGTTCTCATCTGTGCCTTTTTTCTGCTCACTGGCTGATAGGAGATTGGCTGCCCCCTTTCTTGCTAGAGTGAAAAAACAACAACTTGAGAGAAAACATGACGTTTTGAGGCTCACTTAGAGGGAGACTAGCCAAATAGCCCTGCTTTTTTTCTGAAAGACGCTTCAGAAATTGTTCAAAATGTCTCCTGGCCACTCAGGCTCGTTGGTCTAGGGGTATGATTCTCGCTTCGGGTGCGAGAGGTCCCGGGTTCAAATCCCGGACGAGCCCATGCTGTGGACATTTTCAGGATGCTTGTAATATAGGAGCATTTCTTCTTTTCAATGCTATAAGACGCTGTGTATGTCGAGAAAGTTCCTTACCCTGCACGCTATTTTCCACTTGTGGCGGGATAAAGGAGTGCAGGACTTCTTTGCAACTGCTTTTCTGGGCCAGACCAGCATGGTAGGAACATTACATGCATAGTGTTTTTCTAGTGTAATTTCAGGATATGGTTTCAAAATCGCCTCTTGGAATAAAAGTGGTCCTCATTCCTGTCTTCCAAAGAAATAGAGACCGGGTAAGGAGAGCCCAACTTTGAGCTTCAAGGACATTGGCCCTTAGTCTGTGCATTCCAGCCCAATACATGCCAACAAGATTCCTGAGTTAGTGTCTGTTTCTGTAGTGTAGTGGTTATCACGTTCGCCTTACACGCGAAAGGTCCCTGGTTCGAGACCGGGCAGAAACAGCGTTTTGCTGTTTTTAACAGTGTTTGCCTTTACTGGCTGACTTTATAGGAAAGCTGAGATAATAGAGGCTGTCTATCCCTCACCAACCTGACGTAGTGTGCTCCAGGGATCTCAGTGACAGCTCGAAAAGAGAAGTGACGATAGCTTGCGCCATTCGCTTGCTCGCCCTTTGCTCTGAAGGGTGGGCCTACTTCATGAAAGCAAGGAATGAGAGCAGAAATGCTTTTCTTGTCCTCACCGCAAGCAGACACTTAGAGAAAACAAACTGTCTGAAGGACAGAGGCTTTTTAATTTCTTGTTTGATGACGGCCATGGAAAAGACAGCAATCATATTGCAGAAGAGAGCAACATGTGCAGTTGCTTGCTTTGGGTGAAGCATTCACCGACTAGCTGCCACTAACCCCTGGAGCCGTGTCAGAGGTGACTCTTGCGTGGCTCGTTGGTCTAGGGGTATGATTCTCGCTTAGGGTGCGAGAGGTCCCGGGTTCAAATCCCGGACGAGCCCTTTTTAGAGCTAAACATACAAATCGTACTAAAAATGCACTATGCCTGACTATTTCTAGTAATACTCGGTGCATTGTTGCGCAACATATTCCTAACCTCAGAAGAAAAACGGATCACCGTGCTTTTTCTGCCTACCTGCTTAGTCTCAGTGTGTCCCAGGTGATGCTTTCCCAAGCTGTACTCGCAGACATTTAGGCATCAGATATTTGTCTGTCGATGCCTGCACAAGTAAATTTTGAATACGTCTAATTGCAAGCATGTTGGATGATATCTCTGAGGTTTTCACACTTGTTCTGCACATTCTGAGCCGCTGCTGATACAGCAGAATAGAAGTAGGATGAAGCCTTGAGAGGAACTTTGCTTTAACAGTAGCAAGCAGCAAGGTCGTTTCTGTAGTGTAGTGGTCATCACGTTCGCCTAACACGCGAAAGGTCCCCGGTTCGAGACCGGGCAGAAACACTGAGCGTTGGCTGCTTTTATGTGCACACTCTAAAACCTTATTATCTGAATGCAAGTTTAAGAAGAGGTGGTCTTTGAACACAGTGAGCCGTGGGAAACTTTCTTTACCTTTGCAAGACGAAACAAAGTTATCTGCATCCATCATCTGGGGGTCGTTCTTGTGCCTATTTTTATTTTGTTTAAGCTATGTTGTATTGTTGGGGCCTTTACACCTGTGACATTGCTGTGAAGGTTGTAAGTGGAAACATTGGCAGGTGCAGATAGAAGAGTTAGACCTAAGCCCCCCTAATGAGCCGTCAGGATGGCCGAGTGGTCTAAGGCGCCAGACTCAAGAGAGCTTGATCTTCAGTGTAGCTGAGCCTTCTGGTCTCCTCATGGAGGCATGGGTTCAAATCCCACTTCTGACAGGTCCCTTTTACACCCGTAAATCTTCCTGTTTTTTGCAGTGCGTTCCCGGCAAACACCACAATCTTTGCAGGAACCTGTAGCATGTGAAGAGAAATCCACCAACAATCAGGCTGGGCCCTCAATCACAATTCCATGGATTTCTGGAAATGACACCTCAGGCACACCTTCCATTAAATTTGCACTCCATCACAGTAACTGCCATGCTGGGTTTCTAACTAAGCAGTTGATCCCATCATTTGTTGTGAGGCTCTCCTGCCACCTTTTGGGCAGAGAAGGCACTGTCCCTGCAAAAACACAGGCAGACATGTTCAACAGGGCTTCCTGGTTATGTGGGAGGAGCAGAATGCCATTGGTCCCCCCTTGCAAATTCTAATTTACATAAGGAAGACAGAGAGGTAGCTGGGAGTAGGCACTGCACACGGGCATTGCACTCTCTCTTATGATTTGCAGCCAATTCTAGATTGAGGCAGGAGGAAAGGAGGTGACTCGCCCAACAATGGCTATACTGAGAAGTCAGCCACTCTGGGTCTCCCAGGTGAGTGTTTCAGGCCTGTGAGCCACTCATATAAATCTCGCCTGATCGAGCCTGATCGAGCGCTGAGCGAGCGCGTTTGAATCCAAATATCAAACCCCTCTTTCTCAGGCGCAGGAAATGGTGGGCCCTTCATTGCTTCTGGTGTGGAAGTCTATGGGGCAAGGGTCCAGGACTTGCAGAGGAGAACAATTGCCAGAAAGTGCTTGCTGTTCTCATCTGTGCCTTTTTTCTGCTCACTGGCTGATAGGAGATTGGCTGCCCCCTTTCTTGCTAGAGTGAAAAAACAACAACTTGAGAGAAAACATGACGTTGTGAGGCTCACTTAGAGGGAGACTAGCCAAATAGCCCTGCTTTTTTCTGAAAGACGCTTCAGAAATTGTTCAAAATGTCTCCTGGCCACTCAGGCTCGTTGGTCTAGGGGTATGATTCTGGCTTTGGGTGCGAGAGGTCCCGGGTTCAAATCCCGGACGAGCCCATGCTGTGGACATTTTCAGGATGCTTGTAATATAGGAGCATTTATTCTTTTCAATGCTATAAGACGCTGTGTATGTCGAGAAAGTTCCTTACCCTGCACGCTATTTTCCACTTGTGGCGGGATAAAGGAGTGCAGGACTTCTTTGCAACTGCTTTTCTGGGCCAGACCAGCATGGTAGGAACATTACATGCATAGTGTTTTTCTAGTGTAATTTCAGGATATGATTTCAAAATCGCCTCTTGGAATAAAAGTGGTCCTCATTCCTGTCTTCCAAAGAAATAGAGACCGGGTAAGGAGAGCCCAACTTTGAGCTTCAAGGACATTGGCCCTTAGTCTGTGCATTCCAGCCCAATACATGCCAACAAGATTCCTGAGTTAGTGTCTGTTTCTGTAGTGTAGTGGTTATCACGTTCGCCTTACACGCGAAAGGTCCCTGGTTCGAGACCGGGCAGAAACAGCGGTTTGCTGTTTTTAACAGTGTTTGCCTTTACTGGCTGACTTTATAGGAAAGCTGAGATAATAGAGGCTGTCTATCCCTCACCAACCTGACGTAGTGTGCTCCAGGGATCTCAGTGACAGCTCGAAAAGAGAAGTGACGATAGCTTGCGCCATTCGCTTGCTCGCCCTTTGCTCTGAAGGGTGGGCCTACTTCATGAAAGCAAGGAATGAGAGCAGAAATGCTTTTCTTGTCCTCACCACAAGCAGACACTTAGAGAAAACAAACTGTCTGAAGGACAGAGGCTTTTTAATTTCTTGTTTGATGACGGCCATGGAAAAGACAGCAATCATATTGCAGAAGAGAGCAACATGTGCAGTTGCTTGCTTTGGGTGAAGCATTCACTGACTAGCTGCCACTAACACCTGGAGCCGTGTCAGAGGTGACTCTTGCGTGGCTCGTTGGTCTAGGGGTATGATTCTCGCTTAGGGTGCGAGAGGTCCCGGGTTCAAATCCCGGACGAGCCCTTTTTAGAGCTAAACATACAAATCGTACTAAAAATGCACTATGCCTGACTATTTCTAGTAATACTCGGTGCATTGTTGCGCAACATATTCCTAACCTCAGAAGAAAAATGGATCACCGTGCTTTTTCTGCCTACCTGCTTAGTCTCAGTGTGTCCCAGGTGATGCTTTCCCAAGCTGTACTCGCAGACATTTAGGCATCAGATATTTGTCTGTCGATGCCTGCACAAGTAAATTTTGAATACGTCTAATTGCAAGCATGTTGGATGATATCTCTGAGGTTTTCACACTTGTTCTGCACATTCTGAGCCGCTGCTGATACAGCAGAATAGAAGTAGGGTGAAGCCTTGAGAGGAACTTTGCTTTAACAGTAGCAAGCAGCAAGGTCGTTTCTGTAGTGTAGTGGTCATCACGTTCGCCTAACACGCGAAAGGTCCCCGGTTCGAGACCGGGCAGAAACACTGAGCATTGGCTGCTTTTATGTGCACACTCTAAAACCTTATTATCTGAATGCAAGTTTAAGAAGAGGTGGTCTTTGAACACAGTGAGCCGTGGGAAACTTTCTTTACCTTTGCAAGACGAAACAAAGTTATCTGCATCCATCATCTGGGGGTCGTTCTTGTGCCTATTTTTATTTTGTTTAAGCTATGTTGTATTGTTGGGGCCTTTACACCTGTGACATTGCTGTGAAGGTTGTAAGTGGAAACATTGGCAGGTGCAGATAGAAGAGTTAGACCTAAGCCCCCCTCATGAGCCGTCAGGATGGCCGAGTGGTCTAAGGCGCCAGACTCAAGAGAGCTTGATCTTCAGTGTAGCTGAGCCTTCTGGTCTCCTCATGGAGGCGTGGGTTCAAATCCCACTTCTGACAGGTCCCTTTTACACCCGTAAATCTTCCTGTTTTTTGCAGTGCGTTCCCGGCAAACACCACAATCTTTGCAGGAACCTGTAGCATGTGAAGAGAAATCCACCAACAATCAGGCTGGGCCCTCAATCACAATTCCATGGATTTCTGGAAATGACACCTCAGGCACACCTTCCATTAAATTTGCACTCCATCACAGTAACTGCCATGCTGGGTTTCTAACTAAGCAGTTGATCCCATCATTTGTTGTGAGGCTCTCCTGCCACCTTTTGGGCAGAGAAGGCACTGTCCCTGCAAAAACACAGGCAGACATGTTCAACAGGGCTTCCTGGTTATGTGGGAGGAGCAGAATGCCATTGGTCCCCCCTTGCAAATTCTAATTTACATAAGGAAGACAGAGAGGTAGCTGGGAGTAGGCACTGCACACGGGCATTGCACTCTCTCTTATGATTTGCAGCCAATTCTAGATTGAGGCAGGAGGAAAGGAGGTGACTCGCCCAACAATGGCTATACTGAGAAGTCAGCCACTCTGGGTCTCCCAGGTGAGTGTTTCAGGCCTGTGAGCCACTCATATAAATCTCGCCTGATTGAGCCTGATCGAGCGCGTTTGAATCCAAATATCAAACCCCTCTTTCTCAGGCGCAGGAAATGGTGGGCCCTTCATTGCTTCTGGTGTGGAAGTCTATGGGGCAAGGGTCCAGGACTTGCAGAGGAGAACAATTGCCAGAAAGTGCTTGCTGTTCTCATCTGTGCCTTTTTTCTGCTCACTGGCTGATAGGAGATTGGCTGCCCCCTTTCTTGCTAGAGTGAAAAAACAACAACTTGAGAGAAAACATGACGTTTTGAGGCTCACTTAGAGGGAGACTAGCCAAATAGCCCTGCTTTTTTTCTGAAAGACGCTTCAGAAATTGTTCAAAATGTCTCCTGGCCACTCAGGCTCGTTGGTCTAGGGGTATGATTCTCGCTTCGGGTGCGAGAGGTCCCGGGTTCAAATCCCGGACGAGCCCATGCTGTGGACATTTTCAGGATGCTTGTAATATAGGAGCATTTCTTCTTTTCAATGCTATAAGACGCTGTGTATGTCGAGAAAGTTCCTTACCCTGCACGCTATTTTCCACTTGTGGCGGGATAAAGGAGTGCAGGACTTCTTTGCAACTGCTTTTCTGGGCCAGACCAGCATGGTAGGAACATTACATGCATAGTGTTTTTCTAGTGTAATTTCAGGATATGGTTTCAAAATCGCCTCTTGGAATAAAAGTGGTCCTCATTCCTGTCTTCCAAAGAAATAGAGACCGGGTAAGGAGAGCCCAACTTTGAGCTTCAAGGACATTGGCCCTTAGTCTGTGCATTCCAGCCCAATACATGCCAACAAGATTCCTGAGTTAGTGTCTGTTTCTGTAGTGTAGTGGTTATCACGTTCGCCTTACACGCGAAAGGTCCCTGGTTCGAGACCGGGCAGAAACAGCGTTTTGCTGTTTTTAACAGTGTTTGCCTTTACTGGCTGACTTTATAGGAAAGCTGAGATAATAGAGGCTGTCTATCCCTCACCAACCTGACGTAGTGTGCTCCAGGGATCTCAGTGACAGCTCGAAAAGAGAAGTGACGATAGCTTGCGCCATTCGCTTGCTCGCCCTTTGCTCTGAAGGGTGGGCCTACTTCATGAAAGCAAGGAATGAGAGCAGAAATGCTTTTCTTGTCCTCACCGCAAGCAGACACTTAGAGAAAACAAACTGTCTGAAGGACAGAGGCTTTTTAATTTCTTGTTTGATGACGGCCATGGAAAAGACAGCAATCATATTGCAGAAGAGAGCAACATGTGCAGTTGCTTGCTTTGGGTGAAGCATTCACCGACTAGCTGCCACTAACCCCTGGAGCCGTGTCAGAGGTGACTCTTGCGTGGCTCGTTGGTCTAGGGGTATGATTCTCGTTTAGGGTGCGAGAGGTCCCGGGTTCAAATCCCGGACGAGCCCTTTTTAGAGCTAAACATACAAATCGTACTAAAAATGCACTATGCCTGACTATTTCTAGTAATACTCGGTGCATTGTTGCGCAACATATTCCTAACCTCAGAAGAAAAACGGATCACCGTGCTTTTTCTGCCTACCTGCTTAGTCTCAGTGTGTCCCAGGTGATGCTTTCCCAAGCTGTACTCGCAGACATTTAGGCATCAGATATTTGTCTGTCGATGCCTGCACAAGTAAATTTTGAATACGTCTAATTGCAAGCATGTTGGATGATATCTCTGAGGTTTTCACACTTGTTCTGCACATTCTGAGCCGCTGCTGATACAGCAGAATAGAAGTAGGATGAAGCCTTGAGAGGAACTTTGCTTTAACAGTAGCAAGCAGCAAGGTCGTTTCTGTAGTGTAGTGGTCATCACGTTCGCCTAACACGCGAAAGGTCCCCGGTTCGAGACCGGGCAGAAACACTGAGCGTTGGCTGCTTTTATGTGCACACTCTAAAACCTTATTATCTGAATGCAAGTTTAAGAAGAGGTGGTCTTTGAACACAGTGAGCCGTGGGAAACTTTCTTTACCTTTGCAAGACGAAACAAAGTTATCTGCATCCATCATCTGGGGGTCGTTCTTGTGCCTATTTTTATTTTGTTTAAGCTATGTTGTATTGTTGGGGCCTTTACACCTGTGACATTGCTGTGAAGGTTGTAAGTGGAAACATTGGCAGGTGCAGATAGAAGAGTTAGACCTAAGCCCCCCTAATGAGCCGTCAGGATGGCCGAGTGGTCTAAGGCGCCAGACTCAAGAGAGCTTGATCTTCAGTGTAGCTGAGCCTTCTGGTCTCCTCATGGAGGCGTGGGTTCAAATCCCACTTCTGACAGGTCCCTTTTACACCCGTAAATCTTCCTGTTTTTTGCAGTGCGTTCCCGGCAAACACCACAATCTTTGCAGGAACCTGTAGCATGTGAAGAGAAATCCACCAACAATCAGGCTGGGCCCTCAATCACAATTCCATGGATTTCTGGAAATGACACCTCAGGCACACCTTCCATTAAATTTGCACTCCATCACAGTAACTGCCATGCTGGGTTTCTAACTAAGCAGTTGATCCCATCATTTGTTGTGAGGCTCTCCTGCCACCTTTTGGGCAGAGAAGGCACTGTCCCTGCAAAAACACAGGCAGACATGTTCAACAGGGCTTCCTGGTTATGTGGGAGGAGCAGAATGCCATTGGTCCCCCCTTGCAAATTCTAATTTACATAAGGAAGACAGAGAGGTAGCTGGGAGTAGGCACTGCACACGGGCATTGCACTCTCTCTTATGATTTGCAGCCAATTCTAGATTGAGGCAGGAGGAAAGGAGGTGACTCGCCCAACAATGGCTATACTGAGAAGTCAGCCACTCTGGGTCTCCCAGGTGAGTGTTTCAGGCCTGTGAGCCACTCATATAAATCTCGCCTGATCGAGCCTGATCGAGCGCTGAGCGAGCGCGTTTGAATCCAAATATCAAACCCCTCTTTCTCAGGCGCAGGAAATGGTGGGCCCTTCATTGCTTCTGGTGTGGAAGTCTATGGGGCAAGGGTCCAGGACTTGCAGAGGAGAACAATTGCCAGAAAGTGCTTGCTGTTCTCATCTGTGCCTTTTTTCTGCTCACTGGCTGATAGGAGATTGGCTGCCCCCTTTCTTGCTAGAGTGAAAAAACAACAACTTGAGAGAAAACATGACGTTGTGAGGCTCACTTAGAGGGAGACTAGCCAAATAGCCCTGCTTTTTTCTGAAAGACGCTTCAGAAATTGTTCAAAATGTCTCCTGGCCACTCAGGCTCGTTGGTCTAGGGGTATGATTCTGGCTTTGGGTGCGAGAGGTCCCGGGTTCAAATCCCGGACGAGCCCATGCTGTGGACATTTTCAGGATGCTTGTAATATAGGAGCATTTATTCTTTTCAATGCTATAAGACGCTGTGTATGTCGAGAAAGTTCCTTACCCTGCACGCTATTTTCCACTTGTGGCGGGATAAAGGAGTGCAGGACTTCTTTGCAACTGCTTTTCTGGGCCAGACCAGCATGGTAGGAACATTACATGCATAGTGTTTTTCTAGTGTAATTTCAGGATATGATTTCAAAATCGCCTCTTGGAATAAAAGTGGTCCTCATTCCTGTCTTCCAAAGAAATAGAGACCGGGTAAGGAGAGCCCAACTTTGAGCTTCAAGGACATTGGCCCTTAGTCTGTGCATTCCAGCCCAATACATGCCAACAAGATTCCTGAGTTAGTGTCTGTTTCTGTAGTGTAGTGGTTATCATGTTCGCCTTACACGCGAAAGGTCCCTGGTTCGAGACCGGGCAGAAACAGCGGTTTGCTGTTTTTAACAGTGTTTGCCTTTACTGGCTGACTTTATAGGAAAGCTGAGATAATAGAGGCTGTCTATCCCTCACCAACCTGACGTAGTGTGCTCCAGGGATCTCAGTGACAGCTCGAAAAGAGAAGTGACGATAGCTTGCGCCATTCGCTTGCTCGCCCTTTGCTCTGAAGGGTGGGCCTACTTCATGAAAGCAAGGAATGAGAGCAGAAATGCTTTTCTTGTCCTCACCACAAGCAGACACTTAGAGAAAACAAACTGTCTGAAGGACAGAGGCTTTTTAATTTCTTGTTTGATGACGGCCATGGAAAAGACAGCAATCATATTGCAGAAGAGAGCAACATGTGCAGTTGCTTGCTTTGGGTGAAGCATTCACTGACTAGCTGCCACTAACACCTGGAGCCGTGTCAGAGGTGACTCTTGCGTGGCTCGTTGGTCTAGGGGTATGATTCTCGCTTAGGGTGCGAGAGGTCCCGGGTTCAAATCCCGGACGAGCCCTTTTTAGAGCTAAACATACAAATCGTACTAAAAATGCACTATGCCTGACTATTTCTAGTAATACTCGGTGCATTGTTGCGCAACATATTCCTAACCTCAGAAGAAAAATGGATCACCGTGCTTTTTCTGCCTACCTGCTTAGTCTCAGTGTGTCCCAGGTGATGCTTTCCCAAGCTGTACTCGCAGACATTTAGGCATCAGATATTTGTCTGTCGATGCCTGCACAAGTAAATTTTGAATACGTCTAATTGCAAGCATGTTGGATGATATCTCTGAGGTTTTCACACTTGTTCTGCACATTCTGAGCCGCTGCTGATACAGCAGAATAGAAGTAGGGTGAAGCCTTGAGAGGAACTTTGCTTTAACAGTAGCAAGCAGCAAGGTCGTTTCTGTAGTGTAGTGGTCATCACGTTCGCCTAACACGCGAAAGGTCCCCGGTTCGAGACCGGGCAGAAACACTGAGCATTGGCTGCTTTTATGTGCACACTCTAAAACCTTATTATCTGAATGCAAGTTTAAGAAGAGGTGGTCTTTGAACACAGTGAGCCGTGGGAAACTTTCTTTACCTTTGCAAGACGAAACAAAGTTATCTGCATCCATCATCTGGGGGTCGTTCTTGTGCCTATTTTTATTTTGTTTAAGCTATGTTGTATTGTTGGGGCCTTTACACCTGTGACATTGCTGTGAAGGTTGTAAGTGGAAACATTGGCAGGTGCAGATAGAAGAGTTAGACCTAAGCCCCCCCTCATGAGCCGTCAGGATGGCCGAGTGGTCTAAGGCGCCAGACTCAAGAGAGCTTGATCTTCAGTGTAGCTGAGCCTTCTGGTCTCCTCATGGAGGCGTGGGTTCAAATCCCACTTCTGACAGGTCCCTTTTACACCCGTATATCTTCCTGTTTTTTGCAGTGCGTTCCCGGCAAACACCACAATCTTTGCAGGAACCTGTAGCATGTGAAGAGAAATCCACCAACAATCAGGCTGGGCCCTTAATCACAATTCCATGGATTTCTGGAAATGACACCTCAGGCACACCTTCCATTAAATTTGCACTCCATCACAGTAACTGCCATGCTGGGTTTCTAACTGAGCAGTTGATCCCATCATTTGTTGTGAGGCTCTCCTGCCACCTTTTGGGCAGAGAAGGCACTGTCCCTGCAAAAACACAGGCAGACATGTTCAACAGGGCTTCCTGGTTATGTGGGAGGAGCAGAATGCCATTGGTCCCCCCTTGCAAATTCTAATTTACATAAGGAAGACAGAGAGGTAGCTGGGAGTAGGCACTGCACACGGGCATTGCACTCTCTCTTATGATTTGCAGCCAATTCTAGATTGAGGCAGGAGGAAAGGAGGTGACTCGCCCAACAATGGCTATACTGAGAAGTCAGCCACTCTGGGTCTCCCAGGTGAGTGTTTCAGGCCTGTGAGCCACTCATATAAATCTCGCCTGATCGAGCCTGATCGAGCGCTGAGCGAGCGCGTTTGAATCCAAATATCAAACCCCTCTTTCTCAGGCGCAGGAAATGGTGGGCCCTTCATTGCTTCTGGTGTGGAAGTCTATGGGGCAAGGGTCCAGGACTTGCAGAGGAGAACAATTGCCAGAAAGTGCTTGCTGTTCTCATCTGTGCCTTTTTTCTGCTCACTGGCTGATAGGAGATTGGCTGCCCCCTTTCTTGCTAGAGTGAAAAAACAACAACTTGAGAGAAAACATGACGTTGTGAGGCTCACTTAGAGGGAGACTAGCCAAATAGCCCTCCTTTTTTCTGAAAGACGCTTCAGAAATTGTTCAAAATGTCTCCTGGCCACTCAGGCTCGTTGGTCTAGGGGTATGATTCTGGCTTTGGGTGCGAGAGGTCCCGGGTTCAAATCCCGGACGAGCCCATGCTGTGGACATTTTCAGGATGCTTGTAATATAGGAGCATTTATTCTTTTCAATGCTATAAGACGCTGTGTATGTCGAGAAAGTTCCTTACCCTGCACGCTATTTTCCACTTGTGGCGGGATAAAGGAGTGCAGGACTTCTTTGCAACTGCTTTTCTGGGCCAGACCAGCATGGTAGGAACATTACATGCATAGTGTTTTTCTAGTGTAATTTCAGGATATGATTTCAAAATCGCCTCTTGGAATAAAAGTGGTCCTCATTCCTGTCTTCCAAAGAAATAGAGACCGGGTAAGGAGAGCCCAACTTTGAGCTTCAAGGACATTGGCCCTTAGTCTGTGCATTCCAGCCCAATACATGCCAACAAGATTCCTGAGTTAGTGTCTGTTTCTGTAGTGTAGTGGTTATCACGTTCGCCTTACACGCGAAAGGTCCCTGGTTCGAGACCGGGCAGAAACAGCGGTTTGCTGTTTTTAACAGTGTTTGCCTTTACTGGCTGACTTTATAGGAAAGCTGAGATAATAGAGGCTGTCTATCCCTCACCAACCTGACGTAGTGTGCTCCAGGGATCTCAGTGACAGCTCGAAAAGAGAAGTGACGATAGCTTGCGCCATTCGCTTGCTCGCCCTTTGCTCTGAAGGGTGGGCCTACTTCATGAAAGCAAGGAATGAGAGCAGAAATGCTTTTCTTGTCCTCACCACAAGCAGACACTTAGAGAAAACAAACTGTCTGAAGGACAGAGGCTTTTTAATTTCTTGTTTGATGACGGCCATGGAAAAGACAGCAATCATATTGCAGAAGAGAGCAACATGTGCAGTTGCTTGCTTTGGGTGAAGCATTCACTGACTAGCTGCCACTAACACCTGGAGCCGTGTCAGAGGTGACTCTTGCGTGGCTCGTTGGTCTAGGGGTATGATTCTCGCTTAGGGTGCGAGAGGTCCCGGGTTCAAATCCCGGACGAGCCCTTTTTAGAGCTAAACATACAAATCGTACTAAAAATGCACTATGCCTGACTATTTCTAGTAATACTCGGTGCATTGTTGCGCAACATATTCCTAACCTCAGAAGAAAAATGGATCACCGTGCTTTTTCTGCCTACCTGCTTAGTCTCAGTGTGTCCCAGGTGATGCTTTCCCAAGCTGTACTCGCAGACATTTAGGCATCAGATATTTGTCTGTCGATGCCTGCACAAGTAAATTTTGAATACGTCTAATTGCAAGCATGTTGGATGATATCTCTGAGGTTTTCACACTTGTTCTGCACATTCTGAGCCGCTGCTGATACAGCAGAATAGAAGTAGGGTGAAGCCTTGAGAGGAACTTTGCTTTAACAGTAGCAAGCAGCAAGGTCGTTTCTGTAGTGTAGTGGTCATCACGTTCGCCTAACACGCGAAAGGTCCCCGGTTCGAGACCGGGCAGAAACACTGAGCATTGGCTGCTTTTATGTGCACACTCTAAAACCTTATTATCTGAATGCAAGTTTAAGAAGAGGTGGTCTTTGAACACAGTGAGCCGTGGGAAACTTTCTTTACCTTTGCAAGACGAAACAAAGTTATCTGCATCCATCATCTGGGGGTCGTTCTTGTGCCTATTTTTATTTTGTTTAAGCTATGTTGTATTGTTGGGGCCTTTACACCTGTGACATTGCTGTGAAGGTTGTAAGTGGAAACATTGGCAGGTGCAGATAGAAGAGTTAGACCTAAGCCCCCCCTCATGAGCCGTCGGGATGGCCGAGTGGTCTAAGGCGCCAGACTCAAGAGAGCTTGATCTTCAGTGTAGCTGAGCCTTCTGGTCTCCTCATGGAGGCGTGGGTTCAAATCCCACTTCTGACAGGTCCCTTTTACACCCGTATATCTTCCTGTTTTTTGCAGTGCGTTCCCGGCAAACACCACAATCTTTGCAGGAACCTGTAGCATGTGAAGAGAAATCCACCAACAATCAGGCTGGGCCCTTAATCACAATTCCATGGATTTCTGGAAATGACACCTCAGGCACACCTTCCATTAAATTTGCACTCCATCACAGTAACTGCCATGCTGGGTTTCTAACTGAGCAGTTGATCCCATCATTTGTTGTGAGGCTCTCCTGCCACCTTTTGGGCAGAGAAGGCACTGTCCCTGCAAAAACACAGGCAGACATGTTCAACAGGGCTTCCTGGTTATGTGGGAGGAGCAGAATGCCATTGGTCCCCCCTTGCAAATTCTAATTTACATAAGGAAGACAGAGAGGTAGCTGGGAGTAGGCACTGCACACGGGCATTGCACTCTCTCTTATGATTTGCAGCCAATTCTAGATTGAGGCAGGAGGAAAGGAGGTGACTCGCCCAACAATGGCTATACTGAGAAGTCAGCCACTCTGGGTCTCCCAGGTGAGTGTTTCAGGCCTGTGAACCACTCATATAAATCTCGCCTGATCGAGCCTGAGCGAGCGCTGAGCGAGCGCGTTTGAATCCAAATATCAAACCCCTCTTTCTCAGGCGCAGGAAATGGTGGGCCCTTCATTGCTTCTGGTGTGGAAGTCTATGGGGCAAGGGTCCAGGACTTGCAGAGGAGAACAATTGCCAGAAAGTGCTTGCTGTTCTCATCTGTGCCTTTTTTCTGCTCACTGGCTGATAGGAGATTGGCTGCCCCCTTTCTTGCTAGAGTGAAAAAACAACAACTTGAGAGAAAACATGACGTTGTGAGGCTCACTTAGAGGGAGACTAGCCAAATAGCCCTGCTTTTTTTCTGAAAGACGCTTCAGAAATTGTTCAAAATGTCTCCTGGCCACTCAGGCTCGTTGGTCTAGGGGTATGATTCTCGCTTCGGGTGCGAGAGGTCCCGGGTTCAAGTCCCGGACGAGCCCATGCTGTGGACATTTTCAGGATGCTTGTAATATAGGAGCATTTCTTCTTTTCAATGCTATAAGACGCTGTGTATGTCGAGAAAGTTCCTTACCCTGCACGCTATTTTCCACTTGTGGCGGGATAAAGGAGTGCAGGACTTCTTTGCAACTGCTTTTCTGGGCCAGACCAGCATGGTAGGAACATTACATGCATAGTGTTTTTCTAGTGTAATTTCAGGATATGGTTTCAAAATCGCCTCTTGGAATAAAAGTGGTCCTCATTCCTGTCTTCCAAAGAAATAGAGACCGGGTAAGGAGAGCCCAACTTTGAGCTTCAAGGACATTGGCCCTTAGTCTGTGCATTCCAGCCCAATACATGCCAACAAGATTCCTGAGTTAGTGTCTGTTTCTGTAGTGTAGTGGTTATCACGTTCGCCTTACACGCGAAAGGTCCCTGGTTCGAGACCGGGCAGAAACAGCGGTTTGCTGTTTTTAACAGTGTTTGCCTTTACTGGCTGACTTTATAGGAAAGCTGAGATAATAGAGGCTGTCTATCCCTCACCAACCTGACGTAGTGTGCTCCAGGGATCTCAGTGACAGCTCGAAAAGAGAAGTGACGATAGCTTGCGCCATTCGCTTGCTCGCCCTTTGCTCTGAAGGGTGGGCCTACTTCATGAAAGCAAGGAATGAGAGCAGAAATGCTTTTCTTGTCCTCACCACAAGCAGACACTTAGAGAAAACAAACTGTCTGAAGGACAGAGGCTTTTTAATTTCTTGTTTGATGACGGCCATGGAAAAGACAGCAATCATATTGCAGAAGAGAGCAACATGTGCAGTTGCTTGCTTTGGGTGAAGCATTCACTGACTAGCTGCCACTAACCCCTGGAGCCGTGTCAGAGGTGACTCTTGCGTGGCTCGTTGGTCTAGGGGTATGATTCTCGCTTAGGGTGCGAGAGGTCCCGGGTTCAAATCCCAGACAAGCCCTTTTTAGAGCTAAACATACAAATCGTACTAAAAATGCACTATGCCTGACTATTTCTAGTAATACTCGGTGCATTGTTGCGCAACATATTCCTAACCTCAGAAGAAAAATGGATCACCGTGCTTTTTCTGCCTACCTGCTTAGTCTCAGTGTGTCCCAGGTGATGCTTTCCCAAGCTGTACTCGCAGACATTTAGGCATCAGATATTTGTCTGTCGATGCCTGCACAAGTAAATTTTGAATACGTCTAATTGCAAGCATGTTGGATGATATCTCTGAGGTTTTCACACTTGTTCTGCACATTCTGAGCCGCTGCTGATACAGCAGAATAGAAGTAGGGTGAAGCCTTGAGAGGAACTTTGCTTTAACAGTAGCAAGCAGCAAGGTCGTTTCTGTAGTGTAGTGGTCATCACGTTCGCCTAACACGCGAAAGGTCCCCGGTTCGAGACCGGGCAGAAACACTGAGCGTTGGCTGCTTTTATGTGCACACTCTAAAACCTTATTATCTGAATGCAAGTTTAAGAAGAGGTGGTCTTTGAACACAGTGAGCCGTGGGAAACTTTCTTTACCTTTGCAAGACGAAACAAAGTTATCTGCATCCATCATCTGGGGGTCGTTCTTGTGCCTATTTTTATTTTGTTTAAGCTATGTTGTATTGTTGGGGCCTTTACACCTGTGACATTGCTGTGAAGGTTGTAAGTGGAAACATTGGCAGGTGCAGATAGAAGAGTTAGACCTAAGCCCCCCTCATGAGCAGTCAGGATGGCCGAGTGGTCTAAGGCGCCAGACTCAAGAGAGCTTGATCTTCAGTGTAGCTGAGCCTTCTGGTCTCCTCATGGAGGCGTGGGTTCAAATCCCACTTCTGACAGGTCCCTTTTACACCCGTAAATCTTCCTGTTTTTTGCAGTGCGTTCCCGGCAAACACCACAATCTTTGCAGGAACCTGTAGCATGTGAAGAGAAATCCACCAACAATCAGGCTGGGCCCTCAATCACAATTCCATGGATTTCTGGAAATGACACCTCAGGCACACCTTCCATTAAATTTGCACTCCATCACAGTAACTGCCATGCTGGGTTTCTAACTAAGCAGTTGATCCCATCATTTGTTGTGAGGCTCTCCTGCCACCTTTTGGGCAGAGAAGGCACTGTCCCTGCAAAAACACAGGCAGACATGTTCAACAGGGCTTCCTGGTTATGTGGGAGGAGCAGAATGCCATTGGTCCCCCCTTGCAAATTCTAATTTACATAAGGAAGACAGAGAGGTAGCTGGGAGTAGGCACTGCACACGGGCATTGCACTCTCTCTTATGATTTGCAGCCAATTCTAGATTGAGGCAGGAGGAAAGGAGGTGACTCGCCCAACAATGGCTATACTGAGAAGTCAGCCACTCTGGGTCTCCCAGGTGAGTGTTTCAGGCCTGTGAGCCACTCATATAAATCTCGCCTGATTGAGCCTGATCGAGCGCTGAGCGAGCGCGTTTGAATCCAAATATCAAACCCCTCTTTCTCAGGCGCAGGAAATGGTGGGCCCTTCATTGCTTCTGGTGTGGAAGTCTATGGGGCAAGGGTCCAGGACTTGCAGAGGAGAACAATTGCCAGAAAGTGCTTGCTGTTCTCATCTGTGCCTTTTTTCTGCTCACTGGCTGATAGGAGATTGGCTGCCCCCTTTCTTGCTAGAGTGAAAAAACAACAACTTGAGAGAAAACATGACGTTTTGAGGCTCACTTAGAGGGAGACTAGCCAAATAGCCCTGCTTTTTTTCTGAAAGACGCTTCAGAAATTGTTCAAAATGTCTCCTGGCCACTCAGGCTCGTTGGTCTAGGGGTATGATTCTCGCTTCGGGTGCGAGAGGTCCCGGGTTCAAATCCCGGACGAGCCCATGCTGTGGACATTTTCAGGATGCTTGTAATATAGGAGCATTTCTTCTTTTCAATGCTATAAGACGCTGTGTATGTCGAGAAAGTTCCTTACCCTGCACGCTATTTTCCACTTGTGGCGGGATAAAGGAGTGCAGGACTTCTTTGCAACTGCTTTTCTGGGCCAGACCAGCATGGTAGGAACATTACATGCATAGTGTTTTTCTAGTGTAATTTCAGGATATGGTTTCAAAATCGCCTCTTGGAATAAAAGTGGTCCTCATTCCTGTCTTCCAAAGAAATAGAGACCGGGTAAGGAGAGCCCAACTTTGAGCTTCAAGGACATTGGCCCTTAGTCTGTGCATTCCAGCCCAATACATGCCAACAAGATTCCTGAGTTAGTGTCTGTTTCTGTAGTGTAGTGGTTATCACGTTCGCCTTACACGCGAAAGGTCCCTGGTTCGAGACCGGGCAGAAACAGCGTTTTGCTGTTTTTAACAGTGTTTGCCTTTACTGGCTGACTTTATAGGAAAGCTGAGATAATAGAGGCTGTCTATCCCTCACCAACCTGACGTAGTGTGCTCCAGGGATCTCAGTGACAGCTCGAAAAGAGAAGTGACGATAGCTTGCGCCATTCGCTTGCTCGCCCTTTGCTCTGAAGGGTGGGCCTACTTCATGAAAGCAAGGAATGAGAGCAGAAATGCTTTTCTTGTCCTCACCGCAAGCAGACACTTAGAGAAAACAAACTGTCTGAAGGACAGAGGCTTTTTAATTTCTTGTTTGATGACGGCCATGGAAAAGACAGCAATCATATTGCAGAAGAGAGCAACATGTGCAGTTGCTTGCTTTGGGTGAAGCATTCACCGACTAGCTGCCACTAACCCCTGGAGCCGTGTCAGAGGTGACTCTTGCGTGGCTCGTTGGTCTAGGGGTATGATTCTCGCTTAGGGTGCGAGAGGTCCCGGGTTCAAATCCCGGACGAGCCCTTTTTAGAGCTAAACATACAAATCGTACTAAAAATGCACTATGCCTGACTATTTCTAGTAATACTCGGTGCATTGTTGCGCAACATATTCCTAACCTCAGAAGAAAAACGGATCACCGTGCTTTTTCTGCCTACCTGCTTAGTCTCAGTGTGTCCCAGGTGATGCTTTCCCAAGCTGTACTCGCAGACATTTAGGCATCAGATATTTGTCTGTCGATGCCTGCACAAGTAAATTTTGAATACGTCTAATTGCAAGCATGTTGGATGATATCTCTGAGGTTTTCACACTTGTTCTGCACATTCTGAGCCGCTGCTGATACAGCAGAATAGAAGTAGGATGAAGCCTTGAGAGGAACTTTGCTTTAACAGTAGCAAGCAGCAAGGTCGTTTCTGTAGTGTAGTGGTCATCACGTTCGCCTAACACGCGAAAGGTCCCCGGTTCGAGACCGGGCAGAAACACTGAGCGTTGGCTGCTTTTATGTGCACACTCTAAAACCTTATTATCTGAATGCAAGTTTAAGAAGAGGTGGTCTTTGAACACAGTGAGCCGTGGGAAACTTTCTTTACCTTTGCAAGACGAAACAAAGTTATCTGCATCCATCATCTGGGGGTCGTTCTTGTGCCTATTTTTATTTTGTTTAAGCTATGTTGTATTGTTGGGGCCTTTACACCTGTGACATTGCTGTGAAGGTTGTAAGTGGAAACATTGGCAGGTGCAGATAGAAGAGTTAGACCTAAGCCCCCCTAATGAGCCGTCAGGATGGCCGAGTGGTCTAAGGCGCCAGACTCAAGAGAGCTTGATCTTCAGTGTAGCTGAGCCTTCTGGTCTCCTCATGGAGGCATGGGTTCAAATCCCACTTCTGACAGGTCCCTTTTACACCCGTAAATCTTCCTGTTTTTTGCAGTGCGTTCCCGGCAAACACCACAATCTTTGCAGGAACCTGTAGCATGTGAAGAGAAATCCACCAACAATCAGGCTGGGCCCTCAATCACAATTCCATGGATTTCTGGAAATGACACCTCAGGCACACCTTCCATTAAATTTGCACTCCATCACAGTAACTGCCATGCTGGGTTTCTAACTAAGCAGTTGATCCCATCATTTGTTGTGAGGCTCTCCTGCCACCTTTTGGGCAGAGAAGGCACTGTCCCTGCAAAAACACAGGCAGACATGTTCAACAGGGCTTCCTGGTTATGTGGGAGGAGCAGAATGCCATTGGTCCCCCCTTGCAAATTCTAATTTACATAAGGAAGACAGAGAGGTAGCTGGGAGTAGGCACTGCACACGGGCATTGCACTCTCTCTTATGATTTGCAGCCAATTCTAGATTGAGGCAGGAGGAAAGGAGGTGACTCGCCCAACAATGGCTATACTGAGAAGTCAGCCACTCTGGGTCTCCCAGGTGAGTGTTTCAGGCCTGTGAGCCACTCATATAAATCTCGCCTGATCGAGCCTGATCGAGCGCTGAGCGAGCGCGTTTGAATCCAAATATCAAACCCCTCTTTCTCAGGCGCAGGAAATGGTGGGCCCTTCATTGCTTCTGGTGTGGAAGTCTATGGGGCAAGGGTCCAGGACTTGCAGAGGAGAACAATTGCCAGAAAGTGCTTGCTGTTCTCATCTGTGCCTTTTTTCTGCTCACTGGCTGATAGGAGATTGGCTGCCCCCTTTCTTGCTAGAGTGAAAAAACAACAACTTGAGAGAAAACATGACGTTGTGAGGCTCACTTAGAGGGAGACTAGCCAAATAGCCCTGCTTTTTTCTGAAAGACGCTTCAGAAATTGTTCAAAATGTCTCCTGGCCACTCAGGCTCGTTGGTCTAGGGGTATGATTCTGGCTTTGGGTGCGAGAGGTCCCGGGTTCAAATCCCGGACGAGCCCATGCTGTGGACATTTTCAGGATGCTTGTAATATAGGAGCATTTATTCTTTTCAATGCTATAAGACGCTGTGTATGTCGAGAAAGTTCCTTACCCTGCACGCTATTTTCCACTTGTGGCGGGATAAAGGAGTGCAGGACTTCTTTGCAACTGCTTTTCTGGGCCAGACCAGCATGGTAGGAACATTACATGCATAGTGTTTTTCTAGTGTAATTTCAGGATATGATTTCAAAATCGCCTCTTGGAATAAAAGTGGTCCTCATTCCTGTCTTCCAAAGAAATAGAGACCGGGTAAGGAGAGCCCAACTTTGAGCTTCAAGGACATTGGCCCTTAGTCTGTGCATTCCAGCCCAATACATGCCAACAAGATTCCTGAGTTAGTGTCTGTTTCTGTAGTGTAGTGGTTATCACGTTCGCCTTACACGCGAAAGGTCCCTGGTTCGAGACCGGGCAGAAACAGCGGTTTGCTGTTTTTAACAGTGTTTGCCTTTACTGGCTGACTTTATAGGAAAGCTGAGATAATAGAGGCTGTCTATCCCTCACCAACCTGACGTAGTGTGCTCCAGGGATCTCAGTGACAGCTCGAAAAGAGAAGTGACGATAGCTTGCGCCATTCGCTTGCTCGCCCTTTGCTCTGAAGGGTGGGCCTACTTCATGAAAGCAAGGAATGAGAGCAGAAATGCTTTTCTTGTCCTCACCACAAGCAGACACTTAGAGAAAACAAACTGTCTGAAGGACAGAGGCTTTTTAATTTCTTGTTTGATGACGGCCATGGAAAAGACAGCAATCATATTGCAGAAGAGAGCAACATGTGCAGTTGCTTGCTTTGGGTGAAGCATTCACTGACTAGCTGCCACTAACACCTGGAGCCGTGTCAGAGGTGACTCTTGCGTGGCTCGTTGGTCTAGGGGTATGATTCTCGCTTAGGGTGCGAGAGGTCCCGGGTTCAAATCCCGGACGAGCCCTTTTTAGAGCTAAACATACAAATCGTACTAAAAATGCACTATGCCTGACTATTTCTAGTAATACTCGGTGCATTGTTGCGCAACATATTCCTAACCTCAGAAGAAAAATGGATCACCGTGCTTTTTCTGCCTACCTGCTTAGTCTCAGTGTGTCCCAGGTGATGCTTTCCCAAGCTGTACTCGCAGACATTTAGGCATCAGATATTTGTCTGTCGATGCCTGCACAAGTAAATTTTGAATACGTCTAATTGCAAGCATGTTGGATGATATCTCTGAGGTTTTCACACTTGTTCTGCACATTCTGAGCCGCTGCTGATACAGCAGAATAGAAGTAGGGTGAAGCCTTGAGAGGAACTTTGCTTTAACAGTAGCAAGCAGCAAGGTCGTTTCTGTAGTGTAGTGGTCATCACGTTCGCCTAACACGCGAAAGGTCCCCGGTTCGAGACCGGGCAGAAACACTGAGCATTGGCTGCTTTTATGTGCACACTCTAAAACCTTATTATCTGAATGCAAGTTTAAGAAGAGGTGGTCTT
This sequence comes from Lissotriton helveticus, assembly GCF_964261635.1. Taxonomy (NCBI): domain Eukaryota; kingdom Metazoa; phylum Chordata; class Amphibia; order Caudata; family Salamandridae; genus Lissotriton; species Lissotriton helveticus. Next base: position 590,528,662 of record NC_136071.1, read on the forward strand.
TGAACACAGTGAGCCGTGGGAAACTTTCTTTACCTTTGCAAGACGAAACAAAGTTATCTGCATCCATCATCTGGGGGTCGTTCTTGTGCCTATTTTTATTTTGTTTAAGCTATGTTGTATTGTTGGGGCCTTTACACCTGTGACATTGCTGTGAAGGTTGTAAGTGGAAACATTGGCAGGTGCAGATAGAAGAGTTAGACCTAAGCCCCCCTCATGAGCCGTCAGGATGGCCGAGTGGTCTAAGGCGCCAGACTCAAGAGAGCTTGATCTTCAGTGTAGCTGAGCCTTCTGGTCTCCTCATGGAGGCGTGGGTTCAAATCCCACTTCTGACAGGTCCCTTTTACACCCGTAAATCTTCCTGTTTTTTGCAGTGCGTTCCCGGCAAACACCACAATCTTTGCAGGAACCTGTAGCATGTGAAGAGAAATCCACCAACAATCAGGCTGGGCCCTCAATCACAATTCCATGGATTTCTGGAAATGACACCTCAGGCACACCTTCCATTAAATTTGCACTCCATCACAGTAACTGCCATGCTGGGTTTCTAACTAAGCAGTTGATCCCATCATTTGTTGTGAGGCTCTCCTGCCACCTTTTGGGCAGAGAAGGCACTGTCCCTGCAAAAACACAGGCAGACATGTTCAACAGGGCTTCCTGGTTATGTGGGAGGAGCAGAATGCCATTGGTCCCCCCTTGCAAATTCTAATTTACATAAGGAAGACAGAGAGGTAGCTGGGAGTAGGCACTGCACACGGGCATTGCACTCTCTCTTATGATTTGCAGCCAATTCTAGATTGAGGCAGGAGGAAAGGAGGTGACTCGCCCAACAATGGCTATACTGAGAAGTCAGCCACTCTGGGTCTCCCAGGTGAGTGTTTCAGGCCTGTGAGCCACTCATATAAATCTCGCCTGATCGAGCCTGATCGAGCGCGTTTGAATCCAAATATCAAACCCCTCTTTCTCAGGCGCAGGAAATGGTGGGCCCTTCATTGCTTCTGGTGTGGAAGTCTATGGGGCAAGGGTCCAGGACTTGCAGAGGAGAACAATTGCCAGAAAGTGCTTGCTGTTCTCATCTGTGCCTTTTTTCTGCTCACTGGCTGATAGGAGATTGGCTGCCCCCTTTCTTGCTAGAGTGAAAAAACAACAACTTGAGAGAAAACATGACGTTGTGAGGCTCACTTAGAGGGAGACTAGCCAAATAGCCCTGCTTTTTTCTGAAAGACGCTTCAGAAATTGTTCAAAATGTCTCCTGGCCACTCAGGCTCGTTGGTCTAGGGGTATGATTCTGGCTTTGGGTGCGAGAGGTCCCGGGTTCAAATCCCGGACGAGCCCATGCTGTGGACATTTTCAGGATGCTTGTAATATAGGAGCATTTCTTCTTTTCAATGCTATAAGCCGCTGTGTATGTCGAGAAAGTTCCTTACCCTGCACGCTATTTTCCACTTGTGGCGTGATAAAGGAGTGCAGGACTTCTTTGCAACTGCTTTTCTGGGCCAGACCAGCATGGTAGGAACATTACATGCATAGTGTTTTTCTAGTGTAATTTCAGGATATGGTTTCAAAATCGCCTCTTGGAATAAAAGTGGTCCTCATTCCTGTCTTCCAAAAAAATAGAGACCGGGTAAGGAGAGCCCAACTTTGAGCTACAAGGACATTGGCCCTTAGTCTGTGCATTCCAGCCCAATACATGCCAACAAGATTCCTGAGTTAGTGTCTGTTTCTGTAGTGTAGTGATTATCACGTTCGCCTTACATGCGAAAGGTCCCTGGTTCGAGACCGGGCAGAAACAGCGGTTTGCTGTTTTTAACAGTGTTTACCTTTACTGGCTGACTTTATAGGAAAGCTGAGATAATAGAGGCTGTCTATCCCTCACCAACCTGACGTAGTGTGCTCCAGGGATCTCAGTGACAGCTCGAAAAGAGAAGTGACGATAGCTTGCGCCATTCGCTTGCTCGCCCTTTGCTCTGAAGGGTGGGCCTACTTCATGAAAGCAAGGAATGAGAGCAGAAATGCTTTTCTTGTCCTCACCACAAGCAGACACTTAGAGAAAACAAACTGTCTGAAGGACAGAGGCTTTTTAATTTCTTGTTTGATGACGGCCATGGAAAAGACAGCAATCATATTGCAGAAGAGAGCAACATGTGCAGTTGCTTGCTTTGGGTGAAGCATTCACCGACTAGCTGCCACTAACCCCTGGAGCCGTGTCAGAGGTGACTCTTGCGTGGCTCGTTGGTCTAGGGGTATGATTCTCGCTTAGGGTGCGAGAGGTCCCGGGTTCAAATCCCGGACGAGCCCTTTTTAGAGCTAAACATACAAATCGTACTAAAAATGCACTATGCCTGACTATTTCTAGTAATACTCGGTGCATTGTTGCGCAACATATTCCTAACCTCAGAAGAAAAATGGATCACCGTGCTTTTTCTGCCTACCTGCTTAGTCTCAGTGTGTCCCAGGTGATGCTTTCCCAAGCTGTACTCGCAGACATTTAGGCATCAGATATTTGTCTGTCGATGCCTGCACAAGTAAATTTTGAATACGTCTAATTGCAAGCATGTTGGATGATATCTCTGAGGTTTTCACACTTGTTCTGCACATTCTGAGCCGCTGCTGATACAGCAGAATAGAAGTAGGATGAAGCCTTGAGAGGAACTTTGCTTTAACAGTAGCAAGCAGCAAGGTCGTTTCTGTAGTGTAGTGGTCATCACGTTCGCCTAACACGCGAAAGGTCCCCGGTTCGAGACCGGGCAGAAACACTGAGCGTTGGCTGCTTTTATGTGCACACTCTAAAACCTTATTATCTGAATGCAAGTTTAAGAAGAGGTGGTCTTTGAACACAGTGAGCCGTGGGAAACTTTCTTTACCTTTGCAAGACGAAACAAAGTTATCTGCATCCATCATCTGGGGGTCGTTCTTGTGCCTATTTTTATTTTGTTTAAGCTATGTTGTATTGTTGGGGCCTTTACACCTGTGACATTGCTGTGAAGGTTGTAAGTGGAAACATTGGCAGGTGCAGATAGAAGAGTTAGACCTAAGCCCCCCTCATGAGCCGTCAGGATGGCCGAGTGGTCTAAGGCGCCAGACTCAAGAGAGCTTGATCTTCAGTGTAGCTGAGCCTTCTGGTCTCCTCATGGAGGCGTGGGTTCAAATCCCACTTCTGACAAGTCCCTTTTACACCCGTAAATCTTCCTGTTTTTTGCAGTGCGTTCCCGGCAAACACCACAATCTTTGCAGGAACCTGTAGCATGTGAAGAGAAATCCACCAACAATCAGGCTGGGCCCTCAATCACAATTCCATGGATTTCTGGAAATGACACCTCAGGCACACCTTCCATTAAATTTGCACTCCATCACAGTAACTGCCATGCTGGGTTTCTAACTAAGCAGTTGATCCCATCATTTGTTGTGAGGCTCTCCTGCCACCTTTTGGGCAGAGAAGGCACTGTCCCTGCAAAAACACAGGCAGACATGTTCAACAGGGCTTCCTGGTTATGTGGGAGGAGCAGAATGCCATTGGTCCCCCCTTGCAAATTCTAATTTACATAAGGAAGACAGAGAGGTAGCTGGGAGTAGGCACTGCACACGGGCATTGCACTCTCTCTTATGATTTGCAGCCAATTCTAGATTGAGGCAGGAGGAAAGGAGGTGACTCGCCCAACAATGGCTATACTGAGAAGTCAGCCACTCTGGGTCTCCCAGGTGAGTGTTTCAGGCCTGTGAGCCACTCATATAAATCTCGCCTGATCGAGCCTGATCGAGCGCGTTTGAATCCAAATATCAAACCCCTCTTTCTCAGGCGCAGGAAATGGTGGGCCCTTCATTGCTTCTGGTGTGGAAGTCTATGGGGCAAGGGTCCAGGACTTGCAGAGGAGAACAATTGCCAGAAAGTGCTTGCTGTTCTCATCTGTGCCTTTTTTCTGCTCACTGGCTGATAGGAGATTGGCTGCCCCCTTTCTTGCTAGAGTGAAAAAACAACAACTTGAGAGAAAACATGACGTTGTGAGGCTCACTTAGAGGGAGACTAGCCAAATAGCCCTGCTTTTTTCTGAAAGACGCTTCAGAAATTGTTCAAAATGTCTCCTGGCCACTCAGGCTCGTTGGTCTAGGGGTATGATTCTGGCTTTGGGTGCGAGAGGTCCCGGGTTCAAATCCCGGACGAGCCCATGCTGTGGACATTTTCAGGATGCTTGTAATATAGGAGCATTTCTTCTTTTCAATGCTATAAGCCGCTGTGTATGTCGAGAAAGTTCCTTACCCTGCACGCTATTTTCCACTTGTGGCGTGATAAAGGAGTGCAGGACTTCTTTGCAACTGCTTTTCTGGGCCAGACCAGCATGGTAGGAACATTACATGCATAGTGTTTTTCTAGTGTAATTTCAGGATATGGTTTCAAAATCGCCTCTTGGAATAAAAGTGGTCCTCATTCCTGTCTTCCAAAAAAATAGAGACCGGGTAAGGAGAGCCCAACTTTGAGCTACAAGGACATTGGCCCTTAGTCTGTGCATTCCAGCCCAATACATGCCAACAAGATTCCTGAGTTAGTGTCTGTTTCTGTAGTGTAGTGATTATCACGTTCGCCTTACATGCGAAAGGTCCCTGGTTCGAGACCGGGCAGAAACAGCGGTTTGCTGTTTTTAACAGTGTTTACCTTTACTGGCTGACTTTATAGGAAAGCTGAGATAATAGAGGCTGTCTATCCCTCACCAACCTGACGTAGTGTGCTCCAGGGATCTCAGTGACAGCTCGAAAAGAGAAGTGACGATAGCTTGCGCCATTCGCTTGCTCGCCCTTTGCTCTGAAGGGTGGGCCTACTTCATGAAAGCAAGGAATGAGAGCAGAAATGCTTTTCTTGTCCTCACCACAAGCAGACACTTAGAGAAAACAAACTGTCTGAAGGACAGAGGCTTTTTAATTTCTTGTTTGATGACGGCCATGGAAAAGACAGCAATCATATTGCAGAAGAGAGCAACATGTGCAGTTGCTTGCTTTGGGTGAAGCATTCACCGACTAGCTGCCACTAACCCCTGGAGCCGTGTCAGAGGTGACTCTTGCGTGGCTCGTTGGTCTAGGGGTATGATTCTCGCTTAGGGTGCGAGAGGTCCCGGGTTCAAATCCCGGACGAGCCCTTTTTAGAGCTAAACATACAAATCGTACTAAAAATGCACTATGCCTGACTATTTCTAGTAATACTCGGTGCATTGTTGCGCAACATATTCCTAACCTCAGAAGAAAAATGGATCACCGTGCTTTTTCTGCCTACCTGCTTAGTCTCAGTGTGTCCCAGGTGATGCTTTCCCAAGCTGTACTCGCAGACATTTAGGCATCAGATATTTGTCTGTCGATGCCTGCACAAGTAAATTTTGAATACGTCTAATTGCAAGCATGTTGGATGATATCTCTGAGGTTTTCACACTTGTTCTGCACATTCTGAGCCGCTGCTGATACAGCAGAATAGAAGTAGGATGAAGCCTTGAGAGGAACTTTGCTTTAACAGTAGCAAGCAGCAAGGTCGTTTCTGTAGTGTAGTGGTCATCACGTTCGCCTAACACGCGAAAGGTCCCCGGTTCGAGACCGGGCAGAAACACTGAGCGTTGGCTGCTTTTATGTGCACACTCTAAAACCTTATTATCTGAATGCAAGTTTAAGAAGAGGTGGTCTTTGAACACAGTGAGCCGTGGGAAACTTTCTTTACCTTTGCAAGACGAAACAAAGTTATCTGCATCCATCATCTGGGGGTCGTTCTTGTGCCTATTTTTATTTTGTTTAAGCTATGTTGTATTGTTGGGGCCTTTACACCTGTGACATTGCTGTGAAGGTTGTAAGTGGAAACATTGGCAGGTGCAGATAGAAGAGTTAGACCTAAGCCCCCCTCATGAGCCGTCAGGATGGCCGAGTGGTCTAAGGCGCCAGACTCAAGAGAGCTTGATCTTCAGTGTAGCTGAGCCTTCTGGTCTCCTCATGGAGGCGTGGGTTCAAATCCCACTTCTGACAAGTCCCTTTTACACCCGTAAATCTTCCTGTTTTTTGCAGTGCGTTCCCGGCAAACACCACAATCTTTGCAGGAACCTGTAGCATGTGAAGAGAAATCCACCAACAATCAGGCTGGGCCCTCAATCACAATTCCATGGATTTCTGGAAATGACACCTCAGGCACACCTTCCATTAAATTTGCACTCCATCACAGTAACTGCCATGCTGGGTTTCTAACTAAGCAGTTGATCCCATCATTTGTTGTGAGGCTCTCCTGCCACCTTTTGGGCAGAGAAGGCACTGTCCCTGCAAAAACACAGGCAGACATGTTCAACAGGGCTTCCTGGTTATGTGGGAGGAGCAGAATGCCATTGGTCCCCCCTTGCAAATTCTAATTTACATAAGGAAGACAGAGAGGTAGCTGGGAGTAGGCACTGCACACGGGCATTGCACTCTCTCTTATGATTTGCAGCCAATTCTAGATTGAGGCAGGAGGAAAGGAGGTGACTCGCCCAACAATGGCTATACTGAGAAGTCAGCCACTCTGGGTCTCCCAGGTGAGTGTTTCAGGCCTGTGAGCCACTCATATAAATCTCGCCTGATCGAGCCTGATCGAGCGCGTTTGAATCCAAATATCAAACCCCTCTTTCTCAGGCGCAGGAAATGGTGGGCCCTTCATTGCTTCTGGTGTGGAAGTCTATGGGGCAAGGGTCCAGGACTTGCAGAGGAGAACAATTGCCAGAAAGTGCTTGCTGTTCTCATCTGTGCCTTTTTTCTGCTCACTGGCTGATAGGAGATTGGCTGCCCCCTTTCTTGCTAGAGTGAAAAAACAACAACTTGAGAGAAAACATGACGTTGTGAGGCTCACTTAGAGGGAGACTAGCCAAATAGCCCTGCTTTTTTCTGAAAGACGCTTCAGAAATTGTTCAAAATGTCTCCTGGCCACTCAGGCTCGTTGGTCTAGGGGTATGATTCTGGCTTTGGGTGCGAGAGGTCCCGGGTTCAAATCCCGGACGAGCCCATGCTGTGGACATTTTCAGGATGCTTGTAATATAGGAGCATTTCTTCTTTTCAATGCTATAAGACGCTGTGTATGTCGAGAAAGTTCCTTACCCTGCACGCTATTTTCCACTTGTGGCGTGATAAAGGAGTGCAGGACTTCTTTGCAACTGCTTTTCTGGGCCAGACCAGCATGGTAGGAACATTACATGCATAGTGTTTTTCTAGTGTAATTTCAGGATATGGTTTCAAAATCGCCTCTTGGAATAAAAGTGGTCCTCATTCCTGTCTTCCAAAAAAATAGAGACCGGGTAAGGAGAGCCCAACTTTGAGCTACAAGGACATTGGCCCTTAGTCTGTGCATTCCAGCCCAATACATGCCAACAAGATTCCTGAGGTAGTGTCTGTTTCTGTAGTGTAGTGGTTATCACGTTCGCCTTACACGCGAAAGGTCCCTGGTTCGAGACCGGGCAGAAACAGCGGTTTGCTGTTTTTAACAGTGTTTACCTTTACTGGCTGACTTTATAGGAAAGCTGAGATAATAGAGGCTGTCTATCCCTCACCAACCTGACGTAGTGTGCTCCAGGGATCTCAGTGACAGCTCGAAAAGAGAAGTGACGATAGCTTGCGCCATTCGCTTGCTCGCCCTTTGCTCTGAAGGGTGGGCCTACTTCATGAAAGCAAGGAATGAGAGCAGAAATGCTTTTCTTGTCCTCACCACAAGCAGACACTTAGAGAAAACAAACTGTCTGAAGGACAGAGGCTTTTTAATTTCTTGTTTGATGACGGCCATGGAAAAGACAGCAATCATATTGCAGAAGAGAGCAACATGTGCAGTTGCTTGCTTTGGGTGAAGCATTCACCGACTAGCTGCCACTAACCCCTGGAGCCGTGTCAGAGGTGACTCTTGCGTGGCTCGTTGGTCTAGGGGTATGATTCTCGCTTAGGGTGCGAGAGGTCCCGGGTTCAAATCCCGGACGAGCCCTTTTTAGAGCTAAACATACAAATCGTACTAAAAATGCACTATGCCTGACTATTTCTAGTAATACTCGGTGCATTGTTGCGCAACATATTCCTAACCTCAGAAGAAAAATGGATCACCGTGCTTTTTCTGCCTACCTGCTTAGTCTCAGTGTGTCCCAGGTGATGCTTTCCCAAGCTGTACTCGCAGACATTTAGGCATCAGATATTTGTCTGTCGATGCCTGCACAAGTAAATTTTGAATACGTCTAATTGCAAGCATGTTGGATGATATCTCTGAGGTTTTCACACTTGTTCTGCACATTCTGAGCCGCTGCTGATACAGCAGAATAGAAGTAGGATGAAGCCTTGAGAGGAACTTTGCTTTAACAGTAGCAAGCAGCAAGGTCGTTTCTGTAGTGTAGTGGTCATCACGTTCGCCTAACACGCGAAAGGTCCCCGGTTCGAGACCGGGCAGAAACACTGAGCGTTGGCTGCTTTTATGTGCACACTCTAAAACCTTATTATCTGAATGCAAGTTTAAGAAGAGGTGGTCTTTGAACACAGTGAGCCGTGGGAAACTTTCTTTACCTTTGCAAGACGAAACAAAGTTATCTGCATCCATCATCTGGGGGTCGTTCTTGTGCCTATTTTTATTTTGTTTAAGCTATGTTGTATTGTTGGGGCCTTTACACCTGTGACATTGCTGTGAAGGTTGTAAGTGGAAACATTGGCAGGTGCAGATAGAAGAGTTAGACCTAAGCCCCCCTCATGAGCCGTCAGGATGGCCGAGTGGTCTAAGGCGCCAGACTCAAGAGAGCTTGATCTTCAGTGTAGCTGAGCCTTCTGGTCTCCTCATGGAGGCGTGGGTTCAAATCCCACTTCTGACAGGTCCCTTTTACACCCGTAAATCTTCCTGTTTTTTGCAGTGCGTTCCCGGCAAACACCACAATCTTTGCAGGAACCTGTAGCATGTGAAGAGAAATCCACCAACAATCAGGCTGGGCCCTCAATCACAATTCCATGGATTTCTGGAAATGACACCTCAGGCACACCTTCCATTAAATTTGCACTCCATCACAGTAACTGCCATGCTGGGTTTCTAACTAAGCAGTTGATCCCATCATTTGTTGTGAGGCTCTCCTGCCACCTTTTGGGCAGAGAAGGCACTGTCCCTGCAAAAACACAGGCAGACATGTTCAACAGGGCTTCCTGGTTATGTGGGAGGAGCAGAATGCCATTGGTCCCCCCTTGCAAATTCTAATTTACATAAGGAAGACAGAGAGGTAGCTGGGAGTAGGCACTGCACACGGGCATTGCACTCTCTCTTATGATTTGCAGCCAATTCTAGATTGAGGCAGGAGGAAAGGAGGTGACTCGCCCAACAATGGCTATACTGAGAAGTCAGCCACTCTGGGTCTCCCAGGTGAGTGTTTCAGGCCTGTGAGCCACTCATATAAATCTCGCCTGATCGAGCCTGATCGAGCGCGTTTGAATCCAAATATCAAACCCCTCTTTCTCAGGCGCAGGAAATGGTGGGCCCTTCATTGCTTCTGGTGTGGAAGTCTATGGGGCAAGGGTCCAGGACTTGCAGAGGAGAACAATTGCCAGAAAGTGCTTGCTGTTCTCATCTGTGCCTTTTTTCTGCTCACTGGCTGATAGGAGATTGGCTGCCCCCTTTCTTGCTAGAGTGAAAAAACAACAACTTGAGAGAAAACATGACGTTGTGAGGCTCACTTAGAGGGAGACTAGCCAAATAGCCCTGCTTTTTTCTGAAAGACGCTTCAGAAATTGTTCAAAATGTCTCCTGGCCACTCAGGCTCGTTGGTCTAGGGGTATGATTCTGGCTTTGGGTGCGAGAGGTCCCGGGTTCAAATCCCGGACGAGCCCATGCTGTGGACATTTTCAGGATGCTTGTAATATAGGAGCATTTCTTCTTTTCAATGCTATAAGCCGCTGTGTATGTCGAGAAAGTTCCTTACCCTGCACGCTATTTTCCACTTGTGGCGTGATAAAGGAGTGCAGGACTTCTTTGCAACTGCTTTTCTGGGCCAGACCAGCATGGTAGGAACATTACATGCATAGTGTTTTTCTAGTGTAATTTCAGGATATGGTTTCAAAATCGCCTCTTGGAATAAAAGTGGTCCTCATTCCTGTCTTCCAAAAAAATAGAGACCGGGTAAGGAGAGCCCAACTTTGAGCTACAAGGACATTGGCCCTTAGTCTGTGCATTCCAGCCCAATACATGCCAACAAGATTCCTGAGTTAGTGTCTGTTTCTGTAGTGTAGTGATTATCACGTTCGCCTTACATGCGAAAGGTCCCTGGTTCGAGACCGGGCAGAAACAGCGGTTTGCTGTTTTTAACAGTGTTTACCTTTACTGGCTGACTTTATAGGAAAGCTGAGATAATAGAGGCTGTCTATCCCTCACCAACCTGACGTAGTGTGCTCCAGGGATCTCAGTGACAGCTCGAAAAGAGAAGTGACGATAGCTTGCGCCATTCGCTTGCTCGCCCTTTGCTCTGAAGGGTGGGCCTACTTCATGAAAGCAAGGAATGAGAGCAGAAATGCTTTTCTTGTCCTCACCACAAGCAGACACTTAGAGAAAACAAACTGTCTGAAGGACAGAGGCTTTTTAATTTCTTGTTTGATGACGGCCATGGAAAAGACAGCAATCATATTGCAGAAGAGAGCAACATGTGCAGTTGCTTGCTTTGGGTGAAGCATTCACCGACTAGCTGCCACTAACCCCTGGAGCCGTGTCAGAGGTGACTCTTGCGTGGCTCGTTGGTCTAGGGGTATGATTCTCGCTTAGGGTGCGAGAGGTCCCGGGTTCAAATCCCGGACGAGCCCTTTTTAGAGCTAAACATACAAATCGTACTAAAAATGCACTATGCCTGACTATTTCTAGTAATACTCGGTGCATTGTTGCGCAACATATTCCTAACCTCAGAAGAAAAATGGATCACCGTGCTTTTTCTGCCTACCTGCTTAGTCTCAGTGTGTCCCAGGTGATGCTTTCCCAAGCTGTACACGCAGACATTTAGGCATCAGATATTTGTCTGTCGATGCCTGCACAAGTAAATTTTGAATACGTCTAATTGCAAGCATGTTGGATGATATCTCTGAGGTTTTCACACTTGTTCTGCACATTCTGAGCCGCTGCTGATACAGCAGAATAGAAGTAGGATGAAGCCTTGAGAGGAACTTTGCTTTAACAGTAGCAAGCAGCAAGGTCGTTTCTGTAGTGTAGTGGTCATCACGTTCGCCTAACACGCGAAAGGTCCCCGGTTCGAGACCGGGCAGAAACACTGAGCGTTGGCTGCTTTTATGTGCACACTCTAAAACCTTATTATCTGAATGCAAGTTTAAGAAGAGGTGGTCTTTGAACACAGTGAGCCGTGGGAAACTTTCTTTACCTTTGCAAGACGAAACAAAGTTATCTGCATCCATCATCTGGGGGTCGTTCTTGTGCCTATTTTTATTTTGTTTAAGCTATGTTGTATTGTTGGGGCCTTTACACCTGTGACATTGCTGTGAAGGTTGTAAGTGGAAACATTGGCAGGTGCAGATAGAAGAGTTAGACCTAAGCCCCCCTCATGAGCTGTCAGGATGGCCGAGTGGTCTAAGGCGCCAGACTCAAGAGAGCTTGATCTTCAGTGTAGCTGAGCCTTCTGGTCTCCTCATGGAGGCGTGGGTTCAAATCCCACTTCTGACAAGTCCCTTTTACACCCGTAAATCTTCCTGTTTTTTGCAGTGCGTTCCCGGCAAACACCACAATCTTTGCAGGAACCTGTAGCATGTGAAGAGAAATCCACCAACAATCAGGCTGGGCCCTCAATCACAATTCCATGGATTTCTGGAAATGACACCTCAGGCACACCTTCCATTAAATTTGCACTCCATCACAGTAACTGCCATGCTGGGTTTCTAACTAAGCAGTTGATCCCATCATTTGTTGTGAGGCTCTCCTGCCACCTTTTGGGCAGAGAAGGCACTGTCCCTGCAAAAACACAGGCAGACATGTTCAACAGGGCTTCCTGGTTATGTGGGAGGAGCAGAATGCCATTGGTCCCCCCTTGCAAATTCTAATTTACATAAGGAAGACAGAGAGGTAGCTGGGAGTAGGCACTGCACACGGGCATTGCACTCTCTCTTATGATTTGCAGCCAATTCTAGATTGAGGCAGGAGGAAAGGAGGTGACTCGCCCAACAATGGCTATACTGAGAAGTCAGCCACTCTGGGTCTCCCAGGTGAGTGTTTCAGGCCTGTGAGCCACTCATATAAATCTCGCCTGATCGAGCCTGATCGAGCGCTGAGCGAGCGCGTTTGAATCCAAATATCAAACCCCTCTTTCTCAGGCGCAGGAAATGGTGGGCCCTTCATTGCTTCTGGTGTGGAAGTCTATGGGGCAAGGGTCCAGGACTTGCAGAGGAGAACAATTGCCAGAAAGTGCTTGCTGTTCTCATCTGTGCCTTTTTTCTGCTCACTGGCTGATAGGAGATTGGCTGCCCCCTTTCTTGCTAGAGTGAAAAAACAACAACTTGAGAGAAAACATGACGTTGTGAGGCTCACTTAGAGGGAGACTAGCCAAATAGCCCTGCTTTTTTCTGAAAGACGCTTCAGAAATTGTTCAAAATGTCTCCTGGCCACTCAGGCTCGTTGGTCTAGGGGTATGATTCTGGCTTTGGGTGCGAGAGGTCCCGGGTTCAAATCCCGGACGAGCCCATGCTGTGGACATTTTCAGGATGCTTGTAATATAGGAGCATTTCTTCTTTTCAATGCTATAAGCCGCTGTGTATGTCGAGAAAGTTCCTTACCCTGCACGCTATTTTCCACTTGTGGCGTGATAAAGGAGTGCAGGACTTCTTTGCAACTGCTTTTCTGGGCCAGACCAGCATGGTAGGAACATTACATGCATAGTGTTTTTCTAGTGTAATTTCAGGATATGGTTTCAAAATCGCCTCTTGGAATAAAAGTGGTCCTCATTCCTGTCTTCCAAAAAAATAGAGACCGGGTAAGGAGAGCCCAACTTTGAGCTACAAGGACATTGGCCCTTAGTCTGTGCATTCCAGCCCAATACATGCCAACAAGATTCCTGAGGTAGTGTCTGTTTCTGTAGTGTAGTGGTTATCACGTTCGCCTTACACGCGAAAGGTCCCTGGTTCGAGACCGGGCAGAAACAGCGGTTTGCTGTTTTTAACAGTGTTTACCTTTACTGGCTGACTTTATAGGAAAGCTGAGATAATAGAGGCTGTCTATCCCTCACCAACCTGACGTAGTGTGCTCCAGGGATCTCAGTGACAGCTCGAAAAGAGAAGTGACGATAGCTTGCGCCATTCGCTTGCTCGCCCTTTGCTCTGAAGGGTGGGCCTACTTCATGAAAGCAAGGAATGAGAGCAGAAATGCTTTTCTTGTCCTCACCACAAGCAGACACTTAGAGAAAACAAACTGTCTGAAGGACAGAGGCTTTTTAATTTCTTGTTTGATGACGGCCATGGAAAAGACAGCAATCATATTGCAGAAGAGAGCAACATGTGCAGTTGCTTGCTTTGGGTGAAGCATTCACCGACTAGCTGCCACTAACCCCTGGAGCCGTGTCAGAGGTGACTCTTGCGTGGCTCGTTGGTCTAGGGGTATGATTCTCGCTTAGGGTGCGAGAGGTCCCGGGTTCAAATCCCGGACGAGCCCTTTTTAGAGCTAAACATACAAATCGTACTAAAAATGCACTATGCCTGACTATTTCTAGTAATACTCGGTGCATTGTTGCGCAACATATTCCTAACCTCAGAAGAAAAATGGATCACCGTGCTTTTTCTGCCTACCTGCTTAGTCTCAGTGTGTCCCAGGTGATGCTTTCCCAAGCTGTACTCGCAGACATTTAGGCATCAGATATTTGTCTGTCGATGCCTGCACAAGTAAATTTTGAATACGTCTAATTGCAAGCATGTTGGATGATATCTCTGAGGTTTTCACACTTGTTCTGCACATTCTGAGCCGCTGCTGATACAGCAGAATAGAAGTAGGATGAAGCCTTGAGAGGAACTTTGCTTTAACAGTAGCAAGCAGCAAGGTCGTTTCTGTAGTGTAGTGGTCATCACGTTCGCCTAACACGCGAAAGGTCCCCGGTTCGAGACCGGGCAGAAACACTGAGCGTTGGCTGCTTTTATGTGCACACTCTAAAACCTTATTATCTGAATGCAAGTTTAAGAAGAGGTGGTCTTTGAACACAGTGAGCCGTGGGAAACTTTCTTTACCTTTGCAAGACGAAACAAAGTTATCTGCATCCATCATCTGGGGGTCGTTCTTGTGCCTATTTTTATTTTGTTTAAGCTATGTTGTATTGTTGGGGCCTTTACACCTGTGACATTGCTGTGAAGGTTGTAAGTGGAAACATTGGCAGGTGCAGATAGAAGAGTTAGACCTAAGCCCCCCTCATGAGCCGTCAGGATGGCCGAGTGGTCTAAGGCGCCAGACTCAAGAGAGCTTGATCTTCAGTGTAGCTGAGCCTTCTGGTCTCCTCATGGAGGCGTGGGTTCAAATCCCACTTCTGACAAGTCCCTTTTACACCCGTAAATCTTCCTGTTTTTTGCAGTGCGTTCCCGGCAAACACCACAATCTTTGCAGGAACCTGTAGCATGTGAAGAGAAATCCACCAACAATCAGGCTGGGCCCTCAATCACAATTCCATGGATTTCTGGAAATGACACCTCAGGCACACCTTCCATTAAATTTGCACTCCATCACAGTAACTGCCATGCTGGGTTTCTAACTAAGCAGTTGATCCCATCATTTGTTGTGAGGCTCTCCTGCCACCTTTTGGGCAGAGAAGGCACTGTCCCTGCAAAAACACAGGCAGACATGTTCAACAGGGCTTCCTGGTTATGTGGGAGGAGCAGAATGCCATTGGTCCCCCCTTGCAAATTCTAATTTACATAAGGAAGACAGAGAGGTAGCTGGGAGTAGGCACTGCACACGGGCATTGCACTCTCTCTTATGATTTGCAGCCAATTCTAGATTGAGGCAGGAGGAAAGGAGGTGACTCGCCCAACAATGGCTATACTGAGAAGTCAGCCACTCTGGGTCTCCCAGGTGAGTGTTTCAGGCCTGTGAGCCACTCATATAAATCTCGCCTGATCGAGCCTGATCGAGCGCTGAGCGAGCGCGTTTGAATCCAAATATCAAACCCCTCTTTCTCAGGCGCAGGAAATGGTGGGCCCTTCATTGCTTCTGGTGTGGAAGTCTATGGGGCAAGGGTCCAGGACTTGCAGAGGAGAACAATTGCCAGAAAGTGCTTGCTGTTCTCATCTGTGCCTTTTTTCTGCTCACTGGCTGATAGGAGATTGGCTGCCCCCTTTCTTGCTAGAGTGAAAAAACAACAACTTGAGAGAAAACATGACGTTGTGAGGCTCACTTAGAGGGAGACTAGCCAAATAGCCCTGCTTTTTTCTGAAAGACGCTTCAGAAATTGTTCAAAATGTCTCCTGGCCACTCAGGCTCGTTGGTCTAGGGGTATGATTCTGGCTTTGGGTGCGAGAGGTCCCGGGTTCAAATCCCGGACGAGCCCATGCTGTGGACATTTTCAGGATGCTTGTAATATAGGAGCATTTCTTCTTTTCAATGCTATAAGACGCTGTGTATGTCGAGAAAGTTCCTTACCCTGCACGCTATTTTCCACTTGTGGCGTGATAAAGGAGTGCAGGACTTCTTTGCAACTGCTTTTCTGGGCCAGACCAGCATGGTAGGAACATTACATGCATAGTGTTTTTCTAGTGTAATTTCAGGATATGGTTTCAAAATCGCCTCTTGGAATAAAAGTGGTCCTCATTCCTGTCTTCCAAAAAAATAGAGACCGGGTAAGGAGAGCCCAACTTTGAGCTACAAGGACATTGGCCCTTAGTCTGTGCATTCCAGCCCAATACATGCCAACAAGATTCCTGAGGTAGTGTCTGTTTCTGTAGTGTAGTGGTTATCACGTTCGCCTTACACGCGAAAGGTCCCTGGTTCGAGACCGGGCAGAAACAGCGGTTTGCTGTTTTTAACAGTGTTTACCTTTACTGGCTGACTTTATAGGAAAGCTGAGATAATAGAGGCTGTCTATCCCTCACCAACCTGACGTAGTGTGCTCCAGGGATCTCAGTGACAGCTCGAAAAGAGAAGTGACGATAGCTTGCGCCATTCGCTTGCTCGCCCTTTGCTCTGAAGGGTGGGCCTACTTCATGAAAGCAAGGAATGAGAGCAGAAATGCTTTTCTTGTCCTCACCACAAGCAGACACTTAGAGAAAACAAACTGTCTGAAGGACAGAGGCTTTTTAATTTCTTGTTTGATGACGGCCATGGAAAAGACAGCAATCATATTGCAGAAGAGAGCAACATGTGCAGTTGCTTGCTTTGGGTGAAGCATTCACCGACTAGCTGCCACTAACCCCTGGAGCCGTGTCAGAGGTGACTCTTGCGTGGCTCGTTGGTCTAGGGGTATGATTCTCGCTTAGGGTGCGAGAGGTCCCGGGTTCAAATCCCGGACGAGCCCTTTTTAGAGCTAAACATACAAATCGTACTAAAAATGCACTATGCCTGACTATTTCTAGTAATACTCGGTGCATTGTTGCGCAACATATTCCTAACCTCAGAAGAAAAATGGATCACCGTGCTTTTTCTGCCTACCTGCTTAGTCTCAGTGTGTCCCAGGTGATGCTTTCCCAAGCTGTACTCGCAGACATTTAGGCATCAGATATTTGTCTGTCGATGCCTGCACAAGTAAATTTTGAATACGTCTAATTGCAAGCATGTTGGATGATATCTCTGAGGTTTTCACACTTGTTCTGCACATTCTGAGCCGCTGCTGATACAGCAGAATAGAAGTAGGATGAAGCCTTGAGAGGAACTTTGCTTTAACAGTAGCAAGCAGCAAGGTCGTTTCTGTAGTGTAGTGGTCATCACGTTCGCCTAACACGCGAAAGGTCCCCGGTTCGAGACCGGGCAGAAACACTGAGCGTTGGCTGCTTTTATGTGCACACTCTAAAACCTTATTATCTGAATGCAAGTTTAAGAAGAGGTGGTCTTTGAACACAGTGAGCCGTGGGAAACTTTCTTTACCTTTGCAAGACGAAACAAAGTTATCTGCATCCATCATCTGGGGGTCGTTCTTGTGCCTATTTTTATTTTGTTTAAGCTATGTTGTATTGTTGGGGCCTTTACACCTGTGACATTGCTGTGAAGGTTGTAAGTGGAAACATTGGCAGGTGCAGATAGAAGAGTTAGACCTAAGCCCCCCTCATGAGCCGTCAGGATGGCCGAGTGGTCTAAGGCGCCAGACTCAAGAGAGCTTGATCTTCAGTGTAGCTGAGCCTTCTGGTCTCCTCATGGAGGCGTGGGTTCAAATCCCACTTCTGACAGGTCCCTTTTACACCCGTAAATCTTCCTGTTTTTTGCAGTGCGTTCCCGGCAAACACCACAATCTTTGCAGGAACCTGTAGCATGTGAAGAGAAATCCACCAACAATCAGGCTGGGCCCTCAATCACAATTCCATGGATTTCTGGAAATGACACCTCAGGCACACCTTCCATTAAATTTGCACTCCATCACAGTAACTGCCATGCTGGGTTTCTAACTAAGCAGTTGATCCCATCATTTGTTGTGAGGCTCTCCTGCCACCTTTTGGGCAGAGAAGGCACTGTCCCTGCAAAAACACAGGCAGACATGTTCAACAGGGCTTCCTGGTTATGTGGGAGGAGCAGAATGCCATTGGTCCCCCCTTGCAAATTCTAATTTACATAAGGAAGACAGAGAGGTAGCTGGGAGTAGGCACTGCACACGGGCATTGCACTCTCTCTTATGATTTGCAGCCAATTCTAGATTGAGGCAGGAGGAAAGGAGGTGACTCGCCCAACAATGGCTATACTGAGAAGTCAGCCACTCTGGGTCTCCCAGGTGAGTGTTTCAGGCCTGTGAGCCACTCATATAAATCTCGCCTGATCGAGCCTGATCGAGCGCGTTTGAATCCAAATATCAAACCCCTCTTTCTCAGGCGCAGGAAATGGTGGGCCCTTCATTGCTTCTGGTGTGGAAGTCTATGGGGCAAGGGTCCAGGACTTGCAGAGGAGAACAATTGCCAGAAAGTGCTTGCTGTTCTCATCTGTGCCTTTTTTCTGCTCACTGGCTGATAGGAGATTGGCTGCCCCCTTTCTTGCTAGAGTGAAAAAACAACAACTTGAGAGAAAACATGACGTTGTGAGGCTCACTTAGAGGGAGACTAGCCAAATAGCCCTGCTTTTTTCTGAAAGACGCTTCAGAAATTGTTCAAAATGTCTCCTGGCCACTCAGGCTCGTTGGTCTAGGGGTATGATTCTGGCTTTGGGTGCGAGAGGTCCCGGGTTCAAATCCCGGACGAGCCCATGCTGTGGACATTTTCAGGATGCTTGTAATATAGGAGCATTTCTTCTTTTCAATGCTATAAGCCGCTGTGTATGTCGAGAAAGTTCCTTACCCTGCACGCTATTTTCCACTTGTGGCGTGATAAAGGAGTGCAGGACTTCTTTGCAACTGCTTTTCTGGGCCAGACCAGCATGGTAGGAACATTACATGCATAGTGTTTTTCTAGTGTAATTTCAGGATATGGTTTCAAAATCGCCTCTTGGAATAAAAGTGGTCCTCATTCCTGTCTTCCAAAAAAATAGAGACCGGGTAAGGAGAGCCCAACTTTGAGCTACAAGGACATTGGCCCTTAGTCTGTGCATTCCAGCCCAATACATGCCAACAAGATTCCTGAGGTAGTGTCTGTTTCTGTAGTGTAGTGGTTATCACGTTCGCCTTACACGCGAAAGGTCCCTGGTTCGAGACCGGGCAGAAACAGCGGTTTGCTGTTTTTAACAGTGTTTACCTTTACTGGCTGACTTTATAGGAAAGCTGAGATAATAGAGGCTGTCTATCCCTCACCAACCTGACGTAGTGTGCTCCAGGGATCTCAGTGACAGCTCGAAAAGAGAAGTGACGATAGCTTGCGCCATTCGCTTGCTCGCCCTTTGCTCTGAAGGGTGGGCCTACTTCATGAAAGCAAGGAATGAGAGCAGAAATGCTTTTCTTGTCCTCACCACAAGCAGACACTTAGAGAAAACAAACTGTCTGAAGGACAGAGGCTTTTTAATTTCTTGTTTGATGACGGCCATGGAAAAGACAGCAATCATATTGCAGAAGAGAGCAACATGTGCAGTTGCTTGCTTTGGGTGAAGCATTCACCGACTAGCTGCCACTAACCCCTGGAGCCGTGTCAGAGGTGACTCTTGCGTGGCTCGTTGGTCTAGGGGTATGATTCTCGCTTAGGGTGCGAGAGGTCCCGGGTTCAAATCCCGGACGAGCCCTTTTTAGAGCTAAACATACAAATCGTACTAAAAATGCACTATGCCTGACTATTTCTAGTAATACTCGGTGCATTGTTGCGCAACATATTCCTAACCTCAGAAGAAAAATGGATCACCGTGCTTTTTCTGCCTACCTGCTTAGTCTCAGTGTGTCCCAGGTGATGCTTTCCCAAGCTGTACTCGCAGACATTTAGGCATCAGATATTTGTCTGTCGATGCCTGCACAAGTAAATTTTGAATACGTCTAATTGCAAGCATGTTGGATGATATCTCTGAGGTTTTCACACTTGTTCTGCACATTCTGAGCCGCTGCTGATACAGCAGAATAGAAGTAGGATGAAGCCTTGAGAGGAACTTTGCTTTAACAGTAGCAAGCAGCAAGGTCGTTTCTGTAGTGTAGTGGTCATCACGTTCGCCTAACACGCGAAAGGTCCCCGGTTCGAGACCGGGCAGAAACACTGAGCGTTGGCTGCTTTTATGTGCACACTCTAAAACCTTATTATCTGAATGCAAGTTTAAGAAGAGGTGGTCTTTGAACACAGTGAGCCGTGGGAAACTTTCTTTACCTTTGCAAGACGAAACAAAGTTATCTGCATCCATCATCTGGGGGTCGTTCTTGTGCCTATTTTTATTTTGTTTAAGCTATGTTGTATTGTTGGGGCCTTTACACCTGTGACATTGCTGTGAAGGTTGTAAGTGGAAACATTGGCAGGTGCAGATAGAAGAGTTAGACCTAAGCCCCCCTCATGAGCCGTCAGGATGGCCGAGTGGTCTAAGGCGCCAGACTCAAGAGAGCTTGATCTTCAGTGTAGCTGAGCCTTCTGGTCTCCTCATGGAGGCGTGGGTTCAAATCCCACTTCTGACAGGTCCCTTTTACACCCGTAAATCTTCCTGTTTTTTGCAGTGCGTTCCCGGCAAACACCACAATCTTTGCAGGAACCTGTAGCATGTGAAGAGAAATCCACCAACAATCAGGCTGGGCCCTCAATCACAATTCCATGGATTTCTGGAAATGACACCTCAGGCACACCTTCCATTAAATTTGCACTCCATCACAGTAACTGCCATGCTGGGTTTCTAACTAAGCAGTTGATCCCATCATTTGTTGTGAGGCTCTCCTGCCACCTTTTGGGCAGAGAAGGCACTGTCCCTGCAAAAACACAGGCAGACATGTTCAACAGGGCTTCCTGGTTATGTGGGAGGAGCAGAATGCCATTGGTCCCCCCTTGCAAATTCTAATTTACATAAGGAAGACAGAGAGGTAGCTGGGAGTAGGCACTGCACACGGGCATTGCACTCTCTCTTATGATTTGCAGCCAATTCTAGATTGAGGCAGGAGGAAAGGAGGTGACTCGCCCAACAATGGCTATACTGAGAAGTCAGCCACTCTGGGTCTCCCAGGTGAGTGTTTCAGGCCTGTGAGCCACTCATATAAATCTCGCCTGATCGAGCCTGATCGAGCGCGTTTGAATCCAAATATCAAACCCCTCTTTCTCAGGCGCAGGAAATGGTGGGCCCTTCATTGCTTCTGGTGTGGAAGTCTATGGGGCAAGGGTCCAGGACTTGCAGAGGAGAACAATTGCCAGAAAGTGCTTGCTGTTCTCATCTGTGCCTTTTTTCTGCTCACTGGCTGATAGGAGATTGGCTGCCCCCTTTCTTGCTAGAGTGAAAAAACAACAACTTGAGAGAAAACATGACGTTGTGAGGCTCACTTAGAGGGAGACTAGCCAAATAGCCCTGCTTTTTTCTGAAAGACGCTTCAGAAATTGTTCAAAATGTCTCCTGGCCACTCAGGCTCGTTGGTCTAGGGGTATGATTCTGGCTTTGGGTGCGAGAGGTCCCGGGTTCAAATCCCGGACGAGCCCATGCTGTGGACATTTTCAGGATGCTTGTAATATAGGAGCATTTCTTCTTTTCAATGCTATAAGACGCTGTGTATGTCGAGAAAGTTCCTTACCCTGCACGCTATTTTCCACTTGTGGCGTGATAAAGGAGTGCAGGACTTCTTTGCAACTGCTTTTCTGGGCCAGACCAGCATGGTAGGAACATTACATGCATAGTGTTTTTCTAGTGTAATTTCAGGATATGGTTTCAAAATCGCCTCTTGGAATAAAAGTGGTCCTCATTCCTGTCTTCCAAAAAAATAGAGACCGGGTAAGGAGAGCCCAACTTTGAGCTACAAGGACATTGGCCCTTAGTCTGTGCATTCCAGCCCAATACATGCCAACAAGAGTCCTGAGGTAGTGTCTGTTTCTGTAGTGTAGTGGTTATCACGTTCGCCTTACACGCGAAAGGTCCCTGGTTCGAGACCGGGCAGAAACAGCGGTTTGCTGTTTTTAACAGTGTTTACCTTTACTGGCTGACTTTATAGGAAAGCTGAGATAATAGAGGCTGTCTATCCCTCACCAACCTGACGTAGTGTGCTCCAGGGATCTCAGTGACAGCTCGAAAAGAGAAGTGACGATAGCTTGCGCCATTCGCTTGCTCGCCCTTTGCTCTGAAGGGTGGGCCTACTTCATGAAAGCAAGGAATGAGAGCAGAAATGCTTTTCTTGTCCTCACCACAAGCAGACACTTAGAGAAAACAAACTGTCTGAAGGACAGAGGCTTTTTAATTTCTTGTTTGATGACGGCCATGGAAAAGACAGCAATCATATTGCAGAAGAGAGCAACATGTGCAGTTGCTTGCTTTGGGTGAAGCATTCACCGACTAGCTGCCACTAACCCCTGGAGCCGTGTCAGAGGTGACTCTTGCGTGGCTCGTTGGTCTAGGGGTATGATTCTCGCTTAGGGTGCGAGAGGTCCCGGGTTCAAATCCCGGACGAGCCCTTTTTAGAGCTAAACATACAAATCGTACTAAAAATGCACTATGCCTGACTATTTCTAGTAATACTCGGTGCATTGTTGCGCAACATATTCCTAACCTCAGAAGAAAAATGGATCACCGTGCTTTTTCTGCCTACCTGCTTAGTCTCAGTGTGTCCCAGGTGATGCTTTCCCAAGCTGTACTCGCAGACATTTAGGCATCAGATATTTGTCTGTCGATGCCTGCACAAGTAAATTTTGAATACGTCTAATTGCAAGCATGTTGGATGATATCTCTGAGGTTTTCACACTTGTTCTGCACATTCTGAGCCGCTGCTGATACAGCAGAATAGAAGTAGGATGAAGCCTTGAGAGGAACTTTGCTTTAACAGTAGCAAGCAGCAAGGTCGTTTCTGTAGTGTAGTGGTCATCACGTTCGCCTAACACGCGAAAGGTCCCCGGTTCGAGACCGGGCAGAAACACTGAGCGTTGGCTGCTTTTATGTGCACACTCTAAAACCTTATTATCTGAATGCAAGTTTAAGAAGAGGTGGTCTTTGAACACAGTGAGCCGTGGGAAACTTTCTTTACCTTTGCAAGACGAAACAAAGTTATCTGCATCCATCATCTGGGGGTCGTTCTTGTGCCTATTTTTATTTTGTTTAAGCTATGTTGTATTGTTGGGGCCTTTACACCTGTGACATTGCTGTGAAGGTTGTAAGTGGAAACATTGGCAGGTGCAGATAGAAGAGTTAGACCTAAGCCCCCCTCATGAGCCGTCAGGATGGCCGAGTGGTCTAAGGCGCCAGACTCAAGAGAGCTTGATCTTCAGTGTAGCTGAGCCTTCTGGTCTCCTCATGGAGGCGTGGGTTCAAATCCCACTTCTGACAGGTCCCTTTTACACCCGTAAATCTTCCTGTTTTTTGCAGTGCGTTCCCGGCAAACACCACAATCTTTGCAGGAACCTGTAGCATGTGAAGAGAAATCCACCAACAATCAGGCTGGGCCCTCAATCACAATTCCATGGATTTCTGGAAATGACACCTCAGGCACACCTTCCATTAAATTTGCACTCCATCACAGTAACTGCCATGCTGGGTTTCTAACTAAGCAGTTGATCCCATCATTTGTTGTGAGGCTCTCCTGCCACCTTTTGGGCAGAGAAGGCACTGTCCCTGCAAAAACACAGGCAGACATGTTCAACAGGGCTTCCTGGTTATGTGGGAGGAGCAGAATGCCATTGGTCCCCCCTTGCAAATTCTAATTTACATAAGGAAGACAGAGAGGTAGCTGGGAGTAGGCACTGCACACGGGCATTGCACTCTCTCTTATGATTTGCAGCCAATTCTAGATTGAGGCAGGAGGAAAGGAGGTGACTCGCCCAACAATGGCTATACTGAGAAGTCAGCCACTCTGGGTCTCCCAGGTGAGTGTTTCAGGCCTGTGAGCCACTCATATAAATCTCGCCTGATCGAGCCTGATCGAGCGCGTTTGAATCCAAATATCAAACCCCTCTTTCTCAGGCGCAGGAAATGGTGGGCCCTTCATTGCTTCTGGTGTGGAAGTCTATGGGGCAAGGGTCCAGGACTTGCAGAGGAGAACAATTGCCAGAAAGTGCTTGCTGTTCTCATCTGTGCCTTTTTTCTGCTCACTGGCTGATAGGAGATTGGCTGCCCCCTTTCTTGCTAGAGTGAAAAAACAACAACTTGAGAGAAAACATGACGTTGTGAGGCTCACTTAGAGGGAGACTAGCCAAATAGCCCTGCTTTTTTCTGAAAGACGCTTCAGAAATTGTTCAAAATGTCTCCTGGCCACTCAGGCTCGTTGGTCTAGGGGTATGATTCTGGCTTTGGGTGCGAGAGGTCCCGGGTTCAAATCCCGGACGAGCCCATGCTGTGGACATTTTCAGGATGCTTGTAATATAGGAGCATTTCTTCTTTTCAATGCTATAAGCCGCTGTGTATGTCGAGAAAGTTCCTTACCCTGCACGCTATTTTCCACTTGTGGCGTGATAAAGGAGTGCAGGACTTCTTTGCAACTGCTTTTCTGGGCCAGACCAGCATGGTAGGAACATTACATGCATAGTGTTTTTCTAGTGTAATTTCAGGATATGGTTTCAAAATCGCCTCTTGGAATAAAAGTGGTCCTCATTCCTGTCTTCCAAAAAAATAGAGACCGGGTAAGGAGAGCCCAACTTTGAGCTACAAGGACATTGGCCCTTAGTCTGTGCATTCCAGCCCAATACATGCCAACAAGATTCCTGAGGTAGTGTCTGTTTCTGTAGTGTAGTGGTTATCACGTTCGCCTTACACGCGAAAGGTCCCTGGTTCGAGACCGGGCAGAAACAGCGGTTTGCTGTTTTTAACAGTGTTTACCTTTACTGGCTGACTTTATAGGAAAGCTGAGATAATAGAGGCTGTCTATCCCTCACCAACCTGACGTAGTGTGCTCCAGGGATCTCAGTGACAGCTCGAAAAGAGAAGTGACGATAGCTTGCGCCATTCGCTTGCTCGCCCTTTGCTCTGAAGGGTGGGCCTACTTCATGAAAGCAAGGAATGAGAGCAGAAATGCTTTTCTTGTCCTCACCACAAGCAGACACTTAGAGAAAACAAACTGTCTGAAGGACAGAGGCTTTTTAATTTCTTGTTTGATGACGGCCATGGAAAAGACAGCAATCATATTGCAGAAGAGAGCAACATGTGCAGTTGCTTGCTTTGGGTGAAGCATTCACTGACTAGCTGCCACTAACACCTGGAGCCGTGTCAGAGGTGACTCTTGCGTGGCTCGTTGGTCTAGGGGTATGATTCTCGCTTAGGGTGCGAGAGGTCCCGGGTTCAAATCCCGGACGAGCCCTTTTTAGAGCTAAACATACAAATCGTACTAAAAATGCACTATGCCTGACTATTTCTAGTAATACTCGGTGCATTGTTGCGCAACATATTCCTAACCTCAGAAGAAAAATGGATCACCGTGCTTTTTCTGCCTACCTGCTTAGTCTCAGTGTGTCCCAGGTGATGCTTTCCCAAGCTGTACTCGCAGACATTTAGGCATCAGATATTTGTCTGTCGATGCCTGCACAAGTAAATTTTGAATACGTCTAATTGCAAGCATGTTGGATGATATCTCTGAGGTTTTCACACTTGTTCTGCACATTCTGAGCCGCTGCTGATACAGCAGAATAGAAGTAGGGTGAAGCCTTGAGAGGAACTTTGCTTTAACAGTAGCAAGCAGCAAGGTCGTTTCTGTAGTGTAGTGGTCATCACGTTCGCCTAACACGCGAAAGGTCCCCGGTTCGAGACCGGGCAGAAACACTGAGCATTGGCTGCTTTTATGTGCACACTCTAAAACCTTATTATCTGAATGCAAGTTTAAGAAGAGGTGGTCTTTGAACACAGTGAGCCGTGGGAAACTTTCTTTACCTTTGCA
The DNA here is from genome assembly GCF_964261635.1 of Lissotriton helveticus. Classification (NCBI taxonomy): domain Eukaryota; kingdom Metazoa; phylum Chordata; class Amphibia; order Caudata; family Salamandridae; genus Lissotriton; species Lissotriton helveticus. The sequence continues at coordinate 590,554,176 of NC_136071.1, forward strand.
AGACGAAACAAAGTTATCTGCATCCATCATCTGGGGGTCGTTCTTGTGCCTATTTTTATTTTGTTTAAGCTATGTTGTATTGTTGGGGCCTTTACACCTGTGACATTGCTGTGAAGGTTGTAAGTGGAAACATTGGCAGGTGCAGATAGAAGAGTTAGACCTAAGCCCCCCCTCATGAGCCGTCAGGATGGCCGAGTGGTCTAAGGCGCCAGACTCAAGAGAGCTTGATCTTCAGTGTAGCTGAGCCTTCTGGTCTCCTCATGGAGGCGTGGGTTCAAATCCCACTTCTGACAGGTCCCTTTTACACCCGTATATCTTCCTGTTTTTTGCAGTGCGTTCCCGGCAAACACCACAATCTTTGCAGGAACCTGTAGCATGTGAAGAGAAATCCACCAACAATCAGGCTGGGCCCTTAATCACAATTCCATGGATTTCTGGAAATGACACCTCAGGCACACCTTCCATTAAATTTGCACTCCATCACAGTAACTGCCATGCTGGGTTTCTAACTGAGCAGTTGATCCCATCATTTGTTGTGAGGCTCTCCTGCCACCTTTTGGGCAGAGAAGGCACTGTCCCTGCAAAAACACAGGCAGACATGTTCAACAGGGCTTCCTGGTTATGTGGGAGGAGCAGAATGCCATTGGTCCCCCCTTGCAAATTCTAATTTACATAAGGAAGACAGAGAGGTAGCTGGGAGTAGGCACTGCACACGGGCATTGCACTCTCTCTTATGATTTGCAGCCAATTCTAGATTGAGGCAGGAGGAAAGGAGGTGACTCGCCCAACAATGGCTATACTGAGAAGTCAGCCACTCTGGGTCTCCCAGGTGAGTGTTTCAGGCCTGTGAGCCACTCATATAAATCTCGCCTGATCGAGCCTGATCGAGCGCTGAGCGAGCGCGTTTGAATCCAAATATCAAACCCCTCTTTCTCAGGCGCAGGAAATGGTGGGCCCTTCATTGCTTCTGGTGTGGAAGTCTATGGGGCAAGGGTCCAGGACTTGCAGAGGAGAACAATTGCCAGAAAGTGCTTGCTGTTCTCATCTGTGCCTTTTTTCTGCTCACTGGCTGATAGGAGATTGGCTGCCCCCTTTCTTGCTAGAGTGAAAAAACAACAACTTGAGAGAAAACATGACGTTGTGAGGCTCACTTAGAGGGAGACTAGCCAAATAGCCCTGCTTTTTTCTGAAAGACGCTTCAGAAATTGTTCAAAATGTCTCCTGGCCACTCAGGCTCGTTGGTCTAGGGGTATGATTCTGGCTTTGGGTGCGAGAGGTCCCGGGTTCAAATCCCGGACGAGCCCATGCTGTGGACATTTTCAGGATGCTTGTAATATAGGAGCATTTATTCTTTTCAATGCTATAAGACGCTGTGTATGTCGAGAAAGTTCCTTACCCTGCACGCTATTTTCCACTTGTGGCGGGATAAAGGAGTGCAGGACTTCTTTGCAACTGCTTTTCTGGGCCAGACCAGCATGGTAGGAACATTACATGCATAGTGTTTTTCTAGTGTAATTTCAGGATATGATTTCAAAATCGCCTCTTGGAATAAAAGTGGTCCTCATTCCTGTCTTCCAAAGAAATAGAGACCGGGTAAGGAGAGCCCAACTTTGAGCTTCAAGGACATTGGCCCTTAGTCTGTGCATTCCAGCCCAATACATGCCAACAAGATTCCTGAGTTAGTGTCTGTTTCTGTAGTGTAGTGGTTATCACGTTCGCCTTACACGCGAAAGGTCCCTGGTTCGAGACCGGGCAGAAACAGCGGTTTGCTGTTTTTAACAGTGTTTGCCTTTACTGGCTGACTTTATAGGAAAGCTGAGATAATAGAGGCTGTCTATCCCTCACCAACCTGACGTAGTGTGCTCCAGGGATCTCAGTGACAGCTCGAAAAGAGAAGTGACGATAGCTTGCGCCATTCGCTTGCTCGCCCTTTGCTCTGAAGGGTGGGCCTACTTCATGAAAGCAAGGAATGAGAGCAGAAATGCTTTTCTTGTCCTCACCACAAGCAGACACTTAGAGAAAACAAACTGTCTGAAGGACAGAGGCTTTTTAATTTCTTGTTTGATGACGGCCATGGAAAAGACAGCAATCATATTGCAGAAGAGAGCAACATGTGCAGTTGCTTGCTTTGGGTGAAGCATTCACTGACTAGCTGCCACTAACACCTGGAGCCGTGTCAGAGGTGACTCTTGCGTGGCTCGTTGGTCTAGGGGTATGATTCTCGCTTAGGGTGCGAGAGGTCCCGGGTTCAAATCCCGGACGAGCCCTTTTTAGAGCTAAACATACAAATCGTACTAAAAATGCACTATGCCTGACTATTTCTAGTAATACTCGGTGCATTGTTGCGCAACATATTCCTAACCTCAGAAGAAAAATGGATCACCGTGCTTTTTCTGCCTACCTGCTTAGTCTCAGTGTGTCCCAGGTGATGCTTTCCCAAGCTGTACTCGCAGACATTTAGGCATCAGATATTTGTCTGTCGATGCCTGCACAAGTAAATTTTGAATACGTCTAATTGCAAGCATGTTGGATGATATCTCTGAGGTTTTCACACTTGTTCTGCACATTCTGAGCCGCTGCTGATACAGCAGAATAGAAGTAGGGTGAAGCCTTGAGAGGAACTTTGCTTTAACAGTAGCAAGCAGCAAGGTCGTTTCTGTAGTGTAGTGGTCATCACGTTCGCCTAACACGCGAAAGGTCCCCGGTTCGAGACCGGGCAGAAACACTGAGCATTGGCTGCTTTTATGTGCACACTCTAAAACCTTATTATCTGAATGCAAGTTTAAGAAGAGGTGGTCTTTGAACACAGTGAGCCGTGGGAAACTTTCTTTACCTTTGCAAGACGAAACAAAGTTATCTGCATCCATCATCTGGGGGTCGTTCTTGTGCCTATTTTTATTTTGTTTAAGCTATGTTGTATTGTTGGGGCCTTTACACCTGTGACATTGCTGTGAAGGTTGTAAGTGGAAACATTGGCAGGTGCAGATAGAAGAGTTAGACCTAAGCCCCCCCTCATGAGCCGTCGGGATGGCCGAGTGGTCTAAGGCGCCAGACTCAAGAGAGCTTGATCTTCAGTGTAGCTGAGCCTTCTGGTCTCCTCATGGAGGCGTGGGTTCAAATCCCACTTCTGACAGGTCCCTTTTACACCCGTATATCTTCCTGTTTTTTGCAGTGCGTTCCCGGCAAACACCACAATCTTTGCAGGAACCTGTAGCATGTGAAGAGAAATCCACCAACAATCAGGCTGGGCCCTTAATCACAATTCCATGGATTTCTGGAAATGACACCTCAGGCACACCTTCCATTAAATTTGCACTCCATCACAGTAACTGCCATGCTGGGTTTCTAACTGAGCAGTTGATCCCATCATTTGTTGTGAGGCTCTCCTGCCACCTTTTGGGCAGAGAAGGCACTGTCCCTGCAAAAACACAGGCAGACATGTTCAACAGGGCTTCCTGGTTATGTGGGAGGAGCAGAATGCCATTGGTCCCCCCTTGCAAATTCTAATTTACATAAGGAAGACAGAGAGGTAGCTGGGAGTAGGCACTGCACACGGGCATTGCACTCTCTCTTATGATTTGCAGCCAATTCTAGATTGAGGCAGGAGGAAAGGAGGTGACTCGCCCAACAATGGCTATACTGAGAAGTCAGCCACTCTGGGTCTCCCAGGTGAGTGTTTCAGGCCTGTGAACCACTCATATAAATCTCGCCTGATCGAGCCTGAGCGAGCGCTGAGCGAGCGCGTTTGAATCCAAATATCAAACCCCTCTTTCTCAGGCGCAGGAAATGGTGGGCCCTTCATTGCTTCTGGTGTGGAAGTCTATGGGGCAAGGGTCCAGGACTTGCAGAGGAGAACAATTGCCAGAAAGTGCTTGCTGTTCTCATCTGTGCCTTTTTTCTGCTCACTGGCTGATAGGAGATTGGCTGCCCCCTTTCTTGCTAGAGTGAAAAAACAACAACTTGAGAGAAAACATGACGTTGTGAGGCTCACTTAGAGGGAGACTAGCCAAATAGCCCTGCTTTTTTTCTGAAAGACGCTTCAGAAATTGTTCAAAATGTCTCCTGGCCACTCAGGCTCGTTGGTCTAGGGGTATGATTCTCGCTTCGGGTGCGAGAGGTCCCGGGTTCAAGTCCCGGACGAGCCCATGCTGTGGACATTTTCAGGATGCTTGTAATATAGGAGCATTTCTTCTTTTCAATGCTATAAGACGCTGTGTATGTCGAGAAAGTTCCTTACCCTGCACGCTATTTTCCACTTGTGGCGGGATAAAGGAGTGCAGGACTTCTTTGCAACTGCTTTTCTGGGCCAGACCAGCATGGTAGGAACATTACATGCATAGTGTTTTTCTAGTGTAATTTCAGGATATGGTTTCAAAATCGCCTCTTGGAATAAAAGTGGTCCTCATTCCTGTCTTCCAAAGAAATAGAGACCGGGTAAGGAGAGCCCAACTTTGAGCTTCAAGGACATTGGCCCTTAGTCTGTGCATTCCAGCCCAATACATGCCAACAAGATTCCTGAGTTAGTGTCTGTTTCTGTAGTGTAGTGGTTATCACGTTCGCCTTACACGCGAAAGGTCCCTGGTTCGAGACCGGGCAGAAACAGCGGTTTGCTGTTTTTAACAGTGTTTGCCTTTACTGGCTGACTTTATAGGAAAGCTGAGATAATAGAGGCTGTCTATCCCTCACCAACCTGACGTAGTGTGCTCCAGGGATCTCAGTGACAGCTCGAAAAGAGAAGTGACGATAGCTTGCGCCATTCGCTTGCTCGCCCTTTGCTCTGAAGGGTGGGCCTACTTCATGAAAGCAAGGAATGAGAGCAGAAATGCTTTTCTTGTCCTCACCACAAGCAGACACTTAGAGAAAACAAACTGTCTGAAGGACAGAGGCTTTTTAATTTCTTGTTTGATGACGGCCATGGAAAAGACAGCAATCATATTGCAGAAGAGAGCAACATGTGCAGTTGCTTGCTTTGGGTGAAGCATTCACTGACTAGCTGCCACTAACCCCTGGAGCCGTGTCAGAGGTGACTCTTGCGTGGCTCGTTGGTCTAGGGGTATGATTCTCGCTTAGGGTGCGAGAGGTCCCGGGTTCAAATCCCAGACAAGCCCTTTTTAGAGCTAAACATACAAATCGTACTAAAAATGCACTATGCCTGACTATTTCTAGTAATACTCGGTGCATTGTTGCGCAACATATTCCTAACCTCAGAAGAAAAATGGATCACCGTGCTTTTTCTGCCTACCTGCTTAGTCTCAGTGTGTCCCAGGTGATGCTTTCCCAAGCTGTACTCGCAGACATTTAGGCATCAGATATTTGTCTGTCGATGCCTGCACAAGTAAATTTTGAATACGTCTAATTGCAAGCATGTTGGATGATATCTCTGAGGTTTTCACACTTGTTCTGCACATTCTGAGCCGCTGCTGATACAGCAGAATAGAAGTAGGGTGAAGCCTTGAGAGGAACTTTGCTTTAACAGTAGCAAGCAGCAAGGTCGTTTCTGTAGTGTAGTGGTCATCACGTTCGCCTAACACGCGAAAGGTCCCCGGTTCGAGACCGGGCAGAAACACTGAGCGTTGGCTGCTTTTATGTGCACACTCTAAAACCTTATTATCTGAATGCAAGTTTAAGAAGAGGTGGTCTTTGAACACAGTGAGCCGTGGGAAACTTTCTTTACCTTTGCAAGACGAAACAAAGTTATCTGCATCCATCATCTGGGGGTCGTTCTTGTGCCTATTTTTATTTTGTTTAAGCTATGTTGTATTGTTGGGGCCTTTACACCTGTGACATTGCTGTGAAGGTTGTAAGTGGAAACATTGGCAGGTGCAGATAGAAGAGTTAGACCTAAGCCCCCCTCATGAGCAGTCAGGATGGCCGAGTGGTCTAAGGCGCCAGACTCAAGAGAGCTTGATCTTCAGTGTAGCTGAGCCTTCTGGTCTCCTCATGGAGGCGTGGGTTCAAATCCCACTTCTGACAGGTCCCTTTTACACCCGTAAATCTTCCTGTTTTTTGCAGTGCGTTCCCGGCAAACACCACAATCTTTGCAGGAACCTGTAGCATGTGAAGAGAAATCCACCAACAATCAGGCTGGGCCCTCAATCACAATTCCATGGATTTCTGGAAATGACACCTCAGGCACACCTTCCATTAAATTTGCACTCCATCACAGTAACTGCCATGCTGGGTTTCTAACTAAGCAGTTGATCCCATCATTTGTTGTGAGGCTCTCCTGCCACCTTTTGGGCAGAGAAGGCACTGTCCCTGCAAAAACACAGGCAGACATGTTCAACAGGGCTTCCTGGTTATGTGGGAGGAGCAGAATGCCATTGGTCCCCCCTTGCAAATTCTAATTTACATAAGGAAGACAGAGAGGTAGCTGGGAGTAGGCACTGCACACGGGCATTGCACTCTCTCTTATGATTTGCAGCCAATTCTAGATTGAGGCAGGAGGAAAGGAGGTGACTCGCCCAACAATGGCTATACTGAGAAGTCAGCCACTCTGGGTCTCCCAGGTGAGTGTTTCAGGCCTGTGAGCCACTCATATAAATCTCGCCTGATTGAGCCTGATTGAGCGCTGAGCGAGCGCGTTTGAATCCAAATATCAAACCCCTCTTTCTCAGGCGCAGGAAATGGTGGGCCCTTCATTGCTTCTGGTGTGGAAGTCTATGGGGCAAGGGTCCAGGACTTGCAGAGGAGAACAATTGCCAGAAAGTGCTTGCTGTTCTCATCTGTGCCTTTTTTCTGCTCACTGGCTGATAGGAGATTGGCTGCCCCCTTTCTTGCTAGAGTGAAAAAACAACAACTTGAGAGAAAACATGACGTTTTGAGGCTCACTTAGAGGGAGACTAGCCAAATAGCCCTGCTTTTTTTCTGAAAGACGCTTCAGAAATTGTTCAAAATGTCTCCTGGCCACTCAGGCTCGTTGGTCTAGGGGTATGATTCTCGCTTCGGGTGCGAGAGGTCCCGGGTTCAAATCCCGGACGAGCCCATGCTGTGGACATTTTCAGGATGCTTGTAATATAGGAGCATTTCTTCTTTTCAATGCTATAAGACGCTGTGTATGTCGAGAAAGTTCCTTACCCTGCACGCTATTTTCCACTTGTGGCGGGATAAAGGAGTGCAGGACTTCTTTGCAACTGCTTTTCTGGGCCAGACCAGCATGGTAGGAACATTACATGCATAGTGTTTTTCTAGTGTAATTTCAGGATATGGTTTCAAAATCGCCTCTTGGAATAAAAGTGGTCCTCATTCCTGTCTTCCAAAGAAATAGAGACCGGGTAAGGAGAGCCCAACTTTGAGCTTCAAGGACATTGGCCCTTAGTCTGTGCATTCCAGCCCAATACATGCCAACAAGATTCCTGAGTTAGTGTCTGTTTCTGTAGTGTAGTGGTTATCACGTTCGCCTTACACGCGAAAGGTCCCTGGTTCGAGACCGGGCAGAAACAGCGTTTTGCTGTTTTTAACAGTGTTTGCCTTTACTGGCTGACTTTATAGGAAAGCTGAGATAATAGAGGCTGTCTATCCCTCACCAACCTGACGTAGTGTGCTCCAGGGATCTCAGTGACAGCTCGAAAAGAGAAGTGACGATAGCTTGCGCCATTCGCTTGCTCGCCCTTTGCTCTGAAGGGTGGGCCTACTTCATGAAAGCAAGGAATGAGAGCAGAAATGCTTTTCTTGTCCTCACCGCAAGCAGACACTTAGAGAAAACAAACTGTCTGAAGGACAGAGGCTTTTTAATTTCTTGTTTGATGACGGCCATGGAAAAGACAGCAATCATATTGCAGAAGAGAGCAACATGTGCAGTTGCTTGCTTTGGGTGAAGCATTCACCGACTAGCTGCCACTAACCCCTGGAGCCGTGTCAGAGGTGACTCTTGCGTGGCTCGTTGGTCTAGGGGTATGATTCTCGCTTAGGGTGCGAGAGGTCCCGGGTTCAAATCCCGGACGAGCCCTTTTTAGAGCTAAACATACAAATCGTACTAAAAATGCACTATGCCTGACTATTTCTAGTAATACTCGGTGCATTGTTGCGCAACATATTCCTAACCTCAGAAGAAAAACGGATCACCGTGCTTTTTCTGCCTACCTGCTTAGTCTCAGTGTGTCCCAGGTGATGCTTTCCCAAGCTGTACTCGCAGACATTTAGGCATCAGATATTTGTCTGTCGATGCCTGCACAAGTAAATTTTGAATACGTCTAATTGCAAGCATGTTGGATGATATCTCTGAGGTTTTCACACTTGTTCTGCACATTCTGAGCCGCTGCTGATACAGCAGAATAGAAGTAGGATGAAGCCTTGAGAGGAACTTTGCTTTAACAGTAGCAAGCAGCAAGGTCGTTTCTGTAGTGTAGTGGTCATCACGTTCGCCTAACACGCGAAAGGTCCCCGGTTCGAGACCGGGCAGAAACACTGAGCGTTGGCTGCTTTTATGTGCACACTCTAAAACCTTATTATCTGAATGCAAGTTTAAGAAGAGGTGGTCTTTGAACACAGTGAGCCGTGGGAAACTTTCTTTACCTTTGCAAGACGAAACAAAGTTATCTGCATCCATCATCTGGGGGTCGTTCTTGTGCCTATTTTTATTTTGTTTAAGCTATGTTGTATTGTTGGGGCCTTTACACCTGTGACATTGCTGTGAAGGTTGTAAGTGGAAACATTGGCAGGTGCAGATAGAAGAGTTAGACCTAAGCCCCCCTAATGAGCCGTCAGGATGGCCGAGTGGTCTAAGGCGCCAGACTCAAGAGAGCTTGATCTTCAGTGTAGCTGAGCCTTCTGGTCTCCTCATGGAGGCATGGGTTCAAATCCCACTTCTGACAGGTCCCTTTTACACCCGTAAATCTTCCTGTTTTTTGCAGTGCGTTCCCGGCAAACACCACAATCTTTGCAGGAACCTGTAGCATGTGAAGAGAAATCCACCAACAATCAGGCTGGGCCCTCAATCACAATTCCATGGATTTCTGGAAATGACACCTCAGGCACACCTTCCATTAAATTTGCACTCCATCACAGTAACTGCCATGCTGGGTTTCTAACTAAGCAGTTGATCCCATCATTTGTTGTGAGGCTCTCCTGCCACCTTTTGGGCAGAGAAGGCACTGTCCCTGCAAAAACACAGGCAGACATGTTCAACAGGGCTTCCTGGTTATGTGGGAGGAGCAGAATGCCATTGGTCCCCCCTTGCAAATTCTAATTTACATAAGGAAGACAGAGAGGTAGCTGGGAGTAGGCACTGCACACGGGCATTGCACTCTCTCTTATGATTTGCAGCCAATTCTAGATTGAGGCAGGAGGAAAGGAGGTGACTCGCCCAACAATGGCTATACTGAGAAGTCAGCCACTCTGGGTCTCCCAGGTGAGTGTTTCAGGCCTGTGAGCCACTCATATAAATCTCGCCTGATCGAGCCTGATCGAGCGCTGAGCGAGCGCGTTTGAATCCAAATATCAAACCCCTCTTTCTCAGGCGCAGGAAATGGTGGGCCCTTCATTGCTTCTGGTGTGGAAGTCTATGGGGCAAGGGTCCAGGACTTGCAGAGGAGAACAATTGCCAGAAAGTGCTTGCTGTTCTCATCTGTGCCTTTTTTCTGCTCACTGGCTGATAGGAGATTGGCTGCCCCCTTTCTTGCTAGAGTGAAAAAACAACAACTTGAGAGAAAACATGACGTTGTGAGGCTCACTTAGAGGGAGACTAGCCAAATAGCCCTGCTTTTTTCTGAAAGACGCTTCAGAAATTGTTCAAAATGTCTCCTGGCCACTCAGGCTCGTTGGTCTAGGGGTATGATTCTGGCTTTGGGTGCGAGAGGTCCCGGGTTCAAATCCCGGACGAGCCCATGCTGTGGACATTTTCAGGATGCTTGTAATATAGGAGCATTTATTCTTTTCAATGCTATAAGACGCTGTGTATGTCGAGAAAGTTCCTTACCCTGCACGCTATTTTCCACTTGTGGCGGGATAAAGGAGTGCAGGACTTCTTTGCAACTGCTTTTCTGGGCCAGACCAGCATGGTAGGAACATTACATGCATAGTGTTTTTCTAGTGTAATTTCAGGATATGATTTCAAAATCGCCTCTTGGAATAAAAGTGGTCCTCATTCCTGTCTTCCAAAGAAATAGAGACCGGGTAAGGAGAGCCCAACTTTGAGCTTCAAGGACATTGGCCCTTAGTCTGTGCATTCCAGCCCAATACATGCCAACAAGATTCCTGAGTTAGTGTCTGTTTCTGTAGTGTAGTGGTTATCACGTTCGCCTTACACGCGAAAGGTCCCTGGTTCGAGACCGGGCAGAAACAGCGGTTTGCTGTTTTTAACAGTGTTTGCCTTTACTGGCTGACTTTATAGGAAAGCTGAGATAATAGAGGCTGTCTATCCCTCACCAACCTGACGTAGTGTGCTCCAGGGATCTCAGTGACAGCTCGAAAAGAGAAGTGACGATAGCTTGCGCCATTCGCTTGCTCGCCCTTTGCTCTGAAGGGTGGGCCTACTTCATGAAAGCAAGGAATGAGAGCAGAAATGCTTTTCTTGTCCTCACCACAAGCAGACACTTAGAGAAAACAAACTGTCTGAAGGACAGAGGCTTTTTAATTTCTTGTTTGATGACGGCCATGGAAAAGACAGCAATCATATTGCAGAAGAGAGCAACATGTGCAGTTGCTTGCTTTGGGTGAAGCATTCACTGACTAGCTGCCACTAACACCTGGAGCCGTGTCAGAGGTGACTCTTGCGTGGCTCGTTGGTCTAGGGGTATGATTCTCGCTTAGGGTGCGAGAGGTCCCGGGTTCAAATCCCGGACGAGCCCTTTTTAGAGCTAAACATACAAATCGTACTAAAAATGCACTATGCCTGACTATTTCTAGTAATACTCGGTGCATTGTTGCGCAACATATTCCTAACCTCAGAAGAAAAATGGATCACCGTGCTTTTTCTGCCTACCTGCTTAGTCTCAGTGTGTCCCAGGTGATGCTTTCCCAAGCTGTACTCGCAGACATTTAGGCATCAGATATTTGTCTGTCGATGCCTGCACAAGTAAATTTTGAATACGTCTAATTGCAAGCATGTTGGATGATATCTCTGAGGTTTTCACACTTGTTCTGCACATTCTGAGCCGCTGCTGATACAGCAGAATAGAAGTAGGGTGAAGCCTTGAGAGGAACTTTGCTTTAACAGTAGCAAGCAGCAAGGTCGTTTCTGTAGTGTAGTGGTCATCACGTTCGCCTAACACGCGAAAGGTCCCCGGTTCGAGACCGGGCAGAAACACTGAGCATTGGCTGCTTTTATGTGCACACTCTAAAACCTTATTATCTGAATGCAAGTTTAAGAAGAGGTGGTCTTTGAACACAGTGAGCCGTGGGAAACTTTCTTTACCTTTGCAAGACGAAACAAAGTTATCTGCATCCATCATCTGGGGGTCGTTCTTGTGCCTATTTTTATTTTGTTTAAGCTATGTTGTATTGTTGGGGCCTTTACACCTGTGACATTGCTGTGAAGGTTGTAAGTGGAAACATTGGCAGGTGCAGATAGAAGAGTTAGACCTAAGCCCCCCTCATGAGCCGTCAGGATGGCCGAGTGGTCTAAGGCGCCAGACTCAAGAGAGCTTGATCTTCAGTGTAGCTGAGCCTTCTGGTCTCCTCATGGAGGCGTGGGTTCAAATCCCACTTCTGACAGGTCCCTTTTACACCCGTAAATCTTCCTGTTTTTTGCAGTGCGTTCCCGGCAAACACCACAATCTTTGCAGGAACCTGTAGCATGTGAAGAGAAATCCACCAACAATCAGGCTGGGCCCTCAATCACAATTCCATGGATTTCTGGAAATGACACCTCAGGCACACCTTCCATTAAATTTGCACTCCATCACAGTAACTGCCATGCTGGGTTTCTAACTAAGCAGTTGATCCCATCATTTGTTGTGAGGCTCTCCTGCCACCTTTTGGGCAGAGAAGGCACTGTCCCTGCAAAAACACAGGCAGACATGTTCAACAGGGCTTCCTGGTTATGTGGGAGGAGCAGAATGCCATTGGTCCCCCCTTGCAAATTCTAATTTACATAAGGAAGACAGAGAGGTAGCTGGGAGTAGGCACTGCACACGGGCATTGCACTCTCTCTTATGATTTGCAGCCAATTCTAGATTGAGGCAGGAGGAAAGGAGGTGACTCGCCCAACAATGGCTATACTGAGAAGTCAGCCACTCTGGGTCTCCCAGGTGAGTGTTTCAGGCCTGTGAGCCACTCATATAAATCTCGCCTGATCGAGCCTGATCGAGCGCGTTTGAATCCAAATATCAAACCCCTCTTTCTCAGGCGCAGGAAATGGTGGGCCCTTCATTGCTTCTGGTGTGGAAGTCTATGGGGCAAGGGTCCAGGACTTGCAGAGGAGAACAATTGCCAGAAAGTGCTTGCTGTTCTCATCTGTGCCTTTTTTCTGCTCACTGGCTGATAGGAGATTGGCTGCCCCCTTTCTTGCTAGAGTGAAAAAACAACAACTTGAGAGAAAACATGACGTTGTGAGGCTCACTTAGAGGGAGACTAGCCAAATAGCCCTGCTTTTTTCTGAAAGACGCTTCAGAAATTGTTCAAAATGTCTCCTGGCCACTCAGGCTCGTTGGTCTAGGGGTATGATTCTGGCTTTGGGTGCGAGAGGTCCCGGGTTCAAATCCCGGACGAGCCCATGCTGTGGACATTTTCAGGATGCTTGTAATATAGGAGCATTTCTTCTTTTCAATGCTATAAGCCGCTGTGTATGTCGAGAAAGTTCCTTACCCTGCACGCTATTTTCCACTTGTGGCGTGATAAAGGAGTGCAGGACTTCTTTGCAACTGCTTTTCTGGGCCAGACCAGCATGGTAGGAACATTACATGCATAGTGTTTTTCTAGTGTAATTTCAGGATATGGTTTCAAAATCGCCTCTTGGAATAAAAGTGGTCCTCATTCCTGTCTTCCAAAAAAATAGAGACCGGGTAAGGAGAGCCCAACTTTGAGCTACAAGGACATTGGCCCTTAGTCTGTGCATTCCAGCCCAATACATGCCAACAAGATTCCTGAGTTAGTGTCTGTTTCTGTAGTGTAGTGATTATCACGTTCGCCTTACATGCGAAAGGTCCCTGGTTCGAGACCGGGCAGAAACAGCGGTTTGCTGTTTTTAACAGTGTTTACCTTTACTGGCTGACTTTATAGGAAAGCTGAGATAATAGAGGCTGTCTATCCCTCACCAACCTGACGTAGTGTGCTCCAGGGATCTCAGTGACAGCTCGAAAAGAGAAGTGACGATAGCTTGCGCCATTCGCTTGCTCGCCCTTTGCTCTGAAGGGTGGGCCTACTTCATGAAAGCAAGGAATGAGAGCAGAAATGCTTTTCTTGTCCTCACCACAAGCAGACACTTAGAGAAAACAAACTGTCTGAAGGACAGAGGCTTTTTAATTTCTTGTTTGATGACGGCCATGGAAAAGACAGCAATCATATTGCAGAAGAGAGCAACATGTGCAGTTGCTTGCTTTGGGTGAAGCATTCACCGACTAGCTGCCACTAACCCCTGGAGCCGTGTCAGAGGTGACTCTTGCGTGGCTCGTTGGTCTAGGGGTATGATTCTCGCTTAGGGTGCGAGAGGTCCCGGGTTCAAATCCCGGACGAGCCCTTTTTAGAGCTAAACATACAAATCGTACTAAAAATGCACTATGCCTGACTATTTCTAGTAATACTCGGTGCATTGTTGCGCAACATATTCCTAACCTCAGAAGAAAAATGGATCACCGTGCTTTTTCTGCCTACCTGCTTAGTCTCAGTGTGTCCCAGGTGATGCTTTCCCAAGCTGTACTCGCAGACATTTAGGCATCAGATATTTGTCTGTCGATGCCTGCACAAGTAAATTTTGAATACGTCTAATTGCAAGCATGTTGGATGATATCTCTGAGGTTTTCACACTTGTTCTGCACATTCTGAGCCGCTGCTGATACAGCAGAATAGAAGTAGGATGAAGCCTTGAGAGGAACTTTGCTTTAACAGTAGCAAGCAGCAAGGTCGTTTCTGTAGTGTAGTGGTCATCACGTTCGCCTAACACGCGAAAGGTCCCCGGTTCGAGACCGGGCAGAAACACTGAGCGTTGGCTGCTTTTATGTGCACACTCTAAAACCTTATTATCTGAATGCAAGTTTAAGAAGAGGTGGTCTTTGAACACAGTGAGCCGTGGGAAACTTTCTTTACCTTTGCAAGACGAAACAAAGTTATCTGCATCCATCATCTGGGGGTCGTTCTTGTGCCTATTTTTATTTTGTTTAAGCTATGTTGTATTGTTGGGGCCTTTACACCTGTGACATTGCTGTGAAGGTTGTAAGTGGAAACATTGGCAGGTGCAGATAGAAGAGTTAGACCTAAGCCCCCCTCATGAGCCGTCAGGATGGCCGAGTGGTCTAAGGCGCCAGACTCAAGAGAGCTTGATCTTCAGTGTAGCTGAGCCTTCTGGTCTCCTCATGGAGGCGTGGGTTCAAATCCCACTTCTGACAAGTCCCTTTTACACCCGTAAATCTTCCTGTTTTTTGCAGTGCGTTCCCGGCAAACACCACAATCTTTGCAGGAACCTGTAGCATGTGAAGAGAAATCCACCAACAATCAGGCTGGGCCCTCAATCACAATTCCATGGATTTCTGGAAATGACACCTCAGGCACACCTTCCATTAAATTTGCACTCCATCACAGTAACTGCCATGCTGGGTTTCTAACTAAGCAGTTGATCCCATCATTTGTTGTGAGGCTCTCCTGCCACCTTTTGGGCAGAGAAGGCACTGTCCCTGCAAAAACACAGGCAGACATGTTCAACAGGGCTTCCTGGTTATGTGGGAGGAGCAGAATGCCATTGGTCCCCCCTTGCAAATTCTAATTTACATAAGGAAGACAGAGAGGTAGCTGGGAGTAGGCACTGCACACGGGCATTGCACTCTCTCTTATGATTTGCAGCCAATTCTAGATTGAGGCAGGAGGAAAGGAGGTGACTCGCCCAACAATGGCTATACTGAGAAGTCAGCCACTCTGGGTCTCCCAGGTGAGTGTTTCAGGCCTGTGAGCCACTCATATAAATCTCGCCTGATCGAGCCTGATCGAGCGCGTTTGAATCCAAATATCAAACCCCTCTTTCTCAGGCGCAGGAAATGGTGGGCCCTTCATTGCTTCTGGTGTGGAAGTCTATGGGGCAAGGGTCCAGGACTTGCAGAGGAGAACAATTGCCAGAAAGTGCTTGCTGTTCTCATCTGTGCCTTTTTTCTGCTCACTGGCTGATAGGAGATTGGCTGCCCCCTTTCTTGCTAGAGTGAAAAAACAACAACTTGAGAGAAAACATGACGTTGTGAGGCTCACTTAGAGGGAGACTAGCCAAATAGCCCTGCTTTTTTCTGAAAGACGCTTCAGAAATTGTTCAAAATGTCTCCTGGCCACTCAGGCTCGTTGGTCTAGGGGTATGATTCTGGCTTTGGGTGCGAGAGGTCCCGGGTTCAAATCCCGGACGAGCCCATGCTGTGGACATTTTCAGGATGCTTGTAATATAGGAGCATTTCTTCTTTTCAATGCTATAAGCCGCTGTGTATGTCGAGAAAGTTCCTTACCCTGCACGCTATTTTCCACTTGTGGCGTGATAAAGGAGTGCAGGACTTCTTTGCAACTGCTTTTCTGGGCCAGACCAGCATGGTAGGAACATTACATGCATAGTGTTTTTCTAGTGTAATTTCAGGATATGGTTTCAAAATCGCCTCTTGGAATAAAAGTGGTCCTCATTCCTGTCTTCCAAAAAAATAGAGACCGGGTAAGGAGAGCCCAACTTTGAGCTACAAGGACATTGGCCCTTAGTCTGTGCATTCCAGCCCAATACATGCCAACAAGATTCCTGAGTTAGTGTCTGTTTCTGTAGTGTAGTGATTATCACGTTCGCCTTACATGCGAAAGGTCCCTGGTTCGAGACCGGGCAGAAACAGCGGTTTGCTGTTTTTAACAGTGTTTACCTTTACTGGCTGACTTTATAGGAAAGCTGAGATAATAGAGGCTGTCTATCCCTCACCAACCTGACGTAGTGTGCTCCAGGGATCTCAGTGACAGCTCGAAAAGAGAAGTGACGATAGCTTGCGCCATTCGCTTGCTCGCCCTTTGCTCTGAAGGGTGGGCCTACTTCATGAAAGCAAGGAATGAGAGCAGAAATGCTTTTCTTGTCCTCACCACAAGCAGACACTTAGAGAAAACAAACTGTCTGAAGGACAGAGGCTTTTTAATTTCTTGTTTGATGACGGCCATGGAAAAGACAGCAATCATATTGCAGAAGAGAGCAACATGTGCAGTTGCTTGCTTTGGGTGAAGCATTCACCGACTAGCTGCCACTAACCCCTGGAGCCGTGTCAGAGGTGACTCTTGCGTGGCTCGTTGGTCTAGGGGTATGATTCTCGCTTAGGGTGCGAGAGGTCCCGGGTTCAAATCCCGGACGAGCCCTTTTTAGAGCTAAACATACAAATCGTACTAAAAATGCACTATGCCTGACTATTTCTAGTAATACTCGGTGCATTGTTGCGCAACATATTCCTAACCTCAGAAGAAAAATGGATCACCGTGCTTTTTCTGCCTACCTGCTTAGTCTCAGTGTGTCCCAGGTGATGCTTTCCCAAGCTGTACTCGCAGACATTTAGGCATCAGATATTTGTCTGTCGATGCCTGCACAAGTAAATTTTGAATACGTCTAATTGCAAGCATGTTGGATGATATCTCTGAGGTTTTCACACTTGTTCTGCACATTCTGAGCCGCTGCTGATACAGCAGAATAGAAGTAGGATGAAGCCTTGAGAGGAACTTTGCTTTAACAGTAGCAAGCAGCAAGGTCGTTTCTGTAGTGTAGTGGTCATCACGTTCGCCTAACACGCGAAAGGTCCCCGGTTCGAGACCGGGCAGAAACACTGAGCGTTGGCTGCTTTTATGTGCACACTCTAAAACCTTATTATCTGAATGCAAGTTTAAGAAGAGGTGGTCTTTGAACACAGTGAGCCGTGGGAAACTTTCTTTACCTTTGCAAGACGAAACAAAGTTATCTGCATCCATCATCTGGGGGTCGTTCTTGTGCCTATTTTTATTTTGTTTAAGCTATGTTGTATTGTTGGGGCCTTTACACCTGTGACATTGCTGTGAAGGTTGTAAGTGGAAACATTGGCAGGTGCAGATAGAAGAGTTAGACCTAAGCCCCCCTCATGAGCCGTCAGGATGGCCGAGTGGTCTAAGGCGCCAGACTCAAGAGAGCTTGATCTTCAGTGTAGCTGAGCCTTCTGGTCTCCTCATGGAGGCGTGGGTTCAAATCCCACTTCTGACAAGTCCCTTTTACACCCGTAAATCTTCCTGTTTTTTGCAGTGCGTTCCCGGCAAACACCACAATCTTTGCAGGAACCTGTAGCATGTGAAGAGAAATCCACCAACAATCAGGCTGGGCCCTCAATCACAATTCCATGGATTTCTGGAAATGACACCTCAGGCACACCTTCCATTAAATTTGCACTCCATCACAGTAACTGCCATGCTGGGTTTCTAACTAAGCAGTTGATCCCATCATTTGTTGTGAGGCTCTCCTGCCACCTTTTGGGCAGAGAAGGCACTGTCCCTGCAAAAACACAGGCAGACATGTTCAACAGGGCTTCCTGGTTATGTGGGAGGAGCAGAATGCCATTGGTCCCCCCTTGCAAATTCTAATTTACATAAGGAAGACAGAGAGGTAGCTGGGAGTAGGCACTGCACACGGGCATTGCACTCTCTCTTATGATTTGCAGCCAATTCTAGATTGAGGCAGGAGGAAAGGAGGTGACTCGCCCAACAATGGCTATACTGAGAAGTCAGCCACTCTGGGTCTCCCAGGTGAGTGTTTCAGGCCTGTGAGCCACTCATATAAATCTCGCCTGATCGAGCCTGATCGAGCGCGTTTGAATCCAAATATCAAACCCCTCTTTCTCAGGCGCAGGAAATGGTGGGCCCTTCATTGCTTCTGGTGTGGAAGTCTATGGGGCAAGGGTCCAGGACTTGCAGAGGAGAACAATTGCCAGAAAGTGCTTGCTGTTCTCATCTGTGCCTTTTTTCTGCTCACTGGCTGATAGGAGATTGGCTGCCCCCTTTCTTGCTAGAGTGAAAAAACAACAACTTGAGAGAAAACATGACGTTGTGAGGCTCACTTAGAGGGAGACTAGCCAAATAGCCCTGCTTTTTTCTGAAAGACGCTTCAGAAATTGTTCAAAATGTCTCCTGGCCACTCAGGCTCGTTGGTCTAGGGGTATGATTCTGGCTTTGGGTGCGAGAGGTCCCGGGTTCAAATCCCGGACGAGCCCATGCTGTGGACATTTTCAGGATGCTTGTAATATAGGAGCATTTCTTCTTTTCAATGCTATAAGACGCTGTGTATGTCGAGAAAGTTCCTTACCCTGCACGCTATTTTCCACTTGTGGCGTGATAAAGGAGTGCAGGACTTCTTTGCAACTGCTTTTCTGGGCCAGACCAGCATGGTAGGAACATTACATGCATAGTGTTTTTCTAGTGTAATTTCAGGATATGGTTTCAAAATCGCCTCTTGGAATAAAAGTGGTCCTCATTCCTGTCTTCCAAAAAAATAGAGACCGGGTAAGGAGAGCCCAACTTTGAGCTACAAGGACATTGGCCCTTAGTCTGTGCATTCCAGCCCAATACATGCCAACAAGATTCCTGAGGTAGTGTCTGTTTCTGTAGTGTAGTGGTTATCACGTTCGCCTTACACGCGAAAGGTCCCTGGTTCGAGACCGGGCAGAAACAGCGGTTTGCTGTTTTTAACAGTGTTTACCTTTACTGGCTGACTTTATAGGAAAGCTGAGATAATAGAGGCTGTCTATCCCTCACCAACCTGACGTAGTGTGCTCCAGGGATCTCAGTGACAGCTCGAAAAGAGAAGTGACGATAGCTTGCGCCATTCGCTTGCTCGCCCTTTGCTCTGAAGGGTGGGCCTACTTCATGAAAGCAAGGAATGAGAGCAGAAATGCTTTTCTTGTCCTCACCACAAGCAGACACTTAGAGAAAACAAACTGTCTGAAGGACAGAGGCTTTTTAATTTCTTGTTTGATGACGGCCATGGAAAAGACAGCAATCATATTGCAGAAGAGAGCAACATGTGCAGTTGCTTGCTTTGGGTGAAGCATTCACCGACTAGCTGCCACTAACCCCTGGAGCCGTGTCAGAGGTGACTCTTGCGTGGCTCGTTGGTCTAGGGGTATGATTCTCGCTTAGGGTGCGAGAGGTCCCGGGTTCAAATCCCGGACGAGCCCTTTTTAGAGCTAAACATACAAATCGTACTAAAAATGCACTATGCCTGACTATTTCTAGTAATACTCGGTGCATTGTTGCGCAACATATTCCTAACCTCAGAAGAAAAATGGATCACCGTGCTTTTTCTGCCTACCTGCTTAGTCTCAGTGTGTCCCAGGTGATGCTTTCCCAAGCTGTACTCGCAGACATTTAGGCATCAGATATTTGTCTGTCGATGCCTGCACAAGTAAATTTTGAATACGTCTAATTGCAAGCATGTTGGATGATATCTCTGAGGTTTTCACACTTGTTCTGCACATTCTGAGCCGCTGCTGATACAGCAGAATAGAAGTAGGATGAAGCCTTGAGAGGAACTTTGCTTTAACAGTAGCAAGCAGCAAGGTCGTTTCTGTAGTGTAGTGGTCATCACGTTCGCCTAACACGCGAAAGGTCCCCGGTTCGAGACCGGGCAGAAACACTGAGCGTTGGCTGCTTTTATGTGCACACTCTAAAACCTTATTATCTGAATGCAAGTTTAAGAAGAGGTGGTCTTTGAACACAGTGAGCCGTGGGAAACTTTCTTTACCTTTGCAAGACGAAACAAAGTTATCTGCATCCATCATCTGGGGGTCGTTCTTGTGCCTATTTTTATTTTGTTTAAGCTATGTTGTATTGTTGGGGCCTTTACACCTGTGACATTGCTGTGAAGGTTGTAAGTGGAAACATTGGCAGGTGCAGATAGAAGAGTTAGACCTAAGCCCCCCTCATGAGCCGTCAGGATGGCCGAGTGGTCTAAGGCGCCAGACTCAAGAGAGCTTGATCTTCAGTGTAGCTGAGCCTTCTGGTCTCCTCATGGAGGCGTGGGTTCAAATCCCACTTCTGACAGGTCCCTTTTACACCCGTAAATCTTCCTGTTTTTTGCAGTGCGTTCCCGGCAAACACCACAATCTTTGCAGGAACCTGTAGCATGTGAAGAGAAATCCACCAACAATCAGGCTGGGCCCTCAATCACAATTCCATGGATTTCTGGAAATGACACCTCAGGCACACCTTCCATTAAATTTGCACTCCATCACAGTAACTGCCATGCTGGGTTTCTAACTAAGCAGTTGATCCCATCATTTGTTGTGAGGCTCTCCTGCCACCTTTTGGGCAGAGAAGGCACTGTCCCTGCAAAAACACAGGCAGACATGTTCAACAGGGCTTCCTGGTTATGTGGGAGGAGCAGAATGCCATTGGTCCCCCCTTGCAAATTCTAATTTACATAAGGAAGACAGAGAGGTAGCTGGGAGTAGGCACTGCACACGGGCATTGCACTCTCTCTTATGATTTGCAGCCAATTCTAGATTGAGGCAGGAGGAAAGGAGGTGACTCGCCCAACAATGGCTATACTGAGAAGTCAGCCACTCTGGGTCTCCCAGGTGAGTGTTTCAGGCCTGTGAGCCACTCATATAAATCTCGCCTGATCGAGCCTGATCGAGCGCGTTTGAATCCAAATATCAAACCCCTCTTTCTCAGGCGCAGGAAATGGTGGGCCCTTCATTGCTTCTGGTGTGGAAGTCTATGGGGCAAGGGTCCAGGACTTGCAGAGGAGAACAATTGCCAGAAAGTGCTTGCTGTTCTCATCTGTGCCTTTTTTCTGCTCACTGGCTGATAGGAGATTGGCTGCCCCCTTTCTTGCTAGAGTGAAAAAACAACAACTTGAGAGAAAACATGACGTTGTGAGGCTCACTTAGAGGGAGACTAGCCAAATAGCCCTGCTTTTTTCTGAAAGACGCTTCAGAAATTGTTCAAAATGTCTCCTGGCCACTCAGGCTCGTTGGTCTAGGGGTATGATTCTGGCTTTGGGTGCGAGAGGTCCCGGGTTCAAATCCCGGACGAGCCCATGCTGTGGACATTTTCAGGATGCTTGTAATATAGGAGCATTTCTTCTTTTCAATGCTATAAGCCGCTGTGTATGTCGAGAAAGTTCCTTACCCTGCACGCTATTTTCCACTTGTGGCGTGATAAAGGAGTGCAGGACTTCTTTGCAACTGCTTTTCTGGGCCAGACCAGCATGGTAGGAACATTACATGCATAGTGTTTTTCTAGTGTAATTTCAGGATATGGTTTCAAAATCGCCTCTTGGAATAAAAGTGGTCCTCATTCCTGTCTTCCAAAAAAATAGAGACCGGGTAAGGAGAGCCCAACTTTGAGCTACAAGGACATTGGCCCTTAGTCTGTGCATTCCAGCCCAATACATGCCAACAAGATTCCTGAGTTAGTGTCTGTTTCTGTAGTGTAGTGATTATCACGTTCGCCTTACATGCGAAAGGTCCCTGGTTCGAGACCGGGCAGAAACAGCGGTTTGCTGTTTTTAACAGTGTTTACCTTTACTGGCTGACTTTATAGGAAAGCTGAGATAATAGAGGCTGTCTATCCCTCACCAACCTGACGTAGTGTGCTCCAGGGATCTCAGTGACAGCTCGAAAAGAGAAGTGACGATAGCTTGCGCCATTCGCTTGCTCGCCCTTTGCTCTGAAGGGTGGGCCTACTTCATGAAAGCAAGGAATGAGAGCAGAAATGCTTTTCTTGTCCTCACCACAAGCAGACACTTAGAGAAAACAAACTGTCTGAAGGACAGAGGCTTTTTAATTTCTTGTTTGATGACGGCCATGGAAAAGACAGCAATCATATTGCAGAAGAGAGCAACATGTGCAGTTGCTTGCTTTGGGTGAAGCATTCACCGACTAGCTGCCACTAACCCCTGGAGCCGTGTCAGAGGTGACTCTTGCGTGGCTCGTTGGTCTAGGGGTATGATTCTCGCTTAGGGTGCGAGAGGTCCCGGGTTCAAATCCCGGACGAGCCCTTTTTAGAGCTAAACATACAAATCGTACTAAAAATGCACTATGCCTGACTATTTCTAGTAATACTCGGTGCATTGTTGCGCAACATATTCCTAACCTCAGAAGAAAAATGGATCACCGTGCTTTTTCTGCCTACCTGCTTAGTCTCAGTGTGTCCCAGGTGATGCTTTCCCAAGCTGTACACGCAGACATTTAGGCATCAGATATTTGTCTGTCGATGCCTGCACAAGTAAATTTTGAATACGTCTAATTGCAAGCATGTTGGATGATATCTCTGAGGTTTTCACACTTGTTCTGCACATTCTGAGCCGCTGCTGATACAGCAGAATAGAAGTAGGATGAAGCCTTGAGAGGAACTTTGCTTTAACAGTAGCAAGCAGCAAGGTCGTTTCTGTAGTGTAGTGGTCATCACGTTCGCCTAACACGCGAAAGGTCCCCGGTTCGAGACCGGGCAGAAACACTGAGCGTTGGCTGCTTTTATGTGCACACTCTAAAACCTTATTATCTGAATGCAAGTTTAAGAAGAGGTGGTCTTTGAACACAGTGAGCCGTGGGAAACTTTCTTTACCTTTGCAAGACGAAACAAAGTTATCTGCATCCATCATCTGGGGGTCGTTCTTGTGCCTATTTTTATTTTGTTTAAGCTATGTTGTATTGTTGGGGCCTTTACACCTGTGACATTGCTGTGAAGGTTGTAAGTGGAAACATTGGCAGGTGCAGATAGAAGAGTTAGACCTAAGCCCCCCTCATGAGCTGTCAGGATGGCCGAGTGGTCTAAGGCGCCAGACTCAAGAGAGCTTGATCTTCAGTGTAGCTGAGCCTTCTGGTCTCCTCATGGAGGCGTGGGTTCAAATCCCACTTCTGACAAGTCCCTTTTACACCCGTAAATCTTCCTGTTTTTTGCAGTGCGTTCCCGGCAAACACCACAATCTTTGCAGGAACCTGTAGCATGTGAAGAGAAATCCACCAACAATCAGGCTGGGCCCTCAATCACAATTCCATGGATTTCTGGAAATGACACCTCAGGCACACCTTCCATTAAATTTGCACTCCATCACAGTAACTGCCATGCTGGGTTTCTAACTAAGCAGTTGATCCCATCATTTGTTGTGAGGCTCTCCTGCCACCTTTTGGGCAGAGAAGGCACTGTCCCTGCAAAAACACAGGCAGACATGTTCAACAGGGCTTCCTGGTTATGTGGGAGGAGCAGAATGCCATTGGTCCCCCCTTGCAAATTCTAATTTACATAAGGAAGACAGAGAGGTAGCTGGGAGTAGGCACTGCACACGGGCATTGCACTCTCTCTTATGATTTGCAGCCAATTCTAGATTGAGGCAGGAGGAAAGGAGGTGACTCGCCCAACAATGGCTATACTGAGAAGTCAGCCACTCTGGGTCTCCCAGGTGAGTGTTTCAGGCCTGTGAGCCACTCATATAAATCTCGCCTGATCGAGCCTGATCGAGCGCTGAGCGAGCGCGTTTGAATCCAAATATCAAACCCCTCTTTCTCAGGCGCAGGAAATGGTGGGCCCTTCATTGCTTCTGGTGTGGAAGTCTATGGGGCAAGGGTCCAGGACTTGCAGAGGAGAACAATTGCCAGAAAGTGCTTGCTGTTCTCATCTGTGCCTTTTTTCTGCTCACTGGCTGATAGGAGATTGGCTGCCCCCTTTCTTGCTAGAGTGAAAAAACAACAACTTGAGAGAAAACATGACGTTGTGAGGCTCACTTAGAGGGAGACTAGCCAAATAGCCCTGCTTTTTTCTGAAAGACGCTTCAGAAATTGTTCAAAATGTCTCCTGGCCACTCAGGCTCGTTGGTCTAGGGGTATGATTCTGGCTTTGGGTGCGAGAGGTCCCGGGTTCAAATCCCGGACGAGCCCATGCTGTGGACATTTTCAGGATGCTTGTAATATAGGAGCATTTCTTCTTTTCAATGCTATAAGCCGCTGTGTATGTCGAGAAAGTTCCTTACCCTGCACGCTATTTTCCACTTGTGGCGTGATAAAGGAGTGCAGGACTTCTTTGCAACTGCTTTTCTGGGCCAGACCAGCATGGTAGGAACATTACATGCATAGTGTTTTTCTAGTGTAATTTCAGGATATGGTTTCAAAATCGCCTCTTGGAATAAAAGTGGTCCTCATTCCTGTCTTCCAAAAAAATAGAGACCGGGTAAGGAGAGCCCAACTTTGAGCTACAAGGACATTGGCCCTTAGTCTGTGCATTCCAGCCCAATACATGCCAACAAGATTCCTGAGGTAGTGTCTGTTTCTGTAGTGTAGTGGTTATCACGTTCGCCTTACACGCGAAAGGTCCCTGGTTCGAGACCGGGCAGAAACAGCGGTTTGCTGTTTTTAACAGTGTTTACCTTTACTGGCTGACTTTATAGGAAAGCTGAGATAATAGAGGCTGTCTATCCCTCACCAACCTGACGTAGTGTGCTCCAGGGATCTCAGTGACAGCTCGAAAAGAGAAGTGACGATAGCTTGCGCCATTCGCTTGCTCGCCCTTTGCTCTGAAGGGTGGGCCTACTTCATGAAAGCAAGGAATGAGAGCAGAAATGCTTTTCTTGTCCTCACCACAAGCAGACACTTAGAGAAAACAAACTGTCTGAAGGACAGAGGCTTTTTAATTTCTTGTTTGATGACGGCCATGGAAAAGACAGCAATCATATTGCAGAAGAGAGCAACATGTGCAGTTGCTTGCTTTGGGTGAAGCATTCACCGACTAGCTGCCACTAACCCCTGGAGCCGTGTCAGAGGTGACTCTTGCGTGGCTCGTTGGTCTAGGGGTATGATTCTCGCTTAGGGTGCGAGAGGTCCCGGGTTCAAATCCCGGACGAGCCCTTTTTAGAGCTAAACATACAAATCGTACTAAAAATGCACTATGCCTGACTATTTCTAGTAATACTCGGTGCATTGTTGCGCAACATATTCCTAACCTCAGAAGAAAAATGGATCACCGTGCTTTTTCTGCCTACCTGCTTAGTCTCAGTGTGTCCCAGGTGATGCTTTCCCAAGCTGTACTCGCAGACATTTAGGCATCAGATATTTGTCTGTCGATGCCTGCACAAGTAAATTTTGAATACGTCTAATTGCAAGCATGTTGGATGATATCTCTGAGGTTTTCACACTTGTTCTGCACATTCTGAGCCGCTGCTGATACAGCAGAATAGAAGTAGGATGAAGCCTTGAGAGGAACTTTGCTTTAACAGTAGCAAGCAGCAAGGTCGTTTCTGTAGTGTAGTGGTCATCACGTTCGCCTAACACGCGAAAGGTCCCCGGTTCGAGACCGGGCAGAAACACTGAGCGTTGGCTGCTTTTATGTGCACACTCTAAAACCTTATTATCTGAATGCAAGTTTAAGAAGAGGTGGTCTTTGAACACAGTGAGCCGTGGGAAACTTTCTTTACCTTTGCAAGACGAAACAAAGTTATCTGCATCCATCATCTGGGGGTCGTTCTTGTGCCTATTTTTATTTTGTTTAAGCTATGTTGTATTGTTGGGGCCTTTACACCTGTGACATTGCTGTGAAGGTTGTAAGTGGAAACATTGGCAGGTGCAGATAGAAGAGTTAGACCTAAGCCCCCCTCATGAGCCGTCAGGATGGCCGAGTGGTCTAAGGCGCCAGACTCAAGAGAGCTTGATCTTCAGTGTAGCTGAGCCTTCTGGTCTCCTCATGGAGGCGTGGGTTCAAATCCCACTTCTGACAAGTCCCTTTTACACCCGTAAATCTTCCTGTTTTTTGCAGTGCGTTCCCGGCAAACACCACAATCTTTGCAGGAACCTGTAGCATGTGAAGAGAAATCCACCAACAATCAGGCTGGGCCCTCAATCACAATTCCATGGATTTCTGGAAATGACACCTCAGGCACACCTTCCATTAAATTTGCACTCCATCACAGTAACTGCCATGCTGGGTTTCTAACTAAGCAGTTGATCCCATCATTTGTTGTGAGGCTCTCCTGCCACCTTTTGGGCAGAGAAGGCACTGTCCCTGCAAAAACACAGGCAGACATGTTCAACAGGGCTTCCTGGTTATGTGGGAGGAGCAGAATGCCATTGGTCCCCCCTTGCAAATTCTAATTTACATAAGGAAGACAGAGAGGTAGCTGGGAGTAGGCACTGCACACGGGCATTGCACTCTCTCTTATGATTTGCAGCCAATTCTAGATTGAGGCAGGAGGAAAGGAGGTGACTCGCCCAACAATGGCTATACTGAGAAGTCAGCCACTCTGGGTCTCCCAGGTGAGTGTTTCAGGCCTGTGAGCCACTCATATAAATCTCGCCTGATCGAGCCTGATCGAGCGCTGAGCGAGCGCGTTTGAATCCAAATATCAAACCCCTCTTTCTCAGGCGCAGGAAATGGTGGGCCCTTCATTGCTTCTGGTGTGGAAGTCTATGGGGCAAGGGTCCAGGACTTGCAGAGGAGAACAATTGCCAGAAAGTGCTTGCTGTTCTCATCTGTGCCTTTTTTCTGCTCACTGGCTGATAGGAGATTGGCTGCCCCCTTTCTTGCTAGAGTGAAAAAACAACAACTTGAGAGAAAACATGACGTTGTGAGGCTCACTTAGAGGGAGACTAGCCAAATAGCCCTGCTTTTTTCTGAAAGACGCTTCAGAAATTGTTCAAAATGTCTCCTGGCCACTCAGGCTCGTTGGTCTAGGGGTATGATTCTGGCTTTGGGTGCGAGAGGTCCCGGGTTCAAATCCCGGACGAGCCCATGCTGTGGACATTTTCAGGATGCTTGTAATATAGGAGCATTTCTTCTTTTCAATGCTATAAGACGCTGTGTATGTCGAGAAAGTTCCTTACCCTGCACGCTATTTTCCACTTGTGGCGTGATAAAGGAGTGCAGGACTTCTTTGCAACTGCTTTTCTGGGCCAGACCAGCATGGTAGGAACATTACATGCATAGTGTTTTTCTAGTGTAATTTCAGGATATGGTTTCAAAATCGCCTCTTGGAATAAAAGTGGTCCTCATTCCTGTCTTCCAAAAAAATAGAGACCGGGTAAGGAGAGCCCAACTTTGAGCTACAAGGACATTGGCCCTTAGTCTGTGCATTCCAGCCCAATACATGCCAACAAGATTCCTGAGGTAGTGTCTGTTTCTGTAGTGTAGTGGTTATCACGTTCGCCTTACACGCGAAAGGTCCCTGGTTCGAGACCGGGCAGAAACAGCGGTTTGCTGTTTTTAACAGTGTTTACCTTTACTGGCTGACTTTATAGGAAAGCTGAGATAATAGAGGCTGTCTATCCCTCACCAACCTGACGTAGTGTGCTCCAGGGATCTCAGTGACAGCTCGAAAAGAGAAGTGACGATAGCTTGCGCCATTCGCTTGCTCGCCCTTTGCTCTGAAGGGTGGGCCTACTTCATGAAAGCAAGGAATGAGAGCAGAAATGCTTTTCTTGTCCTCACCACAAGCAGACACTTAGAGAAAACAAACTGTCTGAAGGACAGAGGCTTTTTAATTTCTTGTTTGATGACGGCCATGGAAAAGACAGCAATCATATTGCAGAAGAGAGCAACATGTGCAGTTGCTTGCTTTGGGTGAAGCATTCACCGACTAGCTGCCACTAACCCCTGGAGCCGTGTCAGAGGTGACTCTTGCGTGGCTCGTTGGTCTAGGGGTATGATTCTCGCTTAGGGTGCGAGAGGTCCCGGGTTCAAATCCCGGACGAGCCCTTTTTAGAGCTAAACATACAAATCGTACTAAAAATGCACTATGCCTGACTATTTCTAGTAATACTCGGTGCATTGTTGCGCAACATATTCCTAACCTCAGAAGAAAAATGGATCACCGTGCTTTTTCTGCCTACCTGCTTAGTCTCAGTGTGTCCCAGGTGATGCTTTCCCAAGCTGTACTCGCAGACATTTAGGCATCAGATATTTGTCTGTCGATGCCTGCACAAGTAAATTTTGAATACGTCTAATTGCAAGCATGTTGGATGATATCTCTGAGGTTTTCACACTTGTTCTGCACATTCTGAGCCGCTGCTGATACAGCAGAATAGAAGTAGGATGAAGCCTTGAGAGGAACTTTGCTTTAACAGTAGCAAGCAGCAAGGTCGTTTCTGTAGTGTAGTGGTCATCACGTTCGCCTAACACGCGAAAGGTCCCCGGTTCGAGACCGGGCAGAAACACTGAGCGTTGGCTGCTTTTATGTGCACACTCTAAAACCTTATTATCTGAATGCAAGTTTAAGAAGAGGTGGTCTTTGAACACAGTGAGCCGTGGGAAACTTTCTTTACCTTTGCAAGACGAAACAAAGTTATCTGCATCCATCATCTGGGGGTCGTTCTTGTGCCTATTTTTATTTTGTTTAAGCTATGTTGTATTGTTGGGGCCTTTACACCTGTGACATTGCTGTGAAGGTTGTAAGTGGAAACATTGGCAGGTGCAGATAGAAGAGTTAGACCTAAGCCCCCCTCATGAGCCGTCAGGATGGCCGAGTGGTCTAAGGCGCCAGACTCAAGAGAGCTTGATCTTCAGTGTAGCTGAGCCTTCTGGTCTCCTCATGGAGGCGTGGGTTCAAATCCCACTTCTGACAGGTCCCTTTTACACCCGTAAATCTTCCTGTTTTTTGCAGTGCGTTCCCGGCAAACACCACAATCTTTGCAGGAACCTGTAGCATGTGAAGAGAAATCCACCAACAATCAGGCTGGGCCCTCAATCACAATTCCATGGATTTCTGGAAATGACACCTCAGGCACACCTTCCATTAAATTTGCACTCCATCACAGTAACTGCCATGCTGGGTTTCTAACTAAGCAGTTGATCCCATCATTTGTTGTGAGGCTCTCCTGCCACCTTTTGGGCAGAGAAGGCACTGTCCCTGCAAAAACACAGGCAGACATGTTCAACAGGGCTTCCTGGTTATGTGGGAGGAGCAGAATGCCATTGGTCCCCCCTTGCAAATTCTAATTTACATAAGGAAGACAGAGAGGTAGCTGGGAGTAGGCACTGCACACGGGCATTGCACTCTCTCTTATGATTTGCAGCCAATTCTAGATTGAGGCAGGAGGAAAGGAGGTGACTCGCCCAACAATGGCTATACTGAGAAGTCAGCCACTCTGGGTCTCCCAGGTGAGTGTTTCAGGCCTGTGAGCCACTCATATAAATCTCGCCTGATCGAGCCTGATCGAGCGCGTTTGAATCCAAATATCAAACCCCTCTTTCTCAGGCGCAGGAAATGGTGGGCCCTTCATTGCTTCTGGTGTGGAAGTCTATGGGGCAAGGGTCCAGGACTTGCAGAGGAGAACAATTGCCAGAAAGTGCTTGCTGTTCTCATCTGTGCCTTTTTTCTGCTCACTGGCTGATAGGAGATTGGCTGCCCCCTTTCTTGCTAGAGTGAAAAAACAACAACTTGAGAGAAAACATGACGTTGTGAGGCTCACTTAGAGGGAGACTAGCCAAATAGCCCTGCTTTTTTCTGAAAGACGCTTCAGAAATTGTTCAAAATGTCTCCTGGCCACTCAGGCTCGTTGGTCTAGGGGTATGATTCTGGCTTTGGGTGCGAGAGGTCCCGGGTTCAAATCCCGGACGAGCCCATGCTGTGGACATTTTCAGGATGCTTGTAATATAGGAGCATTTCTTCTTTTCAATGCTATAAGCCGCTGTGTATGTCGAGAAAGTTCCTTACCCTGCACGCTATTTTCCACTTGTGGCGTGATAAAGGAGTGCAGGACTTCTTTGCAACTGCTTTTCTGGGCCAGACCAGCATGGTAGGAACATTACATGCATAGTGTTTTTCTAGTGTAATTTCAGGATATGGTTTCAAAATCGCCTCTTGGAATAAAAGTGGTCCTCATTCCTGTCTTCCAAAAAAATAGAGACCGGGTAAGGAGAGCCCAACTTTGAGCTACAAGGACATTGGCCCTTAGTCTGTGCATTCCAGCCCAATACATGCCAACAAGATTCCTGAGGTAGTGTCTGTTTCTGTAGTGTAGTGGTTATCACGTTCGCCTTACACGCGAAAGGTCCCTGGTTCGAGACCGGGCAGAAACAGCGGTTTGCTGTTTTTAACAGTGTTTACCTTTACTGGCTGACTTTATAGGAAAGCTGAGATAATAGAGGCTGTCTATCCCTCACCAACCTGACGTAGTGTGCTCCAGGGATCTCAGTGACAGCTCGAAAAGAGAAGTGACGATAGCTTGCGCCATTCGCTTGCTCGCCCTTTGCTCTGAAGGGTGGGCCTACTTCATGAAAGCAAGGAATGAGAGCAGAAATGCTTTTCTTGTCCTCACCACAAGCAGACACTTAGAGAAAACAAACTGTCTGAAGGACAGAGGCTTTTTAATTTCTTGTTTGATGACGGCCATGGAAAAGACAGCAATCATATTGCAGAAGAGAGCAACATGTGCAGTTGCTTGCTTTGGGTGAAGCATTCACCGACTAGCTGCCACTAACCCCTGGAGCCGTGTCAGAGGTGACTCTTGCGTGGCTCGTTGGTCTAGGGGTATGATTCTCGCTTAGGGTGCGAGAGGTCCCGGGTTCAAATCCCGGACGAGCCCTTTTTAGAGCTAAACATACAAATCGTACTAAAAATGCACTATGCCTGACTATTTCTAGTAATACTCGGTGCATTGTTGCGCAACATATTCCTAACCTCAGAAGAAAAATGGATCACCGTGCTTTTTCTGCCTACCTGCTTAGTCTCAGTGTGTCCCAGGTGATGCTTTCCCAAGCTGTACTCGCAGACATTTAGGCATCAGATATTTGTCTGTCGATGCCTGCACAAGTAAATTTTGAATACGTCTAATTGCAAGCATGTTGGATGATATCTCTGAGGTTTTCACACTTGTTCTGCACATTCTGAGCCGCTGCTGATACAGCAGAATAGAAGTAGGATGAAGCCTTGAGAGGAACTTTGCTTTAACAGTAGCAAGCAGCAAGGTCGTTTCTGTAGTGTAGTGGTCATCACGTTCGCCTAACACGCGAAAGGTCCCCGGTTCGAGACCGGGCAGAAACACTGAGCGTTGGCTGCTTTTATGTGCACACTCTAAAACCTTATTATCTGAATGCAAGTTTAAGAAGAGGTGGTCTTTGAACACAGTGAGCCGTGGGAAACTTTCTTTACCTTTGCAAGACGAAACAAAGTTATCTGCATCCATCATCTGGGGGTCGTTCTTGTGCCTATTTTTATTTTGTTTAAGCTATGTTGTATTGTTGGGGCCTTTACACCTGTGACATTGCTGTGAAGGTTGTAAGTGGAAACATTGGCAGGTGCAGATAGAAGAGTTAGACCTAAGCCCCCCTCATGAGCCGTCAGGATGGCCGAGTGGTCTAAGGCGCCAGACTCAAGAGAGCTTGATCTTCAGTGTAGCTGAGCCTTCTGGTCTCCTCATGGAGGCGTGGGTTCAAATCCCACTTCTGACAGGTCCCTTTTACACCCGTAAATCTTCCTGTTTTTTGCAGTGCGTTCCCGGCAAACACCACAATCTTTGCAGGAACCTGTAGCATGTGAAGAGAAATCCACCAACAATCAGGCTGGGCCCTCAATCACAATTCCATGGATTTCTGGAAATGACACCTCAGGCACACCTTCCATTAAATTTGCACTCCATCACAGTAACTGCCATGCTGGGTTTCTAACTAAGCAGTTGATCCCATCATTTGTTGTGAGGCTCTCCTGCCACCTTTTGGGCAGAGAAGGCACTGTCCCTGCAAAAACACAGGCAGACATGTTCAACAGGGCTTCCTGGTTATGTGGGAGGAGCAGAATGCCATTGGTCCCCCCTTGCAAATTCTAATTTACATAAGGAAGACAGAGAGGTAGCTGGGAGTAGGCACTGCACACGGGCATTGCACTCTCTCTTATGATTTGCAGCCAATTCTAGATTGAGGCAGGAGGAAAGGAGGTGACTCGCCCAACAATGGCTATACTGAGAAGTCAGCCACTCTGGGTCTCCCAGGTGAGTGTTTCAGGCCTGTGAGCCACTCATATAAATCTCGCCTGATCGAGCCTGATCGAGCGCGTTTGAATCCAAATATCAAACCCCTCTTTCTCAGGCGCAGGAAATGGTGGGCCCTTCATTGCTTCTGGTGTGGAAGTCTATGGGGCAAGGGTCCAGGACTTGCAGAGGAGAACAATTGCCAGAAAGTGCTTGCTGTTCTCATCTGTGCCTTTTTTCTGCTCACTGGCTGATAGGAGATTGGCTGCCCCCTTTCTTGCTAGAGTGAAAAAACAACAACTTGAGAGAAAACATGACGTTGTGAGGCTCACTTAGAGGGAGACTAGCCAAATAGCCCTGCTTTTTTCTGAAAGACGCTTCAGAAATTGTTCAAAATGTCTCCTGGCCACTCAGGCTCGTTGGTCTAGGGGTATGATTCTGGCTTTGGGTGCGAGAGGTCCCGGGTTCAAATCCCGGACGAGCCCATGCTGTGGACATTTTCAGGATGCTTGTAATATAGGAGCATTTCTTCTTTTCAATGCTATAAGACGCTGTGTATGTCGAGAAAGTTCCTTACCCTGCACGCTATTTTCCACTTGTGGCGTGATAAAGGAGTGCAGGACTTCTTTGCAACTGCTTTTCTGGGCCAGACCAGCATGGTAGGAACATTACATGCATAGTGTTTTTCTAGTGTAATTTCAGGATATGGTTTCAAAATCGCCTCTTGGAATAAAAGTGGTCCTCATTCCTGTCTTCCAAAAAAATAGAGACCGGGTAAGGAGAGCCCAACTTTGAGCTACAAGGACATTGGCCCTTAGTCTGTGCATTCCAGCCCAATACATGCCAACAAGAGTCCTGAGGTAGTGTCTGTTTCTGTAGTGTAGTGGTTATCACGTTCGCCTTACACGCGAAAGGTCCCTGGTTCGAGACCGGGCAGAAACAGCGGTTTGCTGTTTTTAACAGTGTTTACCTTTACTGGCTGACTTTATAGGAAAGCTGAGATAATAGAGGCTGTCTATCCCTCACCAACCTGACGTAGTGTGCTCCAGGGATCTCAGTGACAGCTCGAAAAGAGAAGTGACGATAGCTTGCGCCATTCGCTTGCTCGCCCTTTGCTCTGAAGGGTGGGCCTACTTCATGAAAGCAAGGAATGAGAGCAGAAATGCTTTTCTTGTCCTCACCACAAGCAGACACTTAGAGAAAACAAACTGTCTGAAGGACAGAGGCTTTTTAATTTCTTGTTTGATGACGGCCATGGAAAAGACAGCAATCATATTGCAGAAGAGAGCAACATGTGCAGTTGCTTGCTTTGGGTGAAGCATTCACCGACTAGCTGCCACTAACCCCTGGAGCCGTGTCAGAGGTGACTCTTGCGTGGCTCGTTGGTCTAGGGGTATGATTCTCGCTTAGGGTGCGAGAGGTCCCGGGTTCAAATCCCGGACGAGCCCTTTTTAGAGCTAAACATACAAATCGTACTAAAAATGCACTATGCCTGACTATTTCTAGTAATACTCGGTGCATTGTTGCGCAACATATTCCTAACCTCAGAAGAAAAATGGATCACCGTGCTTTTTCTGCCTACCTGCTTAGTCTCAGTGTGTCCCAGGTGATGCTTTCCCAAGCTGTACTCGCAGACATTTAGGCATCAGATATTTGTCTGTCGATGCCTGCACAAGTAAATTTTGAATACGTCTAATTGCAAGCATGTTGGATGATATCTCTGAGGTTTTCACACTTGTTCTGCACATTCTGAGCCGCTGCTGATACAGCAGAATAGAAGTAGGATGAAGCCTTGAGAGGAACTTTGCTTTAACAGTAGCAAGCAGCAAGGTCGTTTCTGTAGTGTAGTGGTCATCACGTTCGCCTAACACGCGAAAGGTCCCCGGTTCGAGACCGGGCAGAAACACTGAGCGTTGGCTGCTTTTATGTGCACACTCTAAAACCTTATTATCTGAATGCAAGTTTAAGAAGAGGTGGTCTTTGAACACAGTGAGCCGTGGGAAACTTTCTTTACCTTTGCAAGACGAAACAAAGTTATCTGCATCCATCATCTGGGGGTCGTTCTTGTGCCTATTTTTATTTTGTTTAAGCTATGTTGTATTGTTGGGGCCTTTACACCTGTGACATTGCTGTGAAGGTTGTAAGTGGAAACATTGGCAGGTGCAGATAGAAGAGTTAGACCTAAGCCCCCCTCATGAGCCGTCAGGATGGCCGAGTGGTCTAAGGCGCCAGACTCAAGAGAGCTTGATCTTCAGTGTAGCTGAGCCTTCTGGTCTCCTCATGGAGGCGTGGGTTCAAATCCCACTTCTGACAGGTCCCTTTTACACCCGTAAATCTTCCTGTTTTTTGCAGTGCGTTCCCGGCAAACACCACAATCTTTGCAGGAACCTGTAGCATGTGAAGAGAAATCCACCAACAATCAGGCTGGGCCCTCAATCACAATTCCATGGATTTCTGGAAATGACACCTCAGGCACACCTTCCATTAAATTTGCACTCCATCACAGTAACTGCCATGCTGGGTTTCTAACTAAGCAGTTGATCCCATCATTTGTTGTGAGGCTCTCCTGCCACCTTTTGGGCAGAGAAGGCACTGTCCCTGCAAAAACACAGGCAGACATGTTCAACAGGGCTTCCTGGTTATGTGGGAGGAGCAGAATGCCATTGGTCCCCCCTTGCAAATTCTAATTTACATAAGGAAGACAGAGAGGTAGCTGGGAGTAGGCACTGCACACGGGCATTGCACTCTCTCTTATGATTTGCAGCCAATTCTAGATTGAGGCAGGAGGAAAGGAGGTGACTCGCCCAACAATGGCTATACTGAGAAGTCAGCCACTCTGGGTCTCCCAGGTGAGTGTTTCAGGCCTGTGAGCCACTCATATAAATCTCGCCTGATCGAGCCTGATCGAGCGCGTTTGAATCCAAATATCAAACCCCTCTTTCTCAGGCGCAGGAAATGGTGGGCCCTTCATTGCTTCTGGTGTGGAAGTCTATGGGGCAAGGGTCCAGGACTTGCAGAGGAGAACAATTGCCAGAAAGTGCTTGCTGTTCTCATCTGTGCCTTTTTTCTGCTCACTGGCTGATAGGAGATTGGCTGCCCCCTTTCTTGCTAGAGTGAAAAAACAACAACTTGAGAGAAAACATGACGTTGTGAGGCTCACTTAGAGGGAGACTAGCCAAATAGCCCTGCTTTTTTCTGAAAGACGCTTCAGAAATTGTTCAAAATGTCTCCTGGCCACTCAGGCTCGTTGGTCTAGGGGTATGATTCTGGCTTTGGGTGCGAGAGGTCCCGGGTTCAAATCCCGGACGAGCCCATGCTGTGGACATTTTCAGGATGCTTGTAATATAGGAGCATTTCTTCTTTTCAATGCTATAAGCCGCTGTGTATGTCGAGAAAGTTCCTTACCCTGCACGCTATTTTCCACTTGTGGCGTGATAAAGGAGTGCAGGACTTCTTTGCAACTGCTTTTCTGGGCCAGACCAGCATGGTAGGAACATTACATGCATAGTGTTTTTCTAGTGTAATTTCAGGATATGGTTTCAAAATCGCCTCTTGGAATAAAAGTGGTCCTCATTCCTGTCTTCCAAAAAAATAGAGACCGGGTAAGGAGAGCCCAACTTTGAGCTACAAGGACATTGGCCCTTAGTCTGTGCATTCCAGCCCAATACATGCCAACAAGATTCCTGAGGTAGTGTCTGTTTCTGTAGTGTAGTGGTTATCACGTTCGCCTTACACGCGAAAGGTCCCTGGTTCGAGACCGGGCAGAAACAGCGGTTTGCTGTTTTTAACAGTGTTTACCTTTACTGGCTGACTTTATAGGAAAGCTGAGATAATAGAGGCTGTCTATCCCTCACCAACCTGACGTAGTGTGCTCCAGGGATCTCAGTGACAGCTCGAAAAGAGAAGTGACGATAGCTTGCGCCATTCGCTTGCTCGCCCTTTGCTCTGAAGGGTGGGCCTACTTCATGAAAGCAAGGAATGAGAGCAGAAATGCTTTTCTTGTCCTCACCACAAGCAGACACTTAGAGAAAACAAACTGTCTGAAGGACAGAGGCTTTTTAATTTCTTGTTTGATGACGGCCATGGAAAAGACAGCAATCATATTGCAGAAGAGAGCAACATGTGCAGTTGCTTGCTTTGGGTGAAGCATTCACCGACTAGCTGCCACTAACCCCTGGAGCCGTGTCAGAGGTGACTCTTGCGTGGCTCGTTGGTC
Organism: Lissotriton helveticus; assembly: GCF_964261635.1. Classification (NCBI taxonomy): domain Eukaryota; kingdom Metazoa; phylum Chordata; class Amphibia; order Caudata; family Salamandridae; genus Lissotriton; species Lissotriton helveticus. Next base: position 590,590,377 of record NC_136071.1, read on the forward strand.
TAGGGGTATGATTCTCGCTTAGGGTGCGAGAGGTCCCGGGTTCAAATCCCGGACGAGCCCTTTTTAGAGCTAAACATACAAATCGTACTAAAAATGCACTATGCCTGACTATTTCTAGTAATACTCGGTGCATTGTTGCGCAACATATTCCTAACCTCAGAAGAAAAATGGATCACCGTGCTTTTTCTGCCTACCTGCTTAGTCTCAGTGTGTCCCAGGTGATGCTTTCCCAAGCTGTACTCGCAGACATTTAGGCATCAGATATTTGTCTGTCGATGCCTGCACAAGTAAATTTTGAATACGTCTAATTGCAAGCATGTTGGATGATATCTCTGAGGTTTTCACACTTGTTCTGCACATTCTGAGCCGCTGCTGATACAGCAGAATAGAAGTAGGATGAAGCCTTGAGAGGAACTTTGCTTTAACAGTAGCAAGCAGCAAGGTCGTTTCTGTAGTGTAGTGGTCATCACGTTCGCCTAACACGCGAAAGGTCCCCGGTTCGAGACCGGGCAGAAACACTGAGCGTTGGCTGCTTTTATGTGCACACTCTAAAACCTTATTATCTGAATGCAAGTTTAAGAAGAGGTGGTCTTTGAACACAGTGAGCCGTGGGAAACTTTCTTTACCTTTGCAAGACGAAACAAAGTTATCTGCATCCATCATCTGGGGGTCGTTCTTGTGCCTATTTTTATTTTGTTTAAGCTATGTTGTATTGTTGGGGCCTTTACACCTGTGACATTGCTGTGAAGGTTGTAAGTGGAAACATTGGCAGGTGCAGATAGAAGAGTTAGACCTAAGCCCCCCTCATGAGCCGTCAGGATGGCCGAGTGGTCTAAGGCGCCAGACTCAAGAGAGCTTGATCTTCAGTGTAGCTGAGCCTTCTGGTCTCCTCATGGAGGCGTGGGTTCAAATCCCACTTCTGACAGGTCCCTTTTACACCCGTAAATCTTCCTGTTTTTTGCAGTGCGTTCCCGGCAAACACCACAATCTTTGCAGGAACCTGTAGCATGTGAAGAGAAATCCACCAACAATCAGGCTGGGCCCTCAATCACAATTCCATGGATTTCTGGAAATGACACCTCAGGCACACCTTCCATTAAATTTGCACTCCATCACAGTAACTGCCATGCTGGGTTTCTAACTAAGCAGTTGATCCCATCATTTGTTGTGAGGCTCTCCTGCCACCTTTTGGGCAGAGAAGGCACTGTCCCTGCAAAAACACAGGCAGACATGTTCAACAGGGCTTCCTGGTTATGTGGGAGGAGCAGAATGCCATTGGTCCCCCCTTGCAAATTCTAATTTACATAAGGAAGACAGAGAGGTAGCTGGGAGTAGGCACTGCACACGGGCATTGCACTCTCTCTTATGATTTGCAGCCAATTCTAGATTGAGGCAGGAGGAAAGGAGGTGACTCGCCCAACAATGGCTATACTGAGAAGTCAGCCACTCTGGGTCTCCCAGGTGAGTGTTTCAGGCCTGTGAGCCACTCATATAAATCTCGCCTGATCGAGCCTGATCGAGCGCGTTTGAATCCAAATATCAAACCCCTCTTTCTCAGGCGCAGGAAATGGTGGGCCCTTCATTGCTTCTGGTGTGGAAGTCTATGGGGCAAGGGTCCAGGACTTGCAGAGGAGAACAATTGCCAGAAAGTGCTTGCTGTTCTCATCTGTGCCTTTTTTCTGCTCACTGGCTGATAGGAGATTGGCTGCCCCCTTTCTTGCTAGAGTGAAAAAACAACAACTTGAGAGAAAACATGACGTTGTGAGGCTCACTTAGAGGGAGACTAGCCAAATAGCCCTGCTTTTTTCTGAAAGACGCTTCAGAAATTGTTCAAAATGTCTCCTGGCCACTCAGGCTCGTTGGTCTAGGGGTATGATTCTGGCTTTGGGTGCGAGAGGTCCCGGGTTCAAATCCCGGACGAGCCCATGCTGTGGACATTTTCAGGATGCTTGTAATATAGGAGCATTTCTTCTTTTCAATGCTATAAGACGCTGTGTATGTCGAGAAAGTTCCTTACCCTGCACGCTATTTTCCACTTGTGGCGTGATAAAGGAGTGCAGGACTTCTTTGCAACTGCTTTTCTGGGCCAGACCAGCATGGTAGGAACATTACATGCATAGTGTTTTTCTAGTGTAATTTCAGGATATGGTTTCAAAATCGCCTCTTGGAATAAAAGTGGTCCTCATTCCTGTCTTCCAAAAAAATAGAGACCGGGTAAGGAGAGCCCAACTTTGAGCTACAAGGACATTGGCCCTTAGTCTGTGCATTCCAGCCCAATACATGCCAACAAGATTCCTGAGTTAGTGTCTGTTTCTGTAGTGTAGTGATTATCACGTTCGCCTTACATGCGAAAGGTCCCTGGTTCGAGACCGGGCAGAAACAGCGGTTTGCTGTTTTTAACAGTGTTTACCTTTACTGGCTGACTTTATAGGAAAGCTGAGATAATAGAGGCTGTCTATCCCTCACCAACCTGACGTAGTGTGCTCCAGGGATCTCAGTGACAGCTCGAAAAGAGAAGTGACGATAGCTTGCGCCATTCGCTTGCTCGCCCTTTGCTCTGAAGGGTGGGCCTACTTCATGAAAGCAAGGAATGAGAGCAGAAATGCTTTTCTTGTCCTCACCACAAGCAGACACTTAGAGAAAACAAACTGTCTGAAGGACAGAGGCTTTTTAATTTCTTGTTTGATGACGGCCATGGAAAAGACAGCAATCATATTGCAGAAGAGAGCAACATGTGCAGTTGCTTGCTTTGGGTGAAGCATTCACCGACTAGCTGCCACTAACCCCTGGAGCCGTGTCAGAGGTGACTCTTGCGTGGCTCGTTGGTCTAGGGGTATGATTCTCGCTTAGGGTGCGAGAGGTCCCGGGTTCAAATCCCGGACGAGCCCTTTTTAGAGCTAAACATACAAATCGTACTAAAAATGCACTATGCCTGACTATTTCTAGTAATACTCGGTGCATTGTTGCGCAACATATTCCTAACCTCAGAAGAAAAATGGATCACCGTGCTTTTTCTGCCTACCTGCTTAGTCTCAGTGTGTCCCAGGTGATGCTTTCCCAAGCTGTACTCGCAGACATTTAGGCATCAGATATTTGTCTGTCGATGCCTGCACAAGTAAATTTTGAATACGTCTAATTGCAAGCATGTTGGATGATATCTCTGAGGTTTTCACACTTGTTCTGCACATTCTGAGCCGCTGCTGATACAGCAGAATAGAAGTAGGATGAAGCCTTGAGAGGAACTTTGCTTTAACAGTAGCAAGCAGCAAGGTCGTTTCTGTAGTGTAGTGGTCATCACGTTCGCCTAACACGCGAAAGGTCCCCGGTTCGAGACCGGGCAGAAACACTGAGCGTTGGCTGCTTTTATGTGCACACTCTAAAACCTTATTATCTGAATGCAAGTTTAAGAAGAGGTGGTCTTTGAACACAGTGAGCCGTGGGAAACTTTCTTTACCTTTGCAAGACGAAACAAAGTTATCTGCATCCATCATCTGGGGGTCGTTCTTGTGCCTATTTTTATTTTGTTTAAGCTATGTTGTATTGTTGGGGCCTTTACACCTGTGACATTGCTGTGAAGGTTGTAAGTGGAAACATTGGCAGGTGCAGATAGAAGAGTTAGACCTAAGCCCCCCTCATGAGCTGTCAGGATGGCCGAGTGGTCTAAGGCGCCAGACTCAAGAGAGCTTGATCTTCAGTGTAGCTGAGCCTTCTGGTCTCCTCATGGAGGCGTGGGTTCAAATCCCACTTCTGACAAGTCCCTTTTACACCCGTAAATCTTCCTGTTTTTTGCAGTGCGTTCCCGGCAAACACCACAATCTTTGCAGGAACCTGTAGCATGTGAAGAGAAATCCACCAACAATCAGGCTGGGCCCTCAATCACAATTCCATGGATTTCTGGAAATGACACCTCAGGCACACCTTCCATTAAATTTGCACTCCATCACAGTAACTGCCATGCTGGGTTTCTAACTAAGCAGTTGATCCCATCATTTGTTGTGAGGCTCTCCTGCCACCTTTTGGGCAGAGAAGGCACTGTCCCTGCAAAAACACAGGCAGACATGTTCAACAGGGCTTCCTGGTTATGTGGGAGGAGCAGAATGCCATTGGTCCCCCCTTGCAAATTCTAATTTACATAAGGAAGACAGAGAGGTAGCTGGGAGTAGGCACTGCACACGGGCATTGCACTCTCTCTTATGATTTGCAGCCAATTCTAGATTGAGGCAGGAGGAAAGGAGGTGACTCGCCCAACAATGGCTATACTGAGAAGTCAGCCACTCTGGGTCTCCCAGGTGAGTGTTTCAGGCCTGTGAGCCACTCATATAAATCTCGCCTGATCGAGCCTGATCGAGCGCTGAGCGAGCGCGTTTGAATCCAAATATCAAACCCCTCTTTCTCAGGCGCAGGAAATGGTGGGCCCTTCATTGCTTCTGGTGTGGAAGTCTATGGGGCAAGGGTCCAGGACTTGCAGAGGAGAACAATTGCCAGAAAGTGCTTGCTGTTCTCATCTGTGCCTTTTTTCTGCTCACTGGCTGATAGGAGATTGGCTGCCCCCTTTCTTGCTAGAGTGAAAAAACAACAACTTGAGAGAAAACATGACGTTGTGAGGCTCACTTAGAGGGAGACTAGCCAAATAGCCCTGCTTTTTTCTGAAAGACGCTTCAGAAATTGTTCAAAATGTCTCCTGGCCACTCAGGCTCGTTGGTCTAGGGGTATGATTCTGGCTTTGGGTGCGAGAGGTCCCGGGTTCAAATCCCGGACGAGCCCATGCTGTGGACATTTTCAGGATGCTTGTAATATAGGAGCATTTCTTCTTTTCAATGCTATAAGCCGCTGTGTATGTCGAGAAAGTTCCTTACCCTGCACGCTATTTTCCACTTGTGGCGTGATAAAGGAGTGCAGGACTTCTTTGCAACTGCTTTTCTGGGCCAGACCAGCATGGTAGGAACATTACATGCATAGTGTTTTTCTAGTGTAATTTCAGGATATGGTTTCAAAATCGCCTCTTGGAATAAAAGTGGTCCTCATTCCTGTCTTCCAAAAAAATAGAGACCGGGTAAGGAGAGCCCAACTTTGAGCTACAAGGACATTGGCCCTTAGTCTGTGCATTCCAGCCCAATACATGCCAACAAGATTCCTGAGGTAGTGTCTGTTTCTGTAGTGTAGTGGTTATCACGTTCGCCTTACACGCGAAAGGTCCCTGGTTCGAGACCGGGCAGAAACAGCGGTTTGCTGTTTTTAACAGTGTTTACCTTTACTGGCTGACTTTATAGGAAAGCTGAGATAATAGAGGCTGTCTATCCCTCACCAACCTGACGTAGTGTGCTCCAGGGATCTCAGTGACAGCTCGAAAAGAGAAGTGACGATAGCTTGCGCCATTCGCTTGCTCGCCCTTTGCTCTGAAGGGTGGGCCTACTTCATGAAAGCAAGGAATGAGAGCAGAAATGCTTTTCTTGTCCTCACCACAAGCAGACACTTAGAGAAAACAAACTGTCTGAAGGACAGAGGCTTTTTAATTTCTTGTTTGATGACGGCCATGGAAAAGACAGCAATCATATTGCAGAAGAGAGCAACATGTGCAGTTGCTTGCTTTGGGTGAAGCATTCACCGACTAGCTGCCACTAACCCCTGGAGCCGTGTCAGAGGTGACTCTTGCGTGGCTCGTTGGTCTAGGGGTATGATTCTCGCTTAGGGTGCGAGAGGTCCCGGGTTCAAATCCCGGACGAGCCCTTTTTAGAGCTAAACATACAAATCGTACTAAAAATGCACTATGCCTGACTATTTCTAGTAATACTCGGTGCATTGTTGCGCAACATATTCCTAACCTCAGAAGAAAAATGGATCACCGTGCTTTTTCTGCCTACCTGCTTAGTCTCAGTGTGTCCCAGGTGATGCTTTCCCAAGCTGTACTCGCAGACATTTAGGCATCAGATATTTGTCTGTCGATGCCTGCACAAGTAAATTTTGAATACGTCTAATTGCAAGCATGTTGGATGATATCTCTGAGGTTTTCACACTTGTTCTGCACATTCTGAGCCGCTGCTGATACAGCAGAATAGAAGTAGGATGAAGCCTTGAGAGGAACTTTGCTTTAACAGTAGCAAGCAGCAAGGTCGTTTCTGTAGTGTAGTGGTCATCACGTTCGCCTAACACGCGAAAGGTCCCCGGTTCGAGACCGGGCAGAAACACTGAGCGTTGGCTGCTTTTATGTGCACACTCTAAAACCTTATTATCTGAATGCAAGTTTAAGAAGAGGTGGTCTTTGAACACAGTGAGCCGTGGGAAACTTTCTTTACCTTTGCAAGACGAAACAAAGTTATCTGCATCCATCATCTGGGGGTCGTTCTTGTGCCTATTTTTATTTTGTTTAAGCTATGTTGTATTGTTGGGGCCTTTACACCTGTGACATTGCTGTGAAGGTTGTAAGTGGAAACATTGGCAGGTGCAGATAGAAGAGTTAGACCTAAGCCCCCCTCATGAGCCGTCAGGATGGCCGAGTGGTCTAAGGCGCCAGACTCAAGAGAGCTTGATCTTCAGTGTAGCTGAGCCTTCTGGTCTCCTCATGGAGGCGTGGGTTCAAATCCCACTTCTGACAAGTCCCTTTTACACCCGTAAATCTTCCTGTTTTTTGCAGTGCGTTCCCGGCAAACACCACAATCTTTGCAGGAACCTGTAGCATGTGAAGAGAAATCCACCAACAATCAGGCTGGGCCCTCAATCACAATTCCATGGATTTCTGGAAATGACACCTCAGGCACACCTTCCATTAAATTTGCACTCCATCACAGTAACTGCCATGCTGGGTTTCTAACTAAGCAGTTGATCCCATCATTTGTTGTGAGGCTCTCCTGCCACCTTTTGGGCAGAGAAGGCACTGTCCCTGCAAAAACACAGGCAGACATGTTCAACAGGGCTTCCTGGTTATGTGGGAGGAGCAGAATGCCATTGGTCCCCCCTTGCAAATTCTAATTTACATAAGGAAGACAGAGAGGTAGCTGGGAGTAGGCACTGCACACGGGCATTGCACTCTCTCTTATGATTTGCAGCCAATTCTAGATTGAGGCAGGAGGAAAGGAGGTGACTCGCCCAACAATGGCTATACTGAGAAGTCAGCCACTCTGGGTCTCCCAGGTGAGTGTTTCAGGCCTGTGAGCCACTCATATAAATCTCGCCTGATCGAGCCTGATCGAGCGCTGAGCGAGCGCGTTTGAATCCAAATATCAAACCCCTCTTTCTCAGGCGCAGGAAATGGTGGGCCCTTCATTGCTTCTGGTGTGGAAGTCTATGGGGCAAGGGTCCAGGACTTGCAGAGGAGAACAATTGCCAGAAAGTGCTTGCTGTTCTCATCTGTGCCTTTTTTCTGCTCACTGGCTGATAGGAGATTGGCTGCCCCCTTTCTTGCTAGAGTGAAAAAACAACAACTTGAGAGAAAACATGACGTTGTGAGGCTCACTTAGAGGGAGACTAGCCAAATAGCCCTGCTTTTTTCTGAAAGACGCTTCAGAAATTGTTCAAAATGTCTCCTGGCCACTCAGGCTCGTTGGTCTAGGGGTATGATTCTGGCTTTGGGTGCGAGAGGTCCCGGGTTCAAATCCCGGACGAGCCCATGCTGTGGACATTTTCAGGATGCTTGTAATATAGGAGCATTTCTTCTTTTCAATGCTATAAGACGCTGTGTATGTCGAGAAAGTTCCTTACCCTGCACGCTATTTTCCACTTGTGGCGTGATAAAGGAGTGCAGGACTTCTTTGCAACTGCTTTTCTGGGCCAGACCAGCATGGTAGGAACATTACATGCATAGTGTTTTTCTAGTGTAATTTCAGGATATGGTTTCAAAATCGCCTCTTGGAATAAAAGTGGTCCTCATTCCTGTCTTCCAAAAAAATAGAGACCGGGTAAGGAGAGCCCAACTTTGAGCTACAAGGACATTGGCCCTTAGTCTGTGCATTCCAGCCCAATACATGCCAACAAGATTCCTGAGGTAGTGTCTGTTTCTGTAGTGTAGTGGTTATCACGTTCGCCTTACACGCGAAAGGTCCCTGGTTCGAGACCGGGCAGAAACAGCGGTTTGCTGTTTTTAACAGTGTTTACCTTTACTGGCTGACTTTATAGGAAAGCTGAGATAATAGAGGCTGTCTATCCCTCACCAACCTGACGTAGTGTGCTCCAGGGATCTCAGTGACAGCTCGAAAAGAGAAGTGACGATAGCTTGCGCCATTCGCTTGCTCGCCCTTTGCTCTGAAGGGTGGGCCTACTTCATGAAAGCAAGGAATGAGAGCAGAAATGCTTTTCTTGTCCTCACCACAAGCAGACACTTAGAGAAAACAAACTGTCTGAAGGACAGAGGCTTTTTAATTTCTTGTTTGATGACGGCCATGGAAAAGACAGCAATCATATTGCAGAAGAGAGCAACATGTGCAGTTGCTTGCTTTGGGTGAAGCATTCACCGACTAGCTGCCACTAACCCCTGGAGCCGTGTCAGAGGTGACTCTTGCGTGGCTCGTTGGTCTAGGGGTATGATTCTCGCTTAGGGTGCGAGAGGTCCCGGGTTCAAATCCCGGACGAGCCCTTTTTAGAGCTAAACATACAAATCGTACTAAAAATGCACTATGCCTGACTATTTCTAGTAATACTCGGTGCATTGTTGCGCAACATATTCCTAACCTCAGAAGAAAAATGGATCACCGTGCTTTTTCTGCCTACCTGCTTAGTCTCAGTGTGTCCCAGGTGATGCTTTCCCAAGCTGTACTCGCAGACATTTAGGCATCAGATATTTGTCTGTCGATGCCTGCACAAGTAAATTTTGAATACGTCTAATTGCAAGCATGTTGGATGATATCTCTGAGGTTTTCACACTTGTTCTGCACATTCTGAGCCGCTGCTGATACAGCAGAATAGAAGTAGGATGAAGCCTTGAGAGGAACTTTGCTTTAACAGTAGCAAGCAGCAAGGTCGTTTCTGTAGTGTAGTGGTCATCACGTTCGCCTAACACGCGAAAGGTCCCCGGTTCGAGACCGGGCAGAAACACTGAGCGTTGGCTGCTTTTATGTGCACACTCTAAAACCTTATTATCTGAATGCAAGTTTAAGAAGAGGTGGTCTTTGAACACAGTGAGCCGTGGGAAACTTTCTTTACCTTTGCAAGACGAAACAAAGTTATCTGCATCCATCATCTGGGGGTCGTTCTTGTGCCTATTTTTATTTTGTTTAAGCTATGTTGTATTGTTGGGGCCTTTACACCTGTGACATTGCTGTGAAGGTTGTAAGTGGAAACATTGGCAGGTGCAGATAGAAGAGTTAGACCTAAGCCCCCCTCATGAGCCGTCAGGATGGCCGAGTGGTCTAAGGCGCCAGACTCAAGAGAGCTTGATCTTCAGTGTAGCTGAGCCTTCTGGTCTCCTCATGGAGGCGTGGGTTCAAATCCCACTTCTGACAGGTCCCTTTTACACCCGTAAATCTTCCTGTTTTTTGCAGTGCGTTCCCGGCAAACACCACAATCTTTGCAGGAACCTGTAGCATGTGAAGAGAAATCCACCAACAATCAGGCTGGGCCCTCAATCACAATTCCATGGATTTCTGGAAATGACACCTCAGGCACACCTTCCATTAAATTTGCACTCCATCACAGTAACTGCCATGCTGGGTTTCTAACTAAGCAGTTGATCCCATCATTTGTTGTGAGGCTCTCCTGCCACCTTTTGGGCAGAGAAGGCACTGTCCCTGCAAAAACACAGGCAGACATGTTCAACAGGGCTTCCTGGTTATGTGGGAGGAGCAGAATGCCATTGGTCCCCCCTTGCAAATTCTAATTTACATAAGGAAGACAGAGAGGTAGCTGGGAGTAGGCACTGCACACGGGCATTGCACTCTCTCTTATGATTTGCAGCCAATTCTAGATTGAGGCAGGAGGAAAGGAGGTGACTCGCCCAACAATGGCTATACTGAGAAGTCAGCCACTCTGGGTCTCCCAGGTGAGTGTTTCAGGCCTGTGAGCCACTCATATAAATCTCGCCTGATCGAGCCTGATCGAGCGCGTTTGAATCCAAATATCAAACCCCTCTTTCTCAGGCGCAGGAAATGGTGGGCCCTTCATTGCTTCTGGTGTGGAAGTCTATGGGGCAAGGGTCCAGGACTTGCAGAGGAGAACAATTGCCAGAAAGTGCTTGCTGTTCTCATCTGTGCCTTTTTTCTGCTCACTGGCTGATAGGAGATTGGCTGCCCCCTTTCTTGCTAGAGTGAAAAAACAACAACTTGAGAGAAAACATGACGTTGTGAGGCTCACTTAGAGGGAGACTAGCCAAATAGCCCTGCTTTTTTCTGAAAGACGCTTCAGAAATTGTTCAAAATGTCTCCTGGCCACTCAGGCTCGTTGGTCTAGGGGTATGATTCTGGCTTTGGGTGCGAGAGGTCCCGGGTTCAAATCCCGGACGAGCCCATGCTGTGGACATTTTCAGGATGCTTGTAATATAGGAGCATTTCTTCTTTTCAATGCTATAAGCCGCTGTGTATGTCGAGAAAGTTCCTTACCCTGCACGCTATTTTCCACTTGTGGCGTGATAAAGGAGTGCAGGACTTCTTTGCAACTGCTTTTCTGGGCCAGACCAGCATGGTAGGAACATTACATGCATAGTGTTTTTCTAGTGTAATTTCAGGATATGGTTTCAAAATCGCCTCTTGGAATAAAAGTGGTCCTCATTCCTGTCTTCCAAAAAAATAGAGACCGGGTAAGGAGAGCCCAACTTTGAGCTACAAGGACATTGGCCCTTAGTCTGTGCATTCCAGCCCAATACATGCCAACAAGATTCCTGAGGTAGTGTCTGTTTCTGTAGTGTAGTGGTTATCACGTTCGCCTTACACGCGAAAGGTCCCTGGTTCGAGACCGGGCAGAAACAGCGGTTTGCTGTTTTTAACAGTGTTTACCTTTACTGGCTGACTTTATAGGAAAGCTGAGATAATAGAGGCTGTCTATCCCTCACCAACCTGACGTAGTGTGCTCCAGGGATCTCAGTGACAGCTCGAAAAGAGAAGTGACGATAGCTTGCGCCATTCGCTTGCTCGCCCTTTGCTCTGAAGGGTGGGCCTACTTCATGAAAGCAAGGAATGAGAGCAGAAATGCTTTTCTTGTCCTCACCACAAGCAGACACTTAGAGAAAACAAACTGTCTGAAGGACAGAGGCTTTTTAATTTCTTGTTTGATGACGGCCATGGAAAAGACAGCAATCATATTGCAGAAGAGAGCAACATGTGCAGTTGCTTGCTTTGGGTGAAGCATTCACCGACTAGCTGCCACTAACCCCTGGAGCCGTGTCAGAGGTGACTCTTGCGTGGCTCGTTGGTCTAGGGGTATGATTCTCGCTTAGGGTGCGAGAGGTCCCGGGTTCAAATCCCGGACGAGCCCTTTTTAGAGCTAAACATACAAATCGTACTAAAAATGCACTATGCCTGACTATTTCTAGTAATACTCGGTGCATTGTTGCGCAACATATTCCTAACCTCAGAAGAAAAATGGATCACCGTGCTTTTTCTGCCTACCTGCTTAGTCTCAGTGTGTCCCAGGTGATGCTTTCCCAAGCTGTACTCGCAGACATTTAGGCATCAGATATTTGTCTGTCGATGCCTGCACAAGTAAATTTTGAATACGTCTAATTGCAAGCATGTTGGATGATATCTCTGAGGTTTTCACACTTGTTCTGCACATTCTGAGCCGCTGCTGATACAGCAGAATAGAAGTAGGATGAAGCCTTGAGAGGAACTTTGCTTTAACAGTAGCAAGCAGCAAGGTCGTTTCTGTAGTGTAGTGGTCATCACGTTCGCCTAACACGCGAAAGGTCCCCGGTTCGAGACCGGGCAGAAACACTGAGCGTTGGCTGCTTTTATGTGCACACTCTAAAACCTTATTATCTGAATGCAAGTTTAAGAAGAGGTGGTCTTTGAACACAGTGAGCCGTGGGAAACTTTCTTTACCTTTGCAAGACGAAACAAAGTTATCTGCATCCATCATCTGGGGGTCGTTCTTGTGCCTATTTTTATTTTGTTTAAGCTATGTTGTATTGTTGGGGCCTTTACACCTGTGACATTGCTGTGAAGGTTGTAAGTGGAAACATTGGCAGGTGCAGATAGAAGAGTTAGACCTAAGCCCCCCTCATGAGCCGTCAGGATGGCCGAGTGGTCTAAGGCGCCAGACTCAAGAGAGCTTGATCTTCAGTGTAGCTGAGCCTTCTGGTCTCCTCATGGAGGCGTGGGTTCAAATCCCACTTCTGACAGGTCCCTTTTACACCCGTAAATCTTCCTGTTTTTTGCAGTGCGTTCCCGGCAAACACCACAATCTTTGCAGGAACCTGTAGCATGTGAAGAGAAATCCACCAACAATCAGGCTGGGCCCTCAATCACAATTCCATGGATTTCTGGAAATGACACCTCAGGCACACCTTCCATTAAATTTGCACTCCATCACAGTAACTGCCATGCTGGGTTTCTAACTAAGCAGTTGATCCCATCATTTGTTGTGAGGCTCTCCTGCCACCTTTTGGGCAGAGAAGGCACTGTCCCTGCAAAAACACAGGCAGACATGTTCAACAGGGCTTCCTGGTTATGTGGGAGGAGCAGAATGCCATTGGTCCCCCCTTGCAAATTCTAATTTACATAAGGAAGACAGAGAGGTAGCTGGGAGTAGGCACTGCACACGGGCATTGCACTCTCTCTTATGATTTGCAGCCAATTCTAGATTGAGGCAGGAGGAAAGGAGGTGACTCGCCCAACAATGGCTATACTGAGAAGTCAGCCACTCTGGGTCTCCCAGGTGAGTGTTTCAGGCCTGTGAGCCACTCATATAAATCTCGCCTGATCGAGCCTGATCGAGCGCGTTTGAATCCAAATATCAAACCCCTCTTTCTCAGGCGCAGGAAATGGTGGGCCCTTCATTGCTTCTGGTGTGGAAGTCTATGGGGCAAGGGTCCAGGACTTGCAGAGGAGAACAATTGCCAGAAAGTGCTTGCTGTTCTCATCTGTGCCTTTTTTCTGCTCACTGGCTGATAGGAGATTGGCTGCCCCCTTTCTTGCTAGAGTGAAAAAACAACAACTTGAGAGAAAACATGACGTTGTGAGGCTCACTTAGAGGGAGACTAGCCAAATAGCCCTGCTTTTTTCTGAAAGACGCTTCAGAAATTGTTCAAAATGTCTTGGTCACTCAGGCTCGTTGGTCTAGGGGTATGATTCTGGCTTTGGGTGCGAGAGGTCCCGGGTTCAAATCCCGGACGAGCCCATGCTGTGGACATTTTCAGGATGCTTGTAATATAGGAGCATTTCTTCTTTTCAATGCTATAAGCCGCTGTGTATGTCGAGAAAGTTCCTTACCCTGCACGCTATTTTCCACTTGTGGCGTGATAAAGGAGTGCAGGACTTCTTTGCAACTGCTTTTCTGGGCCAGACCAGCATGGTAGGAACATTACATGCATAGTGTTTTTCTAGTGTAATTTCAGGATATGGTTTCAAAATCGCCTCTTGGAATAAAAGTGGTCCTCATTCCTGTCTTCCAAAAAAATAGAGACCGGGTAAGGAGAGCCCAACTTTGAGCTACAAGGACATTGGCCCTTAGTCTGTGCATTCCAGCCCAATACATGCCAACAAGATTCCTGAGTTAGTGTCTGTTTCTGTAGTGTAGTGATTATCACGTTCGCCTTACATGCGAAAGGTCCCTGGTTCGAGACCGGGCAGAAACAGCGGTTTGCTGTTTTTAACAGTGTTTACCTTTACTGGCTGACTTTATAGGAAAGCTGAGATAATAGAGGCTGTCTATCCCTCACCAACCTGACGTAGTGTGCTCCAGGGATCTCAGTGACAGCTCGAAAAGAGAAGTGACGATAGCTTGCGCCATTCGCTTGCTCGCCCTTTGCTCTGAAGGGTGGGCCTACTTCATGAAAGCAAGGAATGAGAGCAGAAATGCTTTTCTTGTCCTCACCACAAGCAGACACTTAGAGAAAACAAACTGTCTGAAGGACAGAGGCTTTTTAATTTCTTGTTTGATGACGGCCATGGAAAAGACAGCAATCATATTGCAGAAGAGAGCAACATGTGCAGTTGCTTGCTTTGGGTGAAGCATTCACCGACTAGCTGCCACTAACCCCTGGAGCCGTGTCAGAGGTGACTCTTGCGTGGCTCGTTGGTCTAGGGGTATGATTCTCGCTTAGGGTGCGAGAGGTCCCGGGTTCAAATCCCGGACGAGCCCTTTTTAGAGCTAAACATACAAATCGTACTAAAAATGCACTATGCCTGACTATTTCTAGTAATACTCGGTGCATTGTTGCGCAACATATTCCTAACCTCAGAAGAAAAATGGATCACCGTGCTTTTTCTGCCTACCTGCTTAGTCTCAGTGTGTCCCAGGTGATGCTTTCCCAAGCTGTACTCGCAGACATTTAGGCATCAGATATTTGTCTGTCGATGCCTGCACAAGTAAATTTTGAATACGTCTAATTGCAAGCATGTTGGATGATATCTCTGAGGTTTTCACACTTGTTCTGCACATTCTGAGCCGCTGCTGATACAGCAGAATAGAAGTAGGATGAAGCCTTGAGAGGAACTTTGCTTTAACAGTAGCAAGCAGCAAGGTCGTTTCTGTAGTGTAGTGGTCATCACGTTCGCCTAACACGCGAAAGGTCCCCGGTTCGAGACCGGGCAGAAACACTGAGCGTTGGCTGCTTTTATGTGCACACTCTAAAACCTTATTATCTGAATGCAAGTTTAAGAAGAGGTGGTCTTTGAACACAGTGAGCCGTGGGAAACTTTCTTTACCTTTGCAAGACGAAACAAAGTTATCTGCATCCATCATCTGGGGGTCGTTCTTGTGCCTATTTTTATTTTGTTTAAGCTATGTTGTATTGTTGGGGCCTTTACACCTGTGACATTGCTGTGAAGGTTGTAAGTGGAAACATTGGCAGGTGCAGATAGAAGAGTTAGACCTAAGCCCCCCTCATGAGCCGTCAGGATGGCCGAGTGGTCTAAGGCGCCAGACTCAAGAGAGCTTGATCTTCAGTGTAGCTGAGCCTTCTGGTCTCCTCATGGAGGCGTGGGTTCAAATCCCACTTCTGACAAGTCCCTTTTACACCCGTAAATCTTCCTGTTTTTTGCAGTGCGTTCCCGGCAAACACCACAATCTTTGCAGGAACCTGTAGCATGTGAAGAGAAATCCACCAACAATCAGGCTGGGCCCTCAATCACAATTCCATGGATTTCTGGAAATGACACCTCAGGCACACCTTCCATTAAATTTGCACTCCATCACAGTAACTGCCATGCTGGGTTTCTAACTAAGCAGTTGATCCCATCATTTGTTGTGAGGCTCTCCTGCCACCTTTTGGGCAGAGAAGGCACTGTCCCTGCAAAAACACAGGCAGACATGTTCAACAGGGCTTCCTGGTTATGTGGGAGGAGCAGAATGCCATTGGTCCCCCCTTGCAAATTCTAATTTACATAAGGAAGACAGAGAGGTAGCTGGGAGTAGGCACTGCACACGGGCATTGCACTCTCTCTTATGATTTGCAGCCAATTCTAGATTGAGGCAGGAGGAAAGGAGGTGACTCGCCCAACAATGGCTATACTGAGAAGTCAGCCACTCTGGGTCTCCCAGGTGAGTGTTTCAGGCCTGTGAGCCACTCATATAAATCTCGCCTGATCGAGCCTGATCGAGCGCGTTTGAATCCAAATATCAAACCCCTCTTTCTCAGGCGCAGGAAATGGTGGGCCCTTCATTGCTTCTGGTGTGGAAGTCTATGGGGCAAGGGTCCAGGACTTGCAGAGGAGAACAATTGCCAGAAAGTGCTTGCTGTTCTCATCTGTGCCTTTTTTCTGCTCACTGGCTGATAGGAGATTGGCTGCCCCCTTTCTTGCTAGAGTGAAAAAACAACAACTTGAGAGAAAACATGACGTTGTGAGGCTCACTTAGAGGGAGACTAGCCAAATAGCCCTGCTTTTTTCTGAAAGACGCTTCAGAAATTGTTCAAAATGTCTCCTGGCCACTCAGGCTCGTTGGTCTAGGGGTATGATTCTGGCTTTGGGTGCGAGAGGTCCCGGGTTCAAATCCCGGACGAGCCCATGCTGTGGACATTTTCAGGATGCTTGTAATATAGGAGCATTTCTTCTTTTCAATGCTATAAGCCGCTGTGTATGTCGAGAAAGTTCCTTACCCTGCACGCTATTTTCCACTTGTGGCGTGATAAAGGAGTGCAGGACTTCTTTGCAACTGCTTTTCTGGGCCAGACCAGCATGGTAGGAACATTACATGCATAGTGTTTTTCTAGTGTAATTTCAGGATATGGTTTCAAAATCGCCTCTTGGAATAAAAGTGGTCCTCATTCCTGTCTTCCAAAAAAATAGAGACCGGGTAAGGAGAGCCCAACTTTGAGCTACAAGGACATTGGCCCTTAGTCTGTGCATTCCAGCCCAATACATGCCAACAAGATTCCTGAGGTAGTGTCTGTTTCTGTAGTGTAGTGGTTATCACGTTCGCCTTACACGCGAAAGGTCCCTGGTTCGAGACCGGGCAGAAACAGCGGTTTGCTGTTTTTAACAGTGTTTACCTTTACTGGCTGACTTTATAGGAAAGCTGAGATAATAGAGGCTGTCTATCCCTCACCAACCTGACGTAGTGTGCTCCAGGGATCTCAGTGACAGCTCGAAAAGAGAAGTGACGATAGCTTGCGCCATTCGCTTGCTCGCCCTTTGCTCTGAAGGGTGGGCCTACTTCATGAAAGCAAGGAATGAGAGCAGAAATGCTTTTCTTGTCCTCACCACAAGCAGACACTTAGAGAAAACAAACTGTCTGAAGGACAGAGGCTTTTTAATTTCTTGTTTGATGACGGCCATGGAAAAGACAGCAATCATATTGCAGAAGAGAGCAACATGTGCAGTTGCTTGCTTTGGGTGAAGCATTCACCGACTAGCTGCCACTAACCCCTGGAGCCGTGTCAGAGGTGACTCTTGCGTGGCTCGTTGGTCTAGGGGTATGATTCTCGCTTAGGGTGCGAGAGGTCCCGGGTTCAAATCCCGGACGAGCCCTTTTTAGAGCTAAACATACAAATCGTACTAAAAATGCACTATGCCTGACTATTTCTAGTAATACTCGGTGCATTGTTGCGCAACATATTCCTAACCTCAGAAGAAAAATGGATCACCGTGCTTTTTCTGCCTACCTGCTTAGTCTCAGTGTGTCCCAGGTGATGCTTTCCCAAGCTGTACTCGCAGACATTTAGGCATCAGATATTTGTCTGTCGATGCCTGCACAAGTAAATTTTGAATACGTCTAATTGCAAGCATGTTGGATGATATCTCTGAGGTTTTCACACTTGTTCTGCACATTCTGAGCCGCTGCTGATACAGCAGAATAGAAGTAGGATGAAGCCTTGAGAGGAACTTTGCTTTAACAGTAGCAAGCAGCAAGGTCGTTTCTGTAGTGTAGTGGTCATCACGTTCGCCTAACACGCGAAAGGTCCCCGGTTCGAGACCGGGCAGAAACACTGAGCGTTGGCTGCTTTTATGTGCACACTCTAAAACCTTATTATCTGAATGCAAGTTTAAGAAGAGGTGGTCTTTGAACACAGTGAGCCGTGGGAAACTTTCTTTACCTTTGCAAGACGAAACAAAGTTATCTGCATCCATCATCTGGGGGTCGTTCTTGTGCCTATTTTTATTTTGTTTAAGCTATGTTGTATTGTTGGGGCCTTTACACCTGTGACATTGCTGTGAAGGTTGTAAGTGGAAACATTGGCAGGTGCAGATAGAAGAGTTAGACCTAAGCCCCCCTCATGAGCCGTCAGGATGGCCGAGTGGTCTAAGGCGCCAGACTCAAGAGAGCTTGATCTTCAGTGTAGCTGAGCCTTCTGGTCTCCTCATGGAGGCGTGGGTTCAAATCCCACTTCTGACAGGTCCCTTTAACACCCGTAAATCTTCCTGTTTTTTGCAGTGCGTTCCCGGCAAACACCACAATCTTTGCAGGAACCTGTAGCATGTGAAGAGAAATCCACCAACAATCAGGCTGGGCCCTCAATCACAATTCCATGGATTTCTGGAAATGACACCTCAGGCACACCTTCCATTAAATTTGCACTCCATCACAGTAACTGCCATGCTGGGTTTCTAACTAAGCAGTTGATCCCATCATTTGTTGTGAGGCTCTCCTGCCACCTTTTGGGCAGAGAAGGCACTGTCCCTGCAAAAACACAGGCAGACATGTTCAACAGGGCTTCCTGGTTATGTGGGAGGAGCAGAATGCCATTGGTCCCCCCTTGCAAATTCTAATTTACATAAGGAAGACAGAGAGGTAGCTGGGAGTAGGCACTGCACACGGGCATTGCACTCTCTCTTATGATTTGCAGCCAATTCTAGATTGAGGCAGGAGGAAAGGAGGTGACTCGCCCAACAATGGCTATACTGAGAAGTCAGCCACTCTGGGTCTCCCAGGTGAGTGTTTCAGGCCTGTGAGCCACTCATATAAATCTCGCCTGATCGAGCCTGATCGAGCGCGTTTGAATCCAAATATCAAACCCCTCTTTCTCAGGCGCAGGAAATGGTGGGCCCTTCATTGCTTCTGGTGTGGAAGTCTATGGGGCAAGGGTCCAGGACTTGCAGAGGAGAACAATTGCCAGAAAGTGCTTGCTGTTCTCATCTGTGCCTTTTTTCTGCTCACTGGCTGATAGGAGATTGGCTGCCCCCTTTCTTGCTAGAGTGAAAAAACAACAACTTGAGAGAAAACATGACGTTGTGAGGCTCACTTAGAGGGAGACTAGCCAAATAGCCCTGCTTTTTTCTGAAAGACGCTTCAGAAATTGTTCAAAATGTCTCCTGGCCACTCAGGCTCGTTGGTCTAGGGGTATGATTCTGGCTTTGGGTGCGAGAGGTCCCGGGTTCAAATCCCGGACGAGCCCATGCTGTGGACATTTTCAGGATGCTTGTAATATAGGAGCATTTCTTCTTTTCAATGCTATAAGCCGCTGTGTATGTCGAGAAAGTTCCTTACCCTGCACGCTATTTTCCACTTGTGGCGTGATAAAGGAGTGCAGGACTTCTTTGCAACTGCTTTTCTGGGCCAGACCAGCATGGTAGGAACATTACATGCATAGTCTTTTTCTAGTGTAATTTCAGGATATGGTTTCAAAATCGCCTCTTGGAATAAAAGTGGTCCTCATTCCGGTCTTCCAAAGAAATAGAGACCGGGTAAGGAGAGCCCAACTTTGAGCTACAAGGACATTGGCCCTTAGTCTGTGCATTCCAGCCCAATACATGCCAACAAGATTCCTGAGTTAGTGTCTGTTTCTGTAGTGTAGTGGTTATCACGTTCGCCTTACACGCGCAAGGTCCCTGGTTCGAGACCGGGCAGAAACAGCGGTTTGCTGTTTTTAACAATGTTTACCTTTACTGGCTGACTTTATAGGAAAGCTGAGATAATAGAGGCTGTCTATCCCTCACCAACCTGACGTAGTGTGCTCCAGAGATCTCAGTGACAGCTCGAAAAGAGAAGTGACGATAGCTTGCGCCATTCGCTTGCTCGCCCTTTGCTCTGAAGGGTGGGCCTACTTCATGAAAGCAAGGAATGAGAGCAGAAATGCTTTTCTTGTCCTCACCACAAGCAGACACTTAGAGAAAACAAACTGTCTGAAGGACAGAGGCTTTTTAATTTCTTGTTTGATGACGGCCATGGAAAAGACAGCAATCATATTGCAGAAGAGAGCAACATGTGCAGTTGCTTGCTTTGGGTGAAGCATTCACCGACTAGCTGCCACTAACCCCTGGAGCCGTGTCAGAGGTGACTCTTGCGTGGCTCGTTGGTCTAGGGGTATGATTCTCGCTTAGGGTGCGAGAGGTCCCGGGTTCAAATCCCGGACGAGCCCTTTTTAGAGCTAAACATACAAATCGTACTAAAAATGCACTATGCCTGACTATTTCTAGTAATACTCGGTGCATTGTTGCGCAACATATTCCTAACCTCAGAAGAAAAATGGATCACCGTGCTTTTTCTGCCTACCTGCTTAGTCTCAGTGTGTCCCAGGTGATGCTTTCCCAAGCTGTACTCGCAGACATTTAGGCATCAGATATTTGTCTGTCGATGCCTGCACAAGTAAATTTTGAATACGTCTAATTGCAAGCATGTTGGATGATATCTCTGAGGTTTTCACACTTGTTCTGCACATTCTGAGCCGCTGCTGATACAGCAGAATAGAAGTAGGATGAAGCCTTGAGAGGAACTTTGCTTTAACAGTAGCAAGCAGCAAGGTCGTTTCTGTAGTGTAGTGGTCATCACGTTCGCCTAACACGCGAAAGGTCCCCGGTTCGAGACCGGGCAGAAACACTGAGCGTTGGCTGCTTTTATGTGCACACTCTAAAACCTTATTATCTGAATGCAAGTTTAAGAAGAGGTGGTCTTTGAACACAGTGAGCCGTGGGAAACTTTCTTTACCTTTGCAAGACGAAACAAAGTTATCTGCATCCATCATCTGGGGGTCGTTCTTGTGCCTATTTTTATTTTGTTTAAGCTATGTTGTATTGTTGGGGCCTTTACACCTGTGACATTGCTGTGAAGGTTGTAAGTGGAAACATTGGCAGGTGCAGATAGAAGAGTTAGACCTAAGCCCCCCTCATGAGCCGTCAGGATGGCTGAGTGGTCTAAGGCGCCAGACTCAAGAGCTTGATCTTCAGTGTAGCTGAGCCTTCTGGTCTCCTCATGGAGGCGTGGGTTCAAATCCCACTTCTGACAGGTCCCTTTTACACCCGTAAATCTTCCTGTTTTTTGCAGTGCGTTCCCGGCAAACACCACAATCTTTGCAGGATCCTGTAGCATGTGAAGAGAAATCCACCAACAATCAGGCTGGGCCCTCAATCACAAATCCATGGATTTCTGGAAATGACACCTCAGGCACACCTTCCATTAAATTTGCACTCCATCACAGTAACTGCCATGCTGGGTTTCTAACTAAGCAGTTGATCCCATCATTTGTTGTGAGGCTCTCCTGCCACCTTTTGGGCAGAGAAGGCACTGTCCCTGCAAAAACACAGGCAGACATGTTCAACAGGGCTTCCTGGTTATGTGGGAGGAGCAGAATGCCATTGGTCCCCCCTTGCAAATTCTAATTTACATAAGGAAGACAGAGAGGTAGCTGGGAGTAGGCACTGCACACGGGCATTGCACTCTCTCTTATGATTTGCAGCCAATTCTAGATTGAGGCAGGAGGAAAGGAGGTGACTCGCCCAACAATGGCTATACTGAGAAGTCAGCCACTCTGGGTCTCCCAGGTGAGTGTTTCAGGCCTGTGAGCCACTCATATAAATCTCGCCTGATCGAGCCTGATCGAGCGCTGAGCGAGCGCGTTTGAATCCAAATATCAAACCCCTCTTTCTCAGGCGCAGGAAATGGTGGGCCCTTCATTGCTTCTGGTGTGGAAGTCTATGGGGCAAGGGTCCAGGACTTGCAGAGGAGAACAATTGCCAGAAAGTGCTTGCTGTTCTCATCTGTGCCTTTTTTCTGCTCACTGGCTGATAGGAGATTGGCTGCCCCCTTTCTTGCTAGAGTGAAAAAACAACAACTTGAGAGAAAACATGACGTTGTGAGGCTCACTTAGAGGGAGACTAGCCAAATAGCCCTGCTTTTTTCTGAAAGACGCTTCAGAAATTGTTCAAAATGTCTCCTGGCCACTCAGGCTCGTTGGTCTAGGGGTATGATTCTGGCTTTGGGTGCGAGAGGTCCCGGGTTCAAATCCCGGACGTGCCCATGCTGTGGACATTTTCAGGATGCTTGTAATATAGGAGCATTTCTTCTTTTCAATGCTATAAGACGCTGTGTATGTCGAGAAAGTTCCTTACCCTGCACGCTATTTTCCACTTGTGGCGTGATAAAGGAGTGCAGGACTTCTTTGCAACTGCTTTTCTGGGCCAGACCAGCATGGTAGGAACATTACATGCATAGTGTTTTTCTAGTGTAATTTCAGGATATGGTTTCAAAATCGCCTCTTGGAATAAAAGTTGTCCTCATTCCTGTCTTCCAAAGAAATAGAGACCGGGTAAGGAGAGCCCAACTTTGAGCTACAAGGACATTGGCCCTTAGTCTGTGCATTCCAGCCCAATACATGCCAACAAGATTCCTGAGTTAGTGTCTGTTTCTGTAGTGTAGTGGTTATCACGTTCGCCTTACACGCGAAAGGTCCCTGGTTCGAGACCGGGCAGAAACAGCGGTTTGCTGTTTTTAACAGTGTTTACCTTTACTGGCTGACTTTATAGGAAAGCTGAGATAATAGAGGCTGTCTATCCCTCACCAACCTGACGTAGTGTGCTCCAGGGATCTCAGTGACAGCTCGAAAAGAGAAGTGACGATAGCTTGCGCCATTCGCTTGCTCGCCCTTTGCTCTGAAGGGTGGGCCTACTTCATGAAAGCAAGGAATGAGAGCAGAAATGCTTTTCTTGTCCTCACCACAAGCAGACACTTAGAGAAAACAAACTGTCTGAAGGACAGAGGCTTTTTAATTTCTTGTTTGATGACGGCCATGGAAAAGACAGCAATCATATTGCAGAAGAGAGCAACATGTGCAGTTGCTTGCTTTGGGTGAAGCATTCACCGACTAGCTGCCACTAACCCCTGGAGCCGTGTCAGAGGTGACTCTTGCGTGGCTCGTTGGTCTAGGGGTATGATTCTTGCTTAGGGTGCGAGAGGTCCCGGGTTCAAATCCCGGACGAGCCCTTTTTAGAGCTAAACATACAAATCATACAAAAAATGCACTATGCCTGACTATTTCTAGTAATACTCGGTGCATTGTTGCGCAACATATTCCTAACCTCAGAAGAAAAATGGATCACCGTGCTTTTTCTGCCTACCTGCTTAGTCTCAGTGTGTCCCAGGTGATGCTTTCCCAAGCTGTACTCGCAGACATTTAGGCATCAGATATTTGTCTGTCGATGCCTGCACAAGTAAATTTTGAATACGTCTAATTGCAAGCATGTTGGATGATATCTCTGAGGTTTTCACACTTGTTCTGCACATTCTGAGCCGCTGCTGATACAGCAGAATAGAAGTAGGATGAAGCCTTGAGAGGAACTTTGCTTTAACAGTAGCAAGCAGCAAGGTCGTTTCTGTAGTGTAGTGGTCATCACGTTCGCCTAACCCGCGAAAGGTCCCCGGTTCGAGACCGGGCAGAAACACTGAGCGTTGGCTGCTTTTATGTGCACACTCTAAAACCTTATTATCTGAATGCAAGTTTAAGAAGAGGTGGTCTTTGAACACAGTGAGCCGTGGGAAACTTTCTTTACCTTTGCAAGACGAAACAAAGTTATCTGCATCCATCATCTGGGGGTCGTTCTTGTGCCTATTTTTATTTTGTTTAAGCTATGTTGTATTGTTGGGGCCTTTACACCTGTGACATTGCTGTGAAGGTTGTAAGTGGAAACATTGGCAGGTGCAGATAGAAGAGTTAGACCTAAGCCCCCCTCATAAGCCGTCAGGATGGCCGAGTGGTCTAAGGCGCCAGACTCAAGAGAGCTTGATCTTCAGTGTAGCTGAGCCTTCTGGTCTCCTCATGGAGGCGTGGGTTCAAATCCCACTTCTGACAGGTCCCTTTTACACCCGTAAATCTTCCTGTTTTTTGCAGTGCGTTCCCGGCAAACACCACAATCTTTGCAGGAACCTGTAGCATGTGAAGAGAAATCCACCAACAATCAGGCTGGGCCCTCAATCACAATTCCATGGATTTCTGGAAATGACACCTCAGGCACACCTTCCATTAAATTTGCACTCCATCACAGTAACTGCCATGCTGGGTTTCTAACTAAGCAGTTGATCCCATCATTTGTTGTGAGGCTCTCCTGCCACCTTTTGGGCAGAGAAGGCACTGTCCCTGCAAAAACACAGGCAGACATGTTCAACAGGGCTTCCTGGTTATGTGGGAGGAGCAGAATGCCATTGGTCCCCCCTTGCAAATTCTAATTTACATAAGGAAGACAGAGAGGTAGCTGGGAGTAGGCACTGCACACGGGCATTGCACTCTCTCTTATGATTTGCAGCCAATTCTAGATTGAGGCAGGAGGAAAGGAGGTGACTCGCCCAACAATGGCTATACTGAGAAGTCAGCCACTCTGGGTCTCCCAGGTGAGTGTTTCAGGCCTGTGAGCCACTCATATAAATCTCGCCTGATCGAGCCTGATCGAGCGCTGAGCGAGCGCGTTTGAATCCAAATATCAAACCCCTCTTTCTCAGGCGCAGGAAATGGTGGGCCCTTCATTGCTTCTGGTGTGGAAGTCTATGGGGCAAGGGTCCAGGACTTGCAGAGGAGAACAATTGCCAGAAAGTGCTGGCTGTTCTCATCTGTGCCTTTTTTCTGCTCACTGGCTGATAGGAGATTGGCTGCCCCCTTTCTTGCTAGAGTGAAAAAACAACAACTTGAGAGAAAACATGACGTTGTGAGGCTCACTTAGAGGGAGACTAGCCAAATAGCCCTGCTTTTTTCTGAAAGACGCTTCAGAAATTGTTCAAAATGTCTCCTGGCCACTCAGGCTCGTTGGTCTAGGGGTATGATTCTCGCTTTGGGTGCGAGAGGTCCCGGGTTCAAATCCCGGACGAGCCCATGCTGTGGACATTTTCAGGATGCTTGTAATATAGGAGCATTTCTTCTTTTCAATGTTATAAGACGCTGTGTATGTCGAGAAAGTTCCTTACCCTGCACGCTATTTTCCACTTGTGGCGTGATAAAGGAGTGCAGGACTTCTTTGCAACTGCTTTTCTGGGCCAGACCAGCATGGTAGGAACATTACATGCATAGTCTTTTTCTAGTGTAATTTCAGGATATGGTTTCAAAATCGCCTCTTGGAATAAAAGTGGTCCTCATTCCGGTCTTCCAAAGAAATAGAGACCGGGTAAGGAGAGCCCAACTTTGAGCTACAAGGACATTGGCCCTTAGTCTGTGCATTCCAGCCCAATACATGCCAACAAGATTCCTGAGTTAGTGTCTGTTTCTGTAGTGTAGTGGTTATCACGTTCGCCTTACACGCGCAAGGTCCCTGCTTCGAGACCGGGCAGAAACAGCGGTTTGCTGTTTTTAACAATGTTTACCTTTACTGGCTGACTTTATAGGAAAGCTGAGATAATAGAGGCTGTCTATCCCTCACCAACCTGACGTAGTGTGCTCCAGAGATCTCAGTGACAGCTCGAAAAGAGAAGTGACGATAGCTTGCGCCATTCGCTTGCTCGCCCTTTGCTCTGAAGGGTGGGCCTACTTCATGAAAGCAAGGAATGAGAGCAGAAATGCTTTTCTTGTCCTCACCACAAGCAGACACTTAGAGAAAACAAACTGTCTGAAGGACAGAGGCTTTTTAATTTCTTGTTTGATGACGGCCATGGAAAAGACAGCAATCATATTGCAGAAGAGAGCAACATGTGCAGTTGCTTGCTTTGGGTGAAGCATTCACCGACTAGCTGCCACTAACCCCTGGAGCCGTGTCAGAGGTGACTCTTGCGTGGCTCGTTGGTCTAGGGGTATGATTCTCGCTTAGGGTGCGAGAGGTCCCGGGTTCAAATCCCGGACGAGCCCTTTTTAGAGCTAAACATACAAATCGTACTAAAAATGCACTATGCCTGACTATTTCTAGTAATACTCGGTGCATTGTTGCGCAACATATTCCTAACCTCAGAAGAAAAATGGATCACCGTGCTTTTTCTGCCTACCTGCTTAGTCTCAGTGTGTCCCAGGTGATGCTTTCCCAAGCTGTACTCGCAGACATTTAGGCATCAGATATTTGTCTGTCGATGCCTGCACAAGTAAATTTTGAATACGTCTAATTGCAAGCATGTTGGATGATATCTCTGAGGTTTTCACACTTGTTCTGCACATTCTGAGCCGCTGCTGATACAGCAGAATAGAAGTAGGATGAAGCCTTGAGAGGAACTTTGCTTTAACAGTAGCAAGCAGCAAGGTCGTTTCTGTAGTGTAGTGGTCATCACGTTCGCCTAACACGCGAAAGGTCCCCGGTTCGAGACCGGGCAGAAACACTGAGCGATGGCTGCTTTTATGTGCACACTCTAAAACCTTATTATCTGAATGCAAGTTTAAGAAGAGGTGGTCTTTGAACACAGTGAGCCGTGGGAAACTTTCTTTACCTTTGCAAGACGAAACAAAGTTATCTGCATCCATCATCTGGGGGTCGTTCTTGTGCCTATTTTTATTTTGTTTAAGCTATGTTGTATTGTTGGGGCCTTTACACCTGTGACATTGCTGTGAAGGTTGTAAGTGGAAACATTGGCAGGTGCAGATAGAAGAGTTAGACCTAAGCCCCCCTCATGAGCCGTCAGGATGGCTGAGTGGTCTAAGGCGCCAGACTCAAGAGCTTGATCTTCAGTGTAGCTGAGCCTTCTGGTCTCCTCATGGAGGCGTGGGTTCAAATCCCACTTCTGACAGGTCCCTTTTACACCCGTAAATCTTCCTGTTTTTTGCAGTGCGTTCCCGGCAAACACCACAATCTTTGCAGGAACCTGTAGCATGTGAAGAGAAATCCACCAACAATCAGGCTGGGCCCTCAATCACAAATCCATGGATTTCTGGAAATGACACCTCAGGCACACCTTCCATTAAATTTGCACTCCATCACAGTAACTGCCATGCTGGGTTTCTAACTAAGCAGTTGATCCCATCATTTGTTGTGAGGCTCTCCTGCCACCTTTTGGGCAGAGAAGGCACTGTCCCTGCAAAAACACAGGCAGACATGTTCAACAGGGCTTCCTGGTTATGTGGGAGGAGCAGAATGCCATTGGTCCCCCCTTGCAAATTCTAATTTACATAAGGAAGACAGAGAGGTAGCTGGGAGTAGGCACTGCACACGGGCATTGCACTCTCTCTTATGATTTGCAGCCAATTCTAGATTGAGGCAGGAGGAAAGGAGGTGACTCGCCCAACAATGGCTATACTGAGAAGTCAGCCACTCTGGGTCTCCCAGGTGAGTGTTTCAGGCCTGTGAGCCACTCATATAAATCTCGCCTGATCGAGCCTGATCGAGCGCGTTTGAATCCAAATATCAAACCCCTCTTTCTCAGGCGCAGGAAATGGTGGGCCCTTCATTGCTTCTGGTGTGGAAGTCTATGGGGCAAGGGTCCAGGACTTGCAGAGGAGAACAATTGCCAGAAAGTGCTTGCTGTTCTCATCTGTGCCTTTTTTCTGCTCACTGGCTGATAGGAGATTGGCTGCCCCCTTTCTTGCTAGAGTGAAAAAACAACAACTTGAGAGAAAACATGACGTTGTGAGGCTCACTTAGAGGGAGACTAGCCAAATAGCCCTGCTTTTTTCTGAAAGACGCTTCAGAAATTGTTCAAAATGTCTCCTGGCCACTCAGGCTCGTTGGTCTAGGGGTATGATTCTCGCTTTGGGTGCGAGAGGTCCCGGGTTCAAATCCCGGACGAGCCCATGCTGTGGACATTTTCAGGATGCTTGTAATATAGGAGCATTTCTTCTTTTCAATGTTATAAGACGCTGTGTATGTCGAGAAAGTTCCTTACCCTGCACGCTATTTTCCACTTGTGGCGTGATAAAGGAGTGCAGGACTTCTTTGCAACTGCTTTTCTGGGCCAGACCAGCATGGTAGGAACATTACATGCATAGTGTTTTTCTAGTGTAATTTCAGGATATGGTTTCAAAATCGCCTCTTGGAATAAAAGTGGTCCTCATTCCTGTCTTCCAAAGAAATAGAGACCGGGTAAGGAGAGCCCAACTTTGAGCTACAAGGACATTGGCCCTTAGTCTGTGCATTCCAGCCCAATACATGCCAACAAGATTCCTGAGTTAGTGTCTGTTTCTGTAGTGTAGTGGTTATCACGTTCGCCTTACACGCGCAAGGTCCCTGCTTCGAGACAGGGCAGAAACAGCGGTTTGCTGTTTTTAACAATGTTTACCTTTACTGGCTGACTTTATAGGAAAGCTGAGATAATAGAGGCTGTCTATCCCTCACCAACCTGACGTAGTGTGCTCCAGAGATCTCAGTGACAGCTCGAAAAGAGAAGTGACGATAGCTTGCGCCATTCGCTTGCTCGCCCTTTGCTCTGAAGGGTGGGCCTACTTCATGAAAGCAAGGAATGAGAGCAGAAATGCTTTTCTTGTCCTCACCACAAGCAGACACTTAGAGAAAACAAACTGTCTGAAGGACAGAGGCTTTTTAATTTCTTGTTTGATGACGGCCATGGAAAAGACAGCAATCATATTGCAGAAGAGAGCAACATGTGCAGTTGCTTGCTTTGGGTGAAGCATTCACCGACTAGCTGCCACTAACCCCTGGAGCCGTGTCAGAGGTGACTCTTGCGTGGCTCGTTGGTCTAGGGGTATGATTCTCGCTTAGGGTGCGAGAGGTCCCGGGTTCAAATCCCGGACGAGCCCTTTTTAGAGCTAAACATACAAATCGTACTAAAAATGCACTAAGCCTGACTATTTCTAGTAATACTCGGTTGATTTTTTGCTTAACATATTCCTAACCTCAGTAGAAAAATGGATCACCGTGCTTTTTCTGCCTACCTGCTTAGTCTCAGTGTGTCCCAGGTGATGCTTTCCCAAGCTGTACTCGCAGACATTTAGGCATCAGATATTTGTCTGTCGATGCCTGCACAAGTAAATTTTGAATACGTCTAATTGCAAGCATGTTGGATGATATCTCTGAGGTTTTCACACTTGTTCTGCACATTCTGAGCCGCTGCTGATACAGCAGAATAGAAGTAGCGTGAAGCCTTGAGAGGAACTTTGCTTTAACAGTAGCAAGCAGCAAGGTCGTTTCTGTAGTGTAGTGGTCATCACGTTCGCCTAACACGCGAAAGTTCCCCGGTTCGAGACCGGGCAGAAACACTGAGCGTTGGCTGCTTTTATGTGCACACTCTAAAACCTTATTATCTGAATGCAAGTTTAAGAAGAGGTGGTCTTTGAACACAGTGAGCCGTGGGAAACTTTCTTTACCTTTGCAAGACGAAACAAAGTTATCTGCATCCATCATCTGGGGGTCGTTCTTGTGCCTATTTTTATTTTGTTTAAGCTATGTTGTATTGTTGGGGCCTTTACACCTGTGACATTGCTGTGAAGGTTGTAAGTGGAAACATTGGCAGGTGCAGATAGAAGAGTTAGACCTAAGCCCCCTCTCATGAGCCGTCAGGATGGCCGAGTGGTCTAAGGCGCCAGACTCAAGAGAGCTTGATCTTCAGTGTAGCTGAGCCTTCTGGTCTCCTCATGGAGGCGTGGGTTCAAATCCCACTTCTGACAGGTCCCTTTTACACCCGTAAATCTTCCTGTTTTTTGCAGTGCGTTCCCGGCAAACACCACAATCTTTGCAGGAACCTGTAGCATGTGAAGAGAAATCCACCAACAATCAGGCTGGGCCCTCAATCACAATTCCATGGATTTCTGGAAATGACACCTCAGGCACACCTTCCATTAAATTTGCACTCCATCACAGTAACTGCCATGCTGGGTTTCTAACTAAGCAGTTGATCCCATCATTTGTTGTGAGGCTCTCCTGCCACCTTTTGGGCAGAGAAGGCACTGTCCCTGCAAAAACACAGGCAGACATGTTCAACAGGGCTTCCTGGTTATGTGGGAGGAGCAGAATGCCATTGGTCCCCCCTTGCAAATTCTAATTTACATAAGGAAGACAGAGAGGTAGCTGGGAGTAGGCACTGCACACGGGCATTGCACTCTCTCTTATGATTTGCAGCCAATTCTAGATTGAGGCAGGAGGAAAGGAGGTGACTCGCCCAACAATGGCTATACTGAGAAGTCAGCCACTCTGGGTCTCCCAGGTGAGTGTTTCAGGCCTGTGAGCCACTCATATAAATCTCGCCTGATCGAGCCTGATCGAGCGCTGAGCGAGCGCGTTTGAATCCAAATATCAAACCCCTCTTTCTCAGGCGCAGGAAATGGTGGGCCCTTCATTGCTTCTGGTGTGGAAGTCTATGGGGCAAGGGTCCAGGACTTGCAGAGGAGAACAATTGCCAGAAAGTGCTTGCTGTTCTCATCTGTGCCTTTTTTCTGCTCACTGGCTGATAGGAGATTGGCTGCCCCCTTTCTTGCTAGAGTGAAAAAACAACAACTTGAGAGAAAACATGACGTTGTGAGGCTCACTTAGAGGGAGACTAGCCAAATAGCCCTGCTTTTTTCTGAAAGACGCTTCAGAAATTGTTCAAAATGTCTCCTGGCCACTCAGGCTCGTTGGTCTAGGGGTATGATTCTCGCTTTGGGTGCGAGAGGTCCCGGGTTCAAATCCCGGACGAGCCCATGCTGTGGACATTTTCAGGATGCTTGTAATATAGGAGCATTTCTTCTTTTCAATGTTATAAGACGCTGTGTATGTCGAGAAAGTTCCTTACCCTGCACGCTATTTTCCACTTGTGGCGTGATAAAGGAGTGCAGGACTTCTTTGCAACTGCTTTTCTGGGCCAGACCAGCATGGTAGGAACATTACATGCATAGTGTTTTTCTAGTGTAATTTCAGGATATGGTTTCAAAATCGCCTCTTGGAATAAAAGTGGTCCTCATTCCTGTCTTCCAAAGAAATAGAGACCGGGTAAGGAGAGCCCAACTTTGAGCTACAAGGACATTGGCCCTTAGTCTGTGCATTCCAGCCCAATACATGCCAACAAGATTCCTGAGTTAGTGTCTGTTTCTGTAGTGTAGTGGTTATCACGTTCGCCTTACACGCGCAAGGTCCCTGCTTCGAGACAGGGCAGAAACAGCGGTTTGCTGTTTTTAACAATGTTTACCTTTACTGGCTGACTTTATAGGAAAGCTGAGATAATAGAGGCTGTCTATCCCTCACCAACCTGACGTAGTGTGCTCCAGAGATCTCAGTGACAGCTCGAAAAGAGAAGTGACGATAGCTTGCGCCATTCGCTTGCTCGCCCTTTGCTCTGAAGGGTGGGCCTACTTCATGAAAGCAAGGAATGAGAGCAGAAATGCTTTTCTTGTCCTCACCACAAGCAGACACTTAGAGAAAACAAACTGTCTGAAGGACAGAGGCTTTTTAATTTCTTGTTTGATGACGGCCATGGAAAAGACAGCAATCATATTGCAGAAGAGAGCAACATGTGCAGTTGCTTGCTTTGGGTGAAGCATTCACCGACTAGCTGCCACTAACCCCTGGAGCCGTGTCAGAGGTGACTCTTGCGTGGCTCGTTGGTCTAGGGGTATGATTCTCGCTTAGGGTGCGAGAGGTCCCGGGTTCAAATCCCGGACGAGCCCTTTTTAGAGCTAAACATACAAATCGTACTAAAAATGCACTAAGCCTGACTATTTCTAGTAATACTCGGTTGATTTTTTGCTTAACATATTCCTAACCTCAGTAGAAAAATGGATCACCGTGCTTTTTCTGCCTACCTGCTTAGTCTCAGTGTGTCCCAGGTGATGCTTTCCCAAGCTGTACTCGCAGACATTTAGGCATCAGATATTTGTCTGTCGATGCCTGCACAAGTAAATTTTGAATACGTCTAATTGCAAGCATGTTGGATGATATCTCTGAGGTTTTCACACTTGTTCTGCACATTCTGAGCCGCTGCTGATACAGCAGAATAGAAGTAGCGTGAAGCCTTGAGAGGAACTTTGCTTTAACAGTAGCAAGCAGCAAGGTCGTTTCTGTAGTGTAGTGGTCATCACGTTCGCCTAACACGCGAAAGTTCCCCGGTTCGAGACCGGGCAGAAACACTGAGCGTTGGCTGCTTTTATGTGCACACTCTAAAACCTTATTATCTGAATGCAAGTTTAAGAAGAGGTGGTCTTTGAACACAGTGAGCCGTGGGAAACTTTCTTTACCTTTGCAAGACGAAACAAAGTTATCTGCATCCATCATCTGGGGGTCGTTCTTGTGCCTATTTTTATTTTGTTTAAGCTATGTTGTATTGTTGGGGCCTTTACACCTGTGACATTGCTGTGAAGGTTGTAAGTGGAAACATTGGCAGGTGCAGATAGAAGAGTTAGACCTAAGCCCCCTCTCATGAGCCGTCAGGATGGCCGAGTGGTCTAAGGCGCCAGACTCAAGAGAGCTTGATCTTCAGTGTAGCTGAGCCTTCTGGTCTCCTCATGGAGGCGTGGGTTCAAATCCCACTTCTGACAGGTCCCTTTTACACCCGTAAATCTTCCTGTTTTTTGCAGTGCGTTCCCGGCAAACACCACAATCTTTGCAGGAACCTGTAGCATGTGAAGAGAAATCCACCAACAATCAGGCTGGGCCCTCAATCACAATTCCATGGATTTCTGGAAATGACACCTCAGGCACACCTTCCATTAAATTTGCACTCCATCACAGTAACTGCCATGCTGGGTTTCTAACTAAGCAGTTGATCCCATCATTTGTTGTGAGGCTCTCCTGCCACCTTTTGGGCAGAGAAGGCACTGTCCCTGCAAAAACACAGGCAGACATGTTCAACAGGGCTTCCTGGTTATGTGGGAGGAGCAGAATGCCATTGGTCCCCCCTTGCAAATTCTAATTTACATAAGGAAGACAGAGAGGTAGCTGGGAGTAGGCACTGCACACGGGCATTGCACTCTCTCTTATGATTTGCAGCCAATTCTAGATTGAGGCAGGAGGAAAGGAGGTGACTCGCCCAACAATGGCTATACTGAGAAGTCAGCCACTCTGGGTCTCCCAGGTGAGTGTTTCAGGCCTGTGAGCCACTCATATAAATCTCGCCTGATCGAGCCTGATCGAGCGCTGAGCGAGCGCGTTTGAATCCAAATATCAAACCCCTCTTTCTCAGGCGCAGGAAATGGTGGGCCCTTCATTGCTTCTGGTGTGGAAGTCTATGGGGCAAGGGTCCAGGACTTGCAGAGGAGAACAATTGCCAGAAAGTGCTTGCTGTTCTCATCTGTGCCTTTTTTCTGCTCACTGGCTGATAGGAGATTGGCTGCCCCCTTTCTTGCTAGAGTGAAAAAACAACAACTTGAGAGAAAACATGACGTTGTGAGGCTCACTTAGAGGGAGACTAGCCAAATAGCCCTGCTTTTTTCTGAAAGACGCTTCAGAAATTGTTCAAAATGTCTCCTGGCCACTCAGGCTCGTTGGTCTAGGGGTATGATTCTGGCTTTGGGTGCGAGAGGTCCCGGGTTCAAATCCCGGACGTGCCCATGCTGTGGACATTTTCAGGATGCTTGTAATATAGGAGCATTTCTTCTTTTCAATGCTATAAGACGCTGTGTATGTCGAGAAAGTTCCTTACCCTGCACGCTATTTTCCACTTGTGGCGTGATAAAGGAGTGCAGGACTTCTTTGCAACTGCTTTTCTGGGCCAGACCAGCATGGTAGGAACATTACATGCATAGTGTTTTTCTAGTGTAATTTCAGGATATGGTTTCAAAATCGCCTCTTGGAATAAAAGTTGTCCTCATTCCTGTCTTCCAAAGAAATAGAGACCGGGTAAGGAGAGCCCAACTTTGAGCTACAAGGACATTGGCCCTTAGTCTGTGCATTCCAGCCCAATACATGCCAACAAGATTCCTGAGTTAGTGTCTGTTTCTGTAGTGTAGTGGTTATCACGTTCGCCTTACACGCGAAAGGTCCCTGGTTCGAGACCGGGCAGAAACAGCGGTTTGCTGTTTTTAACAGTGTTTACCTTTACTGGCTGACTTTATAGGAAAGCTGAGATAATAGAGGCTGTCTATCCCTCACCAACCTGACGTAGTGTGCTCCAGGGATCTCAGTGACAGCTCGAAAAGAGAAGTGACGATAGCTTGCGCCATTCGCTTGCTCGCCCTTTGCTCTGAAGGGTGGGCCTACTTCATGAAAGCAAGGAATGAGAGCAGAAATGCTTTTCTTGTCCTCACCACAAGCAGACACTTAGAGAAAACAAACTGTCTGAAGGACAGAGGCTTTTTAATTTCTTGTTTGATGACGGCCATGGAAAAGACAGCAATCATATTGCAGAAGAGAGCAACATGTGCAGTTGCTTGCTTTGGGTGAAGCATTCACCGACTAGCTGCCACTAACCCCTGGAGCCGTGTCAGAGGTGACTCTTGCGTGGCTCGTTGGTCTAGGGGTATGATTCTTGCTTAGGGTGCGAGAGGTCCCGGGTTCAAATCCCGGACGAGCCCTTTTTAGAGCTAAACATACAAATCATACAAAAAATGCACTATGCCTGACTATTTCTAGTAATACTCGGTGCATTGTTGCGCAACATATTCCTAACCTCAGAAGAAAAATGGATCACCGTGCTTTTTCTGCCTACCTGCTTAGTCTCAGTGTGTCCCAGGTGATGCTTTCCCAAGCTGTACTCGCAGACATTTAGGCATCAGATATTTGTCTGTCGATGCCTGCACAAGTAAATTTTGAATACGTCTAATTGCAAGCATGTTGGATGATATCTCTGAGGTTTTCACACTTGTTCTGCACATTCTGAGCCGCTGCTGATACAGCAGAATAGAAGTAGGATGAAGCCTTGAGAGGAACTTTGCTTTAACAGTAGCAAGCAGCAAGGTCGTTTCTGTAGTGTAGTGGTCATCACGTTCGCCTAACCCGCGAAAGGTCCCCGGTTCGAGACCGGGCAGAAACACTGAGCGTTGGCTGCTTTTATGTGCACACTCTAAAACCTTATTATCTGAATGCAAGTTTAAGAAGAGGTGGTCTTTGAACACAGTGAGCCGTGGGAAACTTTCTTTACCTTTGCAAGACGAAACAAAGTTATCTGCATCCATCATCTGGGGGTCGTTCTTGTGCCTATTTTTATTTTGTTTAAGCTATGTTGTATTGTTGGGGCCTTTACACCTGTGACATTGCTGTGAAGGTTGTAAGTGGAAACATTGGCAGGTGCAGATAGAAGAGTTAGACCTAAGCCCCCCTCATAAGCCGTCAGGATGGCCGAGTGGTCTAAGGCGCCAGACTCAAGAGAGCTTGATCTTCAGTGTAGCTGAGCCTTCTGGTCTCCTCATGGAGGCGTGGGTTCAAATCCCACTTCTGACAGGTCCCTTTTACACCCGTAAATCTTCCTGTTTTTTGCAGTGCGTTCCCGGCAAACACCACAATCTTTGCAGGAACCTGTAGCATGTGAAGAGAAATCCACCAACAATCAGGCTGGGCCCTCAATCACAATTCCATGGATTTCTGGAAATGACACCTCAGGCACACCTTCCATTAAATTTGCACTCCATCACAGTAACTGCCATGCTGGGTTTCTAACTAAGCAGTTGATCCCATCATTTGTTGTGAGGCTCTCCTGCCACCTTTTGGGCAGAGAAGGCACTGTCCCTGCAAAAACACAGGCAGACATGTTCAACAGGGCTTCCTGGTTATGTGGGAGGAGCAGAATGCCATTGGTCCCCCCTTGCAAATTCTAATTTACATAAGGAAGACAGAGAGGTAGCTGGGAGTAGGCACTGCACACGGGCATTGCACTCTCTCTTATGATTTGCAGCCAATTCTAGATTGAGGCAGGAGGAAAGGAGGTGACTCGCCCAACAATGGCTATACTGAGAAGTCAGCCACTCTGGGTCTCCCAGGTGAGTGTTTCAGGCCTGTGAGCCACTCATATAAATCTCGCCTGATCGAGCCTGATCGAGCGCTGAGCGAGCGCGTTTGAATCCAAATATCAAACCCCTCTTTCTCAGGCGCAGGAAATGGTGGGCCCTTCATTGCTTCTGGTGTGGAAGTCTATGGGGCAAGGGTCCAGGACTTGCAGAGGAGAACAATTGCCAGAAAGTGCTGGCTGTTCTCATCTGTGCCTTTTTTCTGCTCACTGGCTGATAGGAGATTGGCTGCCCCCTTTCTTGCTAGAGTGAAAAAACAACAACTTGAGAGAAAACATGACGTTGTGAGGCTCACTTAGAGGGAGACTAGCCAAATAGCCCTGCTTTTTTCTGAAAGACGCTTCAGAAATTGTTCAAAATGTCTCCTGGCCACTCAGGCTCGTTGGTCTAGGGGTATGATTCTCGCTTTGGGTGCGAGAGGTCCCGGGTTCAAATCCCGGACGAGCCCATGCTGTGGACATTTTCAGGATGCTTGTAATATAGGAGCATTTCTTCTTTTCAATGTTATAAGACGCTGTGTATGTCGAGAAAGTTCCTTACCCTGCACGCTATTTTCCACTTGTGGCGTGATAAAGGAGTGCAGGACTTCTTTGCAACTGCTTTTCTGGGCCAGACCAGCATGGTAGGAACATTACATGCATAGTCTTTTTCTAGTGTAATTTCAGGATATGGTTTCAAAATCGCCTCTTGGAATAAAAGTGGTCCTCATTCCGGTCTTCCAAAGAAATAGAGACCGGGTAAGGAGAGCCCAACTTTGAGCTACAAGGACATTGGCCCTTAGTCTGTGCATTCCAGCCCAATACATGCCAACAAGATTCCTGAGTTAGTGTCTGTTTCTGTAGTGTAGTGGTTATCACGTTCGCCTTACACGCGCAAGGTCCCTGCTTCGAGACCGGGCAGAAACAGCGGTTTGCTGTTTTTAACAATGTTTACCTTTACTGGCTGACTTTATAGGAAAGCTGAGATAATAGAGGCTGTCTATCCCTCACCAACCTGACGTAGTGTGCTCCAGAGATCTCAGTGACAGCTCGAAAAGAGAAGTGACGATAGCTTGCGCCATTCGCTTGCTCGCCCTTTGCTCTGAAGGGTGGGCCTACTTCATGAAAGCAAGGAATGAGAGCAGAAATGCTTTTCTTGTCCTCACCACAAGCAGACACTTAGAGAAAACAAACTGTCTGAAGGACAGAGGCTTTTTAATTTCTTGTTTGATGACGGCCATGGAAAAGACAGCAATCATATTGCAGAAGAGAGCAACATGTGCAGTTGCTTGCTTTGGGTGAAGCATTCACCGACTAGCTGCCACTAACCCCTGGAGCCGTGTCAGAGGTGACTCTTGCGTGGCTCGTTGGTCTAGGGGTATGATTCTCGCTTAGGGTGCGAGAGGTCCCGGGTTCAAATCCCGGACGAGCCCTTTTTAGAGCTAAACATACAAATCGTACTAAAAATGCACTATGCCTGACTATTTCTAGTAATACTCGGTGCATTGTTGCGCAACATATTCCTAACCTCAGAAGAAAAATGGATCACCGTGCTTTTTCTGCCTACCTGCTTAGTCTCAGTGTGTCCCAGGTGATGCTTTCCCAAGCTGTACTCGCAGACATTTAGGCATCAGATATTTGTCTGTCGATGCCTGCACAAGTAAATTTTGAATACGTCTAATTGCAAGCATGTTGGATGATATCTCTGAGGTTTTCACACTTGTTCTGCACATTCTGAGCCGCTGCTGATACAGCAGAATAGAAGTAGGATGAAGCCTTGAGAGGAACTTTGCTTTAACAGTAGCAAGCAGCAAGGTCGTTTCTGTAGTGTAGTGGTCATCACGTTCGCCTAACACGCGAAAGGTCCCCGGTTCGAGACCGGGCAGAAACACTGAGCGATGGCTGCTTTTATGTGCACACTCTAAAACCTTATTATCTGAATGCAAGTTTAAGAAGAGGTGGTCTTTGAACACAGTGAGCCGTGGGAAACTTTCTTTACCTTTGCAAGACGAAACAAAGTTATCTGCATCCATCATCTGGGGGTCGTTCTTGTGCCTATTTTTATTTTGTTTAAGCTATGTTGTATTGTTGGGGCCTTTACACCTGTGACATTGCTGTGAAGGTTGTAAGTGGAAACATTGGCAGGTGCAGATAGAAGAGTTAGACCTAAGCCCCCCTCATGAGCCGTCAGGATGGCTGAGTGGTCTAAGGCGCCAGACTCAAGAGCTTGATCTTCAGTGTAGCTGAGCCTTCTGGTCTCCTCATGGAGGCGTGGGTTCAAATCCCACTTCTGACAGGTCCCTTTTACACCCGTAAATCTTCCTGTTTTTTGCAGTGCGTTCCCGGCAAACACCACAATCTTTGCAGGAACCTGTAGCATGTGAAGAGAAATCCACCAACAATCAGGCTGGGCCCTCAATCACAAATCCATGGATTTCTGGAAATGACACCTCAGGCACACCTTCCATTAAATTTGCACTCCATCACAGTAACTGCCATGCTGGGTTTCTAACTAAGCAGTTGATCCCATCATTTGTTGTGAGGCTCTCCTGCCACCTTTTGGGCAGAGAAGGCACTGTCCCTGCAAAAACACAGGCAGACATGTTCAACAGGGCTTCCTGGTTATGTGGGAGGAGCAGAATGCCATTGGTCCCCCCTTGCAAATTCTAATTTACATAAGGAAGACAGAGAGGTAGCTGGGAGTAGGCACTGCACACGGGCATTGCACTCTCTCTTATGATTTGCAGCCAATTCTAGATTGAGGCAGGAGGAAAGGAGGTGACTCGCCCAACAATGGCTATACTGAGAAGTCAGCCACTCTGGGTCTCCCAGGTGAGTGTTTCAGGCCTGTGAGCCACTCATATAAATCTCGCCTGATCGAGCCTGATCGAGCGCGTTTGAATCCAAATATCAAACCCCTCTTTCTCAGGCGCAGGAAATGGTGGGCCCTTCATTGCTTCTGGTGTGGAAGTCTATGGGGCAAGGGTCCAGGACTTGCAGAGGAGAACAATTGCCAGAAAGTGCTTGCTGTTCTCATCTGTGCCTTTTTTCTGCTCACTGGCTGATAGGAGATTGGCTGCCCCCTTTCTTGCTAGAGTGAAAAAACAACAACTTGAGAGAAAACATGACGTTGTGAGGCTCACTTAGAGGGAGACTAGCCAAATAGCCCTGCTTTTTTCTGAAAGACGCTTCAGAAATTGTTCAAAATGTCTCCTGGCCACTCAGGCTCGTTGGTCTAGGGGTATGATTCTCGCTTTGGGTGCGAGAGGTCCCGGGTTCAAATCCCGGACGAGCCCATGCTGTGGACATTTTCAGGATGCTTGTAATATAGGAGCATTTCTTCTTTTCAATGTTATAAGACGCTGTGTATGTCGAGAAAGTTCCTTACCCTGCACGCTATTTTCCACTTGTGGCGTGATAAAGGAGTGCAGGACTTCTTTGCAACTGCTTTTCTGGGCCAGACCAGCATGGTAGGAACATTACATGCATAGTGTTTTTCTAGTGTAATTTCAGGATATGGTTTCAAAATCGCCTCTTGGAATAAAAGTGGTCCTCATTCCTGTCTTCCAAAGAAATAGAGACCGGGTAAGGAGAGCCCAACTTTGAGCTACAAGGACATTGGCCCTTAGTCTGTGCATTCCAGCCCAATACATGCCAACAAGATTCCTGAGTTAGTGTCTGTTTCTGTAGTGTAGTGGTTATCACGTTCGCCTTACACGCGCAAGGTCCCTGCTTCGAGACAGGGCAGAAACAGCGGTTTGCTGTTTTTAACAATGTTTACCTTTACTGGCTGACTTTATAGGAAAGCTGAGATAATAGAGGCTGTCTATCCCTCACCAACCTGACGTAGTGTGCTCCAGAGATCTCAGTGACAGCTCGAAAAGAGAAGTGACGATAGCTTGCGCCATTCGCTTGCTCGCCCTTTGCTCTGAAGGGTGGGCCTACTTCATGAAAGCAAGGAATGAGAGCAGAAATGCTTTTCTTGTCCTCACCACAAGCAGACACTTAGAGAAAACAAACTGTCTGAAGGACAGAGGCTTTTTAATTTCTTGTTTGATGACGGCCATGGAAAAGACAGCAATCATATTGCAGAAGAGAGCAACATGTGCAGTTGCTTGCTTTGGGTGAAGCATTCACCGACTAGCTGCCACTAACCCCTGGAGCCGTGTCAGAGGTGACTCTTGCGTGGCTCGTTGGTCTAGGGGTATGATTCTCGCTTAGGGTGCGAGAGGTCCCGGGTTCAAATCCCGGACGAGCCCTTTTTAGAGCTAAACATACAAATCGTACTAAAAATGCACTAAGCCTGACTATTTCTAGTAATACTCGGTTGATTTTTTGCTTAACATATTCCTAACCTCAGTAGAAAAATGGATCACCGTGCTTTTTCTGCCTACCTGCTTAGTCTCAGTGTGTCCCAGGTGATGCTTTCCCAAGCTGTACTCGCAGACATTTAGGCATCAGATATTTGTCTGTCGATGCCTGCACAAGTAAATTTTGAATACGTCTAATTGCAAGCATGTTGGATGATATCTCTGAGGTTTTCACACTTGTTCTGCACATTCTGAGCCGCTGCTGATACAGCAGAATAGAAGTAGCGTGAAGCCTTGAGAGGAACTTTGCTTTAACAGTAGCAAGCAGCAAGGTCGTTTCTGTAGTGTAGTGGTCATCACGTTCGCCTAACACGCGAAAGTTCCCCGGTTCGAGACCGGGCAGAAACACTGAGCGTTGGCTGCTTTTATGTGCACACTCTAAAACCTTATTATCTGAATGCAAGTTTAAGAAGAGGTGGTCTTTGAACACAGTGAGCCGTGGGAAACTTTCTTTACCTTTGCAAGACGAAACAAAGTTATCTGCATCCATCATCTGGGGGTCGTTCTTGTGCCTATTTTTATTTTGTTTAAGCTATGTTGTATTGTTGGGGCCTTTACACCTGTGACATTGCTGTGAAGGTTGTAAGTGGAAACATTGGCAGGTGCAGATAGAAGAGTTAGACCTAAGCCCCCTCTCATGAGCCGTCAGGATGGCCGAGTGGTCTAAGGCGCCAGACTCAAGAGAGCTTGATCTTCAGTGTAGCTGAGCCTTCTGGTCTCCTCATGGAGGCGTGGGTTCAAATCCCACTTCTGACAGGTCCCTTTTACACCCGTAAATCTTCCTGTTTTTTGCAGTGCGTTCCCGGCAAACACCACAATCTTTGCAGGAACCTGTAGCATGTGAAGAGAAATCCACCAACAATCAGGCTGGGCCCTCAATCACAATTCCATGGATTTCTGGAAATGACACCTCAGGCACACCTTCCATTAAATTTGCACTCCATCACAGTAACTGCCATGCTGGGTTTCTAACTAAGCAGTTGATCCCATCATTTGTTGTGAGGCTCTCCTGCCACCTTTTGGGCAGAGAAGGCACTGTCCCTGCAAAAACACAGGCAGACATGTTCAACAGGGCTTCCTGGTTATGTGGGAGGAGCAGAATGCCATTGGTCCCCCCTTGCAAATTCTAATTTACATAAGGAAGACAGAGAGGTAGCTGGGAGTAGGCACTGCACACGGGCATTGCACTCTCTCTTATGATTTGCAGCCAATTCTAGATTGAGGCAGGAGGAAAGGAGGTGACTCGCCCAACAATGGCTATACTGAGAAGTCAGCCACTCTGGGTCTCCCAGGTGAGTGTTTCAGGCCTGTGAGCCACTCATATAAATCTCGCCTGATCGAGCCTGATCGAGCGCTGAGCGAGCGCGTTTGAATCCAAATATCAAACCCCTCTTTCTCAGGCGCAGGAAATGGTGGGCCCTTCATTGCTTCTGGTGTGGAAGTCTATGGGGCAAGGGTCCAGGACTTGCAGAGGAGAACAATTGCCAGAAAGTGCTTGCTGTTCTCATCTGTGCCTTTTTTCTGCTCACTGGCTGATAGGAGATTGGCTGCCCCCTTTCTTGCTAGAGTGAAAAAACAACAACTTGAGAGAAAACATGACGTTGTGAGGCTCACTTAGAGGGAGACTAGCCAAATAGCCCTGCTTTTTTCTGAAAGACGCTTCAGAAATTGTTCAAAATGTCTCCTGGCCACTCAGGCTCGTTGGTCTAGGGGTATGATTCTCGCTTTGGGTGCGAGAGGTCCCGGGTTCAAATCCCGGACGAGCCCATGCTGTGGACATTTTCAGGATGCTTGTAATATAGGAGCATTTCTTCTTTTCAATGTTATAAGACGCTGTGTATGTCGAGAAAGTTCCTTACCCTGCACGCTATTTTCCACTTGTGGCGTGATAAAGGAGTGCAGGACTTCTTTGCAACTGCTTTTCTGGGCCAGACCAGCATGGTAGGAACATTACATGCATAGTGTTTTTCTAGTGTAATTTCAGGATATGGTTTCAAAATCGCCTCTTGGAATAAAA
Source organism: Lissotriton helveticus (assembly GCF_964261635.1). Taxonomy (NCBI): domain Eukaryota; kingdom Metazoa; phylum Chordata; class Amphibia; order Caudata; family Salamandridae; genus Lissotriton; species Lissotriton helveticus. The sequence goes on from NC_136071.1 coordinate 590,632,230, forward strand.
GTGGTCCTCATTCCTGTCTTCCAAAGAAATAGAGACCGGGTAAGGAGAGCCCAACTTTGAGCTACAAGGACATTGGCCCTTAGTCTGTGCATTCCAGCCCAATACATGCCAACAAGATTCCTGAGTTAGTGTCTGTTTCTGTAGTGTAGTGGTTATCACGTTCGCCTTACACGCGCAAGGTCCCTGCTTCGAGACAGGGCAGAAACAGCGGTTTGCTGTTTTTAACAATGTTTACCTTTACTGGCTGACTTTATAGGAAAGCTGAGATAATAGAGGCTGTCTATCCCTCACCAACCTGACGTAGTGTGCTCCAGAGATCTCAGTGACAGCTCGAAAAGAGAAGTGACGATAGCTTGCGCCATTCGCTTGCTCGCCCTTTGCTCTGAAGGGTGGGCCTACTTCATGAAAGCAAGGAATGAGAGCAGAAATGCTTTTCTTGTCCTCACCACAAGCAGACACTTAGAGAAAACAAACTGTCTGAAGGACAGAGGCTTTTTAATTTCTTGTTTGATGACGGCCATGGAAAAGACAGCAATCATATTGCAGAAGAGAGCAACATGTGCAGTTGCTTGCTTTGGGTGAAGCATTCACCGACTAGCTGCCACTAACCCCTGGAGCCGTGTCAGAGGTGACTCTTGCGTGGCTCGTTGGTCTAGGGGTATGATTCTTGCTTAGGGTGCGAGAGGTCCCGGGTTCAAATCCCGGACGAGCCCTTTTTAGAGCTAAACATACAAATCGTACTAAAAATGCACTAAGCCTGACTATTTCTAGTAATACTCGGTTGATTTTTTGCTTAACATATTCCTAACCTCAGTAGAAAAATGGATCACCGTGCTTTTTCTGCCTACCTGCTTAGTCTCAGTGTGTCCCAGGTGATGCTTTCCCAAGCTGTACTCGCAGACATTTAGGCATCAGATATTTGTCTGTCGATGCCTGCACAAGTAAATTTTGAATACGTCTAATTGCAAGCATGTTGGATGATATCTCTGAGGTTTTCACACTTGTTCTGCACATTCTGAGCCGCTGCTGATACAGCAGAATAGAAGTAGCGTGAAGCCTTGAGAGGAACTTTGCTTTAACAGTAGCAAGCAGCAAGGTCGTTTCTGTAGTGTAGTGGTCATCACGTTCGCCTAACACGCGAAAGTTCCCCGGTTCGAGACCGGGCAGAAACACTGAGCGTTGGCTGCTTTTATGTGCACACTCTAAAACCTTATTATCTGAATGCAAGTTTAAGAAGAGGTGGTCTTTGAACACAGTGAGCCGTGGGAAACTTTCTTTACCTTTGCAAGACGAAACAAAGTTATCTGCATCCATCATCTGGGGGTCGTTCTTGTGCCTATTTTTATTTTGTTTAAGCTATGTTGTATTGTTGGGGCCTTTACACCTGTGACATTGCTGTGAAGGTTGTAAGTGGAAACATTGGCAGGTGCAGATAGAAGAGTTAGACCTAAGCCCCCTCTCATGAGCCGTCAGGATGGCCGAGTGGTCTAAGGCGCCAGACTCAAGAGAGCTTGATCTTCAGTGTAGCTGAGCCTTCTGGTCTCCTCATGGAGGCGTGGGTTCAAATCCCACTTCTGACAGGTCCCTTTTACACCCGTAAATCTTCCTGTTTTTTGCAGTGCGTTCCCGGCAAACACCACAATCTTTGCAGGAACCTGTAGCATGTGAAGAGAAATCCACCAACAATCAGGCTGGGCCCTCAATCACAATTCCATGGATTTCTGGAAATGACACCTCAGGCACACCTTCCATTAAATTTGCACTCCATCACAGTAACTGCCATGCTGGGTTTCTAACTAAGCAGTTGATCCCATCATTTGTTGTGAGGCTCTCCTGCCACCTTTTGGGCAGAGAAGGCACTGTCCCTGCAAAAACACAGGCAGACATGTTCAACAGGGCTTCCTGGTTATGTGGGAGGAGCAGAATGCCATTGGTCCCCCCTTGCAAATTCTAATTTACATAAGGAAGACAGAGAGGTAGCTGGGAGTAGGCACTGCACACGGGCATTGCACTCTCTCTTATGATTTGCAGCCAATTCTAGATTGAGGCAGGAGGAAAGGAGGTGACTCGCCCAACAATGGCTATACTGAGAAGTCAGCCACTCTGGGTCTCCCAGGTGAGTGTTTCAGGCCTGTGAGCCACTCATATAAATCTCGCCTGATCGAGCCTGATCGAGCGCTGAGCGAGCGCGTTTGAATCCAAATATCAAACCCCTCTTTCTCAGTTCTCAGGCGCAGGAAATGGTGGGCCCTTCATTGCTTCTGGTGTGGAAGTCTATGGGGCAAGGGTCCAGGACTTGCAGAGGAGAACAATTGCCAGAAAGTGCTTGCTGTTCTCATCTGTGCCTTTTTTCTGCTCACTGGCTGATAGGAGATTGGCTGCCCCCTTTCTTGCTAGAGTGAAAAAACAACAACTTGAGAGAAAACATGACGTTGTGAGGCTCACTTAGAGGGAGACTAGCCAAATAGCCCTGCTTTTTTTCTGAAAGACGCTTCAGAAATTGTTCAAAATGTCTCCTGGCCACTCAGGCTCGTTGGTCTAGGGGTATGATTCTCGCTTCGGGTGCGAGAGGTCCCGTTTTCAAATCCCGGACGAGCCCATGCTGTGGACATTTTCAGGATGCTTGTAATATAGGAGCATTTCTTCTTTTCAATGCTATAAGACGCTGTGTATGTCGAGAAAGTTCCTTACCCTGCACGCTATTTTCCACTTGTGGCGGGATAAAGGAGTGCAGGACTTCTTTGCAACTGCTTTTCTGGGCCAGACCAGCATGGTAGGAACATTACATGCATAGTGTTTTTCTAGTGTAATTTCAGGATATGGTTTCAAAATCGCCTCTTGGAATAAAAGTGGTCCTCATTCCTGTCTTCCAAAGAAATAGAGACCGGGTAAGGAGAGCCCAACTTTGAGCTTCAAGGACATTGGCCCTTAGTCTGTGCATTCCAGCCCAATACATGCCAACAAGATTCCTGAGTTAGTGTCTGTTTCTGTAGTGTAGTGGTTATCACGTTCGCCTTACACGCGAAAGGTCCCTGGTTCGAGACCGGGCAGAAACAGCGGTTTGCTGTTTTTAACAGTGTTTGCCTTTACTGGCTGACTTTATAGGAAAGCTGAGATAATAGAGGCTGTCTATCCCTCACCAACCTGACGTAGTGTGCTCCAGGGATCTCAGTGACAGCTCGAAAAGAGAAGTGACGATAGCTTGCGCCATTCGCTTGCTCGCCCTTTGCTCTGAAGGGTGGGCCTACTTCATGAAAGCAAGGAATGAGAGCAGAAATGCTTTTCTTGTCCTCACCGCAAGCAGACACTTAGAGAAAACAAACTGTCTGAAGGACAGAGGCTTTTTAATTTCTTGTTTGATGACGGCCATGGAAAAGACAGCAATCATATTGCAGAAGAGAGCAACATGTGCAGTTGCTTGCTTTGGGTGAAGCATTCACCGACTAGCTGCCACTAACCCCTGGAGCCATGTCAGAGGTGACTCTTGCGTGGCTCGTTGGTCTAGGGGTATGATTCTCGCTTAGGGTGCGAGAGGTCCCGGGTTCAAATCCCGGACGAGCCCTTTTTAGAGCTAAACATACAAATCGTACTAAAAATGCACTATGCCTGACTATTTCTAGTAATACTCGGTGCATTGTTGCGCAACATATTCCTAACCTCAGAAGAAAAATGGATCACCGTGCTTTTTCTGCCTACCTGCTTAGTCTCAGTGTGTCCCAGGTGATGCTTTCCCAAGCTGTACTCGCAGACATTTAGGCATCAGATATTTGTCTGTCGATGCCTGCACAAGTAAATTTTGAATACGTCTAATTGCAAGCATGTTGGATGATATCTCTGAGGTTTTCACACTTGTTCTGCACATTCTGAGCCGCTGCTGATACAGCAGAATAGAAGTAGGGTGAAGCCTTGAGAGGAACTTTGCTTTAACAGTAGCAAGCAGCAAGGTCGTTTCTGTAGTGTAGTGGTCATCACGTTCGCCTAACACGCGAAAGGTCCCCGGTTCGAGACCGGGCAGAAACACTGAGCGTTGGCTGCTTTTATGTGCACACTCTAAAACCTTATTATCTGAATGCAAGTTTAAGAAGAGGTGGTCTTTGAACACAGTGAGCCGTGGGAAACTTTCTTTACCTTTGCAAGACGAAACATAGTTATCTGCATCCGTCATCTGGGGGTCGTTCTTGTGCCTATTTTTATTTTGTTTAAGCTATGTTGTATTGTTGGGGCCTTTACACCTGTGACATTGCTGTGAAGGTTGTAAGTGGAAACATTGGCAGGTGCAGATAGAAGAGTTAGACCTAAGCCCCCCCTCATGAGCCGTCAGGATGGCCGAGTGGTCTAAGGCGCCAGATTCAAGAGAGCTTGATCTTCAGTGTAGCTGAGCCTTCTGGTCTCCTCATGGAGGCGTGGGTTCAAATCCCACTTCTGACAGGTCCCTTTTACACCCGTAAATCTTCCTGTTTTTTGCAGTGCGTTCCCGGCAAACACCACAATCTTTGCAGGAACCTGTAGCATGTGAAGAGAAATCCACCAACAATCAGGCTGGGCCCTCAATCACAAATCCATGGATTTCTGGAAATGACACCTCAGGCACACCTTCCATTAAATTTGCACTCCATCACAGTAACTGCCATGCTGGGTTTCTAACTAAGCAGTTGATCCCATCATTTGTTGTGAGGCTCTCCTGCCACCTTTTGGGCAGAGAAGGCACTGTCCCTGCAAAAACACAGGCAGACATGTTCAACAGGGCTTCCTGGTTATGTGGGAGGAGCAGAATGCCATTGGTCCCCCCTTGCAAATTCTAATTTACATAAGGAAGACAGAGAGGTAGCTGGGAGTAGGCACTGCACACGGGCATTGCACTCTCTCTTATGATTTGCAGCCAATTCTAGATTGAGGCAGGAGGAAAGGAGGTGACTCGCCCAACAATGGCTATACTGAGAAGTCAGCCACTCTGGGTCTCCCAGGTGAGTGTTTCAGGCCTGTGAGCCACTCATATAAATCTCGCCTGATCGAGCCTGATCGAGCGCTGAGCGAGCGCGTTTGAATCCAAATATCAAACCCCTCTTTCTCAGGCGCAGGAAATGGTGGGCCCTTCATTGCTTCTGGTGTGGAAGTCTATGGGGCAAGGGTCCAGGACTTGCAGAGGAGAACAATTGCCAGAAAGTGCTTGCTGTTCTCATCTGTGCCTTTTTTCTGCTCACTGGCTGATAGGAGATTGGCTGCCCCCTTTCTTGCTAGAGTGAAAAAACAACAACTTGAGAGAAAACATGACGTTGTGAGGCTCACTTAGAGGGAGACTAGCCAAATAGCCCTGCTTTTTTCTGAAAGACGCTTCAGAAATTGTTCAAAATGTCTCCTGGCCACTCAGGCTCGTTGGTCTAGGGGTATGATTCTCGCTTTGGGTGCGAGAGGTCCCGGGTTCAAATCCCGGACGAGCCCATGCTGTGGACATTTTCAGGATGCTTGTAATATAGGAGCATTTCTTCTTTTCAATGTTATAAGACGCTGTGTATGTCGAGAAAGTTCCTTACCCTGCACGCTATTTTCCACTTGTGGCGTGATAAAGGAGTGCAGGACTTCTTTGCAACTGCTTTTCTGGGCCAGACCAGCATGGTAGGAACATTACATGCATAGTGTTTTTCTAGTGTAATTTCAGGATATGGTTTCAAAATCGCCTCTTGGAATAAAAGTGGTCCTCATTCCTGTCTTCCAAAGAAATAGAGACCGGGTAAGGAGAGCCCAACTTTGAGCTACAAGGACATTGGCCCTTAGTCTGTGCATTCCAGCCCAATACATGCCAACAAGATTCCTGAGTTAGTGTCTGTTTCTGTAGTGTAGTGGTTATCACGTTCGCCTTACACGCGCAAGGTCCCTGCTTCGAGACAGGGCAGAAACAGCGGTTTGCTGTTTTTAACAATGTTTACCTTTACTGGCTGACTTTATAGGAAAGCTGAGATAATAGAGGCTGTCTATCCCTCACCAACCTGACGTAGTGTGCTCCAGAGATCTCAGTGACAGCTCGAAAAGAGAAGTGACGATAGCTTGCGCCATTCGCTTGCTCGCCCTTTGCTCTGAAGGGTGGGCCTACTTCATGAAAGCAAGGAATGAGAGCAGAAATGCTTTTCTTGTCCTCACCACAAGCAGACACTTAGAGAAAACAAACTGTCTGAAGGACAGAGGCTTTTTAATTTCTTGTTTGATGACGGCCATGGAAAAGACAGCAATCATATTGCAGAAGAGAGCAACATGTGCAGTTGCTTGCTTTGGGTGAAGCATTCACCGACTAGCTGCCACTAACCCCTGGAGCCATGTCAGAGGTGACTCTTGCGTGGCTCGTTGGTCTAGGGGTATGATTCTCGCTTAGGGTGCGAGAGGTCCCGGGTTCAAATCCCGGACGAGCCCTTTTTAGAGCTAAACATACAAATCGTACTAAAAATGCACTAAGCCTGACTATTTCTAGTAATACTCGGTTGATTTTTTGCTTAACATATTCCTAACCTCAGTAGAAAAATGGATCACCGTGCTTTTTCTGCCTACCTGCTTAGTCTCAGTGTGTCCCAGGTGATGCTTTCCCAAGCTGTACTCGCAGACATTTAGGCATCAGATATTTGTCTGTCGATGCCTGCACAAGTAAATTTTGAATACGTCTAATTGCAAGCATGTTGGATGATATCTCTGAGGTTTTCACACTTGTTCTGCACATTCTGAGCCGCTGCTGATACAGCAGAATAGAAGTAGCGTGAAGCCTTGAGAGGAACTTTGCTTTAACAGTAGCAAGCAGCAAGGTCGTTTCTGTAGTGTAGTGGTCATCACGTTCGCCTAACACGCGAAAGTTCCCCGGTTCGAGACCGGGCAGAAACACTGAGCGTTGGCTGCTTTTATGTGCACACTCTAAAACCTTATTATCTGAATGCAAGTTTAAGAAGAGGTGGTCTTTGAACACAGTGAGCCGTGGGAAACTTTCTTTACCTTTGCAAGACGAAACAAAGTTATCTGCATCCATCATCTGGGGGTCGTTCTTGTGCCTATTTTTATTTTGTTTAAGCTATGTTGTATTGTTGGGGCCTTTACACCTGTGACATTGCTGTGAAGGTTGTAAGTGGAAACATTGGCAGGTGCAGATAGAAGAGTTAGACCTAAGCCCCCTCTCATGAGCCGTCAGGATGGCCGAGTGGTCTAAGGCGCCAGACTCAAGAGAGCTTGATCTTCAGTGTAGCTGAGCCTTCTGGTCTCCTCATGGAGGCGTGGGTTCAAATCCCACTTCTGACAGGTCCCTTTTACACCCGTAAATCTTCCTGTTTTTTGCAGTGCGTTCCCGGCAAACACCACAATCTTTGCAGGAACCTGTAGCATGTGAAGAGAAATCCACCAACAATCAGGCTGGGCCCTCAATCACAATTCCATGGATTTCTGGAAATGACACCTCAGGCACACCTTCCATTAAATTTGCACTCCATCACAGTAACTGCCATGCTGGGTTTCTAACTAAGCAGTTGATCCCATCATTTGTTGTGAGGCTCTCCTGCCACCTTTTGGGCAGAGAAGGCACTGTCCCTGCAAAAACACAGGCAGACATGTTCAACAGGGCTTCCTGGTTATGTGGGAGGAGCAGAATGCCATTGGTCCCCCCTTGCAAATTCTAATTTACATAAGGAAGACAGAGAGGTAGCTGGGAGTAGGCACTGCACACGGGCATTGCACTCTCTCTTATGATTTGCAGCCAATTCTAGATTGAGGCAGGAGGAAAGGAGGTGACTCGCCCAACAATGGCTATACTGAGAAGTCAGCCACTCTGGGTCTCCCAGGTGAGTGTTTCAGGCCTGTGAGCCACTCATATAAATCTCGCCTGATCGAGCCTGATCGAGCGCTGAGCGAGCGCGTTTGAATCCAAATATCAAACCCCTCTTTCTCAGTTCTCAGGCGCAGGAAATGGTGGGCCCTTCATTGCTTCTGGTGTGGAAGTCTATGGGGCAAGGGTCCAGGACTTGCAGAGGAGAACAATTGCCAGAAAGTGCTTGCTGTTCTCATCTGTGCCTTTTTTCTGCTCACTGGCTGATAGGAGATTGGCTGCCCCCTTTCTTGCTAGAGTGAAAAAACAACAACTTGAGAGAAAACATGACGTTGTGAGGCTCACTTAGAGGGAGACTAGCCAAATAGCCCTGCTTTTTTTCTGAAAGACGCTTCAGAAATTGTTCAAAATGTCTCCTGGCCACTCAGGCTCGTTGGTCTAGGGGTATGATTCTCGCTTCGGGTGCGAGAGGTCCCGTTTTCAAATCCCGGACGAGCCCATGCTGTGGACATTTTCAGGATGCTTGTAATATAGGAGCATTTCTTCTTTTCAATGCTATAAGACGCTGTGTATGTCGAGAAAGTTCCTTACCCTGCACGCTATTTTCCACTTGTGGCGGGATAAAGGAGTGCAGGACTTCTTTGCAACTGCTTTTCTGGGCCAGACCAGCATGGTAGGAACATTACATGCATAGTGTTTTTCTAGTGTAATTTCAGGATATGGTTTCAAAATCGCCTCTTGGAATAAAAGTGGTCCTCATTCCTGTCTTCCAAAGAAATAGAGACCGGGTAAGGAGAGCCCAACTTTGAGCTTCAAGGACATTGGCCCTTAGTCTGTGCATTCCAGCCCAATACATGCCAACAAGATTCCTGAGTTAGTGTCTGTTTCTGTAGTGTAGTGGTTATCACGTTCGCCTTACACGCGAAAGGTCCCTGGTTCGAGACCGGGCAGAAACAGCGGTTTGCTGTTTTTAACAGTGTTTGCCTTTACTGGCTGACTTTATAGGAAAGCTGAGATAATAGAGGCTGTCTATCCCTCACCAACCTGACGTAGTGTGCTCCAGGGATCTCAGTGACAGCTCGAAAAGAGAAGTGACGATAGCTTGCGCCATTCGCTTGCTCGCCCTTTGCTCTGAAGGGTGGGCCTACTTCATGAAAGCAAGGAATGAGAGCAGAAATGCTTTTCTTGTCCTCACCGCAAGCAGACACTTAGAGAAAACAAACTGTCTGAAGGACAGAGGCTTTTTAATTTCTTGTTTGATGACGGCCATGGAAAAGACAGCAATCATATTGCAGAAGAGAGCAACATGTGCAGTTGCTTGCTTTGGGTGAAGCATTCACCGACTAGCTGCCACTAACCCCTGGAGCCATGTCAGAGGTGACTCTTGCGTGGCTCGTTGGTCTAGGGGTATGATTCTCGCTTAGGGTGCGAGAGGTCCCGGGTTCAAATCCCGGACGAGCCCTTTTTAGAGCTAAACATACAAATCGTACTAAAAATGCACTATGCCTGACTATTTCTAGTAATACTCGGTGCATTGTTGCGCAACATATTCCTAACCTCAGAAGAAAAATGGATCACCGTGCTTTTTCTGCCTACCTGCTTAGTCTCAGTGTGTCCCAGGTGATGCTTTCCCAAGCTGTACTCGCAGACATTTAGGCATCAGATATTTGTCTGTCGATGCCTGCACAAGTAAATTTTGAATACGTCTAATTGCAAGCATGTTGGATGATATCTCTGAGGTTTTCACACTTGTTCTGCACATTCTGAGCCGCTGCTGATACAGCAGAATAGAAGTAGGGTGAAGCCTTGAGAGGAACTTTGCTTTAACAGTAGCAAGCAGCAAGGTCGTTTCTGTAGTGTAGTGGTCATCACGTTCGCCTAACACGCGAAAGGTCCCCGGTTCGAGACCGGGCAGAAACACTGAGCGTTGGCTGCTTTTATGTGCACACTCTAAAACCTTATTATCTGAATGCAAGTTTAAGAAGAGGTGGTCTTTGAACACAGTGAGCCGTGGGAAACTTTCTTTACCTTTGCAAGACGAAACAAAGTTATCTGCATCCGTCATCTGGGGGTCGTTCTTGTGCCTATTTTTATTTTGTTTAAGCTATGTTGTATTGTTGGGGCCTTTACACCTGTGACATTGCTGTGAAGGTTGTAAGTGGAAACATTGGCAGGTGCAGATAGAAGAGTTAGACCTAAGCCCCCCCTCATGAGCCGTCAGGATGGCCGAGTGGTCTAAGGCGCCAGATTCAAGAGAGCTTGATCTTCAGTGTAGCTGAGCCTTCTGGTCTCCTCATGGAGGCGTGGGTTCAAATCCCACTTCTGACAGGTCCCTTTTACACCCGTAAATCTTCCTGTTTTTTGCAGTGCGTTCCCGGCAAACACCACAATCTTTGCAGGAACCTGTAGCATGTGAAGAGAAATCCACCAACAATCAGGCTGGGCCCTCAATCACAAATCCATGGATTTCTGGAAATGACACCTCAGGCACACCTTCCATTAAATTTGCACTCCATCACAGTAACTGCCATGCTGGGTTTCTAACTAAGCAGTTGATCCCATCATTTGTTGTGAGGCTCTCCTGCCACCTTTTGGGCAGAGAAGGCACTGTCCCTGCAAAAACACAGGCAGACATGTTCAACAGGGCTTCCTGGTTATGTGGGAGGAGCAGAATGCCATTGGTCCCCCCTTGCAAATTCTAATTTACATAAGGAAGACAGAGAGGTAGCTGGGAGTAGGCACTGCACACGGGCATTGCACTCTCTCTTATGATTTGCAGCCAATTCTAGATTGAGGCAGGAGGAAAGGAGGTGACTCGCCCAACAATGGCTATACTGAGAAGTCAGCCACTCTGGGTCTCCCAGGTGAGTGTTTCAGGCCTGTGAGCCACTCATATAAATCTCGCCTGATCGAGCCTGATCGAGCGCTGAGCGAGCGCGTTTGAATCCAAATATCAAACCCCTCTTTCTCAGTTCTCAGGCGCAGGAAATGGTGGGCCCTTCATTGCTTCTGGTGTGGAAGTCTATGGGGCAAGGGTCCAGGACTTGCAGAGGAGAACAATTGCCAGAAAGTGCTTGCTGTTCTCATCTGTGCCTTTTTTCTGCTCACTGGCTGATAGGAGATTGGCTGCCCCCTTTCTTGCTAGAGTGAAAAAACAACAACTTGAGAGAAAACATGACGTTGTGAGGCTCACTTAGAGGGAGACTAGCCAAATAGCCCTGCTTTTTTTCTGAAAGACGCTTCAGAAATTGTTCAAAATGTCTCCTGGCCACTCAGGCTCGTTGGTCTAGGGGTATGATTCTCGCTTCGGGTGCGAGAGGTCCCGTTTTCAAATCCCGGACGAGCCCATGCTGTGGACATTTTCAGGATGCTTGTAATATAGGAGCATTTCTTCTTTTCAATGCTATAAGACGCTGTGTATGTCGAGAAAGTTCCTTACCCTGCACGCTATTTTCCACTTGTGGCGGGATAAAGGAGTGCAGGACTTCTTTGCAACTGCTTTTCTGGGCCAGACCAGCATGGTAGGAACATTACATGCATAGTGTTTTTCTAGTGTAATTTCAGGATATGGTTTCAAAATCGCCTCTTGGAATAAAAGTGGTCCTCATTCCTGTCTTCCAAAGAAATAGAGACCGGGTAAGGAGAGCCCAACTTTGAGCTTCAAGGACATTGGCCCTTAGTCTGTGCATTCCAGCCCAATACATGCCAACAAGATTCCTGAGTTAGTGTCTGTTTCTGTAGTGTAGTGGTTATCACGTTCGCCTTACACGCGAAAGGTCCCTGGTTCGAGACCGGGCAGAAACAGCGGTTTGCTGTTTTTAACAGTGTTTGCCTTTACTGGCTGACTTTATAGGAAAGCTGAGATAATAGAGGCTGTCTATCCCTCACCAACCTGACGTAGTGTGCTCCAGGGATCTCAGTGACAGCTCGAAAAGAGAAGTGACGATAGCTTGCGCCATTCGCTTGCTCGCCCTTTGCTCTGAAGGGTGGGCCTACTTCATGAAAGCAAGGAATGAGAGCAGAAATGCTTTTCTTGTCCTCACCGCAAGCAGACACTTAGAGAAAACAAACTGTCTGAAGGACAGAGGCTTTTTAATTTCTTGTTTGATGACGGCCATGGAAAAGACAGCAATCATATTGCAGAAGAGAGCAACATGTGCAGTTGCTTGCTTTGGGTGAAGCATTCACCGACTAGCTGCCACTAACCCCTGGAGCCATGTCAGAGGTGACTCTTGCGTGGCTCGTTGGTCTAGGGGTATGATTCTCGCTTAGGGTGCGAGAGGTCCCGGGTTCAAATCCCGGACGAGCCCTTTTTAGAGCTAAACATACAAATCGTACTAAAAATGCACTATGCCTGACTATTTCTAGTAATACTCGGTGCATTGTTGCGCAACATATTCCTAACCTCAGAAGAAAAATGGATCACCGTGCTTTTTCTGCCTACCTGCTTAGTCTCAGTGTGTCCCAGGTGATGCTTTCCCAAGCTGTACTCGCAGACATTTAGGCATCAGATATTTGTCTGTCGATGCCTGCACAAGTAAATTTTGAATACGTCTAATTGCAAGCATGTTGGATGATATCTCTGAGGTTTTCACACTTGTTCTGCACATTCTGAGCCGCTGCTGATACAGCAGAATAGAAGTAGGGTGAAGCCTTGAGAGGAACTTTGCTTTAACAGTAGCAAGCAGCAAGGTCGTTTCTGTAGTGTAGTGGTCATCACGTTCGCCTAACACGCGAAAGGTCCCCGGTTCGAGACCGGGCAGAAACACTGAGCGTTGGCTGCTTTTATGTGCACACTCTAAAACCTTATTATCTGAATGCAAGTTTAAGAAGAGGTGGTCTTTGAACACAGTGAGCCGTGGGAAACTTTCTTTACCTTTGCAAGACGAAACAAAGTTATCTGCATCCGTCATCTGGGGGTCGTTCTTGTGCCTATTTTTATTTTGTTTAAGCTATGTTGTATTGTTGGGGCCTTTACACCTGTGACATTGCTGTGAAGGTTGTAAGTGGAAACATTGGCAGGTGCAGATAGAAGAGTTAGACCTAAGCCCCCCCTCATGAGCCGTCAGGATGGCCGAGTGGTCTAAGGCGCCAGATTCAAGAGAGCTTGATCTTCAGTGTAGCTGAGCCTTCTGGTCTCCTCATGGAGGCGTGGGTTCAAATCCCACTTCTGACAGGTCCCTTTTACACCCGTAAATCTTCCTGTTTTTTGCAGTGCGTTCCCGGCAAACACCACAATCTTTGCAGGAACCTGTAGCATGTGAAGAGAAATCCACCAACAATCAGGCTGGGCCCTCAATCACAAATCCATGGATTTCTGGAAATGACACCTCAGGCACACCTTCCATTAAATTTGCACTCCATCACAGTAACTGCCATGCTGGGTTTCTAACTAAGCAGTTGATCCCATCATTTGTTGTGAGGCTCTCCTGCCACCTTTTGGGCAGAGAAGGCACTGTCCCTGCAAAAACACAGGCAGACATGTTCAACAGGGCTTCCTGGTTATGTGGGAGGAGCAGAATGCCATTGGTCCCCCCTTGCAAATTCTAATTTACATAAGGAAGACAGAGAGGTAGCTGGGAGTAGGCACTGCACACGGGCATTGCACTCTCTCTTATGATTTGCAGCCAATTCTAGATTGAGGCAGGAGGAAAGGAGGTGACTCGCCCAACAATGGCTATACTGAGAAGTCAGCCACTCTGGGTCTCCCAGGTGAGTGTTTCAGGCCTGTGAGCCACTCATATAAATCTCGCCTGATCGAGCCTGATCGAGCGCTGAGCGAGCGCGTTTGAATCCAAATATCAAACCCCTCTTTCTCAGTTCTCAGGCGCAGGAAATGGTGGGCCCTTCATTGCTTCTGGTGTGGAAGTCTATGGGGCAAGGGTCCAGGACTTGCAGAGGAGAACAATTGCCAGAAAGTGCTTGCTGTTCTCATCTGTGCCTTTTTTCTGCTCACTGGCTGATAGGAGATTGGCTGCCCCCTTTCTTGCTAGAGTGAAAAAACAACAACTTGAGAGAAAACATGACGTTGTGAGGCTCACTTAGAGGGAGACTAGCCAAATAGCCCTGCTTTTTTTCTGAAAGACGCTTCAGAAATTGTTCAAAATGTCTCCTGGCCACTCAGGCTCGTTGGTCTAGGGGTATGATTCTCGCTTCGGGTGCGAGAGGTCCCGTTTTCAAATCCCGGACGAGCCCATGCTGTGGACATTTTCAGGATGCTTGTAATATAGGAGCATTTCTTCTTTTCAATGCTATAAGACGCTGTGTATGTCGAGAAAGTTCCTTACCCTGCACGCTATTTTCCACTTGTGGCGGGATAAAGGAGTGCAGGACTTCTTTGCAACTGCTTTTCTGGGCCAGACCAGCATGGTAGGAACATTACATGCATAGTGTTTTTCTAGTGTAATTTCAGGATATGGTTTCAAAATCGCCTCTTGGAATAAAAGTGGTCCTCATTCCTGTCTTCCAAAGAAATAGAGACCGGGTAAGGAGAGCCCAACTTTGAGCTTCAAGGACATTGGCCCTTAGTCTGTGCATTCCAGCCCAATACATGCCAACAAGATTCCTGAGTTAGTGTCTGTTTCTGTAGTGTAGTGGTTATCACGTTCGCCTTACACGCGAAAGGTCCCTGGTTCGAGACCGGGCAGAAACAGCGGTTTGCTGTTTTTAACAGTGTTTGCCTTTACTGGCTGACTTTATAGGAAAGCTGAGATAATAGAGGCTGTCTATCCCTCACCAACCTGACGTAGTGTGCTCCAGGGATCTCAGTGACAGCTCGAAAAGAGAAGTGACGATAGCTTGCGCCATTCGCTTGCTCGCCCTTTGCTCTGAAGGGTGGGCCTACTTCATGAAAGCAAGGAATGAGAGCAGAAATGCTTTTCTTGTCCTCACCGCAAGCAGACACTTAGAGAAAACAAACTGTCTGAAGGACAGAGGCTTTTTAATTTCTTGTTTGATGACGGCCATGGAAAAGACAGCAATCATATTGCAGAAGAGAGCAACATGTGCAGTTGCTTGCTTTGGGTGAAGCATTCACCAACTAGCTGCCACTAACCCCTGGAGCCATGTCAGAGGTGACTCTTGCGTGGCTCGTTGGTCTAGGGGTATGATTCTCGCTTAGGGTGCGAGAGGTCCCGGGTTCAAATCCCGGACGAGCCCTTTTTAGAGCTAAACATACAAATCGTACTAAAAATGCACTATGCCTGACTATTTCTAGTAATACTCGGTGCATTGTTGCGCAACATATTCCTAACCTCAGAAGAAAAATGGATCACCGTGCTTTTTCTGCCTACCTGCTTAGTCTCAGTGTGTCCCAGGTGATGCTTTCCCAAGCTGTACTCGCAGACATTTAGGCATCAGATATTTGTCTGTCGATGCCTGCACAAGTAAATTTTGAATACGTCTAATTGCAAGCATGTTGGATGATATCTCTGAGGTTTTCACACTTGTTCTGCACATTCTGAGCCGCTGCTGATACAGCAGAATAGAAGTAGGGTGAAGCCTTGAGAGGAACTTTGCTTTAACAGTAGCAAGCAGCAAGGTCGTTTCTGTAGTGTAGTGGTCATCACGTTCGCCTAACACGCGAAAGGTCCCCGGTTCGAGACCGGGCAGAAACACTGAGCGTTGGCTGCTTTTATGTGCACACTCTAAAACCTTATTATCTGAATGCAAGTTTAAGAAGAGGTGGTCTTTGAACACAGTGAGCCGTGGGAAACTTTCTTTACCTTTGCAAGACGAAACAAAGTTATCTGCATCCGTCATCTGGGGGTCGTTCTTGTGCCTATTTTTATTTTGTTTAAGCTATGTTGTATTGTTGGGGCCTTTACACCTGTGACATTGCTGTGAAGGTTGTAAGTGGAAACATTGGCAGGTGCAGATAGAAGAGTTAGACCTAAGCCCCCCCTCATGAGCCGTCAGGATGGCCGAGTGGTCTAAGGCGCCAGATTCAAGAGAGCTTGATCTTCAGTGTAGCTGAGCCTTCTGGTCTCCTCATGGAGGCGTGGGTTCAAATCCCACTTCTGACAGGTCCCTTTTACACCCGTAAATCTTCCTGTTTTTTGCAGTGCGTTCCCGGCAAACACCACAATCTTTGCAGGAACCTGTAGCATGTGAAGAGAAATCCACCAACAATCAGGCTGGGCCCTCAATCACAAATCCATGGATTTCTGGAAATGACACCTCAGGCACACCTTCCATTAAATTTGCACTCCATCACAGTAACTGCCATGCTGGGTTTCTAACTAAGCAGTTGATCCCATCATTTGTTGTGAGGCTCTCCTGCCACCTTTTGGGCAGAGAAGGCACTGTCCCTGCAAAAACACAGGCAGACATGTTCAACAGGGCTTCCTGGTTATGTGGGAGGAGCAGAATGCCATTGGTCCCCCCTTGCAAATTCTAATTTACATAAGGAAGACAGAGAGGTAGCTGGGAGTAGGCACTGCACACGGGCATTGCACTCTCTCTTATGATTTGCAGCCAATTCTAGATTGAGGCAGGAGGAAAGGAGGTGACTCGCCCAACAATGGCTATACTGAGAAGTCAGCCACTCTGGGTCTCCCAGGTGAGTGTTTCAGGCCTGTGAGCCACTCATATAAATCTCGCCTGATCGAGCCTGATCGAGCGCTGAGCGAGCGCGTTTGAATCCAAATATCAAACCCCTCTTTCTCAGTTCTCAGGCGCAGGAAATGGTGGGCCCTTCATTGCTTCTGGTGTGGAAGTCTATGGGGCAAGGGTCCAGGACTTGCAGAGGAGAACAATTGCCAGAAAGTGCTTGCTGTTCTCATCTGTGCCTTTTTTCTGCTCACTGGCTGATAGGAGATTGGCTGCCCCCTTTCTTGCTAGAGTGAAAAAACAACAACTTGAGAGAAAACATGACGTTGTGAGGCTCACTTAGAGGGAGACTAGCCAAATAGCCCTGCTTTTTTTCTGAAAGACGCTTCAGAAATTGTTCAAAATGTCTCCTGGCCACTCAGGCTCGTTGGTCTAGGGGTATGATTCTCGCTTCGGGTGCGAGAGGTCCCGTTTTCAAATCCCGGACGAGCCCATGCTGTGGACATTTTCAGGATGCTTGTAATATAGGAGCATTTCTTCTTTTCAATGCTATAAGACGCTGTGTATGTCGAGAAAGTTCCTTACCCTGCACGCTATTTTCCACTTGTGGCGGGATAAAGGAGTGCAGGACTTCTTTGCAACTGCTTTTCTGGGCCAGACCAGCATGGTAGGAACATTACATGCATAGTGTTTTTCTAGTGTAATTTCAGGATATGGTTTCAAAATCGCCTCTTGGAATAAAAGTGGTCCTCATTCCTGTCTTCCAAAGAAATAGAGACCGGGTAAGGAGAGCCCAACTTTGAGCTTCAAGGACATTGGCCCTTAGTCTGTGCATTCCAGCCCAATACATGCCAACAAGATTCCTGAGTTAGTGTCTGTTTCTGTAGTGTAGTGGTTATCACGTTCGCCTTACACGCGAAAGGTCCCTGGTTCGAGACCGGGCAGAAACAGCGGTTTGCTGTTTTTAACAGTGTTTGCCTTTACTGGCTGACTTTATAGGAAAGCTGAGATAATAGAGGCTGTCTATCCCTCACCAACCTGACGTAGTGTGCTCCAGGGATCTCAGTGACAGCTCGAAAAGAGAAGTGACGATAGCTTGCGCCATTCGCTTGCTCGCCCTTTGCTCTGAAGGGTGGGCCTACTTCATGAAAGCAAGGAATGAGAGCAGAAATGCTTTTCTTGTCCTCACCGCAAGCAGACACTTAGAGAAAACAAACTGTCTGAAGGACAGAGGCTTTTTAATTTCTTGTTTGATGACGGCCATGGAAAAGACAGCAATCATATTGCAGAAGAGAGCAACATGTGCAGTTGCTTGCTTTGGGTGAAGCATTCACCGACTAGCTGCCACTAACCCCTGGAGCCATGTCAGAGGTGACTCTTGCGTGGCTCGTTGGTCTAGGGGTATGATTCTCGCTTAGGGTGCGAGAGGTCCCGGGTTCAAATCCCGGACGAGCCCTTTTTAGAGCTAAACATACAAATCGTACTAAAAATGCACTATGCCTGACTATTTCTAGTAATACTCGGTGCATTGTTGCGCAACATATTCCTAACCTCAGAAGAAAAATGGATCACCGTGCTTTTTCTGCCTACCTGCTTAGTCTCAGTGTGTCCCAGGTGATGCTTTCCCAAGCTGTACTCGCAGACATTTAGGCATCAGATATTTGTCTGTCGATGCCTGCACAAGTAAATTTTGAATACGTCTAATTGCAAGCATGTTGGATGATATCTCTGAGGTTTTCACACTTGTTCTGCACATTCTGAGCCGCTGCTGATACAGCAGAATAGAAGTAGGGTGAAGCCTTGAGAGGAACTTTGCTTTAACAGTAGCAAGCAGCAAGGTCGTTTCTGTAGTGTAGTGGTCATCACGTTCGCCTAACACGCGAAAGGTCCCCGGTTCGAGACCGGGCAGAAACACTGAGCGTTGGCTGCTTTTATGTGCACACTCTAAAACCTTATTATCTGAATGCAAGTTTAAGAAGAGGTGGTCTTTGAACACAGTGAGCCGTGGGAAACTTTCTTTACCTTTGCAAGACGAAACAAAGTTATCTGCATCCGTCATCTGGGGGTCGTTCTTGTGCCTATTTTTATTTTGTTTAAGCTATGTTGTATTGTTGGGGCCTTTACACCTGTGACATTGCTGTGAAGGTTGTAAGTGGAAACATTGGCAGGTGCAGATAGAAGAGTTAGACCTAAGCCCCCCCTCATGAGCCGTCAGGATGGCCGAGTGGTCTAAGGCGCCAGATTCAAGAGAGCTTGATCTTCAGTGTAGCTGAGCCTTCTGGTCTCCTCATGGAGGCGTGGGTTCAAATCCCACTTCTGACAGGTCCCTTTTACACCCGTAAATCTTCCTGTTTTTTGCAGTGCGTTCCCGGCAAACACCACAATCTTTGCAGGAACCTGTAGCATGTGAAGAGAAATCCACCAACAATCAGGCTGGGCCCTCAATCACAAATCCATGGATTTCTGGAAATGACACCTCAGGCACACCTTCCATTAAATTTGCACTCCATCACAGTAACTGCCATGCTGGGTTTCTAACTAAGCAGTTGATCCCATCATTTGTTGTGAGGCTCTCCTGCCACCTTTTGGGCAGAGAAGGCACTGTCCCTGCAAAAACACAGGCAGACATGTTCAACAGGGCTTCCTGGTTATGTGGGAGGAGCAGAATGCCATTGGTCCCCCCTTGCAAATTCTAATTTACATAAGGAAGACAGAGAGGTAGCTGGGAGTAGGCACTGCACACGGGCATTGCACTCTCTCTTATGATTTGCAGCCAATTCTAGATTGAGGCAGGAGGAAAGGAGGTGACTCGCCCAACAATGGCTATACTGAGAAGTCAGCCACTCTGGGTCTCCCAGGTGAGTGTTTCAGGCCTGTGAGCCACTCATATAAATCTTGCCTGATCGAGCCTGATCGAGCGCTGAGCGAGCGCGTTTGAATCCAAATATCAAACCCCTCTTTCTCAGGCGCAGGAAATGGTGGGCCCTTCATTGCTTCTGGTGTGGAAGTCTATGGGGCAAGGGTCCAGGACTTGCAGAGGAGAACAATTGCCAGAAAGTGCTTGCTGTTCTCATCTGTGCCTTTTTTCTGCTCACTGGCTGATAGGAGATTGGCTGCCCCCTTTCTTGCTAGAGTGAAAAAACAACAACTTGAGAGAAAACATGACGTTGTGAGGCTCACTTAGAGGGAGACTAGCCAAATAGCCCTGCTTTTTTCTGAAAGACGCTTCAGAAATTGTTCAAAATGTCTCCTGGCCACTCAGGCTCGTTGGTCTAGGGGTATGATTCTCGCTTTGGGTGCGAGAGGTCCCGGGTTCAAATCCCGGACGAGCCCATGCTGTGGACATTTTCAGGATGCTTGTAATATAGGAGCATTTCTTCTTTTCAATGTTATAAGACGCTGTGTATGTCGAGAAAGTTCCTTACCCTGCACGCTATTTTCCACTTGTGGCGTGATAAAGGAGTGCAGGACTTCTTTGCAACTGCTTTTCTGGGCCAGACCAGCATGGTAGGAACATTACATGCATAGTGTTTTTCTAGTGTAATTTCAGGATATGGTTTCAAAATCGCCTCTTGGAATAAAAGTGGTCCTCATTCCTGTCTTCCAAAGAAATAGAGACCGGGTAAGGAGAGCCCAACTTTGAGCTACAAGGACATTGGCCCTTAGTCTGTGCATTCCAGCCCAATACATGCCAACAAGATTCCTGAGTTAGTGTCTGTTTCTGTAGTGTAGTGGTTATCACGTTCGCCTTACACGCGCAAGGTCCCTGCTTCGAGACAGGGCAGAAACAGCGGTTTGCTGTTTTTAACAATGTTTACCTTTACTGGCTGACTTTATAGGAAAGCTGAGATAATAGAGGCTGTCTATCCCTCACCAACCTGACGTAGTGTGCTCCAGAGATCTCAGTGACAGCTCGAAAAGAGAAGTGACGATAGCTTGCGCCATTCGCTTGCTCGCCCTTTGCTCTGAAGGGTGGGCCTACTTCATGAAAGCAAGGAATGAGAGCAGAAATGCTTTTCTTGTCCTCACCACAAGCAGACACTTAGAGAAAACAAACTGTCTGAAGGACAGAGGCTTTTTAATTTCTTGTTTGATGACGGCCATGGAAAAGACAGCAATCATATTGCAGAAGAGAGCAACATGTGCAGTTGCTTGCTTTGGGTGAAGCATTCACCGACTAGCTGCCACTAACCCCTGGAGCCGTGTCAGAGGTGACTCTTGCGTGGCTCGTTGGTCTAGGGGTATGATTCTCGCTTAGGGTGCGAGAGGTCCCGGGTTCAAATCCCGGACGAGCCCTTTTTAGAGCTAAACATACAAATCGTACTAAAAATGCACTAAGCCTGACTATTTCTAGTAATACTCGGTTGATTTTTTGCTTAACATATTCCTAACCTCAGTAGAAAAATGGATCACCGTGCTTTTTCTGCCTACCTGCTTAGTCTCAGTGTGTCCCAGGTGATGCTTTCCCAAGCTGTACTCGCAGACATTTAGGCATCAGATATTTGTCTGTCGATGCCTGCACAAGTAAATTTTGAATACGTCTAATTGCAAGCATGTTGGATGATATCTCTGAGGTTTTCACACTTGTTCTGCACATTCTGAGCCGCTGCTGATACAGCAGAATAGAAGTAGCGTGAAGCCTTGAGAGGAACTTTGCTTTAACAGTAGCAAGCAGCAAGGTCGTTTCTGTAGTGTAGTGGTCATCACGTTCGCCTAACACGCGAAAGTTCCCCGGTTCGAGACCGGGCAGAAACACTGAGCGTTGGCTGCTTTTATGTGCACACTCTAAAACCTTATTATCTGAATGCAAGTTTAAGAAGAGGTGGTCTTTGAACACAGTGAGCCGTGGGAAACTTTCTTTACCTTTGCAAGACGAAACAAAGTTATCTGCATCCATCATCTGGGGGTCGTTCTTGTGCCTATTTTTATTTTGTTTAAGCTATGTTGTATTGTTGGGGCCTTTACACCTGTGACATTGCTGTGAAGGTTGTAAGTGGAAACATTGGCAGGTGCAGATAGAAGAGTTAGACCTAAGCCCCCTCTCATGAGCCGTCAGGATGGCCGAGTGGTCTAAGGCGCCAGACTCAAGAGAGCTTGATCTTCAGTGTAGCTGAGCCTTCTGGTCTCCTCATGGAGGCGTGGGTTCAAATCCCACTTCTGACAGGTCCCTTTTACACCCGTAAATCTTCCTGTTTTTTGCAGTGCGTTCCCGGCAAACACCACAATCTTTGCAGGAACCTGTAGCATGTGAAGAGAAATCCACCAACAATCAGGCTGGGCCCTCAATCACAATTCCATGGATTTCTGGAAATGACACCTCAGGCACACCTTCCATTAAATTTGCACTCCATCACAGTAACTGCCATGCTGGGTTTCTAACTAAGCAGTTGATCCCATCATTTGTTGTGAGGCTCTCCTGCCACCTTTTGGGCAGAGAAGGCACTGTCCCTGCAAAAACACAGGCAGACATGTTCAACAGGGCTTCCTGGTTATGTGGGAGGAGCAGAATGCCATTGGTCCCCCCTTGCAAATTCTAATTTACATAAGGAAGACAGAGAGGTAGCTGGGAGTAGGCACTGCACACGGGCATTGCACTCTCTCTTATGATTTGCAGCCAATTCTAGATTGAGGCAGGAGGAAAGGAGGTGACTCGCCCAACAATGGCTATACTGAGAAGTCAGCCACTCTGGGTCTCCCAGGTGAGTGTTTCAGGCCTGTGAGCCACTCATATAAATCTCGCCTGATCGAGCCTGATCGAGCGCTGAGCGAGCGCGTTTGAATCCAAATATCAAACCCCTCTTTCTCAGTTCTCAGGCGCAGGAAATGGTGGGCCCTTCATTGCTTCTGGTGTGGAAGTCTATGGGGCAAGGGTCCAGGACTTGCAGAGGAGAACAATTGCCAGAAAGTGCTTGCTGTTCTCATCTGTGCCTTTTTTCTGCTCACTGGCTGATAGGAGATTGGCTGCCCCCTTTCTTGCTAGAGTGAAAAAACAACAACTTGAGAGAAAACATGACGTTGTGAGGCTCACTTAGAGGGAGACTAGCCAAATAGCCCTGCTTTTTTTCTGAAAGACGCTTCAGAAATTGTTCAAAATGTCTCCTGGCCACTCAGGCTCGTTGGTCTAGGGGTATGATTCTCGCTTCGGGTGCGAGAGGTCCCGTTTTCAAATCCCGGACGAGCCCATGCTGTGGACATTTTCAGGATGCTTGTAATATAGGAGCATTTCTTCTTTTCAATGCTATAAGACGCTGTGTATGTCGAGAAAGTTCCTTACCCTGCACGCTATTTTCCACTTGTGGCGGGATAAAGGAGTGCAGGACTTCTTTGCAACTGCTTTTCTGGGCCAGACCAGCATGGTAGGAACATTACATGCATAGTGTTTTTCTAGTGTAATTTCAGGATATGGTTTCAAAATCGCCTCTTGGAATAAAAGTGGTCCTCATTCCTGTCTTCCAAAGAAATAGAGACCGGGTAAGGAGAGCCCAACTTTGAGCTTCAAGGACATTGGCCCTTAGTCTGTGCATTCCAGCCCAATACATGCCAACAAGATTCCTGAGTTAGTGTCTGTTTCTGTAGTGTAGTGGTTATCACGTTCGCCTTACACGCGAAAGGTCCCTGGTTCGAGACCGGGCAGAAACAGCGGTTTGCTGTTTTTAACAGTGTTTGCCTTTACTGGCTGACTTTATAGGAAAGCTGAGATAATAGAGGCTGTCTATCCCTCACCAACCTGACGTAGTGTGCTCCAGGGATCTCAGTGACAGCTCGAAAAGAGAAGTGACGATAGCTTGCGCCATTCGCTTGCTCGCCCTTTGCTCTGAAGGGTGGGCCTACTTCATGAAAGCAAGGAATGAGAGCAGAAATGCTTTTCTTGTCCTCACCGCAAGCAGACACTTAGAGAAAACAAACTGTCTGAAGGACAGAGGCTTTTTAATTTCTTGTTTGATGACGGCCATGGAAAAGACAGCAATCATATTGCAGAAGAGAGCAACATGTGCAGTTGCTTGCTTTGGGTGAAGCATTCACCGACTAGCTGCCACTAACCCCTGGAGCCATGTCAGAGGTGACTCTTGCGTGGCTCGTTGGTCTAGGGGTATGATTCTCGCTTAGGGTGCGAGAGGTCCCGGGTTCAAATCCCGGACGAGCCCTTTTTAGAGCTAAACATACAAATCGTACTAAAAATGCACTATGCCTGACTATTTCTAGTAATACTCGGTGCATTGTTGCGCAACATATTCCTAACCTCAGAAGAAAAATGGATCACCGTGCTTTTTCTGCCTACCTGCTTAGTCTCAGTGTGTCCCAGGTGATGCTTTCCCAAGCTGTACTCGCAGACATTTAGGCATCAGATATTTGTCTGTCGATGCCTGCACAAGTAAATTTTGAATACGTCTAATTGCAAGCATGTTGGATGATATCTCTGAGGTTTTCACACTTGTTCTGCACATTCTGAGCCGCTGCTGATACAGCAGAATAGAAGTAGGGTGAAGCCTTGAGAGGAACTTTGCTTTAACAGTAGCAAGCAGCAAGGTCGTTTCTGTAGTGTAGTGGTCATCACGTTCGCCTAACACGCGAAAGGTCCCCGGTTCGAGACCGGGCAGAAACACTGAGCGTTGGCTGCTTTTATGTGCACACTCTAAAACCTTATTATCTGAATGCAAGTTTAAGAAGAGGTGGTCTTTGAACACAGTGAGCCGTGGGAAACTTTCTTTACCTTTGCAAGACGAAACAAAGTTATCTGCATCCGTCATCTGGGGGTCGTTCTTGTGCCTATTTTTATTTTGTTTAAGCTATGTTGTATTGTTGGGGCCTTTACACCTGTGACATTGCTGTGAAGGTTGTAAGTGGAAACATTGGCAGGTGCAGATAGAAGAGTTAGACCTAAGCCCCCCCTCATGAGCCGTCAGGATGGCCGAGTGGTCTAAGGCGCCAGATTCAAGAGAGCTTGATCTTCAGTGTAGCTGAGCCTTCTGGTCTCCTCATGGAGGCGTGGGTTCAAATCCCACTTCTGACAGGTCCCTTTTACACCCGTAAATCTTCCTGTTTTTTGCAGTGCGTTCCCGGCAAACACCACAATCTTTGCAGGAACCTGTAGCATGTGAAGAGAAATCCACCAACAATCAGGCTGGGCCCTCAATCACAAATCCATGGATTTCTGGAAATGACACCTCAGGCACACCTTCCATTAAATTTGCACTCCATCACAGTAACTGCCATGCTGGGTTTCTAACTAAGCAGTTGATCCCATCATTTGTTGTGAGGCTCTCCTGCCACCTTTTGGGCAGAGAAGGCACTGTCCCTGCAAAAACACAGGCAGACATGTTCAACAGGGCTTCCTGGTTATGTGGGAGGAGCAGAATGCCATTGGTCCCCCCTTGCAAATTCTAATTTACATAAGGAAGACAGAGAGGTAGCTGGGAGTAGGCACTGCACACGGGCATTGCACTCTCTCTTATGATTTGCAGCCAATTCTAGATTGAGGCAGGAGGAAAGGAGGTGACTCGCCCAACAATGGCTATACTGAGAAGTCAGCCACTCTGGGTCTCCCAGGTGAGTGTTTCAGGCCTGTGAGCCACTCATATAAATCTCGCCTGATCGAGCCTGATCGAGCGCTGAGCGAGCGCGTTTGAATCCAAATATCAAACCCCTCTTTCTCAGGCGCAGGAAATGGTGGGCCCTTCATTGCTTCTGGTGTGGAAGTCTATGGGGCAAGGGTCCAGGACTTGCAGAGGAGAACAATTGCCAGAAAGTGCTTGCTGTTCTCATCTGTGCCTTTTTTCTGCTCACTGGCTGATAGGAGATTGGCTGCCCCCTTTCTTGCTAGAGTGAAAAAACAACAACTTGAGAGAAAACATGACGTTGTGAGGCTCACTTAGAGGGAGACTAGCCAAATAGCCCTGCTTTTTTCTGAAAGACGCTTCAGAAATTGTTCAAAATGTCTCCTGGCCACTCAGGCTCGTTGGTCTAGGGGTATGATTCTCGCTTTGGGTGCGAGAGGTCCCGGGTTCAAATCCCGGACGAGCCCATGCTGTGGACATTTTCAGGATGCTTGTAATATAGGAGCATTTCTTCTTTTCAATGTTATAAGACGCTGTGTATGTCGAGAAAGTTCCTTACCCTGCACGCTATTTTCCACTTGTGGCGTGATAAAGGAGTGCAGGACTTCTTTGCAACTGCTTTTCTGGGCCAGACCAGCATGGTAGGAACATTACATGCATAGTGTTTTTCTAGTGTAATTTCAGGATATGGTTTCAAAATCGCCTCTTGGAATAAAAGTGGTCCTCATTCCTGTCTTCCAAAGAAATAGAGACCGGGTAAGGAGAGCCCAACTTTGAGCTACAAGGACATTGGCCCTTAGTCTGTGCATTCCAGCCCAATACATGCCAACAAGATTCCTGAGTTAGTGTCTGTTTCTGTAGTGTAGTGGTTATCACGTTCGCCTTACACGCGCAAGGTCCCTGCTTCGAGACAGGGCAGAAACAGCGGTTTGCTGTTTTTAACAATGTTTACCTTTACTGGCTGACTTTATAGGAAAGCTGAGATAATAGAGGCTGTCTATCCCTCACCAACCTGACGTAGTGTGCTCCAGAGATCTCAGTGACAGCTCGAAAAGAGAAGTGACGATAGCTTGCGCCATTCGCTTGCTCGCCCTTTGCTCTGAAGGGTGGGCCTACTTCATGAAAGCAAGGAATGAGAGCAGAAATGCTTTTCTTGTCCTCACCACAAGCAGACACTTAGAGAAAACAAACTGTCTGAAGGACAGAGGCTTTTTAATTTCTTGTTTGATGACGGCCATGGAAAAGACAGCAATCATATTGCAGAAGAGAGCAACATGTGCAGTTGCTTGCTTTGGGTGAAGCATTCACCGACTAGCTGCCACTAACCCCTGGAGCCGTGTCAGAGGTGACTCTTGCGTGGCTCGTTGGTCTAGGGGTATGATTCTCGCTTAGGGTGCGAGAGGTCCCGGGTTCAAATCCCGGACGAGCCCTTTTTAGAGCTAAACATACAAATCGTACTAAAAATGCACTAAGCCTGACTATTTCTAGTAATACTCGGTTGATTTTTTGCTTAACATATTCCTAACCTCAGTAGAAAAATGGATCACCGTGCTTTTTCTGCCTACCTGCTTAGTCTCAGTGTGTCCCAGGTGATGCTTTCCCAAGCTGTACTCGCAGACATTTAGGCATCAGATATTTGTCTGTCGATGCCTGCACAAGTAAATTTTGAATACGTCTAATTGCAAGCATGTTGGATGATATCTCTGAGGTTTTCACACTTGTTCTGCACATTCTGAGCCGCTGCTGATACAGCAGAATAGAAGTAGCGTGAAGCCTTGAGAGGAACTTTGCTTTAACAGTAGCAAGCAGCAAGGTCGTTTCTGTAGTGTAGTGGTCATCACGTTCGCCTAACACGCGAAAGTTCCCCGGTTCGAGACCGGGCAGAAACACTGAGCGTTGGCTGCTTTTATGTGCACACTCTAAAACCTTATTATCTGAATGCAAGTTTAAGAAGAGGTGGTCTTTGAACACAGTGAGCCGTGGGAAACTTTCTTTACCTTTGCAAGACGAAACAAAGTTATCTGCATCCATCATCTGGGGGTCGTTCTTGTGCCTATTTTTATTTTGTTTAAGCTATGTTGTATTGTTGGGGCCTTTACACCTGTGACATTGCTGTGAAGGTTGTAAGTGGAAACATTGGCAGGTGCAGATAGAAGAGTTAGACCTAAGCCCCCTCTCATGAGCCGTCAGGATGGCCGAGTGGTCTAAGGCGCCAGACTCAAGAGAGCTTGATCTTCAGTGTAGCTGAGCCTTCTGGTCTCCTCATGGAGGCGTGGGTTCAAATCCCACTTCTGACAGGTCCCTTTTACACCCGTAAATCTTCCTGTTTTTTGCAGTGCGTTCCCGGCAAACACCACAATCTTTGCAGGAACCTGTAGCATGTGAAGAGAAATCCACCAACAATCAGGCTGGGCCCTCAATCACAATTCCATGGATTTCTGGAAATGACACCTCAGGCACACCTTCCATTAAATTTGCACTCCATCACAGTAACTGCCATGCTGGGTTTCTAACTAAGCAGTTGATCCCATCATTTGTTGTGAGGCTCTCCTGCCACCTTTTGGGCAGAGAAGGCACTGTCCCTGCAAAAACACAGGCAGACATGTTCAACAGGGCTTCCTGGTTATGTGGGAGGAGCAGAATGCCATTGGTCCCCCCTTGCAAATTCTAATTTACATAAGGAAGACAGAGAGGTAGCTGGGAGTAGGCACTGCACACGGGCATTGCACTCTCTCTTATGATTTGCAGCCAATTCTAGATTGAGGCAGGAGGAAAGGAGGTGACTCGCCCAACAATGGCTATACTGAGAAGTCAGCCACTCTGGGTCTCCCAGGTGAGTGTTTCAGGCCTGTGAGCCACTCATATAAATCTCGCCTGATCGAGCCTGATCGAGCGCTGAGCGAGCGCGTTTGAATCCAAATATCAAACCCCTCTTTCTCAGTTCTCAGGCGCAGGAAATGGTGGGCCCTTCATTGCTTCTGGTGTGGAAGTCTATGGGGCAAGGGTCCAGGACTTGCAGAGGAGAACAATTGCCAGAAAGTGCTTGCTGTTCTCATCTGTGCCTTTTTTCTGCTCACTGGCTGATAGGAGATTGGCTGCCCCCTTTCTTGCTAGAGTGAAAAAACAACAACTTGAGAGAAAACATGACGTTGTGAGGCTCACTTAGAGGGAGACTAGCCAAATAGCCCTGCTTTTTTTCTGAAAGACGCTTCAGAAATTGTTCAAAATGTCTCCTGGCCACTCAGGCTCGTTGGTCTAGGGGTATGATTCTCGCTTCGGGTGCGAGAGGTCCCGTTTTCAAATCCCGGACGAGCCCATGCTGTGGACATTTTCAGGATGCTTGTAATATAGGAGCATTTCTTCTTTTCAATGCTATAAGACGCTGTGTATGTCGAGAAAGTTCCTTACCCTGCACGCTATTTTCCACTTGTGGCGGGATAAAGGAGTGCAGGACTTCTTTGCAACTGCTTTTCTGGGCCAGACCAGCATGGTAGGAACATTACATGCATAGTGTTTTTCTAGTGTAATTTCAGGATATGGTTTCAAAATCGCCTCTTGGAATAAAAGTGGTCCTCATTCCTGTCTTCCAAAGAAATAGAGACCGGGTAAGGAGAGCCCAACTTTGAGCTTCAAGGACATTGGCCCTTAGTCTGTGCATTCCAGCCCAATACATGCCAACAAGATTCCTGAGTTAGTGTCTGTTTCTGTAGTGTAGTGGTTATCACGTTCGCCTTACACGCGAAAGGTCCCTGGTTCGAGACCGGGCAGAAACAGCGGTTTGCTGTTTTTAACAGTGTTTGCCTTTACTGGCTGACTTTATAGGAAAGCTGAGATAATAGAGGCTGTCTATCCCTCACCAACCTGACGTAGTGTGCTCCAGGGATCTCAGTGACAGCTCGAAAAGAGAAGTGACGATAGCTTGCGCCATTCGCTTGCTCGCCCTTTGCTCTGAAGGGTGGGCCTACTTCATGAAAGCAAGGAATGAGAGCAGAAATGCTTTTCTTGTCCTCACCGCAAGCAGACACTTAGAGAAAACAAACTGTCTGAAGGACAGAGGCTTTTTAATTTCTTGTTTGATGACGGCCATGGAAAAGACAGCAATCATATTGCAGAAGAGAGCAACATGTGCAGTTGCTTGCTTTGGGTGAAGCATTCACCGACTAGCTGCCACTAACCCCTGGAGCCATGTCAGAGGTGACTCTTGCGTGGCTCGTTGGTCTAGGGGTATGATTCTCGCTTAGGGTGCGAGAGGTCCCGGGTTCAAATCCCGGACGAGCCCTTTTTAGAGCTAAACATACAAATCGTACTAAAAATGCACTATGCCTGACTATTTCTAGTAATACTCGGTGCATTGTTGCGCAACATATTCCTAACCTCAGAAGAAAAATGGATCACCGTGCTTTTTCTGCCTACCTGCTTAGTCTCAGTGTGTCCCAGGTGATGCTTTCCCAAGCTGTACTCGCAGACATTTAGGCATCAGATATTTGTCTGTCGATGCCTGCACAAGTAAATTTTGAATACGTCTAATTGCAAGCATGTTGGATGATATCTCTGAGGTTTTCACACTTGTTCTGCACATTCTGAGCCGCTGCTGATACAGCAGAATAGAAGTAGGGTGAAGCCTTGAGAGGAACTTTGCTTTAACAGTAGCAAGCAGCAAGGTCGTTTCTGTAGTGTAGTGGTCATCACGTTCGCCTAACACGCGAAAGGTCCCCGGTTCGAGACCGGGCAGAAACACTGAGCGTTGGCTGCTTTTATGTGCACACTCTAAAACCTTATTATCTGAATGCAAGTTTAAGAAGAGGTGGTCTTTGAACACAGTGAGCCGTGGGAAACTTTCTTTACCTTTGCAAGACGAAACAAAGTTATCTGCATCCGTCATCTGGGGGTCGTTCTTGTGCCTATTTTTATTTTGTTTAAGCTATGTTGTATTGTTGGGGCCTTTACACCTGTGACATTGCTGTGAAGGTTGTAAGTGGAAACATTGGCAGGGCCAGATAGAAGAGTTAGACCTAAGCCCCCCCTCATGAGCCGTCAGGATGGCCGAGTGGTCTAAGGCGCCAGACTCAAGAGAGCTTGATCTTCAGTGTAGCTGAGCCTTCTGGTCTCCTCATGGAGGCGTGGGTTCAAATCCCACTTCTGACAGGTCCCTTTTACACCCGTAAATCTTCCTGTTTTTTGCAGTGCGTTCCCGGCAAACACCACAATCTTTGCAGGAACCTGTAGCATGTGAAGAGAAATCCACCAACAATCAGGCTGGGCCCTCAATCACAAATCCATGGATTTCTGGAAATGACACCTCAGGCACACCTTCCATTAAATTTGCACTCCATCACAGTAACTGCCATGCTGGGTTTCTAACTAAGCAGTTGATCCCATCATTTGTTGTGAGGCTCTCCTGCCACCTTTTGGGCAGAGAAGGCACTGTCCCTGCAAAAACACAGGCAGACATGTTCAACAGGGCTTCCTGGTTATGTGGGAGGAGCAGAATGCCATTGGTCCCCCCTTGCAAATTCTAATTTACATAAGGAAGACAGAGAGGTAGCTGGGAGTAGGCACTGCACACGGGCATTGCACTCTCTCTTATGATTTGCAGCCAATTCAAGATTGAGGCAGGAGGAAAGGAGGTGACTCGCCCAACAATGGCTATACTGAGAAGTCAGCCACTCTGGGTCTCCCAGGTGAGTGTTTCAGGCCTGTGAGCCACTCATATAAATCTCGCCTGATCGAGCCTGATCGAGCGCTGAGCGAGCGCGTTTGAATCCAAATATCAAACCCCTCTTTCTCAGGCGCAGGAAATGGTGGGCCCTTCATTGCTTCTGGTGTGGAAGTCTATGGGGCAAGGGTCCAGGACTTGCAGAGGAGAACAATTGCCAGAAAGTGCTTGCTGTTCTCATCTGTGCCTTTTTTCTGCTCACTGGCTGATAGGAGATTGGCTGCCCCCTTTCTTGCTAGAGTGAAAAAACAACAACTTGAGAGAAAACATGACGTTGTGAGGCTCACTTAGAGGGAGACTAGCCAAATAGCCCTGCTTTTTTCTGAAAGACGCTTCAGAAATTGTTCAAAATGTCTCCTGGCCACTCAGGCTCGTTGGTCTAGGGGTATGATTCTCGCTTTGGGTGCGAGAGGTCCCGGGTTCAAATCCCGGACGAGCCCATGCTGTGGACATTTTCAGGATGCTTGTAATATAGGAGCATTTCTTCTTTTCAATGTTATAAGACGCTGTGTATGTCGAGAAAGTTCCTTACCCTGCACGCTATTTTCCACTTGTGGCGTGATAAAGGAGTGCAGGACTTCTTTGCAACTGCTTTTCTGGGCCAGACCAGCATGGTAGGAACATTACATGCATAGTGTTTTTCTAGTGTAATTTCAGGATATGGTTTCAAAATCGCCTCTTGGAATAAAAGTGGTCCTCATTCCTGTCTTCCAAAGAAATAGAGACCGGGTAAGGAGAGCCCAACTTTGAGCTACAAGGACATTGGCCCTTAGTCTGTGCATTCCAGCCCAATACATGCCAACAAGATTCCTGAGTTAGTGTCTGTTTCTGTAGTGTAGTGGTTATCACGTTCGCCTTACACGCGCAAGGTCCCTGCTTCGAGACAGGGCAGAAACAGCGGTTTGCTGTTTTTAACAATGTTTACCTTTACTGGCTGACTTTATAGGAAAGCTGAGATAATAGAGGCTGTCTATCCCTCACCAACCTGACGTAGTGTGCTCCAGAGATCTCAGTGACAGCTCGAAAAGAGAAGTGACGATAGCTTGCGCCATTCGCTTGCTCGCCCTTTGCTCTGAAGGGTGGGCCTACTTCATGAAAGCAAGGAATGAGAGCAGAAATGCTTTTCTTGTCCTCACCACAAGCAGACACTTAGAGAAAACAAACTGTCTGAAGGACAGAGGCTTTTTAATTTCTTGTTTGATGACGGCCATGGAAAAGACAGCAATCATATTGCAGAAGAGAGCAACATGTGCAGTTGCTTGCTTTGGGTGAAGCATTCACCGACTAGCTGCCACTAACCCCTGGAGCCGTGTCAGAGGTGACTCTTGCGTGGCTCGTTGGTCTAGGGGTATGATTCTCGCTTAGGGTGCGAGAGGTCCC
This sequence comes from Lissotriton helveticus, assembly GCF_964261635.1. Taxonomy (NCBI): domain Eukaryota; kingdom Metazoa; phylum Chordata; class Amphibia; order Caudata; family Salamandridae; genus Lissotriton; species Lissotriton helveticus. Next base: position 590,664,220 of record NC_136071.1, read on the forward strand.
GGGTTCAAATCCCGGACGAGCCCTTTTTAGAGCTAAACATACAAATCGTACTAAAAATGCACTAAGCCTGACTATTTCTAGTAATACTCGGTTGATTTTTTGCTTAACATATTCCTAACCTCAGTAGAAAAATGGATCACCGTGCTTTTTCTGCCTACCTGCTTAGTCTCAGTGTGTCCCAGGTGATGCTTTCCCAAGCTGTACTCGCAGACATTTAGGCATCAGATATTTGTCTGTCGATGCCTGCACAAGTAAATTTTGAATACGTCTAATTGCAAGCATGTTGGATGATATCTCTGAGGTTTTCACACTTGTTCTGCACATTCTGAGCCGCTGCTGATACAGCAGAATAGAAGTAGCGTGAAGCCTTGAGAGGAACTTTGCTTTAACAGTAGCAAGCAGCAAGGTCGTTTCTGTAGTGTAGTGGTCATCACGTTCGCCTAACACGCGAAAGTTCCCCGGTTCGAGACCGGGCAGAAACACTGAGCGTTGGCTGCTTTTATGTGCACACTCTAAAACCTTATTATCTGAATGCAAGTTTAAGAAGAGGTGGTCTTTGAACACAGTGAGCCGTGGGAAACTTTCTTTACCTTTGCAAGACGAAACAAAGTTATCTGCATCCATCATCTGGGGGTCGTTCTTGTGCCTATTTTTATTTTGTTTAAGCTATGTTGTATTGTTGGGGCCTTTACACCTGTGACATTGCTGTGAAGGTTGTAAGTGGAAACATTGGCAGGTGCAGATAGAAGAGTTAGACCTAAGCCCCCTCTCATGAGCCGTCAGGATGGCCGAGTGGTCTAAGGCGCCAGACTCAAGAGAGCTTGATCTTCAGTGTAGCTGAGCCTTCTGGTCTCCTCATGGAGGCGTGGGTTCAAATCCCACTTCTGACAGGTCCCTTTTACACCCGTAAATCTTCCTGTTTTTTGCAGTGCGTTCCCGGCAAACACCACAATCTTTGCAGGAACCTGTAGCATGTGAAGAGAAATCCACCAACAATCAGGCTGGGCCCTCAATCACAATTCCATGGATTTCTGGAAATGACACCTCAGGCACACCTTCCATTAAATTTGCACTCCATCACAGTAACTGCCATGCTGGGTTTCTAACTAAGCAGTTGATCCCATCATTTGTTGTGAGGCTCTCCTGCCACCTTTTGGGCAGAGAAGGCACTGTCCCTGCAAAAACACAGGCAGACATGTTCAACAGGGCTTCCTGGTTATGTGGGAGGAGCAGAATGCCATTGGTCCCCCCTTGCAAATTCTAATTTACATAAGGAAGACAGAGAGGTAGCTGGGAGTAGGCACTGCACACGGGCATTGCACTCTCTCTTATGATTTGCAGCCAATTCTAGATTGAGGCAGGAGGAAAGGAGGTGACTCGCCCAACAATGGCTATACTGAGAAGTCAGCCACTCTGGGTCTCCCAGGTGAGTGTTTCAGGCCTGTGAGCCACTCATATAAATCTCGCCTGATCGAGCCTGATCGAGCGCTGAGCGAGCGCGTTTGAATCCAAATATCAAACCCCTCTTTCTCAGTTCTCAGGCGCAGGAAATGGTGGGCCCTTCATTGCTTCTGGTGTGGAAGTCTATGGGGCAAGGGTCCAGGACTTGCAGAGGAGAACAATTGCCAGAAAGTGCTTGCTGTTCTCATCTGTGCCTTTTTTCTGCTCACTGGCTGATAGGAGATTGGCTGCCCCCTTTCTTGCTAGAGTGAAAAAACAACAACTTGAGAGAAAACATGACGTTGTGAGGCTCACTTAGAGGGAGACTAGCCAAATAGCCCTGCTTTTTTTCTGAAAGACGCTTCAGAAATTGTTCAAAATGTCTCCTGGCCACTCAGGCTCGTTGGTCTAGGGGTATGATTCTCGCTTCGGGTGCGAGAGGTCCCGTTTTCAAATCCCGGACGAGCCCATGCTGTGGACATTTTCAGGATGCTTGTAATATAGGAGCATTTCTTCTTTTCAATGCTATAAGACGCTGTGTATGTCGAGAAAGTTCCTTACCCTGCACGCTATTTTCCACTTGTGGCGGGATAAAGGAGTGCAGGACTTCTTTGCAACTGCTTTTCTGGGCCAGACCAGCATGGTAGGAACATTACATGCATAGTGTTTTTCTAGTGTAATTTCAGGATATGGTTTCAAAATCGCCTCTTGGAATAAAAGTGGTCCTCATTCCTGTCTTCCAAAGAAATAGAGACCGGGTAAGGAGAGCCCAACTTTGAGCTTCAAGGACATTGGCCCTTAGTCTGTGCATTCCAGCCCAATACATGCCAACAAGATTCCTGAGTTAGTGTCTGTTTCTGTAGTGTAGTGGTTATCACGTTCGCCTTACACGCGAAAGGTCCCTGGTTCGAGACCGGGCAGAAACAGCGGTTTGCTGTTTTTAACAGTGTTTGCCTTTACTGGCTGACTTTATAGGAAAGCTGAGATAATAGAGGCTGTCTATCCCTCACCAACCTGACGTAGTGTGCTCCAGGGATCTCAGTGACAGCTCGAAAAGAGAAGTGACGATAGCTTGCGCCATTCGCTTGCTCGCCCTTTGCTCTGAAGGGTGGGCCTACTTCATGAAAGCAAGGAATGAGAGCAGAAATGCTTTTCTTGTCCTCACCGCAAGCAGACACTTAGAGAAAACAAACTGTCTGAAGGACAGAGGCTTTTTAATTTCTTGTTTGATGACGGCCATGGAAAAGACAGCAATCATATTGCAGAAGAGAGCAACATGTGCAGTTGCTTGCTTTGGGTGAAGCATTCACCGACTAGCTGCCACTAACCCCTGGAGCCATGTCAGAGGTGACTCTTGCGTGGCTCGTTGGTCTAGGGGTATGATTCTCGCTTAGGGTGCGAGAGGTCCCGGGTTCAAATCCCGGACGAGCCCTTTTTAGAGCTAAACATACAAATCGTACTAAAAATGCACTATGCCTGACTATTTCTAGTAATACTCGGTGCATTGTTGCGCAACATATTCCTAACCTCAGAAGAAAAATGGATCACCGTGCTTTTTCTGCCTACCTGCTTAGTCTCAGTGTGTCCCAGGTGATGCTTTCCCAAGCTGTACTCGCAGACATTTAGGCATCAGATATTTGTCTGTCGATGCCTGCACAAGTAAATTTTGAATACGTCTAATTGCAAGCATGTTGGATGATATCTCTGAGGTTTTCACACTTGTTCTGCACATTCTGAGCCGCTGCTGATACAGCAGAATAGAAGTAGGGTGAAGCCTTGAGAGGAACTTTGCTTTAACAGTAGCAAGCAGCAAGGTCGTTTCTGTAGTGTAGTGGTCATCACGTTCGCCTAACACGCGAAAGGTCCCCGGTTCGAGACCGGGCAGAAACACTGAGCGTTGGCTGCTTTTATGTGCACACTCTAAAACCTTATTATCTGAATGCAAGTTTAAGAAGAGGTGGTCTTTGAACACAGTGAGCCGTGGGAAACTTTCTTTACCTTTGCAAGACGAAACAAAGTTATCTGCATCCGTCATCTGGGGGTCGTTCTTGTGCCTATTTTTATTTTGTTTAAGCTATGTTGTATTGTTGGGGCCTTTACACCTGTGACATTGCTGTGAAGGTTGTAAGTGGAAACATTGGCAGGTGCAGATAGAAGAGTTAGACCTAAGCCCCCCCTCATGAGCCGTCAGGATGGCCGAGTGGTCTAAGGCGCCAGACTCAAGAGAGCTTGATCTTCAGTGTAGCTGAGCCTTCTGGTCTCCTCATGGAGGCGTGGGTTCAAATCCCACTTCTGACAGGTCCCTTTTACACCCGTAAATCTTCCTGTTTTTTGCAGTGCGTTCCCGGCAAACACCACAATCTTTGCAGGAATCTGTAGCATGTGAAGAGAAATCCACCAACAATCAGGCTGGGCCCTCAATCACAATTCCATGGATTTCTGGAAATGACACCTCAGGCACACCTTCCATTAAATTTGCACTCCATCACAGTAACTGCCATGCTGGGTTTCTAACTAAGCAGTTGATCCCATCATTTGTTGTGAGGCTCTCCTGCCACCTTTTGGGCAGAGAAGGCACTGTCCCTGCAAAAACACAGGCAGACATGTTCAACAGGGCTTCCTGGTTATGTGGGAGGAGCAGAATGCCATTGGTCCCCCCTTGCAAATTCTAATTTACATAAGGAAGACAGAGAGGTAGCTGGGAGTAGGCACTGCACACGGGCATTGCACTCTCTCTTATGATTTGCAGCCAATTCTAGATTGAGGCAGGAGGAAAGGAGGTGACTCGCCCAACAATGGCTATACTGAGAAGTCAGCCACTCTGGGTCTCCCAGGTGAGTGTTTCAGGCCTGTGAGCCACTCATATAAATCTCGCCTGATCGAGCCTGATCGAGCGCTGAGCGAGCGCGTTTGAATCCAAATATCAAACCCCTCTTTCTCAGGCGCAGGAAATGGTGGGCCCTTCATTGCTTCTGGTGTGGAAGTCTATGGGGCAAGGGTCCAGGACTTGCAGAGGAGAACAATTGCCAGAAAGTGCTTGCTGTTCTCATCTGTGCCTTTTTTCTGCTCACTGGCTGATAGGAGATTGGCTGCCCCCTTTCTTGCTAGAGTGAAAAAACAACAACTTGAGAGAAAACATGACGTTGTGAGGCTCACTTAGAGGGAGACTAGCCAAATAGCCCTGCTTTTTTTCTGAAAGACGCTTCAGAAATTGTTCAAAATGTCTCCTGGCCACTCAGGCTCGTTGGTCTAGGGGTATGATTCTCGCTTCGGGTGCGAGAGGTCCCGGGTTCAAATCCCGGACGAGCCCATGCTGTGGACATTTTCAGGAGGCTTGTAATATAGGAGCATTTCTTCTTTTCAATGCTATAAGACGCTGTGTATGTCGAGAAAGTTCCTTACCCTGCACGCTATTTTCCACTTGTGGCGGGATAAAGGAGTGCAGGACTTCTTTGCAACTGCTTTTCTGGGCCAGACCAGCATGGTAGGAACATTACATGCATAGTGTTTTTCTAGTGTAATTTCAGGATATGGTTTCAAAATCGCCTCTTGGAATAAAAGTGGTCCTCATTCCTGTCTTCCAAAGAAATAGAGACCGGGTAAGGAGAGCCCAACTTTGAGCTTCAAGGACATTGGCCCTTAGTCTGTGCATTCCAGCCCAATACATGCCAACAAGATTCCTGAGTTAGTGTCTGTTTCTGTAGTGTAGTGGTTATCACGTTCGCCTTACACGCGAAAGGTCCCTGGTTCGAGACCGGGCAGAAACAGCGGTTTGCTGTTTTTAACAGTGTTTGCCTTTACTGGCTGACTTTATAGGAAAGCTGAGATAATAGAGGCTGTCTATCCCTCACCAACCTGACGTAGTGTGCTCCAGGGATCTCAGTGACAGCTCGAAAAGAGAAGTGACGATAGCTTGCGCCATTCGCTTGCTCGCCCTTTGCTCTGAAGGGTGGGCCTACTTCATGAAAGCAAGGAATGAGAGCAGAAATGCTTTTCTTGTCCTCACCGCAAGCAGACACTTAGAGAAAACAAACTGTCTGAAGGACAGAGGCTTTTTAATTTCTTGTTTGATGACGGCCATGGAAAAGACAGCAATCATATTGCAGAAGAGAGCAACATGTGCAGTTGCTTGCTTTGGGTGAAGCATTCACCGACTAGCTGCCACTAACCCCTGGAGCCATGTCAGAGGTGACTCTTGCGTGGCTCGTTGGTCTAGGGGTATGATTCTCGCTTAGGGTGTGAGAGGTCCCGGGTTCAAATCCCGGACGAGCCCTTTTTAGAGCTAAACATACAAATCGTACTAAAAATGCACTAAGCCTGACTATTTCTAGTAATACTCGGTTGATTTTTTGCTTAACATATTCCTAACCTCAGTAGAAAAATGGATCACCGTGCTTTTTCTGCCTACCTGCTTAGTCTCAGTGTGTCCCAGGTGATGCTTTCCCAAGCTGTACTCGCAGACATTTAGGCATCAGATATTTGTCTGTCGATGCCTGCACAAGTAAATTTTGAATACGTCTAATTGCAAGCATGTTGGATGATATCTCTGAGGTTTTCACACTTGTTCTGCACATTCTGAGCCGCTGCTGATACAGCAGAATAGAAGTAGCGTGAAGCCTTGAGAGGAACTTTGCTTTAACAGTAGCAAGCAGCAAGGTCGTTTCTGTAGTGTAGTGGTCATCACGTTCGCCTAACACGCGAAAGTTCCCCGGTTCGAGACCGGGCAGAAACACTGAGCGTTGGCTGCTTTTATGTGCACACTCTAAAACCTTATTATCTGAATGCAAGTTTAAGAAGAGGTGGTCTTTGAACACAGTGAGCCGTGGGAAACTTTCTTTACCTTTGCAAGACGAAACAAAGTTATCTGCATCCATCATCTGGGGGTCGTTCTTGTGCCTATTTTTATTTTGTTTAAGCTATGTTGTATTGTTGGGGCCTTTACACCTGTGACATTGCTGTGAAGGTTGTAAGTGGAAACATTGGCAGGTGCAGATAGAAGAGTTAGACCTAAGCCCCCTCTCATGAGCCGTCAGGATGGCCGAGTGGTCTAAGGCGCCAGACTCAAGAGAGCTTGATCTTCAGTGTAGCTGAGCCTTCTGGTCTCCTCATGGAGGCGTGGGTTCAAATCCCACTTCTGACAGGTCCCTTTTACACCCGTAAATCTTCCTGTTTTTTGCAGTGCGTTCCCGGCAAACACCACAATCTTTGCAGGAACCTGTAGCATGTGAAGAGAAATCCACCAACAATCAGGCTGGGCCCTCAATCACAATTCCATGGATTTCTGGAAATGACACCTCAGGCACACCTTCCATTAAATTTGCACTCCATCACAGTAACTGCCATGCTGGGTTTCTAACTAAGCAGTTGATCCCATCATTTGTTGTGAGGCTCTCCTGCCACCTTTTGGGCAGAGAAGGCACTGTCCCTGCAAAAACACAGGCAGACATGTTCAACAGGGCTTCCTGGTTATGTGGGAGGAGCAGAATGCCATTGGTCCCCCCTTGCAAATTCTAATTTACATAAGGAAGACAGAGAGGTAGCTGGGAGTAGGCACTGCACACGGGCATTGCACTCTCTCTTATGATTTGCAGCCAATTCTAGATTGAGGCAGGAGGAAAGGAGGTGACTCGCCCAACAATGGCTATACTGAGAAGTCAGCCACTCTGGGTCTCCCAGGTGAGTGTTTCAGGCCTGTGAGCCACTCATATAAATCTCGCCTGATCGAGCGCTGAGCGAGCGCTGAGCGAGCGCGTTTGAATCCAAATATCAAACCCCTCTTTCTCAGTTCTCAGGCGCAGGAAATGGTGGGCCCTTCATTGCTTCTGGTGTGGAAGTCTATGGGGCAAGGGTCCAGGACTTGCAGAGGAGAACAATTGCCAGAAAGTGCTTGCTGTTCTCATCTGTGCCTTTTTTCTGCTCACTGGCTGATAGGAGATTGGCTGCCCCCTTTCTTGCTAGAGTGAAAAAACAACAACTTGAGAGAAAACATGACGTTGTGAGGCTCACTTAGAGGGAGACTAGCCAAATAGCCCTGCTTTTTTTCTGAAAGACGCTTCAGAAATTGTTCAAAATGTCTCCTGGCCACTCAGGCTCGTTGGTCTAGGGGTATGATTCTCGCTTCGGGTGCGAGAGGTCCCGTTTTCAAATCCCGGACGAGCCCATGCTGTGGACATTTTCAGGATGCTTGTAATATAGGAGCATTTCTTCTTTTCAATGCTATAAGACGCTGAGTATGTCGAGAAAGTTCCTTACCCTGCACGCTATTTTCCACTTGTGGCGGGATAAAGGAGTGCAGGACTTCTTTGCAACTGCTTTTCTGGGCCAGACCAGCATGGTAGGAACATTACATGCATAGTGTTTTTCTAGTGTAATTTCAGGATATGGTTTCAAAATCGCCTCTTGGAATAAAAGTGGTCCTCATTCCTGTCTTCCAAAGAAATAGAGACCGGGTAAGGAGAGCCCAACTTTGAGCTTCAAGGACATTGGCCCTTAGTCTGTGCATTCCAGCCCAATACATGCCAACAAGATTCCTGAGTTAGTGTCTGTTTCTGTAGTGTAGTGGTTATCACGTTCGCCTTACACGCGAAAGGTCCCTGGTTCGAGACCGGGCAGAAACAGCGGTTTGCTGTTTTTAACAGTGTTTGCCTTTACTGGCTGACTTTATAGGAAAGCTGAGATAATAGAGGCTGTCTATCCCTCACCAACCTGACGTAGTGTGCTCCAGGGATCTCAGTGACAGCTCGAAAAGAGAAGTGACGATAGCTTGCGCCATTCGCTTGCTCGCCCTTTGCTCTGAAGGGTGGGCCTACTTCATGAAAGCAAGGAATGAGAGCAGAAATGCTTTTCTTGTCCTCACCGCAAGCAGACACTTAGAGAAAACAAACTGTCTGAAGGACAGAGGCTTTTTAATTTCTTGTTTGATGACGGCCATGGAAAAGACAGCAATCATATTGCAGAAGAGAGCAACATGTGCAGTTGCTTGCTTTGGGTGAAGCATTCACCGACTAGCTGCCACTAACCCCTGGAGCCATGTCAGAGGTGACTCTTGCGTGGCTCGTTGGTCTAGGGGTATGATTCTCGCTTAGGGTGCGAGAGGTCCCGGGTTCAAATCCCGGACGAGCCCTTTTTAGAGCTAAACATACAAATCGTACTAAAAATGCACTATGCCTGACTATTTCTAGTAATACTCGGTGCATTGTTGCGCAACATATTCCTAACCTCAGAAGAAAAATGGATCACCGTGCTTTTTCTGCCTACCTGCTTAGTCTCAGTGTGTCCCAGGTGATGCTTTCCCAAGCTGTACTCGCAGACATTTAGGCATCAGATATTTGTCTGTCGATGCCTGCACAAGTAAATTTTGAATACGTCTAATTGCAAGCATGTTGGATGATATCTCTGAGGTTTTCACACTTGTTCTGCACATTCTGAGCCGCTGCTGATACAGCAGAATAGAAGTAGGGTGAAGCCTTGAGAGGAACTTTGCTTTAACAGTAGCAAGCAGCAAGGTCGTTTCTGTAGTGTAGTGGTCATCACGTTCGCCTAACACGCGAAAGGTCCCCGGTTCGAGACCGGGCAGAAACACTGAGCGTTGGCTGCTTTTATGTGCACACTCTAAAACCTTATTATCTGAATGCAAGTTTAAGAAGAGGTGGTCTTTGAACACAGTGAGCCGTGGGAAACTTTCTTTACCTTTGCAAGACGAAACAAAGTTATCTGCATCCGTCATCTGGGGGTCGTTCTTGTGCCTATTTTTATTTTGTTTAAGCTATGTTGTATTGTTGGGGCCTTTACACCTGTGACATTGCTGTGAAGGTTGTAAGTGGAAACATTGGCAGGTGCAGATAGAAGAGTTAGACCTAAGCCCCCCCTCATGAGCCGTCAGGATGGCCGAGTGGTCTAAGGCGCCAGACTCAAGAGAGCTTGATCTTCAGTGTAGCTGAGCCTTCTGGTCTCCTCATGGAGGCGTGGGTTCAAATCCCACTTCTGACAGGTCCCTTTTACACCCGTAAATCTTCCTGTTTTTTGCAGTGCGTTCCCGGCAAACACCACAATCTTTGCAGGAATCTGTAGCATGTGAAGAGAAATCCACCAACAATCAGGCTGGGCCCTCAATCACAATTCCATGGATTTCTGGAAATGACACCTCAGGCACACCTTTCATTAAATTTGCACTCCATCACAGTAACTGCCATGCTGGGTTTCTAACTAAGCAGTTGATCCCATCATTTGTTGTGAGGCTCTCCTGCCACCTTTTGGGCAGAGAAGGCACTGTCCCTGCAAAAACACAGGCAGACATGTTCAACAGGGCTTCCTGGTTATGTGGGAGGAGCAGAATGCCATTGGTCCCCCCTTGCAAATTCTAATTTACATAAGGAAGACAGAGAGGTAGCTGGGAGTAGGCACTGCACACGGGCATTGCACTCTCTCTTATGATTTGCAGCCAATTCTAGATTGAGGCAGGAGGAAAGGAGGTGACTCGCCCAACAATGGCTATACTGAGAAGTCAGCCACTCTGGGTCTCCCAGGTGAGTGTTTCAGGCCTGTGAGCCACTCATATAAATCTCGCCTGATCGAGCCTGATCGAGCGCTGAGCGAGCGCGTTTGAATCCAAATATCAAACCCCTCTTTCTCAGGCGCAGGAAATGGTGGGCCCTTCATTGCTTCTGGTGTGGAAGTCTATGGGGCAAGGGTCCAGGACTTGCAGAGGAGAACAATTGCCAGAAAGTGCTTGCTGTTCTCATCTGTGCCTTTTTTCTGCTCACTGGCTGATAGGAGATTGGCTGCCCCCTTTCTTGCTAGAGTGAAAAAACAACAACTTGAGAGAAAACATGACGTTGTGAGGCTCACTTAGAGGGAGACTAGCCAAATAGCCCTGCTTTTTTTCTGAAAGACGCTTCAGAAATTGTTCAAAATGTCTCCTGGCCACTCAGGCTCGTTGGTCTAGGGGTATGATTCTCGCTTTGGGTGCGAGAGGTCCCGGGTTCAAATCCCGGACGAGCCCATGCTGTGGACATTTTCAGGATGCTTGTAATATAGGAGCATTTCTTCTTTTCAATGCTATAAGACGCTGTGTATGTCGAGAAAGTTCCTTACCCTGCACGCTATTTTCCACTTGTGGCGGGATAAAGGAGTGCAGGACTTCTTTGCAACTGCTTTTCTGGGCCAGACCAGCATGGTAGGAACATTACATGCATAGTGTTTTTCTAGTGTAATTTCAGGATATGGTTTCAAAATCGCCTCTTGGAATAAAAGTGGTCCTCATTCCTGTCTTCCAAAGAAATAGAGACCGGGTAAGGAGAGCCCAACTTTGAGCTTCAAGGACATTGGCCCTTAGTCTGTGCATTCCAGCCCAATACATGCCAACAAGATTCCTGAGTTAGTGTCTGTTTCTGTAGTGTAGTGGTTATCACGTTCGCCTTACACGCGAAAGGTCCCTGGTTCGAGACCGGGCAAAAACAGCGGTTTGCTGTTTTTAACAGTGTTTGCCTTTACTGGCTGACTTTATAGGAAAGCTGAGATAATAGAGGCTGTCTATCCCTCACCAACCTGACGTAGTGTGCTCCAGGGATCTCAGTGACAGCTCGAAAAGAGAAGTGACGATAGCTTGCGCCATTCGCTTGCTCGCCCTTTGCTCTGAAGGGTGGGCCTACTTCATGAAAGCAAGGAATGAGAGCAGAAATGCTTTTCTTGTCCTCACCGCAAGCAGACACTTAGAGAAAACAAACTGTCTGAAGGACAGAGGCTTTTTAATTTCTTGTTTGATGACGGCCATGGAAAAGACAGCAATCATATTGCAGAAGAGAGCAACATGTGCAGTTGCTTGCTTTGGGTGAAGCATTCACCGACTAGCTGCCACTAACCCCTGGAGCCATGTCAGAGGTGACTCTTGCGTGGCTCGTTGGTCTAGGGGTATGATTCTCGCTTAGAGTGCGAGAGGTCCCGGGTTCAAATCCCGGACGAGCCCTTTTTAGAGCTAAACATACAAATCGTACTAAAAATGCACTATGCCTGACTATTTCTAGTAATACTCGGTGCATTGTTGCGCAACATATTCCTAACCTCAGAAGAAAAATGGATCACCGTGCTTTTTCTGCCTACCTGCTTAGTCTCAGTGTGTCCCAGGTGATGCTTTCCCAAGCTGTACTCGCAGACATTTAGGCATCAGATATTTGTCTGTCGATGCCTGCACAAGTACATTTTGAATACGTCTAATTGCAAGCATGTTGGATGATATCTCTGAGGTTTTCACACTTGTTCTGCACATTCTGAGCCGCTGCTGATACAGCAGAATAGAAGTAGGGTGAAGCCTTGAGAGGAACTTTGCTTTAACAGTAGCAAGCAGCAAGGTCGTTTCTGTAGTGTAGTGGTCATCACGTTCGCCTAACACGCGAAAGGTCCCCGGTTCGAGACCGGGCAGAAACACTGAGCGTTGGCTGCTTTTATGTGCACACTCTAAAACCTTATTATCTGAATGCAAGTTTAAGAAGAGGTGGTCTTTGAACACAGTGAGCCGTGGGAAACTTTCTTTACCTTTGCAAGACGAAACAAAGTTATCTGCATCCGTCATCTGGGGGTCGTTCTTGTGCCTATTTTTATTTTGTTTAAGCTATGTTGTATTGTTGGGGCCTTTACACCTGTGACATTGCTGTGAAGGTTGTAAGTGGAAACATTGGCAGGTGCAGATAGAAGAGTTAGACCTAAGCCCCCCCTCATGAGCCGTCAGGATGGCCGAGTGGTCTAAGGCGCCAGACTCAAGAGAGCTTGATCTTCAGTGTAGCTGAGCCTTCTGGTCTCCTCATGGAGGCGTGGGTTCAAATCCCACTTCTGACAGGTCCCTTTTACACCCGTAAATCTTCCTGTTTTTTGCAGTGCGTTCCCGGCAAACACCACAATCTTTGCAGGAATCTGTAGCATGTGAAGAGAAATCCACCAACAATCAGGCTGGGCCCTCAATCACAATTCCATGGATTTCTGGAAATGACACCTCAGGCACACCTTCCATTAAATTTGCACTCCATCACAGTAACTGCCATGCTGGGTTTCTAACTAAGCAGTTGATCCCATCATTTGTTGTGAGGCTCTCCTGCCACCTTTTGGGCAGAGAAGGCACTGTCCCTGCAAAAACACAGGCAGACATGTTCAACAGGGCTTCCTGGTTATGTGGGAGGAGCAGAATGCCATTGGTCCCCCCTTGCAAATTCTAATTTACATAAGGAAGACAGAGAGGTAGCTGGGAGTAGGCACTGCACACGGGCATTGCACTCTCTCTTATGATTTGCAGCCAATTCTAGATTGAGGCAGGAGGAAAGGAGGTGACTCGCCCAACAATGGCTATACTGAGAAGTCAGCCACTATGGGTCTCCCAGGTGAGTGTTTCAGGCCTGTGAGCCACTCATATAAATCTCGCCTGATCGAGCCTGATCGAGCGCTGAGCGAGCGCGTTTGAATCCAAATATCAAACCCCTCTTTCTCAGGCGCAGGAAATGGTGGGCCCTTCATTGCTTCTGGTGTGGAAGTCTATGGGGCAAGGGTCCAGGACTTGCAGAGGAGAACAATTGCCAGAAAGTGCTTGCTGTTCTCATCTGTGCCTTTTTTCTGCTCACTGGCTGATAGGAGATTGGCTGCCCCCTTTCTTGCTAGAGTGAAAAAACAACAACTTGAGAGAAAACATGACGTTGTGAGGCTCACTTAGAGGGAGACTAGCCAAATAGCCCTGCTTTTTTTCTGAAAGACGCTTCAGAAATTGTTCAAAATGTCTCCTGGCCACTCAGGCTCGTTGGTCTAGGGGTATGATTCTCGCTTCGGGTGCGAGAGGTCCCGGGTTCAAATCGCGGACGAGCCCATGCTGTGGACATTTTCAGGATGCTTGTAATATAGGAGCATTTCTTCTTTTCAATGCTATAAGACGCTGTGTATGTCGAGAAAGTTCCTTACCCTGCACGCTATTTTCCACTTGTGGCGGGATAAAGGAGTGCAGGACTTCTTTGCAACTGCTTTTCTGGGCCAGACCAGCATGGTAGGAACATTACATGCATAGTGTTTTTCTAGTGTAATTTCAGGATATGGTTTCAAAATCGCCTCTTGGAATAAAAGTGGTCCTCATTCCTGTCTTCCAAAGAAATAGAGACCGGGTAAGGAGAGCCCAACTTTGAGCTTCAAGGACATTGGCCCTTAGTCTGTGCATTCCAGCCCAATACATGCCAACAAGATTCCTGAGTTAGTGTCTGTTTCTGTAGTGTAGTGGTTATCACGTTCGCCTTACACGCGAAAGGTCCCTGGTTCGAGACCGGGCAGAAACAGCGGTTTGCTGTTTTTAACAGTGTTTGCCTTTACTGGCTGACTTTATAGGAAAGCTGAGATAATAGAGGCTGTCTATCCCTCACCAACCTGACGTAGTGTGCTCCAGGGATCTCAGTGACAGCTCGAAAAGAGAAGTGACGATAGCTTGCGCCATTCGCTTGCTCGCCCTTTGCTCTGAAGGGTGGGCCTACTTCATGAAAGCAAGGAATGAGAGCAGAAATGCTTTTCTTGTCCTCACCGCAAGCAGACACTTAGAGAAAACAAACTGTCTGAAGGACAGAGGCTTTTTAATTTCTTGTTTGATGACGGCCATGGAAAAGACAGCAATCATATTGCAGAAGAGAGCAACATGTGCAGTTGCTTGCTTTGGGTGAAGCATTCACCGACTAGCTGCCACTAACCCCTGGAGCCATGTCAGAGGTGACTCTTGCGTGGCTCGTTGGTCTAGGGGTATGATTCTCGCTTAGGGTGCGAGAGGTCCCGGGTTCAAATCCCGGACGAGCCCTTTTTAGAGCTAAACATACAAATCGTACTAAAAATGCACTATGCCTGACTATTTCTAGTAATACTCGGTGCATTGTTGCGCAACATATTCCTAACCTCAGAAGAAAAATGGATCACCGTGCTTTTTCTGCCTACCTGCTTAGTCTCAGTGTGTCCCAGGTGATGCTTTCCCAAGCTGTACTCACAGACATTTAGGCATCAGATATTTGTCTGTCGATGCCTGCACAAGTAAATTTTGAATACGTCTAATTGCAAGCATGTTGGATGATATCTCTGAGGTTTTCACACTTGTTCTGCACATTCTGAGCCGCTGCTGATACAGCAGAATAGAAGTAGGGTGAAGCCTTGAGAGGAACTTTGCTTTAACAGTAGCAAGCAGCAAGGTCGTTTCTGTAGTGTAGTGGTCATCACGTTCGCCTAACATGCGAAAGGTCCCCGGTTCGAGACCGGGCAGAAACACTGAGCGTTGGCTGCTTTTATGTGCACACTCTAAAACCTTATTATCTGAATGCAAGTTTAAGAAGAGGTGGTCTTTGAACACAGTGAGCCGTGGGAAACTTTCTTTACCTTTGCAAGACGAAACAAAGTTATCTGCATCCGTCATCTGGGGGTCGTTCTTGTGCCTATTTTTATTTTGTTTAAGCTATGTTGTATTGTTGGGGCCTTTATACCTGTGACATTGCTCTGAAGGTTGTAAGTGGAAACATTGGCAGGTGCAGATAGAAGAGTTAGACCTAAGCCCCCCTCATGAGCCGTCAGGATGGCCGAGTGGTCTAAGGCGCCAGACTCAAGAGAGCTTGATCTTCAGTGTAGCTGAGCCTTCTGGTCTCCTCATGGAGGCGTGGGATCAAATCCCACTTCTGACAGGTCCCTTTTACACCCGTAAATCTTCCTGTTTTTTGCAGTGCGTTCCCGGCAAACACCAGAATCTTTGCAGGAACCTGTAGCATGTGAAGAGAAATCCACCAACAATCAGGCTGGGCCCTCAATCACAATTCCATGGATTTCTGGAAATGACACCTCAGGCACACCTTCCATTAAATTTGCACTCCATCACAGTAACTGCCATGCTGGGTTTCTAACTAAGCAGTTGATCCCATCATTTGTTGTGAGGCTCTCCTGCCACCTTTTGGGCAGAGAAGGCACTGTCCCTGCAAAAACACAGGCAGACATGTTCAACAGGGCTTCCTGGTTATGTGGGAGGAGCAGAATGCCATTGGTCCCCCCTTGCAAATTCTAATTTACATAAGGAAGACAGAGAGGTAGCTGGGAGTAGGCACTGCACACGGGCATTGCACTCTCTCTTATGATTTGCAGCCAATTCTAGATTGAGGCAGGAGGAAAGGAGGTGACTCGCCCAACAATGGCTATACTGAGAAGTCAGCCACTCTGGGTCTCCCAGGTGAGTGTTTCAGGCCTGTGAGCCACTCATATAAATCTCGCCTGATCGAGCGCTGAGCGAGCGCGTTTGAATCCAAATATCAAACCCCTCTTTCTCAGGCGCAGGAAATGGTGGGCCCTTCATTGCTTCTGGTGTGGAAGTCTATGGGGCAAGGGTCCAGGACTTGCAGAGGAGAACAATTGCCAGAAAGTGCTTGCTGTTCTCATCTGTGCCTTTTTTCTGCTCACTGGCTGATAGGAGATTGGCTGCCCCCTTTCTTGCTAGAGTGAAAAAACAACAACTTGAGAGAAAACATGACGTTGTGAGGCTCACTTAGAGGGAGACTAGCCAAATAGCCCTGCTTTTTTTCTGAAAGACGCTTCAGAAATTGTTCAAAATGTCTCCTGGCCACTCAGGCTCGTTGGTCTAGGGGTATGATTCTCGCTTCGGGTGCGAGAGGTCCCGGGTTCAAATCCCGGACGAGCCCATGCTGTGGACATTTTCAGGATGCTTGTAATATAGGAGCATTTCTTCTTTTCAATGCTATAAGACGCTGTGTATGTCGAGAAAGTTCCTTACCCTGCACGCTATTTTCCACTTGTGGCGGGATAAAGGAGTGCAGGACTTCTTTGCAACTGCTTTTCTGGGCCAGACCAGCATGGTAGGAACATTACATGCATAGTGTTTTTCTAGTGTAATTTCAGGATATGGTTTCAAAATCGCCTCTTGGAATAAAAGTGGTCCTCATTCCTGTCTTCCAAAGAAATAGAGACCGGGTAAGGAGAGCCCAACTTTGAGCTTCAAGGACATTGGCCCTTAGTCTGTGCATTCCAGCCCAATACATGCCAACAAGATTCCTGAGTTAGTGTCTGTTTCTGTAGTGTAGTGGTTATCACGTTCGCCTTACACGCGAAAGGTCCCTGGTTCGAGACCGGGCAGAAACAGCGGTTTGCTGTTTTTAACAGTGTTTGCCTTTACTGGCTGACTTTATAGGAAAGCTGAGATAATAGAGGCTGTCTATCCCTCACCAACCTGACGTAGTGTGCTCCAGGGATCTCAGTGACAGCTCGAAAAGAGAAGTGACGATAGCTTGCGCCATTCGCTTGCTCGCCCTTTGCTCTGAAGGGTGGGCCTACTTCATGAAAGCAAGGAATGAGAGCAGAAATGCTTTTCTTGTCCTCACCGCAAGCAGACACTTAGAGAAAACAAACTGTCTGAAGGACAGAGGCTTTTTAATTTCTTGTTTGATGACGGCCATGGAAAAGACAGCAATCATATTGCAGAAGAGAGCAACATGTGCAGTTGCTTGCTTTGGGTGAAGCATTCACCGACTAGCTGCCACTAACCCCTGGAGCCATGTCAGAGGTGACTCTTGCGTGGCTCGTTGGTCTAGGGGTATGATTCTCGCTTAGGGTGCGAGAGGTCCCGGGTTCAAATCCCGGACGAGCCCTTTTTAGAGCTAAACATACAAATCGTACTAAAAATGCACTAAGCCTGACTATTTCTAGTAATACTCGGTTGATTTTTTGCTTAACATATTCCTAACCTCAGTAGAAAAATGGATCACCGTGCTTTTTCTGCCTACCTGCTTAGTCTCAGTGTGTCCCAGGTGATGCTTTCCCAAGCTGTACTCGCAGACATTTAGGCATCAGATATTTGTCTGTCAATGCCTGCACAAGTAAATTTTGAATACGTCTAATTGCAAGCATGTTGGATGATATCTCTGAGGTTTTCACACTTGTTCTGCACATTCTGAGCCGCTGCTGATACAGCAGAATAGAAGTAGCGTGAAGCCTTGAGAGGAACTTTGCTTTAACAGTAGCAAGCAGCAAGGTCGTTTCTGTAGTGTAGTGGTCATCACGTTCGCCTAACACGCGAAAGTTCCCCGGTTCGAGACCGGGCAGAAACACTGAGCGTTGGCTGCTTTTATGTGCACACTCTAAAACCTTATTATCTGAATGCAAGTTTAAGAAGAGGTGGTCTTTGAACACAGTGAGCCGTGGGAAACTTTCTTTACCTTTGCAAGACGAAACAAAGTTATCTGCATCCATCATCTGGGGGTCGTTCTTGTGCCTATTTTTATTTTGTTTAAGCTATGTTGTATTGTTGGGGCCTTTACACCTGTGACATTGCTGTGAAGGTTGTAAGTGGAAACATTGGCAGGTGCAGATAGAAGAGTTAGACCTAAGCCCCCCCTCATGAGCTGTCAGGATGGCCGAGTGGTCTAAGGCGCCAGACTCAAGAGAGCTTGATCTTCAGTGTAGCTGAGCCTTCTGGTCTCCTCATGGAGGCGTGGGTTCAAATCCCACTTCTGACAGGTCCCTTTTACACCCGTAAATCTTCCTGTTTTTTGCAGTGCGTTCCCAGCAAACACCACAATCTTTGCAGGAACCTGTAGCATGTGAAGAGAAATCCACCAACAATCAGGCTGGGCCCTCAATCACAATTCCATGGATTTCTGGAAATGACACCTCAGGCACACCTTCCATTAAATTTGCACTCCATCACAGTAACTGCCATGCTGGGTTTCTAACTAAGCAGTTGATCCCATCATTTGTTGTGAGGCTCTCCTGCCACCTTTTGGGTAGAGAAGGCACTGTCCCTGCAAAAACACAGGCAGACATGTTCAACAGGGCTTCCTGGTTATGTGGGAGGAGCAGAATGCCATTGGTCCCCCCCTTGCAAATTCTAATTTACATAAGGAAGACAGAGAGGTAGCTGGGAGTAGGCACTGCACACGGGCATTGCACTCTCTCTTATGATTTGCAGCCAATTCTAGATTGAGGCAGGAGGAAAGGAGGTGACTCGCCCAACAATGGCTATACTGAGAAGTCAGCCACTCTGGGTCTCCCAGGTGAGTGTTTCAGGCCTGTGAGCCACTCATATAGATCGAGCCTGATCGAGCGCTGAGCGAGCGCGTTTGAATCCAAATATCAAACCCCTCTTTCTCAGGCGCAGGAAATGGTGGGCCCTTCATTGCTTCTGGTGTGGAAGTCTATGGGGCAAGGGTCCAGGACTTGCAGAGGAGAACAATTGCCAGAAAGTGCTTGCTGTTCTCATCTGTGCCTTTTTTCTGCTCACTGGCTGATAGGAGATTGGCTGCCCCCTTTCTTGCTAGAGTGAAAAAACAACAACTTGAGAGAAAACATGACGTTGTGAGGCTCACTTAGAGGGAGACTAGCCAAATAGCCCTGCTTTTTTTCTGAAAGACGCTTCAGAAATTGTTCAAAATGTCTCCTGGCCACTCAGGCTCGTTGGTCTAGGGGTATGATTCTCGCTTTGGGTGCGAGAGGTCCCGGGTTCAAATCCCGGTCGAGCCCATGCTGTGGACATTTTCAGGATGCTTGTAATATAGGAGCATTTCTTCTTTTCAATGCTATAAGACGCTGTGTATGTCGAGAAAGTTCCTTACCCTGCACGCTATTTTCCACTTGTGGCGGGATAAAGGAGTGCAGGACTTCTTTGCAACTGCTTTTCTGGGCCAGACCAGCATGGTAGGAACATTACATGCATAGTGTTTTTCTAGTGTAATTTCAGGATATGGTTTCAAAATCGCCTCTTGGAATAAAAGTGGTCCTCATTCCTGTCTTCCAAAGAAATAGAGACCGGGTAAGGAGAGCCCAACTTTGAGCTTCAAGGACATTGGCCCTTAGTCTGTGCATTCCAGCCCAATACATGCCAACAAGATTCCTGAGTTAGTGTCTGTTTCTGTAGTGTAGTGGTTATCACGTTCGCCTTACACGCGAAAGGTCCCTGGTTCGAGACCGGGCAGAAACAGCGGTTTGCTGTTTTTAACAGTGTTTGCCTTTACTGGCTGACTTTATAGGAAAGCTGAGATAATAGAGGCTGTCTATCCCTCACCAACCTGACGTAGTGTGCTCCAGGGATCTCAGTGACAGCTCGAAAAGAGAAGTGACGATAGCTTGCGCCATTCGCTTGCTCGCCCTTTGCTCTGAAGGGTGGGCCTACTTCATGAAAGCAAGGAATGAGAGCAGAAATGCTTTTCTTGTCCTCACCGCAAGCAGACACTTAGAGAAAACAAACTGTCTGAAGGACAGAGGCTTTTTAATTTCTTGTTTGATGACGGCCATGGAAAAGACAGCAATCATATTGCAGAAGAGAGCAACATGTGCAGTTGCTTGCTTTGGGTGAAGCATTCACCGACTAGCTGCCACTAACCCCTGGAGCCATGTCAGAGGTGACTCTTGCGTGGCTCGTTGGTCTAGGGGTATGATTCTCGCTTAGGGTGCGAGAGGTCCCGGGTTCAAATCCCGGACGAGCCCTTTTTAGAGCTAAACATACAAATCGTACTAAAAATGCACTATGCCTGACTATTTCTAGTAATACTCGGTGCATTGTTGCGCAACATATTCCTAACCTCAGAAGAAAAATGGATCACCGTGCTTTTTCTGCCTACCTGCTTAGTCTCAGTGTGTCCCAGGTGATGCTTTCCCAAGCTGTACTCACAGACATTTAGGCATCAGATATTTGTCTGTCGATGCCTGCACAAGTAAATTTTGAATACGTCTAATTGCAAGCATGTTGGATGATATCTCTGAGGTTTTCACACTTGTTCTGCACATTCTGAGCCGCTGCTGATACAGCAGAATAGAAGTAGGGTGAAGCCTTGAGAGGAACTTTGCTTTAACAGTAGCAAGCAGCAAGGTCGTTTCTGTAGTGTAGTGGTCATCACGTTCGCCTAACACGCGAAAGGTCCCCGGTTCGAGACCGGGCAGAAACACTGAGCGTTGGCTGCTTTTATGTGCACACTCTAAAACCTTATTATCTGAATGCAAGTTTAAGAAGAGGTGGTCTTTGAACACAGTGAGCCGTGGGAAACTTTCTTTACCTTTGCAAGACGAAACAAAGTTATCTGCATCCGTCATCTGGGGGTCGTTCTTGTGCCTATTTTTATTTTGTTTAAGCTATGTTGTATTGTTGGGGCCTTTACACCTGTGACATTGCTCTGAAGGTTGTAAGTGGAAACATTGGCAGGTGCAGATAGAAGAGTTAGACCTAAGCCCCCCTCATGAGCCGTCAGGATGGCCGAGTGGTCTAAGGCGCCAGACTCAAGAGAGCTTGATCTTCAGTGTAGCTGAGCCTTCTGGTCTCCTCATGGAGGCGTGGGTTCAAATCCCACTTCTGACAGGTCCCTTTTACACCCGTAAATCTTCCTGTTTTTTGCAGTGCGTTCCCGGCAAACACCACAATCTTTGCAGGAACCTGTAGCATGTGAAGAGAAATCCACCAACAATCAGGCTGGGCCCTCAATCACAATTCCATGGATTTCTGGAAATGACACCTCAGGCACACCTTCCATTAAATTTGCACTCCATCACAGTAACTGCCATGCTGGGTTTCTAACTAAGCAGTTGATCCCATCATTTGTTGTGAGGCTCTCCTGCCACCTTTTGGGCAGAGAAGGCACTGTCCCTGCAAAAACACAGGCAGACATGTTCAACAGGGCTTCCTGGTTATGTGGGAGGAGCAGAATGCCATTGGTCCCCCCTTGCAAATTCTAATTTACATAAGGAAGACAGAGAGGTAGCTGGGAGTAGGCACTGCACACGGGCATTGCACTCTCTCTTATGATTTGCAGCCAATTCTAGATTGAGGCAGGAGGAAAGGAGGTGACTCGCCCAACAATGGCTATACTGAGAAGTCAGCCACTCTGGGTCTCCCAGGTGAGTGTTTCAGGCCTGTGAGCCACTCATATAAATCTCGCCTGATCTCGCCTGATCGAGCGCGTTTGAATCCAAATATCAAACCCCTCTTTCTCAGGCGCAGGAAATGGTGGGCCCTTCATTGCTTCTGGTGTGGAAGTCTATGGGGCAAGGGTACAGGACTTGCAGAGGAGAACAATTGCCAGAAAGTGCTTGCTGTTCTCATCAGTGCCTTTTTTCTGCTCACTGGCTGATAGGAGATTGGCTGCCCCCTTTCTTGCTAGAGTGAAAAAACAACAACTTGAGAGAAAACATGACGTTGTGAGGCTCACTTAGAGGGAGACTAGCCAAATAGCCCTGCTTTTTTTCTGAAAGACGCTTCAGAAATTGTTCAAAATGTCTCCTGGCCACTCAGGCTCGTTGGTCTAGGGGTATGATTCTCGCTTTGGGTGCGAGAGGTCCCGGGTTCAAATCCCGGTCGAGCCCATGCTGTGGACATTTTCAGGATGCTTGTAATATAGGAGCATTTCTTCTTTTCAATGCTATAAGACGCTGTGTATGTCGAGAAAGTTCCTTACCCTGCACGCTATTTTCCACTTGTGGCGGGATAAAGGAGTGCAGGACTTCTTTGCAACTGCTTTTCTGGGCCAGACCAGCATGGTAGGAACATTACATGCATAGTGTTTTTCTAGTGTAATTTCAGGATATGGTTTCAAAATCGCCTCTTGGAATAAAAGTGGTCCTCATTCCTGTCTTCCAAAGAAATAGAGACCGGGTAAGGAGAGCCCAACTTTGAGCTTCAAGGACATTGGCCCTTAGTCTGTGCATTCCAGCCCAATACATGCCAACAAGATTCCTGAGTTAGTGTCTGTTTCTGTAGTGTAGTGGTTATCACGTTCGCCTTACACGCGAAAGGTCCCTGGTTCGAGACCGGGCAGAAACAGCGGTTTGCTGTTTTTAACAGTGTTTGCCTTTACTGGCTGACTTTATAGGAAAGCTGAGATAATAGAGGCTGTCTATCCCTCACCAACCTGACGTAGTGTGCTCCAGGGATCTCAGTGACAGCTCGAAAAGAGAAGTGACGATAGCTTGCGCCATTCGCTTGCTCGCCCTTTGCTCTGAAGGGTGGGCCTACTTCATGAAAGCAAGGAATGAGAGCAGAAATGCTTTTCTTGTCCTCACCGCAAGCAGACACTTAGAGAAAACAAACTGTCTGAAGGACAGAGGCTTTTTAATTTCTTGTTTGATGACGGCCATGGAAAAGACAGCAATCATATTGCAGAAGAGAGCAACATGTGCAGTTGCTTGCTTTGGGTGAAGCATTCACCGACTAGCTGCCACTAACCCCTGGAGCCATGTCAGAGGTGACTCTTGCGTGGCTCGTTGGTCTAGGGGTATGATTCTCGCTTAGGGTGCGAGAGGTCCCGGGTTCAAATCCCGGACGAGCCCTTTTTAGAGCTAAACATACAAATCGTACTAAAAATGCACTATGCCTGACTATTTCTAGTAATACTCGGTGCATTGTTGCGCAACATATTCCTAACCTCAGAAGAAAAATGGATCACCGTGCTTTTTCTGCCTACCTGCTTAGTCTCAGTGTGTCCCAGGTGATGCTTTCCCAAGCTGTACTCACAGACATTTAGGCATCAGATATTTGTCTGTCGATGCCTGCACAAGTAAATTTTGAATACGTCTAATTGCAAGCATGTTGGATGATATCTCTGAGGTTTTCACACTTGTTCTGCACATTCTGAGCCGCTGCTGATACAGCAGAATAGAAGTAGGGTGAAGCCTTGAGAGGAACTTTGCTTTAACAGTAGCAAGCAGCAAGGTCGTTTCTGTAGTGTAGTGGTCATCACGTTCGCCTAACACGCGAAAGGTCCCCGGTTCGAGACCGGGCAGAAACACTGAGCGTTGGCTGCTTTTATGTGCACACTCTAAAACCTTATTATCTGAATGCAAGTTTAAGAAGAGGTGGTCTTTGAACACAGTGAGCCGTGGGAAACTTTCTTTACCTTTGCAAGACGAAACAAAGTTATCTGCATCCGTCATCTGGGGGTCGTTCTTGTGCCTATTTTTATTTTGTTTAAGCTATGTTGTATTGTTGGGGCCTTTACACCTGTGACATTGCTCTGAAGGTTGTAAGTGGAAACATTGGCAGGTGCAGATAGAAGAGTTAGACCTAAGCCCCCCTCATGAGCCGTCAGGATGGCCGAGTGGTCTAAGGCGCCAGACTCAAGAGAGCTTGATCTTCAGTGTAGCTGAGCCTTCTGGTCTCCTCATGGAGGCGTGGGTTCAAATCCCACTTCTGACAGGTCCCTTTTACACCCGTAAATCTTCCTGTTTTTTGCAGTGCGTTCCCGGCAAACACCACAATCTTTGCAGGAACCTGTAGCATGTGAAGAGAAATCCACCAACAATCAGGCTGGGCCCTCAATCACAATTCCATGGATTTCTGGAAATGACACCTCAGGCACACCTTCCATTAAATTTGCACTCCATCACAGTAACTGCCATGCTGGGTTTCTAACTAAGCAGTTGATCCCATCATTTGTTGTGAGGCTCTCCTGCCACCTTTTGGGCAGAGAAGGCACTGTCCCTGCAAAAACACAGGCAGACATGTTCAACAGGGCTTCCTGGTTATGTGGGAGGAGCAGAATGCCATTGGTCCCCCCTTGCAAATTCTAATTTACATAAGGAAGACAGAGAGGTAGCTGGGAGTAGGCACTGCACACGGGCATTGCACTCTCTCTTATGATTTGCAGCCAATTCTAGATTGAGGCAGGAGGAAAGGAGGTGACTCGCCCAACAATGGCTATACTGAGAAGTCAGCCACTCTGGGTCTCCCAGGTGAGTGTTTCAGGCCTGTGAGCCACTCATATAAATCTCGCCTGATCGAGCCTGATCGAGCGCGTTTGAATCCAAATATCAAACCCCTCTTTCTCAGGCGCAGGAAATGGTGGGCCCTTCATTGCTTCTGGTGTGGAAGTCTATGGGGCAAGGGTACAGGACTTGCAGAGGAGAACAATTGCCAGAAAGTGCTTGCTGTTCTCATCAGTGCCTTTTTTCTGCTCACTGGCTGATAGGAGATTGGCTGCCCCCTTTCTTGCTAGAGTGAAAAAACAACAACTTGAGAGAAAACATGACGTTGTGAGGCTCACTTAGAGGGAGACTAGCCAAATAGCCCTGCTTTTTTTCTGAAAGACGCTTCAGAAATTGTTCAAAATGTCTCCTGGCCACTCAGGCTCGTTGGTCTAGGGGTATGATTCTCGCTTTGGGTGCGAGAGGTCCCGGGTTCAAATCCCGGTCGAGCCCATGCTGTGGACATTTTCAGGATGCTTGTAATATAGGAGCATTTCTTCTTTTCAATGCTATAAGACGCTGTGTATGTCGAGAAAGTTCCTTACCCTGCACGCTATTTTCCACTTGTGGCGGGATAAAGGAGTGCAGGACTTCTTTGCAACTGCTTTTCTGGGCCAGACCAGCATGGTAGGAACATTACATGCATAGTGTTTTTCTAGTGTAATTTCAGGATATGGTTTCAAAATCGCCTCTTGGAATAAAAGTGGTCCTCATTCCTGTCTTCCAAAGAAATAGAGACCGGGTAAGGAGAGCCCAACTTTGAGCTTCAAGGACATTGGCCCTTAGTCTGTGCATTCCAGCCCAATACATGCCAACAAGATTCCTGAGTTAGTGTCTGTTTCTGTAGTGTAGTGGTTATCACGTTCGCCTTACACGCGAAAGGTCCCTGGTTCGAGACCGGGCAGAAACAGCGGTTTGCTGTTTTTAACAGTGTTTGCCTTTACTGGCTGACTTTATAGGAAAGCTGAGATAATAGAGGCTGTCTATCCCTCACCAACCTGACGTAGTGTGCTCCAGGGATCTCAGTGACAGCTCGAAAAGAGAAGTGACGATAGCTTGCGCCATTCGCTTGCTCGCCCTTTGCTCTGAAGGGTGGGCCTACTTCATGAAAGCAAGGAATGAGAGCAGAAATGCTTTTCTTGTCCTCACCGCAAGCAGACACTTAGAGAAAACAAACTGTCTGAAGGACAGAGGCTTTTTAATTTCTTGTTTGATGACGGCCATGGAAAAGACAGCAATCATATTGCAGAAGAGAGCAACATGTGCAGTTGCTTGCTTTGGGTGAAGCATTCACCGACTAGCTGCCACTAACCCCTGGAGCCATGTCAGAGGTGACTCTTGCGTGGCTCGTTGGTCTAGGGGTATGATTCTCGCTTAGGGTGCGAGAGGTCCCGGGTTCAAATCCCGGACGAGCCCTTTTTAGAGCTAAACATACAAATCGTACTAAAAATGCACTATGCCTGACTATTTCTAGTAATACTCGGTGCATTGTTGCGCAACATATTCCTAACCTCAGAAGAAAAATGGATCACCGTGCTTTTTCTGCCTACCTGCTTAGTCTCAGTGTGTCCCAGGTGATGCTTTCCCAAGCTGTACTCACAGACATTTAGGCATCAGATATTTGTCTGTCGATGCCTGCACAAGTAAATTTTGAATACGTCTAATTGCAAGCATGTTGGATGATATCTCTGAGGTTTTCACACTTGTTCTGCACATTCTGAGCCGCTGCTGATACAGCAGAATAGAAGTAGGGTGAAGCCTTGAGAGGAACTTTGCTTTAACAGTAGCAAGCAGCAAGGTCGTTTCTGTAGTGTAGTGGTCATCACGTTCGCCTAACACGCGAAAGGTCCCCGGTTCGAGACCGGGCAGAAACACTGAGCGTTGGCTGCTTTTATGTGCACACTCTAAAACCTTATTATCTGAATGCAAGTTTAAGAAGAGGTGGTCTTTGAACACAGTGAGCCGTGGGAAACTTTCTTTACCTTTGCAAGACGAAACAAAGTTATCTGCATCCGTCATCTGGGGGTCGTTCTTGTGCCTATTTTTATTTTGTTTAAGCTATGTTGTATTGTTGGGGCCTTTACACCTGTGACATTGCTCTGAAGGTTGTAAGTGGAAACATTGGCAGGTGCAGATAGAAGAGTTAGACCTAAGCCCCCCTCATGAGCCGTCAGGATGGCCGAGTGGTCTAAGGCGCCAGACTCAAGAGAGCTTGATCTTCAGTGTAGCTGAGCCTTCTGGTCTCCTCATGGAGGCGTGGGTTCAAATCCCACTTCTGACAGGTCCCTTTTACACCCGTAAATCTTCCTGTTTTTTGCAGTGCGTTCCCGGCAAACACCACAATCTTTGCAGGAACCTGTAGCATGTGAAGAGAAATCCACCAACAATCAGGCTGGGCCCTCAATCACAATTCCATGGATTTCTGGAAATGACACCTCAGGCACACCTTCCATTAAATTTGCACTCCATCACAGTAACTGCCATGCTGGGTTTCTAACTAAGCAGTTGATCCCATCATTTGTTGTGAGGCTCTCCTGCCACCTTTTGGGCAGAGAAGGCACTGTCCCTGCAAAAACACAGGCAGACATGTTCAACAGGGCTTCCTGGTTATGTGGGAGGAGCAGAATGCCATTGGTCCCCCCTTGCAAATTCTAATTTACATAAGGAAGACAGAGAGGTAGCTGGGAGTAGGCACTGCACACGGGCATTGCACTCTCTCTTATGATTTGCAGCCAATTCTAGATTGAGGCAGGAGGAAAGGAGGTGACTCGCCCAACAATGGCTATACTGAGAAGTCAGCCACTCTGGGTCTCCCAGGTGAGTGTTTCAGGCCTGTGAGCCACTCATATAAATCTCGCCTGATCGAGCCTGATCGAGCGCGTTTGAATCCAAATATCAAACCCCTCTTTCTCAGGCGCAGGAAATGGTGGGCCCTTCATTGCTTCTGGTGTGGAAGTCTATGGGGCAAGGGTACAGGACTTGCAGAGGAGAACAATTGCCAGAAAGTGCTTGCTGTTCTCATCAGTGCCTTTTTTCTGCTCACTGGCTGATAGGAGATTGGCTGCCCCCTTTCTTGCTAGAGTGAAAAAACAACAACTTGAGAGAAAACATGACGTTGTGAGGCTCACTTAGAGGGAGACTAGCCAAATAGCCCTGCTTTTTTTCTGAAAGACGCTTCAGAAATTGTTCAAAATGTCTCCTGGCCACTCAGGCTCGTTGGTCTAGGGGTATGATTCTCGCTTTGGGTGCGAGAGGTCCCGGGTTCAAATCCCGGTCGAGCCCATGCTGTGGACATTTTCAGGATGCTTGTAATATAGGAGCATTTCTTCTTTTCAATGCTATAAGACGCTGTGTATGTCGAGAAAGTTCCTTACCCTGCACGCTATTTTCCACTTGTGGCGGGATAAAGGAGTGCAGGACTTCTTTGCAACTGCTTTTCTGGGCCAGACCAGCATGGTAGGAACATTACATGCATAGTGTTTTTCTAGTGTAATTTCAGGATATGGTTTCAAAATCGCCTCTTGGAATAAAAGTGGTCCTCATTCCTGTCTTCCAAAGAAATAGAGACCGGGTAAGGAGAGCCCAACTTTGAGCTTCAAGGACATTGGCCCTTAGTCTGTGCATTCCAGCCCAATACATGCCAACAAGATTCCTGAGTTAGTGTCTGTTTCTGTAGTGTAGTGGTTATCACGTTCGCCTTACACGCGAAAGGTCCCTGGTTCGAGACCGGGCAGAAACAGCGGTTTGCTGTTTTTAACAGTGTTTGCCTTTACTGGCTGACTTTATAGGAAAGCTGAGATAATAGAGGCTGTCTATCCCTCACCAACCTGACGTAGTGTGCTCCAGGGATCTCAGTGACAGCTCGAAAAGAGAAGTGACGATAGCTTGCGCCATTCGCTTGCTCGCCCTTTGCTCTGAAGGGTGGGCCTACTTCATGAAAGCAAGGAATGAGAGCAGAAATGCTTTTCTTGTCCTCACCGCAAGCAGACACTTAGAGAAAACAAACTGTCTGAAGGACAGAGGCTTTTTAATTTCTTGTTTGATGACGGCCATGGAAAAGACAGCAATCATATTGCAGAAGAGAGCAACATGTGCAGTTGCTTGCTTTGGGTGAAGCATTCACCGACTAGCTGCCACTAACCCCTGGAGCCATGTCAGAGGTGACTCTTGCGTGGCTCGTTGGTCTAGGGGTATGATTCTCGCTTAGGGTGCGAGAGGTCCCGGGTTCAAATCCCGGACGAGCCCTTTTTAGAGCTAAACATACAAATCGTACTAAAAATGCACTATGCCTGACTATTTCTAGTAATACTCGGTGCATTGTTGCGCAACATATTCCTAACCTCAGAAGAAAAATGGATCACCGTGCTTTTTCTGCCTACCTGCTTAGTCTCAGTGTGTCCCAGGTGATGCTTTCCCAAGCTGTACTCACAGACATTTAGGCATCAGATATTTGTCTGTCGATGCCTGCACAAGTAAATTTTGAATACGTCTAATTGCAAGCATGTTGGATGATATCTCTGAGGTTTTCACACTTGTTCTGCACATTCTGAGCCGCTGCTGATACAGCAGAATAGAAGTAGGGTGAAGCCTTGAGAGGAACTTTGCTTTAACAGTAGCAAGCAGCAAGGTCGTTTCTGTAGTGTAGTGGTCATCACGTTCGCCTAACACGCGAAAGGTCCCCGGTTCGAGACCGGGCAGAAACACTGAGCGTTGGCTGCTTTTATGTGCACACTCTAAAACCTTATTATCTGAATGCAAGTTTAAGAAGAGGTGGTCTTTGAACACAGTGAGCCGTGGGAAACTTTCTTTACCTTTGCAAGACGAAACAAAGTTATCTGCATCCGTCATCTGGGGGTCGTTCTTGTGCCTATTTTTATTTTGTTTAAGCTATGTTGTATTGTTGGGGCCTTTACACCTGTGACATTGCTCTGAAGGTTGTAAGTGGAAACATTGGCAGGTGCAGATAGAAGAGTTAGACCTAAGCCCCCCTCATGAGCCGTCAGGATGGCCGAGTGGTCTAAGGCGCCAGACTCAAGAGAGCTTGATCTTCAGTGTAGCTGAGCCTTCTGGTCTCCTCATGGAGGCGTGGGTTCAAATCCCACTTCTGACAGGTCCCTTTTACACCCGTAAATCTTCCTGTTTTTTGCAGTGCGTTCCCGGCAAACACCACAATCTTTGCAGGAACCTGTAGCATGTGAAGAGAAATCCACCAACAATCAGGCTGGGCCCTCAATCACAATTCCATGGATTTCTGGAAATGACACCTCAGGCACACCTTCCATTAAATTTGCACTCCATCACAGTAACTGCCATGCTGGGTTTCTAACTAAGCAGTTGATCCCATCATTTGTTGTGAGGCTCTCCTGCCACCTTTTGGGCAGAGAAGGCACTGTCCCTGCAAAAACACAGGCAGACATGTTCAACAGGGCTTCCTGGTTATGTGGGAGGAGCAGAATGCCATTGGTCCCCCCTTGCAAATTCTAATTTACATAAGGAAGACAGAGAGGTAGCTGGGAGTAGGCACTGCACACGGGCATTGCACTCTCTCTTATGATTTGCAGCCAATTCTAGATTGAGGCAGGAGGAAAGGAGGTGACTCGCCCAACAATGGCTATACTGAGAAGTCAGCCACTCTGGGTCTCCCAGGTGAGTGTTTCAGGCCTGTGAGCCACTCATATAAATCTCGCCTGATCGAGCCTGATCGAGCGCTGAGCGAGCGCGTTTGAATCCAAATATCAAACCCCTCTTTCTCAGGCGCAGGAAATGGTGGGCCCTTCATTGCTTCTGGTGTGGAAGTCTATGGGGCAAGGGTCCAGGACTTGCAGAGGAGAACAATTGCCAGAAAGTGCTTGCTGTTCTCATCTGTGCCTTTTTTCTGCTCACTGGCTGATAGGAGATTGGCTGCCCCCTTTCTTGCTAGAGTGAAAAAACAACAACTTGAGAGAAAACATGACGTTGTGAGGCTCACTTAGAGGGAGACTAGCCAAATAGCCCTGCTTTTTTTCTGAAAGACGCTTCAGAAATTGTTCAAAATGTCTCCTGGCCACTCAGGCTCGTTGGTCTAGGGGTATGATTCTCGCTTCGGGTGCGAGAGGTCCCGGGTTCAAATCCCGGACGAGCCCATGCCGTGGACATTTTCAGGATGCTTGTAATATAGGAGCATTTCTTCTTTTCAATGCTATAAGACGCTGTGTATGTCGAGAAAGTTCCTTACCCTGCACGCTATTTTCCACTTGTGGCGGGATAAAGGAGTGCAGGACTTCTTTGCAACTGCTTTTCTGGGCCAGACCAGCATGGTAGGAACATTACATGCATAGTGTTTTTCTAGTGTAATTTCAGGATATGGTTTCAAAATCGCCTCTTGGAATAAAAGTGGTCCTCATTCCTGTCTTCCAAATAAATAGAGACCGGGTAAGGAGAGCCCAACTTTGAGCTTCAAGGACATTGGCCCTTAGTCTGTGCATTCCAGCCCAATACATGCCAACAAGATTCCTGAGTTAGTTTCTGTTTCTGTAGTGTAGTGGTTATCACGTTCGCCTTACACGCGAAAGGTCCCTGGTTCGAGACCGGGCAGAAACAGCGGTTTGCTGTTTTTAACAGTGTTTGCCTTTACTGGCTGACTTTATAGGAAAGCTGAGATAATAGAGGCTGTCTATCCCTCACCAACCTGACGTAGTGTGCTACAGGGATCCCAGTGACAGCTCGAAAAGAGAAGTGACGATAGCTTGCGCCATTCGCTTGCTCGCCCTTTGCTCTGAAGGGTGGGCCTACTTCATGAAAGCAAGGAATGAGAGCAGAAATGCTTTTCTTGTCCTCACCGCAAGCAGACACTTAGAGAAAACAAACTGTCTGAAGGACAGAGGCTTTTTAATTTCTTGTTTGATGACGGCCATGGAAAAGACAGCAATCATATTGCAGAAGAGAGCAACATGTGCAGTTGCTTGCTTTGGGTGAAGCATTCACCGACTAGCTGCCACTAACCGCTGGAGCCATGTCAGAGGTGACTCTTGCGTGGCTCGTTGGTCTAGGGGTATGATTCTCGCTTAGGGTGCGAGAGGTCCCGGGTTCAAATCCCGGACGAGCCCTTTTTAGAGCTAAACATACAAATCGTACTAAAAATGCACTATGCCTGACTATTTCTAGTAATACTCGGTTGATTTTTTGCTTAACATATTCCTAACCTCAGTAGAAAAATGGATCACCGTGCTTTTTCTGCCTACCTGCTTAGTCTCAGTGTGTCCCAGGTGATGCTTTCCCAAGCTGTACTCGCAGACATTTAGGCATCAGATATTTGTCTGTCGATGCCTGCACAAGTAAATTTTGAATACGTCTAATTGCAAGCATGTTGGATGATATCTTTGAGGTTTTCACACTTGTTCTGCACATTCTGAGCCGCTGCTGATACAGCAGAATAGAAGTAGGGTGAAGCCTTGAGAGGAACTTTGCTTTAACAGTAGCAAGCAGCAAAGTCGTTTCTGTAGTGTAGTGGTCATCACGTTCGCCTAACACGCGAAAGGTCCCCGGTTCGAGACCGGGCAGAAACACTGAGCGTTGGCTGCTTTTATGTGCACACTCTAAAACCTTATTATCTGAATGCAAGTTTAAGAAGAGGTGGTCTTTGAACACAGTGAGCCGTGGGAAACTTTCTTTACCTTTGCAAGACGAAACAAAGTTATCTGCATCCATCATCTGGGGGTCGTTCTTGTGCCTATTTTTATTTTGTTTAAGCTATGTTGTATTGTTGGGGCCTTTACACCTGTGACATTGCTGTGAAGGTTGTAAGTGGAAACATTGGCAGGTGCAGATAGAAGAGTTAGACCTAAGCCCCCCTCATGAACCGTCAGGATGGCCGAGTGGTCTAAGGCGCCAGACTCAAGAGAGCTTGCTCTTCAGTGTAGCTGAGCCTTCTGGTCTCCTCATGGAGGCGTGGGTTCAAATCCCACTTCTGACAGGTCCCTTTTACACCCGTAAATCTTCCTGTTTTTTGCAGTGCGTTCCCGGCAAACACCACAATCTTTGCAGGAACCTGTAGCATGTGAAGAGAAATCCACCAACAATCAGGCTGGGCCCTCAATCACAATTCCATGGATTTCTGGAAATGACACCTCAGGCACACCTTCCATTAAATTTGCACTCCATCACAGTAACTGCCATGCTGGGTTTCTAACTAAGCAGTTGATCCCATCATTTGTTGTGAGGCTCTCCTGCCACCTTTTGGGCAGAGAAGGCACTGTCCCTGCAAAAACACAGGCAGACATGTTCAACAGGGCTTCCTGGTTATGTGGGAGGAGCAGAATGCCATTGGTCCCCCCTTGCAAATTCTAATTTACATAAGGAAGACAGAGAGGTAGCTGGGAGTAGGCACTGCACACGGGCATTGCACTCTCTCTTATGATTTGCAGCCAATTCTAGATTGAGGCAGGAGGAAAGGAGGTGACTCGCCCAACAATGGCTATACTGAGAAGTCAGCCACTCTGGGTCTCCCAGGTGAGTGTTTCAGGCCTGTGAGCCACTCATATAAATCTCGCCTGATCGAGCCTGATCGAGCGCTGATCGAGCGCTGAGCGAGCGCGTTTGAATCCAAATATCAAACCCCTCTTTCTCAGGGTGGGCCCTTCATTGCTTCTGGTGTGGAAGTCTATGGGGCAAGGGTCCAGGACTTGCAGAGGAGAACAATTGCCAGAAAGTGCTTGCTGTTCTCATCTGTGCCTTTTTTCTGCTCACTGGCTGATAGGAGATTGGCTGCCCCCTTTCTTGCTAGAGTGAAAAAACAACAACTTGAGAGAAAACATGACGTTGTGAGGCTCACTTAGAGGGAGACTAGCCAAATAGCCCTGCTTTTTTTCTGAAAGACGCTTCAGAAATTGTTCAAAATGTCTCCTGGCCACTCAGGCTCGTTGGTCTAGGGGTATGATTCTCGCTTCGGGTGCGAGAGGTCCCGGGTTCAAATCCCGGACGAGCCCATGCTGTGGACATTTTCAGGATGCTTGTAATATAGGAGCATTTCTTCTTTTCAATGCTATAAGACGCTGTGTATGTCGAGAAAGTTCCTTACCCTGCACGCTATTTTCCACTTGTGGCGGGATAAAGGAGTGCAGGACTTCTTTGCAACTGCTTTTCTGGGCCAGACCAGCATGGTAGGAACATTACATGCATAGTGTTTTTCTAGTGTAATTTCAGGATATGGTTTCAAAATCGCCTCTTGGAATAAAAGTGGTCCTCATTCCTGTCTTCCAAAGAAATAGAGACCGGGTAAGGAGAGCCCAACTTTGAGCTTCAAGGACATTGGCCCTTAGTCTGTGCATTCCAGCCCAATACATGCCAACAAGATTCCTGAGTTAGTGTCTGTTTCTGTAGTGTAGTGGTTATCACGTTCGCCTTACACGCGAAAGGTCCCTGGTTCGAGACCGGGCAGAAACAGCGGTTTGCTGTTTTTAACAGTGTTTGCCTTTACTGGCTGACTTTATAGGAAAGCTGAGATAATAGAGGCTGTCTATCCCTCACCAACCTGACGTAGTGTGCTCCAGGGATCTCAGTGACAGCTCGAAAAGAGAAGTGACGATAGCTTGCGCCATTCGCTTGCTCGCCCTTTGCTCTGAAGGGTGGGCCTACTTCATGAAAGCAAGGAATGAGAGCAGAAATGCTTTTCTTGTCCTCACCGCAAGCAGACACTTAGAGAAAACAAACTGTCTGAAGGACAGAGGCTTTTTAATTTCTTGTTTGATGACGGCCATGGAAAAGACAGCAATCATATTGCAGAAGAGAGCAACATGTGCAGTTGCTTGCTTTGGGTGAAGCATTCACCGACTAGCTGCCACTAACCCCTGGAGCCATGTCAGAGGTGACTCTTGCGTGGCTCGTTGGTCTAGGGGTATGATTCTCGCTTAGGGTGCGAGAGGTCCCGGGTTCAAATCCCGGACGAGCCCTTTTTAGAGCTAAACATACAAATCGTACTAAAAATGCACTAAGCCTGACTATTTCTAGTAATACTCGGTTGATTTTTTGCTTAACATATTCCTAACCTCAGTAGAAAAATGGATCACCGTGCTTTTTCTGCCTACCTGCTTAGTCTCAGTGTGTCCCAGGTGATGCTTTCCCAAGCTGTACTCGCAGACATTTAGGCATCAGATATTTGTCTGTCAATGCCTGCACAAGTAAATTTTGAATACGTCTAATTGCAAGCATGTTGGATGATATCTCTGAGGTTTTCACACTTGTTCTGCACATTCTGAGCCGCTGCTGATACAGCAGAATAGAAGTAGCGTGAAGCCTTGAGAGGAACTTTGCTTTAACAGTAGCAAGCAGCAAGGTCGTTTCTGTAGTGTAGTGGTCATCACGTTCGCCTAACACGCGAAAGTTCCCCGGTTCGAGACCGGGCAGAAACACTGAGCGTTGGCTGCTTTTATGTGCACACTCTAAAACCTTATTATCTGAATGCAAGTTTAAGAAGAGGTGGTCTTTGAACACAGTGAGCCGTGGGAAACTTTCTTTACCTTTGCAAGACGAAACAAAGTTATCTGCATCCATCATCTGGGGGTCGTTCTTGTGCCTATTTTTATTTTGTTTAAGCTATGTTGTATTGTTGGGGCCTTTACACCTGTGACATTGCTGTGAAGGTTGTAAGTGGAAACATTGGCAGGTGCAGATAGAAGAGTTAGACCTAAGCCCCCCCTCATGAGCCGTCAGGATGGCCGAGTGGTCTAAGGCGCCAGACTCAAGAGAGCTTGATCTTCAGTGTAGCTGAGCCTTCTGGTCTCCTCATGGAGGCGTGGGTTCAAATCCCACTTCTGACAGGTCCCTTTTACACCCGTAAATCTTCCTGTTTTTTGCAGTGCGTTCCCAGCAAACACCACAATCTTTGCAGGAACCTGTAGCATGTGAAGAGAAATCCACCAACAATCAGGCTGGGCCCTCAATCACAATTCCATGGATTTCTGGAAATGACACCTCAGGCACACCTTCCATTAAATTTGCACTCCATCACAGTAACTGCCATGCTGGGTTTCTAACTAAGCAGTTGATCCCATCATTTGTTGTGAGGCTCTCCTGCCACCTTTTGGGTAGAGAAGGCACTGTCCCTGCAAAAACACAGGCAGACATGTTCAACAGGGCTTCCTGGTTATGTGGGAGGAGCAGAATGCCATTGGTCCCCCCCTTGCAAATTCTAATTTACATAAGGAAGACAGAGAGGTAGCTGGGAGTAGGCACTGCACACGGGCATTGCACTCTCTCTTATGATTTGCAGCCAATTCTAGATTGAGGCAGGAGGAAAGGAGGTGACTCGCCCAACAATGGCTATACTGAGAAGTCAGCCACTCTGGGTCTC
This sequence comes from Lissotriton helveticus, assembly GCF_964261635.1. Taxonomy (NCBI): domain Eukaryota; kingdom Metazoa; phylum Chordata; class Amphibia; order Caudata; family Salamandridae; genus Lissotriton; species Lissotriton helveticus. The sequence continues at coordinate 590,699,696 of NC_136071.1, forward strand.
CCAGGTGAGTGTTTCAGGCCTGTGAGCCACTCATATAAATCTCGCCTGATCGAGCCTGATCGAGCGCTGAGCGAGCGCGTTTGAATCCAAATATCAAACCCCTCTTTCTCAGGCGCAGGAAATGGTGGGCCCTTCATTGCTTCTGGTGTGGAAGTCTATGGGGCAAGGGTCCAGGACTTGCAGAGGAGAACAATTGCCAGAAAGTGCTTGCTGTTCTCATCTGTGCCTTTTTTCTGCTCACTGGCTGATAGGAGATTGGCTGCCCCCTTTCTTGCTAGAGTGAAAAAACAACAACTTGAGAGAAAACATGACGTTGTGAGGCTCACTTAGAGGGAGACTAGCCAAATAGCCCTGCTTTTTTTCTGAAAGACGCTTCAGAAATTGTTCAAAATGTCTCCTGGCCACTCAGGCTCGTTGGTCTAGGGGTATGATTCTCGCTTTGGGTGCGAGAGGTCCCGGGTTCAAATCCCGGTCGAGCCCATGCTGTGGACATTTTCAGGATGCTTGTAATATAGGAGCATTTCTTCTTTTCAATGCTATAAGACGCTGTGTATGTCGAGAAAGTTCCTTACCCTGCACGCTATTTTCCACTTGTGGCGGGATAAAGGAGTGCAGGACTTCTTTGCAACTGCTTTTCTGGGCCAGACCAGCATGGTAGGAACATTACATGCATAGTGTTTTTCTAGTGTAATTTCAGGATATGGTTTCAAAATCGCCTCTTGGAATAAAAGTGGTCCTCATTCCTGTCTTCCAAAGAAATAGAGACCGGGTAAGGAGAGCCCAACTTTGAGCTTCAAGGACATTGGCCCTTAGTCTGTGCATTCCAGCCCAATACATGCCAACAAGATTCCTGAGTTAGTGTCTGTTTCTGTAGTGTAGTGGTTATCACGTTCGCCTTACACGCGAAAGGTCCCTGGTTCGAGACCGGGCAGAAACAGCGGTTTGCTGTTTTTAACAGTGTTTGCCTTTACTGGCTGACTTTATAGGAAAGCTGAGATAATAGAGGCTGTCTATCCCTCACCAACCTGACGTAGTGTGCTACAGGGATCCCAGTGACAGCTCGAAAAGAGAAGTGACGATAGCTTGCGCCATTCGCTTGCTCGCCCTTTGCTCTGAAGGGTGGGCCTACTTCATGAAAGCAAGGAATGAGAGCAGAAATGCTTTTCTTGTCCTCACCGCAAGCAGACACTTAGAGAAAACAAACTGTCTGAAGGACAGAGGCTTTTTAATTTCTTGTTTGATGACGGCCATGGAAAAGACAGCAATCATATTGCAGAAGAGAGCAACATGTGCAGTTGCTTGCTTTGGGTGAAGCATTCACCGACTAGCTGCCACTAACCGCTGGAGCCATGTCAGAGGTGACTCTTGCGTGGCTCGTTGGTCTAGGGGTATGATTCTCGCTTAGGGTGCGAGAGGTCCCGGGTTCAAATCCCGGACGAGCCCTTTTTAGAGCTAAACATACAAATCGTACTAAAAATGCACTATGCCTGACTATTTCTAGTAATACTCGGTTGATTTTTTGCTTAACATATTCCTAACCTCAGTAGAAAAATGGATCACCGTGCTTTTTCTGCCTACCTGCTTAGTCTCAGTGTGTCCCAGGTGATGCTTTCCCAAGCTGTACTCGCAGACATTTAGGCATCAGATATTTGTCTGTCGATGCCTGCACAAGTAAATTTTGAATACGTCTAATTGCAAGCATGTTGGATGATATCTTTGAGGTTTTCACACTTGTTCTGCACATTCTGAGCCGCTGCTGATACAGCAGAATAGAAGTAGGGTGAAGCCTTGAGAGGAACTTTGCTTTAACAGTAGCAAGCAGCAAAGTCGTTTCTGTAGTGTAGTGGTCATCACGTTCGCCTAACACGCGAAAGGTCCCCGGTTCGAGACCGGGCAGAAACACTGAGCGTTGGCTGCTTTTATGTGCACACTCTAAAACCTTATTATCTGAATGCAAGTTTAAGAAGAGGTGGTCTTTGAACACAGTGAGCCGTGGGAAACTTTCTTTACCTTTGCAAGACGAAACAAAGTTATCTGCATCCATCATCTGGGGGTCGTTCTTGTGCCTATTTTTATTTTGTTTAAGCTATGTTGTATTGTTGGGGCCTTTACACCTGTGACATTGCTGTGAAGGTTGTAAGTGGAAACATTGGCAGGTGCAGATAGAAGAGTTAGACCTAAGCCCCCCTCATGAACCGTCAGGATGGCCGAGTGGTCTAAGGCGCCAGACTCAAGAGAGCTTGCTCTTCAGTGTAGCTGAGCCTTCTGGTCTCCTCATGGAGGCGTGGGTTCAAATCCCACTTCTGACAGGTCCCTTTTACACCCGTAAATCTTCCTGTTTTTTGCAGTGCGTTCCCGGCAAACACCACAATCTTTGCAGGAACCTGTAGCATGTGAAGAGAAATCCACCAACAATCAGGCTGGGCCCTCAATCACAATTCCATGGATTTCTGGAAATGACACCTCAGGCACACCTTCCATTAAATTTGCACTCCATCACAGTAACTGCCATGCTGGGTTTCTAACTAAGCAGTTGATCCCATCATTTGTTGTGAGGCTCTCCTGCCACCTTTTGGGCAGAGAAGGCACTGTCCCTGCAAAAACACAGGCAGACATGTTCAACAGGGCTTCCTGGTTATGTGGGAGGAGCAGAATGCCATTGGTCCCCCCTTGCAAATTCTAATTTACATAAGGAAGACAGAGAGGTAGCTGGGAGTAGGCACTGCACACGGGCATTGCACTCTCTCTTATGATTTGCAGCCAATTCTAGATTGAGGCAGGAGGAAAGGAGGTGACTCGCCCAACAATGGCTATACTGAGAAGTCAGCCACTCTGGGTCTCCCAGGTGAGTGTTTCAGGCCTGTGAGCCACTCATATAAATCTCGCCTGATCGAGCCTGATCGAGCGCTGAGCGAGCGCGTTTGAATCCAAATATCAAACCCCTCTTTCTCAGGCGCAGGAAATGGTGGGCCCTTCATTGCTTCTGGTGTGGAAGTCTATGGGGCAAGGGTCCAGGACTTGCAGAGGAGAACAATTGCCAGAAAGTGCTTGCTGTTCTCATCTGTGCCTTTTTTCTGCTCACTGGCTGATAGGAGATTGGCTGCCCCCTTTCTTGCTAGAGTGAAAAAACAACAACTTGAGAGAAAACATGACGTTGTGAGGCTCACTTAGAGGGAGACTAGCCAAATAGCCCTGCTTTTTTTCTGAAAGACGCTTCAGAAATTGTTCAAAATGTCTCCTGGCCACTCAGGCTCGTTGGTCTAGGGGTATGATTCTCGCTTTGGGTGCGAGAGGTCCCGGGTTCAAATCCCGGTCGAGCCCATGCTGTGGACATTTTCAGGATGCTTGTAATATAGGAGCATTTCTTCTTTTCAATGCTATAAGACGCTGTGTATGTCGAGAAAGTTCCTTACCCTGCACGCTATTTTCCACTTGTGGCGGGATAAAGGAGTGCAGGACTTCTTTGCAACTGCTTTTCTGGGCCAGACCAGCATGGTAGGAACATTACATGCATAGTGTTTTTCTAGTGTAATTTCAGGATATGGTTTCAAAATCGCCTCTTGGAATAAAAGTGGTCCTCATTCCTGTCTTCCAAAGAAATAGAGACCGGGTAAGGAGAGCCCAACTTTGAGCTTCAAGGACATTGGCCCTTAGTCTGTGCATTCCAGCCCAATACATGCCAACAAGATTCCTGAGTTAGTGTCTGTTTCTGTAGTGTAGTGGTTATCACGTTCGCCTTACACGCGAAAGGTCCCTGGTTCGAGACCGGGCAGAAACAGCGGTTTGCTGTTTTTAACAGTGTTTGCCTTTACTGGCTGACTTTATAGGAAAGCTGAGATAATAGAGGCTGTCTATCCCTCACCAACCTGACGTAGTGTGCTACAGGGATCCCAGTGACAGCTCGAAAAGAGAAGTGACGATAGCTTGCGCCATTCGCTTGCTCGCCCTTTGCTCTGAAGGGTGGGCCTACTTCATGAAAGCAAGGAATGAGAGCAGAAATGCTTTTCTTGTCCTCACCGCAAGCAGACACTTAGAGAAAACAAACTGTCTGAAGGACAGAGGCTTTTTAATTTCTTGTTTGATGACGGCCATGGAAAAGACAGCAATCATATTGCAGAAGAGAGCAACATGTGCAGTTGCTTGCTTTGGGTGAAGCATTCACCGACTAGCTGCCACTAACCGCTGGAGCCATGTCAGAGGTGACTCTTGCGTGGCTCGTTGGTCTAGGGGTATGATTCTCGCTTAGGGTGCGAGAGGTCCCGGGTTCAAATCCCGGACGAGCCCTTTTTAGAGCTAAACATACAAATCGTACTAAAAATGCACTATGCCTGACTATTTCTAGTAATACTCGGTTGATTTTTTGCTTAACATATTCCTAACCTCAGTAGAAAAATGGATCACCGTGCTTTTTCTGCCTACCTGCTTAGTCTCAGTGTGTCCCAGGTGATGCTTTCCCAAGCTGTACTCGCAGACATTTAGGCATCAGATATTTGTCTGTCGATGCCTGCACAAGTAAATTTTGAATACGTCTAATTGCAAGCATGTTGGATGATATCTTTGAGGTTTTCACACTTGTTCTGCACATTCTGAGCCGCTGCTGATACAGCAGAATAGAAGTAGGGTGAAGCCTTGAGAGGAACTTTGCTTTAACAGTAGCAAGCAGCAAAGTCGTTTCTGTAGTGTAGTGGTCATCACGTTCGCCTAACACGCGAAAGGTCCCCGGTTCGAGACCGGGCAGAAACACTGAGCGTTGGCTGCTTTTATGTGCACACTCTAAAACCTTATTATCTGAATGCAAGTTTAAGAAGAGGTGGTCTTTGAACACAGTGAGCCGTGGGAAACTTTCTTTACCTTTGCAAGACGAAACAAAGTTATCTGCATCCATCATCTGGGGGTCGTTCTTGTGCCTATTTTTATTTTGTTTAAGCTATGTTGTATTGTTGGGGCCTTTACACCTGTGACATTGCTGTGAAGGTTGTAAGTGGAAACATTGGCAGGTGCAGATAGAAGAGTTAGACCTAAGCCCCCCTCATGAACCGTCAGGATGGCCGAGTGGTCTAAGGCGCCAGACTCAAGAGAGCTTGCTCTTCAGTGTAGCTGAGCCTTCTGGTCTCCTCATGGAGGCGTGGGTTCAAATCCCACTTCTGACAGGTCCCTTTTACACCCGTAAATCTTCCTGTTTTTTGCAGTGCGTTCCCGGCAAACACCACAATCTTTGCAGGAACCTGTAGCATGTGAAGAGAAATCCACCAACAATCAGGCTGGGCCCTCAATCACAATTCCATGGATTTCTGGAAATGACACCTCAGGCACACCTTCCATTAAATTTGCACTCCATCACAGTAACTGCCATGCTGGGTTTCTAACTAAGCAGTTGATCCCATCATTTGTTGTGAGGCTCTCCTGCCACCTTTTGGGCAGAGAAGGCACTGTCCCTGCAAAAACACAGGCAGACATGTTCAACAGGGCTTCCTGGTTATGTGGGAGGAGCAGAATGCCATTGGTCCCCCCTTGCAAATTCTAATTTACATAAGGAAGACAGAGAGGTAGCTGGGAGTAGGCACTGCACACGGGCATTGCACTCTCTCTTATGATTTGCAGCCAATTCTAGATTGAGGCAGGAGGAAAGGAGGTGACTCGCCCAACAATGGCTATACTGAGAAGTCAGCCACTCTGGGTCTCCCAGGTGAGTGTTTCAGGCCTGTGAGCCACTCATATAAATCTCGCCTGATCGAGCCTGATCGAGCGCTGATCGAGCGCTGAGCGAGCGCGTTTGAATCCAAATATCAAACCCCTCTTTCTCAGGCGCAGGAAATGGTGGGCCCTTCATTGCTTCTGGTGTGGAAGTCTATGGGGCAAGGGTCCAGGACTTGCAGAGGAGAACAATTGCCAGAAAGTGCTTGCTGTTCTCATCTGTGCCTTTTTTCTGCTCACTGGCTGATAGGAGATTGGCTGCCCCCTTTCTTGCTAGAGTGAAAAAACAACAACTTGAGAGAAAACATGACGTTGTGAGGCTCACTTAGAGGGAGACTAGCCAAATAGCCCTGCTTTTTTTCTGAAAGACGCTTCAGAAATTGTTCAAAATGTCTCCTGGCCACTCAGGCTCGTTGGTCTAGGGGTATGATTCTCGCTTCGGGTGCGAGAGGTCCCGGGTTCAAATCCCGGACGAGCCCATGCTGTGGACATTTTCAGGATGCTTGTAATATAGGAGCATTTCTTCTTTTCAATGCTATAAGACGCTGTGTATGTCGAGAAAGTTCCTTACCCTGCACGCTATTTTCCACTTGTGGCGGGATAAAGGAGTGCAGGACTTCTTTGCAACTGCTTTTCTGGGCCAGACCAGCATGGTAGGAACATTACATGCATAGTGTTTTTCTAGTGTAATTTCAGGATATGGTTTCAAAATCGCCTCTTGGAATAAAAGTGGTCCTCATTCCTGTCTTCCAAAGAAATAGAGACCGGGTAAGGAGAGCCCAACTTTGAGCTTCAAGGACATTGGCCCTTAGTCTGTGCATTCCAGCCCAATACATGCCAACAAGATTCCTGAGTTAGTGTCTGTTTCTGTAGTGTAGTGGTTATCACGTTCGCCTTACACGCGAAAGGTCCCTGGTTCGAGACCGGGCAGAAACAGCGGTTTGCTGTTTTTAACAGTGTTTGCCTTTACTGGCTGACTTTATAGGAAAGCTGAGATAATAGAGGCTGTCTATCCCTCACCAACCTGACGTAGTGTGCTCCAGGGATCTCAGTGACAGCTCGAAAAGAGAAGTGACGATAGCTTGCGCCATTCGCTTGCTCGCCCTTTGCTCTGAAGGGTGGGCCTACTTCATGAAAGCAAGGAATGAGAGCAGAAATGCTTTTCTTGTCCTCACCGCAAGCAGACACTTAGAGAAAACAAACTGTCTGAAGGACAGAGGCTTTTTAATTTCTTGTTTGATGACGGCCATGGAAAAGACAGCAATCATATTGCAGAAGAGAGCAACATGTGCAGTTGCTTGCTTTGGGTGAAGCATTCACCGACTAGCTGCCACTAACCCCTGGAGCCATGTCAGAGGTGACTCTTGCGTGGCTCGTTGGTCTAGGGGTATGATTCTCGCTTAGGGTGCGAGAGGTCCCGGGTTCAAATCCCGGACGAGCCCTTTTTAGAGCTAAACATACAAATCGTACTAAAAATGCACTAAGCCTGACTATTTCTAGTAATACTCGGTTGATTTTTTGCTTAACATATTCCTAACCTCAGTAGAAAAATGGATCACCGTGCTTTTTCTGCCTACCTGCTTAGTCTCAGTGTGTCCCAGGTGATGCTTTCCCAAGCTGTACTCGCAGACATTTAGGCATCAGATATTTGTCTGTCAATGCCTGCACAAGTAAATTTTGAATACGTCTAATTGCAAGCATGTTGGATGATATCTCTGAGGTTTTCACACTTGTTCTGCACATTCTGAGCCGCTGCTGATACAGCAGAATAGAAGTAGCGTGAAGCCTTGAGAGGAACTTTGCTTTAACAGTAGCAAGCAGCAAGGTCGTTTCTGTAGTGTAGTGGTCATCACGTTCGCCTAACACGCGAAAGTTCCCCGGTTCGAGACCGGGCAGAAACACTGAGCGTTGGCTGCTTTTATGTGCACACTCTAAAACCTTATTATCTGAATGCAAGTTTAAGAAGAGGTGGTCTTTGAACACAGTGAGCCGTGGGAAACTTTCTTTACCTTTGCAAGACGAAACAAAGTTATCTGCATCCATCATCTGGGGGTCGTTCTTGTGCCTATTTTTATTTTGTTTAAGCTATGTTGTATTGTTGGGGCCTTTACACCTGTGACATTGCTGTGAAGGTTGTAAGTGGAAACATTGGCAGGTGCAGATAGAAGAGTTAGACCTAAGCCCCCCCTCATGAGCCGTCAGGATGGCCGAGTGGTCTAAGGCGCCAGACTCAAGAGAGCTTGATCTTCAGTGTAGCTGAGCCTTCTGGTCTCCTCATGGAGGCGTGGGTTCAAATCCCACTTCTGACAGGTCCCTTTTACACCCGTAAATCTTCCTGTTTTTTGCAGTGCGTTCCCAGCAAACACCACAATCTTTGCAGGAACCTGTAGCATGTGAAGAGAAATCCACCAACAATCAGGCTGGGCCCTCAATCACAATTCCATGGATTTCTGGAAATGACACCTCAGGCACACCTTCCATTAAATTTGCACTCCATCACAGTAACTGCCATGCTGGGTTTCTAACTAAGCAGTTGATCCCATCATTTGTTGTGAGGCTCTCCTGCCACCTTTTGGGTAGAGAAGGCACTGTCCCTGCAAAAACACAGGCAGACATGTTCAACAGGGCTTCCTGGTTATGTGGGAGGAGCAGAATGCCATTGGTCCCCCCCTTGCAAATTCTAATTTACATAAGGAAGACAGAGAGGTAGCTGGGAGTAGGCACTGCACACGGGCATTGCACTCTCTCTTATGATTTGCAGCCAATTCTAGATTGAGGCAGGAGGAAAGGAGGTGACTCGCCCAACAATGGCTATACTGAGAAGTCAGCCACTCTGGGTCTCCCAGGTGAGTGTTTCAGGCCTGTGAGCCACTCATATAAATCTCGCCTGATCGAGCCTGATCGAGCGCTGAGCGAGCGCGTTTGAATCCAAATATCAAACCCCTCTTTCTCAGGCGCAGGAAATGGTGGGCCCTTCATTGCTTCTGGTGTGGAAGTCTATGGGGCAAGGGTCCAGGACTTGCAGAGGAGAACAATTGCCAGAAAGTGCTTGCTGTTCTCATCTGTGCCTTTTTTCTGCTCACTGGCTGATAGGAGATTGGCTGCCCCCTTTCTTGCTAGAGTGAAAAAACAACAACTTGAGAGAAAACATGACGTTGTGAGGCTCACTTAGAGGGAGACTAGCCAAATAGCCCTGCTTTTTTTCTGAAAGACGCTTCAGAAATTGTTCAAAATGTCTCCTGGCCACTCAGGCTCGTTGGTCTAGGGGTATGATTCTCGCTTTGGGTGCGAGAGGTCCCGGGTTCAAATCCCGGTCGAGCCCATGCTGTGGACATTTTCAGGATGCTTGTAATATAGGAGCATTTCTTCTTTTCAATGCTATAAGACGCTGTGTATGTCGAGAAAGTTCCTTACCCTGCACGCTATTTTCCACTTGTGGCGGGATAAAGGAGTGCAGGACTTCTTTGCAACTGCTTTTCTGGGCCAGACCAGCATGGTAGGAACATTACATGCATAGTGTTTTTCTAGTGTAATTTCAGGATATGGTTTCAAAATCGCCTCTTGGAATAAAAGTGGTCCTCATTCCTGTCTTCCAAAGAAATAGAGACCGGGTAAGGAGAGCCCAACTTTGAGCTTCAAGGACATTGGCCCTTAGTCTGTGCATTCCAGCCCAATACATGCCAACAAGATTCCTGAGTTAGTGTCTGTTTCTGTAGTGTAGTGGTTATCACGTTCGCCTTACACGCGAAAGGTCCCTGGTTCGAGACCGGGCAGAAACAGCGGTTTGCTGTTTTTAACAGTGTTTGCCTTTACTGGCTGACTTTATAGGAAAGCTGAGATAATAGAGGCTGTCTATCCCTCACCAACCTGACGTAGTGTGCTACAGGGATCCCAGTGACAGCTCGAAAAGAGAAGTGACGATAGCTTGCGCCATTCGCTTGCTCGCCCTTTGCTCTGAAGGGTGGGCCTACTTCATGAAAGCAAGGAATGAGAGCAGAAATGCTTTTCTTGTCCTCACCGCAAGCAGACACTTAGAGAAAACAAACTGTCTGAAGGACAGAGGCTTTTTAATTTCTTGTTTGATGACGGCCATGGAAAAGACAGCAATCATATTGCAGAAGAGAGCAACATGTGCAGTTGCTTGCTTTGGGTGAAGCATTCACCGACTAGCTGCCACTAACCGCTGGAGCCATGTCAGAGGTGACTCTTGCGTGGCTCGTTGGTCTAGGGGTATGATTCTCGCTTAGGGTGCGAGAGGTCCCGGGTTCAAATCCCGGACGAGCCCTTTTTAGAGCTAAACATACAAATCGTACTAAAAATGCACTATGCCTGACTATTTCTAGTAATACTCGGTTGATTTTTTGCTTAACATATTCCTAACCTCAGTAGAAAAATGGATCACCGTGCTTTTTCTGCCTACCTGCTTAGTCTCAGTGTGTCCCAGGTGATGCTTTCCCAAGCTGTACTCGCAGACATTTAGGCATCAGATATTTGTCTGTCGATGCCTGCACAAGTAAATTTTGAATACGTCTAATTGCAAGCATGTTGGATGATATCTTTGAGGTTTTCACACTTGTTCTGCACATTCTGAGCCGCTGCTGATACAGCAGAATAGAAGTAGGGTGAAGCCTTGAGAGGAACTTTGCTTTAACAGTAGCAAGCAGCAAAGTCGTTTCTGTAGTGTAGTGGTCATCATGTTCGCCTAACACGCGAAAGGTCCCCGGTTCGAGACCGGGCAGAAACACTGAGCGTTGGCTGCTTTTATGTGCACACTCTAAAACCTTATTATCTGAATGCAAGTTTAAGAAGAGGTGGTCTTTGAACACAGTGAGCCGTGGGAAACTTTCTTTACCTTTGCAAGACGAAACAAAGTTATCTGCATCCATCATCTGGGGGTCGTTCTTGTGCCTATTTTTATTTTGTTTAAGCTATGTTGTATTGTTGGGGCCTTTACACCTGTGACATTGCTGTGAAGGTTGTAAGTGGAAACATTGGCAGGTGCAGATAGAAGAGTTAGACCTAAGCCCCCCTCATGAACCGTCAGGATGGCCGAGTGGTCTAAGGCGCCAGACTCAAGAGAGCTTGATCTTCAGTGTAGCTGAGCCTTCTGGTCTCCTCATGGAGGCGTGGGTTCAAATCCCACTTCTGACAGGTCCCTTTTACACCCGTAAATCTTCCTGTTTTTTGCAGTGCGTTCCCGGCAAACACCACAATCTTTGCAGGAACCTGTAGCATGTGAAGAGAAATCCACCAACAATCAGGCTGGGCCCTCAATCACAATTCCATGGATTTCTGGAAATGACACCTCAGGCACACCTTCCATTAAATTTGCACTCCATCACAGTAACTGCCATGCTGGGTTTCTAACTAAGCAGTTGATCCCATCATTTGTTGTGAGGCTCTCCTGCCACCTTTTGGGCAGAGAAGGCACTGTCCCTGCAAAAACACAGGCAGACATGTTCAACAGGGCTTCCTGGTTATGTGGGAGGAGCAGAATGCCATTGGTCCCCCCTTGCAAATTCTAATTTACATAAGGAAGACAGAGAGGTAGCTGGGAGTAGGCACTGCACACGGGCATTGCACTCTCTCTTATGATTTGCAGCCAATTCTAGATTGAGGCAGGAGGAAAGGAGGTGACTCGCCCAACAATGGCTATACTGAGAAGTCAGCCACTCTGGGTCTCCCAGGTGAGTGTTTCAGGCCTGTGAGCCACTCATATAAATCTCGCCTGATCGAGCCTGATCGAGCGCTGAGCGAGCGCGTTTGAATCCAAATATCAAACCCCTCTTTCTCAGGCGCAGGAAATGGTGGGCCCTTCATTGCTTCTGGTGTGGAAGTCTATGGGGCAAGGGTCCAGGACTTGCAGAGGAGAACAATTGCCAGAAAGTGCTTGCTGTTCTCATCTGTGCCTTTTTTCTGCTCACTGGCTGATAGGAGATTGGCTGCCCCCTTTCTTGCTAGAGTGAAAAAACAACAACTTGAGAGAAAACATGACGTTGTGAGGCTCACTTAGAGGGAGACTAGCCAAATAGCCCTGCTTTTTTTCTGAAAGACGCTTCAGAAATTGTTCAAAATGTCTCCTGGCCACTCAGGCTCGTTGGTCTAGGGGTATGATTCTCGCTTCGGGTGCGAGAGGTCCCGGGTTCAAATCCCGGACGAGCCCATGCTGTGGACATTTTCAGGATGCTTGTAATATAGGAGCATTTCTTCTTTTCAATGCTATAAGACGCTGTGTATGTCGAGAAAGTTCCTTACCCTGCACGCTATTTTCCACTTGTGGCGGGATAAAGGAGTGCAGGACTTCTTTGCAACTGCTTTTCTGGGCCAGACCAGCATGGTAGGAACATTACATGCATAGTGTTTTTCTAGTGTAATTTCAGGATATGGTTTCAAAATCGCCTCTTGGAATAAAAGTGGTCCTCATTCCTGTCTTCCAAAGAAATAGAGACCGGGTAAGGAGAGCCCAACTTTGAGCTTCAAGGACATTGGCCCTTAGTCTGTGCATTCCAGCCCAATACATGCCAACAAGATTCCTGAGTTAGTGTCTGTTTCTGTAGTGTAGTGGTTATCACGTTCGCCTTACACGCGAAAGGTCCCTGGTTCGAGACCGGGCAGAAACAGCGGTTTGCTGTTTTTAACAGTGTTTGCCTTTACTGGCTGACTTTATAGGAAAGCTGAGATAATAGAGGCTGTCTATCCCTCACCAACCTGACGTAGTGTGCTCCAGGGATCTCAGTGACAGCTCGAAAAGAGAAGTGACGATAGCTTGCGCCATTCGCTTGCTCGCCCTTTGCTCTGAAGGGTGGGCCTACTTCATGAAAGCAAGGAATGAGAGCAGAAATGCTTTTCTTGTCCTCACCGCAAGCAGACACTTAGAGAAAACAAACTGTCTGAAGGACAGAGGCTTTTTAATTTCTTGTTTGATGACGGCCATGGAAAAGACAGCAATCATATTGCAGAAGAGAGCAACATGTGCAGTTGCTTGCTTTGGGTGAAGCATTCACCGACTAGCTGCCACTAACCCCTGGAGCCATGTCAGAGGTGACTCTTGCGTGGCTCGTTGGTCTAGGGGTATGATTCTCGCTTAGGGTGCGAGAGGTCCCGGGTTCAAATCCCGGACGAGCCCTTTTTAGAGCTAAACATACAAATCGTACTAAAAATGCACTAAGCCTGACTATTTCTAGTAATACTCGGTTGATTTTTTGCTTAACATATTCCTAACCTCAGTAGAAAAATGGATCACCGTGCTTTTTCTGCCTACCTGCTTAGTCTCAGTGTGTCCCAGGTGATGCTTTCCCAAGCTGTACTCGCAGACATTTAGGCATCAGATATTTGTCTGTCAATGCCTGCACAAGTAAATTTTGAATACGTCTAATTGCAAGCATGTTGGATGATATCTCTGAGGTTTTCACACTTGTTCTGCACATTCTGAGCCGCTGCTGATACAGCAGAATAGAAGTAGCGTGAAGCCTTGAGAGGAACTTTGCTTTAACAGTAGCAAGCAGCAAGGTCGTTTCTGTAGTGTAGTGGTCATCACGTTCGCCTAACACGCGAAAGTTCCCCGGTTCGAGACCGGGCAGAAACACTGAGCGTTGGCTGCTTTTATGTGCACACTCTAAAACCTTATTATCTGAATGCAAGTTTAAGAAGAGGTGGTCTTTGAACACAGTGAGCCGTGGGAAACTTTCTTTACCTTTGCAAGACGAAACAAAGTTATCTGCATCCATCATCTGGGGGTCGTTCTTGTGCCTATTTTTATTTTGTTTAAGCTATGTTGTATTGTTGGGGCCTTTACACCTGTGACATTGCTGTGAAGGTTGTAAGTGGAAACATTGGCAGGTGCAGATAGAAGAGTTAGACCTAAGCCCCCCCTCATGAGCCGTCAGGATGGCCGAGTGGTCTAAGGCGCCAGACTCAAGAGAGCTTGATCTTCAGTGTAGCTGAGCCTTCTGGTCTCCTCATGGAGGCGTGGGTTCAAATCCCACTTCTGACAGGTCCCTTTTACACCCGTAAATCTTCCTGTTTTTTGCAGTGCGTTCCCAGCAAACACCACAATCTTTGCAGGAACCTGTAGCATGTGAAGAGAAATCCACCAACAATCAGGCTGGGCCCTCAATCACAATTCCATGGATTTCTGGAAATGACACCTCAGGCACACCTTCCATTAAATTTGCACTCCATCACAGTAACTGCCATGCTGGGTTTCTAACTAAGCAGTTGATCCCATCATTTGTTGTGAGGCTCTCCTGCCACCTTTTGGGTAGAGAAGGCACTGTCCCTGCAAAAACACAGGCAGACATGTTCAACAGGGCTTCCTGGTTATGTGGGAGGAGCAGAATGCCATTGGTCCCCCCCTTGCAAATTCTAATTTACATAAGGAAGACAGAGAGGTAGCTGGGAGTAGGCACTGCACACGGGCATTGCACTCTCTCTTATGATTTGCAGCCAATTCTAGATTGAGGCAGGAGGAAAGGAGGTGACTCGCCCAACAATGGCTATACTGAGAAGTCAGCCACTCTGGGTCTCCCAGGTGAGTGTTTCAGGCCTGTGAGCCACTCATATAAATCTCGCCTGATCGAGCCTGATCGAGCGCTGAGCGAGCGCGTTTGAATCCAAATATCAAACCCCTCTTTCTCAGGCGCAGGAAATGGTGGGCCCTTCATTGCTTCTGGTGTGGAAGTCTATGGGGCAAGGGTCCAGGACTTGCAGAGGAGAACAATTGCCAGAAAGTGCTTGCTGTTCTCATCTGTGCCTTTTTTCTGCTCACTGGCTGATAGGAGATTGGCTGCCCCCTTTCTTGCTAGAGTGAAAAAACAACAACTTGAGAGAAAACATGACGTTGTGAGGCTCACTTAGAGGGAGACTAGCCAAATAGCCCTGCTTTTTTTCTGAAAGACGCTTCAGAAATTGTTCAAAATGTCTCCTGGCCACTCAGGCTCGTTGGTCTAGGGGTATGATTCTCGCTTTGGGTGCGAGAGGTCCCGGGTTCAAATCCCGGTCGAGCCCATGCTGTGGACATTTTCAGGATGCTTGTAATATAGGAGCATTTCTTCTTTTCAATGCTATAAGACGCTGTGTATGTCGAGAAAGTTCCTTACCCTGCACGCTATTTTCCACTTGTGGCGGGATAAAGGAGTGCAGGACTTCTTTGCAACTGCTTTTCTGGGCCAGACCAGCATGGTAGGAACATTACATGCATAGTGTTTTTCTAGTGTAATTTCAGGATATGGTTTCAAAATCGCCTCTTGGAATAAAAGTGGTCCTCATTCCTGTCTTCCAAAGAAATAGAGACCGGGTAAGGAGAGCCCAACTTTGAGCTTCAAGGACATTGGCCCTTAGTCTGTGCATTCCAGCCCAATACATGCCAACAAGATTCCTGAGTTAGTGTCTGTTTCTGTAGTGTAGTGGTTATCACGTTCGCCTTACACGCGAAAGGTCCCTGGTTCGAGACCGGGCAGAAACAGCGGTTTGCTGTTTTTAACAGTGTTTGCCTTTACTGGCTGACTTTATAGGAAAGCTGAGATAATAGAGGCTGTCTATCCCTCACCAACCTGACGTAGTGTGCTACAGGGATCCCAGTGACAGCTCGAAAAGAGAAGTGACGATAGCTTGCGCCATTCGCTTGCTCGCCCTTTGCTCTGAAGGGTGGGCCTACTTCATGAAAGCAAGGAATGAGAGCAGAAATGCTTTTCTTGTCCTCACCGCAAGCAGACACTTAGAGAAAACAAACTGTCTGAAGGACAGAGGCTTTTTAATTTCTTGTTTGATGACGGCCATGGAAAAGACAGCAATCATATTGCAGAAGAGAGCAACATGTGCAGTTGCTTGCTTTGGGTGAAGCATTCACCGACTAGCTGCCACTAACCGCTGGAGCCATGTCAGAGGTGACTCTTGCGTGGCTCGTTGGTCTAGGGGTATGATTCTCGCTTAGGGTGCGAGAGGTCCCGGGTTCAAATCCCGGACGAGCCCTTTTTAGAGCTAAACATACAAATCGTACTAAAAATGCACTATGCCTGACTATTTCTAGTAATACTCGGTTGATTTTTTGCTTAACATATTCCTAACCTCAGTAGAAAAATGGATCACCGTGCTTTTTCTGCCTACCTGCTTAGTCTCAGTGTGTCCCAGGTGATGCTTTCCCAAGCTGTACTCGCAGACATTTAGGCATCAGATATTTGTCTGTCGATGCCTGCACAAGTAAATTTTGAATACGTCTAATTGCAAGCATGTTGGATGATATCTTTGAGGTTTTCACACTTGTTCTGCACATTCTGAGCCGCTGCTGATACAGCAGAATAGAAGTAGGGTGAAGCCTTGAGAGGAACTTTGCTTTAACAGTAGCAAGCAGCAAAGTCGTTTCTGTAGTGTAGTGGTCATCACGTTCGCCTAACACGCGAAAGGTCCCCGGTTCGAGACCGGGCAGAAACACTGAGCGTTGGCTGCTTTTATGTGCACACTCTAAAACCTTATTATCTGAATGCAAGTTTAAGAAGAGGTGGTCTTTGAACACAGTGAGCCGTGGGAAACTTTCTTTACCTTTGCAAGACGAAACAAAGTTATCTGCATCCATCATCTGGGGGTCGTTCTTGTGCCTATTTTTATTTTGTTTAAGCTATGTTGTATTGTTGGGGCCTTCACACCTGTGACATTGCTGTGAAGGTTGTAAGTGGAAACATTGGCAGGTGCAGATAGAAGAGTTAGACCTAAGCCCCCCTCATGAACCGTCAGGATGGCCGAGTGGTCTAAGGCGCCAGACTCAAGAGAGCTTGATCTTCAGTGTAGCTGAGCCTTCTGGTCTCCTCATGGAGGCGTGGGTTCAAATCCCACTTCTGACAGGTCCCTTTTACACCCGTAAATCTTCCTGTTTTTTGCAGTGCGTTCCCGGCAAACACCACAATCTTTGCAGGAACCTGTAGCATGTGAAGAGAAATCCACCAACAATCAGGCTGGGCCCTCAATCACAATTCCATGGATTTCTGGAAATGACACCTCAGGCACACCTTCCATTAAATTTGCACTCCATCACAGTAACTGCCATGCTGGGTTTCTAACTAAGCAGTTGATCCCATCATTTGTTGTGAGGCTCTCCTGCCACCTTTTGGGCAGAGAAGGCACTGTCCCTGCAAAAACACAGGCAGACATGTTCAACAGGGCTTCCTGGTTATGTGGGAGGAGCAGAATGCCATTGGTCCCCCCTTGCAAATTCTAATTTACATAAGGAAGACAGAGAGGTAGCTGGGAGTAGGCACTGCACACGGGCATTGCACTCTCTCTTATGATTTGCAGCCAATTCTAGATTGAGGCAGGAGGAAAGGAGGTGACTCGCCCAACAATGGCTATACTGAGAAGTCAGCCACTCTGGGTCTCCCAGGTGAGTGTTTCAGGCCTGTGAGCCACTCATATAAATCTCGCCTGATCGAGCGCTGAGCGAGCGCGTTTGAATCCAAATATCAAACCCCTCTTTCTCAGGCGCAGGAAATGGTGGGCCCTTCATTGCTTCTGGTGTGGAAGTCTATGGGGCAAGGGTCCAGGACTTGCAGAGGAGAACAATTGCCAGAAAGTGCTTGCTGTTCTCATCTGTGCCTTTTTTCTGCTCACTGGCTGATAGGAGATTGGCTGCCCCCTTTCTTGCTAGAGTGAAAAAACAACAACTTGAGAGAAAACATGACGTTGTGAGGCTCACTTAGAGGGAGACTAGCCAAATAGCCCTGCTTTTTTTCTGAAAGACGCTTCAGAAATTGTTCAAAATGTCTCCTGGCCACTCAGGCTCGTTGGTCTAGGGGTATGATTCTCGCTTCGGGTGCGAGAGGTCCCGGGTTCAAATCCCGGACGAGCCCATGCTGTGGACATTTTCAGGATGCTTGTAATATAGGAGCATTTCTTCTTTTCAATGCTATAAGACGCTGTGTATGTCGAGAAAGTTCCTTACCCTGCACGCTATTTTCCACTTGTGGCGGGATAAAGGAGTGCAGGACTTCTTTGCAACTGCTTTTCTGGGCCAGACCAGCATGGTAGGAACATTACATGCATAGTGTTTTTCTAGTGTAATTTCAGGATATGGTTTCAAAATCGCCTCTTGGAATAAAAGTGGTCCTCATTCCTGTCTTCCAAAGAAATAGAGACCGGGTAAGGAGAGCCCAACTTTGAGCTTCAAGGACATTGGCCCTTAGTCTGTGCATTCCAGCCCAATACATGCCAACAAGATTCCTGAGTTAGTGTCTGTTTCTGTAGTGTAGTGGTTATCACGTTCGCCTTACACGCGAAAGGTCCCTGGTTCTAGACCGGGCAGAAACAGCGGTTTGCTGTTTTTAACAGTGTTTGCCTTTACTGGCTGACTTTATAGGAAAGCTGAGATAATAGAGGCTGTCTATCCCTCACCAACCTGACGTAGTGTGCTCCAGGGATCTCAGTGACAGCTCGAAAAGAGAAGTGACGATAGCTTGCGCCATTCGCTTGCTCGCCCTTTGCTCTGAAGGGTGGGCCTACTTCATGAAAGCAAGGAATGAGAGCAGAAATGCTTTTCTTGTCCTCACCGCAAGCAGACACTTAGAGAAAACAAACTGTCTGAAGGACAGAGGCTTTTTAATTTCTTGTTTGATGACGGCCATGGAAAAGACAGCAATCATATTGCAGAAGAGAGCAACATGTGCAGTTGCTTGCTTTGGGTGAAGCATTCACCGACTAGCTGCCACTAACCCCTGGAGCCATGTCAGAGGTGACTCTTGCGTGGCTCGTTGGTCTAGGGGTATGATTCTCGCTTAGGGTGCGAGAGGTCCCGGGTTCAAATCCCGGACGAGCCCTTTTTAGAGCTAAACATACAAATCGTACTAAAAATGCACTAAGCCTGACTATTTCTAGTAATACTCGGTTGATTTTTTGCTTAACATATTCCTAACCTCAGTAGAAAAATGGATCACCGTGCTTTTTCTGCCTACCTGCTTAGTCTCAGTGTGTCCCAGGTGATGCTTTCCCAAGCTGTACTCGCAGACATTTAGGCATCAGATATTTGTCTGTCAATGCCTGCACAAGTAAATTTTGAATACGTCTAATTGCAAGCATGTTGGATGATATCTCTGAGGTTTTCACACTTGTTCTGCACATTCTGAGCCGCTGCTGATACAGCAGAATAGAAGTAGCGTGAAGCCTTGAGAGGAACTTTGCTTTAACAGTAGCAAGCAGCAAGGTCGTTTCTGTAGTGTAGTGGTCATCACGTTCGCCTAACACGCGAAAGTTCCCCGGTTCGAGACCGGGCAGAAACACTGAGCGTTGGCTGCTTTTATGTGCACACTCTAAAACCTTATTATCTGAATGCAAGTTTAAGAAGAGGTGGTCTTTGAACACAGTGAGCCGTGGGAAACTTTCTTTACCTTTGCAAGACGAAACAAAGTTATCTGCATCCATCATCTGGGGGTCGTTCTTGTGCCTATTTTTATTTTGTTTAAGCTATGTTGTATTGTTGGGGCCTTTACACCTGTGACATTGCTGTGAAGGTTGTAAGTGGAAACATTGGCAGGTGCAGATAGAAGAGTTAGACCTAAGCCCCCCCTCATGAGCCGTCAGGATGGCCGAGTGGTCTAAGGCGCCAGACTCAAGAGAGCTTGATCTTCAGTGTAGCTGAGCCTTCTGGTCTCCTCATGGAGGCGTGGGTTCAAATCCCACTTCTGACAGGTCCCTTTTACACCCGTAAATCTTCCTGTTTTTTGCAGTGCGTTCCCAGCAAACACCACAATCTTTGCAGGAACCTGTAGCATGTGAAGAGAAATCCACCAACAATCAGGCTGGGCCCTCAATCACAATTCCATGGATTTCTGGAAATGACACCTCAGGCACACCTTCCATTAAATTTGCACTCCATCACAGTAACTGCCATGCTGGGTTTCTAACTAAGCAGTTGATCCCATCATTTGTTGTGAGGCTCTCCTGCCACCTTTTGGGTAGAGAAGGCACTGTCCCTGCAAAAACACAGGCAGACATGTTCAACAGGGCTTCCTGGTTATGTGGGAGGAGCAGAATGCCATTGGTCCCCCCCTTGCAAATTCTAATTTACATAAGGAAGACAGAGAGGTAGCTGGGAGTAGGCACTGCACACGGGCATTGCACTCTCTCTTATGATTTGCAGCCAATTCTAGATTGAGGCAGGAGGAAAGGAGGTGACTCGCCCAACAATGGCTATACTGAGAAGTCAGCCACTCTGGGTCTCCCAGGTGAGTGTTTCAGGCCTGTGAGCCACTCATATAAATCTCGCCTGATCGAGCCTGATCGAGCGCTGAGCGAGCGCGTTTGAATCCAAATATCAAACCCCTCTTTCTCAGGCGCAGGAAATGGTGGGCCCTTCATTGCTTCTGGTGTGGAAGTCTATGGGGCAAGGGTCCAGGACTTGCAGAGGAGAACAATTGCCAGAAAGTGCTTGCTGTTCTCATCTGTGCCTTTTTTCTGCTCACTGGCTGATAGGAGATTGGCTGCCCCCTTTCTTGCTAGAGTGAAAAAACAACAACTTGAGAGAAAACATGACGTTGTGAGGCTCACTTAGAGGGAGACTAGCCAAATAGCCCTGCTTTTTTTCTGAAAGACGCTTCAGAAATTGTTCAAAATGTCTCCTGGCCACTCAGGCTCGTTGGTCTAGGGGTATGATTCTCGCTTTGGGTGCGAGAGGTCCCGGGTTCAAATCCCGGTCGAGCCCATGCTGTGGACATTTTCAGGATGCTTGTAATATAGGAGCATTTCTTCTTTTCAATGCTATAAGACGCTGTGTATGTCGAGAAAGTTCCTTACCCTGCACGCTATTTTCCACTTGTGGCGGGATAAAGGAGTGCAGGACTTCTTTGCAACTGCTTTTCTGGGCCAGACCAGCATGGTAGGAACATTACATGCATAGTGTTTTTCTAGTGTAATTTCAGGATATGGTTTCAAAATCGCCTCTTGGAATAAAAGTGGTCCTCATTCCTGTCTTCCAAAGAAATAGAGACCGGGTAAGGAGAGCCCAACTTTGAGCTTCAAGGACATTGGCCCTTAGTCTGTGCATTCCAGCCCAATACATGCCAACAAGATTCCTGAGTTAGTGTCTGTTTCTGTAGTGTAGTGGTTATCACGTTCGCCTTACACGCGAAAGGTCCCTGGTTCGAGACCGGGCAGAAACAGCGGTTTGCTGTTTTTAACAGTGTTTGCCTTTACTGGCTGACTTTATAGGAAAGCTGAGATAATAGAGGCTGTCTATCCCTCACCAACCTGACGTAGTGTGCTACAGGGATCCCAGTGACAGCTCGAAAAGAGAAGTGACGATAGCTTGCGCCATTCGCTTGCTCGCCCTTTGCTCTGAAGGGTGGGCCTACTTCATGAAAGCAAGGAATGAGAGCAGAAATGCTTTTCTTGTCCTCACCGCAAGCAGACACTTAGAGAAAACAAACTGTCTGAAGGACAGAGGCTTTTTAATTTCTTGTTTGATGACGGCCATGGAAAAGACAGCAATCATATTGCAGAAGAGAGCAACATGTGCAGTTGCTTGCTTTGGGTGAAGCATTCACCGACTAGCTGCCACTAACCGCTGGAGCCATGTCAGAGGTGACTCTTGCGTGGCTCGTTGGTCTAGGGGTATGATTCTCGCTTAGGGTGCGAGAGGTCCCGGGTTCAAATCCCGGACGAGCCCTTTTTAGAGCTAAACATACAAATCGTACTAAAAATGCACTATGCCTGACTATTTCTAGTAATACTCGGTTGATTTTTTGCTTAACATATTCCTAACCTCAGTAGAAAAATGGATCACCGTGCTTTTTCTGCCTACCTGCTTAGTCTCAGTGTGTCCCAGGTGATGCTTTCCCAAGCTGTACTCGCAGACATTTAGGCATCAGATATTTGTCTGTCGATGCCTGCACAAGTAAATTTTGAATACGTCTAATTGCAAGCATGTTGGATGATATCTTTGAGGTTTTCACACTTGTTCTGCACATTCTGAGCCACTGCTGATACAGCAGAATAGAAGTAGGGTGAAGCCTTGAGAGGAACTTTGCTTTAACAGTAGCAAGCAGCAAAGTCGTTTCTGTAGTGTAGTGGTCATCACGTTCGCCTAACACGCGAAAGGTCCCCGGTTCGAGACCGGGCAGAAACACTGAGCGTTGGCTGCTTTTATGTGCACACTCTAAAACCTTATTATCTGAATGCAAGTTTAAGAAGAGGTGGTCTTTGAACACAGTGAGCCGTGGGAAACTTTCTTTACCTTTGCAAGACGAAACAAAGTTATCTGCATCCATCATCTGGGGGTCGTTCTTGTGCCTATTTTTATTTTGTTTAAGCTATGTTGTATTGTTGGGGCCTTTACACCTGTGACATTGCTGTGAAGGTTGTAAGTGGAAACATTGGCAGGTGCAGATAGAAGAGTTAGACCTAAGCCCCCCTCATGAACCGTCAGGATGGCCGAGTGGTCTAAGGCGCCAGACTCAAGAGAGCTTGATCTTCAGTGTAGCTGAGCCTTCTGGTCTCCTCATGGAGGCGTGGGTTCAAATCCCACTTCTGACAGGTCCCTTTTACACCCGTAAATCTTCCTGTTTTTTGCAGTGCGTTCCCGGCAAACACCACAATCTTTGCAGGAACCTGTAGCATGTGAAGAGAAATCCACCAACAATCAGGCTGGGCCCTCAATCACAATTCCATGGATTTCTGGAAATGACACCTCAGGCACACCTTCCATTAAATTTGCACTCCATCACAGTAACTGCCATGCTGGGTTTCTAACTAAGCAGTTGATCCCATCATTTGTTGTGAGGCTCTCCTGCCACCTTTTGGGCAGAGAAGGCACTGTCCCTGCAAAAACACAGGCAGACATGTTCAACAGGGCTTCCTGGTTATGTGGGAGGAGCAGAATGCCATTGGTCCCCCCTTGCAAATTCTAATTTACATAAGGAAGACAGAGAGGTAGCTGGGAGTAGGCACTGCACACGGGCATTGCACTCTCTCTTATGATTTGCAGCCAATTCTAGATTGAGGCAGGAGGAAAGGAGGTGACTCGCCCAACAATGGCTATACTGAGAAGTCAGCCACTCTGGGTCTCCCAGGTGAGTGTTTCAGGCCTGTGAGCCACTCATATAAATCTCGCCTGATCGAGCCTGATCGAGCGCTGAGCGAGCGCGTTTGAATCCAAATATCAAACCCCTCTTTCTCAGGCGCAGGAAATGGTGGGCCCTTCATTGCTTCTGGTGTGGAAGTCTATGGGGCAAGGGTCCAGGACTTGCAGAGGAGAACAATTGCCAGAAAGTGCTTGCTGTTCTCATCTGTGCCTTTTTTCTGCTCACTGGCTGATAGGAGATTGGCTGCCCCCTTTCTTGCTAGAGTGAAAAAACAACAACTTGAGAGAAAACATGACGTTGTGAGGCTCACTTAGAGGGAGACTAGCCAAATAGCCCTGCTTTTTTTCTGAAAGACGCTTCAGAAATTGTTCAAAATGTCTCCTGGCCACTCAGGCTCGTTGGTCTAGGGGTATGATTCTCGCTTTGGGTGCGAGAGGTCCCGGGTTCAAATCCCGGTCGAGCCCATGCTGTGGACATTTTCAGGATGCTTGTAATATAGGAGCATTTCTTCTTTTCAATGCTATAAGACGCTGTGTATGTCGAGAAAGTTCCTTACCCTGCACGCTATTTTCCACTTGTGGCGGGATAAAGGAGTGCAGGACTTCTTTGCAACTGCTTTTCTGGGCCAGACCAGCATGGTAGGAACATTACATGCATAGTGTTTTTCTAGTGTAATTTCAGGATATGGTTTCAAAATCGCCTCTTGGAATAAAAGTGGTCCTCATTCCTGTCTTCCAAAGAAATAGAGACCGGGTAAGGAGAGCCCAACTTTGAGCTTCAAGGACATTGGCCCTTAGTCTGTGCATTCCAGCCCAATACATGCCAACAAGATTCCTGAGTTAGTGTCTGTTTCTGTAGTGTAGTGTTTATCACGTTCGCCTTACACGCGAAAGGTCCCTGGTTCGAGACCGGGCAGAAACAGCGGTTTGCTGTTTTTAACAGTGTTTGCCTTTACTGGCTGACTTTATAGGAAAGCTGAGATAATAGAGGCTGTCTATCCCTCACCAACCTGACGTAGTGTGCTCCAGGGATCTCAGTGACAGCTCGAAAAGAGAAGTGACGATAGCTTGCGCCATTCGCTTGCTCGCCCTTTGCTCTGAAGGGTGGGCCTACTTCATGAAAGCAAGGAATGAGAGCAGAAATGCTTTTCTTGTCCTCACCGCAAGCAGACACTTAGAGAAAACAAACTGTCTGAAGGACAGAGGCTTTTTAATTTCTTGTTTGATGACGGCCATGGAAAAGACAGCAATCATATTGCAGAAGAGAGCAACATGTGCAGTTGCTTGCTTTGGGTGAAGCATTCACCGACTAGCTGCCACTAACCCCTGGAGCCATGTCAGAGGTGACTCTTGCGTGGCTCGTTGGTCTAGGGGTATGATTCTCGCTTAGGGTGCGAGAGGTCCCGGGTTCAAATCCCGGACGAGCCCTTTTTAGAGCTAAACATACAAATCGTACTAAAAATGCACTATGCCTGACTATTTCTAGTAATACTCGGTGCATTGTTGCGCAACATATTCCTAACCTCAGAAGAAAAATGGATCACCGTGCTTTTTCTGCCTACCTGCTTAGTCTCAGTGTGTCCCAGGTGATGCTTTCCCAAGCTGTACTCACAGACATTTAGGCATCAGATATTTGTCTGTCGATGCCTGCACAAGTAAATTTTGAATACGTCTAATTGCAAGCATGTTGGATGATATCTCTGAGGTTTTCACACTTGTTCTGCACATTCTGAGCCGCTGCTGATACAGCAGAATAGAAGTAGGGTGAAGCCTTGAGAGGAACTTTGCTTTAACAGTAGCAAGCAGCAAGGTCGTTTCTGTAGTGTAGTGGTCATCACGTTCGCCTAACACGCGAAAGGTCCCCGGTTCGAGACCGGGCAGAAACACTGAGCGTTGGCTGCTTTTATGTGCACACTCTAAAACCTTATTATCTGAATGCAAGTTTAAGAAGAGGTGGTCTTTGAACACAGTGAGCCGTGGGAAACTTTCTTTACCTTTGCAAGACGAAACAAAGTTATCTGCATCCGTCATCTGGGGGTCGTTCTTGTGCCTATTTTTATTTTGTTTAAGCTATGTTGTATTGTTGGGGCCTTTACACCTGTGACATTGCTCTGAAGGTTGTAAGTGGAAACATTGGCAGGTGCAGATAGAAGAGTTAGACCTAAGCCCCCCTCATGAGCCGTCAGGATGGCCGAGTGGTCTAAGGCGCCAGACTCAAGAGAGCTTGATCTTCAGTGTAGCTGAGCCTTCTGGTCTCCTCATGGAGGCGTGGGTTCAAATCCCACTTCTGACAGGTCCCTTTTACACCCGTAAATCTTCCTGTTTTTTGCAGTGCGTTCCCGGCAAACACCACAATCTTTGCAGGAACCTGTAGCATGTGAAGAGAAATCCACCAACAATCAGGCTGGGCCCTCAATCACAATTCCATGGATTTCTGGAAATGACACCTCAGGCACACCTTCCATTAAATTTGCACTCCATCACAGTAACTGCCATGCTGGGTTTCTAACTAAGCAGTTGATCCCATCATTTGTTGTGAGGCTCTCCTGCCACCTTTTGGGCAGAGAAGGCACTGTCCCTGCAAAAACACAGGCAGACATGTTCAACAGGGCTTCCTGGTTATGTGGGAGGAGCAGAATGCCATTGGTCCCCCCTTGCAAATTCTAATTTACATAAGGAAGACAGAGAGGTAGCTGGGAGTAGGCACTGCACACGGGCATTGCACTCTCTCTTATGATTTGCAGCCAATTCTAGATTGAGGCAGGAGGAAAGGAGGTGACTCGCCCAACAATGGCTATACTGAGAAGTCAGCCACTCTGGGTCTCCCAGGTGAGTGTTTCAGGCCTGTGAGCCACTCATATAAATCTCGCCTGATCGAGCCTGATCGAGCGCTGAGCGAGCGCGTTTGAATCCAAATATCAAACCCCTCTTTCTCAGGCGCAGGAAATGGTGGGCCCTTCATTGCTTCTGGTGTGGAAGTCTATGGGGCAAGGGTCCAGGACTTGCAGAGGAGAACAATTGCCAGAAAGTGCTTGCTGTTCTCATCTGTGCCTTTTTTCTGCTCACTGGCTGATAGGAGATTGGCTGCCCCCTTTCTTGCTAGAGTGAAAAAACAACAACTTGAGAGAAAACATGACGTTGTGAGGCTCACTTAGAGGGAGACTAGCCAAATAGCCCTGCTTTTTTTCTGAAAGACGCTTCAGAAATTGTTCAAAATGTCTCCTGGCCACTCAGGCTCGTTGGTCTAGGGGTATGATTCTCGCTTTGGGTGCGAGAGGTCCCGGGTTCAAATCCCGGTCGAGCCCATGCTGTGGACATTTTCAGGATGCTTGTAATATAGGAGCATTTCTTCTTTTCAATGCTATAAGACGCTGTGTATGTCGAGAAAGTTCCTTACCCTGCACGCTATTTTCCACTTGTGGCGGGATAAAGGAGTGCAGGACTTCTTTGCAACTGCTTTTCTGGGCCAGACCAGCATGGTAGGAACATTACATGCATAGTGTTTTTCTAGTGTAATTTCAGGATATGGTTTCAAAATCGCCTCTTGGAATAAAAGTGGTCCTCATTCCTGTCTTCCAAAGAAATAGAGACCGGGTAAGGAGAGCCCAACTTTGAGCTTCAAGGACATTGGCCCTTAGTCTGTGCATTCCAGCCCAATACATGCCAACAAGATTCCTGAGTTAGTGTCTGTTTCTGTAGTGTAGTGGTTATCACGTTCGCCTTACACGCGAAAGGTCCCTGGTTCGAGACCGGGCAGAAACAGCGGTTTGCTGTTTTTAACAGTGTTTGCCTTTACTGGCTGACTTTATAGGAAAGCTGAGATAATAGAGGCTGTCTATCCCTCACCAACCTGACGTAGTGTGCTACAGGGATCCCAGTGACAGCTCGAAAAGAGAAGTGACGATAGCTTGCGCCATTCGCTTGCTCGCCCTTTGCTCTGAAGGGTGGGCCTACTTCATGAAAGCAAGGAATGAGAGCAGAAATGCTTTTCTTGTCCTCACCGCAAGCAGACACTTAGAGAAAACAAACTGTCTGAAGGACAGAGGCTTTTGAATTTCTTGTTTGATGACGGCCATGGAAAAGACAGCAATCATATTGCAGAAGAGAGCAACATGTGCAGTTGCTTGCTTTGGGTGAAGCATTCACCGACTAGCTGCCACTAACCGCTGGAGCCATGTCAGAGGTGACTCTTGCGTGGCTCGTTGGTCTAGGGGTATGATTCTCGCTTAGGGTGCGAGAGGTCCCGGGTTCAAATCCCGGACGAGCCCTTTTTAGAGCTAAACATACAAATCGTACTAAAAATGCACTATGCCTGACTATTTCTAGTAATACTCGGTTGATTTTTTGCTTAACATATTCCTAACCTCAGTAGAAAAATGGATCACCGTGCTTTTTCTGCCTACCTGCTTAGTCTCAGTGTGTCCCAGGTGATGCTTTCCCAAGCTGTACTCGCAGACATTTAGGCATCAGATATTTGTCTGTCGATGCCTGCACAAGTAAATTTTGAATACGTCTAATTGCAAGCATGTTGGATGATATCTTTGAGGTTTTCACACTTGTTCTGCACATTCTGAGCCGCTGCTGATACAGCAGAATAGAAGTAGGGTGAAGCCTTGAGAGGAACTTTGCTTTAACAGTAGCAAGCAGCAAAGTCGTTTCTGTAGTGTAGTGGTCATCACGTTCGCCTAACACGCGAAAGGTCCCCGGTTCGAGACCGGGCAGAAACACTGAGCGTTGGCTGCTTTTATGTGCACACTCTAAAACCTTATTATCTGAATGCAAGTTTAAGAAGAGGTGGTCTTTGAACACAGTGAGCCGTGGGAAACTTTCTTTACCTTTGCAAGACGAAACAAAGTTATCTGCATCCATCATCTGGGGGTCGTTCTTGTGCCTATTTTTATTTTGTTTAAGCTATGTTGTATTGTTGGGGCCTTTACACCTGTGACATTGCTGTGAAGGTTGTAAGTGGAAACATTGGCAGGTGCAGATAGAAGAGTTAGACCTAAGCCCCCCTCATGAACCGTCAGGATGGCCGAGTGGTCTAAGGCGCCAGACTCAAGAGAGCTTGATCTTCAGTGTAGCTGAGCCTTCTGGTCTCCTCATGGAGGCGTGGGTTCAAATCCCACTTCTGACAGGTCCCTTTTACACCCGTAAATCTTCCTGTTTTTTGCAGTGCGTTCCCGGCAAACACCACAATCTTTGCAGGAACCTGTAGCATGTGAAGAGAAATCCACCAACAATCAGGCTGGGCCCTCAATCACAATTCCATGGATTTCTGGAAATGACACCTCAGGCACACCTTCCATTAAATTTGCACTCCATCACAGTAACTGCCATGCTGGGTTTCTAACTAAGCAGTTGATCCCATCATTTGTTGTGAGGCTCTCCTGCCACCTTTTGGGCAGAGAAGGCACTGTCCCTGCAAAAACACAGGCAGACATGTTCAACAGGGCTTCCTGGTTATGTGGGAGGAGCAGAATGCCATTGGTCCCCCCTTGCAAATTCTAATTTACATAAGGAAGACAGAGAGGTAGCTGGGAGTAGGCACTGCACACGGGCATTGCACTCTCTCTTATGATTTGCAGCCAATTCTAGATTGAGGCAGGAGGAAAGGAGGTGACTCGCCCAACAATGGCTATACTGAGAAGTCAGCCACTCTGGGTCTCCCAGGTGAGTGTTTCAGGCCTGTGAGCCACTCATATAAATCTCGCCTGATCGAGCGCTGAGCGAGCGCGTTTGAATCCAAATATCAAACCCCTCTTTCTCAGGCGCAGGAAATGGTGGGCCCTTCATTGCTTCTGGTGTGGAAGTCTATGGGGCAAGGGTCCAGGACTTGCAGAGGAGAACAATTGCCAGAAAGTGCTTGCTGTTCTCATCTGTGCCTTTTTTCTGCTCACTGGCTGATAGGAGATTGGCTGCCCCCTTTCTTGCTAGAGTGAAAAAACAACAACTTGAGAGAAAACATGACGTTGTGAGGCTCACTTAGAGGGAGACTAGCCAAATAGCCCTGTTTTGTTTCTGAAAGACGCTTCAGAAATTGTTCAAAATGTCTCCTGGCCACTCAGGCTCGTTGGTCTAGGGGTATGATTCTCGCTTTGGGTGCGAGAGGTCCCGGGTTCAAATCCCGGTCGAGCCCATGCTGTGGACATTTTCAGGATGCTTGTAATATAGGAGCATTTCTTCTTTTCAATGCTATAAGACGCTGTGTATGTCGAGAAAGTTCCTTACCCTGCACGCTATTTTCCACTTGTGGCGGGATAAAGGAGTGCAGGACTTCTTTGCAACTGCTTTTCTGGGCCAGACCAGCATGGTAGGAACATTACATGCATAGTGTTTTTCTAGTGTAATTTCAGGATATGGTTTCAAAATCGCCTCTTGGAATAAAAGTGGTCCTCATTCCTGTCTTCCAAAGAAATAGAGACCGGGTAAGGAGAGCCCAACTTTGAGCTTCAAGGACATTGGCCCTTAGTCTGTGCATTCCAGCCCAATACATGCCAACAAGATTCCTGAGTTAGTGTCTGTTTCTGTAGTGTAGTGTTTATCACATTCGCCTTACACGCGAAAGGTCCCTGGTTCGAGACCGGGCAGAAACAGCGGTTTGCTGTTTTTAACAGTGTTTGCCTTTACTGGCTGACTTTATAGGAAAGCTGAGATAATAGAGGCTGTCTATCCCTCACCAACCTGACGTAGTGTGCTCCAGGGATCTCAGTGACAGCTCGAAAAGAGAAGTGACGATAGCTTGCGCCATTCGATTGCTCGCCCTTTGCTCTGAAGGGTGGGCCTACTTCATGAAAGCAAGGAATGAGAGCAGAAATGCTTTTCTTGTCCTCACCGCAAGCAGACACTTAGAGAAAACAAACTGTCTGAAGGACAGAGGCTTTTTAATTTCTTGTTTGATGACGGCCATGGAAAAGACAGCAATCATATTGCAGAAGAGAGCAACATGTGCAGTTGCTTGCTTTGGGTGAAGCATTCACCGACTAGCTGCCACTAACCCCTGGAGCCATGTCAGAGGTGACTCTTGCGTGGCTCGTTGGTCTAGGGGTATGATTCTCGCTTAGGGTGCGAGAGGTCCCGGGTTCAAATCCCGGACGAGCCCTTTTTAGAGCTAAACATACAAATCGTACTAAAAATGCACTATGCCTGACTATTTCTAGTAATACTCGGTGCATTGTTGCGCAACATATTCCTAACCTCAGAAGAAAAATGGATCACCGTGCTTTTTCTGCCTACCTGCTTAGTCTCAGTGTGTCCCAGGTGATGCTTTCCCAAGCTGTACTCACAGACATTTAGGCATCAGATATTTGTCTGTCGATGCCTGCACAAGTAAATTTTGAATACGTCTAATTGCAAGCATGTTGGATGATATCTCTGAGGTTTTCACACTTGTTCTGCACATTCTGAGCCGCTGCTGATACAGCAGAATAGAAGTAGGGTGAAGCCTTGAGAGGAACTTTGCTTTAACAGTAGCAAGCAGCAAGGTCGTTTCTGTAGTGTAGTGGTCATCACGTTCGCCTAACACGCGAAAGGTCCCCGGTTCGAGACCGGGCAGAAACACTGAGCGTTGGCTGCTTTTATGTGCACACTCTAAAACCTTATTATCTGAATGCAAGTTTAAGAAGAGGTGGTCTTTGAACACAGTGAGCCGTGGGAAACTTTCTTTACCTTTGCAAGACGAAACAAAGTTATCTGCATCCGTCATCTGGGGGTCGTTCTTGTGCCTATTTTTATTTTGTTTAAGCTATGTTGTATTGTTGGGGCCTTTACACCTGTGACATTGCTGTGAAGGTTGTAAGTGGAAACATTGGCAGGTGCAGATAGAAGAGTTAGACCTAAGCCCCCTCTCATGAGCCGTCAGGATGGCCGAGTGGTCTAAGGCGCCAGACTCAAGAGAGCTTGATCTTCAGTGTAGCTGAGCCTTCTGGTCTCCTCATGGAGGCGTGGGTTCAAATCCCACTTCTGACAGGTCCCTTTTACACCCGTAAATCTTCCTGTTTTTTGCAGTGCGTTCCCGGCAAACACCACAATCTTTGCAGGAACCTGTAGCATGTGAAGAGAAATCCACCAACAATCAGGCTGGGCCCTCAATCACAATTCCATGGATTTCTGGAAATGACACCTCAGGCACACCTTCCATTAAATTTGCACTCCATCACAGTAACTGCCATGCTGGGTTTCTAACTAAGCAGTTGATCCCATCATTTGTTGTGAGGCTCTCCTGCCACCTTTTGGGCAGAGAAGGCACTGTCCCTGCAAAAACACAGGCAGACATGTTCAACAGGGCTTCCTGGTTATGTGGGAGGAGCAGAATGCCATTGGTCCCCCCTTGCAAATTCTAATTTACATAAGGAAGACAGAGAGGTAGCTGGGAGTAGGCACTGCACACGGGCATTGCACTCTCTCTTATGATTTGCAGCCAATTCTAGATTGAGGCAGGAGGAAAGGAGGTGACTCGCCCAACAATGGCTATACTGAGAAGTCAGCCACTCTGGGTCTCCCAGGTGAGTGTTTCAGGCCTGTGAGCCACTCATATAAATCTCGCCTGATCGAGCCTGATCGAGCGCTGAGCGAGCGCGTTTGAATCCAAATATCAAACCCCTCTTTCTCAGTTCTCAGGCGCAGGAAATGGTGGGCCCTTCATTGCTTCTGGTGTGGAAGTCTATGGGGCAAGGGTCCAGGACTTGCAGAGGAGAACAATTGCCAGAAAGTGCTTGCTGTTCTCATCTGTGCCTTTTTTCTGCTCACTGGCTGATAGGAGATTGGCTGCCCCCTTTCTTGCTAGAGTGAAAAAACAACAACTTGAGAGAAAACATGACGTTGTGAGGCTCACTTAGAGGGAGACTAGCCAAATAGCCCTGCTTTTTTTCTGAAAGACGCTTCAGAAATTGTTCAAAATGTCTCCTGGCCACTCAGGCTCGTTGGTCTAGGGGTATGATTCTCGCTTCGGGTGCGAGAGGTCCCGTTTTCAAATCCCGGACGAGCCCATGCTGTGGACATTTTCAGGATGCTTGTAATATAGGAGCATTTCTTCTTTTCAATGCTATAAGACGCTGTGTATGTCGAGAAAGTTCCTTACCCTGCACGCTATTTTCCACTTGTGGCGGGATAAAGGAGTGCAGGACTTCTTTGCAACTGCTTTTCTGGGCCAGACCAGCATGGTAGGAACATTACATGCATAGTGTTTTTCTAGTGTAATTTCAGGATATGGTTTCAAAATCGCCTCTTGGAATAAAAGTGGTCCTCATTCCTGTCTTCCAAAGAAATAGAGACCGGGTAAGGAGAGCCCAACTTTGAGCTTCAAGGACATTGGCCCTTAGTCTGTGCATTCCAGCCCAATACATGCCAACAAGATTCCTGAGTTAGTGTCTGTTTCTGTAGTGTAGTGGTTATCACGTTCGCCTTACACGCGAAAGGTCCCTGGTTCGAGACCGGGCAGAAACAGCGGTTTGCTGTTTTTAACAGTGTTTGCCTTTACTGGCTGACTTTATAGGAAAGCTGAGATAATAGAGGCTGTCTATCCCTCACCAACCTGACGTAGTGTGCTCCAGGGATCTCAGTGACAGCTCGAAAAGAGAAGTGACGATAGCTTGCGCCATTCGCTTGCTCGCCCTTTGCTCTGAAGGGTGGGCCTACTTCATGAAAGCAAGGAATGAGAGCAGAAATGCTTTTCTTGTCCTCACCGCAAGCAGACACTTAGAGAAAACAAACTGTCTGAAGGACAGAGGCTTTTTAATTTCTTGTTTGATGACGGCCATGGAAAAGACAGCAATCATATTGCAGAAGAGAGCAACATGTGCAGTTGCTTGCTTTGGGTGAAGCATTCACCGACTAGCTGCCACTAACCCCTGGAGCCATGTCAGAGGTGACTCTTGCGTGGCTCGTTGGTCTAGGGGTATGATTCTCGCTTAGGGTGCGAGAGGTCCCGGGTTCAAATCCCGGACGAGCCCTTTTTAGAGCTAAACATACAAATCGTACTAAAAATGCACTATGCCTGACTATTTCTAGTAATACTCGGTGCATTGTTGCGCAACATATTCCTAACCTCAGAAGAAAAATGGATCACCGTGCTTTTTCTGCCTACCTGCTTAGTCTCAGTGTGTCCCAGGTGATGCTTTCCCAAGCTGTACTCGCAGACATTTAGGCATCAGATATTTGTCTGTCGATGCCTGCACAAGTAAATTTTGAATACGTCTAATTGCAAGCATGTTGGATGATATCTCTGAGGTTTTCACACTTGTTCTGCACATTCTGAGCCGCTGCTGATACAGCAGAATAGAAGTAGGGTGAAGCCTTGAGAGGAACTTTGCTTTAACAGTAGCAAGCAGCAAGGTCGTTTCTGTAGTGTAGTGGTCATCACGTTCGCCTAACACGCGAAAGGTCCCCGGTTCGAGACCGGGCAGAAACACTGAGCGTTGGCTGCTTTTATGTGCACACTCTAAAACCTTATTATCTGAATGCAAGTTTAAGAAGATGTGGTCTTTGAACACAGTGAGCCGTGGGAAACTTTCTTTACCTTTGCAAGACGAAACAAAGTTATCTGCATCCGTCATCTGGGGGTCGTTCTTGTGCCTATTTTTATTTTGTTTAAGCTATGTTGTATTGTTGGGGCCTTTACACCTGTGACATTGCTGTGAAGGTTGTAAGTGGAAACATTGGCAGGTGCAGATAGAAGAGTTAGACCTAAGCCCCCCCTCATGAGCCGTCAGGATGGCCGAGTGGTCTAAGGCGCCAGACTCAAGAGAGCTTGATCTTCAGTGTAGCTGAGCCTTCTGGTCTCCTCATGGAGGCGTGGGTTCAAATCCCACTTCTGACAGGTCCCTTTTACACCCGTAAATCTTCCTGTTTTTTGCAGTGCGTTCCCGGCAAACACCACAATCTTTGCAGGAATCTGTAGCATGTGAAGAGAAATCCACCAACAATCAGGCTGGGCCCTCAATCACAATTCCATGGATTTCTGGAAATGACACCTCAGGCACACCTTCCATTAAATTTGCACTCCATCACAGTAACTGCCATGCTGGGTTTCTAACTAAGCAGTTGATCCCATCATTTGTTGTGAGGCTCTCCTGCCACCTTTTGGGCAGAGAAGGCACTGTCCCTGCAAAAACACAGGCAGACATGTTCAACAGGGCTTCCTGGTTATGTGGGAGGAGCAGAATGCCATTGGTCCCCCCTTGCAAATTCTAATTTACATAAGGAAGACAGAGAGGTAGCTGGGAGTAGGCACTGCACACGGGCATTGCACTCTCTCTTATGATTTGCAGCCAATTCTAGATTGAGGCAGGAGGAAAGGAGGTGACTCGCCCAACAATGGCTATACTGAGAAGTCAGCCACTCTGGGTCTCCCAGGTGAGTGTTTCAGGCCTGTGAGCCACTCATATAAATCTCGCCTGATCGAGCCTGATCGAGCGCTGAGCGAGCGCGTTTGAATCCAAATATCAAACCCCTCTTTCTCAGGCGCAGGAAATGGTGGGCCCTTCATTGCTTCTGGTGTGGAAGTCTATGGGGCAAGGGTCCAGGACTTGCAGAGGAGAACAATTGCCAGAAAGTGCTTGCTGTTCTCATCTGTGCCTTTTTTCTGCTCACTGGCTGATAGGAGATTGGCTGCCCCCTTTCTTGCTAGAGTGAAAAAACAACAACTTGAGAGAAAACATGACGTTGTGAGGCTCACTTAGAGGGAGACTAGCCAAATAGCCCTGCTTTTTTTCTGAAAGACGCTTCAGAAATTGTTCAAAATGTCTCCTGGCCACTCAGGCTCGTTGGTCTAGGGGTATGATTCTCGCTTCGGGTGCGAGAGGTCCCGGGTTCAAATCCCGGACGAGCCCATGCTGTGGACATTTTCAGGAGGCTTGTAATATAGGAGCATTTCTTCTTTTCAATGCTATAAGACGCTGTGTATGTCGAGAAAGTTCCTTACCCTGCACGCTATTTTCCACTTGTGGCGGGATAAAGGAGTGCAGGACTTCTTTGCAACTGCTTTTCTGGGCCAGACCAGCATGGTAGGAACATTACATGCATAGTGTTTTTCTAGTGTAATTTCAGGATATGGTTTCAAAATCGCCTCTTGGAATAAAAGTGGTCCTCATTCCTGTCTTCCAAAGAAATAGAGACCGGGTAAGGAGAGCCCAACTTTGAGCTTCAAGGACATTGGCCCTTAGTCTGTGCATTCCAGCCCAATACATGCCAACAAGATTCCTGAGTTAGTGTCTGTTTCTGTAGTGTAGTGGTTATCACGTTCGCCTTACACGCGAAAGGTCCCTGGTTCGAGACCGGGCAGAAACAGCGGTTTGCTGTTTTTAACAGTGTTTGCCTTTACTGGCTGACTTTATAGGAAAGCTGAGATAATAGAGGCTGTCTATCCCTCACCAACCTGACGTAGTGTGCTCCAGGGATCTCAGTGACAGCTCGAAAAGAGAAGTGACGATAGCTTGCGCCATTCGCTTGCTCGCCCTTTGCTCTGAAGGGTGGGCCTACTTCATGAAAGCAAGGAATGAGAGCAGAAATGCTTTTCTTGTCCTCACCGCAAGCAGACACTTAGAGAAAACAAACTGTCTGAAGGACAGAGGCTTTTTAATTTCTTGTTTGATGACGGCCATGGAAAAGACAGCAATCATATTGCAGAAGAGAGCAACATGTGCAGTTGCTTGCTTTGGGTGAAGCATTCACCGACTAGCTGCCACTAACCCCTGGAGCCATGTCAGAGGTGACTCTTGCGTGGCTCGTTGGTCTAGGGGTATGATTCTCGCTTAGGGTGTGAGAGGTCCCGGGTTCAAATCCCGGACGAGCCCTTTTTAGAGCTAAACATACAAATCGTACTAAAAATGCACTAAGCCTGACTATTTCTAGTAATACTCGGTTGATTTTTTGCTTAACATATTCCTAACCTCAGTAGAAAAATGGATCACCGTGCTTTTTCTGCCTACCTGCTTAGTCTCAGTGTGTCCCAGGTGATGCTTTCCCAAGCTGTACTCGCAGACATTTAGGCATCAGATATTTGTCTGTCGATGCCTGCACAAGTAAATTT
Source organism: Lissotriton helveticus (assembly GCF_964261635.1). NCBI lineage: Eukaryota > Metazoa > Chordata > Amphibia > Caudata > Salamandridae > Lissotriton > Lissotriton helveticus. The sequence goes on from NC_136071.1 coordinate 590,735,470, forward strand.
TGAATACGTCTAATTGCAAGCATGTTGGATGATATCTCTGAGGTTTTCACACTTGTTCTGCACATTCTGAGCCGCTGCTGATACAGCAGAATAGAAGTAGCGTGAAGCCTTGAGAGGAACTTTGCTTTAACAGTAGCAAGCAGCAAGGTCGTTTCTGTAGTGTAGTGGTCATCACGTTCGCCTAACACGCGAAAGTTCCCCGGTTCGAGACCGGGCAGAAACACTGAGCGTTGGCTGCTTTTATGTGCACACTCTAAAACCTTATTATCTGAATGCAAGTTTAAGAAGAGGTGGTCTTTGAACACAGTGAGCCGTGGGAAACTTTCTTTACCTTTGCAAGACGAAACAAAGTTATCTGCATCCATCATCTGGGGGTCGTTCTTGTGCCTATTTTTATTTTGTTTAAGCTATGTTGTATTGTTGGGGCCTTTACACCTGTGACATTGCTGTGAAGGTTGTAAGTGGAAACATTGGCAGGTGCAGATAGAAGAGTTAGACCTAAGCCCCCTCTCATGAGCCGTCAGGATGGCCGAGTGGTCTAAGGCGCCAGACTCAAGAGAGCTTGATCTTCAGTGTAGCTGAGCCTTCTGGTCTCCTCATGGAGGCGTGGGTTCAAATCCCACTTCTGACAGGTCCCTTTTACACCCGTAAATCTTCCTGTTTTTTGCAGTGCGTTCCCGGCAAACACCACAATCTTTGCAGGAACCTGTAGCATGTGAAGAGAAATCCACCAACAATCAGGCTGGGCCCTCAATCACAATTCCATGGATTTCTGGAAATGACACCTCAGGCACACCTTCCATTAAATTTGCACTCCATCACAGTAACTGCCATGCTGGGTTTCTAACTAAGCAGTTGATCCCATCATTTGTTGTGAGGCTCTCCTGCCACCTTTTGGGCAGAGAAGGCACTGTCCCTGCAAAAACACAGGCAGACATGTTCAACAGGGCTTCCTGGTTATGTGGGAGGAGCAGAATGCCATTGGTCCCCCCTTGCAAATTCTAATTTACATAAGGAAGACAGAGAGGTAGCTGGGAGTAGGCACTGCACACGGGCATTGCACTCTCTCTTATGATTTGCAGCCAATTCTAGATTGAGGCAGGAGGAAAGGAGGTGACTCGCCCAACAATGGCTATACTGAGAAGTCAGCCACTCTGGGTCTCCCAGGTGAGTGTTTCAGGCCTGTGAGCCACTCATATAAATCTCGCCTGATCGAGCGCTGAGCGAGCGCTGAGCGAGCGCGTTTGAATCCAAATATCAAACCCCTCTTTCTCAGTTCTCAGGCGCAGGAAATGGTGGGCCCTTCATTGCTTCTGGTGTGGAAGTCTATGGGGCAAGGGTCCAGGACTTGCAGAGGAGAACAATTGCCAGAAAGTGCTTGCTGTTCTCATCTGTGCCTTTTTTCTGCTCACTGGCTGATAGGAGATTGGCTGCCCCCTTTCTTGCTAGAGTGAAAAAACAACAACTTGAGAGAAAACATGACGTTGTGAGGCTCACTTAGAGGGAGACTAGCCAAATAGCCCTGCTTTTTTTCTGAAAGACGCTTCAGAAATTGTTCAAAATGTCTCCTGGCCACTCAGGCTCGTTGGTCTAGGGGTATGATTCTCGCTTCGGGTGCGAGAGGTCCCGTTTTCAAATCCCGGACGAGCCCATGCTGTGGACATTTTCAGGATGCTTGTAATATAGGAGCATTTCTTCTTTTCAATGCTATAAGACGCTGTGTATGTCGAGAAAGTTCCTTACCCTGCACGCTATTTTCCACTTGTGGCGGGATAAAGGAGTGCAGGACTTCTTTGCAACTGCTTTTCTGGGCCAGACCAGCATGGTAGGAACATTACATGCATAGTGTTTTTCTAGTGTAATTTCAGGATATGGTTTCAAAATCGCCTCTTGGAATAAAAGTGGTCCTCATTCCTGTCTTCCAAAGAAATAGAGACCGGGTAAGGAGAGCCCAACTTTGAGCTTCAAGGACATTGGCCCTTAGTCTGTGCATTCCAGCCCAATACATGCCAACAAGATTCCTGAGTTAGTGTCTGTTTCTGTAGTGTAGTGGTTATCACGTTCGCCTTACACGCGAAAGGTCCCTGGTTCGAGACCGGGCAGAAACAGCGGTTTGCTGTTTTTAACAGTGTTTGCCTTTACTGGCTGACTTTATAGGAAAGCTGAGATAATAGAGGCTGTCTATCCCTCACCAACCTGACGTAGTGTGCTCCAGGGATCTCAGTGACAGCTCGAAAAGAGAAGTGACGATAGCTTGCGCCATTCGCTTGCTCGCCCTTTGCTCTGAAGGGTGGGCCTACTTCATGAAAGCAAGGAATGAGAGCAGAAATGCTTTTCTTGTCCTCACCGCAAGCAGACACTTAGAGAAAACAAACTGTCTGAAGGACAGAGGCTTTTTAATTTCTTGTTTGATGACGGCCATGGAAAAGACAGCAATCATATTGCAGAAGAGAGCAACATGTGCAGTTGCTTGCTTTGGGTGAAGCATTCACCGACTAGCTGCCACTAACCCCTGGAGCCATGTCAGAGGTGACTCTTGCGTGGCTCGTTGGTCTAGGGGTATGATTCTCGCTTAGGGTGCGAGAGGTCCCGGGTTCAAATCCCGGACGAGCCCTTTTTAGAGCTAAACATACAAATCGTACTAAAAATGCACTATGCCTGACTATTTCTAGTAATACTCGGTGCATTGTTGCGCAACATATTCCTAACCTCAGAAGAAAAATGGATCACCGTGCTTTTTCTGCCTACCTGCTTAGTCTCAGTGTGTCCCAGGTGATGCTTTCCCAAGCTGTACTCGCAGACATTTAGGCATCAGATATTTGTCTGTCGATGCCTGCACAAGTAAATTTTGAATACGTCTAATTGCAAGCATGTTGGATGATATCTCTGAGGTTTTCACACTTGTTCTGCACATTCTGAGCCGCTGCTGATACAGCAGAATAGAAGTAGGGTGAAGCCTTGAGAGGAACTTTGCTTTAACAGTAGCAAGCAGCAAGGTCGTTTCTGTAGTGTAGTGGTCATCACGTTCGCCTAACACGCGAAAGGTCCCCGGTTCGAGACCGGGCAGAAACACTGAGCGTTGGCTGCTTTTATGTGCACACTCTAAAACCTTATTATCTGAATGCAAGTTTAAGAAGAGGTGGTCTTTGAACACAGTGAGCCGTGGGAAACTTTCTTTACCTTTGCAAGACGAAACAAAGTTATCTGCATCCGTCATCTGGGGGTCGTTCTTGTGCCTATTTTTATTTTGTTTAAGCTATGTTGTATTGTTGGGGCCTTTACACCTGTGACATTGCTGTGAAGGTTGTAAGTGGAAACATTGGCAGGTGCAGATAGAAGAGTTAGACCTAAGCCCCCCCTCATGAGCCGTCAGGATGGCCGAGTGGTCTAAGGCGCCAGACTCAAGAGAGCTTGATCTTCAGTGTAGCTGAGCCTTCTGGTCTCCTCATGGAGGCGTGGGTTCAAATCCCACTTCTGACAGGTCCCTTTTACACCCGTAAATCTTCCTGTTTTTTGCAGTGCGTTCCCGGCAAACACCACAATCTTTGCAGGAATCTGTAGCATGTGAAGAGAAATCCACCAACAATCAGGCTGGGCCCTCAATCACAATTCCATGGATTTCTGGAAATGACACCTCAGGCACACCTTCCATTAAATTTGCACTCCATCACAGTAACTGCCATGCTGGGTTTCTAACTAAGCAGTTGATCCCATCATTTGTTGTGAGGCTCTCCTGCCACCTTTTGGGCAGAGAAGGCACTGTCCCTGCAAAAACACAGGCAGACATGTTCAACAGGGCTTCCTGGTTATGTGGGAGGAGCAGAATGCCATTGGTCCCCCCTTGCAAATTCTAATTTACATAAGGAAGACAGAGAGGTAGCTGGGAGTAGGCACTGCACACGGGCATTGCACTCTCTCTTATGATTTGCAGCCAATTCTAGATTGAGGCAGGAGGAAAGGAGGTGACTCGCCCAACAATGGCTATACTGAGAAGTCAGCCACTCTGGGTCTCCCAGGTGAGTGTTTCAGGCCTGTGAGCCACTCATATAAATCTCGCCTGATCGAGCCTGAGCGAGCGCTGAGCGAGCGCGTTTGAATCCAAATATCAAACCCCTCTTTCTCAGTTCTCAGGCGCAGGAAATGGTGGGCCCTTCATTGCTTCTGGTGTGGAAGTCTATGGGGCAAGGGTCCAGGACTTGCAGAGGAGAACAATTGCCAGAAAGTGCTTGCTGTTCTCATCTGTGCCTTTTTTCTGCTCACTGGCTGATAGGAGATTGGCTGCCCCCTTTCTTGCTAGAGTGAAAAAACAACAACTTGAGAGAAAACATGACGTTGTGAGGCTCACTTAGAGGGAGACTAGCCAAATAGCCCTGCTTTTTTTCTGAAAGACGCTTCAGAAATTGTTCAAAATGTCTCCTGGCCACTCAGGCTCGTTGGTCTAGGGGTATGATTCTCGCTTCGGGTGCGAGAGGTCCCGTTTTCAAATCCCGGACGAGCCCATGCTGTGGACATTTTCAGGATGCTTGTAATATAGGAGCATTTCTTCTTTTCAATGCTATAAGACGCTGTGTATGTCGAGAAAGTTCCTTACCCTGCACGCTATTTTCCACTTGTGGCGGGATAAAGGAGTGCAGGACTTCTTTGCAACTGCTTTTCTGGGCCAGACCAGCATGGTAGGAACATTACATGCATAGTGTTTTTCTAGTGTAATTTCAGGATATGGTTTCAAAATCGCCTCTTGGAATAAAAGTGGTCCTCATTCCTGTCTTCCAAAGAAATAGAGACCGGGTAAGGAGAGCCCAACTTTGAGCTTCAAGGACATTGGCCCTTAGTCTGTGCATTCCAGCCCAATACATGCCAACAAGATTCCTGAGTTAGTGTCTGTTTCTGTAGTGTAGTGGTTATCACGTTCGCCTTACACGCGAAAGGTCCCTGGTTCGAGACCGGGCAGAAACAGCGGTTTGCTGTTTTTAACAGTGTTTGCCTTTACTGGCTGACTTTATAGGAAAGCTGAGATAATAGAGGCTGTCTATCCCTCACCAACCTGACGTAGTGTGCTCCAGGGATCTCAGTGACAGCTCGAAAAGAGAAGTGACGATAGCTTGCGCCATTCGCTTGCTCGCCCTTTGCTCTGAAGGGTGGGCCTACTTCATGAAAGCAAGGAATGAGAGCAGAAATGCTTTTCTTGTCCTCACCGCAAGCAGACACTTAGAGAAAACAAACTGTCTGAAGGACAGAGGCTTTTTAATTTCTTGTTTGATGACGGCCATGGAAAAGACAGCAATCATATTGCAGAAGAGAGCAACATGTGCAGTTGCTTGCTTTGGGTGAAGCATTCACCGACTAGCTGCCACTAACCCCTGGAGCCATGTCAGAGGTGACTCTTGCGTGGCTCGTTGGTCTAGGGGTATGATTCTCGCTTAGGGTGCGAGAGGTCCCGGGTTCAAATCCCGGACGAGCCCTTTTTAGAGCTAAACATACAAATCGTACTAAAAATGCACTATGCCTGACTATTTCTAGTAATACTCGGTGCATTGTTGCGCAACATATTCCTAACCTCAGAAGAAAAATGGATCACCGTGCTTTTTCTGCCTACCTGCTTAGTCTCAGTGTGTCCCAGGTGATGCTTTCCCAAGCTGTACTCGCAGACATTTAGGCATCAGATATTTGTCTGTCGATGCCTGCACAAGTAAATTTTGAATACGTCTAATTGCAAGCATGTTGGATGATATCTCTGAGGTTTTCACACTTGTTCTGCACATTCTGAGCCGCTGCTGATACAGCAGAATAGAAGTAGGGTGAAGCCTTGAGAGGAACTTTGCTTTAACAGTAGCAAGCAGCAAGGTCGTTTCTGTAGTGTAGTGGTCATCACGTTCGCCTAACACGCGAAAGGTCCCCGGTTCGAGACCGGGCAGAAACACTGAGCGTTGGCTGCTTTTATGTGCACACTCTAAAACCTTATTATCTGAATGCAAGTTTAAGAAGAGGTGGTCTTTGAACACAGTGAGCCGTGGGAAACTTTCTTTACCTTTGCAAGACGAAACAAAGTTATCTGCATCCGTCATCTGGGGGTCGTTCTTGTGCCTATTTTTATTTTGTTTAAGCTATGTTGTATTGTTGGGGCCTTTACACCTGTGACATTGCTGTGAAGGTTGTAAGTGGAAACATTGGCAGGTGCAGATAGAAGAGTTAGACCTAAGCCCCCCCTCATGAGCCGTCAGGATGGCCGAGTGGTCTAAGGCGCCAGACTCAAGAGAGCTTGATCTTCAGTGTAGCTGAGCCTTCTGGTCTCCTCATGGAGGCGTGGGTTCAAATCCCACTTCTGACAGGTCCCTTTTACACCCGTAAATCTTCCTGTTTTTTGCAGTGCGTTCCCGGCAAACACCACAATCTTTGCAGGAATCTGTAGCATGTGAAGAGAAATCCACCAACAATCAGGCTGGGCCCTCAATCACAATTCCATGGATTTCTGGAAATGACACCTCAGGCACACCTTCCATTAAATTTGCACTCCATCACAGTAACTGCCATGCTGGGTTTCTAACTAAGCAGTTGATCCCATCATTTGTTGTGAGGCTCTCCTGCCACCTTTTGGGCAGAGAAGGCACTGTCCCTGCAAAAACACAGGCAGACATGTTCAACAGGGCTTCCTGGTTATGTGGGAGGAGCAGAATGCCATTGGTCCCCCCTTGCAAATTCTAATTTACATAAGGAAGACAGAGAGGTAGCTGGGAGTAGGCACTGCACACGGGCATTGCACTCTCTCTTATGATTTGCAGCCAATTCTAGATTGAGGCAGGAGGAAAGGAGGTGACTCGCCCAACAATGGCTATACTGAGAAGTCAGCCACTCTGGGTCTCCCAGGTGAGTGTTTCAGGCCTGTGAGCCACTCATATAAATCTCGCCTGATCGAGCCTGATCGAGCGCTGAGCGAGCGCGTTTGAATCCAAATATCAAACCCCTCTTTCTCAGGCGCAGGAAATGGTGGGCCCTTCATTGCTTCTGGTGTGGAAGTCTATGGGGCAAGGGTCCAGGACTTGCAGAGGAGAACAATTGCCAGAAAGTGCTTGCTGTTCTCATCTGTGCCTTTTTTCTGCTCACTGGCTGATAGGAGATTGGCTGCCCCCTTTCTTGCTAGAGTGAAAAAACAACAACTTGAGAGAAAACATGACGTTGTGAGGCTCACTTAGAGGGAGACTAGCCAAATAGCCCTGCTTTTTTTCTGAAAGACGCTTCAGAAATTGTTCAAAATGTCTCCTGGCCACTCAGGCTCGTTGGTCTAGGGGTATGATTCTCGCTTTGGGTGCGAGAGGTCCCGGGTTCAAATCCCGGACGAGCCCATGCTGTGGACATTTTCAGGATGCTTGTAATATAGGAGCATTTCTTCTTTTCAATGCTATAAGACGCTGTGTATGTCGAGAAAGTTCCTTACCCTGCACGCTATTTTCCACTTGTGGCGGGATAAAGGAGTGCAGGACTTCTTTGCAACTGCTTTTCTGGGCCAGACCAGCATGGTAGGAACATTACATGCATAGTGTTTTTCTAGTGTAATTTCAGGATATGGTTTCAAAATCGCCTCTTGGAATAAAAGTGGTCCTCATTCCTGTCTTCCAAAGAAATAGAGACCGGGTAAGGAGAGCCCAACTTTGAGCTTCAAGGACATTGGCCCTTAGTCTGTGCATTCCAGCCCAATACATGCCAACAAGATTCCTGAGTTAGTGTCTGTTTCTGTAGTGTAGTGGTTATCACGTTCGCCTTACACGCGAAAGGTCCCTGGTTCGAGACCGGGCAAAAACAGCGGTTTGCTGTTTTTAACAGTGTTTGCCTTTACTGGCTGACTTTATAGGAAAGCTGAGATAATAGAGGCTGTCTATCCCTCACCAACCTGACGTAGTGTGCTCCAGGGATCTCAGTGACAGCTCGAAAAGAGAAGTGACGATAGCTTGCGCCATTCGCTTGCTCGCCCTTTGCTCTGAAGGGTGGGCCTACTTCATGAAAGCAAGGAATGAGAGCAGAAATGCTTTTCTTGTCCTCACCGCAAGCAGACACTTAGAGAAAACAAACTGTCTGAAGGACAGAGGCTTTTTAATTTCTTGTTTGATGACGGCCATGGAAAAGACAGCAATCATATTGCAGAAGAGAGCAACATGTGCAGTTGCTTGCTTTGGGTGAAGCATTCACCGACTAGCTGCCACTAACCCCTGGAGCCATGTCAGAGGTGACTCTTGCGTGGCTCGTTGGTCTAGGGGTATGATTCTCGCTTAGGGTGCGAGAGGTCCCGGGTTCAAATCCCGGACGAGCCCTTTTTAGAGCTAAACATACAAATCGTACTAAAAATGCACTATGCCTGACTATTTCTAGTAATACTCGGTGCATTGTTGCGCAACATATTCCTAACCTCAGAAGAAAAATGGATCACCGTGCTTTTTCTGCCTACCTGCTTAGTCTCAGTGTGTCCCAGGTGATGCTTTCCCAAGCTGTACTCGCAGACATTTAGGCATCAGATATTTGTCTGTCGATGCCTGCACAAGTACATTTTGAATACGTCTAATTGCAAGCATGTTGGATGATATCTCTGAGGTTTTCACACTTGTTCTGCACATTCTGAGCCGCTGCTGATACAGCAGAATAGAAGTAGGGTGAAGCCTTGAGAGGAACTTTGCTTTAACAGTAGCAAGCAGCAAGGTCGTTTCTGTAGTGTAGTGGTCATCACGTTCGCCTAACACGCGAAAGGTCCCCGGTTCGAGACCGGGCAGAAACACTGAGCGTTGGCTGCTTTTATGTGCACACTCTAAAACCTTATTATCTGAATGCAAGTTTAAGAAGAGGTGGTCTTTGAACACAGTGAGCCGTGGGAAACTTTCTTTACCTTTGCAAGACGAAACAAAGTTATCTGCATCCATCATCTGGGGGTCGTTCTTGTGCCTATTTTTATTTTGTTTAAGCTATGTTGTATTGTTGGGGCCTTTACACCTGTGACATTGCTGTGAAGGTTGTAAGTGGAAACATTGGCAGGTGCAGATAGAAGAGTTAGACCTAAGCCCCCTCTCATGAGCCGTCAGGATGGCCGAGTGGTCTAAGGCGCCAGACTCAAGAGAGCTTGATCTTCAGTGTAGCTGAGCCTTCTGGTCTCCTCATGGAGGCGTGGGTTCAAATCCCACTTCTGACAGGTCCCTTTTACACCCGTAAATCTTCCTGTTTTTTGCAGTGCGTTCCCGGCAAACACCACAATCTTTGCAGGAATCTGTAGCATGTGAAGAGAAATCCACCAACAATCAGGCTGGGCCCTCAATCACAATTCCATGGATTTCTGGAAATGACACCTCAGGCACACCTTCCATTAAATTTGCACTCCATCACAGTAACTGCCATGCTGGGTTTCTAACTAAGCAGTTGATCCCATCATTTGTTGTGAGGCTCTCCTGCCACCTTTTGGGCAGAGAAGGCACTGTCCCTGCAAAAACACAGGCAGACATGTTCAACAGGGCTTCCTGGTTATGTGGGAGGAGCAGAATGCCATTGGTCCCCCCTTGCAAATTCTAATTTACATAAGGAAGACAGAGAGGTAGCTGGGAGTAGGCACTGCACACGGGCATTGCACTCTCTCTTATGATTTGCAGCCAATTCTAGATTGAGGCAGGAGGAAAGGAGGTGACTCGCCCAACAATGGCTATACTGAGAAGTCAGCCACTATGGGTCTCCCAGGTGAGTGTTTCAGGCCTGTGAGCCACTCATATAAATCTCGCCTGATCGAGCCTGATCGAGCGCTGAGCGAGCGCGTTTGAATCCAAATATCAAACCCCTCTTTCTCAGGCGCAGGAAATGGTGGGCCCTTCATTGCTTCTGGTGTGGAAGTCTATGGGGCAAGGGTCCAGGACTTGCAGAGGAGAACAATTGCCAGAAAGTGCTTGCTGTTCTCATCTGTGCCTTTTTTCTGCTCACTGGCTGATAGGAGATTGGCTGCCCCCTTTCTTGCTAGAGTGAAAAAACAACAACTTGAGAGAAAACATGACGTTGTGAGGCTCACTTAGAGGGAGACTAGCCAAATAGCCCTGCTTTTTTTCTGAAAGACGCTTCAGAAATTGTTCAAAATGTCTCCTGGCCACTCAGGCTCGTTGGTCTAGGGGTATGATTCTCGCTTCGGGTGCGAGAGGTCCCGGGTTCAAATCGCGGACGAGCCCATGCTGTGGACATTTTCAGGATGCTTGTAATATAGGAGCATTTCTTCTTTTCAATGCTATAAGACGCTGTGTATGTCGAGAAAGTTCCTTACCCTGCACGCTATTTTCCACTTGTGGCGGGATAAAGGAGTGCAGGACTTCTTTGCAACTGCTTTTCTGGGCCAGACCAGCATGGTAGGAACATTACATGCATAGTGTTTTTCTAGTGTAATTTCAGGATATGGTTTCAAAATCGCCTCTTGGAATAAAAGTGGTCCTCATTCCTGTCTTCCAAAGAAATAGAGACCGGGTAAGGAGAGCCCAACTTTGAGCTTCAAGGACATTGGCCCTTAGTCTGTGCATTCCAGCCCAATACATGCCAACAAGATTCCTGAGTTAGTGTCTGTTTCTGTAGTGTAGTGGTTATCACGTTCGCCTTACACGCGAAAGGTCCCTGGTTCGAGACCGGGCAGAAACAGCGGTTTGCTGTTTTTAACAGTGTTTGCCTTTACTGGCTGACTTTATAGGAAAGCTGAGATAATAGAGGCTGTCTATCCCTCACCAACCTGACGTAGTGTGCTCCAGGGATCTCAGTGACAGCTCGAAAAGAGAAGTGACGATAGCTTGCGCCATTCGCTTGCTCGCCCTTTGCTCTGAAGGGTGGGCCTACTTCATGAAAGCAAGGAATGAGAGCAGAAATGCTTTTCTTGTCCTCACCGCAAGCAGACACTTAGAGAAAACAAACTGTCTGAAGGACAGAGGCTTTTTAATTTCTTGTTTGATGACGGCCATGGAAAAGACAGCAATCATATTGCAGAAGAGAGCAACATGTGCAGTTGCTTGCTTTGGGTGAAGCATTCACCGACTAGCTGCCACTAACCCCTGGAGCCATGTCAGAGGTGACTCTTGCGTGGCTCGTTGGTCTAGGGGTATGATTCTCGCTTAGGGTGCGAGAGGTCCCGGGTTCAAATCCCGGACGAGCCCTTTTTAGAGCTAAACATACAAATCGTACTAAAAATGCACTATGCCTGACTATTTCTAGTAATACTCGGTGCATTGTTGCGCAACATATTCCTAACCTCAGAAGTGAAAAGGGATCACCGTGCTTTTTCTGCCTACCTGCTTAGTCTCAGTGTGTCCCAGGTGATGCTTTCCCAAGCTGTACTCACAGACATTTAGGCATCAGATATTTGTCTGTCGATGCCTGCACAAGTAAATTTTGAATACGTCTAATTGCAAGCATGTTGGATGATATCTCTGAGGTTTTCACACTTGTTCTGCACATTCTGAGCCGCTGCTGATACAGCAGAATAGAAGTAGGGTGAAGCCTTGAGAGGAACTTTGCTTTAACAGTAGCAAGCAGCAAGGTCGTTTCTGTAGTGTAGTGGTCATCACGTTCGCCTAACATGCGAAAGGTCCCCGGTTCGAGACCGGGCAGAAACACTGAGCGTTGGCTGCTTTTATGTGCACACTCTAAAACCTTATTATCTGAATGCAAGTTTAAGAAGAGGTGGTCTTTGAACACAGTGAGCCGTGGGAAACTTTCTTTACCTTTGCAAGACGAAACAAAGTTATCTGCATCCGTCATCTGGGGGTCGTTCTTGTGCCTATTTTTATTTTGTTTAAGCTATGTTGTATTGTTGGGGCCTTTATACCTGTGACATTGCTCTGAAGGTTGTAAGTGGAAACATTGGCAGGTGCAGATAGAAGAGTTAGACCTAAGCCCCCCTCATGAGCCGTCAGGATGGCCGAGTGGTCTAAGGCGCCAGACTCAAGAGAGCTTGATCTTCAGTGTAGCTGAGCCTTCTGGTCTCCTCATGGAGGCGTGGGATCAAATCCCACTTCTGACAGGTCCCTTTTACACCCGTAAATCTTCCTGTTTTTTGCAGTGCGTTCCCGGCAAACACCAGAATCTTTGCAGGAACCTGTAGCATGTGAAGAGAAATCCACCAACAATCAGGCTGGGCCCTCAATCACAATTCCATGGATTTCTGGAAATGACACCTCAGGCACACCTTCCATTAAATTTGCACTCCATCACAGTAACTGCCATGCTGGGTTTCTAACTAAGCAGTTGATCCCATCATTTGTTGTGAGGCTCTCCTGCCACCTTTTGGGCAGAGAAGGCACTGTCCCTGCAAAAACACAGGCAGACATGTTCAACAGGGCTTCCTGGTTATGTGGGAGGAGCAGAATGCCATTGGTCCCCCCTTGCAAATTCTAATTTACATAAGGAAGACAGAGAGGTAGCTGGGAGTAGGCACTGCACACGGGCATTGCACTCTCTCTTATGATTTGCAGCCAATTCTAGATTGAGGCAGGAGGAAAGGAGGTGACTCGCCCAACAATGGCTATACTGAGAAGTCAGCCACTCTGGGTCTCCCAGGTGAGTGTTTCAGGCCTGTGAGCCACTCATATAAATCTCGCCTGATCGAGCGCTGAGCGAGCGCGTTTGAATCCAAATATCAAACCCCTCTTTCTCAGGCGCAGGAAATGGTGGGCCCTTCATTGCTTCTGGTGTGGAAGTCTATGGGGCAAGGGTCCAGGACTTGCAGAGGAGAACAATTGCCAGAAAGTGCTTGCTGTTCTCATCTGTGCCTTTTTTCTGCTCACTGGCTGATAGGAGATTGGCTGCCCCCTTTCTTGCTAGAGTGAAAAAACAACAACTTGAGAGAAAACATGACGTTGTGAGGCTCACTTAGAGGGAGACTAGCCAAATAGCCCTGCTTTTTTTCTGAAAGACGCTTCAGAAATTGTTCAAAATGTCTCCTGGCCACTCAGGCTCGTTGGTCTAGGGGTATGATTCTCGCTTCGGGTGCGAGAGGTCCCGGGTTCAAATCCCGGACGAGCCCATGCTGTGGACATTTTCAGGATGCTTGTAATATAGGAGCATTTCTTCTTTTCAATGCTATAAGACGCTGTGTATGTCGAGAAAGTTCCTTACCCTGCACGCTATTTTCCACTTGTGGCGGGATAAAGGAGTGCAGGACTTCTTTGCAACTGCTTTTCTGGGCCAGACCAGCATGGTAGGAACATTACATGCATAGTGTTTTTCTAGTGTAATTTCAGGATATGGTTTCAAAATCGCCTCTTGGAATAAAAGTGGTCCTCATTCCTGTCTTCCAAAGAAATAGAGACCGGGTAAGGAGAGCCCAACTTTGAGCTTCAAGGACATTGGCCCTTAGTCTGTGCATTCCAGCCCAATACATGCCAACAAGATTCCTGAGTTAGTGTCTGTTTCTGTAGTGTAGTGGTTATCACGTTCGCCTTACACGCGAAAGGTCCCTGGTTCGAGACCGGGCAGAAACAGCGGTTTGCTGTTTTTAACAGTGTTTGCCTTTACTGGCTGACTTTATAGGAAAGCTGAGATAATAGAGGCTGTCTATCCCTCACCAACCTGACGTAGTGTGCTCCAGGGATCTCAGTGACAGCTCGAAAAGAGAAGTGACGATAGCTTGCGCCATTCGCTTGCTCGCCCTTTGCTCTGAAGGGTGGGCCTACTTCATGAAAGCAAGGAATGAGAGCAGAAATGCTTTTCTTGTCCTCACCGCAAGCAGACACTTAGAGAAAACAAACTGTCTGAAGGACAGAGGCTTTTTAATTTCTTGTTTGATGACGGCCATGGAAAAGACAGCAATCATATTGCAGAAGAGAGCAACATGTGCAGTTGCTTGCTTTGGGTGAAGCATTCACCGACTAGCTGCCACTAACCCCTGGAGCCATGTCAGAGGTGACTCTTGCGTGGCTCGTTGGTCTAGGGGTATGATTCTCGCTTAGGGTGCGAGAGGTCCCGGGTTCAAATCCCGGACGAGCCCTTTTTAGAGCTAAACATACAAATCGTACTAAAAATGCACTAAGCCTGACTATTTCTAGTAATACTCGGTTGATTTTTTGCTTAACATATTCCTAACCTCAGTAGAAAAATGGATCACCGTGCTTTTTCTGCCTACCTGCTTAGTCTCAGTGTGTCCCAGGTGATGCTTTCCCAAGCTGTACTCGCAGACATTTAGGCATCAGATATTTGTCTGTCAATGCCTGCACAAGTAAATTTTGAATACGTCTAATTGCAAGCATGTTGGATGATATCTCTGAGGTTTTCACACTTGTTCTGCACATTCTGAGCCGCTGCTGATACAGCAGAATAGAAGTAGCGTGAAGCCTTGAGAGGAACTTTGCTTTAACAGTAGCAAGCAGCAAGGTCGTTTCTGTAGTGTAGTGGTCATCACGTTCGCCTAACACGCGAAAGTTCCCCGGTTCGAGACCGGGCAGAAACACTGAGCGTTGGCTGCTTTTATGTGCACACTCTAAAACCTTATTATCTGAATGCAAGTTTAAGAAGAGGTGGTCTTTGAACACAGTGAGCCGTGGGAAACTTTCTTTACCTTTGCAAGACGAAACAAAGTTATCTGCATCCATCATCTGGGGGTCGTTCTTGTGCCTATTTTTATTTTGTTTAAGCTATGTTGTATTGTTGGGGCCTTTACACCTGTGACATTGCTGTGAAGGTTGTAAGTGGAAACATTGGCAGGTGCAGATAGAAGAGTTAGACCTAAGCCCCCCCTCATGAGCTGTCAGGATGGCCGAGTGGTCTAAGGCGCCAGACTCAAGAGAGCTTGATCTTCAGTGTAGCTGAGCCTTCTGGTCTCCTCATGGAGGCGTGGGTTCAAATCCCACTTCTGACAGGTCCCTTTTACACCCGTAAATCTTCCTGTTTTTTGCAGTGCGTTCCCAGCAAACACCACAATCTTTGCAGGAACCTGTAGCATGTGAAGAGAAATCCACCAACAATCAGGCTGGGCCCTCAATCACAATTCCATGGATTTCTGGAAATGACACCTCAGGCACACCTTCCATTAAATTTGCACTCCATCACAGTAACTGCCATGCTGGGTTTCTAACTAAGCAGTTGATCCCATCATTTGTTGTGAGGCTCTCCTGCCACCTTTTGGGTAGAGAAGGCACTGTCCCTGCAAAAACACAGGCAGACATGTTCAACAGGGCTTCCTGGTTATGTGGGAGGAGCAGAATGCCATTGGTCCCCCCCTTGCAAATTCTAATTTACATAAGGAAGACAGAGAGGTAGCTGGGAGTAGGCACTGCACACGGGCATTGCACTCTCTCTTATGATTTGCAGCCAATTCTAGATTGAGGCAGGAGGAAAGGAGGTGACTCGCCCAACAATGGCTATACTGAGAAGTCAGCCACTCTGGGTCTCCCAGGTGAGTGTTTCAGGCCTGTGAGCCACTCATATAGATCGAGCCTGATCGAGCGCTGAGCGAGCGCGTTTGAATCCAAATATCAAACCCCTCTTTCTCAGGCGCAGGAAATGGTGGGCCCTTCATTGCTTCTGGTGTGGAAGTCTATGGGGCAAGGGTCCAGGACTTGCAGAGGAGAACAATTGCCAGAAAGTGCTTGCTGTTCTCATCTGTGCCTTTTTTCTGCTCACTGGCTGATAGGAGATTGGCTGCCCCCTTTCTTGCTAGAGTGAAAAAACAACAACTTGAGAGAAAACATGACGTTGTGAGGCTCACTTAGAGGGAGACTAGCCAAATAGCCCTGCTTTTTTTCTGAAAGACGCTTCAGAAATTGTTCAAAATGTCTCCTGGCCACTCAGGCTCGTTGGTCTAGGGGTATGATTCTCGCTTTGGGTGCGAGAGGTCCCGGGTTCAAATCCCGGTCGAGCCCATGCTGTGGACATTTTCAGGATGCTTGTAATATAGGAGCATTTCTTCTTTTCAATGCTATAAGACGCTGTGTATGTCGAGAAAGTTCCTTACCCTGCACGCTATTTTCCACTTGTGGCGGGATAAAGGAGTGCAGGACTTCTTTGCAACTGCTTTTCTGGGCCAGACCAGCATGGTAGGAACATTACATGCATAGTGTTTTTCTAGTGTAATTTCAGGATATGGTTTCAAAATCGCCTCTTGGAATAAAAGTGGTCCTCATTCCTGTCTTCCAAAGAAATAGAGACCGGGTAAGGAGAGCCCAACTTTGAGCTTCAAGGACATTGGCCCTTAGTCTGTGCATTCCAGCCCAATACATGCCAACAAGATTCCTGAGTTAGTGTCTGTTTCTGTAGTGTAGTGGTTATCACGTTCGCCTTACACGCGAAAGGTCCCTGGTTCGAGACCGGGCAGAAACAGCGGTTTGCTGTTTTTAACAGTGTTTGCCTTTACTGGCTGACTTTATAGGAAAGCTGAGATAATAGAGGCTGTCTATCCCTCACCAACCTGACGTAGTGTGCTCCAGGGATCTCAGTGACAGCTCGAAAAGAGAAGTGACGATAGCTTGCGCCATTCGCTTGCTCGCCCTTTGCTCTGAAGGGTGGGCCTACTTCATGAAAGCAAGGAATGAGAGCAGAAATGCTTTTCTTGTCCTCACCGCAAGCAGACACTTAGAGAAAACAAACTGTCTGAAGGACAGAGGCTTTTTAATTTCTTGTTTGATGACGGCCATGGAAAAGACAGCAATCATATTGCAGAAGAGAGCAACATGTGCAGTTGCTTGCTTTGGGTGAAGCATTCACCGACTAGCTGCCACTAACCCCTGGAGCCATGTCAGAGGTGACTCTTGCGTGGCTCGTTGGTCTAGGGGTATGATTCTCGCTTAGGGTGCGAGAGGTCCCGGGTTCAAATCCCGGACGAGCCCTTTTTAGAGCTAAACATACAAATCGTACTAAAAATGCACTATGCCTGACTATTTCTAGTAATACTCGGTGCATTGTTGCGCAACATATTCCTAACCTCAGAAGAAAAATGGATCACCGTGCTTTTTCTGCCTACCTGCTTAGTCTCAGTGTGTCCCAGGTGATGCTTTCCCAAGCTGTACTCACAGACATTTAGGCATCAGATATTTGTCTGTCGATGCCTGCACAAGTAAATTTTGAATACGTCTAATTGCAAGCATGTTGGATGATATCTCTGAGGTTTTCACACTTGTTCTGCACATTCTGAGCCGCTGCTGATACAGCAGAATAGAAGTAGGGTGAAGCCTTGAGAGGAACTTTGCTTTAACAGTAGCAAGCAGCAAGGTCGTTTCTGTAGTGTAGTGGTCATCACGTTCGCCTAACACGCGAAAGGTCCCCGGTTCGAGACCGGGCAGAAACACTGAGCGTTGGCTGCTTTTATGTGCACACTCTAAAACCTTATTATCTGAATGCAAGTTTAAGAAGAGGTGGTCTTTGAACACAGTGAGCCGTGGGAAACTTTCTTTACCTTTGCAAGACGAAACAAAGTTATCTGCATCCGTCATCTGGGGGTCGTTCTTGTGCCTATTTTTATTTTGTTTAAGCTATGTTGTATTGTTGGGGCCTTTACACCTGTGACATTGCTCTGAAGGTTGTAAGTGGAAACATTGGCAGGTGCAGATAGAAGAGTTAGACCTAAGCCCCCCTCATGAGCCGTCAGGATGGCCGAGTGGTCTAAGGCGCCAGACTCAAGAGAGCTTGATCTTCAGTGTAGCTGAGCCTTCTGGTCTCCTCATGGAGGCGTGGGTTCAAATCCCACTTCTGACAGGTCCCTTTTACACCCGTAAATCTTCCTGTTTTTTGCAGTGCGTTCCCGGCAAACACCACAATCTTTGCAGGAACCTGTAGCATGTGAAGAGAAATCCACCAACAATCAGGCTGGGCCCTCAATCACAATTCCATGGATTTCTGGAAATGACACCTCAGGCACACCTTCCATTAAATTTGCACTCCATCACAGTAACTGCCATGCTGGGTTTCTAACTAAGCAGTTGATCCCATCATTTGTTGTGAGGCTCTCCTGCCACCTTTTGGGCAGAGAAGGCACTGTCCCTGCAAAAACACAGGCAGACATGTTCAACAGGGCTTCCTGGTTATGTGGGAGGAGCAGAATGCCATTGGTCCCCCCTTGCAAATTCTAATTTACATAAGGAAGACAGAGAGGTAGCTGGGAGTAGGCACTGCACACGGGCATTGCACTCTCTCTTATGATTTGCAGCCAATTCTAGATTGAGGCAGGAGGAAAGGAGGTGACTCGCCCAACAATGGCTATACTGAGAAGTCAGCCACTCTGGGTCTCCCAGGTGAGTGTTTCAGGCCTGTGAGCCACTCATATAAATCTCGCCTGATCTCGCCTGATCGAGCGCGTTTGAATCCAAATATCAAACCCCTCTTTCTCAGGCGCAGGAAATGGTGGGCCCTTCATTGCTTCTGGTGTGGAAGTCTATGGGGCAAGGGTACAGGACTTGCAGAGGAGAACAATTGCCAGAAAGTGCTTGCTGTTCTCATCAGTGCCTTTTTTCTGCTCACTGGCTGATAGGAGATTGGCTGCCCCCTTTCTTGCTAGAGTGAAAAAACAACAACTTGAGAGAAAACATGACGTTGTGAGGCTCACTTAGAGGGAGACTAGCCAAATAGCCCTGCTTTTTTTCTGAAAGACGCTTCAGAAATTGTTCAAAATGTCTCCTGGCCACTCAGGCTCGTTGGTCTAGGGGTATGATTCTCGCTTTGGGTGCGAGAGGTCCCGGGTTCAAATCCCGGTCGAGCCCATGCTGTGGACATTTTCAGGATGCTTGTAATATAGGAGCATTTCTTCTTTTCAATGCTATAAGACGCTGTGTATGTCGAGAAAGTTCCTTACCCTGCACGCTATTTTCCACTTGTGGCGGGATAAAGGAGTGCAGGACTTCTTTGCAACTGCTTTTCTGGGCCAGACCAGCATGGTAGGAACATTACATGCATAGTGTTTTTCTAGTGTAATTTCAGGATATGGTTTCAAAATCGCCTCTTGGAATAAAAGTGGTCCTCATTCCTGTCTTCCAAAGAAATAGAGACCGGGTAAGGAGAGCCCAACTTTGAGCTTCAAGGACATTGGCCCTTAGTCTGTGCATTCCAGCCCAATACATGCCAACAAGATTCCTGAGTTAGTGTCTGTTTCTGTAGTGTAGTGGTTATCACGTTCGCCTTACACGCGAAAGGTCCCTGGTTCGAGACCGGGCAGAAACAGCGGTTTGCTGTTTTTAACAGTGTTTGCCTTTACTGGCTGACTTTATAGGAAAGCTGAGATAATAGAGGCTGTCTATCCCTCACCAACCTGACGTAGTGTGCTCCAGGGATCTCAGTGACAGCTCGAAAAGAGAAGTGACGATAGCTTGCGCCATTCGCTTGCTCGCCCTTTGCTCTGAAGGGTGGGCCTACTTCATGAAAGCAAGGAATGAGAGCAGAAATGCTTTTCTTGTCCTCACCGCAAGCAGACACTTAGAGAAAACAAACTGTCTGAAGGACAGAGGCTTTTTAATTTCTTGTTTGATGACGGCCATGGAAAAGACAGCAATCATATTGCAGAAGAGAGCAACATGTGCAGTTGCTTGCTTTGGGTGAAGCATTCACCGACTAGCTGCCACTAACCCCTGGAGCCATGTCAGAGGTGACTCTTGCGTGGCTCGTTGGTCTAGGGGTATGATTCTCGCTTAGGGTGCGAGAGGTCCCGGGTTCAAATCCCGGACGAGCCCTTTTTAGAGCTAAACATACAAATCGTACTAAAAATGCACTATGCCTGACTATTTCTAGTAATACTCGGTGCATTGTTGCGCAACATATTCCTAACCTCAGAAGAAAAATGGATCACCGTGCTTTTTCTGCCTACCTGCTTAGTCTCAGTGTGTCCCAGGTGATGCTTTCCCAAGCTGTACTCACAGACATTTAGGCATCAGATATTTGTCTGTCGATGCCTGCACAAGTAAATTTTGAATACGTCTAATTGCAAGCATGTTGGATGATATCTCTGAGGTTTTCACACTTGTTCTGCACATTCTGAGCCGCTGCTGATACAGCAGAATAGAAGTAGGGTGAAGCCTTGAGAGGAACTTTGCTTTAACAGTAGGAAGCAGCAAGGTCGTTTCTGTAGTGTAGTGGTCATCACGTTCGCCTAACACGCGAAAGGTCCCCGGTTCGAGACCGGGCAGAAACACTGAGCGTTGGCTGCTTTTATGTGCACACTCTAAAACCTTATTATCTGAATGCAAGTTTAAGAAGAGGTGGTCTTTGAACACAGTGAGCCGTGGGAAACTTTCTTTACCTTTGCAAGACGAAACAAAGTTATCTGCATCCGTCATCTGGGGGTCGTTCTTGTGCCTATTTTTATTTTGTTTAAGCTATGTTGTATTGTTGGGGCCTTTACACCTGTGACATTGCTCTGAAGGTTGTAAGTGGAAACATTGGCAGGTGCAGATAGAAGAGTTAGACCTAAGCCCCCCTCATGAGCCGTCAGGATGGCCGAGTGGTCTAAGGCGCCAGACTCAAGAGAGCTTGATCTTCAGTGTAGCTGAGCCTTCTGGTCTCCTCATGGAGGCGTGGGTTCAAATCCCACTTCTGACAGGTCCCTTTTACACCCGTAAATCTTCCTGTTTTTTGCAGTGCGTTCCCGGCAAACACCACAATCTTTGCAGGAACCTGTAGCATGTGAAGAGAAATCCACCAACAATCAGGCTGGGCCCTCAATCACAATTCCATGGATTTCTGGAAATGACACCTCAGGCACACCTTCCATTAAATTTGCACTCCATCACAGTAACTGCCATGCTGGGTTTCTAACTAAGCAGTTGATCCCATCATTTGTTGTGAGGCTCTCCTGCCACCTTTTGGGCAGAGAAGGCACTGTCCCTGCAAAAACACAGGCAGACATGTTCAACAGGGCTTCCTGGTTATGTGGGAGGAGCAGAATGCCATTGGTCCCCCCTTGCAAATTCTAATTTACATAAGGAAGACAGAGAGGTAGCTGGGAGTAGGCACTGCACACGGGCATTGCACTCTCTCTTATGATTTGCAGCCAATTCTAGATTGAGGCAGGAGGAAAGGAGGTGACTCGCCCAACAATGGCTATACTGAGAAGTCAGCCACTCTGGGTCTCCCAGGTGAGTGTTTCAGGCCTGTGAGCCACTCATATAAATCTCGCCTGATCGAGCCTGATCGAGCGCTGAGCGAGCGCGTTTGAATCCAAATATCAAACCCCTCTTTCTCAGGCGCAGGAAATGGTGGGCCCTTCATTGCTTCTGGTGTGGAAGTCTATGGGGCAAGGGTCCAGGACTTGCAGAGGAGAACAATTGCCAGAAAGTGCTTGCTGTTCTCATCTGTGCCTTTTTTCTGCTCACTGGCTGATAGGAGATTGGCTGCCCCCTTTCTTGCTAGAGTGAAAAAACAACAACTTGAGAGAAAACATGACGTTGTGAGGCTCACTTAGAGGGAGACTAGCCAAATAGCCCTGCTTTTTTTCTGAAAGACGCTTCAGAAATTGTTCAAAATGTCTCCTGGCCACTCAGGCTCGTTGGTCTAGGGGTATGATTCTCGCTTCGGGTGCGAGAGGTCCCGGGTTCAAATCCCGGACGAGCCCATGCTGTGGACATTTTCAGGAGGCTTGTAATATAGGAGCATTTCTTCTTTTCAATGCTATAAGACGCTGTGTATGTCGAGAAAGTTCCTTACCCTGCACGCTATTTTCCACTTGTGGCGGGATAAAGGAGTGCAGGACTTCTTTGCAACTGCTTTTCTGGGCCAGACCAGCATGGTAGGAACATTACATGCATAGTGTTTTTCTAGTGTAATTTCAGGATATGGTTTCAAAATCGCCTCTTGGAATAAAAGTGGTCCTCATTCCTGTCTTCCAAAGAAATAGAGACCGGGTAAGGAGAGCCCAACTTTGAGCTTCAAGGACATTGGCCCTTAGTCTGTGCATTCCAGCCCAATACATGCCAACAAGATTCCTGAGTTAGTGTCTGTTTCTGTAGTGTAGTGGTTATCACGTTCGCCTTACACGCGAAAGGTCCCTGGTTCGAGACCGGGCAGAAACAGCGGTTTGCTGTTTTTAACAGTGTTTGCCTTTACTGGCTGACTTTATAGGAAAGCTGAGATAATAGAGGCTGTCTATCCCTCACCAACCTGACGTAGTGTGCTCCAGGGATCTCAGTGACAGCTCGAAAAGAGAAGTGACGATAGCTTGCGCCATTCGCTTGCTCGCCCTTTGCTCTGAAGGGTGGGCCTACTTCATGAAAGCAAGGAATGAGAGCAGAAATGCTTTTCTTGTCCTCACCGCAAGCAGACACTTAGAGAAAACAAACTGTCTGAAGGACAGAGGCTTTTTAATTTCTTGTTTGATGACGGCCATGGAAAAGACAGCAATCATATTGCAGAAGAGAGCAACATGTGCAGTTGCTTGCTTTGGGTGAAGCATTCACCGACTAGCTGCCACTAACCCCTGGAGCCATGTCAGAGGTGACTCTTGCGTGGCTCGTTGGTCTAGGGGTATGATTCTCGCTTAGGGTGTGAGAGGTCCCGGGTTCAAATCCCGGACGAGCCCTTTTTAGAGCTAAACATACAAATCGTACTAAAAATGCACTAAGCCTGACTATTTCTAGTAATACTCGGTTGATTTTTTGCTTAACATATTCCTAACCTCAGTAGAAAAATGGATCACCGTGCTTTTTCTGCCTACCTGCTTAGTCTCAGTGTGTCCCAGGTGATGCTTTCCCAAGCTGTACTCGCAGACATTTAGGCATCAGATATTTGTCTGTCGATGCCTGCACAAGTAAATTTTGAATACGTCTAATTGCAAGCATGTTGGATGATATCTCTGAGGTTTTCACACTTGTTCTGCACATTCTGAGCCGCTGCTGATACAGCAGAATAGAAGTAGCGTGAAGCCTTGAGAGGAACTTTGCTTTAACAGTAGCAAGCAGCAAGGTCGTTTCTGTAGTGTAGTGGTCATCACGTTCGCCTAACACGCGAAAGTTCCCCGGTTCGAGACCGGGCAGAAACACTGAGCGTTGGCTGCTTTTATGTGCACACTCTAAAACCTTATTATCTGAATGCAAGTTTAAGAAGAGGTGGTCTTTGAACACAGTGAGCCGTGGGAAACTTTCTTTACCTTTGCAAGACGAAACAAAGTTATCTGCATCCATCATCTGGGGGTCGTTCTTGTGCCTATTTTTATTTTGTTTAAGCTATGTTGTATTGTTGGGGCCTTTACACCTGTGACATTGCTGTGAAGGTTGTAAGTGGAAACATTGGCAGGTGCAGATAGAAGAGTTAGACCTAAGCCCCCTCTCATGAGCCGTCAGGATGGCCGAGTGGTCTAAGGCGCCAGACTCAAGAGAGCTTGATCTTCAGTGTAGCTGAGCCTTCTGGTCTCCTCATGGAGGCGTGGGTTCAAATCCCACTTCTGACAGGTCCCTTTTACACCCGTAAATCTTCCTGTTTTTTGCAGTGCGTTCCCGGCAAACACCACAATCTTTGCAGGAACCTGTAGCATGTGAAGAGAAATCCACCAACAATCAGGCTGGGCCCTCAATCACAATTCCATGGATTTCTGGAAATGACACCTCAGGCACACCTTCCATTAAATTTGCACTCCATCACAGTAACTGCCATGCTGGGTTTCTAACTAAGCAGTTGATCCCATCATTTGTTGTGAGGCTCTCCTGCCACCTTTTGGGCAGAGAAGGCACTGTCCCTGCAAAAACACAGGCAGACATGTTCAACAGGGCTTCCTGGTTATGTGGGAGGAGCAGAATGCCATTGGTCCCCCCTTGCAAATTCTAATTTACATAAGGAAGACAGAGAGGTAGCTGGGAGTAGGCACTGCACACGGGCATTGCACTCTCTCTTATGATTTGCAGCCAATTCTAGATTGAGGCAGGAGGAAAGGAGGTGACTCGCCCAACAATGGCTATACTGAGAAGTCAGCCACTCTGGGTCTCCCAGGTGAGTGTTTCAGGCCTGTGAGCCACTCATATAAATCTCGCCTGATCGAGCGCTGAGCGAGCGCTGAGCGAGCGCGTTTGAATCCAAATATCAAACCCCTCTTTCTCAGTTCTCAGGCGCAGGAAATGGTGGGCCCTTCATTGCTTCTGGTGTGGAAGTCTATGGGGCAAGGGTCCAGGACTTGCAGAGGAGAACAATTGCCAGAAAGTGCTTGCTGTTCTCATCTGTGCCTTTTTTCTGCTCACTGGCTGATAGGAGATTGGCTGCCCCCTTTCTTGCTAGAGTGAAAAAACAACAACTTGAGAGAAAACATGACGTTGTGAGGCTCACTTAGAGGGAGACTAGCCAAATAGCCCTGCTTTTTTTCTGAAAGACGCTTCAGAAATTGTTCAAAATGTCTCCTGGCCACTCAGGCTCGTTGGTCTAGGGGTATGATTCTCGCTTCGGGTGCGAGAGGTCCCGTTTTCAAATCCCGGACGAGCCCATGCTGTGGACATTTTCAGGATGCTTGTAATATAGGAGCATTTCTTCTTTTCAATGCTATAAGACGCTGTGTATGTCGAGAAAGTTCCTTACCCTGCACGCTATTTTCCACTTGTGGCGGGATAAAGGAGTGCAGGACTTCTTTGCAACTGCTTTTCTGGGCCAGACCAGCATGGTAGGAACATTACATGCATAGTGTTTTTCTAGTGTAATTTCAGGATATGGTTTCAAAATCGCCTCTTGGAATAAAAGTGGTCCTCATTCCTGTCTTCCAAAGAAATAGAGACCGGGTAAGGAGAGCCCAACTTTGAGCTTCAAGGACATTGGCCCTTAGTCTGTGCATTCCAGCCCAATACATGCCAACAAGATTCCTGAGTTAGTGTCTGTTTCTGTAGTGTAGTGGTTATCACGTTCGCCTTACACGCGAAAGGTCCCTGGTTCGAGACCGGGCAGAAACAGCGGTTTGCTGTTTTTAACAGTGTTTGCCTTTACTGGCTGACTTTATAGGAAAGCTGAGATAATAGAGGCTGTCTATCCCTCACCAACCTGACGTAGTGTGCTCCAGGGATCTCAGTGACAGCTCGAAAAGAGAAGTGACGATAGCTTGCGCCATTCGCTTGCTCGCCCTTTGCTCTGAAGGGTGGGCCTACTTCATGAAAGCAAGGAATGAGAGCAGAAATGCTTTTCTTGTCCTCACCGCAAGCAGACACTTAGAGAAAACAAACTGTCTGAAGGACAGAGGCTTTTTAATTTCTTGTTTGATGACGGCCATGGAAAAGACAGCAATCATATTGCAGAAGAGAGCAACATGTGCAGTTGCTTGCTTTGGGTGAAGCATTCACCGACTAGCTGCCACTAACCCCTGGAGCCATGTCAGAGGTGACTCTTGCGTGGCTCGTTGGTCTAGGGGTATGATTCTCGCTTAGGGTGCGAGAGGTCCCGGGTTCAAATCCCGGACGAGCCCTTTTTAGAGCTAAACATACAAATCGTACTAAAAATGCACTATGCCTGACTATTTCTAGTAATACTCGGTGCATTGTTGCGCAACATATTCCTAACCTCAGAAGAAAAATGGATCACCGTGCTTTTTCTGCCTACCTGCTTAGTCTCAGTGTGTCCCAGGTGATGCTTTCCCAAGCTGTACTCGCAGACATTTAGGCATCAGATATTTGTCTGTCGATGCCTGCACAAGTAAATTTTGAATACGTCTAATTGCAAGCATGTTGGATGATATCTCTGAGGTTTTCACACTTGTTCTGCACATTCTGAGCCGCTGCTGATACAGCAGAATAGAAGTAGGGTGAAGCCTTGAGAGGAACTTTGCTTTAACAGTAGCAAGCAGCAAGGTCGTTTCTGTAGTGTAGTGGTCATCACGTTCGCCTAACACGCGAAAGGTCCCCGGTTCGAGACCGGGCAGAAACACTGAGCGTTGGCTGCTTTTATGTGCACACTCTAAAACCTTATTATCTGAATGCAAGTTTAAGAAGAGGTGGTCTTTGAACACAGTGAGCCGTGGGAAACTTTCTTTACCTTTGCAAGACGAAACAAAGTTATCTGCATCCGTCATCTGGGGGTCGTTCTTGTGCCTATTTTTATTTTGTTTAAGCTATGTTGTATTGTTGGGGCCTTTACACCTGTGACATTGCTGTGAAGGTTGTAAGTGGAAACATTGGCAGGTGCAGATAGAAGAGTTAGACCTAAGCCCCCCCTCATGAGCCGTCAGGATGGCCGAGTGGTCTAAGGCGCCAGACTCAAGAGAGCTTGATCTTCAGTGTAGCTGAGCCTTCTGGTCTCCTCATGGAGGCGTGGGTTCAAATCCCACTTCTGACAGGTCCCTTTTACACCCGTAAATCTTCCTGTTTTTTGCAGTGCGTTCCCGGCAAACACCACAATCTTTGCAGGAATCTGTAGCATGTGAAGAGAAATCCACCAACAATCAGGCTGGGCCCTCAATCACAATTCCATGGATTTCTGGAAATGACACCTCAGGCACACCTTCCATTAAATTTGCACTCCATCACAGTAACTGCCATGCTGGGTTTCTAACTAAGCAGTTGATCCCATCATTTGTTGTGAGGCTCTCCTGCCACCTTTTGGGCAGAGAAGGCACTGTCCCTGCAAAAACACAGGCAGACATGTTCAACAGGGCTTCCTGGTTATGTGGGAGGAGCAGAATGCCATTGGTCCCCCCTTGCAAATTCTAATTTACATAAGGAAGACAGAGAGGTAGCTGGGAGTAGGCACTGCACACGGGCATTGCACTCTCTCTTATGATTTGCAGCCAATTCTAGATTGAGGCAGGAGGAAAGGAGGTGACTCGCCCAACAATGGCTATACTGAGAAGTCAGCCACTCTGGGTCTCCCAGGTGAGTGTTTCAGGCCTGTGAGCCACTCATATAAATCTCGCCTGATCGAGCCTGAGCGAGCGCTGAGCGAGCGCGTTTGAATCCAAATATCAAACCCCTCTTTCTCAGTTCTCAGGCGCAGGAAATGGTGGGCCCTTCATTGCTTCTGGTGTGGAAGTCTATGGGGCAAGGGTCCAGGACTTGCAGAGGAGAACAATTGCCAGAAAGTGCTTGCTGTTCTCATCTGTGCCTTTTTTCTGCTCACTGGCTGATAGGAGATTGGCTGCCCCCTTTCTTGCTAGAGTGAAAAAACAACAACTTGAGAGAAAACATGACGTTGTGAGGCTCACTTAGAGGGAGACTAGCCAAATAGCCCTGCTTTTTTTCTGAAAGACGCTTCAGAAATTGTTCAAAATGTCTCCTGGCCACTCAGGCTCGTTGGTCTAGGGGTATGATTCTCGCTTCGGGTGCGAGAGGTCCCGTTTTCAAATCCCGGACGAGCCCATGCTGTGGACATTTTCAGGATGCTTGTAATATAGGAGCATTTCTTCTTTTCAATGCTATAAGACGCTGTGTATGTCGAGAAAGTTCCTTACCCTGCACGCTATTTTCCACTTGTGGCGGGATAAAGGAGTGCAGGACTTCTTTGCAACTGCTTTTCTGGGCCAGACCAGCATGGTAGGAACATTACATGCATAGTGTTTTTCTAGTGTAATTTCAGGATATGGTTTCAAAATCGCCTCTTGGAATAAAAGTGGTCCTCATTCCTGTCTTCCAAAGAAATAGAGACCGGGTAAGGAGAGCCCAACTTTGAGCTTCAAGGACATTGGCCCTTAGTCTGTGCATTCCAGCCCAATACATGCCAACAAGATTCCTGAGTTAGTGTCTGTTTCTGTAGTGTAGTGGTTATCACGTTCGCCTTACACGCGAAAGGTCCCTGGTTCGAGACCGGGCAGAAACAGCGGTTTGCTGTTTTTAACAGTGTTTGCCTTTACTGGCTGACTTTATAGGAAAGCTGAGATAATAGAGGCTGTCTATCCCTCACCAACCTGACGTAGTGTGCTCCAGGGATCTCAGTGACAGCTCGAAAAGAGAAGTGACGATAGCTTGCGCCATTCGCTTGCTCGCCCTTTGCTCTGAAGGGTGGGCCTACTTCATGAAAGCAAGGAATGAGAGCAGAAATGCTTTTCTTGTCCTCACCGCAAGCAGACACTTAGAGAAAACAAACTGTCTGAAGGACAGAGGCTTTTTAATTTCTTGTTTGATGACGGCCATGGAAAAGACAGCAATCATATTGCAGAAGAGAGCAACATGTGCAGTTGCTTGCTTTGGGTGAAGCATTCACCGACTAGCTGCCACTAACCCCTGGAGCCATGTCAGAGGTGACTCTTGCGTGGCTCGTTGGTCTAGGGGTATGATTCTCGCTTAGGGTGCGAGAGGTCCCGGGTTCAAATCCCGGACGAGCCCTTTTTAGAGCTAAACATACAAATCGTACTAAAAATGCACTATGCCTGACTATTTCTAGTAATACTCGGTGCATTGTTGCGCAACATATTCCTAACCTCAGAAGAAAAATGGATCACCGTGCTTTTTCTGCCTACCTGCTTAGTCTCAGTGTGTCCCAGGTGATGCTTTCCCAAGCTGTACTCACAGACATTTAGGCATCAGATATTTGTCTGTCGATGCCTGCACAAGTAAATTTTGAATACGTCTAATTGCAAGCATGTTGGATGATATCTCTGAGGTTTTCACACTTGTTCTGCACATTCTGAGCCGCTGCTGATACAGCAGAATAGAAGTAGGGTGAAGCCTTGAGAGGAACTTTGCTTTAACAGTAGCAAGCAGCAAGGTCGTTTCTGTAGTGTAGTGGTCATCACGTTCGCCTAACACGCGAAAGGTCCCCGGTTCGAGACCGGGCAGAAACACTGAGCGTTGGCTGCTTTTATGTGCACACTCTAAAACCTTATTATCTGAATGCAAGTTTAAGAAGAGGTGGTCTTTGAACACAGTGAGCCGTGGGAAACTTTCTTTACCTTTGCAAGACGAAACAAAGTTATCTGCATCCGTCATCTGGGGGTCGTTCTTGTGCCTATTTTTATTTTGTTTAAGCTATGTTGTATTGTTGGGGCCTTTACACCTGTGACATTGCTCTGAAGGTTGTAAGTGGAAACATTGGCAGGTGCAGATAGAAGAGTTAGACCTAAGCCCCCCTCATGAGCCGTCAGGATGGCCGAGTGGTCTAAGGCGCCAGACTCAAGAGAGCTTGATCTTCAGTGTAGCTGAGCCTTCTGGTCTCCTCATGGAGGCGTGGGTTCAAATCCCACTTCTGACAGGTCCCTTTTACACCCGTAAATCTTCCTGTTTTTTGCAGTGCGTTCCCGGCAAACACCACAATCTTTGCAGGAACCTGTAGCATGTGAAGAGAAATCCACCAACAATCAGGCTGGGCCCTCAATCACAATTCCATGGATTTCTGGAAATGACACCTCAGGCACACCTTCCATTAAATTTGCACTCCATCACAGTAACTGCCATGCTGGGTTTCTAACTAAGCAGTTGATCCCATCATTTGTTGTGAGGCTCTCCTGCCACCTTTTGGGCAGAGAAGGCACTGTCCCTGCAAAAACACAGGCAGACATGTTCAACAGGGCTTCCTGGTTATGTGGGAGGAGCAGAATGCCATTGGTCCCCCCTTGCAAATTCTAATTTACATAAGGAAGACAGAGAGGTAGCTGGGAGTAGGCACTGCACACGGGCATTGCACTCTCTCTTATGATTTGCAGCCAATTCTAGATTGAGGCAGGAGGAAAGGAGGTGACTCGCCCAACAATGGCTATACTGAGAAGTCAGCCACTCTGGGTCTCCCAGGTGAGTGTTTCAGGCCTGTGAGCCACTCATATAAATCTCGCCTGATCTCGCCTGATCGAGCGCGTTTGAATCCAAATATCAAACCCCTCTTTCTCAGGCGCAGGAAATGGTGGGCCCTTCATTGCTTCTGGTGTGGAAGTCTATGGGGCAAGGGTACAGGACTTGCAGAGGAGAACAATTGCCAGAAAGTGCTTGCTGTTCTCATCAGTGCCTTTTTTCTGCTCACTGGCTGATAGGAGATTGGCTGCCCCCTTTCTTGCTAGAGTGAAAAAACAACAACTTGAGAGAAAACATGACGTTGTGAGGCTCACTTAGAGGGAGACTAGCCAAATAGCCCTGCTTTTTTTCTGAAAGACGCTTCAGAAATTGTTCAAAATGTCTCCTGGCCACTCAGGCTCGTTGGTCTAGGGGTATGATTCTCGCTTTGGGTGCGAGAGGTCCCGGGTTCAAATCCCGGTCGAGCCCATGCTGTGGACATTTTCAGGATGCTTGTAATATAGGAGCATTTCTTCTTTTCAATGCTATAAGACGCTGTGTATGTCGAGAAAGTTCCTTACCCTGCACGCTATTTTCCACTTGTGGCGGGATAAAGGAGTGCAGGACTTCTTTGCAACTGCTTTTCTGGGCCAGACCAGCATGGTAGGAACATTACATGCATAGTGTTTTTCTAGTGTAATTTCAGGATATGGTTTCAAAATCGCCTCTTGGAATAAAAGTGGTCCTCATTCCTGTCTTCCAAAGAAATAGAGACCGGGTAAGGAGAGCCCAACTTTGAGCTTCAAGGACATTGGCCCTTAGTCTGTGCATTCCAGCCCAATACATGCCAACAAGATTCCTGAGTTAGTGTCTGTTTCTGTAGTGTAGTGGTTATCACGTTCGCCTTACACGCGAAAGGTCCCTGGTTCGAGACCGGGCAGAAACAGCGGTTTGCTGTTTTTAACAGTGTTTGCCTTTACTGGCTGACTTTATAGGAAAGCTGAGATAATAGAGGCTGTCTATCCCTCACCAACCTGACGTAGTGTGCTCCAGGGATCTCAGTGACAGCTCGAAAAGAGAAGTGACGATAGCTTGCGCCATTCGCTTGCTCGCCCTTTGCTCTGAAGGGTGGGCCTACTTCATGAAAGCAAGGAATGAGAGCAGAAATGCTTTTCTTGTCCTCACCGCAAGCAGACACTTAGAGAAAACAAACTGTCTGAAGGACAGAGGCTTTTTAATTTCTTGTTTGATGACGGCCATGGAAAAGACAGCAATCATATTGCAGAAGAGAGCAACATGTGCAGTTGCTTGCTTTGGGTGAAGCATTCACCGACTAGCTGCCACTAACCCCTGGAGCCATGTCAGAGGTGACTCTTGCGTGGCTCGTTGGTCTAGGGGTATGATTCTCGCTTAGGGTGCGAGAGGTCCCGGGTTCAAATCCCGGACGAGCCCTTTTTAGAGCTAAACATACAAATCGTACTAAAAATGCACTATGCCTGACTATTTCTAGTAATACTCGGTGCATTGTTGCGCAACATATTCCTAACCTCAGAAGAAAAATGGATCACCGTGCTTTTTCTGCCTACCTGCTTAGTCTCAGTGTGTCCCAGGTGATGCTTTCCCAAGCTGTACTCACAGACATTTAGGCATCAGATATTTGTCTGTCGATGCCTGCACAAGTAAATTTTGAATACGTCTAATTGCAAGCATGTTGGATGATATCTCTGAGGTTTTCACACTTGTTCTGCACATTCTGAGCCGCTGCTGATACAGCAGAATAGAAGTAGGGTGAAGCCTTGAGAGGAACTTTGCTTTAACAGTAGGAAGCAGCAAGGTCGTTTCTGTAGTGTAGTGGTCATCACGTTCGCCTAACACGCGAAAGGTCCCCGGTTCGAGACCGGGCAGAAACACTGAGCGTTGGCTGCTTTTATGTGCACACTCTAAAACCTTATTATCTGAATGCAAGTTTAAGAAGAGGTGGTCTTTGAACACAGTGAGCCGTGGGAAACTTTCTTTACCTTTGCAAGACGAAACAAAGTTATCTGCATCCGTCATCTGGGGGTCGTTCTTGTGCCTATTTTTATTTTGTTTAAGCTATGTTGTATTGTTGGGGCCTTTACACCTGTGACATTGCTCTGAAGGTTGTAAGTGGAAACATTGGCAGGTGCAGATAGAAGAGTTAGACCTAAGCCCCCCTCATGAGCCGTCAGGATGGCCGAGTGGTCTAAGGCGCCAGACTCAAGAGAGCTTGATCTTCAGTGTAGCTGAGCCTTCTGGTCTCCTCATGGAGGCGTGGGTTCAAATCCCACTTCTGACAGGTCCCTTTTACACCCGTAAATCTTCCTGTTTTTTGCAGTGCGTTCCCGGCAAACACCACAATCTTTGCAGGAACCTGTAGCATGTGAAGAGAAATCCACCAACAATCAGGCTGGGCCCTCAATCACAATTCCATGGATTTCTGGAAATGACACCTCAGGCACACCTTCCATTAAATTTGCACTCCATCACAGTAACTGCCATGCTGGGTTTCTAACTAAGCAGTTGATCCCATCATTTGTTGTGAGGCTCTCCTGCCACCTTTTGGGCAGAGAAGGCACTGTCCCTGCAAAAACACAGGCAGACATGTTCAACAGGGCTTCCTGGTTATGTGGGAGGAGCAGAATGCCATTGGTCCCCCCTTGCAAATTCTAATTTACATAAGGAAGACAGAGAGGTAGCTGGGAGTAGGCACTGCACACGGGCATTGCACTCTCTCTTATGATTTGCAGCCAATTCTAGATTGAGGCAGGAGGAAAGGAGGTGACTCGCCCAACAATGGCTATACTGAGAAGTCAGCCACTCTGGGTCTCCCAGGTGAGTGTTTCAGGCCTGTGAGCCACTCATATAAATCTCGCCTGATCGAGCCTGATCGAGCGCTGAGCGAGCGCGTTTGAATCCAAATATCAAACCCCTCTTTCTCAGGCGCAGGAAATGGTGGGCCCTTCATTGCTTCTGGTGTGGAAGTCTATGGGGCAAGGGTCCAGGACTTGCAGAGGAGAACAATTGCCAGAAAGTGCTTGCTGTTCTCATCTGTGCCTTTTTTCTGCTCACTGGCTGATAGGAGATTGGCTGCCCCCTTTCTTGCTAGAGTGAAAAAACAACAACTTGAGAGAAAACATGACGTTGTGAGGCTCACTTAGAGGGAGACTAGCCAAATAGCCCTGCTTTTTTTCTGAAAGACGCTTCAGAAATTGTTCAAAATGTCTCCTGGCCACTCAGGCTCGTTGGTCTAGGGGTATGATTCTCGCTTCGGGTGCGAGAGGTCCCGGGTTCAAATCCCGGACGAGCCCATGCTGTGGACATTTTCAGGAGGCTTGTAATATAGGAGCATTTCTTCTTTTCAATGCTATAAGACGCTGTGTATGTCGAGAAAGTTCCTTACCCTGCACGCTATTTTCCACTTGTGGCGGGATAAAGGAGTGCAGGACTTCTTTGCAACTGCTTTTCTGGGCCAGACCAGCATGGTAGGAACATTACATGCATAGTGTTTTTCTAGTGTAATTTCAGGATATGGTTTCAAAATCGCCTCTTGGAATAAAAGTGGTCCTCATTCCTGTCTTCCAAAGAAATAGAGACCGGGTAAGGAGAGCCCAACTTTGAGCTTCAAGGACATTGGCCCTTAGTCTGTGCATTCCAGCCCAATACATGCCAACAAGATTCCTGAGTTAGTGTCTGTTTCTGTAGTGTAGTGGTTATCACGTTCGCCTTACACGCGAAAGGTCCCTGGTTCGAGACCGGGCAGAAACAGCGGTTTGCTGTTTTTAACAGTGTTTGCCTTTACTGGCTGACTTTATAGGAAAGCTGAGATAATAGAGGCTGTCTATCCCTCACCAACCTGACGTAGTGTGCTCCAGGGATCTCAGTGACAGCTCGAAAAGAGAAGTGACGATAGCTTGCGCCATTCGCTTGCTCGCCCTTTGCTCTGAAGGGTGGGCCTACTTCATGAAAGCAAGGAATGAGAGCAGAAATGCTTTTCTTGTCCTCACCGCAAGCAGACACTTAGAGAAAACAAACTGTCTGAAGGACAGAGGCTTTTTAATTTCTTGTTTGATGACGGCCATGGAAAAGACAGCAATCATATTGCAGAAGAGAGCAACATGTGCAGTTGCTTGCTTTGGGTGAAGCATTCACCGACTAGCTGCCACTAACCCCTGGAGCCATGTCAGAGGTGACTCTTGCGTGGCTCGTTGGTCTAGGGGTATGATTCTCGCTTAGGGTGTGAGAGGTCCCGGGTTCAAATCCCGGACGAGCCCTTTTTAGAGCTAAACATACAAATCGTACTAAAAATGCACTAAGCCTGACTATTTCTAGTAATACTCGGTTGATTTTTTGCTTAACATATTCCTAACCTCAGTAGAAAAATGGATCACCGTGCTTTTTCTGCCTACCTGCTTAGTCTCAGTGTGTCCCAGGTGATGCTTTCCCAAGCTGTACTCGCAGACATTTAGGCATCAGATATTTGTCTGTCGATGCCTGCACAAGTAAATTTTGAATACGTCTAATTGCAAGCATGTTGGATGATATCTCTGAGGTTTTCACACTTGTTCTGCACATTCTGAGCCGCTGCTGATACAGCAGAATAGAAGTAGCGTGAAGCCTTGAGAGGAACTTTGCTTTAACAGTAGCAAGCAGCAAGGTCGTTTCTGTAGTGTAGTGGTCATCACGTTCGCCTAACACGCGAAAGTTCCCCGGTTCGAGACCGGGCAGAAACACTGAGCGTTGGCTGCTTTTATGTGCACACTCTAAAACCTTATTATCTGAATGCAAGTTTAAGAAGAGGTGGTCTTTGAACACAGTGAGCCGTGGGAAACTTTCTTTACCTTTGCAAGACGAAACAAAGTTATCTGCATCCATCATCTGGGGGTCGTTCTTGTGCCTATTTTTATTTTGTTTAAGCTATGTTGTATTGTTGGGGCCTTTACACCTGTGACATTGCTGTGAAGGTTGTAAGTGGAAACATTGGCAGGTGCAGATAGAAGAGTTAGACCTAAGCCCCCTCTCATGAGCCGTCAGGATGGCCGAGTGGTCTAAGGCGCCAGACTCAAGAGAGCTTGATCTTCAGTGTAGCTGAGCCTTCTGGTCTCCTCATGGAGGCGTGGGTTCAAATCCCACTTCTGACAGGTCCCTTTTACACCCGTAAATCTTCCTGTTTTTTGCAGTGCGTTCCCGGCAAACACCACAATCTTTGCAGGAACCTGTAGCATGTGAAGAGAAATCCACCAACAATCAGGCTGGGCCCTCAATCACAATTCCATGGATTTCTGGAAATGACACCTCAGGCACACCTTCCATTAAATTTGCACTCCATCACAGTAACTGCCATGCTGGGTTTCTAACTAAGCAGTTGATCCCATCATTTGTTGTGAGGCTCTCCTGCCACCTTTTGGGCAGAGAAGGCACTGTCCCTGCAAAAACACAGGCAGACATGTTCAACAGGGCTTCCTGGTTATGTGGGAGGAGCAGAATGCCATTGGTCCCCCCTTGCAAATTCTAATTTACATAAGGAAGACAGAGAGGTAGCTGGGAGTAGGCACTGCACACGGGCATTGCACTCTCTCTTATGATTTGCAGCCAATTCTAGATTGAGGCAGGAGGAAAGGAGGTGACTCGCCCAACAATGGCTATACTGAGAAGTCAGCCACTCTGGGTCTCCCAGGTGAGTGTTTCAGGCCTGTGAGCCACTCATATAAATCTCGCCTGATCGAGCGCTGAGCGAGCGCTGAGCGAGCGCGTTTGAATCCAAATATCAAACCCCTCTTTCTCAGTTCTCAGGCGCAGGAAATGGTGGGCCCTTCATTGCTTCTGGTGTGGAAGTCTATGGGGCAAGGGTCCAGGACTTGCAGAGGAGAACAATTGCCAGAAAGTGCTTGCTGTTCTCATCTGTGCCTTTTTTCTGCTCACTGGCTGATAGGAGATTGGCTGCCCCCTTTCTTGCTAGAGTGAAAAAACAACAACTTGAGAGAAAACATGACGTTGTGAGGCTCACTTAGAGGGAGACTAGCCAAATAGCCCTGCTTTTTTTCTGAAAGACGCTTCAGAAATTGTTCAAAATGTCTCCTGGCCACTCAGGCTCGTTGGTCTAGGGGTATGATTCTCGCTTCGGGTGCGAGAGGTCCCGTTTTCAAATCCCGGACGAGCCCATGCTGTGGACATTTTCAGGATGCTTGTAATATAGGAGCATTTCTTCTTTTCAATGCTATAAGACGCTGTGTATGTCGAGAAAGTTCCTTACCCTGCACGCTATTTTCCACTTGTGGCGGGATAAAGGAGTGCAGGACTTCTTTGCAACTGCTTTTCTGGGCCAGACCAGCATGGTAGGAACATTACATGCATAGTGTTTTTCTAGTGTAATTTCAGGATATGGTTTCAAAATCGCCTCTTGGAATAAAAGTGGTCCTCATTCCTGTCTTCCAAAGAAATAGAGACCGGGTAAGGAGAGCCCAACTTTGAGCTTCAAGGACATTGGCCCTTAGTCTGTGCATTCCAGCCCAATACATGCCAACAAGATTCCTGAGTTAGTGTCTGTTTCTGTAGTGTAGTGGTTATCACGTTCGCCTTACACGCGAAAGGTCCCTGGTTCGAGACCGGGCAGAAACAGCGGTTTGCTGTTTTTAACAGTGTTTGCCTTTACTGGCTGACTTTATAGGAAAGCTGAGATAATAGAGGCTGTCTATCCCTCACCAACCTGACGTAGTGTGCTCCAGGGATCTCAGTGACAGCTCGAAAAGAGAAGTGACGATAGCTTGCGCCATTCGCTTGCTCGCCCTTTGCTCTGAAGGGTGGGCCTACTTCATGAAAGCAAGGAATGAGAGCAGAAATGCTTTTCTTGTCCTCACCGCAAGCAGACACTTAGAGAAAACAAACTGTCTGAAGGACAGAGGCTTTTTAATTTCTTGTTTGATGACGGCCATGGAAAAGACAGCAATCATATTGCAGAAGAGAGCAACATGTGCAGTTGCTTGCTTTGGGTGAAGCATTCACCGACTAGCTGCCACTAACCCCTGGAGCCATGTCAGAGGTGACTCTTGCGTGGCTCGTTGGTCTAGGGGTATGATTCTCGCTTAGGGTGCGAGAGGTCCCGGGTTCAAATCCCGGACGAGCCCTTTTTAGAGCTAAACATACAAATCGTACTAAAAATGCACTATGCCTGACTATTTCTAGTAATACTCGGTGCATTGTTGCGCAACATATTCCTAACCTCAGAAGAAAAATGGATCACCGTGCTTTTTCTGCCTACCTGCTTAGTCTCAGTGTGTCCCAGGTGATGCTTTCCCAAGCTGTACTCGCAGACATTTAGGCATCAGATATTTGTCTGTCGATGCCTGCACAAGTAAATTTTGAATACGTCTAATTGCAAGCATGTTGGATGATATCTCTGAGGTTTTCACACTTGTTCTGCACATTCTGAGCCGCTGCTGATACAGCAGAATAGAAGTAGGGTGAAGCCTTGAGAGGAACTTTGCTTTAACAGTAGCAAGCAGCAAGGTCGTTTCTGTAGTGTAGTGGTCATCACGTTCGCCTAACACGCGAAAGGTCCCCGGTTCGAGACCGGGCAGAAACACTGAGCGTTGGCTGCTTTTATGTGCACACTCTAAAACCTTATTATCTGAATGCAAGTTTAAGAAGAGGTGGTCTTTGAACACAGTGAGCCGTGGGAAACTTTCTTTACCTTTGCAAGACGAAACAAAGTTATCTGCATCCGTCATCTGGGGGTCGTTCTTGTGCCTATTTTTATTTTGTTTAAGCTATGTTGTATTGTTGGGGCCTTTACACCTGTGACATTGCTGTGAAGGTTGTAAGTGGAAACATTGGCAGGTGCAGATAGAAGAGTTAGACCTAAGCCCCCCCTCATGAGCCGTCAGGATGGCCGAGTGGTCTAAGGCGCCAGACTCAAGAGAGCTTGATCTTCAGTGTAGCTGAGCCTTCTGGTCTCCTCATGGAGGCGTGGGTTCAAATCCCACTTCTGACAGGTCCCTTTTACACCCGTAAATCTTCCTGTTTTTTGCAGTGCGTTCCCGGCAAACACCACAATCTTTGCAGGAATCTGTAGCATGTGAAGAGAAATCCACCAACAATCAGGCTGGGCCCTCAATCACAATTCCATGGATTTCTGGAAATGACACCTCAGGCACACCTTCCATTAAATTTGCACTCCATCACAGTAACTGCCATGCTGGGTTTCTAACTAAGCAGTTGATCCCATCATTTGTTGTGAGGCTCTCCTGCCACCTTTTGGGCAGAGAAGGCACTGTCCCTGCAAAAACACAGGCAGACATGTTCAACAGGGCTTCCTGGTTATGTGGGAGGAGCAGAATGCCATTGGTCCCCCCTTGCAAATTCTAATTTACATAAGGAAGACAGAGAGGTAGCTGGGAGTAGGCACTGCACACGGGCATTGCACTCTCTCTTATGATTTGCAGCCAATTCTAGATTGAGGCAGGAGGAAAGGAGGTGACTCGCCCAACAATGGCTATACTGAGAAGTCAGCCACTCTGGGTCTCCCAGGTGAGTGTTTCAGGCCTGTGAGCCACTCATATAAATCTCGCCTGATCGAGCCTGAGCGAGCGCTGAGCGAGCGCGTTTGAATCCAAATATCAAACCCCTCTTTCTCAGTTCTCAGGCGCAGGAAATGGTGGGCCCTTCATTGCTTCTGGTGTGGAAGTCTATGGGGCAAGGGTCCAGGACTTGCAGAGGAGAACAATTGCCAGAAAGTGCTTGCTGTTCTCATCTGTGCCTTTTTTCTGCTCACTGGCTGATAGGAGATTGGCTGCCCCCTTTCTTGCTAGAGTGAAAAAACAACAACTTGAGAGAAAACATGACGTTGTGAGGCTCACTTAGAGGGAGACTAGCCAAATAGCCCTGCTTTTTTTCTGAAAGACGCTTCAGAAATTGTTCAAAATGTCTCCTGGCCACTCAGGCTCGTTGGTCTAGGGGTATGATTCTCGCTTCGGGTGCGAGAGGTCCCGTTTTCAAATCCCGGACGAGCCCATGCTGTGGACATTTTCAGGATGCTTGTAATATAGGAGCATTTCTTCTTTTCAATGCTATAAGACGCTGTGTATGTCGAGAAAGTTCCTTACCCTGCACGCTATTTTCCACTTGTGGCGGGATAAAGGAGTGCAGGACTTCTTTGCAACTGCTTTTCTGGGCCAGACCAGCATGGTAGGAACATTACATGCATAGTGTTTTTCTAGTGTAATTTCAGGATATGGTTTCAAAATCGCCTCTTGGAATAAAAGTGGTCCTCATTCCTGTCTTCCAAAGAAATAGAGACCGGGTAAGGAGAGCCCAACTTTGAGCTTCAAGGACATTGGCCCTTAGTCTGTGCATTCCAGCCCAATACATGCCAACAAGATTCCTGAGTTAGTGTCTGTTTCTGTAGTGTAGTGGTTATCACGTTCGCCTTACACGCGAAAGGTCCCTGGTTCGAGACCGGGCAGAAACAGCGGTTTGCTGTTTTTAACAGTGTTTGCCTTTACTGGCTGACTTTATAGGAAAGCTGAGATAATAGAGGCTGTCTATCCCTCACCAACCTGACGTAGTGTGCTCCAGGGATCTCAGTGACAGCTCGAAAAGAGAAGTGACGATAGCTTGCGCCATTCGCTTGCTCGCCCTTTGCTCTGAAGGGTGGGCCTACTTCATGAAAGCAAGGAATGAGAGCAGAAATGCTTTTCTTGTCCTCACCGCAAGCAGACACTTAGAGAAAACAAACTGTCTGAAGGACAGAGGCTTTTTAATTTCTTGTTTGATGACGGCCATGGAAAAGACAGCAATCATATTGCAGAAGAGAGCAACATGTGCAGTTGCTTGCTTTGGGTGAAGCATTCACCGACTAGCTGCCACTAACCCCTGGAGCCATGTCAGAGGTGACTCTTGCGTGGCTCGTTGGTCTAGGGGTATGATTCTCGCTTAGGGTGCGAGAGGTCCCGGGTTCAAATCCCGGACGAGCCCTTTTTAGAGCTAAACATACAAATCGTACTAAAAATGCACTATGCCTGACTATTTCTAGTAATACTCGGTGCATTGTTGCGCAACATATTCCTAACCTCAGAAGAAAAATGGATCACCGTGCTTTTTCTGCCTACCTGCTTAGTCTCAGTGTGTCCCAGGTGATGCTTTCCCAAGCTGTACTCGCAGACATTTAGGCATCAGATATTTGTCTGTCGATGCCTGCACAAGTAAATTTTGAATACGTCTAATTGCAAGCATGTTGGATGATATCTTTGAGGTTTTCACACTTGTTCTGCACATTCTGAGCCGCTGCTGATACAGCAGAATAGAAGTAGGGTGAAGCCTTGAGAGGAACTTTGCTTTAACAGTAGCAAGCAGCAAAGTCGTTTCTGTAGTGTAGTGGTCATCACGTTCGCCTAACACGCGAAAGGTCCCCGGTTCGAGACCGGGCAGAAACACTGAGCGTTGGCTGCTTTTATGTGCACACTCTAAAACCTTATTATCTGAATGCAAGTTTAAGAAGAGGTGGTCTTTGAACACAGTGAGCCGTGGGAAACTTTCTTTACCTTTGCAAGACGAAACAAAGTTATCTGCATCCATCATCTGGGGGTCGTTCTTGTGCCTATTTTTATTTTGTTTAAGCTATGTTGTATTGTTGGGGCCTTTACACCTGTGACATTGCTGTGAAGGTTGTAAGTGGAAACATTGGCAGGTGCAGATAGAAGAGTTAGACCTAAGCCCCCCCTCATGAGCCGTCAGGATGGCCGAGTGGTCTAAGGCGCCAGACTCAAGAGAGCTTGATCTTCAGTGTAGCTGAGCCTTCTGGTCTCCTCATGGAGGCGTGGGTTCAAATCCCACTTCTGACAGGTCCCTTTTACACCCGTAAATCTTCCTGTTTTTTGCAGTGCGTTCCCAGCAAACACCACAATCTTTGCAGGAACCTGTAGCATGTGAAGAGAAATCCACCAACAATCAGGCTGGGCCCTCAATCACAATTCCATGGATTTCTGGAAATGACACCTCAGGCACACCTTCCATTAAATTTGCACTCCATCACAGTAACTGCCATGCTGGGTTTCTAACTAAGCAGTTGATCCCATCATTTGTTGTGAGGCTCTCCTGCCACCTTTTGGGTAGAGAAGGCACTGTCCCTGCAAAAACACAGGCAGACATGTTCAACAGGGCTTCCTGGTTATGTGGGAGGAGCAGAATGCCATTGGTCCCCCCCTTGCAAATTCTAATTTACATAAGGAAGACAGAGAGGTAGCTGGGAGTAGGCACTGCACACGGGCATTGCACTCTCTCTTATGATTTGCAGCCAATTCTAGATTGAGGCAGGAGGAAAGGAGGTGACTCGCCCAACAATGGCTATACTGAGAAGTCAGCCACTCTGGGTCTCCCAGGTGAGTGTTTCAGGCCTGTGAGCCACTCATATAAATCTCGCCTGATCGAGCCTGATCGAGCGCTGAGCGAGCGCGTTTGAATCCAAATATCAAACCCCTCTTTCTCAGGCGCAGGAAATGGTGGGCCCTTCATTGCTTCTGGTGTGGAAGTCTATGGGGCAAGGGTCCAGGACTTGCAGAGGAGAACAATTGCCAGAAAGTGCTTGCTGTTCTCATCTGTGCCTTTTTTCTGCTCACTGGCTGATAGGAGATTGGCTGCCCCCTTTCTTGCTAGAGTGAAAAAACAACAACTTGAGAGAAAACATGACGTTGTGAGGCTCACTTAGAGGGAGACTAGCCAAATAGCCCTGCTTTTTTTCTGAAAGACGCTTCAGAAATTGTTCAAAATGTCTCCTGGCCACTCAGGCTCGTTGGTCTAGGGGTATGATTCTCGCTTTGGGTGCGAGAGGTCCCGGGTTCAAATCCCGGTCGAGCCCATGCTGTGGACATTTTCAGGATGCTTGTAATATAGGAGCATTTCTTCTTTTCAATGCTATAAGACGCTGTGTATGTCGAGAAAGTTCCTTACCCTGCACGCTATTTTCCACTTGTGGCGGGATAAAGGAGTGCAGGACTTCTTTGCAACTGCTTTTCTGGGCCAGACCAGCATGGTAGGAACATTACATGCATAGTGTTTTTCTAGTGTAATTTCAGGATATGGTTTCAAAATCGCCTCTTGGAATAAAAGTGGTCCTCATTCCTGTCTTCCAAAGAAATAGAGACCGGGTAAGGAGAGCCCAACTTTGAGCTTCAAGGACATTGGCCCTTAGTCTGTGCATTCCAGCCCAATACATGCCAACAAGATTCCTGAGTTAGTGTCTGTTTCTGTAGTGTAGTGGTTATCACGTTCGCCTTACACGCGAAAGGTCCCTGGTTCGAGACCGGGCAGAAACAGCGGTTTGCTGTTTTTAACAGTGTTTGCCTTTACTGGCTGACTTTATAGGAAAGCTGAGATAATAGAGGCTGTCTATCCCTCACCAACCTGACGTAGTGTGCTACAGGGATCCCAGTGACAGCTCGAAAAGAGAAGTGACGATAGCTTGCGCCATTCGCTTGCTCGCCCTTTGCTCTGAAGGGTGGGCCTACTTCATGAAAGCAAGGAATGAGAGCAGAAATGCTTTTCTTGTCCTCACCGCAAGCAGACACTTAGAGAAAACAAACTGTCTGAAGGACAGAGGCTTTTTAATTTCTTGTTTGATGACGGCCATGGAAAAGACAGCAATCATATTGCAGAAGAGAGCAACATGTGCAGTTGCTTGCTTTGGGTGAAGCATTCACCGACTAGCTGCCACTAACCGCTGGAGCCATGTCAGAGGTGACTCTTGCGTGGCTCGTTGGTCTAGGGGTATGATTCTCGCTTAGGGTGCGAGAGGTCCCGGGTTCAAATCCCGGACGAGCCCTTTTTAGAGCTAAACATACAAATCGTACTAAAAATGCACTATGCCTGACTATTTCTAGTAATACTCGGTTGATTTTTTGCTTAACATATTCCTAACCTCAGTAGAAAAATGGATCACCGTGCTTTTTCTGCCTACCTGCTTAGTCTCAGTGTGTCCCAGGTGATGCTTTCCCAAGCTGTACTCGCAGACATTTAGGCATCAGATATTTGTCTGTCGATGCCTGCACAAGTAAATTTTGAATACGTCTAATTGCAAGCATGTTGGATGATATCTTTGAGGTTTTCACACTTGTTCTGCACATTCTGAGCCGCTGCTGATACAGCAGAATAGAAGTAGGGTGAAGCCTTGAGAGGAACTTTGCTTTAACAGTAGCAAGCAGCAAAGTCGTTTCTGTAGTGTAGTGGTCATCACGTTCGCCTAACACGCGAAAGGTCCCCGGTTCGAGACCGGGCAGAAACACTGAGCGTTGGCTGCTTTTATGTGCACACTCTAAAACCTTATTATCTGAATGCAAGTTTAAGAAGAGGTGGTCTTTGAACACAGTGAGCCGTGGGAAACTTTCTTTACCTTTGCAAGACGAAACAAAGTTATCTGCATCCATCATCTGGGGGTCGTTCTTGTGCCTATTTTTATTTTGTTTAAGCTATGTTGTATTGTTGGGGCCTTTACACCTGTGACATTGCTGTGAAGGTTGTAAGTGGAAACATTGGCAGGTGCAGATAGAAGAGTTAGACCTAAGCCCCCCTCATGAACCGTCAGGATGGCCGAGTGGTCTAAGGCGCCAGACTCAAGAGAGCTTGCTCTTCAGTGTAGCTGAGCCTTCTGGTCTCCTCATGGAGGCGTGGGTTCAAATCCCACTTCTGACAGGTCCCTTTTACACCCGTAAATCTTCCTGTTTTTTGCAGTGCGTTCCCGGCAAACACCACAATCTTTGCAGGAACCTGTAGCATGTGAAGAGAAATCCACCAACAATCAGGCTGGGCCCTCAATCACAATTCCATGGATTTCTGGAAATGACACCTCAGGCACACCTTCCATTAAATTTGCACTCCATCACAGTAACTGCCATGCTGGGTTTCTAACTAAGCAGTTGATCCCATCATTTGTTGTGAGGCTCTCCTGCCACCTTTTGGGCAGAGAAGGCACTGTCCCTGCAAAAACACAGGCAGACATGTTCAACAGGGCTTCCTGGTTATGTGGGAGGAGCAGAATGCCATTGGTC
Organism: Lissotriton helveticus; assembly: GCF_964261635.1. NCBI lineage: Eukaryota > Metazoa > Chordata > Amphibia > Caudata > Salamandridae > Lissotriton > Lissotriton helveticus. The sequence goes on from NC_136071.1 coordinate 590,779,076, forward strand.
CCCCCTTGCAAATTCTAATTTACATAAGGAAGACAGAGAGGTAGCTGGGAGTAGGCACTGCACACGGGCATTGCACTCTCTCTTATGATTTGCAGCCAATTCTAGATTGAGGCAGGAGGAAAGGAGGTGACTCGCCCAACAATGGCTATACTGAGAAGTCAGCCACTCTGGGTCTCCCAGGTGAGTGTTTCAGGCCTGTGAGCCACTCATATAAATCTCGCCTGATCGAGCCTGATCGAGCGCTGATCGAGCGCTGAGCGAGCGCGTTTGAATCCAAATATCAAACCCCTCTTTCTCAGGCGCAGGAAATGGTGGGCCCTTCATTGCTTCTGGTGTGGAAGTCTATGGGGCAAGGGTCCAGGACTTGCAGAGGAGAACAATTGCCAGAAAGTGCTTGCTGTTCTCATCTGTGCCTTTTTTCTGCTCACTGGCTGATAGGAGATTGGCTGCCCCCTTTCTTGCTAGAGTGAAAAAACAACAACTTGAGAGAAAACATGACGTTGTGAGGCTCACTTAGAGGGAGACTAGCCAAATAGCCCTGCTTTTTTTCTGAAAGACGCTTCAGAAATTGTTCAAAATGTCTCCTGGCCACTCAGGCTCGTTGGTCTAGGGGTATGATTCTCGCTTCGGGTGCGAGAGGTCCCGGGTTCAAATCCCGGACGAGCCCATGCTGTGGACATTTTCAGGATGCTTGTAATATAGGAGCATTTCTTCTTTTCAATGCTATAAGACGCTGTGTATGTCGAGAAAGTTCCTTACCCTGCACGCTATTTTCCACTTGTGGCGGGATAAAGGAGTGCAGGACTTCTTTGCAACTGCTTTTCTGGGCCAGACCAGCATGGTAGGAACATTACATGCATAGTGTTTTTCTAGTGTAATTTCAGGATATGGTTTCAAAATCGCCTCTTGGAATAAAAGTGGTCCTCATTCCTGTCTTCCAAAGAAATAGAGACCGGGTAAGGAGAGCCCAACTTTGAGCTTCAAGGACATTGGCCCTTAGTCTGTGCATTCCAGCCCAATACATGCCAACAAGATTCCTGAGTTAGTGTCTGTTTCTGTAGTGTAGTGGTTATCACGTTCGCCTTACACGCGAAAGGTCCCTGGTTCGAGACCGGGCAGAAACAGCGGTTTGCTGTTTTTAACAGTGTTTGCCTTTACTGGCTGACTTTATAGGAAAGCTGAGATAATAGAGGCTGTCTATCCCTCACCAACCTGACGTAGTGTGCTCCAGGGATCTCAGTGACAGCTCGAAAAGAGAAGTGACGATAGCTTGCGCCATTCGCTTGCTCGCCCTTTGCTCTGAAGGGTGGGCCTACTTCATGAAAGCAAGGAATGAGAGCAGAAATGCTTTTCTTGTCCTCACCGCAAGCAGACACTTAGAGAAAACAAACTGTCTGAAGGACAGAGGCTTTTTAATTTCTTGTTTGATGACGGCCATGGAAAAGACAGCAATCATATTGCAGAAGAGAGCAACATGTGCAGTTGCTTGCTTTGGGTGAAGCATTCACCGACTAGCTGCCACTAACCCCTGGAGCCATGTCAGAGGTGACTCTTGCGTGGCTCGTTGGTCTAGGGGTATGATTCTCGCTTAGGGTGCGAGAGGTCCCGGGTTCAAATCCCGGACGAGCCCTTTTTAGAGCTAAACATACAAATCGTACTAAAAATGCACTAAGCCTGACTATTTCTAGTAATACTCGGTTGATTTTTTGCTTAACATATTCCTAACCTCAGTAGAAAAATGGATCACCGTGCTTTTTCTGCCTACCTGCTTAGTCTCAGTGTGTCCCAGGTGATGCTTTCCCAAGCTGTACTCGCAGACATTTAGGCATCAGATATTTGTCTGTCAATGCCTGCACAAGTAAATTTTGAATACGTCTAATTGCAAGCATGTTGGATGATATCTCTGAGGTTTTCACACTTGTTCTGCACATTCTGAGCCGCTGCTGATACAGCAGAATAGAAGTAGCGTGAAGCCTTGAGAGGAACTTTGCTTTAACAGTAGCAAGCAGCAAGGTCGTTTCTGTAGTGTAGTGGTCATCACGTTCGCCTAACACGCGAAAGTTCCCCGGTTCGAGACCGGGCAGAAACACTGAGCTTTGGCTGCTTTTATGTGCACACTCTAAAACCTTATTATCTGAATGCAAGTTTAAGAAGAGGTGGTCTTTGAACACAGTGAGCCGTGGGAAACTTTCTTTACCTTTGCAAGACGAAACAAAGTTATCTGCATCCATCATCTGGGGGTCGTTCTTGTGCCTATTTTTATTTTGTTTAAGCTATGTTGTATTGTTGGGGCCTTTACACCTGTGACATTGCTGTGAAGGTTGTAAGTGGAAACATTGGCAGGTGCAGATAGAAGAGTTAGACCTAAGCCCCCCCTCATGAGCCGTCAGGATGGCCGAGTGGTCTAAGGCGCCAGACTCAAGAGAGCTTGATCTTCAGTGTAGCTGAGCCTTCTGGTCTCCTCATGGAGGCGTGGGTTCAAATCCCACTTCTGACAGGTCCCTTTTACACCCGTAAATCTTCCTGTTTTTTGCAGTGCGTTCCCAGCAAACACCACAATCTTTGCAGGAACCTGTAGCATGTGAAGAGAAATCCACCAACAATCAGGCTGGGCCCTCAATCACAATTCCATGGATTTCTGGAAATGACACCTCAGGCACACCTTCCATTAAATTTGCACTCCATCACAGTAACTGCCATGCTGGGTTTCTAACTAAGCAGTTGATCCCATCATTTGTTGTGAGGCTCTCCTGCCACCTTTTGGGTAGAGAAGGCACTGTCCCTGCAAAAACACAGGCAGACATGTTCAACAGGGCTTCCTGGTTATGTGGGAGGAGCAGAATGCCATTGGTCCCCCCCTTGCAAATTCTAATTTACATAAGGAAGACAGAGAGGTAGCTGGGAGTAGGCACTGCACACGGGCATTGCACTCTCTCTTATGATTTGCAGCCAATTCTAGATTGAGGCAGGAGGAAAGGAGGTGACTCGCCCAACAATGGCTATACTGAGAAGTCAGCCACTCTGGGTCTCCCAGGTGAGTGTTTCAGGCCTGTGAGCCACTCATATAAATCTCGCCTGATCGAGCCTGATCGAGCGCTGAGCGAGCGCGTTTGAATCCAAATATCAAACCCCTCTTTCTCAGGCGCAGGAAATGGTGGGCCCTTCATTGCTTCTGGTGTGGAAGTCTATGGGGCAAGGGTCCAGGACTTGCAGAGGAGAACAATTGCCAGAAAGTGCTTGCTGTTCTCATCTGTGCCTTTTTTCTGCTCACTGGCTGATAGGAGATTGGCTGCCCCCTTTCTTGCTAGAGTGAAAAAACAACAACTTGAGAGAAAACATGACGTTGTGAGGCTCACTTAGAGGGAGACTAGCCAAATAGCCCTGCTTTTTTTCTGAAAGACGCTTCAGAAATTGTTCAAAATGTCTCCTGGCCACTCAGGCTCGTTGGTCTAGGGGTATGATTCTCGCTTTGGGTGCGAGAGGTCCCGGGTTCAAATCCCGGTCGAGCCCATGCTGTGGACATTTTCAGGATGCTTGTAATATAGGAGCATTTCTTCTTTTCAATGCTATAAGACGCTGTGTATGTCGAGAAAGTTCCTTACCCTGCACGCTATTTTCCACTTGTGGCGGGATAAAGGAGTGCAGGACTTCTTTGCAACTGCTTTTCTGGGCCAGACCAGCATGGTAGGAACATTACATGCATAGTGTTTTTCTAGTGTAATTTCAGGATATGGTTTCAAAATCGCCTCTTGGAATAAAAGTGGTCCTCATTCCTGTCTTCCAAAGAAATAGAGACCGGGTAAGGAGAGCCCAACTTTGAGCTTCAAGGACATTGGCCCTTAGTCTGTGCATTCCAGCCCAATACATGCCAACAAGATTCCTGAGTTAGTGTCTGTTTCTGTAGTGTAGTGGTTATCACGTTCGCCTTACACGCGAAAGGTCCCTGGTTCGAGACCGGGCAGAAACAGCGGTTTGCTGTTTTTAACAGTGTTTGCCTTTACTGGCTGACTTTATAGGAAAGCTGAGATAATAGAGGCTGTCTATCCCTCACCAACCTGACGTAGTGTGCTACAGGGATCCCAGTGACAGCTCGAAAAGAGAAGTGACGATAGCTTGCGCCATTCGCTTGCTCGCCCTTTGCTCTGAAGGGTGGGCCTACTTCATGAAAGCAAGGAATGAGAGCAGAAATGCTTTTCTTGTCCTCACCGCAAGCAGACACTTAGAGAAAACAAACTGTCTGAAGGACAGAGGCTTTTTAATTTCTTGTTTGATGACGGCCATGGAAAAGACAGCAATCATATTGCAGAAGAGAGCAACATGTGCAGTTGCTTGCTTTGGGTGAAGCATTCACCGACTAGCTGCCACTAACCGCTGGAGCCATGTCAGAGGTGACTCTTGCGTGGCTCGTTGGTCTAGGGGTATGATTCTCGCTTAGGGTGCGAGAGGTCCCGGGTTCAAATCCCGGACGAGCCCTTTTTAGAGCTAAACATACAAATCGTACTAAAAATGCACTATGCCTGACTATTTCTAGTAATACTCGGTTGATTTTTTGCTTAACATATTCCTAACCTCAGTAGAAAAATGGATCACCGTGCTTTTTCTGCCTACCTGCTTAGTCTCAGTGTGTCCCAGGTGATGCTTTCCCAAGCTGTACTCGCAGACATTTAGGCATCAGATATTTGTCTGTCGATGCCTGCACAAGTAAATTTTGAATACGTCTAATTGCAAGCATGTTGGATGATATCTTTGAGGTTTTCACACTTGTTCTGCACATTCTGAGCCGCTGCTGATACAGCAGAATAGAAGTAGGGTGAAGCCTTGAGAGGAACTTTGCTTTAACAGTAGCAAGCAGCAAAGTCGTTTCTGTAGTGTAGTGGTCATCACGTTCGCCTAACACGCGAAAGGTCCCCGGTTCGAGACCGGGCAGAAACACTGAGCGTTGGCTGCTTTTATGTGCACACTCTAAAACCTTATTATCTGAATGCAAGTTTAAGAAGAGGTGGTCTTTGAACACAGTGAGCCGTGGGAAACTTTCTTTACCTTTGCAAGACGAAACAAAGTTATCTGCATCCATCATCTGGGGGTCGTTCTTGTGCCTATTTTTATTTTGTTTAAGCTATGTTGTATTGTTGGGGCCTTTACACCTGTGACATTGCTGTGAAGGTTGTAAGTGGAAACATTGGCAGGTGCAGATAGAAGAGTTAGACCTAAGCCCCCCTCATGAACCGTCAGGATGGCCGAGTGGTCTAAGGCACCAGACTCAAGAGAGCTTGATCTTCAGTGTAGCTGAGCCTTCTGGTCTCCTCATGGAGGCGTGGGTTCAAATCCCACTTCTGACAGGTCCCTTTTACACCCGTAAATCTTCCTGTTTTTTGCAGTGCGTTCCCGGCAAACACCACAATCTTTGCAGGAACCTGTAGCATGTGAAGAGAAATCCACCAACAATCAGGCTGGGCCCTCAATCACAATTCCATGGATTTCTGGAAATGACACCTCAGGCACACCTTCCATTAAATTTGCACTCCATCACAGTAACTGCCATGCTGGGTTTCTAACTAAGCAGTTGATCCCATCATTTGTTGTGAGGCTCTCCTGCCACCTTTTGGGCAGAGAAGGCACTGTCCCTGCAAAAACACAGGCAGACATGTTCAACAGGGCTTCCTGGTTATGTGGGAGGAGCAGAATGCCATTGGTCCCCCCTTGCAAATTCTAATTTACATAAGGAAGACAGAGAGGTAGCTGGGAGTAGGCACTGCACACGGGCATTGCACTCTCTCTTATGATTTGCAGCCAATTCTAGATTGAGGCAGGAGGAAAGGAGGTGACTCGCCCAACAATGGCTATACTGAGAAGTCAGCCACTCTGGGTCTCCCAGGTGAGTGTTTCAGGCCTGTGAGCCACTCATATAAATCTCGCCTGATCGAGCCTGATCGAGCGCTGAGCGAGCGCGTTTGAATCCAAATATCAAACCCCTCTTTCTCAGGCGCAGGAAATGGTGGGCCCTTCATTGCTTCTGGTGTGGAAGTCTATGGGGCAAGGGTCCAGGACTTGCAGAGGAGAACAATTGCCAGAAAGTGCTTGCTGTTCTCATCTGTGCCTTTTTTCTGCTCACTGGCTGATAGGAGATTGGCTGCCCCCTTTCTTGCTAGAGTGAAAAAACAACAACTTGAGAGAAAACATGACGTTGTGAGGCTCACTTAGAGGGAGACTAGCCAAATAGCCCTGCTTTTTTTCTGAAAGACGCTTCAGAAATTGTTCAAAATGTCTCCTGGCCACTCAGGCTCGTTGGTCTAGGGGTATGATTCTCGCTTCGGGTGCGAGAGGTCCCGGGTTCAAATCCCGGACGAGCCCATGCTGTGGACATTTTCAGGATGCTTGTAATATAGGAGCATTTCTTCTTTTCAATGCTATAAGACGCTGTGTATGTCGAGAAAGTTCCTTACCCTGCACGCTATTTTCCACTTGTGGCGGGATAAAGGAGTGCAGGACTTCTTTGCAACTGCTTTTCTGGGCCAGACCAGCATGGTAGGAACATTACATGCATAGTGTTTTTCTAGTGTAATTTCAGGATATGGTTTCAAAATCGCCTCTTGGAATAAAAGTGGTCCTCATTCCTGTCTTCCAAAGAAATAGAGACCGGGTAAGGAGAGCCCAACTTTGAGCTTCAAGGACATTGGCCCTTAGTCTGTGCATTCCAGCCCAATACATGCCAACAAGATTCCTGAGTTAGTGTCTGTTTCTGTAGTGTAGTGGTTATCACGTTCGCCTTACACGCGAAAGGTCCCTGGTTCGAGACCGGGCAGAAACAGCGGTTTGCTGTTTTTAACAGTGTTTGCCTTTACTGGCTGACTTTATAGGAAAGCTGAGATAATAGAGGCTGTCTATCCCTCACCAACCTGACGTAGTGTGCTCCAGGGATCTCAGTGACAGCTCGAAAAGAGAAGTGACGATAGCTTGCGCCATTCGCTTGCTCGCCCTTTGCTCTGAAGGGTGGGCCTACTTCATGAAAGCAAGGAATGAGAGCAGAAATGCTTTTCTTGTCCTCACCGCAAGCAGACACTTAGAGAAAACAAACTGTCTGAAGGACAGAGGCTTTTTAATTTCTTGTTTGATGACGGCCATGGAAAAGACAGCAATCATATTGCAGAAGAGAGCAACATGTGCAGTTGCTTGCTTTGGGTGAAGCATTCACCGACTAGCTGCCACTAACCCCTGGAGCCATGTCAGAGGTGACTCTTGCGTGGCTCGTTGGTCTAGGGGTATGATTCTCGCTTAGGGTGCGAGAGGTCCCGGGTTCAAATCCCGGACGAGCCCTTTTTAGAGCTAAACATACAAATCGTACTAAAAATGCACTAAGCCTGACTATTTCTAGTAATACTCGGTTGATTTTTTGCTTAACATATTCCTAACCTCAGTAGAAAAATGGATCACCGTGCTTTTTCTGCCTACCTGCTTAGTCTCAGTGTGTCCCAGGTGATGCTTTCCCAAGCTGTACTCGCAGACATTTAGGCATCAGATATTTGTCTGTCAATGCCTGCACAAGTAAATTTTGAATACGTCTAATTGCAAGCATGTTGGATGATATCTCTGAGGTTTTCACACTTGTTCTGCACATTCTGAGCCGCTGCTGATACAGCAGAATAGAAGTAGCGTGAAGCCTTGAGAGGAACTTTGCTTTAACAGTAGCAAGCAGCAAGGTCGTTTCTGTAGTGTAGTGGTCATCACGTTCGCCTAACACGCGAAAGTTCCCCGGTTCGAGACCGGGCAGAAACACTGAGCGTTGGCTGCTTTTATGTGCACACTCTAAAACCTTATTATCTGAATGCAAGTTTAAGAAGAGGTGGTCTTTGAACACAGTGAGCCGTGGGAAACTTTCTTTACCTTTGCAAGACGAAACAAAGTTATCTGCATCCATCATCTGGGGGTCGTTCTTGTGCCTATTTTTATTTTGTTTAAGCTATGTTGTATTGTTGGGGCCTTTACACCTGTGACATTGCTGTGAAGGTTGTAAGTGGAAACATTGGCAGGTGCAGATAGAAGAGTTAGACCTAAGCCCCCCCTCATGAGCCGTCAGGATGGCCGAGTGGTCTAAGGCGCCAGACTCAAGAGAGCTTGATCTTCAGTGTAGCTGAGCCTTCTGGTCTCCTCATGGAGGCGTGGGTTCAAATCCCACTTCTGACAGGTCCCTTTTACACCCGTAAATCTTCCTGTTTTTTGCAGTGCGTTCCCAGCAAACACCACAATCTTTGCAGGAACCTGTAGCATGTGAAGAGAAATCCACCAACAATCAGGCTGGGCCCTCAATCACAATTCCATGGATTTCTGGAAATGACACCTCAGGCACACCTTCCATTAAATTTGCACTCCATCACAGTAACTGCCATGCTGGGTTTCTAACTAAGCAGTTGATCCCATCATTTGTTGTGAGGCTCTCCTGCCACCTTTTGGGTAGAGAAGGCACTGTCCCTGCAAAAACACAGGCAGACATGTTCAACAGGGCTTCCTGGTTATGTGGGAGGAGCAGAATGCCATTGGTCCCCCCCTTGCAAATTCTAATTTACATAAGGAAGACAGAGAGGTAGCTGGGAGTAGGCACTGCACACGGGCATTGCACTCTCTCTTATGATTTGCAGCCAATTCTAGATTGAGGCAGGAGGAAAGGAGGTGACTCGCCCAACAATGGCTATACTGAGAAGTCAGCCACTCTGGGTCTCCCAGGTGAGTGTTTCAGGCCTGTGAGCCACTCATATAAATCTCGCCTGATCGAGCCTGATCGAGCGCTGAGCGAGCGCGTTTGAATCCAAATATCAAACCCCTCTTTCTCAGGCGCAGGAAATGGTGGGCCCTTCATTGCTTCTGGTGTGGAAGTCTATGGGGCAAGGGTCCAGGACTTGCAGAGGAGAACAATTGCCAGAAAGTGCTTGCTGTTCTCATCTGTGCCTTTTTTCTGCTCACTGGCTGATAGGAGATTGGCTGCCCCCTTTCTTGCTAGAGTGAAAAAACAACAACTTGAGAGAAAACATGACGTTGTGAGGCTCACTTAGAGGGAGACTAGCCAAATAGCCCTGCTTTTTTTCTGAAAGACGCTTCAGAAATTGTTCAAAATGTCTCCTGGCCACTCAGGCTCGTTGGTCTAGGGGTATGATTCTCGCTTTGGGTGCGAGAGGTCCCGGGTTCAAATCCCGGTCGAGCCCATGCTGTGGACATTTTCAGGATGCTTGTAATATAGGAGCATTTCTTCTTTTCAATGCTATAAGACGCTGTGTATGTCGAGAAAGTTCCTTACCCTGCACGCTATTTTCCACTTGTGGCGGGATAAAGGAGTGCAGGACTTCTTTGCAACTGCTTTTCTGGGCCAGACCAGCATGGTAGGAACATTACATGCATAGTGTTTTTCTAGTGTAATTTCAGGATATGGTTTCAAAATCGCCTCTTGGAATAAAAGTGGTCCTCATTCCTGTCTTCCAAAGAAATAGAGACCGGGTAAGGAGAGCCCAACTTTGAGCTTCAAGGACATTGGCCCTTAGTCTGTGCATTCCAGCCCAATACATGCCAACAAGATTCCTGAGTTAGTGTCTGTTTCTGTAGTGTAGTGGTTATCACGTTCGCCTTACACGCGAAAGGTCCCTGGTTCGAGACCGGGCAGAAACAGCGGTTTGCTGTTTTTAACAGTGTTTGCCTTTACTGGCTGACTTTATAGGAAAGCTGAGATAATAGAGGCTGTCTATCCCTCACCAACCTGACGTAGTGTGCTACAGGGATCCCAGTGACAGCTCGAAAAGAGAAGTGACGATAGCTTGCGCCATTCGCTTGCTCGCCCTTTGCTCTGAAGGGTGGGCCTACTTCATGAAAGCAAGGAATGAGAGCAGAAATGCTTTTCTTGTCCTCACCGCAAGCAGACACTTAGAGAAAACAAACTGTCTGAAGGACAGAGGCTTTTTAATTTCTTGTTTGATGACGGCCATGGAAAAGACAGCAATCATATTGCAGAAGAGAGCAACATGTGCAGTTGCTTGCTTTGGGTGAAGCATTCACCGACTAGCTGCCACTAACCGCTGGAGCCATGTCAGAGGTGACTCTTGCGTGGCTCGTTGGTCTAGGGGTATGATTCTCGCTTAGGGTGCGAGAGGTCCCGGGTTCAAATCCCGGACGAGCCCTTTTTAGAGCTAAACATACAAATCGTACTAAAAATGCACTATGCCTGACTATTTCTAGTAATACTCGGTTGATTTTTTGCTTAACATATTCCTAACCTCAGTAGAAAAATGGATCACCGTGCTTTTTCTGCCTACCTGCTTAGTCTCAGTGTGTCCCAGGTGATGCTTTCCCAAGCTGTACTCGCAGACATTTAGGCATCAGATATTTGTCTGTCGATGCCTGCACAAGTAAATTTTGAATACGTCTAATTGCAAGCATGTTGGATGATATCTTTGAGGTTTTCACACTTGTTCTGCACATTCTGAGCCGCTGCTGATACAGCAGAATAGAAGTAGGGTGAAGCCTTGAGAGGAACTTTGCTTTAACAGTAGCAAGCAGCAAAGTCGTTTCTGTAGTGTAGTGGTCATCACGTTCGCCTAACACGCGAAAGGTCCCCGGTTCGAGACCGGGCAGAAACACTGAGCGTTGGCTGCTTTTATGTGCACACTCTAAAACCTTATTATCTGAATGCAAGTTTAAGAAGAGGTGGTCTTTGAACACAGTGAGCCGTGGGAAACTTTCTTTACCTTTGCAAGACGAAACAAAGTTATCTGCATCCATCATCTGGGGGTCGTTCTTGTGCCTATTTTTATTTTGTTTAAGCTATGTTGTATTGTTGGGGCCTTTACACCTGTGACATTGCTGTGAAGGTTGTAAGTGGAAACATTGGCAGGTGCAGATAGAAGAGTTAGACCTAAGCCCCCCTCATGAACCGTCAGGATGGCCGAGTGGTCTAAGGCGCCAGACTCAAGAGAGCTTGATCTTCAGTGTAGCTGAGCCTTCTGGTCTCCTCATGGAGGCGTGGGTTCAAATCCCACTTCTGACAGGTCCCTTTTACACCCGTAAATCTTCCTGTTTTTTGCAGTGCGTTCCCGGCAAACACCACAATCTTTGCAGGAACCTGTAGCATGTGAAGAGAAATCCACCAACAATCAGGCTGGGCCCTCAATCACAATTCCATGGATTTCTGGAAATGACACCTCAGGCACACCTTCCATTAAATTTGCACTCCATCACAGTAACTGCCATGCTGGGTTTCTAACTAAGCAGTTGATCCCATCATTTGTTGTGAGGCTCTCCTGCCACCTTTTGGGCAGAGAAGGCACTGTCCCTGCAAAAACACAGGCAGACATGTTCAACAGGGCTTCCTGGTTATGTGGGAGGAGCAGAATGCCATTGGTCCCCCCTTGCAAATTCTAATTTACATAAGGAAGACAGAGAGGTAGCTGGGAGTAGGCACTGCACACGGGCATTGCACTCTCTCTTATGATTTGCAGCCAATTCTAGATTGAGGCAGGAGGAAAGGAGGTGACTCGCCCAACAATGGCTATACTGAGAAGTCAGCCACTCTGGGTCTCCCAGGTGAGTGTTTCAGGCCTGTGAGCCACTCATATAAATCTCGCCTGATCGAGCGCTGAGCGAGCGCGTTTGAATCCAAATATCAAACCCCTCTTTCTCAGGCGCAGGAAATGGTGGGCCCTTCATTGCTTCTGGTGTGGAAGTCTATGGGGCAAGGGTCCAGGACTTGCAGAGGAGAACAATTGCCAGAAAGTGCTTGCTGTTCTCATCTGTGCCTTTTTTCTGCTCACTGGCTGATAGGAGATTGGCTGCCCCCTTTCTTGCTAGAGTGAAAAAACAACAACTTGAGAGAAAACATGACGTTGTGAGGCTCACTTAGAGGGAGACTAGCCAAATAGCCCTGCTTTTTTTCTGAAAGACGCTTCAGAAATTGTTCAAAATGTCTCCTGGCCACTCAGGCTCGTTGGTCTAGGGGTATGATTCTCGCTTTGGGTGCGAGAGGTCCCGGGTTCAAATCCCGGTCGAGCCCATGCTGTGGACATTTTCAGGATGCTTGTAATATAGGAGCATTTCTTCTTTTCAATGCTATAAGACGCTGTGTATGTCGAGAAAGTTCCTTACCCTGCACGCTATTTTCCACTTGTGGCGGGATAAAGGAGTGCAGGACTTCTTTGCAACTGCTTTTCTGGGCCAGACCAGCATGGTAGGAACATTACATGCATAGTGTTTTTCTAGTGTAATTTCAGGATATGGTTTCAAAATCGCCTCTTGGAATAAAAGTGGTCCTCATTCCTGTCTTCCAAAGAAATAGAGACCGGGTAAGGAGAGCCCAACTTTGAGCTTCAAGGACATTGGCCCTTAGTCTGTGCATTCCAGCCCAATACATGCCAACAAGATTCCTGAGTTAGTGTCTGTTTCTGTAGTGTAGTGGTTATCACGTTCGCCTTACACGCGAAAGGTCCCTGGTTCGAGACCGGGCAGAAACAGCGGTTTGCTGTTTTTAACAGTGTTTGCCTTTACTGGCTGACTTTATAGGAAAGCTGAGATAATAGAGGCTGTCTATCCCTCACCAACCTGACGTAGTGTGCTACAGGGATCCCAGTGACAGCTCGAAAAGAGAAGTGACGATAGCTTGCGCCATTCGCTTGCTCGCCCTTTGCTCTGAAGGGTGGGCCTACTTCATGAAAGCAAGGAATGAGAGCAGAAATGCTTTTCTTGTCCTCACCGCAAGCAGACACTTAGAGAAAACAAACTGTCTGAAGGACAGAGGCTTTTTAATTTCTTGTTTGATGACGGCCATGGAAAAGACAGCAATCATATTGCAGAAGAGAGCAACATGTGCAGTTGCTTGCTTTGGGTGAAGCATTCACCGACTAGCTGCCACTAACCGCTGGAGCCATGTCAGAGGTGACTCTTGCGTGGCTCGTTGGTCTAGGGGTATGATTCTCGCTTAGGGTGCGAGAGGTCCCGGGTTCAAATCCCGGACGAGCCCTTTTTAGAGCTAAACATACAAATCGTACTAAAAATGCACTATGCCTGACTATTTCTAGTAATACTCGGTTGATTTTTTGCTTAACATATTCCTAACCTCAGTAGAAAAATGGATCACCGTGCTTTTTCTGCCTACCTGCTTAGTCTCAGTGTGTCCCAGGTGATGCTTTCCCAAGCTGTACTCGCAGACATTTAGGCATCAGATATTTGTCTGTCGATGCCTGCACAAGTAAATTTTGAATACGTCTAATTGCAAGCATGTTGGATGATATCTTTGAGGTTTTCACACTTGTTCTGCACATTCTGAGCCGCTGCTGATACAGCAGAATAGAAGTAGGGTGAAGCCTTGAGAGGAACTTTGCTTTAACAGTAGCAAGCAGCAAAGTCGTTTCTGTAGTGTAGTGGTCATCACGTTCGCCTAACACGCGAAAGGTCCCCGGTTCGAGACCGGGCAGAAACACTGAGCGTTGGCTGCTTTTATGTGCACACTCTAAAACCTTATTATCTGAATGCAAGTTTAAGAAGAGGTGGTCTTTGAACACAGTGAGCCGTGGGAAACTTTCTTTACCTTTGCAAGACGAAACAAAGTTATCTGCATCCATCATCTGGGGGTCGTTCTTGTGCCTATTTTTATTTTGTTTAAGCTATGTTGTATTGTTGGGGCCTTTACACCTGTGACATTGCTGTGAAGGTTGTAAGTGGAAACATTGGCAGGTGCAGATAGAAGAGTTAGACCTAAGCCCCCCTCATGAACCGTCAGGATGGCCGAGTGGTCTAAGGCGCCAGACTCAAGAGAGCTTGCTCTTCAGTGTAGCTGAGCCTTCTGGTCTCCTCATGGAGGCGTGGGTTCAAATCCCACTTCTGACAGGTCCCTTTTACACCCGTAAATCTTCCTGTTTTTTGCAGTGCGTTCCCGGCAAACACCACAATCTTTGCAGGAACCTGTAGCATGTGAAGAGAAATCCACCAACAATCAGGCTGGGCCCTCAATCACAATTCCATGGATTTCTGGAAATGACACCTCAGGCACACCTTCCATTAAATTTGCACTCCATCACAGTAACTGCCATGCTGGGTTTCTAACTAAGCAGTTGATCCCATCATTTGTTGTGAGGCTCTCCTGCCACCTTTTGGGCAGAGAAGGCACTGTCCCTGCAAAAACACAGGCAGACATGTTCAACAGGGCTTCCTGGTTATGTGGGAGGAGCAGAATGCCATTGGTCCCCCCTTGCAAATTCTAATTTACATAAGGAAGACAGAGAGGTAGCTGGGAGTAGGCACTGCACACGGGCATTGCACTCTCTCTTATGATTTGCAGCCAATTCTAGATTGAGGCAGGAGGAAAGGAGGTGACTCGCCCAACAATGGCTATACTGAGAAGTCAGCCACTCTGGGTCTCCCAGGTGAGTGTTTCAGGCCTGTGAGCCACTCATATAAATCTCGCCTGATCGAGCCTGATCGAGCGCTGATCGAGCGCTGAGCGAGCGCGTTTGAATCCAAATATCAAACCCCTCTTTCTCAGGCGCAGGAAATGGTGGGCCCTTCATTGCTTCTGGTGTGGAAGTCTATGGGGCAAGGGTCCAGGACTTGCAGAGGAGAACAATTGCCAGAAAGTGCTTGCTGTTCTCATCTGTGCCTTTTTTCTGCTCACTGGCTGATAGGAGATTGGCTGCCCCCTTTCTTGCTAGAGTGAAAAAACAACAACTTGAGAGAAAACATGACGTTGTGAGGCTCACTTAGAGGGAGACTAGCCAAATAGCCCTGCTTTTTTTCTGAAAGACGCTTCAGAAATTGTTCAAAATGTCTCCTGGCCACTCAGGCTCGTTGGTCTAGGGGTATGATTCTCGCTTCGGGTGCGAGAGGTCCCGGGTTCAAATCCCGGACGAGCCCATGCTGTGGACATTTTCAGGATGCTTGTAATATAGGAGCATTTCTTCTTTTCAATGCTATAAGACGCTGTGTATGTCGAGAAAGTTCCTTACCCTGCACGCTATTTTCCACTTGTGGCGGGATAAAGGAGTGCAGGACTTCTTTGCAACTGCTTTTCTGGGCCAGACCAGCATGGTAGGAACATTACATGCATAGTGTTTTTCTAGTGTAATTTCAGGATATGGTTTCAAAATCGCCTCTTGGAATAAAAGTGGTCCTCATTCCTGTCTTCCAAAGAAATAGAGACCGGGTAAGGAGAGCCCAACTTTGAGCTTCAAGGACATTGGCCCTTAGTCTGTGCATTCCAGCCCAATACATGCCAACAAGATTCCTGAGTTAGTGTCTGTTTCTGTAGTGTAGTGGTTATCACGTTCGCCTTACACGCGAAAGGTCCCTGGTTCGAGACCGGGCAGAAACAGCGGTTTGCTGTTTTTAACAGTGTTTGCCTTTACTGGCTGACTTTATAGGAAAGCTGAGATAATAGAGGCTGTCTATCCCTCACCAACCTGACGTAGTGTGCTCCAGGGATCTCAGTGACAGCTCGAAAAGAGAAGTGACGATAGCTTGCGCCATTCGCTTGCTCGCCCTTTGCTCTGAAGGGTGGGCCTACTTCATGAAAGCAAGGAATGAGAGCAGAAATGCTTTTCTTGTCCTCACCGCAAGCAGACACTTAGAGAAAACAAACTGTCTGAAGGACAGAGGCTTTTTAATTTCTTGTTTGATGACGGCCATGGAAAAGACAGCAATCATATTGCAGAAGAGAGCAACATGTGCAGTTGCTTGCTTTGGGTGAAGCATTCACCGACTAGCTGCCACTAACCCCTGGAGCCATGTCAGAGGTGACTCTTGCGTGGCTCGTTGGTCTAGGGGTATGATTCTCGCTTAGGGTGCGAGAGGTCCCGGGTTCAAATCCCGGACGAGCCCTTTTTAGAGCTAAACATACAAATCGTACTAAAAATGCACTAAGCCTGACTATTTCTAGTAATACTCGGTTGATTTTTTGCTTAACATATTCCTAACCTCAGTAGAAAAATGGATCACCGTGCTTTTTCTGCCTACCTGCTTAGTCTCAGTGTGTCCCAGGTGATGCTTTCCCAAGCTGTACTCGCAGACATTTAGGCATCAGATATTTGTCTGTCAATGCCTGCACAAGTAAATTTTGAATACGTCTAATTGCAAGCATGTTGGATGATATCTCTGAGGTTTTCACACTTGTTCTGCACATTCTGAGCCGCTGCTGATACAGCAGAATAGAAGTAGCGTGAAGCCTTGAGAGGAACTTTGCTTTAACAGTAGCAAGCAGCAAGGTCGTTTCTGTAGTGTAGTGGTCATCACGTTCGCCTAACACGCGAAAGTTCCCCGGTTCGAGACCGGGCAGAAACACTGAGCTTTGGCTGCTTTTATGTGCACACTCTAAAACCTTATTATCTGAATGCAAGTTTAAGAAGAGGTGGTCTTTGAACACAGTGAGCCGTGGGAAACTTTCTTTACCTTTGCAAGACGAAACAAAGTTATCTGCATCCATCATCTGGGGGTCGTTCTTGTGCCTATTTTTATTTTGTTTAAGCTATGTTGTATTGTTGGGGCCTTTACACCTGTGACATTGCTGTGAAGGTTGTAAGTGGAAACATTGGCAGGTGCAGATAGAAGAGTTAGACCTAAGCCCCCCCTCATGAGCCGTCAGGATGGCCGAGTGGTCTAAGGCGCCAGACTCAAGAGAGCTTGATCTTCAGTGTAGCTGAGCCTTCTGGTCTCCTCATGGAGGCGTGGGTTCAAATCCCACTTCTGACAGGTCCCTTTTACACCCGTAAATCTTCCTGTTTTTTGCAGTGCGTTCCCAGCAAACACCACAATCTTTGCAGGAACCTGTAGCATGTGAAGAGAAATCCACCAACAATCAGGCTGGGCCCTCAATCACAATTCCATGGATTTCTGGAAATGACACCTCAGGCACACCTTCCATTAAATTTGCACTCCATCACAGTAACTGCCATGCTGGGTTTCTAACTAAGCAGTTGATCCCATCATTTGTTGTGAGGCTCTCCTGCCACCTTTTGGGTAGAGAAGGCACTGTCCCTGCAAAAACACAGGCAGACATGTTCAACAGGGCTTCCTGGTTATGTGGGAGGAGCAGAATGCCATTGGTCCCCCCCTTGCAAATTCTAATTTACATAAGGAAGACAGAGAGGTAGCTGGGAGTAGGCACTGCACACGGGCATTGCACTCTCTCTTATGATTTGCAGCCAATTCTAGATTGAGGCAGGAGGAAAGGAGGTGACTCGCCCAACAATGGCTATACTGAGAAGTCAGCCACTCTGGGTCTCCCAGGTGAGTGTTTCAGGCCTGTGAGCCACTCATATAAATCTCGCCTGATCGAGCCTGATCGAGCGCTGAGCGAGCGCGTTTGAATCCAAATATCAAACCCCTCTTTCTCAGGCGCAGGAAATGGTGGGCCCTTCATTGCTTCTGGTGTGGAAGTCTATGGGGCAAGGGTCCAGGACTTGCAGAGGAGAACAATTGCCAGAAAGTGCTTGCTGTTCTCATCTGTGCCTTTTTTCTGCTCACTGGCTGATAGGAGATTGGCTGCCCCCTTTCTTGCTAGAGTGAAAAAACAACAACTTGAGAGAAAACATGACGTTGTGAGGCTCACTTAGAGGGAGACTAGCCAAATAGCCCTGCTTTTTTTCTGAAAGACGCTTCAGAAATTGTTCAAAATGTCTCCTGGCCACTCAGGCTCGTTGGTCTAGGGGTATGATTCTCGCTTTGGGTGCGAGAGGTCCCGGGTTCAAATCCCGGTCGAGCCCATGCTGTGGACATTTTCAGGATGCTTGTAATATAGGAGCATTTCTTCTTTTCAATGCTATAAGACGCTGTGTATGTCGAGAAAGTTCCTTACCCTGCACGCTATTTTCCACTTGTGGCGGGATAAAGGAGTGCAGGACTTCTTTGCAACTGCTTTTCTGGGCCAGACCAGCATGGTAGGAACATTACATGCATAGTGTTTTTCTAGTGTAATTTCAGGATATGGTTTCAAAATCGCCTCTTGGAATAAAAGTGGTCCTCATTCCTGTCTTCCAAAGAAATAGAGACCGGGTAAGGAGAGCCCAACTTTGAGCTTCAAGGACATTGGCCCTTAGTCTGTGCATTCCAGCCCAATACATGCCAACAAGATTCCTGAGTTAGTGTCTGTTTCTGTAGTGTAGTGGTTATCACGTTCGCCTTACACGCGAAAGGTCCCTGGTTCGAGACCGGGCAGAAACAGCGGTTTGCTGTTTTTAACAGTGTTTGCCTTTACTGGCTGACTTTATAGGAAAGCTGAGATAATAGAGGCTGTCTATCCCTCACCAACCTGACGTAGTGTGCTACAGGGATCCCAGTGACAGCTCGAAAAGAGAAGTGACGATAGCTTGCGCCATTCGCTTGCTCGCCCTTTGCTCTGAAGGGTGGGCCTACTTCATGAAAGCAAGGAATGAGAGCAGAAATGCTTTTCTTGTCCTCACCGCAAGCAGACACTTAGAGAAAACAAACTGTCTGAAGGACAGAGGCTTTTTAATTTCTTGTTTGATGACGGCCATGGAAAAGACAGCAATCATATTGCAGAAGAGAGCAACATGTGCAGTTGCTTGCTTTGGGTGAAGCATTCACCGACTAGCTGCCACTAACCGCTGGAGCCATGTCAGAGGTGACTCTTGCGTGGCTCGTTGGTCTAGGGGTATGATTCTCGCTTAGGGTGCGAGAGGTCCCGGGTTCAAATCCCGGACGAGCCCTTTTTAGAGCTAAACATACAAATCGTACTAAAAATGCACTATGCCTGACTATTTCTAGTAATACTCGGTTGATTTTTTGCTTAACATATTCCTAACCTCAGTAGAAAAATGGATCACCGTGCTTTTTCTGCCTACCTGCTTAGTCTCAGTGTGTCCCAGGTGATGCTTTCCCAAGCTGTACTCGCAGACATTTAGGCATCAGATATTTGTCTGTCGATGCCTGCACAAGTAAATTTTGAATACGTCTAATTGCAAGCATGTTGGATGATATCTTTGAGGTTTTCACACTTGTTCTGCACATTCTGAGCCGCTGCTGATACAGCAGAATAGAAGTAGGGTGAAGCCTTGAGAGGAACTTTGCTTTAACAGTAGCAAGCAGCAAAGTCGTTTCTGTAGTGTAGTGGTCATCACGTTCGCCTAACACGCGAAAGGTCCCCGGTTCGAGACCGGGCAGAAACACTGAGCGTTGGCTGCTTTTATGTGCACACTCTAAAACCTTATTATCTGAATGCAAGTTTAAGAAGAGGTGGTCTTTGAACACAGTGAGCCGTGGGAAACTTTCTTTACCTTTGCAAGACGAAACAAAGTTATCTGCATCCATCATCTGGGGGTCGTTCTTGTGCCTATTTTTATTTTGTTTAAGCTATGTTGTATTGTTGGGGCCTTTACACCTGTGACATTGCTGTGAAGGTTGTAAGTGGAAACATTGGCAGGTGCAGATAGAAGAGTTAGACCTAAGCCCCCCTCATGAACCGTCAGGATGGCCGAGTGGTCTAAGGCGCCAGACTCAAGAGAGCTTGATCTTCAGTGTAGCTGAGCCTTCTGGTCTCCTCATGGAGGCGTGGGTTCAAATCCCACTTCTGACAGGTCCCTTTTACACCCGTAAATCTTCCTGTTTTTTGCAGTGCGTTCCCGGCAAACACCACAATCTTTGCAGGAACCTGTAGCATGTGAAGAGAAATCCACCAACAATCAGGCTGGGCCCTCAATCACAATTCCATGGATTTCTGGAAATGACACCTCAGGCACACCTTCCATTAAATTTGCACTCCATCACAGTAACTGCCATGCTGGGTTTCTAACTAAGCAGTTGATCCCATCATTTGTTGTGAGGCTCTCCTGCCACCTTTTGGGCAGAGAAGGCACTGTCCCTGCAAAAACACAGGCAGACATGTTCAACAGGGCTTCCTGGTTATGTGGGAGGAGCAGAATGCCATTGGTCCCCCCTTGCAAATTCTAATTTACATAAGGAAGACAGAGAGGTAGCTGGGAGTAGGCACTGCACACGGGCATTGCACTCTCTCTTATGATTTGCAGCCAATTCTAGATTGAGGCAGGAGGAAAGGAGGTGACTCGCCCAACAATGGCTATACTGAGAAGTCAGCCACTCTGGGTCTCCCAGGTGAGTGTTTCAGGCCTGTGAGCCACTCATATAAATCTCGCCTGATCGAGCCTGATCGAGCGCTGAGCGAGCGCGTTTGAATCCAAATATCAAACCCCTCTTTCTCAGGCGCAGGAAATGGTGGGCCCTTCATTGCTTCTGGTGTGGAAGTCTATGGGGCAAGGGTCCAGGACTTGCAGAGGAGAACAATTGCCAGAAAGTGCTTGCTGTTCTCATCTGTGCCTTTTTTCTGCTCACTGGCTGATAGGAGATTGGCTGCCCCCTTTCTTGCTAGAGTGAAAAAACAACAACTTGAGAGAAAACATGACGTTGTGAGGCTCACTTAGAGGGAGACTAGCCAAATAGCCCTGCTTTTTTTCTGAAAGACGCTTCAGAAATTGTTCAAAATGTCTCCTGGCCACTCAGGCTCGTTGGTCTAGGGGTATGATTCTCGCTTCGGGTGCGAGAGGTCCCGGGTTCAAATCCCGGACGAGCCCATGCTGTGGACATTTTCAGGATGCTTGTAATATAGGAGCATTTCTTCTTTTCAATGCTATAAGACGCTGTGTATGTCGAGAAAGTTCCTTACCCTGCACGCTATTTTCCACTTGTGGCGGGATAAAGGAGTGCAGGACTTCTTTGCAACTGCTTTTCTGGGCCAGACCAGCATGGTAGGAACATTACATGCATAGTGTTTTTCTAGTGTAATTTCAGGATATGGTTTCAAAATCGCCTCTTGGAATAAAAGTGGTCCTCATTCCTGTCTTCCAAAGAAATAGAGACCGGGTAAGGAGAGCCCAACTTTGAGCTTCAAGGACATTGGCCCTTAGTCTGTGCATTCCAGCCCAATACATGCCAACAAGATTCCTGAGTTAGTGTCTGTTTCTGTAGTGTAGTGGTTATCACGTTCGCCTTACACGCGAAAGGTCCCTGGTTCGAGACCGGGCAGAAACAGCGGTTTGCTGTTTTTAACAGTGTTTGCCTTTACTGGCTGACTTTATAGGAAAGCTGAGATAATAGAGGCTGTCTATCCCTCACCAACCTGACGTAGTGTGCTCCAGGGATCTCAGTGACAGCTCGAAAAGAGAAGTGACGATAGCTTGCGCCATTCGCTTGCTCGCCCTTTGCTCTGAAGGGTGGGCCTACTTCATGAAAGCAAGGAATGAGAGCAGAAATGCTTTTCTTGTCCTCACCGCAAGCAGACACTTAGAGAAAACAAACTGTCTGAAGGACAGAGGCTTTTTAATTTCTTGTTTGATGACGGCCATGGAAAAGACAGCAATCATATTGCAGAAGAGAGCAACATGTGCAGTTGCTTGCTTTGGGTGAAGCATTCACCGACTAGCTGCCACTAACCCCTGGAGCCATGTCAGAGGTGACTCTTGCGTGGCTCGTTGGTCTAGGGGTATGATTCTCGCTTAGGGTGCGAGAGGTCCCGGGTTCAAATCCCGGACGAGCCCTTTTTAGAGCTAAACATACAAATCGTACTAAAAATGCACTAAGCCTGACTATTTCTAGTAATACTCGGTTGATTTTTTGCTTAACATATTCCTAACCTCAGTAGAAAAATGGATCACCGTGCTTTTTCTGCCTACCTGCTTAGTCTCAGTGTGTCCCAGGTGATGCTTTCCCAAGCTGTACTCGCAGACATTTAGGCATCAGATATTTGTCTGTCAATGCCTGCACAAGTAAATTTTGAATACGTCTAATTGCAAGCATGTTGGATGATATCTCTGAGGTTTTCACACTTGTTCTGCACATTCTGAGCCGCTGCTGATACAGCAGAATAGAAGTAGCGTGAAGCCTTGAGAGGAACTTTGCTTTAACAGTAGCAAGCAGCAAGGTCGTTTCTGTAGTGTAGTGGTCATCACGTTCGCCTAACACGCGAAAGTTCCCCGGTTCGAGACCGGGCAGAAACACTGAGCGTTGGCTGCTTTTATGTGCACACTCTAAAACCTTATTATCTGAATGCAAGTTTAAGAAGAGGTGGTCTTTGAACACAGTGAGCCGTGGGAAACTTTCTTTACCTTTGCAAGACGAAACAAAGTTATCTGCATCCATCATCTGGGGGTCGTTCTTGTGCCTATTTTTATTTTGTTTAAGCTATGTTGTATTGTTGGGGCCTTTACACCTGTGACATTGCTGTGAAGGTTGTAAGTGGAAACATTGGCAGGTGCAGATAGAAGAGTTAGACCTAAGCCCCCCCTCATGAGCCGTCAGGATGGCCGAGTGGTCTAAGGCGCCAGACTCAAGAGAGCTTGATCTTCAGTGTAGCTGAGCCTTCTGGTCTCCTCATGGAGGCGTGGGTTCAAATCCCACTTCTGACAGGTCCCTTTTACACCCGTAAATCTTCCTGTTTTTTGCAGTGCGTTCCCAGCAAACACCACAATCTTTGCAGGAACCTGTAGCATGTGAAGAGAAATCCACCAACAATCAGGCTGGGCCCTCAATCACAATTCCATGGATTTCTGGAAATGACACCTCAGGCACACCTTCCATTAAATTTGCACTCCATCACAGTAACTGCCATGCTGGGTTTCTAACTAAGCAGTTGATCCCATCATTTGTTGTGAGGCTCTCCTGCCACCTTTTGGGTAGAGAAGGCACTGTCCCTGCAAAAACACAGGCAGACATGTTCAACAGGGCTTCCTGGTTATGTGGGAGGAGCAGAATGCCATTGGTCCCCCCCTTGCAAATTCTAATTTACATAAGGAAGACAGAGAGGTAGCTGGGAGTAGGCACTGCACACGGGCATTGCACTCTCTCTTATGATTTGCAGCCAATTCTAGATTGAGGCAGGAGGAAAGGAGGTGACTCGCCCAACAATGGCTATACTGAGAAGTCAGCCACTCTGGGTCTCCCAGGTGAGTGTTTCAGGCCTGTGAGCCACTCATATAAATCTCGCCTGATCGAGCCTGATCGAGCGCTGAGCGAGCGCGTTTGAATCCAAATATCAAACCCCTCTTTCTCAGGCGCAGGAAATGGTGGGCCCTTCATTGCTTCTGGTGTGGAAGTCTATGGGGCAAGGGTCCAGGACTTGCAGAGGAGAACAATTGCCAGAAAGTGCTTGCTGTTCTCATCTGTGCCTTTTTTCTGCTCACTGGCTGATAGGAGATTGGCTGCCCCCTTTCTTGCTAGAGTGAAAAAACAACAACTTGAGAGAAAACATGACGTTGTGAGGCTCACTTAGAGGGAGACTAGCCAAATAGCCCTGCTTTTTTTCTGAAAGACGCTTCAGAAATTGTTCAAAATGTCTCCTGGCCACTCAGGCTCGTTGGTCTAGGGGTATGATTCTCGCTTTGGGTGCGAGAGGTCCCGGGTTCAAATCCCGGTCGAGCCCATGCTGTGGACATTTTCAGGATGCTTGTAATATAGGAGCATTTCTTCTTTTCAATGCTATAAGACGCTGTGTATGTCGAGAAAGTTCCTTACCCTGCACGCTATTTTCCACTTGTGGCGGGATAAAGGAGTGCAGGACTTCTTTGCAACTGCTTTTCTGGGCCAGACCAGCATGGTAGGAACATTACATGCATAGTGTTTTTCTAGTGTAATTTCAGGATATGGTTTCAAAATCGCCTCTTGGAATAAAAGTGGTCCTCATTCCTGTCTTCCAAAGAAATAGAGACCGGGTAAGGAGAGCCCAACTTTGAGCTTCAAGGACATTGGCCCTTAGTCTGTGCATTCCAGCCCAATACATGCCAACAAGATTCCTGAGTTAGTGTCTGTTTCTGTAGTGTAGTGGTTATCACGTTCGCCTTACACGCGAAAGGTCCCTGGTTCGAGACCGGGCAGAAACAGCGGTTTGCTGTTTTTAACAGTGTTTGCCTTTACTGGCTGACTTTATAGGAAAGCTGAGATAATAGAGGCTGTCTATCCCTCACCAACCTGACGTAGTGTGCTACAGGGATCCCAGTGACAGCTCGAAAAGAGAAGTGACGATAGCTTGCGCCATTCGCTTGCTCGCCCTTTGCTCTGAAGGGTGGGCCTACTTCATGAAAGCAAGGAATGAGAGCAGAAATGCTTTTCTTGTCCTCACCGCAAGCAGACACTTAGAGAAAACAAACTGTCTGAAGGACAGAGGCTTTTTAATTTCTTGTTTGATGACGGCCATGGAAAAGACAGCAATCATATTGCAGAAGAGAGCAACATGTGCAGTTGCTTGCTTTGGGTGAAGCATTCACCGACTAGCTGCCACTAACCGCTGGAGCCATGTCAGAGGTGACTCTTGCGTGGCTCGTTGGTCTAGGGGTATGATTCTCGCTTAGGGTGCGAGAGGTCCCGGGTTCAAATCCCGGACGAGCCCTTTTTAGAGCTAAACATACAAATCGTACTAAAAATGCACTATGCCTGACTATTTCTAGTAATACTCGGTTGATTTTTTGCTTAACATATTCCTAACCTCAGTAGAAAAATGGATCACCGTGCTTTTTCTGCCTACCTGCTTAGTCTCAGTGTGTCCCAGGTGATGCTTTCCCAAGCTGTACTCGCAGACATTTAGGCATCAGATATTTGTCTGTCGATGCCTGCACAAGTAAATTTTGAATACGTCTAATTGCAAGCATGTTGGATGATATCTTTGAGGTTTTCACACTTGTTCTGCACATTCTGAGCCGCTGCTGATACAGCAGAATAGAAGTAGGGTGAAGCCTTGAGAGGAACTTTGCTTTAACAGTAGCAAGCAGCAAAGTCGTTTCTGTAGTGTAGTGGTCATCACGTTCGCCTAACACGCGAAAGGTCCCCGGTTCGAGACCGGGCAGAAACACTGAGCGTTGGCTGCTTTTATGTGCACACTCTAAAACCTTATTATCTGAATGCAAGTTTAAGAAGAGGTGGTCTTTGAACACAGTGAGCCGTGGGAAACTTTCTTTACCTTTGCAAGACGAAACAAAGTTATCTGCATCCATCATCTGGGGGTCGTTCTTGTGCCTATTTTTATTTTGTTTAAGCTATGTTGTATTGTTGGGGCCTTTACACCTGTGACATTGCTGTGAAGGTTGTAAGTGGAAACATTGGCAGGTGCAGATAGAAGAGTTAGACCTAAGCCCCCCTCATGAACCGTCAGGATGGCCGAGTGGTCTAAGGCGCCAGACTCAAGAGAGCTTGATCTTCAGTGTAGCTGAGCCTTCTGGTCTCCTCATGGAGGCGTGGGTTCAAATCCCACTTCTGACAGGTCCCTTTTACACCCGTAAATCTTCCTGTTTTTTGCAGTGCGTTCCCGGCAAACACCACAATCTTTGCAGGAACCTGTAGCATGTGAAGAGAAATCCACCAACAATCAGGCTGGGCCCTCAATCACAATTCCATGGATTTCTGGAAATGACACCTCAGGCACACCTTCCATTAAATTTGCACTCCATCACAGTAACTGCCATGCTGGGTTTCTAACTAAGCAGTTGATCCCATCATTTGTTGTGAGGCTCTCCTGCCACCTTTTGGGCAGAGAAGGCACTGTCCCTGCAAAAACACAGGCAGACATGTTCAACAGGGCTTCCTGGTTATGTGGGAGGAGCAGAATGCCATTGGTCCCCCCTTGCAAATTCTAATTTACATAAGGAAGACAGAGAGGTAGCTGGGAGTAGGCACTGCACACGGGCATTGCACTCTCTCTTATGATTTGCAGCCAATTCTAGATTGAGGCAGGAGGAAAGGAGGTGACTCGCCCAACAATGGCTATACTGAGAAGTCAGCCACTCTGGGTCTCCCAGGTGAGTGTTTCAGGCCTGTGAGCCACTCATATAAATCTCGCCTGATCGAGCGCTGAGCGAGCGCGTTTGAATCCAAATATCAAACCCCTCTTTCTCAGGCGCAGGAAATGGTGGGCCCTTCATTGCTTCTGGTGTGGAAGTCTATGGGGCAAGGGTCCAGGACTTGCAGAGGAGAACAATTGCCAGAAAGTGCTTGCTGTTCTCATCTGTGCCTTTTTTCTGCTCACTGGCTGATAGGAGATTGGCTGCCCCCTTTCTTGCTAGAGTGAAAAAACAACAACTTGAGAGAAAACATGACGTTGTGAGGCTCACTTAGAGGGAGACTAGCCAAATAGCCCTGCTTTTTTTCTGAAAGACGCTTCAGAAATTGTTCAAAATGTCTCCTGGCCACTCAGGCTCGTTGGTCTAGGGGTATGATTCTCGCTTCGGGTGCGAGAGGTCCCGGGTTCAAATCCCGGACGAGCCCATGCTGTGGACATTTTCAGGATGCTTGTAATATAGGAGCATTTCTTCTTTTCAATGCTATAAGACGCTGTGTATGTCGAGAAAGTTCCTTACCCTGCACGCTATTTTCCACTTGTGGCGGGATAAAGGAGTGCAGGACTTCTTTGCAACTGCTTTTCTGGGCCAGACCAGCATGGTAGGAACATTACATGCATAGTGTTTTTCTAGTGTAATTTCAGGATATGGTTTCAAAATCGCCTCTTGGAATAAAAGTGGTCCTCATTCCTGTCTTCCAAAGAAATAGAGACCGGGTAAGGAGAGCCCAACTTTGAGCTTCAAGGACATTGGCCCTTAGTCTGTGCATTCCAGCCCAATACATGCCAACAAGATTCCTGAGTTAGTGTCTGTTTCTGTAGTGTAGTGGTTATCACGTTAGCCTTACACGCGAAAGGTCCCTGGTTCGAGACCGGGCAGAAACAGCGGTTTGCTGTTTTTAACAGTGTTTGCCTTTACTGGCTGACTTTATAGGAAAGCTGAGATAATAGAGGCTGTCTATCCCTCACCAACCTGACGTAGTGTGCTCCAGGGATCTCAGTGACAGCTCGAAAAGAGAAGTGACGATAGCTTGCGCCATTCGCTTGCTCGCCCTTTGCTCTGAAGGGTGGGCCTACTTCATGAAAGCAAGGAATGAGAGCAGAAATGCTTTTCTTGTCCTCACCGCAAGCAGACACTTAGAGAAAACAAACTGTCTGAAGGACAGAGGCTTTTTAATTTCTTGTTTGATGACGGCCATGGAAAAGACAGCAATCATATTGCAGAAGAGAGCAACATGTGCAGTTGCTTGCTTTGGGTGAAGCATTCACCGACTAGCTGCCACTAACCCCTGGAGCCATGTCAGAGGTGACTCTTGCGTGGCTCGTTGGTCTAGGGGTATGATTCTCGCTTAGGGTGCGAGAGGTCCCGGGTTCAAATCCCGGACGAGCCCTTTTTAGAGCTAAACATACAAATCGTACTAAAAATGCACTAAGCCTGACTATTTCTAGTAATACTCGGTTGATTTTTTGCTTAACATATTCCTAACCTCAGTAGAAAAATGGATCACCGTGCTTTTTCTGCCTACCTGCTTAGTCTCAGTGTGTCCCAGGTGATGCTTTCCCAAGCTGTACTCGCAGACATTTAGGCATCAGATATTTGTCTGTCAATGCCTGCACAAGTAAATTTTGAATACGTCTAATTGCAAGCATGTTGGATGATATCTCTGAGGTTTTCACACTTGTTCTGCACATTCTGAGCCGCTGCTGATACAGCAGAATAGAAGTAGCGTGAAGCCTTGAGAGGAACTTTGCTTTAACAGTAGCAAGCAGCAAGGTCGTTTCTGTAGTGTAGTGGTCATCACGTTCGCCTAACACGCGAAAGTTCCCCGGTTCGAGACCGGGCAGAAACACTGAGCGTTGGCTGCTTTTATGTGCACACTCTAAAACCTTATTATCTGAATGCAAGTTTAAGAAGAGGTGGTCTTTGAACACAGTGAGCCGTGGGAAACTTTCTTTACCTTTGCAAGACGAAACAAAGTTATCTGCATCCATCATCTGGGGGTCGTTCTTGTGCCTATTTTTATTTTGTTTAAGCTATGTTGTATTGTTGGGGCCTTTACACCTGTGACATTGCTGTGAAGGTTGTAAGTGGAAACATTGGCAGGTGCAGATAGAAGAGTTAGACCTAAGCCCCCCCTCATGAGCCGTCAGGATGGCCGAGTGGTCTAAGGCGCCAGACTCAAGAGAGCTTGATCTTCAGTGTAGCTGAGCCTTCTGGTCTCCTCATGGAGGCGTGGGTTCAAATCCCACTTCTGACAGGTCCCTTTTACACCCGTAAATCTTCCTGTTTTTTGCAGTGCGTTCCCAGCAAACACCACAATCTTTGCAGGAACCTGTAGCATGTGAAGAGAAATCCACCAACAATCAGGCTGGGCCCTCAATCACAATTCCATGGATTTCTGGAAATGACACCTCAGGCACACCTTCCATTAAATTTGCACTCCATCACAGTAACTGCCATGCTGGGTTTCTAACTAAGCAGTTGATCCCATCATTTGTTGTGAGGCTCTCCTGCCACCTTTTGGGTAGAGAAGGCACTGTCCCTGCAAAAACACAGGCAGACATGTTCAACAGGGCTTCCTGGTTATGTGGGAGGAGCAGAATGCCATTGGTCCCCCCCTTGCAAATTCTAATTTACATAAGGAAGACAGAGAGGTAGCTGGGAGTAGGCACTGCACACGGGCATTGCACTCTCTCTTATGATTTGCAGCCAATTCTAGATTGAGGCAGGAGGAAAGGAGGTGACTCGCCCAACAATGGCTATACTGAGAAGTCAGCCACTCTGGGTCTCCCAGGTGAGTGTTTCAGGCCTGTGAGCCACTCATATAAATCTCGCCTGATCGAGCCTGATCGAGCGCTGAGCGAGCGCGTTTGAATCCAAATATCAAACCCCTCTTTCTCAGGCGCAGGAAATGGTGGGCCCTTCATTGCTTCTGGTGTGGAAGTCTATGGGGCAAGGGTCCAGGACTTGCAGAGGAGAACAATTGCCAGAAAGTGCTTGCTGTTCTCATCTGTGCCTTTTTTCTGCTCACTGGCTGATAGGAGATTGGCTGCCCCCTTTCTTGCTAGAGTGAAAAAACAACAACTTGAGAGAAAACATGACGTTGTGAGGCTCACTTAGAGGGAGACTAGCCAAATAGCCCTGCTTTTTTTCTGAAAGACGCTTCAGAAATTGTTCAAAATGTCTCCTGGCCACTCAGGCTTGTTGGTCTAGGGGTATGATTCTCGCTTTGGGTGCGAGAGGTCCCGGGTTCAAATCCCGGTCGAGCCCATGCTGTGGACATTTTCAGGATGCTTGTAATATAGGAGCATTTCTTCTTTTCAATGCTATAAGACGCTGTGTATGTCGAGAAAGTTCCTTACCCTGCACGCTATTTTCCACTTGTGGCGGGATAAAGGAGTGCAGGACTTCTTTGCAACTGCTTTTCTGGGCCAGACCAGCATGGTAGGAACATTACATGCATAGTGTTTTTCTAGTGTAATTTCAGGATATGGTTTCAAAATCGCCTCTTGGAATAAAAGTGGTCCTCATTCCTGTCTTCCAAAGAAATAGAGACCGGGTAAGGAGAGCCCAACTTTGAGCTTCAAGGACATTGGCCCTTAGTCTGTGCATTCCAGCCCAATACATGCCAACAAGATTCCTGAGTTAGTGTCTGTTTCTGTAGTGTAGTGGTTATCACGTTCGCCTTACACGCGAAAGGTCCCTGGTTCGAGACCGGGCAGAAACAGCGGTTTGCTGTTTTTAACAGTGTTTGCCTTTACTGGCTGACTTTATAGGAAAGCTGAGATAATAGAGGCTGTCTATCCCTCACCAACCTGACGTAGTGTGCTACAGGGATCCCAGTGACAGCTCGAAAAGAGAAGTGACGATAGCTTGCGCCATTCGCTTGCTCGCCCTTTGCTCTGAAGGGTGGGCCTACTTCATGAAAGCAAGGAATGAGAGCAGAAATGCTTTTCTTGTCCTCACCGCAAGCAGACACTTAGAGAAAACAAACTGTCTGAAGGACAGAGGCTTTTTAATTTCTTGTTTGATGACGGCCATGGAAAAGACAGCAATCATATTGCAGAAGAGAGCAACATGTGCAGTTGCTTGCTTTGGGTGAAGCATTCACCGACTAGCTGCCACTAACCGCTGGAGCCATGTCAGAGGTGACTCTTGCGTGGCTCGTTGGTCTAGGGGTATGATTCTCGCTTAGGGTGCGAGAGGTCCCGGGTTCAAATCCCGGACGAGCCCTTTTTAGAGCTAAACATACAAATCGTACTAAAAATGCACTATGCCTGACTATTTCTAGTAATACTCGGTTGATTTTTTGCTTAACATATTCCTAACCTCAGTAGAAAAATGGATCACCGTGCTTTTTCTGCCTACCTGCTTAGTCTCAGTGTGTCCCAGGTGATGCTTTCCCAAGCTGTACTCGCAGACATTTAGGCATCAGATATTTGTCTGTCGATGCCTGCACAAGTAAATTTTGAATACGTCTAATTGCAAGCATGTTGGATGATATCTTTGAGGTTTTCACACTTGTTCTGCACATTCTGAGCCGCTGCTGATACAGCAGAATAGAAGTAGGGTGAAGCCTTGAGAGGAACTTTGCTTTAACAGTAGCAAGCAGCAAAGTCGTTTCTGTAGTGTAGTGGTCATCACGTTCGCCTAACACGCGAAAGGTCCCCGGTTCGAGACCGGGCAGAAACACTGAGCGTTGGCTGCTTTTATGTGCACACTCTAAAACCTTATTATCTGAATGCAAGTTTAAGAAGAGGTG
This sequence comes from Lissotriton helveticus, assembly GCF_964261635.1. Lineage (NCBI taxonomy): Eukaryota > Metazoa > Chordata > Amphibia > Caudata > Salamandridae > Lissotriton > Lissotriton helveticus. Next base: position 590,809,646 of record NC_136071.1, read on the forward strand.
GTCTTTGAACACAGTGAGCCGTGGGAAACTTTCTTTACCTTTGCAAGACGAAACAAAGTTATCTGCATCCATCATCTGGGGGTCGTTCTTGTGCCTATTTTTATTTTGTTTAAGCTATGTTGTATTGTTGGGGCCTTTACACCTGTGACATTGCTGTGAAGGTTGTAAGTGGAAACATTGGCAGGTGCAGATAGAAGAGTTAGACCTAAGCCCCCCTCATGAACCGTCAGGATGGCCGAGTGGTCTAAGGCACCAGACTCAAGAGAGCTTGATCTTCAGTGTAGCTGAGCCTTCTGGTCTCCTCATGGAGGCGTGGGTTCAAATCCCACTTCTGACAGGTCCCTTTTACACCCGTAAATCTTCCTGTTTTTTGCAGTGCGTTCCCGGCAAACACCACAATCTTTGCAGGAACCTGTAGCATGTGAAGAGAAATCCACCAACAATCAGGCTGGGCCCTCAATCACAATTCCATGGATTTCTGGAAATGACACCTCAGGCACACCTTCCATTAAATTTGCACTCCATCACAGTAACTGCCATGCTGGGTTTCTAACTAAGCAGTTGATCCCATCATTTGTTGTGAGGCTCTCCTGCCACCTTTTGGGCAGAGAAGGCACTGTCCCTGCAAAAACACAGGCAGACATGTTCAACAGGGCTTCCTGGTTATGTGGGAGGAGCAGAATGCCATTGGTCCCCCCTTGCAAATTCTAATTTACATAAGGAAGACAGAGAGGTAGCTGGGAGTAGGCACTGCACACGGGCATTGCACTCTCTCTTATGATTTGCAGCCAATTCTAGATTGAGGCAGGAGGAAAGGAGGTGACTCGCCCAACAATGGCTATACTGAGAAGTCAGCCACTCTGGGTCTCCCAGGTGAGTGTTTCAGGCCTGTGAGCCACTCATATAAATCTCGCCTGATCGAGCCTGATCGAGCGCTGAGCGAGCGCGTTTGAATCCAAATATCAAACCCCTCTTTCTCAGGCGCAGGAAATGGTGGGCCCTTCATTGCTTCTGGTGTGGAAGTCTATGGGGCAAGGGTCCAGGACTTGCAGAGGAGAACAATTGCCAGAAAGTGCTTGCTGTTCTCATCTGTGCCTTTTTTCTGCTCACTGGCTGATAGGAGATTGGCTGCCCCCTTTCTTGCTAGAGTGAAAAAACAACAACTTGAGAGAAAACATGACGTTGTGAGGCTCACTTAGAGGGAGACTAGCCAAATAGCCCTGCTTTTTTTCTGAAAGACGCTTCAGAAATTGTTCAAAATGTCTCCTGGCCACTCAGGCTCGTTGGTCTAGGGGTATGATTCTCGCTTTGGGTGCGAGAGGTCCCGGGTTCAAATCCCGGTCGAGCCCATGCTGTGGACATTTTCAGGATGCTTGTAATATAGGAGCATTTCTTCTTTTCAATGCTATAAGACGCTGTGTATGTCGAGAAAGTTCCTTACCCTGCACGCTATTTTCCACTTGTGGCGGGATAAAGGAGTGCAGGACTTCTTTGCAACTGCTTTTCTGGGCCAGACCAGCATGGTAGGAACATTACATGCATAGTGTTTTTCTAGTGTAATTTCAGGATATGGTTTCAAAATCGCCTCTTGGAATAAAAGTGGTCCTCATTCCTGTCTTCCAAAGAAATAGAGACCGGGTAAGGAGAGCCCAACTTTGAGCTTCAAGGACATTGGCCCTTAGTCTGTGCATTCCAGCCCAATACATGCCAACAAGATTCCTGAGTTAGTGTCTGTTTCTGTAGTGTAGTGTTTATCACGTTCGCCTTACACGCGAAAGGTCCCTGGTTCGAGACCGGGCAGAAACAGCGGTTTGCTGTTTTTAACAGTGTTTGCCTTTACTGGCTGACTTTATAGGAAAGCTGAGATAATAGAGGCTGTCTATCCCTCACCAACCTGACGTAGTGTGCTCCAGGGATCTCAGTGACAGCTCGAAAAGAGAAGTGACGATAGCTTGCGCCATTCGCTTGCTCGCCCTTTGCTCTGAAGGGTGGGCCTACTTCATGAAAGCAAGGAATGAGAGCAGAAATGCTTTTCTTGTCCTCACCGCAAGCAGACACTTAGAGAAAACAAACTGTCTGAAGGACAGAGGCTTTTTAATTTCTTGTTTGATGACGGCCATGGAAAAGACAGCAATCATATTGCAGAAGAGAGCAACATGTGCAGTTGCTTGCTTTGGGTGAAGCATTCACCGACTAGCTGCCACTAACCCCTGGAGCCATGTCAGAGGTGACTCTTGCGTGGCTCGTTGGTCTAGGGGTATGATTCTCGCTTAGGGTGCGAGAGGTCCCGGGTTCAAATCCCGGACGAGCCCTTTTTAGAGCTAAACATACAAATCGTACTAAAAATGCACTATGCCTGACTATTTCTAGTAATACTCGGTGCATTGTTGCGCAACATATTCCTAACCTCAGAAGAAAAATGGATCACCGTGCTTTTTCTGCCTACCTGCTTAGTCTCAGTGTGTCCCAGGTGATGCTTTCCCAAGCTGTACTCACAGACATTTAGGCATCAGATATTTGTCTGTCGATGCCTGCACAAGTAAATTTTGAATACGTCTAATTGCAAGCATGTTGGATGATATCTCTGAGGTTTTCACACTTGTTCTGCACATTCTGAGCCGCTGCTGATACAGCAGAATAGAAGTAGGGTGAAGCCTTGAGAGGAACTTTGCTTTAACAGTAGCAAGCAGCAAGGTCGTTTCTGTAGTGTAGTGGTCATCACGTTCGCCTAACACGCGAAAGGTCCCCGGTTCGAGACCGGGCAGAAACACTGAGCGTTGGCTGCTTTTATGTGCACACTCTAAAACCTTATTATCTGAATGCAAGTTTAAGAAGAGGTGGTCTTTGAACACAGTGAGCCGTGGGAAACTTTCTTTACCTTTGCAAGACGAAACAAAGTTATCTGCATCCGTCATCTGGGGGTCGTTCTTGTGCCTATTTTTATTTTGTTTAAGCTATGTTGTATTGTTGGGGCCTTTACACCTGTGACATTGCTCTGAAGGTTGTAAGTGGAAACATTGGCAGGTGCAGATAGAAGAGTTAGACCTAAGCCCCCCTCATGAGCCGTCAGGATGGCCGAGTGGTCTAAGGCGCCAGACTCAAGAGAGCTTGATCTTCAGTGTAGCTGGGCCTTCTGGTCTCCTCATGGAGGCGTGGGTTCAAATCCCACTTCTGACAGGTCCCTTTTACACCCGTAAATCTTCCTGTTTTTTGCAGTGCGTTCCCGGCAAACACCACAATCTTTGCAGGAACCTGTAGCATGTGAAGAGAAATCCACCAACAATCAGGCTGGGCCCTCAATCACAATTCCATGGATTTCTGGAAATGACACCTCAGGCACACCTTCCATTAAATTTGCACTCCATCACAGTAACTGCCATGCTGGGTTTCTAACTAAGCAGTTGATCCCATCATTTGTTGTGAGGCTCTCCTGCCACCTTTTGGGCAGAGAAGGCACTGTCCCTGCAAAAACACAGGCAGACATGTTCAACAGGGCTTCCTGGTTATGTGGGAGGAGCAGAATGCCATTGGTCCCCCCTTGCAAATTCTAATTTACATAAGGAAGACAGAGAGGTAGCTGGGAGTAGGCACTGCACACGGGCATTGCACTCTCTCTTATGATTTGCAGCCAATTCTAGATTGAGGCAGGAGGAAAGGAGGTGACTCGCCCAACAATGGCTATACTGAGAAGTCAGCCACTCTGGGTCTCCCAGGTGAGTGTTTCAGGCCTGTGAGCCACTCATATAAATCTCGCCTGATCGAGCCTGATCGAGCGCTGAGCGAGCGCGTTTGAATCCAAATATCAAACCCCTCTTTCTCAGGCGCAGGAAATGGTGGGCCCTTCATTGCTTCTGGTGTGGAAGTCTATGGGGCAAGGGTCCAGGACTTGCAGAGGAGAACAATTGCCAGAAAGTGCTTGCTGTTCTCATCTGTGCCTTTTTTCTGCTCACTGGCTGATAGGAGATTGGCTGCCCCCTTTCTTGCTAGAGTGAAAAAACAACAACTTGAGAGAAAACATGACGTTGTGAGGCTCACTTAGAGGGAGACTAGCCAAATAGCCCTGCTTTTTTTCTGAAAGACGCTTCAGAAATTGTTCAAAATGTCTCCTGGCCACTCAGGCTCGTTGGTCTAGGGGTATGATTCTCGCTTTGGGTGCGAGAGGTCCCGGGTTCAAATCCCGGTCGAGCCCATGCTGTGGACATTTTCAGGATGCTTGTAATATAGGAGCATTTCTTCTTTTCAATGCTATAAGACGCTGTGTATGTCGAGAAAGTTCCTTACCCTGCACGCTATTTTCCACTTGTGGCGGGATAAAGGAGTGCAGGACTTCTTTGCAACTGCTTTTCTGGGCCAGACCAGCATGGTAGGAACATTACATGCATAGTGTTTTTCTAGTGTAATTTCAGGATATGGTTTCAAAATCGCCTCTTGGAATAAAAGTGGTCCTCATTCCTGTCTTCCAAAGAAATAGAGACCGGGTAAGGAGAGCCCAACTTTGAGCTTCAAGGACATTGGCCCTTAGTCTGTGCATTCCAGCCCAATACATGCCAACAAGATTCCTGAGTTAGTGTCTGTTTCTGTAGTGTAGTGTTTATCACGTTCGCCTTACACGCGAAAGGTCCCTGGTTCGAGACCGGGCAGAAACAGCGGTTTGCTGTTTTTAACAGTGTTTGCCTTTACTGGCTGACTTTATAGGAAAGCTGAGATAATAGAGGCTGTCTATCCCTCACCAACCTGACGTAGTGTGCTCCAGGGATCTCAGTGACAGCTCGAAAAGAGAAGTGACGATAGCTTGCGCCATTCGCTTGCTCGCCCTTTGCTCTGAAGGGTGGGCCTACTTCATGAAAGCAAGGAATGAGAGCAGAAATGCTTTTCTTGTCCTCACCGCAAGCAGACACTTAGAGAAAACAAACTGTCTGAAGGACAGAGGCTTTTTAATTTCTTGTTTGATGACGGCCATGGAAAAGACAGCAATCATATTGCAGAAGAGAGCAACATGTGCAGTTGCTTGCTTTGGGTGAAGCATTCACCGACTAGCTGCCACTAACCCCTGGAGCCATGTCAGAGGTGACTCTTGCGTGGCTCGTTGGTCTAGGGGTATGATTCTCGCTTAGGGTGCGAGAGGTCCCGGGTTCAAATCCCGGACGAGCCCTTTTTAGAGCTAAACATACAAATCGTACTAAAAATGCACTATGCCTGACTATTTCTAGTAATACTCGGTGCATTGTTGCGCAACATATTCCTAACCTCAGAAGAAAAATGGATCACCGTGCTTTTTCTGCCTACCTGCTTAGTCTCAGTGTGTCCCAGGTGATGCTTTCCCAAGCTGTACTCGCAGACATTTAGGCATCAGATATTTGTCTGTCGATGCCTGCACAAGTAAATTTTGAATACGTCTAATTGCAAGCATGTTGGATGATATCTTTGAGGTTTTCACACTTGTTCTGCACATTCTGAGCCGCTGCTGATACAGCAGAATAGAAGTAGGGTGAAGCCTTGAGAGGAACTTTGCTTTAACAGTAGCAAGCAGCAAAGTCGTTTCTGTAGTGTAGTGGTCATCACGTTCGCCTAACACGCGAAAGGTCCCCGGTTCGAGACCGGGCAGAAACACTGAGCGTTGGCTGCTTTTATGTGCACACTCTAAAACCTTATTATCTGAATGCAAGTTTAAGAAGAGGTGGTCTTTGAACACAGTGAGCCGTGGGAAACTTTCTTTACCTTTGCAAGACGAAACAAAGTTATCTGCATCCATCATCTGGGGGTCGTTCTTGTGCCTATTTTTATTTTGTTTAAGCTATGTTGTATTGTTGGGGCCTTTACACCTGTGACATTGCTGTGAAGGTTGTAAGTGGAAACATTGGCAGGTGCAGATAGAAGAGTTAGACCTAAGCCCCCCTCATGAACCGTCAGGATGGCCGAGTGGTCTAAGGCGCCAGACTCAAGAGAGCTTGATCTTCAGTGTAGCTGAGCCTTCTGGTCTCCTCATGGAGGCGTGGGTTCAAATCCCACTTCTGACAGGTCCCTTTTACACCCGTAAATCTTCCTGTTTTTTGCAGTGCGTTCCCGGCAAACACCACAATCTTTGCAGGAACCTGTAGCATGTGAAGAGAAATCCACCAACAATCAGGCTGGGCCCTCAATCACAATTCCATGGATTTCTGGAAATGACACCTCAGGCACACCTTCCATTAAATTTGCACTCCATCACAGTAACTGCCATGCTGGGTTTCTAACTAAGCAGTTGATCCCATCATTTGTTGTGAGGCTCTCCTGCCACCTTTTGGGCAGAGAAGGCACTGTCCCTGCAAAAACACAGGCAGACATGTTCAACAGGGCTTCCTGGTTATGTGGGAGGAGCAGAATGCCATTGGTCCCCCCTTGCAAATTCTAATTTACATAAGGAAGACAGAGAGGTAGCTGGGAGTAGGCACTGCACACGGGCATTGCACTCTCTCTTATGATTTGCAGCCAATTCTAGATTGAGGCAGGAGGAAAGGAGGTGACTCGCCCAACAATGGCTATACTGAGAAGTCAGCCACTCTGGGTCTCCCAGGTGAGTGTTTCAGGCCTGTGAGCCACTCATATAAATCTCGCCTGATCGAGCGCTGAGCGAGCGCGTTTGAATCCAAATATCAAACCCCTCTTTCTCAGGCGCAGGAAATGGTGGGCCCTTCATTGCTTCTGGTGTGGAAGTCTATGGGGCAAGGGTCCAGGACTTGCAGAGGAGAACAATTGCCAGAAAGTGCTTGCTGTTCTCATCTGTGCCTTTTTTCTGCTCACTGGCTGATAGGAGATTGGCTGCCCCCTTTCTTGCTAGAGTGAAAAAACAACAACTTGAGAGAAAACATGACGTTGTGAGGCTCACTTAGAGGGAGACTAGCCAAATAGCCCTGCTTTTTTTCTGAAAGACGCTTCAGAAATTGTTCAAAATGTCTCCTGGCCACTCAGGCTCGTTGGTCTAGGGGTATGATTCTCGCTTTGGGTGCGAGAGGTCCCGGGTTCAAATCCCGGTCGAGCCCATGCTGTGGACATTTTCAGGATGCTTGTAATATAGGAGCATTTCTTCTTTTCAATGCTATAAGACGCTGTGTATGTCGAGAAAGTTCCTTACCCTGCACGCTATTTTCCACTTGTGGCGGGATAAAGGAGTGCAGGACTTCTTTGCAACTGCTTTTCTGGGCCAGACCAGCATGGTAGGAACATTACATGCATAGTGTTTTTCTAGTGTAATTTCAGGATATGGTTTCAAAATCGCCTCTTGGAATAAAAGTGGTCCTCATTCCTGTCTTCCAAAGAAATAGAGACCGGGTAAGGAGAGCCCAACTTTGAGCTTCAAGGACATTGGCCCTTAGTCTGTGCATTCCAGCCCAATACATGCCAACAAGATTCCTGAGTTAGTGTCTGTTTCTGTAGTGTAGTGTTTATCACGTTCGCCTTACACGCGAAAGGTCCCTGGTTCGAGACCGGGCAGAAACAGCGGTTTGCTGTTTTTAACAGTGTTTGCCTTTACTGGCTGACTTTATAGGAAAGCTGAGATAATAGAGGCTGTCTATCCCTCACCAACCTGACGTAGTGTGCTCCAGGGATCTCAGTGACAGCTCGAAAAGAGAAGTGACGATAGCTTGCGCCATTCGCTTGCTCGCCCTTTGCTCTGAAGGGTGGGCCTACTTCATGAAAGCAAGGAATGAGAGCAGAAATGCTTTTCTTGTCCTCACCGCAAGCAGACACTTAGAGAAAACAAACTGTCTGAAGGACAGAGGCTTTTTAATTTCTTGTTTGATGACGGCCATGGAAAAGACAGCAATCATATTGCAGAAGAGAGCAACATGTGCAGTTGCTTGCTTTGGGTGAAGCATTCACCGACTAGCTGCCACTAACCCCTGGAGCCATGTCAGAGGTGACTCTTGCGTGGCTCGTTGGTCTAGGGGTATGATTCTCGCTTAGGGTGCGAGAGGTCCCGGGTTCAAATCCCGGACGAGCCCTTTTTAGAGCTAAACATACAAATCGTACTAAAAATGCACTATGCCTGACTATTTCTAGTAATACTCGGTGCATTGTTGCGCAACATATTCCTAACCTCAGAAGAAAAATGGATCACCGTGCTTTTTCTGCCTACCTGCTTAGTCTCAGTGTGTCCCAGGTGATGCTTTCCCAAGCTGTACTCACAGACATTTAGGCATCAGATATTTGTCTGTCGATGCCTGCACAAGTAAATTTTGAATACGTCTAATTGCAAGCATGTTGGATGATATCTCTGAGGTTTTCACACTTGTTCTGCACATTCTGAGCCGCTGCTGATACAGCAGAATAGAAGTAGGGTGAAGCCTTGAGAGGAACTTTGCTTTAACAGTAGCAAGCAGCAAGGTCGTTTCTGTAGTGTAGTGGTCATCACGTTCGCCTAACACGCGAAAGGTCCCCGGTTCGAGACCGGGCAGAAACACTGAGCGTTGGCTGCTTTTATGTGCACACTCTAAAACCTTATTATCTGAATGCAAGTTTAAGAAGAGGTGGTCTTTGAACACAGTGAGCCGTGGGAAACTTTCTTTACCTTTGCAAGACGAAACAAAGTTATCTGCATCCGTCATCTGGGGGTCGTTCTTGTGCCTATTTTTATTTTGTTTAAGCTATGTTGTATTGTTGGGGCCTTTACACCTGTGACATTGCTCTGAAGGTTGTAAGTGGAAACATTGGCAGGTGCAGATAGAAGAGTTAGACCTAAGCCCCCCTCATGAGCCGTCAGGATGGCCGAGTGGTCTAAGGCGCCAGACTCAAGAGAGCTTGATCTTCAGTGTAGCTGAGCCTTCTGGTCTCCTCATGGAGGCGTGGGTTCAAATCCCACTTCTGACAGGTCCCTTTTACACCCGTAAATCTTCCTGTTTTTTGCAGTGCGTTCCCGGTAAACACCACAATCTTTGCAGGAACCTGTAGCATGTGAAGAGAAATCCACCAACAATCAGGCTGGGCCCTCAATCACAATTCCATGGATTTCTGGAAATGACACCTCAGGCACACCTTCCATTAAATTTGCACTCCATCACAGTAACTGCCATGCTGGGTTTCTAACTAAGCAGTTGATCCCATCATTTGTTGTGAGGCTCTCCTGCCACCTTTTGGGCAGAGAAGGCACTGTCCCTGCAAAAACACAGGCAGACATGTTCAACAGGGCTTCCTGGTTATGTGGGAGGAGCAGAATGCCATTGGTCCCCCCTTGCAAATTCTAATTTACATAAGGAAGACAGAGAGGTAGCTGGGAGTAGGCACTGCACACGGGCATTGCACTCTCTCTTATGATTTGCAGCCAATTCTAGATTGAGGCAGGAGGAAAGGAGGTGACTCGCCCAACAATGGCTATACTGAGAAGTCAGCCACTCTGGGTCTCCCAGGTGAGTGTTTCAGGCCTGTGAGCCACTCATATAAATCTCGCCTGATCGAGCCTGATCGAGCGCTGAGCGAGCGCGTTTGAATCCAAATATCAAACCCCTCTTTCTCAGGCGCAGGAAATGGTGGGCCCTTCATTGCTTCTGGTGTGGAAGTCTATGGGGCAAGGGTCCAGGACTTGCAGAGGAGAACAATTGCCAGAAAGTGCTTGCTGTTCTCATCTGTGCCTTTTTTCTGCTCACTGGCTGATAGGAGATTGGCTGCCCCCTTTCTTGCTAGAGTGAAAAAACAACAACTTGAGAGAAAACATGACGTTGTGAGGCTCACTTAGAGGGAGACTAGCCAAATAGCCCTGCTTTTTTTCTGAAAGACGCTTCAGAAATTGTTCAAAATGTCTCCTGGCCACTCAGGCTCGTTGGTCTAGGGGTATGATTCTCGCTTCGGGTGCGAGAGGTCCCGGGTTCAAATCCCGGACGAGCCCATGCCGTGGACATTTTCAGGATGCTTGTAATATAGGAGCATTTCTTCTTTTCAATGCTATAAGACGCTGTGTATGTCGAGAAAGTTCCTTACCCTGCACGCTATTTTCCACTTGTGGCGGGATAAAGGAGTGCAGGACTTCTTTGCAACTGCTTTTCTGGGCCAGACCAGCATGGTAGGAACATTACATGCATAGTGTTTTTCTAGTGTAATTTCAGGATATGGTTTCAAAATCGCCTCTTGGAATAAAAGTGGTCCTCATTCCTGTCTTCCAAAGAAATAGAGACCGGGTAAGGAGAGCCCAACTTTGAGCTTCAAGGACATTGGCCCTTAGTCTGTGCATTCCAGCCCAATACATGCCAACAAGATTCCTGAGTTAGTGTCTGTTTCTGTAGTGTAGTGGTTATCACGTTCGCCTTACACGCGAAAGGTCCCTGGTTCGAGACCGGGCAGAAACAGCGGTTTGCTGTTTTTAACAGTGTTTGCCTTTACTGGCTGACTTTATAGGAAAGCTGAGATAATAGAGGCTGTCTATCCCTCACCAACCTGACGTAGTGTGCTACAGGGATCCCAGTGACAGCTCGAAAAGAGAAGTGACGATAGCTTGCGCCATTCGCTTGCTCGCCCTTTGCTCTGAAGGGTGGGCCTACTTCATGAAAGCAAGGAATGAGAGCAGAAATGCTTTTCTTGTCCTCACCGCAAGCAGACACTTAGAGAAAACAAACTGTCTGAAGGACAGAGGCTTTTTAATTTCTTGTTTGATGACGGCCATGGAAAAGACAGCAATCATATTGCAGAAGAGAGCAACATGTGCAGTTGCTTGCTTTGGGTGAAGCATTCACCGACTAGCTGCCACTAACCGCTGGAGCCATGTCAGAGGTGACTCTTGCGTGGCTCGTTGGTCTAGGGGTATGATTCTCGCTTAGGGTGCGAGAGGTCCCGGGTTCAAATCCCGGACGAGCCCTTTTTAGAGCTAAACATACAAATCGTACTAAAAATGCACTATGCCTGACTATTTCTAGTAATACTCGGTTGATTTTTTGCTTAACATATTCCTAACCTCAGTAGAAAAATGGATCACCGTGCTTTTTCTGCCTACCTGCTTAGTCTCAGTGTGTCCCAGGTGATGCTTTCCCAAGCTGTACTCGCAGACATTTAGGCATCAGATATTTGTCTGTCGATGCCTGCACAAGTAAATTTTGAATACGTCTAATTGCAAGCATGTTGGATGATATCTTTGAGGTTTTCACACTTGTTCTGCACATTCTGAGCCGCTGCTGATACAGCAGAATAGAAGTAGGGTGAAGCCTTGAGAGGAACTTTGCTTTAACAGTAGCAAGCAGCAAAGTCGTTTCTGTAGTGTAGTGGTCATCACGTTCGCCTAACACGCGAAAGGTCCCCGGTTCGAGACCGGGCAGAAACACTGAGCGTTGGCTGCTTTTATGTGCACACTCTAAAACCTTATTATCTGAATGCAAGTTTAAGAAGAGGTGGTCTTTGAACACAGTGAGCCGTGGGAAACTTTCTTTACCTTTGCAAGACGAAACAAAGTTATCTGCATCCATCATCTGGGGGTCGTTCTTGTGCCTATTTTTATTTTGTTTAAGCTATGTTGTATTGTTGGGGCCTTTACACCTGTGACATTGCTGTGAAGGTTGTAAGTGGAAACATTGGCAGGTGCAGATAGAAGAGTTAGACCTAAGCCCCCCTCATGAACCGTCAGGATGGCCGAGTGGTCTAAGGCGCCAGACTCAAGAGAGCTTGATCTTCAGTGTAGCTGAGCCTTCTGGTCTCCTCATGGAGGCGTGGGTTCAAATCCCACTTCTGACAGGTCCCTTTTACACCCGTAAATCTTCCTGTTTTTTGCAGTGCGTTCCCGGCAAACACCACAATCTTTGCAGGAACCTGTAGCATGTGAAGAGAAATCCACCAACAATCAGGCTGGGCCCTCAATCACAATTCCATGGATTTCTGGAAATGACACCTCAGGCACACCTTCCATTAAATTTGCACTCCATCACAGTAACTGCCATGCTGGGTTTCTAACTAAGCAGTTGATCCCATCATTTGTTGTGAGGCTCTCCTGCCACCTTTTGGGCAGAGAAGGCACTGTCCCTGCAAAAACACAGGCAGACATGTTCAACAGGGCTTCCTGGTTATGTGGGAGGAGCAGAATGCCATTGGTCCCCCCTTGCAAATTCTAATTTACATAAGGAAGACAGAGAGGTAGCTGGGAGTAGGCACTGCACACGGGCATTGCACTCTCTCTTATGATTTGCAGCCAATTCTAGATTGAGGCAGGAGGAAAGGAGGTGACTCGCCCAACAATGGCTATACTGAGAAGTCAGCCACTCTGGGTCTCCCAGGTGAGTGTTTCAGGCCTGTGAGCCACTCATATAAATCTCGCCTGATCGAGCCTGATCGAGCGCTGAGCGAGCGCGTTTGAATCCAAATATCAAACCCCTCTTTCTCAGGCGCAGGAAATGGTGGGCCCTTCATTGCTTCTGGTGTGGAAGTCTATGGGGCAAGGGTCCAGGACTTGCAGAGGAGAACAATTGCCAGAAAGTGCTTGCTGTTCTCATCTGTGCCTTTTTTCTGCTCACTGGCTGATAGGAGATTGGCTGCCCCCTTTCTTGCTAGAGTGAAAAAACAACAACTTGAGAGAAAACATGACGTTGTGAGGCTCACTTAGAGGGAGACTAGCCAAATAGCCCTGCTTTTTTTCTGAAAGACGCTTCAGAAATTGTTCAAAATGTCTCCTGGCCACTCAGGCAAGTTGGTCTAGGGGTATGATTCTCGCTTCGGGTGCGAGAGGTCCCGGGTTCAAATCCCGGACGAGCCCATGACGTGGACATTTTCAGGATGCTTGTAATATAGGAGCATTTCTTCTTTTCAATGCTATAAGACGCTGTGTATGTCGAGAAAGTTCCTTACCCTGCACGCTATTTTCCACTTGTGGCGGGATAAAGGAGTGCAGGACTTCTTTGCAACTGCTTTTCTGGGCCAGACCAGCATGGTAGGAACATTACATGCATAGTGTTTTTCTAGTGTAATTTCAGGATATGGTTTCAAAATCGCCTCTTGGAATAAAAGTGGTCCTCATTCCTGTCTTCCAAAGAAATAGAGACCGGGTAAGGAGAGCCCAACTTTGAGCTTCAAGGACATTGGCCCTTAGTCTGTGCATTCCAGCCCAATACATGCCAACAAGATTCCTGAGTTAGTGTCTGTTTCTGTAGTGTAGTGGTTATCACGTTCGCCTTACACGCGAAAGGTCCCTGGTTCGAGACCGGGCAGAAACAGCGGTTTGCTGTTTTTAACAGTGTTTGCCTTTACTGGCTGACTTTATAGGAAAGCTGAGATAATAGAGGCTGTCTATCCCTCACCAACCTGACGTAGTGTGCTACAGGGATCTCAGTGACAGCTCGAAAAGAGAAGTGACGATAGCTTGCGCCATTCGCTTGCTCGCCCTTTGCTCTGAAGGGTGGGCCTACTTCATGAAAGCAAGGAATGAGAGCAGAAATGCTTTTCTTGTCCTCACCGCAAGCAGACACTTAGAGAAAACAAACTGTCTGAAGGACAGAGGCTTTTTAATTTCTTGTTTGATGACGGCCATGGAAAAGACAGCAATCATATTGCAGAAGAGAGCAACATGTGCAGTTGCTTGCTTTGGGTGAAGCATTCACCGACTAGCTGCCACTAACCGCTGGAGCCATGTCAGAGGTGACTCTTGCGTGGCTCGTTGGTCTAGGGGTATGATTCTCGCTTAGGGTGCGAGAGGTCCCGGGTTCAAATCCCGGACGAGCCCTTTTTAGAGCTAAACATACAAATCGTACTAAAAATGCACTATGCCTGACTATTTCTAGTAATACTCGGTTGATTTTTTGCTTAACATATTCCTAACCTCAGTAGAAAAATGGATCACCGTGCTTTTTCTGCCTACCTGCTTAGTCTCAGTGTGTCCCAGGTGATGCTTTCCCAAGCTGTACTCGCAGACATTTAGGCATCAGATATTTGTCTGTCGATGCCTGCACAAGTAAATTTTGAATACGTCTAATTGCAAGCATGTTGGATGATATCTTTGAGGTTTTCACACTTGTTCTGCACATTCTGAGCCGCTGCTGATACAGCAGAATAGAAGTAGGGTGAAGCCTTGAGAGGAACTTTGCTTTAACAGTAGCAAGCAGCAAAGTCGTTTCTGTAGTGTAGTGGTCATCACGTTCGCCTAACACGCGAAAGGTCCCCGGTTCGAGACCGGGCAGAAACACTGAGCGTTGGCTGCTTTTATGTGCACACTCTAAAACCTTATTATCTGAATGCAAGTTTAAGAAGAGGTGGTCTTTGAACACAGTGAGCCGTGGGAAACTTTCTTTACCTTTGCAAGACGAAACAAAGTTATCTGCATCCATCATCTGGGGGTCGTTCTTGTGCCTATTTTTATTTTGTTTAAGCTATGTTGTATTGTTGGGGCCTTTACACCTGTGACATTGCTGTGAAGGTTGTAAGTGGAAACATTGGCAGGTGCAGATAGAAGAGTTAGACCTAAGCCCCCCTCATGAACCGTCAGGATGGCCGAGTGGTCTAAGGCGCCAGACTCAAGAGAGCTTGATCTTCAGTGTAGCTGAGCCTTCTGGTCTCCTCATGGAGGCGTGGGTTCAAATCCCACTTCTGACAGGTCCCTTTTACACCCGTAAATCTTCCTGTTTTTTGCAGTGCGTTCCCGGCAAACACCACAATCTTTGCAGGAACCTGTAGCATGTGAAGAGAAATCCACCAACAATCAGGCTGGGCCCTCAATCACAATTCCATGGATTTCTGGAAATGACACCTCAGGCACACCTTCCATTAAATTTGCACTCCATCACAGTAACTGCCATGCTGGGTTTCTAACTAAGCAGTTGATCCCATCATTTGTTGTGAGGCTCTCCTGCCACCTTTTGGGCAGAGAAGGCACTGTCCCTGCAAAAACACAGGCAGACATGTTCAACAGGGCTTCCTGGTTATGTGGGAGGAGCAGAATGCCATTGGTCCCCCCTTGCAAATTCTAATTTACATAAGGAAGACAGAGAGGTAGCTGGGAGTAGGCACTGCACACGGGCATTGCACTCTCTCTTATGATTTGCAGCCAATTCTAGATTGAGGCAGGAGGAAAGGAGGTGACTCGCCCAACAATGGCTATACTGAGAAGTCAGCCACTCTGGGTCTCCCAGGTGAGTGTTTCAGGCCTGTGAGCCACTCATATAAATCTCGCCTGATCGAGCGCTGAGCGAGCGCGTTTGAATCCAAATATCAAACCCCTCTTTCTCAGGCGCAGGAAATGGTGGGCCCTTCATTGCTTCTGGTGTGGAAGTCTATGGGGCAAGGGTCCAGGACTTGCAGAGGAGAACAATTGCCAGAAAGTGCTTGCTGTTCTCATCTGTGCCTTTTTTCTGCTCACTGGCTGATAGGAGATTGGCTGCCCCCTTTCTTGCTAGAGTGAAAAAACAACAACTTGAGAGAAAACATGACGTTGTGAGGCTCACTTAGAGGGAGACTAGCCAAATAGCCCTGCTTTTTTTCTGAAAGACGCTTCAGAAATTGTTCAAAATGTCTCCTGGCCACTCAGGCTCGTTGGTCTAGGGGTATGATTCTCGCTTTGGGTGCGAGAGGTCCCGGGTTCAAATCCCGGTCGAGCCCATGCTGTGGACATTTTCAGGATGCTTGTAATATAGGAGCATTTCTTCTTTTCAATGCTATAAGACGCTGTGTATGTCGAGAAAGTTCCTTACCCTGCACGCTATTTTCCACTTGTGGCGGGATAAAGGAGTGCAGGACTTCTTTGCAACTGCTTTTCTGGGCCAGACCAGCATGGTAGGAACATTACATGCATAGTGTTTTTCTAGTGTAATTTCAGGATATGGTTTCAAAATCGCCTCTTGGAATAAAAGTGGTCCTCATTCCTGTCTTCCAAAGAAATAGAGACCGGGTAAGGAGAGCCCAACTTTGAGCTTCAAGGACATTGGCCCTTAGTCTGTGCATTCCAGCCCAATACATGCCAACAAGATTCCTGAGTTAGTGTCTGTTTCTGTAGTGTAGTGTTTATCACGTTCGCCTTACACGCGAAAGGTCCCTGGTTCGAGACCGGGCAGAAACAGCGGTTTGCTGTTTTTAACAGTGTTTGCCTTTACTGGCTGACTTTATAGGAAAGCTGAGATAATAGAGGCTGTCTATCCCTCACCAACCTGACGTAGTGTGCTCCAGGGATCTCAGTGACAGCTCGAAAAGAGAAGTGACGATAGCTTGCGCCATTCGCTTGCTCGCCCTTTGCTCTGAAGGGTGGGCCTACTTCATGAAAGCAAGGAATGAGAGCAGAAATGCTTTTCTTGTCCTCACCGCAAGCAGACACTTAGAGAAAACAAACTGTCTGAAGGACAGAGGCTTTTTAATTTCTTGTTTGATGACGGCCATGGAAAAGACAGCAATCATATTGCAGAAGAGAGCAACATGTGCAGTTGCTTGCTTTGGGTGAAGCATTCACCGACTAGCTGCCACTAACCCCTGGAGCCATGTCAGAGGTGACTCTTGCGTGGCTCGTTGGTCTAGGGGTATGATTCTCGCTTAGGGTGCGAGAGGTCCCGGGTTCAAATCCCGGACGAGCCCTTTTTAGAGCTAAACATACAAATCGTACTAAAAATGCACTATGCCTGACTATTTCTAGTAATACTCGGTGCATTGTTGCGCAACATATTCCTAACCTCAGAAGAAAAATGGATCACCGTGCTTTTTCTGCCTACCTGCTTAGTCTCAGTGTGTCCCAGGTGATGCTTTCCCAAGCTGTACTCACAGACATTTAGGCATCAGATATTTGTCTGTCGATGCCTGCACAAGTAAATTTTGAATACGTCTAATTGCAAGCATGTTGGATGATATCTCTGAGGTTTTCACACTTGTTCTGCACATTCTGAGCCGCTGCTGATACAGCAGAATAGAAGTAGGGTGAAGCCTTGAGAGGAACTTTGCTTTAACAGTAGCAAGCAGCAAGGTCGTTTCTGTAGTGTAGTGGTCATCACGTTCGCCTAACACGCGAAAGGTCCCCGGTTCGAGACCGGGCAGAAACACTGAGCGTTGGCTGCTTTTATGTGCACACTCTAAAACCTTATTATCTGAATGCAAGTTTAAGAAGAGGTGGTCTTTGAACACAGTGAGCCGTGGGAAACTTTCTTTACCTTTGCAAGACGAAACAAAGTTATCTGCATCCGTCATCTGGGGGTCGTTCTTGTGCCTATTTTTATTTTGTTTAAGCTATGTTGTATTGTTGGGGCCTTTACACCTGTGACATTGCTCTGAAGGTTGTAAGTGGAAACATTGGCAGGTGCAGATAGAAGAGTTAGACCTAAGCCCCCCTCATGAGCCGTCAGGATGGCCGAGTGGTCTAAGGCGCCAGACTCAAGAGAGCTTGATCTTCAGTGTAGCTGAGCCTTCTGGTCTCCTCATGGAGGCGTGGGTTCAAATCCCACTTCTGACAGGTCCCTTTTACACCCGTAAATCTTCCTGTTTTTTGCAGTGCGTTCCCGGCAAACACCACAATCTTTGCAGGAACCTGTAGCATGTGAAGAGAAATCCACCAACAATCAGGCTGGGCCCTCAATCACAATTCCATGGATTTCTGGAAATGACACCTCAGGCACACCTTCCATTAAATTTGCACTCCATCACAGTAACTGCCATGCTGGGTTTCTAACTAAGCAGTTGATCCCATCATTTGTTGTGAGGCTCTCCTGCCACCTTTTGGGCAGAGAAGGCACTGTCCCTGCAAAAACACAGGCAGACATGTTCAACAGGGCTTCCTGGTTATGTGGGAGGAGCAGAATGCCATTGGTCCCCCCTTGCAAATTCTAATTTACATAAGGAAGACAGAGAGGTAGCTGGGAGTAGGCACTGCACACGGGCATTGCACTCTCTCTTATGATTTGCAGCCAATTCTAGATTGAGGCAGGAGGAAAGGAGGTGACTCGCCCAACAATGGCTATACTGAGAAGTCAGCCACTCTGGGTCTCCCAGGTGAGTGTTTCAGGCCTGTGAGCCACTCATATAAATCTCGCCTGATCGAGCCTGATCGAGCGCTGAGCGAGCGCGTTTGAATCCAAATATCAAACCCCTCTTTCTCAGGCGCAGGAAATGGTGGGCCCTTCATTGCTTCTGGTGTGGAAGTCTATGGGGCAAGGGTCCAGGACTTGCAGAGGAGAACAATTGCCAGAAAGTGCTTGCTGTTCTCATCTGTGCCTTTTTTCTGCTCACTGGCTGATAGGAGATTGGCTGCCCCCTTTCTTGCTAGAGTGAAAAAACAACAACTTGAGAGAAAACATGACGTTGTGAGGCTCACTTAGAGGGAGACTAGCCAAATAGCCCTGCTTTTTTTCTGAAAGACGCTTCAGAAATTGTTCAAAATGTCTCCTGGCCACTCAGGCTCGTTGGTCTAGGGGTATGATTCTCGCTTCGGGTGCGAGAGGTCCCGGGTTCAAATCCCGGACGAGCCCATGCCGTGGACATTTTCAGGATGCTTGTAATATAGGAGCATTTCTTCTTTTCAATGCTATAAGACGCTGTGTATGTCGAGAAAGTTCCTTACCCTGCACGCTATTTTCCACTTGTGGCGGGATAAAGGAGTGCAGGACTTCTTTGCAACTGCTTTTCTGGGCCAGACCAGCATGGTAGGAACATTACATGCATAGTGTTTTTCTAGTGTAATTTCAGGATATGGTTTCAAAATCGCCTCTTGGAATAAAAGTGGTCCTCATTCCTGTCTTCCAAAGAAATAGAGACCGGGTAAGGAGAGCCCAACTTTGAGCTTCAAGGACATTGGCCCTTAGTCTGTGCATTCCAGCCCAATACATGCCAACAAGATTCCTGAGTTAGTGTCTGTTTCTGTAGTGTAGTGGTTATCACGTTCGCCTTACACGCGAAAGGTCCCTGGTTCGAGACCGGGCAGAAACAGCGGTTTGCTGTTTTTAACAGTGTTTGCCTTTACTGGCTGACTTTATAGGAAAGCTGAGATAATAGAGGCTGTCTATCCCTCACCAACCTGACGTAGTGTGCTCCAGGGATCTCAGTGACAGCTCGAAAAGAGAAGTGACGATAGCTTGCGCCATTCGCTTGCTCGCCCTTTGCTCTGAAGGGTGGGCCTACTTCATGAAAGCAAGGAATGAGAGCAGAAATGCTTTTCTTGTCCTCACCGCAAGCAGACACTTAGAGAAAACAAACTGTCTGAAGGACAGAGGCTTTTTAATTTCTTGTTTGATGACGGCCATGGAAAAGACAGCAATCATATTGCAGAAGAGAGCAACATGTGCAGTTGCTTGCTTTGGGTGAAGCATTCACCGACTAGCTGCCACTAACCCCTGGAGCCATGTCAGAGGTGACTCTTGCGTGGCTCGTTGGTCTAGGGGTATGATTCTCGCTTAGGGTGCGAGATGTCCCGGGTTCAAATCCCGGACGAGCCCTTTTTAGAGCTAAACATACAAATCGTACTAAAAATGCACTATGCCTGACTATTTCTAGTAATACTCGGTTGATTTTTTGCTTAACATATTCCTAACCTCAGTAGAAAAATGGATCACCGTGCTTTTTCTGCCTACCTGCTTAGTCTCAGTGTGTCCCAGGTGATGCTTTCCCAAGCTGTACTCGCAGACATTTAGGCATCAGATATTTGTCTGTCGATGCCTGCACAAGTAAATTTTGAATACGTCTAATTGCAAGCATGTTGGATGATATCTTTGAGGTTTTCACACTTGTTCTGCACATTCTGAGCCGCTGCTGATACAGCAGAATAGAAGTAGGGTGAAGCCTTGAGAGGAACTTTGCTTTAACAGTAGCAAGCAGCAAAGTCGTTTCTGTAGTGTAGTGGTCATCACGTTCGCCTAACACGCGAAAGGTCCCCGGTTCGAGACCGGGCAGAAACACTGAGCGTTGGCTGCTTTTATGTGCACACTCTAAAACCTTATTATCTGAATGCAAGTTTAAGAAGAGGTGGTCTTTGAACACAGTGAGCCGTGGGAAACTTTCTTTACCTTTGCAAGACGAAACAAAGTTATCTGCATCCATCATCTGGGGGTCGTTCTTGTGCCTATTTTTATTTTGTTTAAGCTATGTTGTATTGTTGGGGCCTTTACACCTGTGACATTGCTGTGAAGGTTGTAAGTGGAAACATTGGCAGGTGCAGATAGAAGAGTTAGACCTAAGCCCCCCTCATGAGCCGTCAGGATGGCCGAGTGGTCTAAGGCGCCAGACTCAAGAGAGCTTGATCTTCAGTGTAGCTGAGCCTTCTGGTCTCCTCATGGAGGCGTGGGTTCAAATCCCACTTCTGACAGGTCCCTTTTACACCCGTAAATCTTCCTGTTTTTTGCAGTGCGTTCCCGGCAAACACCACAATCTTTGCAGGAACCTGTAGCATGTGAAGAGAAATCCACCAACAATCAGGCTGGGCCCTCAATCACAATTCCATGGATTTCTGGAAATGAAACCTCAGGCACACCTTCCATTAAATTTGCACTCCATCACAGTAACTGCCATGCTGGGTTTCTAACTAAGCAGTTGATCCCATCATTTGTTGTGAGGCTCTCCTGCCACCTTTTGGGCAGAGAAGGCACTGTCCCTGCAAAAACACAGGCAGACATGTTCAACAGGGCTTCCTGGTTATGTGGGAGGAGCAGAATGCCATTGGTCCCCCCTTGCAAATTCTAATTTACATAAGGAAGACAGAGAGGTAGCTGGGAGTAGGCACTGCACACGGGCATTGCACTCTCTCTTATGATTTGCAGCCAATTCTAGATTGAGGCAGGAGGAAAGGAGGTGACTCGCCCAACAATGGCTATACTGAGAAGTCAGCCACTCTGGGTCTCCCAGGTGAGTGTTTCAGGCCTGTGAGCCACTCATATAAATCTCGCCTGATCGAGCCTGATCGAGCGCTGAGCGAGCGCGTTTGAATCCAAATATCAAACCCCTCTTTCTCAGGCGCAGGAAATGGTGGGCCCTTCATTGCTTCTGGTGTGGAAGTCTATGGGGCAAGGGTCCAGGACTTGCAGAGGAGAACAATTGCCAGAAAGTGCTTGCTGTTCTCATCTGTGCCTTTTTTCTGCTCACTGGCTGATAGGAGATTGGCTGCCCCCTTTCTTGCTAGAGTGAAAAAACAACAACTTGAGAGAAAACATGACGTTGTGAGGCTCACTTAGAGGGAGACTAGCCAAATAGCCCTGCTTTTTTTCTGAAAGACGCTTCAGAAATTGTTCAAAATGTCTCCTGGCCACTCAGGCTCGTTGGTCTAGGGGTATGATTCTCGCTTCGGGTGCGAGAGGTCCCGGGTTCAAATCCCGGACGAGCCCATGCCGTGGACATTTTCAGGATGCTTGTAATATAGGAGCATTTCTTCTTTTCAATGCTATAAGACGCTGTGTATGTCGAGAAAGTTCCTTACCCTGCACGCTATTTTCCACTTGTGGCGGGATAAAGGAGTGCAGGACTTCTTTGCAACTGCTTTTCTGGGCCAGACCAGCATGGTAGGAACATTACATGCATAGTGTTTTTCTAGTGTAATTTCAGGATATGGTTTCAAAATCGCCTCTTGGAATAAAAGTGGTCCTCATTCCTGTCTTCCAAAGAAATAGAGACCGGGTAAGGAGAGCCCAACTTTGAGCTTCAAGGACATTGGCCCTTAGTCTGTGCATTCCAGCCCAATACATGCCAACAAGATTCCTGAGTTAGTGTCTGTTTCTGTAGTGTAGTGGTTATCACGTTCGCCTTACACGCGAAAGGTCCCTGGTTCGAGACCGGGCAGAAACAGCGGTTTGCTGTTTTTAACAGTGTTTGCCTTTACTGGCTGACTTTATAGGAAAGCTGAGATAATAGAGGCTGTCTATCCCTCACCAACCTGACGTAGTGTGCTACAGGGATCTCAGTGACAGCTCGAAAAGAGAAGTGACGATAGCTTGCGCCATTCGCTTGCTCGCCCTTTGCTCTGAAGGGTGGGCCTACTTCATGAAAGCAAGGAATGAGAGCAGAAATGCTTTTCTTGTCCTCACCGCAAGCAGACACTTAGAGAAAACAAACTGTCTGAAGGACAGAGGCTTTTTAATTTCTTGTTTGATGACGGCCATGGAAAAGACAGCAATCATATTGCAGAAGAGAGCAACATGTGCAGTTGCTTGCTTTGGGTGAAGCATTCACCGACTAGCTGCCACTAACCGCTGGAGCCATGTCAGAGGTGACTCTTGCGTGGCTCGTTGGTCTAGGGGTATGATTCTCGCTTAGGGTGCGAGAGGTCCCGGGTTCAAATCCCGGACGAGCCCTTTTTAGAGCTAAACATACAAATCGTACTAAAAATGCACTATGCCTGACTATTTCTAGTAATACTCGGTTGATTTTTTGCTTAACATATTCCTAACCTCAGTAGAAAAATGGATCACCGTGCTTTTTCTGCCTACCTGCTTAGTCTCAGTGTGTCCCAGGTGATGCTTTCCCAAGCTGTACTCGCAGACATTTAGGCATCAGATATTTGTCTGTCGATGCCTGCACAAGTAAATTTTGAATACGTCTAATTGCAAGCATGTTGGATGATATCTTTGAGGTTTTCACACTTGTTCTGCACATTCTGAGCCGCTGCTGATACAGCAGAATAGAAGTAGGGTGAAGCCTTGAGAGGAACTTTGCTTTAACAGTAGCAAGCAGCAAAGTCGTTTCTGTAGTGTAGTGGTCATCACGTTCGCCTAACACGCGAAAGGTCCCCGGTTCGAGACCGGGCAGAAACACTGAGCGTTGGCTGCTTTTATGTGCACACTCTAAAACCTTATTATCTGAATGCAAGTTTAAGAAGAGGTGGTCTTTGAACACAGTGAGCCGTGGGAAACTTTCTTTACCTTTGCAAGACGAAACAAAGTTATCTGCATCCATCATCTGGGGGTCGTTCTTGTGCCTATTTTTATTTTGTTTAAGCTATGTTGTATTGTTGGGGCCTTTACACCTGTGACATTGCTGTGAAGGTTGTAAGTGGAAACATTGGCAGGTGCAGATAGAAGAGTTAGACCTAAGCCCCCCTCATGAGCCGTCAGGATGGCCGAGTGGTCTAAGGCGCCAGACTCAAGAGAGCTTGATCTTCAGTGTAGCTGAGCCTTCTGGTCTCCTCATGGAGGCGTGGGTTCAAATCCCACTTCTGACAGGTCCCTTTTACACCCGTAAATCTTCCTGTTTTTTGCAGTGCGTTCCCGGCAAACACCACAATCTTTGCAGGAACCTGTAGCATGTGAAGAGAAATCCACCAACAATCAGGCTGGGCCCTCAATCACAATTCCATGGATTTCT
The DNA here is from genome assembly GCF_964261635.1 of Lissotriton helveticus. Classification (NCBI taxonomy): domain Eukaryota; kingdom Metazoa; phylum Chordata; class Amphibia; order Caudata; family Salamandridae; genus Lissotriton; species Lissotriton helveticus. Next base: position 590,832,830 of record NC_136071.1, read on the forward strand.
GGAAATGAAACCTCAGGCACACCTTCCATTAAATTTGCACTCCATCACAGTAACTGCCATGCTGGGTTTCTAACTAAGCAGTTGATCCCATCATTTGTTGTGAGGCTCTCCTGCCACCTTTTGGGCAGAGAAGGCACTGTCCCTGCAAAAACACAGGCAGACATGTTCAACAGGGCTTCCTGGTTATGTGGGAGGAGCAGAATGCCATTGGTCCCCCCTTGCAAATTCTAATTTACATAAGGAAGACAGAGAGGTAGCTGGGAGTAGGCACTGCACACGGGCATTGCACTCTCTCTTATGATTTGCAGCCAATTCTAGATTGAGGCAGGAGGAAAGGAGGTGACTCGCCCAACAATGGCTATACTGAGAAGTCAGCCACTCTGGGTCTCCCAGGTGAGTGTTTCAGGCCTGTGAGCCACTCATATAAATCTCGCCTGATCGAGCCTGATCGAGCGCTGAGCGAGCGCGTTTGAATCCAAATATCAAACCCCTCTTTCTCAGGCGCAGGAAATGGTGGGCCCTTCATTGCTTCTGGTGTGGAAGTCTATGGGGCAAGGGTCCAGGACTTGCAGAGGAGAACAATTGCCAGAAAGTGCTTGCTGTTCTCATCTGTGCCTTTTTTCTGCTCACTGGCTGATAGGAGATTGGCTGCCCCCTTTCTTGCTAGAGTGAAAAAACAACAACTTGAGAGAAAACATGACGTTGTGAGGCTCACTTAGAGGGAGACTAGCCAAATAGCCCTGCTTTTTTTCTGAAAGACGCTTCAGAAATTGTTCAAAATGTCTCCTGGCCACTCAGGCTCGTTGGTCTAGGGGTATGATTCTCGCTTCGGGTGCGAGAGGTCCCGGGTTCAAATCCCGGACGAGCCCATGCCGTGGACATTTTCAGGATGCTTGTAATATAGGAGCATTTCTTCTTTTCAATGCTATAAGACGCTGTGTATGTCGAGAAAGTTCCTTACCCTGCACGCTATTTTCCACTTGTGGCGGGATAAAGGAGTGCAGGACTTCTTTGCAACTGCTTTTCTGGGCCAGACCAGCATGGTAGGAACATTACATGCATAGTGTTTTTCTAGTGTAATTTCAGGATATGGTTTCAAAATCGCCTCTTGGAATAAAAGTGGTCCTCATTCCTGTCTTCCAAAGAAATAGAGACCGGGTAAGGAGAGCCCAACTTTGAGCTTCAAGGACATTGGCCCTTAGTCTGTGCATTCCAGCCCAATACATGCCAACAAGATTCCTGAGTTAGTGTCTGTTTCTGTAGTGTAGTGGTTATCACGTTCGCCTTACACGCGAAAGGTCCCTGGTTCGAGACCGGGCAGAAACAGCGGTTTGCTGTTTTTAACAGTGTTTGCCTTTACTGGCTGACTTTATAGGAAAGCTGAGATAATAGAGGCTGTCTATCCCTCACCAACCTGACGTAGTGTGCTCCAGGGATCTCAGTGACAGCTCGAAAAGAGAAGTGACGATAGCTTGCGCCATTCGCTTGCTCGCCCTTTGCTCTGAAGGGTGGGCCTACTTCATGAAAGCAAGGAATGAGAGCAGAAATGCTTTTCTTGTCCTCACCGCAAGCAGACACTTAGAGAAAACAAACTGTCTGAAGGACAGAGGCTTTTTAATTTCTTGTTTGATGACGGCCATGGAAAAGACAGCAATCATATTGCAGAAGAGAGCAACATGTGCAGTTGCTTGCTTTGGGTGAAGCATTCACCGACTAGCTGCCACTAACCCCTGGAGCCATGTCAGAGGTGACTCTTGCGTGGCTCGTTGGTCTAGGGGTATGATTCTCGCTTAGGGTGCGAGATGTCCCGGGTTCAAATCCCGGACGAGCCCTTTTTAGAGCTAAACATACAAATCGTACTAAAAATGCACTATGCCTGACTATTTCTAGTAATACTCGGTTGATTTTTTGCTTAACATATTCCTAACCTCAGTAGAAAAATGGATCACCGTGCTTTTTCTGCCTACCTGCTTAGTCTCAGTGTGTCCCAGGTGATGCTTTCCCAAGCTGTACTCGCAGACATTTAGGCATCAGATATTTGTCTGTCGATGCCTGCACAAGTAAATTTTGAATACGTCTAATTGCAAGCATGTTGGATGATATCTTTGAGGTTTTCACACTTGTTCTGCACATTCTGAGCCGCTGCTGATACAGCAGAATAGAAGTAGGGTGAAGCCTTGAGAGGAACTTTGCTTTAACAGTAGCAAGCAGCAAAGTCGTTTCTGTAGTGTAGTGGTCATCACGTTCGCCTAACACGCGAAAGGTCCCCGGTTCGAGACCGGGCAGAAACACTGAGCGTTGGCTGCTTTTATGTGCACACTCTAAAACCTTATTATCTGAATGCAAGTTTAAGAAGAGGTGGTCTTTGAACACAGTGAGCCGTGGGAAACTTTCTTTACCTTTGCAAGACGAAACAAAGTTATCTGCATCCATCATCTGGGGGTCGTTCTTGTGCCTATTTTTATTTTGTTTAAGCTATGTTGTATTGTTGGGGCCTTTACACCTGTGACATTGCTGTGAAGGTTGTAAGTGGAAACATTGGCAGGTGCAGATAGAAGAGTTAGACCTAAGCCCCCCTCATGAGCCGTCAGGATGGCCGAGTGGTCTAAGGCGCCAGACTCAAGAGAGCTTGATCTTCAGTGTAGCTGAGCCTTCTGGTCTCCTCATGGAGGCGTGGGTTCAAATCCCACTTCTGACAGGTCCCTTTTACACCCGTAAATCTTCCTGTTTTTTGCAGTGCGTTCCCGGCAAACACCACAATCTTTGCAGGAACCTGTAGCATGTGAAGAGAAATCCACCAACAATCAGGCTGGGCCCTCAATCACAATTCCATGGATTTCTGGAAATGAAACCTCAGGCACACCTTCCATTAAATTTGCACTCCATCACAGTAACTGCCATGCTGGGTTTCTAACTAAGCAGTTGATCCCATCATTTGTTGTGAGGCTCTCCTGCCACCTTTTGGGCAGAGAAGGCACTGTCCCTGCAAAAACACAGGCAGACATGTTCAACAGGGCTTCCTGGTTATGTGGGAGGAGCAGAATGCCATTGGTCCCCCCTTGCAAATTCTAATTTACATAAGGAAGACAGAGAGGTAGCTGGGAGTAGGCACTGCACACGGGCATTGCACTCTCTCTTATGATTTGCAGCCAATTCTAGATTGAGGCAGGAGGAAAGGAGGTGACTCGCCCAACAATGGCTATACTGAGAAGTCAGCCACTCTGGGTCTCCCAGGTGAGTGTTTCAGGCCTGTGAGCCACTCATATAAATCTCGCCTGATCGAGCCTGATCGAGCGCTGAGCGAGCGCGTTTGAATCCAAATATCAAACCCCTCTTTCTCAGGCGCAGGAAATGGTGGGCCCTTCATTGCTTCTGGTGTGGAAGTCTATGGGGCAAGGGTCCAGGACTTGCAGAGGAGAACAATTGCCAGAAAGTGCTTGCTGTTCTCATCTGTGCCTTTTTTCTGCTCACTGGCTGATAGGAGATTGGCTGCCCCCTTTCTTGCTAGAGTGAAAAAACAACAACTTGAGAGAAAACATGACGTTGTGAGGCTCACTTAGAGGGAGACTAGCCAAATAGCCCTGCTTTTTTTCTGAAAGACGCTTCAGAAATTGTTCAAAATGTCTCCTGGCCACTCAGGCTCGTTGGTCTAGGGGTATGATTCTCGCTTCGGGTGCGAGAGGTCCCGGGTTCAAATCCCGGACGAGCCCATGACGTGGACATTTTCAGGATGCTTGTAATATAGGAGCATTTCTTCTTTTCAATGCTATAAGACGCTGTGTATGTCGAGAAAGTTCCTTACCCTGCACGCTATTTTCCACTTGTGGCGGGATAAAGGAGTGCAGGACTTCTTTGCAACTGCTTTTCTGGGCCAGACCAGCATGGTAGGAACATTACATGCATAGTGTTTTTCTAGTGTAATTTCAGGATATGGTTTCAAAATCGCCTCTTGGAATAAAAGTGGTCCTCATTCCTGTCTTCCAAAGAAATAGAGACCGGGTAAGGAGAGCCCAACTTTGAGCTTCAAGGACATTGGCCCTTAGTCTGTGCATTCCAGCCCAATACATGCCAACAAGATTCCTGAGTTAGTGTCTGTTTCTGTAGTGTAGTGGTTATCACGTTCGCCTTACACGCGAAAGGTCCCTGGTTCGAGACCGGGCAGAAACAGCGGTTTGCTGTTTTTAACAGTGTTTGCCTTTACTGGCTGACTTTATAGGAAAGCTGAGATAATAGAGGCTGTCTATCCCTCACCAACCTGACGTAGTGTGCTACAGGGATCTCAGTGACAGCTCGAAAAGAGAAGTGACGATAGCTTGCGCCATTCGCTTGCTCGCCCTTTGCTCTGAAGGGTGGGCCTACTTCATGAAAGCAAGGAATGAGAGCAGAAATGCTTTTCTTGTCCTCACCGCAAGCAGACACTTAGAGAAAACAAACTGTCTGAAGGACAGAGGCTTTTTAATTTCTTGTTTGATGACGGCCATGGAAAAGACAGCAATCATATTGCAGAAGAGAGCAACATGTGCAGTTGCTTGCTTTGGGTGAAGCATTCACCGACTAGCTGCCACTAACCGCTGGAGCCATGTCAGAGGTGACTCTTGCGTGGCTCGTTGGTCTAGGGGTATGATTCTCGCTTAGGGTGCGAGAGGTCCCGGGTTCAAATCCCGGACGAGCCCTTTTTAGAGCTAAACATACAAATCGTACTAAAAATGCACTATGCCTGACTATTTCTAGTAATACTCGGTTGATTTTTTGCTTAACATATTCCTAACCTCAGTAGAAAAATGGATCACCGTGCTTTTTCTGCCTACCTGCTTAGTCTCAGTGTGTCCCAGGTGATGCTTTCCCAAGCTGTACTCGCAGACATTTAGGCATCAGATATTTGTCTGTCGATGCCTGCACAAGTAAATTTTGAATACGTCTAATTGCAAGCATGTTGGATGATATCTTTGAGGTTTTCACACTTGTTCTGCACATTCTGAGCCGCTGCTGATACAGCAGAATAGAAGTAGGGTGAAGCCTTGAGAGGAACTTTGCTTTAACAGTAGCAAGCAGCAAGGTCGTTTCTGTAGTGTAGTGGTCATCACGTTCGCCTAACACGCGAAAGGTCCCCGGTTCGAGACCGGGCAGAAACACTGAGCGTTGGCTGCTTTTATGTGCACACTCTAAAACCTTATTATCTGAATGCAAGTTTAAGAAGAGGTGGTCTTTGAACACAGTGAGCCGTGGGAAACTTTCTTTACCTTTGCAAGACGAAACAAAGTTATCTGCATCCATCATCTGGGGGTCGTTCTTGTGCCTATTTTTATTTTGTTTAAGCTATGTTGTATTGTTGGGGCCTTTACACCTGTGACATTGCTGTGAAGGTTGTAAGTGGAAACATTGGCAGGTGCAGATAGAAGAGTTAGACCTAAGCCCCCCTCATGAGCCGTCAGGATGGCCGAGTGGTCTAAGGCGCCAGACTCAAGAGAGCTTGATCTTCAGTGTAGCTGAGCCTTCTGGTCTCCTCATGGAGGCGTGGGTTCAAATCCCACTTCTGACAGGTCCCTTTTACACCCGTAAATCTTCCTGTTTTTTGCAGTGCGTTCCCGGCAAACACCACAATCTTTGCAGGAACCTGTAGCATGTGAAGAGAAATCCACCAACAATCAGGCTGGGCCCTCAATCACAATTCCATGGATTTCTGGAAATGACACCTCAGGCACACCTTCCATTAAATTTGCACTCCATCACAGTAACTGCCATGCTGGGTTTCTAACTAAGCAGTTGATCCCATCATTTGTTGTGAGGCTCTCCTGCCACCTTTTGGGCAGAGAAGGCACTGTCCCTGCAAAAACACAGGCAGACATGTTCAACAGGGCTTCCTGGTTATGTGGGAGGAGCAGAATGCCATTGGTCCCCCCTTGCAAATTCTAATTTACATAAGGAAGACAGAGAGGTAGCTGGGAGTAGGCACTGCACACGGGCATTGCACTCTCTCCTATGATTTGCAGCCAATTCTAGATTGAGGCAGGAGGAAAGGAGGTGACTCGCCCAACAATGGCTATACTGAGAAGTCAGCCACTCTGGGTCTCCCAGGTGAGTGTTTCAGGCCTGTGAGCCACTCATATAAATCTCGCCTGATCGAGCCTGATCGAGCGGTGAGCGAGTGCGTTTGAATCCAAATATCAAACCCCTCTTTCTCAGGCGCAGGAAATGGTGGGCCCTTCATTGCTTCTGGTGTGGAAGTCTATGGGGCAAGGGTCCAGGACTTGCAGAGGAGAACAATTGCCAGAAAGTGCTTGCTGTTCTCATCTGTGCCTTTTTTCTGCTCACTGGCTGATAGGAGATTGGCTGCCCCCTTTCTTGCTAGAGTGAAAAAACAACAACTTGAGAGAAAACATGACGTTGTGAGGCTCACTTAGAGGGAGACTAGCCAAATAGCCCTGCTTTTTTTCTGAAAGACGCTTCAGAAATTGTTCAAAATGTCTCCTGGCCACTCAGGCTCGTTGGTCTAGGGGTATGATTCTCGCTTCGGGTGCGAGAGGTCCCGGGTTCAAATCCCGGACGAGCCCATGACGTGGACATTTTCAGGATGCTTGTAATATAGGAGCATTTCTTCTTTTCAATGCTATAAGACGCTGTGTATGTCGAGAAAGTTCCTTACCCTGCACGCTATTTTCCACTTGTGGCGGGATAAAGGAGTGCAGGACTTCTTTGCAACTGCTTTTCTGGGCCAGACCAGCATGGTAGGAACATTACATGCATAGTGTTTTTCTAGTGTAATTTCAGGATATGGTTTCAAAATCGCCTCTTGGAATAAAAGTGGTCCTCATTCCTGTCTTCCAAAGAAATAGAGACCGGGTAAGGAGAGCCCAACTTTGAGCTTCAAGGACATTGGCCCTTAGTCTGTGCATTCCAGCCCAATACATGCCAACAAGATTCCTGAGTTAGTGTCTGTTTCTGTAGTGTAGTGGTTATCACGTTCGCCTTACACGCGAAAGGTCCCTGGTTCGAGACCGGGCAGAAACAGCGGTTTGCTGTTTTTAACAGTGTTTGCCTTTACTGGCTGACTTTATAGGAAAGCTGAGATAATAGAGGCTGTCTATCCCTCACCAACCTGACGTAGTGTGCTACAGGGATCTCAGTGACAGCTCGAAAAGAGAAGTGACGATAGCTTGCGCCATTCGCTTGCTCGCCCTTTGCTCTGAAGGGTGGGCCTACTTCATGAAAGCAAGGAATGAGAGCAGAAATGCTTTTCTTGTCCTCACCGCAAGCAGACACTTAGAGAAAACAAACTGTCTGAAGGACAGAGGCTTTTTAATTTCTTGTTTGATGACGGCCATGGAAAAGACAGCAATCATATTGCAGAAGAGAGCAACATGTGCAGTTGCTTGCTTTGGGTGAAGCATTCACCGACTAGCTGCCACTAACCGCTGGAGCCATGTCAGAGGTGACTCTTGCGTGGCTCGTTGGTCTAGGGGTATGATTCTCGCTTAGGGTGCGAGAGGTCCCGGGTTCAAATCCCGGACGAGCCCTTTTTAGAGCTAAACATACAAATCGTACTAAAAATGCACTATGCCTGACTATTTCTAGTAATACTCGGTTGATTTTTTGCTTAACATATTCCTAACCTCAGTAGAAAAATGGATCACCGTGCTTTTTCTGCCTACCTGCTTAGTCTCAGTGTGTCCCAGGTGATGCTTTCCCAAGCTGTACTCGCAGACATTTAGGCATCAGATATTTGTCTGTCGATGCCTGCACAAGTAAATTTTGAATACGTCTAATTGCAAGCATGTTGGATGATATCTTTGAGGTTTTCACACTTGTTCTGCACATTCTGAGCCGCTGCTGATACAGCAGAATAGAAGTAGGGTGAAGCCTTGAGAGGAACTTTGCTTTAACAGTAGCAAGCAGCAAAGTCGTTTCTGTAGTGTAGTGGTCATCACGTTCGCCTAACACGCGAAAGGTCCCCGGTTCGAGACCGGGCAGAAACACTGAGCGTTGGCTGCTTTTATGTGCACACTCTAAAACCTTATTATCTGAATGCAAGTTTAAGAAGAGGTGGTCTTTGAACACAGTGAGCCGTGGGAAACTTTCTTTACCTTTGCAAGACGAAACAAAGTTATCTGCATCCATCATCTGGGGGTCGTTCTTGTGCCTATTTTTATTTTGTTTAAGCTATGTTGTATTGTTGGGGCCTTTACACCTGTGACATTGCTGTGAAGGTTGTAAGTGGAAACATTGGCAGGTGCAGATAGAAGAGTTAGACCTAAGCCCCCCTCATGAACCGTCAGGATGGCCGAGTGGTCTAAGGCGCCAGACTCAAGAGAGCTTGATCTTCAGTGTAGCTGAGCCTTCTGGTCTCCTCATGGAGGCGTGGGTTCAAATCCCACTTCTGACAGGTCCCTTTTACACCCGTAAATCTTCCTGTTTTTTGCAGTGCGTTCCCGGCAAACACCACAATCTTTGCAGGAACCTGTAGCATGTGAAGAGAAATCCACCAACAATCAGGCTGGGCCCTCAATCACAATTCCATGGATTTCTGGAAATGACACCTCAGGCACACCTTCCATTAAATTTGCACTCCATCACAGTAACTGCCATGCTGGGTTTCTAACTAAGCAGTTGATCCCATCATTTGTTGTGAGGCTCTCCTGCCACCTTTTGGGCAGAGAAGGCACTGTCCCTGCAAAAACACAGGCAGACATGTTCAACAGGGCTTCCTGGTTATGTGGGAGGAGCAGAATGCCATTGGTCCCCCCTTGCAAATTCTAATTTACATAAGGAAGACAGAGAGGTAGCTGGGAGTAGGCACTGCACACGGGCATTGCACTCTCTCCTATGATTTGCAGCCAATTCTAGATTGAGGCAGGAGGAAAGGAGGTGACTCGCCCAACAATGGCTATACTGAGAAGTCAGCCACTCTGGGTCTCCCAGGTGAGTGTTTCAGGCCTGTGAGCCACTCATATAAATCTCGCCTGATCGAGCCTGATCGAGCGGTGAGCGAGTGCGTTTGAATCCAAATATCAAACCCCTCTTTCTCAGGCGCAGGAAATGGTGGGCCCTTCATTGCTTCTGGTGTGGAAGTCTATGGGGCAAGGGTCCAGGACTTGCAGAGGAGAACAATTGCCAGAAAGTGCTTGCTGTTCTCATCTGTGCCTTTTTTCTGCTCACTGGCTGATAGGAGATTGGCTGCCCCCTTTCTTGCTAGAGTGAAAAAACAACAACTTGAGAGAAAACATGACGTTGTGAGGCTCACTTAGAGGGAGACTAGCCAAATAGCCCTGCTTTTTTTCTGAAAGACGCTTCAGAAATTGTTCAAAATGTCTCCTGGCCACTCAGGCTCGTTGGTCTAGGGGTATGATTCTCGCTTCGGGTGCGAGAGGTCCCGGGTTCAAATCCCGGACGAGCCCATGACGTGGACATTTTCAGGATGCTTGTAATATAGGAGCATTTCTTCTTTTCAATGCTATAAGACGCTGTGTATGTCGAGAAAGTTCCTTACCCTGCACGCTATTTTCCACTTGTGGCGGGATAAAGGAGTGCAGGACTTCTTTGCAACTGCTTTTCTGGGCCAGACCAGCATGGTAGGAACATTACATGCATAGTGTTTTTCTAGTGTAATTTCAGGATATGGTTTCAAAATCGCCTCTTGGAATAAAAGTGGTCCTCATTCCTGTCTTCCAAAGAAATAGAGACCGGGTAAGGAGAGCCCAACTTTGAGCTTCAAGGACATTGGCCCTTAGTCTGTGCATTCCAGCCCAATACATGCCAACAAGATTCCTGAGTTAGTGTCTGTTTCTGTAGTGTAGTGGTTATCACGTTCGCCTTACACGCGAAAGGTCCCTGGTTCGAGACCGGGCAGAAACAGCGGTTTGCTGTTTTTAACAGTGTTTGCCTTTACTGGCTGACTTTATAGGAAAGCTGAGATAATAGAGGCTGTCTATCCCTCACCAACCTGACGTAGTGTGCTACAGGGATCTCAGTGACAGCTCGAAAAGAGAAGTGACGATAGCTTGCGCCATTCGCTTGCTCGCCCTTTGCTCTGAAGGGTGGGCCTACTTCATGAAAGCAAGGAATGAGAGCAGAAATGCTTTTCTTGTCCTCACCGCAAGCAGACACTTAGAGAAAACAAACTGTCTGAAGGACAGAGGCTTTTTAATTTCTTGTTTGATGACGGCCATGGAAAAGACAGCAATCATATTGCAGAAGAGAGCAACATGTGCAGTTGCTTGCTTTGGGTGAAGCATTCACCGACTAGCTGCCACTAACCGCTGGAGCCATGTCAGAGGTGACTCTTGCGTGGCTCGTTGGTCTAGGGGTATGATTCTCGCTTAGGGTGCGAGAGGTCCCGGGTTCAAATCCCGGACGAGCCCTTTTTAGAGCTAAACATACAAATCGTACTAAAAATGCACTATGCCTGACTATTTCTAGTAATACTCGGTTGATTTTTTGCTTAACATATTCCTAACCTCAGTAGAAAAATGGATCACCGTGCTTTTTCTGCCTACCTGCTTAGTCTCAGTGTGTCCCAGGTGATGCTTTCCCAAGCTGTACTCGCAGACATTTAGGCATCAGATATTTGTCTGTCGATGCCTGCACAAGTAAATTTTGAATACGTCTAATTGCAAGCATGTTGGATGATATCTTTGAGGTTTTCACACTTGTTCTGCACATTCTGAGCCGCTGCTGATACAGCAGAATAGAAGTAGGGTGAAGCCTTGAGAGGAACTTTGCTTTAACAGTAGCAAGCAGCAAAGTCGTTTCTGTAGTGTAGTGGTCATCACGTTCGCCTAACACGCGAAAGGTCCCCGGTTCGAGACCGGGCAGAAACACTGAGCGTTGGCTGCTTTTATGTGCACACTCTAAAACCTTATTATCTGAATGCAAGTTTAAGAAGAGGTGGTCTTTGAACACAGTGAGCCGTGGGAAACTTTCTTTACCTTTGCAAGACGAAACAAAGTTATCTGCATCCATCATCTGGGGGTCGTTCTTGTGCCTATTTTTATTTTGTTTAAGCTATGTTGTATTGTTGGGGCCTTTACACCTGTGACATTGCTGTGAAGGTTGTAAGTGGAAACATTGGCAGGTGCAGATAGAAGAGTTAGACCTAAGCCCCCCTCATGAACCGTCAGGATGGCCGAGTGGTCTAAGGCGCCAGACTCAAGAGAGCTTGATCTTCAGTGTAGCTGAGCCTTCTGGTCTCCTCATGGAGGTGTGGGTTCAAATCCCACTTCTGACAGGTCCCTTTTACACCCGTAAATCTTCCTGTTTTTTGCAGTGCGTTCCCGGCAAACACCACAATCTTTGCAGGAACCTGTAGCATGTGAAGAGAAATCCACCAACAATCAGGCTGGGCCCTCAATCACAATTCCATGGATTTCTGGAAATGACACCTCAGGCACACCTTCCATTAAATTTGCACTCCATCACAGTAACTGCCATGCTGGGTTTCTAACTAAGCAGTTGATCCCATCATTTGTTGTGAGGCTCTCCTGCCACCTTTTGGGCAGAGAAGGCACTGTCCCTGCAAAAACACAGGCAGACATGTTCAACAGGGCTTCCTGGTTATGTGGGAGGAGCAGAATGCCATTGGTCCCCCCTTGCAAATTCTAATTTACATAAGGAAGACAGAGAGGTAGCTGGGAGTAGGCACTGCACACGGGCATTGCACTCTCTCTTATGATTTGCAGCCAATTCTAGATTGAGGCAGGAGGAAAGGAGGTGACTCGCCCAACAATGGCTATACTGAGAAGTCAGCCACTCTGGGTCTCCCAGGTGAGTGTTTCAGGCCTGTGAGCCACTCATATAAATCTCGCCTGATCGAGCCTGATCGAGCGCTGAGCGAGCGCGTTTGAATCCAAATATCAAACCCCTCTTTCTCAGGCGCAGGAAATGGTGGGCCCTTCATTGCTTCTGGTGTGGAAGTCTATGGGGCAAGGGTCCAGGACTTGTAGAGGAGAACAATTGCCAGAAAGTGCTTGCTGTTCTCATCTGTGCCTTTTTTCTGCTCACTGGCTGATAGGAGATTGGCTGCCCCCTTTCTTGCTAGAGTGAAAAAACAACAACTTGAGAGAAAACATGACGTTGTGAGGCTCACTTAGAGGGAGACTAGCCAAATAGCCCTGCTTTTTTTCTGAAAGACGCTTCAGAAATTGTTCAAAATGTCTCCTGGCCACTCAGGCTCGTTGGTCTAGGGGTATGATTCTCGCTTCGGGTGCGAGAGGTCCCGGGTTCAAATCCCGGACGAGCCCATGACGTGGACATTTTCAGGATGCTTGTAATATAGGAGCATTTCTTCTTTTCAATGCTATAAGACGCTGTGTATGTCGAGAAAGTTCCTTACCCTGCACGCTATTTTCCACTTGTGGCGGGATAAAGGAGTGCAGGACTTCTTTGCAACTGCTTTTCTGGGCCAGACCAGCATGGTAGGAACATTACATGCATAGTGTTTTTCTAGTGTAATTTCAGGATATGGTTTCAAAATCGCCTCTTGGAATAAAAGTGGTCCTCATTCCTGTCTTCCAAAGAAATAGAGACCGGGTAAGGAGAGCCCAACTTTGAGCTTCAAGGACATTGGCCCTTAGTCTGTGCATTCCAGCCCAATACATGCCAACAAGATTCCTGAGTTAGTGTCTGTTTCTGTAGTGTAGTGGTTATCACGTTCGCCTTACGCGCGAAAGGTCCCTGGTTCGAGACCGGGCAGAAACAGCGGTTTGCTGTTTTTAACAGTGTTTGCCTTTACTGGCTGACTTTATAGGAAAGCTGAGATAATAGAGGCTGTCTATCCCTCACCAACCTGACGTAGTGTGCTACAGGGATCTCAGTGACAGCTCGAAAAGAGAAGTGACGATAGCTTGCGCCATTCGCTTGCTCGCCCTTTGCTCTGAAGGGTGGGCCTACTTCATGAAAGCAAGGAATGAGAGCAGAAATGCTTTTCTTGTCCTCACCGCAAGCAGACACTTAGAGAAAACAAACTGTCTGAAGGACAGAGGCTTTTTAATTTCTTGTTTGATGACGGCCATGGAAAAGACAGCAATCATATTGCAGAAGAGAGCAACATGTGCAGTTGCTTGCTTTGGGTGAAGCATTCACCGACTAGCTGCCACTAACCGCTGGAGCCATGTCAGAGGTGACTCTTGCGTGGCTCGTTGGTCTAGGGGTATGATTCTCGCTTAGGGTGCGAGAGGTCCCGGGTTCAAATCCCGGACGAGCCCTTTTTAGAGCTAAACATACAAATCGTACTAAAAATGCACTATGCCTGACTATTTCTAGTAATACTCGGTTGATTTTTTGCTTAACATATTCCTAACCTCAGTAGAAAAATGGATCACCGTGCTTTTTCTGCCTACCTGCTTAGTCTCAGTGTGTCCCAGGTGATGCTTTCCCAAGCTGTACTCGCAGACATTTAGGCATCAGATATTTGTCTGTCGATGCCTGCACAAGTAAATTTTGAATACGTCTAATTGCAAGCATGTTGGATGATATCTTTGAGGTTTTCACACTTGTTCTGCACATTCTGAGCCGCTGCTGATACAGCAGAATAGAAGTAGGGTGAAGCCTTGAGAGGAACTTTGCTTTAACAGTAGCAAGCAGCAAGGTCGTTTCTGTAGTGTAGTGGTCATCACGTTCGCCTAACACGCGAAAGGTCCCCGGTTCGAGACCGGGCAGAAACACTGAGCGTTGGCTGCTTTTATGTGCACACTCTAAAACCTTATTATCTGAATGCAAGTTTAAGAAGAGGTGGTCTTTGAACACAGTGAGCCGTGGGAAACTTTCTTTACCTTTGCAAGACGAAACAAAGTTATCTGCATCCATCATCTGGGGGTCGTTCTTGTGCCTATTTTTATTTTGTTTAAGCTATGTTGTATTGTTGGGGCCTTTACACCTGTGACATTGCTGTGAAGGTTGTAAGTGGAAACATTGGCAGGTGCAGATAGAAGAGTTAGACCTAAGCCCCCCTCATGAACCGTCAGGATGGCCGAGTGGTCTAAGGCGCCAGACTCAAGAGAGCTTGATCTTCAGTGTAGCTGAGCCTTCTGGTCTCCTCATGGAGGCGTGGGTTCAAATCCCACTTCTGACAGGTCCCTTTTACACCCGTAAATCTTCCTGTTTTTTGCAGTGCGTTCCCGGCAAACACCACAATCTTTGCAGGAACCTGTAGCATGTGAAGAGAAATCCACCAACAATCAGGCTGGGCCCTCAATCACAATTCCATGGATTTCTGGAAATGACACCTCAGGCACACCTTCCATTAAATTTGCACTCCATCACAGTAACTGCCATGCTGGGTTTCTAACTAAGCAGTTGATCCCATCATTTGTTGTGAGGCTCTCCTGCCACCTTTTGGGCAGAGAAGGCACTGTCCCTGCAAAAACACAGGCAGACATGTTCAACAGGGCTTCCTGGTTATGTGGGAGGAGCAGAATGCCATTGGTCCCCCCTTGCAAATTCTAATTTACATAAGGAAGACAGAGAGGTTGCTGGGAGTAGGCACTGCACACGGGCATTGCACTCTCTCTTATGATTTGCAGCCAATTCTAGATTGAGGCAGGAGGAAAGGAGGTGACTCGCCCAACAATGGCTATACTGAGAAGTCAGCCACTCTGGGTCTCCCAGGTGAGTGTTTCAGGCCTGTGAGCCACTCATATAAATCTCGCCTGATCGAGCCTGATCGAGCGGTGAGCGAGTGCGTTTGAATCCAAATATCAAACCCCTCTTTCTCAGGCGCAGGAAATGGTGGGCCCTTCATTGCTTCTGGTGTGGAAGTCTATGGGGCAAGGGTCCAGGACTTGCAGAGGAGAACAATTGCCAGAAAGTGCTTGCTGTTCTCATCTGTGCCTTTTTTCTGCTCACTGGCTGATAGGAGATTGGCTGCCCCCTTTCTTGCTAGAGTGAAAAAACAACAACTTGAGAGAAAACATGACGTTGTGAGGCTCACTTAGAGGGAGACTAGCCAAATAGCCCTGCTTTTTTTCTGAAAGACGCTTCAGAAATTGTTCAAAATGTCTCCTGGCCACTCAGGCTCGTTGGTCTAGGGGTATGATTCTCGCTTCGGGTGCGAGAGGTCCCGGGTTCAAATCCCGGACGAGCCCATGACGTGGACATTTTCAGGATGCTTGTAATATAGGAGCATTTCTTCTTTTCAATGCTATAAGACGCTGTGTATGTCGAGAAAGTTCCTTACCCTGCACGCTATTTTCCACTTGTGGCGGGATAAAGGAGTGCAGGACTTCTTTGCAACTGCTTTTCTGGGCCAGACCAGCATGGTAGGAACATTACATGCATAGTGTTTTTCTAGTGTAATTTCAGGATATGGTTTCAAAATCGCCTCTTGGAATAAAAGTGGTCCTCATTCCTGTCTTCCAAAGAAATAGAGACCGGGTAAGGAGAGCCCAACTTTGAGCTTCAAGGACATTGGCCCTTAGTCTGTGCATTCCAGCCCAATACATGCCAACAAGATTCCTGAGTTAGTGTCTGTTTCTGTAGTGTAGTGGTTATCACGTTCGCCTTACACGCGAAAGGTCCCTGGTTCGAGACCGGGCAGAAACAGCGGTTTGCTGTTTTTAACAGTGTTTGCCTTTACTGGCTGACTTTATAGGAAAGCTGAGATAATAGAGGCTGTCTATCCCTCACCAACCTGACGTAGTGTGCTACAGGGATCTCAGTGACAGCTCGAAAAGAGAAGTGACGATAGCTTGCGCCATTCGCTTGCTCGCCCTTTGCTCTGAAGGGTGGGCCTACTTCATGAAAGCAAGGAATGAGAGCAGAAATGCTTTTCTTGTCCTCACCGCAAGCAGACACTTAGAGAAAACAAACTGTCTGAAGGACAGAGGCTTTTTAATTTCTTGTTTGATGACGGCCATGGAAAAGACAGCAATCATATTGCAGAAGAGAGCAACATGTGCAGTTGCTTGCTTTGGGTGAAGCATTCACCGACTAGCTGCCACTAACCGCTGGAGCCATGTCAGAGGTGACTCTTGCGTGGCTCGTTGGTCTAGGGGTATGATTCTCGCTTAGGGTGCGAGAGGTCCCGGGTTCAAATCCCGGACGAGCCCTTTTTAGAGCTAAACATACAAATCGTACTAAAAATGCACTATGCCTGACTATTTCTAGTAATACTCGGTTGATTTTTTGCTTAACATATTCCTAACCTCAGTAGAAAAATGGATCACCGTGCTTTTTCTGCCTACCTGCTTAGTCTCAGTGTGTCCCAGGTGATGCTTTCCCAAGCTGTACTCGCAGACATTTAGGCATCAGATATTTGTCTGTCGATGCCTGCACAAGTAAATTTTGAATACGTCTAATTGCAAGCATGTTGGATGATATCTTTGAGGTTTTCACACTTGTTCTGCACATTCTGAGCCGCTGCTGATACAGCAGAATAGAAGTAGGGTGAAGCCTTGAGAGGAACTTTGCTTTAACAGTAGCAAGCAGCAAAGTCGTTTCTGTAGTGTAGTGGTCATCACGTTCGCCTAACACGCGAAAGGTCCCCGGTTCGAGACCGGGCAGAAACACTGAGCGTTGGCTGCTTTTATGTGCACACTCTAAAACCTTATTATCTGAATGCAAGTTTAAGAAGAGGTGGTCTTTGAACACAGTGAGCCGTGGGAAACTTTCTTTACCTTTGCAAGACGAAACAAAGTTATCTGCATCCATCATCTGGGGGTCGTTCTTGTGCCTATTTTTATTTTGTTTAAGCTATGTTGTATTGTTGGGGCCTTTACACCTGTGACATTGCTGTGAAGGTTGTAAGTGGAAACATTGGCAGGTGCAGATAGAAGAGTTAGACCTAAGCCCCCCTCATGAACCGTCAGGATGGCCGAGTGGTCTAAGGCGCCAGACTCAAGAGAGCTTGATCTTCAGTGTAGCTGAGCCTTCTGGTCTCCTCATGGAGGCGTGGGTTCAAATCCCACTTCTGACAGGTCCCTTTTACACCCGTAAATCTTCCTGTTTTTTGCAGTGCGTTCCCGGCAAACACCACAATCTTTGCAGGAACCTGTAGCATGTGAAGAGAAATCCACCAACAATCAGGCTGGGCCCTCAATCACAATTCCATGGATTTCTGGAAATGACACCTCAGGCACACCTTCCATTAAATTTGCACTCCATCACAGTAACTGCCATGCTGGGTTTCTAACTAAGCAGTTGATCCCATCATTTGTTGTGAGGCTCTCCTGCCACCTTTTGGGCAGAGAAGGCACTGTCCCTGCAAAAACACAGGCAGACATGTTCAACAGGGCTTCCTGGTTATGTGGGAGGAGCAGAATGCCATTGGTCCCCCCTTGCAAATTCTAATTTACATAAGGAAGACAGAGAGGTAGCTGGGAGTAGGCACTGCACACGGGCATTGCACTCTCTCCTATGATTTGCAGCCAATTCTAGATTGAGGCAGGAGGAAAGGAGGTGACTCGCCCAACAATGGCTATACTGAGAAGTCAGCCACTCTGGGTCTCCCAGGTGAGTGTTTCAGGCCTGTGAGCCACTCATATAAATCTCGCCTGATCGAGCCTGATCGAGCGGTGAGCGAGTGCGTTTGAATCCAAATATCAAACCCCTCTTTCTCAGGCGCAGGAAATGGTGGGCCCTTCATTGCTTCTGGTGTGGAAGTCTATGGGGCAAGGGTCCAGGACTTGCAGAGGAGAACAATTGCCAGAAAGTGCTTGCTGTTCTCATCTGTGCCTTTTTTCTGCTCACTGGCTGATAGGAGATTGGCTGCCCCCTTTCTTGCTAGAGTGAAAAAACAACAACTTGAGAGAAAACATGACGTTGTGAGGCTCACTTAGAGGGAGACTAGCCAAATAGCCCTGCTTTTTTTCTGAAAGACGCTTCAGAAATTGTTCAAAATGTCTCCTGGCCACTCAGGCTCGTTGGTCTAGGGGTATGATTCTCGCTTCGGGTGCGAGAGGTCCCGGGTTCAAATCCCGGACGAGCCCATGACGTGGACATTTTCAGGATGCTTGTAATATAGGAGCATTTCTTCTTTTCAATGCTATAAGACGCTGTGTATGTCGAGAAAGTTCCTTACCCTGCACGCTATTTTCCACTTGTGGCGGGATAAAGGAGTGCAGGACTTCTTTGCAACTGCTTTTCTGGGCCAGACCAGCATGGTAGGAACATTACATGCATAGTGTTTTTCTAGTGTAATTTCAGGATATGGTTTCAAAATCGCCTCTTGGAATAAAAGTGGTCCTCATTCCTGTCTTCCAAAGAAATAGAGACCGGGTAAGGAGAGCCCAACTTTGAGCTTCAAGGACATTGGCCCTTAGTCTGTGCATTCCAGCCCAATACATGCCAACAAGATTCCTGAGTTAGTGTCTGTTTCTGTAGTGTAGTGGTTATCACGTTCGCCTTACACGCGAAAGGTCCCTGGTTCGAGACCGGGCAGAAACAGCGGTTTGCTGTTTTTAACAGTGTTTGCCTTTACTGGCTGACTTTATAGGAAAGCTGAGATAATAGAGGCTGTCTATCCCTCACCAACCTGACGTAGTGTGCTACAGGGATCTCAGTGACAGCTCGAAAAGAGAAGTGACGATAGCTTGCGCCATTCGCTTGCTCGCCCTTTGCTCTGAAGGGTGGGCCTACTTCATGAAAGCAAGGAATGAGAGCAGAAATGCTTTTCTTGTCCTCACCGCAAGCAGACACTTAGAGAAAACAAACTGTCTGAAGGACAGAGGCTTTTTAATTTCTTGTTTGATGACGGCCATGGAAAAGACAGCAATCATATTGCAGAAGAGAGCAACATGTGCAGTTGCTTGCTTTGGGTGAAGCATTCACCGACTAGCTGCCACTAACCGCTGGAGCCATGTCAGAGGTGACTCTTGCGTGGCTCGTTGGTCTAGGGGTATGATTCTCGCTTAGGGTGCGAGAGGTCCCGGGTTCAAATCCCGGACGAGCCCTTTTTAGAGCTAAACATACAAATCGTACTAAAAATGCACTATGCCTGACTATTTCTAGTAATACTCGGTTGATTTTTTGCTTAACATATTCCTAACCTCAGTAGAAAAATGGATCACCGTGCTTTTTCTGCCTACCTGCTTAGTCTCAGTGTGTCCCAGGTGATGCTTTCCCAAGCTGTACTCGCAGACATTTAGGCATCAGATATTTGTCTGTCGATGCCTGCACAAGTAAATTTTGAATACGTCTAATTGCAAGCATGTTGGATGATATCTTTGAGGTTTTCACACTTGTTCTGCACATTCTGAGCCGCTGCTGATACAGCAGAATAGAAGTAGGGTGAAGCCTTGAGAGGAACTTTGCTTTAACAGTAGCAAGCAGCAAAGTCGTTTCTGTAGTGTAGTGGTCATCACGTTCGCCTAACACGCGAAAGGTCCCCGGTTCGAGACCGGGCAGAAACACTGAGCGTTGGCTGCTTTTATGTGCACACTCTAAAACCTTATTATCTGAATGCAAGTTTAAGAAGAGGTGGTCTTTGAACACAGTGAGCCGTGGGAAACTTTCTTTACCTTTGCAAGACGAAACAAAGTTATCTGCATCCATCATCTGGGGGTCGTTCTTGTGCCTATTTTTATTTTGTTTAAGCTATGTTGTATTGTTGGGGCCTTTACACCTGTGACATTGCTGTGAAGGTTGTAAGTGGAAACATTGGCAGGTGCAGATAGAAGAGTTAGACCTAAGCCCCCCTCATGAACCGTCAGGATGGCCGAGTGGTCTAAGGCGCCAGACTCAAGAGAGCTTGATCTTCAGTGTAGCTGAGCCTTCTGGTCTCCTCATGGAGGCGTGGGTTCAAATCCCACTTCTGACAGGTCCCTTTTACACCCGTAAATCTTCCTGTTTTTTGCAGTGCGTTCCCGGCAAACACCACAATCTTTGCAGGAACCTGTAGCATGTGAAGAGAAATCCACCAACAATCAGGCTGGGCCCTCAATCACAATTCCATGGATTTCTGGAAATGACACCTCAGGCACACCTTCCATTAAATTTGCACTCCATCACAGTAACTGCCATGCTGGGTTTCTAACTAAGCAGTTGATCCCATCATTTGTTGTGAGGCTCTCCTGCCACCTTTTGGGCAGAGAAGGCACTGTCCCTGCAAAAACACAGGCAGACATGTTCAACAGGGCTTCCTGGTTATGTGGGAGGAGCAGAATGCCATTGGTCCCCCCTTGCAAATTCTAATTTACATAAGGAAGACAGAGAGGTAGCTGGGAGTAGGCACTGCACACGGGCATTGCACTCTCTCTTATGATTTGCAGCCAATTCTAGATTGAGGCAGGAGGAAAGGAGGTGACTCGCCCAACAATGGCTATACTGAGAAGTCAGCCACTCTGGGTCTCCCAGGTGAGTGTTTCAGGCCTGTGAGCCACTCATATAAATCTCGCCTGATCGAGCCTGATCGAGCGCTGAGCGAGCGCGTTTGAATCCAAATATCAAACCCCTCTTTCTCAGGCGCAGGAAATGGTGGGCCCTTCATTGCTTCTGGTGTGGAAGTCTATGGGGCAAGGGTCCAGGACTTGTAGAGGAGAACAATTGCCAGAAAGTGCTTGCTGTTCTCATCTGTGCCTTTTTTCTGCTCACTGGCTGATAGGAGATTGGCTGCCCCCTTTCTTGCTAGAGTGAAAAAACAACAACTTGAGAGAAAACATGACGTTGTGAGGCTCACTTAGAGGGAGACTAGCCAAATAGCCCTGCTTTTTTTCTGAAAGACGCTTCAGAAATTGTTCAAAATGTCTCCTGGCCACTCAGGCTCGTTGGTCTAGGGGTATGATTCTCGCTTCGGGTGCGAGAGGTCCCGGGTTCAAATCCCGGACGAGCCCATGACGTGGACATTTTCAGGATGCTTGTAATATAGGAGCATTTCTTCTTTTCAATGCTATAAGACGCTGTGTATGTCGAGAAAGTTCCTTACCCTGCACGCTATTTTCCACTTGTGGCGGGATAAAGGAGTGCAGGACTTCTTTGCAACTGCTTTTCTGGGCCAGACCAGCATGGTAGGAACATTACATGCATAGTGTTTTTCTAGTGTAATTTCAGGATATGGTTTCAAAATCGCCTCTTGGAATAAAAGTGGTCCTCATTCCTGTCTTCCAAAGAAATAGAGACCGGGTAAGGAGAGCCCAACTTTGAGCTTCAAGGACATTGGCCCTTAGTCTGTGCATTCCAGCCCAATACATGCCAACAAGATTCCTGAGTTAGTGTCTGTTTCTGTAGTGTAGTGGTTATCACGTTCGCCTTACACGCGAAAGGTCCCTGGTTCGAGACCGGGCAGAAACAGCGGTTTGCTGTTTTTAACAGTGTTTGCCTTTACTGGCTGACTTTATAGGAAAGCTGAGATAATAGAGGCTGTCTATCCCTCACCAACCTGACGTAGTGTGCTACAGGGATCTCAGTGACAGCTCGAAAAGAGAAGTGACGATAGCTTGCGCCATTCGCTTGCTCGCCCTTTGCTCTGAAGGGTGGGCCTACTTCATGAAAGCAAGGAATGAGAGCAGAAATGCTTTTCTTGTCCTCACCGCAAGCAGACACTTAGAGAAAACAAACTGTCTGAAGGACAGAGGCTTTTTAATTTCTTGTTTGATGACGGCCATGGAAAAGACAGCAATCATATTGCAGAAGAGAGCAACATGTGCAGTTGCTTGCTTTGGGTGAAGCATTCACCGACTAGCTGCCACTAACCGCTGGAGCCATGTCAGAGGTGACTCTTGCGTGGCTCGTTGGTCTAGGGGTATGATTCTCGCTTAGGGTGCGAGAGGTCCCGGGTTCAAATCCCGGACGAGCCCTTTTTAGAGCTAAACATACAAATCGTACTAAAAATGCACTATGCCTGACTATTTCTAGTAATACTCGGTTGATTTTTTGCTTAACATATTCCTAACCTCAGTAGAAAAATGGATCACCGTGCTTTTTCTGCCTACCTGCTTAGTCTCAGTGTGTCCCAGGTGATGCTTTCCCAAGCTGTACTCGCAGACATTTAGGCATCAGATATTTGTCTGTCGATGCCTGCACAAGTAAATTTTGAATACGTCTAATTGCAAGCATGTTGGATGATATCTTTGAGGTTTTCACACTTGTTCTGCACATTCTGAGCCGCTGCTGATACAGCAGAATAGAAGTAGGGTGAAGCCTTGAGAGGAACTTTGCTTTAACAGTAGCAAGCAGCAAGGTCGTTTCTGTAGTGTAGTGGTCATCACGTTCGCCTAACACGCGAAAGGTCCCCGGTTCGAGACCGGGCAGAAACACTGAGCGTTGGCTGCTTTTATGTGCACACTCTAAAACCTTATTATCTGAATGCAAGTTTAAGAAGAGGTGGTCTTTGAACACAGTGAGCCGTGGGAAACTTTCTTTACCTTTGCAAGACGAAACAAAGTTATCTGCATCCATCATCTGGGGGTCGTTCTTGTGCCTATTTTTATTTTGTTTAAGCTATGTTGTATTGTTGGGGCCTTTACACCTGTGACATTGCTGTGAAGGTTGTAAGTGGAAACATTGGCAGGTGCAGATAGAAGAGTTAGACCTAAGCCCCCCTCATGAGCCGTCAGGATGGCCGAGTGGTCTAAGGCGCCAGACTCAAGAGAGCTTGATCTTCAGTGTAGCTGAGCCTTCTGGTCTCCTCATGGAGGCGTGGGTTCAAATCCCACTTCTGACAGGTCCCTTTTACACCCGTAAATCTTCCTGTTTTTTGCAGTGCGTTCCCGGCAAACACCACAATCTTTGCAGGAACCTGTAGCATGTGAAGAGAAATCCACCAACAATCAGGCTGGGCCCTCAATCACAATTCCATGGATTTCTGGAAATGACACCTCAGGCACACCTTCCATTAAATTTGCACTCCATCACAGTAACTGCCATGCTGGGTTTCTAACTAAGCAGTTGATCCCATCATTTGTTGTGAGGCTCTCCTGCCACCTTTTGGGCAGAGAAGGCACTGTCCCTGCAAAAACACAGGCAGACATGTTCAACAGGGCTTCCTGGTTATGTGGGAGGAGCAGAATGCCATTGGTCCCCCCTTGCAAATTCTAATTTACATAAGGAAGACAGAGAGGTAGCTGGGAGTAGGCACTGCACACGGGCATTGCACTCTCTCCTATGATTTGCAGCCAATTCTAGATTGAGGCAGGAGGAAAGGAGGTGACTCGCCCAACAATGGCTATACTGAGAAGTCAGCCACTCTGGGTCTCCCAGGTGAGTGTTTCAGGCCTGTGAGCCACTCATATAAATCTCGCCTGATCGAGCCTGATCGAGCGGTGAGCGAGTGCGTTTGAATCCAAATATCAAACCCCTCTTTCTCAGGCGCAGGAAATGGTGGGCCCTTCATTGCTTCTGGTGTGGAAGTCTATGGGGCAAGGGTCCAGGACTTGCAGAGGAGAACAATTGCCAGAAAGTGCTTGCTGTTCTCATCTGTGCCTTTTTTCTGCTCACTGGCTGATAGGAGATTGGCTGCCCCCTTTCTTGCTAGAGTGAAAAAACAACAACTTGAGAGAAAACATGACGTTGTGAGGCTCACTTAGAGGGAGACTAGCCAAATAGCCCTGCTTTTTTTCTGAAAGACGCTTCAGAAATTGTTCAAAATGTCTCCTGGCCACTCAGGCTCGTTGGTCTAGGGGTATGATTCTCGCTTCGGGTGCGAGAGGTCCCGGGTTCAAATCCCGGACGAGCCCATGACGTGGACATTTTCAGGATGCTTGTAATATAGGAGCATTTCTTCTTTTCAATGCTATAAGACGCTGTGTATGTCGAGAAAGTTCCTTACCCTGCACGCTATTTTCCACTTGTGGCGGGATAAAGGAGTGCAGGACTTCTTTGCAACTGCTTTTCTGGGCCAGACCAGCATGGTAGGAACATTACATGCATAGTGTTTTTCTAGTGTAATTTCAGGATATGGTTTCAAAATCGCCTCTTGGAATAAAAGTGGTCCTCATTCCTGTCTTCCAAAGAAATAGAGACCGGGTAAGGAGAGCCCAACTTTGAGCTTCAAGGACATTGGCCCTTAGTCTGTGCATTCCAGCCCAATACATGCCAACAAGATTCCTGAGTTAGTGTCTGTTTCTGTAGTGTAGTGGTTATCACGTTCGCCTTACGCGCGAAAGGTCCCTGGTTCGAGACCGGGCAGAAACAGCGGTTTGCTGTTTTTAACAGTGTTTGCCTTTACTGGCTGACTTTATAGGAAAGCTGAGATAATAGAGGCTGTCTATCCCTCACCAACCTGACGTAGTGTGCTACAGGGATCTCAGTGACAGCTCGAAAAGAGAAGTGACGATAGCTTGCGCCATTCGCTTGCTCGCCCTTTGCTCTGAAGGGTGGGCCTACTTCATGAAAGCAAGGAATGAGAGCAGAAATGCTTTTCTTGTCCTCACCGCAAGCAGACACTTAGAGAAAACAAACTGTCTGAAGGACAGAGGCTTTTTAATTTCTTGTTTGATGACGGCCATGGAAAAGACAGCAATCATATTGCAGAAGAGAGCAACATGTGCAGTTGCTTGCTTTGGGTGAAGCATTCACCGACTAGCTGCCACTAACCGCTGGAGCCATGTCAGAGGTGACTCTTGCGTGGCTCGTTGGTCTAGGGGTATGATTCTCGCTTAGGGTGCGAGAGGTCCCGGGTTCAAATCCCGGACGAGCCCTTTTTAGAGCTAAACATACAAATCGTACTAAAAATGCACTATGCCTGACTATTTCTAGTAATACTCGGTTGATTTTTTGCTTAACATATTCCTAACCTCAGTAGAAAAATGGATCACCGTGCTTTTTCTGCCTACCTGCTTAGTCTCAGTGTGTCCCAGGTGATGCTTTCCCAAGCTGTACTCGCAGACATTTAGGCATCAGATATTTGTCTGTCGATGCCTGCACAAGTAAATTTTGAATACGTCTAATTGCAAGCATGTTGGATGATATCTTTGAGGTTTTCACACTTGTTCTGCACATTCTGAGCCGCTGCTGATACAGCAGAATAGAAGTAGGGTGAAGCCTTGAGAGGAACTTTGCTTTAACAGTAGCAAGCAGCAAGGTCGTTTCTGTAGTGTAGTGGTCATCACGTTCGCCTAACACGCGAAAGGTCCCCGGTTCGAGACCGGGCAGAAACACTGAGCGTTGGCTGCTTTTATGTGCACACTCTAAAACCTTATTATCTGAATGCAAGTTTAAGAAGAGGTGGTCTTTGAACACAGTGAGCCGTGGGAAACTTTCTTTACCTTTGCAAGACGAAACAAAGTTATCTGCATCCATCATCTGGGGGTCGTTCTTGTGCCTATTTTTATTTTGTTTAAGCTATGTTGTATTGTTGGGGCCTTTACACCTGTGACATTGCTGTGAAGGTTGTAAGTGGAAACATTGGCAGGTGCAGATAGAAGAGTTAGACCTAAGCCCCCCTCATGAACCGTCAGGATGGCCGAGTGGTCTAAGGCGCCAGACTCAAGAGAGCTTGATCTTCAGTGTAGCTGAGCCTTCTGGTCTCCTCATGGAGGCGTGGGTTCAAATCCCACTTCTGACAGGTCCCTTTTACACCCGTAAATCTTCCTGTTTTTTGCAGTGCGTTCCCGGCAAACACCACAATCTTTGCAGGAACCTGTAGCATGTGAAGAGAAATCCACCAACAATCAGGCTGGGCCCTCAATCACAATTCCATGGATTTCTGGAAATGACACCTCAGGCACACCTTCCATTAAATTTGCACTCCATCACAGTAACTGCCATGCTGGGTTTCTAACTAAGCAGTTGATCCCATCATTTGTTGTGAGGCTCTCCTGCCACCTTTTGGGCAGAGAAGGCACTGTCCCTGCAAAAACACAGGCAGACATGTTCAACAGGGCTTCCTGGTTATGTGGGAGGAGCAGAATGCCATTGGTCCCCCCTTGCAAATTCTAATTTACATAAGGAAGACAGAGAGGTTGCTGGGAGTAGGCACTGCACACGGGCATTGCACTCTCTCTTATGATTTGCAGCCAATTCTAGATTGAGGCAGGAGGAAAGGAGGTGACTCGCCCAACAATGGCTATACTGAGAAGTCAGCCACTCTGGGTCTCCCAGGTGAGTGTTTCAGGCCTGTGAGCCACTCATATAAATCTCGCCTGATCGAGCCTGATCGAGCGGTGAGCGAGTGCGTTTGAATCCAAATATCAAACCCCTCTTTCTCAGGCGCAGGAAATGGTGGGCCCTTCATTGCTTCTGGTGTGGAAGTCTATGGGGCAAGGGTCCAGGACTTGCAGAGGAGAACAATTGCCAGAAAGTGCTTGCTGTTCTCATCTGTGCCTTTTTTCTGCTCACTGGCTGATAGGAGATTGGCTGCCCCCTTTCTTGCTAGAGTGAAAAAACAACAACTTGAGAGAAAACATGACGTTGTGAGGCTCACTTAGAGGGAGACTAGCCAAATAGCCCTGCTTTTTTTCTGAAAGACGCTTCAGAAATTGTTCAAAATGTCTCCTGGCCACTCAGGCTCGTTGGTCTAGGGGTATGATTCTCGCTTCGGGTGCGAGAGGTCCCGGGTTCAAATCCCGGACGAGCCCATGACGTGGACATTTTCAGGATGCTTGTAATATAGGAGCATTTCTTCTTTTCAATGCTATAAGACGCTGTGTATGTCGAGAAAGTTCCTTACCCTGCACGCTATTTTCCACTTGTGGCGGGATAAAGGAGTGCAGGACTTCTTTGCAACTGCTTTTCTGGGCCAGACCAGCATGGTAGGAACATTACATGCATAGTGTTTTTCTAGTGTAATTTCAGGATATGGTTTCAAAATCGCCTCTTGGAATAAAAGTGGTCCTCATTCCTGTCTTCCAAAGAAATAGAGACCGGGTAAGGAGAGCCCAACTTTGAGCTTCAAGGACATTGGCCCTTAGTCTGTGCATTCCAGCCCAATACATGCCAACAAGATTCCTGAGTTAGTGTCTGTTTCTGTAGTGTAGTGGTTATCACGTTCGCCTTACACGCGAAAGGTCCCTGGTTCGAGACCGGGCAGAAACAGCGGTTTGCTGTTTTTAACAGTGTTTGCCTTTACTGGCTGACTTTATAGGAAAGCTGAGATAATAGAGGCTGTCTATCCCTCACCAACCTGACGTAGTGTGCTACAGGGATCTCAGTGACAGCTCGAAAAGAGAAGTGACGATAGCTTGCGCCATTCGCTTGCTCGCCCTTTGCTCTGAAGGGTGGGCCTACTTCATGAAAGCAAGGAATGAGAGCAGAAATGCTTTTCTTGTCCTCACCGCAAGCAGACACTTAGAGAAAACAAACTGTCTGAAGGACAGAGGCTTTTTAATTTCTTGTTTGATGACGGCCATGGAAAAGACAGCAATCATATTGCAGAAGAGAGCAACATGTGCAGTTGCTTGCTTTGGGTGAAGCATTCACCGACTAGCTGCCACTAACCGCTGGAGCCATGTCAGAGGTGACTCTTGCGTGGCTCGTTGGTCTAGGGGTATGATTCTCGCTTAGGGTGCGAGAGGTCCCGGGTTCAAATCCCGGACGAGCCCTTTTTAGAGCTAAACATACAAATCGTACTAAAAATGCACTATGCCTGACTATTTCTAGTAATACTCGGTTGATTTTTTGCTTAACATATTCCTAACCTCAGTAGAAAAATGGATCACCGTGCTTTTTCTGCCTACCTGCTTAGTCTCAGTGTGTCCCAGGTGATGCTTTCCCAAGCTGTACTCGCAGACATTTAGGCATCAGATATTTGTCTGTCGATGCCTGCACAAGTAAATTTTGAATACGTCTAATTGCAAGCATGTTGGATGATATCTTTGAGGTTTTCACACTTGTTCTGCACATTCTGAGCCGCTGCTGATACAGCAGAATAGAAGTAGGGTGAAGCCTTGAGAGGAACTTTGCTTTAACAGTAGCAAGCAGCAAAGTCGTTTCTGTAGTGTAGTGGTCATCACGTTCGCCTAACACGCGAAAGGTCCCCGGTTCGAGACCGGGCAGAAACACTGAGCGTTGGCTGCTTTTATGTGCACACTCTAAAACCTTATTATCTGAATGCAAGTTTAAGAAGAGGTGGTCTTTGAACACAGTGAGCCGTGGGAAACTTTCTTTACCTTTGCAAGACGAAACAAAGTTATCTGCATCCATCATCTGGGGGTCGTTCTTGTGCCTATTTTTATTTTGTTTAAGCTATGTTGTATTGTTGGGGCCTTTACACCTGTGACATTGCTGTGAAGGTTGTAAGTGGAAACATTGGCAGGTGCAGATAGAAGAGTTAGACCTAAGCCCCCCTCATGAACCGTCAGGATGGCCGAGTGGTCTAAGGCGCCAGACTCAAGAGAGCTTGATCTTCAGTGTAGCTGAGCCTTCTGGTCTCCTCATGGAGGCGTGGGTTCAAATCCCACTTCTGACAGGTCCCTTTTACACCCGTAAATCTTCCTGTTTTTTGCAGTGCGTTCCCGGCAAACACCACAATCTTTGCAGGAACCTGTAGCATGTGAAGAGAAATCCACCAACAATCAGGCTGGGCCCTCAATCACAATTCCATGGATTTCTGGAAATGACACCTCAGGCACACCTTCCATTAAATTTGCACTCCATCACAGTAACTGCCATGCTGGGTTTCTAACTAAGCAGTTGATCCCATCATTTGTTGTGAGGCTCTCCTGCCACCTTTTGGGCAGAGAAGGCACTGTCCCTGCAAAAACACAGGCAGACATGTTCAACAGGGCTTCCTGGTTATGTGGGAGGAGCAGAATGCCATTGGTCCCCCCTTGCAAATTCTAATTTACATAAGGAAGACAGAGAGGTAGCTGGGAGTAGGCACTGCACACGGGCATTGCACTCTCTCTTATGATTTGCAGCCAATTCTAGATTGAGGCAGGAGGAAAGGAGGTGACTCGCCCAACAATGGCTATACTGAGAAGTCAGCCACTCTGGGTCTCCCAGGTGAGTGTTTCAGGCCTGTGAGCCACTCATATAAATCTCGCCTGATCGAGCCTGATCGAGCGCTGAGCGAGCGCGTTTGAATCCAAATATCAAACCCCTCTTTCTCAGGCGCAGGAAATGGTGGGCCCTTCATTGCTTCTGGTGTGGAAGTCTATGGGGCAAGGGTCCAGGACTTGTAGAGGAGAACAATTGCCAGAAAGTGCTTGCTGTTCTCATCTGTGCCTTTTTTCTGCTCACTGGCTGATAGGAGATTGGCTGCCCCCTTTCTTGCTAGAGTGAAAAAACAACAACTTGAGAGAAAACATGACGTTGTGAGGCTCACTTAGAGGGAGACTAGCCAAATAGCCCTGCTTTTTTTCTGAAAGACGCTTCAGAAATTGTTCAAAATGTCTCCTGGCCACTCAGGCTCGTTGGTCTAGGGGTATGATTCTCGCTTCGGGTGCGAGAGGTCCCGGGTTCAAATCCCGGACGAGCCCATGACGTGGACATTTTCAGGATGCTTGTAATATAGGAGCATTTCTTCTTTTCAATGCTATAAGACGCTGTGTATGTCGAGAAAGTTCCTTACCCTGCACGCTATTTTCCACTTGTGGCGGGATAAAGGAGTGCAGGACTTCTTTGCAACTGCTTTTCTGGGCCAGACCAGCATGGTAGGAACATTACATGCATAGTGTTTTTCTAGTGTAATTTCAGGATATGGTTTCAAAATCGCCTCTTGGAATAAAAGTGGTCCTCATTCCTGTCTTCCAAAGAAATAGAGACCGGGTAAGGAGAGCCCAACTTTGAGCTTCAAGGACATTGGCCCTTAGTCTGTGCATTCCAGCCCAATACATGCCAACAAGATTCCTGAGTTAGTGTCTGTTTCTGTAGTGTAGTGGTTATCACGTTCGCCTTACACGCGAAAGGTCCCTGGTTCGAGACCGGGCAGAAACAGCGGTTTGCTGTTTTTAACAGTGTTTGCCTTTACTGGCTGACTTTATAGGAAAGCTGAGATAATAGAGGCTGTCTATCCCTCACCAACCTGACGTAGTGTGCTACAGGGATCTCAGTGACAGCTCGAAAAGAGAAGTGACGATAGCTTGCGCCATTCGCTTGCTCGCCCTTTGCTCTGAAGGGTGGGCCTACTTCATGAAAGCAAGGAATGAGAGCAGAAATGCTTTTCTTGTCCTCACCGCAAGCAGACACTTAGAGAAAACAAACTGTCTGAAGGACAGAGGCTTTTTAATTTCTTGTTTGATGACGGCCATGGAAAAGACAGCAATCATATTGCAGAAGAGAGCAACATGTGCAGTTGCTTGCTTTGGGTGAAGCATTCACCGACTAGCTGCCACTAACCGCTGGAGCCATGTCAGAGGTGACTCTTGCGTGGCTCGTTGGTCTAGGGGTATGATTCTCGCTTAGGGTGCGAGAGGTCCCGGGTTCAAATCCCGGACGAGCCCTTTTTAGAGCTAAACATACAAATCGTACTAAAAATGCACTATGCCTGACTATTTCTAGTAATACTCGGTTGATTTTTTGCTTAACATATTCCTAACCTCAGTAGAAAAATGGATCACCGTGCTTTTTCTGCCTACCTGCTTAGTCTCAGTGTGTCCCAGGTGATGCTTTCCCAAGCTGTACTCGCAGACATTTAGGCATCAGATATTTGTCTGTCGATGCCTGCACAAGTAAATTTTGAATACGTCTAATTGCAAGCATGTTGGATGATATCTTTGAGGTTTTCACACTTGTTCTGCACATTCTGAGCCGCTGCTGATACAGCAGAATAGAAGTAGGGTGAAGCCTTGAGAGGAACTTTGCTTTAACAGTAGCAAGCAGCAAGGTCGTTTCTGTAGTGTAGTGGTCATCACGTTCGCCTAACACGCGAAAGGTCCCCGGTTCGAGACCGGGCAGAAACACTGAGCGTTGGCTGCTTTTATGTGCACACTCTAAAACCTTATTATCTGAATGCAAGTTTAAGAAGAGGTGGTCTTTGAACACAGTGAGCCGTGGGAAACTTTCTTTACCTTTGCAAGACGAAACAAAGTTATCTGCATCCATCATCTGGGGGTCGTTCTTGTGCCTATTTTTATTTTGTTTAAGCTATGTTGTATTGTTGGGGCCTTTACACCTGTGACATTGCTGTGAAGGTTGTAAGTGGAAACATTGGCAGGTGCAGATAGAAGAGTTAGACCTAAGCCCCCCTCATGAGCCGTCAGGATGGCCGAGTGGTCTAAGGCGCCAGACTCAAGAGAGCTTGATCTTCAGTGTAGCTGAGCCTTCTGGTCTCCTCATGGAGGCGTGGGTTCAAATCCCACTTCTGACAGGTCCCTTTTACACCCGTAAATCTTCCTGTTTTTTGCAGTGCGTTCCCGGCAAACACCACAATCTTTGCAGGAACCTGTAGCATGTGAAGAGAAATCCACCAACAATCAGGCTGGGCCCTCAATCACAATTCCATGGATTTCTGGAAATGACACCTCAGGCACACCTTCCATTAAATTTGCACTCCATCACAGTAACTGCCATGCTGGGTTTCTAACTAAGCAGTTGATCCCATCATTTGTTGTGAGGCTCTCCTGCCACCTTTTGGGCAGAGAAGGCACTGTCCCTGCAAAAACACAGGCAGACATGTTCAACAGGGCTTCCTGGTTATGTGGGAGGAGCAGAATGCCATTGGTCCCCCCTTGCAAATTCTAATTTACATAAGGAAGACAGAGAGGTAGCTGGGAGTAGGCACTGCACACGGGCATTGCACTCTCTCCTATGATTTGCAGCCAATTCTAGATTGAGGCAGGAGGAAAGGAGGTGACTCGCCCAACAATGGCTATACTGAGAAGTCAGCCACTCTGGGTCTCCCAGGTGAGTGTTTCAGGCCTGTGAGCCACTCATATAAATCTCGCCTGATCGAGCCTGATCGAGCGGTGAGCGAGTGCGTTTGAATCCAAATATCAAACCCCTCTTTCTCAGGCGCAGGAAATGGTGGGCCCTTCATTGCTTCTGGTGTGGAAGTCTATGGGGCAAGGGTCCAGGACTTGCAGAGGAGAACAATTGCCAGAAAGTGCTTGCTGTTCTCATCTGTGCCTTTTTTCTGCTCACTGGCTGATAGGAGATTGGCTGCCCCCTTTCTTGCTAGAGTGAAAAAACAACAACTTGAGAGAAAACATGACGTTGTGAGGCTCACTTAGAGGGAGACTAGCCAAATAGCCCTGCTTTTTTTCTGAAAGACGCTTCAGAAATTGTTCAAAATGTCTCCTGGCCACTCAGGCTCGTTGGTCTAGGGGTATGATTCTCGCTTCGGGTGCGAGAGGTCCCGGGTTCAAATCCCGGACGAGCCCATGACGTGGACATTTTCAGGATGCTTGTAATATAGGAGCATTTCTTCTTTTCAATGCTATAAGACGCTGTGTATGTCGAGAAAGTTCCTTACCCTGCACGCTATTTTCCACTTGTGGCGGGATAAAGGAGTGCAGGACTTCTTTGCAACTGCTTTTCTGGGCCAGACCAGCATGGTAGGAACATTACATGCATAGTGTTTTTCTAGTGTAATTTCAGGATATGGTTTCAAAATCGCCTCTTGGAATAAAAGTGGTCCTCATTCCTGTCTTCCAAAGAAATAGAGACCGGGTAAGGAGAGCCCAACTTTGAGCTTCAAGGACATTGGCCCTTAGTCTGTGCATTCCAGCCCAATACATGCCAACAAGATTCCTGAGTTAGTGTCTGTTTCTGTAGTGTAGTGGTTATCACGTTCGCCTTACGCGCGAAAGGTCCCTGGTTCGAGACCGGGCAGAAACAGCGGTTTGCTGTTTTTAACAGTGTTTGCCTTTACTGGCTGACTTTATAGGAAAGCTGAGATAATAGAGGCTGTCTATCCCTCACCAACCTGACGTAGTGTGCTACAGGGATCTCAGTGACAGCTCGAAAAGAGAAGTGACGATAGCTTGCGCCATTCGCTTGCTCGCCCTTTGCTCTGAAGGGTGGGCCTACTTCATGAAAGCAAGGAATGAGAGCAGAAATGCTTTTCTTGTCCTCACCGCAAGCAGACACTTAGAGAAAACAAACTGTCTGAAGGACAGAGGCTTTTTAATTTCTTGTTTGATGACGGCCATGGAAAAGACAGCAATCATATTGCAGAAGAGAGCAACATGTGCAGTTGCTTGCTTTGGGTGAAGCATTCACCGACTAGCTGCCACTAACCGCTGGAGCCATGTCAGAGGTGACTCTTGCGTGGCTCGTTGGTCTAGGGGTATGATTCTCGCTTAGGGTGCGAGAGGTCCCGGGTTCAAATCCCGGACGAGCCCTTTTTAGAGCTAAACATACAAATCGTACTAAAAATGCACTATGCCTGACTATTTCTAGTAATACTCGGTTGATTTTTTGCTTAACATATTCCTAACCTCAGTAGAAAAATGGATCACCGTGCTTTTTCTGCCTACCTGCTTAGTCTCAGTGTGTCCCAGGTGATGCTTTCCCAAGCTGTACTCGCAGACATTTAGGCATCAGATATTTGTCTGTCGATGCCTGCACAAGTAAATTTTGAATACGTCTAATTGCAAGCATGTTGGATGATATCTTTGAGGTTTTCACACTTGTTCTGCACATTCTGAGCCGCTGCTGATACAGCAGAATAGAAGTAGGGTGAAGCCTTGAGAGGAACTTTGCTTTAACAGTAGCAAGCAGCAAGGTCGTTTCTGTAGTGTAGTGGTCATCACGTTCGCCTAACACGCGAAAGGTCCCCGGTTCGAGACCGGGCAGAAACACTGAGCGTTGGCTGCTTTTATGTGCACACTCTAAAACCTTATTATCTGAATGCAAGTTTAAGAAGAGGTGGTCTTTGAACACAGTGAGCCGTGGGAAACTTTCTTTACCTTTGCAAGACGAAACAAAGTTATCTGCATCCATCATCTGGGGGTCGTTCTTGTGCCTATTTTTATTTTGTTTAAGCTATGTTGTATTGTTGGGGCCTTTACACCTGTGACATTGCTGTGAAGGTTGTAAGTGGAAACATTGGCAGGTGCAGATAGAAGAGTTAGACCTAAGCCCCCCTCATGAACCGTCAGGATGGCCGAGTGGTCTAAGGCGCCAGACTCAAGAGAGCTTGATCTTCAGTGTAGCTGAGCCTTCTGGTCTCCTCATGGAGGCGTGGGTTCAAATCCCACTTCTGACAGGTCCCTTTTACACCCGTAAATCTTCCTGTTTTTTGCAGTGCGTTCCCGGCAAACACCACAATCTTTGCAGGAACCTGTAGCATGTGAAGAGAAATCCACCAACAATCAGGCTGGGCCCTCAATCACAATTCCATGGATTTCTGGAAATGACACCTCAGGCACACCTTCCATTAAATTTGCACTCCATCACAGTAACTGCCATGCTGGGTTTCTAACTAAGCAGTTGATCCCATCATTTGTTGTGAGGCTCTCCTGCCACCTTTTGGGCAGAGAAGGCACTGTCCCTGCAAAAACACAGGCAGACATGTTCAACAGGGCTTCCTGGTTATGTGGGAGGAGCAGAATGCCATTGGTCCCCCCTTGCAAATTCTAATTTACATAAGGAAGACAGAGAGGTTGCTGGGAGTAGGCACTGCACACGGGCATTGCACTCTCTCTTATGATTTGCAGCCAATTCTAGATTGAGGCAGGAGGAAAGGAGGTGACTCGCCCAACAATGGCTATACTGAGAAGTCAGCCACTCTGGGTCTCCCAGGTGAGTGTTTCAGGCCTGTGAGCCACTCATATAAATCTCGCCTGATCGAGCCTGATCGAGCGCTGAGCGAGCGCGTTTGAATCCAAATATCAAACCCCTCTTTCTCAGGCGCAGGAAATGGTGGGCCCTTCATTGCTTCTGGTGTGGAAGTCTATGGGGCAAGGGTCCAGGACTTGTAGAGGAGAACAATTGCCAGAAAGTGCTTGCTGTTCTCATCTGTGCCTTTTTTCTGCTCACTGGCTGATAGGAGATTGGCTGCCCCCTTTCTTGCTAGAGTGAAAAAACAACAACTTGAGAGAAAACATGACGTTGTGAGGCTCACTTAGAGGGAGACTAGCCAAATAGCCCTGCTTTTTTTCTGAAAGACGCTTCAGAAATTGTTCAAAATGTCTCCTGGCCACTCAGGCTCGTTGGTCTAGGGGTATGATTCTCGCTTCGGGTGCGAGAGGTCCCGGGTTCAAATCCCGGACGAGCCCATGACGTGGACATTTTCAGGATGCTTGTAATATAGGAGCATTTCTTCTTTTCAATGCTATAAGACGCTGTGTATGTCGAGAAAGTTCCTTACCCTGCACGCTATTTTCCACTTGTGGCGGGATAAAGGAGTGCAGGACTTCTTTGCAACTGCTTTTCTGGGCCAGACCAGCATGGTAGGAACATTACATGCATAGTGTTTTTCTAGTGTAATTTCAGGATATGGTTTCAAAATCGCCTCTTGGAATAAAAGTGGTCCTCATTCCTGTCTTCCAAAGAAATAGAGACCGGGTAAGGAGAGCCCAACTTTGAGCTTCAAGGACATTGGCCCTTAGTCTGTGCATTCCAGCCCAATACATGCCAACAAGATTCCTGAGTTAGTGTCTGTTTCTGTAGTGTAGTGGTTATCACGTTCGCCTTACACGCGAAAGGTCCCTGGTTCGAGACCGGGCAGAAACAGCGGTTTGCTGTTTTTAACAGTGTTTGCCTTTACTGGCTGACTTTATAGGAAAGCTGAGATAATAGAGGCTGTCTATCCCTCACCAACCTGACGTAGTGTGCTACAGGGATCTCAGTGACAGCTCGAAAAGAGAAGTGACGATAGCTTGCGCCATTCGCTTGCTCGCCCTTTGCTCTGAAGGGTGGGCCTACTTCATGAAAGCAAGGAATGAGAGCAGAAATGCTTTTCTTGTCCTCACCGCAAGCAGACACTTAGAGAAAACAAACTGTCTGAAGGACAGAGGCTTTTTAATTTCTTGTTTGATGACGGCCATGGAAAAGACAGCAATCATATTGCAGAAGAGAGCAACATGTGCAGTTGCTTGCTTTGGGTGAAGCATTCACCGACTAGCTGCCACTAACCGCTGGAGCCATGTCAGAGGTGACTCTTGCGTGGCTCGTTGGTCTAGGGGTATGATTCTCGCTTAGGGTGCGAGAGGTCCCGGGTTCAAATCCCGGACGAGCCCTTTTTAGAGCTAAACATACAAATCGTACTAAAAATGCACTATGCCTGACTATTTCTAGTAATACTCGGTTGATTTTTTGCTTAACATATTCCTAACCTCAGTAGAAAAATGGATCACCGTGCTTTTTCTGCCTACCTGCTTAGTCTCAGTGTGTCCCAGGTGATGCTTTCCCAAGCTGTACTCGCAGACATTTAGGCATCAGATATTTGTCTGTCGATGCCTGCACAAGTAAATTTTGAATACGTCTAATTGCAAGCATGTTGGATGATATCTTTGAGGTTTTCACACTTGTTCTGCACATTCTGAGCCGCTGCTGATACAGCAGAATAGAAGTAGGGTGAAGCCTTGAGAGGAACTTTGCTTTAACAGTAGCAAGCAGCAAGGTCGTTTCTGTAGTGTAGTGGTCATCACGTTCGCCTAACACGCGAAAGGTCCCCGGTTCGAGACCGGGCAGAAACACTGAGCGTTGGCTGCTTTTATGTGCACACTCTAAAACCTTATTATCTGAATGCAAGTTTAAGAAGAGGTGGTCTTTGAACACAGTGAGCCGTGGGAAACTTTCTTTACCTTTGCAAGACGAAACAAAGTTATCTGCATCCATCATCTGGGGGTCGTTCTTGTGCCTATTTTTATTTTGTTTAAGCTATGTTGTATTGTTGGGGCCTTTACACCTGTGACATTGCTGTGAAGGTTGTAAGTGGAAACATTGGCAGGTGCAGATAGAAGAGTTAGACCTAAGCCCCCCTCATGAGCCGTCAGGATGGCCGAGTGGTCTAAGGCGCCAGACTCAAGAGAGCTTGATCTTCAGTGTAGCTGAGCCTTCTGGTCTCCTCATGGAGGCGTGGGTTCAAATCCCACTTCTGACAGGTCCCTTTTACACCCGTAAATCTTCCTGTTTTTTGCAGTGCGTTCCCGGCAAACACCACAATCTTTGCAGGAACCTGTAGCATGTGAAGAGAAATCCACCAACAATCAGGCTGGGCCCTCAATCACAATTCCATGGATTTCTGGAAATGACACCTCAGGCACACCTTCCATTAAATTTGCACTCCATCACAGTAACTGCCATGCTGGGTTTCTAACTAAGCAGTTGATCCCATCATTTGTTGTGAGGCTCTCCTGCCACCTTTTGGGCAGAGAAGGCACTGTCCCTGCAAAAACACAGGCAGACATGTTCAACAGGGCTTCCTGGTTATGTGGGAGGAGCAGAATGCCATTGGTCCCCCCTTGCAAATTCTAATTTACATAAGGAAGACAGAGAGGTAGCTGGGAGTAGGCACTGCACACGGGCATTGCACTCTCTCCTATGATTTGCAGCCAATTCTAGATTGAGGCAGGAGGAAAGGAGGTGACTCGCCCAACAATGGCTATACTGAGAAGTCAGCCACTCTGGGTCTCCCAGGTGAGTGTTTCAGGCCTGTGAGCCACTCATATAAATCTCGCCTGATCGAGCCTGATCGAGCGGTGAGCGAGTGCGTTTGAATCCAAATATCAAACCCCTCTTTCTCAGGCGCAGGAAATGGTGGGCCCTTCATTGCTTCTGGTGTGGAAGTCTATGGGGCAAGGGTCCAGGACTTGCAGAGGAGAACAATTGCCAGAAAGTGCTTGCTGTTCTCATCTGTGCCTTTTTTCTGCTCACTGGCTGATAGGAGATTGGCTGCCCCCTTTCTTGCTAGAGTGAAAAAACAACAACTTGAGAGAAAACATGACGTTGTGAGGCTCACTTAGAGGGAGACTAGCCAAATAGCCCTGCTTTTTTTCTGAAAGACGCTTCAGAAATTGTTCAAAATGTCTCCTGGCCACTCAGGCTCGTTGGTCTAGGGGTATGATTCTCGCTTCGGGTGCGAGAGGTCCCGGGTTCAAATCCCGGACGAGCCCATGACGTGGACATTTTCAGGATGCTTGTAATATAGGAGCATTTCTTCTTTTCAATGCTATAAGACGCTGTGTATGTCGAGAAAGTTCCTTACCCTGCACGCTATTTTCCACTTGTGGCGGGATAAAGGAGTGCAGGACTTCTTTGCAACTGCTTTTCTGGGCCAGACCAGCATGGTAGGAACATTACATGCATAGTGTTTTTCTAGTGTAATTTCAGGATATGGTTTCAAAATCGCCTCTTGGAATAAAAGTGGTCCTCATTCCTGTCTTCCAAAGAAATAGAGACCGGGTAAGGAGAGCCCAACTTTGAGCTTCAAGGACATTGGCCCTTAGTCTGTGCATTCCAGCCCAATACATGCCAACAAGATTCCTGAGTTAGTGTCTGTTTCTGTAGTGTAGTGGTTATCACGTTCGCCTTACGCGCGAAAGGTCCCTGGTTCGAGACCGGGCAGAAACAGCGGTTTGCTGTTTTTAACAGTGTTTGCCTTTACTGGCTGACTTTATAGGAAAGCTGAGATAATAGAGGCTGTCTATCCCTCACCAACCTGACGTAGTGTGCTACAGGGATCTCAGTGACAGCTCGAAAAGAGAAGTGACGATAGCTTGCGCCATTCGCTTGCTCGCCCTTTGCTCTGAAGGGTGGGCCTACTTCATGAAAGCAAGGAATGAGAGCAGAAATGCTTTTCTTGTCCTCACCGCAAGCAGACACTTAGAGAAAACAAACTGTCTGAAGGACAGAGGCTTTTTAATTTCTTGTTTGATGACGGCCATGGAAAAGACAGCAATCATATTGCAGAAGAGAGCAACATGTGCAGTTGCTTGCTTTGGGTGAAGCATTCACCGACTAGCTGCCACTAACCGCTGGAGCCATGTCAGAGGTGACTCTTGCGTGGCTCGTTGGTCTAGGGGTATGATTCTCGCTTAGGGTGCGAGAGGTCCCGGGTTCAAATCCCGGACGAGCCCTTTTTAGAGCTAAACATACAAATCGTACTAAAAATGCACTATGCCTGACTATTTCTAGTAATACTCGGTTGATTTTTTGCTTAACATATTCCTAACCTCAGTAGAAAAATGGATCACCGTGCTTTTTCTGCCTACCTGCTTAGTCTCAGTGTGTCCCAGGTGATGCTTTCCCAAGCTGTACTCGCAGACATTTAGGCATCAGATATTTGTCTGTCGATGCCTGCACAAGTAAATTTTGAATACGTCTAATTGCAAGCATGTTGGATGATATCTTTGAGGTTTTCACACTTGTTCTGCACATTCTGAGCCGCTGCTGATACAGCAGAATAGAAGTAGGGTGAAGCCTTGAGAGGAACTTTGCTTTAACAGTAGCAAGCAGCAAGGTCGTTTCTGTAGTGTAGTGGTCATCACGTTCGCCTAACACGCGAAAGGTCCCCGGTTCGAGACCGGGCAGAAACACTGAGCGTTGGCTGCTTTTATGTGCACACTCTAAAACCTTATTATCTGAATGCAAGTTTAAGAAGAGGTGGTCTTTGAACACAGTGAGCCGTGGGAAACTTTCTTTACCTTTGCAAGACGAAACAAAGTTATCTGCATCCATCATCTGGGGGTCGTTCTTGTGCCTATTTTTATTTTGTTTAAGCTATGTTGTATTGTTGGGGCCTTTACACCTGTGACATTGCTGTGAAGGTTGTAAGTGGAAACATTGGCAGGTGCAGATAGAAGAGTTAGACCTAAGCCCCCCTCATGAACCGTCAGGATGGCCGAGTGGTCTAAGGCGCCAGACTCAAGAGAGCTTGATCTTCAGTGTAGCTGAGCCTTCTGGTCTCCTCATGGAGGCGTGGGTTCAAATCCCACTTCTGACAGGTCCCTTTTACACCCGTAAATCTTCCTGTTTTTTGCAGTGCGTTCCCGGCAAACACCACAATCTTTGCAGGAACCTGTAGCATGTGAAGAGAAATCCACCAACAATCAGGCTGGGCCCTCAATCACAATTCCATGGATTTCTGGAAATGACACCTCAGGCACACCTTCCATTAAATTTGCACTCCATCACAGTAACTGCCATGCTGGGTTTCTAACTAAGCAGTTGATCCCATCATTTGTTGTGAGGCTCTCCTGCCACCTTTTGGGCAGAGAAGGCACTGTCCCTGCAAAAACACAGGCAGACATGTTCAACAGGGCTTCCTGGTTATGTGGGAGGAGCAGAATGCCATTGGTCCCCCCTTGCAAATTCTAATTTACATAAGGAAGACAGAGAGGTTGCTGGGAGTAGGCACTGCACACGGGCATTGCACTCTCTCTTATGATTTGCAGCCAATTCTAGATTGAGGCAGGAGGAAAGGAGGTGACTCGCCCAACAATGGCTATACTGAGAAGTCAGCCACTCTGGGTCTCCCAGGTGAGTGTTTCAGGCCTGTGAGCCACTCATATAAATCTCGCCTGATCGAGCCTGATCGAGCGCTGAGCGAGCGCGTTTGAATCCAAATATCAAACCCCTCTTTCTCAGGCGCAGGAAATGGTGGGCCCTTCATTGCTTCTGGTGTGGAAGTCTATGGGGCAAGGGTCCAGGACTTGCAGAGGAGAACAATTGCCAGAAAGTGCTTGCTGTTCTCATCTGTGCCTTTTTTCTGCTCACTGGCTGATAGGAGATTGGCTGCCCCCTTTCTTGCTAGAGTGAAAAAACAACAACTTGAGAGAAAACATGACGTTGTGAGGCTCACTTAGAGGGAGACTAGCCAAATAGCCCTGCTTTTTTTCTGAAAGACGCTTCAGAAATTGTTCAAAATGTCTCCTGGCCACTCAGGCTCGTTGGTCTAGGGGTATGATTCTCGCTTCGGGTGCGAGAGGTCCCGGGTTCAAATCCCGGACGAGCCCATGACGTGGACATTTTCAGGATGCTTGTAATATAGGAGCATTTCTTCTTTTCAATGCTATAAGACGCTGTGTATGTCGAGAAAGTTCCTTACCCTGCACGCTATTTTCCACTTGTGGCGGGATAAAGGAGTGCAGGACTTCTTTGCAACTGCTTTTCTGGGCCAGACCAGCATGGTAGGAACATTACATGCATAGTGTTTTTCTAGTGTAATTTCAGGATATGGTTTCAAAATCGCCTCTTGGAATAAAAGTGGTCCTCATTCCTGTCTTCCAAAGAAATAGAGACCGGGTAAGGAGAGCCCAACTTTGAGCTTCAAGGACATTGGCCCTTAGTCTGTGCATTCCAGCCCAATACATGCCAACAAGATTCCTGAGTTAGTGTCTGTTTCTGTAGTGTAGTGGTTATCACGTTCGCCTTACACGCAAAAGGTCCCTGGTTCGAGACCGGGCAGAAACAGCGGTTTGCTGTTTTTAACAGTGTTTGCCTTTACTGGCTGACTTTATAGGAAAGCTGAGATAATAGAGGCTGTCTATCCCTCACCAACCTGACGTAGTGTGCTACAGGGATCTCAGTGACAGCTCGAAAAGAGAAGTGACGATAGCTTGCGCCATTCGCTTGCTCGCCCTTTGCTCTGAAGGGTGGGCCTACTTCATGAAAGCAAGGAATGAGAGCAGAAATGCTTTTCTTGTCCTCACCGCAAGCAGACACTTAGAGAAAACAAACTGTCTGAAGGACAGAGGCTTTTTAATTTCTTGTTTGATGACGGCCATGGAAAAGACAGCAATCATATTGCAGAAGAGAGCAACATGTGCAGTTGCTTGCTTTGGGTGAAGCATTCACCGACTAGCTGCCACTAACCGCTGGAGCCATGTCAGAGGTGACTCTTGCGTGGCTCGTTGGTCTAGGGGTATGATTCTCGCTTAGGGTGCGAGAGGTCCCGGGTTCAAATCCCGGACGAGCCCTTTTTAGAGCTAAACATACAAATCGTACTAAAAATGCACTATGCCTGACTATTTCTAGTAATACTCGGTTGATTTTTTGCTTAACATATTCCTAACCTCAGTAGAAAAATGGATCACCGTGCTTTTTCTGCCTACCTGCTTAGTCTCAGTGTGTCCCAGGTGATGCTTTCCCAAGCTGTACTCGCAGACATTTAGGCATCAGATATTTGTCTGTCGATGCCTGCACAAGTAAATTTTGAATACGTCTAATTGCAAGCATGTTGGATGATATCTTTGAGGTTTTCACACTTGTTCTGCACATTCTGAGCCGCTGCTGATACAGCAGAATAGAAGTAGGGTGAAGCCTTGAGAGGAACTTTGCTTTAACAGTAGCAAGCAGCAAGGTCGTTTCTGTAGTGTAGTGGTCATCACGTTCGCCTAACACGCGAAAGGTCCCCGGTTCGAGACCGGGCAGAAACACTGAGCGTTGGCTGCTTTTATGTGCACACTCTAAAACCTTATTATCTGAATGCAAGTTTAAGAAGAGGTGGTCTTTGAACACAGTGAGCCGTGGGAAACTTTCTTTACCTTTGCAAGACGAAACAAAGTTATCTGCATCCATCATCTGGGGGTCGTTCTTGTGCCTATTTTTATTTTGTTTAAGCTATGTTGTATTGTTGGGGCCTTTACACCTGTGACATTGCTGTGAAGGTTGTAAGTGGAAACATTGGCAGGTGCAGATAGAAGAGTTAGACCTAAGCCCCCCTCATGAGCCGTCAGGATGGCCGAGTGGTCTAAGGCGCCAGACTCAAGAGAGCTTGATCTTCAGTGTAGCTGAGCCTTCTGGTCTCCTCATGGAGGCGTGGGTTCAAATCCCACTTCTGACAGGTCCCTTTTACACCCGTAAATCTTCCTGTTTTTTGCAGTGCGTTCCCGGCAAACACCACAATCTTTGCAGGAACCTGTAGCATGTGAAGAGAAATCCACCAACAATCAGGCTGGGCCCTCAATCACAATTCCATGGATTTCTGGAAATGACACCTCAGGCACACCTTCCATTAAATTTGCACTC
Source organism: Lissotriton helveticus (assembly GCF_964261635.1). Lineage (NCBI taxonomy): Eukaryota > Metazoa > Chordata > Amphibia > Caudata > Salamandridae > Lissotriton > Lissotriton helveticus. The sequence continues at coordinate 590,875,487 of NC_136071.1, forward strand.
CATCACAGTAACTGCCATGCTGGGTTTCTAACTAAGCAGTTGATCCCATCATTTGTTGTGAGGCTCTCCTGCCACCTTTTGGGCAGAGAAGGCACTGTCCCTGCAAAAACACAGGCAGACATGTTCAACAGGGCTTCCTGGTTATGTGGGAGGAGCAGAATGCCATTGGTCCCCCCTTGCAAATTCTAATTTACATAAGGAAGACAGAGAGGTAGCTGGGAGTAGGCACTGCACACGGGCATTGCACTCTCTCCTATGATTTGCAGCCAATTCTAGATTGAGGCAGGAGGAAAGGAGGTGACTCGCCCAACAATGGCTATACTGAGAAGTCAGCCACTCTGGGTCTCCCAGGTGAGTGTTTCAGGCCTGTGAGCCACTCATATAAATCTCGCCTGATCGAGCCTGATCGAGCGGTGAGCGAGTGCGTTTGAATCCAAATATCAAACCCCTCTTTCTCAGGCGCAGGAAATGGTGGGCCCTTCATTGCTTCTGGTGTGGAAGTCTATGGGGCAAGGGTCCAGGACTTGCAGAGGAGAACAATTGCCAGAAAGTGCTTGCTGTTCTCATCTGTGCCTTTTTTCTGCTCACTGGCTGATAGGAGATTGGCTGCCCCCTTTCTTGCTAGAGTGAAAAAACAACAACTTGAGAGAAAACATGACGTTGTGAGGCTCACTTAGAGGGAGACTAGCCAAATAGCCCTGCTTTTTTTCTGAAAGACGCTTCAGAAATTGTTCAAAATGTCTCCTGGCCACTCAGGCTCGTTGGTCTAGGGGTATGATTCTCGCTTCGGGTGCGAGAGGTCCCGGGTTCAAATCCCGGACGAGCCCATGACGTGGACATTTTCAGGATGCTTGTAATATAGGAGCATTTCTTCTTTTCAATGCTATAAGACGCTGTGTATGTCGAGAAAGTTCCTTACCCTGCACGCTATTTTCCACTTGTGGCGGGATAAAGGAGTGCAGGACTTCTTTGCAACTGCTTTTCTGGGCCAGACCAGCATGGTAGGAACATTACATGCATAGTGTTTTTCTAGTGTAATTTCAGGATATGGTTTCAAAATCGCCTCTTGGAATAAAAGTGGTCCTCATTCCTGTCTTCCAAAGAAATAGAGACCGGGTAAGGAGAGCCCAACTTTGAGCTTCAAGGACATTGGCCCTTAGTCTGTGCATTCCAGCCCAATACATGCCAACAAGATTCCTGAGTTAGTGTCTGTTTCTGTAGTGTAGTGGTTATCACGTTCGCCTTACGCGCGAAAGGTCCCTGGTTCGAGACCGGGCAGAAACAGCGGTTTGCTGTTTTTAACAGTGTTTGCCTTTACTGGCTGACTTTATAGGAAAGCTGAGATAATAGAGGCTGTCTATCCCTCACCAACCTGACGTAGTGTGCTACAGGGATCTCAGTGACAGCTCGAAAAGAGAAGTGACGATAGCTTGCGCCATTCGCTTGCTCGCCCTTTGCTCTGAAGGGTGGGCCTACTTCATGAAAGCAAGGAATGAGAGCAGAAATGCTTTTCTTGTCCTCACCGCAAGCAGACACTTAGAGAAAACAAACTGTCTGAAGGACAGAGGCTTTTTAATTTCTTGTTTGATGACGGCCATGGAAAAGACAGCAATCATATTGCAGAAGAGAGCAACATGTGCAGTTGCTTGCTTTGGGTGAAGCATTCACCGACTAGCTGCCACTAACCGCTGGAGCCATGTCAGAGGTGACTCTTGCGTGGCTCGTTGGTCTAGGGGTATGATTCTCGCTTAGGGTGCGAGAGGTCCCGGGTTCAAATCCCGGACGAGCCCTTTTTAGAGCTAAACATACAAATCGTACTAAAAATGCACTATGCCTGACTATTTCTAGTAATACTCGGTTGATTTTTTGCTTAACATATTCCTAACCTCAGTAGAAAAATGGATCACCGTGCTTTTTCTGCCTACCTGCTTAGTCTCAGTGTGTCCCAGGTGATGCTTTCCCAAGCTGTACTCGCAGACATTTAGGCATCAGATATTTGTCTGTCGATGCCTGCACAAGTAAATTTTGAATACGTCTAATTGCAAGCATGTTGGATGATATCTTTGAGGTTTTCACACTTGTTCTGCACATTCTGAGCCGCTGCTGATACAGCAGAATAGAAGTAGGGTGAAGCCTTGAGAGGAACTTTGCTTTAACAGTAGCAAGCAGCAAGGTCGTTTCTGTAGTGTAGTGGTCATCACGTTCGCCTAACACGCGAAAGGTCCCCGGTTCGAGACCGGGCAGAAACACTGAGCGTTGGCTGCTTTTATGTGCACACTCTAAAACCTTATTATCTGAATGCAAGTTTAAGAAGAGGTGGTCTTTGAACACAGTGAGCCGTGGGAAACTTTCTTTACCTTTGCAAGACGAAACAAAGTTATCTGCATCCATCATCTGGGGGTCGTTCTTGTGCCTATTTTTATTTTGTTTAAGCTATGTTGTATTGTTGGGGCCTTTACACCTGTGACATTGCTGTGAAGGTTGTAAGTGGAAACATTGGCAGGTGCAGATAGAAGAGTTAGACCTAAGCCCCCCTCATGAACCGTCAGGATGGCCGAGTGGTCTAAGGCGCCAGACTCAAGAGAGCTTGATCTTCAGTGTAGCTGAGCCTTCTGGTCTCCTCATGGAGGCGTGGGTTCAAATCCCACTTCTGACAGGTCCCTTTTACACCCGTAAATCTTCCTGTTTTTTGCAGTGCGTTCCCGGCAAACACCACAATCTTTGCAGGAACCTGTAGCATGTGAAGAGAAATCCACCAACAATCAGGCTGGGCCCTCAATCACAATTCCATGGATTTCTGGAAATGACACCTCAGGCACACCTTCCATTAAATTTGCACTCCATCACAGTAACTGCCATGCTGGGTTTCTAACTAAGCAGTTGATCCCATCATTTGTTGTGAGGCTCTCCTGCCACCTTTTGGGCAGAGAAGGCACTGTCCCTGCAAAAACACAGGCAGACATGTTCAACAGGGCTTCCTGGTTATGTGGGAGGAGCAGAATGCCATTGGTCCCCCCTTGCAAATTCTAATTTACATAAGGAAGACAGAGAGGTTGCTGGGAGTAGGCACTGCACACGGGCATTGCACTCTCTCTTATGATTTGCAGCCAATTCTAGATTGAGGCAGGAGGAAAGGAGGTGACTCGCCCAACAATGGCTATACTGAGAAGTCAGCCACTCTGGGTCTCCCAGGTGAGTGTTTCAGGCCTGTGAGCCACTCATATAAATCTCGCCTGATCGAGCCTGATCGAGCGCTGAGCGAGCGCGTTTGAATCCAAATATCAAACCCCTCTTTCTCAGGCGCAGGAAATGGTGGGCCCTTCATTGCTTCTGGTGTGGAAGTCTATGGGGCAAGGGTCCAGGACTTGCAGAGGAGAACAATTGCCAGAAAGTGCTTGCTGTTCTCATCTGTGCCTTTTTTCTGCTCACTGGCTGATAGGAGATTGGCTGCCCCCTTTCTTGCTAGAGTGAAAAAACAACAACTTGAGAGAAAACATGACGTTGTGAGGCTCACTTAGAGGGAGACTAGCCAAATAGCCCTGCTTTTTTTCTGAAAGACGCTTCAGAAATTGTTCAAAATGTCTCCTGGCCACTCAGGCTCGTTGGTCTAGGGGTATGATTCTCGCTTCGGGTGCGAGAGGTCCCGGGTTCAAATCCCGGACGAGCCCATGACGTGGACATTTTCAGGATGCTTGTAATATAGGAGCATTTCTTCTTTTCAATGCTATAAGACGCTGTGTATGTCGAGAAAGTTCCTTACCCTGCACGCTATTTTCCACTTGTGGCGGGATAAAGGAGTGCAGGACTTCTTTGCAACTGCTTTTCTGGGCCAGACCAGCATGGTAGGAACATTACATGCATAGTGTTTTTCTAGTGTAATTTCAGGATATGGTTTCAAAATCGCCTCTTGGAATAAAAGTGGTCCTCATTCCTGTCTTCCAAAGAAATAGAGACCGGGTAAGGAGAGCCCAACTTTGAGCTTCAAGGACATTGGCCCTTAGTCTGTGCATTCCAGCCCAATACATGCCAACAAGATTCCTGAGTTAGTGTCTGTTTCTGTAGTGTAGTGGTTATCACGTTCGCCTTACACGCAAAAGGTCCCTGGTTCGAGACCGGGCAGAAACAGCGGTTTGCTGTTTTTAACAGTGTTTGCCTTTACTGGCTGACTTTATAGGAAAGCTGAGATAATAGAGGCTGTCTATCCCTCACCAACCTGACGTAGTGTGCTACAGGGATCTCAGTGACAGCTCGAAAAGAGAAGTGACGATAGCTTGCGCCATTCGCTTGCTCGCCCTTTGCTCTGAAGGGTGGGCCTACTTCATGAAAGCAAGGAATGAGAGCAGAAATGCTTTTCTTGTCCTCACCGCAAGCAGACACTTAGAGAAAACAAACTGTCTGAAGGACAGAGGCTTTTTAATTTCTTGTTTGATGACGGCCATGGAAAAGACAGCAATCATATTGCAGAAGAGAGCAACATGTGCAGTTGCTTGCTTTGGGTGAAGCATTCACCGACTAGCTGCCACTAACCGCTGGAGCCATGTCAGAGGTGACTCTTGCGTGGCTCGTTGGTCTAGGGGTATGATTCTCGCTTAGGGTGTGAGAGGTCCCGGGTTCAAATCCCGGACGAGCCCTTTTTAGAGCTAAACATACAAATCGTACTAAAAATGCACTATGCCTGACTATTTCTAGTAATACTCGGTTGATTTTTTGCTTAACATATTCCTAACCTCAGTAGAAAAATGGATCACCGTGCTTTTTCTGCCTACCTGCTTAGTCTCAGTGTGTCCCAGGTGATGCTTTCCCAAGCTGTACTCGCAGACATTTAGGCATCAGATATTTGTCTGTCGATGCCTGCACAAGTATATTTTGAATACGTCTAATTGCAAGCATGTTGGATGATATCTTTGAGGTTTTCACACTTGTTCTGCACATTCTGACCCGCTGCTGATACAGCAGAATAGAAGTAGGGTGAAGCCTTGAGAGGAACTTTGCTTTAACAGTAGCAAGCAGCAAGGTCGTTTCTGTAGTGTAGTGGTCATCACGTTCGCCTAACACGCGAAAGGTCCCCGGTTCGAGACCGGGCAGAAACACTGAGCGTTGGCTGCTTTTATGTGCACACTCTAAAACCTTATTATCTGAATGCAAGTTTAAGAAGAGGTGGTCTTTGAACACAGTGAGCCGTGGGAAACTTTCTTTACCTTTGCAAGACGAAACAAAGTTATCTGCATCCATCATCTGGGGGTCGTTCTTGTGCCTATTTTTATTTTGTTTAAGCTATGTTGTATTGTTGGGGCCTTTACACCTGTGACATTGCTGTGAAGGTTGTAAGTGGAAACATTGGCAGGTGCAGATAGAAGAGTTAGACCTAAGCCCCCCTCATGAGCCGTCAGGATGGCCGAGTGGTCTGAGGCGCCAGACTCAAGAGAGCTTGATCTTCAGTGTAGCTGAGCCTTCTGGTCTCCTCATGGAGGCGTGGGTTCAAATCCCACTTCTGACAGGTCCCTTTTACACCCGTAAATCTTCCTGTTTTTTGCAGTGCGTTCCCGGCAAACACCACAATCTTTGCAGGAACCTGTAGCATGTGAAGAGAAATCCACCAACAATCAGGCTGGGCCCTCAATCACAATTCCATGGATTTCTGGAAATGACACCTCAGGCACACCTTCCATTAAATTTGCACTCCATCACAGTAACTGCCATGCTGGGTTTCTAACTAAGCAGTTGATCCCATCATTTGTTGTGAGGCTCTCCTGCCACCTTTTGGGCAGAGAAGGCACTGTCCCTGCAAAAACACAGGCAGACATGTTCAACAGGGCTTCCTGGTTATGTGGGAGGAGCAGAATGCCATTGGTCCCCCCTTGCAAATTCTAATTTACATAAGGAAGACAGAGAGGTAGCTGGGAGTAGGCACTGCACACGGGCATTGCACTCTCTCCTATGATTTGCAGCCAATTCTAGATTGAGGCAGGAGGAAAGGAGGTGACTCGCCCAACAATGGCTATACTGAGAAGTCAGCCACTCTCGGTCTCCCAGGTGAGTGTTTCAGGCCTGTGAGCCACTCATATAAATCTCGCCTGATCGAGCCTGAGCGAGCGCGTTTGAATCCAAATATCAAACCCCTCTTTCTCAGGCGCAGGAAATGGTGGGCCCTTCATTGCTTCTGGTGTGGAAGTCTATGGGGCAAGGGTCCAGGACTTGCAGAGGAGAACAATTGCCAGAAAGTGCTTGCTGTTCTCATCTGTGCCTTTTTTCTGCTCACTGGCTGATAGGAGATTGGCTGCCCCCTTTCTTGCTAGAGTGAAAAAACAACAACTTGAGAGAAAACATGACGTTGTGAGGCTCACTTAGAGGGAGACTAGCCAAATAGCCCTGCTTTTTTTCTGAAAGACGCTTCAGAAATTGTTCAAAATGTCACCTGGCCACTCAGGCTCGTTGGTCTAGGGGTATGATTCTCGCTTCGGGTGCGAGAGGTCCCGGGTTCAAATCCCGGACGAGCCCATGACGTGGACATTTTCAGGATGCTTGTAATATAGGAGCATTTCTTCTTTTCAATGCTATAAGACGCTGTGTATGTCGAGAAAGTTCCTTACCCTGCACGCTATTTTCCACTTGTGGCGGGATAAAGGAGTGCAGGACTTCTTTGCAACTGCTTTTCTGGGCCAGACCAGCATGGTAGGAACATTACATGCATAGTGTTTTTCTAGTGTAATTTCAGGATATGGTTTCAAAATCGCCTCTTGGAATAAAAGTGGTCCTCATTCCTGTCTTCCAAAGAAATAGAGACCGGGTAAGGAGAGCCCAACTTTGAGCTTCAAGGACATTGGCCCTTAGTCTGTGCATTCCAGCCCAATACATGCCAACAAGATTCCTGAGTTAGTGTCTGTTTCTGTAGTGTAGTGGTTATCACGTTCGCCTTACACGCGAAAGGTCCCTGGTTCGAGACCGGGCAGAAACAGCGGTTTGCTGTTTTTAACAGTGTTTGCCTTTACTGGCTGACTTTATAGGAAAGCTGAGATAATAGAGGCTGTCTATCCCTCACCAACCTGACGTAGTGTGCTACAGGGATCTCAGTGACAGCTCGAAAAGAGAAGTGACGATAGCTTGCGCCATTCGCTTGCTCGCCCTTTGCTCTGAAGGGTGGGCCTACTTCATGAAAGCAAGGAATGAGAGCAGAAATGCTTTTCTTGTCCTCACCGCAAGCAGACACTTAGAGAAAACAAACTGTCTGAAGGACAGAGGCTTTTTAATTTCTTGTTTGATGACGGCCATGGAAAAGACAGCAATCATATTGCAGAAGAGAGCAACATGTGCAGTTGCTTGCTTTGGGTGAAGCATTCACCGACTAGCTGCCACTAACCGCTGGAGCCATGTCAGAGGTGACTCTTGCGTGGCTCGTTGGTCTAGGGGTATGATTCTCGCTTAGGGTGTGAGAGGTCCCGGGTTCAAATCCCGGACGAGCCCTTTTTAGAGCTAAACATACAAATCGTACTAAAAATGCACTATGCCTGACTATTTCTAGTAATACTCGGTTGATTTTTTGCTTAACATATTCCTAACCTCAGTAGAAAAATGGATCACCGTGCTTTTTCTGCCTACCTGCTTAGTCTCAGTGTGTCCCAGGTGATGCTTTCCCAAGCTGTACTCGCAGACATTTAGGCATCAGATATTTGTCTGTCGATGCCTGCACAAGTATATTTTGAATACGTCTAATTGCAAGCATGTTGGATGATATCTTTGAGGTTTTCACACTTGTTCTGCACATTCTGAGCCGCTGCTGATACAGCAGAATAGAAGTAGGGTGAAGCCTTGAGAGGAACTTTGCTTTAACAGTAGCAAGCAGCAAGGTCGTTTCTGTAGTGTAGTGGTCATCACGTTCGCCTAACACGCGAAAGGTCCCCGGTTCGAGACCGGGCAGAAACACTGAGCGTTGGCTGCTTTTATGTGCACACTCTAAAACCTTATTATCTGAATGCAAGTTTAAGAAGAGGTGGTCTTTGAACACAGTGAGCCGTGGGAAACTTTCTTTACCTTTGCAAGACGAAACAAAGTTATCTGCATCCATCATCTGGGGGTCGTTCTTGTGCCTATTTTTATTTTGTTTAAGCTATGTTGTATTGTTGGGGCCTTTACACCTGTGACATTGCTGTGAAGGTTGTAAGTGGAAACATTGGCAGGTGCAGATAGAAGAGTTAGACCTAAGCCCCCCTCATGAACCGTCAGGATGGCCGAGTGGTCTAAGGCGCCAGACTCAAGAGAGCTTGATCTTCAGTGTAGCTGAGCCTTCTGGTCTCCTCATGGAGGCGTGGGTTCAAATCCCACTTCTGACAGGTCCCTTTTACACCCGTAAATCTTCCTGTTTTTTGCAGTGCGTTCCCGGCAAACACCACAATCTTTGCAGGAACCTGTAGCATGTGAAGAGAAATCCACCAACAATCAGGCTGGGCCCTCAATCACAATTCCATGGATTTCTGGAAATGACACCTCAGGCACACCTTCCATTAAATTTGCACTCCATCACAGTAACTGCCATGCTGGGTTTCTAACTAAGCAGTTGATCCCATCATTTGTTGTGAGGCTCTCCTGCCACCTTTTGGGCAGAGAAGGCACTGTCCCTGCAAAAACACAGGCAGACATGTTCAACAGGGCTTCCTGGTTATGTGGGAGGAGCAGAATGCCATTGGTCCCCCCTTGCAAATTCTAATTTACATAAGGAAGACAGAGAGGTTGCTGGGAGTAGGCACTGCACACGGGCATTGCACTCTCTCTTATGATTTGCAGCCAATTCTAGATTGAGGCAGGAGGAAAGGAGGTGACTCGCCCAACAATGGCTATACTGAGAAGTCAGCCACTCTGGGTCTCCCAGGTGAGTGTTTCAGGCCTGTGAGCCACTCATATAAATCTCGCCTGATCGAGCCTGATCGAGCGCTGAGCGAGCGCGTTTGAATCCAAATATCAAACCCCTCTTTCTCAGGCGCAGGAAATGGTGGGCCCTTCATTGCTTCTGGTGTGGAAGTCTATGGGGCAAGGGTCCAGGACTTGCAGAGGAGAACAATTGCCAGAAAGTGCTTGCTGTTCTCATCTGTGCCTTTTTTCTGCTCACTGGCTGATAGGAGATTGGCTGCCCCCTTTCTTGCTAGAGTGAAAAAACAACAACTTGAGAGAAAACATGACGGTGTGAGGCTCACTTAGAGGGAGACTAGCCAAATAGCCCTGCTTTTTTTCTGAAAGACGCTTCAGAAATTGTTCAAAATGTCTCCTGGCCACTCAGGCTCGTTGGTCTAGGGGTATGATTCTCGCTTCGGGTGCGAGAGGTCCCGGGTTCAAATCCCGGACGAGCCCATGACGTGGACATTTTCAGGATGCTTGTAATATAGGAGCATTTCTTCTTTTCAATGCTATAAGACGCTGTGTATGTCGAGAAAGTTCCTTACCCTGCACGCTATTTTCCACTTGTGGCGGGATAAAGGAGTGCAGGACTTCTTTGCAACTGCTTTTCTGGGCCAGACCAGCATGGTAGGAACATTACATGCATAGTGTTTTTCTAGTGTAATTTCAGGATATGGTTTCAAAATCGCCTCTTGGAATAAAAGTGGTCCTCATTCCTGTCTTCCAAAGAAATAGAGACCGGGTAAGGAGAGCCCAACTTTGAGCTTCAAGGACATTGGCCCTTAGTCTGTGCATTCCAGCCCAATACATGCCAACAAGATTCCTGAGTTAGTGTCTGTTTCTGTAGTGTAGTGGTTATCACGTTCGCCTTACACGCAAAAGGTCCCTGGTTCGAGACCGGGCAGAAACAGCGGTTTGCTGTTTTTAACAGTGTTTGCCTTTACTGGCTGACTTTATAGGAAAGCTGAGATAATAGAGGCTGTCTATCCCTCACCAACCTGACGTAGTGTGCTACAGGGATCTCAGTGACAGCTCGAAAAGAGAAGTGACGATAGCTTGCGCCATTCGCTTGCTCGCCCTTTGCTCTGAAGGGTGGGCCTACTTCATGAAAGCAAGGAATGAGAGCAGAAATGCTTTTCTTGTCCTCACCGCAAGCAGACACTTAGAGAAAACAAACTGTCTGAAGGACAGAGGCTTTTTAATTTCTTGTTTGATGACGGCCATGGAAAAGACAGCAATCATATTGCAGAAGAGAGCAACATGTGCAGTTGCTTGCTTTGGGTGAAGCATTCACCGACTAGCTGCCACTAACCGCTGGAGCCATGTCAGAGGTGACTCTTGCGTGGCTCGTTGGTCTAGGGGTATGATTCTCGCTTAGGGTGTGAGAGGTCCCGGGTTCAAATCCCGGACGAGCCCTTTTTAGAGCTAAACATACAAATCGTACTAAAAATGCACTATGCCTGACTATTTCTAGTAATACTCGGTTGATTTTTTGCTTAACATATTCCTAACCTCAGTAGAAAAATGGATCACCGTGCTTTTTCTGCCTACCTGCTTAGTCTCAGTGTGTCCCAGGTGATGCTTTCCCAAGCTGTACTCGCAGACATTTAGGCATCAGATATTTGTCTGTCGATGCCTGCACAAGTATATTTTGAATACGTCTAATTGCAAGCATGTTGGATGATATCTTTGAGGTTTTCACACTTGTTCTGCACATTCTGAGCCGCTGCTGATACAGCAGAATAGAAGTAGGGTGAAGCCTTGAGAGGAACTTTGCTTTAACAGTAGCAAGCAGCAAGGTCGTTTCTGTAGTGTAGTGGTCATCACGTTCGCCTAACACGCGAAAGGTCCCCGGTTCGAGACCGGGCAGAAACACTGAGCGTTGGCTGCTTTTATGTGCACACTCTAAAACCTTATTATCTGAATGCAAGTTTAAGAAGAGGTGGTCTTTGAACACAGTGAGCCGTGGGAAACTTTCTTTACCTTTGCAAGACGAAACAAAGTTATCTGCATCCATCATCTGGGGGTCGTTCTTGTGCCTATTTTTATTTTGTTTAAGCTATGTTGTATTGTTGGGGCCTTTACACCTGTGACATTGCTGTGAAGGTTGTAAGTGGAAACATTGGCAGGTGCAGATAGAAGAGTTAGACCTAAGCCCCCCTCATGAGCCGTCAGGATGGCCGAGTGGTCTGAGGCGCCAGACTCAAGAGAGCTTGATCTTCAGTGTAGCTGAGCCTTCTGGTCTCCTCATGGAGGCGTGGGTTCAAATCCCACTTCTGACAGGTCCCTTTTACACCCGTAAATCTTCCTGTTTTTTGCAGTGCGTTCCCGGCAAACACCACAATCTTTGCAGGAACCTGTAGCATGTGAAGAGAAATCCACCAACAATCAGGCTGGGCCCTCAATCACAATTCCATGGATTTCTGGAAATGACACCTCAGGCACACCTTCCATTAAATTTGCACTCCATCACAGTAACTGCCATGCTGGGTTTCTAACTAAGCAGTTGATCCCATCATTTGTTGTGAGGCTCTCCTGCCACCTTTTGGGCAGAGAAGGCACTGTCCCTGCAAAAACACAGGCAGACATGTTCAACAGGGCTTCCTGGTTATGTGGGAGGAGCAGAATGCCATTGGTCCCCCCTTGCAAATTCTAATTTACATAAGGAAGACAGAGAGGTAGCTGGGAGTAGGCACTGCACACGGGCATTGCACTCTCTCCTATGATTTGCAGCCAATTCTAGATTGAGGCAGGAGGAAAGGAGGTGACTCGCCCAACAATGGCTATACTGAGAAGTCAGCCACTCTCGGTCTCCCAGGTGAGTGTTTCAGGCCTGTGAGCCACTCATATAAATCTCGCCTGATCGAGCCTGAGCGAGCGCGTTTGAATCCAAATATCAAACCCCTCTTTCTCAGGCGCAGGAAATGGTGGGCCCTTCATTGCTTCTGGTGTGGAAGTCTATGGGGCAAGGGTCCAGGACTTGCAGAGGAGAACAATTGCCAGAAAGTGCTTGCTGTTCTCATCTGTGCCTTTTTTCTGCTCACTGGCTGATAGGAGATTGGCTGCCCCCTTTCTTGCTAGAGTGAAAAAACAACAACTTGAGAGAAAACATGACGTTGTGAGGCTCACTTAGAGGGAGACTAGCCAAATAGCCCTGCTTTTTTTCTGAAAGACGCTTCAGAAATTGTTCAAAATGTCTCCTGGCCACTCAGGCTCGTTGGTCTAGGGGTATGATTCTCGCTTCGGGTGCGAGAGGTCCCGGGTTCAAATCCCGGACGAGCCCATGACGTGGACATTTTCAGGATGCTTGTAATATAGGAGCATTTCTTCTTTTCAATGCTATAAGACGCTGTGTATGTCGAGAAAGTTCCTTACCCTGCACGCTATTTTCCACTTGTGGCGGGATAAAGGAGTGCAGGACTTCTTTGCAACTGCTTTTCTGGGCCAGACCAGCATGGTAGGAACATTACATGCATAGTGTTTTTCTAGTGTAATTTCAGGATATGGTTTCAAAATCGCCTCTTGGAATAAAAGTGGTCCTCATTCCTGTCTTCCAAAGAAATAGAGACCGGGTAAGGAGAGCCCAACTTTGAGCTTCAAGGACATTGGCCCTTAGTCTGTGCATTCCAGCCCAATACATGCCAACAAGATTCCTGAGTTAGTGTCTGTTTCTGTAGTGTAGTGGTTATCACGTTCGCCTTACACGCGAAAGGTCCCTGGTTCGAGACCGGGCAGAAACAGCGGTTTGCTGTTTTTAACAGTGTTTGCCTTTACTGGCTGACTTTATAGGAAAGCTGAGATAATAGAGGCTGTCTATCCCTCACCAACCTGACGTAGTGTGCTACAGGGATCTCAGTGACAGCTCGAAAAGAGAAGTGACGATAGCTTGCGCCATTCGCTTGCTCGCCCTTTGCTCTGAAGGGTGGGCCTACTTCATGAAAGCAAGGAATGAGAGCAGAAATGCTTTACTTGTCCTCACCGCAAGCAGACACTTAGAGAAAACAAACTGTCTGAAGGACAGAGGCTTTTTAATTTCTTGTTTGATGACGGCCATGGAAAAGACAGCAATCATATTGCAGAAGAGAGCAACATGTGCAGTTGCTTGCTTTGGGTGAAGCATTCACCGACTAGCTGCCACTAACCGCTGGAGCCATGTCAGAGGTGACTCTTGCGTGGCTCGTTGGTCTAGGGGTATGATTCTCGCTTAGGGTGCGAGAGGTCCCGGGTTCAAATCCCGGACGAGCCCTTTTTTAGAGCTAAACATACAAATCGTACTAAAAATGCACTATGCCTGACTATTTCTAGTAATACTCGGTTGATTTTTTGCTTAACATATTCCTAACCTCAGTAGAAAAATGGATCACCGTGCTTTTTCTGCCTACCTGCTTAGTCTCAGTGTGTCCCAGGTGATGCTTTCCCAAGCTGTACTCGCAGACATTTAGGCATCAGATATTTGTCTGTCGATGCCTGCACAAGTAAATTTTGAATACGTCTAATTGCAAGCATGTTGGATGATATCTTTGAGGTTTTCACACTTGTTCTGCACATTCTGAGCCGCTGCTGATACAGCAGAATAGAAGTAGGGTGAAGCCTTGAGAGGAACTTTGCTTTAACAGTAGCAAGCAGCAAGGTCGTTTCTGTAGTGTAGTGGTCATCACGTTCGCCTAACACGCGAAAGGTCCCCGGTTCGAGACCGGGCAGAAACACTGAGCGTTGGCTGCTTTTATGTGCACACTCTAAAACCTTATTATCTGAATGCAAGTTTAAGAAGAGGTGGTCTTTGAACACAGTGAGCCGTGGGAAACTTTCTTTACCTTTGCAAGACGAAACAAAGTTATCTGCATCCATCATCTGGGGGTCGTTCTTGTGCCTATTTTTATTTTGTTTAAGCTATGTTGTATTGTTGGGGCCTTTACACCTGTGACATTGCTGTGAAGGTTGTAAGTGGAAACATTGGCAGGTGCAGATAGAAGAGTTAGACCTAAGCCCCCCTCATGAGCTGTCAGGATGGCCGAGTGGTCTAAGGCGCCAGACTCAAGAGAGCTTGATCTTCAGTGTAGCTGAGCCTTCTGGTCTCCTCATGGAGGCGTGGGTTCAAATCCCACTTCTGACAGGTCCCTTTTACACCCGTAAATCTTCCTGTTTTTTGCAGTGCGTTCCCGGCAAACACCACAATCTTTGCAGGAACCTGTAGCATGTAAAGAGAAATCCACCAACAATCAGGCTGGGCCCTCAATCACAATTCCATGGATTTCTGGAAATGACACCTCAGGCACACCTTCCATTAAATTTGCACTCCATCACAGTAACTGCCATGCTGGGTTTCTAACTAAGCAGTTGATCCCATCATTTGTTGTGAGGCTCTCCTGCCACCTTTTGGGCAGAGAAGGCACTGTCCCTGCAAAAACACAGGCAGACATGTTCAACAGGGCTTCCTGGTTATGTGGGAGGAGCAGAATGCCATTGGTCCCCCCTTGCAAATTCTAATTTACATAAGGAAGACAGAGAGGTAGCTGGGAGTAGGCACTGCACACAGGCATTGCACTCTCTCCTATGATTTGCAGCCAATTCTAGATTGAGGCAGGAGGAAAGGAGGTGACTCGCCCAACAATGGCTATACTGAGAAGTCAGCCACTCTGGGTCTCCCAGGTGAGTGTTTCAGGCCTGTGAGCCACTCATATAAATCTCGCCTGATCGAGCCTGATCGAGCGCGTTTGAATCCAAATATCAAACCCCTCTTTCTCAGGCGCAGGAAATGGTGGGCCCTTCATTGCTTCTGGTGTGGAAGTCTATGGGGCAAGGGTCCAGGACTTGCAGAGGAGAACAATTGCCAGAAAGTGCTTGCTGTTCTCATCTGTGCCTTTTTTCTGCTCACTGGCTGATAGGAGATTGGCTGCCCCCTTTCTTGCTAGAGTGAAAAAACAACAACTTGAGAGAAAACATGACGTTGTGAGGCTCACTTAGAGGGAGACTAGCCAAATAGCCCTGCTTTTTTTCTGAAAGACGCTTCAGAAATTGTTCAAAATGTCTCCTGGCCACTCAGGCTCGTTGGTCTAGGGGTATGATTCTCGCTTCGGGTGCGAGAGGTCCCGGGTTCAAATCCCGGACGAGCCCATGCCGTGGACATTTTCAGGATGCTTGTAATATAGGAGCATTTCTTCTTTTCAATGCTATGAGACGCTGTGTATGTCGAGAAAGTTCCTTACCCTGCACGCTATTTTCCACTTGTGGCGGGATAAAGGAGTGCAGGACTTCTTTGCAACTGCTTTTCTGGGCCAGACCAGCATGGTAGGAACATTACATGCATAGTGTTTTTCTAGTGTAATTTCAGGATATGGTTTCAAAATCGCCTCTTGGAATAAAAGTGGTCCTCATTCCTGTCTTCCAAAGAAATAGAGACCGGGTAAGGAGAGCCCAACTTTGAGCTTCAAGGACATTGGCCCTTAGTCTGTGCATTCCAGCCCAATACATGCCAACAAGATTCCTGAGTTAGTGTCTGTTTCTGTAGTGTAGTGGTTATCACGTTCGCCTTACACGCGAAAGGTCCCTGGTTCGAGACCGGGCAGAAACAGCGGTTTGCTGTTTTTAACAGTGTTTGCCTTTACTGGCTGACTTTATAGGAAAGCTGAGATAATAGAGGCTGTCTATCCCTCACCAACCTGACGTAGTGTGCTCCAGGGATCTCAGTGACAGCTCGAAAAGAGAAGTGACGATAGCTTGCGCCATTCGCTTGCTCGCCCTTTGCTCTGAAGGGTGGGCCTACTTCATGAAAGCAAGGAATGAGAGCAGAAATGCTTTTCTTGTCCTCACCGCAAGCAGACACTTAGAGAAAACAAACTGTCTGAAGGACAGAGGCTTTTTAATTTCTTGTTTGATGACGGCCATGGAAAAGACAGCAATCATATTGCAGAAGAGAGCAACATGTGCAGTTGCTTGCTTTGGGTGAAGCATTCACCGACTAGCTGCCACTAACCCCTGGAGCCATGTCAGAGGTGACTCTTGCGTGGCTCGTTGGTCTAGGGGTATGATTCTCGCTTAGGGTGCGAGAGGTCCCGGGTTCAAATCCCGGACGAGCCCTTTTTAGAGCTAAACATACAAATCGTACTAAAAATGCACTATGCCTGACTATTTCTAGTAATACTCGGTGCATTGTTGCGCAACATATTCCTAACCTCGGAAGAAAAATGGATCACCGTGCTTTTTCTGCCTACCTGCTTAGTCTCAGTGTGTCCCAGGTGATGCTTTCCCAAGCTGTACTCACAGACATTTAGGCATCAGATATTTGTCTGTCGATGCCTGCACAAGTAAATTTTGAATACGTCTAATTGCAAGCATGTTGGATGATATCTCTGAGGTTTTCACACTTGTTCTGCACATTCTGAGCCGCTGCTGATACAGCAGAATAGAAGTAGGGTGAAGCCTTGAGAGGAACTTTGCTTTAACAGTAGCAAGCAGCAAGGTCGTTTCTGTAGTGTAGTGGTCATCACGTTCGCCTAACACGCGAAAGGTCCCCGGTTCGAGACCGGGCAGAAACACTGAGCGTTGGCTGCTTTTATGTGCACACTCTAAAACCTTATTATCTGAATGCAAGTTTAAGAAGAGGTGGTCTTTGAACACAGTGAGCCGTGGGAAACTTTCTTTACCTTTGCAAGACGAAACAAAGTTATCTGCATCCATCATCTGGGGGTCGTTCTTGTGCCTATTTTTATTTTGTTTAAGCTATGTTGTATTGTTGGGGCCTTTACACCTGTGACATTGCTGTGAAGGTTGTAAGTGGAAACATTGGCAGGTGCAGATAGAAGAGTTAGACCTAAGCCCCCCTCATGAGCCGTCAGGATGGCCGAGTGGTCTAAGGCGCCAGACTCAAGAGAGCTTGATCTTCAGTGTAGCTGAGCCTTCTGGTCTCCTCATGGAGGCGTGGGTTCAAATCCCACTTCTGACAGGTCCCTTTTACACCCGTAAATCTTCCTGTTTTTTGCAGTGCGTTCCCGGCAAACACCACAATCTTTGCAGGAACCTGTAGCATGTGAAGAGAAATCCACCAACAATCAGGCTGGGCCCTCAATCACAATTCCATGGATTTCTGGAAATGACACCTCAGGCACACCTTCCATTAAATTTGCACTCCATCACAGTAACTGCCATGCTGGGTTTCTAACTAAGCAGTTGATCCCATCATTTGTTGTGAGGCTCTCCTGCCACCTTTTGGGCAGAGAAGGCACTGTCCCTGCAAAAACACAGGCAGACATGTTCAACAGGGCTTCCTGGTTATGTGGGAGGAGCAGAATGCCATTGGTCCCCCCTTGCAAATTCTAATTTACATAAGGAAGACAGAGAGGTAGCTGGGAGTAGGCACTGCACACGGGCATTGCACTCTCTCCTATGATTTGCAGCCAATTCTAGATTGAGGCAGGAGGAAAGGAGGTGACTCGCCCAACAATGGCTATACTGAGAAGTCAGCCACTCTGGGTCTCCCAGGTGAGTGTTTCAGGCCTGTGAGCCACTCATATAAATCTCGCCTGATCGAGCCTGATCGAGCGCTGAGCGAGCGCGTTTGAATCCAAATATCAAACCCCTCTTTCTCAGGCGCAGGAAATGGTGGGCCCTTCATTGCTTCTGGTGTGGAAGTCTATGGGGCAAGGGTCCAGGACTTGCAGAGGAGAACAATTGCCAGAAAGTGCTTGCTGTTCTCATCTGTGCCTTTTTTCTGCTCACTGGCTGATAGGAGATTGGCTGCCCCCTTTCTTGCTAGAGTGAAAAAACAACAACTTGAGAGAAAACATGACGTTGTGAGGCTCACTTAGAGGGAGACTAGCCAAATAGCCCTGCTTTTTTTCTGAAAGACGCTTCAGAAATTGTTCAAAATGTCTCCTGGCCACTCAGGCTCGTTGGTCTAGGGGTATGATTCTCGCTTCGGGTGCGAGAGGTCCCGGGTTCAAATCCCGGACGAGCCCATGACGTGGACATTTTCAGGATGCTTGTAATATAGGAGCATTTCTTCTTTTCAATGCTATAAGACGCTTTGTATGTCGAGAAAGTTCCTTACCCTGCACGCTATTTTCCACTTGTGGCGGGATAAAGGAGTGCAGGACTTCTTTGCAACTGCTTTTCTGGGCCAGACCAGCATGGTAGGAACATTACATGCATAGTGTTTTTCTAGTGTAATTTCAGGATATGGTTTCAAAATCGCCTCTTGGAATAAAAGTGGTCCTCATTCCTGTCTTCCAAAGAAATAGAGACCGGGTAAGGAGAGCCCAACTTTGAGCTTCAAGGACATTGGCCCTTAGTCTGTGCATTCCAGCCCAATACATGCCAACAAGATTCCTGAGTTAGTGTCTGTTTCTGTAGTGTAGTGGTTATCACGTTTGCCTTACACGCGAAAGGTCCCTGGTTCGAGACCGGGCAGAAACAGCGGTTTGCTGTTTTTAACAGTGTTTGCCTTTACTGGCTGACTTTATAGGAAAGCTGAGATAATAGAGGCTGTCTATCCCTCACCAACCTGACGTAGTGTGCTACAGGGATCTCAGTGACAGCTCGAAAAGAGAAGTGACGATAGCTTGCGCCATTCGCTTGCTCGCCCTTTGCTCTGAAGGGTGGGCCTACTTCATGAAAGCAAGGAATGAGAGCAGAAATGCTTTTCTTGTCCTCACCGCAAGCAGACACTTAGAGAAAACAAACTGTCTGAAGGACAGAGGCTTTTTAATTTCTTGTTTGATGACGGCCATGGAAAAGACAGCAATCATATTGCAGAAGAGAGCAACATGTGCAGTTGCTTGCTTTGGGTGAAGCATTCACCGACTAGCTGCCACTAACCGCTGGAGCCATGTCAGAGGTGACTCTTGCGTGGCTCGTTGGTCTAGGGGTATGATTCTCGCTTAGGGTGCGAGAGGTCCCGGGTTCAAATCCCGGACGAGCCCTTTTTAGAGCTAAACATACAAATCGTACTAAAAATGCACTATGCCTGACTATTTCTAGTAATACTCGGTTGATTTTTTGCTTAACATATTCCTAACCTCAGTAGAAAAATGGATCACCGTGCTTTTTCTGCCTACCTGCTTAGTCTCAGTGTGTCCCAGGTGATGCTTTCCCAAGCTGTACTCGCAGACATTTAGGCATCAGATATTTGTCTGTCGATGCCTGCACAAGTAAATTTTGAATACGTCTAATTGCAAGCATGTTGGATGATATCTTTGAGGTTTTCACACTTGTTCTGCACATTCTGAGCCGCTGCTGATACAGCAGAATAGAAGTAGGGTGAAGCCTTGAGAGGAACTTTGCTTTAACAGTAGCAAGCAGCAAGGTCGTTTCTGTAGTGTAGTGGTCATCACGTTCGCCTAACACGCGAAAGGTCCCCGGTTCGAGACCGGGCAGAAACACTGAGCGTTGACTGCTTTTATGTGCACACTCTAAAACCTTATTATCTGAATGCAAGTTTAAGAAGAGGTGGTCTTTGAACACAGTGAGCCGTGGGAAACTTTCTTTACCTTTGCAAGACGAAACAAAGTTATCTGCATCCATCATCTGGGGGTCGTTCTTGTGCCTATTTTTATTTTGTTTAAGCTATGTTGTATTGTTGGGGCCTTTACACCTGTGACATTGCTGTGAAGGTTGTAAGTGGAAACATTGGCAGGTGCAGATAGAAGAGTTAGACCTAAGCCCCCCTCATGAGCCGTCAGGATGGCCGAGTGGTCTAAGGCACCAGACTCAAGAGAGCTTGATCTTCAGTGTAGCTGAGCCTTCTGGTCTCCTCATGGAGGCGTGGGTTCAAATCCCACTTCAGACAGGTCCCTTTTACACCCGTAAATCTTCCTGTTTTTTGCAGTGCGTTCCCGGCAAACACCACAATCTTTGCAGGAACCTGTAGCATGTGAAGAGAAATCCACCAACAATCAGGCTGGGCCCTCAATCACAATTCCATGGATTTCTGGAAATGACACCTCAGGCACACCTTCCATTAAATTTGCACTCCATCACAGTAACTGCCATGCTGGGTTTCTAACTAAGCAGTTGATCCCATCATTTGTTGTGAGGCTCTCCTGCCACCTTTTGGGCAGAGAAGGCACTGTCCCTGCAAAAACACAGGCAGACATGTTCAACAGGGCTTCCTGGTTATGTGGGAGGAGCAGAATGCCATTGGTCCCCCCTTGCAAATTCTAATTTACATAAGGAAGACAGAGAGGTAGCTGGGAGTAGGCACTGCACACGGGCATTGCACTCTCTCCTATGATTTGCAGCCAATTCTAGATTGAGGCAGGAGGAAAGGAGGTGACTCGCCCAACAATGGCTATACTGAGAAGTCAGCCACTCTGGGTCTCCCAGGTGAGTGTTTCAGGCCTGTGAGCCACTCATATAAATCTCGCCTGATCTCGCCTGATCGAGCGCTGAGCGAGCGCGTTTGAATCCAAATATCAAACCCCTCTTTCTCAGGCGCAGGAAATGGTGGGCCCTTCATTGCTTCTGGTGTGGAAGTCTATGGGGCAAGGGTCCAGGACTTGCAGAGGAGAACAATTGCCAGAAAGTGCTTGCTGTTCTCATCTGTGCCTTTTTTCTGCTCACTGGCTGATAGGAGATTGGCTGCCCCCTTTCTTGCTAGAGTGAAAAAACAACAACTTGAGAGAAAACATGACGTTGTGAGGCTCACTTAGAGGGAGACTAGCCAAAAAGCCCTGCTTTTTTTCTGAAAGACGCTTCAGAAATTGTTCAAAATGTCTCCTGGCCACTCAGGCTCGTTGGTCTAGGGGTATGATTCTCGCTTCGGGTGCGAGAGGTCCCGGGTTCAAATCCCGGACGAGCCCATGACGTGGACATTTTCAGGATGCTTGTAATATAGGAGCATTTCTTCTTTTCAATGCTATAAGACGCTGTGTATGTCGAGAAAGTTCCTTACCCTGCACGCTATTTTCCACTTGTGGCGGGATAAAGGAGTGCAGGACTTCTTTGCAACTGCTTTTCTGGGCCAGACCAGCATGGTAGGAACATTACATGCATAGTATTTTTCTAGTGTAATTTCAGGATATGGTTTCAAAATCGCCTCTTGGAATAAAAGTGGTCCTCATTCCTGTCTTCCAAAGAAATAGAGACCGGGTAAGGAGAGCCCAACTTTGAGCTTCAAGGACATTGGCCCTTAGTCTGTGCATTCCAGCCCAATACATGCCAACAAGATTCCTGAGTTAGTGTCTGTTTCTGTAGTGTAGTGGTTATCACGTTCGCCTTACACGCGAAAGGTCCCTGGTTCGAGACCGGGCAGAAACAGCGGTTTGCTGTTTTTAACAGTGTTTGCCTTTACTGGCTGACTTTATAGGAAAGCTGAGATAATAGAGGCTGTCTATCCCTCACCAACCTGACGTAGTGTGCTACAGGGATCTCAGTGACAGCTCGAAAAGAGAAGTGACGATAGCTTGCGCCATTCGCTTGCTCGCCCTTTGCTCTGAAGGGTGGGCCTACTTCATGAAAGCAAGGAATGAGAGCAGAAATGCTTTTCTTGTCCTCACCGCAAGCAGACACTTAGAGAAAACAAACTGTCTGAAGGACAGAGGCTTTTTAATTTCTTGTTTGATGACGGCCATGGAAAAGACAGCAATCATATTGCAGAAGAGAGCAACATGTGCAGTTGCTTGCTTTGGGTGAAGCATTCACCGACTAGCTGCCACTAACCGCTGGAGCCATGTCAGAGGTGACTCTTGCGTGGCTCGTTGGTCTAGGGGTATGATTCTCGCTTAGGGTGCGAGAGGTCCCGGGTTCAAATCCCGGACGAGCCCTTTTTAGAGCTAAACATACAAATCGTACTAAAAATGCACTATGCCTGACTATTTCTAGTAATACTCGGTTGATTTTTTGCTTAACATATTCCTAACCTCAGTAGAAAAATGGATCACCGTGCTTTTTCTGCCTACCTGCTTAGTCTCAGTGTGTCCCAGGTGATGCTTTCCCAAGCTGTACTCGCAGACATTTAGGCATCAGATATTTGTCTGTCGATGCCTGCACAAGTAAATTTTGAATACGTCTAATTGCAAGCATGTTGGATGATATCTTTGAGATTTTCACACTTGTTCTGCACATTCTGAGCCGCTGCTGATACAGCAGAATAGAAGTAGGGTGAAGCCTTGAGAGGAACTTTGCTTTAACAGTAGCAAGTAGCAAGGTCGTTTCTGTAGTGTAGTGGTCATCACGTTCGCCTAACACGCGAAAGGTCCCTGGTTCGAGACCGGGCAGAAACACTGAGCGTTGGCTGCTTTTATGTGCACACTCTAAAACCTTATTATCTGAATGCAAGTTTAAGAAGAGGTGGTCTTTGAACACAGTGAGCCGTGGGAAACTTTCTTTACCTTTGCAAGACGAAACAAAGTTATCTGCATCCATCATCTGGGGGTCGTTCTTGTGCCTATTTTTATTTTGTTTAAGCTATGTTGTATTGTTGGGGCCTTTACACCTGTGACATTGCTGTGAAGGTTGTAAGTCAGGGGTGCCCAAACCTGTCCTGGCGGGCCGTATCCATGCCAGATTTTTGGGATATCCCCATCTGGGGATCACGGTTCGATCCCCGGCACCGGCGGCAGATTAGCCCAGCACCAGGTGACTCTGGGAAATAGCTGGCGCCGCGGCTAGGGCGGCTGACTCCGGAATCTGGAGATTTTTTTATTTAAGGTTTTTGTAGAGCGCGTAGTAACCCTCGAGCATCCCAGAGATCAGGGTTCGATCCCCGGCACCGGCCGCAGATTAGCCCAGCACCACGTGACTCTGGGAAATAGCTGGCGCCGCGGCTAGGGAGGCTGACTCCGGAATCTGGAGATCACGGTTCGATTCCCGGCACCGGCGGCAGATTAGCCCAGCACCAGGTGACTCTGGGAAATAGCTGGCGCCGCGGCTAGGGCGGCTGACTCCGGAATCTGGAGATTTTTTTATTTAAGGTTTTTGTAGAGCGCGTAGTAACCCTCGAGCATCCCAGAGATCAGGGTTCGATCCCCGGCACCGGCGGCAGATTAGCCCAGCACCATGTGACTCTGGGCAATAGCTTGCTTAATCTTCCCAACGGCCCCTAGCGCCTAGAGACCCTTACGGGCGATTGTGCGCCTTACAAATGTGGATTATTATTATTATTATTATTATTTGGGCCGACTCCGATCCGGTTCGTAAAAGCACATCTGCCCGAATCTGTCGGACAACCACGTACGCCCGGGAGAGGACTGCCCGGGACCCGTGGAGCCCGTCCTGGTCACTCTGACCTGCCATCGGCCTGGAGAAGGGAGCGCCGGACGCCCGGGGGGAGGACTGCCCGGGACCCGTGGAGCCCGTCCTGGGCACTCTGACCTGCCGTCTGCCCGGGGAAGGGAGCCCCGGACGCCCGGGGGGAGGACTGCCCGGGACCCATGGAGCCCGTCCTGGGCACTCTGACCTGCCGACGGCCCGGGGAAGGGAGCCCCGGACGCCCGGGGGAGGACTGCCCGGGACCCGTGGAACTCGTCCTGGGCACTCTGACATGCCGCTGACCCGGGGAAGGGAACCCCGGACGCCCGGGAGCCGTGGAGCCCGTCCTGGGCACTCTGACAAGCCGTCGGACCGGGGAAGGGAGCCCCGGACGCCCGGGACCCGTGGAGCCTGTCCTGGGAACTCCGGCATGCCGTTGGCCCAGGGAAGGGAGTCCCAGATACCCGGGACCCGTGGAGCCCGTCATGGGCACTCTGACAAGCCGGTGTCCCGGGGAAGGGAGCCCCGGACGCCGGGGACTCGTGGAGCCCGTCCTGGGCACTCTGGCATGCCGTTGGCACCGGGAAGGGAGCCCCGGACGTCCGGGGCCCGTGGAGCCCATCCTGGGCACTGTGACAAGCCGTTGGCCCGGGGAAGGGAGAGCCGGACACCCAGCGGAGGAATGCCCGGGACCCATGGAGCCCGTCCTGGGCAATCTGACCTGCCGTCGGCCCGGAGAAGGGAGCGACGGACGCCCGGGGGGGAGGAATGCCCGGGACGCATGGAGCCCATCCTGGGCACTTTGACATGCCATCGGCCTTGAGACCCGGGGGACGACTGCCCGGGAAGCATGGAGCCCGACCTGGGCACTCGCTCATGCCGTTGGCCTGGAGACCCGGGGGACGACTGCCCGGGGCGCATGGAGCCCGACCTGGGCACTCGCTCATGCCGTTGGCCTGGAGACCCGGGGGACGACTGCCCGGGACGCATGGAGCCCGTCCTGGGCACTTTGACATGCCGTTGGCCTGGAGGAGGGAAGCCCCGGGTGTTGTTACCCAGGCATAGCCCATCTGGTCCCCCTGGCAGAGAACCACCAGCCTTGCAGGGGTGTCCGGGCATACCCTTACCCCTAGTAATCCGGAGGAAAATTACCCCCCTTTCTTGTAATCTGTGCACACGAGTTGACAGAGGGGACCCAAGGCGTAAAAGTACCCGACCTCCTGGAGCCCTCGCTGGGATCGGGGAGGCAAATGGCACCTCATAGGGACTTCCAGGGAGGTTTGGCCATCTGGTCGCCCTTTTGGATAGCATTGCGTGCGACCAGATGGCCGAGGGGAAAGGTGCAACCAGGTGGCCGGGAACGAAAGGACTCCCTGCTTCCCACCCCGAGCCTTCGTGGTAGGGCTGCTGCCTGCCCACGCCGGGCAGGGCTCGGGGACCCCGGCTGGGCCTCAGGCACGGTGAGGACCACCGGAGCTCCCAGGCCCGGACGCCCGGGACGACGACTGCCCGGGACGCATGGAGCCCGTCCTGGGCACTTTGACATGCCGTCGGCCTGGAGACCCGGGGGACGACTGCCTGGGACGCATGGAGCCCGTCCTGGACATTTTGACATGCCGTCGGCCTGGAGACCCAGGGGACGACTGCCCGGGACGCATGGAGCCCGTCCTGGGCACTTTGACATGCCGTCGGCCTGAAGACCCGGGGGACGACTGCCTGGGACGCATGGAGCCCGTCCTGGACATTTTGACATGCCGTTGGCCTGGAGACCCGGGGGACGACTGCCCGGGACGCATGGAGCCCGTCCTGGGCACTTTGACATGCCGTCGGCCTGGAGACCCGGGGGACGACTGCCCGGGACGCATGGAGCCCGTCCTGGGCACTTTGACATGCCGTCGGCCCGGAGAAGGGAGCGCCGGACACCCAGGGAAGGACTGCCCGGGACCCATGGAGCCCGTCCTGGGCAATCTGACCTGCCGTCGGCCCAGGGAAGGGAGCGGCGGATGCCCGGGGGGAGGAATGCCCGGGACGCATGGAGCCCGTCCTGGGCACTTTGACATGCCGTCGGCCCGGAGACCCGTGGGACGACTGCCCGGGACGCATGGAGCCCAACCTGGGCACTTTGACATGCCGTCGGCCTGGAGACCCGGGGGACGACTGCCCGGGACGCATGGAGCCCGTCCTGGACATTTTGACATGCCGTCGGCCTGGAGACCCGGGGGACGACTGCCCGGGACGCATGGAGCCCGTCCTGGGCACTTTGACATGCCGTCGGCCCGGAGAAGGGAGCGCCGGACACCCAGGGGAGGACTGCCCGGGACCCATGGAGCCCGTCCTGGGCAATCTGACCTGCCGTCGGCCCGGAGAAGGGAGCGGCGGATGCCCGGGGGGACGACTGCCCGGGACGCATGGAGCCCGTCCTGGGCACTTTGACATGCCATCGGCCTGGAGACCCGGGGGACAACTGCCCGGGACGCATGGAGCCCAACCTGGGCACTTTGACATGCCGTCGGCCTGGAGACCCGGGGGACGACTGCCCGGGACGCATGGAGCCCGTCCTGGACATTTTGACATGCCGTCGGCCTGGAGACCCGGGGGACGACTGCCCGGGACGCATGGAGCCCGTCCTGGGCACTTTGACATGCCGTCGGCCTGGAGATCCGGGGGACGACTGCCCGGGACGCATGGAGCCCGTCCTGGGCACTTTGACATGCCGTCGGCCTGGAGACCCGGGGGACGACTGCCCGGGACGCATGGAGCCCGTCCTGGGCACTTTGACATGCCGTCGGCCTGGAGATCCGGGGGACGACTGCCCGGGACGCATGGAGCCCGTCCTGGGCACTTTGACATGCCATCGGCCTGGAGACCCGGGGGACGACTGCCCAAGAGCCATGGAGCCCGTCCTGGGCAATTTGACAAGCCGTTGGCCTGGAGGAAGGAAGCCCCGGGTGGCCTAGGGAGGTGTTACCCAGGCATAGCCCATCTGGTCCCCCTAGCAGAGAACCACCAGCCTTGGAGGGGTGTCCGGGCATACCCTGCCCCCTAGTAATCCGGAGGGAAATTACCTGACTTTCTTGCAATCTGTGCACACAAGGTGACAGAGGGGACCCAAGGCGCGAAAGTACCCGACCTCCTGGAGCCCTCGCTGGGATCCGGGAGGCGAATGGCACCTCATCATGACTTCCAGGGCGACCAGATGGCCGAGGCGAGAGGGGCGACCAGATGGCCGGGACCAAAAGGACGCCAATCTGCCTGCCCCGGAGCTGCAGGGCTCTGGGGCTGCAGGGTTCCGGGGGCTGCAGAGCTGCAGGTCTCTGGGGCTGCAGGGCTCCGGGGCTTCAGGCCTCCCCGGGCCCTGATGGACCCTCCGTCCCGGGTACCTCCGACCCCCGGCCGGCTTGCAGGACGGAGGGGGGATTCCCGCACCACTGGGCCCTGCCGGACGGGGCTCAAGCCCCGGGCCCGGTCCCCGGCCCCAGTCCCGGCTTTCCAAACCCTATGCCGGGCCGGGGAGAGCCTCCCCTGGGCCCCCGGTGGACCCTCCGTCCCGGGCGCCCCGGACCCCCGGCCGGATTGCTGGACGGAGGGGTACCAGCACCCTCGGGGCCTGGCCAGATG
Source organism: Lissotriton helveticus (assembly GCF_964261635.1). Lineage (NCBI taxonomy): Eukaryota > Metazoa > Chordata > Amphibia > Caudata > Salamandridae > Lissotriton > Lissotriton helveticus. The sequence continues at coordinate 590,902,175 of NC_136071.1, forward strand.
GAGTTCAAGCCCCGGGTCCGGTCCCACCTTCCGAACCCTAGCCAGGCTGGGGAGAGCCTCCCCGGGAACCGGTGGAGCCCCGTCCCCAGCGCACGGACCCACTGGTGGCCTGCGGGACAGGGGGCTCCAGCACCCTCGGGGCCTGGCCAGATGGAATTCAAGCCCCGGGTCCGGTCCCACCTTCCGAACCCTAGCCAGGCTGGGGAGAGCCTCCCCGGGAACCGGTGGAGCCCCGTCCCCAGCGCACGGACCCACTGGTGGCCTGCGGGACAGGGGGCTCCAGCACCCTCGGGGCCTGGCCAGATGGAGTTCAAGCCCCGGGTCCGGTCCCACCTTCCGAACCCTAGCCAGGCTGGGGAGAGCCTCCCCGGGCCCCGGTGGACCCTACGTCCCGGGCACCCCGGATCCCCGGCCGGATTGCAGGACGGAGGGGTACCAGCACCCTCGGGGCCTGGCCAGATGGAGTTCAAGCCCCGGGTCCGGTCCCACCTTCCGAACCCTAGCCAGGCTGGGGAGAGCCTCCCCGGGCCCCGGTGGAGCCCCGTCCCCAGCGCCCGGACCCTCTGGTGGCCTGCGGGACAGGGGGCTCCAGCACCCTCGGGGCCTGGCCAGATGGAGTTCAAGCCCCGGGCCCGGTCCCACCTTCTGAACCCTAGCCAGGCTGGGGAGAGCCTCCCCGGGCCCCGGTGGAGCCCCGTCCCCAGTGCCCGGACCCTCTGGTGGCCGGCGGGACGGGGAGCTCGCGCACCACCGGGCCCCGCCGGCCGAGCTCAAGCCCAGGGCCCGGTCCCACCTTCCGAACCCTAGCCAGGCTGGGGAGAGCCTCCCCGGGCCCCGGTGGAGCCCCG